>NC_067144.1:21688816-24088816 GCF_903995435.1 Acomys russatus | reverse complement strand
CTAATCTCATAGGCCCCCTTCTACTTTGCTAGTGTTTATCATATTTTCTCACACCTGCATACACACAGTTAGCAGTTAAGGACCAGAATCAAGCACAAGAGGCAACATGAGGTTTCTGTGTATGGCCTATTTGTAGGCTTAATTTTCTTAAACAATATATTTTGTTACAACTTATTAACTGAGTGTACGTCACTTATAACCCGACTAACCAAACCAATAGGAAAAGAGGATTAAGGAACACAATAACAAAACCGTAAGGATATCAGTTCCGAGGAGCGATTCTCCTGGCGTAATCAGCAGGATTTCTTCTGCTGGAACCTGGAGTAACCAGAACCCGGAACCTCAGCAGGAGCCGGAGCCCCGAAGCCTTCTCTCTAGGAGAGCCTTAAAGTGGAGCGATAAGTAGCCAAAACTATCTGAAGTCTCCGAAAGCCTCTCCTCTAGTTTTCAGCTCATTTATATATCTCCTCCCAGAGTCTGTTCACGGGATCTTTTCACCTGACAACAATCAAGCTCCCGCTCAAGGTGGTTGGTCTTCTAGTAGATTAACCTCACCTGTTCTCTCACAAGACCGTTCCTATCCCGCATTTGGGATCCTAATAAACAGGTTTATCACGCCTTCACCTCCCCTTTTCTATTTTATAAAATAAGCTATATACAACAAAATAAGAATTATCCATTAAGTCAATTTTACAAGGACCAGTCCATTTGTAGTTAACTATTTTTAAGAAATTATTCCACTATCCTATGCTACTGATTCTTATCCTAATGTCTAAATTTTTAAAAACTAAACTTATATTAATACTGTGGCTATCAAATCTTAAACCCTATCAGAGACCCCAGAAGGAAAAACTATCTAATATGAAGGAAGTGCAGGCAAGCAACTTCCAAAGGTATTGACAGGACAGAGAGCTGACTGTCTAGATATTTACAAGTTCCGCTCCATTGTTGGGGAATCTAGTCTTCAGCCAGTCAGTCCAAGGCATCTGACAGATGGCTTCTGGACTGTCACAAGTTTCTCTCCATCGCAGGTGTATCCCACCTTCAGCCAGCCCGCTCAAAGCATCTCACAAACTGCTCTGAAGCATGAATCCTGAAGGACTGGCCCACCTGGTCTCTGCAACGCTGGGCAGCCAATTTCTCAGTATCAGGCTTGATCATACTGCACAGTCATTCTGTCATCAGCAGAAAAGATAAGCAAAGTTCCTCAAACCAGCGGCTATCTGCCACTATCGTTTCTTGATGCCTGCATAATTAGACTAGAGGTTCTGCCAGGAATGGATGTGTCTCTCTGTCATAAAAGCCCTTTATTATTAAATGCCATTTTCTGTGGATCTCTGAAGTGTTGGAAGACCATCTATCTATCTATTCTATCTATCATCTATCTATTCCTTTGAAACCATATACAAAAAACTAAATAATTTGATTTTGCCATATTACCTTTCTCGTTCCTGTACTGTTCTTGCTAATCTCATAGGCCCCCTTCTACTTTGCTAATCTTTATCATATTTTCTCACACCTGCATACACACAGTTAGCAGTTAAGGACCAGAATCAAGCACAAGAGGCAACATAAGGTGTCTGTGCATGGTCTATTTCATTTAAAAATCATGATTTACAGTTCCATATATTTTCCAATAATTTTCATTTTTCTTGATAGGGAATAAAATTCCTATATATATATATACATATATTTATATAATATTTTCATTCTTTGGAAATTTTTCATTGAGAATTTGATACATTATACAATTAAATATCATTAATTTACCCCCTTCTTCCTTTCTCATACATCTCTCATGTAGTTTCAATATTATTCCCTCCTAATTGCGTTATTTTATTTATTGGCTTATCTGTTTATTTATTTATTTACAATTCACTAAGACAAGTTAGTGTTCTCCGTATGTACAAGGGTATAGGTTTTCCCAATGGTACTTGGGAAAGTAACAAGCAGTGATATACTCAAAAAATGGGTGATTTGTCCATGCTGAGCAGCTATGGACTACCAACATCTCCTCAGTGCATAAAGAGGCCTTAGAGTTCATCTGCCCCATACATAGCAGATTTTGACTGACTGGATATTGTGTAGGTCTTGTGCAGAAAACCACAGGTGCTGTGAATTCATGATTGTATTGGCCATGTTGGGTCCAGAAGATAAGTTTTCCCTTGCCTCTTCTATTACATTACTAGAGGCTCGATGGGGTGGGGTCAGTGTAGATGCCCCATATATGAATAAGCACTTACTCACTTGTTATTTTGAACACTTTGGCAAGTTATGCATCACTCTATTCACCGCTGATCACTGAAAAATTAAGAAATTTTCTGACCAAGTTTAAGCAGAGCTCAAGTCTGTATGTATAAATATAAGCACACAGAAAGAAATGCTACAGCATGACCATTTAGCAAAATAACAACCACGGTGTTTACAGTCAGGCCTATGACCCCTCAGCCACAGGGATTTGAACATAATCATAAAATCAGGAATGAGATTTGCTTTAGTGGAGCAGATTTAAAATCCAATCAGAAAACATCTAATTACTCCATAACAGTTATGCCACTTTTGCCCCAGTAGGCACGTCGTGCTCAGCATGTTTGTATTGCATCATGCAGAGTCCAACACTAGGTGACACTGAAAGATTAAGAAACATGCCCATACTGACTTTCACACGAACTCTGGTGCCCCATATTTGACCATGTGCCCTTAATGGTCCCATGAAGAGACTTTACACCCTATGATCACATACAGGGGGAGGAGGTCCCCCTCAGTCACAGTCATAGAGGAGGGGAATAGGGTGAAAGTGGGAGGGAGGGAGGGAGGAATGGCAGGATAGAAGGGATGGGATAACAAATGAGATGTAATATGAATAAATTAATAAACAAACAAATAAATAAAAGAAACATGCCCATGTTTGGGAGAATTAATCTTGTGAAAATAATCGAGATCAACAGCACTATAAGAATTTACTTCAATCTCAATCAAACTCTCAATGCCATTCTTCACAGACTAGGAAAAAATAACTAAAAAATTTGTATGAAGGCAAAAATGATGAAGGCTAGATACCACATTTTGATAATCTATTTATTACTTGATAGCCATTTCTGCTCATTCTAAGAAGTGATGTCTCAGTTCATCATAAGTATGTAGCTTGAATTTTCAGAGGGTGCCAGGTGCATGTGGCCAACACCAAAGCAAACGGACCTTGAGAAGTCTGTGGAGATCCTATTGTTCACCTCAGCTAAGGTGGAAGACTTAGCTGAGCTTGGCCCCACCCCCACACATTTGCAGGTTACTAGTCCAACTCATGTTGAATGATCTTCAGACTTATACTATTTTTGAGAAGTTTTCTTGTCAGTCTGCTTCTAAGAACACATTGCTCCTTTCGGGATATCATTGACAGTCTCCTTTGTTGCTGTCTTGCTCTAGGGTTTTGCTCTTCTAAACTGTGTCATGTGTAGGTCTTGCCATGTCAGTATCTTCTCCAAGAAGCTTTATTTGAACAGCCATCTTGACCTCCACTGCCTACTTGCAGTTGCATGTCCTGACTCCCATTCCGTACGTTGTTTAGAATCATGCCGTTGGTCTTATTAATATGTCTTCTAAACGTATTTATCATTATATGTCCATTGTCAAATAAGCAAATATCTAGTATATTGTTACGATGACTTATTGTCCTAATGGCACAGGGTATATCCATCTATTTCAGATGGTGACAGGGCCATGTGGCCAACACCAAAGCAAATAAACATTAAGAAGTCTGAAAAGGTACTTCTCAAATCATTCCTAGATATTTTTTTTTCAAAATGATTAAGTAGGCACTGTTTTTTGAGATCATTTACTTTCCATGTAACAATTTTAAATCTTTATTGCAATTTTAGTTTACATATAACATACTATAGATAAAATGTGCTCCATAAGGGAGCTCTGATATATAGCTCCAGAGTATGGATAAGATGAAGTTGATATGGTAGTCTGAACAGAGAAGCATCTCCAATGAGGATAGGAAGGAATCCTATGGATAGTCCTGTGATGAAAGTTTTAAGGATGCACACAAAGGGATTTAGGTCTGCAGAGTAAATTTTAGTTGTGCTTTCTACAGAGTCAGAATAGGTCTCTATTAAATTACCACACAGAGAAGTAGGCCACGCCATAGAGGAGAGACTTTTGTAGTTCATCACAGCTCTAATGTGCATGTTCATATGTTTCTCTTTATTATTACTGCCAAATTTCATATCATTCTGTGGGCTGCATTTCTTTTCCTTAATATATCTATGTTGAGGGAAGGAAAGAAACACTTCAGAAATGAAAGATTAGTTTCCTAAATCATAAAGATGAGCTTTGTAATCACTTTCCTTTAAGCAAGGAATTAAAGGATAATAAAAGCCCTAATTAAGGACCTCGTTAGCTTAACTAGATTTTCATATGCAAAACACTGTTATGAAATGCTGCTATTTAATGGGAATTCCTCCTGTCCACAGCAAGCCAAAGGAAAGCATTCCTACCACAACTTTGTGTAAAATTCTATCTTTCCTTCCACTCAGGGACATACATTCCTCTCTACATGACTACAAATTTTCCTTTTTCCTATCCTCAAATTCCACTTTGCCTTTTAGATGCCAAGTCTTGCTGCCTTCTCTACAATTTTTTGTCATATTCATTTGTTAATTCAAGTAGCAAATACCAACCAACCCTTTAATATGAGTCCAGTGCCAAGCCTGGAGATTGGAGGCACAGATTAATATTGCAATTTCTATTCTGTCTTCCCTGTCCTCTAGTCCATTCATTCATCATTAGCCTCCCATGTAATTACTTTTGAGAATCGCTCCCCTTCAGGCAAAATGCCTTTTGTAGGCTGGTCTCAGAACCTCCCACTCTGTTACTCTTCTCTTCCTCTCTTCAGCAATAACTGTTATTATATCAGGCACTTCAGACATCTCCAAGTCCTAAGCTGATATTACCAAGTGATACCACTGGGTCATTCTATGCCCTGGGTTATTAGTATATATAACAGTGAGTCAGTAACAGAGATAAGAGGCACACATTTCTCCAATGAATTTTAAAACTGGGCTGGACTAAACAGAGTGATACTCACTGGCACCCTCTCCAGATGGCTATAACAAATTTTCTTCCATATCATGATGCTTTAAAATTAAAAATAAGCCCAATACATTAATAACATTTTTGGTTGAAAGGCTATTTACACAGAAATTATTTCCTCATAAAATTATTTCTATTTCATTTTAAAAGTAAAAAATCAAACAAAGATATATGGTTTCTCACAATAAAAAGATGCATTTTACTCTCAGGGTATTGAATGAGACTCTTCTGCATGAGGGCCTAAGCATTCAAATAGTTTAAAATATCAAGAAGGATGGAATTAGAAAGATGGCTATATAAGAGTGCTTCCTACTCTTCTAGAAGACCTGAGTTCCATTTCCATATAAGGATGGTTCACAGTAGCCAGTATTCCAAGACACATGGGATTCAATGCCATCTCTGGCCTCTAGGAACAGGCACCTATACACATGGTGCCTGTGTGCGTGCGCGCACACACACACACACACACACAGACACACACACACACACACACAATCACAGAGAGAGAGAGACAGAGAGAGAGAGAGACAGAGAGAGAGAGACAGAGAGAAGAGAAATTTTCATCCATGGGATATGCTAAAGTGAACTTTGAAGCCAAGAGATTTTGATAAAAACATTAGCTCAACATTGACTCTTTTGCTTTCATTATCTACAAACAAGATTAATACTATTAGATGGAGATGCTGTTATGAATAGATGACATTATGTATTGTATGTAATATGTCTAATTCATAAGTGGCTTAGATGAAAATTGTTTTGGAACTAGCTCATTTGTTTGAAAATCAAAGATGTGGGGTACAAAATAGGTTATAGTGGTTAGCTTCAACTGTCAACTTGTCACCTGGAAGAGAGGTCTGCTCTAGATCAGGACATCCTGTAGGCTTATCTGTGAAAGTATTATTTCAGGATTTACTATATTCATCTAGGTGGAAACAAACAACCAATTTGGTAAGCACTTTTTCCCAAATTTGGGGTCCCTGAACTAAATAAAAAAGAGGACAGGTTAACTCCTGGCAACATGCAGCCTACCTGAAAGAAGATGATAAGCATCAAAGAACCTTTTTATGGACATGGCTTCAAATGTGGCAAATAAGCCACTGGGTAAAATGTCCTTGTTACTGCCACAGACATAATTCTGCCTAAAAATGGGCAAGCTTCGATCCAGACAGAGTCGATGGCCAAACTCTGCCAAGAAAGGGTAAGCTAGTCCTTAATAGTTCCTGTCTCACAAATATGTCTGTCATATATACTGGATCAGTAGGCTGAAGATGATGCTTCAACATAATAGAGAGTTTTGGGTGACTGTTCAGGTAGTGAACTGTCTCTGACGTATTTTTATATTGGAAGCTGCTAGCCTGTACTCCCGGTATCATCAGGTAATTAAGTTTCATTCCTTCTTGAGTATCTGAAGGGGTTGAAGACCAGATAGTTTAGTCTTACAATTAAGCTTAGTTATGTAAGCATTAAGATATTTTATGTCTAGATGGATGTCTTAAGTTGATAGAGGTGAGATATGATATTGATTTATGTTCAAAATT
This sequence comes from Acomys russatus, assembly GCF_903995435.1. Lineage (NCBI taxonomy): Eukaryota > Metazoa > Chordata > Mammalia > Rodentia > Muridae > Acomys > Acomys russatus. The sequence goes on along the minus strand of NC_067144.1, from coordinate 24,082,184 downwards.
TTAGACTCACCAAGAAAGGAAAGATGTTTTCTTCAAGATTGCCTAGTTCAAATAGCAAAACATTGTTAATATAACATTTTTTTTTAATTCCTGATTGTTTTGTGGTTCTTTTTGCTGTAAATAGTTTATTGTATTTATGTGTAATAAGATAAATGTATATGTAAAGAAGACAAAAATAAAAATGGGGACGTTGACTGAGCATTAAGCATCCAGACCTTCATTCATTCTCCCCCTGCTTTAGCCTGGCTGGACTAGCTGTTTCAAGTTTCTGCCATCTTCACGTCCCCTCAATGATAGACTATAACCTGGAACTGGAGACCAAATGAACATTTTCTCCCCTAAGATGCTTTTGTCATGTATTTCATCTTAATAAGAGGAATGAAAACTGGTATCCAACTACAATTTAAATGAGTGATGAGTAATAAGAGTGAAATTTCTTCTTTATGTTAGTAAAGGTACTTTTTCCCACTATGGTGACTCCAGATAATGCCACACTATACCAGAACTCAAAACTCCAAAAAGGAAGTTCCTTTGAAAATAAAGTAACCATTAATAGCTTCCCTTTATTTGGATCAAGATTGCTTGATGATCAAACTGAGTAGAAAAGATGAACTACATGGAAGTGGAAGAGACCCACTTTTGTTTCCTTGCCTGCTTCGTTTGTCCCTGTTGCTGTTAATAATAGTTAGATGGCCACAATACACCAGTCCCTGTAAAAGAACAGAAGTACAAAGAACTTTGGCCCACAGGAGACACATCATTGATCTAAGAAAGACCTCACTGGAAATGTGAGCCTAACGCAGAAGAGCAGAATGGTCAGTGGGAGGCCATTCTAGATCTCCTGCTTAGTGGATGGAGAGGACTTCTGGGAGTGCAGAAACAAAGTGGATACAAAAGTCAAAGAGCTGTGCATTAGCTCACATCACTCCTGTAAGCTGTAAATCCAGACACAGGAGCTGCAGCCAGGGAAGTGAAAAGTACAAGCTTCAAAACACGTCAGAACTAAATGTTCATAGAAGTTATTATTAGTTTAACAATAAGAGGAAAACCCAAGTAAAAGTAGTTTATTCATTTCCACTGCATATGGGAGGTGCTAATAGTTATTTGAATGACAAGGATAAGGAAAGGAAAAGGGAGATTAAGGAAAACCAATGAACATATTCTTGAATGCAATATATGTTTCTAATATTCAATGAATACTTATTGAGCCCTGTGAAAAACAGTATGCACTGATGTAATGTGTGTGTGCATGTGCACGTGTGTGTGTGCACACATGATTGTACTCAATGGGGTTTGTATATAAAAATATAAGACTTGATTTTGAACCACAAGTAGACAGGCAAATGAAAGACTTCAGATAGGTAGCATTTTAAAATCAAGTATATTAAATAATTCAAAGCAATTTGACATTTATCACCTAATTCAGTCCAAGAACAACAGAATATATTGGTTTACAAAGGCATGCATGAAAACTTTCGTGTTTTGAAATTATAACCCTAATCAATATTGGATTTTATGTCACTCTAATCTCTTCAAGTATTTAGTAAAATTGGACAGACAGAAAACAACAAATGTCTCAGAGAAATGTATTGGTTAGACTAAAGGTCATGATCTGTACACATGGTGGAGCCTATACATTCTGCCTCTGACCTGGAAGGCATATTTTGGTTGAAAGGTGGCCTCTTAGGGTCTTTAAACTCTTATTGTAATCAAAATAAGTTTGGTGAACTTTGATTTTCTTCCTACTCCCTTAAGCACATTTTTAGACAAGTGGCCAGAGAATATTTATCAGTGAAATTTATGTTGGTTAAAATTGAATTAAATTCTCTATTATTAGAGTATTGAAAGACTTTAATATAATAAATACAATTTAACACAAACTTGCTTCATGACAAGAACAGTGCTAAGCATTGTCTATTCATTAATTTCATTTTTTTTCCCACAGGTCTTGGGAGAGTTATCCCATTTGCCACGTTACTGACAAAGACACTGAATTAGAAGAACAGCTTATACAGATATATTGTGTCTCTTTACCCAATTTCAAACACTTTTTAAAAAGTGCTTTGCTGAGCTTCCCACATTCTAGAAAAGAAAGGGAATGCTAATTTCCATCCCCTGGATATTCTTTTCAAAATTTACAACCAGATGAAAACAGAAGGACGTAATGAAAAGTGAAATGAAATCCCTTTTGACCATCTGAGAGATCTGAGTAACATATATATTGTGTTCCTTTAGGAAATCAGAAGAAGATAGTATTTTTAACCTCAATTATTTAGTAAAACTAGTTCCTTCTTTCTCTCAGGCTATTTTCAAGAAAAGTGGGAGGAAGATACTTGATTGTGATGTTTTCATTTTCTCAGTTAGTATGCCAAAGAAGAGGACCCCAGCAGAGAACTGCCCAACAGAAGTGGTGGTGGTGACAGCAGCAGATGGAAAGGCAAAGTTTGGTGTATTGGAAATGATCAGATATCATCCTACAGCTGGGAAATCAGCAAGGAATGTAGATCAGGCTTTCTCTTCATTAAATCTGTAATTAAGACCCCATTCTGCTTTGTTGAATGCCTGCTGTGTTGCAAGGTAATACCCTCTCTCTACTGGAGTGAGGGAAGCCCTGCAAAAGGCACAGTGATAAGTTAATCAAAGGGTTCTGTGGAGGTAAGTAAAGGTGGTAAGAGATTGGGGAGGTACCAGATATAATCAGGAAATAATTTTGATCAATTTACACATGCTGATCCGCTGTGCGAGGTAAAGGGTATGGAAAGGCATTCAGGAAGCTGCGTTTGCTGCTCAGAATTTTAATGGCAATCAGAATCACAAACTACTTTTCAGGCTTAACAGGTATAATTCCTTGTCATATATGGAAATAATAAGATATTTAGTTTGTATTAGAACAGTTACTGAGGTGCTAAGTAATCCCACAAAGTTACAGCCACAGTATGTTTACCCAGGAATTGAAACATGACAGAAGCAATTCAAGATAATCTGTAGAGAGAATTCTCTCACTGCACAGCTTCATTTGAAGATGAGCAATGTACCTACACATTTCAGACTAATTTTATTTCCATCCCTATATGCCATCTAGTAGTTTATACAGACACCTCTAATTCTTATTATCAAGCCAGCATACACAGTCTCTTCAGGAAATAACTTCAAGAGCTTCATTATTGTTGGTTAGTGTGGGTACTCCCTTCCTGTGTGGACGTTTAAATTCCTTCTTTAAGACTTAGGTTTCCTGAGCTATCATTTTCTTGAACTTTATTTTTTCTTTTTTCTTTTTTTATTTTTTTATTTTTTTATTTTTTTATTTTTTTTTATTTTTTTTTATTTTATTTATTTATTTATTTATTTATTTATTTATTTATTTATTTTTTATTAATTTATTCTTGTTACATCTCAATGTTTATCCCATCCCTTGTATCCTCCCATTCCTCCCCCCCCCATTTTCCCATTATTCCCCTCCCCTATGACTGTTCCTGAGGGGGATTACGTCCCCCTATATATTCTCATAGGGTATCAAGTCTCTTCTTGGCTACTTGCTGTCCTTCCTCTGAGTGCCACCAGGTCTCCCCCTCCAGGGGACATGGTCAAATGTGAGGCACCAGAGTACGTGAGAAAGTCGTATCACACTCTCCACTCAACTGTGGAGAATATTCTGACCAAAAAGATGCTCCGGAGGAATTTTCTTGAACTTTAATCCATCCATTCTGATCTTTCATAACTTGATAAGCTATAGTTAAGACCTTCAACAGTTTGCCCAGTTAAAAAACACTTGAAATGCCTGTAGATTGACTGCCTTATGAAATGATTTGCAATGTTGTTTAAATTAATTATTATGTATCCTTCTTATGTGCACAAGACAGAAAATATGTACATGTTTTCCAGTACTGGTATATTGGGTGCTATGTGATGGTGGTCAGCAATAATATTTTTCTAGAGACTTTCCTCCCACCCATATCAACAGATGACTGGAAATATAGTGCATCTGATACAACACTGAAGAGGCTTCCTAAACACACTCAAGGCAACACAATATGTTTATTGTGTTTTTGAGTTCTGTTTTACCAATCCCTAAGCCTAACAATATTTCATATTATGGGGAGGTCATATGCAAATACCACCCTTCCTTACAGATTCCAGTTACTGCTTGGAAACCCAGAAACAAGGACAGCTTAGGAAGTGATGCCGTGTTTAAATATGCAGAAAACCTGAAAGTGTACGACCCATACTGCACCACTTGGTAAGAGCTTGTCAATTGAGTACACTTTGCTATCAGCACTTGTCTCTAAACAGTGCTTCCAAACGTTAAGTTTGCTCACAAGACACTGAGATGCTATTCCTAAATGAAGAAGGAACTATGCATTCTACAGGGCACTTGCACGTCTGAGAGTATACACTAACAATAAGGTTCCAGGCCAGGGTTAACGTGCTTTCCACAAAACCCAAAGTGCTTCATTTGGTTCCCAAATCCCCGTGGTGGGAGGAGAAACTGATTTCCACGAGTTGTCTTCTAACATTTGTGTGTGTACTGAAGCACATACACACCCCTCCAATAAATAAATGTAAAAAATATTTTATAATATAATGAAAAATAAGGTCCTATATCATTGCTCTTTAGGCCACATTTTGACTGTCAAGGTTCTAGAATACAGTTTGATGTGGCATTCCACGGCTGATCATGGCTACTTACGGTTGCATTAACAAAAATTAAGTAGCATTAGGGTTGCTTCCTTCTGTCTCACTCATCCTAATCCAAAGTTACCAACATATCTGGTTCCTGGAGCAATATTGTAAAGCCTAGCTACATAGCATGCTGCCAGCAAGAAAGAAAAATCCTTGGAAAGCTTTATTTGAGCACACCAAGGAGATCCTAGAAATTATTTTTAAAAGGTTCCTTCAATCAATTGGTTTCTCACATCTGTGGATGCTGAAGTTGCGTCCCTTCTTATCTTGCCGTTAATGGCTTAATCTACCACTTCCTTTACACGCGAGGATGATGTAAATGGACTTCTCATGAAGTGCACTCCTTGAGTCGTGGTGCCAGGGGGAAGATGGGCTTTCTGTGAGCCCAAGCTTTTAGAGAAAGAGGAAAGACACTGCGTGTAGGCTCTCTCTCAGCAGGGAGGAGAAGGAGGTCCAACGATGCCCAAAGAGAAAATGACTAAGACGCAGCCCTGCTCCTCCCAAGAGAAGACTGGAGTGATATTAATCAGCACACTATTGTGTGCAGAGAGGGTTCTCTCAGGAGAAGAGCAGGCATCTGTCCCACTCACACACCCGAGAGGCCCGGCAGCTGAAAATGCTTGTGTCCTATCACCACGCAGCCGCAGCCGCAGCCGCAGCCTTTTCCTCCCTGCTTTCCTTCTCTGGTTCATTTTGCTATTCTGTGGGCTGTTTAGCAATAAGCACTCCATCTGATTAGCATTTCAAACCCATTGTTGGTCTTCAGTGGCTGAAATGAACTAATCATCATTAGGACTTCAAAACCTGTCTGGCTATGACTTCAAAGGGGGAAGAAAATAGAGAAGAAAAAGGAAAAAGAAAGAGCTCAACTCATTAAATCAGTCATCCTTCAGTAGCTGGGCAAGGCCTGAAACAGAAGCTGTGTCTGGATATTTTCATCACTAACCAAGCCATGGGCACAAGTAAGAGCTAGGGCCAGAGCAGTGGGACCTGAAATCTGCCCACTGAACAGTAATGTAACAAAAGCATCTTGCTGGGGGATTTGAGAAAAGGCAGCCAGGTGCCCCACTCTCCCCGTCATTCCTTTTCTGTTCCTTTTGGAAAATATTTTATGACTCTGATGTCAAAGGAAAAAAAAAAAAACACTTACTGCAGAAGCCATTTGCGCTGTGTTCTTTCTTATTCTTTACTCATATTGACAGAAGCACAGCTCTCACATTCAAGGTGTGTCACTGTTCTAATTTGCTATAGCTCTAAGACTGCTTGCATTTGAGCCTTTCATCCCTTGGACCACATGAGCTACCAGCCTAACAAAACTTGGGGTTCTACAGAAAGCACATTTCCATGTTAGATGTTCTCAGTGATGTATCTTCTGTTGTCCTTCTCTGTGCTAAAATTTCATCTTGATTTTGGCACATCTGAGTGTATGTGTCAGATAGGGTTGGGGAGGGGGAGAGGATTCCTGTGCTTACCTATAAAGAGAGACTGACATTCTGAAAGAATATTTGATGGTGGATTTCAAGCTTGAACAAGAATAGTTTCCTTGCATCTTCTGTGAAATCACCATTTTCCACAGATTACTCAGTCCATGTGAGGCAGAAGTATGTTTCCTAGGGTATAAGATATATGATAGACATTGACCACAGACGATGTGGCCTCATGGTCCTAGAGTATGCACCATGTTCGCTTTTTAATTCTGTCTTTAATTCCCTGATCAAGGCCAGGGTAAAGTCTTGTGGTATCTTATGCATTCATTACAATCGCTACTCACCAACCTCTCATTTAAAAAAGTCACCCCTAAGCTCAGTGCCTTCTGAAAGGGGTAGTTTCTAGCTAAATCTCAAAAACATTTTATTCCCATTGGATTTATTACTTATAATATTTTATTTTATTTGTGGCACACAATACTTGCTTATTGTCTATAGGGGAGTGTAATGAAATGGTTCTTATAAAATATCTTTAAGCAAATATAGTGTTTAAAGAAAATATTTGCACTGTAGTAAAGCAAATGGATGCAATACAAATCCTAATACTACCAATTTGAAGCTCTGTGTTTTCTGGAGGAATAAAAGGGTGAAAAGATATGCAACTCCTTAGTGTTAACTACCTCCTATGTACTTCCTGAGTTACTATTGATATCAAAGTGTAGTGAGACTTTTGGTTTCTTTAAAAAGAAAAAAAAACAAACCTAGTTACATTTATGTGAATGTTTCAGTTTTAATGCCAGGTGTAAAATATGAGGCTGCTTCAGAGTGTCCACAGCAGCTGATTATGATTTGTCTCATGCTCTAGGAGGGGCCTGGTTTTGCCAGCTGTGGTTTGCTGTGGTTTGTCAAGTGCTTGTGTGCAAATAGTAGAAGAGCTCAGTGCCCCTAATCAGCAGGAAGTAGTCTAAAGAGATCTCTGCCCCATTTCTCCTCTACCCTTTTTTTTCTCTCGTGCCTAGCACTGTGGGGTTGGAAGGGTGGAGACGTGTGGTAGATATAAGAACCTAGGAAGGTAGCCAAAAAGTCCAGTTATAGCAAAGACTATATATGATACCTTCCTAGAAAACAATACTTACAGGATCTATAAGTGGAACAATGAGAGATAAGATATTCAGTTGTTTTATAAAATAATTATTTGTGGGGGGGAAATATCTTAGTATGTACATAAATGGGATGGGTCACAGAGAATGCAAGAATACTCCATCTGTTCTGATTTGGCTTACAAGGAGAAATTGCTTAGAATTTTTCACAAGGTTTTCCAAACAGCAAGTTTAGTATCTTATAACTACCTTTAGAAGACAGAAGGAAACAGAAGGCATTTGCCTGTCCTCCCTATCACTGTTGTATGATTAGTTCTTGTCAAATGGGATTAAACATGGTTCAGGTAGGAAATATTTGAGGATTCACTACTGTTAACTACTTGAACGTGAAGAAGACTACAAAATACCACTTTATACTTACCAGTATTTGTGTTAGATGATATCCTTCACCAGCGCGTACTAAACATGCCTGTGACAGTGGCGTTGTGTCAAGAATAAAATGTGGTGATCAACAGAAAAAGGAACATGCGACCAAACCCAACAACCTGAGTTGAATTGATGAAATTTACAGAGGAATGAGAGAACCAATTCCTTTGATTTTTTTCCTCTGATCCATGCATGTGTGCAATAGCTAACATACACACATACTAGCACATACGCATGCACATACACAAAATTCTTTAAATGAATATAATTCTATTTCCCTTATATATATTATGTGTGGCTGTGGCCAGGCACGGTCAGGTTACCCCCTACCTGAGACCTACAGAATAAGGAGCTTCAGGAACTTTTAAAGCATTTATTGTTTACTTTTTGAGATTATAATATAATCACATAATTACCCTTCTTTTCCTCCATCAACCCCTCCCATTTACTTCATTTTGATTTTTTTCAAATTCGTAACATATACATACATACATACATACATACATACATACATGTTTAGCATATAATTTATTTGGTGGTGTATTTATAGTCTTATAGAGCCTTTAAATATCATTGTTGTGGGCTCAGATGTCTTGAATAATGTCTTTTGAGCAGAAGACAAGCAAAGGTTCTAAAACACTGTTTACATGTAAGACACTAATATAGTCAATTCGCTGCATTGCAATGACTGTGCTGATTTGAATTTGCCTCAATTAAGGAGCTCTTTCATTGAAATAAAGTTTCTAAAAACGTTACTTAATGGCACTACTGCACTTTTACTCAGTTCATTCAGCTGAAACCCATGTGCGTGTTATGTTTGCTTTTATTCTCCTGCTCTATTGTAGAACAGTAACAATAAAAGTGAGTTTCAGCCTCTGAATTTTAATTCAGAAAGTACCTTGTCTTTAGATGAGGCAACATGCTGTACCTGCAACATCAAAAGGTCTGGGGAGTAACACCAGTGTTTGGAATGTGTCTAAGCCCTGGGGCTTCAGGACACTGACCAATGGCTTCATTTCATGGCTCTTCCATTTCTTTATCTATGAACTGAAGAAGGGATCACTCATTTAACAGAGCTGTTGGCACAAACCTGACATGTATTTGTCACCTCCCACTCGAACCAGATCCTGTTAGTTGCATCATAGTAATGCTGGAGTTATCCACACCATTTTAACTGACTAGAAGAGTGATGCAAACACGAGGTATACGCATTCTGCTTTAGTTTGCAAATATGGCTCTAGTTTCATATAAGACGGGATAGCCAGAGGGTGGCATGGGTGTTAAGCCAAACGTCTTTCAGATAGAGGCAGGGGGAGAACAGCCAGCCTTTCCTTGCCCCTGTGTGGCGTGCTTGCTCTACAAAGCAGAAGTCACTGAGTGGTCAGTGACAGCTGATGTGGGAGCTCAGGTCCGGGTAGGAGCTAGCACCTTAAATCTGCTCAGCTCACTCTTCTTAACCTCTGAGTTAGTTTCAAGCTGCAAGTCCCAGGCCCCAGCCCCCATCCTGTTGTCTGGCATATCCTTCTGCCTTCGCCTTCTGCTACTTGCTTCAGTCCCACCTGTGATGGTGATGTAGGCCCAGTACATCACCCTTCATTCCTTCCTTCCCTACCATTCAGTCAAATTGCTCATAAAAGTTTTTTTGTCTCTTGAAGAAGAAACGAACCCAGTCGGCCGGAGCACCTACAACTATTTGAACTTTCCTCAAACTCCACGAAGTTTGGAAATGTACAGCTTTTAAGTTGCTGCCAATCCTCCAGGTGTCACTGAGGACTTTTCTGGGGGAAAAAAAACTAAAAAGGTTTCTAGGTTTTTTTTTTTTTTTACTGACAGCGATAGTTGTCTACGGACCAGGTCTCTGCCTGAATCTGTTTCCTTGGCCCTTCTCGTAGCTACAACTATGAATGCATGTCCTCAACTATAATGAAACCGTTCCTAGTTCACTCAGTGCTTAATGACTGAACTGGGTGGAATTCAGTGGTGGGAGAGAGGTGTGGGAAGGCATTTGGCAGGGCTGGAGTAGAAAGGCTGAGGGAGGCTTTGCATCTGCTTTGCTCCGGTTTTCAATCTATGTCATAGATTTTTTTTTTTCAAACTCTAGAGACTTTGGGGATGCTGAACTACAGAGTGAAAGAAATGTTCCAGCTGGGAGGACTTTGGTTTACATCAGAAACACATGAAGGGGCTGTGAAAACACAGGTCTCTGGGCAGTTTCTGATCAAGTAGGTCTGGGATGAGGGCTAGCGTCCTCAAGTTTCGACATGACAGGGGCCTGGGGATCACACTTTAAAACCACTGACTTTTTTAAAATCACCATGCTTCTCAACCAGGCAAAAGCCTTATAAAATTCTCACTAGATAATTTTTAAACTATTCAAATTACCCATTCCAGTTATATTTTTTAAGGGAAAAAATCTTTAAAGCCTGGATTAGCTACTAAGTGTACCATCGTCATCTCTCTTCATGCCAACCCACTCTCTTGTCACAATTTCAGGAAAATCCTTTCTTTTACATACTTACTAACATGTTGATAGCTCCTTTTTGGGTTGTCAGGATTATGTTCAGTGAAAATTTGAAATTAAACTAGAAGTCAACCTGACTCTTCTTAGAGGGAGAAGATTTTTAATATATAAAAAAAAGCAATATAGTTCACTTGAAAATATCCATGTGTAAACTCTCTTATGCTTTCCTTGGGGTGAGTGAAAGCGAAATGTTGATTAAGCAAAGTAGCTTTGGGGGAAATAAAAGGCTGTGATGGGAGATTAGGAGGAAAGAAAGAGAGAGAGAGAGTGAAGAAAGAAAGGAAGGGAAACCAGTGTATTTGAACACCTACCATGTTTGGCACCAAAGAGGCCTCCACAGGATATCACATGACTATCCAATCAGTCAGCAATGCATGCTGTACAAATGCTATACTTTCCTGAATGAAGGAGTAGAGCTTACACTGTACCCTCTGCCCTCTCCACCTGTATACATACACAGACTGTGATGACAGGACGATGAACTCTATCATAACCTTTATTTGTACAGTAGAGAAAAATCAGAATTACTATGTGACCTGAATAGGCAGTTTGCCTGGGGTCATAGTGCTGTTGAGTAAGAAAGCTGAACTACACTGTAAGTTGGGCTAGTAAGTCTCTAAGGAGTCCAATAGAGGACACTAGTTTGTTTCCCTTTTACATAGCTGATCACACGGTCTATTTAACACACACACACACACATATAATGTACATATACATATATATGTATGTATGTATATATGTGTGTGTGTATGTGTGTATATACATATACATATACATATATATATATATATATATATATATATATATATATATATATATATATAACACATTGCTGCACAACCCAGGAAGACCAAACAATAGGTTTAAAAAATGTATATCTGAACTGCATTTCTCTCTTCTTCCTCATTAAAATCTCTCATTCTTTACCTGTGACAGTACTTTACACACTAGGACGGAGGCAGAAGATAGATGAGGGTTCGGGTCAAAAGGAAGTGTCATCTCTCAAAGCTGTGCATGCACTCTGTGCACGTGGCTGCCGCTGCAGACTCTGAAGAACTGTTTGGAGTTCCAGATGCGATTCCATGAATATCATGAGTGCCTATTTTATTCTCTGAATGGGTCAGCACAAAGGAAAGAAAAAAATCTAAATTGCCTCTATTAAATGGCAGGCTGCCAGAAATCCGAGAGAGTACACACTGACACAATGTCTCAAGTCTAAAGCGAGAATTCCGCGCCAAGATTCTGCAACTCCTCCGAATATCTAGCCAATCAGCCACCAAGGTTTCCACTTTTAGACATGTGACCTTCTTACTTAGACACTACGGAGTCATCCTGCAGATGCCCCAGGTGCAAACTGAAAGCAGCAGCTTGTAGATAAGTGCAAAAGGCTAGCTTGTACCATGTGTACAAGTACAGATTCCCCACCTCCCGCTCCTTATGTAGACACAGAGACTTGTACCTGGATAGCATACAATTGTAATAAAAGGCTATTCTTCTCTAAGGAGCTCTGAGCATTTGTTCTCCCTTGTTTTCACAATGAATAGTAATGCACGGAAGAGGGAATCAATAGCAGAAATGGCACAAAGCACATACAACCCCAACTTGCTCAGCTGTTCGAAGTCAGTGCTTTGTGGGAGCCTAGAGTGGCGTTTCTTCTTGCTCTTTATAGATGTCGGTGTGACTTAGCTGTTGGCTACTGAATTGAATTTGAAACTGAATGAATTTATTGTTGACATGGCCAGTGTGACACAGCTGGAAAAGAAGCAGATGTTGAGTTAAGTGTGGCATTATGAGTCTCCAGATGTAATATCTTCTTAATAAAGAATATTGCTTTGCTTTGGACATGAAGGAAATTGTTTTTGTATGTGCTCAGAATGCAGCCCGGAGTCTATTAAGTTAAACTGTGGATGGAGGAGAAACCTAGTTAGATTTGTTAGATTTTGTGCACATACTACCCCGACTTTTTGCACCTGCACATCTAATGTGCTATAGGTCTAAGAAACTATACAACTATACAACGAAGATGTGGGTGACTCCAACAAGCTTAAAGCAGTCACATCAAATCACAAGGAGCAGAGCTGGCTGTCGAAAGCCAATAAACTTGGCATTGCAAACTGACAGACTGTCCAGATGGCAAACGTCACTCAAGTGTATATTATATTTTGAATAGGATTATCCCTTAAACCCCTTATAACTCTTTAAATTCTATAAAGAGATAAATCTTTGCCGGTGCACTGTGATCTTGCATTTGCTCCCCCCCAACCCCCACACCCTCGAAACTAGAAGCTACTCAGCACAGGCAATGTGAAGAATTTATTGCCTATAGATGTTTTACAGTCTCTCGTAAAAGCAGCATAATATTTTTACCTTTCCCCATTATTTGAGCATAGTCACCTTAAACTATTTTCATATGCAAGCGCTGTTCTTTCCTTATACTTAGATCATCATTGGGAAGCAGGAGTTTATCAATAAACTTTTGTCCCCATTGTCATTTACAGTCTAGAACTTTATATAAGCCCCAGGATCAAGTTAATGTGTTCTACGAATCCAACAGATTGGTGAATAGCTACGGTTTTCCAAGGGATGGAAATAGAAAAAAGAAAACACAGAACAAACACATACACACACACTCACCACAATTTGAATGTTATTAAACTCAAACTGTAACTTGTTCCCAGACCCAAATTCATGTTTCTATATGTAGTCTCACACTATTAAATTTCACTTCCTGTGATGTTTAAATAGGCACTTTCATAAAGTTAGCCATGTCTGCCAGGACCACTGCAAAAGCATTAGGCTGATACCTCTATTTCTTTTTCTTCGAAGACCTGCTTATACCTTTTCTTTTTAATTGGAGTGAGCAGAATAAGTTATATTCCACTAAGAAAAGACCCCCAAATTTCAAGCCTGTGAAATGACAACGGTTGATTTCTTCTTTGCCACAGGCTCACAGTGGGTTGGCTGTGATTCTGTTCCACAGTCCATCCTCCATCAGTAACATAGTCAGTTGACTGACATAATGAAACCAATCATAACAAAGCATACACTCAGTCTTAAGATTTTCTCCTGGACATGACACATATTTAATTAGCCAGTGGAAAATAGACATAGCCATCGCTCCTGCCAATCGGCTGCTGAATTACAATCAGCCTCTAGGGAATGGTAATGAATACTTGGGAATGAACGTACTCTAAACTCTATGCCAGACTTCTTCAACTGTCAATTTTCAGCCTAAAACCTTCTATTAAATTTCCTCACGTCAATCCTTACCAACGCCTTTAATGCTCTTCAGCAGGATGCTCCTATCCTTTTCATGGGAACATTTAAACAGAAGACACTGTCTTGTGACGCTCTAAACTGATTTGATTTTCAGGACAGTGGGCATGCAAGTCACAGAAGAGAAGGACCTTTCTTGACGGACATAAATGGGATGCAGTCCTAGACCCATCTGTCTCTTGATCAAAGTGAATGCAAGCGGAACCCCGTACTCATCCAGGGTTACAAAGTCCAGGTCTGATCCCCCAGCTCTCTTTTATAGGAGGCATGGGAATAAAGTTAGATGTGATATTCCCACAGACCAAGAAAAATGTATTTAATATACTTTATAGGAAGCTGTCTTTCTTTTAGTAGACAAGTTTTAAGGTACTTTAAAGACATTAAGGCAGGAAAATTCAAAGTGTTAGAAATAAAAAACTGTTCCTCTCTCCCCACATCCTCGCCAGCATGTGGTGTCGCTTGAATTTTTGATCTTAGCCATTCTGATGGGTGTAAGATGGAATCTCAGAGTTGTTTTGATTTGCATTTCCCTGATGACTAAGGAGGTTGAGCATTTCTTTAAGTGTTTCTCAGCCATTTGATACTCCTCTGTTGAGAATTCTCTGTTTAGTTCCAAGCCCCATTTCTCAATTGGGTTATTCGGTTTGGTGGTGTTTAATTTCTTGAGTTCTTTATATATTTTGGATATTAGACCTTTGTCAGATGTAGAGTTGGTGAAGATTTTTTCCCAGTCTGTAGGCTGTCGCTTTGTTCTTCATTGCTGGTGGGAATGCAAACTAGTACAGCCACTTTGGAAATCTATCTGGTGCTATCTCAGAAAAATGGGAATAGGGCTTCCTCAAGACCCAGCTATTCCACTCCTTGGAATATACCCAGAAGATGCTCCAGCACACAACAAGAAAATTTGCTCAACCATGTTCATAGCAGCCTTATTCATAATAGCCAGAGCATGGAAACAGCCTAAGTGTCCCTCAGTAGAAGAGTGGATAAAGAAACTGTGGTACATATACACTATGGAATACTACTCAGCTATTAAAAACAAGGAATTCCCGAAATTTGTGGATAAATGGATTGAGCTAGAAATGATCATAATGAGTGAGTTAACCCAGAAGCAGAAAGAATCAAATGGTATATACTCACTTATATCTGCATACTAGCCCAAGGGGCATGTCCCACGAAAGCCTTCACTTACCAGGAAACTGGGACAGAGGGGAAGGCATCCTATTGGGACTCTAAATGAGAGACGCATGGGAGAACAGCAAAATAAAAGGATCCAGAGGGTCCTAGAAATCTACAAGTAGAACAATATGATAGGCAGATTTGGGCCCAGGGGTCCCGCTCAAACTAAGGCACCAGCCAAGGACAATACAGGAGGTAAACTTTAAACCCCTTCCCAGATCTAGCCAATGGTCAGAATATTCTCCACAGTTGAGTGGAGAGTGTGATACGACTTTCTCACGTACTCTGGTGCCTCACATTTGACCATGTCCCCTGGAGGGGGAGACCTGGTGGCACTCAGAGGAAGGACAGCAAGTAGCCAAGAAGAGACTTGATACCCTATGAGAATATATAGGGGGACGTAATCCCCCTCAGGAACAGTCATAGGGGAGGGGAATAATGGGAAAATGGGGGGGGGGGGAGGAATGGGAGGATACAAGGGATGGGATAAACATTGAGATGTAACAAGAATAAATTAATAAAAAAAAAAAAAAAGAAATAAAAAACTGGAGTGAGGTTTGGCCAAAGACATCTCAATAAACATCTTCACCCTACAGTGGCCGTGAGTACAGAAAAGTTCCAGCACTCGTTTGTGCTTCGTTACTCATACTGTCTGTCCTTCCTCTTTTCTTTTCGATTTTAAGTTCACGTCACTGTGAATTGAATACAGAGCCTCACTTGTTGGGTATGTTAGTACTGAGATACAGACCTAGTCCTCATTTTCCATTTTCACTGTTTTGCTTTGAGAAAGAGTCTTACTATGTTTCCCAGCCTGGCATTAAAATAGTGATCCTCCTGCCTCAGACTCCTGAGGAACTAGAATAATAGGTGCCTGGCATAAGGCTTGGCTTCTCAGAAGTCTTTCACCAGACCCAGTTTTAAATTTGTCTGAATTCCCTGTTTCTCTACTGCGATGTCATTGTTGTAACTATACAGAAACTGGGGTGTATGGATTTCCCTTTATTGTTTACTTGCTTTGTACACCAGGCTGGACCTGAATGCAGAGATTCACCTGAATCTGCTTCCAGAGTGTGGGGTTAAAAGTGTGCACCATCACTATCCAGCATTTCCATTTACTTTTAAGAAAGATGGTTAGGAGATTGGTAGAATTGTTTGTCAGTTTTATTCAGCAGGATAAAGTGGGATCCAAAATAAACATGTTGCCCATGTGTGGCTCAAAGAAGATTTACAATTAGGTAATTAGAACTTCAGCTTGCAGATATACCACCACATCAGGTTTTCAAGGATCCACTTAATAACAGTCAACTAACGACATCATATGTATTTATCTACTTGAAATCATTTCATTACTCTGAAAATTAAGCATATGCTACTACTGAGTGGAGGAACAAGAGAGGCCGGTTTGCTCAGGAGACTGGTAACAGCGCGCAAAGCTATTTATCTTGAGATTATAGGGCTGGCTTCAACCAAGAAGCTAAAGACAGTTATTGCTACTTTATGGCCCATATGAAATGAACTATCATTATCAGTTTAGATGCTCATTTCAGCAGGCTGTCACCACAATGTGGGCCTGGAAAACTCAACGCCCATGTGGACCACTGTCAGTTTGGAGAGATAATAGCATTTACTGAAAAGAGTCCTTGGCTACAGATCAGGGGATTTGAGGACTAGTTCAAGCTGGTACTCCCAGAATAAGTTACTTGGCTGTCACCTTTCTGGGCTAGGAGTCTGGTCAGGATGAGAAGGGAAAAGTCTCAGAGGATCTCCAAAACACTGTCTAGCCCTCATAGTAGGCTGTTCCATGTACAAGAAAGTGTATTCTGGCCTTTCTGAATAGGAGCTTTCTCTTTCTCTTCCCCTGACCTACCTGCCAAATAACCACTGGCTTTGCTTTCTGATTTTTGTCCAGGTTCATTCCCAGGGAAAAGGAAAACAGATGCCAGCCTTCTCTCTTCCCTGTTCTGAAAAGCAACTTACAAATGATCTTTCAATGTAGGACAGATTCACCGATTCAGGTACGTGCACTCTTGCTCTCTCCCTCTTGCCTCTCCTTTTTCTTCCCCTTTTCCGTCCCCCCCTCACCTGCCCACCCTGCTCCTCGCTGTCCTCTCATCTTGTCCCTTTATTCTGCCCATCACCGCTCTTCTTTCCCCTCTCCCCTTCCTTCTCCTTTCTTCTTCTCTCCATGCCCTCTTGTCTCCTCTTCTTCCTTCTGCTCTACTCATTTTTCTTAACTTTCATTGGATACCACCACCCATTCACAGTGAGCCAGAAAATTACCTAAAGGAAATTAATTATGAGTGCATTTCTAAACCAATAAACTATACGTTTCAGTGTGACCCCCTTTATTTATTCCTAGGAAGTAGGCACGGAGGAGGTCTGAGTCCCTGAAATACTGATGTACCCACAACTTTTTCAGAGTCGCATGACTACTAGTAAAGAATGACTACGAGGCCAGCTCCGTCGGCCTATAATCTTTTAGTTGCACCGTGCCTATTGTTCAACAGCCTTGATCCTCTCCACTATCAGTTAGAGCCTGAAGCAGCTTATCAGAAATAGCTCTCTTAGAAGGGATACCATGTTTTGTAGGTTATGAGAAAGAAGATAGTTTATTTTCTGTTGTGAAATTTGGATGTGGGTGCTTAAAAATGAAAGCCTGGTACTGAAACCTTATTGTAAAACTACATCAAATACCAACATGGGGGGGAGGGTATTTGAGAAAACGCATTACTCTCAAAACACAAGAACACAAGGGTAGCAGGTATATGATACTTGGGGACACCACTGGTACAGCTTTATGCTACCTTCATGTGCACTGGCATCTAGTCCTCACAGAGACAGATAAAGAAGCCGACCTTCAATATTGTTTAAGGCATTTGTTCAGCGTCACATACAGGTCCAGGTTTGCTTTCAGACTGAAGAGTCGATTTTGTTAACTGATGAAATTCCCATCCTATAACCCTGTGTGTACTTTCAGGGAGGAGCAGGCTTCATTTCAGTACATCTGAATTCCAAGTTCATCAGTCATTGTCTTACTCACTAGGGTTAGTGTCCTTCCAAGGATGAAGGAGTGAGGTGATTAGATGTAGCATACCAATACGTGCCAGGTGCCAGGTGTCTCTTTAAAGACCCCCTTCCCTGCCTAGGGAACTGCTGAGCTGAGCAACTTCCAGAGAGGTCCCTTCACGTGCTCTGGAAAGTCATGTCTACCCCGAGAAATGATAAACAGTCAAACAGAATTTAGCACGGCAGTTATTGGAAGAGATCTGGGACCTGCCATTTCTTGGCTACCTGTCTCTGTCTCTGCATAAAGTAGTTGAGTGAGTGTTAGATTTTACAACTGCAATTGGAAGACACCGGATGTTATTTAAGTACTTAGTTGTACTCTGTGACCAATGTTGTACCGTCCAGTGTTTATATATCTTAGAAGCAAAAAACAACACATGAAGGAAACGTTGTGTGATTCTCCATGGGTCACTAACTCCTCTTACCAGACATTCATGGTGACAAGGCAGCCAGTGACTGCTTGGTATACAGACATAAATTTTTGGCCAGGTCCTTTACAACCCTGGCAGCTATGGAGAGTTCAGGAGTTCCTTTAGTCAGTAGCAGTCTGTCTAGTCATCTTTCAATAAAGCCCATACTGTCTTCTTTGATCAGTTCTAATCATAAACCTTACAATTAGTCTCCTCTGAATTGTAGCTGTGGTTTATCTTGTTTTAAGATTGCCAGAACATCCAGCACTTTAGACAGATTTACTCTTGAGTTTAGAGGAATGAAGACATGGACTGTGATCCATTACCACTGTGCTGGGAATTGATTTGGGGGAAAGAGCTGTGATTATAGGATAGGATGTGAATGGGGACGGTTTGGGCCACACTGAGCTCTGATTTCTCCACTTGTGTGTGGTGCCGTGTGAGTGACATGGGGCGTGAGGAGGGCTTCATAAGATGTAAAAAGAACTGATTGATTTATCGATCTAAGGAAGACAGTCTCCTTGACGGAGACATGCTGTCAAACAGTGGCAGGATGCGAGGCTAAAAGCCCTCCAGATTGATTACTCTACCTGGCACCTGATCCCTCATCACAGTGTCAGGTGAAGAGTTCTGGAAATGTACTCACAGCTGCATTAATGAGATAGGAGGGGAACAAACAAGGAGCCCAGGTCAGCCACAGCTCTGACTGGGAGAGGCTCTCCCAGGGCTTTGAGTTTCCACAAAGCAGCAAGTCCCTCAATGTGAAACCCACAGGCTGACAATGAGACAAAAGAGCTAATCCAGCTGCAACTGTGTGTGGCCCAGGATGACATCTCAAGGCTTTGAGTTTCTGGGATTGAGTTTTTACATGTTATTCTTTCTAAAATGAGACTATTGCAATTTGAATGTTTACACCACTGGCAAATGCTCTGGAAATAGAATCCTAAGATGCACACCTGGAATACGGTGCAAAGCACTGCCCTCCTTAACTGCACTGAAGAATCTCCAGACACAAACATCACTACATCTTACCATGTGGATCAACACGAAAACTTAAAAGGCAAACACCTACAATCTCACAATGTGATCTCGACACACCTGCTTTTCACAGCAAGTCACAGGCAAAGATCAAACACCAAGTGTTCATCAGAGAAGGCACTTGAATGCTAAAGCTAGAAACAACACGGTAGGACAAATACACGGAGAATAGTCATATATTTTAATGACAGGATCTGGAGAGACTGCTCAGTGTTTAAGGGTGCTTCTTGCTCTTTCAAAGGACCAGAGTTCAATTTCCAACACCATGTAGTTTTTCACAAACATCTGAACTCCAGGTTCAAGGTATCAAACACCCTCTTCTTAGCTGTATAGACACCTGGCATACATACATACATACATTCAGGCAAAACATTCATAAAAAAATAAAAATAAATAAATCTAAAACAAAACATGTGGTATCATTATCAGAAGACTCATGCAATCTGTGACAAGGAGAATTACATCCTTTTAAAAACTACTCATCTTAAAGCTCAAAATACTAAAAGAGAAATTAGCTGGCTCCAAATTCAGAAAGAAAATGAATTAACGCATAATGTTTACATACATAGAGAGGTGAATCATTACTTCATAATTTCTAGCACTAACTTACAAACCATAAAAATTTACATAATTCTATAGAAAAACTTAATAGAAAGTTAGTAAAGTAAAAGAGTTCCCCATCCAATTATCTTATGTATCAGAAACAACAGTCCCGCCATATGTTAATGTAGAAGAAATGGGATTTGAGCCTCTGCTCTCCAGACATTTCGCTGTATTGTGCCTATATCCTCAGACTCTCTAGGCATCTATAATTTTCTACTAGCTTTAAATGTATTCAATATCTCATATTAATAATAGCAGCAGTATGAACAGTATCAACAAGACCAAACCTATAATAAATCTCAGTGTTCTCCCCAAAGTAACAATACAACAAACTTTTCATCATTTACCTTAAAGTCTTAATATAACTACATAGCCAGCCAGTGCCCAATTGTAAGAGGGCTCCACCATTCCTTGGCAGTCATAAAATGGAGCACAGAATATCAATCTAGAAAATACACCCTAATTTTAAATGTAACACAAAAGATTGAAGTAATGGTCTTGGGACAAAGAGCATTATGGTAGGAGTAAGTTTCTATCTGGATGACAATAAAGTCTGGCAAATAAAATAAACCCTTTATCCGCCAAATTATAAAGAGGGATGATGACTACTGAATTTTCTCTCATGGTAACCTTTCAGATGGAGCAAGAGTTTGTCCAGGCAGTTTCAGAACCGACAGAACATTTCTGCACAAGGGATTTTGAATAGATCTGTGATCTTGGTGGGGAAAAAAGAAAAGCAGTGTTGTCACTCATTTCTAACTGAATTTATCGTTTACATCAATTATGGATTCATTAGAAAAACCTGTAGTGATATTAAAATTATATTTGAAGTCATTTATAGAATCACAGAGACTTCCATAGTTTCATATTACAGTGCTTCACATCCTACAGGTTTTTAATATTATGTGCAATTTATACTCCTACCTATTGAGAAGTTATAGCACCGCGAAACTCACTTGCAGCTTTTGTTGCTTACTGTGTCTGTAAATGTCAGATGTATATCATAAGTTTTATATTTGGGTAATTACACTGTGAAATAATTGGTTTATTTCCAATCTCTCTTTGAAATGTTGGCAGGATCAAATAGAGTTATGACACAGTTGTGGCAGCCCTCAAAAAAAATAAATAAAAGCAGGAGGTTATAAAGGAAGAGCTTCGGCTTCATTGTCTCCCTGTAACGGTGACACAGCATTGGGGAAAGCGCAGAGCTGCAGACGGGCCACCAAAATCTCATAAAAATACTCCTGCAAGGACATTTGCCCAACAGCTAGTTGTTCAGCCTCCACTGGTTCAACCCTTGTTATTGCTCTTGTAGTCAAGGGTTACCCTATCTAAGGGTCATA
This sequence comes from Acomys russatus, assembly GCF_903995435.1. Classification (NCBI taxonomy): domain Eukaryota; kingdom Metazoa; phylum Chordata; class Mammalia; order Rodentia; family Muridae; genus Acomys; species Acomys russatus. The sequence goes on along the minus strand of NC_067144.1, from coordinate 24,061,115 downwards.
TGCAATGCTTCATTGTTTTGATTTATTGTCTGTACTCTTGCTCCATCTCTGAGTGTGCCCAACCTTTGCTAGGCTGTGTTCATTCTCCTAATGTAAAGACATGGTTTGAGACAGGTGCTCACTGAATGTTATCAAGGCAGCCATGTTGGTATTCAGAAGTGGAATCTGCCACCTTAGAGAAAGGCTTCTGGGCTTGGAACATGGTGGAGATGAGGGAGAGGTTACACCAAGCCCTTTGTGGACTCAATTTCTTTAGTTTACCTCTTCCTGGTTTGCAAAATGGTCTCATAGGTTGGATTCACTTGTTTCGGTTAGAAGGTCATTGCTGGTTTTGGATAAGATGCAAAGTACTTTGCAAATTAGGTGTTTGCCCTTCCTGGAAAGCTTTTTTTTTTTTTTTTTTTTTTTTCCTTCTGGTAAATGGATACTGTGCCAGTGAGAGCTCAGATTTCCAGAGAACTTACTCTCTGTCCACTTCAATATCGTCGTGGACCACTCCCATGCTCCCTCGCTGTCGTGGCGATCAGCTCTTTTTTCTTATATTGTTGTTTTTACAGATACACAAGTACATATATGAAAAATACCAGGTATGGAGATTGATTTTGCTGTGTGACCCTTCTGCATTTGACAACAAATAAGGGGCTAATCCCTAGGAGAGGATAACCCGATAGCCTTAAGAGCCACTAGTTTCTTCAAGTTCTTTCCTCTGATAGTAACATGTGCATTAGTACTGATATTGTTCCACTCTTGTATATGCAACATTCTCTAGGAGAGACTGTCTCATAACAGACTTCCTGGTATGCTGGCTTTTATACTCACCTCCAACCACACTGTGTTCCTTGAGCCATAGATATAGAAACTGTAATGTAGATATATCCCTTAGGTATATGCCGTAGGGTTAGGCCTACTACAATCTATTGACTTCTGCACTGTGTCCAGTTGTGGTTTTCTGTGAAGGTCATTGCCTCACCCTACATATTTCTGAAAATCTCTCGAGAGAAATAAAATAAAGTAAAATAAAAACATGCTAAATTTTGAACATGGGCCATGCAGTTTAAGGGCACTCTGGTGACACATGAGGGGGGGGGGAGAGGTGCCAGTTTAGGGGATATTTCAGTGCTTAAAAGACTGACTGTAAGGCTTGAGGTCTGACCCCAATACCCATGTCAAAAGCAAAGTGTGGCAAACCATGCCTCTAGCATGAATACTGTAAAAGGGGAAGCAAGCAGCCCCTGGGGGTCGTTGTCAGCCTATCTCAACAATCAGTGATCTATAGCCTCAGCTCATCTGCCCTTGCACCCAGCCTCCTTTCAGCAGTTCCACTCAGATCCTTAAGATGTAATTATTTCTTCAAACAACATCACACTGTCTCAAAAAATTGTAATAAGGAGGAGGAAGTCTGGTTTTTACAAGCACGTGTACATGGGTAAATCAAGCACACACGCACACTCACACACACACACACACACACACACACACACACACACACGGTGGAGACACTGCTGTTCATGAGAGACTCTATTAGCTGGAGATGAAGGATCTCTTGTGAAGATCACTGGCCATGGAGAGACAAGAATACCTTTAAGATGCCTGCTAAGGAAAAGAGTATTTCTGTGTCACCAGGGAAACCTTTGTCATAGAGTAAATACAGTAGGTAGCTCACATTTTCCTATAACTCCAGTTCAAATGGACCCAAAGCCGCCTTCTGACATCTGTAGATACTAGGCATGCCTGTGGTGCTTGGGGAAACATATAAAATGGCCTTTTAAACTTAAAAATAATTAAAATGTAAAATTCCATAAAATATAACAAGGAGGTACCCCTTTTATTACTCCAGCCAGGTATGTACTATAGTTCCTTCTATACAAGTTTTTAAATTAAAATGGGAAAAGACAAATTAAGTTGTAAATATAGGGTAAATATATAGAACAAGTAATGCTCTGTTCTTATACTTTTCTAAAAATTACATTGACTCAACTTTATTAAAACATAATAAGTTTGTATTACTATATTTTACATCACATTATTAAAATTCAATACTCAAGGCTATTTCGTCTGTATGTACATTACTTATATGTGTGTTGTGAATGAGCACATCATGTGAGTTGTTTTCAAGGATTCACTGCACAGCCCAGGCTAGCCGCAGAGCTGACTTCTGCCTCTCCCTTGCCATGGCTGGGATTTTCAAATGTGCCCACATGTGCACTTTCAGGAATTCTACCCATAATCTAATTACCTATGAAAATGCCATCAGAGACTCACGCAGGTATGCCTTAGGAATCTCCTAGTCCCTTCCATTTCAAACCCAGGTAACAAGAGTAGCCACCACATCCTGTTGCAATTCTCTTCACACACAATTATCTTCCCCTGTACATGGGACTGATTTTTATGTATTTATTTCTTCAGCAATGTAACTTTTGTCCCCCTTCTTCCTATTGCACTGACTGTAACTTTTAGCATTACATTGGACATGGTTAGTAGATCACTGCCCAAATCCCAGAATTAGGAGGAATTGTTCTGCCTGTCAATATTTAGGCTGTTATTTGTAGCATGTGTACATGTTCTTCATGGAGGTGAGGAAATTCACTACTGTTTCTTATTATCTAGTAGCTGCTATTATGAACAGGTGATGAATTTTGTCAAATGATTTTTTTTATTAATAAATATAATTAGTTTAAAATGTCTGCCCTAGCTTGTTATTAAAGGCAAATTACACCAATTTATTTTCAAATGCAAACCCAGGAGCATATCCTGGAATGAATACCATTTGGTCATGGTATTTTAATATATATGCTTAATGTGTACATGTGCTTAAATATATCTAAATATTTTTTATTTAAATGAGTTTAAACATCATAAATACTATCAATTCTATTGCTAATATGTTTTAAGGAAACTTTTTTATTTTATATTCATAAAACTCATTTTCCTTCTGCTCTAATTGTTGTGTTTGCCTGGTGGTTTCTAGGAAATTGTAATGTTTTGAAAAGAATGAATTATTCTTTGCTTTCTTTGTTTTCTGGAAGATACTTTTCAGGGTCAGTGTTAAGACGTTAAACAGTTTGAAAAATTTGTCCAAATAAGCATCATGTTTTAGAGATTAATTTAAGGATTTTAAAATTAAAAATTGATTTACTAGGCCTAGGAGGGCCAACATTTTAGTTTCCTAAAGTGCAAGTTGCAGTTTGGGATTTTGAGGAATTGGCTCTTTCATTTAAGGTGATAAATTTACTGGGGTAGTTGTTTCTCTACTTAGCATCCCTTGTCTTTCTGGAACATCTTCAGTGATACCCTTTGTTTCCTTCCAAGGGCAGGTAAGTCTTCCCTTGGCTCTAATATCTATCTGTCTGTCTGTCTATATATTCATATAGCTATCTATCTGTCTATCTATCTATCTATCTATCTATCTATCTATCACCTACTATCTATCTATCATCTATCTATGTATCACCTTTATGAAAATGTCATTTTAAAAGAGGTTGTTAGTTTTATTAGATTTTTGTCAAAGAATGGGCATTTCATCTTTTTTTTTTGTCACTATTCAACATTTTTATTTAACTGTAACCATTGGCAAATTTTTTCTCATAGTTCCAAGTACCTTATATTTTGGAAGGACAGTAAGAAAACAAATTGGTCATGGAATCACACATGGTCTTAGGATTGCATAGAACCTTCTACTGACCATGGCTGACAGGACTGAAGGAAGGTCAGGGAACAGCACACCAGGATTCCTTATCCTTAGGACTGCAGCAATGACCATGGAAGGGTATATCAACACACACACACACACACACACACACAAAGATCCTTAAAATGGAAAAGTGGGGATCAGAGTCCTTGGGGCTCTTCAATTCTTCTTCAGTGCCTACTAGTAATCTCTGTGTCCAGCTTTCCATCATAACCGCCAGTGCTGAAATGGAGAGGAGGGGGTATAGAGGCAAGAATGGATATCATGCACTAAGTTGATAGACTTCTCAACGGTTGTAAATCCTGGGCATTGGGGTCTGAAGCCTTATCGTGGCCCTCTTTGGTAACATATCAGCGTAGCTAACTCTTAACCAGACTTCCAGACTCCAGCTGCGTGACCCTTCCACCTCAGACAAGTGAACATGAGATTCTATCTGCTGGGAAAGTTTCATCTCAGTCATCTTCTTTTCTACTGGACACACAATATGGCCAGCTTCAACTTTTTGTTTTAGAAATTTTTCTTATGCTTTTAATTTTAGATATTTTCAAACACACACACACACACACACACACACACACACACACGTATGTATGTAATGGTCAGTTGGTAAGTTGCTTGAGTTGTTATTTCCATCCATTCACATTTATATGAGATTTGTGAACATGGTTGAGCAAATTTTCTTGTTGTGTGCTGGAGCATCTTCTGGGTATATTCCAAGGAGTGGAATAGCTGGATCTTGAGGAAGCCCTATTCCCAGTTTTCTGAGAGAGCACCAGATAGATTTCCAAAGTAGCTGTACTAGTTTGCATTCCCACCAGCAATGAAGACTTGAATGCAGACCACCAGGTGCATGGGAAGTACTTTAACTGGCAGAGTCCTCTTCTTCCTCATCCATGCTAATAATTATAATCTTGCATTTTTATTCCTTTTTGTTTGTTTTAGATTTATGAGGTTCTGCATATTCTAGATTTTTTTCAGATAAGAGTTTTGATTGTTTTTTTAAACATTTATTTATTATTATGTACACAGTGCTCTGCCTGCATGTACAGCTGCAGGCCAGAAGAGGGCATCAGATCACATTACAGATAGTTGTGAGGCACCATGTGGTTGCTGGGAATTGAACTCAGGACGTCTTGAACAGCAAACAGAGCTCTTAACCTCGGAGCCATCTCTCCAGCCCCTAAGAGTTTTGATTGTTAATTGGAGATCCTTTCCTCACTCTTATGGTTAAGACATTTAGGACATCGCACTCACTTTTCCAGAAAGCACTGCATTAGACAGTTGTCATATGTTGTGTTTTCTTTTGTTTGTTTGTTTATTTGGTTTTTTGTTATTTTTAAAATTTTTTTATTAATTTATTATTGTTACATCTCAATGGTTATCCCATCTCTTGTATCTTCCCATTCTTCCCTCCCTCCCATTTTCCCCTTATTCCCCTCCCCTATGACTGTTCCTGAGGGAGATTTCCTCCCCCTGTATATGCTCATAGGGTATCAAGTCTCTTCTTGGTAACCTGCTATCCTAACCTCTGAGTGCCATCTTTTCATTTTCATTCAGCTTAGTATATTTCTAAAAATTTTCTGTTGGGGCATTCTCTTTGATTTATAGATCATTTAGAAGTATGCTGTTTAGTTTTCAAGTGTTTTGAAATGTTTATGTTATTTTTCAGTTCTTTCAATCAAATTATATCCCACTTGGTCAAAAAAATATTTTGTGTGGCTTTAGTCATATAAATATGTTTTATGACCCAGAATCTGATTGTCTTGGTGTGTATTGCATGGACAATTGAAAATGTGCATCTTGATGGCATTGGGTGGGATGTTTTATTCATGAGGCTTAGATGTGTTTGTCTGATGGCACTGGTCAGTACTTGAACACCAGGTCTACATTCCTTCCAGGTGTTTTATCACTAGATGAAGGAGGCATTTCAATAACCACCCACAGTTGTGACTTTGTCTGTTCCTCCTTTCACTTCTATCAAGTTTAGGTCTATAGTAGGCAGGACTGTTGTATGGTACATGCATAGCCTATAGACCATTGTTATTTTTATTGTAGAACAAACCTTTTGTCTTTGTCTCTGGTGAATTTATTGACTCCAGAATACCTTTCATTCGGTGTTCATGTAGACACTTTACTCTCTCATGTCATGCTTGTTTTCCCATCCTTTTAGTTCCAACTCAGTTATATTGTTACACTTGAAATATATTTTTATTTAAGATAGAATATGTAGCTGATGGTTTTTTCAGTTGCATCAATTTCTCTTACTTGACATACTTATACCATTTCTACCTGGGCATTTTATTGTACCTGAACATGAAGGAAAAGTGGATTTATTCCATCTTATCAGTAGTCAGAGTTTATTCACTAATAATTAACAATTAGTCTATAAGTAGGTACATTGGCTGAATCAAGCTTCTTTTTTTTATTTTATTTTATTAATTTATTCATGTTACATCTCGATTGTTAGCCCTTCCCCTGTTTCCTCCCATTCTTCCCTCCCTCCCATTTCTCTCCTTCTCCCCTCCTCTATGTCTGTGACTGAAGGAGACCTCCTCCCCCTATAAATGCTCTTAGAATATCAAGTCTCTTCTTGGTAACTTGCTATCCTTCCTCTGAGTGCCACCAGGTCTCCCCATCCAGGGGGCATGGTCAGAAAAGGGGCACCAGGGTTCGTGTGAGAGTCAGATCTCACTCTCCACTCAACGGTGGAGAATATCCTGTTCGTCGGCTAGGTCTTGGTAGGGGTTCGAAGCTTACTGCCTATATTCTCCTTGTCTGGTGCCTTAGTTTGAGGAGGCCCCCAGGATCCAGATCTTCCTGTCATAAAGTTCTTCTTGTAGGTTTCCAGGACCCTGTGGGTCCTACTATTTCCCCTTTCTTCCATGCTACTCTTGCCTAAAGTCTCAATCGGATGTCCTCTCCTCTGACCCACTTTCTTGGTAAGTGAAGATTTTCATGGTACGTATCCCTTGGACTAGTGTTTTGATATAAGTGAGTATATACCGTTTGTCTCTTTTTGCTTCTGGGTGAACTCACTCATTATGATAATTTCTAGATCAATCCATTTGTCCACAAATTTCGGGAATTCCTCGTTTTTAATAGCTGAGTAGTATTTCATCGTGTAAATATACCAGTTTCTTAGTCTATTCTTCTACTGAGGGACACTTAGGCTGTTTCCATATTCTGGCTATTATGTATAAAGCAGCTATGAACATGGTTGAGCATATGTCCCTGTTATGTGGTAGGGCATTTTCTGGATATATTCCAAGGAGTGCGATGGCTGGGTCTTGAGGAAGCCCTATTTCCATTTTTCTGAGAAAGCACCAGATAGCTTTCCAAAGTGGTTGTACTAGTTTGCATTCCCACCAGCAATGAAGGAGTGTTCCTCTCTCTCCACATCCTCGCCAACATGTGGTGTCATTTGAATTTTTGATCTTAGCCACTCTGATGAGTGCAAGATGGAATCTCAGTGTCGTTTTGATTTAAAGGATACTGCTGTGATACACTGAGTGCAGGTAAGCAGTTTCTCACTAGGAAGTCTCTGAGACTGAGTAATCCACTGATGCTCTCGTCTTGATCTTGCTGCAGACTAACTGACAAGCTCACACCTTTTCATTGTCATCTCATCCATTATACTTGCCTGTGACTGACACCAAAAGCTTAGAACCCTTGAGTCACATTAATTCCAATCTGAATTATGTTTGGCCACATCTATTTCTCACCCGCATTGATGTGCGTGTGCATTGCCTGATTTCAAACAATGCTCAGGATGGAAGATATAACCTGGATAAAGTCAATGTTACAACTGGTGATATCATAGAGATCATTCTGGTATTTGGGGGGAAATTGCTAAAAATAGTTTAATTGGACAAATACATTTTAAAATTATTATTCAAGTGATCATTTTGTAGATATTGTTATAACACAAAGTTAATTCATTACTTTAGAAATATCTCTTAGAAAATGAGCATAAATATTCATGTATCTTAAAGATGCACAATCCACTAGAGAATTGGTGTGGTTACTCTTCACCTCCAGAAATGCATTGCTATTGAAAGAAAAAAAGGCCAGCAACTTGTTCCACATGCAGATACTTTCTCCACATCTTTTTGATACAAATGTTTACTAGGATCTTAAAAGTTACAAAATCTCTTGCTATGGAAAGGAAGAAAGGGGGAGGAGAAAGAAGAAAGAAAGGAAGAAAGAAAGAAAGAAAGAAAGAAAGAAAGAAAGAAAGAAAGAAAGGAGTTAAAAGACAGCTTGACCAGATGGAATCAGGTCCTTCTTTCCAGCACTCTTAAGCTCTTATAGGGCTTTCTGTATAAGCAGTAGCTTTCTAAAACTTTGAAAATATGGGTGTCATTTAGGACAAAATAGTATCGATTTTTTTCTCAAAATATGGTGGGCATAAGATTTATGATTGAAAGATTGTATTAAGTAATTAATTTGTTTATTCACCCAAGTGCTGATTTCTGAATCCTTATAAATTAAATTATCTACAAGGACAGAGTCATGAAAAGGACAGCAATGCATTCCAGCAAATTCAGAAAGCCTAGCTAAGTCAGGACACCTGGGGACTTACAACCTATCGCGTTTGCCTCTCATCAGTTACATAGGATCTTTTTCAGAAAAATGTACACTAGTCATCTAGAGTGGTGATTAGCTGCCTTAGAAAAAGAGTATCAAAAATAGAAAACTGCTAGATGTACAACTAATCTTGTCCTGACGATCCCTGAGCATTGTCACTGCTTGCATTTAGCAAAATGATAGAAAATTAGGGTATAAGCTGCCATTTGCCCTGAACGCTATGGAAACAGAGATCCAATGTTGGACTATAACATCAAGATTTGGACAACATTAGTATTTGAAATTTAATGGGAAGTAAACCAAAGGAAAGCGTGATTAGGAAATCCCCGCCCCTTAATTTGGCATAGTAGTGAATGCTTTTAATCCCACAACACAGGCAGGTAGATGCATGTGCATTGCATTGAGTTCAGGTCCAGCCTGGTCTACAAACTGACCCCAGGATAGCCAAGGCTACACAGAGAAACCCTGTCTCAAAAAATAAAACCAAAAACAAACAGAAAAACAAAAAGAAGGCTTCCCTTCCCCATAGAGTCATATGTTTGCATACTTGGTCCCCAGTAGGTAAAAGTATTTGGGAAAGATTAGGATGTATGGAGGACATGTGTTACTATGGGGTTAGCTTTGAGATTTCAGAAGCCCCTAAGACTGATCTTTCTCTGCACTGTGACAGTATGTCAAGATGTGAGCTATCAGTTCCTCCTCTCATACCATATTGGCCTACCTGTTGCTCTGTTCCTCACCATGATGGTCATAGGTTCTAATCTTCTGAGACGGTAAGCCCCTCAAATTTTTTTCTTCCAAAATTTTTCATGTTCATGGTATCTTATAGCAAAACAAAAATAATTTAGATACATGGCAAAGTATCACTGACATATTTCCCTAGAGGGTATTTCCATATTCCTGTAGCACATCTGGCTCCTAGAAGAGCCCAAGGATAATTGGATCCCAACCAATGAAGCCAGAATCGAAGTAACTTTCGCAGCCTCCACAGGCTCAGGTGGTACTTGGGGAAATTCTTTATACAAAGATGGACATAGAAATGAAGTGTAGGTAAAGACAACACTAAAATAAAAGTTACAGATTCCCTTGTACCAATGCCTAGCCATGTTCTCCCAGGCATCCAAGCTGGAGAACTCCAAAGGAAAGCTGACACTTTTGCCTACTCTCAGCTCCAGACAGCTAGATGAGAATACAGGGTGAACCAAAAATAACCGCTGGGAAATATGACCTCGAAAGGTGACTTTGTACAACTGGAACACACAAGATAATATTTCCAGCTTGGGTTACCCAACCATACAGATGGAGAAAGGTCAGGCTTCCTTGCTCTGTGTGACTAATAGAAGACAATCGGATGGCTTGATAATCACATGAGTAGTTGGCTTAAGGTCCAATAGCATGACTTTTTAGTTCATTTTCAGTGATCTCCAAAACTAGATAAAAACCAGCTGGGCAATTTTTCTAATACAGTCTTCAAATCAGACCAGAGGTGACAAGACATAGAGCTTGCCATAGGTACTCCGTGGCCCTCAGTCAGAGGAGCACTTCCCTTCCATCACCTCTTCACACTGCTCAGGTAATCGGAAAACATGGAAGACCTTGTGTCTGCTCTATGATTCTTCCCCACAATCCCTCCTTTTGTTAAAAAGTTCTGGAAATACCGTTTCAAAGCTGTCATCCTTTCTTCCCCCTGACTTCTGTTGATAGGTAATGAGGTCAGGGCAAAAAGAGAAGGACAGATGACAAGACAGAAATGAAAACTATTGATTTTTCTCACATTAGTGCAACCAAAAGCCTTGGACGATGCTCTTTTGAGTGTTCTTTTGACTATGGTGCAGGGGAGATGATAGACCTGGAAGTGCCAGAAATTCTGAATCTCTATAAAGCATATCTCATCAATAATGCATGTCTTCCCCACAGCTTGTTGAAAATAAATTATTAATATGCCCAGTTTTAAAGAGGAAAACAAGTCCGGGCTGGAATGTTTTTCACAGTGTTGATGCTCTTGTTCATGCATAGCATGCTCCAATGGTTCCTATGCTATCTTTCCTGAGTAGCACCCTGATTTGAGCACTCAGGCTTCCAACAAAACAAAGATGTTTTGGGATTTCAGTCATTCTGAGGGCAACGAGGGATGGAGTTATTTTTAGTTTGGATGTTTTTATGTTATGAAACCACCTCAGAGCTATTCCTCTTCATCTCTTCATATTGCATCGCATAGTCAAGATATGGCTTCAACACGCTCATTTGCACCGCTAACACAGGCTCTCAAGTTGCTCTAAAATATAGCTAGTTGTTAAGTGCATATGAGAATCCAAAGGCTTCAGGTAGGTTTAGTAGCACCCAGCTCAAGGGAAATGCTAATGTGACTTGATGGGACATCATTAAGTCTTTATGATGGTATAAAAGCAACAGTGGAACTCGTAAGTGAGACATAATATCCTTCAGAAGAAATTTGGGGAGTTTGTCTTCACCAGACCTCATCTTTTCGCTGTAGAATGTGCAGAGAATGCAGGTTTAGTGTATCATATTTGTGTTTCACTGTACCCCAAAACACCAGTCTAAAGCCTACTTTAACAACATACCAAGGTCACTTATTACTTATTTGTTATAAAATGCAATTAGTGCATACTTTACTGACACTAAATAACTTCAAAAATTATATCCAATATGCAAGAAAATGACAAATGTTCTTCTAGCAGCAAATGCTACCTAATTCTGTAGTTCACAGCTTTTGGAAGAGTCCTGTTACTACACTTAATTGCCATTGGGACACAGACAGAAGAGAGATGAGTGAATATTAAATAAACAGGATTTTGAACACTTCATTTTGCTTCACATGGAGAAAATCCACTTTAAAAATAATATTACTAATATTACTATTATGATTGGCATGAGTGTCATTCCTGCATGACTAGAAGAGGCTGCCAGGTCCTCTGTGACTGGAGTTAATAGGCGTTGATGAATATCTACATTGGTGCTGGAAACAGAACTTGGGTCCTCTGGAAGAGCTGCAACTGCGTTAAACTACTAAGTAATTCTCCCACCTCAAAAATGCTTCAGTTTTGTCTATTGCTCACCATAGTACAGTCAGTTATTAAAAAGAAATTTCTGTGTATGTTCACATGGTCTACTCTTTGTCTTTTCAGAAAATGCCTCCTTCTGTTAAGGGGTGACATATAAGTTGAAAACCCATATAGAAAGTGTATGTTTGAAATAACAAGTTTAAAATAAATTGTGTGCTTTGCATAATTGGCAAGTTACTTTGAGCTGCAGAAATATGATATAGGTGCACTGCTGAATTCTACAGAGTCCCAACACTGCCAGACTTCAGTGCCATGATTTTTCTCAACTTAAAATTGCATTATCATACGTATAAAATTAACATCCTAAATTACTTAAAAATAAATATGCATGGATGTGCACCTGAGCAGCATCCATGCAAATTAACCCATGTGGATGTGCCTACAGATTAAAACACATCAGTTTGTAGAAGGAATGGAAATCAGTCAGTTCACTTAAACTGTAAATCCTACTGAAACCAGACATTCAGAAGAAGCATGTGTTATGGGGTGTAGCAACTTGACACCACGCAAAGCTTCAGATCCCAGGAGATGTGGGAGCAGTGGGAAATGCAGTGATGGTGTTCATTAGCTAAGAAGCTGATAAGGTGATGCTGTGAAGGGGAATATGGAGACAATAAACAGAGAGCTCAGGGTATTATCATACATGTTGTTCAGATAAAATGAAGTTTATACTGTCTTGGATCCCAGACACACGCAAACTAAATATCCTTCTTTCAAAGGATCATCATTAATGGAATTATCAATAACTACATTGGAAAAATATCTCCACGTGAGAATCCTGTAGGTACTATTGCTAGGAATGTTATTGGTAACCAATGAGATATTAAAACCTAAGTTCCTACAAGGTAAGACAAGCCATGTGATCCTGAGACTGGCCTGAGTGGAAGACAGCTGAGCAGGTTAATTGTGTCAAAGTGCAAGCAGCCTGAGCAGTGTCAATGGGACAGCTGTCATTAGACTCAGCTCTCTGTAGTCATACAGAAAGGACATAACCAGTAGCTACGTGTGTCATGCCATGTTAAATACAAATCACTTTGTTTTTAACTTCACAATCAATGAAAAAAAAAAAGAATGGATGGAACAAACCAGTAGTGTGCCTGTCAGTCACTGGTTCATATGCTCTCAGTTTACAGAGAATTGAGTTCCAGGGAGGTTGGTGGCACAGGAGCTCCTGTTTATAGGCTCTAATCCTTACGCAAACAACCTGCATCTTGGAGATTATAAAGCAGGCAAATCTCATCAGTGTCCACCCCCGTTTCTCACTTCTCCCTTAACTGCCTGGGCTTGAATAATTGTCATGTGTGGAGACTGGATCCTCTGTTTCAGTTCAGCAACATTTCAGCAGCTCATTGGTGGCCCTGCCACAAGTGAGCCACTGCCTGTGCCCTTTGCACTTTCTGTTCAGACCAAGACTCTGGTCAGCACAGGACTAACTCATAATGGCCTTCAGGGTCAAAAGGTTGCTCCTCACTGTCAATTGTAAACAAAGTTAAGAGAAATGTAATCCTTCCTCCTACAGAAAGAGTTGCACGGTGTTACAAGGGTTTAGGTCAGAGCACGTTCGAATGGCGTTCATGTTTCATTGTGCATCCATGGGCCCCATTTAAAAATCCTTCCACTTAGAAATAGTTTTATTTTGCTAGTTTGTTTTTCAGCTTTTGGCTGGCATTCACTCCTGTCAATAGGAAAGAAGCTGGGAAGAGCGTTCTGCCAGTCAGAAACCTGCTAAGTGTCATTGAAGTAAAGGCGGATGGCCTATATTCTGAAGCTGCCGCTCATGATCACACAGTACCTATGAGTTGAGTTAGGGTTCAAGATAATTACTCATGAGAACCAGCTAATGGGAACATCAGAGGCTCTAATAAAAACCAGGCACTGGACCTCTTGGTCATTTTTGAATGAATGAATGAATACCTTGTCACTTAGTATCACCTCAAGAAGTAACTTTGTCATTTTATGCCAAATGAACAGTTTCATACTTTGTCACTGTGGATGGACAAGTTCTTCAAGTTGCTCTGGCAAATGCAAACCACAGTATTTAAAAATCAGAATGGGGAAATGTGTGTGTGTGTGTGTGTGTGTGTGTGTGTGTGTGTGTGTGCGTGCGCATGCACACACATGTGTGTGTGTGCACCTGAGTGTGTGCTCTTATAGGTTTTATAATGATTTCTTGCTAGCTCATCATGTTATACATGGCTAAGTTAAGGGGTACAACAGGCTTGAATCATAGAAAAACAGTTACAGGATTACTTACTGTAAGTTTTCCAAGAAGAATAAGCAATGACATGTTTAGGGTCATGCTGTGTGCCAAGAGCCAAGAGCCAAGAGTAAGGGAATGACATTTATCAAATTCAAGTTTAAAATATCAACATATTCAAGAGAATGAAAAGATCAATTGAAGACCAGAAGAAAAGTGTAGCAAAAGACAAGTGCATAAAAAATGTTTCCCGCATGCACCCAAGTTCACAAGCACACACAGAACTAGGTAAGAGAAAACAGAGCTTAGCTCCAAACATGGGCCAAAGACTGTCACTCCACCGTGGATAGCAAGTGTATTGTGTATTATTTCCTCAGGTAAATGGTAGTAATTGATTGTGTCATGGTTCTCTTGCTATAGGTAGTTTATTGTATCTATGTATATATGCATATATATTGTATATATGTATATATGTAATAATATAAATGTATATGTAAAAATAAAAATGTTTAATTAATAGAAAAAGTAAAAATATATTATCACACCACTATGTATTATGATATTTAAAACTTAGGACACAACCCACACCCAATTTTGAAGACTGAGGTCCAATGGGAATTCTCTCTCACTGCTGATAGGAAGGTAAAATGGTAAGTTTTCATTAGAGGGCATTTTATCAGTGTCTTCCTGAACAAAAATATCATTTTTCAATTTCATCCACAAATCACTCTTCCTCATTGCTTACCGAAATAAGTTGAAAGGTTAGGCCTTACCAAGCCCGTAGTCACAAAAGACTTGTTTGTTAATTGGAAAGCTTGGAAGCAGTGAAGACCCTTTCCCATTTCCTATTGTTAAAGGAGGAAGTGAATATATTTAGAGACTGGAATATTTTTCAGCAGTATAAATAAACAAATTCAGCCAAAGTCACAGAGACAGCTTAAGTGTATAGTAACACATAAAACAAAGCTGTTCAAGAATTAGAAAAGAAGACATAAGGGCATAATCCACCCATATAATATTCACAACAAAGATAAAAAAAAGGTCAAAAGTAGAGATGATAAAAGTACCACTTGATTCTAAGGCCTTTGGAGAATATATATGTATATATATACACATATATATATGTGTGTGTGTGTGTATATATATTCTACTATTGTTTTGTTTATTGGGCGTTTCTCTAAACTCATACACTATCCAGCACCAAGAAAACACTCTTATGTGTATGATGTGCTTTGTGTGTCAATTTAGTATAACCAATCATAATACACATACCATTTCAGTGAATTATGCTGACAGAACAGGGAGGCGATGTACGTGTGTAAGCAGGAGGTCGATTGCAATTTGTTGTGAACCTACAAGTGCTACAAAAATAGTCTCTTAGAAAATCAAGTACAACATACAAGAAAATATTTTGACAAGATATAGAAGATTACCAAATATTTGCATCTTTGACATTTGCAATTAAGAATTCAGATGATGGGTCTCAATCTGGAAGATGCCCTTCATGAGGATAAAGGCAGAGGGCGGAATCTGATGGGACAGAAGGTCAGGGTAAGGTGGAAGAGAGGAGAGCTCAGGTACCAAAGTGCTGAATGCTGAGTAGTGAGCACTGAGCAGGCATGGTTATATTACTCCAGGCAGCTGTGAGTCAGGTGATGCATATGGAACTGAACTGGACAGTAGGATAAGCTTCCCCAGAGAAGAAGGCAGGACTTTGATTTGCAGCAAAGTGGTTACTCCTAGTCTGGGGCCATTTTCCGTCCCACTTCATATTGGAAAGCAGAATTGTATAAAAAACTGTAATTGGACAAAAGTACCCACTGGAGCGACATGTCAGGAGGGTTTGGAAGTGTATTTTACCATGCACAAGGACACAGCCCTGAGGGTGTTTATTACATCTGTTTTTCTTAGGCCTTATCTCCGATATGGTCCTCTCATAGGTTGGTAATATAAGCATTAGGACAAATTCTTTGTGAGATTTTCGTAAGATCGCAGCCTCGTGATTAAATGTCTTCCTGGGGAAATGCAGTCTCAGACCTGGCCACGTCCAAAGGGGTGCGGTGCCATGTGGACTTTGTGAGCACCATGCAGGGAAACAATCAAAACTGCTCTGTTCTGTTCCATCACAGTGCCCCACGCTGAAGTCATCATGGTGTGACTACTCTTGAATTCATGTGCTTCTGTTTGTAGGGCTCACATCCTGGGAAACTGGCTTTCAACATGGAGGTATAAGTGTCTGCCACTTATCTAGAAACGTAACACTTTAGGGAGCCACATTAATGACTCTGAACCTAGCATTTGTTCAAAAATAACTCCTTGTAAGCTTCCTGCATTAGGAATAATAAGAATATCTGCCCCATGAAAGCAAAGTACGTGTTCATGCACACCATTGTTGGACATCTCCAAGTAATCGCACACACTATAAGTACTCATTACATAGTTTTAAAATTTATACATTAAGTGTTACTGGGATTTATTTGTGCTGAAAATCCCATTACGGCACATTAAATTTTAATCTTGAGTAAATTTTTCTTCCATGAGGAACTCTGTTTCTCCCTCCCTCCATCTTGTACATATAAAAAATAACATTGCTGTATATAATTGCTGTGATCAAGCCCTAGCATGCTATACAAATGGAAATTTCCAGGGCAGTTTGTCTCATAAGTTGTCTGAAATTGGGTCTCAATAGCTTTGGAAAGACATTAAGTGATAAACTGCAGAGCGGACAGTATCTGTGCTCAGCGACTCACACAGAATGAGGTTTACCTAAGACAAGGCGGGTTCTCAGCATGTGGAGAGCCCTCTCCAGGATGTGAGTGAAAGGCTCAAAGAACATTTCAGCCCACATATCCACTTTTGAAGTGTTAATCGACAAGACATCTACACTCAGTTGCAAAAAAACTTAAAACATTTCCAGCACACTCACATTTTATATATGTGTATTGCATATACATGCATATCCTACTTTCCTAGATATAATACATTCAATAGATATTGATAATTCATTATGGGAACTATTTCATTTTAATTTATTATTCATACTAAATAATAAATTTGGCTTTTTCTTGTCACCACATTAGGAAATCACCAAAAAAGTGTTGATTTTTGTTCTCAAAATGTGACTGACATGACATGCATAGATTAGATCTTCAATTCTAAGGTGAACCTAATGTTATCAGTAAATATACCAAGTAACACTATAATAGATGATGAAGGAAATAAGTAAAAATACATAATAAAATTTAAGTCCATAAGTCTATTATGAATCAAATGTGTCATACATTGTGGTAGGGCTGAGCTTAAGATGGGAAATTAAAAAAATCCTCTTTCTATACCATGTTTCTTAGGTCCAAAGCCAATGTGTATATGTGTATTATACTATATAGTATATGCTATTACCCCACATCTAATATAGGGCTCAAGTCTTCACGTGTTATCTATTGAAAGTTGCTCATATCATGCACTTTTCATCTCTTATATGATCTTCATCACCCCTCATCTAGACTGTGATCCTTGCTCCTCTAGGCAATGATAAAACCTCCTTATTTCTAGTTGTGGTTTTGTTTAGCTCAAATAAATGGCATGTTATAATGATGAGCGTTATCAAACAATGAAAACAAGTTATGCTTGAAAACCTTCCAGAACCTTCCATGTCTCTGGAAATAAATTCCTAAATCTCTTTTTATATCCGGAAGTCCTGTGTGTACTGTCAACACACTAGTCAATCCAGAAAATAATTTCTAAATTATTCCATTAAATCTAACCTCAACAACTCCTGGTCATGATGAAAAGCAGGACTCCTTCCTACCATGGATTTTGCCTGGGCTATACTCTCTCTACCTAACCATCTGGTCAACCATGATGCAAACTCTGTCTTCCACCATTAGCCCCAGCTCAGGCATCAGGAATGCGTCTGCTGCCTTCCAGAAACAAAACAAGCTCCTTTTTTCATGTGCTATTTGAATACTTCAAGTTCTTCAGAGTACCTACACCACTTCAAAATTTTATAATATATGTATGTAAGTCTGTGTTATACACACACACACACACACACACACACACACACACCAAATAAATGTAATTTTTTTTTATTAATAGTGTGTGTAATTCTAACTCTGGTATCCAGAAGATTACTCTGTATGGATACAATGTCCTTGAAGATGAATTGAATTTAATTGAGATTATTAACCTAAGATCCAATCTAGGATGACTCTTTGGATACAATAGTATGCTGGCATGGAGCCAAGGTCACATGAATGTATATAGACAGGAAGTAAGCATGCAGGACCCAAGCAAAGAAGCTAAATCAGACCCTGGCCAATGGTCCACAGAAAGACAAACTTGTTAACTTCTTAAATCAGGCTTCTATGAGACAGAACTATGAAACACTAAATTTTTGTCTTCAGTTTATTCACTGTAATACACATGGAAACTCACAGACATTAATACAAATATGTGTAACCTGAATAAGTTGTTTGAAAATGGACACAAGCTGATGGGTTATAATCAAAATTCTTCTATACCCATCACCATGACAACTAAGGGTAATAAATGGCCACGATTTGCATACTTCTACTAGCTACAAAGAAGTCTTCAGTGAGATTTCACCAACCTTATTAGTTATGGATTTTTAACCTGTTCAAGGGTCTAGTTGAAGATTCCATATTGTATTTTATCTTCCATTCCATTAGTCTCTGTGATAATTCTTCAGTTTTCCTTTCATTTTCCATGACCTTGACAGTTGCGAAGATTACTAGTTAGGAGTTCTGTTGTGTATCCTAAAATTGAGTTTGCCTGTCATAAAGTTTCTATAATTATTATAAGCATGGAGGCTGAGAGGAGAAATAGGAAGCAGGAAGTACGCCTTCCCTACCACACTTTACCAAGAATATATGATTTAAACAAGAATTAACACTGTTCATATTCATACTTGGTAACCTAGAAAAGGCAGCGTTCACTCTATTTCTCCATTATCAACTTTCTGTTTACTTTCATACTCTACTCATTAAATGTGAGTTCCTATGTCCTCTATACATTCAAGACAAGAAAAAGCTAGGCTTTATTTTTTTAAGGATAAAAGGAAATAACTCTTCACTGCACATTGCAGTTTGACTTTCTGTTTTTGTTGCTTTTCTTTTAACTGTTGGCATGACCCACCCATTGACATTGTACAAATATAGCAAGCAGAGTGGGCTCCAGCAGGCAATCACAGCAGAGCTTCTAAGTGCTAAGTGTTGTTAGACTGAGAAAAAAATTACTCATGACTGGAAAGCAATGCACACATTGTAAGGCATGGAAGATAAGCTAAATCCACCATCACAGCTAGATAAAATGGCTTTTAATACATAAAATTATTTGAAATAATTGCCTATAACTTAGCAGATAATAATCAGGACATACTTTTTGAGTGGCAGCACTTTGAAAGCTTGAGAATTTGTTAAACTGTAAAGCTTTGTTTATACTAAGAGCAGTGCTGAGGAAATTCACAGAAAAGTGGAGAAAACCTGACAGCTATCTACCAATGCAGTCAAAAATGTGGCCATCACAGCCCACCTCTTACAAATGGTAGATTGTCCTCTGCTGTCAAGGACAATTTGTTACCATGCCATCAGTTATTGAATTCATCCTTGGTTTGTGAAAAATATGAATCCTTATAGAAATATTTCGTAGAGAAAACTTGAAATCAAAACCTGGATATTGGTAATAACATTATCAAGTTTATAGAAGACTGGCTGACCATTAGTGATCATAGTGAAAATTCCAGATTTCTCCCACTTTTTTCAAAACTGTCTCTTTTCTCCAATATTTTAGAGTCAGCTAAAGATCTAGATCTAGAGGTTTGTACAGGGTTTGGTCCAGGAGAATTATGCAAGTCCTGAAAATAGAGCCCTACCTGGCAACAAGTACATATGTGTGACTCCAGTTTGCTTTCAGATTTAATCCATTTCTATGAATATAGACTGAGAAACCTGTTTTAACATGACTCACCATTACAGAATTATGCTTTAGGTTATATGAAAAACTATTTCCAAAATTAGCCTTAACTAAGATCAAAACATGTTCATATAAAGTTAACAACTCTTAAACTAAGAAGTGGCCAAAAGTATGTAAAACATATCTATAATACATACAATATAATTTATTTTTATCTTCCAATGCCAACAATATAAATGCGATTTACTACATTAAAAAACCTTACCAACTATATTAACAATCTTTCTCCTTTATACTGTTACAATGAAAGTCTTTTCCATGTGAGATGTCTTCAACTCCTACTCTTGCTTAGATAATTATATTTACTCTTCCAAATTTGATAATTGGAGCACACAAAGTAATGAAAACGTATTAGATTATAAAATATGTTTTGATTATTTGTTATCAAACAGACATAAATAATCCCTAGATACTGCAGAGATTTGGATGCATATCCTTTAAAATAATTCGTAGCACTTGCCTTTAGTTGATAAATAGTCATATTCTGAGCTCATGATACCTCTCTTATGTAAGATATTAACATATGCTTGGACATCTAGTAGTGCACAGGATAGTTTAAAATTTTACCTTGTTCACACTTATTTGTGTGCTTCAGGAACAGAATTTGCATGATTATGGGTATGGTAATATGTAAGTCAGCTCTTTTTATCAGTTTGTGCTAAGTTGGCATGAACTTATTTCCCCTTTCTCTGCCGCTTTACGTCTCTCCTTCCTTGTCTTCTCTGACATTTTGTATATTTGTGAGGCCTCCATCAGCCCCTAGAGAATGTTCCCTGCCATTATCTAACCCTGTTGCTTTCTGTTGTCACTCCTCCTGCTTCTCTATCTTGGGGTTCTCCCCTACAAATCCCATTCTAACTGTTGACATCAGGCACTAGTAAGAATGATAGTCAGTGGGAAGACAGACAGAGCCAGGACACCAGTGGGAGCTCTGTAGCTCATTACCCAGGCCCTCTCTGTGAGAGATGGTAGCCTATAGTGTTCTCCTCAGTAGGCTTCAAGGTTTCTTTTAGGTTTCCTTTTCTTCATTTCAAATGTTGACTCATCTAAAAACATACTTATAAAATGAACCATGAGCATAATTCTGGAAATTCATAAAATCAGGTATACCTGTTGCCAAGGAAACCAGATGTGGGGCAGATGAAGAAAACAAGGACCATTGATTATTCTCTGAAGTCTCATGTTGTACAAATTGTAGGTACTATCACAGCATTAATTAAAACATGTAAGGGCTTTGACCAACATGGGAGGCTACTCAGGTGTTTTCTTCAACACAGTAAAATCTAGCAGTGCCCATCAGATCATTTATTTCTTTCAGTATACTATTTGAATTCATATTCTTCTGTACTTACAGTCTAGAATTTGTTATATTATTATTCTCTACAAGCTTTACCCAAGCTTTATCCGCTCCTATAGTTTTTTTAGCTGACTAGTGGTTAGACCACTCACTTATAAATGGGTTTGTTGTGGAGAATAACAGCATACTCACACTGCATACTACACTAATGATTGCTGTGGGTATCCAGTAGGTACAAACAAATATGGACATGCAATTTAACTTTCCTTGGCATGTTATCAAACAAGAACGTAAAGACTGTAGCTCTTTACATTATAAGATGCCTATTCTGCCTCTACAATGCAAGAATAAGTTACTTCATTATTTTTTTAAATTGTACTATACAATGAATATGAACACAGATGGCATGCTCAGCTTACTTCAGACATCAAAAACAACCACACTTCTTGATATTATAAAATATGTTATTTAGAGTGTATTAATTATACATTTCAACTCTTCTAATGAATTTATTACTAATAAACAGAGTTATAAACATATTTGTGTCATGATTATTACTGCTTTACTAAAGACATCATCATCAGATAGCCTAATGGTTAAGTCATGAGAAATAAGAGCTTGTGGTTCTCTGATCATAGAGCACATCCGAAACCGTAAATTTGGGGATTTCAGAATTACTGTCAAGTTATTGAATAGCAGTGTTTGTGTATATTCATGACGCACCTATCTTAGGCACTTAACAGGAAAAAAAAAAAAAAAAGGAAAAAAGACACTTCATGTAGTTTGAAACTTTAATATTCCAACCAGGCTTCCTGGGCTTTAGAGTGCATGGCCCAGCAGGTAGGTCTGTTGCAGAAAGTTGTGAAACATTTAAAAGGTGAGCCCAGTTGACAGAAGTGACTCCTTGGGATCTAGGGTTTACAGCCTCACTCTGGTTTCAACTCTCACCTCGGTCTTACTTCTTATATCTCTGCAATGTTGCCTGAGAAGGTCCACTTTGTCTTCCATAATATTAACCTTCTGGAACATGAGACAAAATGCATCATTCCTCTCTCTCTGAGTTTATTCCTGTTGACGTTCTGCAGCCATGATATAAAAGTAACTAATAAAATGTTGTTTTAGACAATAGGATTCAAATGTTAATAGGTACCTAAAATGTGGGAAATTAAAAAAGATAGAATGATAATAATTTTGTCTGATATAAATGTCTGACTTAAACTGCATTGGTATTGTGCTTAGCAGTTAAGGTTAGAAACTTTAACCTCTGTTATAGTAAATTAGTTACCGGCACAGCTCTTCTCTAGGAAGCTTCTTCTTCAGTGCCGTGGAGGTAGTACATGCCAAACACTCACCGGTTCTTGCTGGCTTCACTGATTCAGTGTTGCCCTGTGAGTAACAAACTACAAATCTCTGACACAAGCAAGTATGGGGACTCTATCCAGTCAGCAGAGACTCAAAACTATCACTATACAGCCTAACTTCATGATTAGGCATGTGAAGACACAATTGTTGATGATTGTCATAATTAATGTGGAGAAATGAGGTGATTTGAGCAACTAGGAGGTACAGTATTTTGACAGGTTTTTTTTTTGAAATATGATTTTTTTTATTAATTTATTCTTGTTACATCTCAATGGTTATCCCATCCTTTGTATCCTCCCATTCTTCCCTCCCTCTCATTTCCCCCTTATTCCCCTCCCCTATGACTGTTCCTGAGGGGGATTACCTCCCCCTGTATATGCTCATAGTGTATCAAGTCTCTTCTTGGTAACCTGCTGTCCTTCCTCTGAGTGCCACCAGGTCTCCCCCTCCAGGGGACATGGTCAAATGTGAGGCACCAGAGTTCATGTGAAAGTCATGTCCCACTCTCCACTCAAGTGTGGAGACTGTTCTGACCATTGGCTAGATCTGGGTAGGGGTTTAAAGTTTACCGCCTGTATTGTCCTTGGCTGGTGCCTTAGTTTGAGCTGGACCCCTGGGCCCAAATCTGCCTATCATAATGTTCTACTTGTAGGTTTCTAGGACCCTCTGGATCCTTCTACTTTGCTTTCTCCCATGCTTCTTTCATCTAGAGTCCCAATAGGATGCTTTGTTTTGTTTTGTTTTGTTTTTTTAATTTCTGTTACATTCTTTCCTTCAAGAAGAAGGAAAACCACATTTTTTTCTCTGGAAAATGTAGAACACAAAGGACAAAAATGACAAAACCGCACACATTGCAGTAATGTAGACTGGTGAAAAAAAGCAAGAACCTTGTGATGAAAGGCCTTTCAAGACTTCTATCCATAGTTTGGCATGTAGCAAATTTGTTTTAAAAAATGTCCTAAGGACATTAAGTCTCCATGTCTTGGTTATCTCATCTGAAAATAGAGAGATGCGAGCACTTTTCATGTTGGTTTGTCTTTGGTTCTTTTATTCTTTGGTTCTAAAACAAAGTTGCTTGGGTTCCTTTATGTAGTGTTCGCACTGTTCCTTCAACTCTGCAGCAGGGCCCAAGGTTCCTTGCTTTGTGTGAGCGCTACCAAATGAATGAACCAGATTTGGATTCTTTCTTCGTGCTGTCATCTCTGTACATTTCATATCCCCTAGTCTCTCCAGTATTGAAATAATGAATTTCTTAAAAAAAAAAAAAAAAGATTGCCATTCACCCTATTAAAAAAAAAAATAGAGCCAGTCTAAGTATAAAGCACTGTAACATTGCTCCTCTGTCCTTGTTCCAAATAAAGCCAAGGCTTCCCAGGTGGCCCCAAGACCACTGAACATTGCAAACAAAAAGCCAGTTCCCTAGAAAGACAAATTCTCACAAGCTGCATAGCCTATGAATAGAAGATGAAGAGTAGGTTGTCAAAGTATGGAGACCTTAGCAGGAGGGACTCCTGACTATCAGGACTGCTGTCACAACTTTCCATCAGGTATTAGATATCTAAGATCAAAATCTCAAGTGACAGCACATGCTGGTGAAGATGTGAAGAAAGGGGAATACTCCTTCATTGCTGTTGGGAGTGCAAATTGTGCAGCCACTTTGTAAATCAACCTGCTGCTTTCTCAAAAAATTGGGAATAGTGTTACCTCAACAAGCGGGTATAACACTCCTGGGCATATAACTGCAAGATGCTCCACCATACAACAAGGCCATTTGCTCAACTATGTTCATAGCAGCTTTATTTGTAATAACCAGAATCTGGGAATAACCTAGATGTCCCCCAACTGAAGAATGGATAACGAAACTGTGTTACATTTACACAATGAAATACTACTCACCTATTAAAAACAAGGAAATCTTGAAATTTGCAGGCAAATAGAAGGAACCAGAAGTGATCATCCTGAATGAGGTAACCCATACCCTCAAAGACATACATGGTATATACTCACTTATAAGTGGATATTAGCCTAACATAGATGTCCTCTGAGAGACTCTACCCAGTAGGAGATCAGGACAGTTACTGGTACTGGAAGCTGGACTCTGGGCAGAGCCCTGAGGGTTGTAGGGAGGAGATGGGGGATGGAAGGTCCAGAAGGGAGCAGGAGGTCCACAAGGAGACCATCAAAGCCTGCAGATCTGGACACAGGGTGGCATGCACAAATGGTTGCACCAGCCAAGGACAGTGCATACAGAGAACCAAGTCCCTCTGTTCAGATGAAACCAATGGAATGCTGATTCCTCACTTGGGGGATGGGGGTGATTGTTGCTGAATCTTTGAGAGGCACTCAGTGGACCATGATTTTGTCACTGCCCCTTGTCAAGATGGCATATTAGGCACACAGAGGAAGGGAATGCAAGCTATCCTGATGAGACCTATTAGGCTGTGGTCAGAGAGTTGGGGTAGGAGGGCACTGCCATCAGAGGTCTAGGGGAGGGGAATAGGCAGAAGAGGGAGTGAGGGTGGGAATGGGAAGATAAGGGGGAGTGAATAACAATTGGGATGTAATGTGATAAATTATGTTAAATAAAATATACATATAAAAAAAGAAAGGGGGAAACGCAGCCAAACAAATACTGTACTTGTAACTCCAAATTTGTCCATTCTCTAGGAAGGAAAAATAAAAATCAAACCACATAGCCTATATGTGCCACTAAATAATCTTCACAACACCCAGCATCTCACACAGGTGACAGCCTTTCTCATTTTTTCCCATTGCCTGAGAAGAACCACTGTATATATATTTTTAAAATACCTGTTACAGCACTTCTCAGGTGCTACAGGTCAGGTCAAATGCCACCTAAATTGTAATGATACTTCTACTGGGTTATATCTAGAATGAAGAAGACAGGGCACAGATAAGATATAGGTGAAGACACAGGGTATGCACTGTAGCCAGAAGAATGCAGTGAGCATGGCATTTCAGGATGCACAAATTGTCATTAACTCTCCTTTCTCAATCAGCTTGACCCCAGGAGAAAAAGGACTGCAAGCTCCCCACATGAGAAAATAAGCAGAGCATTCAAAACCAAAAAGCCACACCCTTTGCCTGCCATTTCCCACTTTCTCTTTCACTGTTAGTGCCAGTAATTGTTGCTAGTATTGCATTGGAGTGAGACATCTGTGTTTCCCTCTTTATCATGGACTTGAATTTGGGATCTGACAATCATCGTCTATGTGTCCAGGGACAGAACCATACCAGACGTGACCTGACTTAAAGAGGAATGAAAAGCCAAATAAGTTCAAGGAAAAGGGAGGGGGGGGGAAATCAATGATTTTAAAACATCAATCCTCCAGACTACAGCTAACCTGTTTTAGCTAAGTGTTATTTAATAAACAGTACTATTCTTTATGCATGTAAATGTATTTCAGTTCCAACAGGTATGCATATGATAAGCACAGTTATTTTCTATCAACTACAAACCATCTTCCAAGCAGAAGGACGTTCAAGACCACACAGTGTGAACTTTAGAGAAACACTTGGGAGACATACCTCATGAGCAAATGTCAATACAAGGCTGAAGTAAATAATTTTATTGAGATTAACCTCTGCCTGGCCATCCTGACGTATTCGCTATAAATAACATAACCTTATTTGATTACCGCAGAGACCCTGTAAAGGCATAACACTATTGTCAACACTCTTAAGATGTTGATGCACAGACTAAGAGTTTATGCAGCCTTTGCAAGGCACTCTACAGAGTTGGGGCTATTCACTCTGTCCAATCAGAAGCCAATGTTCTGAAGCAGACGGGGCAGAGCAAAAATTCCTCCCATTTTTGCTGCATCATTTACATCAAGATATAAGGAAATTAGGGGAAAAAACTTTCATGTCAACCATGGAGAGGGAGTGGTAGAGAGGAAAGGAGCAATGAACTGTAAGTTCTGAAGAATGACAGGCTTTCAGCCTTGACTAGGCAACTAGTAATTTCACTTAAAAACAAGCGAGTCGCATCATCCTCCCATGCCTCAGTGGTGAAAGAGAGACCTGTGTCTATCTCTGTGTGTGTGTGTGTGTGTGTGTGTGTGTGTGTGTGTGTGCACGCGCATGCAGCGTGAAAGAATCTGCGCAGCATGTGGCCATAAGAACTGAAGAGGAGTTGGAAAAAAAATGAACGTGAGTCTGAGTTCCAGGACATGCAGTTTATGTAAGTAATACGAGGTCTTCAGATTCTCTCCCTGTAAAATCACTGGGTTGCTGTGATGGAAAGTGAGACAAAGATACGTTCTTCCTCAGGAGAACTGTAATGCCTTGCTCTAGTTTGGGCAATGAATACCCTCTATTTATTGCCCCAGCCTGTGACTATATTGGAAAAAGATAAAAACCTTCAGGGTGGAAGAGGGAGGAAGTTGGGTCATTTGGGAGTATCTCTGAAGAAGATACTCTGACCTTAGTCAGGTTCTGTCTCTCACCACTTCCAAGCCACCATGAGGCAAACAGTTCCCTCCACCGCAGGCTCTGTATGTGACCTCTAACTTGCCACAGGCCCACATTGAACAAGAACAGCTGGGTGTGAAGTAAAGCCCTTGAAACCAGGACCCAACAGGAATAGTTGGTATCTGTTTGGCAACACTTTTTGGGGAGGTTATGGGACCTTTAGGAAGTGGAGCCTTGCTGGAGGAGTGAACTCAGGGTTTATAGCCTTGCCTCACTTCCAGCTCATGATCTCATATTCTGCATGTGGGAGAAGATATGGTAAGTGAGTCTCTTGCTCTGGTCCTGGTTGTCATGCCTTTTTTTGCAATTTCCCATCTGGAACTGTAATCCAAATAAATTACTTCTTCCATTAGGTACCTTGGTCATGGTGTTTTATCACAGCCACCAAATGATGTATTCTTTTAAAGTAGATGCTCTAAAGTATGCATTTGTAGTGATGCATAGCTGACAAACACAGATATGCATGTATAAAGATGATTATGGCAAAGCTATAAAGCACCACATTAATATCCTAGTTTCTGAAGTGATGGATAAAGACATAAATGTGAGGAAATGGTAAGGGCTTGAGATTTAACAACAAGATGGAGTGTTTGCCTGGAATGTACAAGGCCCTAGGTTTAATTCCAGGAACCACAAAATAAATAGAGCATCAAGGGATGATCGGAAATAAGGGCAGGAGCATATATGAAAAGAAAACTTAAAGGAGAAAATCCAGAGCTGTATGTGAGGAACTACAGAATACTGAATGGTCTCTATATGCCAGGTAGCTCAGAGAGTTCAAATCCACAGGTGGAATATAACCTAAGATCTGTGGGACTCACATCTCCCTGGACCATAATGAAAAAGCAAGTCTGAAAGCACAGAAATTATTTTGAGAGTAGTCAGTATACCAACTCCCTAAAACACACAATGATATCTATATATCTCAATAGTAGTGTAGCATTCAAGCTAAAGAAAATAAATATGGGGTGAGATTGGAAATAAAAGGCTTCCCCAGAACCCAGTCCCAAGTAGAGATATTATGTGCATAGCTGTGAATACAATTTTTTTTTATTCTTGAACCCAAGTCTTTAATCATTACCTCCATGTTTGCACATAATCTCCCTATAACTCCTTTTTGCTATGGTTTCAAAATATGTTTTCCTTAAGGATCATGAGTTGAAAACTCTAATCTACTATGGAGTCGTGTTCAAAAATCTTTACAAATCTTGTGCTAAAAGAATCTTGTGAAATTCAAGGAGAGAAAACAATAGATAATGCTGATAGAAATTAGAAAGTGGTCACTATACATCAAGGGCTAATGATTGGAAATGGTTTGGAAGCTTTCTGGGAAGTATGGAATTTCCTCTTCTTTTCTACTCTTTACATAAGTGTTTTAAATCTGTAGAAGTTGGCAAAATTGTATGCTTTATATGCTTTTCTATTTGTGTTTTATTTCAATAAATCTATCTCTTAGGAGAAAAAAAAGAAATTAAAATCTTCCAAAGGGCCTCAGGTCACCAAATAGGTTACATCTTTACTATGGGAGTAGCCTCTGTCTCTTGGCTAAGTTGCTATGGAAGTGTATGCAAGGGTAGGAGACATTTCTCCACAGCTAATGGTGTGCACTGCTCCTGAGGAGGACCCAAAGTCAGTTTCTAGCACCTACTTGAAGGAGATAACAATAGCCATTATCTCCTGTTTCATGGGATCCAAGAATCTCTTCCGGCCTCTGTAGACAACACTTACTTTGAAGCACAGCATACATACACTGACACACACAACTATATACATTTTTCCTAAATCTTGCATCTTGGAAGCAGGTTCTCTTGCTTTTTCAAATTCCATTTCCACTATGGTATGCCACAGAAAAGAGTCTGTATTAGTTTTCTTTTCTTGTTTTTCTTGTCACTGGCAACACAAAATATATGCTAGAATCCATTTTTAATGTTTATTTTTTTATTTAATTAATTTATTCAGATTACAACTCAATTGTTGTCCCATCACGTGTATCCTCCCATTCCTCCCTCCCCTAGGTCTAAGACGGAGGGGGACCTCCTCCCCCACTATATGGTCATTGGCTATCAAGTTTCATCTTGGTAGCCTGCTTATTCTATCTCTGCGTGCCAACAGGCCTCCCCACCAAGGAGAGGTGGTCAAATATGGGGCACCAGATATAACCAATTTTTAAAAAGTTAGTATGTTTCATCGATCAAGGGTTTTATGGGTGTCATGGAGTATGAAGTGTCTTCTCACACTGAGTCTGCAGTCAGTTGAAAGAAAGAAATGCATGTTGATGCAGAGCTGGTTTCTCCTCCACCACCATAACCGCCTTGATTTTGATGACACACCAGTAGTGTGTCTCCTAGGCGACTCCAAATCTGATCAAGCTGACAGTGAAGAGAGGCCATCACACAGGCTCTCACCAGATGCTAATGTGCTGATTCTGGCTTTCCCAGCCTCCATAAATGTGAGTAAGTTTTCTTATTATACAGCAGTGTGTAAGATTAAACAATAATACCACGATATTGATGAGACACAAATTGACTCAGATTCTGTTGGCAGTAGAGCACAGCCCTGTTTTCTATTTACTCCTTCAGTTCTTTCAACTCTAAAAGCCACTTCATTTCCTCCTCCTGGTTTTTAATATGAGAATGAAATAAGCTCACTTGCTGGTTATCTGTTTTTCCCTAGAAACATAAAAATACTCTCAATATGTTCTCTATTCTCAAGCTTGGCTGCTTTTTCTGAGCCCTGGGGTGGTCTTTCTCATAGTTTTCTAATCCATTTATTTCTGGTACCGAAGGCTTATCCTGTAAAAATTGTCCCTTGCCTGAAACTGTTTTCTCCTTGGCTTTTATTCATGTTTAAAGTTATGTTACCATTTTCCTAGAGTCCCAACTAAGTATTCAAAAAAAATCCATGTGAGACAATTGGAAGATACATGACAGTCAGATTCTTTCACAAGGAACCTACATTCATTGTTTCCTACTTCTCTATGGCATTAGGCTTCTTCCAAGTACGTTTATGATGAGACCCATTCACTTGGTCACTCTTTTCTGTCCAAAACCCTAGCGTTCAGATATCCATCCTCATCTCTGTCACCCATGGCTACTACCCTAATTCAAGTTGTACAACTTACACTCACCACATTTGTGTAATTGGTACACACTTATTTGATTCAACACCTTACATTTGATCCTTAGCAGTTGGATGCTGCATTTATCTTCAAGTGGTTTTAAAATCAAATCGGTACCCTAGTAAATAACATGTTTGTTAGCTTTCCAATCTAAGAAGACAAATGCTCCAAAAGCATTTAAGCCTGCAAGTCACTGCTTACAAGTCTTTTTGTATTTTCCCTAATGGACATTTTATCCATTCTCAATGCTTTTTCACTAGGTGTGCTCCTGTACCATCCACTCAATGCCATGTCCTGCTTTTCTTTCATGCTCCTACAATATTTTAATAACATTAAGTATTCAAAAAAAAATCCATGTGAGACAATTTGAAGATACATGGCAGTCAGATTCTTTCAACTTTAAGATCCTTATAAACTCTAAATTCTGTTTTCCCTACCTCCCATTTGCTCATCGATAACTATAATCACCACACATATTGTATACATGTCTAGTTAGTGTGCAATGTACAACATAAATGCAGATTATTAAGTGGGAATAATTTGTCCCCCAAGAGCCTTGTAATGACGTAAATTCATGCCTTCTGTGTCTCACCTTTTAGATCATGCTCAACTTGAGAAAATAGACAAGCATCTCATCATGACCTAAAGGTCTCAGGTTCGTGGACAATAGTCTTATGTAAACAAATTCAAGTGTCTCTTCTTATCCTCTTCCCCATCCATCAAGCTAAGAATCCTGAAGCTATTACAGATGCTCCCTAGCCCACCTCCCATGCCTAGTATTGCTAATCTTGGCAGCTGTAGTCACCTTCCTTTTTCTTAATGAGAGACATGTCTATGATAGATCATATTTCTGAAGCGGCAGAAGGGCAGTGTTCAACTTACATCTGCCTCCTTTGAGACATACCTATAGAGCCTTTTGCAGAGAAAGGCACCTGCTCTTGGAGAAGTGCCCAGGGCTCAGGAGTACTAGTCAGCATCAAGACAAAGCTCTCTCAGAATTCAGTGTGTCTCCATTTTTCTCTCCATAAGTTAAGTAGCAAATATGGCAGAAACAGGAAAAATATAGGACTCGCTCTGCATGGACATGGAGATGATTATAGGATGGAAGGAAAATATTATAGAAGAAAAAGAAGAAGAGGAGGAGGAGGAAGAGGAAACAATGTAAAGGACAGTATTAACATGACCGGAAAATATGGCTGATAATTGGTTCTGACAAATGTTTGCCATGTCTCAGAAATTAACATTCTAACTGATAAAAAAGAGGACCACTTTAGATTATGATGTGGATTTTTTTTCAGCATTTATATTTTATATTTTTAAGGAGGAAACCATCATAGACAAAACAGCATAGAGAGCAAGAATAAGCATGACTGATACAGACAGAAATAGCTCTGATCCATTCCTATGTCTCCACTCCTTTTTAAATTAACATATGACATTTACATATTTATTGGGGGTACAGCTGGATATTTTGATAATGTAGGCAACATGTGATGAAGAAATCAAGCATATTTACGTAATCTTCCATATGTATGCTGAGAACACTCAAAAGGCTTTTTTGTAGCTATGTCAAAACACACAGTATTTCTTTTTGTCAGCTATAGTCACCCTACTTTGCTATTGAAACAGAATTTATTTTCCCCACCAAACGTCGATTCTGTTCCTATTAATCAACCCCTCTTCATCTCTCCTCACTCTCATCTTTTCTAGCTTCTGGTAACAGCTTTTCTACATTTGACTTCTATACTATCAACTACTTCAGAATCCACAATTAAATGAAGACTTGTATCAATTTCCTGTTCCTGGTTTACTCCTTTTCATCCTATGTTAAGAGAGCTTAAAATAGAACTGTGTAGGTTAGGGATGAAGTAACTCAATAGCCAACCTCTTGTTTACCCTTGATGGGGCCCTGGACTTGATCTCAAGTAACAAAAAACAAAAACAATAAAATTACATAAATGTCCCACTCCTCTCTCTTATCACTCATTCGGTCCTTATTGTATCGTCTGTAATTCAGCCATGGCTGCCACAGAGGCCCATTGGGCATTCTAGGGGAACAAACAGTATCAGGCTTATTTCTTCCTTGTCAAGGAATGACAGAGGAAAATCATTTCAGAGATGCTCATGAACTTGGCAGTAGAGAGAGTATGGAGAAGAGGAGATAAGAAGATTGAATTAGCGTTGTGCTCCCTCTTATTAAGAATTCAGTTCCTTTCAGGTCGGCAGAACCCTACATTATTAATTTGCTATCACCTGACTGGAGCTTGACTAGTGGTACACTGCAAACCGGAAATCTTTACTTTACTAGGCAAACAATGTAGCAGCCAGCCAGGCCTGCTCAGCCTGTGTTTGGATGACTTGATGTGCTTTAGAAGGACTCAAGTTGAGATCAGTGACCTCATAGAATGCCAAGTCTCAAATATCCTCTGATCTTTTTCTAGATCAAAGGTGCTTAATCCATAAACATGGTATTTGAAAGAAGAAAATCCCAAGCGCAGTTCATTATCATAGCTTTCTTCCTCTCCTTCTAACCACATTTGATCAGCATCTGTATGCACTGAGGAAAGATATGTGCTCTGAATAGGTCTCTCAGGCTGCTACAAAGCAAAGGGGAAATGAGAATTGTTGTATTTTATTCATGGCTTATGGCTGTGTATAAATTAGATTTAATATTTAGAAAATGAGGATATTACGTCAGAATTTATGGCAGCTGACAAGCATTGTGATTGTCATGGTTCCTACCATGATTTCCTCAGCTCTCTCTCTCTCTCTCTCTCTCTCTCTCTCTCTCTCTCTCTCTCTCTCTCTCTCTCTCTCTCTCTCCCCACAGGAATTCTCTCACACAAGGGCAGAAGGTCGTGAATGAAAAGGTCAGACACTAGAGACAAAAGTGATTTGGCCAAACTCACAAATGATTTCAAGCTATCTGGTCACACTAGCTAAAATAAATCTATCTTTTTCCCCCTCAGTGTGGATTTCTTATGCCTTTGTTTCTGACTTTCCTTCCATTGTTCTACAAGAAGAAGGAAATTACACAGTAAAAAGTCATTAGTTTACTTGCCAAATGTTCTGCCTGATGGCATTAGGCACCCATGTGTGCAATTACTTGCCTTTACCCATTTGTGTAAGACCATGATAAGGACTGTCGGACATCCTCATGAAGTGGTCAAGTATGCGACACTGAGACATAAATGGCAGTAGACAGTAAAGGCAGTCAAGATGGTGGCAACAAAGGACATATTACAATCTCTCAAGTGCTTCCTACATGGGAAGGTTAGTGATGAAAACTGTGCCTTAACTATCATGTGATCCATCAACTTCATAGTACAGAGGCACTCATAAAAATAAGTCACAGCAAATACTGGAAGCCACTGCTTTCATCTAATTACTAATGTTATGAACTTTGCTGCTACTTTTATTATTGTTGTGAAAAAAAAATGACTGACAAAATAATTTAAGGAAACAGTCAATTTCCCCCCGGGTGGTTTAGTATGGTCTACAGTCTACCACAGAGGGAATGGCATGACAGCAGGCATATGAAGCATCTGGTGACCTTGCCTATGGAGTCAGAGAGTAAAACAGTGATGGCACTCAGTTTGCATCCACTAAGATCTCAGCCAATGGCTGGGGCCGCCCACACTCAGGGTGAGTCTTCACTGCTCATCTGAACCTCTCTGGAAACACCTGCAAAGACACCCTAGAGGAATGTTTCCTAAGTGATTTAAATTTTGTCAAATTAAAAAGGAAGTTTAAGACTCATACAAAATTTCATCATGAAATAAGTGGCTAAGAGTTACAGTTCTAGAATTAGGCAGCCAGAGATTAACTTTCAGCTTTAGTTCTCACTGTTGATGTAATCACAGAAATTCTTTAATCTCCCTACTATCGCTAAAGTAAACTATATTGTGTATACTTTATTTACTGCAGTGTAAGAACTGAACATTTCATGTATGGCCATTTCCCAATAGCAAGCATTGTTACAATGTACTCAGGCAGCGCAAGTTCTAAATAAAACACAGTATTATCTTTATCTCCATATCATTTTGTCACCCTACCAGCCCACCATCTTCATTAAACAATGTACTTTGACCTCCATCTCCTCATCTTCATGTTTAAAGCAAAATACTAATTCTTCTCACCAGTAAACACTTCTCTTGTAAGGTTTGTTGTACCATTGGCATTCATTACATAATAGAGCTTGACAGAATTTCCGGTTTGTCACTCAAATATTTTGTTCGTAACCTGGTTTAATTCTATTGGTGACTAACACCGTTCTTCAATGACATAAACTATGATTCATTCACTAGAACTGGGGAAGAGCATATTAAAAACGATCTTGAGATAACAGCTGAAGAAATAAGAAAATGTTTACAAATTAACACACTGAAGGGGCCTGTAGAAGAAACATAGGACAAAAAAGAAAGAATTCCCATGCCTATGGCAGCACACCTTAAGCATCTAAATAAATTAGCATATGGTGACCACCTTAAATACAAGAGAAACATTGTGAGTGAAAATTAAATACATAAATTATTAAGTAAATGAGATAAACTTAATGTTCAGAAGAATTACTAATCACTTATGTAAATTATTCCACTTTAAGTAAATATATAACTTACCGTTTGTTTAGTTTTATCTTCACATATTGACTTTTCTCCAAAGTCTACACTGTAGTAGTGATAAACACTTCCTCTATACTCACTGTCAATAAATGAGTTATATGGATGTATGCACCCTTGAAAATACATATATATTTTTGTCTCCATAATAATCTTTCTCATTCTATGAGGAAAATAATAACCCACTTACAACTGGTGGACATTCTACAAAATATCTGATCAGTACTGACTAGTCATCAGAAGGATGAAGAGTCTGAGAAATTATTGTAGTCCAGGTGAGCCAGAGTTAATATGGCATAGGACAAAATTCCAGAACTGATTTAACTACTGCTTGTAGCAGGGTATATGCTACACTCTTCGCCGGTATAGCCACAGAAAAGTTATCCTTGCTTTACTAAGTTAACTTTTGCACATAAAAGCATAAGTAATTCTAATTATATTCAAACAGCCACCCATCAATAAGCGATGAAAGTCAGAAGGGAACTCATTGAGAAACATTCAGAGGATGGGGTGGGGCAGCAATGAGGCAGAGGTATAAGAGGAAAAATTACTTAAATACATTATGTAAATGTATTAAAATGTCCAAAAATTTGAAACATGAGAAAGGTGTGCATTTTTAAAGCTTTACTTAATAAAAACATATCAATATTATTTCAATATTTGTAAAAATGCACTAATATATTTAGAGGAATGGAGCTAATCATCAGGGTGATCTTTGCAATATTTGTGCATCTCTAAAGTGTTTTAAAATAAGGACTTTAAAGATTAAAATGTATTTCTAAAAGGTAGATATGCCTTGTAATTTCATGAGTAGTGACAGACAATTGTTAGTAACAGAGGTGTTCAGCAGAGGTTCCAGGTTCAAGCAGAGGAGCTCTGTGTTTTAAACTGGACCTTGCTATTCACGTTTTCTTCCTCTTTATTTCCCAGAGTCCCCAATAAAGTGGGACTGAGTGGGAACCTCAGTCAAAAGAAGAAACCTGTTGACCTATACCCAGAGAAACTATAGTGACACCTTGAGGTAAAAAAAAAAAAAAAAAAAAAAAAAAAAAAAAAAAAAAAGTGTCCAGGAAGCTGACGTTGAGGTAGTGTGTTTCTCTAAGCACCCTGTCCATTGGAAACAGGTTACTCTAGTTGACTCTCAAAATTTATCATATTTTCCCCAATCAGGAACGATGGTGGCCCACCACAAACCAAGTATAGTCTCTAGGCTATTTGCAAGGTGCACAATTTCTCATCACAAATATACAAACAAGTCCCAAGGGAAGTGGTAGAGGTGAGAAGGAAGCACTAGAAGGGGAGACAAGGGAATCTGCTTAGGTAAGCAATGGAAAGAGAACGACTAGGAAGACCAGGTCTCAGTTGGGGTCTTGAGGAGAGATGTACGCATTTACTGCTCCCTCATTCCCCAGGTCTCAGTATCAGCAAAAGTATGGTCTGTGACCGCCAGGCAATCAGGAAAACTGCCAAGTCAAGGGAACTTGGTGGAGTAAAATGATGTGGCAATTGCCTCTTAGCTGAAGGATGAGCCTATGCTTGCAGAATGGGAGGATGGAGGGAGCTGCGCGCATGATAGCTCTTTTTAACTCAAAGGTGTATTTACAAGCCTGAGACCAGCACCTTTCAACTCTGGGCCCTCCTCCCTCTCCTACTCCTGGAGCTATGAGTAGGAGAAGCCCATATATTATATCTCAG
Source organism: Acomys russatus (assembly GCF_903995435.1). Classification (NCBI taxonomy): domain Eukaryota; kingdom Metazoa; phylum Chordata; class Mammalia; order Rodentia; family Muridae; genus Acomys; species Acomys russatus. Next base: position 24,024,981 of record NC_067144.1, on the reverse strand, counting down.
GCAAGTGAGCTGACTGCGAAAAAGGCAGAGCTGATTTATTTCTCTTTTGTGGAGTATAGCTCTATAGGCATCTGTGGTTCGCTGCAAAAGCTGTGGGTACAGGTATTAAGGTTGTACCTCCCAGAAGTTATGGTACCTGCTCAGAGATGATTTTTCCCACAAAGACAGATTATGCCAATGTCTCCATTCCCTTGCCTTGGCCATGGCAACAGCCCCTCTTGATTTCCCATGAAGCCACGTGTAACAATAGGTTCAAAATTCAGCAGCAGCTTCTTTCTTATGCCCCCAGACTGCCCTGATTCTGCAGCTCCTTCCAACCCACCAGGCCTTCCATTCTTATTTTCTTACAGTTAGTTTCATATCCACAAAATAGGGATATCTGTTCACTTCATCATTCAGAGTATTCTGTCAGCCTGGAACATCAGCCTCTCCCAGTATCTCTGTCTACATACTGCGTGCTTTTCAGCCTCCAACTGCTTAGACTTTCATTAGAGTCTCATTCCATGCTTTCTTTCAAACACCATTTAGCTGATGATTGCATTATATTCATTTTGTGTGTGTGTGTGTGTGTGTGTGTGTGTGTGTGTCTATACATGTGTGGATGAAAGTATAGATGAGTACATTGGTGAGCATGTCTCTGTGTGCGGAGTGGTTACAAAAAAGAGGATGCCATAGTGTGTTATTTCTTTGGTGCAATCTACATTATTATTATTATTAATAATAATTATTATTATTTTAGATCAAGACTCTCACTGGTCTAAAATTTGCTTGGAAAGCTAGGTTATTTGACCCCTTCGGTATTCTTGTTTCTGTATTCTTAATCCTGGCATATAAGTATATACCACCACGTTGTTTTAGGTGTAGAGCAGTAGTTTTGTGACTAAGGTGTGTGTGTGTTTTTGCATTTGTTTGTGTGTGTGTGTGTGTGTGTGTGTGTGTGTGTGTGTGTGTGTGTGTGTGTTCATGTGCATGGGTAGGTCTCTGTAGGTAGATCATGATTTTTGTAATTTCTCTCCCCTTGGCATAACATGATGTTATTCTGAAGTAGAGATCCACTTAGCCAAGTATTCATGACAAATAGAAATAATGATGATAACAGAAGAAGGAAAAAAGGAGGACAAGAAGGAGGAGGAGAAGGGGAAGAGAATAATACAGATTTAGTGATAGAAGATGGGTTACAAGATTCTCACTTTGAATTCCAGCCATTCTTCCTTCCTTCCCCAACGCCTCCATGACGGGATGAGACTGTGCTGCAATGGAGCTTTTATTTACTTACCCATTCTATTATAAATAATTTATCACTAATTTTCTATAATTAAATCCAATAAATCCATTGGTTTGCTTAATTTGCTTAGGTAGACTCTCACTATGGTGTCTCTCTGGTGCCCTCTCTGGAATAAACAGATGTGAATTTATGCCTTTCTTAGAAAGGTAATGCACCAATGTGTTTTTATGTTGATCATGATGTACATGCAAGAATGAACATATGTGTGCATGTAGATACCAAAGGGTAACTTCAGCTATTATGTCAGTTACCACCCATCTAGTTTGCTTTTTGAATCAAGATTCCTAATTGTTTTAGGCTTTGACAACTTAAGCTAGCAAGTAAGCCCAGAGTTCTGTCTTTCAGTGGGATTACAGATGTGCAATGCCAGAACTAAATATTTTTAAATATTTTTTTTTCAGAATCAGACTCAAAGTCCTCATTCTTACACTGCAAGCATCTTATTAATTCAGCTATTTTCAATTATTGCAGAAAGATTATGATTACTATTTCTCACGGGGATCTTAGAAAATTTTAAAGGAATTTCATGTCTTCATCTCTCTTTTTTTAATTTTTTATTATTAATTTATTCTTGTTACATCTCAATGGTTATCCCATCCCTTGTGTCCTCCCATTCTTCCCTCCCTCCCATTTTCCACTTATTCCCCTCCCCTATGACTGTTCCTGAGGGGGATTACCTCCCCCTATATATGCTCATAGGGTATCAAGTCTGTTCTCGGTGACCTGCTGTCCTTCCCAGCCAAGGACAATACAGGCGGTAAACCTTAAACCCCTGCCCAGATCTAGCCAATGGTCAGAACATTCTCCACAGTTGAGTGGAGAGTGGGATATGACTTTCTCACATACTCTGGTGCCTCACATTTGACCATGTCCCCTGGAGGGGGAGACCTGGTGGCACTCAGAGGAAGGACAGCAGGTCTTCATCTCTCTTTAGTGACTACATCTTCTGTTTCATGGATGACACTGTGTGTGTTTATGTGTTTTAGTACCTCAATTTCCAAGGACTAAACACAGATCACAAAGTCAGCTGACTACTAAGAGCCTCATGGTCCCTCCCTGTAGCAAAGCAAAATGTTCTTGAATCAAGATGAAAACAAAACAAACAAATAAACAAAACCCCGACTTTTTTTCCTTTTTAAATCCCTACATTCTCATCTGGTTAGAAGAGGCCACAAGAGGTGTTACAATAAGCATTTCAAACACTGTCAGAGTCTCTTATCACGGTGCACACATGAAACCTCAGCTCTTCAGAGGCCAAGGAGGGAAGATAATATGTTTGAGGCCAGTTAGAGCTACCATTTGAACTGAAAATCTGACTCAGTAAAAATGTAAATCAGGCTATAAATAAGTAGATAGATAGATAGATAGATAGATAGATAGATATAGTAGATAGATAGATAGATAGATAGATAGATAGATAGATGGATACATAGATAATAAGCAGCCATTGTTACAAAAAGTGGTCACTAAGCAGTAGCCATTTTGACTGTCACTGTTGTTATTTATTTATTTATTTATTTATATATTTCATGTCTGATAACAAACCTTCCCAGGCCAATGTGCACTATAGACAGTTCCTATCCTAGACATCATCTTCATGCTGCATTCTACCAGTTTTCCACTAACGCTTCTTAGCAACATGTTGCCATAGCCACTGCAATGTACCTCTTTCTCCCTGACTCCAATTCTAAGTACAGTCCCTGGTCACCTATTCAGAGTGTCCCCTCTTTATTATGGCAAAGGAAGACTAGTCCAGAAAAAATTTTCTGTGATGGGAGTTCTGAAAGAAAAGAGGGGACCCTTTCAGTTCCAATATGCAAAGAGAGTTTCTGGTTCTTTAGTTTTCTGGGGGTTGGAGATGGTTCCATACTAGGTATGTGACTTAGCCTGCCTGCTATCATGGAGGAATCTAATCAGGAAGAGTAAAATTAGCATTCAAACTTGACTTGTGCCTCAGCATGGTGATGGCGGTGCTGGGCTTGCCTGAAAGGGGGAAGAAAGATGCAAGCCCTTAGCAGATGTAGCTTATTGACTCTGCTTAAAGCAGCTGATTTTGGATCGAGAGGCTGGAAGCTAGAGAATCTGTGGCCTAATATCAATACCTGTGGATATGATGTCCCAATCCCTCTGATATTTGGAAGGAGTCATTGTATACATTGTATATAGTGTATGTGGTGGTGGAAACGCTTGCCAGCAAAGGCAGTTAACACATTGGGATCCCGAGGAACAACATAGTCCAGAAGCACTGCTGCACCATCTGCAGACATCACTAACCTGTCCACTGCTGCCTAACAGACACATATTCACACTGTAGCTATGGCTCAAAACACCTTTGAGGGCCAATGAGAGGCATAGCCTTATGTGTCTTACTCCAGCCTTCGTTTATGCGATAGTTATCTTGTTTCCAAGCACAGCATGGGCCACTTCTCCCTAACTGAGCAAAACCAAGCTCTACTTATCAAATCCAAGTCACACAGTTTCCAGGGCTGCTGTGTAAATGACCCTGTCTTATCTTCACAATTCCATTCCTCCAAATTTTGTCATTTTCGAGTATCCTATTTTTCCTCCTTGTTTTTATTGCAGCCCATAGTCCCACGACAGGCGGGCATTGAAGCATTCGGACCCATGACCAGTCCTCCAGGAACACTGAGCCTGAGCCACAAGACCATATGGTGAGAGCTCACTTTGTTTGCATTTGCTATCACTCCACCCCCCCACCCCCGCTCACATTTTACCCCCAGTGGATGGTGTTAAAGGCCTGAAACAGTCCTGGCAAGGTCACGCTGTTTGATTTTGCTGTCGCTTTAAATTAGGTCTGAGTTTTTATGTCTAAATCAAAATACCAAAGAATAAAATGGAAAAGAGAGTGAGGGAGACAGCAAAGAGACAGGGCAACATCCGACACCAAGGGGAGAGATGACATTTCAGTTGGCCAATTGATACGTTCCCTTGTCAGATGCCCCTGACTCACCCCAAACCATTATTTAACATATATAACCCCTAGACAAATTCAAGGCATCTATAGATGGAATTCATACTTTTTTTTTATAGTAGTGCTAGAAAATATTTTCAAAAGAGTAAAAAACACACAAAGGAATACTTTTTTGAAATGACCATTTCATTTGCTTTATTAAAATTGAGCTGTTTATGATCAGGTCTTATGACAACAAGACGCCTCAACATCTTATGTTTTTGTAGATTATGTATAGATTGTAGTCAATATTCTTTTCTACTTCTCAGGTTCCATGACATGAGGTTTTAAATCTATAATTCACTAGCAGGCTGTGTCTTATTCATGAAATTGAAATAAGTTCAGTATGGAGTGACTTCGTATCTATGACAGGGTTCTATTCACACTGATTTTTTTATGCCCATATTTAAAATGAGATCATTCTTTGTTAGATATGGAGCTCTTAACTGAAGGGTGGCGTTAGAAGTTCTGTAAGGCATAAGCCTGTCAATATTCCTTAACATTAGAAGATGGTACACTAGTTACAAACCAAGATCATAAAAACCCCAAAATCATACACAGTCCAGCACATAGTACTGTGTTGAACACAGCAACTTAGAGTGATGTCACCAACTCATCACATCATTCTCCTTGATGCTGAGATTTTCTTCCAGTGGAATGAATACTCCAGTCGATGTTTATCTTTTCCAGGGTATATTTCAATCTGGCATATTTTAGCCCTAATTAATAGGCTCCCATTACTTTTGCTTATCCTGGGGTACTGTTTAGTTCAATCAGAGCCAGCCAGGGGATGCACCAGATCTCTAGAGAATGACTTATAGTGAGATCTGAAAATGAATATTAAGCAATGTGTACATTAAAATAACTTATCATTAACATTTTCATTATGTCTTTAAGAATCATTTTGCTATTTATTCATGCATTGTGTGTGAGCAATATGTGCACATCTAGTTGTATGTTTAGAGAGACCAGTAGTTGACATCAGGTACCCTGGAGTTGAAGTTACTGGTGGTTGTGAGCTCTCCAATATGGTTGCTGTGAACAATCATATTGCAGGTCCTCTCTGGAAGAGCAATATGTGCTTTTATCCATGGATCCATCACTTCAGATATTCATTAAAAAATTTAAATTCAAAACTATTTCTACTATAATTTCTAAGTGATCTTTTCTACTATCCATATAAATGTATGAATGATACATTTCTACTATACTTCTAAGTGATCCTAGACTGATAAGTTCTATGTTTCTATGGTTTTTTTTGTCCTGACTTGGTGTTAGGATTTAATTTTATCTGTAAGACGGACCTATATATGGTAAGGCTACTTCTCAGAGTGTTTGTGAAGACCCACAACCCCATATAAGGAATAAGATATGATTAAACACTAGGATGATGGCTTTGTTAGCTCTATGAACTGACCGCCCCATTCCATAAAAAATTAATTTTCCCAGGGAAAAATAAAAATATTTCTGTTGATTACATAATCTATTTAGTTGTGTTCAGTGAAATGGTCAGTAGTGAGAAAGTACCTCCTGGCACTGTAGAAATGGAACAGTTTGGCTGTTACTGTGAAAATCCCCTTTAGGGTAATATAGTTGCAATTGCTTGTTTCTGACAATCCCCCACTAGAGCAGTAACAAGAAAGAAATGCTGTTATTCTTGCCTCCCTTAAAAGCAACAGCAAGAGAAATGCTGACTTCACATACTGCTCTTGAAGTGTCCCTCAAAGGGACACTCACACCTTTTCTTGTAACCTTGAAACAGTTTTTTTGTTGGGCTTAGGTTCACACCTCTCTGGAGCACTTCTGTTTATCTCTAGTCTTCTTGAGGCTTAACAGTATTTACTATTTATAACCATTAGTTGATAAAGTGCAGCTGTCTCTGGACCACGTCAAATGCTGGACCACTCCAATCCTTTTCTCTATTCAAACTTACTACTATGTTGTCTTTTAGTTTATTGAGATAATGTCACTCTGTGTTGCTTATTTCAAATAGATTAATAGTTAATTCCTTTTAAAAAGTTGCTAGTGTTGGGCAATGCGCAGCTGAAGCAAACAATACTGAAGGAAATAATATAATACAAGAAAAAGCCAGTTGTTTAATATATTTTATATAACAATTTAGTTGGTCAGTTACTTGTTTTTAACATGACACATTAAAAATTTGCATTTTAAGATTATATGAAAGTAAACTTACAGGCTTGTCTCCTTGGGTCTTTTAGGGAATCCTAACAGTGGAAGTGGGTGCATTTATGACTCATTTTCTGATCTTGGGACTCCTTTCCTCCTATTGTGCTTGCCTTGTCCAGCCTTCATATGAGAGCTTCTGCCTTGTCTTATTCTATCTGGTTTTGTCTTGTTTAACTGTCATCTTTTGGAGGCCTGACCTTTTCTGAAGAAGAAATGTTGGGAGAGTGGATCTGGGAGAGAGGAGTAGTATGGGGGATGTTGGAGTGGAAAGAGGGAAAACTGTGCTCAGTGTGTATTGTATGACAGAAGAATCTATTTTCAATAATATTAAACAGAAAGAAAGGAAGGAAGGAATCAAGGAAGAAGGGAAAGAAGGGAGGGAGGAAGGAAGGAGCGAAGGAAGGAAGGGAGGAAGGGAGGGAGGGAAGGAGGGAGGAAGGAAGGAGCGAAGGAAGGAAGGGAGGAAGGGAGGGAGGGAAAAAGGGAGGGAGGGAAGGAAGGAGATATTCTGAATGAGCAGATAACACGACCACACAGAGCATGAAAAAAGGAACTTGTTGTAAATTTAGTTTGTTTTGTCTTGAATCTCTACTAAGAATTCCTCCACCATGGCTTTGGGTCAGATCATGTCACTGGGCATGTGAGGTGAGGTTTGTTGGCTACTGCCCTATGGGATTGATGTAAATGTGAACTGCTTCCAGGTTTTCTCTTGTGAGTAGAGAAATGGGAAAGGAAATGGGAAATCCTCCTAGTGGAGCTGTCATAACTTAGACATTTTCCTTTTTTCTTTTTTTCTTTTTCTTTTCAAGACAGGGTTTCTTTGTGTAGCCTTGGCTGTCCTGGACTCATTTTGTAGACCAGGCTGGCCTCAAATTCACATCGATCTGCTTGCCTCTGCCTCCCTAGTGCTGGGGTTAAAGGTGCACGCCACCACACCCAGCTCATAATTTAGACATTTTAAAGATAATATCTGGCTTCTCGGACTAGATATGCCCAGTTCTTCTCAGCTAATGATTGCACTCAGTTTGCTTTGCTCAAGCAACAAGGCATTGTTTTCTGGATGCATCACGTCTCTGAGTGACAGGGTAATCACACTCTCAACTTCTGGTTCCCTCTGAAATTCGAGAGACAGGCAGGAATCAGGGATTTACTCTTAAAATGCAGGCTAAAACTTTTGCTATTAAGAAACGTGTCAATGTCTTCCAATTCCTTTTCAACAAAACTCTTGAACAAATAGGAAAGAAGAGCAACATTTACCATGGGAAAGAGAAGGAATGACTAATTAGAGTTGAATTATGGAAAATCTTTATAACAAACACAAATGTAGTTGTTTTCTCTTTCCTGTGTGAAATCTCAAGAATTTGCTTCAACAATGAATTAGCATGAACAAATGACCACAGTGGGCAGCCTTTCTGCATGCAGGTGGCAGGGTCAAGGGAGTTGAAGCTCTTCAGTGTCCTTAGTGATGGATGTAATGAATTCTAGAATATGTGGCTTTGTGAATAGAAACCATAGGACATACACCTGTATAAAGAGAAGAGGTGACTACACAAAGTGAGGAGAGAAGATTATAGGTAAAGAGGTGAAAATTTAACAGAAAACGATGCTTCGAGCCACAGGTAAATACAGTCACAGCCTTAAGCAAGATGGTAATGGTGATAACTGAAGGAGGTAATGGTTGGAAGGATCTGGAACCTGTGTAGGCTTCATATTAGACACACAGAGGGCAGGTGAGCTTTCTAGTGCATATGTGAGGAGACTGTTAAGTTTGCACACAGCTTCAAAGTCCAGGGATTACTATCTTCCTTATACACACAAGCTTATTTCCTTCTCTTGAAACTTGTGTCCTTCTGACATGGCATTGTCCAACTAAAGACACAGCTCGAGTTGAATAGTTCTACTGAAATTACTTTCCTAATAAAACACCACTTGCTCATCACCAACACACTCCAGCCATACATTTTCATCATATTAATGTGTTTCCATGCACACGTCAACTTCATTAGTGCAGTTATTTTTTTCTGCAAATTACTCTTACCAGGATAAACAGAGAACTTATTTTTCTTAATTCATGGAATATGTTTAACTCAGCCAAATGTTTAAGAAAATGTGTCTAGGAAAACTGAGAAAAGCTAGCGAACCAGATGATACTATTTGAAATAAAATAACCAAAACACAGGAAGATGTCTGTTGCAGGTTTTACCTGTACCTTAGTCAACTTAGAATCATACAGGGATAGTAGGCATTCTAAAACAATTGCTATAATAAAAGCTATATTTACTAAGCACTTAGTTGTGGCAAACACAATTACACACACACACACACACACACACACACACACACACACACACACACACACACACACACACACTCCATTCAGGCATAGATTACAATACCAGAAGAATCTCAAGATGAATAAAATCAGCTCAAACTTGCCAGATGTGAACCCTAACCCTTGTTAACTCCAGAAGTTGTTGTTGTTGTTTCAACTTTTAAATTATAATTTATTCCATACTGATTGTAATCCCCTTGCTCTTATCTTCCTGTTCCCACCCTTTCTTCCTCTTCTGCCCTATTCCCTTCCCCTAGATTTCTGACATGTGGGGGCCTCCTCCCCCCATTGACTAACCACAGCCTGTCAGGTCTCATCTGGATAGCATCCACTTCCTGTGTTTGCACAGGGCCTCGCAAGCAAGAGGCAGTGATCAAATCCAGGTCACCAGCGTTCATGTCAGATGCAGTACCCTTCTCCCCTGCTCTGCTTCCTCATGTGGAGAATGAGCTGCCCATCAGTTATATCTAAGTTCTCTGCTTGCAATGTCCTTGATTGGTGCATCAATTTGTTCTGCAACATCTGTCATCCCATTGATCGCCAGGGTTGATTAGGCTGATCTGGCTGGCTAGGAAAGTGTTCCCTTCCTCCTTCACCCCTCTATGTGCATCTCTCCTGGAGTACATGTTCAAAGAAGACAATATTCCCTGAATAGAGGAGGACCGGTCTTTGGTCAAGGGTATAAGATTAGCTCAGTTCCCCAGCAAGAACCTCCAAACAAGCTCAAGATCCTGAGGTTGTTTACATTTCATCTCTGTTTTCTTTGTCCTGTTCTTTCCCTCCCCTTTCACATCCTTCCTCTGACTCTACTATCCTTTTTTCCTTCTTCTTTACTTTTCCTTAGTGTTTCTTTCTCCTCCCTTACTATCTTACTTTTCTCCTTCTTCAAAAGGGTGCATTAAGAGTATATTATATACTAGTCCCTGTGTTAACTTCTAGGAAAGTTAGGGAGATTGTACAGCCATAGACTGGAAAGGATGCACATTTTTAAAGAGGTCATTAGTCAGCAGAGAAGAAAGAGGACACATTAGTCAATAATAACATCACTTTAAAGAGAATGATGATTTAAGTATCTGAAAGTCTCTAAGAGGCTAGAAGAAAGGTCTGACTTCATTGCCAGGCTAAGGTCTCAATGTCTTCCTTTTCTCCACATACCCTTTGCTGTATATTCCTTTGGTTTAAGATTTCCTCACTGGCAACTAGTTTACCACAACGATGTCATTTATTCATTTATTCAATTATTCACTAAATACAGAATTGTATTAAGCATTGTTATTCATTGACTTTCATGTAGAAATCTTGTGAGTATGTGTGTGTTTATGTGTGTTTGTGTGTGTGTGTGTGTGTGTGTGTGTGTGTGTGTGTTGGATGGCCATACTCTATTAAGAAAATCAAATATTCAACATATAGGGTTGTTTCCAATAAGAAAAGTTTAGGCATGTATGATTTCAAAATCAATAAGAAAATTGTGGTCCTTTCTCAAAAGACACATAATTCATATGAATAACTGAACATATGAACAAAGGAAGAAAATATGTACAACTGTTTTATAAGAAAATATATTTTGAAGTAAAGTCAACAATATTAAAGGTCATGAATAAAAAATAATAGCTTTAATCTTGAATTACTTTGTTAGAAATATATTTATAGCTTATTTTTTAAATCAATTTTGATTTTTATTTACAAGCTGAATACAGTGTTGTTATTTAACTGTACTTGGGACTTACTTAAAAGTCAGTGATTAAGCCTGATCACCATAATTATTTCCCTTGGGATGTCTAGCATGCAATTGAGAATCTGTCTGAAATCATTGGCTATCAAAGGAAAGGAATATAGTAAGTAAAAATCAGAATATAAAATCAATCTGCATCTAGCATCTGCTATTTCAGAGGGTATAAGGATCCTCTAATTACATGGCTATATATGTCAAAATCAAAAGCAAAAATGCTTGGATCCCTTCCAGCTTTCACATTAACACATTGAGATGATTGTCACACTAGAGACCTGGCAATGTCCTTCAAGTAGTCTTTAATTAAAATCAGCAGACACTGTCATGGAACAGAGGAAGGTAGAACATAAGACACAACACTTTGCTGATATGCCTCTACACTTCTCCGTTTTCCAAAGATCCTGAATTAAAAGTGTCCCCAGAATGACCCTAGGGCTCTCAATCCTCACTCCTCTTGGGACACACCACTCCTCTCCAGGAGTTCCACATTTGCCATAACATCTTTGGCAGCAAGATGATATCATCCTTTACTTACACACATGACTTAGCAAGAACAAGTAGAGGCCTGATTTTACTGCAAAGTGTGGAAACCGGGAAAGGAAGCAGGTTGTACTTTGATCTTTTAGAAACAGGTCCAGGAGGGTGCTTTCTTATAAAACTGTTATAAATGACTACAGGTTAATAAATTGTTTAAAATCTCATTACAGACAACTATAAAAGTCCTTTGTGATAGCAACATCTTTGGACATAATTTATTTTAGTTTTTATATGAGAAAATGATTTCAATTATATTCTTCCTCTTCCAACTACCTTGCTTCTTATATTAATACTTTTAATGTTCTTCATAATTTTCCCTTACTGTACACATAACAATCTTTTGAAAAAAAGGTTCCCACTCTGTAACCCTGGTTGCCTAAACTCAGTTTTAAGATAAATCTGGTTATGAATTTACTGGGATACACCCGTGTCTGCCTTCTAAGGGAAGAGTAAAAGTGTGCACCACCATATGATCAATAATTTTCTATTACAAGTTTTATAATTATATATACATATAATTATAAATAGTGACTATATAATTATATATTGAATAATGTGATGAAAGAGAAAGTATGAGTTTACTATGAGTAAGGAGTTGGGCTAAATATGCATATTACAGTAAAGAAAGCCAGACAAGTTACCTGACTTTATCAAGTCCAGTCTACTTCTAACATGGAACGACGAAAGAGGGGAAATACCTAAATGGCTACATGACAAATGATGCGTGATAAATCAAGAGTGAAAAAGGTGATACATTCAATTATTTATAACACAAATTCAATGAGAGGACACACACAACAGGTTTTGATGAACCAGTATACACACTGAATGCTGGAATGTAAGTTTATAATGTAAATAGGGTATTTCGTTAATATCCATCTACTTCAAACTAACATATGAAATGTACAATTTAGTCCCTCTATATAATTTCAAGACTGAATGTTTCAATATATTCCAACCAGGAAATGATTGTAACCAACCTGGCAGTGAGATACTGTTCCATCTATAATTATTTTTCTGCTTTTAGGAAAAAAAAACAAATCCTACTTACAATAGGGCTAATAAGCAACTTTTACATGTGTGGAAATTGTATTGAGTGGATAGATTGGGACTTGAACCAAAACCTACCTGTGTGGTGTTGTCAAAATCTCTAATCTCTTAGCTCAACTTTCTTCATCTAAACAGGGGGAAAAGCATTTTGTAGACTTTTCATAATAGATGCTGTGTGTGTGTGTGTGTGTGTGTGTGTGTGTGTGTGTGTGTGTGTGTGTGTGAGAGAGAGAGAGAGAGAGAGAGAGAGAGAGAGAGAGAGAGAGAGAGAGAGAGAGAGAGAGAGAGAGAGAGTCTGTGTTCTCCCAAGAAGAGAGAGGAAAAAGAAGATACCTGAAAGAGAACAGTGCAGGGCAGGGGGTAAGTTTTACTGGGAGAGTTTCATAGAGACAGGTTAAAGAGAGAACTAGCTAGACACAAGTGAAGACAGAAGCCAGAGAATAAGAAGGAGCCAGAACATTAGAACAAATTTCTAGAGTTAATTTGAGGTCAAGCAGAGTAATTCAGTCAGAAGATGAGAGAAGCCAGATTCTATCAATCAGAAAGAGCTAGAAAGGGTGAGCTTATTCAGCAGTAAGTCTCAGAGACTAAAAACATTTTAGGCCTAAGTTATATTACATGGAGGCTAGAAGCTTCCAGGACTAGGCCTAGGTTAACAGACATAGGTAGTAAGACTCAGAGATATCAATTAAAACAGGGGAATAAAAGATACGTGTGTGAGTGTGTGTGTGTGTGTGTGTGTGTGTGTGTGTGTGTGTGTGTGTGTGTATGTGTGTGTGTTGCATGGTGACTGCAAATGGTAAAAACATTCAATAAATTCCCAAATTTGATAGTAATAGTACAAATACATTTGGACAATTAATAAGAATTTTATATTTTTCAATAGGCTATAAATAAATAGTTAATGGAATTATTTAGTTATCAAAGGTTCTGTAAAGTAAAATGAACTTATTAAAGTTCCACTTATGAAGAGATACAGAGAAAGACATAGATGCTTGCCATAGATTTTTACTACATAAGACACTGAAAAAATCCTACTAAGTTATCAAATCTAATTCTCAGCATAATCTATATCATTACTTTTGTCCAAATGTGGAAGCAGAGGTGCCACCACACACAGCAACATGCCCAGGCTATAGACCTAGTAGCAGTTAGATTTGTCTGATCTGTTTGATGCTAAAGAAATTGAGCTATCAGGATATAAAACTGTTTAAAATGATAAGAGGAAGTTTCCTTGTTTATATTCAAAATCACCACTTCTATGCACTTCCTGCGAAGGAGCCAAGCGTGGAAGTGAGAACAAGCATTCTCTTGGCGGACTGTGGTCACGTCTACTGTAGGGATAATCATCTTTTCTTCACGTGCCTCTCCAACATCAACACATGGATTTATTCTGTTACATGAGTGATATGCCTGTGGGCTTGCTAGGCTATAGAAATGACCACAAAGGCAGTAATTACTCTAGATACTCCAGTTATGTGCAGTGACATGTTTGACAATGGCTGAAAAATATTTACATGCCCAGTGAACATTTCAGGCTTTCTTTTTAACTTTTAAACTCAGAGAATTTCCCTGCAAAAAAAGCTGAGAGATGAAGCCCACAGGTTTTTGTTTTTGTATTTTTTTGAAAATGAATAATAATTCAAGCATTCAAAAACAGTGTTAACTGTTTTTTGTTTTTTTTTTTTTTTTTTTCTAGTCCTAATAAAGAAAGCTAAACACCTTTTACTCTAGCCTTTCTGGGGAGAGTAGTTTCTTTTGTTTGTTTGGACTTGTTGTTGTTTCTTGAAAAGGCTAAAAAGTAAAAATCAAAAGATGAACTTAATGTTGTGAAAATCCTACAATAATCTTAGAACAGTTAAGACTTCTCTACCTTTCCTATTCAGAATCATCAAAGTATGAAAAATTGAAAGCATTATCATGGCCATTTGATTACAGGCATATGCTTTCTTGTTAATTAAGTGGATTATAGAGCCTTGTAGATAAGATAAATCTGTTAGACAAAAATTTTCATCCTCACCCTAAGATCTGGGAGTGAAGTTTCTGACTCAGTACTATAGAGCTAATTAGCAGTAGCTCTGATACAAACCCCAGCTCCTTGCTTCCAGGATTGGTCGTCTTTCTCAGCCAGCATTTCCCATATAACTCATTGTTTGACTTTCTAGGACAATGTCTAGCCATGAATTTGAATTATACTTAGGCAGACGAAAACTCTGAAATATAACTAAGACTTTAGGTTGCCAGCTGGATGCAGTTCAGGAAGACACCCTACTGCCCTTTCGATGCTGAGCAACGTGGAAGAGGCCATGGTGGCTCAGAAATGCCTACCCTCATCATGATCAAGGGCTGGCACAGATCCTGAAGGGCCAATATTTCTCCAGCAGAAGGAAACTTCATAATTTCACTGAATAATATAATGACTTTATAACTTGGTTTCATTTTTTTAAAAACCAAAGAAGGTATGTCTATTTTGAAGGGATTTACAATAAAATTTGATTTTTTTTTCATCCAGTGTAAGTTGCAGTTTGCTGTCTGTTCTCAATGTTCAGAACAGACTGATAAAAATCCAAGAAGTACTGGAAGAATAGGTTCTCTGCATTTTAAGTCTTTATATGCCTATTATTTGGTATTTATCCTTAGGCAAGCTATTTAGTATTCTTTTCTCTAATTGTTTTTCAGCTTGACTGAATTCATATATTAAAGCCTTTGAATCAGTTCTTGGGCTATATTGAGATTCAAGTAACTATCTGTGATGTAAATACTTTAGGGTGAAGTTTTGAGTATAGAAAGGAAGGGAGATTGGTGCTTCAAAACAGACAGGGGGAAAGTCATGGCCGTCTCAAGGGACCTGCGTTTTACTGGCTCTCTTTCCAGGATTGTTCCTAACCTTCACTCAGCTCTATGCATTCTAGGAAGAAATATATTTGCAGAAAATACTCAAATGGCCAGAGGCTTCTTGCAGGTAACCAAGCATTCATAGACATTTCCTACCTGAACTGCAGTTCTGCTCATTTAGCAAAATATAATTGTTGGAAATTATCAGGAACTCCTTTATCTACAATACCTACTTCAGCAAAACCCTCAGGTGATATTATAGTTTCTAGGCAAAGAGCACAGAATTTTTATAAGATGATTCTTGTTCACCTCTTAATTGCAGTGAGGTAGTAGATTGAAGCTCCTGTTGCCTGGGTAACTGCCACACCTGGAATGCAGGAGGATTTATTTCTTCTTTATTCTAGACTAGATCTAATGGCTAATATGGTTACAGCAAAACTGAAGCTGAACTTAAGAAAAATTAGGAGAAGAATCAAATTAAAGGGATAGTTTCTTGACTGATATTAATGGAAAAGTTATGGAGATTCCTCCGGAGGATCTTTTATTGTGCAAGATTGTTTTAGCTATTCTGAGTTTTTTGTTTTTCCATATGAAGTTGAGAATTGAACTTTCAATGTCTTTTTAAAAATTGTGTAGGTATTTTAATAGGGATTGCATTGAATCTGTAAATTGCTTTTGGTAAGATGGCCGTTTTTACTTTGTTAATTCTCCCAACCCACGAACAAAGGAGATCATTCCATCTTCTTATGTCATCTTCAATCTCTTTCTTCAGAGTTAAGAACATTATGACTGACAGATCTGGGCCTAGGGTTCCTGCTCAAACTATGGCACCAGCCAAGAACAATACGGGAAGTAAACTTTGAACCCCTACTCAGATCTAGCCAATGGACAGAATATTCTCCACAGTTGAGTAGAGTGGGGACTGACTTTCACACGAGCTCTGGTGCCCCATATTTGACCACATCCTCTGGATGGGGAGGCCTGGTGGCACTCAGAGGAAGGATAGCAGGCTACCAAGAAGAGACTTGATAACCTTTGACCATATACAGGGGGAGGAGGTCCCCTTCAGTCACAGTCATAGGGGAGGGTAATGGGGGAATGCGGGAGGGAGGGATGAATGGGAGTATGCAAGGGATGGGATAACAATTGAGATGTAATATGAATAAATTGATAAAATATATATTTAAAAAGATAACGGAAAAGGCACGAAGCTGAATGGGCCAAAATTTGTGGCATCGCACTAACTTCCTCTCCTTTTACTCTGAAAATAAAAATGGGAAGACAACACATAACAGCCAAACAATAAAACTTCTCATCATCATTTAGATATGTGCATCTAAATATTAGTGAAGAAAAGTGCAAACATTTATGAATTTATTTATATTTATCAATGATTTATAAATGACTTTGCTATTGCCCTGGTAAAATTATCACAGGTGTTTAGCCTTGCGTTTTCAACAAATTATTTAAGAATGTCTTTATATTCTTACTTTTCAAATGAAAGTAATTTGCTAGATCTGGCCAATGGTCAGCACATTCTCCACAGTTGAGTGGAGAGTGTGATATGACTTTCTCACGTACTCTGGTGCCTCACATTTGACCATATCCCCTGGAGGGGGAGACCTGGTGGCACTCAGAGGAAGGACAGCAGGTTACCGAGAAGAGACTTGATACCCTATGAGCATATACAGGGGGAGGTAATCCCCCTCAGGAACAGTCATAGGGGAGGGTAATAATGGGAAAATGGGGGGGGGGGGAGAATGGGAGGATACAAGGGATGGGATAAACATTGAGATGTAACAAGAATAAATTAATAAAATAAAATAAAGTAAAGAAGCCATTAAAAAAAGAAAGTAATCTGATGAATATATTTTTGTAATAATTTGATAATATCTTTATTTTCTTTAATTTAAAAATTAAACTTAATACTAGGAAAGCATTACATAGACATTACTGAATCAAAGTGTTCAGGAAATGCCTGCCATATTTAATAGATCTTAAAAATAAGCTGTCTCATAGCTATGGTTGTATTGATTAGAATATAAAAAGCATTATTTTTAACTGATTCAAAGCTTGGGTATAAAAATATTACAATGACATCATTTCTCCTTTACCTGAGACCGCTATGTTGCTAATTTATTAATTTAAACTAGCTAATTTGAAGGTTCCTTAGATGCAATGATTTTGTTCACTCACTTGCTATACTGGCTTACAAGACTCTGTCTTATTTCTTTTGTTTTCTAATAGGCATGGTTAGCTATGGGAACAGCTAGAGAAGCAAGTAGTCTGAAATTTGGGGACATTTTAGTGCTCGAGCTTCTGTAAGTGGAAGTCATGAACTGAGAGGAAACTGTTTGAGGTGTCCTTCATATGTCCTAAAGTTCACGCTGAGTCAGAGAGAAAGATCAAGGCTTCCTAACCATGTCCAGCCCTCAAGGAAGCCTCTGTCCAGGAAGCCATGTCATGGTAGGGCCATCTTAGGCAGTTTACCTATTGAATCATTTGTGACAGGAAGAAATAAGCAATTAAAAAAGAAAGCCTGAGACAAATATTCTTTAAGACCATGAGATATCAGAACCTATTTGAAAATCAGGATAATCACATGCATTTTAAATTGAAGAAAGTTTAATAGAAGCCTCTGAATATGTGACAGTAACTTAAAATAAAGCATGAGATGATATATACAATTTCTGATCTAAGAAAGGACCCATCAATTCAATTCAAGGCAGCGTATAGAATCTGCCTTCTTGTTTTGAGTCTATGATGATACGGAAAGATAAGGCAGAAATAGAGTGGTGTTTAGGAAGGAAGGGGATGCTCTTGCACTTTGGCTAGAGGACACCGAAGATTGTATCATATCGGACTCAAAAGACCAACTTTAGAAAACTTCACGGTTACATGGAGGTCTGCAAAAGAGGAGATCACCTGTTTTCAAGGAACCATTTGATTTGTAAGGAGAAAGTTGAAGACCTCAGCCTTTCTGATATGGGGTGCTGGGGAGTTGCACAATACGTTCTAATGAGGACCACTGATTCATGTCTACACAGAGAATGGCTTCCCATGAAGTGCTATTTTCAATAAATTCTATACAACAAAATTCTATACAACAAAATCATAAGTACCTGTTTATTAAAACACTGCTCTAAATGGCTGCTGAGCCTATCCTCTGTTAACATAAAATGGAATTATTCATTTCTATGGGCCATCAGACAATGGATTTTAGATGCATTTTAAGCTGAAGTTAATTATTTTTACAAAAACTTGGAAATAGTTTATTTATGTTTGGCTAGGTGCCAGGGCTATCTGCCAGGGCATCATATCTGGCTGATACAGGCTGATGTGTTCCATCCAGCTTCCCAAGTTAGGACCCACTGTTACATGAACATCAGCTAATAGGCTTTTCAGGTCTCTCGAAAATTAATTATAGTAGATTTAAATTAATTGCTAAGTAGATAAAAGAATTCCCAGTGAATCTTCAAGTTTTCAGACTTATAATGTTGCCTCCTAAGCAGCAGATAACCAGGGCTCTAGGAAGGCCTTTAAATAAATAAAGGCAGATAAAAACATTGCTCCAGTCCCAGGTGCTCTTTCTTTATTTAGTTTGAGCAATAGAACATATACTTTAGTCAACAAACGTTGAGGGAGTATCTGTAATGCAATAAGTACTCAGATACTAAAGACGGATATGCAAATGGATAGAATGTCTTCTACTTAGTTTAATTTATGAAAGTATTATACAATCACATATATTTAATTTCCTTACTAACAAAATTATAGATGCTTAAACCTTATAGCATCTGTTTGTGAGGTGGCGTGGGGGCGGGGGGAGGGGTGGCGTGGAGGCACAGAACTCATATGACCTAAGAAGCAGAAGCATGTGGCTTTCCTCAGATTTCTGGTGTAGAGACCTTACTATAACAAGTAGACTCAACAACTCAAATGCCAATTAAAAGCATCCTTAGACAAAGGGCTCATTTGTTCTGCTCCTCATAGTGCATATAGCTTTTCCAGAAACACTTATAGCTATAAAATACAATTTTAAAAAATCAGGCTTAGAGTATTGCATAAAGATATGCAGGTAGGATGCTGTAGTGGTTTTAGGACGCTTGGTCTCAGTCCCATTGGATTTGTCTGGCATAGGTACGTGCAAAAAAAAAAAAAAAAAAAAAAAAAAAAAAAAAAAAAGCAATGATCTCTACCAAACTAAACTACAATAGAGAAGAATGTAACGATTGCCCCAGGAAAACAGTGCTTGAGCTAGACACCTGCTTGGTGGATTGAAACACCTGATAATTTAAACAGAAATGGCAGAATATTGAGAAGGTAGCAGTGGAAAAAGCCTAACGACTAAATACATTAAAAAGGAAAGGGCATGGAAAAAATAGACACTTTTTAGGAATGCCTAGAAAAGGCTGTAAATTAGCAGAAGTCTAAACTATGTAATGTATTTGAAGAAGTCTTGTGCTAAAAGCTCTCAAGCAACTGGAGTGACTGCTGACAGAGTTGATCCACGCTTGCTGGACGAGTTTTAATGAATAGAGGAAACTGATTGTAATTAGCACTGCTCGTCTGGATAAAATGCCTATCTGATAATTCATTTAAATTGGCTCCCCCTTCCTTCAAATGGTCTGTAGAAGCACTTCCTTAAAGAGTGAATTAAACTTAATTTTGTTTAGAGGCTTTCCGTGGTTTTCGAGACGTGTTCAAAACTAAATGGAGTCATTTTGAGTTGCTGCAAAGAAGAGGTTGAGAATCGGTTATTTATAAGCCTATTTATTGACCCAGCCATTTTCAAGATTTTATGTAATAATGAAAGTAATTATAAACAAGACTGTCAAATCTTAGGAGATATGCTGAGCATATTTCAAATATAGACTCAGTGAATTGTCAGATGTAGAGAGAATAAACAACCAATAAACACAAAGAAATAGTGGAAGGAGCTTCCCTTCAGGCTACAGAACTCCTGAGAAATCGTAACTAGAAAAAGCAATACTCAGACAAGATCTCATTTACTTAAGGTGAATTTCACAATGGTTAATAAAAAAGTAAAAGAAGTGGACCAAAATTAAAATGTGATAAAACGATTTTTAATCAATTGAAAGTATCTCATTCATTTGTGACAATGATATACCCCCATTAAAGAGCACATAGTACAACAGTGTGTAATTATAAAATGGCAAATTTAATTAAGTGCTCCTGCTCCAAAATTTCCACTGTTACTATTCTGAGATAGCAAATCTTTGAGTTACTTGTTCACATGTGGTGGATTATCTCAAATATGTAAGCATATACCATTAGGAAGAAGTTCAACATGTAACTCTGGAATAACGCATTGGGAAACGTTCTAAAACAAACCAAAACTACACCAGTGTGCTATTGCCATTTTAAAATTCAATTATAATCTGAGCTATTAGTTAATTAAGTAATAGCTTGATGAGCAATTAGGATGCTTGTTTTATTATAATGCCTTTTATAAACCATTCTCCCATGAATATATTTACACCTATAATAGCTAGAGTCGCTTTCTAGGAATATCTCCAGGTTAAATATATACACAGTTAACACTGGATTATAATATGAATTAGTGAGAAGAGCAGATCATGTTTCAAATCTTTGTCCAATCTGTTGTGTGAGCAGTGGTTTATTATTTTTTTTCTCTTCAGTGCTTTCTCTTTCCCTTCCTTTTTCTCGTTCTATCATCTTTAGTCAATAATTCTCTCTTCTACTCCCTCAGGCGTTCAATTATGATCTGTATTCACTTGCCACTCATTTGTCTACTGCCTACTTAGCATGTTCTACTTTTTCCCTAAAAGACATGCCCAAGACTTAGGAAAGCACCATGAAATGGAGGCAGAGGATTTTATATATTATACATGCAAAGTTTTATCCCTAATATCAATGCAAACATTTTTTTCTTTTGAATTTACTGGGCTGGTTTTAAAACTTAGCTTTCAAAATGATTAACAAAAATTGTATGTATTAATATAGTATGTTGTAATATTCCATACATACACATTGTGTAGAATATTCAAAGATAAACATATGTACCAACTCAAGTGTTTACCTTTTTTTTTAAACAAAAACCAGTCCTAGCTGTTTTACTCCTGTGTAAAAAACTGAGGGTGTAGCCACCTAGAGACAGTTCTGTGGACTTCAATAACCAACTTTATACATCTTTTTCTTTATTCTGTCAAATGATTATGACACATTTGAAACAGGTTTTCATATTCACCACTTGAAAATATTTCCTTATTCTTTCCTCTAGTGTTTCTTGTGTCTCCATTTTATTTTTAATTTTGTGTATTCATCTACCCTTGTACTTGTATATTTGGACTTGAATGTGTGCTGGGTAGAGATTTAACTCTTTTTCCTATTAGTATCTAGGTTGCTAGCAAGATTACCTAAATAATTTACTTTGGCTACTGATTTGGAATTTTTAAAAATGAAACCTAAAATTTCTAAAACAACAAATAACATTTCTGTAGTTCTTAAATCCATCGTTAAAATAGACTCAAAATCATCTGAGAATATTTGTCCTACTAATCTCTTTTATTGATTAAATCGCACTAACTGCTTACATTTATTGAATTATAGGATGTTAACTACTGAAGTTCTAGGATGTGCTTAATAATTGGTAGAAGGCATTTTTTAAGCTTCCTATGCCTGCTTACCCTTGCAATTCTAGCACCAGGAAGGCTCTGGAAGTGGGCAGCATGAAATAAATAATGAATTCCATCCGAGCCAGTCAGGTGTGGATAGTAGCTTTAATGTCAAAACAAGCAGAGCAAGACAAAAGAACAACATGGTAAGAACACGGAGTCAAATAAGAGCAACGTGTGTGTATTTCAAAGATTTGGATTTTGAGCCCTGCATGAGCACATATATATGCTATGCTCATCTAAGTCATGTGATTTATGCAGTAGTTCCAGCTTATAAAGTTAATTGTCACAGTCAAAGGCTTTTTCAATTAAGAAGATGATTCAGTGGTGTTTCTCTGAATATACAGTGTTTTGCATTGACATATTATCCCATTATCCCAGTTCTTTCTTTCTTTCTTTCTTTCTTTCTTTCTTTCTTTCTTTCTTTCTTTCTTTTTTCTTTTTTTTAGACAGGTTTTCTCTGTGTATGTAGCCTTGGTTGTCGTAGACTAGCTTTGTACTCTAGGCTGGCCTCAAACTCACCGCGATCCGTTTGCCTCTTCCTCCCAAGTGCTGGGATTAAAGGCTTGCGCCACCACGCCCGGCCCTATCCCAGTTTTTCTTGCTGACAAGAATGTAAGAAGACACAAACAGTTGAAATCTGCTGTATACTGTTTTTGTTAGCCTCTTTAATCATTAGGAGGCTCATGTCTTGAAAAATTTACACAAATAAATGTTCCTTTTTATCCTACTGGACCATCCTCAAGTTTGTAAACAAGCCTGTGATATGAGCTTTTCCTCAGACATCGCTGCCTCCCAGGGCTTTGCGTTTGATCCTCTGTGCCTTCCCTGCCCAGCATCCTTGGATGAAATAGCTAGAGGGATCTTCCTGCAGGAGCATCGTTCTCTAAAGTGACAAGGAAGCTGCTTCCTTCACAGCTGGCAGTGTGTGCCAGCATAATACTGGGATGCCAGAAGTGCTCTTGAAGAACAAACAGGCAACCTGTTTCCTCCTCAAGCTGTAGCAAAAGCTGTCAAAACCACAGGTGCAGCAGGAACCACCCTCAATCAAGCTGTTTACACTCCTTCTTCAGTCTTTCATTTGGCAGCTGAGGTTGGGTCTGGCCTCCTCAGCAGCTGAGACAATGTATCTCTTAGGATTTAAGTCACACACAGATGGTGTGAAGATTTAGCCCTTTAAATCCAGACGGTCACAAGTGGTGGAGTTAAAGACCCTGGGCCAGGTAGAGCAGCATTTGTATTTAGAAAACGGATGGAAAGAAATACCCAAAGCAATTATACAGTTTCTATTTCTGTTAGAGATCTTTTGAAATCTTCTTTGGAACTGTACCCTTTCCCACAGCTGATCACTGGCAGCTAGGAGGCTAAAAGTTTGGAGACAATGAGCTACATTAATTGTGACTTTAAGTTAATATTTAGAATTACCAAATTCACAGATTTTTACACTAAATGGTGTGAAAAACATTAATATAAAAATCAGTCTATCTTCAATTGTCTTTGAAAAATCTCAACATCAACTCTCCCATAAGAAATCTCACAAAAATATTGTCACTTTCATGGAACACATTATAATTTGTTTTCTGCCGCATTTGGCTGTTTTTATAAAGTGAAGATTACATTTAAAAATTAACCATGAATTTGATTAAATCAGAAAGAAACACGAGCATATAAAGTTAAATCCTCATATCTTAGAATATATTACATTTAAATAAAATTTACTTAATAAAATATGCAATGTGCAGTACATAATATATGCTTAATGTGAAAATGACACACCTTTAAACAATAGGTTATATGGAAACTAAAATAGACAAATGTTTACTTAATGATATTTATGTTTTTTACAAAATAAGACAAATTTATATACTCTGGTTTCTCAAAGTATCAGCTTAATATTGTAAGTGATTAGAATCAAGTTAAACTTATATTTTTGTATTTTAGGTTTTTTTTTTTTGAGATAACAGATGAGAACTGACTATGTAGCCCCAGATGAATCAGAAAACTCTATGTAGATGAGGCTCGCTTCAAACTCACAGGAATATGCCTGCCTCTATCCCTGGAATGTGGGCTTTAAAGCATGTACCATTTGCCTGACTTTTTTGTTTTTGAAACGAAGTCTATGCTAATATACTCCAAAAAGGAAACCAATTTTCGTTAATATTAATGAAAATAAACTATTTGGGTCCTACTAGAATATTTGAATATGTTTTCTATATAAAAACACCTTTTAAAAAGATAATATTTTAGTTCTTGTATCATTTGAAAAAATAGTTTCATCAGGTTTTCTCACCAGGTTCTTAGTTAAACTACCTTTTACATAGAGAGAACCCTTTCATTATAATAATATCTCATCTGCATTGTTCATTACTTTTACAACTGCAATATGCTGTATTTACTCATGGTTCAGCTTATTATGCAACTTGCAGCTCCAACATAATATCAGATACTGTATTCACAAAGCACAATGTGTAGGGCTAAGGGCTTAGAACTCCACCAACAATCTTTCTGTCAAACATGTATCTTAAATTATAAGGTTTTCTAACATCAAGGGACTTCTCACCTGTCTATTGTGTTCTGCCTGTGAAGCTGTGATTTCAATGCAGGGATGAGCCCAAAAGAAAAAAAAATGTCAGATGTCATAGAATGAAGGGAGAAGGTGTTACTGAGAAGGGGCTCAGACCAGCCTTCTGTCATTTCCCAGCACACACAGCTGCTCAGAACCAGTCTGTCTCATGCGTTATCTTTCCTCAGCCAAAACCAGGAGGTGAATTTTTTGAAGACTCCAGGATTCTAGAGATAACAAAATACTCCAGTTATCATCTCTGGTTTAGTGTCTTCCTTTTTCCAGACATGCAATCTCTCTCTCTCTCTCTCTCTCTATATATATATATATATATATATATATATATGAGAGAGAGAGAGAGATAGATAGATAGATATAGATATAGATATAGATATATAGATAAAATATATAAAATTTTATCTTTTATATATTTATTATATATATAATAAAATGTTTTCTCAGTGCTTTTTGAGGCCTGGCTGACCTTTCCAGGGCTTGGGCACTCAAAGCAGTAGGGGAAGGCTGATCATGGACTATCTTTATTGATTAGATGTATTGTCTAAATATGGAATCAATACCATACATTTGTCATTTGCAGTTTTCAAGCCCACTCATGAGATGGTAGTTTTATCCCTACCAAGCAGTCAGTTATTTGAACCAATCCAGAATTCTAAGAGTGTTGTTACCAACCAAATACCAGTGCAGCCCTACCCACAAAGCTTTGGAGTAGTCTTAAGGAAATGGAAGTGGGGTAGCAATGTGATTATATTTTAATTAAATATATAAAAGCATTAAGAAAACGTAGATAATTTAAATAATACATAGATGCTTCTGTCATTGTGCAGGAATATGCCTGTGTGAATGCAAGTGCCCTCAGGTTCTGGAACGTGGCATCATATCCCCGGGAGCTAAAGTCTCAGGCAGTTATGTTTTCCAGGAGCCAAATGTGGATCCTCTTAACTACTGATATAGCTCTATAGCTTCATTAAAAATATTTTTAAAATTGATGGCAATAGGACTGAGAAGAGCTGCTGTCCAGATGAGACCACTGAACCTGTGAGCCTCCCTTATTGAGAGACTTTGCCTAGTGTATACAGCAAACCTATTATCACACAATAATACACCCTTAAGAACTGCCTAGCTTGTACAACAAAGGCCAACCAACTCATCACAGTGACTCCTGTTGATGACTCGCTCTATTTCCAGCCAGAATAAAAAGGGTAGGGGAAAGCTTGTCAGCTATGCCACTGGTTTGCATGTAGCTGAAGGGATGACAAGTTCCCTTGTTACATCTAATGGTTAATCTTCAATGTCAACTTAATCATATCTGGAATTGACTTAGAGATATGACTCTGGAGGTCGGGGGTGGTCTGTGAAGGTGTTTCCTGGGAGAAATACCAAAGGGTGGAAGGAGACCTTTCCCGTAACAGACTACATTCAAAGAGATCTAAGGCAAAATCGGTGCTGCGATGCTTCATTGCCACCAGAACTCAGCATCTACGGCCTTCAGTGTGGATTAAAGCCCTACACTCTTCAGGAGTCCATCAGGTTTCTGCATCAGATTGAAATTACTGATACATCTGAGAGAAATGAACTATGTGGACCAGGATGATACACATTCACAGCCTCTGCAGTGTATAAACAGCCATTGTTGGGCTACCCACCCATACTGTGTAATATATATTTATATAATATAAATTTATTTTATTTTCCTGTTCCTTTAGAGAACTATACACTACACTGTTGACACGTAGAGATTTAAAATAAAGGTAAATTCGCTAATGTTTCCTTCAATGTCTTATTCATTGTTCTGCAGAAAACATGACTGGGAAGGCAAGGGATATATACACAAGGTCTTTTATATGCCAGACTGAAAATGTTTCACACTGCCATCTTTGTATTCACTATTCAAGAGCTGCCAAATCTTCTCTGTGGTATCGGGGGCCAAAGCTACCTTAAGACTTAGAGTAAAACTGACAATAAGCTTTCTTATGTTGAGTTCTTCAATGTTGGCTTCTGTGATGCTAACGACTATTACAAAGGAACTCTTGCACCATTGGAAACATTGATTACAAAATTAATCTTCAGTAAAAGACTATTCATACAACTTAGATGGGGTTAAGAGACCCAAAGTTACCAAGAGATCTTTTCCTAAGCACAGAGTCAGACAAACCTCTTAAGACCATCCTTATCATCTTCAGTGTTATCGTCATGTTAGCACAAAAAGAGGACCCAAGTGGATGGTGAAGAGTAATTGATAGTCATGTTTATGTGGATTTCCTCAAGAATTTAGTCCTTGAGCTAGAAGGCTGAAAATGACAAGGTCAATGTGTGTGGGAAAGATCCAGCCAAGTGAAGGTCCAGGTAGAAGGAAAAACCAACCCCACCCTCCTCTAGACCTGAGGCCTCTGTGCTGTTCTGCTCTCCTCCGACCCAAAGCCTTCATGTTCTCCTCACCTTTCCCCTCTGCCCCTGCCTTGCAGACAGTGTATCTTGAATCTACTCATACTCCAGATTCATTAGAGGGTGATAATTCCAGTATTATTGCCTTTTTTTTTTTTTTTTTACATTTATGCTTTCTCTTTCTGACTTTGAGACCAATACAACAGTCTTCTTCACAAATGTTGAGCCATCCTATTTAGATAGTGTATATTTATAAGTAAATTTCTAAATTAAGACATCTTAAACTGCCATCAACAGTTTCTATTTTTACCTGAGGCAGAAATAGAGAAAAATCCCCTTTCAATTAGCCCAAAACCCAGTAGCACTAAGAGCACTGGCCTCTCTGTCAAAAAAAATTGTTACTTCAAACACGGAAGAACCTGTCTCCCTCAGACTCATCCCAGGTCACTCCCTTGTGTTTTGTCCCTCTTCCCCTCCTGTCTCAGTTTTACATCTATGGGATGGATACTTTGCTCTATTTTTAAAATGCACCACTGATGGTGTGCTCAGACCTACTTGTAATTATATTTTCTATGGTTGGACTGAAGGGAAGGCCCCACTGCGGGTCCAAGTGTGTGACAGCTGAAGTGACGGGAATAAATCTGGCCTGCTCAGTGTTGTCAATATGATATGGCACATTGATTTCCCAAGCTGAATTAAGGACACAGTCTGAGAGATTTCTGAGCACAGTTTGCCCAAGGCAAAATGAGAGGACAGACCAGGTTTACTTGGTGTTTCTGTCTCATGGCTCGCCTTTCTCTGTTTTGCCCTCCCCTCTCTTGCTTTTGGGAACACTGGTCTTCCTGGATTTTCCTCTAGGTCAAAAGATATTTGGATGAAAGAAATATTAAACTTTCTCTCCACCATGGCATTCCTGTGCATCTATGTCACCTTTGTACAGTGACAAGTGAAAATTAAAGAATAGGCTGTGATAACGCACATGTGAAATCATAGCACAACAGAGACTGAGGCAGGAGGATGGCTGTGAGTTAAAGGCCAGTTTTGGTTCTGTATTGAGTTTCAGGACACCCTATGGTACATAGAGAGAAAAGCAGGAATAAAATGACATTTATATTTTATTCTTAGAGCCTTTCTTGATGAGAAGTGAGGACCACGGTTACCCGTGGTGTGCTTAAAATAGCCTTCCCGCAAACAGCGCAAGAGAACAATTCTTTCCTGTCTAAGTTTCCACTCCTTATTGCTTTTGTCAGTTAATCTGCTATCACTAGTCCAGGCTTCAATTTTAAGCCACACTCAGGATGTCATAGTAGTCTGGTAATTTATCTGTAGAACCAATGTCTTTCTGGACTACTCTTGGGATCACTGAGACACACCTGAAATACTTGGTCTTCTTCTTTCTACATGCTGCTGACAGATTAATCTTCTAAAATGCAGCTATTATCTTATTATCCTAAGCTTAAAAACCATCATTAGCGACTCAGGACTTTCAATTACATCCTAATTGCTTTACCTGACACTTAAGACCCTCCATGACAGAGAACTGAAGCAGCATGCCCGAAATTCCAGCTAAATAAAACTGCAGACTCTTCTTAGAAAATGACCCAGAATCTGCATAGGCCTGACGGCTTTCTGTTGATGTTGATGACTATAAAACACTGACCAATTCTACCTGAGGAAATCACTTTAGTTACACTGAGCTAGTCTTCACTGGCAGCTTCTAATGGTCTCATTATATTCCAAATTGGAAAGGACTGCTCTCTATGAACCTCTAGAGTATTTCTGGGATCCCTTACGGCAGTAGTATTAAAATGATCAAAATTTTTGTTTCAAAAACTGTAACCATAATCACGCTGAAGCATTTCAATAGTTTTGCTGACACACACACATACTCCACCCCCCAGGTTGTCCCAAATTTCACCTTACCTGAAATTTCAAAGAAGACTCAACTAAGAACACAGTCTCAAAAGCCACAGCAGGTAATCCCTAACTGATTTTTGTTGAATTGCATTCTTTGACCAGGACCTGCATGACCCTGATTAGCATGGCAGAGATTTTTACAACCATAAATTAGATTAAATTAGAAATTTACATACTAAAGAATGTTGAATGATTAGATTGAGTGGACACATCCTTCAGCAATGTTCTCATATTTCTAATCATGTAAAGGTAGTCTATATTTTATTATTAAAAGGTGTTGTCTAGTAACTAGCCAAAGTGCTGAGACTAAGTGAGGGCTGAGTGTTCAAACTTAAAAGAGGACATCTATATCACCTCTTCCAAGGGCCTAGGAGCATAGCAGAGAAGGAAGCT
This sequence comes from Acomys russatus, assembly GCF_903995435.1. Classification (NCBI taxonomy): domain Eukaryota; kingdom Metazoa; phylum Chordata; class Mammalia; order Rodentia; family Muridae; genus Acomys; species Acomys russatus. The sequence goes on along the minus strand of NC_067144.1, from coordinate 23,996,120 downwards.
AAGAGAATATAAGAGGTATAGTATGGGGAGGAGTGTTATGAAACACTGTCTCTTAGAAATGTCTGTTGTAATTGTAAACATACAACAGCTGCAGCTACATGCATTATACCTTCACACACACACACACAAAGACACACATGGAAACACACACATACACATAAACACACACACAGAGACACACATACACACACTACACACAAATATAAACACACTACCTATATACTACAGACATACACACAAAAATACACACACACACACACACACACACACACACACACATGCATGCAGTTGTCCGTGCTTTCAGGAAGATGACTCCCTAGGAGGATGAAGGGGGTCAGTATGAGTAGAAGAGAATTAGAGAGAGTAAGCCGTGGTGACTCTGAGGATATATTGTATAAATATATAAAACTGTCAAAATAATAAAGATGTAAGAATAAAGTAAGCTTTTTTTGTCAGATGGGAACTAATTCTATGTCACCAGCTTGTTCTTGGTGTGTGGTAGGGCTGTCTTAAGGCTGCTTAGGTCCCTCAAGTTTCTTTCTTCTCCAGGGATTAAGGTAAAAGCTGTTTCCTACATGTAACCATTTAAAAGTGTTTCAGGAAAATCTCTCCCTAAACTGTTCATCCTAAACATGGACAGCATGCAGCAGCTTTACAAGTGTGTCACCTGTGATACCAGCAGGATGCCAATAGGTAGATGGTAACCTGTCAGTTCCAATGAAATATGTGACTGACTCAAGCTGAGCAAAAATCCATTGTCAATAACTCAGCAGTTAATGCTAGGAGAAATGAATAGAAATGTGGGGATCAGCTTCCTTCCATTTTATATTACATTTCTATCCATTCTGTGTGCCGACTTAGGTTTTGGATGTAAGTAAATGTAGGAATATGTGTATGTATGTGTACGAACTGTAAACAGAAGACTTGGATGATATGTGAAATAAAATTAGAAAGAACATTCATTATTTTACTAATATAGGGATATACAAAAATTATTGATATCTTATTAATGATACAATATGGAGGATACAGTGGCAGGCTTACTTCTTCACTCATTAACATCTCATTAAGTTATCCACATGTTCAAACTTGTTAATGTATAAAAAAATGCTGCCTAAGAAATCAAGGGTAAAATCTGCCTAATGTTGTATTTTCTAAATATGTGCCTGTGGATACAATGCCCTCCTATCACTCTCAGTTTCCAAACATAGCTGGGACTATATGGCATGCTTCTTTCCTCACCCTGCCCTGAGCAAAGCTGTTGCATGTGCAAATCTGAAATGCACCGATGTGTGCACATCACATACTGCATGGTGACTTAAAGCAGAAAAAGAAAATAAGGGCTACACTCCCATATCTAAATCTCCCTCAAAGTTCTCATACCATGATAGATAGAGAAGGAGGACTTCTTTAAAAAAAAAAAAAAAAGGAAACCTACATCTGAGAAGAAAAAGCACTGTGCCTTTTAGCTAAGCAATGGCCAAGGCTGCCCTGTTCACTTTCAGTTCTGCATCTATGTGTGAGAAAGTCTAAGCACTTTATCACAATAGAATAAAATCAGAGACTGTCCGACTATCATTGTCTGTGGAAAGCTAGAGATAAACAGAATTGATGCCTTTATTTTTTATTTATTTATTTATTTATTTTTTACTCCTTAAGCAAATGAAATCTGGCATCTTGCACCGTCTCAGGCCAGGTCTCCTGGTTAAATGTTTTACATTCATTTGACTAAAAGCCCAGTGACAGAGATGGAATGGCCCCACTTCGGGGAAAAGAGTGCATGTGGTGGGAACTGAACAGTGAAACCAAGAATTAAGTACAAGAAAAGCAGGGTGAGTCATAGCACCAGCATTGGAGCACAGCTGAGCGTTCAGGCAGATGGATACAAGACCTTAGGAAAAGCTCCTGTGCCTCTTCAGCTTTTCCTGTCTCAGAAATGGGTGGAGGCAGATTTAAAAGATTTGTAAAGAATAAACACATAAACAAGCAAACATCAGCTCAAACCAGGTATGAGGTATTTCTGTTTCCCAGCTGATATTAAAGGACTGGACTGAAAGAAAGAGGGGTAAGCGGAAGGGGATCACTTAGTAGGAATTTTCCAAACGAAACTGTGTGGTCTTATACTCAATACTGTACAGTTGTATACTTACTTAATTTTCACAACTTTAAAGTGACATTGATCGAAGCAGAAGTTTAGATTTCCAGTCAGAAGCGTATATGTTTGAATGGAATCTAAGAGAAAAAAAAAATGACTATCTGGAGTGTATGTGGGTGCCCAGGGGACTCTGCTTCAGGGAGGTCAGAACCAAGCAGCTGTTGCTTTTCCTTGTCCTGAAGTTTTGAGGGAGATAGATGAGTATCATAAACCATGTTTTAAATTATAATTGAAGTTGAAAGTAGCTGACAGGTTTGTTTCTCTTTAGTAACGAAGAGTCAGGGCATGTGATGTCAACACTGCTCTGTGAGAGGCCAAGGACTATAGTACAAGTGGAGGCCCATGTGCTACTGAGCAGCACAAAAACTATTAAATTCCCCTAGAAGACTTAAAAGCTTTAAGTCCTCAATTCCTTGAAGCTCCTTCTCCAAGGAATGTAAAACCAGAATGGCTGCCTCTAGTGGCTAGTCCCTGACATGACCATGAAAACCACAACTCTCCTCTAAAAGGGGATGAGATAGCTTACTCAGGAAGCAAGTGGCCATCAGCCTTGAATGTCACCTCAGCTTACTTCAAATTCCATGTTCTAACATGACAGCTGGTTTATGAAGATATTGTAGTACTAGGGCAATGAAAGTGGTAAATCAAGGTACTTTCCCAATGTATTAGCACAATCATCAAACAGAAGAGTGGCAGGGAATGCTATGCTATAGGGCCACAGATGCTATTTGACAATATCCTTAGCCTTTGGATTGGTAGAAGCTAGTAGTCTGTTAAATTAATATGTTACAAAGGTTTTACCTGTTGGGTACCAGTATTTAGGGCAGGCACAGAGATGGGCAAGGACTGGTGATTAAGAGTGCTAAAGATAACCAATCATAATTAGGTTGAGGACCTGCAACATTCCAACCTTTCTATAACCACTGATGTTCTGTTGAGTTAATCAGCTTTACAGGTGAATATTTTTCTGGGAACCATTGCTCATAGTCTACGAACTTATCTCCTGTTTCTGTCACCATGCATTTTTCTCCTGTTCCTGTCTCTGTCCTGGCTCCACATTATAAACATTTACTAAGCACTTTACCCATGATCACACTGTGTCACTAAACTTACGAACTTTTCCTCACCAGCCTTAGTTAGGGTGATAAGCAGAAAGAGGCTAATGAAGACCTGGGAGGTGAATATGGAAGTTACTAAGCAGAGCATTATGGGATGGACATGTTATAGTGTAGCTTCCTATGGCAGAGGAATGTAGCAATAATAGAGGCCAGAAGAGCCATCAAGGTGACCAATTTGTGACTTTAAAAGTAAAGTGGCAAAGGAAAGAGCAGTCAGAACAGTGTAAAAAGGAACCAAGCACAGGTCTCTTTTTTTACCTGGATCTAGGGACAACACATTATACAGATTTTCTATTTTAAAGATCTAGGCAGGGCTCACAATGAAACTGGATTAAGACATACCTTAAGTCTAGAAACACTAGTGTGGACCAAGAGAATGACATAGCATACCTCATATCACCATTATCAACCTTAATAACCTGATAAGCAGAGAAATTTATTAACAATAAATGAAAAAGCAAGTTTTTTTTCCAAATAATGGTTTAAAAAATATCATTTTGAAGTCAAGCCATCTCAAATTGAACATGCTTTCAATCAGGCTTGTGAAATTTTATTGGACAAAAGATATAATTTATATAGTTCCAATTTCCATAGTTATAAAGACAGAGAAACCACCATATAGCTTTATGGCAGCTGAGATGATTAAAGTAAAGACTCTATATGAATGTAGCCAACTGTGTATTTAGACATATAGCAGATGTCAAATAAATATTATTTTCACTTTCCCATCCTTGTACACCCATCTTCTTAGGCCATGTTTCTACAAAATTTATTTCTAATAAATTCATATTAACCTTTTCATTATTTGGGTATATTTAATATTATGCATATTATGTTCAAGTAATTATTTTCTTGAAAATAATTTTTCAAGTAGCAATACTTTCTCTCATGCAAAGGTCCAAAGAGTTGTTGATTTACCTTCTAAATAATCAAAGAGAAGTCATAGTATTCTGTGCCTTCATAGTAAACAAGATCATTAATGATTATATTAATATCATTCAAGTAGAAATGATCTGCAATTATTGTAATAAATACATTTTATATGTCCTTTATCTCTCCCTTGTGGATCTATCTATCTATCTACCTATCCATCTATCTAGGTAGAGGGATATAAATATAGATATGTAAATATTTGTAGATATCTATCGATAGTTAGATGCATATGTTATATATTATATTTACAGTTATATGTAGATATAACATGAAAGCATGTTCTGTCTTTCAAATAAATAAATGCTACTAAATATTCAGTTAGGGTTATGAACACCAGAACTCTGCTTTCTATACCGTTTTTGCTCTATTTCTCCTCCAGCAGTTTCATTTTGTTTTCAAAAATCATCTCTAACTACAAACCAACAGAAAGCCTTAATTTAATGTTGGTGAAGAAAAACTAGGAGGAATATCCAATCAAAGCCGGAGACTATCCAGCAGAGTCTGAGCAAGAATCACAAAGCAATTTGGTGTCAGATATAATGGCCCTTGCCCATGTGTGTTTGCATAACTTTCATTTTTCTCTTCTCTCAAAATATCCATGTGCATGTGTCTTGCTAAGTATAATGGCACAGAATGCTATGCCTCCTTTTTGATCCTTTAGAAGGTAAATCAACAACTCTTTGGATCTTTGGGTAAGAGAAAGTATTAATAATACAGAATTGTAGCCTTTTTAGACCCTTTAACTTCTCCACCCTTTAAATGAATGGTGCCTGATCATATGGGATCACAACGCAGTGTGTACATGTGTGTGTGTGTGTGTGGGCATGTGTGTGTGTGTGTATACTATGAAGTGTGCAGTTTCATTCTACTACACTTTAGCTTGTCTCCAAAGGTACTGCTCACAAGAAAGATATAAAAGGGGCAGCACAGAATAGTAGACACATCTTATAACCAACAGGCACACGCCACGCATTAATCACAACTGCTCATGGATTGACACACTCATGCAACGCAAGACAGAAGAGAAGCCAAAAGAAACTTTAATGCCAGGCTCACTCTCGGATAAGCAAGAGATCATCACACACAGGAAACAAATTGGGATATAGCAGGAAAACTCAAAAGACCAACATAGATTAAAAAAAAAAAAAAAAAAAAAGCAAGACCGACAATAAAATGCAGAGAAAAGAGGCATTGGAAATAAAATTTCAGTTGTGAAGACACAGCACTGGGACAGAAATATTTGAGTGTGTGAGAAGAGGTGTGATGATACTGCTAGTTAGTGTGTGGTTTGATCATGGTATGCAAGGGAATCTCAGTGAGTTATCATTGTGTCTGTAGATTAATGCACATTTCAAATCTCAGTAGAGACTAGAAAAATGTTCAACCCCAAATGAATGCTCATGCACCGTTCCCTTCTCCCAAGGCTCAGGGATTACTGTGGGGAAAAAAGGAAGAAAGACTGTGATAACCAGATATACTAAAGACTAAGAGGAGGAAGCTTCTGCTGGATACACCACAAGAGCTGCACACAGATGCACAGCAATTGTGACAGCATGCATAGGGCCTCCGTAAGACCAAGCCACACCAAATCCCAGCGTGGAGAGGAACTCTGATATAAAATAATAGCCTTTTGGCTTCTCGCAATGTTTAGCTGCTGGAAGAAGAGACTCAGTTTTATCTAAGAGTACAGTCCCTGATGCACTGAAGAAGCTCCAGAAAGTCCACATAATGAAGATTATTTGAGAGGTACAAATCGGTCTTGACCAGCTTAAAGTTAAAAAAAAAAAAAAATGGATTCAAAATTGGGCAAGTAGGGCAAGTGGCTGGATTAGGGAGTAGTTGGAAGAGGGGTGAATAGGGTCAAAACACATGGTAAGAAGTTCTGAAGGGACTGGTACAAGTTGAAATGTTAACTAAAAGCAGCAGGAACTATCACTTTAAAAAGGAGGGGGAAAAAAAGGGGAGAAAAGCAGAAATTCTGAGTCAAGTGACAACTGTTAGGAAGAGGAATAAGCCTTCTGGGTTTGGCACTCTAGTGGGATGGAATTCCAAGCTCTGTGGACATGGGGTGTGGAATAAAGTGTATAGCACAGGTCTGTAGATTAAAATAATAACCCAGAAGCCGTCCCTCACTGGGGCAGACACATGTGCACATGTGTACACAGAGATCAGAGTAATATTCAGGGAACAGCAGGAGAAAGTTGCAATCAGCAATGGTATGTGTGCTTGAATGGCTTGTAGGGTGTTATTACCAAATTAAATCTAATGAGAGAGAGAAAAGAGGCAGATCATAGGACAGAGAGTGAATTATAGTGTGGGTCTCTGAAAATTATAGGAGGCGTGTACCTTGGCAGTATTAGAAAATAGAAATATCGAGTCCTTTCTCCTTCCCTTTTTGTGCTATGTGAATATGACTTGTGGATATGTCCTTCCAAACTGTGTAGAATTCCAGGAAGATCATTTTTGAAATGAGTTCTCAGAAACCTCATTTGGAATATGGCTGCTACTCTTCATGTTAGCTGAGCATGATGTTAGACTAATACGTTACTGGGTGAAAGTAAATCAGATTATGGCCAAGGACTATTTTAAAACCCAGGAAATGTGTTTCTCGGCATTGATTGTCATGCCTTGAACTTGGCCCTGACCTAACAGTGCAGTGTGGTGGGCTGGTGACAAGGCTTGCAATATAGGATATTTTTAAATCTATCTACAAAATCAGATTAGTCAGGTTTCTTTTTTTTAATAGGAAGAAATAGTAGGTTAGCGGTTATATTCTGTTTTCTCTTTTTATTCCTTCCTTTTGCTATTATTATTGTTGTTGTTGTTGTTTAATGTTGATGATTTTGAATGGCATTCAAAACACACTTATCCTAATGTATTTCCTGTTTTCCTCTTTATACTGCAAGTTGATGTCGTTAAGTGTGATTAATCTTATTCATACCAGTAAGTTAGAGTGGTTAATGGGGCATCTGTATGTATTAGCTGACAAGCATGCTCAGAGACACACAATCACACCTGACATATACACACAGATATGCATACACTTGTTAAATAAGACTGCTTGGGGCTGTGTAAAAACACACACTCCCTAACAGACTGCTAAGCTAAGGTTTTCTGTTTCTGTTCTGCATTGCAGAACTGCCCTTGATATTCAAAGTTCTGCCTGGCCAAGTTCACAGGGCATAGCAGTTCAGGAATTAATTTCCATAATTATCTCTTTAACTTTCTCATTATGAAAGACATCGTCTCTGGATGGCAAGAAGCCAACCTGCTGACCCCAACAGGACAGTCCTCTACACAAGACACCAAGACTGGCATGGGATTCCTTTGTGTCTTTTCAAACTGAAGGAGCCATTTTACACAGCTGCTGCCTTTACTGAAAAATGGGTCTATCATTAAAAACAAACGGTTGATCTGCCACAGAAGCTCCTTGGTCATTGAACAAGATACAGACTTTGAGTGAGCCAAACTTGACACCTTAATTCTAAATTTACTGGGAAACCAACAATTGAAAGTTAATCAATTTGCTTAAACCTTTGTTTATTTACTGTTATTATGTTTCTGATCATATGCTGCTGTTGAATATTTAGAGATAATGGTAATTCTTCATAAATATTATTTTCATTTAAAGATCTTTCAAGATCAATTGCTGGTGTTTGATAAAGTGCAGACTAAAATCTAAAAGAAAACCTTTAGATCATGGAAGTCCCAGATATGTAATACAGTATTGACAAGCAGTTGTTTGTCTCTGGTTTACCTTTGGTCTTCTGGCATGGAAAAGCAAGTTAAAAGCATTTACCATAATGCCATTGTGTAATTGTTTATAATAGTATCTTTAAAGTTTTAGGATTTGACTATATTGTCTTTCCATAGGGACATCAATATAACTATGACAACAGAATTGTAAAGTCCCTAATAGTTTTAAACTACTTTTTTTTTGGATGGAAATATTAAGGATACAAAGTTATTCAATGCTTAAGGTGACAAGATTATAGCTGGGAAAGCAGTCTTAGTCTCTTAACACTGGTAGAAAATGTGCTAACTTACATGACACCAACTCTTCAGGAGAGCTAAACCACATTAAACAACTATATTGAAATCAATGATTATTTTTGTGAGATGGGACTCTTGAGTGGTTGGAGTATAAAAAACTGAGGATATGCTTTTTAATGAAACAGGAAGTACATCTAAACTGGGACTAAACCAACAAGTTTCAAAGACAAGTTGATTGAACTAAGAGCAGGACAAAGGGCTTCTATGAAGCTGCTGCCAAGTTTGGACATGGTCAAGCAGGCAACTGAAGAGTTATTTCTCTGCCATTTAGTAACTTATGTGCTCAAATTTCTGTACTGTTATATACCATATATTAAATAATTACAGAGACGTCAGGCAATGAGGAGCTTATGTGATGTACGCGATAATATTTGATTGTTCCTCAAGGGAGCAAGGATGAAAAGTACCCAAGTGATAGGTGACCCAAATGGCTTCAGAAATGAGTTGGCCTTTGTTCCGTGTCACAGAAGGCAATCAGGAGTATGTTGGGAGGCTGGGACTTAGGAAGGTGGATAACTGGTTTGTGGTGGACAAAACCTTTGGGGATAAAGGTTGTTCAGGCATTGAGGTTACAATTCAGAAATTAAGTCATTACAGCCCCTGTAGAGTTACGACTGTGAAGATGAGTTTTAAAGGGGGATATCAGTAACATTTAGAAACTGATTAGATTTGGAGGTCAAAGAGAAAGAGCAATTGAATGAATTTACAGTGATGAGACTAGGGCATTGAGGGGATCCTAGTGAAATTATGAGTAATTAGGAATTGGGGCAGGAATGATGGGGCTGCTCCCCAGTGCTCCCATCCCAGCTCCTCTCCACACCTAGTAAAGGGCTCCTAGAGCTAAAAGCTACAATGTGATTTTAGAGTTAATGATTTCCTCTAGGACACAATTCAGAGGCCAGGTGCTAAAGGCAACTGTGAAGGAGCACATGAGCTGCCCCTATGGGTTCTCAATTGATGCCTTTTTCTTCAGTTGAACAGAGAAATGTGAGAATCAAGGGCATCATGATGACAATCTAGAAGGAACTCTGAGAGGCAGCACTGAGTGGTACTGAAGGCAGGGTCTGTGGACCTCTGAGACCTCCAGAGATGGAGTCCAAGCTTTCCCACTAAGTGGGAAATTTAGGACAAATGACTTCACCCTTTACTCACTCAATGTCCTTATCTATAAATTGGAGAGTGTAATATACTTCACCTTGTGGGGCATTGCAATAATTCAATAAAGCAGTGAAATACCTCAATAACTTCTCTAGACCTTTATGGTATCTGACAAACAGTAGGTATTCCAACACTTATATCATTACTGATTGAGGGGCACACTGCTAAAAAGCCAGGCAGAGGTTTCAGAAACTGAAAAATGAGAGCTGCATACCAAGTCATGGATGTAAGTTAGCCAAAGTTATTTTAAAAAACTGGAAATAAGAGGCACCTTGGCAGTTAAGAGCATTATTGCTCTTGCATAGGATCAGAGTTCAATCCCAGCCCTCAAATCAGGTGGTTCACAGCTTACTGCAAGTTGAGCTCATGGGTATCTCACATCCTCTTCTCATCCCTATGAGAAGTAAACACACACACACACACACACACACAGAAAGAAACACATCTATTATAGAAACATAACTTCTGGGATCAAAGAAGAGAGAGAAGATGAGACATCAAACCAGTGCCCTCGAACTATGTTTTTAAAGGTGTAGTGAACCATAAATATTCAGAAAAAAGGGATCATCTACAGTGATATACGGTATTTAAATAAAAGTAACTGTGCCTTTTGAAAGAAGTCACTAGTAGAACTATTGATGCTCCTGTTGCTGACACTACTACTAGAAATGAAAATACAGTGCTGCTCATGGCTATTTTTATACAAATTCTCACCAATCACAAAGGAAAACTCATGGAAAGGACACAGTAATGATTAAGAGTAGTAAAGGGACACTGCTTTTCCATCATGTCACTTGACTCTAGAGAATGACAATTTGTACACAACAATTAAAAATGTGAGAGCCCATTGTTAATTTGCTTCAGTTATATGAATAAACGATTAAGCAAAAAAAAAAAAAATTCAAGCTCAATTTCTAGATACTGAACAATAGCATTCCTAATATGACAATGCTATAATTCCAGCATAATCTCAGTGGCATTATGTTTTAAATAGTAATAGGAAAAGCCACATAAGTCATATGCCTTCTACAGGGTTAAGAGCCAGAGGACTTAAAACTAATAAAATCCTGGTTAAGTAATCTTTTCCCAACTACTCCAAATGTTGTCTAATATTTCCTCTCTTTCTCCTGTTAAGAAAATCTAAATGATCTAAAAGCAACTCCAGTGAGTACAATACAAAAGAGAACAACTGTTAGCAAATGTGCATTTGTGCTTCACACTCCCAGGGTTTCCAAAGTAATGAAAACCAATTAGATAAAGAAGAGTGCAATCGCACGAGAACTAAGAGAGGTTTTAATAATAGATAGATTTCTCTCTGCAGAGAAGGAGTTGGAAGCAGCAGTTGTATCCATTGTAGAGCATTATGCTGACCAACGCTCAATGCCAAATCTTACATCAATGCAGTGGTCTGCCAGCTTAAGCATGTCAGTTAGAACCAGGGTAGGACTCAGAGAATGATGACAGGAACCTTGTCAGGAGAAAACACAAATATTCTTCGGTAGTCTAGGCTGTTATAACCTACTCCAGAACCACCCTAGGGAGGCCCACCATGGAGGAATCTACAGCTGCAATTCAGTGTTCATTCTTAATACATGGACTTTCTTACTCGTTAGACGGCACCAAGTACCAATAGGGATTTCTTTGTTTCACTATCTTACCACATTTCCACTACAGATAAACTGTTTGCTTAATACTTCTTTGCTTAGATCACAAAGTATGTAGAACTTGTTGTCATGGAGACCATCACTAAACTAATTTACCAGTCTGACTTAATTCATCATTCCCTCCTCGTTTCAAAACTGTCAGAAGGGGAGTCTTTAAAGAGAAGGAAACAGTAGCCTAGAAAGGGAGGGGGACTGTTCGTATGTGAGGTGCATGTGTTCAGAAAAGATCCCTGTGTGATTCTCCCACATGCAAATTAACAATAGCCACACCCCTTTCCGTTTCTTAGTGTCATTCTCCTACACTATTCTTTTTAAGCATAATCATTTAGGCTTATGAAAGGAGTTTCCTGAGGGTGTGTGGTTATAGTGCAAATTTTGTATGATCAGATCAAGCTTGTGAATAATATTTTAATCTGTGAATAAACTCCACAGGGCATGTCCTCCTGGCTGAGCCCCTGCCAATGAGGCATTCTGGCTACAATTCCTTTAAGGATGTGGGAGATGTAAATATATGTGGGTGGAAAGAGTGGAGAAAAGAGTTCGAACCACATTGACACCACGTCCTCCTTAGGCTCCAGTGGTGCATTCCAATGCTATTTGGAGAAAGCAGCTGCTTGTTGGCATGGGATTGAGTTATAGCAGTATTTCAGATTGAAGAGTAAATTAGATAGACCCTGAGAAAAAGAAATGCTGGCCTGGGTAAGACAATGAAGTAGCAAAGTGAGAGCTGACAGACAAGACAGTTCATTTCCAGGTCCTTCTCTGTGCCTTTGGGAGTAAAGACAGATCGTCTCATCCCTTTGTTTCTCCCATCTGGAAATTGAACTATTACATTAGTTTCTTTCAAAGGTCCTTCACTTCCAATTTTTGGCTTTACTTTTAAAACATAGCATTTATCCTAAAGTCTCCTGTAACTTCCTCAGATGTGATAGGCGTTCATTAAATACTATTAGATACTCAGGGTTGTTCTGGAACATTTGTTAGGATCTGGAGAGGTCTGAATATTTCTGACACTGAATTCATCTAAGTGGTAGGAAAGTGAGGAAAGGTTAGCATCTTGACTAGTCTAAAGCTTCCAAATGTGTCTGATTAGAAAGCTATCAGGTTTTTGAAGACCTCATTTAACTATTTTACCTTATATATCTATCAAATCATATCTATCTCTTAGACCTAGAATATATATTCTTGTGATAAAATTCAACTAGTATTTGACATGACCAGGATTTGCATTAATATACAAAATTTAATACCATTGAATTAAAAATAACCTTATTTGTGAGTAACAATTAAGGCCTTAAGATGAGGAGTAGATTCAATAATCTACCTTCTGTTCCATCCTCACTCTATATTTCTATATCACCCTTTCTTTTTTTTTTTTTTTTTTTTAGCTCCTATCTCTTTACCTACAAAAGAAAGATAAAGGAAAAGAGAGATGTCCCTGAGTTCAATTGAGTTTCCTCTCTGTATAAGACCAATAATAACTTATAACCAACTCCCAATGAAAATAAGCATCTATAGACAAAGACAGCAAGCAGAAACCTACCCAACTTCCCTTAGAGGAAATGGGATGTCATTTTCTTAAGGTTTTTTGGGCTGATTTAGGATGAATAATACCTTTGAAGGGGCCCCCCCAAAATGGGGAAAATGGTTTAGTAAGCCAGGAATAGCATTTGTGGTCCATTTTCTAAATGTTGCAAAATTCCAGGCTTAATAGGAGTCCTGTGTGGGATAGCCTGAAATCTTGGACCAATTGGTAAGATAAAATAGTTAAATAAGGTCTTCAAAGGCCTCAGAGACCTACAGAACATGGCATTTAAAGATGTTTTTATTACTCTAAAGATTATTTGACAACATGACAAGTTAACTACTGGCAACACCCAGCCTATGTCCAAATAGATGATGAGCATCAAAGAACCCCCTTATGGAGTTCACTTCAAATGTGGCAAACAAGCCACTGGGAAAAATGTCCTCATTTCTGCCACAGACAGAATCTTGCCTAGGCAAGCTTAGATGTAGGCAGAATCGAAGGCTGAACTCTGCCAAGACAGGGTAAGCAAATCCTCAATAGTTCCCACCTCACAAATATGTCTGTCAGATATATTGGGCTAAAAGGCCAAAAATGATGCTCCAACATTATAGAGTGTTGGGTGACTTTTCAGGCAGTAAACTGTTGGAAGCTGGTAACCTGCACTTGAGGTTCACTCGGTACTTAAGTTTTATTCCTTCTCTAATTTCTGATGGGATTCAATACCAGATAGTTTTGTCTTATAATTAAGCTTAGTAGGTTATGGGTTAAGATTTTTGTTAGATCAAGATAGGTGTTTTAAGTTAATAGAGATGAGATAGCATAGATATTGATCTTCATTCAGAAATTTAGACCAAACAAGATAGGAAAGATATCTACTTTAAGTTTGCAAGTACTAATAGCCAAATCACTATGAATGTAACACTTATATAATTCCTGATTGTCTTGTGGTTCTTCCTGGTATATGTACTTTATTTTATTTATGTCTAATAATACAAATGTATATATTAAAAAAGAAACAAAATAAAATGTAAAAAAGGAAAAAAAAAGGTATCATTAGAATGCAGTTCTTAAGACTACCCTCACAGACTGTGATTCAACAGCACTACAGATATCTGTGTCAAGAAGAACGCCACATAAATCTTCTACTATGATTCATCTAATAAGTAGGTCAAAGACATGATGGACTCCTGACTTTAATATGAAATGAGGAGAACCCAATATTTGAAATCACTTCTTTCCATCAGATCAAAATAAGATGAGTTAGCTGTTAAAATACTATGGAAAATTACAATAAAGCTTCTAGCTGTAAGGCCCTCTTGCTTATGTTTGTCTTCAGTAAACAGGGAAAGCCATAGTGTTTTTAGGTTCTTACTGTGATGTCAGTCTTCTGAAGAAGGCCAAGTCCATACATGAGGCCAACGCATACATCCTTTGAATGGCCTAAGATTACAAGCAAGCTTGGGAACACGAGAGAAACTAGAACAGCAAGGGAAAGCTGAGCTCTGAAAAGTCTTGTGGGAAGAGAGTAGCTGCCCTTGTGTGGGCACACTCAACAGCTGGATCTATCTCTCTTCTCCCTTTCACAAATGCATCTACTTTTTATATTTTTTCCTTCCAATTCCATATCTTTCCATCTCTTTACTAGTCAATGGTAGTTTTGCCTATTTAACATCTTAATATTCTTACTTCCAAGTAGCAAAGAGAAGAGAAAACTGGATTTGTATGTGGCTGTGTGTGCCTGTGTGTTTGTGTATCTAATTATTTAAAACTTTCTAATGGTAAAGTTACAAAAAATTATATTTGGAAGCCATGCAAAGAGGCCAGCACTTTGTGTTATCAATTAACTAATGCTTTATCATTAACCTCATTCCTTGGCTACCACAGTAATCTGTAATGTTAACAGTTTTATTCTAAGTATGATAATTTTGCAAAAAATAGCATGTCCTATTGGGACTTTAGGTCAGAGATGTAAGGAAGAATGGGGCGATAGAAGGACCCAGAGGGTCCTAGAAACCTACAAGAAGACCATTAAGGCTGGTGTATCTGGACTGAAGCGGGTCATCTCAAACTGTTTCAAACCAAGGACATTGCATTCAGTAAACCTGGAACCCCTATCCAGATCTAGCCAATGGACAGCACTTTCTCTACCATTGTGTGGATAGAATGGACTCATACATTTGGTGGCCCCTCTTTGATCATTTCCCCTTGGTGGGGAGACCTGGTGAAAAGGAAAGGTAAGCAGGCTACCAGGATGAGACCTGATAGGCTGTGATCTTGCAGTGGGGAGGAGGTCCCCTCCAGTCACAGTCCTAGGGGAAGGAAATAGGATGGAAGAAGGAGGGAGGGGAATGGGAAGATACAAGTAAGGGGATACAATTGAGTTGTAATCTGAATAAATTATTTAAATAATTTTTTAAAAAATGTAAAACACTTAAAGGTAAGTCTCATATATATTTTATGAATACTGGCTGAGCATTGTGAAGTCAAGAAAATATATGGAACTAATCAATGACTATAAAATTCAGATATAGCATGTGTATTAATGTACATTAATGCGTATAATGTTTCTGAGAACTTTATTTGGGAATTGGGAACACATAATTGCTTGCAAATGTCAATCAAACTAATATGAAGGTAACCCTGAACAAAAAGCCACTGTCCTGGATAGGCTCCAAATTTCAAAGCTTAAAATTTACCTTCTGTCTTCCCTACACAGCTTAACACAAAGCCTCTATTTCAAGTCCCTGAATCTTCCCTATCAGGAAAGACAGCATATTTTCTGCTCTGTGGATTTCATAGTCATGGTAGCTGCTGGAAAATAGTTTCCATGATTAATCCTAAAACTCTATCACTATTGAGTGAATAAAGCAAACATTCCTAAGAAAGTATTCCTGCCAACTTATAATTTATAAACTCTGTGAACCTATAGTATAGATTAGATAGCGTGTTATAAAATATGCAATAGACCAGTCATATATAAATCAAGTGAAATACAGATATAAATTTGAAATAGATAGAAAAAAGTATTGACCAACCCCCTTCTATCTGTACCATATCAATCATTTTGTAGCTATTATTTCATTAAGAAGACCTTACAATGACTATGCATATTATGGAGTCATAATTTCAATGTTTCTCATAAGTTACAGAGATGTTTAAGTAACTTGAATTCAGTTATATTATGAAATGGTGCTACAATAATGTTATATATAAAGGATGGAGATAGGAAACAATTGTCATGGTAAGTGCACTTTTAATAATAAAACCATTAGTAAGGGTGGACACCAAGAGAAAGGACTATCATAGGATTATAATTTTTCATTGTTGAGTTCCAAGCCAGCCCCTTGCACATGGTAGGTACAAAAATCCACCAATTCCCAGTATTCATAAGATGAAATCTAAAAGCACACCTGGCAATTAAATTCCTGCATTGTTCCAAATTAATAAGATGCAGTCAGTGAAGCTCCAGTAATGACCCACAGCTAAATAAATAGTTTGAAGATTTTCTAATGTGGAATTTTGTGTATATGTTATTCCCATATAGTCCTGAGTTAAAGTTATATGTTTTAAAAGCATAGAAAACATATTTTGTCTAGCTGCTATAGTAAAGGTAGAGGATAGATCGATGAGAAAAGTGTATATTTTAATGAGCTAAATTAAAATGTGTTAGAATTCATACAGAGACATGAAGTTGGAACCTTCTCTTCTATCTCCCATGTTTACTATTCAAATACTGATTTCAGATATGAATAGGATATTGGACAACTGGCACCATTAATGGTGGATGGCTCCTGGGAAAGATGTTGTAGAAGACACTTTTCACAGTGTGGTATGTGAATGCCAAAGAGCCTCAGCCTGTAGCCTGCAGAACGTACCTGCAAAATGTTCTTTGAACCAAAATTATCAGCTATAAACAAGTTATATTTGTGCTGAATTACTGAAAATAAAGAATTGTTTTCTTCTCAAACACTTCAAAACTAGAAGATGGTCTTTTGGTTCTTGAATATTTAGTAAGAACACAGGGCTACTCAGTTATATTGTAGCATTAACTCTACTGATGTTATTGAAGATTAATAAAAAAGAGAAACATATGAGAGGAAAAATGCAAGCATTCTCCATTATGTGCTAGCAAACTGAAGCAGGTATCTATAAAAATTACTAGCTATGTCACAATTTTCAGGCACTGTAGTAAGCTATTTCTACTAATTAATCCAAAGGACTCTCACAAATCATGAGACAGCACTCTAATTATGTTATTTGTTGGTGTCAGAAAATCAGAAATGTAAAGAAAACTATTCAAGGTCACAAAGTAAGCTGGTAAAATAAGTATTAGGTTTTAGCATAGAAATCCTGGTAGAAATCCTGGACCACGTCTACCATGACTGCCCCTGATTCACTTTTTTCATGTTTCCTCAGCACACTGCAAATTTGTGGCTATTGTAGTGGAATGTGGAGTTTTATAAGTAGACTCTCCATGTCAGCAGTGTTCCTGAAGTCATTGATAACATCTTGAATTAAAACAGGTACAGTCCAAGAGAATCTGCACTCCTCCTATGTGTAGGGGTACACAGGTTTTCTGTATTTTGGTCCTTTCAAACTGTGGAGTACTCCCGCTGGGGAGGGAGGAATGGGAGGATACAAGGGATGGGATAACAATTGAGATGTAATATGAATAAATTAACCAAATATATTTAAAAACAGGTACAGTCTGTCTCCGACAAAGTCATGTTAGATTCAGTCATTAAATAATCCTCTTGTTGCTGGTCATAGCCCATGCATATTCTTGGCTGAGCTACTTCCCAGGCCTATATTTCTCTCAGTACGTTTCCAGCAAACTGTGCTCTGTGCAATTGTATGGGCCTTTCTCTTCTTAGTGTCTTCACGCCAGACCTTACACGTTAGAACAGCGCAGAACTAGGTACTAGACTCAGGGAGTGTACCCTTGTTGCATTTGGATCTTGACTATCTTTAGTTTCAAAGGCATGGTTTCTCTCCCCCTCCTATATCATTGCTGGAAATGCTGGAACCTTTGACAAAGTGGGGCTGAAATTGAAGGCCTTAAGGCATAGGGCTTGGAAAAGAGTCCTGCCAAAGAGGATTCAGTAACATTAGTCTCTATTATCTTCTTTTGTCTGTTCTGTGAGGTGAACAGTTCATTTCATCAATTGTTAACATGTATTGTCTTATACTGGAGATTGCAACTCAAATTTTTCCCTGGTCGTAAACTTGAATCTCTAGACTGTGAGCCACAGCAAACTCTTTATCCTTATAATTAATCTCAGGTATTTCCTACAGTATTGGAAAGCTGACTAATGTATCTACCACATCCATGTTCTTTCTCAATCATCATTTATTACTGCTCTTCTGAAGTTACCCTAAGCTAGACCTAGGAGGAGAACTGTTGACATTTCAGATGGGGGACTGCTATACTCCATGTTGGTATAATGCATTGGAAGAGTATGAGTCTGGAAAAGTATGAGTCATGAGATGTGATGACATGAACTTGAGTTTTGGATCTATTATACCATTTCTGTGACAGTACCCAGCTTCCATAGAAATTCAGGTATTAAACTACATGAAAATTAAAATAAAGCACAATACATAGATCAAGCCTGTGTTGTGTGGGCATACAGTCAACAAACTGTGAATGCCTTGGGTTAGCTATAGAATAATACCCGGACTGTGTTGGAGTGTTATTTTAGGTGGTTATCTCTTTTCATATTTTTTTCTCAAATGCAGAACAAACCTTTCCATCCTTTACACTTAGCTGAACCATGGGCTCAAGTGTCTCTGAAAACACTGCCTTGTGTTTGTATGATCGCCCTCTCTTCACACTGTGAGACACAGGGTCTGTTTCAGGAAGGGCTGAAACACTCATTTCTATTGACCCCTGAGCCCTGCTTTCTATGAAATTATGGATGTGCTATTGGAGAGTCTAGCACTTGCAATTTTGTTCAATCAACTGTTTAGAAAGTTGTTAGATTGAGGCTTTGTCTGACTGTATTCATTGAGGCTTTCCGTGTTAGTAATCACTCACATCACGTGTCAACCCACTGGAGGGAAATTTGAGAAGAAACTGCTGTGTAATTTGAGTTCTAGGTTTTAAAATTTGAATATATATGGCTTCCTGTCCTGACCATGAGTAGTGGTTAAAAAAAATCATTGACAAGAATAAGCTCCAGGAATATTTCTCGAGTCACATAGATATTTCACAACCAATTTTGTAGTTGTAATGAAGATGTCAAGACTATGATTCAATGTATAGTTTATAATGTGCAAAAGGCAAAAATCAAGCACTATAAGAAGCTATTACAGAGAAGAGCTGATGCGGTGGGATAGTTATTATTGTTCCTTGTCTCTTGTGATACATTGTTGTTCTAATGAGGAGACAAATAATTTACTATCACCTGAAAATTTGCTAAGGGACAGTTTGTGCTCAATCACTATAACAATAAATAATCCCTGGTCATATATAAAAGTGGTTAAAATAGTTCAGAGTTTACATTGCTATAGATTTCTTTAAACTTCTTTTCAATCTGAAGAATTATTGGCACAATCTAGGTAAGCACATAGGTGGTAAACTAAAAGCATCGAGATTTCTGGAAAAAAAATATTTTAGCTCACAATACATTCAGGTCACTTTCAGATGTAATTTCCTACTGGGAACACTTATAACCACTATTTCCTCAAATTCTTAGTTCTATATATTTCTCCTGGGATAATGTGATATGTATATATAGGAGAAAGTTAGGAGGAGACATTGCTGGTGTAACTCACCTTCAAGAAATTAATTTGAAAAGTGTCTATCATTTGCTACGCATGTGGAGTCTTCATTCAAGTGAATTGTCACTACTGTTTCTATATGCTTATTTTCACTTGTCTGTTTGTTTGTCTTTCGTAATAGGATCTAATTCTATAGCCCAGTGAGGTCTGGCATTCACAGCAATCCTCCAGCCTCGCCAACCTTTGCACTGGAATGAGCCACATGTAATCGTATACAACTCCATTTAAAAGTTATCTGACATGCCATGGGTATCACCAGCCTATGCTGTCTTCAAGAATCGTCCCTTTGAAGGCCTATGGATCAAAAATGCTTGTCACTCAAACAGCAGAGATAGCCATATAAGCCATAAAGATCAAACTGAATTTACAAATAAGAATATACTGAGTTTATACTTACATATACTTACAAATAGACACAAACGAAAATTCCTTATAAACTTCCTCAATATTAAGAGATTTGGTTAAAATAAAATAGTAGACATTCTAAATTTTACATGTAACTAGTTTAAAAGCTTAAATATACCTTAGTTAAAACTCAGGCTTTGTGGTTTCCTCAGATTTATTGGTGCAGGGATATACTTTGGGCATGAGCAATGAAAGACAGCTGCTGCTGTGTGCAGCTGTACCTCTCACTCTTGTCTCCCACATTACAGATGAAGATGAGACACGGGCATCAATGAAGGCTGGCTTTCCCCCTCTTTTAGTATGACATTAAAAATTCATTTCCATGGAGACCTTGAAATCATACTGAAAGAACTGAGGGAAGTGTTTCTGTTATTAGCATTTTTAATTTTTTTTAAGTAGAAAACATTTATACATTAATAGATTGTGTGTGTGTGTGTGTGTGTGTGTGTGTGTGTGTGTGTGTGCACGCGCACGCATATTTCCATTGTAAAATATCTGTGCTGTTCATGTCCTTTTTAAGATAGGTCTATGTACCATTTGTGGATACAGTCAGTCCTTTGAAAATGTTTTAACAGCACTGTGTCAGACAGGACTTCCCCAGCTTTATAACCCTTTGGATGAAGAGTGATTGCCCTTCACCCTCCTGGAAGCTAAAGGCATCTGACTGCCATTTGTGTCATCCCTTCCTCCTTTCCTACGCTACTGATATCTTTATGTGCGCTAAGGAAGTCAGGGAGGAAGTGGATCTTAGTATCAAGCATATCTGATACAAATCACTGACTTCCTAATTAAAAGACAGAATGAACTAAAAGGCAAGTTACACACATTTTCTAACTCTCATTTCCTTATTGTTTTAATTAAAAATGTAATACAAGAGAGAAGCCCTACCGTGAGTCCTGCCATTCGATAAGGCCTCCAGAAACAGCAGCTGCTCCTAACCTGTATCCTAAGATATTCCTAGTATGATTCCACTGTCGCACGTGTAATTATTATTATTATCACTATGTGCAACCTTTCTTTTTCATAATATTTTCCTATATCTCAAGTGTCAGGTTGTCATTTATACTTCAGAGGTAGTGCTCCCACATGCGCATAACCTCAATGTTTGAGTAAATGCTCCGCGGGTGGTGAGAGGGCAGAGCCCTCTCCCGCAACAGCTCTTTACCTGTTAGAGTGAAAGAAGTCACGTGAAGAGCAATCTGCACCACGGAATTATACATCGCAGTTTCATTTCAGACATTCACCAATATGCTTCGGAAATAAATTCTTTAACCTGTCAAGATGCTGTGCATGGAGCTGGTGGAAAATCTCAGTGTCTCTCGTCTCACTTAGACTTCTAGGGCTATGAGGGCTTTAGGGAGGCAGACCTAATAAGGGCGGTTCCCTAGGGTCATTCTCTTACACCCAGGACCTCATTACACCTGGGTTAGCAGAGAAAGGGGTCAAGACACCTTCAGAATACTAATCTTTGAATCTTGCTTTCTGACTAAATAAGACTTATTTAGGGAAAGAAAAATAGGTTCAGTGATGCAAAATGAGTCAGTCCTAGATATCAACTGTGGGGCATATTATCCATAGTCATTACTACAGCACTGCTGAGAAGGTATAGCTTACAGTATGTGTTCTTACCGCAATGGTGTAAGTGATCATTATGCAAAGGTACCGTAAGGACACAGGTATGGTATTAGCATGAATTAGGATGATAGTTCCATAGAGTATATCTTTATTCATCCTCCTTAAATTGTGTACATTCAATTTTAAGTTTTGTGTATATCTATCACACCTCAATAAATTGGCTAACAAAACTAGAATGACGAAATAAGCTTAAAACTAATTATGTACCCTCAGGCAAACTAAACAAACAAAATGTATGTAATAAGCCCGTTGCATCCCATGCTTCTCTTTCCCCTTCCATTCCTAGCTTTCAACCCCAACTTCATCAAGGGCTAACAAACTCTGTTTTCATATAGAAAACTCTGCACTGTGTCTCCAGTAGATGCAGATTTGTTAATGAACTCCCATCTACAGACTCCTGCTTTCTGTCTCATCTTCTGTGTTTTTATTCCTACTCAGTACCCCCTTCCTCATCTTGCTTTGTCCTATAGGACTCTTCTCTTTCATAGCCCATGCTTCCTTCGTATTAAAGATGAACAAAGTAAGAGCATCAAGCAATGCTTAATGGTGGTGATAGGGCAGAGCCCTATCTCCCAACAGTTCTTTTCCTATTGGAATGAAAGAAGTCACTTGAAGAGCATCTCTTAGAAATGCTAGCTCCAATATTCTATACAAGGGAATCTGGCAGAGGGATTAAGTTGAGAAAAGGGGGAGGAGGGTTGGAGAAGGAGAAGATGAGGGAAACTGGCAGAAATATAAGTGAGGAATGTGTGGAAAAGTATATTGGGAGGGAGAAAAACGCATGGAGAACAGAAGAGGAAAAGAGAGAGAGAAAGAAGGGCACAAAGGAGGAAAGAAAGGAAAAAGAAGGTTTAACAGAAGAAAGGAAGGTAAAGATATCTTATTTGATGGACTATAGGTATAAGTAGAGCAGTAGCCTCCAAAAAATTTAGGAATAAAGAAAGAGTCAGTGAAATGTAGGAACTGAAAGGACTAGTTTTGAAAAATTATGACCATGTGATTAAGAATGTTCTGGAAAACCAGAGATTCCAGGTGAGTGTATTGTGGCACATTGGAAAGTCCCAAGTATGTAGTAGTTGGGTTTGGTTTTATAATGGTAGAAGAGAAGGCTGCTGTTCTTGGCCTGTTTTGGTTTTGCCTTTTATGATGGACTTGCTCATTCCAGAGAACTGTGAGTAGTGGGAGCCTACTTATCACCAATCTGGCCTTTTATACCCAGGGTTCTTTAGGCCTCAAGAGCTGAGATGATTCTCTAAGAGACAAGAAACAGATAAGATATGGTCAGGAATCCCAAAGGTATGAGCCCAAGACAAAATTTACATCTCAATTTGAACAAATTAATAACTATTCATGACTTAATTAGAATAGTGTGAAGGAGAAAAAATGATCATGTAGTCTGTTAGATGATTATAAGTATTGAGGTAAATATAGAGTTGGACATTATAGCACACCTTTCCACTCTAGCATGCAGGAAGGGGGAGGAGGAAGAAGATTACGAATTCAAGTCAGCGTGGCCTGCACAGTGAGACCCTGTCTCTAGTGGGTAACTGTGAAAAGTTATTTCTTCAGTGCCTGAGATATGTAGATACCTATATAAAATATGCATACAGTAGAAGCTATTATTAGAGGAATGCAGCCCATTTGCATGTTTATGGAGAGACTAAATAATTTCCCTTCCATTCTTAGAGGAAATAAAATCACCTTATTTTCCTTAAGCTAAAGAGGCCTTTTAGAGCTTAATGTCTGTTCTTGGGTCCCAAACATCTTTTTTTTTTTTTTTTTTGCCTGACTTTAAGTCACACACAAGCTTTGGTGTGCACAAAGGAAGTTTTGTCAGAAATTATAAACATGGGATTTTACAACTGCCACTAATGGGGCCACAGGTCAAGGCAGTCAGTTATAGAATCTATGTGCCCTGATGGTACCTTCACTTGGCGAATCTCTACTAATGCTATACTGTAACCTGACTCACATCAGCTCATAAATGCTTACTCAACTTTTAAGAGTAGTTTAGAAACTCTTGCCAACTGACTAGAATCAAGCTCAAGTAGTCTCTCGTATGTAAGTAGAGATAAAAGCTTGAGCCAACCTCCAGAAATAAGAATATCACTTCTTGAGCTACCTTCTTTAATTATTTTTTCTGTGGCTAGACGTTAATGAATACTTCGCTAAGGATAATAGGCACCATTTCTTCAATAAAATCATCGTGCTTAATTGTCATAGCAGTTCAATGAGGTAAGTCCTGTGGCCCTGCCTTTTTACCTATGGAAAACTGTATCCTACCTGGGATTAATTATACACCTTAATCCACTTACACTAAGTAGAGAAATAAAGTAATGTTTAGAATCTCTTTCATCTCAGATTCCATGTATTTAAAATGACATACCAGTCTATATTTTTCCCTAATTTTAAGTGCACTATACTGATGTATATGGGTCTCTGTCTCCTGTCTCCCTCCCTCCCTCCCTCCCTCCCCCCTCCTCCCTCCCTCTCTCGTCCTCTCTCTCCTCTCTCCTCTCTCTCTCTCTCTCTCTCTCTCTCTCTCTCTCTCTCTGTGTGTCTGTGTGTGTGTGTGATATTGTGGTTGAACCCAGGACCACATACACTAGGAAAGTACTATACCTATCTATCACTTATCTCACTCCTGAAAGATCTTTATCTTCTGTTCTCCTATATAACTATATCCTCAGTTCCTTTCTGCATGCAACAAATATGACCATGTTTAATTATGCCCTATGCTTTCTGCATCTCTCTGTGACACCTTCTGAGAAACAAGCGGCCAAAATTAAAGGCCTCGTGTTTCGAAATAGATAGTTTGAAGGCAATATTATTTTTTAAGTCTTAAAATCATCATTAACTCAGGATATTAAAACTAAACACTGGTCTTTCTTCCAAAGAATGATGGATTTCCATGGGGGAATTAAAGAAATAATTTTCTGTGTTTCATTTTAAAGAGGGTAAGGGAAAATTTGGAAAGATAAGGCCTCAGGCTAATGGAAGATAATTGACATTTTCTTTTAGGAGTTCTTAATTAAAACAACATTAAATATTCCCCTACAATCTTTTGTCAGTCAACAGGATAGGCCACTGGAACTGCCACTGAGGGGCCCATCAAAACCTATAACATTCTCCCAGAGAAGCTAATTACAGCCATTTTAAAAGGTTTCCAATGCACTCAACAACATATTTTTTAGAGAATTCACTTCTATAAAACATTCAAATGTTAACAACCTGCCATAGAGAAGATGTCATTGAGAAGCATTCAATCAACATTGCCGGGTAATGTCCAGTCATCTCTGTTTTATATAGGGCAAACTCTGTTTTTAGAAGGTCTACAAAAAAAAAGACCCAATTATTCATAAGAAAGTTATATATAAAAAACAAGCATCCCAAAGCAATGTGGTAGGGAAATGTAATTAATGATACCAGGGATAGTTTAGCATTTTATTCAAAAGAGAGGACCTGTGTATCATGAATCCAACTCTCTTTAAGGCAAAGAATAACATGGAGCATCATATTCAAGGCTGGGTGTGCACAGAGACATCCACCCAGCTTCTACAGCATCCAAGGGAAGGAAGGAAGGATTCAGGCATTCATGTTTGTACAGCTTCCATTAGAGTCAGGGAAAAAAAGAAAGTAGAAAAATGGAGACAGGAAACAGTCATTTAATGTGTAGTAGATATTCTTCCTCATATTAAAATTAAATCAAAATAGCCATAGGTTAACTGAACAAAGATTTGTGAGAAAACATTGAACTTCTATGGGAAAAGTCAATATAGTGTTGAAAATTGTATGTGCTGGAACTCAGTCTGAGGTTGATATTCTACAGAGATACCATTTTACAATGCAGGGACGTGAGAAATAAGTGACACTCCCAAGTATCTGTTAAGAAAATCAAACTCTTAAGTCAGGCACGTCTGTGAATTGCTACTGACAACCTGGCACTACCTTTTGGAGAAGAAGGGCTTCAAGTGCCCTGACGAAGTAATTTCACATCCAGAAGTTTATTGTGTACTAAGCATATTGAAATAAATTAAAAAATAAATGTAAATTTTCAAAGAAGAGTTTTGTAATGCTGCTTATGAAAATACAAGGAAATGGTTTATGTCTGATATGATGGGCTGGATCATTGAATAAAATATTATGAGTGCATATATGTTCAACAGAGAGGATATATGTTAATAAGTAGCAATATGGAGGAAAGTTCATGATTAGATTTTAATAATAGATACATGGTAAAAACATAATAAGGTTGGGGGTCAGAAGAAGATGGAGAAATCAAATACTTTTAAAAAACATGGCAGGAGGCACATATTCATATGAACAACAATTAAAGGAAAAAGAGGCCATGAATTTGAAAGGGCATTCAGAGGGTGTAGAGGGAGGAAAGAAAGAGGTTGGTAAAGTAACTATAATTATAATATCAAAATTAGAAGAAATTATTATGAATAAAAGTGATAATAGTTTGATTTTCTCATTTTAAGAATATATTACTATGAGCAGAATAAAGCTTCAAGATATCTTATCCAATCATTTTCGTATTTACCCAAAAGGCTGTCTATAGCACAGAGTTAATTCTAGACTTCATAGAGGCAAATCTGTAGCATAGTAGTTTCTGTGTCTATGTGGTGGTTTGCTTGTGCAACAAATCGCCAGTCTTACCTCTTGTGACTGTTTTTCACCTTTTTTGTGATGGAATGTTTAATAAAATTCTTCACAGAAATTATAGAATTGGATGCTTTCACTCCAGGAAAAGCAAGATCCCTTTGCTTGTCTAAGTAAATTCATTTCTCACAGTTGGTTATAATCCTAGGTTATTCCCATATACCCCACAGATGGCCCAATAACATAGAAATTAACCTGAAGAAGAAAATGCATTATTTATTTATTAATATTTTTACACATCCCATTTGGAGAACATTGTTTTATATTTTGGAATAGGTTAACTAACTTGTGAAAATAATTTTTTATTGAGTATGTGCCAGACACTGGGGTAAACTTTTCACCTTTAAAGCCTTTATATAATATCCATGGTTCCTTCTATTACACAGAAGAGTTAACGAGATATAGAGAAGATCAAAGTCCCTTCTTAGCCTCATGCTGGTAAGGGACCCCACTGGGAATTACGTAATCTTGCATGCACAGGTAATACCATGTAAAGTGTCCTCCTGTCCTTATCCTCTGTTGTTGTGTCTGAAATTTGATGATGAAACTTATCTGGAATCCAGAAAGTCTAGGATGTAACTACATCTGACTGGTTAAACGTTCCATGACGTATCAGTGGGCCTGCTTGTGGGGTCGCAGTAAGTTGCAAATCCCAAGCCATGCTGCATCTCCTAATCGCAGCTAGATCTAGGATCCCTGAATGCTGACACAGTCAGCATCTGTGCATGAGAGAGGCTATGATGGGTGGGCAGTAAGTGGAATACATAAGATACAAAGTGTCTGCCTTAAATTTCCTCTACCATAAGGGGGCAGGACTAAGGAATTAATCTTGCAAACAAATAAGAAAACACATGTTCAATTTGCAACCATATTTGTCTCTACAGCCAAAAGCTCTGGTTGCATAAGATAGCATGGATAGCTGAAGAACATGATCACACAATGTGTCAACCCATTTACTAAGACTAGAAGTGTCAGCATAGGCACAATCTACTGACATGTTAATTGTTGATGGACATTGGCTGGCTCCCAGAAATTCACCTTGTCACCCATACAAATGTCATTTGTTATAGCTTTCATATTTGCATACCGGCAAGAAATGTTTCTAGACCACATTGTACAACTCCTTGTAGAGTGATTAATAAATATTCATGATTCCAGTGTTACTGTCAATGATGACAGATTTTATACATTAGTAAGAGTATTATAAAGTTAAGTATGTTACGCTTATAAGACAAAATCATTCTAATATCAGTTCTAATATCTTAGCGGCATCTCATTTTTACTTATGTCTCTTTTCCAGTAGTTATAGCTCTGGGAAATATGCACTCATAATCTAGAAAATACTTGCATCCCAATATATTGATAATATTTATTTGTATATTATGCATACTTTTACTATACAGCATAGTGCTGTGTAAGTACTTTGAATTATTTTACTGCAGGACATTAGTAGATTCTATCTAAATTTGATTATCTTTACATATTCTGCAAAAAAGGTTGTGAGTTTGAATCTCATAAAGGTTCTAGTGTTCTCACTACTGAGACTAAATGCTTCATTGTGTCAAGTACCAGTCGGGGCTATGAACATCTAGAAGAAAGGAGAATAGCAATTCCATAGATTTTTCAATTTCCTGGGAGACACCAGAACTGCTTGTCTCACTAGTGTATCAATAATAAAAATATGAAGATTCTGTGGCAAACAAGTGTTGTGAAAAAAATTGGCTAGATAAATCTATTTTAAGGAATGAAAACAAGACAAGACCTTAGGAAGGATAGTGGGCGCATAGTATGAGAACAGAAATGGAAAGATGGCATCAGTGTTTTAGACAGAACAAATTTTGTGCCCCAAACTGTCCAGAACGGAGTGTTGCATAAGGCAAGTTTGGTGAGCAGCTGAATGAGTTGCACATGGCCACGCTTCTCCGGTGCTTGCACTGTGAGCCACTGATTTTTCATACATGGTATAGACTCCAGTCTAAGTCCAGCTCCTTTCAAAGACGAGACAACCTGGAACAGTCATGCTTTGTTCCACTCTTCATCTTTCCCTTTTCATCCTACCATATCGTCCCCCTCTCACAATGTGAAGGACCCCGTCTCTTCACATTTGTACTCATGACACCTTTAGTAAGAAGGCTGCGTCAAGAATCACACTTCACATTGTGGAAGAGGGGGCCAGAAAGAATCTAAAACCCGAGAATAAGGAAAGTGTGTCTCCTAGAAATTCCTCAAGCTATATCCATGAACTCTTACCAACATGGCTGCCTAAACATGATCTGAACAAGGACAACACAACAGGCCTGCTAATGGGGAAGGATGAAAGCTCATGGCCTCAGGCCTAGACAAAGACCTACAGGCAATTAAGGAATCTGAGAGCAGTAGGAATTATCTTCCCCAGAGAAGAGCACACGAATTGGTTATCTAATATCAAATGGTCATCCCTGAAAACATACGCACACAAGTAACATCATATAGATTGAGCTGTTTCTATTTACACATCAGATGTTGATACATATCTGTATATTTATAAAATATAAATGCATCTATGCATATATCCATATATATTAAATAAGCATATATACATACATACATACATATATATATATATATATATATATATATATATATATATATATTTGTTTAAGGGGGAAAAGGCCACAAATTTGAAAAGAAAAGAACACAAGGGGGTTTGGAGGAGAAAAGTGAAGATGGAAAGACAGAATATTTTATCAAAAAATTTAAAAAATTTTAAAAATCTTCCTTTTGTGTTTTGGCACAGTACCACCTCCCTTGTCATAAAGTATTTCCTTTAGCTATATGTCATTGCCAATGTCTATGATGTTTCATAATCTTAGGTTTGTAATCTTACATAAAACATGAAGTTAGAATTAGAACTTTAACCTTTATCCAACTCAGTAATCAATGCAGAGACAGTCTGTGACTGTTAGGATAAAAATCAGTTCACAATATCCCTAGCTTTACTCTATAGAAGGACAAATTGACCTAATAAAAAATATGCAGTTGTATGTATTTATCTACTCAGATACATAGCACATAGCAATGTCATGTACTTGTGGATATGCAGCATGAGAACATGCATATGTGTTGCATAAGTGATATATGTTCAAGCAAGTATTTGCATTTTTTCAGTAATTTTGGTAGCTAGCCATTCACTTCTCTGTCCACCCCTCCCTCCGTCTACCTGTGGATGGGCTGAATGAAGGAGGGGATGCTTTCAGGAATCAGTGCACAGTTTAGGAGAATGCATGACCACAAATCTTGTTAAGTTAAAAAAAAATTGAGCCATTGGAAATGCCAATTTTGTCATGGGTGTTGGCACCATTGCATTCAAGTAGGTGAGGTGGGTAAAAAGACAGAATGAGGAAAGCGTGCCAGCAATGATTGGCAATTGAATACCAGACACACTAGAGGATACAGAGGGAGGGAGCTTGTTTTTTCTTTCCTGATAAAGGACTGGGGGGAATGGGCAATATCAACACCCTTGTGGAGGAGAAAAAAGGGCTATAAAGATGCTGCCAGGGCATCTTTACTACTCTCTGATATAAGGACTATGACTGTGAGGGGGGAAAGGAGGCTGCTACTATGCCTGGAATGTCCTGTTTCTGGTGAATTAAAAAAAGAGCCAAATGTGTTTTCTGCAAAGCAAATGCAGCCCACTGTTCCCCAAGCAAGTCGCTGTATAATTTAGAAAGACACAAGCTAAAGAGAAGTAGGCTGTTTTCATATCCGTCAAGTTAGTTTCATGTAATCCCTCAAATTTGTTTAAAGATAGGAAATATGCTAAGAGCTTCAGTTTTGGGGACGCTAATTTGAAACACAAATCAATCAGTTTCGTTTCCACACGCAGTATTCCGGTGCTCCTGAAGATGCTGCAGCCTCACCTCCTAGTTCTGGGTAACTGTTGAACTTCAGATATCATTGCTTCTAACAAAAATAGATGTGGCATTTAAAAGAGATGGGTGCTTTAATTAAGTAGATGTAATAAACTCTAGAATACGTGTTTCCTATTCTTTTCACAATAAAGCAAATAACGCACCAAATTTAAGTAGACATTTGCAGTGGGTGAAAGATTTTCTGAGCCCCCTGCTGACGGCAAAGGGGAATTGCATCGTGGTTCATTACAAGCAACTAAGGGTGTGACTCTTATTACCCTCAGCACTTCTAATATAGGCCACTGCTGAAATGGGGAAGACAGATCTTATCAGCTGAATGTATGAACACAAGTGTTGGATCCTTTATAGTTCTTGTAAATAATTCAAGATAAATTGTGATAATGAGACTATTTAGTCTTTTAAGATGAAGAGAAATGGGCTGCAATGCCATTTCATCGGATTACTTCATCTCATCATTAGTTATGTTATTGATGGCGTATCTTGAGGTAGAAACTATCAATATACTAATGATAGAATTTTATCAGTTAAATATCCAGCTTCAGAAGTTTACATTCTAACGGGAAGAACCAACTTTTTCCGGCAACAAATAAAACCGTTTATTAAATGGAGATGGTGGAATGGAGTGATACAGAAACAATGATGGCCAGGTACAGATTCACCGAAGGTATCTGAAACCCACATTCTTATGTTTGAAATAATAGACACTAATGGCTTCAAGGAAATGGGGCAGCTGAGGGAATGATGAGAGAAGGTAAATGACGGTGAAGGAGTAATGAACATCAAACAGTGGAGACTAAGAGAGGCTTAGCTCATAGCAGGTACTCACTCTGGGGTCTCTGTGGCTTCTTCCCCTAAAAGCATCTAGACATTAAAAAAAAATCTGGGTTTAGGGAGCTAGGTACATATTGGAAATTCCTTTAGGTAGCTGTGGGATCTGTGCTTTGCTGGAGTGTCTAACTACTCAGAAGGATTCCTTGAGAAAAAAAAAAAAAAAAAAAAAAAAAACCCACTGCATTAGAATGCCAAAGGCCTAAGCACAGTAAGGGTTCCTCTGATGTAGAGGGTCCTAGTGGTTATTGAGGTCTCCCTCAATGTGAGTTATTCTGGCACAGAAAGTACAAACGACATGCTGGCATTTAGAAGGGAAGTTAAAAAAACAAAACAAAACAAAACTAGAGACACACTTGTCACTTAACTATTCTTTGTAAACCCATAGCCTAACCAAAGGCTGAAGTATAGTAGAAATAAATGAAAGAGACGCAGAAAGAATGTCCTTGAAGGAAAACAGAGAAGATACTATATACCCCTAAGCCACGTGAACAAAGCACTAAAGCCGAAGGGCACCAAATGCTTATAAACACTCATAATCAATGATTGATTCCATTGCTCCAAGCTGTACAAACACTATAACTGAGTCAGGTACAAGCATAGATTTGTAAGAAATGGCTTTGCTAAGGGGTATTTTATAATTAATTTAAAAAGCTATGCATATTTCAGCATATCCATAGGCATATTAGCGTTTCCCAAATGCTGGCCTGAGATGATAAAAGAAAAACAGCGTAAAATACTTTCCTGAAGGGAAGGCTCTGCTTTTAGGTTGAGATTACTCTACTCCTATATTTTAATAATGAAAGTACTCTTTCATTCATGAAATTGGAGCAATAGTCACTAGAACATTTTATTGAAATTATTTCAAAGATAAGAACTTGGCAACACACAAGGAGTTCATCAATTTAATGTGAAATATATCTTCAAAGAGTTGTGGAAATGTCTGGCACAGAAAATTTAATTAAGAGTAGATTCATAGACATACAGATCTGATGTGAACTTCATGAGAACAGAAAAAAAGAAATAAAATAAAATTTACTTCCTGTACTTAGAGGTCCAGGGAAGAAAAGCATAAGAGCCATTGGAAAGATATCCAGTGTAGAAGATACCCAGTGCAGAAACTCCAGTGGGAATGACAATTGTAATGAAAAACTGACGAGGACAAGACTGAGGTGTTGCTAAGTCACTCTCTATTCAGGGAAGTTGGGAGAGTAAGATTTTGGAATGTAGTCAAACAAGCACAGGAGTTTAGGAGGAAAGAAATGGGTAGAAGAAAAGACCTACTATTTAAAGTCCCTGAATTATCATGTGATATCTGAGCATATTGTCTAAGATTAAGATGTAAGATGGAAAAAAGCCACAGTATGAGCATCAAGGACATAGGGAAAGGGAGTGGACAGGAACCATAGAATGACAAGTACTGTGTTCTCGGGCCTTGACGTCCCCCACTCCCCAAACTGCAAATCTATTTCCTCTCTTTTAGACAACACGAGGAAGCAAATAAACAGTCCTGAACCTTCTCGATGAATAGTTTCAACTGATTATTGCCAGTGCCTTGCATCTAAACTGTCTGAGAAAACACTTACTCATCCTCACCGCACTGTTCAGTGTGCTCTGGAACTTGTGTATCAGATTGCACTGCAGCGTTTTCACCTAGTGTGGTATGGCTAAGTGATAATAAACACTTACAGAACTTTGTGTGCTTAGTACCTATGATGTGTATGCCCTATATATCTCCTAGAGCACAAATCATTTGGAAGACCTCAGTAAGGCTTATCTCTCCAGGAGATTAGAAAGATAGATTTGAACCACAGTGTGTATGGGAGTGTAGACAAATGAAAGCAGAAACGTTCTTTTCTTTCTTCAGCTTTATAGAAAAAAAATATTATCCAGATTTATAGAGATTTGTGACAGTAAGTATTTAGAGGAGTGCCTGATGTTAAGCCACTGGTCAGACGTGTGACTCTTCGCTGTTGGTTGAGGTGTCATTAATGGGGAGACAATAGGACAGAGGTTCTGAATCTTCCAAATGCTGTGACTCTCTTAGTTCTTCATGTTGTGGTGACCCCTACACACACACACACACACACACACACACACACTATAAAATTAGTTCTTTGCTACTACATTAGCATTATTTTGCTATTATTGTGAATTGTAATATAAGAGTCTTATTTGCATGGTGGGCTTAGGTGACTTCTTTGAAAGGGTCATTTGACCCCCAAAGAAGTTGTGATACGCAGGTTGACAAATAGTGTTTTCTAAGGTCAACCCCAAATGTCCTCAGCTTTAGGCTGAGAATATTGAGTAAGTTACTTGACCTTTCATTATTTCATTCTGTTTAAACACATAATGTTGGCATTCAGTTGTTTCAAATATAGAAATAGTGATAGTCAACCTATGGCACCATGTTTTAGGATAGAACTTGTGTATTTAAGGCTCCCAGCACCATATATAACAGGTGTAAAGACTTAAAGTCAATTATTCTATGTCAAAGAGGTTATTTTGTATTTCTTAATTAACATGCTATACCAGCTTTATATCATAAATGTATTTCAGATACTGGTTTTTTTTCATTTTTTGCATCATCCATTTGTTCTTCTATTTCTCTTGTTTTCCCTTCCTTTTTCTGTTTTTCTTTCTCTTCTCAAGTTTTGTTTTAATAATTTAAAATCAATGTCCAAATTATGAATCCTCAGACAAGAAATTTCTCCAGATAATAAAAATTACTAAGCAGAAAATATAACATGAATTACAAAAGAAGCAGATTCATACACCTTTCTGGAAAAAAACAGAAGGTACCTGTTTTGAGATAGTCTTTTCTTATCCAAACTCAACTGAAATGCTTCCAAGGAAAACAGAACATCAGCTGACCCCATAAAATATTAAGAGTGTGTCCTTGTGCATGGTAAGGAATTTCTATTATCTCTTTTGGGGATCACAAGTAAAATTAAGAGCTAATTGGATAACACATCGAGAATCAATGAAATTAGTTAACTCATTTGGTGAATGATGAAGAGCCTTGAGAAAAGCAGGGAGAAACATTGCAGTATTTCGGAATAGATTTATAAAGCTAAGATAGATGATCCCATAGGGGAGGGGAACTGCCAATTTGAGGACTACTAGCAGAGAATAACATAGATCTGAGAGGGGAACCTTATTATGCTCACCCAGGTATAGAATGGAGACAACCTTGCATATGAGTAAGGTGTTCAAATATAGGCTCCTTACATGACTATGTTATACGAAAAAACAAAACTGAAGTTTGGGCTGAGATGGCCTGAGTTTCTTTCATGTCCAAGATTTTTCCGTTTTGTTTTTTGATGTGCAGTTATTATTATAATTATTCAAATCAAATCCGTAAATCTAAGATATCCAAGTAATTAAAGCAGTTCTGGACCATGGACGCTGCTCTTCTCCCTCTACGCTCTAAGTCAGTGCTTTATTGTTTTTTTTCTACTTGCCTTTACCCATGTGACTTAGCTTGGAAATGCAATGTAATTTACAATTCCAGCCTTACTAATTTGAAATTCTACAAGTCCAGGAGAGTAACCAGATTATGGAAACACTTGATTAACTGCACAGACCGGCAGTTAAATATTATAGTTTAAAAACTCAAGTCAAAAATATTTCTTTTCCTTCAGGAAGATATATGAATGCTAAAAATGTGGTGCCTCACAGAAGGAAAGTTCCATAATTAATCTATACAGCCATCTCTACTGTCACAAGCAGAAAGGTTCCAGAAGAAATACTTTTTCTACAGAATGACCATGATGTTAGTACTGTACATGATCAGAAGCAAGTCCCAGAAAATGTGTGAGAATTTCTTTTATAATTATGTTTAGAGCCCAATTACAAAATAATATTTTGAACATTTACTATTTTCTATAGAGTACTCTGAGTGATTTCTATAAATTAATTTTATGAACAACAGCTATCTAACTGTATTATGTGTATTAATATCACCTGACTCAATATCACAACCCCTACCTTGGGGTTAGGGTGGAAGAGCATCCTTGGCTGAGGAAGAACCCCAGTACCCACATCCCTGCACAGGTAATGTATTCAGTAACTGAAATGAATTTTCTAAGACAGATAACACCTGGAATAGTTCATGCAGTCCAGAACCCCTAGTTGAAGGATTCAACTGGAATACAACTTACAGACTTCATTATTAAAGAATCAACAAGCTATACACCCTGCCTACAAAGATCACATTTTAATGACTTAATAGAGGAATTTTATATATGCATCTATATGTAAAATGGTATTTAAAATAAACTCAATGTTTAGATAAGATTAATAGAAAAAAATTTCCATAAATATTCACATGGCCATTACTCCAAAGAGACATACAGTCACTGACAAATTTCCATCTCCTCCTGTATTCTTTGAAAGTGTCACATATTAAACATCCCCAGATTTAGAAGAATTTCCTCATGTCTTTATACAAATGGTGTCTACAAATTATTTTTCATACTCCATTACTGGGAGAAAGGATAACATTGATAAAAGTAGCACATGCCTGTCTACACCTCTACACTTATACAAATAATTTTACACTATATTATTTGTTGGAGGCTTTTTCAGTCCTAGAACAATGAAAATATATGAAGTTCGTTCCTTACTATCTGTTTTGTTATATCTTCGTTCCCACCTTAGCCTGAAGAGCTAATAGTATTGAGAAAAAGTAGATATAATTTGAACAAGAAAGTAGAAAGTATACTAAGATGTGTTCCTAGCTCACCACATATTTTACTGAGAGGAATCGATACAGTTAGCTCAAAGCAGATGACTCCATCATGCATGTACATTGTGAAGTCAGATCATTAACACTTGAATCCTTCTGTCTTACTGAAAATGAGAAAATGTGTAGCAGAGAGCATACATAGTTGGCCCCAAGGGAAGCTGTCTAGTAGAAGAATGCTTCCCCGCTCATTAGGAAGTCTTGTTCTCATCTTTCCTTCCCAGGGAAATGACCCCTATCTTTCCACCTTGCTCATACATGTGGGACGTTTATTTCCCATTGTCTATGACTTGATCAAAATTCACTTTGAGAAATTATTCTACAGACATCCCAACCACGGTAAAAAGGAATAGGGAGATATTAAGAAGTATCAAAGCCCTGTGCTCAGAGGATAGCACTTAGAGGTGTGCAAGCATTAACTAAAGAATTATATTTGGGAGAGGCATGCCTTATAAATTCAAATTCAGTCTCTTTGAAAATATAATCAAAAGAATGAAGAGGGTGAAGATTTAGAAATTCTCTCGGGTGATATTGAATACAGGAGTATTTTAGAAGCAGTTTCTGCTACTCAGACATTCTGGGTTTCTATAGAAGACAGATGATTTGATCCTGGAGATTCACCCAAATTACAGCTATAGCTCAGCACCGACATGCAGGATGCTTTCGGTTGCGTGGAATGAACAGCACTGCATGATTTGTGGATGGAAGCTTTCTCTGCATAATTGAGTGGCCAACAACTATATGAGGTGTCTCTGTTTCTGGTGCTGTGCTGTATTTACAGACCTGGGCACTGCTACAGAGCTGTGTTGTAAGGGAGAATGCTCCAACCCAGGAGATCTTCTACAGAGCCCTTCATTGAAAATATACAGCATCCTATCATACTTACCATGATAGTCATTAGAGGTACATTGCTTAAGGACTGTAGTTGTCTAGTATGACATGTTTGGTGATGAGATATGACTTTGTATCAGCTAGACTATTTATTTTTAACTTTATCATATTTTACAGATTTACAGAGTCACATTATTTAAAAATTTGTGGATTTGTGCTTGTGTGTGCATATGCACACAGATTCCCCTGGAATCCAGAAGATTTCTGAAAGGATCTATAGGTGATTGTAAAGTGCCTGATATGGGTGTGCTAGGAATTGAACTCTAAAAGCTTATTTTTCAAGCCCCTAGGATAACCTCTTAGAGTGTCATTATTTTAAGTACAATGTAGCTTCTTTGAGCTATTGTTGCAAGTCTTAACTGAAATAATGTAGATACTTGATAGAGAAGGAAATGCTTTGAAGGTGTTTAAAACAATGGTTATAATGGTAATTATGGTGTAAAATGTTTTCAGAATTAAGTGACTCAAAGGTAAGGAGATATCATATACTTAATAGAAGGCAAATGCTCTTGTTAGATTAAAGTAGAGACTCACAAACCAAGCATTTGAGCTAAGTTGTGCAAATATCTGCTACTAAATTTCCCTTATAATAAAGTGCACCACCTAGCTCAAACATTTGTTGTATACATAAAATGTAAACACATAGACAAAGCATTTAGTAGATATGATACAAGTACTGGAAGCAAAGGACAGATGTTTGTTCTCCAATGGTTACACTTCAGAAATTGCTTTATTGGACCACCTAAGTGTAGCCATCATTGGCCTGTTATTGGTTATTTTCCTGTGAATCCACAACTAACACATAATAAAGTAGCCTTCTTTTATCTTGATCAATATGGTGGCAACTGACACCAAGAGGTTGTCAAAAGTAACTGTCTTTGAGGAGATTTCCATATTTACTTAGAATTGTTAACTCAACAACAACAAAAAAAAATGATTAAAAGAGAGCTGGCATATACAGGGGGAGGAAATACCCCTCAGGAACAGTCATAGGGGAGGGGAATAGGGGAAAATGGGAGGGAGGGAAGAATGGGAGGATACAAAGGATGAGATAACCATTGAGATGTAACAAGAATAAATTAATAAAAAAAGAATTAGATCATCATTGCTATATATAACCTTTCCTCTGATTGTCACTCCTTCCTCCTCCTCATCTTCACTCTTTTCTGGATAAGCCATCATTAATTATCTCTTCATTGGAATTTCACACCTGAAAGTTTCCTCAGAGCAATACACATTTTATTTGTATTTCTAAAATATTAATAAGATTTAGATCTCAGCACACCCAGCATAACATTGACAAGTAATTATCATTGTAATCATTTTTATATAAAATGTAAGAAATAATTCAGAGTAAACAGAAATGAGTACCTGGCTCAATTTCACAACCTGCTAAAGGACAGATTTATAACCCCGAGGTTAGTGCTTTTTCAACACTGCATATAAACATTACATACACAGAGTCAGGGCACTATAGAACTGACACACATTCAATTTTTTTTCATCTCTGCAATGCTTTATTAAAAAATACTGCTATACACATAGAGATTGAAAACAGGGTTAAGAATGAGCAACAGATACTGGGGTTGTGATATTAGAACTTGAACATCCTGGTGCTTTTGAAGAGCAATGTTGATAGCCAAACAACAGAAACAAGGTCCACACAAGATTCAAGGGCACCCTTAAAGGAATCTGCAATGAGGTGAGCACACTACCAGGCCTAAAAGTGGCACAGACAGCTGAAGTGAGCAGCCGACATAATTCAAGGGTGTCCTGTCCCAGTTTTGTCTGTCATGACAGGAAGTTCCCGGGAGTTTACAGCTGTAGTCCATACCTCAGATATTAAAGTCTCCCTGTGAACTAAACAGCAACTTTCAGACAACCTCCTAAATGGGTTTACACTGTGGAAAAGAGGGCTCCCCTTCCCAGAAAAAAAAAAGCAAAAGCAACCCCCCAAAGGAAAAAAAATTAAGGCAGATTCAAGAGTTCTTTTGAAAACCATTCCCAATAAAATGTAAATGAGGAATTAATATAAAACAAAGCTTTTAAAAAGTAAGCATTTCCACCAGATTTAGCCAATGGTCAGAATATTCTCCACAGTTGAGTGGAGAGTGTGATATGACTTTCTCACGTACTATGGTGCCTCACATTTGACCAAGTCCCCTGGAGGGGGAGACCTGGTGGCACTCAGAGGAAGGACAGCAAGTAGCCAAGAAGAGACTTGATACCCTATGAGAATATACAGGGGGACGTAATCCCCCTCAGGAACAGTCATATGGGAGGGGAATAATGGGAAAATGGGGGGGGGAGGAATGGGAGGATACAAGGGATGGGATAAACATTGAGATGTAACAAGAATAAATTAATAAAAAAAAAAAAAAGAAAAAAAAAAAGTAAGCATTACCTGACACCAGCTGCTTTCTGGCTGACAACAGTTACTTATGCACACTTTCAGCTGACTACCATTTGTTCATAAACCAAGTCCTGAGGTTCTTCGGGGCTGAAGTGGGTTGGAGATTTTTTTCCCCCAATATTGTTCTCTTTGAAAATGAAAGGGGAACATCTATTTTAGTTTTGGAGTCCTGGAAACTTTTTAAAAATTTTTATTTGTGGACCAATGTAATGTGAATGCTAAAGAAAGGCAGGGGTAAAAATAGGACTTGAATCTCTCATTCCGTATAGACCAGCAAACTCCCCTGTGCAAGGCAGGTTCACATCGCAAGCCCAAGAGTCTGCTTCAGAAATGCTAGCTTGTTTCAGCCCCAAAGAACACATTCAAAATTTGACAGCTACTATATTCAACTAAATCAATATTCATCTATCTTTCACACCCCCCTAAGAGAGAGGTGTTTGGGGGTTTCCATTTCTTAAATTAAAAGCTACACAATGCATAGCAATAGAGCCCATTTTACCTTTTCTGTACATACCAAGACCCACATGACACACAAGGCAAATTACTGGATGAGGCACTCAATTAACAATGAAGCAGAAGGAAATGTTTGGTTTATAATAATGTATCACAGAAGGCAAGTTCCAACTGTGACCTTCAAGGAAAGCTGTTCTGTCTTTTGCTGGGAGAACATTCTATTGTGCTCTGTAATTAATAATTTCATACATGGGTATTGACGACAGAAGCTCAAACAGGGAATCAGCAGCACCTCAGAAAAAATCTGTCCTCATCAGGTGAGCAGAGGGGCTGCCTTGATGAGCTTCATCAGTGAGGATAATTATTATGAATATGGAGGTGTGTCACCTCGCTGTCAAAGGCAGGTGTGCTTGTACCAAATTACAAACAAGTTACATACAAATAAGTTCATTGGAACATCTGAGATGCCCACAGCAAATGCAACTGACAAAACCCAGCCAGGTTGATGTCTATGTAGAGAAAAAGAAAACTGAATTTGGAAAGCAGAGCAAGAAATTGAAGAACAATATTGAAGTGCAAAAGGCCAAGGCCTGGACAGTGACCAAGAAGACTCATGGCCAATTTTGGAAAGCAGTAACTGTTTCAGTTTTTAATAACTCCAAATGCTCTTTTCCATCTCTTTCCATTGAACACTCATCTGCCAACCAAATCCTATTCCACTACGCACTTCTAAGAACTCATTTTCTTCAAGATTAAAACACCAACCTCCAAGTACATTTGCTAATACAAAGAATACAGCAATCCATGTTCATACCCTAGACTTCAGGACACACCCAAACCACACAAGAAAGTGAGAATAAAACAAATACCAGTCTGCACAGGAAGT
The DNA here is from genome assembly GCF_903995435.1 of Acomys russatus. Taxonomy (NCBI): domain Eukaryota; kingdom Metazoa; phylum Chordata; class Mammalia; order Rodentia; family Muridae; genus Acomys; species Acomys russatus. Next base: position 23,955,894 of record NC_067144.1, on the reverse strand, counting down.
TGTTCTTCAAATGATAAAAAGGGAAGACTTGAATAATCCTCTAAACATATTCACTGCCAATCAAATAAGGGGAAATACAGAAGCGAAGATGGAAGATTGTTGAGTGGACATTCAGCCTTGAAGTTGATTTAAAGTTGACATTTGCTTTAGTGTTTCCTTGCACAAATGAAGACTTGAATAGTTTCACTTACCTTAAAGAAATACGCAACAAAGATTCTTTAGAGATATAACCCTGTAAACATTTCTTGTCACAGGTTATTTTTCTTTGTTATTTAGCAGAGGGTTTAGAAGATACTGGGATGTCACCTTGATGTACATTCAGTGATGAAGTCACTGTATGCTCACATGGTGAAGTAATCACTGCTGTGTAGACGGTAAAATTTGGTTTCACTTACCTAGAAGGAAAAAAAAGAGAGAAAAGATTTATATAGTTATATGTCAATTATGTTGCATTATTATGCTATCTTTATATTTCAAGAATTATATTTTTGCCTCTCTTATCTTGAGGGAAACAGATCAGTGTCTCGGCATTACTCTCAGAGATCTCAAGACACAAAGGAGAAGATGAAGACTCTGCAGACTGATGAATGACAACATGGTCCACCTCTGTTCATACGTGCTCCATGGGTTCTCAGACGGGCTAAGTGGAGCTACCTACCATCATTTCAAGGGTAACATAATCGTCATTTCCCTTCAGGGTCAGTTCCCTACCTCTTGGGGAACACCTCCAAATCCTGCTCTTCTGAGCCTCGGAATCTTCACACTGAAACCCTCTCCTCTGCTCCTTCCACCCACTGTGCCATTCCATGTTGTTCTAGGCTCAGTTCTTTCTGTCCTACTTCAGTATCTGACTAGTGACATTTTTTCTTTATTATGTGATGTTCTGAAACATCTGAAAAGAGTTTGCATGACTTCTTATTCCACACTGTTTCCTTTGTCCGAGTATTTAATACACTTTGACTATTCTTTTCCCTCTTTTTCCGTTCATCACGCATCTTGCCAAATAATGCTTTTCACACATATTGCTAACACTGAAATCACAACCCTGGTCCCTGTTTCACATGAGCACAGACTTAGAAATAGTCTGCCTTTAGTTCATGGTTTTTTTGTTTTGTTTTGAGTTTTGTTGTTGTTGTTGTTATTGTTTTTGCAGTTTCCATGGTATGATCTAAGATATGACAAATTTTGTTTAATTAATGAATGAATACATTAATTACATTCTGTATGTGCTGAGAAACAAGGGTCGATTTTGATTCTCTCTACACAGGGAAATACTTTTTCAAGCATCACTGATTAACACCAACTGCTTACTGTGGGAGCCTATGCACCTGGTGATCTTGTCAAAGCTAACTTGTCCTTTTGTTTATATTTATTTTGGGGTTTCCTATTATGCTCTACCAGCTTACACTTCTGTTTTTATCTCATATCATTTCATCCTTATAGTTTTGTTATAAATCAGGAAGTAGGATGCTCACATCTTGGATTTTCGTTTTGTTTTGTTTTTTTATTATTATTCTTTTTTACAATTTTCTTAAATATTTTACATATACATTTATATTATTACATGCACATATACATAATAAACTACCTATAGCAAGAAGAACCACAAAACCATCAGCAATTATGTATGTATGTATATATATTATACACATATATGTATTTCACATTCTTAGTGTTTTGGCTATTTGTATCTTGCAACTGTAAAGAAAACATCTTTCCTATCTTGGTGAGTCTAAAATTCTGAATGTAAATCAATGTCTATCATATCTCCTCATTATCAACTTAAAGCATCTATCTACTCTAAAACATTTTAACCCCTACACAACTAAGCTTAATTGTAAAATGAAACTAACTGATTTTCAACCCCATCAGAGTCTTGAGAAGGAATAAAATTAACTATCTGCATATTCAGAGAGTGCAGATTAAGTTAGTTATACAAGTTAATTGTTGGTTGTCCAATCATGGTCAGATCAATCACTGTTCTATTTTTAATCACAGGACTATACATCCTAGGTGTAACAGAAAGACATGACTCCACAGCTCAGTTTTGATTTTGCTTATTCTCACCCTGACTCCATCAGAAATGTTTAGACTAGTCAATGTCTTCTGTGGGTTCGCAGTATTTAATATTTAAGGTATTTTCATGGAAAGAAAATGGGAATATTTTATATCATAAGATCTATATATTGATCTAGACAACAGAGGCATCTTAGCAATATTTACTTTCAATTCACGAACAAGGAATGTATTCCATTTATTTAATGTTCTTTTTAATTATATAAATCTATGCTTTATAGTTTTCCATATATATGCTTTGTTCACCTTGATAAATTTTATTACTAGAAATATTATGACATTTATGCAACTATGAATAGGACTGTGTTCTTTCTTTCTGTTGTGTAAGGGAATTAATTAGATATTCATGTGCTATATCAAACAATCTAATACATTCTTTCGGTTTTTATAAATACAGTATCATGTATTTTGCAAGTAGAGACAATATTGATTCTTTATTTCCAGTTTTGATAACTTTTCCTTCATTGTCTTGCTTTTTATAGTGTTTCAAGTATTGCGTAATTTGAAGTGACCAGACTGAGCTTCCAAGCCTTGTGCTGTATCTTACAGAGAAGGACATCAGTGTCTTCTCATTCACTATGACACTAGTTATAGTTCTCACAAGAGGTCTTTATTATCCTGGAAATTTTCCTTCTATAATTAAACTGTAAACAAGGTCTGTTGAGAAAGGATGTTGAATATTGCCAGTTGATCTGATTTTTATAAATCAGTTGATATAATCATGAGTGTTTTCTCTTCTTGTCTCTTAAAGTTATGTGCCTTACATTGACATAAACTATTAGTGTAAGCCAGAAATTAAGTTACACTTTCCCATGACGCATATAATCTTTTTAATGTATTGTTTAGTTTGATTTGCAAGTGCTTTACAAATGATATTTGCATACGCTTTATTTACTACAGATGTTGGCTCATAGATTTGTTTTGTTCTCGATTTTATTTGTGGTTTTCTGAAAGTGACTTTATCTGGTTTAGGCTGGCCAATGTCTTTTCACTTATCATAATCAGCAAAATGAAAAAAAGAAAACACAGATCACAGATTAATGAGCACTATTTTGTAAATTATATGTTAAACAGAGAGTTGATATCAAAGACTTAGAAAGAACTCATACAAGTTAATAGGAAGAAAAGACATTACCAGATTAATACAAAAAAAAAAAAAAGTTGGATATTGTATGGCTGGGTTTTGGTCTGGTGCTTCGTATTTTAATGCTAATTACTGGTCTGCAAGATCTGGCCCTGCTGAGATGAACACATTCTCATGTATACCTATCCTTCTTATGTAAACTTTGCTTCAGCTAATTTAAAGATATTGGTTAATTAAAAATGCTAAGGCTTGGGATTTGGCAGAAAAAAGAGAGGACAGAGAGTTTGGGGTTAGCAGGCTGAGTGTCAAAGACTACTAGGGAGAGGAGCAGCAAGATGAAGCAAGACAGGAAGTAAGGAGAAGGAAACAGACCACTGCTGTGGGTTATCATGGGAAAGGACCACATGTCTGGGACAGCATGGATGGAAGAGATGGAGAATATTAACAAGTACTCTGGGGTCATGGATGGAAGGTAGCCTGAAATGGTGGTGGAAGATAATGTTAGTCTAGAGAGTTAATACCTGGCATGCCCCATTAAAGGCTTGTCCTACAAAATACAACAGGTGTCTGTATCTTTATTTGATTGATATCAGGCTAGAGAATACCACCATAATATTATAGCTTAATAATAAACATTTATTAGGCATACAAATTAAATCAATGAACATATTTGTCTAAATAATTCTTCGAAATGATTGTGGTTTTCTCCAAAAAATAATCTCATTACATGAGCCCTGCTTACCTCACATGCAAATAGAAATGATCATTATTGGTATATCTACATTATTATTTCAAGATTTTATTCTTAGGTTATAATAACAGGCACAAAGAGAAATCTCAACTGTACACAGAATCCTGTCAGAGCGTTCATGTCTCCTTCAAGATTATCTCACGTGTAACGATATGAAAAGGATATCATTATGACTCATTGTGATCACCAATTGAGATGACAGAAACAAACACCTCTTGAATTATTTTCACTTATTAAAGCCATAACTGTTCAAGAACTATTTGAAAAACACATACAGTAGATACTGTACTAGCAAATTGTGATGCATTTTTGGCCAAAATAAACCTGCCAATGTCCTCTAAAATTTATGCATTGTCTTAAAATAAATAAAAGTGAGACAATTATAATGTAGTTCACTTAGCTCTCCTTGCATAAGTGTTAGGAAACATGGGGCTTGGACTGAGCCCACTTTTGAAGTTTACATAATCTGGTAGGATTTCCAAAAATGAAGTTATAAACTTATACACAAAGGCTGAGATAAGTTTTCTGAGGGAAGAATGAAAATTTTTGTGAAGAAAAGCAGAAAATGAAATTGACACAATGATTATTGTGTGGTTATTAGTTTAGTTCTTTTCATGCTGAAGGCATATTCTTGGTTCAGTTTAGCTTCATGTGTATTGAGCCCAGGGACACATGCATGTCAGGCCAATATTCCATCAATTAACTGCATTCCTAGTCCTTATCCAGCTTATTTGATTTCAATAGTAGCAATTTACTACTTTTGTTTTTCAAAAGCTATTGATGTATCAATTTCATATCACTCAATATAACCACCAGGCATGTTTGCATAATTGGTATTATGAGAATAAATACATAGAAAGAAGAGGGGTATAGAAAAAAATTTTTACACACCCAAATGTAGTTATTTTATTTTTTAATTTTTTATTAATTTATTCTTGTTACATATCAATGGTTATCCCATCCCTTGTATCCTCCCATTCTTCCCTCCCTCCCATTTTCCCCTTATTCCCCTCCCCTATGACTATGACTGAGGGGGATTTCCACCCCCTGTATACCTTATTTGGAGTATAATCACTGATCACGGTGTGATTGTTAACATTGGAACCTGGTTGGTATTTAAAGCAGATTATCTTGTATGTTAACAATGAGGAAATGAATAAAATAGGACAGATGTGGAGGTAGAGTCATGGGGACTAATAACATGATAGCATTAGGAAGACAGATATAATGACAAGTTTAACCAGTCTGTGGACAAATGACTAAAGAGATGTGGGGAGACTATCTTGAAGATAGAGATGATTTAATTTTCAGAAGTGTACAAAAGAAGATACAATAAAGTAAATATTAAGAATTTTATCCAGAGAACCATATACAAGTATGTAATTTTACAAAGTTGTATAATTCATAAAAATAATTATGTATGGAAGACAATGTACGCTATGATACCAAAGCAACTTTGTAAACTGTAAAGTGCTATTGAACTGCAAGTTTAGGTATTTTCCCACATGCGGAGTATGTGAAATGCCTACATACAGAGCTTCATAGTTTCCAAAGGGATTAGAAAAAGAAATGGCCTACTTTTAAAAAGCAGAGTCATTACATGGCTTCTACTGAATATCTGATGTCACTTAGTAATGCCAAGACAATTTATTAAGAAAATCAAGATGTTTCTAGTAGAGCTGGTCCTTATAAAAACATTCATATACATAGCCATATATAACTACTCTCCTGGGGAAAATCAAATTCACTGATGAACTCACAGGATCCACTGAAGAAAAAAAAGCAAATCTCATTCTGGAATTGACATTAATACAAAAGAAAAAAGAAAAATTGCTCAAGAGAGGAGCAGTTAAATAGACCACCTTGCTTATTATTTTTCAGTATATCATCTGAATAAATATCACTTGACAGACCCAACATTCCTCTACTGTTTGGAGACTCCAATGAAATAACTGATGACAGAAGTCTTCTGAGATGAATTAGATATTGAATTCTTATTAGATTATTGGTTTGTGTCCTGAGTAGAACAACTTGAGGGCGAGTCATTTAAATCTCTTGCTCATTTTCTAAGTTTCCTAGTGTTTACCTCCCATAATGTAATGTCCTATGCATAACAGGCACTCACACAGATTACTGAAATTTAGATATGAAATGCACCAAATTGTATGAAATGATTTACTCTCATCCAAATAGTATTGGCGATGAGGACATTAAAAGATTGCTACTGGTGAGAAGATACTTTGTCAAATTATCAGGAAAATGCCATTTGCTTTAAGTTGAGAAACAATTTATCATAGGAGAGTAAGCAGAAAAGGGAGCAGTTTTGAATATGTTCCAGGAAATGCATTTCTTGGAGATAACAGACTTATTAGTGCTCCTAACTCATGCAATATGCCTAATGCAGAATCTTGACAATGTTCGCACAGCTGCATAGTCTGTGAATATTTCATGTGTGTACTTGTTGTCTATCTTCTTTGTAACTCAAAGCAAATTACTAATTAGATAAATTTATTAGATGACTTAGATAAGCTGGTATGAAGGAAGACCACAAGGTCAACACTTGACTGTTAATAATTTCAAATAGGGATCATTGGTTATATGTCAGATGGTTTACACATTTCCTCCATTTTTGCTTAGTGTGACTTCAAAGGATATTGAGACAAAAACTTGTGCCCCCTCCCCAGCAATAAAGACTGGGGAATGAGGAGTGCTTAGTCTTATTGTAGCTTCTACTTTGTAGCTCACCAGTTGTTTGAACTAAGATTATGGACATCAGGATTGGAGTTCAAGTAGCTAGCTAGCCCTGCACATCAGTTGATGAAGGAATTTTGTTCAGGCTCTTGAGGCAGGGAAGGCTTTGAAAGTCAATGGCAGAGAGGTGTGGACAAGACTCTCACATTGTTTTGATAAAAAAAGTAGTATATCCTAGGACACCTACAATTAACCTGACCTCTGAACAAATTACATATACATATAATTTATATATATTATGAATGGAGTAGAGAGAAAAACTCAGCACTAAATTTCCTTATTTTGTATTTTAAGGGAGGAACACATAGGGTGCTCACCAATTTTCTTCACACCAGGAGGCCAGGAAGCCATGACCCAGAAAACTCTTTCAAATGTGGATTGGTGAACACATCTTAGTTAGGTTTATTATAAGTTCTAAATCGTGTAATAAAAGTGTTAAGGCAAACATAAATTGCTTGGGAGACCAGGATTTGGCGAACTCGGACCTGGAGAGGGCTAAGCTCTCAGTCTTCTATGTTCCGAGCATGGTCCAGCTCCAACTCCTCAACATAGGACGATGGAAAAGGTGATGGTAAGCATGTGATATTGTCATCTCAAGAAAGGTTATGTTTAGAGGAATGTCTGGGAGTTATGATGGCTACGCTGCTGCTTATTCACCACTGGAAGCCAGGCAATACAGGACCAAGAATGCTCTCCGAATTTTATAAGTAAGTCTTGTAATGGTGTGTGTCAGTTGTTTGACTTTGATCCTGTGATTACTTTAAGAGAACGCCGCTTTCAGAGTGGGGAAAATGCCCTAGCCCTAAAAGTGGGTGATGAATACATGGTTCCAATATGCACTTCCCTGGCTTGGTAGGCCAAAAGCGTCTACTCTGTCTTCATCAAAATATATAGCAACCTGGATAAAAGTTTTATTTGAAGCAACCAAAGAAGCAGAAAAAGAAAAATTTTAAGATAGAGAGATGAAGTGAATTTTTAAGCTTATGAAATGTGGTGTACTAAAATGTTGATGTCATTCAGTAGGGTTCTTTTAGACAATGAAAAGCAATTCCTTCCCCTCATTTAGTCTGGAGCCATTATTAAGTAGCCCTTCCCATAGGGAGAGGCCAATTTTACAGGGAAGGGGAAAGAATTGTTTTAACTCTTGTCTTAATTCTTCTCTCTTGAAGTGTCCCACATGACATGTCATCTGTGTGAGCATGCATCATCTGCAGTGTAATAAATCGGGGGACTCAAGAAAGTAGCATTTGTCCTCAACTGATTGTTTGCTTCTTGCTGATTAGTCACTTGGAAGGGATAATTTTCATTGTATTTATATGAAAGGTCCCCAAATATGTGTCTTCCACTTTGCTCCGTCCTACACCTAGTGCATCGCAATGCTACCTCTCACAGACACCATCATAAATCATCTTTGGCTACTGTGTTAGACCCTGGCCTTGGATTCTTAGATATTAATTCTGACCTCCCTAGATAATTTCCTACTACTTGACACTTTCTTGGTCCATCTCACTTCAGCCATGTAGGCACTCTTCCTTTATCTTTAACCTTCCACCACACACCACTGCAGGAGTTCGAAATAGCTGTTAGCATCAATCTTTTCTAGATAATAGCATGAGTTATGTTTCTGGACTCTTTATGTTTACATCTTGGCTGAAATGTCAACTCCTCAAAGAGGATTACCAGGACCATGCCTATTTGGGACTCTGGCTCTGCCTTTGATTTTTAACCCCAGCAACTTTTAGTAAATAACCTAATAGTTAACTTACTTGTGTATGCCATTTCCATCCCTCCAACAGAAGCCACAGGTGTGTGCATTCACATACACAGAGGTATTATACATGTATGCTAAGGTATATGCATAAACAATGTATTTAAAATACATATGAAAATATATGCTGTGTACATAGCTGGAAACATGTTCACATGTGAATTAATACAGTGGTTTTCCATAAGCATGTGTTCAAACCATCAACAACACAGTGCAAATTTTGATACGTATGATGCCTCTCTCAATTTTGAAACTTGTATGGCTTCCAAAGAATACATTAGGACTTGCCCTTCTCTCCCAGAATATGTACATCCTGCGGGAACCAAGTGCTTGTCTTTTCTGCTGACCCTGATTTTTCTCTTCTCCCATAGTTTTGTTAGCACTGCCTGGTTTATTTATTATTAATCAAGTCTTCAAACCTCCCAGTCAGTAACTACAGGAAGAAGGATGTATCACTGACAGAAAACAAGATTAAGTCTTGAATGTGTAGAGTTGAAGGAAATCCAGGGACTGTCTTTCCTGATCTCATTATGTATCAGCCAATCAATGGGAATCTCTTCTCACTGATCTGAATGGAATGCTAAGGACTAAAGTCATCCGAGGTAGAAAAACCGTCAGAGATTAATCCCTTCTCTTATATGCAAGGCATGTAATTTAGTAATCACTACTAAACCACCACTGACCTGTTAATTAATCCATGGATTTTTTTGTTGTTGTGCCTTTAATCATTTCCCCTGATAACTGAGTCACTTTAGAAATACTCATTTTATGTTCAGACTCACCAACTAAATGCTACTAGAGTCCCGTAGTAATAAAACACTGAAATATATTGACTCCCTGCCAACTCATTCTCTTTCCCTCTCTTTTTTATGTGTCAGCTGGCGACTATGCAGACAGAATACTGAGAAGGGAAGTGAATGGCCAGTAAATAAGTAGTCTGTGTTACAGGTGAGACTGAAAGACGATTCATCATTTGGGTGAAGAAATGTCGGATTCTTCTTTATGAATTGAAGATGTACCTGTCCTCTTGACTTCCCATCAGTAATTTTGAATCAGCCTGTAATAACTGGTTGGGATTTTCTTTCTTCCCAGAAGCCTCTTTTTTTTTTCTGAGAAAAGAGTTGATTTTCATCTTCTGCTGCCATACAGTAAGTGCTGTAAGCTTTCTGATAGAGCTGTATTAACACAGAGTGATTTGAGTAATTCTAACTAAAAATGCTGGTAAGTGACCCTGAATAGATTCCACTTCTTGGTTAAAAAGAAGTTCAATAGAATCTACTGCTTGAAGAACAACTTAAATGCTAGCATCTCTATGCTTTTAAAACTGTCAGTTCAGGGTCGGTGTAGATGCTTTACTACGAACAAAACTGTCTACTTTAAAAGAAAATAAATACAATACAACACAAAACAAAACAACAAACAAACAAACAATAAACAAAAGGAACCTGGGTTCAGATCCCAGATGCACAAATGGCTGTCATGACAGTGCTATGAGGATTACTGGGCTTGCTGATCATCATCCTAGCTCCAGTTTCAATGAGAAATGCTGTCTCAGAGAAATAGGGCAGAGTGAAAGAGCAGGACACCTCTTGTCCTAGTCACCTCTACAACTGCATAGGACCATCTTCCCCATATCAAGGCCATCGCTTTATAAGGTCATGGTGCTATTTCAAGCAGTGTCTTCCATGGCCAAACACATTTTTAGAGCATTCTGATAGAAAACCAGTATAGTCAGAGCACAGTAATGTTTAGCTTTGTTCTTAATAATCGCAAATGTGTTTCATCTCGCAGAATGAAATTTTACCATCTCTGAGTATGCTTCATATGTGCATGAGATTCCAAAAATACAGCTCTAGAAATAATTTGAGCAGAACTATGGGTAGAACAACTGAATTAGTGTGAAAGGTAATGTTATGCTTTCAAAGATAATATTATAATGCATAAGAGAATCTTAAAGATAAAAGAAAGTAACTGTAGAGCCAGATTGTTAGTTTAAGTCTGTAGGTAAGACTTCCTTACATGAAGGGATTACCTAAGCTCTCTGGGGATTAAAATCCTCAATGTTACACTACAGCTAAATGTAGAACTTGTTTTTTACATTTCCTGGAAGAGAAAACTGCTTGATCTATTAAAACATTAGAACAGTGTCTGGAATAAGGTTTTTTTTTTTTTTTTTTTTTTTTTTTTTTTTTTTTTTTAAAGAAGTGTTATCTATTTAGGGTGCTATTAATATTGACGTTTTAATTTCAAAGATACAGACAAGGACTTGCAATGTCTCAGACATTAGAAAACAAAAGGATCTTTGACTAACTGCTTTCTCTTGAGTCTCTAATAAGAAAAGAAGCCTTCTTGAGCATGATGGATCTGCCTGCACTTTAATAGCTACAAACCTCAAGAAATCTCAAGGAGACACAGGATGACACTGTACCAAGGACTTAGTGAACAAACATAGGCAAGAAATCCCCATCTCCCGCAGAAATAATGATGACACTAAACTCTGTTCTAGAGATGCTTGATTCTTTATTCTCTATAAAATCTTAATAAGCGACAGGCAGGCCGACTCTTGACCTGCAGCCGGCACTTAAACCTGTCAGGACATGGCAGCTTTGTATTAATAGGAGCAACTTTTGGCAACTCGAGTGGAATAAGTTTTCACATATCCTGTCAAGGTCCCATTTTCAGGAAGGTAGGGCCTTACATGAAAACAACCTCGTTAGTGTGCTAGAAAACAGGCCCTATAACAAGCAAACACTGAGAACTCTAGTTGCAGAATTCAAGTTATTGATGATCTGTCTTCTTACCACAGCCTAAATGAATTCACTTTTCCTTAAGTTGTTTGCTCAGATATTTTGTCATAGCAACTTAAAAGTAACAAATACACATGGATATGAAAGCAAATTGTAATGTAAATTGTACGTCAGTAAAGCACTAAGGAAATAAAGACAAGAGGCAGATACATACTCAGCTCAGTTGCAGTCCTTCCACACATCACTCACCCTTCTGTCTATTTCCCGCTCTCTCTCTATTTCTTCGAATCATAACCACGGCCATTCTTTTTTTTTTTTTTTTTTTTTTCCATCTTATGTTTTCTTTTGGCCTTCTCACACTCGTTTTGTAAAGAATCATTTTTTTCTAGTTTGAGGAGCCGTTTTTAGTTTCCTGAATCCTACTTAATATGATTTGAATACACACACACACATACACACACACACACACACACACACACACACACAAACACACACACACAAATATGTGTGTGTATTCATATGAATGGTATAGCTGTATATATATATTACATATATTATACTCACATAGAGTCATAGTGAGTCAAGCAATTCTTTGTATTATGAGGAGCCTCAGCACTCATTTCCATAGTGCCTGCACTAGTTTGGATCCCACCCACAGTGTATAGGAATTGCCCATGAGTCTTCACCAGCATTTACTGTCATTTGTTTACTTGATGGTAACCATTCCGACTAGGGTGAATTGGAATTTGAAAGTGCTTTTAATTTTCATGTCTTTAATGGTTAAGAATGGTGAAAATTTAAAAAAATAATCTACTGGCCATTTGTACTTCTTTTGATAATGTTCAACTCATTGTCCCTTTATTGATAGATAATTCATGGTTTAGTGTACAACTTTTACATTTCTTTATGTACTAATGGATATCAATCCCTTTTCTTAAGTATAGAAATAAAGTTTTCCTTCCATTGAGTAGGATATGTGTTCATTTTGTTGATGATTTATTTTTGCTGTGCAGATCTTTTTAACTGTATACAATCATACTTGTCAATTCTTCCATCTAATTCCTGCAATATTGGGGCTCGATTCAGAAACTGCTTGTCAATGAGCACATCCCAAAGAGTTGTAAGTAGGTGTTCCGTTAGCAGTTTCAGTGATTCTTCATTTTAAATTAAGATTTAATTTAAGATTGAGTTTGACTGACTTTCATTCAGAGTGAGAGATGGATCTAATATTATTTGTCTGCAGGTAGATGTCTAGTTAAATCCACACCATTTATTGAATAAGATGCATTCTTTTCCAGCAAATGCTTCTGAAAAAAGTGTCCCTAGCTGTGTGGGTATAACTATAGGTCTTCCAACATACTCTGTTGGTCTAAATGTGCTTTAATCTTATTAATTAACTAACTAACTAATTAATTGTGTTTTGCTTCATCTGACCCTTGTCTTCCACATTACTTCCTCTTCTTTCTTTTTCTCTTCCTCCTCCTTTTCTTTTTATTCCTATACCTCCTTCCATTCTTCTAATCCTCCTATTAGCTTTTTCAAATTAATTCAAGGCTTCATATTCAGGCGTATGGTACTCCAGATACTAAAGTGCTTTATCCATATAATAGCCATTTTCTATATAATCTTGGAAATAATAAAAACACGTAAATATTTAACAAAATATCAGAAAGAATGATACGTCTCATAAATCAGTCAAGCGAAGTGGTGAACTCCACAGAGTTTAGGCAAATGTAATTGTTAATTTTGGGGGGGGCAAAATCCATACTATTTAGTAGCTTGAAGCTTTGTAGTTTTTTTGCTGTTAAAGTATTCACCAAATATTAATGAATGTTTCTGTATTGATGGGCACATGATGGTAACACTGAGAAAAGACATTTACTGTAATTGATCTGACACTATGGGGAGGGAGACAATTCTGGAAAAAGAAAAATCTATTTGTAAAAGAAGGCAGTAAACATAGGTGTCAATAGGTAAGTCAATAATGTAACGTCAGACCTCAGAAACAGGGTTCTAAAGTACTAAAACAGCCACTGTCACAAAAGTCCCCTGTGCTGCAGATTTGAACAGGCAATTTGACTTTGTCTTTTATTATATCCTGAAAAATAGATAGGACAATGTGACCTTAGGTTCTAATTACATTTGAAAAAGGTTATTTCCTGCTCAACATTCAATAACTTGTCTCATTTGCAGGTGTCACAATGCTAAAGACACTGTCAAATAGAGCAGAAGACAGAAGTGAGAGTCAAAATAATCTTGGCAAGTTGGAGTACTGGACAGAAAGCAATGAGCTCAAATGTGATTAGAATAAACATGAAGGCCAATATTTAGGAACATACAGATATTTTAAAAAACAGCATGCAGAAAGTAATAATCATTGAGAAAGCTAAGATGACAAATTAGACTTAATCCAAATGAGAAACTGTTCTTATTAAGACAACAAATAGTCAAACTATAGTCAAACTATAGATTTGGAGAAAACACACAGCATATGCATGACCAAAGGATGGTAGCCATGAAACATGAAATATATCTAGTAATTCATTAAAAGCGCTACAAATTGGATAATAAAGAAAACCTGTCAAAAATCACGTAGAGTGAGATGGATAGCTTTACAGAGTTGTAAATGAGTACTTGAGCTATTAGTTATAAAATAAGTGATATACAGATATCTGTATTTTTAGTTTACACTGTTTAGACTTTAAGAATAAAGTATTGATGAAAATGTAAATTATGATTATTTAAGTTGTCCTGGAAGTATAATTAACTTATATAATAAGAATTGAAATGTCAAATTTAAATTATAGATTATAAAATTACTTACCATTTTATAGATGTGTTTAATGATCTGTATGTTTTTTGCATTTATTACATAAATGGTGAAAAAATGGGCAATAGAGGTTTACTAATGCATTTTCTGCAATGTGTGAATCAAAGGAAGAAAAGTAACTTTTTTGTTTTGCTTTTTAAAAATTTTTATTTCTGGTTGTTCTACAGCAATGTGTGCTATTTTTGTACATTCAAAATAGTCATCATACAGATCTCCAATAATTTATTTGTTCTAAAAATAGATTAAATACGTAAGACTTATTTCTAGCTAGCATGATTTCAAAAGCAATGAACAACTTAAGGAGAAGGAAGAATTGTCTAGTCTTTAAATTGGACCCCAAAGATGAACATCAGCAGAACAGGGATGTGTGGCATGAATGGTGGGAAGTGGAAGATGCTCCGCGATATTTCACATTTTCCTTAACCGTAATATAGGCATACAGCACTTACTATATTTTTAGAGTAAAACAAATGTTTCTGCTTTACATCTCCATAAATACTTTTTATCCTGCCTGATATCTGCTAACTCTTTTTTTCCTTTCTTATCAAATTAAACTAATATTTGAGATTAATCCCCCACTAGCTTCCTAATGTCATCCAGTGCTCTCTGTTGTGCATTCTCATAGCATGTGAAAGTGCATAGCAGCCTAAGTGTCCCTCAGTAGAAGAATGGATAAAGAAACTGTGGTACATATACACTATGGAATACTACTCAGCTACTGAAAACAAGGTATTCCAGAAATTTGTGGACAAATGGATTGAACTAGAAATGATCATAATGAGTGAGTTAACCCAGAAGCAGAAAGAGTCAAATGGTATATACTCACAATACTGCATACTCGCCCAAGGGGCATGTCCTATGAAAGTCTTCATTAACTAGGAAACTGAGATAGAGGGGAGGATATCCTATTGGGACCCTAGATGAGAGAAGCATGGGAGAATGGCAAAGTTGAAGGATCCAGAGGATCCTAGAAACCTACAAGAAGAACATTATGATAGGCAGATTTGGGCCCAGGGGTCCTGCTCAAACTATGACACCATCCAAGGATAATACAGGCCGTAAACTTCAAACCCCTACCCAGATCTAGCCAATGGACAGGACATTCTCCACAGTTGAGTGGAGAGTGGGGTCTGACTTTCACAGGAACTCTGGTGCCTCATATTTGACCATGTCCCCTGAATGGGGAGACCTGGGGGCACTCAGAGGAAGGATAGCAGGCTACCAAGAAGAGACTTGATACCCTATGAGCATAAACAGGGGGAAGAAGTCCCCCTCAGTCACAGTCATAGGGGAAGGGAGTAAGGGAAAAATGGGAGAGAGGGAGGAATGGGAGGATACAAGGGAGGGGATAACCATTGAAATGTAATATGAATAACTTAATAAAATAATTTTTTTAATTAAAAAAAGAAATCTAAGAGACTTCTTCTTGTTGGATTATTTATATATCATTATCTCTCCATGCTAGAATAAAAGTAAGTTCCTCATTGTAAACCAGGTAACTAGAATAGTAAATAATCCATGGTATGATTTCATGAATATAACTAAATAAACATGTCATAAAAATATTTTCAGATCAGTCATATTTATAGTATCAGAAAGATGCCAAGATGACAACATGAAGAAGGAATTTACGGCCTATACAGCTTTAATTGTCAGTAAGAAATATGACTAAGATAAAGTTTCCACAGCATGTAAAGAGAAGAAAACAGAGACCCATGCCTATCTCTGATTCTTATATTTTTTTCCCCACTGATCATCTTTTATCTTATTCTGTTTGCAGCTTCTTAGCCTGTTCTGATCTACACTGGAAACAGGATGTCAGTTTAAGTAGCACTAAATTAACTATGGCCCTGAGTGTGTGGGGTGATGATCATCTCTAGGATGAGCCTGCTGCTTTAGATCTTGGCAGCATACACTTGGCTTGGAGCTTCTCTATTTTTCTGCATGGCCAGAAAAAAGAGAAACAAATGTAGAAACAGATTCTTAGATAGTATTACTCCAATATTAAGGAAATGCCAGAAACCCTTGAGGCTTCCTCTTTTCACAAACAACAGATTCATTATTCCATTTAAGATTAATTCTATAAGCATTTATTAAATGCCTAGAATTGGCGATTAATAGTGAAGATCTTTGTGCCAATAGAACTCATGACTTTGTAGAAGGAGAGACAAAATATATGAGCAAATGTTCAGTGATCAACTTAATATGCTACAAAGTCTAAAAAGATGGGCACAAAAAGACCATGAGAGAATGGGTGGTAATATTGAGTCTTATGAAAGATGATGTTTTAATCAATACCTGCAAAAGTGAGATGGAGTTAGCTCATAAAGAGTGATAGAAAATACACAACCACTTTGGATATCTATCTGGTGCTTTCTCAGAAACTGGGAATAGGGCTTCCACAAGACCCAGCTATTCTACTCCTTTGAATATACCCAGAAGATGTTCCACCACACAACAAGGACATATGCTCAACCATGTTCATAGCAGCTTTATTCATAATAGCCAGAACCTGGAAACAGCGTAAATGCCCGTCAGTTGAAGAATGGATAAACTCTGGTATGTTTACACTATGGAATACTACTCAGCTATTAAATATAAGGAAATACTAAAATTTGTGGACAAATGGATGGAACTAGAAAAGATCACATTGAGTGAGTTAACCCAGAAGCAGAAAGACTCACATGATATATACTCACTTATAATTGGAAACTGGCCCAAAAGTAATGTCCCATGAAAGTCTTCCCTTACCAGGAGATTAGGATAGATGTGAGGACATCCTATTGGGACTCTAGGTAAGAGAAATATAGGAGAATGGGAAAATAGAAGGATCCAGAGGGTCCTACAAACCTACAATAAGAACATCATGACAGGAGGATCTGGGCCCAGGGGGTTCTGCTCAAACTACTGCGCCAACCAAGGACAATATAAGCAGTAAACATTGAATCCCTACTCTGATCTAGTCAATGGATAGGGCATTCTTCATAGTAACGTAGAGAGTGGGGTCTGACTCTGACATAAACTCTGGTGCCCTATATTTGACCACTTCCCCTTGGTGGGGAGGCCTGGTGGCACTCAGAGAAAGAATAGACAGGCTACCAAGATGAGACTTGACAGCCTATGACCATATAGTGGGAGAGGAGGTCCCCCTAAGTCATAGACCTAGGGGAGGGGAATAGGATGAAAGTGGGAGGGAGGGAGGAACAGGAGGATACAAGTGATGGGATAACAGATGAGATGTAAACTGAATAAATTAATTTTAAAAAAGAGTGATGGAAAGTTTTCTAAGCAGAAGCATAACATGTAAGCGATGAGACAGAAAAAAAAATATATATATATATACAATTCATGGACTCTAGACAACTTAGTAATGTCAGAACATAGTAGAAGAAAGGAAAAGCTACACTTGAGGAGAAAAAATGAGGCCAACCCTAGAGAGCTACCAGAATGTGGACAGGACTGGATGCCAGAGGAAGCCTGTGAAAAAAACAAGATAAGCACAAATGTGTAAAGATCACCATTTTACCAGCCTCATCACGCTGATGCTGAAAGCTTTGCATTCATCATAATTTATTTATTAAATTTTAATTTTTTAATAAATATATATGTGTCAGCTTGCCTGTATTTGTATCTTCAAGTCAGTACTTACAGGGGCCAGAAAGCATATTGGTTCCCTTGCAACTTGGCAGTCCAGTGTTATAGGTGTTAAAGACAGAACTTAGGTTCTCAAGAAGCAAGATATATCCCTAAGAACTAAGCCTGATTTCCAGAGTCAATCTTTAACCACTATTCTCTCATCTGTATCAGGAGATAAACACCCATTTCCCCACATGCATCATCTCACTTAGTCTACAGCAGTCTCATGACACTGGTTTACTATGCCCGTTCTTCAGACACATAGGTGATGGAGAGCCAGTATTTGACTTTTGTATATCTACTTTCAAAACTTTGCTAAACAACAGACAACCGTCTAGTCCAACATAGGAAATCTGATTGAATTGCACAGAACTAACTAGGAGAAGTTTTAAAGGGCTCTACAAAGGCAAGAAAAGAAGAAGAAGAAGAAGAAGAAGAAGAAGAAGAAGAAGAAGAAGAAGAAGAAGAAGAAGAAGGAAAGAAGAAGAAGAAGAAGAAGAAAAAGAAGAAGAAGAAGAAGAAGAAGAAGAAAGAAGAAGAAGAAGAAGAAGAAGAAGAAGAAGAAGAACTAAGCCTGTTCTCCAGTCCCATTTGTAGTGTTTTTCAAAGGTGGTCATTCATTTAGTTTTTATTCCCTCTCTGAACATTCTGAGATTCTTTTGAGGTTTCTCTTGCTTATATGTAAAATCATGATCTACCCAATACATTAGAGAATGAATTCCTAAATCCTTAAAAGCAAGGAAGTATAATGGGATGAAGTAATCACAATAAAATAATTACATGTCAATATTTTGTAGTCATTTTTCTTGAGTTATTTTAAAGAAAAGAATAATGTTACTTATATCCACTGACTCTTTCCCAAGATCATTAGAAAGAAAATCCCAGCTTTGATATGCATGTTTCGGGCATGCTAAGCTTATGATGTTGCCTGGGCTCTATCAGAGAAGCGGTTAAATACTAGAAAGAGTTTCCTAGAGCTTCTTTCTTGGACCATTAAAAATTAGAATCTCACTTGTCTAAAATCACTGTGCAATTGTCATGTCTAAAGTGACAAAGATAGACTAGATTTCCTTTCAAGATTTCCCTGAGATGACAAAGCAAAGAGTCCCCAAGTCTTCCTAAGTAGCCAATTAATGTGAGATTAGAATCTGACAATTAGTAGATTCCTCACAGATGTCGGCTAGATTGAGGCTTGGAGGTAAACACTATGTTTCTGTCATTATTATTTAATAACTGAACAATGTCGAAAATCTGATTATAACAGGTTTCTAAAAATAAGAAACATTCAAGATAATACTGTGAAATGCTGTCCACAGCCAGGAGTCCCTCAAATGGACGGCTAATGCCATTTGAAGAATATACATATCACTAGTGAGAGACATGGGCAGCAGAATTAGACAAAGCAGTAGATAGTAGGAAGCAGTAGAACACGGAGAATGCGAGCCACAATATGGAAGCAATTGAATGTTAGGGGTAAGCCTCGCCAAATAGGATGGCAGAAGCCATGAAAAAGCTAGTGGAAATAGAGAATAAAACCCAAGGTGGCAGTAGCCCCTTGGAAGAAATCTGCCCACTGGCACAGGCAATATATTGGCAGCCAAAGCAAGAGATGGCTCAATGAAAAACATCTAAATCAGGTCAGGCCAGCCCTTTCGGCAGCGAGGCAAGCTAGTCTATGGACCAGTCACAGTGGATCCAAAGTCAGGATCAGTGTATCCAGAGAAACATGTGATGGAAGATACCTCCAGCATGCATTTCACAAGAGCTCACCAACTGGCAGAGATAACACATTCGAATACTGCAGGAGAGCAGTGAGTGAATGCCGAGAGATGTGATCTGAGCTATGCCAAATGAGCAGAACGGTCTCTGAGGAAATACCAGCTTCCCAACCAACCACGACGCCTCAAGCAGTGTGAGAACTGCATACACACTGCCAAGGGTTGTGGGGTAAGAATCATGGCAGCGGACATGGAGGATACACACAGGGAACAGCTAAGCTTCTACACTGAAAGGCAATGGGCAGCACTGGCATCTTCTTGCCCAGGAGCAAGCACAGCCTCAAGGCCTGGAAGAGCTTTACAGAAAGAGCTGAAAGTTTAAACTCCTCTTCCAGTGAGCCCATGCTCTTCTACAGAAACCCTGTCTTTCTTAAGAGCATTCACTCCAATATCCCAGGAACACTTTATCCCTAAAGTAGAAGTCATCCCTGAACTGAAATTAGATGTCACACATTTACACTGTTTGCTCGGGCCACTTTTCCCGAGTGCCATGCTTGTGCAGTCATCTCAGGAAATACAAGCATTGTCCTTCTCCTTAATCAAATGACTTGGTTAGCTTTTCATCCAGGCCTTTTCAGATTTTAAGAGTCCTGGCCACTCTCTATTACCTGCAACTAGAAACCTGTCCCCAGGACACTCTTAGGACAAAAGCTCTAGGCTCATGGCACTTCAGTTTTATCCACTCCCTAAATAAAACCCACCTGTGCAATCGACATGGAGTATAACATTTTCAGATTCTTTACTCCAACTTCCATGAGAAAAGCAAAAAATAAAACTGAACATAAGCAAAGTAATAATCAGAAAAGTAAAATTATTTTTCACTATTCGGGCATTTTAAGCCCACTCCCCCTTTTAAGACCAAATAGTCCTGGGGCAGAAGTTATATCATCTTCTAAAGCAATGAAAATGGGGGAAAAAAAAGAAAGGGAGAAAGAATGAAAGAAAGAGAAAAGAGAAAAATATTATGATAATCTGATTATCTTTAGTGCATCTATACTCAAGAAGAACCAAAATGACGTTTAGAACTCAGTTCTCCCAGCCTTCACTGTCCCTTTGTTGGGCTCTTGAACCCTCTGGGTCTTCCCTCCCCCTATGCTTCCCATACCACTATCAGTGCTCCACCAGGGAGTCCAGCAGAAAGTCCCAGCATCTGTCCTGACCCCCTCTGTCTAATGTTAGCCTATCAGCTCTCATCAGGATAGCCTGCCTCCTCTTCTGTGTGCCCACAAGACCGCCCAGTGAAGGCTTGATGGTCTCCTTCTGAAGGTCCTGACTGCTCTGGTTCCTTACATCCCCCAAGTCTTCCATGCATCTCTCAGCATTTTGCTCAGAGTTCGGTATCTGTGCTGATCACTGCCTGGGTGGAGTCTCTCAGAGGACATCTGTGTTGGGCTAATATATCCACTTAGAAGTGAGTATATGCTATGTGTGTCTTTCTGGGTCCGGGTTACCTCACTCAGGATGATCTTTTCTAGTTCCATCCATTTGCCTGTAAATTTCAACATTCCCTTGTCTTTGATAGCTGAGTAGTATTCCATTGTGTAAATATGCCAGTTTTTTTATCCATTCTTCGGTTGAGGGACATCTAGGGAGCCTGCACAAATTGCTGTACCAACCAAAAACAATGCATGCAGTAAACCTAGAGCCCCCATTCAGATCTAGCCAACAGAGAGCTCATTCTCCCTGGTTGTGAGGAGAGCAGGAACTACCTCTGACATGAAATCTGGTGCTCTAGATATGATCACTTCCCCTTTCTGGGGAGGCCTGGTGGCCACACAGAGGAAGGGGAAGCAGGAGATCTGATAGGCTGTGGTCATATGATGGGGGAGGAGGTCCACTTCTGTCTGAGTTCTAGGGGAAGGGAATTGGATAGAAGAGGAAGGGAGGGTGGGAACAGGAAGATAAGAGTGAGGAGATAACAATCTGGATGTACTGTGAATAAATTATAATTTTTAAAAGCCCCCAAAACAAAATTTCAGTTCTGTGAGAATTTCATACAAAGTATATTTGATCATATTCATACCGCCCCCAGCTCCTCCAAGATCCACCACCTGCAAATTCTTCTCCATTTTTTGCCCTCTTTTTCTTTAACCCACCAAGTCCAATCTTTGCTTTTCACATACTCTTTGATCTGCAGTTATCTACTGGCTGACTTACCTAGGCCTCCATGTGTACAGAAAACTAACTCTTCCTTGCTAAGAAGCTACTGGTTGCCAGTAGCTCCTCAGCTAAGGATGGGACTTGTTATTCATCTCTTTTCACCATGCTTGGGTTCATCTGGATGTGGGCTTGCATATTTCTTGTGTACGCTGTCATAAGCAGTGTGTGTTTATATTTACTGCTGCTGTGCATTGTCCAGAAGACACTGTTTCCTGGTAGTCACTCATCATCTCTTGATCTTATACTTTTTTTGTTCCTTTATCACAAAAACCCCTGAGTTTGGGGAGAAGAGATTGTGATACACATGTCCCAATCAGGGGAACACTCTGTTGTGTCTTATTGCCTGCACTTCAGGCAGTTGTGCAACTCTATGTTAATTACCATCTACTATAAATAGAAGCTTTCCTGCAAAGAGATGAGAAAAGCATTAATCTATGGATATAGTAGTCATTTTAATACTATGTTAGATTAATAGTAGAATAATAGTAGCAGGTTTTCCTCTAGGGCCTATGATCTGTCTAGCCAAAGGATCTTGGGCTAATAATGGTGCCAGGTGCATGTTTTATTTTGTGAAGCAAGATTTAAATCCAAGCATAAAGCGATTGGTTATTTACTTCAGTTTCAAGTCACTTTTGCACCAGGGGTGAATCTTTCCAGGTCAGTCATTACTGTAGCTCAAAGGGTTGATAGCTGGATATGATAGGTGATTAGCACAGAACCTTCTAGGCTATGATAGATAGCCAGCTTGGATGAAGTTCTCATGTCATTACAAACTTTATTTCTCCATGCTCTTTGAGTTATGACACTTGCTATACATGATGACCAAAAATATAATAATTTTGTGGAGTAATAGGTTCATTTCTACAGTACCCAAATTGCCACCTATAATTCTTTGAAGAAAACCTTTTCTTCTCCATTGCACCACTTTCTCATATTCTGATTTATCTCCTTTTTCAGCTGGAATGGGAGAATTTATTTCTGCAGTTAGTATATGTATTATAATCCTCTCCTATACTCATCAATATTATCAGAGCGTTAGCACTAATGGCTATTTATATTCTGGAGGGGTAATCTCTGAAAAAATGTAGAATAATTTTATTATGGAAAGAAAATGGGAAATGGCCAAGTTTAAGTTTACAAGCAGATCTCCATATGTGAATATTGTATATAAAATCTTGGCATTTAATTTACCCCAATTAAGAGCTGTCTTAACATGATACAAAGGTCCTACACCAGCATATCAGAATTCTTTTTATGTTGTAAGGGTAGATAGATAAATTAATCACCATGAATGAAAGAACTACAATTGAGATGGACTCAGAGCAAGCCAAAGTCAAGTGGACAAATACACATTTCAAGAACAGAAAGAGAAGTGTCACCAAGATTGCAAGAGTGGATTTTGAGGAGCTGAGAAGATTATGATCTAGCCACTGAAGACATTTCTCTTTATTTATACTCCTTTTCTTCTGTCTTCCATCCAATTTCCCCTTGTGAGCTGACAAAGCCATCATATAAAAGACAGAGCTTCAGGTTGGCACTCTTAAGTTCCTCTCTGTGTCTCTAAGAGCTTAGGTAACATGAAATATAATCATATTTGCCTCACAGTAGTACTAATGTGAAATTGCAAACCATAGGCCGGATCTTGAGTTTATAAATGATGTGTTTTAAGGGCCGCACAACTGCTTTCCATTATGCTATCAAACAGCTAACACACCCTCATTCTCCACTCCAATCTCTGATCTCCCCAGACCTTGCCACAATCGTAGCCTCATCTTATCACATTAAAGAAACTCAGCTCCTGCTCCAATTTTATTTCTAATCCTAAAGCACCTAATCTCTCCCACTCTCTTGGTCTCTCTTGCTCTCATTCTCTTGCTCTTTTTCTCTCTCATCTTAGAAACTATCTCTCAGGATGTGCGGCATCATTGAAAATGGTACAGGGGCACATGAATTGCTCGTCGCTACTATCAGAACAAACTATGAGGCAAGAGCAGTGAGAAATCCACTTGGCTATTCTTCTCCCAGAGTCCATTGCAAGATTTAACTCCGGCTGTTGAGATCACCTGGAGCAATACAAGCATGTTGAGGTATTTAAAAGACTGAGTAAAGAACTGGAAGAATTCAGAAAGTGATGATTCAAATAACTCATTTTGTGGATTTGCTATGAAAATATACAATATATATGAAGCATTTATATAAATAAAAATTTTAAATATGATACCTTGCTTAAAACTATTTAATAATCTCTAACAAATAAAATAAAGTCAATATTTTGTAAAACATTTTCTCATTGGCCTTCTGTAAAGCACTTTCTCATTGGCCTTTCCACAATCTAGACCATCTCTTCAGAGTTAATAGTTCTCAGATGTCCCAGTGGTTTGCCCATACCAATCATCACTCAGTTCTTCGAATGTGCCATATTCCTGTTTTCTCTGAGCATTTTTTTTTTCTGTAGTACCTATCCAAGGATCTCGTATTTATGTTAATCTTCTGGTCATCTTCTCATATACTGCCCTTTCCCATTACCAGTTCCAACTTTCAGGGTATTTCCCCATTATAGCACTGATAACTTTCTCCAGAATACTACTCATATTCTCCTAGAGTAGAAAAAGAGATGCCTGTGTGCACTAGCTTTCTGCTTTGCAACATGTAAGCAAGTAGAGGGGTCATACAAATAACTGAAGGAAAATGGTCATTGGCTATAACCAGTGGGAATAATCAAGATTGGAAAAGAAGGATTCAGGTCACTTTATTCACTGCACAACTGAGTTTGCATGTGTGTTTTGATTAGGACAGAGCAGACATAGTTCACCTCTCCGAGGGTTGTATAACATGTTGCCAAGGCAATGTCAACAAAACAAGCTATTCGGCGAGATCAGTGGCAAAGCAAGCCAGGATTATCAGATTATTATCTAATACTATTTTGGCTAGAAAAAAAGATACTTAGAGCAGAATGCCCTTGTGATTGAATTCTGTCTCTCATGTCTGAGTGCTCACTGTTATTTAAAACATGTAATTAATGACTTACAAGAAGGAAAAAGAAAAGGGTATTTCCATTCTAGTTTCCTTAGACTTTCCACAGTCTAAAAGAACATTTGGCCAAAATAAAGGGCATTCAGCATATATCAACTCACAGCGCAACTGTTAAAATCACACTGAAGAGTATGACATAACAAAATTATCAATAAAGTTAATATGTTGATCTAATATTTACACATGGATAATATTGTCATTACCTTACAAAAATATAAATTATTCATTCCCTCATTAGTTTCCATTTTGTGTTCAAGTTGTATTCTCTCAAATATCAAATAGCATTAACTCAGATACATAAAACCTAAACCTCTTCATTTGCTGTCACTACAGAATACCAAAAATCTTGTGCTACCTTACAATGTGATAAGTAAAACTGACCAAAGTCAAATGCTGTTAGTTAGCTATGAAAAGTCGAAAGGACAGATTAAAAATAAAAAGTGGCAGCATGAGACTAGAAATTATCGTTTGTATATAAAAACGTCCTTTTAGTGAAGGAAGCCTTAACAATCCTGAACAATATGCTAGAACACACACATGCACAATCACATGGGGATAGCAAGCACTAGGAGAGGAGTGATTTACACTGATTCTCTGGAAACCTCTGACTTGACCTGATCACCTGCAGTTTTAGAACTACACCAATACAGATGGGCTATTTCGGGATCCCTCTCTTATCTGTAGAACCTCTTGCTATAGAGCTATAAACCTACTTGAAACCCTTCTTTGATATTCTCCACAAGACCTAGTAATCCATTCCACCCCCAAGGATAGCACAAACCTTCCCCTGACACTATCTCCAAAGAGTCACTTTGCATTTTCTATCTACTGCAGATTTATCTCACCTGAAGTGTTAACTCAAATATAGGCCCTGTGTGTGCAGTTTCAGAGGGGAATGGGCCTGAGAGAAGTGAGTTTCCCCACTGCTGTGATTGTCAGCTTGTTTTATTTTCACTCCATATAATGTACTTACAGCAACAGAAAGTTGGGGTTCAATATCAACACACTTGGGACCTTTATTCTCAAGAGTCCTGTAGTTCTGTGACATTGGTCATTCCACCCTGTTATACCTTCTTCCTACCTGTAGTAAGTAGCATTATTTAGAAAAGACCATTATAGCATGGAGATAGCGTGCATAAATTTAAGTTGGAGGGCACTGTCACCTTCCACTTCCAGTCTCTGGGGAAGGCTACAACCTAATCAGTATCGCTGGTCCCCACAACTCAGGAAAGATTCCCCGCAGCTTCTTCTGGAGGGAGTTAAAGCTGCTTAGAGTACCGTGTAAATTCATGGCAAGAAGCAATAAAGGTGAGTTTTATACATTCCCATTATTGCTTCTACGTCTTTGCAATAATGTTTATTGACATGTTTGAGCGGAGCACAAGCTGCAGTTCGGTTCAACTGCCTGTGAAAATGGGACATTTGTCAAGAAACAAACCTCGCAGATTTTAGTGGTTTTGACAGTGGGTATTAGAGAGGATATTGATGGAAAAAAAAAAGAGAGAGTAGGCAGGCCCAGGGGAGAATGTTAAAGAAAATACTCAGTGTAGATGCCTACAGTGGAGAAAAAGGGGATGGCTGTGGATGTAAAATTGAACACTAAACACTTTGAGTGGCTACCGGTTGCCTTGCAGCATATGCACTTTCTTGAGGAGCACAGACAAAAGCCTGCCTTGTCTCCAAAAGCAGCCTCCACAGTGATGCTTTCATTCAGGAAAGGATGACCACTTTGCCCTATTTCCCTCCACTGTGCATCTCCATAGATAATCTGATTCTTGGAGTCTATGTAACACTCTGTTCTCTAGCTTGTTCCTCAGGATGAAGGTGAGCAATGGTTATCAGATAGTGCACTGTTGGCGATTAAATTACTTCCCAGTCTGTCCCAGGGACTACAGTGATGGGAGTGAGACAGAGTGTCAGGTGCAGGGTAGGCACAGACATTTGCCTTAAAGAGACATTGAATAGATGCTTGCTCCCCTCTTGCATCTAAAAACATACAAAGTACTTAAAGCAATAAGAAGAAAGCCAAGAAAGGCATTTCTCTTTCCCTCATTGAGGTCAGCACTCTAGTGTCCGTGGTCCCTGTAGTTACAATGTGGCATTCTCAGCACCCAAACTGTCAAATTTCCAGTATAGCTTTCATAGCCTGTCCTTGGAATTGAAGTCAGCTTCTTGGCCCCTAGCCCACCCACGCATTATTATCTAACAAATTCTGTTAATCGGAGTAGATTTTTCCTCCTTGATGTACAATAACAGGTAAATGTAGAAGAAAGAGTAACATAAATGTACTCTTCACATTGTGCCTATGGCTCAGAAACTTTCATAAGAAGGAGAGACAATCAAGGCATCACTACAAATTAGAGTGATAGTGTCACTTAACCAGCAGCTGACAGTCATCTCTACCACCCAAGGGTTAATAACATTCTCATGTAATAATTTCACTCCAATCCTGTGAAAAAGTACTTTTGCACATACATTTCCACTCGCTCTTTCTCTCTCTCTCCTTCTCTAAGCCCACAGCTTAGCATTTCATTTCAGACTTGCAAAAGCCCTGGGAATCTTCGCTATGATTTCCTTCCCAGAGCTCCTAGTAAGTAAATCAAACCTGCACTGCTGTTACCATACACTACATTTTTCAGGCAGACTCTCTGAGTGTGAGGGGGTTGGGGGGAGGAGCTTATCATCCCATGGTCAGAAGGACACTTACAATGCACAGAGTTTAATGTGACAGCCAGGATCTATAGAATAAACAAGGTTCTAACCATGTGTTGATTATCACAACAGCACTGTGTCTTTTTTCTCTTTTCCCAGTACCCACTCCCATCTAAGGGTAGACAATGTAACCACTTCTTACACTGATGACATGAATATTCAATTTTGGCTTTGACTTTTGAAGTAAAGGTGATCCTTCAATGAATATTTACATGATTCCTTAGGAAAGCCCTTATAGTCAGCATATGCACTTGCGTAGTGGGGAGGTGATGCGAGAGTAAAACGAACAATTGTGAGGAAAATGGCACAGAGTGAAAGAGAAAGAGATGGGGAGGGAAAATGGAAAAGGAGAAAAAAGAAAGAATAAGTGAAAATAGCCAGGGAAAGAAAGGAAAGGGGTGGAGAGAATGAGAATGAATGAGTTGATCAGAAATTACCTGGCTCAGAAAAAGTAATTTACTGATAAATGATTATCCATTTAGAGGTGACCAGTGTCAGCAAAAGCAGCCCTAAATAAATCTGTCTGCCAATCCTTTCAGATCTCACACAGGATAGAAGGCAAGTCAGTTCAGCCATGTCACAGAGTCTTTCATAAACAGTAATAAATTGCCATAGATTTCATTTCACATCTCAGCAATTCTGCCCTGAACATGATGAGCAGAAAGAGGTGGGAGACTGAGTGCCAACATCGAAAAGGAGAGAACTGGGAGGGAGAAAAATGCCTGCCCTCACCCCATAGGGATGTTTTTACATAAGAGCTCAAACATCCAGACAGCAAAGATCACAGAGACAAGACTCACCAGTCACGAGGGCATGACTAGGAAGCAGAAGGAACAGTTCTGACAATTCTTGGGGAGTCTCTTTGCAAATCTTCGAAAGAGGGAGAAATTTTAGTAGGAAAACTATTATGTTAAATACACAGGTGACCTCATCAAAAGGCAAATAACTACATAACTATAGATCTGTATGTCGACAGCTATCCTTTTAGGAAGCAGAAACCCTTCAAAGGGAGCAAGCTCTCAAAACGCTCCTGATGCAGTGGCCATGGGATGACAGGAAGCTTGCCTTCAGAAAGACTGCAGTAACTGTTGGAGCAGAAACAAGTGCAATATTCTTGAGAAACAGGAAGATGAACATAGGACGTGGTGAGGGAAATATTACTATTGTAGCACTCTGGTTAGTTATTAATGTGTCAAATTTTCCTCAGGAATTTGTTAAATTGCTTGTACCTTAACACTGAAAAACTTGTTTGCCTCTTGGCTTTCTTATTGAAAACAATGTGGTCCTTGTAATTAATAATGAAAAAATAAACACTCTTTATGCTTAATATCTGAGGCTATTACATATTTTACCATGTCATTACTCTAATAACTTAGTGTGAGCACCTAATTATAATTATTGTTTGCCAGTTACTTTGGAGGACAGCTTTGGAGGTACAGACGTATACTCAGTACTTACTTTTTGTTAAGTAAATAGAACAAAGCTAGATGGTAGGTCATTAATTAACTCATGAATTTGGCCTTTATGTATTTATGTATCAGGTATTTAGCACTTACATATGACAAATCTGTGGTAATATATAGTTTATATTTTTATTTCCATATAATATGATGTGCAAAGACATACAGAAAGAACAGTACTTTTCATGCATGCATTATACAGTCTGAATGGTTCCTCAAGATGCACAAACAATTAGTGTTTCTTTTTGATCTACCAGAGCAATTAAGATCTGTGAGCATTCAATACAGAGGCAATTCTAGTATACATGGCCCTAGGTTTCTTTTCTTTTCTTTTTATTTTATTTTTTTAGGAAGAAGCCACTTTTATTTTCTTTAATTTTTTAAAAAATTATTAAATATTTTATTTTTACATACTATTATTATACATATATACAATAAACTACCTATAGCAAGAAGAACCATGACACAATCAGAAATTATATAAATGTTACATTCTTAGTGTTTTGGTTATTTGTATTTGGCAGCCTTGAAGAAACCATCTTTCCTATCTTGGTGCATCTAAAATTCTGAATGTAAATCAATTTCTATCACATCTTGTTATTATCAACTTAGACCATCTATCTAGATCTAAAAACATCTTAACTAGATGGCTAGGTTTCTTTTGTAATTGTTATCCATTTTGGTGGTGGTTTCTTGCAGAAGTTTCATGCCTAAAGTGAGCTTAATTAAGTTAATATATGATAGGATTTAACATACCTTAGCTTATCAATCAATATTGTGAGTGCCTGAAGTTGAGTTTGGTCCTTGCAATGAACTTGCTCTACTTAATGAAGGGATTACGGCATCGTGAACTTATAACCATGGCAGTCAGTTCCAGTTGTCAAGGTAACACAATCAAGACGCACCTGAAGAGTAGACTTAGTGAGCGCTTTTATTTAGATCAGGGTAGCCTGTGGGCAGGTCTCTAGGGAACTTCCTTGATTGCCTTAATTATTGTGGGAAGATTCAGTATAAAAGTGGTGGCATCATTCCTTGAGTGCAGCAAGTAGAGAAAGCGAACCGAGAGAAGAAGTCCAGCAAGTCATTTTCCTGCTCCTGACTGTGGTTGTGACATCACTACCGGCGCCAAGGTCCCGCCACTGTGACTTCCCTGAGTTGATGATATCCC
This sequence comes from Acomys russatus, assembly GCF_903995435.1. Lineage (NCBI taxonomy): Eukaryota > Metazoa > Chordata > Mammalia > Rodentia > Muridae > Acomys > Acomys russatus. Next base: position 23,925,940 of record NC_067144.1, on the reverse strand, counting down.
GAGTTTGTAACCTACAGTAAACCATCTCTCTCCCTTTTTGTCAGGACAGGTTAGCACAGAGACAGAAATAAAATCCAAACAAGCAGCATTAAAAATCTCTTAAATGTCAGTGGAATGTTTAGGAAAATGACCGATTTAATCTAAAGCATGTTGACACTTTAAATATATATATATATGAGAATAAAATATACACACAATAATAAAAATGTACAATGAATTATGATTGTAAAATTTTGAATGTTTTCACTGGGGTTGGTGTAAAATTTTGGCTTATGATATTAACTAATGATTCCTTAAAAATGAAAATTTCAGTATATATCATAAATTTTTGTTTGTGGAATGCCAAATAACAAAGATATTTGTAACCCCTCATTTAGCGACTTGAATTTTACAAGGTATTTTTATGTATGCATGTGTGATCTATTATGCCTAGCACATAAAGTGGTTATGGTTTATTCTGTGGTTTATTTAATAGTGGACAAAAGCTGCACTTGCATTGGGTCAATCTGGACAAAAGAGCCCCTGTCCAATGTGTAAAAGGTCTAAAGCCTTTGGAATTTACAAATAACACATCACAGGCAATGCACAAGCAGCCTTTGAGTCACCTGGTTGCCCCATGCAAGCTTACTACCTTGCTGTAAATACCCAAGTTATCCATCATATGGCATCTGTTGTTTTCCTTTTGATCTGTACAAAGGTACCTTAAAGTACTTATTATAAAGTACTTATAATGCCTTGGACTGAGCAGGTGGTTCAGAAGGTAGAGGGCTAATTATGTGAGCTGGACAACCCAAGATCAAATCTCAGAACCTCTGTAAAAGCTGACACTGTAGTGCAAGCATTTGTGAGGCCAGTGCCAACACAAGGATATTGGAAACAGGAAGAAACAGTTCTCCCAATGCTCATGGGCCAGCTCACCTGGCTTACAGAGCGGAGAAAGAACCCTGTCTCAAACACCGCTAAAGGTGAGGACTCATACATGAAAGGTGTTCCCTGACCTCCTAGTGTGTCCTGTGGCAAGGTTGTATCTACACCTAGACACATAGTCTGACACATGTGTATACGTAATTCTTAATTATATAGCACATACAAACAAACACATGTATATTTAAAAAAATAAAATAAAACAGATAAAAATGTAAAGCTATAAAGTGTTTATTCTCCTAGTCACAATTCTGACCCCAGTGTAGCGCAGCTTATTCTGAGAAGTTTTCATAATATATCTTAAGCATATGTCATATAACAACACAATATCCCATTTCATCCCTTTCCTTAGACATTTCATTCTGCTACTCAGAAACAGTCTCCATGATCTGCACTACCAGCTCAGACCTGCACTGCCTGCATATTCACTGCAGCGGGTTACCCTGTGTGTCCAAGGGGAAAAGCACGGTGTGTTTACTGAGCATGGCCTGCATTCAATTTTACCTAGTTACTAAGTTCACAAAAGTAAAATTGATCTGTAAGTAATTGACTTTTTGTTATTTCTCCCTTCGAGTAGTTGAAACCCATAAACAACTAAATTGAAAGTTTTGATTGAAGTGATTTTGGAGTCAATTAATTATAAAGCTCTTCCCCTCCCTGATCCCTTACAAGGAAAAAAAAATCTCAGCTATTTCCAAAAGGCTGTATAAATATAGCTTTGGGTTAGACAACAAACTCCTTTGAGGGAGCGATGAGGAATGCTGAAAAGGGCTGAAGGAGACATGCTCTACTACTCTCATTTTTAGAAGAAGATAAGCATAGTAGTTCAGCGGCTCAATAGTCACTGACAGAGATGCATAGTTGTCTCAAGAAATATCACCTGGCAGTTAAGGAAAAAGCCAGGCACTTCATTCCCTTCCATCCTCTGGTTTACAGTGCTTGGATTTGTAGCCACAGTTTCATCCACTGCCAAAGACTCCATACTGCACGCTGTCATTCACACTGCCAGACCTCAACGTCTGCCAGGATTTATGGCTACCACGCTGCTTGCTCATTGCTAAGAGCAGATGGCCAGGCTGAGGGACAGCAGATTGCTTAAGGGCAGAGGGAAGGGTGTGAGGGAAGAGAGAATATGGTAGCCACAGGGACAGGCTTCACTCTCGGATGAGCCTGTGGAAGATGAGTTGGAGGCATGTTGCAGCTCTCTTCCTTAAGAGCTCTCCTAAGGTAAAGTACGATTTATAGTAAGAGTCAGGAAGTTGCATAAACTCCTCCAACTGGACATGGAGTCGTGAGGAATACTTTAAGACCTGTTTTCCTTTTCCATAGCTTTCAAACTGCTTAGATACTGCCACAGGATGATGATGACCTCCCATACTCTGCCTGAAGGAATGGCGTGGCTATCCTTACCATCTACACACACGGATAAATCTCTTGGAATACTCTGTATCTTTTCAGTTATGTAGGCTTAGATAATCACACATTGCTCAGGATGCACATGAGGATAAAAAGCGTTTTATCAAGTATAAGTGAAAGTACCATAGTAAATTATTAAACAAATACAATGTGAATCTTAAAAAGAAGTTGCATTGGTAGCCTCAAGACTGGATGCTCCAGGTGATGTCATCTTAGAAATAAAAATGGAAGGTGGGAGTCAGTTTCAAATGAGGAAAAGTCCACTGTGCATCATCAGCATCTTTCCTACTCTGTAGAGCCTTGTCTGATTTCACTAACCACAGTTATGACAGCCCTCACTCTTCCATGCATCAATAGTCTCCATGCATCAATGGTCCAATTATCCATCGTCCTAGCCACGCACTACCAATGCCTACATTCTTATTCCAGTTTCTAGGTTGTGATCTGTCTGAAGATAGTAATTTTATCTTACTTTGGGTTCTTATGCTTTCTGCCAAATATATAAAATATTCACTGAAGGCAATCGAAGGACATACAGAACAATATTTCTGACAACCTCAATGATAGATAATGATGAGATAAGATAAGGACTATGACTACACTTGCTGCACAACTGTCATTGCAATTGCAACATCTGTTAAAGCATTCACTATTCACACACGACTTAGCTTCAGTAGGTCAGAGGGCTATCACAGCTATACTGATACCTTGAGATAAAGAAGACGGGGAAAATGCACAAATGATGCTGGCAGCTTAGATCTTTTCCTCCCTTTTCCCCATCTCTGTTTTCTCCTCATTACCTCTTTTGTTCCCTTTCTTTTTCCTTCCTTTGCTCTTTTTCTTTCTTTGTCTTTAATGCTCTTCATAAACATGCTGCATTATTTGACACATATTTACAGAAGTTATATACTTGTATTTCTGAAGGTCTAGCCTATCTGGGTTTTTTTATGAGAAAACCAAAGCCCAAAGTAGGAAGTAACTTGTCTAATGTCAGCCAACTAGTTGATGACAGCATCCAGAAGACTCAAGTCTCCAGAATCTGTCTTCTCAGAATATCAAGCTGCTACAGTGTCTTAATCTACATCCCAAAATGCAATAAAATAAACATCAAGGTAATGATAACACTAATATTTTCAAGCCTTTTGAAACATTCTAAACTGTGCCAGTTAATTGAACAAATCTCCCTGGTTCTGCATCTTCCCACAGGAGTTTCGAGGTTTTAACATTTCTAAGAATAAAATAAATCCAGGATAATAAAGATGTGGCAGAAAAACAAATACTATGCTTAGGGGGTTAGCAAACCAGATTGAACACAGTAAAGGGTACACTGAAGACAATGCACAATTGGTAAATCAGTATGACAAGGCTGGTGTTCCTCCCCATCTGTGCCTGTTGGCAAGGATTCTCACAGTGCCTTTCTGCATTGTCACAGAAGATGGCCTACAGTACAATCCATTATTTCTGTATTTGCAGAGGCAAATCCACCTGAGGATGGGGTGGGGCAGTTCTCATCACTAGTATGAGCAACTGAAAAGAATAGAGACATGATATAGACACTGTAAGGTCAGTTATCCCATCGAGTCTAGACCAGAGTTCTAAAAAGTATCTGAAGCCTTAACTGGGAGTGTTTGGCTAGCTATAGGGCCTTGTTGGTTGTCATAATAATTGAGGGTTTCTATAGATGAAAGGCTAGGTGCTTCACAATGGGGCTGGGTTATTACATGAGAATAAGCTACCCTCTATAGATACTAGAATACTGCTCTTCTTGAGAGTCACTGAGAATATTTTCAACTTCTGGCATCTCAGACAATAGAAAAAAACCCTCAAGATGCCTATGTTAAACTACAAGTGTTAGATTGGTTCAGGGACTTGTGCTTTGCTTAGATGGAGAGGCTAAGTTCTGGGGATACACACAGTTAAAAATGTATACAATTCCTGAGTCTTCCTTGATGTGGCTGAGGATACTGAGCAGTGGAATAAAAGTGTGTATATGCCAAAAGACAGCTCAGAGCTGTCCTCATTATCATCATAGAAATTCTCATAAATTAAATCTATTCAACAGAGTGAGGAAATGTGTGTTTCATTCCCGAAATAAAGTGGCAGAGGATAAACAGAGCATGGCAGGATGTAAAATGTGCATGATTCCCACTTATACTGACAGACCATTCAAAATGAAAACTCCAGAATCTGAAGCAAGGGGTCTAGCATCATCAATGTCCCATTTTCCCTGAGCATCCTTCTGAAGTACAGTCTGCCTCTACAAGCTCCACATCATTTCTGGTGAAGAGTACCGAACCCCTTTAACATCTGCTTCATAATGCTAGTGCCTCCTAGATTTGAGACCATATTCTGTTCCCAAACCCAGCCCACGAGATTTACTCTTCCTTAGTGTCTATGTTCACATGGGTTGCTTTAGTTTTTTTTGTTTTCTTTTGCTTTTTGTTTTTGTTTTTCCAGTTCATCTCAAAAAGCCCTTATGGGGGAACCATTCCTTCATAGAATTCTGAGGGCTACATCATAGTAAAATTTTCATGCACATGACTACCCTTGGTCGGGTCCTATGTAGTAGATAATAAGGGCTATAACTTGAGTTAAAATGGGAGATAAACTAGATTCAAATGATTTATATTTCAGCTGAGAAAAAATATTCATGATATTTAGGAAAGGCTTAACATAGTCTCAGTCTGTTTGGGAAATAGTATGAACATGGTGGAGAAGTGGAAGAAAAAAAATGCACCTAAAATAAACAATAGGGTAAGAGTGTATGGATTCTTCGTCACTATCCTCTGAAGCTTTCTTCTTGATTTCTTTATTTCTACAGCCTTCACATTTAAAGACAGTGATCTTCTCAGCATTCTTGCCACTGCAGGCTATGCCCTATCATCCACAACCAATTTTTTTATATTCTAATGAGCTATTCTACAGGCTCATCCTGCATATATCTATTGTCTATTGGGGCGCATGGTAGTTCCATTGAGTATATAAGCCACAGTCTCTATATTTTTTGTCTGGAGATCAGACACATACCACCTAACAATTTCTTGGCCTTAGTGAATACAAATGAGAAGTGAGGATTGGTAAGAGTAAACTGAAGCTGCTAATGCCAATGTAATTTGCATGCATTGCAGCCACCACAATGCATTTAGCATAGGAACTTGCACAATATAGGCACTAGGTAAATACTTTAAAAGATTAATTCATCTAAGGCATTTGCCTGTTTATGTATTGACTTCCAGGAAGAGACACTGCTTCTGGATAATATGTCACGCTCAGGAGAGCAATCTGTAATTTTCTGCTCAAAATGTGTCCCTTTAATAATAGAAGCCACAAGACCTCCAGTATTTTGCCCTAAACTGACCCCTTTTAGTGCTACGCAAGCAATTGATTAATCATGACTGTCCTTTCTGGATTAGCTGTGACTTTTTGAGAGAGTAGGCATTGCTCTGCTTCTCCTTGGAATGTTAAAGCACCTGGTGTTGCTATGATGTTTCTGGTCCCATTTACAGTCAAATCCAGGATACATCTTTCTTCATTCATGGTTTGCATATTGTGGACCACTTCTTCTTATGATTTGTTACTGTCTTGTGCCTTTTTTTCTTACAAATGGAAACATTTAATTGGGGTAGCTTACAGTTTCAAAGGTTCAGTCCATTATCAGCACAGCAGGAAGCATGGCAGCATGCAGGTAGACACAGTGCTGGCAAGGTAGCTGAAAGCTCCACATCTGGATTCACAGGTAGCAGGTAGAGAGCAAGACACTGGGCCCGACTTGAGAATTTGAAACTCTGATGCCCACCTTCCAGTGACACACTTCCTTCAAAAAGGCCACACCCACTCCCTCAGGACCACACCTCCTAATCCCTGTCATGTAACACCATACCCTAATGACTAAGCAGTCAAATCTCTGAGCCTATGGATGCTGGTTGCTGTTTTTGTTCAAACCACCACATTTTCTTCCTGTGCCCATAGGCTTGTAACATAACATGGAATATCATATCACAATGCAAAAATTCAGGTCATTTTTTTAAATCTTCAAATGAGTTAAGACTTTTCTTTCTGGAGTAAACAGGGTGTCTAGCATGGTCAGCATTAAATAATTATGTTTTAAGTGAATAAATAACAAGCCATCTAATGAGGTTGGTTTTTAATATCCGTGTTCTTAGTGACCACTGACTCAGTTATGTGCTTTTCTAACATGAATTCTTAGTTTTCTTCTAGGCTTTTTTACATGGAAGCACCTATCACAGAATAATTGGGTCTGGACCATTTAAAATTCTTTCACTGCCTGCAGAGCTAAACATGCACATGTTTTTCATGATCCACTATCAGTAAAGTGGGAATTTGATGACACATGAGTTGATTCTCATTAACTAGAAGCTGGAAGACTGTAGATGATCTTATTTACCGGAATGTATGTTGGGACACCTGCATCTGTGTGTGGGGAGGACACAGAATGTTTGAACTAATAAATCTTTTGTATTGGCTACTACCTGCCATTTCCACCCTGTTCAGAGCTTCCAGGGACGATAGGCGAAGAAACCAATACCCAGGGCTAGGATTTGGCAGATCTAAGATCAGAAGTATTCTTCCTAGAATTAAAAGTTGATGCCATTTCTGGGACCACATTCCTTTTGGAAACCAGTTCAGGAGAGAGGCCTTAAGCTTGAGAAAAATAAAACAGCCACTGTGCCATCTGCAATCTATCCGGAGACACTGGTATGTGAGCACACATATATTTAAATACTTGAAAAACATCGTTTAAAATGAGTATCAAAGTGACAAATAATCCAAGTCAGCGAAAAATGCCCCAACGTTTCCCTATCTCCCTTTTCTCATTATTGAGATAAATCCCAGATGAATTTGAAGACAGCAGAGGAGGTAGGAAAAATAGCTGCAATCACAACTACAATGACAAGAGCAGTACCTGCCGAAACCATTCTGGCTGCCGGTCTGGGGGGGTCCATGTTTGCCCTGAGGATGACCAGTTCAGGGTAGCATGGAGTACTGCATCAGGAGGCACCCCTTTCCGAGGGGCCCCTGAGAGGTTGTTTGCATTGGGGTTTCTATCCTGATAGCTTGAACTTTAAAGCATTTGCTAGTGTGATTCAGATTAGTGCTCCCAAGCAAAGCTGACTCACAGAGCCTTACTTAGCCCACTTATGTATGTAAAACTGCATGGGGGACTTCCAAGAAAATCAGCTCTCTAGGGAGACTCCCAGCCTTACTGCTAGAAAACACAGAAGACACTAGCTAGCCAGAAGAAATGTTGGCTCTAATGAATCTTTCCCTGGTTATGACCAGAATATCAAAACATAGAGGGCTTTGAAAAAGAGGACCAAAGGCCAACTTGGCCCTTAGGGAGATTCTGAGACCAAACTTTTGCGAAGCAAATTGGGTGGGCTTCCTTTTTTCCATAGGCCTCCTGAGTGTAGGTAGGTGTTATATGAGAAGATTCTAAAATGTGACCCAGTTGCATAAGCCACATGGCTAACCTAGTATTGGGATACTTGATGGACAGAACCAGGGTAGCCCAGAACTAGACAGTGCCCAGTCACCCAGCTGCAACACAATTTAAATGCAAGTTTGTGTGTTGCTTCTGAGAAGTGATGTAGACAGAATGAGCCACCATCACTTTGAGTACTTCATCTGCATAAATCACTGTCCAGTGCATTCATTCCTAGTGACAGATTAATTCCTTTCTCAGGTTTTGCTTAAGAGTGTACTGTAGCATACTAATACTGTTCCCTAGAGAGAGAGAGAGAGAGCGAGGGAGGGAGGGAAAGAGACGAGAGGGCACCCTCCAATGTCCATCTCAGCACAATGAGAAGTAGGATGGCAGTGTGCTAAAAGGGGTGGGGAGAGGAAGAGAGCCTTCCGACTTTCCCCAGCAGAGGAGGTTCATGGGAAAATGAGTGGTATGGTGTAGATAGTGGGCAAAATAATAGCCACTCATGTTGTCTCTGAAAGGCTACATAATGCAGCAAGACACTGATAGTCGTTGCAGGAGATCAGGCCATCCTCCCTGTCTCCTCTGAGGCAGGTGAGGGGTGCTGTGCATAGAGAAAAGACAGCATATGATTTGATGTCACTCAGTCTAAAGATGTAAAGATTATTCTCCCAAACTGTTCTTTCAAACAGCACTGAGATACATGTCACAGCTGTAGAAATGTAAGCTGAGAGAGGAGACAGTAGGGAGGGGAGCATTTTACCCCCTGGAACCAGCTCCTCACCATGCATCGTTCTGAGTCTACACCTGAAAAATGACTGCGATGGTATTTGCAGTTTATCAAGTCTTCCAGCAGAGGTGTCAGGCACAAAGAACTTGCTTGTCACTCCAACATGTCTTGGCATTTGCTAACCACAACGCGGAATGGAGGGCAGAGGGATTACAGAATGCAGCCTTGCTGGTGCAGCGGCTGAGGAGGGGCAGAGATTTAGCTGTCACTTTGAGGAAAACTCCATTTCATTTTGTGATTAGGAAGGAATGAACGTTAAACTAGGTGGGCCAACCCTGGCCCGCCTCCTGCCAGGGCCGCAGTGAAGCATCAGAGGTCTTCTCTGTGCAGTGAAGGGGTAGGTATACCTGCCAGTTTTCAGGATCAGTTCACTTCCCCTTTAGGTACCAGGAAAGGCCACTGTGTCCCAGTGTGTTCTAAGTTCACAGTTTTGGCTAAATGTTGAAATGGGCCTTTCTGCTGCATAGACATATGGTAAATGTAGGCTTGGGCCTCTTCCTACCCACATCACAGCTGCACAGCCTATGAACCTCACTTCTAATTACTGCCTCCTCATTCTCCACCTAAGCCATACCCTAGTAGACTCACCTGTTGCCCCTAGTAGAGTTGGCTCCTTCTTGTCTGTGCTCTTACTGTGTCCAGTTTCCTTCTGTGTTTGCTTTTCCACAGGATGATAAATCCCTCAAGAGTATGGGCACAATTGTATTGCATATTTAGCATACATTACTGAAAATATGTGCCATGTGTGGAGTACTTACATATATCTTTAGAAAATGAAGATGCAAGATTTCTAAGCATATTCCTTATAACATGACTGAAACAGAGAAACAATGACAGTTTTACACTTCACAGGGCACAGGCCTTCTATTTTCTCTCCCACCCAACCCCTTTCTCAATGTGGGGTGTGTGTGTGTGTGTGTGTGTGTGTGTGTGTGTGTGTGTGTGTGTATGTATGTGTTTTATCAGTGTAAAATACTAGTTTATGTGTGCTTCAACTAAACACAGGAGTAATTGTGACTTTTTCAAATATAACTAAGTCAGTAATTAAAAAAGGAAAGGGCGTAAATTGCTAGAGAATATACACAGAAGTCTGAAGGCAAATCAGGGATTGTAAGTAATAGGAGCACCTCCTTTTATATTCCTTTCTGTAGAAATTCAGGAAGCATAGAGAATAACAGAATTCAACTGGTTGATGGTCCAGTTGGCGCCCTAATCCTGGTGCTGGATGTCTCCTGTGCTTGGGAAACCACCATCATATCTGTGCTCATGTTAGTCAGTCTTTCTTTACTCTTAGAACAAAATAATTTAACCTTTGAATCTTCCATTGGACAGATATTTTCCACTTACTCAGATGTTTTTGATAAAAACATAAATCATAGAAATAAGTTATAGCATTTGACATTTAGCCGACAGGTTAATTCTCAGGGATGGGAGATGGTGAACAACATTGAACTCAGTCCTTTACCAATTCCCTCAAGAAAATTCTAAGTGGTAACTTTGGTATTTGACATGAAACTCATCAATACTTCCGAGACTAAAACACAGATTCCTGTATTGTGTGTCATGTCACTAGTCAGAAAAATTGATAAGTTACTTAAAATATTTTTATACTCATAGTAATTGAGAAAGTGAAATTTCAAGGCCAGTTAATGAGCAACTTTAATTCAGAAAGCCATTTAAATTTCAAAATCTTTTTCATTCATACAGTGACTCATTCACTCATTCAACCAACATTCCTGGTGGCCAAGAACTGAGAGACCCACTGCACAGCTCCTCCCCTCAGACCATTTGCAGACTGGTAAGACAGGATAAGAACAGTTAATTACTGTGATTTAACAGTTTAATGCAGTGCTAGAAATGTGGCTCAGTGATTGGGAGCGTGCACTGCTCATCCAGTGGAAATTCAATCCCGGCAGAAATATTAGGAATCCTGCTACATTCTGTAATTTCAGCCCATGGAATCTGATGGCCTCTTTTGGACTCTGTAAAAAATTAAACACACAGGCCTCCCAACCCTCTCTCTCCATCCTCCCTCACCCCAACTCCTGTTCTCCCTCTTTCCCTCCACAAGTTCATATGTTAAAGTTGAAATATTCAGTGTGGTGGGGTTTGAAGGGTGAAACTGTGGGAGATACTTAGTTCATGAAGGAAAAGCACACATGATATGGATTATTTCCCTTATTAAAAAAGAAGAAATTGCAGGAGAGAAGGTTGTCTTATTCTCCTTGTCATGTGGGAGAACAAAAGTCAGGTGGTCATCTGCAAACAGGGAATTGGGTCCTCACCGTAAGGCAGACCCACTATGCCTTGTTCTTGGATCAAGCCTTGCCACTTCGATAAGGGAAAACCTATTGTTTGTTTAAGCTACACACTTAAGACATAGCATAAGAGACAGAATCCATCTAGGATAAAATAACTTCAAATCATTCTTCCAAAGTAGTTTCTCAGACAAACTCTAAAAATGAAGAAGGGTTTTCTCGGTTTCACACGACAGAAGGACAGCCTTTTCAATGCTCAAAACCCCTCCATGACAAGGAGAGGCTCACATATCGCAGGTACCTTCTCAGACAAAATAAAACAAACGACCAAATACTTTATGTGGTTCAAGTATAGGGGCCAAAGTAGGTGCCTGGGGGATCTGGTGTTGTATGCAGTGGACTACATCATAAAAGAGATTTTATGTGTTATAACTGATATGTGAGTCTTCTTCCAGAGCTCAGCAACAATAGCCAATGAACATTAAACAGGGTAAAAATGTTTCTTGGTTCAATCATCAGCTCTTCCTTTTGCTTTTCCTTATTATCCATTGTTTGCTTAATTTTCCTCCACCAAAGTTTCTGCAGAAGTTAATATGTATATGCACAGGCAATGGATTGCTTTTATCACTCTCCAATTGTGTAAGTACTATCCTGTTTCTACAACTAGGGTTTAAATTATCCTTGAAGAGGCTAAGGCTTAATGTTCTTCTAAATACCCATGGTCCGCTACTCAGAATAGCATGACTTCAGTTTTGAAGAAAATGATCAATTCAAAATTTCACATTTTTTATACTGCATAGTGACTCAGTAATTCTCTTGTATCATCTCTGAGTTAACTCTCCAAGTCATCATTTTCAGTTCTAGTTAACCAAGGACTATGGTAGAGGGAGAAAAATCTAAGTTGCTCTTCTAAAAAGAGTGATTTTTGAGGTCATACTGGCTAAGCCACTTTCATAAGTGTAATGTGAAAGTAAATCCTACTTATTAGAATTTGAATATCAAAATATGTAATTTTGTTTGATGTAAGAAGGTACCATAAAAATATCCCAATAGGTTCCTGTGTCTTGAAGGCTGCTGTGAATACTTTGTTTTTCACCCAAAAGAATTCATACTGGTCTTAAACAGCAAAGGGTCAATGTCACCAGCACACATTTCTCTTATGCATACATACCTCTTCTTCTTCTTAAAACTCACAGAAGGTCACATTCTATTGACAGTTTTTAATAGTTCTATAAATGGTGATTATATTAATATTCCATTGATAACAAGGTCTTTATGAAACACCCTAGTATTTAGTATAGTGAAATACAAAGCCATATATTTTACCTTGGGTAAGAGTCAAGTTGTGACACTGTCTGAATTAAAGATCATGGTTTGTTTATAATTAAGCATAAAATCATGCATAGAAAATATGCTTCAATAATATCTAAATCAAGTAGTAATGATACTTTTCTGACAACCTCATGAAAAAGCAAAGTAAGAACAATGCCAACTGATGTTATTCTGAGATGTTGGTACCTAAGCTGTGTCTTGAGACTGAAAGATGTAAAAAGAGAAGAGCTATAGGTTTTTGACTGATAAAGGTTTCAGAAAAATAGCCTGATTTACTTGTAAGGCATAAGTGAAATTTTCCCCCACCCCATGGATGTTGATGTTTTCTAGTTTACATCACTTACTACTCTTAATTCTGTTAATATGAGCTGCATCTCTCAACTAGATTGAAAAGGACTAGGTAGAAAAGAGTGAGTAGCATTTATCTTTGCTCTTCATTCCTGAGCCACCAAAGGGCTTTCTTGCCTTCCTGAGCAGATATATCAGTCTTTCCTTGAGTAAGGATGTGTTAAGGCAGTGTCACATACTTTAAATCAATAACACCGCTAAACAATACATAGACTCTCTAGACTTTTAGATTCCCTAAATTAGAAAAGATAACATATTAAACATATCCCAGAGAAAAAGGAGAAAGAAAATATCTGCAGAGATTTACTTATCTTTATTTAAACTTTTCACAGCCACATGCATACATATGTTGATACCCTATAAATATACACAATTCTGTGTCTCTATACTTGTTCAAACAAGTGCAAACTAAAGTATGTACCTTAAAATGCAACACAGGAAGAAGCAAACAGGATGATATACGTTGGAATTCTTTAAAATTGACTCATGCTTGCCATTCCAGAAAGTATACAAGTCATGCATCTGACTCTTGACTTAACCCATAAGTAACTCGGCCAAAGCTATGTGCGAATGTAAGAGAAACACATGCTTTAGAGCATTTGCCTTAGGGATTCCCTGCTCTTATGCCAACTCCCAAGTCTCCTAAGTATCTTGAAGCATGGCTCTTGTAGCTGGAATCATCAAAGCAACAAAGATGTGCCTAGCATATGATCCCTAGGCCATTTGCTAGGCTTTGAAAAAACTGTTTTTCTCACTATATACAGCCAATGTGTGTGCTATTTGGGGGGCTGTCAATTCCCTGTAATTACATTAATAGCTAGCTTCTATGCAATCAATGGAAATATGTTGGCAGATGTAAATTAACTGAATACAAGATGAAAGACTGAAAAAAAATGCCCAAATGAAATAGAACTAAAGAAGAGAAGTGTGCTTCCATCCACTGCAGGAAATGAGGAGATACTCTCATCCCAGACATGCCTGACCACTTGTCCTTAGCTACATTTTGAGACATCTGCATCCTGGGATGCACTGTTGAAGGTTTTATGTGCCAACTCTCTGGTAATTACACAGCTTTAATTTACAGGATGTGAAACCACAATATTAACGCTCAAATTACAGAATTAACATTAAGAGTCTTCCTGTTTCATAAAATGGGTGATAATGTGAAGTGGAAGCTCTTTAGTGGTTCCTACAGATTAACTTCCCACAAATACCAGAGTTGGGCTCCTTTTTGGTGAGAATAAAAAAAATGTCAATGTGTTTTTACTCAAGGTCATATTGTGGTACACTTAGAGGGTTGCTCTGAACCCAAAAGGTCACAATTGCCCCATTAAGGTGGTGGAAGTAATTGGCGTCTACCCACTGAAAGTCGTTTGTGTTCTCTGTCAACTCAAACATAAATCATAGGGAGGAATAGAACAAGCATTCTATTACTTGAAATCAAGTTTGCATCTAGAAACAAAGCTTGCCGGCAGCATTTATTTTTCCATATATTTATTTATGCCAGGAAATTATTGATATTATTAGAAATCTGTGATATTTGACAGGTGAAGATGCACTATATTGTCTGTGACAATATCTTCTCTAACTTTATAAGTGATGACAGTATGAAACTGTTTTTCATGAAAAATATCCGTGGAATAGCCACATCTTGATTTATATGTCTGTCTATGTTCTCTGAAGCACCAAACCTTCAGCATTTTATGGAATCTAGTCTTTAAGAACTTCAACCCTAATCAAGATAATGCCAGTCAAGGACCAAGTGGAAGTCGTGGTTTAGTTCTAAAGCATGTGCTCATCAAGAGCCAAGGTCTAGATTTAACCTCTGCCCCCAAAACAAAATAGCATGCGCAGCATCTGAAATATTTTATATAAACACACAAAAACTGTGTATTATTATATTTTAAAAAGCAAGACATATTTTGGCTCCTTCTACAGGAAGTAGAAATAATGTATCACTTAGGTAAACCTGAGGCGTTCAATAAGCCACCCCATCCTGCCAAGCACAACACATTTGCTGCTTGCCATAGAAAAAAATTAAATACTTGTCCTTGTTGACAACCTGCTTCTTTTCTAGGAGATGGGAAGAGCAGACCTAATACCTAATGTTAACAAAAAGCTTGTGTTTGTACAAATCGGCTTTTTTTTTTTTTTTTTTTTTGTCCTTATTTTCAGTTGAGAAAACGAAGGCTCACAAAACTTCAAGATTTATATGTACACACACCAATTACAAGGATGAGACAAGATTTGAGGCCAGATGTGTTCATCCATAAAACCTGCTCTCCTCTACCCAGCTGACAGCTCCACATGCTCAGGATGATATGAGTGAGTCTCTGGGAAAGAGAGGGTGTTCATGTCTGTGTGGCATGGCATGCCGGGTGCTGGGGATTTGGGGGATCATAGGGGCAGCGTTTGAGCAGTTTCACTGTTACTGCTGTTCTTTTATTTCATTCATCAGTCTTTATACATTTTTTCTGTTCTTTTCTATTTCCCCTCATTTTTTAATTTTCTGATAACTTTTGGCAAGTAAGAATGAAAGCTCTACATAGTTGTCTATTAATTTTTTTTTTAAAAAAGCTTCTTTGGGAATAATTAAGGAGCACAATGTAGTACAATGAGACTCTAATTTAGAGTAAGTAGACTCAACGTGATTACAGATGCTAGGACTTTCTACCCTCATAAATGATTAGTCCAGACCAACATCAGTGTAAGAGTGATGGCCCAAAGCAGTCCATAAACATCCATTCAATTCCCATGAAAATAAACAAGTAAATTGACTAGATAGTCTCTGTAATTGCTCAAGCTATGGTAATACTTTAATATTTTGTGTATGCCCTTTTCCTTTGAGCTTTCCAGACAGAATAACAAATCTAGAATCAAAAAACAAAGCTACAGTCAACCCCCATTCTTCCACTTCCTGTGTGGTTTCATCAAACTCTGGAGTTCAATGCTTAATAGCCTAGTCCTCATTCATGTAGGAGAGGCCATATCTTTAACTAACTGCTCTATTCAACAACAGAGTGATAACCATCAACCAGATTGCAGTGGCAAGAAAAAGAGATATGCCTGACAATGGTGTGGGAAGAAGAATTTTAAAATCATATGTACACATAATGAAAGTAGTACAGAGCCTGAATGAGTAATAGAAAATAATTTGGCTTCATTCTCAATACACACACACACACACACACACACATATATATATATATATATATATATATATATATATATATATATATATAATGTAAGCATGGCTTCAAATGGTGATCTGGCAGAATGTGCAGCTCAAGGTGCAATATATTATCAATTATGAGTTAAGTTTCACACAACTACAAATGTAATCTCTGAGACCATAGAAAGAAGTTCTGATATTCTGCTTGACCCCCAAAAGAATTCCCGTAAATCATTTCTTCCAGGCAGTAGACAAAATGACAATCTGTTTAACAAGGATCTGAAATAAAATCCTGAAGATAAAATTACTATGTGTGTGGATTGTATGGCCAGATTCATGCTTCCTTATGCCCCACTGCTTATGCAATCTGAAGGTTTTTAGCCAGAGTACATAAGGTCCACTTAGACACAATGCCCATTAGCCTCTAACACCCTGCATCTCTACTGCTTCACCACTGTTTTCTTTTCCTAGGAAGTTGTCGTGGCTGTATGCAATATGACCCTCAACACAGGATGCTGGTTGATCTGCATGGGTCCGAATAGGAAGCGCTCCTTCCTTGTAGGAGAAGAATTTAGAGTTCTCATAAATTCACTTTTCATCTCTAAAGAAGACTCCCTCAGTTTTGCACTCATGTTTCAGATAGGGCCCAAAGCATTCTTGAGTTATCCAATTATGATCCTGGACTGACTGGAAATATAAACCTTTCCAGTAGAAGAGGTCTTCAATGCTCGCCGGACTAAAACATGCATGGTTTATCTGAAAAAAATCTTTTAGATTTTAGGAATATATTTCTCTTAGAAATCAAGACAGGCCATTTTTCTCCATTTTGTTCAATTTTACTATTATATATTGACATATTAACATCATATTCAATGAAATTTTTCTAGCTCTATTTTGATTGCTTGTGAAAACATACTCAAAGAGAATAAGAATTATATAAGTTACTTCCAAGTTTGACAAGAAAATATTTCCTAATAGAAAGTTATGGAAAATGCTAGAAATGACTAAAAGTGAAAAAAATGTCCTAGCAGAAATGATGGCATGGTGGTATTTTATAGTTCCTTCAGATAACAATAGAGAAGATAATTAGCTTATGGCTTCCTGGTTGAGTTTATAACTCACACTGCCCAGGAAAACCATCAGTGCCTAGTAACAGTTTAACGTGCTGCCTCTGAGCTCTGGGCTCTGCTAATGGGAATTCCTAAGAAACAACATTATGCATATGGACTGAAATTCAGCTTTGAAAATTACTTCTTGCTTGAGTATAAGATAGTTGCATTGATAAAGACTGCAATAAAGCAGGGAGCAAATGCAATAAATAAAGGGACTTGTTATTAAATTTCATACTTGAACATTATTTTGAAATTGATCACAGCATAATTTCTAATGTCTGGATTTCTGATGTCATAACAGACATTTATCTAGGAATAAGCATTCTGGGGTTATGAATTATACATGTAGTGATGAGAGGCATCTCACTGACAGTATACCTTGAGTGAAAAAAAAAATCTGTTTGATCAACAGTGAAGAAAATGATTTGTTAGGAGACCTGAAGAGAAACTGGTCCTAAAACTCAAACAATTTAGTGGCAAAATGTAAATCCTGCTCTAGATAATGTACAATGTTGGAAGTGAGGAGGTTTTGTTTAATTTTCGAAAGACATTCAGACTTTCCGTGTAAGACGCCTAGCTAGAAGCTGCCTCCATGTGATGTGATAAAGAAGAGTCCAAAGGAGAAATAATGGTATTCCAAAGAGAGAAAGGGAATACACTTTGGCGAATTATGAATTTAATGATACAATACTGGTGAGATTCCCTGGGTACGGGGTCATAGGGGATGGATGGATCAAGTGGACTCCTCATCTAGGAGATGAGCCGATGTTCTGTAGGTGAAGGGAATGCCTGTTGTACCTCGACGATGAGCCACCATTACAGCAGAGCCTCAGTTCCAGATGTGGATTTGGTGGGATATCAGCTATGCTACATGGTGCCTTAGCAGTAAAGGGAAATCTCACTGCCCTGCTTCCTTTATACATCTAAGCAGGGAGTAAACAGGCACAAAGGGCTGAAGGAATCTACACCAAGTACATTAAGCTGCTCTTAGGACCTGAGAAGAGAGAACAGCCATAAATCAGAGTGCCAGAATTTAACCCACCTCGATCCCAGGGAAGAGGCAGGGTGATAGATGTTAAGATTAGGAGGCCTAGGTAAGGATGCAGATGGCAGATTAATTTTTAGGTTTTTAAAAAATTCTTCTTTCATATATTACATCTGACTGTAGTTTTCCCTTTCTCCTCTCCTAGTCTATCCCACAGACCCTCCCTTTCCCCCAGATCCAGTGTTCCTTCGTTTCTCTTCAGAAAATGGCAAGCCTCCCAGAAATACCAAGCAAGCATTGGAATATCAAGTTTGCAGTGAAAATACATCCCTGCATATTAACGCTGGTCAAGGCAACCCAGCAGGAGAAAAAGGGTCCCAAAGTAGGTAAAAGCAACAGAAACAGCTCCTGTTCATATTTTTAGGAGTCCCACTAGAAGACAAAGCTACACAACTGGAACCATGTAGGCTCCCCGAATGTCAATTCAGCTTCTGTGAGCTCTGATAAGGCCAGTTTAGTTGATTCTTGGAGGGGTTTTTTTGTTTTTTGTTTTTGTTTGTTTGTTTGTTTTGCTCATATCCTTGACCCCTAAGGCTTCTACAGTCTTCTCTCCCAAATCCTCTGCACAATTTTCAGGAGTCCTGCCTAATGCGCCTATTGTTTGGCTGTAAATCTCTGCATCTGTTCCCATCAGTTGCTGGGTGAAACCTCTCTGATTACAATTACCCTAGGCTCTGGTTTATGACTATAGGAGAGTATCGTTAGGAATCGTTTCGTTGACTTTGTTTTTTTCTTTTTTTTTTTTTTTTTTTTTTGCCTGGCTTGTTTGGTTCGATTCTAGATCTCTAGGTTATTCAGCCCTCTGGTTTTTGGCCCTGTAGACATAGTATGTATGTGCATGCCAGTGTGTGTGTGTGTGTGTGAGAGAGAGAGAGAGAGAGAGAGAGAGAGAGAGAGAGAGAGAGAGAGAGAGAGAGAGAGCACGCGTTTGTTGGGGTTGGGCTTCCTCTCATGACATGTCTATCAATCTGGAGCAGTCAGTGGTTGGCTATTCCCACTCTATCTGTGCCACCTTTACCTTAGCATATTTTTTTTTGAGGAACTGGTTCTTTATTCCAAAATGTCACTTGTCAATATTCTCTATCAAACAATTCTACTATGGGGCTCTTGTTCTCCATTGGAGGAGAGCACAAACAAGCCAGGAAGCTGCAGGGGGTCCACTTGACAGGCCTTGAAGAAAACACCTGAACTTGGCAATTGTTTGAGGACCACTAACCCACAGACTGAAAAGAATTCTCACAGACAGTGGGTTGGCCAAGGTAACCCAACTACCCCCCTCAAAGCACACTTTCAAAATAATATAAAATGTAAAAATGCTTTACATAAACTATTCAAGATGTCTCCAGCACTGTTGGAAGGTGATACTTCAGCCTAATGTATACTGTTTTCCATAGAGAGGAACAAAGGAACGGGCCTGCCTTACTGTCAGCCAGGAAGGCTCTACTGTGGGAGACCTCAGTGCTCTGCACCAAGGCCTAGCCAAATAAGAGGGATTCTAGGAAGTTAGCCAAACAAAGAAACCCACTGGTTTTAGGTTGTGAAGGTTTTCACCTTTGACATCTTTGAACAACTTTATACTTATTTTTATTTTTTACTTTTTCCATCAGATGTGACCAGATAAGACGCTGAGAATTCTGAGACACCCCACCTCCCAGGGCCTGGTGCATGTTAGTGTGCAGGAAGCATGCTACCTCAGCCCCAGCCCTGAGCCCAGACTTGTCTCATCTCTACCCATTTTCAGCACATCTTCCAGACAGGACAACTAGTAGATCAAAAGTTTCATTCTCTCTCTCTCTCTCTCTCTCTCTCTCTCTCTCTCTCTCTCTCTCTCTCTCTCTCTCTCTCATAGTTTAATTTTGCTGCTGTTCCAGCAATTGGCTTTCCCTATCTGAATAGTAAAAGGGTTTGTAGCTCTTAAAAAATTCTACTCTAAGTAGACTTACAAGCAAACTATCAGATGTTCAAATTGCATGAGAAATGCAAGAATTATGAGATTATCGAGGCAACAAACATTCTCCAATAGATCATAAGTCTCCAACTACCAAATTTAAATATACCAAAATAAGTAAAATAACAGAAAATTTGACACTTTTTTAGTAGTAATAATCAATAATTCAAACTCAAACAAGCTGAGCAGAAAAAATTAATTGGAGAACAAAAAAAAAAAAAAAAAAAAAAAAAAAAAAACCAGCAGGGAAAGCAAGCAAAATGGATGAAAAAGCAGTAATATAAATAAAAGAAAACCAGACAGAAATATGGAAGAAAAACTGAGCAAGAATATCCAGATATCAAAAGAATAAATGAAATGTTGGAAATTAAAAGCTCATGGAACCAGAAAATTGTACAGTGGAAAGGGCTATCAATAGAGTGTACCAAGGAGATGGAAGTATTTTCGGAATAAAAGACAAGATCAAAACAACAACAAAAACTGTTGGTACCATGCATTTTGATGCTGTCACATCTGGGCAGGGCAAATGGGATAGGCGTGGCTAAGTTTCCTGGGCAGAGAGAATCTTGGGAGGAGAAAGAGAGACCAGGGGAGAAGAGACAATAATTCCTAGATGGGTTAGATGGAAGAGAAGCACATGGCTGGAATGGATGGAGATTTGGCCCTGATGAAGAACATTAGCACGAACTTGGGATTATGGATGGGAGGTAGCTTGATGGATATCATTAGAAGATGGCATGGGATTGGGGCAGGTATGCCATACTTGCCCCACTATGGGAAATAATTTAGGGGATTAATATCTGCCCCGCCCCAGGTGATAGCCTTTTATTGGTCAAACAATAACAATAGGCAAGGTGGGTCACAGAGACAGCAAGCAGTAATTAGCATCAAAATACATCAGACCAACTTCCAACAAAAAACTAAAACAACAACAACAAAATTTTACTGAATAATGATCAGTGTATTCACAGACACATTGAAGAGTCTAAGTTTAGAATCTACTGTAAAGGATAAGGTGCTGAGATGAAAGAACAGAGCCTCATAAATAAATAAATTACATGAGAATCTCAATCATGACTAAAGGGGGCTAGACAAATTTAAATATCTCTTCATAAAAGACCATGAAAAAAAAAAAACTAGAAATAGAATGAGCAGATCTCAGTGAAATAGAGGCTATGTACAAGAATTCCACAGCCAATATTATATTCAATGGAGAAAAAACAGAACTCACAGGTAAAGTCAGGATCAAGGCAAGGGGGTATCTACTCTTTTCACCTTACTCAATGTAGATGTTTCAGCTAGAACCATATTCTAGTTTCCTTTCAGTAGCTATGATAAAAAATACCCAGACATAAAGCAACTTACATGAAATAGGGTTTAATTTCAGCTTAAAATTTGAAGTTACAGTCCATCACCTGAAGAAATCACCCGAAGGAAGGAACTTCAATAGGATGATCATATCAAATCCACTATCAAGATCAGAAAAAATATTACATACATGATCACTTGCCTTCTTGTTTGTGCTCCCGCTACTTCTCCACTCTGGTACAGATTAGTACCCTCTTGTCTAGTGCTTCCGCCTTGCATGTCAATCAAATTAATTTCCCCCTGGAAACACCCATTGGCTATCACAATTCCTCATGGAGACTGTTTTTCCAGATGATTATGTATTGTACCAAGTTGATAATGTTAACCAACACAAACAATACATCAATAGAAAGAAATAAACAAGAAAGCAAGAAGTAAAATTTCCTCTATTTATACATATGGATCTATGCTTTAAAAAACTCAAAGGACTCCATTGGAATGTTCTCTTATCTGAGAAACTTTCATCAAATACTAGGATACAAAAGTAGCACACACAGTTCAGTAGTCTGCTTGGATAGCAATAATGAATTAACTGAGAAAGAAACTAGGAATAGAATTTTACTAATAGAAATTTGAAAGCAAAAAGCAATAGTTTGAAAAAATGAAATAACTTGGAGTAACCCTTGCCAAAAATATGAAGTATCTCTGCGGAAGAGGAAAGTAAGACCCTGAAGAAAGAAATTGAAGATCATAGAGATGTGGATCAGGATTCAAGATTGTGAAGAAAGTCACACTAAAAAAAAAAAAAAAAAAAAAAATCAACCTACGCATTCAATACAACACTCATAAAAATTTCAATGTTACTCCTTATAGACAAAGAAAAGACAGTATCTTAGAAGTGATTTCAAAACACAAACAACACAAACAGCTAGAAAAACTCTTAGCAGGAAAAGCAGTGCTGGAGGCATTATAAAGTCTAATCCTAAATTATACTCCAGAGCTATTGTAGTTAAAACGTCATGGTACTGAAAGAAAAGGGACACATAGACCAATGTAATTGAATAGAAGAGACATAAATGTACAAAGCTGTAGCCACTTAAAGCAGAGAGAGAGAGGGCTTGTGTGTGTGTGTGTGTGTGTGTGTGTGTGTGTGTGTGTGTGTGTGTGTGTGTTTGTAGGTTATACAATTAAAAAGGGGTCTATAGTAGGGATGGAAGATTTTGAAAAGAAGTAGAAACCCAAAAGTGTAATAGAATAGAATACCTGTGATGTGAAAGCTGGGAGAATTATATGCTTAGGAGGAAGAGAATCAGGAAAGGAGAATGAGAAGAGGATAGGAATGCCAAGTGGAAGAAAATAAGAATAAATCACATACGTATATACATATGTGTGTGCAAAAAATATCAATATAAAATCTACTATATTTTATGTTAAAGAAAATTAGGTAAAGTATTTATTCTTAGATTGAAAGTATGTAAGTCAAAGAATGTTTCTATAATATAAAAGATGGCTTCAAATTCACTTGGAAATAATATTTATTTTTAAATTATATATACACCTCACTTTCATCATCTGTAAAATTGGAATTATGACACTTTGGGGAAAATTTCTTGGGGATTAGCTACTTAATGTTTAGTGCATAGTTTATTATCATAAGTTTCTTAGAAACTGGAATGAATATGTGATGAATACGAAGGTGGTGAATAAATCAATGTAAATCAAACCATTGCATATATAGTAGATGTATACATAAATTATATGGAACAGGGTACTAAAATGTTTTAAGTGGAAGAAAGAAACAGAGCCTGGCAAGCAAAAATGGCTCACTCCTAATAGATGAGAATTTATGCATAGCTTACTGTCCGTCACCAAAGAAGGGGCTTAAACCAGCCAGCTGTATTTTGAATAAGTCTTGAATGTGTAGTTGTATTTTCAAACATCCAGCAACTGAAAGTTTGAAACATGGATTATTTTCAGTTATCTGAGCCATAGAATTCTTTACCAGAAAAGTATATGCACTTTCCTAGCATTTGAAAACTATTGTCTTCCATTCAATGGCCTCGTGTCTTCCCTGCTTACATGTCTCATGACCGTGTCATTTTATGTTGCCTGGACTATCTGTCCTTGGGAATTCAGAGAATCAAACTGCCTGCCTGGCTTGATTTTTTTCCATGTTACTGCCCATATATACTTCATGAGTCTGTAACCTGGTTTCAGAGAAATTCAACTGCATCTGGCAAGAATCTTCAGAAATAAGAAAATCTCATCGACTTTAGATCAGGACCATATTCAAAATTTGTTTATTACATTTAAAAGTATTATAGCACTAAATATTTTATTTGGCATCTGGTACATTGCCATGACATTAGTTACTGAGACCTTGAAAGGTGTAGAAACTGCGTCTGAAAAATTTCCATACATAGTCACCAACAGAACATGAACATAATCTATTCTAAGGCACTTTAGTTGGTATTATTTCTAAAACTACAAAGCCATTTCCTGCTATTGTACATAGAAACAGAAGCCTCTACATGGTTCTTGTTTTCTATTTTATTTTAAATAAATAAATTTTATAACATAAATGATATTTATATTCTAACTTAAATATGTATTATCTAAAACATATTTTAAACAGTTTCACAGACCTTTCTGGCATCAAAAATGGGTTTAATGAAAGGTTAATTGGGTTGGAAAAGAAAAATTTCTCAGAATTATTCAATCCTACATATATGATAAGATTCATAACTTATTAGAAGATTACTTTAGATAAATTGACCAGGTTATTCCTTTTTGAGTACTTCTCAGCCTTCCTAATGCCGGAAACTTTTAATTCAATTTCTCATGTTGTGGTGACCCAAATCACCACAAAATTATTTGCATTGATGATAGTTGATCATTGTAATTTTGCAATTGTTATGAATCATAATGTAAATATCTGTGGGGTTTTTATGATCATAGGGGACTCTGTGTAAGGATCATACTACAGTCCGCAAAGAAGCCATGACCCACAGGTGAAGAAATGCTGATCTAGACATCATTACAATTTTCTGAGAATCCAAATTCTGTTACATGACAGAATATGAATCAAAGTAATTAAGTATTTAGACATCTGTATACCAGTTACTATGGTCTACTTCAAATCAACCCCAATAGTGGTTTCCATCTTGTTTTAAGACTTTTTCATATCCTAACTGTTGGGTCTCAGAAATTCTTGAGTCTTCTGTTTCAAGTTTTGGCCTATTTCATTATTTCTGTAGAAGCACAAAGAACATAAAATTTGTTGTTTTTTTTTTTTTTTCCTAGAACTATAGCTGAAATTACCAGGAGCTTTTATTTGAAAGGATGTGCTTTACTGCCATTAAGAGTGAAGTCAACTTTAGGTTACCAATCCAGAAAAGAGATCATGAGAGGGGAAGAAGAAATCTTAAGGGAGGTAGGAAAGTGGTAATGAGATATATATGGTAGGAAGACAGAAACGAGGATCAAATGGGAGGATAAAATGCAGAGGGGTAGGGGGGATAGTAGGAGAGAAAAATGAATAACAACGAAATTTAATGATATGAATTCATGAATACATGACCAAACCCATCTTTTGTGTGTTAATCTAAAAATTATAAATTCAATAAAAACATTGTTTCTCCATTTGTCACTATTCTATTGCTGCTATGAAACACCATAATCATGATTTGTAAAGGAAAATTTTTAAATGGGCTTGCAGTTACAAGGGGTCAGAGGCCATGATGGCAAAGTGAAAGCATGGCAGCCAAAATAGCTGAGAGTTCATATTTCAAGCCATCAGACAGAGATCATATTTAACATGGCACAAGTCTTTTGAAACCGCAAGCCTGCCCCAATTTCACACTTTTTAAAAACAAAACTATACCTTCTAATTCTCCCCAAATAGTTCCACTAGCTGGGGACTAAGAATTCAAACTTATAATCTTATAGGGAACATATTCATTCAAATCACTGTGATCTTAGTAGATTGAATCAAGATTATACATACAATACTGTTATACTTAGTAACATGGGCTTCTTTGTTTGTTTGGTTTTTGTTTTTTTTTTTTTTTACTTTTTTCTTTCTTTTAATTTTAAGATTATACTTTAATTGCATTTCTCCATTCCTATGTACTCTTTCTAACTCTCTTTTCAATTTATAGTCTCATTTTTCACTAATTGTTATTGCATGCATATAGGAATATGTATATATGCTTATGTGTCTAACCACAATCTGTTCAGCCTGTATATGTTACTTGTATATATGTTTTCAGGGCTGGCCATTTGATATTGGACAGCCAATTGGTATGCTCACCTCCGCAGGAGACCACCAACCCTCACTCCCAGCTTTGCTCCCTTGCCTAGAGTTGTCTGTTTAGGGTTGACGGCACAGGTGCTTTTCTTCTTCCACTATTGACATGTTCTATTTTCCTTAGAGGTAAAGGATGGGAAGGACATATCCTTCTACTTACATAGAAGATTTTCAGTAACTGGTGATTTTATAGTTGGATATTTTATAAACCTGCGAAAAATGCCATTACCAGTACCCATGAACCAACTAACAACACCTCTTCACAGGGCACCGTGTTTGATGTGGCCTGAACTCTACTGTGCATTTGAACAATACATTTTCCATCAAGTCTCTCCCAGAAGGTAAGACATCAAGTTGCTTCACAAATTGAAAAGTATAAAGTAAGACCTTGTTATAAACTAGTTGTTACTCTTAGTTTTCCCTCCATTTCAACTTTTGATGAAATAATAGACTACAGGAGCACAATTAGAAAGCATTCATAAAGTATGTCAAAAATTATCAGTAACACATACCCAAATGGTCACAAATATATTCAAGATATTTACACATTAGTCATCTATTATGACTCCTTGCTAACAGGGAAAAAAAAAGATTATGTGTACAAGCACACTTCTATCGAACAGGAGCAGAGGCTACCATCATTATAGCAAGCTTTGAGCCTCAATAGCAAATCACTGAAGAAAACCCACTTATGCTCTCCAATGCAAACCATTGCTACATACAACAAACCTCATCATATAAGTTTAAAAAGCTTAGGAGTTTCTTGTTAGCCAGCAGTGTGTTCAACTAAAATTGGCAATTCCCCATACCTCTCAGGAGAAAAATTGAGCCAAATAATCAGTTAGTATATTAATTTAACAAACAACCCAATTAAGTACAGGACTAAAGAAATATTCCACCCATTGATCTAGATGAACATGAAAGGGAAGAAGAGAGACAAAGTCTACAGAATGGCACCCCACAAACACCGTGAAAGTCTCTGTTACTAGACCTGGAACAAGGAGGGGAAATTCCTGCTGTGATGTGTAGTAATTCTTTGGGTCAAAAAATGAAAGGATGAAATCAGAACAATTTGAATTTGAATTGGTTACCTGTAAAAGAAACTGATGTTCTTGAGAGTGAAGAAGATGGACTAAACATCATCCAGAGGGAAAAAGCTCAAATGAATGGAGAAACTGAGAAATGTTCGCTTCAAATTATGTTGCATTTTCCTGCTGAGACAAATTACAACCTTGAGGGTACTGATGAACTACGCAATTGAAGTAAATTAATTACCCAGAGTGGTTTTAAAGAAATAATTGAAAAGTACAAGAGTGATGAAGACCAGAGACAGGCAAGTACTCAATTTTGAGAAGATAAAACACAATTTATGGGAACTAAAGTATTTCAATGTTAATTTTCTAAATAAATAAAGCAACTCTCATTAAGATGTATCACGGGTTCACAAATAAAAACTCAATTCAGAGTTTTTATAGTTCCCCTCACCAATCAGCATTTTCAGTTCATTAGAAATATGGCAGGTATATCTTACATTTTAGAAATATGCTTCTCATCATCAATTATGGACTAGATTATAGCATTGCTGATTTGTAGCTAGCTGATCAATGACAACAGTATGGTTATCACTAAACAAAATGTATCTAGAATCGCTGAAAGCAGCTCTTCTCTTGACCTTGACTTACTCATTATCTTTAGAGATAGTTTAGCCTTCTGTGGCAAGCATATAGAAGTAGAAGAAATAAATAAGCAGTATGATGGAATTTGGATTAAGATAACTTAATTTGGCAGAGACATGAGACAAGTAAGAGCCAATGAAATTTTTAGCTAGAATACTGGGTATTATCTGACAATAAGAACAAAATTGGCTACGTCAGCATGGGGTGAGAAGGTACAGAAATGATAAGCCTATCTCAATTTCTAATTCCGTGTTGAGAGCTACCACATGATATGTAGCAATAAGCTTATTTTTCCAAGAATTACCTAGAAAATTGAAGAACATTAATCTGGGTCGCTCTGTAACACTGCATCATTGCAAGAAAAGTCTGCCTAGCTTCGAATATGACAGCAATATAATTAAACCAAATCACATTTGCATCACATGCTGAAGAAAGGAGCTCAAGACTCTCATGACTCCAGACTCAAGAATCCACGGGGCCAGGTGGCCTGAGGACAGAAGCACATGAGCATCAGGAGCCACCGAGACATTGAGGTGATACAGTCAACAATCATCTTGTCACTAGGAAAAAGTTTTCTGCATTGAATTTTATCTTGTGCTTTGAGATTATTGGAATTATAGATGTTAAATAGTATCACTATAGAAACTACAAGTATACAATATTATACACAAGAAGATGTTATTGTTTTCAGATTTAGTTTGCTGCAATGCAGGTTTTATATACTATTTCCAACCACTTCTATAATTTTAGATATTAGGATTTAGTTATGTCACAAAGCTTTAATGTATTATTAATATTTACCATTTTTAACTAAGATAAACATTTTTATGAGAAAGTGAAGAATTAAATATAATTTTTAAAAATAATAACTAAGAGCCTAAAACAGAGTTCTCAGATGTTGGGACCAAAAAATTTGCCGGGATGTGAAGGATCCAAGCCAGTTTCTATGACTCCAAAGACAAAGTGGTCTTTGTATTCCAAAACAGCCAAGACTAGATAAATGATCCATCTCATAAGCAAAACAAAACAGGGGAATGATCTCAGCCGCTATAGCACTTATATGTGAGGGTATGTTTGCTGAAAAGAGGCACCACACACAAAGGCAATTTCTAATAATATTTTCTATAATGAAATACAATTTGACAAATAATACCCTCCAAAATGTCTAACATGTGACTTCTAAATTGGACCTAAATGACAAGTTAACAACAACAACAACAACAACAAAAGTGCAGTCTCCCACCACAGTCTCAGGCAGGAGCAACAGCAACTCCAGAAGTTTATGAAGGTGAAAGAATATACTTAGTGTACTCAAGGAACAGAAATGTCAGTGCGATTTGAATTTTGCAAAAGTAAAGGAAAGTAGTTGCAGGCAAGTCACACAGATGGATAAAAATGGCCAAGGGAAAGGCAGTGGTGGCTTCCTTCATTCTATATACACAAGGGAAGGATTAGAAAGATGTGTAAATGGAAATCACCTTTTTTGGTTAATTTTAAAAAAAATGTCACTTATGGTTACAGCCAAGGTGATGGCTTCAAGTGAAAGCAAAACACGGATGGAGACAAAAATGCTCAAATGTTTGTGAAGAGCAAGGTTTGCTCTATAAATGCAGAAGCATGAATTTAACCTCTGAACTTTGGTTCTTCCATGTGTATAACGGGCAGTATGGTATCTACATTTGATAAATCCCATCCTTGCAGATGACTCATATGCTATGTCAGTGTATGATCTAAAATTTCTAAATACATGACTAAATAAACTTGGTTTTTTTTTTTAATCAGTTTGGGAACATAAGGAAGACAAATACCTTTCCAGTAAGATTGGGATAATCTGAGCTTGGTATATAGATGAAAATCTTTGCATTCTTTTCATATACGTCCAAAGTCTGCAGTGAATATAAATAAGGCACTGATGATTTTTAAGACTGATGATTAAATATAAAGAAATAAAACTGGAGGAGAGAATAGCCATTAGATTTGAGGGTAATAACAGAAACCTTTAGTGAGCACAAAGCACATAAATATATTATGTGGTTTAAAGCCTTATAAGTGAGCTCCAAGGATTTGTTTATGTATTTAATCATCTTCAAACAATTCTTTCAACATATAGCCTCTGGTCTAGAATATAGACATAACTTCTTTTTCTTGCCTGACTAGAAGCTGTTGCTGTTGGAATAACTCACCCCTTGCCTTAATCCAAATAAGGCAGTTGTCTTTTTCCTTTGCTTTCCTTTGTATTTTTTGTTTGTTTGTTTTTGGTATGATATGAAAAGGGGGCTATGCCAGCAGATATCAAGTAAAGGACAAAATACTTCAGGATACTTGTGACTGGCAGAAACAGAAGCCATGGCTAAGCTAGGGAAATTGCACTGACTTGGAATGCTCAGGGAACATGTGAAAATGTGCTGAAGGCAGGAAGTCACCTGAGCAGCAACAGGCATTTGATGCTGGACCTTCTGTATTCCTGAGCCCTGAAGGCCCACTGCTTGCTTCAGCAACCTTGGCTGATGGCCTACTGCTTTCTCAGTGGTGACATGGCACCACAGAGAGAACTCATAACAAAATTGTCTGCCATTTGTTTGGTCAATGATGTCCTCAGATACTACATACTACAGTCTTGGTTCTGTGGACTTTCTTAACTAAGCTTGAAGACTTAGAAATGGATAACTGGGCAACAAGTACCAACCTAACTCCTAGGTGGCCTAGTTTGACACCAGATTTTGAAGGTGCGCAATATCATTTCAATCATGTTTAAATTTTTTTGTCAGGCATGGGCATATCTTGTCAGGTTAGCAATGTGACCTTTCCAAATTTTTTTTTTTTTTTTTTGAACACATAAGGAAAAAAGGCAAAAAAAAAAAATCTTTTTTGTCAACTTGGAAAGTGTATCCCAACAGTAACCCCAATGTAAATTTTCTTTTCAGTTGGTTGCAGTCTAGGTTTTAATTATTATTGAGTTTCTAAATAGACTTATAGGCCATGGTTTGTATTAGGGTGTTCATGAAAATGAGAAGAGGTCTGATGTCCTTCAATCTCTGTTAATATCATTCTTGAAAGTACCATTCCACCCCAAAGCCTGCTGAGGTTCTCCAGTGCAAGTCCCAAAAATATAGTTTTCTTGGGCTTCTCTCAGTTTACTTCCACTTTTGTATCTCAGGCCTAAAACCACCAGAGTGTCCTTGTGTACGTCAATGTCCTCCACATGCACTGTTTGATCCTCATACTCCAACTCATGGATATTTAATTCTGTCTTTTGGTGAAAATTATAATTATTTAAATAACCAACACCCAGAGATTGTACTATTTTGTGCTTTTGGCCCAAGAACTAATTCCGCAGCTGTGTGGGTCTGCAAGGGTAATTAGAAGCTTGCCCGTTGTAAACTAAGCACACAGACTGACTGGAGCTTGGCATTGCCACATTCTAGTCTCAAGACAAGATAAATAAATGTGTATCGTGAACCCCCTTTTTCAACATTTTAAATGACCTGTTGGCATATAGACCTTAAAGAATATGACCTTAGGTAATAAATAAAATGGTTCTGTGTGAAACAGCTTAGAACCTGTAGAAGCCAATTTTACTCAGCTGCTTAAGAGCCTGACACACCGTTAGGGGACTCAGGTGATTATCACATCGAATGATACTACAATGCATTTCAGCAATGCGAGAGACTCATCCATTCTCTCTGTGCATGCAAAGGCAGCTATGCACGCTGTTTGCTGCACACTTCAGCCAAGAATGGCATGACCTTCCTGGGAGCTAAGGTGCAGCCGCAGAGTCTGTCTTGGCTCAGGGCCCAGGAACTGGGCTCTCTGGATGCTAAGGGCATCACACTGTGCCCTAGAAGTCACGATAAACTAAGGCTTTCTCAAAGTCAGCAGGCATGCACAACCTGAAGAGTTTAGCATTAGGTTTTGTTGTTCCCAATGAATTAGTATCTTCTTTGTCACAGAATGAAATACATTAAGAGCGTGCTGTTAAAGAGCATCTGTGTGATGAGCCTGGAGAGTGTAAGATCCAGAGTCAGAGAAATGGGCTTAAGTCTTAACTGCTAGGATAGATCTCAGCCAAATCATGCACTGCCCACAGCTACTGAGAAATGAAGCCTCTTTCCCTGTGGAATGGGAGCAAGGATAGACAGGTGTATTTCTAGTGAGTACTACAGTCTAGACACCTGTGCTGTGAGATGCATGGCAGTGCAACAGCTCCATGGACATCTAATTTCAAGATGAGATGCTACGTGACTCCAAGATGGTGGCGAGCAGTGTGGACCGTGTTTAGAAACTCTAGTAAATAATTCAGGAAATTGCACAGAATTCTTAACGAGGAACACCAAGCTCCCCAACCCCACTACAGCGGGAGTACTCCACAGTTCGAAAGGAACAAAATAAAGAGAACCTGCGTACCCCTGAACACGGGAGAAACGCCATAGCGGCAGCAGCAGCAGCTGAGGTTGGTAGCTGGGAACCCTCTGGTAGAGGTGATTGGCGAGGTGACTGGTGGGAATTGCTGCAGGAGAGAGGACTCAGTGCAAGATTTGGGCCCCCGAGACCCTAGCTGAGCTCAGCTTTCAGTTTGGGCCCAGTGACCCAAGCTCAACTCGGCCCGGGGTTCGGACCCTTAGACCTACACTGAACTTGGTGCGCAGTTCAGCTCCTCAGACTCTATCTGAGCTTGGCACACAGTTCTGGCCCTTAGATTCTAGCTGAACTCAGTGTGCAAACTGAATTCGGTGAGCAGTTTGGGCCCAGAGACCCTAGTTCAACTCGGCACAGGGTGTGAGCCCTGGGACCCTGACTGACCTCAGTGCGAAGTTTGAGTCCAGAGACCCAAACTGGGCTAGGTGTGCATTCGGCCCCCAAGACTCAACAAGAAAGAGAATTTCAACCAATTTCTCTTATGAACATTGATGCAAAAATACTCAATAAAATGCTTGCAAGATGAATACAAGAACACATCAAAGATATAATTCACCATGACCAGGTAAGCTTCAATCCAGGCATACAGGGATAGTTTAATATATGGAAATCCATTAATATAATCCACCATATAAACAAACTGAAAATAAAAAACTACGTGATCATTTCCTTAGATGCAGAGAAAGTATTTGATATAATCCAACACCCATTCATGTTTATAGTTTTGGAGAGATCCAGGATACATAGCACATACCTCAACATAATAAAGGCTATATACAGAAAGCTAATAGCCAACATCAAATTAAATGGGGAGATACTCAAAGAAATTCCTCTAAAATCAGGAACAGGGAAAGGCTGCCTACTCTCTCCATATCTCTTCAATATAGTACTGGAAGTTCTAGCCAGAACAATAAGACAACAAAATGAGATCAAGGGGATCCAAATAGGAAAGGAGAAAGTCAAACTATCCGTCTTTTCAAATGAAATGAGAGTGTACATAAGTGACTCCCAAAATTTCACCAGAGAACTCCTACAGCTGATAAACAACTTTAGCAAAGTGGCTGGATACCAAATTAACTAAAAAAAAGTCAGTAGCCTTCCTATATACAAATCACAATCATGCAGAGGAAGAAGTTAGGAAAACGACACCCTTCATATTAGCCATAAGCAATATAAAATATCTAGGAGTTACGTTAATCAAGCAAATGAAGGACTTGTTTGAAAAATTTTTCAAAACTCTGAAGAAAGAGATTGAATCTGAAATGAGAAGATGGAATGATCTCCCTTGTTCGTGGATTAGGAGAATTAACATAGTAAAAAATGGCCATCTACCAAAAGCAATTTATAGATTCAATGCCATCCCTATCAAAATACCTACACAATTTTTAAAGACATTGAAAGTTCAATTCTGAACTTCATATGGAAAAACAAAAAACCCAGAGTAGCTAAAATAGTCTTGTACAGTAAAAGATCCTCCGGAGGAATCTCCATACCTGATCTCAAGCTGTACTATAAAGCAACAGTAAATAAAACATCATGGTACTGGCACAACAATAGGCAAGTTGATCAATGGAATCAAATCG
The DNA here is from genome assembly GCF_903995435.1 of Acomys russatus. NCBI lineage: Eukaryota > Metazoa > Chordata > Mammalia > Rodentia > Muridae > Acomys > Acomys russatus. Next base: position 23,892,857 of record NC_067144.1, on the reverse strand, counting down.
AAGACCCATATATGAATCCACACACATATGGTCATTTGATTTTTGACAAAGGAGCCAAATCTATTCAATGGAAAAAGTATAGCATCACCAACAAATGGTGCTGGTCTAACTGGATGTCCATGTGTAAAACAATGCTATTAGACCCATATTTGTCACCATGCACAAAAATCAAATCCAAGTGGATTAAAGACCTTAATATAAATCCAGAGTCACTAAATCAGTTAGAAAAAAAAGTGGGGTGGGGAAGAGCCTGGAACATATTGGCACAGGAGACAACTTCCTGAACAGAACACCAACAGCCCAGGCCTTAAGGTCAACCATTAATAAATGGGACCTCATGAGGCTGAGAAGCTTCTGTAAGGCAGGAGACACTGTCAAGAGAACAAAGCAACAGCCTACAGACCGGGAAAAGATCTTCACCAACCCTACATCTGACAAAGGTCTAATATCCAAAATATATAAAGAAATCAAGACATTAAACACCACCAAAGCAAATAGCCCAGTTGAGAAATGGGGCTCAGAATTAAACAGAGAATTCTTAACAGAGTAATAGCGAATGGCTGAGAAACACCTAAAGAAATGCTCAATGTCTTTAGTCATCAGGTAAATGCAAATCAAAACAACTCTGAGATTCTGTCTTACACCCATCAGAATGCTGAAGTGACACCACATGCTGGCGAGGATGTGAAGAAAAAGGAGCACTCCTTTATTGCTGGTGTGAAGGCAAACTAGTACAGCCACTTTGGAAATCTATCTGTGCTATATCAGAAAACTGGAATAAAGCTTCCTCAAGCCCTAGCTACTCCACTCCTTGTAATATAATCAGAAGTAGCTCCAGCACACAACAAGGACATATGCCCAACCATGTTCATAGCGGCCTTATTCATAATATCCAGAACCTGGAAACAGCCTAAGTGTCTCTCAGTAGAAGAATGGATAAAGAAACTGTGGTACATTTATACTATGGAATACTACTCAGCTATTAAAAACAAGAAATTCCTGAAATTTGTTGACAAAGAGATTGCACTAGAAATGATCATAATGAATGAGTTAACCCAGAAGCAGAAAGTGTCACATGGTATATACGCACTTACATCTGGACACTAGCCCAAGGGGCATGTCCCATGAAAGTCTTCACTTACCAGCAAAGTGGGACAGAGGGGAAGACTGCCTATTGGGACTCTAGGGTAGAGAAGCATGGGAGAATGGGGAAGTAGAGGGATCCAGATGGTCCTAGAAACCTACAAGAAGAACATTATGACGGGAGGATCTGGGCCCATGGGTCCTGCTCAAACTATAGCACCAGCGTGCAGTAAACTTCGAAGTCCTACTCAGATCTAGCTAATGGACAGGAAATTCTCCACAGTTGAGTGGCAAATGGAGACTGACTTTCACATAAACTCTGGTATCCCATACTTGAGATGCTGCAGGGATATCATGTTGACTGGGAAGCACAAACTACTACACTTTGAACTTCTCTACTGGGGCTTGCATTCAGTCTATGTGTATTCATCAGGCTGTCCAAATACTATTCCCTAATTATTATGCATGCAGGGCTCCCTTAGTAGAGGACTATTTCAATTGAGTCTTCCTCAGAAAGTAGTCTGGAGCTCTGTTCCACCCTTCCTCTATTCACACTTTTCACAACTATAAAACATGCTTTGCCACTTGAGACCTGGTCCCTCCTTCTCCGCCTCTTCATCCTTTAGCCTGAACACCTAATTAAGTCAAGCAGTTACCATTTTACATAGGTTTCTACTCCTTGGAAGATACAAACAGAAATACACAATAAGGGATAACATGATCTCATTTCATTATCAAAACAAAGCAGTGGTTAATAATACCATCCTTGATTTACAAATACACAAACAGGAGTATGGATAACTTAAAAACTTCTTATTATATAAAGTTGTGAAAATATATTATGATAATATATGTGGAAAGGTTTTATAATCAGTTTTTTATTTTAGGGAATAAGCATAATCAGAATGTGCAGGAATAGTTTGTTTCTTTCATGCTGGTTCCCTGATATGCCATAGTGCATCCTGTATATCTGTCAGGATCTTTGCTTTGTACCCATTTCTGTTGTATAGCTACAACCAGCCTGAGCAATAACCTAAATTATAAAGCAGAAAGGACATTTTGAGAGTCTCAAAAGTTGTAGGCAGAAAGTGAATGAAAAAGGGAAGTCATGAGACAGGAATTGTTCTTTAATCCCCAAATGGCACCATGAAATAATTTAGGCCATTTCTTGTATTGCTTTTATTACGGATGAAGAAGAAGAAGGGCAGAAAGTAAATCTGAGTGGAAAATTAGCAGTTAAGTGAGGGTGAGTCAAAATAGCACAGGGGATGAGAGGGACAAGGTCCCCTGTACTGAACGGAATCAGAAGTTTTCATGATATTTGCTGTTTCCCTTGATTGTAAAGGGCCAGAAAAAAACAAGTAGGATAAAATTGTTGTGTTTGTAAGATTCCCAATAGAGTTTCTAACAGAGATGCACTGATTATACCAGCTGATGTATTTGGAATCCTTTGGGAGTCAAAAAGCCCATGTCTTCAAGATGATTGAATACCACCTCTAAGAGACTCAGCAATGTCATAGAATACCAGGGAGCTTGGAGAACTGAATGAAACAGGGGCTCCTCCTTCCTGCTAGCACAGACAGGCCTCTCTGCTGACTGAAATGCATTCCTGGGGGTAGAAATGTCGGCCTGTCTCTCCCTTGAGGGTGGTAGGCAGCGGGTAATTTCTGCCTCTATTGAGTCACTGGAGGCTTTATATGCTCTCAGTTAGCCACTAGACACTTATGTTTCTAGTGCAAGGACTATAGAATGTCCTTGTGCTGTGATCATGCAAGAGGGCCTGTGAATTTATCTACCCTCTTCTTGGCACTTACCCTTTAGTCCTGGTTCAATCCAGAGGGTCTACAACAGTGTTTTTCACCTTTCCTTAAAGGTCGCTGTGACCTGTTGACACAGTTCCTCATGTTGTGCATCATAATTTCAATATCTGATATGCAGGATATCTAATATGTGACCCCAAAGAGGTTGTGAGCCACAAGGTGAGAACTACTGGTCTTCAAGAACCTTGACCTGGAAGATCTGCCTTGAGCATCTCATCCATGTAAAGGAAGAGACAGACAGCTGCTGCACCCTGCATGGGTGACACAAGTAAGCATGGATTTACATGACCAGTTCAATCTATTAGTCAAAACAAGGAATGAAAGCAGCCTAGAAATGTATGTACACTTCCACAGACAAAAGTCTGCTCCACATCCATTCTAGTTCTCACCCACTGGCAGACAATCCAAAGACTGCCTACCACCTGTTTAAAACAAAAGGACCCCATTTTTAAAATTTGATGATTTCAAATGGAGTACAAAGCTAAACAGAGAATTCTCAACAGAGGAATTGCAAATAGCCATGAAATACTTAAAGAAATGCCAGGGAAAGGCAAATTGAGACAACTCTGAGATTCCATCTTAACACCTGTCAGAACAGCTAAAATCCAAACCTCAAGTGACAGCACATGCGGGCAGAGATGTAAAGAAAGGGGAACACTCCTCCATTCTGGTGGGAGTACAAACTTACACAACCACTTTGAAAATCAATCTGGTGATTTCCAAGAAACCTGGGAATAGTTCTACAACAAGACCATTCTGGGCCATATACCGGAAAGATGCTCCACTATACAACAAGGGCATTTGCTTAACTATGTCCATAGCAGCTTTATTCATAATAGCCAGAATCTGGAAACAACGTAGATATTCCTTAATGGAAGAATGGATAAAGAAACTGTGCAAATTTTCACAATAGAATACTACTCAGCTATTAAAAACAAGGAAATCTTGAAATTTGCAGGTAAATGGATAGAACTAGAAATGATCATCCTGAGTAAGGTAACCCAGACCCAGAAAGAAATGCATGGTATATACTCACTTATAAGCAGATAATAGGCAAATAATACAGGATAACCACCCTACAATATACAGACCTAAATAAACTAAATAACAAGGAGGACTCAAGGGAGGATGCTTAATTCTCATTCAGAAGGGCAAATAGAATAGACATCAAAGTGGTTGAAGAGAAGGAACAGGATGGGAGCCTACCGCCTACCATAGAGTTCCTTTGAAAGACTCTACCAAGCATGGGATCAAAGCAGATGATGAGACCCACAGCCAAACTTTGGGGGTGTAGCACAGGGAGTCTTATGGAAGAGCTGAGAGAAAGAAGGACCTGGAGGCTACAGGAGCTCCACAAGGTGGCCAAAGGAGTCAAGAAATCTAGGCAGGGGCAGGGGTGGTGGTGGTGCTGCAGAGACTGATGCACCAAAGACCATGCATGGTGAAGACCTAGACCCTCTGCTCAGATGTAGTCCATAGGCATCAATATGCTTGTGGGACCCATAATATGGTGAGCATGGGGTACCTCTGAAATAGACTTTAGTGCCCACTTGTTGATCACCTCTCCCTAACAGGGCAGCCTTGCCAGGCCATAGAGGAAGAGGATGCAGGCAGTCTAGATGAGCCTTGATAGGCTGGGGTCAGATGATAGGGGAGGAGAGTTCCCCCTTTGTTAGGACTAGGTAAGGGGTAAGGGAGAACAGAGAGGAGAGGACAGAGTGGCTACAATCGGGATGTAATGTGAATAAATTAAAAATTGAAAAAAAGAATTAAAAAAAGACATCTCTTAATATTTACCTAGATATTTTTAAAATGAGACCATGCCATATTCCCTTGGCCTAAATCCTACAGTTGTTTTGTGATTATATGATCAGTTATGTAAACATGCTCTTAGAAAAAAAGACGTCTTTTCTCCACCCATTGTTGCCCCATGGAAGGAGAGCAGATATCTTCCTGGATTTTCTCTATGCATGTGTTTAATGTCCCTGGAAATGTTTTGTGGCTAATCTGATGTTTGAAGTTTGGATGAATAACACAGGAAAGACTCAATAGTATACTTCCTGCTTTAGGGAAGGTGTCCTTATAATGATTCAGCGACATCTCAGCTTTTCCTCATTGTTTGCCATGAGTGGGTTCTATTTCTAAGGCATGAATTGCCTAGGTTACCCTGACCATGATCCAGCTTACACACCTGGGCCTTAACAGTAAAGGAAAGATGCACTTGTCCAATAGAGCACAAATATCAACCCCTATACTACTATAAAGACTAAGATAATATTTGGGCTTCTGCTTCAACTGAGTTTTCTTCTCATCTGGTCATAGCTCAGGCTAAGAAGATCTCCTTGATTGAGAACTCCTCAGAAGTACAAATAACTGTAGGTCCAAATATTCTTAGTAACATGTGACTAAAATATGCTTTGTCTGTTTTAGAGGAAAACTTGCTATTATTGATGTGAAAACTACTTTAACGCAAATACAGAAGTAAGTGGATAGCTGGGTCACTGTGACCCAAACCTGATACTAAGGCGGTACCTGAGTGCTTTTCAAAGAAACAAGTGAAATGATGAAATATATAAGGCATGAAATGATACATTTGCTGCCGAGAATGTTGCTAGAACCTGCTGTAAACTCTCACATCTGAAATATACATATAAACACACAAAGATGTTCACATACACACTTAACTAGGTAAGCAAGATTTCAGACAAAATAGACAATATGTGTAGACAAAAGCTTTGAAAATATAAATTGCTGGGCAAATTCAATGGAAATGCTATGATTTACTAAAATGCATATATTTTAGAGAAACTGAGCAATGAATTAATGACAAAGAAATCAATGGAAAAAATGAAAAAACGGTAAATTATGACCAGAAGTTGCTCCAGTGCCTGTAAGTTGTTTATTCTTAGGTGAATAATATTTGTGTGTAAATTTTCTGATAAGAAAGGTATGTGCTATTAGACTTTGAAAGTTTATAAACTTGACAATTCATAGAGTTTTAAAATCTTACTGTCACACATATGTTTGTTGTACTTTGTCATGAACAAACATATTCATTTTGGGTGCAGTTAAGCATAAGCGTATCTATTAGCAATGTTATGATATGTCTGTCTGAGCCAAGCTTACACAGAAGGAGCCTCCTACATAGGATAGTCTTTTTTTATTTAAACACATTTTATTGAAAAATAAAATAATTCATATTACATATCATTTGCTATCCCATCCCATGCATCCTCCTATTCCTCCCTCCCTCCCACTTTCACCCCATTCCCCTTCCCTATGACTGTGACTGAGGGGGACCTCCTCCCCCTGAATATGATGCTAGGGTATCAAGTCTCTTCTTGGTAGTCTGCTATCCTTCCTCTGAGTGCCATCGGGCCTCTCCATCAAGGGGATATGGCCAAATATGGGGCAACAGAGTTCATGTGAAAATCAGCCCCCAGTCTCCACTTAACTGTGGGGAATGTTCTGCCCCTTGGCTAGATCTGGGTAGGGGTTTGATGATAACTGGACACTAGCCCAAGGGGCAGGTCTCATGAAAGTCTTCACTTACCAGGAAAGTGGGATAGGGATGAGGACACCCTACTGGGACTCTAGGTGAGAAAAATATAGGAGATAGGGAAATAGAAGGATCCAGATGGTCCTAGAAACCTACAAGAAGAACACTATGATGGGCGGATCTGGGCACAGGGGTTCTGCTCTATCTAAGGCACCAACCAAGTACAATATGTGCAGTCATCATCAAACCTCTACCCAGATCTAGCCATAGTATACTCTAATATTTGTGAAAGATGAAAATAAAATGAGCTTGAACCTTAGCTCACGGCGACAATGGGGCTGAACACAGAACATCCAGTTCAGGAAAATGAAGTTCTCCCCACATGTCAGAGGAAAAGATAATCCTCCAGGCATTCTCCATGACTCGGCAGAGATAGGAAACTTCTTCTACCACCCAATTATTTCAGAGACAAAGCAGGTGAGAATCCTCCCAGCGAGAATCCTACAGTCAACCTAGGGGTGAATGCTTAGATACTAACCCCACAATTTTGCTCCAACCTCAAACTCAGTTCTTCCAGACATTAGAGGCAACCTTGTTCATAAAATGCTTATGGACAACAAGCTACAGAAGACCGTTCCATAGGTTAGTTTCTCCTCATAAAATACTCTTTTCTTTGATATGCATATGTTTATACATAACACATTTTGTCCTAATTTCAAGAAGCTTCATGATCATTGCCTGTAAGAATGATTCTCTTCGAAGTTCTGCTTTATTTTTACCCTTAGATTGTTTGGCAATTGAAATTCTTTGCTGCCGCTGAAATCAATACAGATAATCATGTGTCTCTACATGCATAGACATTTCTTCTGGTATTTATTTTATTCATTTGGTTATAGACTTAATTATAATTTTATATTTGTTAATCTGACTATGTTATCAATACACATGAAGGAAGATGATAATACAATAATCAAACATGATGAACAAACAAGTTCGATACATGTGTCTCGACCTTGCTCTCATGAAAAGGTAAATATGTGAGGTGTGAGTGAGTGTTTGTGAGTGTGTGTCTATGAATACATATGCTTCTTTCTATTAATTTTTTAAATTTACTTTACATCCCGATCAGAGCTTCCCTTCCTCCTGTCATTTGATCCCTTTTTCCTAACATATGCTTTTTAAATGAAACTCATACTCTCTCTTTCTCTCTCTCTTTCTCTCTCTCTCTCTCTCTCTCTCTCTCTCTATATATATATATATATATATACATATGGATATAGATAAAAAATATAGACAGATATATACTTCTTTACATTATATGAAATAGGATTAATTATTCCTATATTATTTATTCAGTGAGTATTTATCCAGCTTTTACTTTTGGTTTCTACCCAAATAAGAAGTCAATCTTTCTTCTGTCAACTCAAAACAGAGCCTGTTTTTGTATAGCCCTGGTTAAAGGATCCAGTGACAAATATTCAGGGCTACAATAATGCTTGGACCATTTCTCCAAGCATCTCTGAGGAGGAGCACAACAACAGCAGGAAAAAAAAAAAGAGAGAGAGAGAAAGAAAAAGATGAACAGATGGGATGGCAGAGTTTTGCTTTACATGCGACATTGTGCACTTATTATTCGCATGAGGACTAATTTATAAACCCAGATAGTGTTTATAAACTCCACTGTCCTAATGGAAATGAAAGCATTAATACAACCAGAGGATTCTTTACTTTCCAGGTTTTAATTAAAATCACAGGCGTTAAGAAGCGAAAGTGTCTTCGTGGAATACAAGTCTAATGAAGTATTTCCCTGTCTAGCACAGTACTCTGTGTGCAGCCCTAGCTTTCTGGCACTAGTCATTTGAAAACCCAACCCCCATGTAACCAGGAGAGCTCTCTCTCTCTCTCTCTCTGAAAATTAGAAAAGCACATTACAACACTTTATTTTCAAACAAATACAGTTGCCAAGTCAGAGTCAGGGAAAATGATGACAAGACATAAGGAAATATGAAAGAGAAAGAGGGGGGCAGGGAGGGACTGAGGGATGGAGGGGAGAGAGAGAGAGAGAGAGAGAGAGAGAGAGAGAGAGAGAGAGAGAGAGAGAGAGAGAGGAGGAGAGGGGAGGGAGGGGAGTTGAGGAGGGAGAGAGAGATTGTTTCCCTAGAGGACTAATGACAAATACATTTGTTTTCTACAATATGATAAAAAAAAAATCATGAAAGAAAATAAAAAGCATCAGTTTGGGAAAGGAAACATGGGGATTCAGCAAAGGCAGTGTTAGGGAAGACAAATAAGAGAAAGGGGAAGGGAGAGAATCATTCAGACTCACATTCCACTGGCACAGATGAACAAAGAAAATCTAAATGATAGAGGAAAACAACTTGGAATTCTAGGGAAGAAACAGGACTCAAATTCTCACCCTTGTCACTTGACTACCCCCACAGTCTTTCCCTGTCTTACTTCTAAAAGATATTATTTATCTTTGTTTAGGAAGATGAATGTTCTACTGAAATAAAACTGTCTTTCCTATGAGGCAACAGAAAGTAACAATGTCCTATATATCCAGTAAAAAAGATATTCAGTTGCTTTGTTTATTGATAATGATGGCAATAATGGTTCTAGTTATGATAATGACATAAAATATAAATGATAATATTATATTATGAATATTATTAAGTAATACTGTTTTAGACAATATAGTGGATGTTTCCCAATGTCAATTTCCAAAGAAAATAATTCTGTAAGGTAGGCAATAATAGACCTTTAATAGTATAGAGTAACATAGGAATGTAAATTACTCAAAATTAGAGGCTAAAGTGATGGCTCATTTAATTGGGAGCATTTACTGCTATTCCAGAAGACCTGAGTTCAGTTCCCAACTCACAAACCTCTGCAACTCGAGTTCCAGAGAATTCAACACCTTCTTCTGTCTTCCACAGGCACCAGACACAAACATACTGCACAGACATACATGCAGGCAAAAATCATATATGCATACATACATATATATATATATGAAGTAAATAAAGTTTAAGAAAAGTAATCAAAATTAAAGAAAAATTAACTGGCAGTATGAAAATAAGCATGAAAGACAGGACTTAATATTGCAGCATCCTGATTGCTTTCACAAAGTAAGATACACATAGATATTTGTGCCTGTGACTATATGTATAATTATTCCTCCCGACCCATCTCTCTCTCTCTCTCTCTCTCTCTCTCTCTCTCTCTCTCTCTCTCTCTCTCTCTCTCTCTCTCTGTGTGTGTGTGTGTGTGTGTGTGTGTGTGTGTGTACATGATGGGTGTTGGGCTGAATTTATGATTATTGAATATAAAGATTATGTGTATATTCTTACTGTATTCACATTTTGCATCATTTCTATGCTCACTATGCCTCATAAGACATAAATACAAACAATTTCTGTGTATTTTAGAAACTGAGATTCTGTCTGCTAAGAATTTTTATCTAAATTCCATGTGACATGGCAGAAGCAGTATATGAATCACAGTTGTTCTGACACTAGAGCTATACTGTCTAAAGGTAATTTCATGTACACATGAATAATAAATGTGAGTCATGTGTAATGTTAAGCTTTATAGCACTTACTTCATGAAAACATAAGTGGATATTCATAGACTAAGCTTCATAGCCTCTGTCAACTTAAATCATGTATTAGTTTCATGGTAGAAGAATTTTCTCCAAGTATTTTATTTTCCTGTGTATTGATATGATAAATAAGAAGCTCTACAGTGGTTGTAAGAAAGGTGAAGTAATGAGCGAACCCTCAAAGCCTAGGATGCCCACACATTCTAAGGATATATACACTGCCCACCCTGGCACAGTTTCAAACAGGGTCACAGACTTATAGGGACAAACTTGGTCTACACAGGACTCACCTGTTGTTTCTTTGAAAGCTTATTTTGAGCTAATTTTGAGTCCTTTCACCAGAGAACTGATGTCATTAGAAGAAATCAGATTATGTGAAGCAGTATGTGTTGACATGTGTTTGTGTATATATGCATACACACGTATCCATATATTGACATAAAGCATGGTGTAGCTGATGAATAGGAGTTAGTACCACTCATAAGTATAACAATTCTTGCTAGGAGAATGTAGAAACATGATGCGAGGCCACGCCCTGTTCACAGTAGAACTATCTTCCTAGAAGTGTATGTTTTAAACATTATGAGGGCATCCTAGAATAAAAATATTGATCTCTGATTTGTTTATGGCTTTTCAAAAGCCCATGTGTCACAAATTGGGCTCCATCCTATGAAAAACAGGTAAGCCAAGGTAATTTTATTCTACACACTGCAGAGAAACAGACTACAGATTCATGTGTCATTTGCCACCAATTTGGCAAGATCATAATTCCAAGAAACATCATAATGACCACAGAGTAGAATGGTTTTAGAGAAACAGTTAAAATTGGAGTTTTACTCAACATAATCACAGAACATTCAATTCTATGCATCATGCATATAAAAGAAGACATGCTTACTCTCAATGTTTACATTTAAAATTAATGCCACAATTATAAAAGCCAGCTAATGCAAAGAAGAGATACAATTACTTTTTTCCATTCCCATGTTCTTTGCATGTATGTTCTCAAATTTCAGTCAGTCTTAGTTTAAATATGTCTGAAGGCAATAAAGCTACCAAGCCACTTTTTCTTACTCTGTAACAATCATATACTTTGTGAATATAAATGATAAAATTAAAATTTAACAAACTAGATACTTAATTAAGTTAAACTCCTTTAAAATATACCTTAGATAGCAAGTTACCAAGAAGAGACTCGATATTCTAAGAGCATATATAGGGGGAGGAGGTCTCCCTCAATCACAGACATAGGGGAGGGGAGAAGGGGGGAAGTGGGAGGGAGGGAAGAATGGGAGGAAACAGGGGAAGGGCTAACAATCGAGATGTAATATGAATAAATTAATAAAATTAAATTAAAAAAATATATATACCTTAGTTCTTTAAAAAATATTTTTCACATTTCTCTTGTTTGAAATAATATAGTATGCATTCTTCAGAATATTTACTGATATTAAAATGAGCTTTAAAGGAAGGAAATTGTACTTATTCTTTATTACAAGCCATGTGTGAGTGCTCATGCATACACAAATAATTTTATTCTGCATAGTATTTCATAAGATAGAGACCTTACTTTCAATTTACAGCTGAGGAGACTGGAAAACATGCTTACCAACAAATCAAAGACTGGTAAGTGATAGAGCCAATTTTTATACCTCAGAATCATTTTCATATTCGGAACGTTCTTTTGATGATAAAATGATGGTGTCAAATAAATATTTGGATAAGCTGAATGGTAAAATTCAAAAATAAAGTCTGACGTTAAGATGTTGAGCAAATTTCTTATATGAATCTCAGTGTAATTATAGCCTCCAAAACGAGTTTTATGATATTGTTAGAAGATGACATGGGCATCTGCAACAATCATTTCTCTGTATATATTCTATTGTATTTACTTAGAACAATTCTTATTTTACATGATTCATCTTCTAACTACCTGCGTGTGGAAGGGCTTTATGATTAAGTAAATTCCTCCTGGAGATTAGGAAGTTAAAGGTATGGTGAGCAGCAAAGGTGCCATGGCATTTTTGACTAGGAAGGAAGAGGCATTTTCTAGCTCTTCTGTTTTGGGCTCAATTTCTAAATGTATGAAATACAATTGCCAATATGACAGACACAGTTGGGATAAGAAGAAAGTAAGTTGGGCTCCTGTTAGTATCAGTAAGCACACACAGTGTTGCTGCTTTCCCTTGGTTCATATAGAAGCTCACCCATGCCTTGTGTGTTGTCTCAAATGAGGATGAAGCCCATAGGCTCAAAGTCTTGAATGTTTGGTTCCTAATTAGTGGAACTGTTTGGCCAGAATTAGGAGGTGTGGTCTTATTAGAGAAAGCTATGTCCCTGGGGAGTCTCTTTGAGGTTTCAAAAAACTCAGGCTGGGCCTTGTGCCCCCACTATTCTCTTTCTCTTTCTCTCTCTTTCTCTTTCTCTCTCTCTCTCTCTCTCTCTCTCTCTCTCTCTCTCTCTCTCTCTCTCTCTCTCTCTCTCTCTCCTCTCTCTCTCCTGCCATACTGCCATATCAGGAAGTTCAGAATGCAAGATCTTCCTTACTGCTCCAGTGTTGTGTCATGCTTCCTGTCATACTGTCCAAGGATGAACACTGGAAATACCAGCAAGTCCCCAGGTAAAGTTTCCTCTGTAAGTTCCCCTGCACATAGTATCTCTTCATAGCAAAAGACCAGTAACTAAGGCACCTCACTCATCAGAAAATGATACCTTGTAAGTAAAGACAAATGTAAAGTATACAAGAGACCATGCATGTTGAAGATCCAACTTGCCCAGAGGAGAATTCAATTTGTTTGCAATGTCAAGTTGTATATTTCATATAATTTTGAGGGAAATGGAAATTTTGCTATGAAGCTGTTATAGTCTTTCGAGACTCGATCCTCATTTTTGCTTTAGATGGTACAAAGGTGAGTGATTTTTCATGTTTTAGAAGTCAGGTAATACAATTTGCTAGCTGTCTGAATGTCTGTGCCAAGATGATCATCATTCTGTTAACCCCTTTGCAAAAATAAAGACAACATAACACACAGCTGCAATTGATTATAGTAAATAGTAGGCATCTCTCTATTAGCAACTATTTCTTTTCAGATGTGTTTTCCAAAGAGATGAGGAAAGCCTAAGCAGCAAATGTAACATACAGGGGACAGAAAGCTTGGGTGGGAGGGCATTAAATTGAGACCTAGCACAGGTGACAAATATGAGTGGCTTGGGAAAACATTTTCTTCATCTTTCCATTTCATCCTTGGATGCCTTCAACATTTTTTATGGACCCTTCCAACCCCTACCCTACCTGCAGTAAATGTTTTATGTAATGTTGGCCTATCATTGTGCCAGCATGATGAATATAACGGGCATGCTGCCAACATTCACCCCAAGGAAGGACGGCAAGGCCCATAGCAGAGAGAAGGGATGGAAATCATGTAAACATAGCCTTCGATGGCACACTGGAATAGAAACACCAGACAATAAGACATCAGCCTCAGACATTTGTGCAGGAGCTGAGTCTGCTAATGCCATAAAAAAAAGGACTGTGGATGAAGGAGCAACTGTCACAGTTACAGATTCTCTGGAGGGTGCAATAGAGGTAGGAGTGACAAAGCCACCTATCAGCCACAGTGGAAATGATGGATGAGGCAGGAAAGTCAGGCTGTGAAGCCCAGCTTCTCTCTAGAACCCATTTGTTACTGTTGATCTCTCTCGGTCTCTGTCTCTGCCTCTCTTACACTGCAGCTAATCAGTTGTGATCGATGAGGGCAGATATTCACTCTGTGCTTCAGGCTCCCAATTGTATTTCCTCTTGCTCGTCACAGGGTCTATCATCCATTGCTCAGTAAGAGCTTTATTCAAATACACAAGGAGCCAAACTGGTCTATAGAACATTTAGTGAAAAACACCCAAGGGTCTAAGGGAAAGGTTAGAGAGCAAGGAAAGATCCAAAGATTTCATTGTTTTATTTTTAAATGGACAGAGAAAAAATAATTTTCAGAATAAATGTGTAGAATAATCAGGGGTGAGTGTTTAGAGGCTGTTCAAACATAATTGTAGTGAAATTAGCCAGAAATAGCATGACTTGGCTAAAGTCTAGTACCCATGCCTGTATCCCAGTTGAATCTGAGGTAACTATTCCAACTGGCTTATTATGGCAGTTCAGTCAGCACTGTGGCTGTGTTTAGAGGACATTGCCACGTGCATAGCTCTATTAATGATAGTCTGTAGAAATTGCAATTTTCCCTCATTTTTATTTGCCATCTTCAAAAAATAGTAGGCAATAAGTAAAGCTGTAAACTTACTACTATGACTGAGTCTGTAAATATGGACAGGTTAGACCACTGATTGTTTCAGTTTGGCTTGGGCTACTCTTCAGAACCAAAGCCACATGGTGGATGCTCAAAAACCCTGGATATAGTATCAGCATCTGAGGCCAAAACAGCCTCAAAAGAATCAGCCATGAGGAATATTTTTGTCCCATCAGTTTTGGCAGTACACCCAGCTATCATTTTAAATCAGAAGGACCAGGATGCGTGGATGGTGGTGCTGATGAAAATGGTAATGACAGTGACATCAAAGACCACCACAATAATGATGACAGCCACTCTCAAGATGAACTGGAGAGATGAGATGCAGAAGGAGCTCATCTGCCTCATGTAACTCATATAGCCCTAGTTAGGAGCCCTACTGACACTATTCAGGCTTCGATGCCTTAGAATCCTGAAGTTCCACGCGTAAATTAAAGTCTATCCCATTTCCCAACTTCCCTTATAAATAGGCGTCACAGAAGCAGGCAATGTTATTTGAAAGAAGCCATTCTTTCTAGATGCAAGTCATCTTTATACATAACCTTTTACCTTATTTTGTAATTACAAATATGATTATATTATTATCCCCTTTTCTTTTCATTTCTACAACCACTCCCATAGCACCTCCTCTTGTTATCTCCTAAAGTTCATGGCTTCTTACCTCTTCTTTGCCATTACATGCATAAATGCCACCTGCTTTGTCCATGTAATGTATTTATGTATATGTGTTTTCAGGATTGACAGTTGGCATTGGCTATCCAATTGAAGACTCCTTCTTTGTGGAAAAAAATTTTTTTCTATTTTCTACGTTCTTTAATTACTTAATTATCTTTAGTTCTTTGTCTAGAATTAGGGCTTTGAAAGATTCTCCTCCTCTTCATTTTATCCATCAGAAATATACTGTTTATATGGATATAGAATAAAATTGCTCTTTGTCCACTGGCAATACCTCACTGTAATAAGCTGACTAAGGGAATACCCCAGTTTCTACTGCACATGGAAGTATTGATATGATTGTTCTACAAAAAAAAAGAAACATCTAAATTAAAAGAAACACTATAATTTAGCAAGACTGTCTTATATTTGTTCTTTCTTTGCACCAAGGAAAAATTTATATTTCCATATTGCAGAATTTATTTTGTATCTGCACATAAGTTATGTGCCTATAACCACAGTATATAGTCTATGTCACTTAGTTTAGTTTGTCTCCTGGTTGTTAAATACACAAATATGGTAGTGGTAGATGTGAGGCAAATTTTCATATCTAACAATATTAATACTGCTGAACTACCACTGTAGCATTATATAGAGTACAGAAAATACTCAAATGGTTTCCATGAAAAGCTGTAATACTCTTTTAGCTTCAAGTAAGAATTTGTCAGCATTAATATTTATCTAACAAATAACACTTTAAAAGAGTATGCTGATCTTATTAGGAAACCAATACTATAGAAAATCAAATCAGCTCTATGAACTTGAAAAAAATGAAGGATGCCATTTGGGGATTGAAAGCATCTGTATCTGGATGCTCCTGGCCTAACATAACATAATATCTATGGCACTATCAAAAACTACTTGTTGCAACTCTTACCCTGATAATAGGAATGAATGTATAGTTCAAATAACTAGATCATGTTCTCTTTAGTACAGTTATTTACATTGTTCAGTGGTCATATTTTCAGCTGAATTTTTTTTTCTGTGGCAATCCAACCTTTATAAAAGAAGAAAAAGAGGCCAATGTTGAGCAAACAATTTGATAACCAGCCCCGACACTAATCTGTGTTCATGAGTAACTGGAACTCTCACGTGAATTAAGAGCTTGGATTAAGAAGCCTATTTTCTACTCTTCAAGACATAAGGAATAAACAAGCCAAGCAATTCAACATTATGGCCCTTGATTTTCAAAGAGTGTTTCAATCATTAATTCAATAGATTATTCAACACTAAATTTTGTTTTAATTATACGAGAGACATTCTAAGCATTATTTCTACCCATAAGAGACTAGGGGTTGCTGCTTCACAGTGATTCTGCCCTTGTTTTATCAGGATGGTGTCATTTCCCAAGAGCTAACCACCTACCCAAGCAACATGAACCTGTAAAGTCACCATTCTTCAGTTGCTGTATCCCGAAGGCACAAGTGTTTGGATAAGTATCAACATTTCACCCTTCATCAATGCTAAAATCTTGCTCTGAGTCCCTATAATAAAGGCTCATGTCTTCAGCCTTTTTCTCATTAATCCTATTACTCTTGTCTTTATGAGCTCTCCTAGTCCCACTCACTCCCTCCGGGGCTTAGCTGCAAATGAGGTTTCACATCACAGTGTAAAATAACCCGAACATTTTTCTATAAAATTAAATAAAAGTTCTCTATCCTGGCACTACATGCCTAGAATCCAATTTCTGGAACCAATGTCTTTCCCAATGCTTCATTATCTTCTTGCCATCTCACTTTTCTTAGCACTAAGGAACATTATTTTTTTTTTCTTTGCTTTTGCATTCAGTTGGTTTATGGGTCTGGAAGACGAGTAATGTAGAAGAGTTCAGTATAGACACTGGACAGTAGAACTAATGAAGCTTATTTGTTTAGGGGTTAAGATGTTTTTAGTTCTAGATAGATGTTTTAAGTTGATAATGACAAGATGTGATGGAGATTGATTTACATTGAGAATTTTAGATGCACCAAGATAGGAAAGATGTTTTCTTCAAGGCTGTCAAATACAAATTGCCAAAACACTAAGAATGTAACATTTATAGAATTCCTGATTGTGTCATGGTTACTCTTCCTATAGGTAGTTTATTGTATATATGTGGAATAATATAAATGCATATGTAAAAATTAAATAAATAAAGATACTGAATAGTCAGGATGGACAGAAAGTGCAGATAGCTGCAGCAGCAGGCAGAATGTTGTGAGTTTGAGGCCAGCCTGATCTACAAAGTAAATCAAGGACAGGCAAGGCTACACAGAGAAACCCTGACTTGAAAACAAACTAAAATAAAATAAAATAAAACAAAGTACATTAAAATATAAAGATACTGTACCATTAAACTCAGGGGCTAATCGCTCCAATAGCTCATGTGTTTCACTCATAGCTTATTCTTTTATACTTCTACACTGTTTCAGTCTTTCTTTAGTATGTGCCCACTAGTACTGTGAACTAGTGTTAGGAGTTGCTCAGGTGCTATGCATTCTGATGCTAATTACTGGTCCCCAAGATCTAGTTGCTGCCCAGACCAGCACATTCTCATGTACACTTGTGCTGGTTGTGTAAACCTTGTTCCACCTATTGAAAGTTGGTTGGCTAATAAAAAGTGCTGAAGCTTGGGATTTGGCAGAAGACAGAGAGATGGAGTTTTAGGTTCCCATTCCTGGGGTCATGGGAGAGAAAGGAGACAGGTCCAAGGGGAGAAAAAAGGAAGACATACCATGGGCTAGCCTGGAGAGAAGCACATGGTCATAGTGGATGGAGAAACATAGCCCAGATTGAAATGATTAGAACTGTTCACCTGGGATGGGGGATGATGAAGATACTTCAGAGGGCTAATGTGTGCCCAGTCCAGGGAAAATGAGGCTATATTAAAATACAACAGGGAGCCAGGTCTTTCTTATTATAGTGAGTTAGATAATACTGCCGAGATGATTATAAGATAATTATATAATAAGCATTATTAGATATTTTATATTTTCTACAACAAACTAAGTGTGAGTATGTGCACATGGATTCTCATGTGTAAACAAGTGCATGTGTGTGTGTGTGTGCGCACATGCAGACACACACACACACACTACAAAAAGATCTGAGATTTTCTTCACTAGAATGCAATTCACAAGTAAATTAAGGTTTGAAACACTCTGAAGGCTAGCCTTTTCAAGTAGTGTCACGTACAAAAGCTTTCTATCTTGAATGGACCTAGGTACAAGAACATGAGCAAAGAAGAGGCTAGACAGTTGGGAGCTCCTCATAGGATTTAATTTAGTATGTCTAGGTTACAACTGTCATCAGTAGAGGCTTTACTTTCCTTTTATAATCTCAGGTAGCACTAAGATCCTATAAATGGTAACATTTAAGAAAATAACAAAAGGAAATGATTCATTCAAATATTCTGCAACCTCTTCAAGATGTTTAAATTTAGAACACAGGTGCAATGATAAAATTCAACTTTCTGAAGACATTCTTATATAGAAGATAGCAAAGGATGGCAATGAATTAAGGATATGAGAGGAACCAAAGGCATTATAATTTTGTGGAAAAGGATAGATTATCATCCTAGACATTTCCTGAGCCAAGAAATAACTCCTTTTCTCAGATCAGAAATTACGTTAGAGAAGGTTTTTGTTTTACTTACATTCCAGCCAATATTTTAAAGGAGAATTTACACAGAGTTACAAACATTAATGTCTTCAGAAGATAGCATCAAGGTGTATTGCTAATGTGGAGCAGGTGGCAATGGGAGCTCAAGATAGAGAGAAAGTGGCCAGGTTTTTACAGATATTCTAAAGAAGGTTTTCTGTTTGAACAGAATTAAATACAAATCATGCTGTAAAACGTGTTGGATTTTGGAGAGTCACTTGTCAGAAAACCCTCAGGAGAAAGGACACCAAATTTATGCTAGAATTTCATAGCCCCACTGTTAGTAGTTATAATTATATAAATACAACATGTTATTAAAATGGAAGTAAATAAACACAGTGACACTTAGCTGGACATACTACATTCTTTTTGTCCTTAGGAAATTATTGCAAGCTATAGTGATTTCTGACTGGCTAATGAATGATTCTAGGCCTGAGAATGCAGCTCAGTGGGAAATATGGAACACCGAGTAGTGTCTGGTAACCTGGGTAAATTCCATGGCACCACACACACACACACACGCACACACACACACACACACACACACACACAAAGATAATTCTTATTCAAAGTTTCAATTATCAGGAAAATAACAACCTATTGGGAGATAGTATTAGGAAAAAGTACCCTAACCATAATAACACCAAACAAAGAAGATTGGATGCGTGTTCGTATGTAACTTACAAAGGAAGAGATGGCTGTATCTATCAGGGTCTCAGAAAAGCTACTTGGAAATACGGATGTATCAGCTACTGATATTATTTTCTGTATCATCACAAGGAAAGTGAAATGCATTGGAACTCCTTCATGGAGAACAGAATCTAGTTGCTGTCCGAGAAAATCTTCATATGAAACAGAAAATCTATAAAGATGGCATAATACGGGTGGTAAACTTTAAACCCCTACCCAGATCTAGCCAATGGTCAGAATATTCTCCACCGTTGAGTGGAGAGTGGGATATGTCTTTCTCATGTACTCTGGTGCCTCATATTTGACCATGTCCCCTGGAGGGGGAGACCTGGTGGCACTCAGAGGAAGGACAGCAGGTAGCCAAGAAGAGACTTGATACCCTATGAGAATATATAGGGGGACGTAATCCCCCTCAGGAACAGTCATAGGGGAGGGGAATAATGGGAAAATGGGGGGGGGGAAGAATGGGAGGACACAAGGGATGGGATAAACATTGAGATGTAACAAGGATAAATTAATAAAAAAAATGGGGAAAAAAGATGGCATAATAGCCAAGGGGTATGTAATTTCACAAAGCACACAAAAGTTTTAAGTCTGAGGTGAGATCAATCAATAGTAATAACAAATAAGTATAAGTAACAGAAATGCTGTTACTAGTTTTAAAAACATCATTGCCAAAGGCTTTCCAGACTTTATTGATAGTGGGGTATAATTATGTTATATTTTGAGATTGTAAAGGCAAATTTTAAACATTCTCAGGTTAAAAATATTATGCTCTTCTTTTGATATTTTTTTCTGAAGAAAATACCTCTCAAAATCTGAGTGGATTTGCAAATATTCTTTTCTTCTAGCTTGAACTAGCATCTCATGATTGTATGCCCCCTTCACAAAATAAAAGACAGCTCTTAGCTGGAGTAATTTTCTCTCCAGAGTGCTACTTTTCAAAGATCATGTCATCCTTCCAAGCATAGAAAACATGTGTCAAGCAAGCACAGATGAATATATGCCTCAAAATTGACTCCTTACCCCCAATAATGGTGAATCCCTACTTTTGACATGCCAGATCTTTAGAGGAAAGCAGAACTTCCAAGAGCTACTGAACAAGTATTTTGTGACATCTCACCACTCTTCTCTCACCTTTCTAAAGACCTTCTAACATTTAACCTCACCCTCTCTACCACAGGGGATTGCCTTCAGAAGGGTCAGGTGCATGCACACATTTTCAGCTTCACATACCACATTTCATTTCAAAACCTTTTTTGATATTGGCACTCTTGCCTCATAGCCTCTTACTTCTTCCACCTAAATCTCATCGATCTTTTACCAAAGCTTAATTAAATTCCAATCGCTCCTTAAAGGCTTAGCTGGCAAAGTCGGCCTTTAGTATTTCCTGCATTCTTACAGAACATAGAATACTTGTCTCCAAACTTGGTGTAAAATATGTTTCTTCTGAACATTTTAACTGTTTCTCCTCAAATATACAGCAATCTGCAAAGTGACCTCATATTTTTAAAACTCTGAATATCTCACTGTATATAAAATTTTAACTATGTAACACATTTGCAAAGTAAATAAGAGGAAAATGCAGGAAACGTGCTAATGAAGATTTTTAGATGAATAATTGTGTCACCTGGATGAGAATGTCTGTTTAAGACGGTATGCTGACTTCAACTTTCAGAAGATATTGACGGAATAAAATTGATCTATTTGGAATATGACTATCATTGGAGTGACTTTAGTGTGGGTTATAATTAGCCAGCCTGGCTGGGGAACCTCCTTAGTTAAAGGTGGACACATTTTTAGACTGAATTGATCTAAACAATCAAAATCAAATTTTACTTGTAAATAGGGGACAGCTATCTTGTCATACATGGAGTTTTCATTTTTTTTTATATAACTTCTTCTTTCATACTGGAATAAAGACATGGGAAATCAACCAGGTACCTACGAATTATTGAAATATTCTATCCTGCCTGAAGTAGAAATTGTACGTATTCTCACTCTTCAAAACTGACATGTTGCTTTTATCCAGACACTAAAATTTGGATACTATCATAACTTCTTTAAGGTGTGTGACTTTGCCAATTCTAAAATAGGTAATGGGCTTTTTACTATTATTAAAAATATATCTATCCATCAATTCCAGCAAAACGCAAGCAAATGCTTTTCAGAGTTTGGCAATAAAAGGCATGAATAGTAAATGTATTCTTGAAGAACATATTTATTGAAAACAAAACAAATAAGAAAAAAAATCATCTTTTAAAGTCCTATGACTTCCTGGGTCTCCATATTGATGAATCCTCAACCTTCTCCTCTCTATGGGATAGTGATTTCCTTCACTGATGAATAAAAGATGTCCTCACCTTAATGATATGAGGAAAATAGAAAGAATAAAGTGATACTGCTTAAACTAGCTCAGTTGGAGTCCTTTCACACTTGCTACTGCTAACACACAATTCAAAGCCAACCCAGTTTTACTAATTTTACTATTAGATATTATTAATGCATGATAAGCCATGTCTGATGTGACAAATTGTAATAACTATTAAACCATTTGCCCATCCAATATATCTGATTAATCATGACACACCATGTGACAAAGACAAACCTCTCAATTCTTTTAAAGAAAGCTACGTGAGTTGAAAAATAGACTAAACCCAATATTTCTCATTGGTATTAATGAACCTGATCCAAGCTTCAGACTGCCTAGGTAGGGAAAGCCAACAGAATCCCATTAGTTTTACCATTAAGGTCCTTATGTTCCCAGCTAACTCCTGGCTGAAAGAAAATGTCCTCTCAGTCATGTTTGTATCACAGGCAGTTCTTTTCACAAATACAGCTGAAAAGATTGATTCTCAAAAAAATTCCCAAAGGAAAGGCAAGTAAAATCAATCAGTGGTGCAAACTTGGCAATAAATGTCCCCAAATCAGATTCCTGATGAGCAAGGTGTGACAAGAACAAATGGAGACCAAGTCTGAAAGGACTCGGGGAAGTATCTACTGTGGCACTCAATATTGTCACGAACAAATGGTCAAAAGGGCTCACAATGTCATGGATGTAAATAGCCCCTCCTTTTCCTACATTCTGTTCCTTTTGCCCAAGAAATTGCCATTGAAATACCTACAGGGACCTACATTCTGCACACCCTTTTTTACCCAG
The DNA here is from genome assembly GCF_903995435.1 of Acomys russatus. Lineage (NCBI taxonomy): Eukaryota > Metazoa > Chordata > Mammalia > Rodentia > Muridae > Acomys > Acomys russatus. Next base: position 23,870,353 of record NC_067144.1, on the reverse strand, counting down.
GTTCTACACCCCTTATCTCTCAACACATTAAAACTATGACAGTAAGGTAAGACATATGCTTTTTTCCATGTTCAATATTTCTTAGAGATGCTAGATAGTGGGATTTCTTAGTGTTCGCTTCTTACATGAAATAACCATGAGGATAGTTAACATGGGGAGAGTTTTATAAATGTAAATAACAAAATATTATTTTGTATTGTTTTGGATGAGTTACTGTATCTATTTGAGACTCAGTGTTGCATAGATTGAAGACAGGCATATGCACGGGGCAATATTAATTAAGAGATTATTTTAATAACTACTGCTATAACAAAGTGGTTCAGAAGTATTTACTATTCTTAGTACATTGGAGGTAAGTAAACCCAAAGGCAACTCTCATGAGTCCGGCCTGCTGGTATTCATACCTCTTCACTCTCCCCTTTCATTGAATATAGGAAAGGTATGAGCTTTTCTTTAATCAGTATAATATGGTAAACTTCACTCACAAAGTTAGGTTACAACATATGGAAAAACTGCTAAGAACTGAGAGTCACATTATTACATTAGATAAAACAGAGTTAATTGGGAAACTAGTACTAGAAATACTCTCTGTGAGTTTGATGAGGCAAGTTGCCATGGTAGGAAATATACCTGCCAAGGATCTGAGACCACCATCCAGCCAATACAAACCTGAACCTTCTACCACACAGCTACCCGAAAGTAATTTTACCATCACCCCAAGTTAGCTTGACCATGGGTACTTTCTTGCTGACCTTTTCAAGGAGAGTGTAGTATACAATACATCAAAATTATAATCTTTGCTACTAAGGAAGGTAATACTGACCAATCCTATCCATATAAGGTGCCTATGTTTAATAAATATACATACATATGTAACAATGAACCAAAGCAAAAGAGACCACCAACTTGAAAATGGGGAAGCATAAGAGCCATCTGAGGGAAGGTAGGTGGAAGGGGCTGGGGAAATAGATGGGAGAAGAAAGTGATATAATTCTATTTCAATTAAAAATATTTAAAAAAATGAAATCTGGGGTAGTGGTACCTCCGGAAAAAATAAATAAATAAATAAATAGCTAAGAAGGTTTCAGAATTGTTGTATTAAATAGAAACAGTTAAGAGTCAGAATATGTGAAAAGTCGATGTTATCTATTGTCTCTTAAAGAAATACACACACACACACACACACACATACACACACACACTCATATTCATACATGTATGCACACTCATACACAGGAGCATACCTCAATGAAAATCTTAGACACACAGTAATTTAGGTATTATTCAAGTAAACAGCAGTACATAATTAATATGGTTATTTGTAGTATCATGGTGCTAGTGTAAACAGCATATTTAATCTAGTCTCAATACTAAATTTTGAACCTTCAGATTCATGAACAGTTGTGAAATCTTGGATTTTCTTGAATATGGAATTTTTAGGCAGAACAGATAGTCATATGAGGTAGATTATTCCCCCCACCATTTACATTGGAAGGGGTAAGTTTAAAAAAGATTAAGTAAGTCCCTTGAGGTCATGTGTTTGGCTGACTGGAGGGCACTCTCAGATGTGGCTTTGACTTCTGACCTTATCCTTATCACAGCATTGTTAATTCTAAATTAAAAGAGGTCAAGTTGGATATACAGCCAATATAAATGATGAGAGGATCTTAGATGGTCATTTGAGTGAACTACTAGCCCAAATTTATCTGAGTCACTTAACTCCCATTCTGATATGAATAGTTTTGAAGGCAGCTCTGGCAGAGACAATGCATTTCAAGCCTATTTGCACAATATCACAAAACCCTGGGCAATGTAGCAACCAAGCCTGCATCTGAGAGGATAAAACCATGGAGGTAAAGGGTAAAAGGTTCAGTTAATCCATGGAAATGTCACTGTCACTAGGGATCTTTGTCTAAAGGTTAAGTACCACAGACTGTGTCAGACAAAAACAGCATCCAAAATGCCTAAATCAACTTGGTGACAAGTCCGTTAACACATCTTGCAGTCATGTGGCCTGTTTGCCCAAGTCAGATCCATATAATGCAAGCGGAGCCATATACGCAGTGTGTGTATCGCTATCTGCCTGATTATACGGTATTTTTTTCTCTCTAACATAACATAATTCTTATCATTTTCTTAGTCCTTGATTGAACAGCTTTTCCTTATTACATTTATTGAAGTCTACCTGATGTGATAGTCATATTACACATGCAGTTTCACATGTGTAATATTTTAAGACTAGCCCAAGGGGCATGTCCCACGAAAGCCTTCACTTACCAGGTAACTGGGACAGAGGGGAGGACATCCTATTGGGACTCTAGATGAGAGAAGCATGGGAGAATAGCAAAGTAGAAGGATCCAGAGGGTCCTAGACACCTACAAGTAGAACATTATGATAGGCAGATTTGGGTCCAGGGGTCCGGCTCAAACTAAGGCACCAGCCAAGGACAATACAGGCAATAAACTTTAAACCCCTACCCAGACTTAGCCAATCGTCAGGACATTCTCCACAGTTGAGTGGAGAGTGGGATATGACTTTCACACGAACTCTGGTGCCTCACATTTGACCATGTCCCCTGGAGGGGGAGACCTGGTGGCACCCAGAGGAAGGACAGCAGGTTACCAAGAAGAAACTTGATACCCTATGAGCATATACAGGGGGAGGTAATCCCCCTCAGGAACAGTCATAGGGGAGGGGAATAATGGGAAAATGGGAGGGAGGGAAGATTGGGAGGATACAAGGGATGGGATAACCATTGAGATGTAACAAGAATAAATTAATTAAAAATATCTTTAAAAAAGACTATATTGAATACACATTATTAAAAAATGAGAGTTTTTTTTTAACTGGTGCACAGAAATATACTTCTGTCTTTTCTGTCTGCTCCTTGTTTTGTTTGAAATCTTCCATACTTATTGACTATTTATAGAATCTGAAAGTTATTTCATGACCATCAATAAGACATTTGAATGTGTGGCTTGCTTGTTAAAGGGCTGGTGCGAAGAACAGAAGAGATCACATACATAGCATTGATTGGAGACCTTCCTATGTTTGACTTTTATTCTCCTCTTTCCTATGGAAAACAAATATTGACCTGAAATGAAAGAGGAGAGACCAGTGATTCCATATGTTGAAAAGGCTTAAGGTTCCTGGTATTCAGAAAGTATGGCTATTGGCAGAAGGTGTAACCGGATCAGCCATCTCTCATGGCATCCATGCCTATGAGGCAGGTACCTAGTTAGCCAGCTCTGTTTGTCAAAGCATGGCCAAGAGCACAGACCCAACAGATCCATTACATGCTCCACCACGGCAAATGTTTTGCAAATGAAGGGGAAAATTGAACTTAAGTCAGTACAGGAATACAAATCCTCTTGTCCACTACATTTTTTTTTTTTTTAATCAGCAGAGTGTTGTTCCGTGAATTTAATTCAATGTCACAAGGTTTGCTCTGGGTTTGACTGGGTAGACAGGTCACAGCCAGTTCTCATTTCAAAAAAAAAAAAAAAAGGTCAGAATAAAATCTGTCAGCAAGAAACAGAGAAAACAATTGGAGAAAGACACACCACTTGAAAAATATGAGAAATACTTAAATTATTATTTCTTACCATTCTATTGAAATTAGAACAGAAACAGATAACAGAAGGCATTTTATTTCTAGGCCTGGCAACTACTAAATACTGCATACGTTCTACTTATCTAGCTTTCTCCCATAGTCCAAAGATGTGAAGGTTGGAAAAGGACAATGGTAAAATGATATATATTTCACCCAGTCACAGATCACTGCCTGCTTTGTTGGTCAAAGTAAGTAAATGAGAAAAAATCTGTCAGAGAGCCCAGCATGGAACAAGGTACAGCTGGGGGCCACAAAATAGAGATGTCACGTTTCTGCATCCTTTAAGAAGAATACTGGGGCAGAGGGGAGGACATCCTATTGAGACTCTAGATGAGAGAAACATGGGAGAATAGCAAAGTAGAAGGATCCAGAGAGTCCTAGAAACCTACAAGTAGAATATTAAGATAGGCAGATTTGGGCCCAGGGGTCCTGCTCAAACCAAGGCAACAGCCAAGGACAAAACAGGCAATAAACTTTAAACCCCTACCCAGATCTAGCCAATGGGCAGAACATTCTCCACAGTTGAGTGTAGAGTGGGATATGACTTTCTCACGAACTCTGGTGCCTCACATTTGACCATGTCCCCTGGAGGGGGAGACCTGGTGGCACTCAGAGGAAGGACAGCAGGTTACCAAGAAGAGACTTGATACCCTATGAGCATATACAGGGGGAGGTAATCCCCCTCAGGAACAGTCATAGGGGAGGGGAATAAGGGGGAAATGGGAGGGAGGGAAGAATGGGAGGATACAAGGGATGAGATAACCATTGAGATGTAACAAGAATAAATTAATAAATTTTAAAAATTTTTTGAAAAATAAAAGAAGAATGCTGGAAATATATAAATTTAAATATGAAAATTAAAGCCTTGAATTCATACATAGTTTGGGTGTTATGATTTTTCTCTTTGCTTTTATATCTGTGCTTGTATTCTTAAGATGCCTTTTTACTCTACGGGAAAGGAAGGTACTCAAATGAAAGTTAACAAATATTTAGTGTTTTGAGTATTCAGATAAATCAGCATGCAAGTGTTCTAAAATATCTTAATACCTAGAAGCATTTGCATGACTTTTTTTTTTTTTAGGACAAATGGTCCTATATGAAACTCAGTTAAAAGTGTAAACCCAAGTGAATATTTTATCTGTATTTTCATTTCTTTTTTCTCCTTGAACAACTAGTCAATTTCTTAGTTAGAATATAAATGATATATTAATTTTTTCTAGATTCATAGTTGAGCTTTATTGCCATTAGACAGACATCTCTTGAAACCATTTTAATAACCTTTCTCTTTTTCTCTATATTTTTTATAAATGTATTCTTTTTATGAAGCATGTATAATGACTGACTTTATTGAGTATTATTTTGCACTATGTGGAAAAATTTTAGAAATCAATTTTCCTTATATGTTTACTGTGGTGAGATTGGGATAAGAAACGGTGAGAGTTTACCTCTCTATCCACAAGAGTACAGACATATTTTAGGACATGCAGCCTTTGTTTTGTTCAGGAAATAGGGCACAGATCATGTCCGTAGTGGGGGCAAATTATTAACATCCACAGATCTCTGATTTTGTTATTTTACTTCCTAAATGTGCCTGTAAAGATTTCCCATACATGGCAAAGAAAATTACCTAATCCACGTGGTAACATAATAGGATCACATCACTTGAGAACATTTTAATGATCCCGTTTTTAATAAACATATATAAATCTGTATGTTTTAATAGATTAAGCAATTAAACACAATTCACGTACAAATGTCTGCTTCATAAGGGATATGCTTTCTATAAGCTTAATTTTCCAGAATGTGTGCCTTGCTCACATTAAACTTTCAAATGAATTTTCACGACCTCCAGACTCTGAGCATAAATCAGAAATCTGTTCTTCTCACCCAGTGTTTCAAGAACACTCTGTGACTGTCAGATTTCTCTGGCAACAGCTTTGTTACCATAGCTTCTCGAGTCGTTTGTTTATTTGTTTTTCCATCTACAGAAAGTTTTTTTCTGCTCCATAATTGATTAAAGGTTAAGCTACAAAGTGTTAGCAGTTTGAGTCCAGTATACAGTGTGCACCTAAGGTAGAGGCAGGTTCTCTGCTGGTGGACAGAATATCGGCAAAATGAAATGGATGAATGAGATGACAACAGGACATACTAAGGTGAAAACATATGTCTGAAATGTCTTCCAGACTGAGGCCAGACTTTTGGACATGTTACTTTTTGATAAGACCATATGGATTTTATAGCTCATTTCACAGGGCAAGCCTAGGAAAGTGAATTTTTTTTCTTTGCTGATAATATCTTCTTTATTCATGGAACTCAAAGAACTGCCACTTTAATCTCAGGCATTTTGTTGTTTTAGTGCTTTTTGTATCTCTTTTTTAATCAGGCAAATCTCCAAAAAAGAACCTCCTACTGAAGTTGATTGGGACACAACCAACAAAATGTTTTAAGCCCATAATAAGAAAAGTGGTGGAGTCATGGGGGAACATTACTATAATCAGGGCCAACTTGATAGGTGCAATGTTAGTCACCTGAATGGAAAGAAGCCCTTGGCTCATTTTGGGTCTTTAATTGATGGCTTATCCTAATCCTCAACTGCAGGACTCCTCCCTGCACACTCACAAGGAGCTATAAAACATGTTTTTACATCTTTGAGTTTCTAGATCTCAATCAACGCAAATTTTGAGAAAATCTTTTGACAGTCCATCTACGTGGGGTCCCATGGGGTGGCAGATAAATTTCTCATCATGATCACCTGCTGCTGGACACATTAATTTGCTTTAAATAAATTGAGATTATTTATTTGGTACCAATGCAAAATGAATTAAAGGATGTAATCATTAATAAATCTACTGTGTAATTACTAGTTCTTAATTATTAGCAACGTGTTGTTTTACTCTAACAAGCACCCCAGGCAGATAATAAAGTAATGTCATTCTATGATGAATATTTGGGTTCTACAGACATGGTGCTCATCAAATGCCCCCTCTCTTCTTCCCTATTCCTTCATGCTTTCCCTGAGATGTAAAGGAGGAAAATGCATCAGTGTATCAATTACTTCATGCAAGTGGCTCATGCATATCATACAATCACTAACAACTGCAGGCTCCCCTTCCCACCACTTCTCTTTCCCTCTCTCTGTGTGTGTGTGTGTGTATGTGTGTGTGTGTGTGTGTGTGTGTGTGTGTCTGCATGCATGTGTGTTCATATAGCTTCCAGTTTTTCAAAATTTATGTTTTCCTTGATCAATCTTATTTATTGATGCATTTGAATTCTAAACTTATGATTTTCCTAGTCTGCCTAGCCTGCTTGCCCTACAGACGCAGCTTGCCCCCACAGACTCAATATCTCTGTCTATAAACAGGAATTACAGGTGGATCACCAGGCCTCTCTGGCATTCACTTGGATGCAGAGGATCCAATCTCCAGTCCTTTTTGCTGGCACAACAAATGATTTACCAGAGAAGCCACCTCTGCAGTTACCATCTTCTTGATGTAAAAAAATCACATGCCAGATGACTCATTGACATAGAAAGAACAAGAAAGACCTAGTATTCCACCACAAAATACAGATAGGTTTTTGGATTGAAGGAACACCATTGCTTTGGTTAGAACAGGAAAAGAAAACTGGAAAAATGATGACAGGATACAAAACTGTCTTCTCAGGCAGCAGGAAGAAGGTAGCCATGTGGATTGTGGGAATACATGAAGAGCTTCAGTCTTTAATGCGCTCATGTACATGCTAACGTCTAGTCAGGTGATGAATAGTCACAGTTTTATATTACTCTCTAGGACCATGTTGTACGAAAGCTTCTGCTTCCTCTTATCTCCAGTCCTTCGCACACCTCGTCCCAATGGCTGTCATAAAGGTTGAAGAACTTCTGGATACATTTGTTTTTATGGCATTTTTCTTTTCAAAAGACTGTTTTTTTTTTTTTTTATCTCTATCAGCAAAATAGAATATTTAAGAGCTGTCATGAGAATTTGGAAACAGTCTTGTTACATGGAGCCAGATGTTAAAGTGACACTTGTGAAAATTGGATCTACCTGTATAGAATTTGCTATGTCTTCTCTGTAACACTGTCTTATTCTCTTATATTATATGTGTTCTCCTATTGGATTGGATATACTAGAATGCATCTATACATGGACCATGACAAATCTGTTAATTTCTCCCTGTAGTTCCGAGTTATACTATCCCATAAGAAGTGATGTACTTCTAATTTGTTGCTCCTGACACACTACCATTTACTATCAAGGATAGATTAAAAGACCCCATCTTTTGATCACAACCTCTGTGGCTGCTTATATGTAGAAATGGGCCTTCTTAATTAGTTTGAAGGACCAGAGTGAATAAATACTCCAGCTTTTCATGACTTCTCAAGATGGACTGTCTCCAAAGAACTTTAAAATCAATACTTTCTACAAAAGTGGAAAATCAAGATGGTCTAATTCAATAACTTGGGGAAGAAGCCCCTTAAGTGTGCATGAAAAATAAGTTATCTGGACAATAGAAGCTTTTCAACATATCAAGTTTATATCATACATATAGTGGATAGCTAGTCAAGGTAGAAATAGGAGCTATTACTATTAATACTATGTTATAAACTGCTACATGTACATGAGTTATTTTGTGAACAGGCCTGAGAGCTTATTTAAAATGTCCCTTGGGAGATTGTACTCAGGATTCTAAGCTGTCATCAAAATTAATTTGGTCTATAGGCAGGATTTTCAAATTACACATAAAATGACAAAGTTTGTGTTTGTTAATTTTCCTCTTATTCTAAATATTGCTTTTTTTTCCTGTAATAACTGTTCTCATACTATGGTGACTCCATGGTTTCACCTGTGTACCTCAACAGAAGTGTTTTGGTATTAGTCTTTGAATATTCATTTATCTTAATATTCCTCTTTCTCTATGGTTTCAAAAGTCTTTCTTAAAAATGACATACTCTTCCGTGCTTTAACATGTTCTATGATATAATGCAAGCCTAAGGTCCCTCTCTCTTTCTCTTCTCTCTCTTCTTTTGTTTTCCTCTCTCTGACTTTTCTCTTACCTTTGTCCACTTATTCACCTTTTGGACCTTGTTTTTCATGTAAATGCATTTACTGCTATTTGGGTACACGTAGTGGTCTTTCCATGATGGTCAAATCAATATGCATACACAAAGTTCGAATGACAGTACTACTGCTTCTTACCCACTCTGCTGATACCTCTGTGTGGTGCAGCTCTTCTTCCCTTCTGTTTCCTTTGGCAAGCCCTGTGACCCTAGTGTTTGCTAGACCACATGCCCTAGTTTCCTGACATGTAAAGTTTGAGCAACCCTCCTTTTCCTGTAGGCGAGAAATCTCCACTCAATGGCTTATCCCTTATATGTATAGAGTGTGCACATACACAACTATATGTTCTCCATTAGAAGGCACAATTTGATCTGCTGCATAGAATACTAAGTACATATACACTGATTTTTGTTAAAATCCTAGTTAAAACATCCTCTACAGTTTACCTGCATTTTAGCCTATGATAACCAGCTCTAATACTATGTCTCCCTATTACTAGGTACATTATGGTGTAATATTCTTTTGTTTTTCACTACCCCTGGATGACATCCTGGACACAAGTAATACTCCATCTCTACAAATTAAGCAGCATATTATTTATTTCTATTACTTTATGGTTTAATTTTCTTAGTTTGCAACTGTCCCCTATCAAAACTGTGCTCTTCAAATGTCACATTTGACGTTTCCCTTACAGTCATGAAAAAAAATTTCTGTAACTCTGTGTTTGTTTTTTTTTTTTTTTTTTTTTTTATTAATTTATTCTTGTTACATCTCAATGTTTATCCCATCCCTTGTATCCTCCCATTCCTCCCCCCCCCATTTTCCCATTATTCCCCTCCCCTATGACTGTTCCTGAGGGGGATTACGTCCCCCTATATATTCTCATAGGGTATCAAGTCTCTTCTTGGCTACTTGCTGTCCTTCCTCTGAGTGCCACCAGGTCTCCCCCTCCAGGGGACATGGTCAAATGTGAGGCACCAGAGTATGTGAGAAAGTCGTATCACACTCTCCACTCAACTGTGGAGAATATTCTGACCATTGGCTAGATCTAGGAAGGGGTTTAAAGTTTACCTCCTGTATTGTCCTTTGTTGGTGCCTTAGTTTGAGCGGGACCCCTGGGCCCAAATCTGCCTATCATATTGTTCTACTTGTAGATTTCTAGGACCCTCTGGATCCTTTTATTTTGCTGTTCTCCCATGCGTCTCTCATTTAGAGTCCCAATAGGATGCCTTCCCCTCTGTCCCAGTTTCCTGGTAAGTGAAGGCTTTCGTGGGACATGCCCCTTGGGCTAGTATGCAGATATAAGTGAGTATATACCATTTGATTCTTTCTGCTTCTGGGTTAACTCACTCATTATGATCATTTCTAGCTCAATCCATTATCCACAAATTTCGGGAATTCCTTGTTTTTAATAGCTGAGTAGTATTCCATAGTGTATATGTACCACAGTTTCTTTATCCACTCTTCTACTGAGGGACACTTAGGCTGTTTCCATGTTCTGGCTATTATGAATAAGGCTGCTATGAACATGGTTGAGCAAATTTTCTTGTTGTGTGCTGGAGCATCTTCTGGGTATATTCCAAGGAGTGGAATAGCTGGGTCTTGAGGAAGCCCTATTCCCATTTTTCTGAGATAGCACCAGATAGATTTCCAAAGTGGCTGTACTAGTTTGCATTCCCACCAGCAATGAAGGAGTGTTCCTCTCTCCCCACATCCTCGCCAGCATGTGGTGTCGCTTGAATTTTTGATCTTAGCCATTCTGATGGGTGTAAGATGGAATCTCAGAGTTGTTTTGATTTGCATTTCCCTGATGACTAAGGAGGTTGAGCATTTCTTTAAGTGTTTCTCAGCCATTTGATACTCCTCTGTTGAGAATTCTCTGTTTAGTTCCAAGCCCCATTTCTCAATTGGGTTATTCGGTTTGGTGGTGTTTAATTTCTTGAGTTCTTTATATATTTTGGATATTAGACCTTTGTCAGATGTAGGGTTGGTGAAGATTTTTTCCCAGTCTGTAGGCTGTCGCTTTGTTCTCTTGACAGTGTCTCCTGCCTTACAGAAGCTTCTCAGCCTCATGAGGTCCCATTTATTAATGGTTGACATTAAGGCCTGGGCCGTTGGTGTTCTGTTCAGGAAGTTGTCTCCTGTGCCAATATGTTCCAGGCTCTTTCCCACTTTTTCTTCTAAGTGAGTTAGTGTCTCTGGTTTTATGTTGAGGTCTTTAATCCACTTGGATTTGAGTTTTGTGCAAGGTGACAAATATGGGTCCAGTTTCATTTTTTTACACATAGACCTCCAGTTAGACCAGCACCATTTGTTGAAGATGCTATCCTTTTTCCATTGAATGGATTTGGCTTCTTTGTCAAAAATCAAGTGACCATATGTGTGTGGATTCATATCTGGGTCTTCGATTCGATTCCACTGATCAACCAGCCTGTTGCTGTGCCAGTACCATGCTGTTTTAAGTACTATTGCTTTATAGTACAGTTTGAGATCAGGTATGGAGATTCCTCCGGAGCATCTTTTATTGTACAAGATTGCTTTAGCTATTCTGGGTTTTTTGTTTTTCCATATGAAGTTCAGAATTGAACTTTCAATGTCTTTAAAAAATTGTGTAGTTATTTTGATAGGGATTGCATTGAATCTATAGATTGCTTTTGGTAGGATGGCCATTTTTACTATGTTAATTCTCCCGATCCATGAGCAAGGAAGATCACGCCATCTTCTCAGGTCATCTTCAATCTCTTTCTTCAGAGTTTTGAAATTTTTTTCATACAAGTCCTTCACTTGCTTAGTTAGGGTAACTCCTAGATATTTTATATTGCTTGTGGCTAATGTGAAGGGTGTGGTTTTCCTAATTTCTTCCTCTGCAAGCTTGTCATTTGTGTATAGGAAGGCTACAGACTTTTTTGAGTTAATTTTGTATCCAGCCAATTTGCTGAAGGTGTTTATCAGCTTTAGGAGTTCTCTGGTGGAGTTTTGAGGGTCACTTATGTACACTATCATATCATCTGCAAAGAGGGATAATTTGACTTCCTCCTTTCCCATTTGGATCCCCTTGATCTCCTTTTGTTGTCTTATTGCTCTGGCTAGAACTTCGAGTACTATATTGAAGAGATATGGAGAGAGTGGGGCAGCCTTGCCTTGGTTCCCGATTTGAGAGGAATTTCTTTGAGTATCTCACCATTTACTTTGATTTTGGCTATTGGCTTGCTGTATATAGCCTTTATTATGTTGAGGAAAGTGCCTTGTATCCCCGATCTCTCTAAAACTTTAAACATGAATGGGTGTTGAATTTTATCAAATGCTTTCTCTGCATCCAAGGAGATAATCATGTGGTTTTTTATTTTCAGTTTGTTTATATGGTGGATTACATTGATGGATTTCCGTATATTAACCCATCCCTGCATGCCTGGAATGAAGCCTACTTGGTCATGATGAATGATATCTTTGATGGGTTTCCTGTATTCGTTTTGCAAGTATTTTATTTAGTATTTTTGCATCTATGTTCATAAGAGAAATTGGTCTGAAATTCTCTTTCTTTGTTGAGTCTTTGTGAGGTTTAGGTATCAATGAGACTATGGCCTCATAGAATGAATTTGGTAATTTTCCATCCATTTCTATCTTTTGGAGTAGCTTGAAGAGTATCGGTATTAGCTCGCCCTTAAAGGTCTGGTAGAATTCTGCACTGAAACCATCTGGCCCTGGCTTTTTTTGGTTGGGAGACCATCGATGATTGCTTCTATTTCTGTCGGGGAAATGGGACTATTTTAACTTGTTTATCTGTTCTTCACTCAACTTTGGCAAGTGAACTTGATCAAGAAATCGTCCATTTCCCTTAGATTTTCAAATTTTGTGGCGTATATGCCTTCAAAGTAGGATCTTATGATTCTTTGAATTTCTTCAGTGTCTGGTTGTTATGTCTCCCTTTTCATTTCTGATTTTGTTGATTGCAATACTGTCTCTCTGCCTTTTAGTTAGTTTGGCTAATGGTCTGTCTATCTTGTTGATTTTCTCAAAGAACCAGCTTTTGGTTTTGTTGATTCTTTGGACTGTTTTCTTAGTTTCTAATTTGTTAATTTCAGCCCTGAGTTTGATAATTTCCAGGCGTCTACTCCTCTTGGGTGTTTCTGCTTCTTTTTTTTCTAGGGCTTCCAGTTGTGTTGTTAAGATGCTTATGTGCGATGTTTCCAATTTCTTTTTAAAGGCACTTAGTGCTATGAATTTTCCTCTTAGCACTGCTTTCAATGTATCCCACAAATTTGGGTATGTTGTTTCTTCATTTTCATTGAATTTCAGAAACTCCTTGATTTCTTTCTTTATTTCTTCCCTGACCCAGGTGTCATTTAGCAGAGAGTTGTTTAGTTTCCACAAACGTGTAGGCTTTTGTTATTTCTGTTGTTGTGAATTGCAGCCTAAGAGCATGGTGATCTGATAGGATACAAGGTATTATTTCAATCCTCTTTATCTGTTGATGCTTGCTTTGTGACCTACGATGTGATCAATTTTGGAGAAGGTTCCATGGGGTGCAGAGAAGAAGGTGTATTCTTTCTTGTTTGGGTGAAAGGTTCTATAGATATCTGTTAGATCCATTTGACCCATGGCATTGGTTAATGATGTTATTCTCGGCTTAGTTTCTGTTTCAATGACTTATCCTTCAGTGAGAGTGGGGTGTTGAAGTCTCCCCACTATATTGTGTGGGGATCGATGTGTGGTTTAAGCTTTTTTAGGAGATCTTTTACTATGTGGGTGCCCTTGTATTGGGGCATAGATGTTCAGAATTGTGATGTCATCTTGGTTGACTTGACCTTTGATAAGTATGAAGTGTCCTTCCTCATCCCTTTGATTAATTTTGGTTGAAAGGTCTATTTTGTTCGATACTAAAATGGCTACACCTGCTTGCTTCTTGTGACCATTTGCTTGGAATATTTTTTTCCAACCTTTTACCCTGAGGTAATGCCTTTCATTATGGGTGAGAGTGTGTTTCTTGGATGCAGAAGAATGTTGGGTCTTGTTTATGTTACCCATTCGGTTAGTCTGTGTCTTTTTATTGGAGAATTGATGGCCATTGATGTTGAGAGAATTAATGACCAGTGACTGTTAAGAGTCTTAATTTGATGTTGTTTCCAGTAGAGGCGTTTGTGTATAGTTTGTGTTTTGCCATGGGATAGTTATCTATTTCCTGGGTAGTTTTGGTTGTAGATTGACCCTTTGGGATGGAGTTTTCCTTCTAGTACATTCTGTTAAAGCTGGGTTTGTGGATAGGTACTGTTTCGTGAATTTGTTTTTGTCATGAATTATTTTGTTTTCTCCCATAAATGGTTATTGATAATTTTTGCTGGGTCAAAGTTAGTCTGGCCTGGCATCTGTGTCTCTTAGGGTTTGCAGGATCTCTGTCCAGGACATTTCTGGCTTTTATTGGTCTCTGCTGAGAAAGTCAGGTGTAATTATGATAGGTTTACCATTAAATGTTATTGGAACTTTTCCCTTGGCAGCTTTTAATATTTTTTCTTTGTTCTGCATGTTTTGTGTTTTGATTATTATGTGGCGGGCAGTTTTTCTTTTCTGGTCAATTCTATTTGGTGTTCTGTAGGCCTCTTGTATGTTTATAGGCATCTCTTTCTTTAGATTGGGGAAATTTTTTCTATGATTTGTTGAGAATAGTTTCTGGGCCTGGAGTCTGATGTCTTCTTTCTTCAATGCCTATTATCCGCAAATTTCTTCTTTTCATGGTGTCCTTAATTTCTTGGATGTTTTGTGTCAGGAGTTTTCCAGATTTGGCATTTTCTTTAATGGTTGATTCAATATCTGTGATTGTATCTTCTAGCCCTGAGATTCGTTCTTCCATCTCTTGGATTCTGTTAGAAAAGCTCACCTCTGTGTTGCTCGCCTTCTTCTCTGAGGTCTCACGTTCTCGTTTTTCTTCTGTCTGTGTGTTTATCATTGACTCCATTTTCATTTTCAGATCTTGAACTGATTTTTTGATTTCTTTCATCTGATTTTTTGTATATTCCTGAGTTTCTTCCATTGCCTCTTTATAGGTCTTCAGAGCTGAACCGTTTTAGCTATTCTTTCATCTGGTTGTTTGCATTTTCCTGCAATTTTTCCAGTTCCACTCTATGTGCTTCTTTTATGTCTCTCACCTGTTTGTCTGCGTCTTCCTGCATTTGATTACGAATTTTATTTGTTTCCTCCATTATCATCCTCATTACTAAGGATTTGAGGTCATTTTCTTGTATTTCCGTTGTATTTGAGTTCTCTGGGTGGTTTTCTTTGGGATAGCTGGAAACTGGAGACGCCATGTTGTTTTGGGGTTTTTTGCGTATGCTTTTTCGTTGTCCTTTAGACATCTTGCCGTCTTTGTTTTTGTTGGGTAGCTTCCAGAGTTGAATGGAGGGTGTCTGATGATAGATTCACTTGTTTTCTTACGATTTCCCTAGGCTGCGAGCTCAAAGCTTCACTGGTGTGGATGTTAGGAGGTTAGCCCTGTTGTTCTGGTCTCTCACAGCCAGTGATCCTCAGTCCCTCTCTGCTGTGGATCCTGCAATTGTTCTGGGTCTCTGAATGAGCGTTGGGTCAGGCCAAGGTATCCACAGCCTTCTGTGTTCCCTGCCAAGTCCAGCCAGGAGCACTGGGACCGAACCACGGGCAGAACTCAGCTAGATTCTCAGGGCCAGAACCGTCTGCCAAGCTCAGCTAGGGATTTTGGGCCCAAAATGCACACAGGGCCCAGCCAGAATTTTTGGGCTGGGACTACGCACCAAGCTCCACTAGGGCCTTTTGGCCCAAAGTGCGTGCTGTGGTCAGTTATTGACTCAGGGCCCGAACTGACCACCAATCTCAGCCAGGAATTCTGGATTCAAACTGTACACTGTGTCCAACCAGAGTCTTAGAGCTGGTGGAACCGAGAGCTCTGTCCAGCCTGTGCCACAGCAGGAGAACTGCGGCTGCTCTGAGTTAGCGCCAGTAGTGGAACAAGTGCTCCACCCGGACTGTGTCACCGCAGGGGAGCTGCCGCTGAGCTGAGGTGGTGCCTAGGATGGAACCGCGCACGTCACCAAGCCTGCGCCACAGCAGGAGAACTGCGGCTGCTCTGAGTTAGCGCCAGTGGTGGGACAAGTGCTCCGCCCAGACTGTGTCCCCGCAGGGGAGCTGCCGCTGAGCTGAGGTGGTGCCTAGGATGGAACCGAGCACGTCACCAAGCCTGCCCACAGCAGGAGAACTGCGGCTGCTCTGAGTTAGCGCCAGTGTTGGAACAAGTGCTCCGCCCAGACTGTGTCCCCGCAGGGGAGCTGCCGCTGAGCTGAGGTGGTGCCTAGGATGGAACCGAGCACGTCACCAAGCCTGCGCCACAGCAGGAGAACTGCGGCTGCTCTGAGTTAGCGCCAGTGGTGGAACAAGTGCTCCGCCCGGACTGTGTCCCCGCAGGGGAGCTGCCGCTGAGCTGAGGTGGTGCCTAGGATGGAACCGAGCACGTCACCAAGCCTGCGCCACAGCAGGAGAACTGCGGCTGCTCTGAGTTAGCGCCCGTGGTGGGACAAGTGCTCCGCCCAGACTGTGTCCCGCAGGGGAGCTGCCGCTGAGCTGAGTGGTGCCTAGGATGGAACCGAGCACGTCACCAGCCTGCGCCACAGCAGGAGAACTGCGGCTGCTCTGAGTTAGCGCCTGTGGTGAAACCAGTGCTCCGCCCAGACTGTGTCACCGCAGGGGAGCTGCCGCTGAGCTGAGGTAGTGCCTAGTGTGGAGCAGCGTGCTCAACTACGCCTGCGCCACAGCAGGGGAGCTATGGCCACGCTGAGTTAGTGCCTCAGGCAGAATTGTTTGCTGGGCCGGGCCAATACCCGGGACTCTGGGGCCGAACTGTCCGCCGAGTCCAATCTGGGTCCAAAGGCTCCACGCGACCCAAATCCTGCCCCGAGTCCCCTCTCCCGCAGCAATTCCCACCAGCCACCACACCAATCGCCTCCACCGGAAGGCTATGAGCTGCAAACCTCAGCCGCCGCTGCTGGTGCCGCTGGTGCTGCCGCCTCTGCCGCTGCCGCTCCGATCAGAGAAAAACCACGCTCCTCCCGTGTGCAGGGGCACGCAGGTCCTCCGCACCCTGGTCCCTCCGAACCGTGGAGCACTCCCGCTGCCGTGATGTTCGGACCTCGGTGTTCCTGGCTCAGAAATCTGTGCAATTCCCTGAATTGTTCACTGGAGCCTCCAAACGCGGTCCACACTGCTCGCCGCCATCTTGGATCCTCTGTAACTCTGTGTTTGAAATCCATTCATGTAGTATGTTTCTACTTTACTCTTCTTATTAATGTAATAATTCTAACAGTTTCCTCTCTCTTGTCTGCTTTGACTCTAAGCAATGCACTCTAAACATTGTGTTAGCTGTCCTCTGTGAACTGTTCTGTACAAGAGTGTGTGGGAGCAAACAACAAAAGTCAAAAGTTGATCGGCCCTACGCTGCGAAGTAGTGACAACAAGAACAATGGTTTAAAATGATTAGAGCATAAAAAGCTGTATATAATTGGAAGCTAAAATACCATTGTCCATACTTAACAAAAGTACACTCAAATCTGCTTTTCCCCAATGTTAGCAAGTGTTTAAATATGCCACACTCAAAATATCATTTACAGCCACTGCATGTCTTCACAAGCTTGGCTAATTTCAGTTCGTCTGATTCTCCATGGCTGCCCATACAACAGCTCTGCAGAGACACAAAAATATGCCCCTGGGTGACTGCACGAACACTTTCTGCATCCCTAGGTACCCTGTCCTCCACTGCTAGATAAAACCAGCTTCATTTAAACAACTTAGAATGGAGTGCATTGGGAATCATTTCAAAGAAAAGCAAAGAGTCTTTCCAAAAAAAAAAGAAGCCCTTCTCTAAGCATTATTCATGTATGAAAGCAGCTAGCAACAGAACTGTGCTCAGAGAGAGGACACACATACTGTCTCACTTCTCCTCTTCCACCCAATAGAAGAATGCATTGATGACTTCAAGCTCTCTTTTCTCCCTTGTTATGAGACCATCCTCCTCAGGCTCCCCGGGCAGTTTTGCATTGGGTCAACCTTGAAACTACTCTCCATAAGGGAGGGGAGGCTCAGGTTCTTTGTTTTGAGATTCAAGGACA
The DNA here is from genome assembly GCF_903995435.1 of Acomys russatus. Lineage (NCBI taxonomy): Eukaryota > Metazoa > Chordata > Mammalia > Rodentia > Muridae > Acomys > Acomys russatus. Next base: position 23,852,560 of record NC_067144.1, on the reverse strand, counting down.
TTTTTTTTTTCTTGTTACAGAACATGAGTCTGCTTTCCATAACTATATGCTTGTGGTCATCTTGTCAATACCATTACTTGAGTGACAGTGAGTGGATGACTTCTATGCAAGGACACCAAAGTCCTTGCGGTCACACACATTAAGGAACATCTGCTGGGAACTGAGGCCCTAATAGGACTTATAAGAAAAACATATCTTTGTTAGAAAGAGATCTAAAAGCTAATTTTCAGAAGAATCGCCTCTGTCTTCATGGACAAAACACCAACCAACTGGGATACTGAAAACGGGACTTAAAGAAAGAAAATCCATGGTACAGATAAGAACAACTTTTATTGCTATTTTACTTATCACTTATTAATTGGTCAAACTATTCATCCAGGAATTTAAGGGTTTGATTTCTTCTAACCATTCTGTGAGCACAACACTAACTCAATGTAAATGTCTTCAAATCTGTCTCACTCACATTTTTCCTTTATTTTTAAGAATTAATGTGTATAGTTATTCACTTTACTTCCTAATTATAGCCTCCTCCCTCCTCTCCTCCCAGTGCCAGCTTCCCTCCATCTTCCCCCTACCCTTCCTATACATGTCAGAAAGGGGGAGCCCTCCCAACCCACTCCAGAAGATCAAGTCACATCAGGACTGAGTGCATCCTCTTCCTTGGTGGACTGGTGAGGTAGCCCTGACAGAAAGAAGTGATGAAAAACATGCAACAGAGTCCTTGGTAGAGACAACCCCTGCTCCTTTCCTAAGAAATCCACATAAAGACCAAGTTACCCATCAGAATCATAAGTGTATGGGGGCCTATGTCCAGGTCATCTCCAGATCCTTCTAGCTCCATTGCCCCCCACTCTTCCACAAGGTTCCCTGCACTCCGCCCAAAGTTTGACTGTGAATCTCAGCATCTCTTTCAATCCACGACTGGGTGAAGCCTCTCAGGAGACAGAACATTGTTAGTAGTGTCAGGGACTGGCTCTCTCCATTGGTGTGGGTGTCAGGTTGGGCCAAGCACTGGTTGGATATTCCCTTAATTTCTGCTCTATCTTTATTCTGGCACATCTTGTAGGCAGGATAAATTTTGGGTTGAAGTTTTTGTAGGTTGTTTGGACTTCCCTTCCCTCCACTAGGAATCCTGTCTGGTTAGAGGGTAGCCTCTTCAGTCTCCGTGACTCCTGCTACTAAGGGTCTCAGCTAGATTCACTCCCATAGCTACCCAGGAAACTACCCTGTAATAGGTCTCCAGCTTATCACAGAGATGCCACACCCACAATTTCTCTTCTCTCTGCAGGCCCTGGCCCTCCTGCCCTGCTCTCTCCACATCTGACCCCACACTTAATTCCCTCAGCATTCCCTCTCTTACTCTGGTCCTTCTCTTCAACCACTTCTGCTATCTATTCTATTTCGCCTCCTGAGTGAGGTTCAAACATCCTCCCATCTTCCCTTGGGCCCTCCTTGTTACTTAGCTTCCTGGCTTTGTGAATTGGAGTATGGCTATCCTGAACTATAGGGCTGATATCTGCACTAACATACCATGTGTGTCTTGCTGGGACTGGGTTAACTTACTCATGATGATACTTTCTAGTTCCATCCATTGGCTTGCAAGTTTCATGATTTCCTTCTCATTCACAATTTTCTGAGCTTAGGAAACACAAAGGAGAGTGAGATTTGATATTATTTATGTCTCTGCTCTTGTCAGCACCCCCAAATTGCAGCCATGTTTCCTGGTATTCAGAGTCACTGGCATATTCCCTCCTGTTCCCCTACATGTGAAAACAGCCAGTTTTCAGAGTGATCAGAATGCCTAACCTTAGACTTCACTATATACCTCCCCAAGAATTCAGAGATGAGCTATACGGGCTCATCAGAGTCATAGGTCAATGATCTAGGTCAGGGTAGCAAACAGGTTTTGCTTAACCTGTCAATAGGTATTGATTTCCAAATCTGTTAAACGAGGCCAAAGCCAAGTACAGAGAAAATGAATACTAGCTCACCTCCCTGTGTAGAGAATTCCACTGGACATTCTCTGAAAGTCTCAGAAAGCAAGACACACATTCATTTTGGGACTAGATGTAAAGACAATAAACAAAGTACACAAACACGTATATGAATCTGTTATAGCTATAGACGACCTTATACAAACTTGATACTCAGAAATTTCAATGACATTTCAATGTACTGATCACATTGATCATTTTTTAGAGAAATTAGAGTCCATCTCCATAAGATGAAGAAAGGAGAGTACCAGAATACTAGGTCCCCCCAAAATACCAAAAACCAAAACCAAAACAACAGCAAAAGAGCTAAGTAGTAATGAATAAGTAAATGATTTGGGAGACTGTTAATTACTTAAAAACACTGGATGGCTTTCCTGGGGAACACCACTGCGACACAGTGATGAAAGCAGCCCCTAAGGGCACTTGCCGACACTGGAGAGAAGAGAATCATAGTATAAACAACATGTGGTGGTTACCATCTTGAGTAAGTAAATTCACTACTATAAAGTTAGTCTAACATCACCTAAGTCTTGTTTGGATGTGTTATGAAGAAAGCAACTCGAAAAAAGCATTATTGCTAAAAATATAAGCTTAATATGACTTTAAGTTTTGAAAATGAGGGGAGTTAGGCAGGTCTTCAGTTGTTACCTGATAACCTTTAAGCTCTTGGCAATAGTTAGTTGCTGGAATAGGCATTGTGACTTTTCTCTAGGAATGGGTTTCCTCAGAAGTCAGCTAAGCTGCAAGGCATATATTCATCCAAGAATATCTAGACAGCATAAATTTGTCTTGATAGAAAATGAAAAGGAATAGTATTAGATAAAGGGATGGAATGGGGAAAGTTAAGGAGTGAGTATAAGCAAAACACATTGTACAAATTTCTGCAAGAACTAACAAAAAGTTTAAAAAGAATGAGAAGGAAGTGAGACCATTTAAAAGATACAACTAGAAATTTCAAAAAGAACGTGGCATGTCAGAAGACAAGACTAAGAAATAAAATATAATTATGAAAATATATGATGGAAAAATTTGGGAACCTGAAAATTATATACAATATAAATGTAATTTAAGGAAGAACTATTTCATTTACTTTCTTAGTCGTTTTAATAGTATTTAGGTTACTTAAATTACCTATAGATTCTTCACATATGTGGATTGATATCTTCCTATATTAGAAACACAGCATGTGCTTATTACATCTAAATGCGTATTCCTAAATTTTTGTGATGAGTATACATATTCTCATTATTCAATTATTTTACCTCTACCACATTTTTAATAAAAGTTTTAAAAAGGCTTTTAAAGTATCCCAAACAATGCAATACCAAGTTTTGAAGCTGTATCAAAACCATTGAACAAAAATAAAGCAGTTAGATACACAGAAGCTAGTCATCCTTTTAGCAGACCACATACAGTCTCACATATGATACTATGCACCTTCAGGCAATTTTTGTATTCCTGGTGGTGACTCCTTCCATCTATATGCCAATGATAAAATATTAAGTGCCTTGATCCTTGCCTCATTAAATAGAGAATATTCTTTCTCCACTCTGACCTGTGCGGGGGCCGGTTTAAGGAGTGATCTCTCATGAGATCATTAATGCAGCAACTGGCTAAGAAGGTGAAAATGTTCATCCAAAATTAATTTCTTGACCTTTTCCATAAGGACCTAGGAAGAAATATTTAGTGATCACAACTGGGGGAACAGTTTCCTTTATACCCCGTGTTTCCCAAATGCGGTCATTATAGAAACAGAACCAAGATGAGTAATAATAATAATATTTTTTAAAAGGCCATCGATGTTTCAGGTCTCTTTTTCCTGGGAGAATACATCAGGCTACATGTGAGGTACTGGTTTGGGAGAAGCAATGGTGATGGTTCCCCGGAGCTACTATATAATCTTTGACAATAGTGAAGTCAGGGAGAAAACAGGTGGAAAGAATGTTGTCCAAAAGGTTCTGGCTGAAAACATTTAGAACCACTATGGGGGCCAGTTTCCAACGATGTAATATGATTCAGACAGCAACTGCTACCTAATAAATGAGACAATGGTTTACTTTAATCATGGTCAAAGGGAAAGATAATACAAAGCCAAACATTTAGCAAATGCCAGTAAACTCTGAGTCAGAAAGGCAAATCCTTGGATTCATGAGTAACCTTTACTGGGAACTCAGCAATGCCATTTTGAAGGTGAAACACATATAATAGGAAATCCTCATTTAAAGATGAAAAGCAGTAGTTAACCGCCCTCTTCGCTCATCTCCACAATCTCCCAGATGTAGAATGTTTCCAGGGCATACTTGGGGGCTAGAGAAGATTCATGGCCTTTTCTTTATTTCTCTCATTGTTTTAAACTTTAACCTGCTCAATGATTCCTAATTTGGGATGAAATTATGATTTCACATCTTAGTCACATTGCCTGTGAGGTACAATTGGAAAGGGCCAGGATGTCACAAAAGTAGTGATTTAAATAATTTAAAGTATTTTTGAAAGATGTCATGGCCTTATCTCTACTATACACTTTTTGCAGATCAAATATAAGACAGTGAGTTTCAGATACTGGAGAATTAGAAAGAAAAAAATATAACCTACAAAATTTAAACATATATAAATATACTGTAGAATAGAGTCAATGCTCTGTTAACATAAATTTAAATTAAAAGCATTGGAATTCAACTTTCATTAGAGAGTAGAGTAAGTCAAGAAGTTACCAGCTGTAGGCAAACTGGAGCAGCCCCCAGTCTCACACACCTGAGATTAAAGCAAAAACATGTTTATATAACATAACTGAGTTTTAAGAGAAGCCAAAATTTCCAATACATAGCAGAGTATCCCATTATTTTAACTGCCTTGTGGATTAACAAGGATTTCTTCCTTCTCTGAGTGTCTCTTCCAAGCATCCTTCTAGCAGCCCTACTTTCTCCTCTCCTCTCCTCTCCTCTCCTCTCCTGTCCTCTCCCTCTCCTCTCTCTCTCCCTCTCTCTCTCTGTCTCTCTCTTTGTCTCTCTCTCTCTCTGTCTCTCTCTCTCTGTCTCTCTCTGTGTCTCTAGCTGTGTCTCTCTGTGTCTCTCTCTGTATGTCTCTCTCTGTCTGTCTCTCTGTCTCTCTCTTTCTGTCTCTCTCTTTCTCTCTCTCTGTCTCTGTCTCTGTCTCTCTCTCTGTCTCTGTCTCTCTGTCTCTCTCTCTGTCTCTCTCTCTCTCTCTCTCTCTCTCTCTCTCTCTCTCTCTCTCTCTCTCTCTCTCTGTCCTTGCCCACGTCTTGTATTTTTCCCAACTGGCAAAGACCATGCTCTTACTGGAAGCAGTTCTCAGCTGACAAAGTTCACTCCCCGTCTCATACTAGAGATAAAGCCATGGCATCTTTCAAAAGTACTTTTTTTAAAATTTTATTTTATTAATTTATTCATATTACATCTCAATGGTTATCCTCTCCCTTGTATCCTCCCATTCCTCCCTCCCTCCCATTTTCCCCTTACTCCCCTACCCTATGACTGTGACTGAGGGGGACTTCCTCCCCCTGTATATGCTCATAGGACATCCTACTGGGACTCTAGATGAGAGAAGCATGGGAGAATAGTAAAGTACAAGGATCCAGAGGGTCCAAGAAACCTACAAGAAGAACATTATGATAGGCATATTTGGGCCCAGGGTTCCCGCTCAAACTATGGCACCAGCCAAGGACAATACAGGCCATAAACTTCAAACCCCTACCCAGATCTAGCCAATGGACATGACATTCTCCAGAGTTGAGTGGAGAGTGGGGTATGACTTTCACATATACTCTGATGCCTCATATTTTATCATGTCCCCTGGAGGGGGAGACCTAGTGGCACTCAGAGGAAAGATAGCAAGCTATCAAAAATACTTTCAGTCATATAATTCCTGACTGTTTCATGGTTCTTCTTCATATATGTATCCTAATATATATATGTATATATGTGTGTGTGTAATAATATAAATGTATATGTAAAAATTAAAAATATAAAAGAAAAAAACTGTTAAACCGCTGACTCAAGGTTACATAGGTATGCAATGACAATAGTAGGATTTAGTCTGCATCTCCTTAGATTTAGATTCTAACTCCACTTAGCAGGAGTGTTTCTCCTGAGCTTCACACTATATTATGAATTCTAACCATGATAAAAGGACTCTGTGGTCCCTGATTTCACATTGTTCAGCCTATAGCTGCACAGTCCCTGGGTGTCTATGAAGAGATTTCAGAAGGACTCAGGCACCATAAGACTGAGAAATACAGAAGAGTTGGCTCAGTGAGACCATAAGAGGCCCAAGGCATGCAGGAAGAACAGCAGCGATAAGGTTAGAGATGAAGGGATTGGTCCAAGAACGGCGTGTGCCTTGAGCAGAAATTGCTTTTTTTTTTTTTTCAGCATGAATCTTGATTAGCCATCTGTATCATCAAGATAATCTCTACTCCCATTGATGTGTCTTTTTACATTATAGAAGTTAGACAAAATTATTTAAAAGTCTAAAAGTAAAATTTAGAAAACTACACAAAGAGCAAATATTACTTGATTCATAACGTGATAACCATTAATATTTTGGTCTTTTCCATCTGTTTTTCCCCTACGATTATGATCTGGTCATTTTAAGAAACAGCTGAAATGATAAAACATACGGAGTTGACTCATGTTTTATATTCTAGTACAGCATTTCATACCTTATTCTTCATGAGGTTTAACTGCATAAAATGATTGCCAAGTGCTTACACATACATAGGGTTGCAGTCCCCGTCTTACTCATTTTCTGTTACTCCTACTTTTGTTTTTTTCTATTCCTCATTGCAAATTATGGAAAGCACAAGTTCAATACCTCTAGGAGCCTGGAATTTGTGGCACAATCTCATCAACTTAGATTTTTTTTTTTTAAGTTTATTTTGTACTTTTCACCGTTTTTTCTTTACCTAAGTATTTGGAAGACTAAAAAGAGGGTAAATAAAAAAAAAAGAGATACAAATATAAAATTAGTTGTTCTCGGATCATCCCTCTGGCAAAATGTCTCAAATTCTCCATAGACAATGCCTCCACTATACCTCTAATAACAAATCAATCCTGAGCCTTAGTCTCCTAGAATGTCAAGAGCAACCTGGAATGTAATGCTGATTTTATTATACAACCCTTGAAATAAAAGAAATTATAGATCCGTTCTCATATAGATCTTGTGCTACAAAAGTCGTCTTCAATGGTCTATGTTTTTATTTGACCAGATGTCCTGTCATAGATGAATCCTGAGTAAGCATAGACTCAGTTCCAGACAAAAGCTGATTGTCTATAATCAAGGAGAATGTCATAGGTAACAAAAGGTAGACACTATATGCTACATGGTAGACTTCTCCTAATGTTAGCACTGATCTTACAACAGAAACAAGTATTAGTCATATGTTTGGATTTTATTTTGGGTCAGTTTTTGAGTTGTGACAAAAATAATCAATGCAAAATAAAAGTTTGTTTTCCTAAAAGTATGAGAAGAATCTTAGGCAATTAATCGATGTAGGGAAAAGGAACAAGAAAAGATTTGCCAGCTTTCTGTGAATTAAGATTTGAGTTTTCACCCCCTAACCATGAGTGTGAAAGAACTTATGGCTGTATCCAAATGCATTATAATAATCGTCTTCCTTGTCTAAGTAGATAACTTTCTTTATATTTATTTTTTTGTTTTGTTTTTTGAGATTGTCATACAATCATTTACATTCTTTCCATCTCACACTTTTCCTTTTCTAACTCTTGCTTTTTTCTTCTACACATGATTCTTTTTAATTATATATATATATATATATATATACACACACACGCGCGCGCATGTGTGTGTGTGTGTGTACATACACATGACTATATAAAAACAATCTGCTGAGTCTGTTTAGTGCTGTTTCTGTGTGTATATGTGTGTATGTGTGTATGTATGTTACTACGTATGTATGGGCATTTGTGTACGTGTGTGGTGTGTGCCCATGCCAGTACATTTAGTGGTGACCACTTGAGATTATATATACTTTCAGGGTAGTCAAAATAGAATATTTCTTTTGGTAATATATCATAAAATGTGCAATATATGAATTTTTATATGAAAATATTATTAATATGTCTATGGAAAGAGAATTGCACACAGGCAATCAATATAACCTGTTAGGGCTTAGATAAACATTCTAGAATTTATTACTCTATGACCATTGGATACAATGAAAACAGTCCTAATTTTACTCTCTTATCCAAGTGTATGAATATGAGTCTTATATTAGCAGCCAACAGATGGTTCACATAATGCACCCTTTTGCAGGAATACCACTTTTTTTCTCATCTAAGCAAGGTACATACTTAACAGTACAATGGGGAATTCCCTAGTGTGGTGGAATTGTTTTTCACATCTACTTGGAACAAACTTCTGTGATCTTACAGTGTTTATCCAACCACACGGTGAATGCCTGAGTGAGTGACATATGACATTCTAAGAATAAATGCAAAACAAATTCTTTTCCACATGGCATTTATTGTTCTGCACTAACTTTTTCATTTGAACCCAAATCTTTTGTATTTAAAAACTTTTAAAGTCTCTGATTTGTCTTTCTCTTTCTCTTTGTATAATGCCTACCATAAATCATGGGGTAAAAATGGCCTCCCAGGAAATAACCACATCTCAATCCCTAGAATTTATAAGCCTCGCCTTATATGTCAGGCTAGCAGGCGAGCAGTAGGTGAGCAAGAGATAAAGAGAGAAAGAAGAAAGGAACAGAAAGGGGCAAGGATTGAGGGGCTGGGATGCAAGGTGGGGTGACTTTTGCAAACGTAAGCTTGGGACTTGAGATAGGGAGAATATCTTCTTATAAATAGGGTGTTTCTATGGAAGAATATGTACCTGAAAGGGAGAAGTAGAAGAAAATTCCTAAGCACAGGAAGAAGGCCGTGTGAATAAAGAGCGATGGCTAGGGAGACAAAGTTGTAGAGCAAGGAGCTCCAGCAGTCATCAGAGAGCACTCATCAGGAGCTCTAGCACTCATCAGAGGCTGGAAAAAGCAAGGATATGACTGAGGAGCTTCTTGAGACCGCACCAAGATAACAATTCTAAAACGCTCCACTCTAGGTCAGTGACACCGATTTTGGATTTCTAGCAACCAAGTAGTTAATGAAAATCATTTTTATCTTTTAGAATACATAGTTTGAGGTTCATTTGTTGTACGACCATAGGAAACTAATAAAGTCCTCAGGACTACACCACAGACTACCATTGACTCTAGCATTTTCTAGCCAAAGACAGCTACGCCCACTTGTGCTTGGCATTTCCTATGCCCTCTTTTTCCATTCACCTTTAATATGCTAGTAATGTTTCTACAACATTCCATTTTAGCATCGATCATAGACTCTGAAACTGTCACTTTATTTGTCCTCCTTTCGCAGTCTTAGGAGTCCCTTGAGTTCCACAGCTCTGTTTTATCTCTGTGTCTCCACTGCCCAGCAATTCCCAGAACACAGGAAACCCACAGCATGCTGATATAGTCTCTAAAAAGAGACAGTAGTGGCAGTTGTCAAGAAAATTTTATTCTGCTTAAAGCTACTTGTGGGAGAGAAAAAAAAAAAACCCACAGTACTAAAAGGTGAATTTATTTCTTCCATGAAGGATCTCAGGATAACAGAAGGGACATGGTTTTCACATTAGTCATATCTGACCATCAGTCCTTAAATGAATCTTTCTCTGTCCGCTACTTCCCCCAATGCTTTCTCAACCCTCATCCAATGTTATCTCCTTCGTAGATGGTGCCCGAGTTGTGCTGTGTATGTGCATGCATGTGTACATCCACCACGTATGTGTTTGTTCTTGGCTCTGCTGGCTATTTTTAAGCTGAGGTGGTGCAGAGGCACATGCCTTCTATTCATCTGGGTAATCTCTGAATAGAGGAATACGAAACATATATATTGACCACTATATGTTCTTATTGGGTAGATAGAGCCTGATATTAGTTTTGGTTTTAATCCATCAAATTCACTCTTCTGTCGAAAGCCACCTTAAGGATTTGAAAAGTTACTATTGAAATTTCCCATTGTGTTATTGTAAAATAAAATTTAAGAATGAACAATGAAAACACAAAGTTTATATTACAAAAGTAAAATAAGTTAAAATGACATGTGCCTCAAGGGAAACAAAAATGTAGTGGGTATGCTTTCATTCCACAATAATGATTGGCTTTATGAGTAGTTAAGTATCTACACACACACACACACACACACACACACACACACACACACACACACATATATGTGTGTATATATATATATATGCATATATATATGCAAAAAATACAGTCACCTCTGGCAAATGTGCAGATCCCCACTGATCTTTAGAACACTTTTTAAAACCTATGAACATCACCATAATAGAAATAGTTTCATTTTCCCTTTTTTAACACATTGGTTCCGTGTTTCTGAAATTCTCTCTCATCTTGCTCCCTACCCAGATACCTCCCCCTAAAAAACATTAAAATACATAATGCACTGTTGCTACAAACTCAGCTAACATTCTATTTTATGCCTAAATCATTGTAATCCCCCTGGAACCTCCTAGAGATTTCTTTAACAGCCATTATCCCCATAACTCCTAAATATGTTACATGAAGCATTTTGTAGGTAGGAGCTAAATCTTTAGAAACCAGGGTATTCTAAGTTAATGGAGGTATAATTTTTGTGCTCTAAATTTTAGAAATTTAAGTTACAATGCATTTGTTTTTTTCTAAACAAATGTTGACACCATTTTCTTCTTATTATTGTGATTTGTTCTCGGGTGCTTTCTTCTCATTTATGCTCAGAAAATGCTAGTGGAATACCCTGCTGACTCTGGGAGGTGGTTTACCTTATAGTTCTTTAAGTTTTCTTAAACCTTCCCTCCACACAAAGTGAAAGAAAAAAAATAGAAATAGCTTCAAATAGCTTTTAAAGCTGTGTAAAACCATTTCCTGTAGGTTGTCTAGCAGACATGTTATAAAGAAGAGGAGAGATGGGGAAATGTGGGCGGGGGGGGCTCAATTTAGAGAAAACATGTTACTTGGAGACACATCAAAGTGCACTTTAATGTTGGCTGAGATAATTACTGGTTATGTGACTGAGCATTTAGATTATGAGACTTGGGCTTGTCTGAAACAATGGAAAGCTAATTCCCAACTTCATGTTCTTCCTTATTGTGTATTTCTTGCCTACTTCAACTCGTGAGACACAGTCTTCCTGTGTCCCTTCCGCCTCCTCACAATACTCCTTAGAAACTTAGACATACCTAAGTCAAGATTCCCAAGAGGCATATCCTGAGTTTCTTGAACAGCCATGATTAGCTAACTCAGGGAAACTGAGTTGGATTCACCTAGTTTCTCCTGTGACTCTGAACAGAACCAGATCTCCAACATTTCCACTTTAGTTCTAAAGGTATGTCATTCTTCCTACCCAGACTAACCTTCTGGGGAAAAAATTCTTAAGGCTATGTCCAGTGAGCTTATCTTTTCCCCACCCTTATAAGCAAAGATCTTGGACTTCCTCCTTCCTTCCTTCCTTCCTCCTTCCCTCTCTCCCTCAATTCCTCCCTCCCTCTCTTCCTTCCCTACCTCTTTCTCTCCTTTCCTCCACTACCTCCTTTTTGTTCTCCCTTCATTCTTCCTCTCTCCTTTCTTAGGTTGCCATCTACTCAGAAGTTTTTTTGTGTGTTCCCTCCTCCCTACTATACTCCAACCAAAATACACATAAACAAACTAACCAAGAACCCTTCTCATACTCCTTGTTTACACTTTTGTGGTAAAGAGATAAATATATTCCTGAGTTGTTATACCATCAAGCTGCCTAAGGAGGCATACAAATTGGGAGGTACGAGAAAACCTCTTTTCTTGCAGTAGATGGCAATTAACCGAGACCCTCAACTGCCCTGTAGCAGAGAATAAAAGAGTACAGAGTCCTCAACTTTGAACGGGACATCTCTAGTATACTGCCTTCCTCCAAAGGCTCAGCAGTCATCACAAAAGGATTGTGAAAGCCAAAGGCAGTAGATATCTACAGTGCAAGAGTATTTTCCAGCTATGCCAGCACCGTTGCACTTTATTAACTTTCAGTGCTTGGATTGAATGCACAAGGCTACACAAGACAAATTCCAGGGTGATTGGTGAAGGGACCCATGAAATCCGGTGCCAAGCTGAGGGGCTGCTGGGATCCAGAAGGTCAGTTTCTTCAGGAATGCTTCCCAGAGAGGCTACTCATGCAGCCAGAGATAGTCCTACTGCTACTACGCATATATAGGCCACATTTCTGTATGCATGACATTCAACAATAAAAAGAAAATCATAAAAAAAATGTATAGTTACTTTTAAGAGGAAAATACAAAGAAAAATTAAATTAGGAAGCAGTGTTATTTCATATTGGGTTACCTGAAAATCTATTTAGGAGGAGTCAGAGATAAAGGGAGAGTGTTTTAGCTTGTAAAGTCCGGAATAAGAAATTTGGCCATGAAGGAAGTGCTTATTCCCGACATGCTCATCTTCCATTTTGGAATTTGCTGTGATCTCATTTTTCTTGCACATCCAACTTCATCTAAATTACACAACAGTACAGTTTCTCCTTGTGAGAACAATCATAAAGATGAACTGAGTGTCCGTTCTTGTACTTCAGAGCTGTCTGCAAAAATCCTACAAGCCTGGCCCAGAGCTTACACTTAAAATCTGTTTTGTTGAATGAATTAAGCTTTTACTCAATGGCCGAACAAACAACATTACATATATACAAATAAAGAATATTCACTACAGATTATGTTCCAAAGTTTCTCCTTTGAACTCTAATTTTTTTTTAGAAGTTACCCATCTTTAGATACATTCAACAAGAAATCTAAAAAGGAACTTTTCAGAGATAGTGATCCTAAACCAAAATCTAGTATTGAAAACTATTCAAGTTAAATTTTGAATAAAATCCACCCCCCCCCCCCCCGCCCGGGATTCCTGTGAGAATCCTCTGTTGAATAAGTTCACAATTCTGAGAGGCCCCATTTTTAGTATAATCCTCTCTTGGCTTCCTTGGTAATTCAGAGAAGAGGGTGTGAAGATTAAGAAAGAGGAAAAAAGTCTTCCTTGAGCAAAGTCCCTACTTTGAATTTAAAGAGAAAGTCTTAAAAATGTGTTCTCCCCACCATGTTTGAGGGAAGATGCATCTCTGGGTTCACAGCAGAGCATTCTCCTCTCCTGAATGGTTCAGGGTCATCAAGCGCATGATTAGTCTAAATTGCCTCAAAGAAACACAGCCACTCACACTTCCCTCAGCAAAATGTTTTCTAATTATTCTGAAAATTGGCAGTATCACTGTAAACCAAAGTGAGTCCGGAACAGACAGAATCCATGAGAAGTGATGCTTCCTGCTTCTCTTTCTCATTAATGTCCTCAGTGACAAAATCTGATGTTAGAAAAAAGACTTTACAGTGAAGCCATTTCTTACCTTCTCTCTCTCTCTCTCTCTCTCTCTCTCTCTCTCTCTCTCTCTCTCTCTCTCTCTCTCTCTCTTTTTTTTTTACATTTTTAAGCAAAGTCGGCTACATTAGAATAATTACATATCTGAAGAACTGTAGGCCATATTTCATGATGAGTCTTCTCAAGGAAGGTCAGGTGAGTTCTTTTCCCATCTATGCATGCAAAGAGTTAGGGTGGGATGAAGCGTTTGAATTTTATGATTCAGAAAGAAGCTGAAGAAGACAACTTGACATTTGTTTCATTATCTTATTCTGTAATAGAAATAAAACCAGCCTTCTTTTGAACCTCTATGAAGTATGAGATTACAGCATACAATCTGTGAGGAAACACAGAAAGTTTTGTTGGTTTATTCATGTATTCAGTGGGTATTTATTGTGTACCTATGCAAGAGTTTTCCTAAGCACCAACAATAAATACCTGAAATGAAATTTATGCCTACCATGAAAAACTCCTATTCCAAAGGGAAGAAATGTACCTGAGATGGAAACACTGTGGTGCTAAATTTTCTTTTTGATGTTTCAACATAGTGTTGAGAGCACACCAAGGGAACACTCATTTTCTTATGAGCCACTTCAAAGTTTCACTGGAAGACAATGCTGTATTCATATCCACAAACTCAGCCTCGATATATACATGAGGCAATGTATGAACTTGGTCAAATTATCAAAGAACGCATCTCAGATTGCATCAATATGTTCAAGTGGAGTTCTGGTTGGCTTTTATGGGAAAACCAAGATAGAGAGGATATGTACCAGAACTGTGTGGATTCCAAATACCTTTAACCCCTAGTCAAAATGACTCTTCAATTTTCAGTTCCTATGTAGGCTTGTCAAAGCCATGATGATTCGCTTCACTTTCATTAAAGCACACACACACACACACACACACACACACACACACACACACACACACACACAGAGAGAGGAGAGAGGAGAGAGCGAAGCGAGAGAGGGAGAGACGAGAGGAGAGGAGAGAGAGAGAGAGAGAGAGAGAGAGAGAGAGAGAGAGATGTGTGTATTTATTAGTATGATGTAATAGATTAGAATGGAGTCCCCATTGTTTGCATGGATCACCAGTCAGATTCCATATGCTTTCATTTCTTTCCTTTCACTGTGATTGTTGCAGTCCTGAGATAAACCATATTGGACATGTCCATACACTTTACCAAATGTGTCTATTGTGTCCTGAAAATATATCTAAGTATTCTCTATAAACCAAAGCCTCCCCATGTAGAATATTAAAAGATGGCACCAACCTACAGAACAACAGAGTCAGAGAATGCTTTAAGGCTTCATACATCTTATGAACTGATGCTTCAAAGGCTAAGGAACTAAGAAGAGGTGTGATCCAGAATTTCTAAGAGACATAGAAGAGTTTTTGCTGAAGTTATAGTCCTTATTTAGAATAAATAACACACACACGCACACACACACACACACACATACATATACATATGCACAATGGAAAACAATGCCATAATTAAGAGCTAAATTAAAAGCAAATATATAAAACAGAAAATGGGGTCAGATAATTAGAAATAAGACAGAAACTTAGGCATCCAGAACATAATTCATTAGGAGAAACAGAGTACTAAGGACTGGACATTTGAAGTGTTCCTGAAAAGTCTTTTTCAGTACATCTGAGGGTGGTGAATAATGGTTCATGGGCTGCATTTATCTAAAAAAAACATTATAAATTTTGTAGCATCTGAAATAGCATAGATGGTTGTCCCCTTGTCTTCCATACTCCAATATCTCTACTGAGCATATAGCCAGTAGACTTCCTGTCTCGTTATATTGATGGTTGCACGTGAATGCTCATTGCTGATCTAGTAATAATAACTAGAAAAAGGAATCCACAAAGATGTCTACAAACTCATGAATGGGAAAGAAAAATATGGTACTCATACACAATAGACAATACCCAGTTATAAAGAAAGAATAAAGTTTCATGTAAATGGATGGAACTGGAGAATATATATTGAGTCCTTGATGTAGCTCACTCTGAGAAAGGGCAACACTGTATGTGTATCACATGTATTCTCTCCCAATATTTTGTTTTGTGTGTTTAACATGGGGCACAAATGGATGCTGAAAAGTTAGAAGGGGCTTTGGAGGGGATAGTAGATTATAGTTTTATAAAAAATAGTACTTTCGTTTAGAGGAAAAAGAACTTAAACAGGGAGGTGCTTGGAACTATGGAAGAAATTGGGGGAGAAGGTAAAGACTAACCAGATATGAAAAGCTATATAAAAACATACTGTACCACAAGAAATAAAAAGAATTAAGAGAAATGATAACAGAATGAAAATGGTGCAATACTGAAAGTCAAAGTATTGTGTAAGGATAGGGCCCAGATAACTGGGGAGAAAAGAAGGTAGAGGGCATGTTAACCAGGACAAAAGATGCGCAAAAAAGAATTGTGGAAACTCACTAGGTAGTTAGCTAATCTCAAAATACAACTTAACAAATAAATAAACAAGCAGAAAAGAGAATTCAAACAGCATTAATACCTATAGATTGACAAAAAATCAGTCCTTGAGGGGCTGGAGAGATGACTCAGTGGTTAAGACCACTGGCTGCTCTTCCAAAGGTCCTGAGTTCAATTCCCAGCAACCACATGGTGGCTCACAACCATCTATGTGACCTGGTGCCCTCTTCTGGAGCACAAGCATATATGCAGGCAAAACATTGTATACTTAATAAATAAATAGAAATTTTTTAAAAAATCAGTCCTTGAAGACATTAGGAAATGAAAATCATACTAACAGATATAGACTACTGCTTTGTGAGTCAGGAAGGCTATTGATGTCTTCAAAACAACACAAGTTACTATCTATTGTTATTGCTTTTGCTTCTCTCATAAATACACAAGATGACTCTAATTTTGAAGATAATACATTCTTTGGCTGCAAGATATAGAGAAATCAGTTTCAACCCCACCTGGAAACGTCCTCCCTCCTTGCTGGTCTAGTTTTAATAGTGGTTAATTGTGTTTCACATGCTGCTGAAAGAGAAAACGACATCAAAGATTAAACCCAGAGATGCCCCCCCCCCCCCCGCATACTGCAATACTAGCCTTCCAAGAAAAACTTCCTACCAATAATAGTGGCATGGCTGTTACTGGTTAGGTAACTGCGTTCCAATTTTGTTTGAGGATTGTTCTACAGGAGATAACTCCATACATAGAATTTTAATCATGGTTAAATGTCCATGAATGTCAAGGTCATGAGTCCTAGGGTTGAATCTGCTATTTTTCTTTTGTTAAATAATCAGGCTGTCAAAATGACTTGTAAATATTTACGCTAATACCTCAACACCAGTCTGTTTTCAACCTTGGTCAGAGAAACTTCTTTCTGAAGCAGACTGAAGTCAATGAAAATACATAAATCTTGTTCAAGTGCTGAGAAGAAGACAATTAGTCTACAGCCCTATGTAGAGCATCGATAGTAACTTATGACCACCTAGGCTCAGAGAACACCAAGGAAGAAGGG
This sequence comes from Acomys russatus, assembly GCF_903995435.1. Taxonomy (NCBI): domain Eukaryota; kingdom Metazoa; phylum Chordata; class Mammalia; order Rodentia; family Muridae; genus Acomys; species Acomys russatus. The sequence continues at coordinate 23,835,585 of NC_067144.1, read as the reverse complement.
ATGGAAAGAGCCAAGGAAGTGAAAAATTGATATGAAATGCTGTCATTAGGCCACTACCTGGCTAAAACAAGGAGATGTGGCTACATTGCCTAAAACCTCTACCAAGAGCAGACAAGCCAAAATTCCACCAAAGGAGTAAGAGATGTTCATGTCCTATGCATTATGAAACCTTAAGACAGAAAATGAAAACACAGAATGTATGATTTCTTGGAATTATTATTTCAATTGAATGAACAGAATGAAGGACAATTCTAATGCAGGGCACAACATATATAAATATTCTATTTTCGACAAGGTCTCTTTTTAACTGAGGACAAGACCCTCTAACTCAGAAGTAACTATAAGTGCTTTCGTGAGTTGTATGTCCATGACAAACTTAAAAACATCTGTTTATTTAAACACATTTAGTCTACTGCTATCATTCCCGACTATTGAAAAGAAGATAGGGCACTTGAATATACTCAAGTATGTGAAAATTGAACATACATTACCTAGCAGGAGTTCACTTTCAATCAATATTTCCTCAGAATGACACTTCTCAGGAAGGAAGCAGTTTGTAGTTAAGCTAACAAATTATCATTCTTCACAGGAGAATTTTAGACAGGACCTTAGTTAATGAATTGGCTAACAGCAGGTCTTTGTTTACAAATCACAGACACATGTATTTATAAGCAGTGGGAAAGAGGATGCAAGCAGCTGTCTTAGGAAGTGGGTGTAAAGAGAAGAGTGAAGATGAAACCAGACAAAGGAGAATAGTTATGTCACAGTTAAAGCAGGAAGACAGCCCAGTGGACTCTGTGGCATACACTAAGAGTCTGCCTGCACCACAGAAAAAGAGAAAATTCAGAGAGAAGAAAACCTTTGTGTTGAACTCCATTTGCAGTTGCTTTGATTCATTTCATGGTCTTAAGGACAATTATTTGGCTTTCATTCCTAAAGGCTCTCCTTAAGACAAAAGACTTGGAGGAAAGAATTCACTCATTCCCTTGTAGTACTATGCATTAATTTAGAGTGTGCTTTGTTCTGTTACGTGTGTTTCAAATTATTTCCAACTACAGAAATGCCTTTTTGTGCACTTGATAAAGTAAGTTTCTATTCATTTTTATGCTACTTTGCCAAATAAATTTAACAACATTATTTCTTAGTCATATTTAATGATAGCACTATTTGGGAAAAATAATTAACTGATACTAAAGCTACTATTTAATTATATTGGCTTCCTGGGCTTGCTAAGATTAAGTTACATGGTTTCTTTTTCACAATTCACTTTTGTATTCCAGTTATTCATCCCATCAATTCATTTCAACTCTTTTCCTAGACAGCTCTTTACATTTTACCATTTTGTTTATTCATTCATAGCCTGCAAAGAATGTACGTGAACACAGTAAGTGCCCAGTTTTCAAGAGCTCTGATGGAGAAGGAGTAAGTGCCCTCCATCCAACCATTTGCACTTAGCACCAGGTACTAATACTGGATATTGAGGTAATTCTCTGTATTCACCAAGGGAAAGAGGTAATGCAGCTTTCATTTGTATTTAGCACTTGGTCTCTCTGTCATGAGCTATATGTGGCCATGTTCATCATTCTGAGGGACTTCATGGGTTAGACCAGAATACACTCCACTCCCATCAAGATCAAGGGAGAAAATCCACATGTACCTCTGAGTGATGTTTCCGTCTCCATCCAATTCATCGGGAACTTCTCTTAGGAGAATTTGATTTGTTGTTTTTGTTGTAGCTCTGTGGGTTGTGTGTGTGTGTGTGTGTGTGTGTGTGTGTGTGTGTGTGTGTGTGTGTTTAAGATTTGAAAGTAAATGATTTTATGTTTTCCTTCAACTCCCTGAGAAATTGTATCACACAACACTAGGAAAATGCATATATGCACTATGTCTGGCTTGTAACTACTCAATTAACCTATGTCACGCAAGTATCCCGGGACAAGACCTTTGTCTTTCTTTAATTGTTATTCTATACCACATTAATGTAAGAAAGGCTCGATGTTTTTGCATTTGTTTATAATGTTAGTTATCAGGTCCTGTTCACATTGAAAAGCAGATGCTAACTGGATATCTGAAATAAACCACCAACACTGAAGAATAAATTCAAAGGAATTAAACTTATGCATGTGTCTGTGTGTGTGTGTGTGAGAGAGAGAGAGAGAGAGAGAGAGAGAGAGAGAGAGAGAGAGAGAGAGTCTGTGTGTGTATTGTTGCCATTAAGAAGGTAGAAGGAATGTAGTTATTTATCTCACTACACTTGTGATTTGTGTTGCCTTTGACACCAATATCACAGGAACCCCCTAGGACAGCAGCCCTGATCACCTGATGCTGAATTTACAACAGTTATTTAGTTGAAATACTCCTTTGTGTTTTCTAGTGTTTTGCTGAGACTGGTAAGAGAAATTTTGCCCTTAGATATACAGAGGGTTACCCAAACATAATTCACCCCACTAGTGTCTGTTTAAACAAGAATCATCACGAAACTTTGCTGATGATTTCAGTGCAGAAGCATTAGCTTCAAGTAGCCAGCACCAATTCCATTTCAGGCATCTCTAGGCCCGGAGAATAAGGATCTACTATCAGAGTTCCCTCTCATTCAGAGGAGCTCTCGGGTAGGTGATTGCCGAACATTGCTATGGGTCACTCACTGTATCTTTTTTTTTTTTTTTTTTTTTTTTTTTTTAAATCTTCATGTAACTTATGGCTCCTTTTAAAAATAAAAGTTGCTCTTCCTACTAAATCCCCAAAAGATATTTTTATAGACAAAGAACATGAGATTTTAGCAGTTTATTCCTAATGGGATCCCTGCTTTTTTATATAAGTGTAAAAATAAGGTCCTACCTTTCATATGATAAACAATAAACAATTATTAAACTAATAAAAATAGTTGAATGAGAAATGAAAAATTTTTAGCTCTCACCATTTCTTCATCTTTGGTTTGCTAAGTACCTGGACTAGGGAGTCCATTTACTTAAAATGTATAAATTTTGATTTATATCACAGAGTACTATTTGCTCAAGTATTATTTGGTAAAGGCCATATTCTGTAATTTGATAAGAATTACATATAGGGAGAATTTCTTAGTTAAGTAACATTTAGGAAACTGTGCAAAATATACTTACCCACCCTCTTTACCTTGGAATGCTGTGAATATTTCTGTAATGAGCCTCCTTCTATTTGTTTAACGTGTAATTTCTCAAACTATATCTCCACAGCTCCTAACACATAGGAGTCTATGAAAGGTTGTTTAGGGAAGGGTGTTACCGGCACTTTCTTCCAGTTTTAAGTCATGCAGTTTTTGGGACTGTTAAGACAAAATTTCAAACAATATCCTTAGCAAAATACTTAAGAAAATTTCTCAGTCCACAACCCTCTTACCTGTCTACATCAGTAGAAACTGCCAAGTGACTTCGTGAAAGAAAAGCCAAAGATGGCACGTTGAGTAGGGAAAGGAAGAAGAGCTATGCGAGTGTGACTGGACGCAGTAGGCCATGCTTGTCCCATTGTTGCTTGATTGACTGACTCAGTACCTTTACTCAGGATGACCTTTGTCATTAGGGTGTGCTGGGCAATTTCCCATAGTGAGTTTGTATTCGAGACTTGTCATCACTCTGTCATGAGATTATGCGTTAGTGAAGTATGGCTCACCATACCAGCTCATCATTTATTTTTATACGTAAAACTTTCACTGAAGTGCAGCCAAGATGCTGAAAGACTGCATATGATTGGTTTTGATCTACACTCACAGCTTCTGTAGTTTCTGCAGAAATCAGTTGGCATATAATGCTAAAGTCATATAATATATAGCTCTTAATGGAATAGATTTACTGACCTCTGCTCATAGCGATCTGCATTTTAATTCACAGCATCTTTGCGAACACTCTTCAAAAGACGCGCTGTTTTCTTTACTTACTATGTTGAGAGTTAAATGTTAGCTTGTTTTTGTATGTGACTGTCAATATCTCAATGGGTAGCCAGGCTTCACCTGTGCCATCAACAAACTCCATGGGCTTCCTGATTCACTGCACAGTCAGGATGGTAGTAAGAACATCACTTTGTCAAAGGTAGAATTAACATATGAAATATCACTTATATATTTGAGTGGACAAAGTAAATTCTATCTTATAAGTTGCTTGGGTTTCATTTATTTGATTTTTGTTAGCATATTCTAAGCAACATGCTGATGTTCACTCTTGAATACCTGCCTCTCCATCCTAAGTGTTGCTTTGTCTGGACCACCATCTGATTGCTTCCCTGGATTCTTCCTCACAGACACCACATTTCAAGGGATATTTCTATGTTATGAAAACATAAAACATCACTTTTTTTGACATATGGCTCAATTTCTCATCCTTGTTAAACATCTATAGAACTACTTCTCCCTGATGGCCTTTCATTTAACTTAGCACTTGATTTATTTATTTGATTAAACATCTGTGTCTTTCGAACATTGCTGTTGATTCATTGAACAGATATTTCACTATTTCATCTTTATAGATTCAGCTGATTTTCATTAGTTTTAGTTTCTATTCTTCAATAGTGAAGCCAAAGCGCACCAAGTATTCTGAAACATCACATATATATTTTGCTCTCTGGAGAACATAAAAGACTTAGCTATTTCTAAAATGGAAAAAAGATGAGAGTCAATACCAGGAGGTTCAGAGAAACTTCCAAATCCAATCAATTCTTATCAACAAAAATTTATTGAATACCTAAGTGCTACCAAGTTATATGTGCAATACAGTCGAGTGTCTTTCTGAAGATGCAGTGTGAGACCATGGAGGACACGTGATAAATGCTAGGGAAGCAAACAGATCTGAAGAATACAGCTTCTGCCAAAGCCTTGGGCTAACTGTGAACGGCCACTTATTTATCCCAAAGCCTGTTTTTTCCTGTCTTTGTTTCATGAATGATGAAGAGAAAAAGAAGCAATTGCAACATCAAACATGGTACTGATACTCAGGCAAAATTTCCCTCACTGTGACCTCAGCAAAGGCCTGTGTGGGGTATACCAAAATCTGGACATTTTTCCTCTATTTAAGTCAATTTGTATTCAAGCTTTTGCATTGCATATACCTAACAGATATATCCAGAAGCATTTTGATGAGTTTAAAATATACTGTTACCTATAAGGTAGAAACTTTAGACTGGAAGAGACACTACCAAACTTTTAGTTAATGCCTAATATTAATCCAATACCTAGAGTCTTCAAGAGTCATGCTTGATCACACAGAACACATAAATGTGACTCAGCCTCTACGTGTTGGAGAACTTCTACCTGATCAGAGGACAAGAGCATTGTTTAAAGACAACAAGGACAATGGGCAAACATTTTATATGGTGGCATGGGCATACTGGAGATGGAACTCTTTACCAGATGAAGGCTTGGCAAGTGCTCTGGGCTGGCTGATCTATATGTCCAGAAGTGAGACTTTTATGGTTGCCTGTTAACATTCCTTGATAACATGAACAACATTCCTTGATAAACCATGGTAGTAGAAAAGGATCTGTAAATGACAGATGTTTTAGAAGCCTAAGTACCTTAACATAAATTTAGGCTGCCTGAAACTAAAACAGTGAAAGAATATGTGCTTGCTTGTGCATTATAAATGTGACCAAGGTGTTTTGAAAGTAGAAACTCATACAGTGTGTGACATCCGTAGAACAACATTCAGGTAGGGAATCTAATATTCAATCTTAAAGTCTCTGTGTTCAGGGACTCATAATTCTCCTTGTTTCCTGTCACAGTCTCAATGAGATTTTGTTGTGGTTTATTGATTAATTTCCTGATTTGTGTAGAAAATGAGATGGGACAAATTACACATTTGAAAAAAACATGATTTTGTAAATAAATTCATAAAAAAGAAATATCCTAACTACAAAGGAAGGTATGTCCAAGAAATGTATGCCTCCTGGAAATTCATAAACATTTTAAGGTAAGATGTAGACTGCAAGAAGTTCATACAAGGAGACTTTAACTTATATTTTCTGCCTTCTTATTTTAAAGTAGCATCTCACTATGTAGTCCAGGCTGACTTCTCAAACTGTTGATCTTCTAAGAGACTTTATTTTCTAAATAATACAAAAGCAACTTAAATATTTGAAAATTAGTCTCTCTCTCTCTCATTCTCTTGCTCTCTTTTTCTCTATCTCTCCATTATACACATAGTGTTAGAAGAAAATATTTACAACCATTATTAAATATGTACATTAACTTTCCCAAAACACAACTGTGAAAGCTTTGCTTGATATAGTAAGTAGACACAGAATCCACTCAGGAAGGCAAGAAACAGCACTGGGAATGATTAAAATATGTAATGAAATGTTGTCTTTCATGTTGGATGCTTTAAAGACTAGAAGAGCAAAAGCAATGGCCTTAGGTTCACCATGGAAGGCTTTGAGTTATACACCAGGAGTTTGAATTTTGTAAATAATGAGGGGAAAGCATAAATTTCTAGCTTTAGGTGATATAAACAGCATTTTTAGGAAAAAATGTGATTTAATGTCCATGATTATAATAAATAGAAGCCGTAGGAGAGCAGATGGGAAAGAATGATGTTCAAAGCGATAGTTGGTGGATTAGGAAGGGAAGATTGGATGAAAAGACACAATGATGAGCACCACGGACTCAACTGAATACAAGTCACAGCCAAGTGTATATCCTGTTGTAATCTGGATAGTTTCCTGTTGTTTAGAGCTTTTGGAAGCAAATTTCTTCCTCCGTTCTGTTACTTTACCTCTTTCTTTTCCTGGCTCAGAGGAAATAGTGTAGGCTTGTTTCAGCTAATGCATTACTTTTGTTCTTCCCTCATGGTCTTTAATCCTTAATCTGCATCTGTGATAATGGAGGCAACTTATGATAGAGACAGCCAGCGGCATGAATGAGTTCACAATATGTCCTGAAAGGGTTGAGTCTGATCGCTGCTATTGTTATTGGCTCAGGCACCTTCACTCTGATCCTCAGGACTTGCACTTGACTGTAAGAACATTTCAGAAGGGGAGGATCCAAGATGGCGGCGAGCAGTGTGGACCGCGTTTGGAGGCTCCAGTGAACAATTCAGGGAATTGCACAGATTTCTGAGCCAGGAACACCGAGGTCCGAACATCACGGCAGCAGGAGTGCTCCACGGTTTGGAGGGACCAGGGTGCGGAGGACCTGCGTGCCCCTGCACACGGGAGGAGCGTGGTTTTTCTCTGATCGGAGCGGCAGCGGTAGAGGGCGGCAGCACCAGCGGCACCAGCAGCGGCGGCTGAGGTTTGCAGCTCATAGCCTTCCTGTGGAGGCGATTGTTGTGGTGGCTGGTGGGAATTGCTGCGGGAGAGGGACTCGGGCAGGATTTGGGGTCGTGTGGAGCCTTTGGACCCAGATTGGACTCGGCGGACAGTTCGGCCCCAGAGTCCCGGGTATTGGCCCGGCCCAGCAACAATTCTGCCTGAGGCACTAACTCAGCGTGGCCATAGCTCCCCTGCTGTGGCGCAGGCTTAGTTGAGCACGCTGCTCCACACTAGGCACTACCTCAGCTCAGCGGCAGCTCCCCTGCGGTGACACAGTCTGGGCGGAGCACTTGGTTTCACCACAGGCGCTAACTCAGAGCAGCCGCAGTTCTCCTGCTGTGGCGCAGGCTTGGTGACGTGCTCGGTTCCATCCTAGGCACCACCTCAGCTCAGCGGCAGCTCCCCTGCGGGGACACAGTGCGGGCCGAGCACTTGTTCCACCACTGGCGCTAACTCAGAGCAGCCGCAGTTCTCCTGCTGTGGCGCAGGCTTGGTGACGTGCTCGGTTCCATCCTAGGCACCACCTCAGCTCAGCGGCAGCTCCCCTGCGGGACACAGTGCGGGCGGAGCACTTGTTCCACCACTGGCGCTAACTCAGAGCAGCCGCAGTTCTCCTGCTGTAGCACAGGCTGGACAGAGCTCTCGGTTCCACCAGCTCTAAGACTCTGGTTGGACACAGTGTACAGTTTTGAATCCAGAATTCCTGGCTGAGATTGGTGGTCAGTTCGGGCCCTGAGTCAATAACTGACCACAGCACGCACTTTGGGCCAAAAGGCCCTAGTGGAGCTTGGTGCGTAGTCCCAGCCCAAAAATTCTGGCTGGGCCCTGTGTGCATTTTGGGCCCAAAATCCCTAGCTGAGCTTGGCAGACGGTTCAGGCCCTGAGAATCTAGCTGAGTTCTGCCCGTGGTTCGGTCCCAGTGCTCCTGGCTGGACTTGGCAGGGAACACAGAAGGCTGTGGATACCTTGGCCTGACCCAACGCTCATTCAGAGACCCAGAACAGTTGCAGGATCCACAGCAGAGAGGGACTGAGGATCACTGGCTGTGAGAGACCAGAACAACAGGGCTAACCTCCTAACATCCACACCAGTGAAGCTTTGAGCTCGCAGCCTAGGGAAATCGTGAGAAAACAAGTGAATCTATCGTCAGACACCCTCCATTCAACTCTGGAAGCTACCCAACAAAAACAAAGACGGCAAGATGTCTAAAGGACAACGAAAAAGCATACGCAAAAAACCCCAAAACAACATGGCGTCTCCAGTTTCCAGCTATCCCAAAGAAAACTACCCAGAGAACTCAAACAACGGAAATACAAGAAAATGACCTCAAATCCTTAGTAATGAGGATGATAATGGAGGAAACAAATAAAATTCGTAATCAAATGCAGGAAGACGCAGACAAACAGGTGAGAGACATAAAAGAAGCACATAGAGTGGAACTGGAAAAATTGCAGGAAAATGCAAACAACCAGATGAAAGAAATAACTAAAACGGTTCAAGCTCTGAAGACCTATAAAGAGGCAATGGAAGAAACTCAGGAATATACAAAAAATCAGATGAAAGAAATCAAAAAATCAGTTCAAGATCTGAAAATGAAAATGGATTCAATGATAAACACACAGACAGAAGAAAAACGAGAACGTGAGACCTCAGAGAAGAAGGCGAGCAACACAGAGGTGAGCTTTTCTAACAGAATCCAAGAGATGGAAGAACGAATCTCAGGGCTAGAAGATACAATCACAGATATTGAATCAACCATTAAAGAAAATGCCAAATCTGGGAAACTCCTGACACAAAACATCCAAGAAATTAAGGACACCATGAAAGAAGAAATTTGCCGATAATAGGCATTGAAGAAAGAGAAGACATCAGACTCCAGGGCCCAGAAACTATTCTCAACAAAATCATAGAAGAAAATTTCCCCAATCTAAAGAAAGAGATGCCTATAAACATACAAGAGGCCTACAGAACACCAAATAGAATTGACCAGAAAAGAAAAACTGCCCCCACATAATAATCAAAACACAAAACATGCAGAACAAAGAAAAATAATTAAAAGCTGCAAGGGAAAAGGCCAAATAACATTTAATGGTAAACCTATCAGAATTACACCTGACTTCTCAGCAGAGACCATAAAAGCCAGAAGGGCCTGGACAGAGATCCTGCAAACCCTAAGAGACACAGATGCCAGGCCAGACTACTTTACCCAGCAAAATTATCAATAACCATTGATGGAGAAAACAAAATATTCCATGACAAAAACAAATTCAAACAGTACCTATCCACAAACCCAGCTTTACAACAGGTACTAGAAGGAAAACTCCATCCCAAAGGGTCAAGCTACAACCAAAACTACCCAGGAAATAGATAACTATCCCATGGCAAAAACACAACTACACAAACGCTCGACTGGAAACAACATCAAAATTAAGACTCTTAACAGTCACTGGTCATTAATATCTCTCAACATCAATGGCCTCAATTCTCCAATAAAAAGACACAGACTAACCGAATGGGTACATAAACAGACCCAACATTCTTCTGCATCCAAGAAAACATCTCACCCATAATGAAAGGCATTACCTCCTCAGGTAAAAGGTTGGAAAAAATATTCCAAGCAAATGGTCACAAGAAGCAAGCAGGTGTAGCCATTTTAGTAATCGAACAAAATAGACTTTCAACCAAAATTAATCAAAAGGGATGGGAAGGACACTTCATACTCATCAAAGGTAAAGTCAACCAAGATGACATCACAATTCTGAACATCTATGCTCCCAATGCAAGGGCACCCACATATGTAAAAGATCTCCTAAAAAAGCTTAAACCACACATCGATCCCCACACAATAATAGTGGAGACTTCAACACCCCACTCTCACTGAAGGATAAGTCATTGAAACAGAAACTAAGCCGAGAAATAACATCATTAACCAATGCCATGGGTCAAATGGATCTAACAGATATCTATAGAACCTTTCACCCAAACAAGAAAGAATACACCTTCTTCTCTGCACCCCATGGAACCTTCTCCAAAATTGATCACATCGTAGGTCACAAAGCAAGCCTCAACAGATACAAGAGGATTGAAATAATACCTTGTATCCTATCAGATCACCATGCTCTTAGGCTGCAATTCAACAACAACAGAAATAACAAAAAGCCTACACGTTTGTGGAAACTAAACAACTCTCTGCTAAATGACACCTGGGTCAGGGAAGAAATAAAGAAAGAAATCAAGGAGTTTCTGAAATTCAATGAAAATGAAGAAACAACATACCCAAATTTGTGGATACATTGAAAGCAGTGCTAAGAGGAAAATTCATAGCACTAAGTGCCTTTAAAAAGAATTGGAAACATCGCACATAAGCATCTTAACAACACAACTGGAAGCCCTAGAAAAAAAAGAAGCAGAAACACCCAAGAGGAGTAGACGCCTGGAAATTATCAAACTCAGGGCTGAAATTAACAAATTAGAAACTAAGAAAACAGTCCAAAGAATCAACAAAACCAAAAGCTGGTTCTTTGAGAAAATCAACAAGATAGACAGACCATTAGCCAACTAACTAAAAGGCAGAGAGACAGTATTGAAATCAACAAAATCAGAAATGAAAAGGGAGACATAACAACAGACACTGAAGAAATTCAAAGAATCATAAGATCCTACTTTGAAGGCATATACGCCACAAAATTTGAAAATCTAAGGGAAATGGACGATTTTCTTGATCAAGTTCACTTGCCAAAGTTGAGTGAAGAACAGATAAACAAGTTAAATAGTCCCATTTCCCCTACAGAAATAGAAGCAATCATCGATGGTCTCCCAACCAAAAAAAGCCCAGGGCCAGATGGTTTCAGTGCAGAATTCTACCAGACCTTTAAGGGCGAGCTAATACCGATACTCTTCAAGCTACTCCAAAAGATAGAAATGGATGGAAATTACCAACTTCATTCTATGAGGCCATAGTCTCATTGATACCTAAACCTCACAAAGACTCAACAAAGAAAGAGAATTTCAGACCAATTTCTCTTATGAACATAGATGCAAAAATACTAAATAAAATACTTGCAAAACGAATACAGGAGCACATCAAAGATATCATTCATCATGACCAAGTAGGCTTCATTCCAGGCATGCAGGGATGGTTTAATATACGGAAATCCATCAATGTAATCCATCATATAACAAACTGAAAATAAAAAACCACATGATCATCTCCTTGGATGCAGAGAAAGCATTTGATAAAATTCAACACCCATTCATGTTTAAAGTTTTAGAGAGATCGGGGATACAAGGCACTTTCCTCAACATAATAAAGGCTATATACAGCAAGCCAATAGCCAAATCAAAGTAAATGGTGAGATACTCAAGGAAATTCTCTCAAATCGGGAACAAGGCAAGGCTGCCCACTCTCTCCATATCTCTTCAATATAGTACTCGAAGTTCTAGCCAGAGCAATAAGACAACAAAAGGAGATCAAGGGTATCCAAATGGGAAAGGAGGAAGTCAAATTATCCCTCTTTGCAGATGATATGATAGTGTACATAAGTGACCCTCAAAACTCCACCAGAGAACTCCTAAAGCTGATAAACACCTTCAGCAAATTGGCTGGATACAAAATTAACTCAAAAAAGTCTGTAGCCTTCCTATACACAAATGACAAGCTTACAGAGGAAGAAATTAGGAAAACCACACCCTTCACATTAGCCACAAGCAATATAAAATATCTAGGAGTTACCCTAACTAAGCAAGTGAAGGACTTGTATGAAAAAAATTTCAAAACTCTGAAGAAAGAGATTGAAGATGACCTGAGAAGATGGCGTGATCTTCCTTGCTCATGGATCGGGAGAATTAACATAGTAAAAATGGCCATCCTACCAAAGCAATCTACAGATTCAATGCAATCCCTATCAAAAAACTACACAATTTTTAAAGACATTGAAAGTTCAATTCTGAACTTCATATGGAAAAACAAAAAACCCAGAATAGCTAAAACAATCTTGTACAATAAAAGATGCTCCGGAGGAATCTCCATACCTGATCTCAAACTCTACTATAAAGCAATAGTACTTAAACAGCATGGTACTGGCACAGCAACAGGCTGGTTGATCAGTGGAATCGAATCGAAGACCCAGATATGAATCCACACACATATGGTCACTTGATTTTTGACAAAGGAGCCAAATCCATTCAATGGAAAAAGGATAGCATCTTCAACAAATGGTGCTGGTCTAACTGGAGGTCTATGTGTAAAAAATGAAACTGGACCCATTTTGTCACCTTGCACAAAACTCAAATCCAAGTGGATTAAATACCTCAACTAAAACCAGAGACACTAACTCACTTAGAAGAAAAAGTGGGAAAGAGTCTGGAACATATTGGCACAGGAGACAACTTCCTGAACAGAACACCAACGGCCCAGGCCTTAATGTCAACCATTAATAAATGGGACCTCATGAGGCTGAGAAGCTTCTGTAAGGCAGGAGACACTGTCAAGAGAACAAAGCGACAGCCTACAGACTGGGAAAAAATCTTCACCAACCCTACATCTGACAAAGGTCTAATATCCAAAATATATAAGAACTCAAGAAATTAAACACCACCAAACCGAATAACCCAATTGAGAAATGGGGCTTGGAACTAAACAAGAATTCTCAACAGAGGAGTATCAAATGGCTGAGAAACACTTAAAGAAATGCTCAACCTCCTTAGTCATCAGGGAAATGCAAATCAAAACAACTCTGAGATTCCATCTTACACCCATTAGAATGGCTAAGATCAAAAAATTCAAGCGACACCACATGCTGGGGAGATGTGGGAGAGAGGAACACTCCTTCATTGCTGGTGGGAATGCAAACTAGTACAGCCACTTTGGAAATCTACTGGTGCTATCTCAGAAAAATGGGAATAGGGCTTCCTCAAGACCCAGCTATTCCACTCCTTGGAATATACCCGAAAGATGCTCCAGCACACAACAAGAAAATTTGCTCAACCATGTTCATAGCAGCCTTATTCATAATAGCCAGAACATGGAAACAGCCTAAGTGTCCCTCAGTAGAAGAGTGGCTAAAGAACTGTGGTACATATACACTATGGAATACTACTCAGCTATTAAAAACAAGGAATTCCCGAAATTTGTGGATAAATGGATTGAGCTAGAAATGATCATAATGAGTGAGTTAACCCAGAAGCAGAAAGAATCAAATGGTTATATACTCACTTATATCTGCATACTAGCCCAAGGGGCATGTCCCACGAAAGCCTTCACTTACCAGGAAACTGGGACAGAGGGGAAGGCATCCTATTGGGACTCTAAATGAGAGACGCATGGGAGACCAGCAAAATAAAAGGATCCAGAGGGTCCTAGAAATCTACAAGTAGAACAATATGATAGGCAGATTTGGGCCCAGGGGTCCCGCTCAAACTAAGGCACCAGCCAAGGACAATACAGGAGGTAAACTTTAAACCCCTTCCCAAATCTAGCCAATGGTCAGAATATTCTCCACAGTTGAGTGGAGTGTGATACGACTTTCTCACATACTCTGGTGCCTCACATTTGACCATGTCCCCTGGAGGGGGAGACCTGGTGGCACTCAGAGGAAGGACAGCAAGTAGCCAAGAAGAGACTTGATACCCTATGAGAATATATAGGGGGACGTAATCCCCCTCAGGAACAGTCATAGGGGAGGGGAATAATGGGAAAATGGGGGGGGAGGAATGGGAGGATACAAGGGATGGGATAAACATTGAGATGTAACAAGAATAAATTAATAAAAAAAAAAAAAAAAAAAAAAAAAAAAAAAAAAAAGAACATTTCAGAAGACAATCGTATACTCTGTAGAGGTGAGTCATGTTCCCCCCACATTTTTACATCTTTCTCCTGCAGTTTCATCTAATATCGTGGATGTTCCATTTAGAGTTTACTCTAATAATTCTTCTTACAATGTATCTTTAACTAGTCAAGTAGTTCAGGCTTGGCTACCTAGCTGTTTTCTTCTAAATTTGTGACTGTAATTTGGATGACCTCATCCCATTGTATGAATTTAAATACCACATAATATTCTTATAAAGATCAAAATTATATTTCCAGTTCCCTCCTATCCGCTGACATTTCTATGTGGTTGCTTTATAGTCATTTTAAATTTAGGGTACCCAAAATAAGATTATTGATTCGTGCTCCATGTGGTTCTACACCTGCTGAGCATCTGCACTGTCCAATACAAGCTCTGTGAAAACAGGGGCCAGGTTGGGGATATTTATTATTGTTACCTCATCCCTACAACAATCATTGGTACATAAAAGGTATCCAATACATATTTAAGTGGTGCTTGGATGCTTGCATTCAGGTATCTACAAGCCTGAGACACCCCCCTCTATCTTATTGGTGAGGATAATGAAGGTGATTGAAATGAAGCCACCTTGACCATCCACAGTTCCAACAGTGGCTGACATGTGCCAAGCAAGTCCAACAGTTAGTGTGTCTATCTGCTTGTCCAACACTTGTCAAGACAGTTGAGTTTCCATGAGAGTCACTGGGCTCATTAATCAGCTACTCTCTTCCTACTTTGGAGGAAAGATGGCTTATCTACTCCTGCTTTTGATTCATATACAGGCAACACATTTGAGAATTCAGTAATAATAATTTAAAAACAAACTTCTTTTCCTTGCAGTAGATGTCTATGGTGCTGTTCTTACTGGTAGGTAAGAAGGCTCTGTTTTCTTTTCTGGTTTTTTTTTTTTTCTTCATATACTTCCTTAAACATATTTTATTCAAGACAGGATACTTTCTTCACTACAAAAGCTCGCAGGATTCCAGCATTGCCTCCTTTGTTCTTGTTTTAGTTTTATTTTTCGTTCTGGCATTCTGGTTACTCTATCAACCAGAAATCTCTGACATGAATGATTTGACTCTTGAAGATCAGGTAACAAAAGCACAAGGATGTCAAACAAGAAGAATGCATGGCTCTGGTCATGGACTAGGAAAGGGCACAGCCGCACACTTCCAAGGCCAGGTATGAGTGTAACATTCTGATGTGACCTCTGCTCTGAGCTTTGAGACAGCCTCTGTGCCTCTGTGCTACAGCTTCCTTTGTTTCCAGCTGAGTCTGGTCCTCTGCTGATTCTGCATGAATTATCCAGAGCCCTTCCTTTTGTTTGCAGCTCAAAGCACTGAGTGATTCATCATTGACCTTCAAGTGGTCCCAGAGCGTCTTTTCCTGAGCAGCCAACACTAATGTTTGTCCAGTCCCTACACTTATTCCATTTTTTCTTATTCTGGGCTTGGTAAAGCCCAGCTCAATGGTTGTTTTCTTAATCTAATTGCATGACTCAAGATGAAGGATTAACATAATGTTCAATGCCATTTCCCAGCGATTTATAAATTTATTTATTAAGGTACATAAAAGCACATGCTTACATATAAGTAAGTATTCTTCACCCCTTGAAGAATAGTCACTTGGTGGAAGGTGAGCCTCCTTTTACCTTTTCCTAAGTACAGTTTCTATCACTGCTTTTAGCAAAACTTGCCATGTCTTACATCTCACACCCTTTAAATAGTTCCTGAACCCTGACTCCTTCGCTTATATACCATCACTGAGAGGTAGAGGACTAGTGACTTTCTTGGACCAATGCATTTCATTACTTCAACAATAAAGACCGAGGGGTGGAAAATCTCATGGAATAGAATTTACGGCACTGTTTGGCCATTATTTCCTTGTGAGATGACTGCTAGAATCAACGAGCCTCATTAAGGAATCACAGCTAGGTTATTTTTGGTCCTGAGTCAAAAACTGCAGCAGCTTTACCAGAAAGCTCTCTGTCTTAGAGCCCATAGACCATTTTGTCCCTCATGTGGACAGTTCTGTAAGAAAGCTGCATCAGAGAAAGGCAACTAGAACAAGGTAGCATCCAAAAATTTCTAGTCTTGGTCTATAAAGTCATCTAAATGTTATGTTCTAGTACTATAATGCCTAATAGGAATGGGACTTACATAAAAAAAAAAAAAACACCCACACATAAGGCATATCTTTGCATGGCCTTGCCTACTATCTCATGCTTAACACATACATCCCTCAGTACTTCCATTGCAAGGAACCATCTTTGGCTTATATAGTGATTCATTTTAATACTTGTACCCATATGCCATTCTTAATTGTTAAAATGAACCCTACTATGAATCTTTAAACTCTATGAGTATAGGGTTATCTTATTGTCTTGTTTATCTTTCTACCCACAACACTTTGCACGGTGTCTGGAACATATTGGAAGCTTAATAAATGCATTCTCAAGGACAGAATACTTCAATCCTTCCCTTCTCTTAGCATGCACATGGATAACACTAGCCAGGTGCCTCATTATCCACAGAAGCATAGCTAATCACTCTGTACTTCAAAGATCTTACCTATGAAGAGGGCATACAAGCCTCCTCTTATTTACTAGAAAGTTGTGAGTAATGCATCTAAAAAAGCTACTAAAGGACACTCTACAAATGTCAAGAGGAACAACTGTGTTGATGAAATAATAACAATTTATATCATTTGGGTAAATACATATTCACTTGTCTTCCTGGGCTGTGGAAGAAAGGGGAAATATGTGTGTGAAAATTCTGGAATAATTTCCTTCCTTCCACAAAGCAATGCTTTTGTTGAGCAAGGAGAAGCACCATAGCCAGTCTCATTTTAAATAGCAGATTTGGAAGCATTTCTCCCTAGTTATTTAGGTCTTGGAAAATCCACTTTTTCCTCTATGGAAAGGGAAATACAGATGAGTAAATAGTGTAATGCCTTCACTCCACAGGACTGTGTAAGGAGGCTGAGCAAAGACCAACTTCCCACCCAATGCCACCCAACCTAAGCTTGGGAAGACAACATATAACATACATTGTATATCTATCTCACACTAGTTGAGAAACTTCCAAAGCCAGAATAAGTTTCCCCTGTGCACAAGACCACACAACATGTTTAGTGGACATCATTGGAATGCCACCAAGAAAGAGGCCAAATCAGGATCTACTGGTTGCAAACTGATTTCAATAACTGTGTGCCTAAGAACACATGAAACCACTGCATCTTAAAGAAATAACTACACAAAATTATTGCTTTATTTCCCATCTTCTCCAGCGCTTAAGACCTCCCTGGCATTTCTGTGGCATGTATGGGTTTCCAGTTATCTAATTGCAAGAAGGTACTTCGAGGAAATGGAAAGGGCTCAGAACATAACCTGCCCTGTGTCCCTACCCAAAGCACACCTGGAGGCACTAATTTTAGGTTCTCATCAGCTGTGACAGCAAAGCTGTTACATCAGTTAATTCACAATCAGTGAACGGTAAGTGTGTTTATAGATGGTATATTAGAAGTGAAGGAGAACATTTCCTAGCATTTCCCTTAAGTGCCGTCACCAGCTGGGGCAGGGTTTCAGGTGAAGCATCCTTCGGTATTCAGTTGTTGCAGGAGAAAACCAAGCAGCTAAGAAGCTCCTGGAATAAAGTGTTGCTTGTTCTTGGCTGACCTAGGGATTTTATAATAGGTAGAGAAAATTTCCTTGATATTTTCTTTTATAAAAGTGCATTGTCCAACTCTATCTAAAGGAATAGGTTTGAAAAGAATCTAAATTATGAAAGACAATAGAAAGAAAAAGGCGAAAGTTATTGAACTCTTTGTCTTTCTTACATTTATGAACGAAGGTAACTTATTTGGCCTCTCTAAGCTTTCATTATATCATTTCTTAAATTTAAAGTAGCAAACAGTATTTTTGGCTCACAATAGGCATAGAAAATCACAATGTTCACTTCTCTAGTAACAAGAATAATTATGTATCTCTTTAAACTAAATCTCACTGCCTGTAGAAGACAGCACATGACTTGTACCCAACTTTCATAATTTCACAGATATTTCACATAATTTACCTGTTAATCACTGGTTGTGCAGGGTAGTGAACGTATTCACCCTTGAACACAACAATGAATGCAAGGCATCTTAGGATAAAAATAATTACCTTTCACTGAATATTTATAATCAACCAATTTGTTTATTTTTCATAAATAAAGTTTTATTGAAACACATTCATGTACATTTATGTAAATATTGCTTATGTCTGCTTTTGCATTAAATCAAAATTGAATAGTAAAAATACAGAATGCATAACTGACAAAGACTAACTTATGTATTGGTTTGCCATTCACAGAAAGCTTCCCCCCCCCTTGTGAGATACTTAAAATGAAATACTAAATCACCTAAACAGTGATTGATCAGTATTATATGAAAGGAGTTTAACATTGTCTGAGTATGTAGAAGGCTTAGACCTCTTTCATGAATATGTGTATGTCAAACTATCCTGATGAGATCTAATAGGCTGTTACTAGACAGTTAGGGTAGGAGGACCCCACCCCCCCATCAGTGTTCTAGGGGAAGGAAATAGGCAGAAGAAAGAGGAAGGCTGGTAATGAGAAAATAAGATAGAGGGGATTAAAAAAACAAGCAAATAAACAAAAACAAATATAATGACTACCTTTAAATTGAGTTGTTTATCTTTTGAGCAAGAAAACATTGAGTTGTAAGAATGTTTCATATAGACTGAACTTCCACTTCCTTAAGCCTATCATATGAAAATCTATAAATCTCTCTGAGTTTTAAGTTTATAACCCATAGCCCCCCTCTGAATTAGACAACAGCATATAATCATCTAACAATGTGATTGCCCAGAGAGATTCAGAGAATTTTTGAACTGGATTTGTGACTTTCACAGTAGTGCCTCTACATTTGATATAAGGAATTTGATGAGCTTCAGTTTGTTTCTTCAAGAATCAGAAAGGTTCACACTGAAACACTTGAGGGCATAGGAACAAAGAAACTTCCCAACAGATGATTGTCACTTGCCCTCAAGGAGACCCATAGCCTATCTTTTAACAACTCAGTAATTCTGAGTCTTGAGCCTACAGACCTGCCTCATGCCTGCCAGCTTTTTGGCCACCTGTTGAACCATCACATAGACAAGACCTTCATTAAAGTCCCATGCGGTAGCTTCATGAGAATTTCCAAGCTTGGTCAGAATTACTCTTGGGAGTGATCGCTTGTGAACTGTAATGTATTCTTCATATCTACTAAGAATAACCGACAAATGTGGCCTTTAGCAGCAAATAGGCCAATAAGACAATTTGTTTCATTTTAAATAGATCTCTAGGTAGATTGCCTGGACAAATCATAGAACAGCCCAAATTTGGAGAATAATTTATAGTTGTCAGAATCAAAAGTTCTCTAGGTAATTATTAGCTTGTCTTCATCATTAATAATTTACTAAGATCCAGAGAAAGATAGCTTCTAGAAGAGTAAGGAACTTAAATAATTCTTGGGAGAACAGATGCTGTCAAGGGAAGTGCTGCCAAAGGAACAATACTGGACAGGATGTAGAATCCAGTATGATTTTCCCTTTAGATGATACTTACTTTAGACTGCTACCCTGTGTGTGTGCATGCATATTAAAGAATTTAATAATTGCTTAACAGTTAAGGAAGGTAGATGACTGTGCTCATAAGTCACTTATTTGCTGAGCCTTTTCCATGTGCTATCTCACTATGAACGCTGGAAAAAATTGAACAATATATTTATGAACCGCCATGGGCACCGGTGACCAACGGACAACTGACAAAGCATGGCAGGAGTAGCATGAATGGAATCTTGTTGAGGGCTGCTGAGAATGATTTTGGTTTTTCAACTTAAAAAATGAGTTGCCTAACTACACTTGTTCTCTGTCTAATTCTTCCTACTATTAACATACAAATGTCATGTCTGGAGCTGAAGCAGTCATTTCAAGACTATGAGGCAATGTTTATTTAAAAAAGACAAAAGTAAATATGAAAATGTTAGTTTTGACATTATTTCCCTGATAAAACATGCCAACACTAATCTTACTATTTAAGAAAAATAAATTACTTAACACATTTGACAGAATAGATTGCATGCTAATTATCATCGAACAGTGCTAGGCATACACAGTGTTTTGACTCCTTGTTTGTTGATACATTGTTACTGAAATGAACAATTCTTGTAATCGAGTCTACTGAAAGCTGCACAGATTATTTGCTATGTTTGGCAGCCTCTTGCTGGGACAGACATGAGGATCATTGATGAGGAAACAGCTCCACAAAGTGTAGGGAATTCCCAAGTAACAGCAGTCTACTGAATGTAACTATCAGTAAACCCAATAGGCAAGACAGGATGAGCAGAAGGAAGGAGAGAAGAGGAGGGGACAACATTGCAATATAAATGGAAAGCAAAAGCCTAAAACATATGTCCTACCCAGACAAGCCACTCACTGACTCCCTTTTCCTTTCACCATCTTCCCCTATTTGTCCCTATTTCCTCCTCCTGTCCAGTTCTACTTATAATTCAAACTATTTGTATTTACTGACTGTGGCATAATAAAATAATAGTAAGGAGTAACCATACAGCTGAGAATGAAAAGAAAAAAAGACCAGATCCTTAAAACAATGTCCTCATCACATGAGAAAGTGAGGCAGGGAGTATGGATGGTATAGAGCAAATAGCTTCTTTCTTACTATTCTTCCTCCAAAGGAACATAGAATAAAGCAAGGAATCATTTCTCCAACAAAACACACATTCATTCAGTGTGGTGATCTGCATCTCTCAAGTAAAATTGCCAGGATATATTAGTAGGATATTCAAAGTGCATCAAATTAATGGTTAATGATTGTTTTTAAGTACTCAATAAGAGCAAGATGCAGCTTTTCTGATATAGACTTTAAAACAATAAAGAGCTCTGTGTGTGTGTGTGTGTGTGTGTGTGTGTGTGTGTGTGTATGTGTTGTCTGTATGTGTTCATACCAATATCTTTACTTTTTATTCTTTGACAATTACACACATACAGAGAGAGAGAGAGAGAGAGAGAGAGAGAGAGAGAGAGAGAGAGAATGAATTTGAATTTGAATTTGAATTTGAATTTGTTCATAAAAACCAGACTTTAATGATATTTGGGGGGAAAACACATAGAAAAATATTGCTTTATGTTTGAAAGTGCTATGTACAAACAAAAACCAACAAGAACACAAGCACAGAGCCAGGACGTAGCAAGAAACAGGCATGCTTTCCTGGGATCACTGTTGTTTCAAGGCCACACTATGCTGTTCTAATCTTGCTCTTCTCTGTTTCTTTTCCAAACCTCAAAAAAATGATTGACGAAAGCAACAATGAACCTCTAGAACCTAGATAGACAATTGCCCTGCGTCTTCACCTCTATCCAAGACTGACATTTGGAACTTTGCTTAGTAGATAGCCTTTGGTGGCAACAGGAACACAGAGCAGGGTTTACTAACATCGTATCTTTTGATACAGAAAAACTTATCCAATCTGAAGCCACAATATAAGCATATGCTCTCTCCACATCCCGTAGGGACTGTGTGCATAGCATGGAAAAGGGAACTGAAGAGAGAATGAGCAGAATTCATTTACAGAAGCTTTATACAGCTCAGGAGCATGTTGTAAAAGAAGGAGATATGAAAAAAGTTAAAGATACTTAATGTCAACACAACAGCAAGGGATAGAAAGGATGGAAAAGCACTTCTCTGATGTGGTTCATAGGTAGGAGAGAACATGGCATAGGAAGATGAAAACTTTTCAAGAAAAGTTTGAAAACCACATTGACAGCATTCAAACACAAAGAGGCAGAGACTTTTTCCATATGGTAGGAACTATTTACATGTATTTGTATATAATAATGCCCATACCTTTTTCTGTATAAATTTTTGGTGCAAGGGAGATATAAATTTCCTAAGACACTTTGACCCAGAAACTTTCCTTATGTAAACCCATAATTCCATTGATATCTTGATTTTTCATCTTTATAATGGGAACACAAACATCCTAAAATCATTAATTGCTATGTGTAAAATGTTTGCTGAAATAAACAAAAGACTTTGAGGTATTACTGTCTATTTAACTACAACTTATTGTCATTTATGCCTTTCATTTACATGGCATATACATATATAGACCTGTAGTTTTATATCAGATAATCAAGCGTGGCAGTTCAAAATTAAACCGTCTTCTGAAGGTGACTGTGATCAAGACAAGAGCCTTCAGGGTGTGGATCAGTAAAAGGTGAAATCTAGGAATATATTCTGTGCCTGTGATAGGATGTAGGGAGGGCTTGTGTGGAAACTTAAGTACCCGAGTTTGAATTTTTAACGCCTGTGCAAAAAATAAAAATACAAGGAAAAAAAGGAAAAAGAAAAGGCTGGACATGAGTATAACTTGAACATCTCAAGGAGAAGCAATGTCAGAGTAATCCTTCTGTTCCTCTGGCGCTTACAGTATTTCTGACCACTCTTTCGCAGTGAGCCCTGAGCCTTGGGTGCAGGACTTGTATTGTAGGTGTATCAATTGGGACTCATCGCCACAAAACTGCATTTTGGTAGGTTGTGGTTTTCTGTAATAGTTTCTGTCTGTAAATTCAAAAAAGTAAAAAAAAAAAAAAAAAAAAGAAAGAAAAAAGAAAATCAAAATACAGAAAAATAAAATAAAACTGGACATTGTGGTGAGTGTTGTTCATCCTCTTGGGAGAGAGAGAGAGAGAGGAGAGAGAAGAGAGCGAGATGAGGAGGCGGAGTGGAGAGGAGGAGCGGAGAGCAGAGAGAGAGAGAGGAGAGAGAGAGAGAGAGAGAGAGAGAGAGAGAGAGAGAGAGAGAGAGAGAGAGAGAGAGAGAGAGAGAGAGAGAAGACTCCCTGGAACTCTCTAGACAGCAAATCTTGCAGAACAAGTGGCTGTTAGGTTCAGTGAAAGACACTGTTCAGAAATAAAATGAAGAGTAATAGAGGAAAACACTTCATGATGACCTCTGCCATATAGGAATACCTCTATACAATAACTTATAGACATTGACGTGATTAAATGTTAGCATAAATACACATATTACACACACACACATGTGCGCACACATGCATGCACACACAAACACACACAGGTAAAAATAACACGAGTTGTTATTTTAAAGCATCATTGTTAAATGTTAATAACAGCACCCTCAGAGGATCTAAGTAACAGCTAAAGGAGTTCCTTGGTCTGTACAGATCATTGCACACTGCAGAGAATATGGAAAACATAAGCCAAGAAAAAAGATCCTTCTTATGATGGTACTGTGCAAAACAGCACAGCTAATTACTCTGACAAAAAGCTACGGTCCGAGGTGATTCACAGAGTCCTTCAGGCACCACCAGGCATAGTGATGCACTCAAAATCTGATGAGCAAGCCAGTGTCTTAGTTGCTATGATTTACCAACAATTGATGAGGGAAACATTTGATAGAACCCCTCATTAATAGATTGTGTTTTCTTTTCTCTCTGAAACAGACTCCTAGGAATCTGCTGTAAACATCTCATTAACAGGAGTAGAGCTATGGAGGATAATTAGTTGAGTCATCAATCAAGTTTTCAACTTCTATACCCCAGTCAATGTTCTCAACACTCTCAGTAGTTAAAACAAAGGAAAGTCAATGGAGGCCAGGATTTGGAACCTCTCAATGCACTGTGTATTGCTAATAACTGTTTAGACCCAATCAACTCTGAGACCATTGCTGGAGTGGTAACTGTGGTAACTGGAGGAGAAGATAACATTTCTTCAAAATGTTTAATCCAGGTACAATGAAAAAAATTGTTATTTTAAAAAATTGAAGTAAGCAGTATTTGTATTTCATAGGAAAATTCTTTACAGAGAGTGGCTAGGTCATTGTGTGATGATTACACGTTTACCTTTTAATTTGATGTTTCAAGTACTAGTCTATTTTTTATGTGAGCAAATTATATTTTTTTTTACTTTTGTATTATAGTGATACATACATATTTGTCATTTTTATCTACCCTGATGATCTCAGTCTTTCTTTTAAGTGTATGTGTATGTATAATTTCTTTTTACATATACATTTATATTTTTACACATAAATAAAATAAGCTACATACAGCAAGAAGAACCAATCAGAAATTATATAAATGTTACATTCATAGTGATTTGGCTATTTGTATTTGGCAAACTTGAAGATAACATATTTGCTATCTTGGTGACGTTAAAGTTCTGAATGAAAATCAATATCTATCATATCTCATTTCTATCGACTTAAAACATGTATCTAGATCTAAAAACATCTTAACCACTCAACACCTAAGCTTAATTGTAAAACTAAACTATCTGGTCTTCAACCCCATCAGAGACTTGAGAGGGAACAAAACTTAGTTACAAGAGTGAATCAAAAATACATGTAAGTAGCTTCAAAAAAAAAAAAAAAAAAAAAAAAAAAAAAAAAAAAAAAAAAGACAGATACAGTTTGTTGCCTGAACAGTCACGCAAACTTTTCTATAACATTGGAACATCATCGTCAGCCTTCTGGACCAATATATTTAACAGATATATTCTTGAGGCAGAGACTATTGAGGACTTGCTTAACCTGTCTTGGGAAAGTTAACACTAACTTTTGTACCCACAGCTATGACTCAAGAGATAAAAAGGACAAGAGAGTATGGAAGCTCACAGGTATGGCAAAGATATTACACAAGTGTCAGACCCTAACTGTATTGGAGTCAATATAAAAGTAAAGCTGTATGTTTCCAAGATCTGTTCAATGCCCTACTATAATTATATAATATAGATGATGATAGATGATCGATGAATTGATAGATAGATAATAGATGGTAGATAGACTATAAGCCTTTCTAAATAAAGGAAGTGGAAGAAAGTTGCAAGTGCATTTCTTGCAGGGCAGGAAATAGTATGATTAATATAATTCATATCAATTTTCTCTTTTACTCTAGGGCAGTAAAACATGTTTGTGAATTTTCCTATAAGCTATTTGGGGTTTGGAACTTATATTGCTATTTGAAAACTGCAAGAACTTTTCCCAAACCTCCAAGGGGCCTCTGAAGTGTCCTACAACATCATTTTCTTTAAAAATATATATTTTATTAATTTATTCTTGTTACATCTCAATGGTTATCCCATCTCTTGTATCCTCCCATTCTTCTCTCCCTCCCATTTTCCCCTTACTCCCCTCCCCTATGACTGTGACTGAGGAGGACCTCCTCCCCCTGTATATGCTCATAGGATATCAAGCCTCTTCTTGGTAGCCTGCTATCATCCTTCCTCTGAGTGCCACCAGTTCTCCCCATCCAGGGGACGTGGTCAACATCACTTTTAACATTTGTCTGAAGAAGCACAAGGCGTGCGTCCACAAATTCGTCTTGCAATTTGGCTCAGCATGCATGGGACACTAGATCTATATGGGGCAGAGACTCTTCCTTCTAAGAGAAAAATTAAGCGTCAGATGAAAGTAGGTGTAAACTATTTGAAGAAAATTACTATATATTGCTGTATGTCCATCTGAGTCACTGGCTTTGTAAAATAGGTTAATTTATGTTCAATAGTTTTAAAATTAATATGGTTAAAGTTAGGTAACACACTAGAATTAGTGAATTAGTATGTGTTTGTGACCATACCAAAAACTTATTTAAACATGTTTGCTGAAGTGGAGATAGAAATGTTTCTGCTAACCCGAGTTTGTGATCACACATAGAAGCAGGTAGGAAAGACAGCTCCGGGCATGGTGGAGCGTGCCTTTAATCCCAGCACTCTGGTGGCACAGGCAGGCGGATTGCTGTGAGTTTGAGTCCAACTTGGTCTATTAGGTGAGTCTAGGACAGCCTAGGCTACTAAGAGAAACCTTGCCTCAAAAAAACAAACCAAACCAAAACCAAAAACAACAAAAAAAAGAAAGACAGCTCCAAACATCTTCCCCACCCGCAACACAGAACAAGTGCATGGATCAGGATTTTAATAGTAAAGATGAAGCATAAAGAGAGACAAGAAGAAATCTAAAGTCATTTATTTAATCTGCATAATTTCATCTTACTAAAACTCCTCACATGTTTATAAAGAGTCTTGGGTTAAAAGTTTATATTATCGTATTTCAATGATTATGGAGCAATTTAATTAATATTTAGGGCCCAAATTTTCAGCCATAAATTTGCTACACATGAACATCCACCTTACAACCTTCAGTGAATTTATAATTTTATTTCTTGAACAAAAAAAATGTGAATGGTAGAACCATATAGAGACAGCTACTGCTAAAACAAATACACTTTAACATTAAAATTAACAAGTGAGCCCTGTTCTAATTCTAGTGGGAAACATTTCAATGGGGACCTAGCTCTCACTTGGGGATTCAGTACAGGAAATAACATCCTGGTATTCTTAGAGACAACTACAATTGTTTAAAAAAATTCTTTTGGCCAGGATTTGGAGTAAGATTAAGAAAAATAGAGGGAACTCTACCATGTTTTATGTTGAACTAATCTTCCTACCTAAAGGATGAAAGCAGGAAATGAAATTAATTCATCGTGCCTTTACTTTCAAACTGCTGGCTCGGAGATGCATACCCTCAGATAAATAGAAGCTGGCAGACATCTCTTTTTAAAGCAACAGGATCAGTGACTGATTAAATGCATGTTTTCGGTGAGATCACCTTTTTCTAATTTAAGCAAAAGATGGCAAGAAAAACTTAGTATTAATTTTTTAATTATTCCACTCCTTTTTAAACTATGTATTTTCTTAAGAAAAAGAAATTAGAAAGATAAAAATAAAATTTAACCCTGAAAATTAAAGGAAAATGACAAATATATCTTTAAAAGTTTAGCCTCAGTAAATAGCAAACCAATGAAGGCATCTTAAGATTATCAAACTGACAAAATAATGCTCAACTTTATGATGAGTTTAGATAGCATTGGAAATTTTTGTTGATATGAATATGAAAAGAATGGGTTCTTGGCACAGAAGTTTGTCAATAACATTTACATTAAGAGCATGCAAATGATCATATTAGAAACAATGACTTCACAGTGAAGGTTGTAACTTAATGATAAAATCTAAGATTAATAGGCAGAGCATGAGGTCAGGGGGTAGCTCACCTGCCTATCATTCCAAGGCCCTGAGTATAACCTTAGAAGTAAATGAATGAATAAATAAATAAATAAATAAATAAATAAATGCCAAATATTCAAATTTAGTATAGTTAGCATACATTTCTCATACTAGGAAATTCATGGGTTAAGCTGTTGTATGATTTTTATTTTTATAACTTAAATGTGATAGGTTATCACCCAAGAACCCAAATATGGTCACTATGCCAATAAAAAGGTAGAAACCTGTTCTTATGTACAAGAGAGCTCACTTCTTAATGAATGTTGTTGTGTGATTGAAGAGAAAATACAAACATGCTTGTAAGGAGTATTAGTCATGTGTTTTCTGAATTATAAACAACAGCCTCTCATGGTGCGTCATGGTTCTCTGTATGTTCTAAGTATTAAAATGTTTTAAAATGATTAACCTATTTGCAGATCAGAGCTAAAAGACAGCTTGGATCAACAAAGTCTTTTTGCAAAGGTGACCATAGCAAAGTGTCCAGATGCTGAGGGATATGGGTGAAATATCATTAGGTGGATAATTCATGCACCTATTTCAGGAATCCTTGAAGATCAGTGTGAATGATTGATTCTCTGGAACAGAATCCCAATTTGATGGATGCAAAATTCCTCCTGAGTTAATAGAGGACAGTGTGGCAGATGGACTAGATGGGGTGATGGATACAAGAATATAAAATATTATTAATTGAAATCTACCCAGTGTGTCTGGAGACAAAATGACAAAAAGAAATATCCTAAGATCCCATTCTTTAAAAAAAAGAAAGACATCATCAGGGAGTCTAAAGAAATTTTAATTGGAGGACTCTGCAAAGAGTTAAAAAAAAAAAGCCCCCCAAGATGGTGCGATCATGAGAAGGTTTGTTTGTTTGTTTGTTTTCTAACTAAGAGGAAATCTAAGAGGCATTTTCTGTAATTCCCAGTCTTTGAGTATAGCATCTAGGGATTAACATTCTCCGTTAGTCCTTTATGTTCTCCGGTTGTCTCGACGAAGCCTTTCCATTTGACCCATAACTGGAATCGTTTTCTCAACCTTATTTATGTATGTTTGTTTTGGTTTGGGTTTCCCTATAACTGTCCAGACTTAGAAAGTCTACAAAGCATCACCAAATTTTCACCTGACTTGAAGGCTGAATTACTCCTGAATTTCATAACAATATATTATTTAGTCTTTTGGTCCTCCTTTCACATTTACTTTGCTCTCTGTTCTAATTTGTTGGCATTCCTGGCGATCTAGCTAAGGTCTCAACACATGGTAGTCTTTCTACCCTTAATCCCACCCCGCCCTCTGACTTTCTTTTACAGGGATGCCTCTACTAATTGTGAAAGGCATTCATGAGGCTTAAGCTGCATCAGAGGATGCTGTTTCTCACACATCAAGAGACACATCAGTGATACCCTCCTCAGTCCTGTCATCATTGGGCCACAGAAATATGAGACTCTGTAGGACAGGCAGAGGAAACCAAGCCAAGTCACTGCAATGAGAGATGGAAACTGTCACTGCTAGTATCCACAAGGGCTTTCTGCTTGATATGTTTTAATAGATATTGTGCCATATTTTAGTTCAGGGATATAATATAAATGCAAGTTGAAAAACAGCCTTATTGGGCAGGACATTGGGCATATCCTGCTAACGAGCGTTTCACCCTAAATTGTCACCCCACACCCTGTATGGAGGTGGCCTTTTTGACCTACCCTGCCAGGAAGACCAGTTGTGCTCCATGGAGGAGAAGACTGAGGAAAGGAAGCAGGGAAAGCAAAGATGGAGGGCTGTTGACCCAGCTCTTTAACCTGTAGCAGGCTGTGCCCACTGGTCTAGGAGGAGGGCTCCTGGAGGAAGTGTGTTTGCCTCCCAGGACAGCAGGTGAGATGCCTTCCCAGTGGACCCCAGCTGCTGCCAGAATTGTTTGCACTAAATCTCACCACCTCCCCCCACCACCCTACCCCCCCCCACCCCCGCAGCATTGTTCTTTGTTAATTAGCTTATGCTCCTCAGAGCAGCCTGAAGCCCCATTTGCTGGGTGGTGGTGGGTGTGTCAGAGGGCTGGTGGGAGGGAATGACAGGACCTTGTCATGCATTGCACACCCAGCTGCCCAGTGTCCTGAGTGCCTGCTAAATTCTTTATGAAATGAATCACCTGCATTAAACCTATTTTTTTAATGTGAAAAAAAAGAAAAAAAGATAAACAGCCTTATTGTTAGAAAACCTACAGTTGTTACTTAGTCCAGTAATTAAAATAACATTTTAAAACAACTTTTAAATATGATATTATGATATAGGTATTATTTGGTCAGCTCTTAGAATTAAGGCTTAAGGGACCCAGTTATGCGGGCACGTCCCTTCCTTTTCTTTACTAGCTGTTTGCTCGTTTGTTTTTAGAAAGAGTGAATAACTGACTCCATCTCTGTCAAGGCAATGTCCTACCACGGTACTGTCTTTGTTCCTGGATTAGACAAAAACAAACAAATGAAAACAAACAAGGGAACAAAAAGCCTGCACCACTGTGTGCTGCAACACAGAGAATCAAATGATATAACGCTATATGAGGAAATAACGTGTCTTCTCTTGGTCTCAAGAGCATCACGTGTTAATTGAGTTCAACCAGCCGCAGTGCCTCTGAAGGAGAGGAAGGTCTGCTGGCTTCAGCTCCAGTTTTTAAGCTTGGGAAGTCTGAAGGCTGCTGCTCTAGGAGGGCACGGCGTGTTTTATCATATTTATTTTTCATGAGTTTTCCTCTTCCCTGGCTTTGTAAAACATTCATCCCAATAAATGATTCACCATGGCCGAAAAGATGCAGGAAATTGATCTGCCCTCACCTTCGGACACTGCTGAGGCCCCTGAAGTCTAATCAGGTTCCAAAAAGGACTGGTAGGTGGTGGCAAGCACTGATGAGGAGGACCGGGCAAGCACACCAGGAAAACATTGCAGAGATGAATCGGTCTTTCTTTGCATTTAACAGTGCTTATTCGGAATGCGCCTTCTTTGAAGGAAGGCTATTCACTTGGATTTATTTTTAGTTAATGAAGGTAACCTTTTAAACTCCATTAGCAGCTCCTTTCTCAGCCTAAGTGTAGAGATGCCTGTGGGATTTGAGATATATACAACTCTCTGAGAAGTGTGTTTTGAGAGTGACCCAGGGCTCTGCTTTCATGAAAATAAGATTCAAAACACACCAGAAAGCCAGCATTGAACTCCCCAGGAACAAATACTTCAGGTTCATGAGACTCTCTCATCTCTGAAATATAATTCATACCAGTCTCTGTACTTTGCTCCGTTCCCAGGGAATCCCATCACAAGAGGGCACAGTGTTGCGGTCAGGGGCCGGATTGGAGTTCAGGGTGGACTGTGGAGTAAGGAACTTAACACTTTCTCACTGAGGCTTCTAGAATTCATCAAGATGGGTAGGGGTGCTTTAGAAGGAATCTGAGAAACTGGACTCCAAGGCATGCACAGCACGATATCTCAAGGAAAACAGTTATGTGATGGCTTTGAAGTCAAAAGTAAGTTCTACTTATTTATTACTTTGGATAAAGCCCTACATGGAAATTTCTGGAGGGTAAGAAAAGAGTCAAGAGAACAGAATCGAAGCTATTGTACCTATAAAATCGCCCATAATATGCTTATGCTATGTTTGGGAATTGCTTTAAAATCTGCTTTGAGATTTGGTTATTATATGATGTGTGTGAGTATGCTGTTTGCATGTATTTCTACCCAATATGTATGTTCAGTGCCTTCATAGGTCATAATAGAGTAAAGGATCCCCTGAAACTGTGCTTACAGGTGGTTGCTTCCCCCATGTGGGCACTGGGAATCAAACCCCAAGGCCTATGGGAGAGCAGCCAGTATTCGTAACCACTGAAGAACATACTTATCTTCCAAGTTTTCAAATACTATATTTCTCTCCAATAAATGACCAAATGACAGTTGTTGTTTTTAGTAAACAATTATTTTAGTAGTATAAGGTTTACTTTTTATCTTAACCAAGCAAATTAATAAAGCAGGTAGCTTTCTAAAGACCCTGACTTCTTCTCTCCATCCTTGTGTGCAACAGAGGAGATGTACATTCGTGAAGCCATTATGGCCATCTGGAAGCTTTAGCACAACCACTTCGGGGCTTACGGCCGTTTGCTGATGCGCTCTACATGAAGTGTTCATAATCACAAAGGGAAAACCCCAAAATGAATGGTGAGTAGTTCATTTCCTGTGAGGATGCATTTCTCCCTTAACCAAATGGTTATTCCTAGAGGGCACTGAGGTTTTCTAGCTCGAATCCCAAAAGAATGCAATTCGGGGCACAGTTTCTAAGAGGAGAACAGAAAACACTGATTTATCACCTTGCATCTTCTGAAGGAGACTTCTAAGATCTGAACGCCAAGTTTTAATGATCTGTGGAAAGAGTCCACCCTAAGGTGCGATTTATTATTTTACAAAGTTTAGGACTTAAAATATAATGCGAAAGGCCTACCATTGCCTGATCACCCAGCAAGCACAACTCATTATGAATTCATAATATTCTGTGAATTCCCAAATTCTCACCATTCATGTGAAAGGTTCACGTTATAACCATGCCTGACATCCTATTCTGGCATTTGCAGCCATTGCACAATTATAGTGCACAGATATACACACAGAAAAAGAAACTATACACATCGAATAATAAATAGATCTTAGTTCTTCTTAAATTAAATACACGTCCTAAAAAGTTCCATAAATGTGTAATGGCTGGGCTTTGCAAGCACAGTAGCATCAATACCTTTCTCTCAACTTTCTTCTTATATCTTCCAGAAATGTCTTAATAAGGTTTAGCCAGAAGGAATTAGGGGATGTCTCATATTAATACTTTTAGCAACTAGAAAATGTAACTTATGTTTTACATGTCTGTAGCCCATCATTCCTACTCTATCCCGAGACACTGTGCTATACTTGCTTAGGAGTTCAGTTTCCCAGTCTCCTAAAGCCCTGCTTCCTCCTCTGACAATGAGCTCCAAAGGCTTCAATGAGAGAGTGTTGAGTCACTTAATCTAATCCTTCATTCTGCATCTATACCTGCTCCTGCTTTAAGAACTGTGACGAAATCCCCTGGTAAAAATTGGGAGCAGGAACTCTAGTATGCACTTATACTTAAGCGAGTGGAGAATTGTGTAAAATAGTGGTAAGAAACTTTGTCTTCAGAATATAAATGATTTTTTAAAAATATACTTGACTAAGACAAGAAATAAAACCAAATAATTCTAACATATTCATTCAGTAAAAATAAAGCATAGTATTTGATCATTCCCAAGATGTGGGTTGTTTTACCCAATAATTACTGAAACAAGACTCCTGTCTCTCCAGTCTCATTTAATGCTTTAGTTTTGATAACAGAGCCTCAAACACATTAACCAAATAATAAAGACAATCCATGCTTTGCTATAGTTATGTCTCAGTGACCTAGCTAGCTATGTGTGTATTTCTTTGCTTCTATACAATTAATTCTCTCATTGAAGGAAGTTAAGACAGTCAACACTCTTTTCTTTCCAAAGACAAGCCGAATATTTCTAATCCTTTGGACATACAAGTTCTTGAATAAACAAATATTACCCTCACAAATAATCCAGTTCACATTTTACTCTTAATATAAAACCAAAAGCTCAGCTTGCAATGACCATAGAACTTTCACCTTCCCTGAGAATACACACATAAGGTAAAATACAATGTAACAAAGAGAGAGGCTCCACCTGCCAAGTTCTTTGGTGGTGTATATTGACTCCATTGGTCAAGTGAGCACATCCTCAGGATTCGTGATCATGAGCTATGGCCGTTCTTCTAGGATCAAGCTTTATTATGCTGTGTTCATCAAATGGGAGCTCTGGGGACAGTAAGTAGGCATTCGTTCTACCACAGCCTCAACGCGATGCTGAACACCCGCACTGTCAAGGGCTGGCGTCATTGGTTCATCGGCACAAAGAAAGACAACTTGTCATCAGTGCAACTGTCCAATGGATTGTGCCTGTTAAATGTGAGCATCGGCCTTCATTTGCTTTTATGGTTTTACTGCCTCACAAGTTATTCCTATGTCCTTACATTAGAACCCTGTTTAATGCTCTGGTCAAAGTCCAGCTTTTTAAAAATATATATTTTGTTAATTTATTCATATTACATCTCAAATGTTATCCCATCCCTTGCATCCTCCCATTCCTCCCTCCCTCCCATTTTCCCCTTACTCCCATCCCCTATGACTGTGACTGAGGGGGACCTCATCCCACTGCATATACTCACCAGGCCTCCCCATCCAGGGGAAGTGGTCAAATATGAGGCACCAGAGTTAGTGTGAAAGTCAGACCCCACTCTCCACTCGAAAGTGATCTTTTAACACTGGCTTAAAACACTAAAGTTGAGTACCTCAGAAACTGAGGAATGACAACTAGCATTGCACATGGAATTAACGGACAGGATATTCAGTTTACAGGGTTTCACAGAGAGTAAAGATTATAGATTCATAATAGTAATAAGTAGTCCTTTTAAACCTAAAACACAGAGTTCAAAAAGTCATGTAAAGGAGAAGCCATTTTCAGCAGTTCTGGCCAAACTAAGATTGGTTTGCTTGGTTTTAAAGGGAGATCCTTCACCTGAAACTGTGCACAAAAAGGCAAACTAAGCCCTATGAAGCTGTATTATCGTTTCTAAATCGGTGATAACAATAGCATTGGTTGTGAGAAGTTTTAAGAATATAAATTGAGTTAATACATGAATTAAAAAAAAAAAACCAACATGGGAAACAGTTTGTAAGAAGTAGCTACTATAAGAGATGAGTTTTGCCTATATTCCATAAGGCATACTTGAAATACTTCCTTCTATTGTTTTTGTAAATGCTACAGGTATATTTCAAACATTTCTAGGGAAAAAAAGTTTGATATACAATAAAAGAATTCTGTTGAGATATTTTGAACCTGTTTTTCCAAATCAAGGAATTTTATTTAAATGCTAAAAGGAAATTCAAGGACCAATTAGTAAGTCAACAACTAATTTACCACACGATACAAGAAAGTATAGGTAGCTAATAACGACACACTCCTATCTGCCTCATCTTCCCTGCCTTTGTCAAGATAAAGAACTCAGGCCCCAAATCATTACAATACTTATTCTGTACATTGTTTTTCTCCCCTGGGTAATAAAATTAACAATTTCTTGTGAACAAGCTTTCTTTGGATACATCCTTCTTTTAGTTCCTGGGAGAGGGGATCAGCATGATGCTACTACGAACAGATATTGGAATCATTTTAATAACCAGAAAACGTACTTAGTGAAATTATCTTTCAGATTGTAAAGAAGCTCTAGAAAAGGAAAATAATATAAATCGAATATGAACCAAAGCCAGTCCTTAGTGTGCCATGTCAGTATTTCCAAACATGGTTACAGCCAGAAGAGAATTCGCTTGTATTTATACATTCGAATAGAAGGGAATGAGAGTTCATAAATTAGGAATTTTTTTAGAATTCATTTGTTGATACACAACTAGCTTAAATCAGAGCGGAAGCAACAATAGGACAGCATGATGCCTTCAAGTCCTTTATTGTACCTTTTGTGTAAATAGATGTTAACATTGTACTGCGTATGGGTGTGCTCTGACCTTGATGAGTGCCTTAATTATAGATTTTCTTCTCAAATTCTGAAACAGATTAAACAAATATATTAAGAACTGTCCTTTTATTGTGGTGGTTGCACACATTTTTTCTTTCTTTTTACATATAAATTTATATTATTACACATATATACAATAAACTACCTTCAGCAAGAAAACAATGAAACAATCAGGAATTATATAAATGTTATATTCATAGTGTTTTCACTATTTGTATTTGACTGCCTTGAAGAAAACATCTTTCTCATCTTGGTATATCTAAAATTCTGAATGTAATTCAATATCTATCATATCTCATTATTATCAACTTAAAACACCTATCTAGACCTAAAAAAAACTTACTCCTAAACTATCATAAAGAACTTTCATGTGTTTACTTCAAAGACTTTCATTATGATATTATGGGTCTCTCTCTCTCTCTCTCTCTCTCTCTCTCTCTCTCTCTCTCTCTCTCTCTGTGTGTGTGTGTGTGTGTGTGTGTGTGTGTGTGTGTGTGCATGGGTATGTGTGTTTTTGTGCACATCATGTAGAGAAGGATGTTGAAGATATGCAAACCTACTTTGCCAAATAAATTTAAAATAGTCATGAACCTGTAAGAACAATGTCATATGTGAAATAAAGAGTTATATAGTTATACACATAGTTACATACATATGTATGTAAATATGAATGGACTCTAAAGTTGTAATTGCAGCTCACTTTTCCAATGAGCTATGCCTTTGAAATACAAGAGTAATACCCAGTGAAGATAGGCTGCAAAATGAACAAATGGATAATTACTGTCTTATTTCAGGTTTATTATCATATCACATACATTTTTGCCAAATAACTTAGAGCCTTTGGCTACTTATACTATATTTTAGAACTCAGTGCCAAGATACCTTTCTATTGAAATGTGATTGACTAAGCTCTTCACAGGTGTGACCCTTAGCCTGAGAGGCATAGTGGCAAACACTGCATTTTTGCGCAAGCTCTATGGATCTACCTGCTTTCCCAGGTGTGCTGTGGCTCGGTGCAATGCTGTGCCTGTAATGGCTCACATTGATCTCTTGATTCTGTGGTTAATTAAGATGTATTTTGCAGCACAGCCTAAGGATTCCAAGGCTCAGAGGATTAGTCAATAGTGTTCTGCAGCTCTGCCATTAGCAGTGCAAAAACCTCTTAAAGGCACAGACAATTTTGGCTCGTTTGTACTTTTACTTGTATGTTCAATAATGACGTATTTAGAGAAGTCGACGTGGATGGTGGCAGATACAACAGAAACATAAGTTGGCCTGGGTAGTACTGAATCTAGATCACAGAATTGCACACTGAGAAAATATGGGTAGAATTGGTCAGTGTGAACATATGTCCTTATTAATGAAAAGAAATCTCATGCTACACACAGGGTGTTCTAAGTATCACAGTTATTATAATATGACAAGGTGTTTTGAAATCTATGAAAAATTGTACAGCAGCTTTGGAATAGGCATCAGTCAGAAAAGGCTCATTGTGTGGTTAAAAAATATGCATAAAAAGAGAATAAGGGAAAGTCTGAGAGTGAAGAGAAGAGGGGAAAAGAGCAATTCGAGATTGGAAGGAAGAGAGGAGTAAATAAGTGATAGTTTAAAAAAAAGCTATATGACCACGTCCCCTGGATGGGGAGGCCTGGTGGCACTCAGAGGAAGGATAGCAGGCTACCAAGAAGAGACTTGATACCCTATGAGCATATGCAGGAGGAGGAGGTCCCCCTCAGTCACAGTAATAGGGGAAGGATGTAAGGGGAAAATGGGAGGGAGGGACTAATGGGAGGATGCAAGGGATGGGATAACAATTGAGATGTAATATGAATAAATTAATAAAAAATATTTTTAAAAGATGACTTATGTTTCTCAAGAAAATCAACTCTCTCTAGGATGTGCAGCCTCAGGTATCCAGTGGGAACACCTCAAAATATTTAATTTCTCTACAGAAATTCAGCTCAGATGGAGAAAGAAATTTTGCCCAGATTTAGAAGAACATCTTTCTCTACCATGACTTATTGTTAAAAACTTTCTCTATGATTCTTCCTTATATATTTCTCTACCCATCTTGACCCCAAGGGAATATCTCATTCTGTCTCTTTTTTATTTTCTTGTAGTGAACGTTTTGATTTATTTTTTTGAATTAATTTATTCAAATTACAACTCAATTGTTATCCCATCACTTGCATCCTCCCATTCCTCCCTACCTGCTGCTTTCACCTTATTTCCCTCCCCTATGTCTAAGTCTGAGGGTACCTCTTCCCCCACTATATGGCTGTAGGCTATCAAGTCTCATCTTGGTAGCCTGCTTATTCTTTCTTTGAGTGCCATCAGCCAAGGGGAGGTGGTTATGTTATGTAAATATGTTTTAATTCCAAGGGTGAAATATGGGACTGCTTTAGTGTATCCACTGTTGTTGTCTTTGCCAGCTGAAGACAGCTTAATTCTGAGGACTTGGAGAGATATAAATATGAGATCCCAGAGAAAGAAGGCGAGAATTTACAAGAAGACAGACAGAAGAACAAAAAGGCCGTTTATTTATCCTGCTGTTTGCTGTTACTGGCCTCGTAGATGTCCTGAGATCGGTATTGTTCCAAAGAACCTGGTGACCTTAACCAGCGTGAAGGTGCTAAGAAACCTACTTTCCCTTTCCTTTCTAATCTTTCTTTCCTACCTATGGTTAGGGGTTGGAAGGGAGTTAGAGTCATACAGAACTCCAATAAAGTAGAGTTTAAAAACAGTTCCTACATTTCACTTTTCATCTCTTGTGTCATTGGATCTTAAATTTTTATACTTTACCAGAAAAATGTCATTAATCATGTGAGACATTCTGGTCTCTTCCTCGATTGTCCTGTCATCATACAGTTGTCAGAAATACCCAAAAAAAAAAATCTATGGAGAAATTCTTATGACAAGAAACTAGCTTCCTGCCAACATTCACATGAACAAGTAATGCAGGAAATAGGTCACATGGTTAAGCCTTTTGTGTGTCTTCACCCATCCCAATACCTGCACTGCAACCTCATGAAGGACCCTGAGTAAGAAGCACACATCTAAGCCAATTACAAGTTCCTAAACAAAGACACAACTGAACATGTAAGTGTACATTTGGAGGGCCGTTTGTTGCTCTATGAAATGAACTCTCCTCCAACTTTGCTCCTTTTAAATTTTTTTCTATTCTCAAATTTGTCTGTCACCCTTTAAATGTGACCTTTACACAGCTTATGAACAGAAGTCAGGATTCTTCAGTAGTGACTGATAGGTCAGTTTTGTTTTACTATTCATACTTTACCTTTTGATGCAATCTACTTAAGCCTAATTTTCCAAGTTGTTATGACTTTAACATTTGTTCTGCTAAATGCCTTTTTCTCCCTTTTCCTTTCTTCATAGGAGACAATCTCAACTTGACAACTTAATTTAAGAGTCACTTTCTTAAGAAATACTTCTAAACATAATTGACATCTTTTCCCTAAAAACCATATAGTGCCCCTTGTCACAATTTCATGAGAGCATTTTAAAATGTTTTGACATGTAATTGTTAGCTTACAAGTATTACTTCCACTGCATCAAAAACTCAAGGAAGATTAAGATCAGATCTTTCTTGTCTCTTCAGATCTAGAATATAGGAGAATTCTTACATATTCAGAATCCATAAAAGTTGCTGGAAAATAAGTGAACTTGTAAGAATTTATATCATGCCAAATTAGGTGATAGGTGTCCCAGCTTAACACAAAGACAGAAACACCTAGGAGGATATCTACTCACCACATCAACTCATAAGCTAAATACCCAAGTATGATTTGGCCAATCTGCATAAGGATGAGCATATACATTTCTATGGCCAAGTTACCTATATAGTCTAGTTCCTGGATTGTCATACTTTGAGATGATTTCCTAAAATTAAGTCCTGAAAATTGTAAAACTAACTAAATCTAATCAGGTGGTTTGGAATCCTGGCTAAGAAGTGAAAAACAACTGTTATCTGTATTTATACGTGAGGAAAACATGTATGTATCTAGGAGATAGCCATGCAAATATTATGGTTTTCCCACAGCTCTTCATTGTTACATGCAGGCTTCAACTAAGGGTGTATGTTAAATGTGGATATGCTTACTACTTGGTGAGGACATGTTATTTACATTAGAAGAAACACACAGCAAAAT
Source organism: Acomys russatus (assembly GCF_903995435.1). Lineage (NCBI taxonomy): Eukaryota > Metazoa > Chordata > Mammalia > Rodentia > Muridae > Acomys > Acomys russatus. Next base: position 23,796,559 of record NC_067144.1, on the reverse strand, counting down.
ACATGTCTTATGACATTTTTGAGATATATAGCACAATGATATTTCTCAGAATTTAAAAAATTCTCATGTATATAATAGAAAAATTTCAGTAGGTTATATAATATATTTAATACAAGCTATCTGTTCTTCTGAAATGCTCACTACACAACTATATAACTAACTAACTAACTATTTAACTGTACAGTTATATATATATATGTTTACTATATAACATGTAATATTTACTATATTATATATTATATAATAATAAATTTTATATATATATATATATATATATATATATATATATATATATATGTCTTTGTAGCATCACACTGAATGTTTACATGGTAAAGATAAGGGGAAAACCTTGGGGATGGCACTTTGAGTTATTGTAATTCAGACAGGCAGCAAGCCTGTAATATTGGAGGGCACCAAGAGGAAGGAGGAAAAGGATGCACCCCTTACTCAATCAGAAGTGAGCTCTTTGCTTTTGTTCTCTGACCATACTTTTGTTTGAGTATGTTTTGACAGTTGCCTGAAGAGCAGGACTTACTCCACAATGACAGAGGAAATAAAGCCTATGCAAGGGAAAGCAACCCTGTGTTTTTTTAATGCCCATAAAACTAAAAATGATATATAGTTAATCTTTGACACTGTGTATGTTTAAATTGTTTGTTATTTCTGGTTAATTGAGAGATAAATGCTAGGTAAACTGATTTATCTGTTTTTCTATAAATGTTTACCTTTGCCTTTTATATGCTCATTCCACATTTTACCTGAAGATTTAGAAGTTCTTGACTAATGTTCTACTCCCCTAAGAGAGCCTTAAAAATTAAGTGAGAATGGAGAATTATCATGAATGTCATACAACCTAACAAAAATTCCAGGGCCTGGTATGAAAGATCTGCTTTTGAGTTGTTGGTTACAGGGATCCAAGGGACTTCCAAAATTATATAGGGTACTGCCATTGCCTTTGTTATCCTAAGGCCCTATTGCTGAAGACAGCACCCACGTCAGACACAGAACTAGGAGGAATCCAGCTTGAACAGACCTGAGCCTCTTCACCAAGAATTAATTCTCATAGGATCAGCAGTTGCTATGCCGGGGGCCAAGGGGAAAAATAATCCTTTTTTTTAATTTATTCAGATTACACCTCAATTGTTATCCCATCCTTGGTATTCACCCATTCCTTCCTCCCTCCTGCTTTCACCTTATTCCCCTCCCCCTATGTCAGTGACCTAGGGGGACCTCCTCCCCCACTATATGATCATAGGCTATCAAGTCTCATCTTGGTAGCCTGCCTATCCTTTCTCTGAATGCCACCAGGCCTCCTCACCAAGGGGATGTAGTCAAATAAAAGGCACCACAGTTTCTGTCAGAGTCAGTTCCCGCTCTCTACTCAAGTGTGGAGAATGTCCTGTCCATAGGCTAGATCTGAGTAGGGGAAAAATAATCTTCCCTGTTCTGTAAGCCTAAGAACCTTGACAACAGCTCCTAGGCTAAACATTATCAATGATGCAATCACCACATTTTATCTTGAGGGTGAGAAACAGTTATTTAATTGGGCTTAAGGTCCACACAGGAAGAAGGAATTCATGCCAAACACTGTAAACCTAAACCAACTGCTCTTAACCACTGAGCAATCTTCCAGCCTCAGTGTTCAGGAATTATACTCCAGCAATCTTACAATAAACCCCACAAACTCAATAGCAATGCTGTGTGGCCTCCAGATTGCTCAGTGACACTGACCTGCGCATAATTAGATCTCAAGATTGGCAACCAGTATATATTATATTTTTATTTTCTGCCTTTTGATCAACCATACTCCAAATCTGTAAGCACATATCTAAATATTCATAATAAAATTATGTTATCAAAAATATATCATATGATACATATCTCATAAGATATTTGATTGGCTTTCTGCAAATTAAGTTTTATTCAAAGCAATAAATACAGACACAGTTGTTGTGAGATCTAACGGAGTGTAGTTCTCAAGCAACAGATAATCTAGGGATTTCAAGCCATCTAGCCTTGCTTATATACCTTTTGTTCCCAGGCTTTGCATTAAAGAGATTGTATAGGTGGTGGTAGGTATAGCGAGTATAGGCAGATACCACACAGGGTTATATGAGGCATTTAGGGATTGGACTGTCTTTAACCCAGATGATTTGGTCTCTGAGTGAGTGGTGGTCAGCCCATCACAGTAGCTCCTAACTGCTAGGCTCTTTTGGGTTCCTGCATGCCAGAATAATCCAGATGCATCTCAGAGGACACCAGCCTGTCCTTGAAGGATCTGGTGGTCATGAAACCAATAGCATTTCATTGTCCGATTGAATTGTGACATGTCATCCCTCATCACTTCGTAATACTTGCATGTTGGCTCACATTGTTCTGTCTTTGTTTACTCCTCCATTATATCACTCATCCTACCCATTCCTAATGCACAATTCCAGCCAAAAGGGATGTACCATGGTCACTGGGAAGTGCCAGTGGTCTTCAGAGAAGAATGAATGAGAAAACCATATTATGTTAAAAAGCAAAACAATTTACAGATTGAAAATAGTGAGAACTCAATGCCAGTTACATTTCTGAATCCTTGCTTAAAAGAAGGTAGTTAGTTTACTATTTTATGTCTATGTTTTGTGGACAATACTCTTTCAGGGAGAAGAATGCTGCCTTTAAAGCTCTTCAGACCTCGAATGAGGCATAGCAAGTGTACCATTCCTGCTGTCTTTATTGTCTTAGCCTCAATGCACCTGTATCCATTGGCACATAGTATTAAGTGTCCACTTCCTTTTGTAAAATATTAAAATTGGGAAAAGAATGTTAATAAAATGATGAGCACCATAAAGGACTCTAAATCTTTAACTACTGCTACTACTACTACTACACACACACACACATACACACACATACACACACACACATACACACACACATACACACACACACATACACACACACATACACACACACATACACACACACACACACACACACATACACACACACACACATACACACACACATACACACACACATACACACACACACATACACACACACACACATACACACACACACACATACACACACACATACACACACACATACACACACACACATACACACACACACACATACACACACACACACATACACACACACACACACACACCTGTCCCTTAATTATTGCCACTGCATACCCAGTAGCTGCAGAAAAAAAAAAAAAGAAAGAAAGAAAGATTAAAACTATGGTTTCCTGAGACCTCTTGCAGCATGTTACCACATTTCCAATATTGCTTCCAAGTTTTCTTCATGGTCTGATCCCCTCCTCAGTCTTATTCACATCAGGTCCCTCACTCCTCCCTTCCTATTCTGTTCTTTTATTTGAACTTCTGTTCTGTCTTGAAAAAATTCCTTTATTTTTATGAGAGCCATTTCTTTCTGTTACTAAATATGACTTAAACAAAATTACTTTGTGACATGCAATCTTTTCTAAGTTTGTTACTTTTCTTCCACTGTGCCCAACTCCTTCCACCAGCTTGAGAATCTGAGATGAGAGAAGCAAGCTGCTTACTATTTACTTCCCAGGGAGCTTAAAATCACCATAAGTTTCTCCCATCCCCTTCTCTCCCCTTCCCTTGTCTTCTCTTGCTCTCTAGCTCTCTCTCTCACTCTCTCCTTCTCGCTCCTTGCCATGTGGGGGATTTGGGAGGGGGGTATATGTGTGTGCCTGCATGGCTGCATGCTATGAAATCACATGCCTCTAGGGATTATTTTGGCCTCAGCATCCCTCACTGTCAGTGTGAGTCTTCATGGTCTTCTTCCCTCAAGTTCTCAAATCAAGCATTCAGTAGTAGCAAGAAGACCCCTTAGTTTTCACCATTATGTGAAGTTCCTCTATGTCCAGGACCCTCAGGTTCGAGACTCTCTCAAGCAGTCACTCAGCAAATTTTGCTTTGTGTCTACTGCATTTCTTGCGTCACATTAGGCTTTCAAGCAGAGATGTAGATACAATCCTGAGTCAACTAAACACATAGAGGCTTCATCAAGTTTTCTTCTCTAAAAGGAAAATTATCCTGGAAACTAAGCAGGACTTGCTTTAAAGTGCATGATTCTTCTTTGTTATCTAACTCAGGAAAGAGCACACCTACCCCTGTCACCACTGCATGTCTGTTGCTTAAATATATAACACTTCCATTTTAAAGATTTGTTTCTTGTTAGGTTAGTGTGTGTGTGTGTGTGTGTGTGTGCATGTGAGCACACACCTGCATGTGTACACTGGTACCATGGGTGTATCAATACCCACAGAGGCTGGAAGAGGACATTGACAGTTTGGAACTGGAGATACAGCCTGTTGTGAGTGCTGGGACCCAATCCACAGTTTCCTCCAAAAAGCAGCAAATACTCTTAACTACTTACTTATGTCTTTATCCTCTCCATATCCACTCTTATACGCTATACCCAATGTCATGTAAATATGATTGTATTCCTATGCAATTGTTAAACTTCCCTATTTCATATCTTTCCTTTTTTTTCTCCCCCAGCTACAGTTATGTGGCCATGAATGACCCTGAATTATCTTCCCTTTCTCTCTCCCCAACTTAAAATTGCAATCTATAAACCATAGCAAGTGAAAGAATGAACAGGACTTACAGAATAAACAAATCTAAATATTTTTTCTTTTGTTTCTAATGGCTGAATCACTACATTATTTCTCTCTTATCACAGCATCTGTAGATATCTGCTCATAGAATAATTTAGAGTGAACCATTTCTATAGTGGAAAAAATACTTGTACAAAAATGATGTATGTTAAAGTCTAAGGAACATCAATAAAAACTACAAATAGCCATGACTTCCTCAGAGGAAAATGGAGAAATGGTTAAGATATAATTAGCAAAATGCTCTGTCATACATGGGGTAATATCATCAACACTGTGCTATTACTGAGTTCATTACTTTCCAACATTTAGGACTCATAAAGCATGTCTCTCTCCTAATGGTTTTATCCCCACTGTCCACCCCAGTCCAGGGAACATTAACTCTCCCTAATGATCCTCTGCACTAAGCAGTGATGTTTGATTTCCCAGTCATCTTTTCATTTGCATCTTGTATATTTCCTCCAGAAAACATGTAAAAGATAAAATAACATTTTCAAACTTAGGGAATGCTTTCTTTTACATCCTCTTTCATCGCCAGATGTCTCCATCACCTGGACTGGAGCATAAGCACAGAATACAGTGAGATATTCCTCTCAACAGCTCTTTCCCACTACAGTTCAGTTTCTATGTACAGCCTGGACCTACAATATGCTAATTTCACAATAACATTTAAATGAGCTAAATCTGGCCAAATGTGATAGTATATAAATGGCACAAGAAACAACTTAAATTCAATTTTGACTACAACATGCCATCTGAAAAACAAATGGCAGCCGATGTGTTTTTCCATATGGGAATAGCTTTGCTTAGTTCTTAATACTTTTCCATGATTTTTGGTTGAGCTGCAGCCACTACAGGAAATCCATACATGGGGCACACTGGGACCACAAAGCCACCATTTACAACATTTATAGACCCAGCTGGCTTTGAGAGTGTATCAAGGATTAGTCAGATGGTACTATTTTTTTTTTTTTTTTTTTTTAAGGAACACTTAACTGGTATTCCTAATAAGTCATTTTTAGAGACTTTATAGACCAAGGTACTTCTTTGATTGTTCATGAAATGGAAAAATGAAAATTTCACTAATTTCCCAGATTAGTTAAAATATCATTAGCAATAAAGAAATAAGATTAGAATTCAGAGATGATAAGCATACTCACAGAACTGAAACTTTCCAGGAGTAAAAACCAAATATTTGTATGGTTACAAAGAAGACAACATTAAAAGAAAGTAAAGAAGAAAAGAAAGCAAAAATAAAAAGCGAACAGATAACAGCAAATGAACACCAATTCAGCTATTATAAAACAAACAAACAAAAATAAAGCAGACAAACAAAAAAAAAATTGCCTATATAGAAAAAGCAGGATGTAGGCTACTAAAAGTTTTAGAATACTGACTACTATATTGCTAAATTGGCATCCTTTCCGAAAAATGGCATCAGATTAGAACTTAAAAATAACATAGTAAATTGAATGATTATAAAGGCAACATGTATTGAAAATATTTGAAAAATAAGAGATTTGTATTCATTGTGAAAAAAATTACATAAGCAGGAAAACCTTTATTTACTTAATTTTTTAGCAAAGTGGCAAAAATGCATTTCGTGTTATTTGTCCTAAAGGAGGAAATGAGAAAAATTGTATATGAGAATGTTTTAAGGAGGAATTAAACAATACCACAGGGTAATATTAGTATGAATTATGAAAGCTTGAAGTTTATTCTTCTATAGAAATTATTTTCATAGGTGAAAGTCAACAGATATTTTCATTTCTCTGGAACTGATAAAAATTAATCTACACTAAATATCCCAATGTCTACAAATATCTCCAGGAAGCTCCTACGGAATGTACCGCTGGTTCTATAAAATGATACAGTTAAGTTAATGGTCAAATGCTTAGTAAGAGGTTGGTATGATATCTTGGATGGTGAAGTGCACCCTGAACACTATAACATGGAAAGAACAAGGGCGTTCTTTCAGCCTCCTTTTATTAGATCACCAGTATCACCCTCTAATTACCTCATATATGCATCATTTCCTAATACCACCATCTGATAATTAGGATGTAGACTTGTACACATGTGCATTGCTGGTGTGCTGGGCACAGGTCACTCCCCACTTTCAGCCTTAGTACATGAAATGAAGGTGACATTGGGCAAAGTCAGCTTTAGGTTGGGTGCAGTTCCTGGGTGAATTGGCTCTTGCCAGCTACAACTGACCACAACTGTTTCTCTACAGAGAGTACTCAATAATGTTTTTAAATAGAATTCTGAAAGCAATGGAGCATGTAAAACCCTATGTCCTAAACACATCTTTCTCTTCTATTTCAGAAAAAACCTGTTCTGGTTATAATGGTCTTTGCATTAGTCAAGAAGTAGCCTATAAAGGAATATATCATTGTGGTTTACATCATTAAAGCTTGCACATCATTAGTTTTCTGAGCTGTACCAAAGGTCATATTAGTACATTCATTCACATACATTCAGAGACGAAACAAATATGTACTTCTTAGCAGGGATTCTAGTAGCAATATGAAATCCACTGTTTCAGGAGTCAATCAGGATCTATAAACTAAGGGATATATCAGAGCCTATGTAATTTCCAACAGCTTTGGCAATGAAATCATCAAGTGACACCTGTTTCTAAAACATCTGGCTACTTAGCAGCTGGCTGAAAAACTATAAGAAAGTCTGCTGGTCTGCCCTTACCACTTTTTGCTGTTTACTTAACAAGACATAGTCATTAATTATAGCTCAGGGATGTCGACTTCAACAAATTTATTTATTCATAGACTAAAAAGTAGGCACATCATCAAATCTCTCAAATTACTAAATCACCTACTTCCTGAGAACTCAAAGAGTAGAACAAATTTTTTAAAGAAAGTGTTATTTAGTATGCTGTTGTTCAAAATATGCACAAAAGTTTAAGTTGTTACATCTGCAGTCGTATATGCTGTTCTGATGTAATCTCCCTCCCTCTTCCTTCCTCCCTCCCTCCTCCCCCCTCACAAACACACATGCATGCATGCACACACACGTGCATGCACATAGACAAATAAGCAATGCCTGCAATATTTCTTACAGCCCTGCACACCACTGGCTTTTGCACTTGTAGCCATGTGAAAGCATGAAATGTTTATATTAAGACCATGCCAAACAGCACAGAGGGGCTTACAGAAAATTCAGGTTATTATTTCTAATAATTATTTGATATATCACTGATGGAAAATTTTCTTTGGGTCTATAGTAATTTCAACAGAAAATTGGGTTATTAAAGGGAAAATATTGTCGAGCAGCCACTGCCCAGATTTTAAAAATATATTCTACTGAAGTTCTTGACAACGTTTGGAGAAACACTAAAACAGGAGAAATTTCTCTACTGATCTCTATTGCTTCAGCATGTAACTTATTGAAATTCTAATTGTTACATTTCGGCACCATAAATAATTCCTAAAAGTGTTTATGGGAGAAAGAATGGCTTCCATACTCAGACTCTGATGTACATTTTTCATGCACTTTCCCCCTAAGAGTCCAAAGGTTTGTCTGAGTTTGCACCATCACAAATCAGTAGAAAAAGAAAAGGTACTCAAGAAATACTGAGTATAATTGATGGAGAAGTTGCCTTCCAGGCCCCCATCATATAGGTTTATCTCTTAGTATATTATATGTCCAAACTGAGTAAGCCCAAACCTAAAAACAAAAACATGGAGTCAGTTATGACTAGTGGAAAAGCATGTAATTTATACCCAAATATACAAGTAATGTGTGTGCGTGTGTGTTTGTGTGTGTGAGTGTGCGTGCAAGCATGCACGCACACTCACGCTGTAATGACATGTAGATACAATCTCTACTAAGATGGAAAGACTTGTAGAAGTAAAAGGTCCTGGCAGAATGGAGGCGATGGTCACAGTGAGCTTGAGGCTTGCCTGGGCTATGCAGAAAGACTATCTTACAAAATAAAACTTAAAAAGCAGAAAAGAAAAAAAAATATGTTCCTCCTGCCAACCAATATTCTCCTTTTGCTACGTACCTGGCAGCAGCTGATGGAATCCAGCTTCTGAGTTCACCCATGCCCTGGTACCAGTGTATAAGGAGATTTTCACTGTAGTTTCATTGTAAATAAATCTAAGAAGAGAATACTAAGCTTGAGTTCTAATGAGCATTTAGGTCAATATGTATTCAATCCAAACTAGTCCTTTACTTTCTTTAAAAAAGGAGAGAGGAGAGAGAGAGAGAGAGAGAGAGAGAGAGAGAGAGAGAGAGAGATATTGAGAGAGAGAGAAGGAACAAGTGTAAAGGCCAAACTAGTCCTTTACTTTCTTTAAAAAACAAAAAGAGGAGAGAGAGACAGAGAGAGAGAGAGAGAGAGAGAGAGAGAGAGAGAGAGAGAGAGAGAGAGAGAGAGAGAGAGAGGGAAGGAACAAGGGTAGAGGGAAAAATAACCAAGTAGAAAAACACTTGGGATAGCAAATGCTTGGCAGGATCCCAAGGGGCAGTATTTTCTATAGAACGATTCTATCTCTTGTGATTCTCTGAACACTATATTATTATCTGCACTAGAAAGCTAGCAGAAGCTGCTCCTGTTGCTCCTGTGACCTGGGCAGTCTTTGCTCAGCTTCTCCTCCCCACATAGGAAGAGCTGATGCATCCAACAACATCCTACTGACCTGAAACATACTCTGAGTCTCAGGTAGCAGCTCTATCTCTATGCACGATTGCAGCACAGGAGCACAGGCCCTTTGTGCCCCCTCTCTAGGGGAAATGGAAAAATTGCTATTGCTCCTTGGCTTCTGTTATCAAGTTTACTCCTTTGCTAATCACAAAATGCTCTTGCTGTAAAATTTTCAGCAGCTTGTTGCTGCTAGTATATTAATAAATAATGACAGAGATTTTCCAAACGTTAAGGTAGCTGAAAAGAAAATAAAAAATTTAACAATGAAAAAAAGATCTTTTTTTTGGTGTGTGTGTCTGTGGCATGTTTCTGTGTATGTGCTTTCGTGTTTGCACTAAGACAGACAAGTGGGTGTCAAAACATGTCTGTGGAAGTCAGAGGAGAGCCTGGACTGTCAGTCCTCACTTTCCACCTCAGCTTCTTGTTGTTTCAACCCTGGATGTGTCAAGATGACTGACTGGTCCATGAGCTTTCAGGGATTCTTTCTTCTCCTTCCTTTTCCTTCAGGAGAGTGGGAATTCCAGATGTGCACAATTGCTTCCACCGTCATGTAGATTATGGGCATAAAAAGTCAGGTCAGGTCCTCACTTGTGTAGTACGCACTTTACTCAATAAACCCTCTCCTGAGACTAATGCCATAATTGTATGTATACAGTACCATGCAAAGGAGATAATTGTTCAAACATTACACATCGAGAGTGTTTTTATTGAAACATAAACTTGACCTGTCTCAGTCAAGAAATTAGGCAAATGAGAACCATCATGGAAAGCTGTAAGAGGACAATTGTTGCCTGTATTAGCTTTCTAAATACAAACCGAAATGACATCACAAGACTCACTGTCACAAACTCACAGGGATACACACCCAGTTTCTTCTACAGAAAGTGGATACTGGAGTGCTTCATAAGTGAAAGAGATAAAGGCGTGGACTGCTGAAGTGACAAAGAGAGGCACATCCCATGAACATTAGGCTTCTTTGGTTGAAGACGAGGGTTCACCACTTGCCTTTTTCCTTCCCTATTGCTTCCTCTCTCCTACCAAAGCACACAGCTGTTGAAGCCCAGAGTCAGTTGTGACAAGGGCAGGTGCCAACAAGAACAACACCAGCAAAAATATGTTAATGATGCTCTCGATGCTGCCAGTTCTTCAATTCCATTCAATTATCGCTACCTTTCCCCCTGATTTTCATGACTTCAGGATGTTATCAAGTGCTCCATAATTAAGTAGGCACCAAGCCTGCCTGCGCTAATGAGACTCTATTTACAATACTCCTGCCTCATAGCCATCCTCCATCCTTAATCTTCACTCCGAAGTTGTAATGCCTTATCCTTCACTTTCCTACAGTGGCCTTGGGGCTTTGGAAATTATCCCAAAGAGAAGAAGTGTTCTTCCTGACAGGTTTAAGCAGAATTAGCATATAAGTAATGCAAGGTCCCAGCTAGTTACCCATCACTGCTCAGCCAAGCCAAGGAACTGTCCTGCTCACAGTGACACAAAATCACTGCCTTTCCCTTTTCCCTCTGCTTTCTCAGTTGCCATTTTGAGCTGTCTTTATTTTACAGGCTAATGACTGCTCCCCTTATTTGTATTCACTGTTGATCAGGTTTCGTTTTCTTTCCCAGTTCCCCCTGGTCAAGCATTTCTCCCTTCCTTGTAATACACTTAACAACGACATCCATTCCATCTAGGTAACCATTGTTTACTGATTTATACTTTCTGGGTTTCCTGCTTTTGTAGAAATGTTTCTTAGGTTTTTCTTGTTCAAGTTTCCCGCCCCCCCCCCCCTGTATTTAAAACAAGCAATATTTTCCATTTTATGTTCTGTCTGTGGGGAGCTAATACCTCTAATTTTTTTCTGACTGTGACAGCCATGAATGCATAACCCTGTTTCTAGCCAGGCTGTCCTCTGCATCTCTGCTCTCTTCCTTCACTGGGTCCCCCAACTCTGCCTTCTGCACTTGAACACTGAAAAGCTTACTGAGCTCATACCACTCAAGCCATCGCCTGTTCCAGATTTCTGTAGGATCACAATTCCCACCTCTTCCCCCAGAAGCTTTTAAAGATCATTAGATTGCTGGGAAGTTGTTCAAATTCATAGTGCATCCATCCTAAGAGCCTCAAAATTTCCAAATTGTGAATAATACCAGACTGTGGATAAGTTTTTTTTCTGCACACCTCTCTATCATGAAGTTTAATGTGTAAATAGTACATAGAAGGACATTAGTAAGGAAATTCATCAGTAGTAGCAAAATAAGCATATAAATAATACTATAACAAAAGTTATATGAATATGCTTTCTTGCACTTGCTCTCCCCTCTCTCCCTCCCTCATCTCTCTGTCTTTCTCTCTGTGTCCCTCACCCTCCTCACATGCCTGTGCATACACACAGACACTCTTATAAAATTTTATTGATCATGCTGTAACCTGGATAATACTTTGCCCGTCATGTTGGCACATGGGGAGTGAACTTCAGAAAGTAAATCTTAGAAGAATGAAAACTACTTTGTAACATTCCCACTATCTGTCTCACTGTTAAAGAGGATGTGCTAAGTGCCATTTAGTTTTTTACATGCATATGGATGTGTAGGGTGTGTATGTGCACCTGTGTGTGGATATCAGAAGACAGCTTTGGTTATCAGCTTTAGGAGCACTACATAACTCCTTTAAGGTAAGGTCACCAAGTGGAATAAGCTTCCTGGCCAGCAGACTTCTAGTACCCACTATTTCAACCTCCTCAACACTGCGATTATATGTACATACATCTGTGCCTGGACATTTTATTTAAAAGAGATTCTAACATAGATTCTCATGCTTGAAGGGTACGTAATTCATACACTGAGCCATGGTCCCAGCCCTGGGTGCCATTGTTCTCATCTTAGCAATCATATTAAAAATTCAGCAAAGGAAGTTGTGCACATTGATCTTATTGTAAGGATAAGGAAAGTGATGAGAGAAAGAGGGGAAGACATAGGAAAAAAAGAGAAAGAGAGTAAAAAGCAAGGAAAAATAAATGTACTGGTAGGCTTAGTTAGTAGTTATTTGCTTTTTAAAGCAAATGCAGATAAATTTACAGGCATAGTCCCTTGAATTGCACATCAGGGTTCAAGTTACATCCTAGGATTCTTTTACTCTATGATATGGTAAATTGACCCCATGCCTCATATTTTCAAGTTCTTCCATTCTCTGAGAGTTATCAAACTCTCATTTTAGATATTTAAGACAGAAAACATGTTCAGTTCTCTCAACCAATACACATGTTTAAGATGGTCACAGTGTAATGCCAGGCTTGTTAATAACCATGCCTCACCTCAAAGAAGCCGAAATGAACATCTGAGTGCGCGTGTCTTCCAGACTCTACATAAGCTAATACTGAAAATAACCATAAAACTCCTGAAAGAAAACCACTAATTTCAAGTGCATGTCTTATATTATTTTTTTAGAATATGACTAAGTAGTTATGACCTATTAAATGTTAATATTAGATCTAACCACATCAATATATTTAAGACAAGAATTTTGCCAATCAATAAATTAAGAAAAAAAAGAATGTATTTTTCACACTCAGTGCAGCATAGCATCTTTCTAAGAATATAGATAAGGACCTAAATTTTCTTAAGATAAGAACAACCCATGACAACTCACCTGTGAGAAAATTAATGAAGATTGTAGAGTTGAATACATGTTCTTCTTCTATATCTAATGAAACCTAATTCCCACAGTTAACACACACACACACACACACACACACACACACACACACACATCATGCATCTATATAGTGTGTATATGAGTGTCAACACATGTAAAATTTAAAATGATCTCAGATTCTCTGATTCTCAGAGAAGTAAAGCTGCAAGGTAATCCAATAAAACATCTACCAAAATAATTAAAATGAAAGTTCTTTAGAGTGTTGACAGTGACACACAGCAGTGGCTACTCTTTCCTATGACAGTATAGGATGGTATAATATTTTTAAAAGTTTATATTATCAGTAGTTTTCAACTCTAAACTCAGCAATGCCATGTTTTTAATGATCTTATTGCTCTTGTTGTATTATTTGTTTGTTCATTTATCTATACTTTGAGATTTTCTAATAGCATTTCTCTATATTTTCTCATTCCCTCAGCCGCACCTAGATATCCCATATTTCTACCTACCCACTCCATTTAATATTCTTTTGCTCTCTTTTAAAACACAAAAACAAAATAAAGGAAAATTACCACTAAAGGGATCAAAGATGGCGGCAAGCAGTGTGGACCGTGTTTAGAAGCTCTAGTAAATGATTCAGGGAATTGCATGGAATCCTGAACCAGGAACACCAAGCTCCCCACCCCACTACAGCGGGAGTACTCCACAGTTCGAAAGGACCAAAATACCAAAAACCTGCGCACCCCTGCACACAGGAGAAGTGTGTATTTTCTCCAACCAGAGCAGTAGCGGCAGCGGCTGAGGTTTGCAGCTGGGAACTCTCTGGTAGAGGCAACTTGGCATAGTAACTGGTGATAATTGCTGCAGGAGAGGGGCCCCACAACCCTAACTGAAATCAGTGCATGGTTTGGGCCCCGTGTCCCAAGCTCAACTCGGCACAAAGCTCGTGTCCTGAGACTCAAACTAGATTCAGTGCATGGTTCAGCCCCTGAGACCCTAGCTGAGCTCAGCACACAGTCCCGGTCCTGCGTCTCTGGCTGGACTCTGCGTTCGGTTTGGGTCCAGAGTCCCGAGCTGATCTTGGCACACAGTTCCTCCCGTGAGACTCTAGCTGAGCTTGGCACATGGTTTGGGCCCAGGGACTTTAGCTAAGCTTGGCACACAGTCCTGGTCCTGAGACTTTGGCTGGACTCGGAGGGAGATTCGGGCCCTGAGACTCTAGCTGAGCTGGGCAATTGGTCCTGGTCCGGAAACTCTGGCTGGATTCGGCATGTGGTTCAGGCCCTGAGACTCTAGTTGAACTCGGCAAACTCAGTGTGCGGTTTGGGACCGAAACCCTGGTTGGGCTCAGTGCTAACTAGCCTAACTGTGTGAATTAGGCCCCGAGACACACTTGGGTCCAGAGACACGAACTGGACTCAGTGTGTGTGCGGTTTGGGAGCCGTGACACTAAGCTGGACTTTGAGAGTCCCGAAATGCTACTGGAAACCACAGACCAGCAGAGCATCAGAGCTCCGGGACTAAGAAAATCTCAGGGAATCAGGGAGTAGAGTGGACATCAGACCATCTCTGCCCGACCTGCTTCAGTTTCTGGAGAGCTCTGGTCTTACAAGGGGACCCAGAAGGCTGTGGACACTTTGGCCTGACCCAACACACATTCAGAGACTCAGGAAGATTACAGGACCCACAGTACAGGGGAGCTGGGGATCACTGGCTGTGAGAAACTGAAACTACAGGGCTAACCTCCTGCCATCCACCAGTGAAGCATCGGAGCTTCTGGACTAGGGAAATTATGAAAAAATGGGTGAATCTATCTTCAGACTCCCTCCACCCAACTCTGGAAGCTACCTGCCAAAAACAGAGATGGCAAGATGACTAAAGGGCAGGAAAAAACCCCAAAACAATATGGCATCTCCAGATCCCAGCTATCCCAAAGAAAACAACCCAGAGAACTCAAACACAATGGAAACACAAGAAAATGACCTCAAATCCTTAGTAATGAGGATGATAATGGAAGAAACAAATAAAATTCATAACCAAATGCAGGAAGACGCAGCCAAACAGGTGGAAGACATAAAAGAGGTTTCATTCCAGGCACGCAGGGATGGTTGAATATATGGAAATCCATCAATGTAATCCACCATATAAACAAACTGAAAATGAAAAAAACCACATGATCATCTCCTTAGATACAGAGAAAGTATTTGATAAAATCCAACACCCATTCATGTTTAAAGTTTTGGAGAGATCAGGGGTACAGGACATATATCTTAACATAATAAAGGCTATATACAGCAAGCCAATAGCCAACATCAAATTAAATGGTGAGATACTTAAGGAAATTCCTCTAAAATAGGGAACAAGGCAAGGCTGTCCACTCTCTCCATATCTCTTCAATATAGTACTGGAAGTTCTAGATAGAGCAATAAGACAACAAAAGGAGATCAAGGGGATCCAAATGGGAAAGGAGGAAGTCAAATTATCCCTATTTGCAGAGGATATGATAGTCTATATAAGTGACCCCCAAAATTCCACCAGAGAACTCCTACAGCTGATAAACACCTTCAGCAAATTTGCTAGATACAAAATTAACTCAAAAAAGTCAGTAGCCTTCCTATATACAAATGATAATCATGCATAGGAAGAAATTAGGAAAACTGCACATTTCATGTTAGCCACAAGCAAAATAAATTATTTAGGAGTTACTCTAACCAAGCAAGTGAAGGACTTGTTTGAAAAAAATTTCAAAACTCTGAAGAAAGAGATTGAAGATGACATGAGAAGATGGAATGATCTTCCTTGCTCATAGATCGGGAGAATTAACATAGTAAAAATGGCTATCTTACCAAAAGCAATATACAGATTCAATGTCATCCTTATCAAAATACCTACACAATTTTTTAAAGACATTGAATGTTCAATTCTCAACTTCATATGGAAAAACAAAAAACCCAGAATACCTAAAACAATCGCCAACCAGCCAAGGACAATATGTGCAGTAAACTTCAAACCCCTACCCAGATCTAGCCAATCGACAGGACATTCTCTACAGTTGAGTAGAGAGTAGGATATGACTTTCACACAAACTCTAGTGCCCCATATTTGACCACATCCCCTGGATGGGGAGACCTGGTGGCACTCAGAGGAAGGATAGCATCCTACCAAGAAGAGACTTGATACCCTCTGAGCATATACTGGGGGAGGAGGTCCTCCTCAGTCACAGTCATAGGGGAGGAGAGTAAGGGGAGAATGGGAGGGAGGGAGGAATGGGAGCATACAAGGGATGGGATAACCATTGAGATGTAATATGAATAAATTAATAAAAAATATTTTAAAAATACCACTAAAACCATGCAGTACAATTTGTGCTGGCGATCTATCCCACAACATGGGGTCTGCCTTGGTGTGTGGTTGATAAGCTCAGTGTCACTCACTGAAGAGAACTGGTTTACTCTAGCCCAGCATCTATCATTTATACATAGAATTTGTCTACTGGTGGAATTTTTGTTCACTTTCCCTTATTCAAGCTGAGGGTTTTATTTGGGGGAGGGGTCACAGAGTGGGAGTCTGCCTTGAACTTTTGCAGGTTTCATTCATTCTGTCATGTTCTCTGTGAGTTCATATGTATACCTGCACTTTCATGTCTGGAAAATGTTGTTTTCATAAAATTGTTTACTGCCTGTGGCTCCTGCTATCTTTTCGTTCCTCTTCCACATGAATCCTTGAACTGTGAGTAGTATATGATAGAGGCATTTCATGCCGAATGAACACTTCAAAGTTCCGCACTCTCTGGTTGTTGACCAACTGTAGATTTCTGTGTTCATTACCATCTACTGCAAGAAGACATTTCTCTGCTGAGTGTTTAGTGATACACAGATCTATGATATACAATAGTAAGAGTCTTTTGTTGCAGTGTTCATATACAAGATAGATTTATAATAGTAAATTTAATAGAAGCCACTGTTCCTATAGCGTACAACCTAAATAGTCTCAGGTTCTTGGCCTCATTAACAATATCAACTATACCATACAGACCTTGGGCCCACTCTTCTCTAGGGATACCACAGTTACCACACTTGGGATGGGTCTAGATAGGCTACTTGTGCTCTACTCCCTCTCATCTATTATGGTCTCCATAGGAAATCCATGCATCTGCTGCCACCACTTCCCCAGCCTTCTCTCCCAGCCTATCGCCATTCTCCTAGTACTTGTCTCTACGATTGGCAATGACCCTGAGGCACCCTAGTTCAGCCTCTGCTGCCCCTAAGTTCTTCCTCACAGCATATTTACATTTCTTTATGAAATTCTTCTTCAATAGTAAGTAATACAATCATTGCTTCAGCAGTATATGTGTATTAAAATTTTCATAGCAACTCTACTCATTGTCATCTATAACTGTCAATAACTCAAATCTATATCCATAGATGAAGAAAAATAAACAGACACTTAAATAATGAAACACTATAGACCAATGAAGCATGCAAAAACATAGATTAATCTTAAAAATAAGATAGCAGAAAAATCCAAAAATTGTGGATCAAGTTATAATGATTTCAGACACAGATGAAACAACCTATGAATCTTGTAAGTACTTGTATTGCGAGTGAATACCAAGACAGGAGCTAGAGATTCTAAGAAGAGATAAAATGTATCTTTATGGGGTTTTATTACTCTAGTTTGAGGGAGTCACTTTAAAAATATATTCATAATAATTGAAATAAACTTAAATTACTTTCCTCTTTCCATTTCCTCCCTCTTGCCCTTATTGAGCACTCTCTTTCAATCTTCTCCCATGTCTACTCGTTCTTAAATGATAGCCTTTTTATTATTATCATTATGTGTGTCAGAGAGGGAGAGAGGGGGGAGGGAAAGAGAGAGACAGAGAGAGAGAGAAAGAGAGAGAGAGAGAGAGAGAGAGAGAGAGAGAGAGAGAGAGAGAGAGAGAGAGAAGAGGAGAGAACAGATATAACAGATATTTATGAATATGAACATTTTTTTGAGACAGGGTTTCTCTGTGTAGCCTTGGCTGTCCTGGATTCGCTTTGTAGACCAAGCTGGCTTTGAAATCACAGCAATCCACCTGGCTCTGCCTCCTGAGTGCTGAGATTAAAGGCATGAGCCACCACTGCCTTCTTTATTGGACAACAAATAAGTTAGCTCCTCCCTGGTTCCTCCCAACATTCATTAGTTGACTATTTTTTGTTTTGTTTTGTTTGTTTTATCTAGAAGTATAACTTTTCTCTTCTGCATTAAGATGCCCATTGTTATTACCTTTGTTCCAGTCTTGTTTACACAGTCAATTCATGTGTGTTACAGCAATGGTTTTATTTTCCTTTTTTCTTTTTGTGAAAAGCTTTCAGGTAGCCAGATT
The DNA here is from genome assembly GCF_903995435.1 of Acomys russatus. Taxonomy (NCBI): domain Eukaryota; kingdom Metazoa; phylum Chordata; class Mammalia; order Rodentia; family Muridae; genus Acomys; species Acomys russatus. Next base: position 23,778,220 of record NC_067144.1, on the reverse strand, counting down.
CTTTTGCCGCTGTCTCCCAAGGTATTGGTATTACAGAGGTATGCCACAAGCCTGGAGTTACACTTCTTTTATGAGCATTTCTTCTTTAGAGAAACCAGAAGGTATCACCAGAATACATGCTGCTTTAATATAATTTTTCTTAGCAACTAGAGGAGCACAGACTTCTCTCTTCCCTGCATTGTCTTACACAAAGGAATCAACATTATTATTCAATATATCCCTTTAACTTTCTCAAATATCTACCATCACAGTTTTCTACATCTGTAAGTCTTTCTTATTCTCTCTTTTTTGTAATTTACCTATATTGCTTAACTTTTTCTTTATACAAAGTTTTCCCACGAGATACACATATCTTCATGCATTAAGTAAAGTCTTTTTTCTCCCTTACTATTTGCTTTTTATTACCAGTGTAGGCTTTGAAGTTTTTCATACCTACTCAGTTCCTTGGAATGATTACACTGGCATAATCGGCAGGGTTTCAATAGACATGCTGAACAACAAACCAGCAATACGCTAAAAGTGACTGAAACCCCATCAGCCAGAACCCAGAGCAGCATCTGGAGGCCAGAGCAACAGCCAGAACCCTAGCAGCAGGCAGAACACCAAGCAGCAGCCTGAAGCTGGAACCCTAGCAGCAGTTCTCAAAGAGAAACCTGGAACCTCAAAGAGTTCACTGGAGCAGTTTTCTCTAGGAGCATCCTGAAGTGGAGTGATGAATAGCCAAGACCGAAAACTCTGCCTCTTATTTTAGGTTCATATAGGTGTATATAGGTATTTAGGTTCATAGGTGTGTATATATATACGCACACATACATATTCTGAGTCCATACTAGAATGTTTATCAATTGGAAAAGACCATGCCCCCACAAGAGGTGGTTACTCTTCCAGTGGAAAAAAAATCACCTGTTCTCTCACAAGTCTGTTTTCAGCTGAAAAATACCGCACATCTTATACAAGTCTGTTTCACATGCCAAACTTGGGATTAAAACAAAAACATGTTTACATCCACTGCATTCCAGTGTCTAATCCAACTGTAAACTTGTGTGCATTTAAAGAATCAACCTTATTTAGACACTTTATTATAGATTGCATGCTTATAGTAATAATATAATAACACCATAATCTATAAATTTTACTCTGGACTTAGTGAAAATATATACAGAATAAAAATGTATTTCTAAAGCTTGTAGAAAAAATATGAAGTTGAGGTATACTGGGATATCCCAGGAAGGATGGTATGTTGGCTTCATCACACATAGCCAATCATGTAATCATCCTTGCTTTCAAAACAGAGGTTTTATATCACCAAGAGGAAAAGGTCTTGGAGAAAGTTAGATTGGTTGACACCTAGGGAATGTAAGGCCTGATAGGGCATAGGCTTGGCCTCTTCTCCTGTTACTGTCCCTTTGCATCTCTTATATATGGATAAATATTTGTAACCTTTGAAATTGTAATTAACATAAATTTAAGCAAATTAATAATAATCTGTGTTCAATGAGGCACACAAACAAAGCATGGAGATGACATCATAGGAACCCTATATCTGGGTACGGGTTCAAAGTTTACTTTCCATATTGTCCTTGGCTGGTGCCTTAGTTTGAGCAGGACCTCTGGGCCCAGATCTTCCTGTCATAATGTTCTTCTTGTAGGTTTCTAGGACTCTCTGGATCCTTCTATTTCCCCACTCTCCCATGCTTCTCTCACCTAAAGTCCCAATAGGATGTCCTCCCCTCTATCCCACTTTCCTGGTAAGTGAAGACTTTCATGGGACTGGACAGAGGTCCTGGTGGTATTTGTAAGACAGAGTGTTAGAGTTGACCAGACACATTCTCATTGCCATAGTGATTGTGGCAACTTGAGAAACCCTGGTGAGAAGGCTATAATCTGAATTCTTCATTGGCCTGAATTCTATATTTATCTTTATGCAATAGTTGTCATGTAGCATGAGCTAAAATATAAATTTTATTGAATTTCCAATGAACTCTTAGAATTGTTTGCTTCTACAATGCTAACTCGACCAAATTAAGACCAAATTTTCTAGAAGCTAAAAGGAAAAGAATAGTGATGGTATATTTGCTGAAGAAGCTCTTAAGGCTATAGTAATAAGAAAAAAGAGACATTGGCTTTGATAAGTAATATGGGTGTGAGGGACTGACCTGATGGATCAGTGGTAAAAACACATGCCGCTAAATCTTATGATCTGGTTTTGATCACAGGTCTCACATGGTAGAAGTACAGAACTGACTTCAAGATTTCCTCTTACAACCACATAAGCATCATGACACACACGAATATAATCCCACAACATAAAGATGAAATAAAAATATTTTTGTTACAAACTGAAAATAAATGGGTACAGATGACTATACATCAGAAAATACAGATCTTAGTATCTAAGGAAGATGAGAGCATTAGGAAGCAAAGGAAGCATTATAGAGTGTACTGGAAATCTGTCCAACAATATTACAGTAACACCAAGAGTGACAAAGTGACAGTCTTCTGCTATCCTTTCCCATGTATCTTACCTAGGATATAAAGCAAAGGTCAGCACCAGATCCCTCCCTTCTCCATTCTCCTTGGCTGGAATGCATTTACATGTGTCTGTTATCATAGTTGTAAAGCACATGTTTCTCAGCAGGATTAAGTGCCAGTTGCCCACAGTGGTGATTTGCATGAAAGTATGCCCTTTATTCACTGAAATATCTTCTTTGCTTTATTTCCTTATTTTCCTGATGGTATTTTCTTTCTTTCCAAATTAAACTTCTACCACTTGAATTCTCATCTCAGAGCCTGATTCTAAAAACCCAAGCAGAGACAGATTTCCTCTGAATATAGAGTCAAAATTCGATTTGCATTAGTAACTATATCCAGATTCTACCCACATTGTTTCTACTTTGTTTTACATTTCCACATTTTTTTTTTTTGGGGGGGCCTGGAAAATTCCAAAGATTCTTTTTTTGTTCATGTTTCTATACCTGCCTAACTTGACATCTACTCTTCATGCTGGTGCCATTTCTTGGCATTATCCTGAAATGGTGGCAGTCTCAAGAGTTGGCCCTTGAAGAACATATGCACATGTTCTTCAACATGCCTCTTGCGTGTATTCTTTGTTTTGATTGACACATGGCCATTATGGAATAACAACACTTCAGTAGAAATGTTCTCCTTCTGATGCTCCTTTGGCTGACTCCTTTCATTGACTCCTATCACTCAAAAGGAAAGTTCTGACTTCTTATCAATGAATGTAATCTCTAACATTATCTTTCCCTGCCTGTCTGTATTTTAAATCACACTTGTTCCACTTGATATGTTTCATTCAAAACCACTAGCTGCACTGATATCTCACTATCAACCCTTTACTCTCCCATGTTTCTAAATAGCCAAATAACATTCCTGAACCATCTATTCTAGAAAGATCCCCTATGCTCCTTTTAACCTGTCTTTCAGGGCATCATCTATCATGTCTCAGTATAATATGTTCTCAGCCAAACTTCATTTTCTAATATTTGGATACAATGCTAAATGCCACAATTCTTCCATTTTATTATCTACGTATCACTATTTTGCCATATTACTTTATAATTTCCAGGGATTTGATTATTGGCTCTGGATAACACAATTGTCCATAGGGATCTCCACATTTGCAATTCTTCATTTTTGAATGTTCATGATACAATTCTGCCAATGTTAATTTTTAATAAGTTAATTTTTGCAAGTGTATCTGAGTCATTCTCCAGTAACCCACTCTGGTCATCTGTTCAAGTTTTATCAAATTAAATTACATTTTCATTCAATACCAGAGCCAAAGTTCCCTTCATATTTGTATGCATCTGTACATGTCTTTGACTGAGATGAATCTGCTCAACTAATAACCAATCAAGTTTTATCACAAATATAACTGTTCTTTAGTGCATGCTCCAATCTCTCCCCCTCCCTACTGGAAAGTAATTTTTCCTAATGATGTCCCCTGGCACCTGGAAATGTTCCCCTCATAACATTTACTACATAGCATTGTAATTATTTGTAAGAACTTTATGGGCTGGTTTTTTTCTTATCTTAATATTCGATGTACAGCAAATAACCAAGGAAGAATTTTTGAAAATGCCTGCCTCAGTGTACAAATTGATGGAAATAAAAACTAGTGTTTAATCCAGAAGAAGACAGTCATAGAGAAGCCAGCATGTTGATCATAGTGTAGCTGAGGCTTAGAAGTAGGTCTCTCCTTCTTAAAGAAAGTGTAATTCTGCATCTGAATATGAATTTTAAAACAAAATCTAGGTGGAGTAAAAAATAAACAGAGGTTCAAAGTAAAGACATATAAAGAATAAAGGTTGGTAGGGAGGAAAATGTAACAGAGATTGGGAGGTCAGGATGAGGCACATTCTCCAGACCTTGTCTTCAAAATCAGAGGGAGTTTGTTCTGAACTGAAGTTTACTGATGAAAGTCCAAAGTTATGTTCAAGACTGATAGGCTAAACCATTGGCTTCCATTACGATTACTGTGGAATATTAGAATGATATAGATTGAAATGCTTAGTCACCTATGGCTATATTTATTCATTTCAAATGACGTTTATGACTCATCCCTTTGGCTGACCTAGCATCCTTTCATCTGTCACGTAAATCCTTAGGAGACAATTATCTTACACAAACCAAAAAAAAAAAAAAAAAAAAAAAAAAAAAAAAAAAAAAAAGCCATCATGGTCAGAGCAAACAACAAAAGAGATTTACATGTTGTTGTTGCCTGGTGACCTGATGTTCCCACTGATGTATTTAGTAAATGTTCCAATTTATGACTTTCTTTTATTTTGTTATATAAAACATTAATTACTTAATTCTCACAATGGCAAAAGTCATCTAGGGCATCCTGAATCCACATTACTCAATTGTGGTCATTCATACTTGGCTCTGAAGTATCTCCCATTTGCTTTGAGCAATAGCTGCATTTTTGACTCACATTTTTATGGAGATTGCATGACTTATTCTTATACATATTCTCCATGCTCAGTGTCCACTCGTGTTACACTCACTGTAACTTAAGGGACAAAGTCTTCTTCCTCTCAGAAGCACTTTGCTTTCACATCATACATTCCCTGTAGGCACCAGGGATTTAAACCTCCAGCCCAGAGTTGCTGCACATTGTATTAAGTCAGAGAAGGAAACCAGTCAAGAGCAATAATAGAATTAATCCTTCTAGGTCTCAGGTAGAAAAGTAATTTTCCAAAATGAAGCAAATTATGTAATGGATGGTTGTCGCTGGCTGGTCATTTTAGGAGCCAGATGGATGGTGATGCGTCCTCTGTCTTTCAGGTGAGTTTTCCTGCTCTGAACATCTGTCTGCTGACAGCAAAAATATGTTCCATTCAGCCTGAGAAGTGTGAGCTAGTCACAGTTCTAAAGAAAGGGAAGAATTCCATAAAACAAGCTTATCATTTCAGCTTTGCAACAAGAGATGTAGGGACTTAAAGTAAGCAGGATTGCCCAAGGAACAGAAACGAGATGCATAAGTAACACAAATGCACAGTTTTAGATTAAATCTGGAGCTAAATGGATGAGACTATGGAGCTGTTGGCCATGCTCATAACTGGACAGTTATGGGTGCTTCTCACTATACTCCTCTGTCCTATCACTCACCCAGTAGGAACTACAAAAATACCTCATTATAGCTAAGGACTGCAAGAATTAACCTCTTCCTTGGAAAATTCTGCCTGTCTTCTGTGATAGATTTCCCATTAAAAATTCACCAGTAGGAGAGAGTTTTGGAAAGACATAAGAAAATCTGTCCAGTAACTTTCATTAATCAAAACACAGGTACATTATTTACTCATCCCCCGGAGTGACACATTTGTGCCCTCTCCCAGGGTTTAATACCTTGCCTTCCTTCTCCTCCCTATCACCTCCTTACTATAAGGGGCACAATTTCCTCAGAGCCATCAAACACATCACACCTTGGCATCATCCTGTACAAGGATGTTTTTTAAAAGGCAATGTCTGAATATGACAAATGACATCAGCCCGGTGTTTGGCAGGGTCACAGCCAAAGCTGAATCTGATATTTACAGTATGCTTTTTAAAACCACAAACATCTTCCTAAGTCCTATGGGATGTCATGTCACAGGGAACATATGCAATTAATCTCCCAGTCTGACATTTATCACCTTTTCCTCAGGCAGGCCTCTCCCAGCAACAGTTAAGTAGCCATTGCTGGAGCAGCAAGCTATCAGAGAGAGTCACATGCTGGGCTTGTATGGTTTGGCATTAATGGAACACTTGAATCAGCAGTGTCATAGAGTAGTGAGCCTTGAAAAGGGGCTCACATGTACCCAATTGTGTCACAAAATCTTTCCTCACCAGAATAAAACATTCACTGCTTGGATTAGATGCCTTCTCTCAGAACTGGCTGCCATCAGTTTTAAGCCTTATATAATTTTGCCTTAATTTAGCTCTAAAATGACCATTTATTTCAAGACTTGAATACACTGAAATTGCAGAAGCAGAAGTTTCAATCCTGGAAACCACGGGGCTTAATCTCTACAATTACCCAAATCAAGGCAGTGCTAACGAAATGATCTGAGTGGCTAACTAAAGTTTATAAGAAAAATGTTCCCAGCTAGATCTCTATAATCAACCTATATTGATGCACTGTACTCATCTTCCAACTCCAAGTCTTACCTTCCCTAACGGGCATGACAAAGACCATACCCTGAGATGTCTCAGGAACATTTCTCTGTCCAAGAAGACCTCAGAGCTAAGATCTCACTTCCACATCCAGCAACTTGATGATACTGAAAATGGCCAAACATGGTTCACTGGGACAAGTAGAGCTTTCTCCTTTCAGATTAAGCAATTCCTTTAGCAGAGACTTCCAACTGTGACCCACAACAAGATTGACATTTGCTTATGATACCTCCCCATGAACACATATCCACATATATACATATGTTAGTTTTAAATTCCAAACATTTCTGATAATTAAGAAAGTTTATCAGCAAATTAGCATACTTTTATTAGAAATATTGATTCTACTGTATATCAACATTAAGTCGTTTAAACACGGTAGTATTTCCTTATAAATAATAGGGTAATTTTAACAAATTTTAGAGTGTTGCAACTTTATGTTTTATGTACGCTAGCCCAGTCTTCCAACTAAAAAAGGTTGTCATTCACTGATTTCCTTTGCTTCTATAGTCTTTATCACCCTTCCTTTTAAAATGGGTTTTTGTTCCCACATATTTTTTTCTTTAAATTTTTTCATATAGCCACTGTTTTTTCACAGAATATTTCCAGTGTCCTTGTCACGTACACATTTAATCGTGATCAGAAACAGAAGTATTAGGGTATCTGGTTAAGGTCTGTTCATGTTTAGATCTAGGACTTGAGTCTAGTTTTGTGATGCTGCAGAAGCCACTCGAATTACTCTTCTACCCCTAACATACCATGCTTCCAGCAATACCTGCAGAAAGCTGCAAGGACAGGATCCTTCAAACTGGGATCTTACCTGTGTCCCCAACCTTGACAACTCCTCATATGGGAAGACCAAGGTTGCCTGAGTCCTCAAGGCTGAGTCTTCTCATACACACGATGGAAGTTATTGCTCTACTCAAATGTAGGACTCTTTAAATGAACTATACAAGCTATGGCAGATCACGCTAAGTGGCTCCAATGCATCATAACCCTCTCCTAACCGGGATTACCCATCTGCTTCACAATGCCAATAGGGTGAGGATGGAAAAGCGTCATATAAATGTTGATCCTGTTTGTAATTTCCTGATGGATTTCAACACTCTTCTATCACAGGACATTACGAATCTCTCTGGAGGTCACAGACCCCTGGTCTTAGATAATCTGTATCCCACAACCATTTCCCCATATGTGACTAATGATCTCAAGTAACTAAAAAGTACTCAAAAGTTTGAGAATGAATGAAAAAAAAAAGGCCGCACTGATGACACTTGTCACTTAGAGTAAGGCCTGGAAAACAGTTAAAGAATTTTTGGGTTAATGTTTGTGAGTATAATACCCCAAGATTTTTTTTTTATTAATTTATTCTTGTTACATCTCAATGGTTATCCCATCCCTTGTATCCTCCCATTCTTCCCTCCCTCCCATTTTCCCCTTATTTCCCTCCCCTATGACTGTTCCTGAGGGGGATTACCTCCCCCTGTATATGCTCATAGGGTATCAAGTCTCTTCTTGGTAACCTGCTGTCCTTGCTCTGAGTGCCACCAGGTCTCCCCCTCCAGGGGACATGGTCAAATGTGAGGCCCAAGATTTTAAGGTCGAAAAAGCATTCAAGGAGCACCAATCTCAGTCTTAAAACATGAGAAACAAGAGAAACGATCAGAGCCACAGATCAGTACCATTTTCTTGGTCTCTAGGCGCAATCCTATATAATATCCAAAACTGCTTAAGCGCAGAACCAAAAATAGAAAACTTCACTTTACAATGGGTAATTTATCTTTTCCAGGGAATGAAAACCTCTACATGGTATATGATAAGTACGTGAGATTTTTTTTCTTTTCAAAATCATAAACATGCTATGCATCAGTGCTTCCTCTAATCATACTGACAGTGGCGATCAATGCCTTTTTACAGAGATTTGTGGAAACCACAAAGAGTCAAGCATTGCTACTATGGAGATAAATGTCCTTGAAGGCTCTCAGCCTTAGCTCACCACTAAATGCCTCCTTGGAGGATGCTTTATTTTATCCCACGTTATTACTGCAATGGGGCAGTGGTTCAGTACTGACTTAAGAAAGTGTCCAAGGTGGTGTATAAGGACCTCACTTTATGATTCCTGTGAAAGAAAGCTCTTTCTCAAGTAATCTTTCTTGTCCTCTTGACCTGGTCATGATTCTTCAATCAATTAGCTCATGGCATCTATTCAGTCCTTTGAAAACAACATTAAACCACAATGATTTGAAATTTAATCCAGGTTGCTCTTTCTACATAAAGGAAGGGATGTGCTTTCTTTGGCTTACTCAGTTCTCTAGCCTCTCTTCCTGATGTGTTCATGTCCACTCACAAGTCACATCATGATGGGATGAAATGTTTACAGTGTTGTTAGCCATTTCAGCAAAAGGGGTGCAACATACATCGCATGTCTCACTTAGAAAGGTATTGTTAGTTGCTCCATCCTCCACAGGTTTTGCTCAGCTGAGAGAATGCCATGCTACTCTAAGACTAAGGCTAAATGTAGTCTGTGCTGATAAACAAGCAAAAATCACAAAAGGTAGAACAAGAAAACTTGCTGTTTAGGTACTTAACCTATCCAAATCTCTAGATCTTCCTATAGGTAGGAACATCAGGAGCCTCCTTAGTTGCTGGAGAGACAACCTGCATTAGAGAATTCCACCCTCCAGACAGAACAGTTAAGAAGCTGAGATGTTCTCCTGAAGGGAGAATTTTGCCTCTTCCCAACCTAGTTAATGACCCTAGTGTCAGAGAACTTGATGACATGTGACATTTTCAGGCACTCCTTATATATAATACTTGTGCCTTTCCTTCCTTCGCATAAATGATGAGGATTAGACCAAGGAGCAGAAATGTACTGGTCTCCCAGCCTTTCACAGTGATTTCACTTTGCTTCTTCTTCAAGCAAAACAATTAAATCCCAAAGGGAAAATTACCCTCTGTGGCTAATGCACACAGTAGTTCCTTAATCATATGTGTGGATTCATAATGATGCTGCTAATACTAAGCAGGACAGTAATGAATACATTTGCTACTGAAAATAAGAGGTAACTGTGATTTCATAACCCTCTTAAATATCTATATTTTATATGTCACATATTTTTCTTCATGAGATGACCTCAGTCACATGCTCATTTTTGTAGCTTCATAGAGAAACCAGAAAATAGAACTATAACTTTTCATTTTTTGTACCATGTGCAATAGATCAGGGAATAATCAAATGCATCAAAAATGCCCTCTTTATTTTGATCTGGAAAGGAGAGATTATTATTGTTTACTGAATTTTACTCAAAAGAGCCACTTATATTCTGTGGGCATTTGAGTGGAAAAGAAAACCAATACTCCTCCAAAATGTTTATTCAAATAAAACTATCCGTTTAATGCTATAGTATTTTCTGAGTGGCTTTTGCCATTTACTACTCCAAATAGAAATGGCTAAGAGTGAGCCAAGAAATGCGTGGAGACTCAGAGATAACATGTAAACCACAGTCTAATTGTAAGCAGACAAATACTGAAAACACAAGAAGTAGCTGAATATTCATTTGGATACCGTTTCCTCAAATGCCTTAATAATTGACTCAATTTCCTTGTTCTGAAGGAAAGCAACAGAGGAAGTGAAAGAGTGACATAAAGGAAGCAATGCAACAGAAGATAGTTCGAAGAGGAGAGAGTGTAAAAACACTCAGGTATAAACATGCAGTAGGATCTTTAAACTGCATGTATGCACATCTCAAATGCACTGAAAAGCCATTCATTGTTTTTGTTTGTTTCTTTGTTTGTTTTATATAAGCATGAAGTGTAGCTATTGCAGTCTAGATATCAAATGTAGTCATGGCCCTTCGCTTGGGGAAGAATCTTAACTGTGCCTGCTCAGTTGGAAAAAGTCCAATTTCCAAGGGATGCTGATGGGGAAATAATCCTTAAGTACTACTATCACACACACACAAACACACACACACACACACACACACACACACACACACACACACACACACACACGTGCACGCACGCACGACGTGCCTGATCGCATTAGCTTCCTCATAGTGCTCAGAAAGGTTTCTTTTCAGCTGATGCCATATATATCCTACATCACATGGGCAAGTTGTTCAAGCACAGACTCCTGATACTCATTAGCAGTAACTGGCTTTCGTGTTTAGAAATGACGACTTGAATTTCTATCCACTTCTTAGATGATGACTAGGTTTCAGGTCTCCCAACTACATTCTGTAGAGCACGTTTTATTACATACAGAAATCCTTGACAAATATTGCTCAAACTTCTACAAAGATCTAATCTCAATTTCATGTTTAAAATACACTACTACTATTACGATCAAGAAATTTAAACTATACATCTAATGAGTTAACTTTTCCCACTTGCTATCAAACCTCCACAGTATTTAAACTGTTTGAGTTCATTGGTATGGATAGCCACAAGAAATGCTATGGTCTTCTGTTGAAGAACATTTAATTCTACTGACAGATAAAAGGAAATGCCAAGCAAGCTTTGTCCTTTATAGTGTCAAATTCTTTACATGTTGTAGAAATATTATGGCTAGTATGTAGAAAGAATAGGTTATAGATGTCACATCATTTAGTTTTTAATTTTAATACTTTCATACAGCCTTCTTTGCAATGCTATTTCATCCAATAAGATGTTTATCACATATAAGACAATAAAATGCCTACTATGTTCATGAGATTTTGCTGGTCCCTGTGGAAGATTTTTGAAAGTCACTAAAGAACAAAGTGCCTTTGACAAAAGTACACAACACACATGTACACCTGCACACATAGAATAAAAAATAAAACATAAAATAGTAACCTTCCTATGAGGAGGATTCATAGTCAGCAGTGAGGAGAATGGTGTAGTCTCTGTAGGAAGTTTCTGCCTTCTTCTTAATACTCTGACCTTTTGCTTTAATAGAAGTGATCATTACCACCTTGATCAGGTATTACAGTAACAGTACTCTGTCTATATCAATCAGTCATTCATTGCTGTTCTCTCCATTTTTTTCTCTCCCATAGTCCTGCTGAGCTACATATAACAAAATATGGTATGCATGTAGCTTAAAATCAATTCACATTTATTTCTCAAAGTTTGAAAATCCAAACTGGAATGTCCAAGATCTAGACATAGCAGATACCCAGACACTTAAGATCTGTTCCACATTATATATATCACATAAAGAAGACAAGGCATCCCTCCTGGGGTTTTCTTTCTGAGGCACTAAGCCTATTCATGGAGACTTTGCTCTCACAGACTAATCTCCTTGGTTGTTCCACTATCATTACATGATATGAACATAGCATTATAAAAGAGTTATCTCAACTCCTTTGACTTTTCACTCAATCAAAATTTAGTCATCATACTTCAATAACAGGCAAATAAGAACGAAAAAGTCAGACTGCAAGGTATCTCCCTAAAACCACTTATCTAAGAAGAGGGGGGGAAATTGGGAGGGAAGAGGGAGGGAGGGAGAGAGAGAGAGAGAGAGAGGGAGAGAGAGAGAGAGAGAGAGGGAGAGATTGAGGATATTTGGTATCATGGTGTTGTAAGTGATGAGACAAGAGCATAACCAGGTGGGCAAAGGGTTTTCTGGTTCCTGTAATACTTGAGACCAATCTAGAATGAAAAGTAGAAGAGGCCAATGAACTAATTGGGAAAATGGCAGGAAGATCAGCACTGTCATAGTAGAACCTTTTTTTTTGTAGTGGAAGTTTTTGTTGTGTTGTGTGGGTGTGTTTTTGTTTTGATCCCAAGTGTGGGAGGTGAAATTGTCTTTATCTTGCCAATAGCTAGTAACTGCTTCCTGAGAGGGCACACGATCTTTGTCAGCTGGAGACACCTTGTGCAGGTGTGTGGTCCTTGCCCATTGGAAAACATTCTGGTGGGGACTCTGCAAGGATATAAACTGGAGGCCACAAACATAGAGGCATGGCTCTGCATTGCTTCACTTCACTTTAAGATGCTCCTAGTGAGAAATGCTCCAGGAGAAAACTTTTACGAGGCTGCTGTTGGTCCCTGTTGTTACTTCTGCTGCTGCTGCTTCTAGCTATTGTGTTTAATGTTTATCTTGACTGCTGGAATTCTGAAGATGAAGAGTATAATTGTCACAAAGACCTAAGTCTAAATTGGTCTACATCTCCAGTCCCTACTAACCTTCTTTCTCTCCTACCTAGGGTCAGAGGGTTGGGAGGGAGGTAGAGGCATTAAGAGACTCCAAATAAAGTAGGTTTTAAAAGAATAGAAAGCCTACACATTGTTAAGGAAATCCAGGTATTTACAAACTACTCAAGAAAAATGTAAAGAAATAATGAAAATGGCATCTCACTAGGCTATAAAGCCTTCTTTATATCAATGAGACTTTCCACATAATTTTGAGGAGCTTTGGTTTCACACTGAGAATTGTCATCTACTAGTGAATTTTAAGAAGAGAGAATGGCAGGGCAAGGGACAGGTTGTGGAACAAACATGTAGTAGCATTTTCTAGGATGCAAAAGCTTAGGGTGTTGTGCCTTCTCTGAGTGATGACGCTCTAAGAAGTAAACTAAACGTGCCTAGAATAAATGTGAATACCAACTCATCCAACAAGTCTTATGACTTATGTACAACACTCCGCAGAGGCTCAGTTCCACCTTCTCATGGATTTTACTTCTACATCTCTATTTGAGATATTTGATGTGGCACAGCCCTCAGCTAAGACAAGGGCATGACTCCTACCTTGGTCTGAGACAGGCTCACACTAACAAAAGCTGTTCTCATTTCTTTATCAAAATTACACATTTGTTTTCTATCAGACCTAAGAGCAAAACAAACAAAGGTGCTGAGTACCTATGCGGCACCATTGTCAGCCATAATGGTCCTTATATATTTTCCTTCCAAACTGTTCAAATTTGATCTTGTCTTACATGACTCACAGTCTTACAGTTTGATCCACAGGACAGTGCTCTTTGTTCTTTCTGGGTATTCCGGCTACTCTCTGACTACCATGTAAATTCTCACTCACTTGGATTTTCACGCTTTGTTTCAGATATTGCTCATTCATGCTTTACTGGGTTGGTGTCTCTTCATTTCATGGTTGTCTGCCACTCTCCATTGGTCGTCTCTCATTGTCCCCAAATTAAATTCAAGAAAAGTACTTTTATTGTTTGGAACGCTGGACTAAAAACATGATAAAGGTATCTTGAGTGTAGACCGTAAATGTAATTCAGAAATGAAATCAAAGCTGCTTGAACTTTAAAACCTTTTCCTTCCTCTCTCTTTTTTATGTTTTTATTTTTGGAAGAAAATTTAAAAATGAATACCTGGAATGCTCTATAATATCTTTAAAAGAAGCAATTTAATCAAAAATCAGAGAGCTTCTAGTTAATTTAATTCCCTCAAGACTCACATTCCTTCCAAATTGCGCACTTCAAAACTATGGAAGCAAAGAATGTTAGATGCCCTCTGAGGATACCAGAAGAGAAGGGGGAAAAGGTCCATGAAAGAAAATGAAAGTAAAAGCTAATTTATGGAGAGAAAAGAGAAAATAGTGAGGAAGTTTCAATTAATCTGTGATTGATTTAGCACTTAAGACCAATTGTTAAGAAGAAAAGCAATATTAGCATTTAATTAATTATTTAGGAGCCATTGAAGGGGATATATAATGTAGTGTACCAAACCTATAGGCTGCCTGAAGAATGGATTGAAATCCTCTAGGAGGTTGCTGATGTGAATATATATATATATATATATATATATATATATATATATATATATATATATATATATATATATATATAAAGTATGAAGTACCAAAGGAACACTTTAATTCCAAGTTTAAAGATGAAAGAATAAAAATGCATAGTGGAGGAGGCTGGGAAGAAGGAACAGTCAGCAAAACGCTTGATGCACAAGCATGAGGGCCCAAAGTGCTGGGCAGATAGATACAGGAGAATCCCTGCAGTTTGCTGGTCAGCTATCCTAGGCCAGAGAATGAGTTCTGGGCTCAGCCTGATGCCCTGTCTCAAACAGTAAGGTGAGGTGGAGAATGGTTGACTGATTGAGGAAGATATCCATTGTTGGTCTCTGGTATCTACAAGCACGCACATGCAAATGGACGTGTAGAGACACATGCAAACGCACACATGCATATGGCCTCCTCACTTGCATGCATATTGAAAGAAAAACATGTATATATGTATATATGCATACATAAAATAGAAAATATACAATGGAGACATATATATGTGTGTATATACATATATGTATGTATGTATAATTAGCTACATACAGTTTTATGGACCTGGATAACCTAAAGTCATGGACAAGAGGTTTTAAGAATCTAATAAACTATAGCAAGCATCTACTTACTTCTAAAATATCAGAGTTTCCAGACATTGTGGTCTTTAATAAATCTAACTCAGATTATATTACCATACGAGCCACAGTAATTATTATTAAAAGATTCTATAGCATTTTCTGATGGAATAAGTGAGAGAACAATGATAAAGTAAAACTGTTAGGGTGTCTATGATCCCTTCTGAATAAATGGGACTATTTTAAAAATTCAGGTCATTTTCAACCTTACTGTTGATTGGGAAATCTTGCTCTAGGCATGTAAACATGTGAAAGTCCTTTCTTTTTTTTCCTTCTTTCTAAATTCATATGCCTATCTGTCCCCCTATCTCTCTACCTAGCGATTTGTTAATGTGTCCACATGCCAATTTCTCTGTCATAGGCACTCAGAGCTGAGCAAGAGAAAAAAAAAAACCATAGGATTTGTCTAGGCACATTATTCCTGGGACATAGCTCCTATGTCCACTCAAATTTATCTCTGAGAAAATTCAGTCTGCAGATTCGATCTAGCCCAACATTATGTCTCTTCGTTGTAAAGTCATTCCTGTGCCTATTAAACAGATTAAAGCATGTTTTCTCTCAAGCTATTTTTAGTTCAATGACCATTTAGCCACCCATGCTTTTCAATAACATACATTGAAAAGCACACACAAGCCCTGTTACAAATACTTTAGATGCATTTAGGGTTATAGTACTGGACAAGAGCTGTTGGTTGTATATTGGCATTATTATTTTCACTCCTCGGATGATGACACAAAGGTTGAACTATGCAACTTGCTAAGGATCCCAGAGCCCAGAAATACCAAATTCAGACTAAAATATAGATGACAACTTTGTAGCCCAAATTCTAAGCATTGTGCTAATAAATAGATGCTTTGTCATAAGGTTAAAAAAAAAAAAAAAAAAAAAAACGTAATGTCTGAATTACTGAGTTTTAGGATAATCTATTTTACCTCTGTTTTGGAATTAAATTACACCCAAATGCACAGTTCTTTGTCTTCCACATGAGATGGTCACTATTTGCTTTTTTTTTCTTTCCTTACCTGTCAGCATACTATAGAATATCTGCATATAAATTAAGTATAAAAAAGAAGCCATGGCATTAGACACCAGGGCAATTGATCTGAGAATAAATATTAGAGAATTAAGGAAGATAAAGGATAATGAAATTACCTTTTCTTTCTCATGACTCTTCCATGGCTTGCGTGGATTTTAGACACATGTTCTAAGATTTAAGGACTGAAAACACAGAGATGGAAGTTCTAATATACTCTAAACCAAAAAGCTTCCACTTCTCAAGATAAAGGTTAAAAACAGTTAAAAGAGCATTTTGCTGAGGGCTAGAAGAAAGAATGATTCTAATTCCAGCTGCCAGTCTGTTCAGGCTGACCTCTTCTGCCCCCTGGGGAAACATTAGCATGTCCAGAGAGTACATTAGTGTGGATATTCCATCCCTAAAGGGCTTCCGGAAAGTTTCAGACTGTAGAAGGCTCATCTAAAGGTACACATTGCTACCCATGCTGCTTTCAGCGAAAATGTAATCAGTGAAAGTCTCAGAGACTGCATTCCCCAAAGTGAAACAATTAAAAAGTGAACTTCCCCATCCCAGAATATTCCTTTCACTTCTGGTGGCATTGCTGTTGTGTTCATCACCTGGGGTTTCCCCTTTACCATCCATCTCTGGTTAATGTCAAGGTTTGACAATTTCTCTTCCTTCCATGCTTTATATCCTGTGGCATGTATGAATTTCCAATACTCTGTTACAACTGAAAAGTCTTCAGCTTTAAAGCATGGTTCAAATGCAGATATTATACTTGTAAATACTTCCTACTTAATCACCGGGGTTTCAGTTCCTTGTTATAAAATGGGCAGAATAACAGAATCCCTTAGGGCTATTTGCAAGTCATAAATGTAATTGTGTTAGTTTGGATTACGGTTGCTGCAACAAAACATCGTGACCAAAAAGCAAGTTGGGGAGGAAAGGGTTTATTCGGCTTGTGCTTCTTCATCCTTATCCATCACCAGAGGAAGTCAGGACAGGATCTCAAACAGGGAAGGAACCTGGAGGAAGGAACTGATGCAGATGCCATGGAGGGGTGCTGTTTATTGGTTTGCATTCCCCTGTTTGCTCAGCCTGCTTTCTTATAGAAGCCAGGACCACTAGGCCAGGGATGGAACAAGCCAAAGTGATCTGGGCTTGCTGCATTTATCACTAATTGAGAAAATGCCTTACAGCTAAATCTCACGGAGGCATTTCCTCAACTGAGGCTTCTTCCTCCCTGATGACTCTGGCTTATGTGAAGTTGACATAAAACCAGCCAGTACAGTGACAATACATGAAATAAGCTCAGTGCATCACCTGCCAGTTTTAAGCTCTCACTAAACAGTGCCAGGTATTCATTAGCATATGCAAATCTCATCTTTAAGGTGATATTCATTCAGTTCTTTGTAATGCCTAGTTCATCTTCCCCACAAAGATCTGTGTGAGTCCAGTTTGGTTGGTGTTCTTCTATGTGAGCTTATTAGCAGCTGATTTTTAGACACTGTATTTATTTTATAAGTTACTACATTAAAGCTTGCTTAAATATTTTCTACTCAAGGCCCTTGAATAGTATGTGAGCATCTTAAAACCTCCCATGAGCTTGCAAACTAAGGATAAGTGTCTTTGTCCTTAAATATTACTGGCCCTACCAAACCCTTTTCTCATCTTCCATACCAGTTATTGTACAAGAGCCAAACTATCTCATTATTCAGGGAAGAATTCCCTATTTCATTGAAAAGTTTATGAACTTTTTATTCTGCCCCAAACTACTAGGCTGGAACCCTTTGTTATGAGCATTTCTCTTCTTTCCTAAGACCATCCACTCCTTTTTTCTAAGGTTTCAAAATTATCCCCAGTCGCTGGCTTACTATGGAGATCTCTAAGTATTTGCCTTTGAGTTAACATTTACTGGTGTGGTGTGTAAGGCCTATTTGTTTTGTATTTTGTTTTATTTTTGGGAACTAAACAAAACAAAACTTTTATTCCATTGTGTCTTTAACTTGAGTTTCACTATAGCACATACTTTTTGTGCTACTGTTTTGAATAAGTGTCCTCAATCTTATCCATTACAGGCTTTGTACAATGCTGTAGAGCTATTGTGAGAAAGTAAATCTCCTAAGGGATATGGCCAAATGGAAAGAAATTTGGTGACATTGGGCCTGCCTTGAACTGGATATAGGAACCCTATTCCTTACCCCACATATTCTCTTCTATGTCAAGAGGTAAACAGCTTAGTTCCTCCATGATCTCCCAAAAAGGCGTGCATGGTTCCATGACAGGTCCAAAGCAACAAGACTGGATGATGGTGAACTAAAATACAATGCCAAAGAAATTTTTTATCATCAATAAACTGATTACCATAGATATTTTGTCACAGTAAGTAAGACAAAGGTCTGGTGTGGCTACTTTCTAGGAATATATGTTATGGGTCTGTATTCCGGGGCAAACCTTTATGGACTGCAGTCATTCCCACAGTGAGTCATAATAAAGCAAGAACATGCATGTGACTGTGCTTGTGTTTTCATTCATTTAGTCCCAGGAGGTTTCATGTTTTTACCTCCTAGTGGTAGAAACTAAGAAACAAGGGAACTCTGATATTACTTCTGTCCTTGTAAGAATAAGACCTGGTACTGAACACTTAGAACAGCCACTTCCTTATGTGAGCTCATCCACTGATGTGTAGAGCCTAAATCATAGCAAAGTTCTCCCTTTCTCCCTCTTCCACTCTCTCCCTTTTAAATTGTTGCCATGGGAACCACGTTGAGTTTTCATTCTCTGTCTTCATCATGCTTCTGCTCTGAGATCAGGGAGAGGGAAGACACTGATCAGTGATGCAAAGCCAATGCCTCTGGGGAGAGAAGAAGGCCACGGCGGGAGTATATACTCAGGACACTAGATCACAAGCACCCTTGCAGCAAAGACAAGTCGATCCATCCATCCTTTAGGAGACTTTAATTAAAAACCAGCCTGGGCCAGAGCTTGTGCAGCACAGTGGCAGCATGGATCACCAGTATCCGATAGTGGCATGTCAAAAGAGGGGAAGGTTACTCGGAAATGGCCCCAAGCATATCAAAGCTTGCTGTTGTATGATTCTGGCAAGCACGGTGTTCATTTGGTGTTCAACCTCTTAGCAAAGGAGATTTACTGACTACGGGCTAAGTTCACTGTTCGTGGTATGAGGTCACTTTAAGGCTGTGGAGGTGTCTGCTCCCATTTCTGTGGCTTTTTTTATGGTGTAGACTGCTGTATCACTGCACACATAGGTTAAAGGAAGTACACAGGCTGAGAAAATTATTAGCTTTCACCATATTCTCTCCTCAGTCATAGCATTGCTGAAGTTTCCTCTGATATCTTCTTATATGCAGCATACAGGTACACTTTTATTTTTAATATTTTTTCTTTTCTCATCTATGAGGAAAGGGGAAGAGGTTGTTGGTGTCTGAAGTCTCATGCAAAAGCCACCTGTGAGCAGCTGACACAAGCAAACAGTGGCTGCTGATGCTTAGCCAGGGACTTTCTTCAGCCCATTGACTGGAGTTCCACTGCTTTTTAGACTGAGCTGGCTTTCTAAGTACCTGGCAAGCAAGTAGAAATTCAGAGGATGTGGGACCTGTTGGCCACTTAGGACTCTCTCTCTCCACTGTAGAGTTTAATACTTTCTGGCTTAATCCTTTCATGCACAAGAATTGGCATTCTCTTAACCTCCACTTGTGACCCTCCCTTGCTTCTTTTTCATTGTATTTTAATCCTTTCATTTCAGACCCCAGAACGCATGGCCATCACTACACCCTATCCTTGAGAGAAGCCTGCATGTAAAATGTTATAAACCGTTTTGGGATATGATTTTTCTCATTGAAAAGAAAAATACCCGATTGTAGCCTATCATTAAAAAGAGTGCTGTTGGGAGCAATGTAAAGGAAAGTCAGAGTCAGGAAGCAATCAGTAAACACTATCTTGTGCTGAACTCATTTAAAGGCACATGTATGCCCTTGTTTTCTCATGTTTTATTCCTCTTCAAGTTTTCAGTCTGTAGTCATACCTTTTGGCATGATTTGCTTACATTTCACTTAATACACGAAAGGTAGCCAGCACTATCCTTATCTACTAGTGTAAATATTATGGATATCATAAGCATTACAATTTAAGATTTGGTCTCCTTTTCAACTCCTTCCTCCCCACCTAAGAAGTCACCATACACCCTGGGTATGCTGCTTTATGAGTTAGAGAATCAGAGCATTAATCTCTGTATTTTTTGTCCTTGCCAATACAAAGTTACATACTTAGCAAGACACTATAGATGAACTGAGTAATCTATGTCCTAACTGCTATCGGTCAAATTAGCATTAGGTAGTATGTACGTCATCTTCCTAAAGGAATCCTGCACTCAGCAATATATGGTTAGCATTCACTCTTAATGATTCCTTAGACCTTAGAGAGAAAGAGGCTTCCTGAGTTGTCCACTACAGATTTAAACCTCCAATGATCCAATTTCCACTCTCTTTTGAGAGAAGGGTGGGTTTACAGGCATGCGCCACCATGACAAACCCACTTTTATTTTCCCTTTCATGATCGTGTATACCATGATGTCATACTAACTATGAGCCTCCTAACTTACTTATAAAGGTATTTTGAACAGAATGATCTTATGATCCCATGAATCTGTCCATCTATGACTGCATTGCTCCCAGGGAAATCACTGAACCTCAGTCCTAGCTCCCTCTACTTTAATATCTCACTTCTTGGCAATTTCTCATTAGCTTCATATTTCTGAGAAAATAGTGCTAGAGTGCTCATTATTTTTGATTCACCAACTATCTAATTAGACATTTAATTCATCTTCAAAGTCAAGTTGAACATTATATCATGTTTCTTCCTAATCGTTCTACTGGTACATCTGTGGTTCTGATTCTAATTACCGTGAGCTTTGCTTTTTGCCTTTGCTACCTCCAGCACAAACCACACTGCTTGAGCTAGGACAGGGGTGACATCACAGGGGCCTGAGAAGGGAAGTAATGATAGACTAAAGCACAAGACTCTGGATTTAGTTTGAAAATGAACAACTTTACTTTTTCCTACTGCTATTCACATTTTTTTTTCTTTTTTTTTTTTTTAGCTAGCTATGGAAACAACAAGGTAAGCAGAGCCTGAGCCAGCAGTGTCTTTGACCCCTTGTCTGTGTTCTCCCTTCCAGATATCTTTGTCTTAAAATTTTGTTTTGCCCTGGAGGACAAGCATCCTGGGCCTTATCTCATTTTTGTGGTTTTCCAGAATCAAGGGACCACAACTAGGCCAGGGGCTGTGCTTGAGAAAGAAGCCATGGTTCAACTGGACTGCAATACCATACATGTTTCTTGTTCAATACTTGCTATTAAAGGAGTACTCAGACTCTAAGGTCTAAGCATTACTGTCCTTGCAGAGCATTGTTTTCCTCTCTTAGTGTTCTCATCTCCTTTGTGCTCAGTGTATTAACTCACTAATCAAAATATATTTCAGACTGGGAAAGGGCTTCCTCAAGACCCAGCTATTCTACTCCTTGGAATGTACCCAGAAAATGCTCCACCACACAACAAGGACATATGCTCAACCATGTTCATAGCAGCCTTATTCCTAATAGCCAGATCATAGAAACAGCCTAAATGCCCTTCAGTAGAAGAATGGATAAAGAAACTGTGGTACATTTACACTATGGAATACTACTCAGCTATTAAAAACAAGGAAATCCTGCAATTTGTGGAAAAATGGATGGAACTAGAAATGATCATACTGAGTGAGTTAACCCAGAAGCAGAAAGACTCACATGATATATACTCACTTATAACTGGGCACTAGCACAAGAGGAATGTCCCATGAAAGTCCTCATTTACCTGAAGATTGGAGTAGATGTGAGGACCTCCTACTGGGAATCTAGGTGAGAGAAGTATGGGAGAATTGGGAAATACAAGGATCCAGAGGGTCCTAGAAACCTACAAGAAGAACATCGTGATGGGCAGATCGGGGCCCAGGGGCCTCTGCTTAAACTATTGCACTAAGCAAGAACAATACAAGTAGTAAACATCGAACTTCTACTCTGATCTAGCCAATGGACAGGACATTCTCCACAGTTATGAGGAGAGCAGGGACTGACTCTGACATGAGCTCTGATGCCCCATATTTGACCATTTTCCCTTGGTGGGGAGGCCTGATGGCACTCAAAGAAAGAATAGGCAGGCTACCAAGATGAGACTTGATAGCCTATGACCATATAGTGTGGGAGGAGATCTCCCTCATTCATAGACCTGGGGGAGGGCATATGGGGAAAGTATGACAGAGGGAGTAATGGGAGGATACAAGTGAGGGGATAACAATTGGGTTGTAATCTGAATACATTAATAAAATAAAATAAAAAACAAAAACAAAATACATTTTAGAATTTTTCATACTTGGGAAAATATATTTCTCAGTATAAACATATATTTAATGTATATTATTTTAATTTATATTTAATCATTTATACTCCTCTGTCTAAAATGCCTCCTTATCTTACCTCACACAAAGAAATTATGCCTTTTGTTCAAACACCATTCAACACACTTTGTACTTCCACGCACTTTTCCGCAACTCCCATTCTCTTACACTGATTTTGCCTCTAATATGTGTAATGTTTCTTGAGAACCCACCATTTTATCATTTTATTCGCTTGCTCAGGGAATAACATATGACTTTTATGCTATATGGAGTTCTGGTTTTGCATGTAAAGGCTCCTTGATGACTTTTTTTTACTTTTATTAATGCAGTCATTTAATTAAAGTCTTTCCAGTATAAATCTACTCTGTCTATGTATAGTGAATTATATGAGGGTCAAAGAATAGAGCACAAGGTACACAAAACACCTGTCTTTCAGAATTTTTAAATTGGTTTATGCACGTACAACTAGACAAGCAGAAAGAATGATGAGTAGCACAAGCACACTGAGAAGGAGAACAAAGGGCCTAATGTGGCTAGTGGATAGGAAAGGTGAAAAAACAGAGAGGAAATCTCAGTCTCTACCATGGCTCCTTCCACCTCTATCCCCTCTCTCTCTCTGTGAGTGTGACTATGTGTATGTGTATGTGCAAGCAAATATGTCTTGCTGTGTGCACATGTTTAGGCCACAGGAAGATGTGAAGTGTCCTGATTTGTCACTCCTCATTTCACTCTTTAGCACAGGCCCCTCCCTTATCCCACAATCCCCACTGAGTTTATGGGCATGTGAAGTGCTCAGGGCCTCATGCTTGCGCAGCAAGCCTCCAGTCCCTAGATGGGAAAAATGTCATGATGGAAGTTGCATGTAATTAGAAACTTAGATAACAATTAGCAATGTAGTCATTAAATAGAGGAGAGAGAAAGAATGTGAGGTTGGGAGACTCTTGGAGGTAAAATAAGCACCATACAAAAAACTCTGATAATTAAACATGGCGATGAACATTCAAAGAACTAAAGGATGCTTGACATGGCTAAAGCCTGTGGTTCAAGAGATGCTATCTGAGCCTTTACTAAATATGGGTACTCTCAGGGCTTTTAGACTATAATGAGAATTTTAAAATTCAGCCTGATAATTTTTTAAGTTTAAGAATAATATGACTATGACTGAGGGGGACTTCCTCCCACTGTAAGGGGAAACTGGGTGGGAGGGAGGAATGGGAGGATACAAGGGAGGGGATAACCATTGAGATGTAATATGAATAAATTAATAAAATTTTAAAAAATAAATAAAAATAAAAGAGAAAAAAGAATAATATGACTAATTTCCCAAATTAGACTAGTCTCAGAAGAGCATAAGGGGTTTTTGAATTGCACATTTCCATAGGATGGAAAGAAATGGATGGGTGCAGGAGGAGCCGCTGATGAACTGAAATGAACAGGAGCTGATGGTTGACTAGATTCCTAAGGGTAGAAACTGTGCTTAAATATCTGTGTATCCCTCACAGTTGCCTGCCATGATATTTTAGTGCAGAAAGGGACTCGATAAATATTTGTTGAATGAATGAATAAATGAAGCCTCTAAAACTTCTCTCCCTAGAAGAAATATGAATTACATTCATGTTTCATTTATAAGGACCGTAATGAATGCTGAAAGCCCAAGCCAAGGCCTTTCAGCATCGGTCTTGTTGAAGGAGCAAGTAAGTAAGAATTTCAGATACTGCTGTGTACAGCCCCAGTGTACAGCCCCAGGGGACCATGCTGGCTTCAGGCCAAGGATTCAGAGCTTCTATCACAGATAGCTGAGGGAGTACAGCAAACTGAGAAGGTGAAAGGGCAGCAGCAAATCTAATTTCAGAGTTTTTGCAAACATGATACATATTCCTGGAAACAAGCCTTGCTTCAGAAATATTGCAATTACGCATACTATAAGAAGGAATATGTCACATATGAATTCGCATACTTGTGCAGGAAGTTGAGTTGGGCTTGGAAGAGGCCAGGAGGTGGGTAATTAACTCAGCATCCTACTCCAAAAGCTCAATTCTGTCCTTGTCTTCTTAATATGTGATAAAGAGATTATTTCCTGAGTGTGTTGTTTCCTCCCCTGTGCCTTCCATTTCTCTCCCATTCTTTTCTTGCTTTCTTTTATTTCTTTCTCAGTATTTGTTTATTTTTCCCTTAACTCCATTTTCTCATTGCCTAGATTAAGTCTTATATAGAATGATCTGTGACATTAGAAGAATAAAACATATTTTACTAGGCCTAATAAGTTCAATAATCTGAACCTAATGAAAGGGCTGGGCACATAGCTTAGTGCTACCGTATTATTCAGAATGAATGAGACCCACAAAATACACATACATGAACATGCACTGGCAACAACACTTACTGATTACAGATTATTTAAATCTAAGCTTTAATCACTAACAGAGAAAAACATAAATCTTCTGAGGAAATGATGGAACTTCAAGACAGATGTCCACATAGCCATCAAAATCTTATTTGTGAAGAGACATGATTAGGAAACCCTTCTATTATCATGTCAACATAGAAGCCTGAGAAGAATTTCCCTATATCACTTTAGCAAGATACTGTGTGAATTTTCATAATAGAAATTCATATACTGATATGTTAGCTGATTAATTTTTCACAAGACTTTTCATTTCCATTGAGAAATGGTTCAATATCTCCAATTTGTCTGAAATAAACATGTGTTCCAATTGGATACAATGTGTCTGCTTCATGATAAGTGCTCCTCTATGTGAGTGTACAGAACTTGGTATGACTCCAAGAGAATGTGAGGTTTTTAGGTCTTGGTTGGAACACACCCTAAAAGACTTAAAAGTCCTTTAGTTCTGGATATGTTTTAGCTCAAGGCAGATATGAATGTAAAACAGAGAGTATCTTTTTTAGGAATCATAAATGGTGCCTAGTGCTCAGTTTGAATCATTCTCCCACCGCCTTAAGAATGTAGTAACCTTAGTGTATTTGCGTGTGTGTGTGTGTGTGTGTGTGTGTGTGTGTGTGTGTGTGTGTGTACTTGTTTGACCACTTATTTGTCTACTTATTTTTCTGTATTTTGGAGGTATATTCTGCCTTTCTATTCTATGGCCTGCTCCATGTTTTATTTCTTTTTCCATGGTTTTGATTAAAATCCTTTGGCTATCCCTCCTTCTCATGTACATGCGAACACACACTGCTTAGGGAATTATGCATTCAACCCCTGTTTTGGTAAAAAAGGGTTTTTTAATATCACAAAATAAAGATTTGAAACATTTGTCATCAAATGATCTATAAAGACTCCTTCAGCTTTGTTTTCTTTTATTATATTTCTTATTCACTCCCAGCTAGTCTGTGACAGTCTCAGTCATGCCTTATATATTTTTATAGTTGAGATTTTAAGTTGAAATTCTTGGGAGAAGAATGAATGGTGAAAAGCATTATCCTGCCATTTTATTGACATTTGTCTTCTCGGCCTTGCTATAAAAAGGCTATGGAATTCTTTGTTCTCAACCCACCTTCCTTGACTATTGTGTGGGAGAAAAAAATCTTCACCAATCTGATGAGCCCAGAGACAATCCTGAGGAAGAGTTTAATACCACACTATGCCTCTGTTCATAAAGCCATGAGCTCCCATCTTTGACAAAACCAAACGTATGTTTTCCCACCTAACTTCACAATTATTTGTCCCAAGGTAGATAACCATGTCCAGCAGAGGACAAATTGCTCCTGGAGTCACATGCATCATGCATGTCCCATAATTACACAGTATTAATGGGTGAATGTATTCACTGAATTCAATTCTACTTCTATATGTGTACACTCTAGGTCAGGGTCTGTGCTGTGCCCTGGCCATATCTTCTTTCCCTCAATTACTACACAAGCTCCTGAAAGATCATAGATATCTATCTGTTCATCTCTTCCTTCTTTCCTATTTATTTTGTAACTTTTAGGCATCTGGCTTCTGCCACACTCCATCATATTAATCCATGCCAGAGAGGCCCTCAATCCCTCCATGACTGCTGAATCCCCCCCCCCCCCATTTGCCTCTCTGCTGCACTGTGCTGACTGAACGGTGCTCCTTTCATTTCTCTATGCCTGATTTTCATTTCTGTCTTTTGTATTGCTTCTCTCAGAGCTACTTTTACTCATTTACAACATGAATGGGGTATTTTACCTCTTTCTTGTAGTAACTTCATTTATTCTTCATTTTTTCCTTCTCATTAGATAATCTCATCGACATATTACTGCAGTCACCCCTTCTCAAAAGCAGATTCCAATGCCACAGTCATCACCAGAGTAATTCCTTGATTTAAATGTTACTACTTAGTATTTCTTGGAAATCCAACCAACACTTCTAGCTAATCTTATCCCTGGGCTTTTTCTGTCTCTCTCCTCACCCAAGGCTCACGACAACTTCCAAAGTTTATCATCATCTCTCCTTAGCTAAACTTCGTGAAGTTTGCCAATGGATCTCCTCATTGTTAATTTCCCACTCTTCAGTCTATTCACTAAAATTTCAAAATTTCAAATGCCATCTAGTTTATTCTCTAAATAAGATGTATTTTTTACTCTGAGTGCCTAAATTATAAAGTCCAAATTCCTTGCAATGACATATATTGTTTTCTGACCTTCTCTACCTATAAATATTTATGTGTGTCATATATATTATTTTTAGTTTTTAAATAAACCAAGTTACAGCAACCCTATTTCTAATCGTCATTCTGGTATTTCAGTACCAGAGGTTTTACCACAGATTCTTTAACCTGGTAAATTCCAGAACATCTTTTATAGGGACTGAGCATCAATCTCGAGTGAAGCATGTCATTGTTGTTTTTTATATCTCAATAAATAGAAAGACTCTCAAAGCTTCTGAAATTCTATTGTAGACAACAGATGTTTCAACAGTAGCATGTTACCTCTCTTGTCTTTATTGGCACATATACGTATACAAATATGTGTATTTTCTTATTATTATAACATTCAACAAGCATATAATCTCAAATTTTCAGTTGTGTAATATATTATTAATAGCTATAAAGAGAATATTGCACATGTCTAGAACTTAGTCATCTTATATAAATGATGCTTTATATCTAATTAATAGCAAATACATGCTTTAACCTCCCCACTGGTTCATAACAACGACTCTTTTGACAGTTAACATGTCCTTATTAATCATTTCCAATAGTCTAAACAAATAATTGTTTAGTGATCTTTAAAAATGTATGATTGGATAGAATTGAGTTCAGATACCTGGTCTTAATAATGAAAGACTTTTTGGCAAATTACTTCATTTCACTGAACTAAAATTGGAATAATGTTATTACCAATCTTATAGCTCTAATTGGAAGACCATGAAAGAACATATGCAATATCTCTTTAGCAATAGTAACTCCTGAACAAACATCTATTGTTTTTGTTATGTTTTTCCAGCCACCACAATACACTATGGCTGTGAATTGAGCATAACTAACAGGGAACAGTCTTACTAGCAGAAGATAATGGAAATGAAGACATGTTAATTTCCTCATATTGAGGAAATATATAGACACATAAACTGGTTCATCCTTCCTTCTCCATTTGAAAATTTCAATGCAAGGTTATAATAATAGTCATGACCGCTTCAGTTTCATGCTTCATTTAATCTCACCTGATGAAATAGAAAGTATATGGTGAATGTTAAATAATGATCACAATTATGTGATAATTCATGTGATCTTTACTGATTTAATCATTGTTGCATAGGAAATTTGCTGTTCAAAATTTATGAAATAAAAAAAACAATGTTCTCTGTTGTCCTTTGCATCCTGGATCTGAGACAGAAATCCACAAAATGACAATCATCATATCATTCACACTCACACATGTATACATATGTGCTGCCAGGAAGAGAGTCCATGTAAAGCTCACATGTAGAGAAATGTATCTGGAAATAGAATCTCAGGACCACTAATGTTTACATGACAGTTATTTCCAAATAAAGCAGTTTTCCACAGCAATGATCTACTTCTTTCCTATCTAGAAGTTCAACCTGAATCACTCTAGACATAGTACTGAAAGGATTTTTTGCTAAAGTCCTGGGAAACATTCCAGCACAAAGGCGATTCCTGTTACAATCCCTTTTCCTTCATCCAGACAAGCAGAAAATGAACGGCAATTGTATCGCAAATGGTAGAGGGTCAAAGCAAAATGAAAAGAAGTCCTCCACAACACTGAGAAGCTGTTATGGCGGCTCATGGAACTGTGTGGTTAAGTCATATCAGAGATGTATCTTTTCTTAATATACAGCCTGTAATTCAAGCAAAGAAGCCAAACTGTAGCACTAAGGCCGAACTGCTCAGCTAAGAGCTATAGTCATACAAAAAATGGCATTGAGTTGTGTCATATGATAATGCCAAAGCCTAATGGATTCCCATGTAAGTCCTAAGAAACACACACACACACACACACACACGCACACACACACACACAAAAAAAAAAAAAAAAAAAAAACACCATACGACAAAAAGATGGCATAATCTTATAGACCACTGGTTCTCAACCTTCCTAATGCTGCAGGCCTTTAATACAGCTCCTCATGTTGTGGTGACACCCAGCCATAAAATTATTTTTAGTGCTACTTCATAACTGTAATTTTGCTACTGTTATAAATAATAATGTAAATATATGTTTTTCTGATGGTCTTAGGAGATCACTGTGAAACCTCCCACCTCCAAAGGAGTAGTGACCGGCTGAGAACCCTGTGGTAGACCCATCCATATTCAATGTGATGCCTTACAAGACAGCATTACAAGACTTTCTTCAGTCTAAAGAGAACACGGGCTTGTGGTTTCTCACAGAGTCAAATAAAAAGAGCAGTGGCAAGAAACGGTGACAAGAAAGCTTAAGATACAGCGGGAGATAGGCCACTAGAAAGGGTGACATAATTGTGATACAATTGGCTACAGATTATCTGAAGTACACTCCCACCATTTTTTACAATTCATGGGAAGAAATAGAGAAAAGGAAGTGATGAGTACATAAAATGGTACAAAGAGAACTGTTTTGTACTCAGGACGTTGTAACATAAGCAAGTTATAAAACAGTTGGTTAGCTAGCATGAAATAATAATGAAAGAGTGCAGCTTATGACAAGACAAATTTGATACTTACACTTGAACAAACTTCTGAGGAGTTCCGTTACTGTGCAACACTCTAGGCAAGACTGGAAAGTGGCACAGCATGGGAGAATACAAAATCTAATGACAATAAAAAATATCATTGCCAAATCTATCCTTTCATTCCCAAACTATTACTTACATACCTACTGCACATCAGTTAGTAAACAAGACCAGCTGTTCTCTATTTCATGGGATACAGATATATCCTCTTTAGAAAGACAATTGCCTGTGTGTGTGTGTGTGTGTGTGTGTGGTGTATGTGTGCGTGTACGTGCACACAAGCACACACATTTCAGAAAGTGAGCACTGCCACAAAGAAAATTAAATTAAAGCAGGATGAAGGAATTGAGTCTGAGTGGATGTTATCACAAATGCGAAGTTGAGAAAAATCTCTCTGCAGGAGTCGGTTCTGAACAGATGTGAATAAAGGAACCATGATCCCAGGGCAAATTCCGTGTATGTGAGCATCCAAGGCAAAGGAAATTTAAAGTGGATATTATATACATTTACCTCACTCCCCAAACACAGGACAGTTCATTTGAGAGGGATTTGACAGGAAGGAAGTTCATTTAGAGTGCCAAGCAATGGCTAGAACATACATATTCTGCTGATCTTTGTCTGGAACTTTTGGTGTGCTGAGGAGTAGGTTGTGGCTGGGTCTTATTAACATCGTTAACATTAGCAAAGTATCATAATTTTAATAAATCTATAAATTGTATAATTGCCACCAAAACATCAAGTCTTTATAGTACGTATCACTTAAGACCTGCTTGATTTTAAATACGTTGATAGACGCTGGTTACAGCCTATGGGGGAAATTTTGGCAACACTGACAGATATGACAGCTAAAGCACAGGCCTAATGGATTTTAGTAGAGAGTAGGAGGTTCATTCAGTAGAATTGAATTTACATGGATGGATGGAAAAATTACAGATAGACTGAAGCAGATGATGCTGGGGCGACATTAGACAGTGTGTGTACTGAACAGTGGATCGTGACAAACACGAAGTATTTGATAACACAGGATAAAAGATGCAATATTAAAAAATTAAAACTATCAAATGAACTATAGAAATGAGCCATGAAAGTAGGCTTCTGGTAGGATATGAGGGGGACCCTAACTGAGACTCCTAGTAGCAGGGGGTCATAATGACTGAAGAGGACAACTTCTAACTAAACAGAACTTCTAGTAGAGGGAGGGGAGCACCAACCAACCCACAAGAACTTTGACCTATGTCTTGTACCATGCCTACAGGATATGCAGGGATAAAGGGAAAACAGAGATTGAGGGAATGTCCAATCAATGTCTGACACAACCGGAGACCCATCCCATGGGAGAGAGCCAATCCCGGACACCATTAAGGATACTTTGTAATGCTTGCCAACAGGAGCTTTGCATAGCTGTCCTCTGGGACACTCAACCCAGCAGTGGATAGAAACAAACACTGAGGCTTTCTGCTAAACATTGGATGAAGCATAGGGGTCTTGCGGAAAAGTGAGGAGACAGTTAGAAGGACCTTGAGGGAACAGGAGCTCCACAAAAAGGCCACCAGAGCCAACTAACCAGGATGCAGAGGGTCTTAGGCAGACTGACTAGACTGGTCTAGACCACCTTACACAGATGTAGCCAATGGGCAGCTCAGGCTGTCATGTGGGTCCCCTAGTAAGGGGAACAGGGGCTGTCTCTGACATGGACTCTATTGCCTGCTCTTTGATCACTTCTCTCTGGTGGGCCTGCCTGACCAGGCCACAGGGGAAGAGGATGCTCTCAGTCCTGATGAGACTTGATGAGCTGGGGTATTTTGGGGGAGGCTCCTCTTCTCTGAGGAACAGAGGTTGGGGAAGGTGAGAAAGAAAGGAAGAAAGAATGAGACCAGGAGGAGAGAAGAAAGGGGGCTAAAATAGGCATGCAAAGTGAGTTGAGTTTAATTAATTAGTTAATTAATTAACTAAAAATAACACTATAAAGCAAATGAAGGTCATGCTCTATTGCAATGAGGAAGCGAGGTACATTATGGACCACTGCATGCATTCTTATGATAGTTCAGATGTCTAGAGAATTAAGGAGAATTTGCAACAGTTTGATTAGCCAGTGCATGGCAGAGGAAGGAAAGCTACAGAGTCTATTGTGCTAATGTCTCGAACCGTCAGCACACTCAGGCATAAATATGGAGATGGATGCACACTGCCATTAAAAGCTGATGAAACTGAGCATCTGAAACAAGCATCCTGCTCTCCCAACAACCTTCTGTTAATGTGGGTCCTTCTGTAGCCTGTCCACAGGGCTGCAATCCACTGGTCAAATAGATGCAAATGTCTGCTCTAGTTAACTGTAATATTTTTCATTGTAAATTAATACAGTGACTTTCCAATTTATATGCTTGACTCTTTTGTGAGTTTTTACAAGTCATATCCCTTGAATAATCATCTCTGGACATTAACCAGACCAAGTGTTGGGACCTGCGATGCTGAGGTCTGGACTCCAGCTGTGATGAACTCACCCTTGGAAATGCTGGACTGCAAGGTCTCTTGGCGACTGGCCTTCTCCTGGGACACACTGACCTTGTGGTGCCTTATGTTTGAAATGGTGACATGTGCATTCCCACACTGGCTCTCCTGGGAATAGTCACTGGGGCATATGTATAGAGAACATAAGCTGTGATTAATTGAATATTGAAGAAATGTCTTGGCTAGTGGTAAAATAATTTTAGTTGTGTATACTATGGATATACCTTTTAAATATGATATCAAAAGCAAATGTTTTGGGTTTGTTCAACCATTTGTGAATAGTGTGTAAGCATTTTAAGGCTTATCTAATTTGAGCACTATTGTCAGTTTTATTTATGGACTGGAATGATATAAGAAGAAAGATCATGTAATTTGCACAAGTTAACACCCCTATTCAACAATGGAACATTGATTTTCATTCATGCTTGCTATCCCCAAGGTTAAGCTCATGTGCTTCTCTGAGGCTCACTTTGCCTGAAACCCAGATCAGAGCTTACTATATTATTGTCCTTACATGAAAATTGGATCATTTTAAATGTTTGTCTCTATCTAGTTAATATATGTAGCTGTAGTAAATGAAATTATGAAAGTAATGTCCTTAGCAATATCAAGCACTTTCTAACTCTTGCTCCTCTAGAAAGATTAAAAACAGGCTGTTTGTAGAATGATGTAATGTTTAAGACACTGGCTACAATAGAGTGTATGCTCTAGATACCAATCAGTGGCTAGGTAGTTCTAGGCACTCCCCTCAATCCATTCTTATGCCATTGTGTATTAAGGATATAATTATGTGTCTGTGAATACTTCATTACAGAAATGTGTCTGGTTTTATAAATATATACATATGGATAAGGGAAATACATCAAATAATGGCCAAAATGTTTGTTCAGGAGAGCTAAGACTTCCTAGGAAATGAAATTACTTGGTTCATTTTAAGTTTTATGGTGTTCATAAGATTTGATCAAGTCTCTTTTTCTAATTAAGAGGCTAAAAGAACATACCAGATATGTATTGATGAAGCCAGAACTACAGATCAACTAAGCCCTGATAATGGGTATCACAGTAACCTCCAATTGTTTGAAAATAACAATACTGCCTGTCATGAATATAAAGTATCAACTGGCTTAAAGGTCTGTTGTATGACTTTTCTTCATATTCACCCAGATGTGGGTACTTCAGATGCTCCCAAGGTCTTTGTGTCACCCTGTCCTTGCTCTGTACAGCCCTCCCTCTTCAGCGTGCAACATCATATGGCCCCGCCAATCAGCTTTTATTCCAAATTCCCTGTCCTTTTTTCCATTTCATTTGGGCTGTATTTTCCAATTCTCTGGCAATGCGCAGAGGAGGTCAGAGTCATTCATCTGGAACTAGAAAAAAAAAACACCCTCAAAATAGTGAACTTGCTATTCCAAATACTAAATGTGTGGGAGAGAGCAAGTGCCTCTGGAACTTGAAAGCCCAGCTTCAGACAATAAATCAAAACCTCTTAAGTTAGTACCAAAGCACCTTGGGCTTTCATACCTGACTGGAAAAAAAATTGAAATAAGAAATAAAAAAGGGTAGTGATGAAGAATAGAAAATGGCATCCTCCCCCATGGGGAGTGCACAGTGTGAGGGCAGTCACAATGGGCTTGGTGTCTGCTTCCACATGCGAATGCAGCATGTCCTCCAATGTCAGTGCTATACCAAATGCTGCTCCTGGTCAAGCCGCGCCCTTTATTTTCTCCCTGGTTTTCTTACCCTTTATTCATCTGTGCATTGATTCCACCTTCTGAGCTTGCATCTACACTCTCACTGGCCCTTAAAATACTTACCCAAAAATTCCACTTTCTTAATTGTTTTTTCTTTTTACCATCTTTATTGTGTGCCCATCAGATCCTGGAATTACCTGAAGGGCCAAAGCCAGACTAGCATAGAAAGGTCAACTGCACATTGATATATTTTTTTTTCAGTCTCAAGTGGGAAGTCCCAGGGTTCTTATACAAGGAGCCGGTCTTTTTTGCCTGACATTTCTCGATTTAGCTTCAATAAAATAACTGAAACCCTGCCTTGGACATTTGTGAACAGCATGTTGCCTGATAGGTCTGATTTTGATTGCAAATCATATGTTCAGCTCAGCACTCAGCACGTGGTTGATAATCCTTGAGTTATAGTTTCCCCTTCTCTGCAGGGAAAAAAACCTAGCTGAGCTGTGCCATGCTCTGCCTTCCCACAGCTCTCTTTGCCCTCCTTCCCTTCTGCATGACATTCTATTCTTGGGCCAAATCTCAATAGTTTAGTTGTGTCTTTCACCTTGACTGAGTACCTATAGGGAGGGATAAAAGAAAGACAATGACAGTGACTTACTGAAGGCTCAGTTCTTTGCTCTAAAAGACAATGGAGGAGGTAGTCACCACCATGCTGATGTTCCATGGTCACTCTCTTCCTTTGGATGTACCACTGGCACCACCATGTTCTCTTTACTCATAAGTTTCACTTGGCATCCATTGCAAAATGGGTGCTGAGGTGCCTTGGCAAAAGTCCTCTCCTAAAAACACATTGTTCAATTTATAGGTTGGAAATAAGCCTGGTCCAAAAATAGCAAATTGAAAGTGACTTTTTTCCCTCTGACAAATGAACATATATTAATTCCCTAGTGGTTTGGAAGAATGAGGCTGTGCCATTTTCCTACAGCTCTTGTACAATAGAGCAACTATTCTAGTCTTTGTCTTTCTAAAGATAAAACTACACAGGGTGAAAGAGAAGAGGCTTATACAAGGCCATAAATATGTAAGAGTTTATCTAAACATCAACTAAAACAAGCAAGCAAACAAACAAAACCAGTTTTCTGATGCCCAGTGTGGCGTAGGAACACAGGCCTAAGGTGTCTCAATTTCAGTGTCTGGCCTTTGTCAAATCCATGGTGGGCAATAGGTGTGTCAGATAGAGTTAGAACAGTGGTAGACCAAAAGTCCTACCATTATGAATCAGGATCTCCATGTTTCCATCTGTCCCATATTTAATGTGTACAGTAGTATCTCTACTGACAGAAGCAGCGTCTCTTTTTGTTTCATGTGCTGAGTTATTTCTGCACTGACATATATCCGCGGGATCAGGATCCTAAGGATTTATTAGGAATGTTAATAAATGCGTGTGACTAAGGTCCCAGCTCTTCATCTACAGCCTGGTGGGAGCTGTGCTAAATGGAGCCAGTGAATATTGTCTTTTGACAGCAATCTCATATTTAACACACAGCTTTGTCTTCCCTGACTAGTCTATGAAATTTGTGGTTTTAGTAAATGTATATTAAGTAGATTTCCTAGTATCTGCTTTTTTTACTAGTTTGGTTGGTCTCAATATTCAGAATTGTGAAAACAAAATATAAAATTTCCTAAAATATTATTATATAGTAATGTGATATTTTAAGTACCTTTGTTCTTAGAATACAAATTTTATATTGTCTATTTTAAGTTATTATATCTGAGGAATGCATATGTTATATTTTGACATTCTTATGACTTGTTCCTTATGTTAAGGGTCTTGTTTGGTTTTTAATTTATAGATGTACATATTTGATATTCTTTAACAATATTTAAAGGTATAGATTTCAAATATGGAGAACACACCTGATGCTGTCTAGGGAAATAAAGAAAACAAGCAACACTGCAGTTTTTCCATATCCATTTAGTATTCTCACCTTTGCTTCCCCAAAGCAAGCTTTCGAAACTGTTAAGAAAACAGCAAAATTGGATTTGATCCCCCTCATCCAATGTAAAATTGAGCACCACTAAATCTATTATGTATTAATTAAATGTAAGTTGAAAGCATCTATCTATTTGGTCCCCAAACCATTGAGTAGATCAGATTTAAGTGCCTCTGGGTTTTGTTATACATATTTTCAGAAGAAACCAGCTGTGGTTAACATTCACAAACGGTATATACTCTTTGCATCAGATATTGCAATTGCCTAGAGATATTATTTTTATAGGCATTCATTTATTTCCAATTCTAAAACATTCTGGGAAACTTCTGCAAGAAAGATGAAATGCAGAAATGAAATACATAGCACCAGGTTACAGTATGATGCTATAAATAGATCCCCATCAGTCACATTCATTTCCTGCCTCACAACGTATTAACAGTAATACATTCTTCTGCTTTATACACTGAAATTTTTGTTACATGTAATTATCTGTGACATGTAAGTATTTTGGTTCATAGTATATCATGTTTTATATCCTATTAATTAGGAAAACCAAGTCTATAATAGCATGGCTAACCTGTGCCTTATTTTGGTGGAGAAAGAAATGAAATGAGAAGAAACATGAACACAATAGGATAAACAAAGTATAAAGCAAATTTTTCTTAAGATTATGGTTGTCTGAGATCAGTATAAATGATCTGGAAGGCTCTGCAATGTGCACATTTCCATTTACAAATGAGGAAACAGCAGATAAAAAATTTGCCTAATGCCTCCAAAAGAGGTATAGGCATACCTAAAACCAACAGGTTAGTGCCATTTTATGTTGCTGACACCAAATGTCTGTGTCACAAGGAGAGGCTTTTTACAGTAGACCTTCTTTTGGTTATGGTTTCACTCTTCAAGGT
Organism: Acomys russatus; assembly: GCF_903995435.1. Lineage (NCBI taxonomy): Eukaryota > Metazoa > Chordata > Mammalia > Rodentia > Muridae > Acomys > Acomys russatus. Next base: position 23,741,450 of record NC_067144.1, on the reverse strand, counting down.
TTATCTTCTATTTTGTTTACTTCTAACACAAAAATAGCACCTATGTGAGTCCCTCAGAACTCATTACCATTCTTTTTCTATTGTTTCTTTCCTTGACTCTTCCTCCTTAACATCCCAAGGATATGTGTGCAGGAGATAACGCAGTTTTGAGAGAGTAGGTATCCAGAGAATACACAGTCCCCATCCTAATACGTCATTCAATCAAATGTCTTCAATTCTGGCAAAACGGACAAATTGAGAAATTCAAGGTGACATGAGCTCTAAAACCAATTGCAAGAGCAGAAAAGAGGTAACAATGAATTCTTCATAGTGTTTCTAAAAAAAAAAAAAAAAAAAGATCCATGCTTAGACAAACCTCACAAGGATTCCAGGTAATTTTGCTATGTATATTAAAAAGACTATTAGAAACAAAAGTCTCTGTCTCTACCCATCTAAACTCTCCTTACTCCACACATTTATCTTGTAATCTAAGTACAACACAGAAGCAAAAAAAAGGAATAAATTTATGTAGCCCATTAGAAGAACAGCTCAAAACACAACACATTGAGATCACAAAGCCATTATCTCCTAGTGTTAGAATGTCTGCGTGTCTGGGATGAATGCATTTGCAAATGTTGCTGTGAAGGAATTTCCTTCCATTTCTAGACTACTCCAGATAAATTACATTTCCCTCTAATCACATCCACTGCCTGTGTATGAAAAGCTGGCTTGTCTGCCTAAGACACATCACATGTACTTGGAGGGTAGAGAGCAAAGAAACTTACAGAATGTCACTGCATGCAACCATAATGGGGAAGAGCACAAACAAATATGAATTCTCTGCTTCTCAAGTAGACATTATGCAAAATGACACCTGGAACATTGATGTGAAAAGCTTAATATTACGGGGTGTGTGCAAGTCACCTGTCAGATGTGAATAAGACCATAGCTCTTCCTTCCACATATAGGTTACCGCATTGAGAACTGGCAAATTTTGGTTGAGTATTCTCAACACTAAAACTGATTTACATTTCTACTTATTCAGTATGTTTATATTAAAAATCAGTCATGAGGTTCTAAGAGAAAACATAAACTGAATTTATCTGATGAAGTGGTCACACATAGTTCAGGAATGCTGACCATTTGAATAATTAGCCACAAAGAACATCTGAATTAAAATAAGGGGATAAGGAAAGCACTGGGTCTCTAACATAGCCAGTTTCTTTTATCTGTATATGATTATACCGTATGCTGTTGCCAACTCCATGTTTATTTGGGACATGCCATTTCAAAAGCTGCCTGAACTATTCTACTGCACGCCCACATGAATCTCTATGTGAAGTTTTTTCTCGATCTCCAAGTGGCAGGTCGACACGCTAAGGAGTTGATGCTCTGACGAAGAGTGTTTAGCTAATGACATAGGAAAACTGAGAAGAAGTAGCCAGCTTACTGACCTTTAGATAAAAGATTTTTGAGACGGAGCTTCTCCGTGCCTCAGTGGTTCCCAGGGAGACTGAGATTGAGGTTACACAAATTGCATCTGTTGTAACTCGGATTCTATTGTTGAGATAAAACTATGACCCAAGAAAAGTTATGATGGAAGGTTTATTTTAGCTTGTAGATTATACTCCCTTATCCTGAGAACCCAGGGCAGGGACTCCAAGAAAGAATCCGAAGGCAGGAACTGAAGCTGAGATGATTGAGGAATGTTCTTTCTTGGTATCTCTCTTCTGGCTTGCTCAGATAGCTTTCTTACACAGTCCAGGCCTACCTGCTTAAGGATGTACCACCCACAGCGGGTATGACCTCCCATATCAACTAGAAAAAAAAAAACTTATAGATGTGGCAACAGCCCAGCCATGGGCAAATCTGATATAAGTAATTCTTCTATTGCAGTTCGCTTTCTCCAGGTGGCTCTAGTTTGTGTCAATTTGACAAATCTAATCAGCAAATCTAATGTCTTCTATTCTGTGATGGCCTTCAAATTGACATAATCTAAAATCACATCAGAAGAGAGTCTCAGTGAGGGATTTTCTAGATTCGGTTAATCAGCACGTACTGTGTATATGCCTGCATATGGTTGTCATGATAGTATTAATTGATGTGGGAGTTTTCAGACGGAAAGTCAGCAGCACCATTCCCTAGTTCTGATTCCTGAAATACATGAAACATTAGCGAGTGAGCTGGCAAGCATGCATGCACTTATTCTCCCTCTAACCTAGAATGTGACTATGACTAGCTGCTTTAACTTCCTGCCTTCATGATTTACCCAGTAGGCCCAGGATGATAGACGGCAACCTGAAATTCAAGTCAAATAAACCTTTTGTCCTTTTGTCTGGGTATGTTCACAGTAACAGTTACCAAGCTAGGACAACAGGCATACTCCAGTATTCATATTTGCTGCGGATATTTCCAATAGTAACTATTTGTATATTATTAGTCCTCTGTGCTTCATGAGGAGTGACACCATATTGGTTTAAACTCTGCCAAAAATAGAAAGTAGGACTGTCACTGTCTTTTTATATAGCCCTGGGCAGGGCCACACCCCCATGGCAGTTAGACTATGACATCACAGGTAGGCGGACTGAAACAGAATCCTAAAAGTCATTACTAACCAATGATATGCAAAAAAAATCCATATAATAAAGGCCATATGGTCCAGTGCCTCAAATATGGTGACAAACAGTGGGAATATTGGTGTGAAAGCCAAATAAAACACAGACACATATAAAATAACTTACGAATCATTTACAGAAGGGATGACCATGACTCAATAACCTTATAGGTCCGGCCATCACTAATACGGTAACTCTGTGCAATTCCTATTTATACGGATGTCCTGAATCATTCATTAATCACTAAAAACCTAAACAGTAATTGTCTTATAACTAAAAATACATCGAGTATACTGCATAGTTCATGAAATGGATATTACAAATAATAATCAGGAACATCTCACATTTAAAAAAATGAACATTAATTACCTGGAACAAATGTTAATATAAAACATGATAATTTTCTATGACTGAAATAATGTAAATGGTATCATACCACTCTGTTGGAACTCTACTGAGTTAACTTGTCGAAGCAAGTATAGCTTTGACCTACACTCTAGCTATTGAGAGCTGTCCTGGAGGTGAGAAGTTGAGGCAAAGAAAATGTAACTCAGAATTGAACAGAATATTCTACTAATTTTAGCTCTACTTATATATTGAGCGAATGCAACATGATATCCTAACACACACCATAATTAGCATAAATTCAGCTTCATATATTTTGCCCATGAGCTCAGGTTTTCTGCAGGTCAGAAAGAGTTTTAGCAGTGAGAGTAGATGAATGTCATGGAAGGACTCAGGCTATAAAAATATCTTCCTGTTGATCAATAGTTGACACTTTGAATTCTGCCACTAGCAGCCTGTATCTTTGTTTTAATCATTGTTGTATTTCATCTTGTGAGATTAACATGTGCCTAAGGGAAGTAGCAACTCACTCACACATTAATGTGTATCAGCAATATTAAAAGCTTTATTTACTGACAAAAGGGACCTTCAGTTACAAATATTAAGGTTACTGCCATTGTGCTGTTATTAAGGGTAGTATTATACAATAATGATACATCAGCTCATAAAACTATATAAAAATCATACTAATCTGTGTGAATACGGGTACCATTCAGGAAGCACAAATAGACACAGAACCACATTTTTCTTACAGTCCCCACAAGTAAAGAGTCCAAAAAGTGTCCAACCATGTGGCATCTGCCCATTACTCTGAGCAAAAGTCCCAGGATGCTTCTCTGATAGCCATTGCTTCACCTGATTTTCACTGTGCTAATTTCCATGTGTTGGTTCAGCTCCCCTTCAAATGTCTATATCTTGGAAACTTTCCTACACAGATCTACATCCAACATTTCCTCAGAGCCTGTTCTGTAATAGCTGACCTTCCTCCTTCTGTAAGTGTGACCTCTGTGAGCAGAAAAATCTCTGATGTCACTATCTATGGCCAGACGAGGTAGACAGATGGCTTGGATCATTACCAATAGTCAAGCACAACAGCAACTATGGAAAGAAAAAAAAAAAAAAGCAAAGGGGAAACCCATTCAGTAAGGTCAAATGACATTTCAGCAGTGCAGGGATCAAAGAAAAGCCAACTCCCTCTATCCATCCTGAGCTTCATTGGCCCAAGGCAAAGTGACATGTTCCTTATATAGTTTACATTCTGAGGAGATGGAATATAAAAAGAAATCCATTCAGTTCTCAAGTATTTTTCTAGTATATACTTTGTGCCAAATGCTACATAGAACAAGAGGTTCAAAGCAAAGACCAGGGTCACAGTCTCCTTCTCCCAAATTGTAGGGGATCCCCTTACAAAGTATTGACAAAGCAGAAGAAATGGTTGCCTCGCATGAATACAAAAGACAGTGTCACGTGGCTAAGTGGCAGTTCTGTTAGGGTTCATATGATGGCCTGCTTAGCATCACAGAGTGATTTGAACTGCCAGTCACTCAGAGTGACTGCTCCCATAAACTCTGACCTGAAAGACTAGAAACCCTGCCAATAACTCACTAAGGAGGGGAAAAAATGCAAAGCCCGTCTGTCTTCCCTTTAATTAGTGAAGAAGTCTGGCAAGCAGAGACTGACACAGAAGAGACAAAATAAAGTCTTATTTAAACCACTTTGGAAGTCTGATGCTGGACAATGAGGAGGGGCCACTGTCGGAACCTGGGGTGAGCTACAGCAAGGAACAGCTCAGACTTTGGATCTCTTATACATTCCTGTATGCACCTCACGTCAGCATGCACTGATTTGCATTTCGGACAAAGGCACAAGAATGGTTAGAGTGACAGCACTTGAATGCCATATACCTTCTGGTCATCTTGGCACAGGTTTTTTTTCCCTCAGGTGTGACAGACAACAGCAGCACCCTGGAGAGGTTTGGGCAAGCATACAGGTTGTGTTCAGTGCATTTGTTCAGGAAATAGCAAAGACTTCAGTAATATATGATAAATTTACCCTTTCATAACATCCTAATATTTTTAATTTTAATTAGTACTAAGTCACAATATTCCCATCTGTCAAAGAAATCAAGTGAATGAAAATTTTCAGTGTTCCTCTATAACTTAACTCTTACTTTATTTTGGTAACATTTTTACCCATTACCAGCCTTCTGACTAAAAGCCTTCACTTTAAGCTTAAACATGGAATGGAGTGAGTTATGACTTCATTCCCCTGCACCTGATATTTTAAAGCTCAAACACCCAGAGTGAAAGCAGTGAAATGGAAACTGTCTTGTGCTAGTGACACTACCCTTGACACTATAAATAATATGTGGCACCGTCTATCTCATAGAAGATATTTTTAGCAATGAAGCAAAAACATACATGGGTGTTTAAACCATGAGGCAAAAATGACAACACCACGTTAGGAAAGTGCTGTGCCCAACCATATCCATGGAAAGAGTGGAGAGAACGTGGAGGACATTGATGAGAACAGTGTATTTATGGTATAATGGCACTGATCTACACTTCCAATGAAAGTCAAGGATAATTTAGATGACAAAGTAAAATCATTTTACATGTATTGGCTGCTGTAAATAAAATATAACCAGTCTTTTCAAACTACTCATGGGATAAGATATACTTTAAGCTTTAATTTAACTACATTTTTAAAATCTCAGTGCTTTTTCAGAGAAATGAGTTCTTACAGAGTCCTTCCAACCACAGCATCCTAACAGCGGATGCTGACTCGTTGCTCTTGCTCTGACTCTTCCATTTGGGACACAACTGTCTGCCTGTTCCATGGTGACAGAGAGAATGGCTAAGATGTCACCGGTGACAAGCCTAAGTGGATAGTTTTGGACATCAGTGGTGAATACTGATCTCAGTGCCCCACCGTTTGCTTGTGTGGATGATTAGTGGATTCTCATGACAGGATTGGAGCGTGTGTTTCTTCCTTTCTGTTATTTCTCTTTAATAAAAATGGGATTACCCATTTTTATCATGCTGTATCTAAAGTGGCAGTCAAGTAGAAAGAAAAAAAAAAAAGGATCCAGAAATTTATCTTAAGAAGGTGAAGGGCAAATATCCTAAGTCAGTTCTAATTTCTTCATGTTGTCACAATGCAGGGGGATGCCCGTTGCCTTCTCTGACCAGGACCCTTTACTTTCCACCTGACTCTAGACACTGAATGCTAATGCTCCTGTCTGCGGAGGAAGCTAATAATGCAGATGTAGCTCAAAGCAAAGCTGTGAAGATTAATTAATAAAACATGATCATGATCGCTAAACCCACTGCAAACAGGAAGCATCTTATGAAGGTACTTGCTTAGACAGTAATAAAGTGTGGTCCCTAAAGCAGAGGCCGCTGTGATGGGTCCCACCACTCCTCAATCTGGACAGGTCTACCTTCTTCCCCTGTTCTGTAATATTTTCCAATTCCTAGATACGGGACCTTTTCACTTCAGAGATGAATCTCAACATTAGGCTGCTCTGGTTCCCTTTGTGTCCACTACTTTTCCTCTATTTTTTTTGGAGGGGGGCTCATCCTAGATATTAGCTTTGCTTTTTATTTTCTGTTTTCTCTTTATTTTCTTCTATTTTCATTTGAGAATGGGTATAGTATATCTCATTCTGGCCTTCAGTTATATACGTGTGGGGATGATCTTGAACTTGTCCATCTTTTTTCTCTACCTTGCATTTGGAGGGATTGCAGTCCTGTGCTCCCACACACAGTATAGGTATCGCTGTGGATTGAACCCATGGAGTCCTGCATGTTACTCAAGTGAAATAGAGCTACACAACATCCCCAGCCTCCATTGCTAGCTTTTTACTTTTAATTCAGTTTTACTTATGTATTTCATGTGTGTGTGTGTGTGTGTGTGTGTGTGTGTGTGTGTGTGTGTGTGTGTGTGTGTTATGAGATGGTGCACATGTGGAAGTAGGAGGATTACCTTACTGAAATCAGTGTTCTCCTTTTACCATGTGGTTTCTGGGAATTGAACCCAGGTTGCCGGGCAAGGCAGAAGCAGTTTTAGCCACTATGCTATCTCTTGAGCCCTACTTTCAGCATTTGATTTAATACTTCTCACATTGACATCTCTTTGGTTAATTGTCTCAGCCAAGAAAATGTGCTTTCTGCAGTAAAAGGCATCCCCTTACACCTAGTGAGTGGTGAGCTCAATACTATGGGTGTGTTTTCTCAAGCCCACAATCCATATGGCCATATATCTGCAGATGTGCAGATGGACAGCTTAGATTTCTTTAATAGATTCAGTGAGATGGGAGGACATATCTTCTCTGGCATATATATCCTGCACCCACAAAATATGAACTACCAAACAGATCAATTAGAACAACAAATTTAACCAAACCAAATAACTAGCACTGAGGTTTGCCTTTGAAGAGCATTATATATTGAGGTATTAAAAGTATTATACGCCAATTATTGCATAAACTGTAATAATATAAATTCTGTGACTTCATTGTTGGTTCAGACATCACCTATAACTCATTATGCAAGAAGCTCTGCACTCTATAAATTACCATAGACTTGGGTCTTCCTTATTTTTAACTCATTCATATACACCAATTACTCTTTCTGTGATCCTCTCTTTTTTCTTATCATTACTCATTCACCTCTAGCAAGGTGTGTGTGTGTGTGTGTGTGTGTGTGTGTGTGTGTGTGTGTGTGTGTCTGCACGCAAGCGCGTACACCTGTATAGATGTTCCCATCTACGCAAACACACCTCTAGACCCGAGGATGATGTAGGGATGTTCTTTCTTTTTCCTATCTCATTTTTAGAGACAAGGGCTCTTACTGAATTTGAAGTTTGCTTATGGGCTAGGATGCCACAAACAAGTTTGGGGGATTTCCCTGTCTCTGTCTTTCACTCACCTGATGCTGGCTTTTCAGGAACACATCAACACCACCCCTCAGGTTTTATGTAGACCCTGGGAATCTGAGCTGAGGTCCCCATGCTTTATAACAAGCACTCTAAACACCGAGACATCTCCCTAGTCTTCTAACTACAAGTCTTTGAGTGGGCTTGGTGAATGTGTTGAAATTTTTGGTGTTAAGACAATCATATAGGCAGTTGGTTACACTGTAGCTAAATGGGCACATGGAAACATGGTCAAATGAATGTGTGATACGACGCAAGATTATACCTTTTTGGTGACATATCATATAACAAGCCACCTAATGAAGCAGCCCTCATGAGGCAACAACAAAAGCAAACAGTAAGTTCTCAAGGAAACACCTTGACCTGATACTCAAAACCATTGTCAACTACAAAATGTCACAAAGGACAGTACTTAGAAGTATATGGAACGAGAACGTGTAACATGGACCAATGCTTACGGGGTAATTTATAAAGTGAGATTGAATGCTAAAGACAGCCTATCTTAACTAAGAACTAAGGACAAGGTGAGAAATGTCTGGTTTTTAACAGTGGTTATTTAGCTTACTTTTCCATTAAATATAGAATCAAAGGTATGGTGTCTATTTCAGAGTAGACAGGGTATCTGACAATCTTAACAGCTGTGATTTCTTCCCTGAGGGTTTAATGGGCTTGTTTAATATTTGTTCAAATTAATATTATTATTATCATAAATGTTTTCTAATTATTTTTAGGATTAATGAGTATGTGTTGTATTATTGATGGATTAAGTACAATATTTATGAAACAGTGATAGGATTAAATGGAAATAAATATGTATTTTTTCCGTGTCTGTAAATAATAAATATTAATTTCCATCATCAATTTTGTGCAAAGTGCTTTAAATATACAACATTTTTGACACATACTATTAACTTGCTAAATACTTTTCTTAGTCATTATGGACATTAAAGTACAATATAATGGTGACTTATCTGTAATATAAAGAACTTGGACAAAGTCCTTGAAAACCATGTAAAGGGCAAAGATCTGGTAAAAGGATAAAGGAAATGGTGACAATGTGTTCGGATTTTCTGAGATACGCAAATAGAACCACTAATGTTCAAATGGAGGGAATATAGCTTGTCTTAAGACAGGAAATACACTAAATCTATGTGGTATCATAAATCTACACAACATTTTTCACAGATATACACTTGCTGGTTCCTGTACATTTACATAATTTTTATCATAGTATCTCTGCAACTAAATTTGTTTTTGACTTCTCTGTTTTTCTTTCCCATTTGGTTACATAACACAGAAATAAGAATCCATATGATTGATCATAAAGAACAGATTTTGAATGTAGAAGATTCAGTTGAAATTTGTGATTAGTATCGATTGGCTATGAGATCTGAGACGACTATATACATGCTTACCTTCTTTTGACATCATTTTTTATAACTAGGTCAATCATTTACTGCAACCAAGGACTTTGTTTTGTTATAAATACAAAGCAATTTCTCTCCTAAATGACAAAGTATAATATATTTTAAGACTAAGATATGAACCATTCAAGAAACATATGTTTGCTAATGAGGTTCTAAAGAAATTACATCAGTAAACTGATGCAAGACACTTAAGCAAATAGATTCCTAATAGGCTAGTGAACCAATGCTACAGTATTACATCACAGTTGCATCCTGAATAGGCATCAGAGTTGTGTCTCCCTTGGATTAATTTATTCCAAGTTAAAGGATAATGGTTCAGGGATTGAAATGCTCTTGTTTCTTCTCCATGAATAAATAGAAGTTTGAGTAGCTTAACCTTCTGAATTTTTCATTTGATTAACTTGATCAATTTAATTTCAGCTTTAAATAAGCCTGTTTCTAACATACTATCCTCTTTCCCTATGGGCAAAGTTATTGTCAATAACCCTCATGATTCATTATCCTGGTCCTAATAGATTTGTTAAAAATGAAATAGCATCAGATAAAGAGGAATCATTTACAGAATCAGATTGGAAATTCTTATCCTCAGTAGCAAGGCCATCCTTTTCCACCCACAAAGTGATAGTCTATTAGCACACAAAGTGGTCTATTACAAAGTTTATCAGAGTGACGGGGGCAATGTAAGGACAAGCACAGTTGCTGTGATTTCAGGAATCTCCTCTGAATCTTTTATCCAAAGCCTCTCTAATATACAAACAGCATTTTGAATGTGTTTGGTCCAAGATATAGAGTGTCTTCCTTAGCCAAGCATTGTTTTTGTACTCTATTGTACCAGAGTTAGCTCCATCACAACAAATACCATTTCTTAATGTGAATGATTTAGAAGACCTTCTCTGACTAACAAATGACAACACTTTTATGCTTTACATTTCTGGGATATATGTCCTTAGGTAATTCTGTATTTCTGTATGAACTTGTATGCATATATGATTTAATGTGACCTAAAAAAGTTACTCCTAATCAGCTTGTTGCATTCCATAGCCACTCAAGTCAAAGAATAAAGAATCTACCTAAGCACACAGTATTCTTGATTAACTGGTAGTCAAGAAACAGGCGTGATGAAAATAGGTTCAAATCAAGTTTAAGAGTCAGAAAATAAGTCAGATGTTATGTGTGCTGATCCATGTACAGGTGGCACTTGGGAAGTTTCACTCTTCATAAGGCTGCAACCTGCAAATTAAACATGATTTACCAAACATGATTTAATAGAAACTAAAGGGCTTTTATTCAATAAGTATATAACTGTATATTTTTAGGAATATATACACTCACATATTATGCTAATCTAGAATAAAGCAGGGAAACTAATTTGTGATATAGCATGCAAAGATGGATTTGATATCTTATGAAGGTGAGTCAATGCGTTACAATAAGAAGCTACATTAACATAAAGAATATCAGATGAGATATAATTAGTGATTATGTTGTTTTTATGGTTACAAATTTTTTAAGCAACAGAAAAAAATGGCAGTTGCTTTCACTGTGGTTTTTTTGGTCGGGATAGAGGAACAGTGAAATGAGAAATGGTAGTTAAGAGTACCTCTGTCATGTTTGACCACATCCTCTTGATGGGGAGGCCTGGCGGCACTCAGAGGAAGGATAGCAGGCTACCAAGAAGAGACTTTATACCCTATGAGCACAAACAGGGGGAGGAGGTCCCCCTCAGTCACAGTCATGGGGGAGGGAAATAGGGGGAAAGTGGGAGGGAGGGAGGAATGGGAGGATACAAGGGATGGGATAACTATTGAGATGTAATATGAATGAATTAATTTAAAAAAGTTTAAAAAAGGAGTACCTCTGTGGGAATCTAATATAGAGCGTAATAAATATGTCTATTAACACAGTGATGTATAATTGAGATGTGCTGAAAGTCTATTTCAAATGTTCTCAAACTCCTCCCCAAACATGACTAGAAGAGGCAATTTGTATATTAATTGTGGCATCCACTTCATATTGTATATTATACATCAAAGAATCACACTGTATACTGTAATTACAGACAATTTTTATTTGACAATTTCACCTGAATAAAGCCAAAAAATAATTTGAGGACATTTGGATGAATATTCAAACAAATAAGTCAAGTGTTTCTCATGCGTAGGCTATGTCAGTCACTCTTCAAATTTAATGAAGTCATTTGTGCCTGAAAGTGAGTGTTAGCTTAACTGAGTTCATTATTTGAAAAAAGAAAAAAGAACCTCTAAATAAATTACTATAAATATTTTTGAATTGCTTTATAAACATATTTATAAAATAATATCTACTAGGAAAAACGTAAGCACAGCTTTAGGACAGTAATTTTCCCAGTGTGGGTCTCAAGCTTGCAGCATCAGCAGCTGCTAAGTAATGTTTAGAAATGAAGACTCTTTAGTCCACCGTACTCTTCCTTAAGACAAAACACAGAAAGTATTTGTCTCAGTAGCCTATACTTTAGCAAGGGACATCACCCACATTCTCAGCACAGGTATATTTATTCCAGGCTATTTCCCTATAAAAAATTAAATTAACCTGGAGTTCACTGGAAAATTGAGCTAACTACATTTCCGTTTATAATCATGCCTATTGATTAAAATGAATTAGTTCTTTTCCTTACTGCAACACTTAGAAACTTCTATTTCTGTTAATGTTTAGGAAATCAGTTGTTATTCGTTTAATTACAATGGTAGCAAAAATGTTTAAATTGGTAAGTTATAAGCAGATGACTCTGGTTTTATCTAGCTGAGCCAGAGCAAAGTAAATCTTGGTATTTACATATCTATCAAGTTTTATGTTGAAGAAATAATAAAGCATAATGTAAAGATTTCTCAGTATCAGATTGACTGCCCAGGAGTGTAGAAGGCTTTATGTGACATGCGAATGAGATGGAGAGCCAATGTTTTTACATCTCCAGTGGAGTTAAGGTAAAGAACCGCATAAGAGAATAATATTCTCACTTCTCTTGGGGGCCATTAATTCTGAGCATCTGAAAACCAGTGTGTAGACCTCCCGACACCTGCATTTTTCTCTCCTATCTTTCTCTTCTAACTGCCCTTGGCCAAAAGAATGACCACTGGGCCATGAAAACAATCTTACCCCCCACCCCCTGTGAGACTGACTGATTTCCAAGGCATAGATAACTGGGCCCCGAATTTTACAGTGTTGGAGCAGAAAATTGCATACGGCGGAAAGTGCGCAGTGAAACAGTATCTTTTAGAGTCTGGCAGCCTGTAAAAAGCAGAGATGAGGCAATCAAGGGAAAGCTAGTCAGATTTGAGAGCTAAGAGGCTAGAGAAACGGCAAGCCGTAACAAGATAGTAGGGGTTGGTAAGGTCAAGAGCCAAGTGAAATGAAAAACAGGAGGGGCCAGGATAATTTAGAGATAGACGAAACTGTCCTGCCTTGAAATCCTATTGCAGGTTCTGATCTCAAGGATTTAAGTTAAGGTCAGTTACAGGAGATTGGCAATGAATAAACGCTTCCATGCCCACACTACTTAAGTTTCACTGTACCACTGGGGATGCAGGGCCTACAGCCTCTATGTGTTGTCTGGAAAGCTAATGTCTTGAAGTAGTTCATTTAGTCCATGTCACCTTTCCCCTCCTCTTTCTTATGGCGGAAATACAAAATGCTAGCTCATTACTCATGACATGGTTTCCTGTGTACCAGGGCATGAGGTGTAAATCCAAGGAATCCCAATGTAATCTGTCCATCCTCTCACTGAGCACCTGGGACTATTGATGAGCAGCCATCATCTCTAAGCTTGCCCAGGCCTAAGTCAAAAGCAATAGATCAGCTATGCAATGGTCAATCTTAATCACTCATTTTATGACTAAAACAATGGACATTAAGTCATTTCATCCATTAAAGCCATGGAATGAAACTATCTATTCTGAAAATGATAGATGGCTTCTTCTAAAACTCCCTAAATTAGTTTTAAAAAAAAACACCCACTCTGCAAATATATTTTGCAATTAACAGAAAAATAATAATTTCAAAGCCCATAAAGTAAAACTCTCTATCTTAATCAGGTTTAAATATAAAGTTTAAATAAATATTTTCAAATACAGATGAGAAAGACATTTAAACCATTGACTACTGATCTAATTATATATCATTAAAACCAAAGGCAAATTTAGACAGGATAAATTTCTTATATGTCCTAATCCATTTTTAAAAATCAAGAATCCTGAGATGCTGGGAAATTTATACAGAAGTCATACAAACATTTAGTAACAAAATCAAAACTAACCCAAAGGTGCATTCCCAGGCTGGATGTCTTTTCATTTTAGCCGAGCTAAGCGAGGAGAGCTCAAAATAAAACTATGTGGCAATTATCTGATAAATTTGATGGATGTATATAGACAAACAGGAATAATTATGGCAAGAAAATCCAATTTAGGTCCTCAATTACCTAGATGGACTGTCTACATTGACCAAATAAACTGGATAATGGCCAACAATGCACTCCACATTCTGCTGTGCACCATAACCTGAGAAGCACTTCATTGTGCTTTTATGATGAATAGAACCACCAACATTACCTTGATGCCTGCAAAGTACAAAAGTAAAATCTAAATAGAGCGTTGCCTATTAGGGAAACAGATTTATAAGTTACTTTAGACTTCTCTGTCTTATTGGAAATGGAAAGTATGCTATGTAAATGTTTACAAGCTGCCTAAATGGTCTGAGGACAGCATGCAGGTGTGCTTCACTGGTCACTCTTTTTCAGAAAAATAACAGACATGAACCTTAGTCATTTAAATTAAGATGAATATCACAATTTGGATAGTTGGTCAAAGGTTGGGAGCATTTGAAGAATGGAGTTTCGAACAAATTCTCCAAAAATATTTTCCTAAGAATTCATGTTACGAAGGAAGCATTTAGCGTCTGAAATTTAGAGTGGATTGTGTATGCAAAGTTGCAAAAACAAAATATAATTTAAAAATGAGTTCCTTGATAATTAAATAAATATTAAGTGCAGAGCTTTCCTTCCAACATTAGCAACACCAGCAGTAGCAGTTTGACGAAAACTTTAAAAAGAAATTTTAAGGAAAATTTAATATCTAAAAAAATGTGCAAGTTGGCTAGGTATACTAGAATCCCTGCTGATGTGGGAATAACAAAACCAGACTTCAATTCACGTTTTTAACATGAAGCTACTGAGCTACACCAGAAAATTCATCTTTTCACTGTACATTATTTCCCTTATCTCTAAACTGAGAAGAGTGGATCAGATCAATTTCCAGGTGACTATTGGAAAGGGAAAAGCAAGCAAAGGCTCATGGGCCAAACAGAGACCACTAGCTATGATAACTAAGGTTTGATTTGAAAGCAGCCACACGTGCATTCATTTACATAATGTCTGTAGCTGCTGTACTTTTATAGGAGCAGAACTGAATACCTGTTCTATGTATTCTATGGTCCACAAAGCCTAAAATAGTTCCTCTCTGACCTCTACTGTAAGTCATCCATAGTATTTCTAATACACTCAGCACCTTAGCCTCAATGTTAATTCAAAGCCCATGTTTAAGGCATTAAGATGAATGTTAGATCAATTTTTCTTTCATGCCCAAGGCCACAAAGAGTAATGAGTAATCCTTCACTCTCACCTCAAAAATGTAACTGGCGGCGATTAATGAGTACATTGTTTGGAGACTCTGAATATTGGAAATTTTGGTGAAAATGAATTAAAAAAAAAAAACTACTTTGAAAACTGGACAATATCTGACTTGTCGCATCAAGATCAAGCCATCCCCTAAGAAAGGAGAACGAGTTGAAATATCAATAACAGCAGAGGGTGCAAAAGACAAAAAAAAAAAAATATTAAACCCTATAGTTGCAGAAAGAGGAAAAACCGTGTATGAGATGGGGATGACATGATTCATGTAACTTTAATCTTCTTGAGAAGCACTGTCTATGTTAAATGTGAAAATCTTATCAAAATGTGTAGGCTTCAGTGGACCCAGTCTCTGAAATTACAAATACATTTTAAAAGTCAAGTGGGAAAGAACCACTTGTACGCATGTTCTTTATCATAAAATCTGAATTCTCAGAGCCTCTCTTTTATTGCAAAGGTCTCTTACAACCACAGAGAGGGACTAAGGGCAAGCTTATATGATGCTATGCTTTTCTGTCAATCAGAAGCATGTGTTATTCACCGTGCAGGAGCTGTTTCAGAACTCATGCCATCCACAGCACATTTCTGCCTATACTTGCAACTAAAGACCCTGAGACATATAGACTACTTTCCCTGGAAAACTTAAAAATCTGGCAAGGATAACCAAGAGTCATGTTTCATTGAAAGTATTTCATTGATATTTAAAGTGTATGTGTTTTGTATGTATACATGTGTTTGAGTGCATGTATGCACACCATATGTGTGCTGGAGCCCATAGAAGTCAGAAGAGAACATCACGCACACAGGAACTGGAGCTTCAGACAGCTGTGAACTAATGTGGATGCTGGGAATCAAATGCTGGGTCCATCACAAGACATATAAGTGCTCTTAACTGCTGAGCTATATCTCCAGCTACCCATCCCTTCCAGGTTTTAAGCTGTTAGACAGAAGAAGAATGAAACCCATTTGGTGGTGCATTCAGATCCCATCTGATATAACATGATTCATTTCGGAAGTGTGGTTCATCACTCCTGATTTAGAGCCTGCTTTCTGACATTTTCTTATGCAGTGACATACCAAGTTATATAAACCCTCTGCATTCCAGTCTAGTCGATCGCATCCTGATGAAAGTTCTCCTTTAAAATAGTGCTTAAGTAGAATATTATATAGCATGCAAATATATCAAAATTATCTGTTGTTACCCTTCGAGCTTTTACTCAGACAAAATTCCAAATATATTAATTTGTTGTTTAACTCTACAAAGGGATCATTAATTCTACTTTACAGAGAAGAAAACTGTAACCTGAATAAGACAATGGCTATTTAATTGTCACATAATCGCTTGAGCTTAAATGAGGTGATAGATATCTGAATTTGGGCCTTGTCATTCTAAACCATGGGCTCTCTCCTGAAAGCCAGATTGTCTTTCATTGATTGCTGCATTGGTGCTATAAGATATACACCAGTTCTAGCCTGAAATGCTTGGTATTTGGACATAGTGATCTAGAACACATAAACTTTACCATTTACACATCATATGCCCTCAAGAAATGCAACAGCCTATGTTGCAAGGGGACTCCCAGTCGCTGGTTTTATTATTTTGCATCTAGCACAGACTTTGGCAGGTGGCTTGAAGTCGGTCGCCTCCATTCCAGTTGATGTGACCAGTTGCTGGTACATGTCATTCCACCCACACAAGCAATATAAAACATGAAGCACAGATCACCGTCTCTCAAGCAACTAGCAGAATCAAGCCACCACTAGCCACGTTCAAAATCACTTTTTCATGAATGAAACTTTCTCTAGGCTTCTCCTTGCAAGGAAACTCAACGTATGCATGAGCCGTTCACATTTTATCTAAGAACCAAATGTAGAATGCTCATTACATGTGGCAGATATTGTTAGATTGTAAGGCTAGGCATCTTGCTGTCTTGTCTCTGTCTCCCCAGCTTTGTTTATCATTTGCCCAATATGCCTCTCACCAATGTCCACCATTTTGAGGTTCACAGTGATAAACATGAGGTTGGATCAAGAGCAGAGACTGAAGTCAAAGATAATAAAAATAAATGTAGTCTATGACTTTTGTAACCTAAATGATAGGAGTTACTTCCTCCTGTTGGGTAAAAGCAGGAACGCATCCCAAAACCAGAGACCCCCTGGGACCTAAGGAACAGATGATGAGTGTGGACCTTTCGTAAAACCTTATTTAAATGATGTTGCTTTTTAGAGTCTTTTTCCCCCTGGCAAAATTGTCATGGGATATGAAAATAAAAACTTGCTTACAAAATGTGCACATTTCCTCTAAGAAGCATATTTTGGAATTTCATAGAGTAAATTCCTTTATCACTTGGTGTAATTTGTCACAGCTCAACATAAATATTTCTAAGATCGCAGAGAAAGTATGAGGAAAAGCTATTGGAAATTAGACAAGAAGTCTAAAGAAGAGATGGGGAGCGTTCTGCCTCTCAGTGTGCTAAATCTCTTGTGTTATGGATTAGGTGCTACCCAAGTTCATTTTTCACAGTATCTCAGCTATGGACTCTGAAAGTATCGTCCATCTCAGATATATGCATATTTCACCTGGTACAGTTTATACTATAAAAAAGAACAAAAAACTATGAATTTGGAAGAGATTCTCAATATTTATGAGGTTCTTGTTCACCATTCCAAGGTCTAGGACAATCACAGGGAATATATCCTTGCTAGATGCAACATTCACCTTTAGAAAACTTTGGTTGTAGTAAGTCACTGATGGGTGTGTTTCCTATAACACCTACAATAACCTATCTAATAAAATGACTGCATAATTCAATCAGTCAGTTGACTAAAAGATGAAAATATTAAAATTAGATTAGATATTAACAGCTGATATTTGATCATCTGTTTCCAGCATTGATGACAGAATCAGATTTATCTCAAAGGTCATGAAGATTAAGTTTGAGTGAATGTATAAGCAGAACTCTCTCCTGAAATCATGGGGGGAAACCCCACTAATATGTTCAATGTTTCAAGAGTAAGTTTTATATTCTTTTTCTGAGATGCATGGCCCAAAATTGTCAAAGCCACAGGATCTAAAAAACCAGACTGTGTTGCTAGGTTTAAAAAAACAGAGGAGGGTGATATAAAATGCATAAGTAAGAAATTAGTATTAGCCATGCACAGAAAGTCGATGTCTTCTATTGAGGTTGACTCTTTTATTAATAAAAATGTCACACGATCTAAAGCAGACTGTAATTTATTGTCACACTTTCTTTCATTACTTTTTCAGAGGTAGCTTATGCAGAAAGAATTGCCTCATTAATAACTTTGACCAATTGCTTGGCAAGATGTTGATTATTTTTACCTTTTGCATTTGACAAAGCTTAGAAGCTGAGAAAATATCATTGTAGATGTGTGTTAGGTTAGCTTTAATAATAAGTGAACTGTGCGACTTTTAAAAATCAGTAAATTTGTCTTTGGACACAGACACATGCTCCTTAGTTTCCCAGTTATCACACACACACACACACACACACACACACACACACACACACACTCAAACCTTTTGCATCAGACAAAGCATAGAAACAGAGAAAATATTGTTGTAAAAGTGTGTTAGGTTAGTTTTAACAATAAGTTAACTGTGTGACTTTAAAAAAATCAGAAACTTTGTTTTGCAGGAACAGACACATCCTCCATGGTTTCACAGTCATCAAACACCAAACACTACACACACACACACGCACACACACACACACACACACAGAGACACACATCCTCCATGGTTTCCCAGTCATCAAACACACATACACACACACGCACACACACACACACACACAAATATATATATATATAAATATATATATATATATATATATATATATATATATATATATATATATATTTGCCGTGGCTCAATATAAAGTTAATAATATGATATAATCTCAATGTTTATTATTTACTAAAATCAGAGTAAAAGAGAAGCATAATTTGCTCTACATGAGAAAAATTAACATTCTATCTTTTAAAAGTGAGCTACCCAAGGAAGTTAATGATTCCAGAAGCATCATAAAAATCCAAATGGAGGAACTAAAGATAATGATATGTGTGCTGCTCCAAAGACCCAGAGCAGATAGTTAAACACACACTCTAGAAGTTGCAGGTGACTCTGTGGCTTATGAACTGAAAACATTTTCACAAGAGCCCATCTGTTTTCTGTCAAACACAGAATTCACATGTATGAAGAAGTGTTTTCTCAGGCCTCTCACACTGGGTGTCTATCTGTCTATAAGCTACATAACTTGTCACTCGTTTGGTTCCAAAAGAGTCTAAAACAGCTGTACATTATTATCTTAAATGGGACATCAATAAAATAATATTTACAAAATTTCAGGTCAAAATTTTTTCAAATACTCTAACACAAATTATTTGGATCCCCAAATCTGCATATAAGGCACTGGATTTTAGTACCCTTACCCTCCTTCCCACGCCCCATGGCACAACTCTATGGCCAAAAACACAGTTACTAAAGAAAAAAGAGAGAAAATCTCCCCCTATTTTTAATGTCAACTTCCTTCCTTTTAGTGTAAGGCTTCTGATTATTCAATATTATTTTAGACTCAAAATTATTCTTCCTCCTGTTGTTGATATTGATACTTTTTTAGCTTATTAACTCTTCTTGGTTTCACTTGCACCTCCAAGTTAAGTGACTGTCTTAACGGAGGCCTTAAATGTAGTTGTAGACTTTTCTCTGACCATGTCTTAAGAGAAGCAGTTGTTGACCCTCAACTGCAATATTTCTAGGTACTTTAGCATTTCGATGTCCATAACTTCCTTCACAGTCCTGTAGCCTAAGAATTATCTATTGTAATTGCCAGGTGGTAGCCAGGATTTCTCCACCTTTTCTTTTATCATCTTTAGACATTTATTCTATGTTTAAAAATTTGACACACAGAATAGAATAACAGGCAGGCACACTGTCTTAGTTAATTTTGTGCTGCTATAACAGAATGCCTGAGATGGGGTATCTTAGGGATGAGATGTATTTCTTACAGTATTAGGTTCTGGAAAAATCCAAGGATAGGGGCTTTAATCTATTGCAGGCATGTTGTCTTTTTCATCCTCATAGGGAAAAAGAACACTAAAAAGATAAGCAGTGGTTAAACTTATATATTTTTTTAAATCATGAATCTGATCCTGGGGTAATGGGCCCACTTCTACACTAATGATATTAACATATTTTTGAGGACAGGGCCTTCATGATCTAATTTCTCATGAATGTCTTAACCCTCATCATCATAACATTAAGAGAGGTTCCTACCGTTGAGCTTAGAGTACAGTTCAAACGACAGCACATATACTGATCATTTAATAAAAAAGAAAGACCTATTGGTATTGCTAAGTTAGTGGTATTATTGGGAGCTTTAAGAGTGATGACACACACAAAAGAACAAGAAACACCCAATAACAACAAAAAAACAAGATTGTGAGCTAGCAGTAGAGGGGATGGTGGAATGAATTTCAGCTTCATAAAGCCCCAAGTTCATCCAGCGTATGATTGCTGACTCAATCCCACCTCCCTCTTCCTTAAAGAACTACTATGTGACATTATCCAAAGGTAACTGGTCATACTTTCTCCACCATAAGGTCATTCCTGTATCCTATATGTTTCATTCTTGGGGCACATAATGAAAAAAGGAAGGAGGTGGCAAGTGTTACTTTAATGCCATTGTCCCTGACTTTCACTCTTCTATCATCCTTAGCATTTTATCATCCTTGTGTCCAGATTTCTGTGTTCAGCCCAGACCCAGTGGAGTGTCTGGAAAGAATTTATTTCTTTTACAGCCCCTGAACAAAATCAGTGTTCATTTTCCAGGCTGGAATCACAAGAGAAATATGAAAGCTAACTGCACATAGTATAAATAAACATGGTATGGGAACACAAGAGCGGAACACAGTGGCCTGACACAGACGAGAGAGGGAGACAATCCAGCATAACAAATAGTAAGCTGTGCTTTGCCAGTGGCATTTTCTGGCTCCATCAATAATTATATAATACAACAGTCACTGATTTCTCAGCACTGGATCAATAATGGGTTTCACATCCCCTCCAGAGTTGGTTGTTGACCAAGGTGCTTGCTCAGACTCCCCACCCCATCCATGGCAAAAAATCGATTCTTGCATAACTGTTTGTGTGCTTGGAATGTCAGCATCAGAGCAATGGAGAGATGTGGAGCTTAATAACTCTGCAGAACTCACAAAGATTTTATATCTGCTTCTTACCACACATCTCAACTAGTAGGTTCAAAGGAAGGTCCCTAACCCAAAAAAACACAAGGAATTGGGTTTTCTAAAAATTTGTAAAACATCAAGTACCAGAAAAGAGCCAGGGCAGGGTACCAGACTTTCATCTCTCTTATAATTGGCATAGCCCATATTCAAACAGATGAGCTGATCATATGTTATTCTATACTGTTAGCACGATAAGTTTATGTCTCAATACTATCCGGGATGAATCTGAGTTATGGCCCCCATATGTTCAATCATATATTATGGCACACTCAAGGACAACACTAGATCACACTATACAACATATCATTCAAAATGTAGAACAGGTCTATTTGTTTAAACAAAGGAGTATATTTTTAGTTGAATATTTTCTGTGACACAATGTCTCTTGTATGTTACTCAACACAAAAAGAGAAGGAATGCTTAGCAATCATTCTAATCTGATAAAAGCAGATGGTCAAACTTGATAATACAGATACCAAAGTAGATTTTAAAAATTGAATTATCCTTCTTGGTTGTCTGCCTTGATTTAGTTAACTAGACAAAGACCCTAAATCCTTGCTACTAGCAACGCTAATGTGTAGTGTGTGTAGATGAATTAGTGAAACACTGTAAAGTGTCTTGATTTTGTGATTTATAAATTTCTGTTGCTTTTTAACCCTTTAGAGGTTCATCTTAACTGTTTTATATTAATGGCAGATTAATGTACAACAGGCAATGAATCTCTTCATTTTACAACAGCAACAACACAAATTGGTGAAACAGGGGTAGAGTCTGAAAAGCCCAAAATCAGAAAAAGCACCCAAGCCTCATGGGTTCCAGACCAAAAAATAACCACCTGTGCAGACCTTTTTCTAAGTCCCCAAATATATCTTTGGATATACAAATACATGCCTTTAAAATATCTTTTACTCAAAAGAAGAAATAATCTCTCCTTTCCAAAATTCAGATGTTAAAAAGTCTAGCTGGTGGTATAGGAGGCAAGGTCTAGTGGAATAGAAGACAAGAACCGATGAAATTATGAAAAGTAGAGGCCTAAGTTGTCATTGTGCATTACAAAATACATCAACAATCTAATCCCTCATCTACCCTTTAAACTGGGTCTCAAACATAGCCAGACTTCTTAATCTCATAATCCTCCTGTCTCTGCCTGGAATACTGGCATTTGTCCATATATCTAGTTTCAAAATATTTCTTAATGAAGGTTAATGAGTAAAATTTAAACAACATAAAACAAAGGAAAATAAAACTTTGGGTTTTGGAATGGGAGAAATGGCTCAGTGGGTAAGAGCAGTGGCTGCTTTTTGAAAGAACCTGGATTAGAGTCCTCACACCCACAAAGCAGCTTGCAATCACCTGACCTCTTCTCGCCTCCATGAGCAATTAATACGTGTGGTGTACAGGCGTGCATGTAGGAAAAGCATCCACACACCAAAAATAAAATAAATTCAATTTTTATGATAAGGTGAACAATATTACTCTCTAGGGAATATCTTTATCTCGCTGAAAACACGAAAAAGCAGAATATCAAAGAATAAATATGAGAAAAACCAAACAGTACTGTCTATGAAAGGAACATAAAAACCAATCACTTCCTAATGACATTCTGTGATACACACAGAAGGTTGTATTACTCAGTCATCATCAGAGAAGCTTCTTTCTGCAGTAAATAAGGATAAATATGGAGACCTACAACTGGACAACGTGTAGAGAATGAGAGACCTTGGAACACTCAATATCAACTAGGATGTCATCATCAAGATCCTCTGTTCAGAACTCAGGAAAACCCTACAGCAGAGGCAGAAAGATAGTAAGAGCCAGCTGGAGTGGAAGACACCGGGGGAGTAAGGCCTTCTGGACAAAGCAGGTCTAGTACACATATGAACTCACAGAAACCAAGGCAGCATACACAGAGCCTGTGTAGGTCTAAGCCAGATGGACTTCTAGAACATAGAGGAGTAGAGTCTCGCTGAATACACAAAGCATACTTAAATTAAGGCCAGGCTCCATGTCCAGCCACAGATGGCCAACACATAACAAATTCAATTGTAATTTTGGAGGTTGTTTTTCTCACATTTCTTAGCCTGTTTTATTTATTTACTTACTTATTTACTTATTTATTTACAGATCTTTACCTAATATATTATAGTTTCTCTGTTTTTTTTTTTAATGTGCAAATGCAAGTCTTGATGTCTATAAATATTTTTGTGCTTTTTCTTGTGTTCTTTCTTTCTTGTTTGTATGTTTAATTCTATTCTGGTTTGTTTATTTATTATTATTATTATTATTATTATTATTATTATTATCTGTAGATTACTTTGGTATTTACATGATAGAGAAAAAGAAATGGTGTGGATTTGGGTGGGTGTGAAAGTAGGAGGATATGGGCAGTGTCGGGGGGCAAAACCATAATCAGAGTATGCTTTATGGAAAAATACATAATCTCACTTTAAATTTTTAAAAAATCTATACAGCAACAGCAACAACAACAACAACAAAAACTACACAGAAAGGAGAGTCTGTTTTCATATTAGCCTCTGAAGCAACTGATGTGACTTGAATTTTCAAAGTCCCTAGATAAAGACCCACGTATTTGACCACATATGCAAGTTTATATTTGAGAAGACATAACTGACAGGAATTCGTTGTTATTTCTAGATTTACACCAAGAAAGTCCAGCAAGATAGAGTAGATCAGGAAAAGGTTTCATGGAATTTGTGAAGGTGATGGCACACTGGATCTTTGGGGATAAAGAATGGAACTTGACTAACGGTCTGGAAATAGAAATCTTACCCCTAAGACTTGGCTTACATTGGAACAGGTTCAATATCCCACCATTTATAGAACTTTGACTCAAGCACAAGCACAAACAAGTAGATTGCTCTGCACAGAATGAAGGGAAAGACCGATGGTAGGACACACAAGGGAGTTACACCATTGTTTTGAACTTTAGATCCAATAATGCTAATGAACCATATTTTTCAAAAAGAACTTGATTTAACAAATATGTAGGATAAGCCAATGGTCAGCTGCCCACATCACATGCCATTTAATACGCATTTGATAATTGTTTGAAGAAACCACACTATATACGGGGAGGGGTTGGATGCATGGGGGGAGGTGAGGAAGTGAACGGATAACTTGTGGGAGTTGGTTCTCTATCTAGGAATCAAATTCAGGCCAGAAGGCCTCCCTGAAAGCATTTTACCTCCTGAGCTATCTTACTGATCCATATGTTGATATTTGAAAGTTTTTATTGAATGGTTATAATCTCCACCCTTATGTGCCATCACTTTTAGTACAGTTAACATAGCTGTGGCAGTATTTCTCCACGTGCTCACTACATTAACCAAGGCACTTAGAAAAAACTCTCACAGTTGTATTCAGTATAGAAATAATAGATGAAGACAGAGATAACTGAATGGAGGATGAAGATAATTTCACCTCATTCTCGGCATTATCTGCAATGCCATGTGAATTATAATCTTAGGACTTTATAATAAAAGGAAGCTCAATTTGGAAGTGGATGCACCTCCATTTATTTAATTTTGAAATATCCTACACTTTTTAGTTGTGAGTCTCCTGTCCTGGTTCTCACAGTCAAGCTAATCCTACAGATGCAGTTGTTAATGGTGTTTTGTCTATGATCACATACAAAGAATTCCTACAAAATGTATTTTATTGGTGGTGGTGGGGGGGAGGTGAAAGAGATGGTTTAGAAGTTAACAGCTTTCCCAGAAGACAATTGCAATTCCCAGAACTCACATGACAGCTCACAGTCATCTGTAATTCCACTTCCAGGTGACCCAATGATCTCTTCTTGCCCCCTCAGGGCACTGCATACATTAGGTGCACAGACATACATGTAGACAAAGGACCTACACAATTTAATTAATATTTTAAATGAATTTTATGGGGCTAGCAGAATGACAAATTTTGCAATACAATGTACTTAAAACCACTGATTTAGAGGCGGTGTGTCCATTTCCCTCTTTAAACACGTGGGCTGTATTCTTTCTGAACCTTGTTTTCTCCATGTACAAATATGGAGAATGGACTGAAAGACTGAGAAAGTTGATTGAGTTTTTCTTTAAGCTTGGCAATTATCCTAGTTGTTCTTTATTTAGAGATGTATTTGAGGCAAACCTTAGTAGGTTCATGGTCCTACCTGGCGATATGACAGGTAGCCGTAAATACTATATGGTTTTCATTTTCCAAGTATATTGTAAGGGTGTGTAATGTGTATTTTAACTCATTTTTGGAGCTCAAAAATGTAAAAGAACAAGATCCAAAAGAGTGAATCCCATCTCAAAGCAATTAATAGTTCAGAATTATGTTGTTGGAGTGGAGCAACAAAGAGTAAGACTGTAGGACCCTGGTTAAGAGTTATGTGTGTATAAGTGCTACATCCAGACACCATGTTACTGTGCCTATCCTCAATAACCCATGGCCAACCTCATCAGACAATCAGCTCATCTCACTTAAGGGCATGCATGTCTAAGCAAAGCAAAATTGACGATGGGAAATGAAATTGCTTCCTATACAAATACCTAGAAATACAGAGACAACCTGGAAAACATGCTGTGGTACCTCTGTAAAAGTATTCAGTGTCATAAATGTAACACCTGGGTGCATAACGGATAGAACTTAGGAGACTAAAGAAGAGAGATGGAAAATCCTTCATCTTTCTAGGGAATATGTAATGATCATGAATGGAATAGAGGTAGATGTCTGCTATCATTGGAAATGTGGAAAGTTTTCTTGAAAACGAGATAGTGAGATCTGTTCTCTTTGATGTGGGATGGTAAAGAAAATCACTGAATAAACTCTTCCTTCTTTCTTTTTTTTTTTTTTTTTTTTTTTCTCTTTATGGTCAAACTCATGTGAAGAACATTCTGAGAAGAGTTTTGGAAGTATAGCATGGCTTTTTATTAACTTCATATATAAAATGTAAGAAAGATGAATGAAATGAAAATGGACTTCTTTCTTTTTAACAAAAAGTGAAAGAGATCGTCAAGATTTGGGGAATTCTCAGCCTTTCTATACTGGAAAACAAGAGAAAACTGGTTCAGGAAGAGACCAAAGTATGAGGCCAAATAAACCTTCAACATGGCTTTGTAGAAGCTAATGCAAAGACAATGAAAGACAAGCCCCTTACTGCTCCTCATCACAGACCTGAAACAAAGGCCATTGAAGTACTCAACATCAGCCACAGTCACCATTTCTTTAGAAATATGCAAAGGTAGTAAATCTCGATGGCATTCACACATTGCTGCTTCTACCAAAACGATGATTGTATTAGGGCCTGGTTACCTCCACCTAGATGCTTGTGATGCATAGTTTTAGGTCAACTTGACACAAGCTAGAGTAACAGAGAAGAGGGAACCTCAGTTTAGAAAAAACCTCCATAAGATCAGGGTGTAGGCAACCCTTTAGAGACTTTTCTTAATTAAAGATTGATATGTGAGAGCCCAGCCCAATGTGGGTGGGGCCACCCCTGGGCTGGTAGTCCTGGCTTCTATAAGAAGGAAGGCTGAGCAAGACAGAGAGCAAGCCAATAAACAGCATTCCTCCACAGCACCAGCTCCTGACTCCATTTGAGCTCCTGTCCTAACTTCCTCCAATGATGAAGAATAAAATAGAAAATTAAACATAAACCCTTTCTTCCCCAAGTTGCTTTGATCATGGTGTTTCATCACAGCAATAGAAACCTTAGCCAAGATAATGCTAAAGGATGGATCTCCCTCAAGGTAGATGACCACTATGAGGCTATGAATTGCTATTATGACTGTGCCTAGTGAAATACTAAAATTTATGTCTCCATTTTTCTTGACTTGCATAGTCATCAGTATAAAATTACATTATTGGAGAATTACGGACAATAATCTCTGGGCCTTAATAGCTACAATGCTGTCTGCACTCAGAAGAGTCAGAACCATACACAGCTAACCAGAGGGATTAAAGTAGTAGTCTTGCTGGAAGAGTTGTGGAGGCAACATCTTTGTCCTGGTAGGCTTAGAGCACAAACTCTACTAAAAGATGTGACTATGGACTTTAATTGAATGTGTGCCTTGCTTGGCTTAGGACCTCATTTGATATATTTCGTTATTTCTCTTTAATCTTTCTCTGTTTTAGATCAGAAAGCTCTGTTCCACCCAAACCTGACACTTACCACAGGAACACATCTGAAGAACAACCTGCTTCTGAATAAATTATTTCCGGAGGCCATTGTGACTTAGGTGTTATTCAGATAGTACTCTGACCTTACAGCTTTTGGATTGATACTGAAATTACCTGAAACTTTGGCTGCTATCAAAATGAGTGAGTAATAATTGTACGTATTTTGGGGCTAGAGAACATTTCAGTACATATAGACCGTGTGCACTGGTCAAATCAGGATATTATTTTAATTCTTTATCATTAATCTATATTTGAATCATTCATTCTCTTCTGCTTGTTTTTAAAATAAAGAATAGGTTATTATTAACTGTAGTTACTCCATTGTACTATAAATATTGGTGTTAATTCATTTTATCCTTCTATGATTTGGTACTCAATTTCCAATTTCTGTCTATTAACTTTACACCTATTCGTCACTATTCTGTTTTCAAATCAACTGTTTAGGTTTCTATAGGTCAAAGAACAAGTAGTTGTTTTCTTCTGTCTGATTTATTTTTCTCAAGACAATGTGTTTCAGATCCATCGGCTTTATTGCAAATGAGAAGTATATTTCTTTTCATATCTAAATTATGTCAACTGTGTATATATGCCACATTCTTTCCAATATTCAAATGCTGATAGGCACCTGTGTTGGTCTCATATTTCAGCTATTATTAATATTGTCACAGTTAGTACTGGAGTACAGTGCCTTAATTCTGTGTATGAATATACAAAAATGGGATAGCTGATCCATTTTTAGTTTTTCTAGGAACTCCCTTGCTGTTCTCCATAATAGCTGTACTAATTCTTACTCATACCTGTAACATGCAAACTTTCCCTCTCTGTCACATCTGTACCAGACATTGTGTGGTTTCTTTTTTTGATAATGGTAACTATGCTTTTGGTGAAATGGTTTCTCGTCATCATTCATTTGTCAGCCCCTTCCCTCATGGCTAAAGTATTGAGCAGTGATTAATGTAATTATTGACATTTAAATACCTTCTTTTGAGAAATGAGAAATGTTTATTCAAATCATTTCTTTGATTATTAATTTGCTGTTTATGTGAATATACAGGGGTATATGCAGATATATATATATATATATATATATATATATATATATATATATATATATACTGAATCCGTACAACTTAGAATATAAAGCTTACTTCCAATACCTTGGATTATTTATTTTTAGCATTGTTGCTGTTTGAGGCTTGGGTTTTCGTTTGCTTAGTTGGTTGGTTGGTTGGCTGGTTGTTTATTTTGGTTGTTAATTTTTACGTATTAGATATTAATCTTTAACACATGAATAAATAGCTCTCAAACATTCTTACCACTTTCATTTTTTCCTTCATTCTTGATTATCTTCTTTGTGTGTGTGTGTGTGTGTGTGTGTGTGTGTGCGTGTGTGTGTGTGTGTGCACGCACGTGCATAACACACATTCTTTTAGGATCTTATCTTTTAAATATGCCTATATCAATGTTTCAAATATTTCCTTTTCTAATAGTCTCAAAGTTTTAGATAATGTTCAATGCAGAGGGAACATATCCAGTATCATAAAGGACTCATACACGCACATTTTATACCATATTGAGTAAAGAAATCCAGAAACCATTTCCTTGCATATCAGAAATGACACCCAAATGGCTACTCTTAATGATTGTATGCAATGTTATACTGGAAAACACAGAAAAGGAGAAATATTTTCTACTTTCAGGGAAGAATTAGTACTATAAAAATAAACCCACTACCCAAAGTGGGTTATAGTATCCATGCTTCTCATGCAAATTCTAATGCCCTGCTTCATAGGACTAGGAACAACAGCTTGTTAAATTTCTGTGTTGTCACAAAAAGACCGCATGTACCTAAAGCCAACTAAACAGCAGTGCTAATCTCAGGACATATTACAGATACATGGTAAAGAAAAGAGCATGGTACCATCATAAGAAGTGATATTTTTAAAAAACCCTACAGAAGACAAAAATCTGTCAACATACTGACTATAATCAAGGAACAAAATAGAGATCACAAAATTGAAATTATACATATATGACCAATTGATTCTCAAGAGGTATACCAAAATTAAATTTTGGAAGAAGAACAGACTCTTCAATTCACAGTTTTGGAAACTGAATGTTTATATGTAGATCATTATAATTTGAGCCCCACCTTTTACTCTGTATGAAAATTGCAACAAGTGGACCAATGACCTAGATATAAGATCCAAACATGCATATCCTTTTTAGAGGAACAATTTGGCACTCTTTTATGGATGAATTCTGCATATTTAACAGCAAGAAAGAGAATGTTGTTGTAGGAATTTAACACTGATACAAAATGACAAGAATCAAAGAGAATAAATTGAACCAGTGTAATATCTGTCACAATAAGACTTGACCGAGAGTTTATCTTTTTTCATTTATTAAAACTTGTTTATACAAATAGTGTCATGAGTAGACGACTATGATTGCCTTTCACAGTGTCTTTTCGATGGTCAAATCAAGAATTGTACAAATAAAAATAATAAAAATAAAACAGTGCAAAGTCTTGATCATCACTTTATAGGAAATGAGAACTGTCTAGGTGACCAAAATCAGCTCACAGTTTAGACATAGTGATGCTTAAACACACACATACAGTTTTATCATACATGGTTTTCTGGTACTCTAAATATAATATATATTTGATCATTTGGAATGTGATGAAGACTGCATCCATCATCTTGAACATGCATGCTCTACATATTGCAACATATTTCAATGTTATATTGAACACCCAGCCCTTTCTCCATACCATAGTGGATTGGGGGGTACTCTCTTCAACCTCACTGTTCTTTTACATATTATTTGATACATACCTAAAGAATGTTTTCCCAAGATATTTATAAAGAACCATCTTATAGGCACAGTTGTTTCTAAACATGCTGTTTCACACCATCCATGGGACAGGTTAACGTTTATTTTTGGCTTTAAGAATCCCATCTGTTACAGCTTCTGTTGGGACAAAGATCCTGTTTATGTCAACAAATTACTTAATTGAGCAAACTAGGTGACAACAATGATGAGCTTGAGAAAATGAAGTGAGCTTTTGTTAAAGCAATTTGATTCAGTGTTGGATCTTATTGAGGATAAGACAGAAGAATCTAGGTTAGAGAACAGTGAATGCAGAGGACACATGAAGAAAGAGGTCATGAGCAAGACACCATGGAACGGTTCTGATGTGATCTCATAGAGTCTACTGAACTAGCTTTATGTCAAAAGACTGACATGCCTCTCACCAATATTAGAGGAAAATAAAGTTCTTACTGGAGATTAAGAATGCCACGAGCCAGGCATGGTGGCACATGCCTTTAATCCCAGCACTCGGGAGGCAGAAGCAGGCGGATTGCTGTGAGTTCGAGGCCAGCCTGGTCTACAAAGTGAGTCCAGGATGGCCAAGACTACACAGAGAAGCCCTGTCTCGAAAAAAAAAAATAATGCCACATTACCCAAGTAAACACTGAGTTTTCCCAGACACCATCCAATATTCCAATTCTGTGACAGGCAGAGATGAAGGCAGCTAACCATCTCTTTGAAGCTTCTCACTCAACATTCCTGAGTTCTGATTGTTCCCTGATATATGACTCTGTGTTGCCTTTGCATTATCAGTAATGATATGACTTCAAATTATGGTGATTCCCACAACCTCTCTTGAACTATTACCTTTGTAGACTGTCATCTAAAACATAGGATTTCACTTCAATTGAGAAAATTTTGCTAACTCTTGGAGATTTTTTTCAAATAATTCTTCTTGTTTATACATTCATAACTCCACTGGTTTTCCTATAATTCTTATAATATTCAAGGAACATACTTAAAACTGCTATTATAGAAAGCTCTTGCACTTACTATAATACCAGGAGTAGATTTGAATCACTGTTATTATCAGGTGTTAGGTCTAACTATTCACAAAAGCCTTGCCTTCTGTATGTAACAAGAGTACTTTTGGTTCAAAATGGGTTTCTAAATGTGATTTCTCCCAATGGCACAAGAGCTAAATAATACTTAATCTGGTAAAAAAAATGTGTGGTATATACACATGTTTTATAATAATTCTAATTATACTAACTCAGGGAATATCTAGAGTTGTATAAAAACCACCACAGGACCATTAGCCTGTATAACCCTTGGGAATAGTGTATCATGCACACATCCTAGCTATTTGAACAAAGGCTGAAATCCTGAATTATGAATAATGAGAACAACATCATTATAAAATCAATTGTGCATAAAGTATATGAGGGGAAAAGAAAGTGACCATTCATATAATTCTAGACAATACCATCTTATAGGCAGCAAAAATGAAATAAACGTCTGTGGTGCATTGCTAGAGGATGGGAATCTTACTGTGTGTAATTCCTAGAGACAATTACAAATCTTCCAAGAAGCGGGTTGTGAAAGAAGAGGGTGGGGCAGTAAGATGAGTGCCATCCCCGTCATTCTCTTAATTCTCTAGAAATAAGTTTCGGAACTACAGCATAAGGATAGTCATATGCCTGAGATGTCTTCATCATTGCTGTATCATCCAGGGCTCTAGGGTCATTGCTAACAGAACTCACTTTCGTTCTCAATAGTGTCTCAGATGGAACGATAAATTACAGAGTCTTTCCTCCAGCAAGCCGTCCAATGAATGTCTGAATTCCCTTCAGAGTATTCTGATATTAAAAGGAATGGATCACTTTGTTATCTGTTGCTGTCATTGTTATTATTTAATGCCAGGAAAACATCATTGGGTTGTTGCAGACAGAAATCAATAACAGACAATGTTATAAGCCTTCAGAAGAGAAAATAAAACCTCATTGTGGAGAATCGACTTTAGGAGTGAGTAGCATTTCATGTTCACTAAGACATAGTTGATTGTCTTTACTCCTTGGAAATCCTGAGGCTCTGGCTTAGTATTTAGTTAGCTATTAAAGCAAAACTCATATAATCAGAATCCAAAAAGGCAATCAAATGTTCATAACCCCATCCATATTCCTTTGCATTCACAATATGGAGGAACAGTTGCTTTCTACTTGTTGAGCCCAAAGACTTATATTAGAAAATCACTGTACCCTTTACACCCTACTTTGTCACTATGAAATAAAGTAGCATGACATACTTCCATTAAGCACTGCATATTTTAATTATTGAAACAATGCTTAGAGATCACATATACTAAGCATCTAATAATATTGCCGGTCCTCTTATAATTGGCTTGTAAAAATTTCTGTCTCTAGCATGAAACTCCATGACCAATGTAAATTTAGAAGAAAATGCTTTTCACTTTAAAATTTTCAGGTCATACTCCATCAGTGAAGGAAGTCAGGGAAAGATTCTCACAGCAGGAATATGAAGGCAGGAACTGAAGCTGATGCCATTGAGGAATGCTGCTTACTGGCTTGATTTCATGGCTTCCTCATACAATGCAGTACCAACTGTCCAGGTACTGCCCCAAGTAGACTAGGAGGCCTCCTGTGTCAGTCATTAGTGAATAAAAGGCCACATAGATTTGCCTACAGAATAATCTTATGGAGGCATTATTGGCTTCCTCAAGACCCAGCTATTCCACTCCTTGGAATATACCCAGAAGATGCTCCAGCACACAACAAGAAAATTTGCTCAACCATGTTCATAGCAGCCTTATTCATAATAGCCAGAACATGGAAACAGCCTAAGTGTCCCTCAGTAGAAGAGTGGATAAAGAAACTGTGGTACATATACACTATGGAATACTACTCAGCTATTAAAAACAAGGAATTCCCGAAATTTGTGGATAAATGGATTGAGCTAGAAATGATCATAATGAGTGAGTTAACCCAGAAGCAGAAAGAATCAAATGGTATATACTCACTTATATCTGCATACTAGCCCAAGGGGCATGTCCCACGAAAGCCTTCACTTACCAGGAAACTGGGACAGAGGGGAAGGCATCCTATTGGGACTCTAAATGAGAGACGCATGGGAGAACAGCAAAATAAAAGGATCCAGAGGGTCCTAGAAATCTACAAGTAGAACAATATGATAGGCAGATTTGGGCCCAGGGGTCCCGCTCAAACTAAGGCACCAGCCAAGGACAATACAGGAGGTAAACTTTAAACCCCTTCCCAGATCTAGCCAATAGTCAGAATATTCTCCACAGTTGAGTGGAGAGTGTGATACGACTTTCTCACGTACTCTGGTGCCTCACATTTGACCATGTCCCCTGGAGGGGGAGACCTGGTGGCACTCAGAGGAAGGACAGCAAGTAGCCAAGAAGAGACTTGATACCCTATGAGAATATATAGGGGGACGTAATCCCCCTCAGGAACAGTCATAGGGGAGGGGAATAATGGGAAAATGGGGGGGGGGATGGGAGGATACAAGGGATGGGATAAACACTGAGATGTAACAAGAATAAATTAATAAAAAAAAATAAAATTAAAAAAAAAAAAAAAAGAATTCTCCTTCCCAGATATTTCTAGGCATGCATCAAGTTGACAGGAAGAAATCATGACATTAATTTTAAGTGAATATCTAGAGCAGAAAGAAAGAGGTCTTTGAATGTTAAAGTTTGAACATAGATTAAAAGTTGCTGAAGGTTTAAAAATATGGAAAAATAGTATACATAAAAATCATCTGTAGAGCCAGGTGTGGTGGCACACGCCTTTAATCCCAGCACTTGGGAGGCAGAGGCAGGCGGATCGCTGTGAGTTTGAGGCCAGCCTGGTCTACAAAGTGAGTCCAGGATGTCCAACGCTACACAGAGAAACCCTGTCTCGAAAAACAAAACAAAAAACAAAAAACAAAAATCATCTGTAGTCATAAATGCACAATAAGAATTTAAAAGAAAACTGAGCTTTGTTTTAATTTAATTAACATTCTATATATATATACATACATACATACATACATACATACATACATACATACATACATACATACATATGTGCATGTCAAGGTCTGAGGCCAACTTGCTAGAATTGTTTCTTTTCTTCCATCATGTGAGACCTGGGGATTGAACCATGATCATTTGTCTTGGTGGCAAATGCATTTTACCCACTGAATTTTTTCATTGGCTCTGATTTTGAGAAAGAGATAAAAATAGAATTGAAAAAAGACTTGAAGAAGCCCTATTCCATATGCATGGGAAAATTTGCATGGGTATTTGGTCATGATGAATACATGGTATAAATATTAAAATTCATCAAATATTTATCATCTCTTTGAGTAAAAAAAGTGTTTTATAAAGCACTGAGTCAATGTAGGCACAATAAAGATGTTAGAAAAAAGTATATACAAACCCTTTCTTATTCTCAGTGGGAAAAAATAAACCAAGGGTACTAAAGAAAAATATGCAGAAGTATAAGCATTGCCTTAACATAAGATTAGAGCACCTAACAGCATTCTTTGCTTGTTCTGAAAAGCAAAGAAATGTATGTTTTAATCCTAGGGTCAAATATTGCAGTTCCAGCATTTAGTTTCCAAATAACAGCTTTGAGATTTGAGTGCTAAATGATTTTGAAAAATACAAGTGTTGTTAGAGGGATGCCTTATACCCTTTTCTCTCACTTTCGTTCATCAGAGAAGAGAGTCTGAAACAAACCTACCTGGGTCCAGCCACTGACCTCACTTACTTCATTTAGTTGGCCAGCAAGCCTTCTTCCCTGGATTTTTGAACCGTTATTTACTAGTCAGTAGCACCTGCATACAGGTAGGTTTATTTTAGTTTTGTGAGTCTGTCTTGTCACGTTTTGGGTCTGATCAACGGCAAGGCTAGAAGCATCTCTTTTACTGCATCACTATCATGAACTATTAAACAACAATTTATTACTGAAGAGTATGAATTCATTTCTCACACTGAAGGCAAATAATAGTCACACACACACACACACACATACACACTGCGCTCTTAAAAACCTACTGAACAGCTTCAAATATGAAAACTAAATCTATGTAAAACTTGTAAATAAATAAGTAAGAGAAAATAGATTCTAAATAAATGGGCAAGGCATGAAATCAATGCCCATTCAACAATGGCTAAAATACTATATTCTTATTTTTAACAGTATGCCAAAAACCAGAAGACAATTAGGAAGTAATGAAGACACTGCTAAAATAGCTATTGATGTAAGGCTGGTAAGAAACCACTTGGAACAACTGAACATGTACAAATTAGGAGTCCCCTGCTAGATTTATTGAGCACAGTACAATGGGATAAACTAGAGGAAATAATTGGATGGATTTCTGGGAGTGAAATTTTATAGCCAATGGAGAACAGAATGTTAGAGCAGTTTTGATACAGAATTACCAAGCTTGTTCATCTTAAATGCATTATGAGTACTGGTCCTACACACACTTATTAAAGCAAAGACCCCATTGTGAGACCTCCCTATAAACTTTTTTTCATGGTCATTCTTTGTCTAATGCTACTTGGTACTCGGCCAACACAATGATCAATACTTTTCTGATATCCCAAGTCTAACTTCCTCCAGGTGTATAGTTCTTTCTGTGAATGTCACCCTAGTTTAACTGAATGACTTCCCGTTACTCTCTGTTCCAAGATGGATACTGTGGAGGGAGTATATCTGTATGCAGCATGCCCAGCTGAAACAAGAGCAGTGATCAGATCTAGCTTAGGCTCACGGGAAGTGCTCTAAATAGTCTTGCCATCGTTCAGATTTCTTGTTTCAGATACCCATACATTTCTAATCATCTAATTGGCCTTCTCTTCCTGCGAGTATTACATGTGTAAAAGGAGTGTTGTCATGGTCCAGGATGCTGTACTCACATCTGGAACTCTATCTAATGTCCTCTCCAAACCATTTGTTTCTCATAAATCTCCCTTAAATTCTCTCTTATGTGCTAACCCTTATATAACTCCCACTGTTCATGTATCTGATTCTATCGTTTATTATAGGTAATTCTGACAGCAGCACACATTTCTTAGTTTTACATTTTAAATGACCAACACCAGGTGCTATGACACCCACTTGTCACAACAGGATTTTTCTAGGAAAAAGTCCAATTCTATTCATAAAAAGAGTTTCTGACTATGAAAGATGAACAAGATGTCAAAGTGAATATTTAAGAAAGAAGATTTACATGGTGAAGTTAGTAAACCAGCTAAAATTAAATGATAGTTTTAAGTAGAAAATTAAATAGTAGTATAATAAATATATATGCCTCAAGTAGAACTAGAAACAACACTATGGAGCTATGTGTGACGCATTCTCTCTCTTCCTTTTATTTCTTTCTTTCTTTTTTTTTCTCTTGCCACTAGAAATTGTATTTAATCCACCTTCCTATGTTAACATTCTAAATAATATATAAACATTACAAACCAAATTAATCTCTTTGTGACCCAGGCTTGTGATACGAACCATCAGTGACCAATAGTGTCTGTTCTTCCAGCCCTCTTTCAGTCTCTAGCTGTCACTTGTCCTTTTGTGGTTGTCTCTTTAATCTATGTTAATTAACCCTGTGAGCTAGGGACCAAAAGTATC
The DNA here is from genome assembly GCF_903995435.1 of Acomys russatus. Lineage (NCBI taxonomy): Eukaryota > Metazoa > Chordata > Mammalia > Rodentia > Muridae > Acomys > Acomys russatus. The sequence continues at coordinate 23,704,558 of NC_067144.1, read as the reverse complement.
AACATCAGCATTGTGAGGCTTAAGAGATGGCCCGACATTAAGTAAGCCAAGCTCTCAGGAACCTTCAAACTCAGAGGTCCCTGCCCTTTGATGGAGCTCCTCCATCTGGAAAGCAAGCACGCAGACCTAGGCCAAGGGAGGCCTGGACGGTAAGGTGCGTGGCCTTGTGACTACCGCAGCAGCATCCAACCTCAGCACTTCAAGGCTTCTGAGCTCACGTTCCCTGTGGATGGCTCCAAGGTACCTCTATCTTGGACTGGGGACTCACAGTTCCCCCTGCCACACCTGGAACTGTATGAGGGATACAAGAGAGGCCAAAGACAGAGTGACCAGCCACAGCAGGGGACAAACACTGGCAAAGCAGTGGTGACAATAGCTCTTGGGAAAGAGGTAAGGCCTGGAACAAGGATGGCGGCTGGAAGGTGAAGGGCAGTTCGGCTCTCAGTAGCGGTAGTGGTCAGGCTTGAAGGGGCCGTCAGCGGACATGCCAGGGTACTGGGCCTACTTCTCAGTCAGCTTGGTTAGTTTCACATCAGCTTGCCCAAGTGGACTTCAGCCACAGCCTCATCCATATTCTTAGGCAGGAAGTGAACCTCAACGGCGTATTTGTCTGGGTGGGTCAACAGCTCAATCTGTGCCATCACCTGGTTCGTGAAGGAGTTGCTCATCACGAAGCTGGCGTGGCCCATGGCACAACCCAAGTTGACGAGCCGGCCTTCAGTCAGCAGGATGATGAGGTGTCCATTCTTTTAGCCAGTAGCGGTCCACCTGAGGCTGGATGCTCCCCTTCTCTACAGCATCCTCACTGAGCCATTTCTCATCAATCTCCACATCGAAGTGGCCAGTGTTACACTCAATGGCATCATCCGTCTGTTCAAAGTGCCGGCCAAGGATGATATCAACACAGCCTGTGATGGTGACAAAGATGGTGCCCTTTTTACAAGCCTCATGCATGGTGGTCACCTCATAGCCCTCCATGGCAGCTTGCAGTGCATTGATGGGGTCAATCTCAGTGATGATGACTCAGGCTCCAAAACCCCTCAGGGCCTGGGCACAACCCTTTCTCACATCACCATAGCCTGCTACCACCGCCACCTTGCCCGCAATCATCACATCTGTGGCCTGTTTGCTGCCGTCTATGAGGGACTCTCAGCAGGTTATCAAACTTGTTCTTGGTGACAGAGTCATTGACATTGACAGCTGGCACCTTCAGTATCCCCTTGGCCTGAGGTTATGGACCCGAGTCGTGGTCTCCTCAGAGATACCTCGGATACCTGAGAAAAGCTGTGGGTATTTGGTGTGGATGAGGTTAGTACAGTCACCACCATCGTCCAGAATCATGTTGAGGGGGGGGTCTAATCTTGAAGTGCAACATCTGCTCAATGCAGACTCTTCTTCTGTCTCGCCCTTCCAGGCAAACACTGGAATGCCGGCCTTGGCAACGGCAGCTGCGGCGTGGTCCTGAGAAGAGAAGATGCTGCAGCTAGACCACCGCACCTCAGCGCCCAGGGCCACCAGAGTCTCGATGAGGACAGCAGTCTCCACAGTCATGTACAGGCAGCCAGCAACGCGAACACCCTTCAGCGGCTTGGAGGCTGAGTACAGCTCACGCATGTGTATCAAACCTGGCATCTCATTCTCAGCTGTGTCTAGGGCCTTTCGTCCCTAGGCAGCCAGTCCAATGCCTGCGACTTTGCAGGGGAGTTTATCAGACATGCTGGCAGCGTTTCCACTAAGATAGATGAACTCAGTGAAGGGGGCCGGGCGGCGCGAGACAGGGCCTTTTCTTTCTTTCTTTCTTTCTTTCTTTCTTTCTTTCTTTCTTTCTTTCTTTCTTCCTTCCTTCCTCATTTGTGTCCTCCAGGTTTTTCTTTCTCTATTGTATTTCAGAAATATCATTTTCAAATTAGAAGATAAATTACCATTAAAAATGTATGGTTGTCAGGCGTGGTGGCTCACGCCTTTAATCCCAGCACTCCCGAGGCAGAGCCAGGCTGATCTCTGTGAGTTCGAGGCCAGCCTGGTCTATAAAAGTGAGTCCAAGATAGCCAAGACTGATAGACAGAGAAACCCTGTCTCTAAACAAACAAACAAACAAAACGACAACAAAAATGTATAGTCACCCTCAAATTTAAGTAGTGTGAGAGAGAGAGAAAGTGTTTGCGTGTGGTTTTTTTTCAAAGATAATTGTCATGAAGGAGATAATCAAGGTAGAGTTTTTGTTATCTCTAGCACTTTGGGCAAGAGTGACAGAACAAGTTCAGAAATATGATTTCTTTCCTTCTATAATTTTCATATAGTCCATATTTTACTGTGGCAAACTCAGCGCAAACAATTTCACTGAAAAAAATTATTTGAGTATATGTAGTACAGGTGTAAAAGAATAAAGTTTCCCTCATATGGAGGACTTCCACTAAATATTCACCGGAGGGATAAATTAGAAAATGTACAAAAAAGCTGATCGCTAATTAAGTGCGTTACTACGGGGGAGATGAAATGTTTGGCATATGAATTAGAGAAGGGACACAGATGTGGACGCTCCTACATAAGTGTTAAAAGAGACGAGGCCAGAGGAAGCAACGAGTCTGGGGCGGAAGGCTCTAACAGGCTCCACATAATACTAATACATTTAGTGTTACTTTTAAGTAATTTTTTAAGATTATAATGTAATTATATCATTTCCTCTTTTCACTTCCTCTATCCAAAGCCTCATATCTCCCCAACCCCACTGCATTTCAAATTCATGCCCTCTTTCTTTATTTTTTTATAATTATTTTTATCATTTTTTTGATGAAAGTCTCTCAATGAGTCAGCCTTGATTGTACAGAAACTCTCAATGAAGAGCAGGTTGGCCTTGAACTCACATAAATCTAACTGCTTCTGCATCCCAAGTGCTAAGATTAAAGGCATGTGTCACCCCACCCAGAGGAACTCTGAAGAAGCAGACATTCTCAAGGCATGGAGTACACAAACAAGTATCTTATTAACATTTATTTTTTTTTGTCAGTATACATTGTAAAAAAAATAATGGTTTAGGGTGTTTTGATATGAATATATACATTTTTTTATCATTTTCTTCCCTACTTATTATGCACAGTTCTATAAACTTCTGATCCCATTTATTTCTAAAGCAAAAATCCTACATACAAGTTTCTGATGGTAATAAATAAGTTACGCCAGGGTAATAGTTTCTAAAAGTAATGATTCAAATACCCAGCATAACATGGCCAGATATATATTATACCCATGGCTGACTGTTCCTCAGTGGTGTACTGTTGTAGGCCACATCTCCTTTTATCCCTCTCTTTCCTCTTCTCAGCCTTGGATTTTGTGGATTGTCATATTTCACTTGTGAGTTTCTCTTTGGACCGTAGACCCTTGAATACCTAACTTACTTGCTAAGTTTTTCTGATAATATTGTTCCCTGATCTGTTCATCCCTTGTATGGCTCATCTACGGTCAAATGCACAGTGTCAATAGTCCCACACAACCTGCACACAAAATGCTTGCCTAGAATATTAATTGATATCTGGTTTTGATTCGGTACTCTGGGTTATATGCTCTATGTACTCTTTTGGCTTCTTTCATTACTCTCCACTCTTATATTTGACCTAACAATATATGGGCACATCTTAACACTTAATCATGGTTCTTCAAAGTTACATACTAATTTTTAAAACAAGTGAGCAGATACCGAAACCACAGAGGAGATCCTGCCATCTCTGCTGACATGTGCTGTACCTGTTACCTTTCTACTCTTTCCACCTTTGAATATAACAAGACCCTTCTCTTTACCTCTTGATAATTAATACTTTGATGGTCCACTGGAAAGGTACCAAACTTTGAATCAACAAAAGCTGTGTTTTACTCTTTACCCTCTAGTATTTTATAAGCTTTTGATTGTCATTCAAAAAATCATAAACAAAGCCTCTCATCTGTATCCTATTGAAAAAAAGAACTCTACGTGTATGCCTCAGAGGCATTTATAGCATCGAATGAGAAGGAAAGCTTTCAACGTACAAAGGTTCTGTAAATGTTTGTTACTTCTTTTCAGCTTTGATAGTTATTACCTGATTTTTAGTCAGTTGTTGTAAGGCTTCTCTAAATATTTCACAGGTACCCATTTGTCTTTGTCTGTGAGATGCCACAGCTAGATTGCAGTACCCAGAAGAGAGCCTGACAACACATGATCAATTAGCATTATTTGACAAATAGACTAAATAACCCGTGTTATGATGCATCTGTTAATTCAAGATAAATGTTTCTGCCTGTGTATTTTAGATTCCTTCTTGATTCCTCAGTACACAGAAGGGTTATCATCAAAAAGAATGGCTTCTAATACTGTTCAGTTTTTTATGAGAATACAGAATAACTCAATATACTTTTTTGGTAAGCAATGCTTTTATTATTTTATCCCTAAGTGAATTACCTTTTATTGCCCACACCAAATATCATCTACCACTTTTCTGCCCACTCATGCAGGCTGGCAAGTCCTCCCTGTAGTTTATCTCCATCTGCTTGGCATTTCACTACCTGGAAGAGCTTGGTGTCATCTGCAAACTTGGATAATTCACCATGCATTCTCTCTTCCAAATCATTTATGAAAATGTTAAATAAGAAAGGTTCCAGGGCCAATCCCTAAGAAACCAAACTGTTTTTACTTTTTTATTCAGAGCACTTCCATCTCTCTGTACTTTGTGCTATTCTTTCTCTCTGCCAAAATAAGTGTTGTATAATCCATATGTATATATATCTGGATCTACTTGAGGTCTATTGAAAACATTATATCCAGAAGACGTTTCTGTCATTCAACTCTTGTTACCTTAGAGGCACAAAAACTTCAAATGTCCCAAGGAAACTAAGCATATTGAACTCTGGGTTCTAAAGATTGAATTTGGGGAAGAATGTCTGATTTTAATCTTCATATTTCTAGAATCAACATTTGAGAGGATATTTGTTTTAAATATGTAGTTTTGAAATCTCTGTCATAGAGAGAAAGTCCAGAAACAAGAGTGAAATTTTTGTGCTAATGGTTTATATACTCCCAGTATATAAAAAAAATGGCCATCCTACCAAAAGCAATCTACAGATTCAATGCAATCCCTATCAAAATACCTACACAATTTTTTAAAGACATTGAAAGTTCAATTCTGAACTTCATATGGAAAAACAAAAAAACAAGAATAGCTAAAACAATCTTGTACAATAAAAGGTGCTCCGGAGGAATCTCCATACCTGATCTCAAACTGTACTATAAAGCAATAGTACTTAAAACAGCATGGTACTGGCACAGCAACAGGCTGGTTGATCAGTGGAATCGAATCGAAGACCCAGATATGAATCCACACACATATGGTCACTTGATTTTTGACAAAGAAGCCAAATCCATTCAATGGAAAAAGGATAGCATCTTCAACAAATGGTGCTGGTCTAACTGGAGGTCTATGTGTAAAAAAATGAAACTGGACCCATATTTGTCACCTTGCACAAAACTCAAATCCAAGTGGATTAAAGACCTCACATAAAACCAGAGACACTAAGCACTTAGAAGAAAAAGTGGGAAAGAGCCTGGAACATATTGGCACAGGAGACAACTTCCTGAACAGAACACCAACGGCCCAGGCCTTAATGTCAACCATTAATAAATGGGACCTCATGAGGCAGAGAAGCTCTGTAAGGCAGGAGACACTGTCAAGAGAACAAAGCGACAGCCTACAGACTGGGAAAAAATCTTCACCAACCCTACATCTGACAAGGTCTAATATCCAAATATATAAAGAACTCAAGAAATTAAACACCACCAACCAAATAACCAATTGAGAAATGGGGCTTGGAACTAAACAGAGAATTCTCAACAGAGGAGTACCAAATGGCTGAGAAACACTTAAAGAAATGCTCAAACTCCTTAGTCCATCAGGGAAATGCAAATCAAAACAACTCTGAGATCCATCTACACCCATCAGAATGGCTAAGATCAAAAACTCAAGCGACACCACATGCTGGCGAGGATGTGGGGAGAGAGGAACACTCCTTCATTGCTGGTGGGAATGCAAACTAGTACAGCCACTTTGGAGATCTATCTGGTGCTATCTCAGAAAAATGGGAATAGGGGCTTCCTCAAGACCCAGCTATTCCACTCCTTGGAATATACCCAGAAGATGCTCCAGCACACAACAAGAAACTTTGCTCAACCATGTTCATAGCAGCCTTATTCATAATAGCCAGAACATGGAAACAGCCTAAGTGTCCCTCAGTAGAAGAGTGGATAAAGAAACTGTGGTACATATACACTATGGAATACTATTCAGCTATTAAAAACAAGGAATTCCCGAAATTTGTGGATAAATGGATTGAGCTAGAAATGATCATAATGAGTGAGTTAACCCAGAAGCAGAAAGAATCAAATGGTATATACTCACTTATATCTGCATACTAGCCCAAGGGGCATGTCCCACAAAAGCCTTCACTTACCAGGAAACTGGGACAGAGGGGAAGGCATCCTATTGGGACTCTAAATGAGAGACGCATGGGAGAACAGCAAAATAAAAGGATACAGAGGGTCCTAGAAATCTATAAGTAGAACAATATGATAGGCAGATTTGGGCCCAGGGGTCCTGCTCAAACTAAGGCACCAGCCAAGGACAATACAGGAGGTAAACTTTAAACCCCTTCCCAGATCTAGCCAATGGTCAGAATATTCTCCACAGTTGAGTGGAGAGTGTGATACAACTTTCTCACGTACTCTGGTGCCTCACATTTGACCATGTCTCCTGGAAGGGGAGACCTGGTGGCACTCAGAGGAAGGACAGCAAGTAGCCAAGAGACTTGATACCCTATGAGAATATATAGGGGGACGTAATCCCCCTCAGGAACAGTCATAGGGGAGGGGAATAATGGGAAAATGGGGGGGTGAGGAATGGGAGGATACAAGGGATGGGATAAACATTGAGATGTAACAAGAATAAATTAATTAAAAAAATGAAAAAAAAATAAAAAAAAAAGATTTTCTTTCTTTTTCTTTTTTGTTCTCTTTCTTTCTCTATTTCTCCTTCTTTCTCTATTTTTCTTTTTTATTTTTTTGTCTTTATGTACATATATTATCTTCATTTCTGATGCCATCAAAAACCCAGAAGAAAGCATGCGCCCATTGGATCATGAGTTACACATGTTTGTGAGGTGCCATATGGGTCTGGTTCTCTATTGGAACAGCATGTGTTCTTATCTGATGAGCCATCTATACGGACCCAGTCCCAGGAATCAGTTATCCCCTTATAAATTGTTGGACAGAGCATCCCACAGATGCCCCCAAAACATTGTAAGCTATTGGCACTACTGCTGATTACCTTACAAACCTTAAGATCCTACTGCTGAAGATATGCCATACTCGAGTCACAGAAGAAATCTCAGCTGTAAGCTTAGTCCTTGCTAGCATATTTCATAGTGCTGGCAAGTGCTATAGATACAAACAGAGTAAAAAAAAAAAAAATTAAACATCAGTTTCATCCAGATGTGAACCCTGCAAGTCACAATAATGAGCACCCTAGCAAGATGTGACCGCTGGTGCAAAAATGGCAGTAATGTTATGGGACTAACGAATGATTTTTTAAAATTTGTTCACTTTATATTCCAATTTTAGCCCCCTCCCTCTTTGCCTCCCAGTCCCACACTCTCTCTCTGTCATACCCTCCCCTAGTCCTCAGAAGTAAGAACCCTTCGCTCCTCCCCTAACCAATGACTTTTAAAAATTAGTATTAAGTTCCACCCATGAAATAGAACTCATATCTGACACTGTCAATGGGGCCAGAAATCTTTACAGTTGTAGCTATTGATGTTTTTAAGAGATATAGTCTCGCAGCAAAATCCTCTAGCTCTTACAGTGTTTCTACAGCTTCTTCCACAGTGTTCCTTGAGCCTCAGGTTCAGCAGTGTCTTTTAGATGTATTGATATTAGGTATCACAATTCCCTATTTTAATTGGTTGTGGGTTTCTGTGTGTTCTTCACTGTTGCAAAGTGCAGTTTCCTCATGAGCGGTGAATGCTATGCTTATCTGTTTGTTTAAGAACATAAGTTTATATAGTGTTAGTCAATTAGAATTGTAGACTCTCCTCTAATAACTTCAATAACATAGAGTAATTATCTAGGTTTTCAGAACCAAGCATGAGTGGTTGTCGTGTGCCAAACAGTCACCACTTAAAATGCACCCTCAATTAACATTTATGGTCTGAACAAGTTATGTTTAGGAATCAGAAGGAGAGGAGGGAAGTTTATATGGTATAGCTTGAAAGCAGGAGAGGGAAATGATAAATATTGTAAATATAGCATAATCTCAATTTTAATTAAGAAATAGTTTCAATGAAATGAGTAGATTATAATACACTACTTGTACACTTTGCCTGGCAGCCCTTATAACAAAGAGAATCTGAATTTAACATTCTGACACACATTGCCATTTTCTAACGTTTGGGTCAGGATGCAAGTTTGATTTTTATCCATAATTTTAAAGACTAGATAGTATTGTTGTCATTATATGTGGTGATCACACAATAGGTCAACCGCACACGTTTGTTCTGGCTTTTCAGTCAAAGATTATTCTTCTTAGAAAAGGCGGTTTGGATTGACTTCTTAGGGGAAAACCTGGTTTCACAGCCCTCATTTAAGTTATATGAAGAAGAGTGACAATGGGCTGATGTGGGACTTTTCTCACTCAAATCTAAATATTTCAGGATGTAAGCTGTGACAAACACTGATTTAGTTTAGAGATGTGGTTCCATAGAGCTGAAATCAGGCCCTTGGTGAGATTCTATGGAATTCTACAGAATCAGGGATGAGAGAATTAAGAGCATTGGCATCAAATTATTAACTCCTGTCCCCTAGATTTCCATGACAATGAATGCCAACAACACCTCTTTTAAGGATAATAGCAGTATTGTCAACAAATAAAAATGACTAGAGATAAATGATCACTTACAATGTAAAAGAAAAAACTCGATTATGGTTGCTTAATTTAAAGAAAATGGATTTCCTTCTTTAAGAATCATGCTTACGTTGGCTTATTATCATGTTTGTAGTTGTATGAGATTTTTGTTTTGTAATAAAGTCTTGACACACTCTAAAGATATATTAAAGACATTCCACCTTCTATAACAGAAACTCTGTTGTATGTGAATAGAGTCCTGTTTCAATGAATATTAAAGCAAAATGCCAGTATATCTAGAAAGAGATAATTAGCAATGAATCTATTAAGTATTTCTTAAAGTATATTCAAAGAAACATCAGCTCCACTGTATGCTTTGAAATTTTTTCCTGTGATAAAATGGTTTTGAAATCACTGTGTAGTAAGTGATCCTTGTGAAAAGGTAAGCTGCACATTGCTGTATCACAGGCTTCATGACACCCCAGAGTCAAACTCTTTAATATTCGGCTTAGTCCTAAGCCCAGAATTGTTCTAAATACACTGACCATAAAATGCCATTCTACCAGTAACACCTATTAACCTCCTACACTAGAAATTTCTTCAAACACCCTGCAGAAATTGCTGATCTCTGATATTTAGTGGGGTTCCCCTATAATTATTGTGATTCCTGTATGAGCCGACATGTGGGCTTTCCATTCCAAATATCCATGTGGGTAATTAGTTGATTAGATAGATGCTTACATGCAACCCAATTAAAAGGAGACATTAATGTACATTTGGGGGTTCCCGGCCTTAGATTCATACGTTATTATTCATAAAATTTTCCTGAGGTAGGGCGGAGGTAGCACCCACACATTAATAATAAAGGCATTTTTCTGATTAAGGAAAAATAAAATGTATCTTTAGTGTTTTACAATCTAGTGTGGAAGTACAAAGTTATGGTAAACAATACAAAGGTTTATCCTGAATTCTTACATACTCTCTTGAAAGAATAAAGTGTGCCAAGCTAGAAGCATTAGCTTGTCTAAAATGATTGAGTAGGTGTGATGCCATTCATTCTTTGAAAAGTACGTTTTTATCTGAAATTCTGCAGAGTGAGACGCAGTAATGGAAAATAACACATATGAAAGTTTTGTTTGAATGGCAACTCCCTAATGAATTTGATATGGAAAGCAAGCTATACTATTGTTTGGCATAGTGTCTCCATGCTTCCCTTTCATGGTATATAACAATTATATATGGTTAACTCAACATGAGTCAAATACAGACTGGATAATGAGATGCACTTATTATATGGTATAGGACATACACCATATACAAGGGGAATTCCTTGTTTTTAATAGCTAAGTAGTATTCCATAGTGTAAATGTATACAGGGGGAGGAAGTCCCCCTCAGTCATAGTCATAGGGGAGGGGAGTAAGGGGAAAATGGGAGGGAGGGAGGAATGGGAGGATACAAGGGATGGGATAACCATTAAGATGTAATATGAATAAATTAATAAAATATATATTAAAAAAACAAAGGGATATGAGTAAGTGTCATGATAGACAGTGAGTGATAAAGACGGCGGGTGCTCTAAAAGTACTGGGAAAGAAAAAGTCATCCTTCACTGTTCTCAGAGAAATAAAACATGTTTAGTTTTAAAATAAACTTGACTTAAGGGGATTTAGCTTGTAATTTTATTTTGCATGTTCAGACTTTTATACACTAGAGAATCTCCTTTCCTTTCCAGCTTGCACACCAGGTAGACAGAGAGAGAGAGAGAGAGAGAGAGAGAGAGAGAGAGAGAGAGAGAGAGAGAGAGAGAGAGAGAGAGAACAGAATAGTTAGTTCTGTCCTCACCATCTGCCCATTAAGCCTGTTGAAATGAGGTGACATTGTATTTGGATGTATGTTTTGCTAACCAATTCATATTTGCATAGGGACTGAATATTTTGAGGTTCTCAGATTCAAGAAACTGTGAAAATCTCTCATCTCATTATCTAAACTTTCAGTCTGAGGTTTAGCCATCCCTGAACAATCATGGCCCAGCACGGAAGGTAAAGATGTAGTCTACATAAGCACAAATTGTAACAATAACACTTTGCATTTCTGAAACATCTTATGCTGAAATAGCTCATTCGCAGCGCTGTGTACAAGCATTAATTTTGCCTCACAAGGGTGAGATAATTTGCAAGAAATAGGCTAACTGTCTGGTTTGAGCTAGAAAGGCTCAAAAGGTCAGTGTAAGGTGCCAGAACTCTCTATCTTAGCCCAGTGAATTACATAAGCTATAACCACTTCAAGCCCTTAAATTTTTTACTTTCAAATGCCAATTGACATAATATCATAATAAATTAAAACATGTCATCTTTATAGGTACAGAGAAATAATCCAGATAATCCTTCCTTTTGTTATTACTATCACTCATAAGTGTTCCTATGCTAAAGTCTGGATCCACTGATATGAAAATTTTGCTAATGAAGAGATTAATGTGACAATATCTGTACAATGAAATGATGAGAGAAAACATGAAGGTCTAAGCACCTCACAAACAGATTTTCTTCAGCTTATTTTAATCCTTTATTAATGAAATTTGTTATTTCACAATTTCATTCCTGTACATAAAGCAGTCTGAGCACTCCCAAGGCCTCCAACCTCTCTCATCTCTCTACTACTCCTATCTACCCCTCCATTTTACAAATCTGTCTCCACATTCATGCCTACTACTGTTGTTTGTTGCCGTTGTTGTTGTTTTGATTTTTGTTGTTGTTTTGTTGCCTAGTAAGTTTAGACAGCCCTGTCCTAGTGGGCATATGTTTAGGGATATCCACCAGAGCCTCATGGGCTCCACAGTGGGTATTCAACTGGAAGGAGTCAATGCCCAGCTTCAAGAATGCATCAATAGCCAATAGCTGAGCAGAGCAAGGTGTAGCTTCTTAAGACCAGCCCCCTCCTGTAACTGTCTGCTGACAAGGCATGCCTTGTCAAGCTCAGGATAGGTAAACCCAGGTGGGAGTTCATCATCCTGATGGCTGTGTCAGTGCTAGAGGGCCTGGATGCAGTTAAAAGTTTATATTCCTGTGGGAAAAGGGCAGAAGAGAGAGACTGACAATTAATGTCAGCACATACATGACTTTATTCATTTACTGTTTTATTAAATGAATAATTATTGAGTGTTTTTTCATAATCAAGATGGAAAAGTGAACATATAGTCAAACGTCCTCAAGATGGGCAGGCAAACAAAATCCCATATGAAAAAATACTCAACATCATTATCCATTCATTGGTGAAGTGCCCATTGTCTCCAGGAAGCTCACAGTCCGATATAAGTATAGGCAGCAAACCAAGAGACACGGTGATCAATAAAAAAGCCCCAAATAGTCCAAGAGCACTGAGGACAGCAAAGAAGTATTACGAACTGAAAGAAAAGTTGACTGGGTCAGGGAAGGCTTTTCTCATGTAAAGAGAATGCCCCTCACTAGGTGTCTAGAAGTCACCATAAAATTGTGGGAACAGGCTAAGCAAAAGGAAGGACATAGGCAATGGAACATAACTACAGCAAACTACAAGAGAAGAGTGGGCCTAAACCAGGTTCATCAGTAGGACATAGAAACAGCCTTCTCAAGCCCTGCATCCTTTCATGTGTATTTCCTCCACTTCCTAAGATTTTTTTTTTTTTTTTTTTTTGGACAGAGACTTGGCTCATTCCTCTGGACATATTTCACAGATCGCATATTTCTCCTGAGAATGAAGGAAACGTAAAGTGCCACTAGAGCATATGTGCCTCGCTTAAATGCCTTGAGAAATATTAAAGTATTCCAATATTTCCTCTTGGTGAAGTTTATTTGAATTGACAGACTGGGATTTCTTTTTGCATTTCACATTTAGCATGGTCTTACCTAAATACTAAAGCAAATGGCTCCTTGCCTAAGGGTTTGAAAGAAAACAAAGCCAAGCAATATGCACCCAGGGCTCCCCTTGGAACATTCTATCAAAGAAAATATTAAGCAGTGCTGTTTTCACAACTACCATTGAGGGGACACTTCAGTGGAGAGAGAGAGAGAGGGAGAGAGAGAGAGAGAGAGAGAGAGAGAGAGAGAGAGAGAGAGAGAGAGAGAGAGAGAGAGAGGAGGAGATGAGAGAGGAGAGAGAGGGAGAGAGAGAGAGAGAGAGAGAGAGAGAGAGAGAGAGAGAGAGAGAGAGAGAGAAAGAGAGAGAGAGAGAACTCAAAGCTCATTCCTGCTCTCATAATGCAACCTAGTGGAGTTTCTCAAAGGAGAGTTTGTCTCATAAACTCAAATATGTAGGAGATGACTCCAGTCAAACATCATGAGGCGTCTTTGCAGAAGTGTTTACATGAAAAGAAAGCATCTATTGCCCAAGACCAGTTATCTCCCATGTTTTTAATCTCTTTCCTACATGGCAGGGTCATGGGCAAAGCCCAGGCAATTGAAAGCCTGTGGAGGAATCCCTTGATAATGCTAGATTAATTTAGAAAAACATCAGAGAGCATATTCTTAGGGTCTCATCTGAAAGCATCCTTTCTCTCCTCCTCCGCTGTTAATGCGTGTTTCTCAGAAACAGGAGGAAATGCCTCCTCAATCTACTCAGGGTTGGGCAGCACTGTTGTAGGAAGAGGCTCCAATCTTAGATTTTAATGTTGAAAACAAAGCCTTAGCAGATTGTGAAACAATTAGGCTTTTGGATTGTGACTGTCATGCCAAGTAGTTAGAGTGCTTTTGAAAAATATTCACTGTTGAAAAATAATTAAAGCCTTTATAATTTGGAAGCACCTTCATGAAGTACATGCCTCTTTCTTTCCCTCTTATCATTTGTAAAGTACACTGACTTCTGTTTAATATATGTGAAATGACAGTCATAGATTGAAAAGTCCAACTCTCCTGCATTCTCAATAGGGGATCCATAGGACTCTGATAAAATAGTACATGGATGCCTTCCTCTTGGGGAAAATTATACTTGACATTGTGACTTCCCTAAAACTAACTGTAAACATAAGTGTGTAAGTCTATGAATGATGAAGTAGAGTCAGCTCATCCATGCTTGGGAAGTCCCTTGGCTGGAAGGCTTCTGACATTTGTTTTATTTTCACTTGCATCACATGTTTAATAGAACCTTCATAGAAAATTTAAGTACTATGTTATAGACTTCCTGGATGTGAAGGCTTAGGAACTCATTAGTTTTACCCAGCATATTATACCTGATGGTATGTAAATTAGAGTCTGGTGTTTATTAATGTGTTCTGCAACATGTGGGCAGGGATGATAATGAATACAACCCAAGAAAATCCATTTTTCTACTCATATTTCCAAACTACACTGTTGTTTCAAAACCACAAAGAACACTCTCCTGGGTGATAAAGGAATAATTAAGCCCTCTATCTCTTTGTCATTTGCTATAAACTTTGTCCTATATGAAACTAGGTAAAATGTCTTAATACCATGAATCAAAATGTTTCATATCAACTGTCCATTTAGCCTAAAAGACTACTTGACTCTCACACTTTTAATGTGGTTTCTCTCCAAAGATAGTCCTAATATTCAGAAAAGTGGGGTAACCTCATCACCAAAAGAAAGCATATACTAAAATATTCCATATATACAGCTTTATTGGCCAATGCATTTCAGCCTTGAAATTGGAAGGCTCCTCTCTAATGCTGCCTGCTATGCTCTATGTCTGTATTTCATTTCTTGTAATGAACTTGACACGTCCATGTAAACACCTGATCAATGCAAACATTCATGGTGGATGCTTACTTTCCACATCCAGTCACTACGCATTCATACCTCCCACTTGGTTTTTCAATTGATGATCCCAGGAACTTTCTGAATTAGCTTTAGGCAGTAATGTCTGAGTTGTCTGTAATGCAATCATATCCTTAAGGCCAAATAAAATTGAAAAGCAGCTGTTTAAAATTCTCAGAAATGTCAGGAATATGCCTATACAATCCACTTTTGGAAAATGAATGTTAAAATCCATTGTTAATGTGCACAGATATTCACAGAAAGCAGTCATGTTAAATTCTGAATTTTAATACAAAGAACACAGGTTTGCTTTAGATTGACATATTTTACCACCTTAACATCAACCAGATACTTAAAGGCACAGTCAAAAGCTGTTCTTGAAGGATTCTCCTTCCAAGATCAATCTGATGTAGTCTGGACAACCATGGGGTGCTGCTTTAAAGGGAAAACCTTGACCAGTACCTTATATCTGTAGGAACCACGGGGAAGATCAGAGATCAAAAACTCCTAGGAACTGCTCTGTCAAGATATTTGAAAAAGAAAAGGTAGGCTGTAAGGTGTTCCAAGGTGGTTTTATCCTTTATTCTCTACTGAGAGAGAGAGAAAAAAAGAAAAAAGAAAAAAACAGGAAAATCCCTGTGGTCCTTGCTAAAACTAATGTTGACATTTTGAATAATATTTTTTGCACAATTCTTTTTTTCTGTTTTTTTGAAAATAGAGGGATTTTTCTCACATAATATATCTTGATTACAGGTTCCCTTTTTCTCTATTCTTCCCTATTCCTTCTCACTCCCCCCGCCCCATACAGATCCATTCCCTTTTTGTCACTCATTAGAAAACAAACAGGCTTCTAAGGGGTAATAAGAAGAAAAGAAAAGAAAAGCTGAACATGTTGTAATTGAACGGAAAATAAAATAAAAGGGAAAAAAAAAGAAAAGGAATGGAAGGAAAGGAGAGGCTGCAGAAACAGAGACCCATCCGTTCACACACCCAGGAATTCCATTAAAACACGGAACTAGAAGCCAAAATGTATATGTAAAGGTCCAGGTGCAAACCTGTGCAGACCCTGTGCATACGGCCTCAGTCTCTGTGAATTCGTGTCAGCCTTTAACATGCTGATTTGGAGGGTTTTGTTTTCTTGATGTCTTTCATCCCATCTGGATCTTACACTGTTTTTCCCTCCTCTTCTTCAGGTCTCTATGAGGCCTCTGGGGAAGGATTTTGGCTTCCATCTGCCACAGGAAGAGACTTATTTGATGATGGCTGAGCAAAGCACTGATCCATACGAGTACAGCAAAACGTTAGTAGGAGTCATATTGCTGCTACATTTTTAAAAATACTAATATTTGCTTGTTTACCCTAGG
The DNA here is from genome assembly GCF_903995435.1 of Acomys russatus. Classification (NCBI taxonomy): domain Eukaryota; kingdom Metazoa; phylum Chordata; class Mammalia; order Rodentia; family Muridae; genus Acomys; species Acomys russatus. The sequence continues at coordinate 23,688,534 of NC_067144.1, read as the reverse complement.
TCCCTCTGTGTTCTAGGCTCAGGTTCTTTGTCACCCAGTTTGGGTATGCATTTCATTTCGTGGGGTGGGCCTTACATCAAATCAGATATTGGTTGGTTACGCCCACACACTCTCTGCCACCATTGCCTCATATTTTGCAGTATCTTTCAGGCTCACTTATTTACCCGATGTAGATAAAAGACTTGTGCCTGGGTTGGTGTTCATGCTTCTCTGTTGGTAACGTACAGAGTGCCTTCCTGGACCAAAGACACTAACACACAGGGTTGAAAGCTCATCTATACTATGCTCCATGGGACAGATGGAGCTTATTAGCAAAGGAGCATAGAATAGTTTGTTATGGATGCTGATCTTGAAACCAGAGGGAGTAAGAGGGGAGTGAGAGGAAGGGAGAGGAGGGGAGGAGGAACTGAGAGAGGGACTATGGGGAGAGACAGCTAAAATTAAGGGTCAATTGAGGGGTAATATGGAAAGCTAATACAGTAGAAACTACATAAAATATATACACATGTGAATGTGATCTAAGTAAAATCACCAAATAATGGAGAAACAGGACTCCATATGGACTTCTCATGTCACCAAAGGAAGCTTCCAGTAGTGGGACTGGGCTACATCTAATGTAGTTGTTGGTCAAAAGGGTCCCACAGTCTCAAACAACAGAGGCTATTGGCTAGACCGTCGGTTGTTCTCCACAAACTGACAACAACTCTTTCTGATCAATATTTTCAACAAGACTAAAAAACACAATTTAACTATGACTAGAACCACACAATATCCTTTGGCTTTTTAAAAATGGAAGCAACAAGTCAGAAAGCTGTTTGAAGACCCTCATCTCTATGCTAAAAGCATATTATCATTTCCTGCATCAATCTGTATTTTAACAGAGTGTCCATTTCTAAAGAAAACATATCCAGTTGTTGTGAAATTGATAGAGCCTTACCTAGAGACCAATTTTATTCAATATTTTCAGTATTCATCTTGGGAAATCAAGAAAGAACCTTGCAGAAGTTAATAAATACATTCTGGTATCCTGAAATACTATCTCTGTCCGACAGATGGTAAATGCATCCAGAGGTTGTAGTTGTAGTCATTGAGGTATTGCTGTATGCCAATCATCCTGTGCAAGGAGCAAATGCATTGCTAAGGTATGCAGGAGAGCACGGCGCTCAAGGCAGGCTGCACACTCATCTGGACTGACAGCCAGCCTAGAGGCACTTGAGTCTTTAGGAAATCATGCCAAAGAGAAACTTTGTGGGAGGCACCATGTTAAAAATGATTGTGAATTCAGCATCTATCTGACAGCCCTGCATCAGAAAGTCGTAAAGTATGCATACATTGTAAGGGTACAAATAGACATTATAGATCATTAACTCATAAACATGCAGTTTTGTGACAGTTTAACTGGTTCAGTTTAACTCTACAGCAACTGGATCACATCTTGACTAGAACAGCATTGTCAGCATCATATCACAGGGTAGTGTGACCAGTGGTAATGAATTTCTGACATACAAATTCCAGGAAAATAAATAATAATTAAATACTTAAGTGCCCACTTTGGTTCTAAAAAGATGATAAAGAAAATTTATTATACATTGCTCCTTGGGATGGGGGATGGGAGCAAGCATTACAAAGGGCAACAAGAAATTTGTAAAACTTGGAGAAAGCTTAGTAATATGATTCTTGAGGAAAAAAATAGTACAAATAAACTCCTTTAAAAACACAAGAATTCTGCTGGTCTTTTTGCTTATATGTGGCCATTAGTGTGTTCAGTGATAACAGGGTTATGAAATGGGAGAAAAAGAAAGGACACAAAAAGACACAATAATTTTCTCCCTAGATACCTGACGTGACTTCATCTGCACAAAAACCCCAGCAAGAAGGCATTGTTGTGGATGGGTGAAGAGTTCCTTATTGTGAGCCAGGGACATACAGTTAATGTAATTCTTTATAGACTGCATTTTGAGAATTATTTGTCAAAGGAGATCAATTCTGAAATCAACTCCTCTAGTCACTTATTCTTATTAGTGACATAACGGGCAGATCAGTGGGAGTGGTAATTGTCTCGGTCTGCTACACCTTTTTGAAACTTCCTCTAGAGCCCGTCTTGCCCCACTCTCATGCCACAGCCACCAAGTCATCCTACTAAGCACTTGAGCTTGCAAAAATGCACTAGCAAATGGGTCTATTCCCATGCCATTCAGTGAGAAAGAGGAGGTGATCTACTATACACTCTGGCCCAAAGTAAAAAGTTAGCATTGCAGTGACATTTCCAAATGATTAGTGCAGGATTCCTCCTGTACACCAACTCACTGACAGAATTAGAACCCAAAATATCCAAATTTGACATAACAAAGGGTGTATGGCCACGAGAAGCATAACAGGAAGGAAAATGTGACTTTATATATTATTGGTACAATAAGGAATTTGCCTCTTTATGCAGGCAATACACTGGGAAAAATAAATTAATGACTCTGAAGTCCATGGTTGAGCTATGATAGTACAGGAAAAGCACTAACTTACTCTGTTTCATCCTTAACATTGTTGAAATTTACTTTTATTAAGCTGAGACTAATTGAGATTTATATTATTAACCATCTATATTTCATAGTGTATATATCACTTAGAAATAGTTTTCTATGCTATTATAGGGTTTGTATATACACAGGATTGGGATATTTTACTTATATTTATCTTGAGAAGATATTTTATTATCAAAATGAACGTATTTTATTGTAATCTTTTAAAAATATATTAATCCTTTCTGCCAGTAAGATGACTCTGTAGGAGAAACTGCCTAGAGCCAAGCCTGTATTTTGGTTCATAGTCCCAAATGGTAGAAGTAAAGAATCAACTCTCACTAGTCCCTCTCTGATCTCCACACACGCTTGTTTCATGAGCACACTCACAGATATATACACATATAAGTACACAAAATAAAAAAGTAAAGATTTCAATATTTTGCACTAACTTCACTTTATGAGGTTCCTTGATGTTTACACTCTTTTCTCATTTCACATGAATTTGCCATAAAGAAAGGAATTAACTTCATTTTTCTTAACTCATCACTCTATGAGCCTTCAAGGCTTGTCAAACATGAGAATCTTCTCTCTCCTTGTTGGTTTATAATGCTACCTTCATGAAGTAGTTCATTGTTAAACATCACATGATGGTTTTCTATCACATCAATCCAGACACAGATTTTAAGGTAGGACCACTACTATTACTACTATTATTTGACTATTATTAGATAAACATACAGGAAAACTGCATGGTTATGAGCATAGGTCCTGAAATGAAAACACCTGTCTTTCAATACAGGGTACATCATCTAGGAATTTCATATTTATAAAGTCTTATGCAAACCATGGAGTCCTCTGTTTCCTAAGTTGTATGCAGTGGTGAGCTAACAGGTTTATTTTGTGAAGCGCTTATGTGGAGTAGATTAGCTAATGCAAGGAAGGGTTAGATGATTATAACATGTTAAGCATTGTGTACTTAGATATATCAGGTTTTGTTATTGCCAGTTATCTATTTAATTAACTCTAAAATAAAAGTGTAAAGTTGTACAAACTATTAATTTTTAAGTCAGGTGAAAATGGAAGATTTCTAAACCAAGTTAAAAAATCTGATGTATGGACACATTTTTGAATGATGACATTGTTTGCTTATAAACACATATGTATCTTCTCTAGGATATTAACAGACCAGAAAATGAAATTATCAACCATTTTCAGCACACAGTTCAGTTGCACTGAGTTTACTAAGGAGGTTGTTTGTACTACCATGAATTGCTTTCATCGCTAACTTAGACTATTTCCACTTTATAAATTGAAGATTCCAAATCTAATATGTTTATTTTATAACTAACTGAATATCAAAATGAGACTTTGTTGTGGCCAAGTGTGTTGAGTTTTCTGTCTTTCATATGAATAAAAGTAACTTCCCCATTCCTGATAGTGTAACTTAAACACAGACTTCTATACTTTGACTAATAACAGGTATAAGAAAAGTTTCTATATTAAATTGTGCATTCCTGGGATAGGTTTGCCTTTATAGTAACATAGATCAGATTTATATATTAATGGATTATGTGATTTATTCTTTTTTTATTTGGAAGCTTTATATATGTGTGTGTTGTATTTACTGTCAGTGCGATGGTTTGAAAAATAGAAAGCATAGAGTGGTTACATAGAGGTAATACACATAAACAATTACTCACACATTTGTCATTTTTGCATTCATATTACTTACCATTTAATGTTGCAGTGATTTTCAGCAACATAGTTTTATTAAGTATAGTCCTCATGTAACTCTTTGTTTCTCAATCTTACAGTGCCACAGACTGAAGCCAGGGCTTTGTGCAGACTAGGGAAACAGAGGTCCATCCTCAGTCCTCTGACTTTGCAATTTATTTTATTTATCTTAGCATTTCAACTAGTTTGTTTCTAAGCACAAGCAATAAAAAGCTTTATAAGAAATAACCCTTTATCACCATATTTTTTATTTTCTCGGTATCTATTTACTTAATTTGTAAGTGAATATTTATAATTTCCCAAAACATCTTATACAACTTATAAGAATTTTTAGTATGTGATAATAGGTTTCTGTCAGGTAATTTTTACATAGTTCTAAATCTTATTATCAGCAGTTATGGCTCCTTTATCATTTGTTAATTTTGCATGCTTTATATTTCATTTTTATTGCAACTGCAAGGCAGTTGCTTATTGGACTGATTTTTATCCAAAGATTTTATAAACTCTCTTTTTGTTTCCAGTTAATTAGTTTCTGCTGCTATTTTATTATCTCTTTCCTTCTGTTTTTCATTTTGTATTAAAAATGTATAAACTATTTTAATGAAAGAATATGATTTAATGGATTTTGTGAAAATATTACCCAGTTACTTAATTGTAATTGAATTGGTTCTTTGAAATGAATTTAAATTGTTGTTATTTGAAGTATGTTAAATTCTAATATTGCCATTGAATATGAATTATAACTTCTAGTATATTTAGTATTTGAAGAAGTATACGCATATGACATTCAAAACTGCCATTTCATAGATTGGCTTTAAAATACTACATAGGCTCTATCAGTATTTGCAAGGAATTTACATGGGAAAGTCTCAGAACACACACTCCTTAGCTGCCTTTTCAGTTGTCATGCTGTTCGAAATTATTATTCTCTGTATCAGGAAATCTTTAATTGTTACTTAAAACTCTTTACAATAAATATGGTTTCAGGGATGTTTCTGAAGAGATGGTAAAGGTAAATTTGAGATGAATCATTTGAAGACAGATGTAGATTTTAGAGGAATCATGCTGTCCTGCTGCCGGTAGATGGGTTTTGGTGAGCTTATGAGGACACAGTAACAGGACAAGCAGAGTCTCAATGTGATACCTTTCCCAAGTTATGTCTCACCTCAAGTGAGCAAACTCGCTTTTCAATTTACACTTAAAAAGAGAGACAGGCATTCATTTGGTCAATTAAGGTTCCAGTTTTTTAGGATTCCTGGAGGTTTATCTATCAGATTGCTTTAAGTTAAAAGGAAAGCAGTCTAACTAATAGGTGTCACTTCTTGGACCCCAGATATTTAGTGTCTTCGAAGATAAATGGCTTGTTAACATCTAGGATGGAGGCTACAGATAACAGGCAATCATTTCTGCTGTTTTAACAAAGCCCACTTCTGTTCTCTTTTACTTTTAAATGTTACTGTATTAAAAAACATTTGTACTTTCTTTTGAAAAAAGACAATGTATATAAATTAACCATCAGCAATTCAAATAAGTTTTATGTTTAGTATTTGTGGGAGAAATTTGGGGTAAGGAGACAGAAGGACCCCTCCCTAGTATATAAAAGTATATAACCATGCAACTCAAATTAGAGTTTTTATAAGCCTTTGCTGTAATTAGTTTTTAATTTATACTCATCCTCTTCTAAAAGGATTTACAAAGCTTTATATGTCAATTAGTTTTTGAAACTAAAATTTAATCAATAGCCATTCAGTTTTCAATTGCAGTTATAAATTCTTCTGAAAACATATCAACAATCACATAAAGCAGAAAATGTGACACAATATGAGCCCCTACAAACCCTATTTGTGCATCTTCCAAATTTCCTTCTTCATGAACACCATTAAAAGCAACCAAAGATGTAGTTAGCTTCCCTTATTTAACTTAGTGTAGATTTTTTAGAAAGGGGGACTGCTACACTCTTAAATTTGCCTAAGTACCATTCAATGTACCAGCATTTTAAGCAGAAGAGCAATTGCTTTCTATTTCCCAAACAATAATGACTTATGTTGTAAATGACTTTCAGTTGGAAAAGAAGATATGTAAATTACAGAGAGAAATAAAATCATTGCTCTGATATTTTCAATAATAAACCTCAATTTCTCTATAATTTTATCTTAATATATCAGTTTTCAGTTGTAAACAAATTTAGGGTCTGCTTTGGTTAATAATAATTTCATAATGTTTACTTTCTTCACACATTCTCTATGCACTGTTAAAGGTCTGTCCAATGTGCTGTCTAGCATTTATTAGAATATTTGAGATAGAGTTGTCACTCAGGAAATGTTTGTTTACAAACATTGTCATATGATTTTCATTAGAGTAGTTTAACACTGGAAGTAAACATTCAAATCACCAGCCTAAATTCATATCATTTTACCAAAAATGGTTCATAGTTAGAATGGTCACAGTACTGGAGAGATGGCTCAGAGATTGAGGAACCATCTGCTCCTCCAAAGGTCCCCAGTTCAATCCCAGCTACCACATTGAGGCTCCCGCCTGTCTAGAATGGTCACATACTTTTTTGATGAACACAAGATTCTTGAGTCTCTCAATTGCTGCACAAGTTTTTATACTTTAGGCAAGTTGAGGATTTTTGTTTGTTTGTTTCTTTTTAGATTTTACAACAATGACTAAAAATTAGTTTAAAGATGCATGGTGACATGTATCAGATCAATCCAATGGGTATCAGAAAGGCCAAGGAGTACAAGGGTTCCAAATTAATATGCATGTCAACAGCGGGCTATGTGGTCTCTTTCTAGTGGAGACCATCAATGCCTCTATCCACCTGCAATGTCTATCTTTCGGTGGGATAACAGACTGTTGCTTATTTTTATAGGTTTCCATCACAGTATAGACACACATACAATGTAACCTTGTAAATAAAATTCTTTCTTAGGAACACCAAAGACCTATGTGAAAAACAGGCTACGGGAGAGACTTTTATTTATCAAAATGTGTTTTACCCTCGAGCACATTCCTTATCATTCCATTCCTACCCAGTGGAATGTGATAAAATATGATGTAAATTGATTCCACATTTCACCATAGTACAGCTACTGTTTGCCTAAGTTATTTTTTATTATTAATTTATTCTTGTTACATCTCAAGGGTTATCCCATCCCTTGTATCCTCCCATTCTTCCCTCCCTCCCATTTTCTCCTTATTCCCCTCCCCTATGACTGTGACTGAGGGGGATTATCTCCCCCTGTATCTGCTCATAGGGCCTATGTTTTGTTGTTGTTGTTGTTTTGGTTTTTTTTGGGGGGTGGGGTTTGAGACAGGGTTTCTCTGTGCAGCATTGGCTTTCCTGGTCTCACTTTGTAGACCAGGCTGCCTCAAACACACAGCGATCCGCCTGCCTTGCCTCCTGAGTGCTGGGATTAAAGGTGTACACTGCCTATATTGTTAAAAACACAAATTTTAAGTCATTTGGTGGCTTAAGTCCTCAGGAACATCACCATATTGAGGTCTGAAGAACCCTGAGGATCTGAATGAGCCTATGGCCCTGAAACTCCTTTGTGTTACCAGATACATGCTCTGCCCTATAGAATGTACACTTCCATTGCGTTCAACACCTGTACTTACTAACACAGGTGTTACCTGCAATTCAAATTCCTGTTGTAAAGGAAAGTACAGCAGGCTTATCGGCTAGATGATACCAAGATACCAAACAGGGCGTATGGAATGAAAAAGGAGTAAGAACCATTCTATGATGGCATTCTTTCACATTTGCTATTGAATATATACTCTACTCTGAATTTATCAATATACCTAATGCAGAAAAAAAGAGATGTGCAGGATATAGTAGAATTTACAAGGCTTCTGTGAAATAAAAAGAGTGCTTTTGTGATCAAAACTGTCAAAAACACTCTCTTGGTTCTTATAGAATGCAGGTAAGATAATTTTACAGGTAAGATGTGGCTACTTTAGATAATGGGAAGAAAAAAGGTTGAATATAAGAGATGAGTTCTAAAAAGCAAAAACTTGTAAGACACTATCTCAGTCTGTGAGAATGAATAGAGAATCAAATGTCACCTTAAAAAAGAAGCTGGCAATGGCGGTGCACCGTTTTAATGCCAGCACTCAGGGAGGCAGAAACAGGCAGATCTCTGTGAGTTCAAGGCCAGTCTGGTCTACTACGAAGCAAGTCCAGGACATCCAGGACTACACAGAGAAACTCGGTCTAAAAATCACAAACAAATAAACAAAAGGCCAAAACTAACAAACAAACAAATCTCTACTCAAGAAGAAATAAACAGTGAAGTCTCAAGGTGAACTCAGCCAAAATTTGTTACAAAGCAAGTGGGGCTACAGTACGTGTCGCATTATGATGAGGTCCGTAATTTAGGTCCCAGAACCCATTTACCATATTTTTCGGACTATAAGACACACTTTTTACCACAAAGAGGGGAGGGCGAAGTTCGGGTGCACCTTATGGTCTGATTGCTGTTTTTAGTTTTTCTTGTTTTACTCCTCTAAAACCTGGGTGTGTCTTATGGTCAGGTGTGTCTTATAGTCTGAAAATATGAGAATAGTCCTCAAATTCTACAAATGCCTGTACTTCATCTTTACAGTGTTTAGCACCTCTTCTGGTCTCAACCCATGAAGGCACACACACACATATAGACACAGGGGACACACACACGTACACACAAACACACAAACACACAAGATACATGCTTTCATCAACCAGTCCAAAAAAAGGAAGAGTTGTCTTGCACACCACAACTTTATTTTACGTGACAACCACATTCTGACTGCACCAAATTTGTTGATGCTTTGTCTGCAAGATAGTAGAGCCACTGTGAGAGGCATGCTTCCCTAACCCTCATAGCTCAGAAAGTCAGGGCATGTGTAGAAACTGACTAGCAGCAAGATTTCTGCAGAAGATCTAAGAGTATTGTGGAGTGGGACTTACGTAGCCAGGAGGATGAAATCAGCCTTCAAAAATCCACTGAAGTCAGAAGTGGATGGTTTGAGTTTTTTTCAGGTGTGTGTGTGTGTGTGTGTGTGTGCGCGCGCGTGCGCACATGCACACACACACAAACGTGCAGGGCTAACAGACGGGCAAGTCTTATTTACAAGGATCTTGGAAGGGAAAGCCTTTAAAGGCAGAGGCTTGGGAGACGTGGAATCTAAGCAGTAGAATTGAATAAACATTGACAGTGCTGTAAACAACCAAACATATCTCTATTTGGAAAAGCAAGGAAAGGTTACACATCAGTCAGTCTCTTTAGCTGGAATAATAGAAAATTCTTGTTTGCAACATCCTCACGGTAAAAGGATCACAAAGTGTGAATTTAGGAGAGAAGTGCCGATACATGGATATTGAATAAAAATCACATTTATTCATGGGACCTCCTAAATACATATGATTCTCTGAAGTTTTCTGACAATAATACTTAATTTTCCTACCCTTTGTAGGAAGCAAGATTCACCAATTTTATCCACTAGAACATGTAGGTATTAATATACAAATTGGAGAAGTCACTAATTTTGTCACTTCTGAAATATTTTTACCATAGCCCACATACTATATTGACTCAGTTCTGAACTAATTATTGTCCCAGAAATGTACATCTCATACTTTCTTCTTTACTGTAGTAAGTGATTTTTAAAGAGGGTGCCATTTTCAGCTGAAACTGGCTTCTTACTATGGATGGAAACTTTTAGATTATTTCTTGTCTCTACAAAGAAAAAGTAGTTTCAGAGCTGAATGTTACCTGGAACACTGTCCCTATTACTCAAAAGATTCATGTGTGTTTTGCTCTCTTTCACACGCAATGCCAAATATTCTTTCTGCTACAGCAGAAGCCCTTGTATTAAACCCTTTCTCAACTCCTGAGGCTACCCAGACACACCATACCAGCAGCAGCATTCATGATGACCACTACCATTGTCACCTGGTCATCAGCAGCAAACAGTTCCATACCTAATATCCTTTATTTAAGCCAGAATTACTACTGAAGATGTGTTGGTTAACAAAGGCATAACGGCCATTTAGAGCCATAAATGAAAATATGGAAATACCAATGGCCCATTGAACTGTCATTGGTGATTATTTTTATACCTGTAAGAACTCATGAAAACATGAATATGTAATCCTTATTTCTTTACAAACTTGCATCCATAGATATAATCTTCTTTATTGAGAAATGATGTAGTGTAGTGGTTAGGCATCTAAGCCAAGGAGCCAGGTTCAAAGCCCAACTTAACCAGTTTTTAACAGTGTGTCAAAATTCTTTATATTTCACTTACTTCAACTGTATAGTAGTAACCATAAAAGGATTAAATAAATTAATAATTTTAATCCACAATGGAACTATTAGTAATATCAGCGTTATTTCCAAATTTGCTTGGCCTCAGTCACCATGATGTTCGGATATTATGAAACCTCTACCCCTTCCCTTACTTAATTCCTAGCCACCATATTCTGAAGAGACTGGTGTTCCATTAGAATACTCTGTTTTTTTCTCAAAGGCCAGTATGGGGAGAAAGCATGACCAACCTCTTTGTGAAATGGGAAATGAAGAATAAATTTTAAAACAGATATCAAAGCAAAGGTTCCTACCTCCTCTCATCTACTAAAAGATAATTATGAGGCCCCAGTTTGTATCAGAAATCATTTTCTGAGACATCCCTCTACCTTACAAATATCTGGAAGGGTTATTTGTTACAATGAGACATTGGGGGTTATCTGTATAACTAACCAAAAAATAAAGACAAGGAAATTTTGTAATTAATGAAGAGCCACTAATATTGAAAACCATAAAGATGAGAATGAAAGTTGGAGGGAGGAAAGTTAGGACTAAGCGCTCTGATTTTCACAATTAGTAAAATACTTTCTAATCCAGTCACTAACCTCTCACTCACCTTGATTTTCTACCCTCTTGGAACTGAGTGGTCCTTTGGAAGGGGATGATTTAGTGATGAATAAGTAAGTGTTTTGAAACAGTTGCTTTCAGGATTCTGCAACATCAGGACTCTGCCTGGTATAGCCAAAAAGCATGGCAATAGAGTGCACTTGGTCTATTTCAATAAGGCAGTCTGCTCCCGAGACACATATGTCCACAACATGAATCAGGAGAAGCTGATGAGTCTAAACAGGAGTGACTTTGGAACCAGTGGCCCAAGCAATGCTTAAAGGAACACATACTAGTTAGAACCTCAGTAGGGCATACAAAGATAGCGTTCTGCAGCCCCCGCTCAACTCCTCTCAGAAGTCATCAGTGTGCTCTCTTTCAAAACACAGCCTGAGTCATTCAATCCATGATGATGTGGCTCTCCTTCAAGTCAGAATGATTGTTGGGAATACCATGCTTAGACTAAATGTGTTAGTTGTTTCTGCTTTGGGGGCGGAGCCTCTGAATCTGCAGAAGGAATTTAAGAAGTATCAGAAATATCCCAAACCTGAAAATTAAAACATCAGAAATATCCTAAACCTAAGAATAAAATAGAGAACATAATATCTACTATCATTATCGTTATCTCCTGATAATGTTCTGAGCAAGATTAAATTTCACCCACAAGTCATATTCTTTCTGACCTCATTCTTCCTGGGAGCAGCTACAGCTGCACCACTCATAGATGTCTGATGAAAACAAGTGCAGAGGTCACTGGGTAATATTTTACACATAAAACTCTATGATACCCACTGTTTAGTGGCATGCTTACTGGTATTCTACATATTGGTAAAGTCTTTGAAATTTCATGAGGTAAAATTTGACAAAATCATTATAGAAAATATAGACAGAGTCTTAGTCTGAAATGCACCCAAAAGTGAAGTATTGACAATGCATGGTTCTAATCTTTCCCAGTGTCTTTGCTGCATAATGCAATTAAATCTCAATGATAAGGGCGTTTCCTAAGTAATGTGTGCCATAGCCCTAGTTGGAGTCAGACTTTTCCGGTTCTCCACAGACCATGCTGACTTTGGGTTTAATAAAAAGAACTTGAGACTCACTCAGCCTCAATGTAGAGAAATTAATTAGTGTAAATTCAACTAGAGATCTGTAAAAGTTTTCTGAATGGTTGATAATTCTATACATAGTAAGAAAAGGACCAAGAAGAATAAAGGAAATTAGACATATTCTAGATATGTCCATGAGTGTTTGAAGAATATCTAGCAAGCAGAAGATTCATCCTTTGAAATAAGAAACAACATGAAATATTAGTATTTGAAGTGTACACATACTAATTTTAGGGTATATTTGTGGTAAGATATTCTACTCCTAAATAACTTAAAGATATCAACTGGTAGACATATGATAATAAAACTAGTTTTCATTACAACTGAGGTCAAGTATCTATTAATAATCAAAAGACTTTATGATTAATTAAGGAAAAAGAAAAGTCTAAGATTGAAATCTTTAAAAAGATGAGTTTAATAGGTAAGCATCTCTAACTACTGCCTGTGAGAGGTGCAGAGTGCACGGGAAAGCAGGGTTTGGAAGAACAATGTTCTGTAAATGAATCATGTATCAAATCTGGACTCCACGTCCTGGTGGTAGAGGGAAATCCACAAGAATCCATCACAACTGTTCTGTTACTGAATTTTAGAAAAGGAAGCAGTGTCACAATGACATCACGATTAAAGAAAAACTATAAGCAGAAATAACACACAGCAACTCTTAAATCACATCAATAAGGCCTTAAAGCTTTGAGTAACTGTAAACCAGGAAACAAAGAGTAAAGACATAGCTCACAAAATGTCATTATTTCCGCTGGTAAAGAATAAGCAATATTTAAATGCAAAGGAAAATACAGGTAAGTATAAATAGATTTTAAAAGAAAGCTGTAAGTATTACTAAGTGTGATACTTCAAACACAACTCTAAAGCAAAACAAAACAAAACAAACAAAAACCCTGAAGAGTGGCATTCAAGATGATTGGGTAAGCCCAGTAGAAATCTCTGAGGTGAGGCAAAGGGAAAGGATCCAGGTAGGGAATCATACAACATACTGGTTCTCTGGAAGGAGAGAACACTCATGAAGCCAGGGTCAAAGGGGCAAAGCCAAGAAACTAGAAAATTGTACCATAATCTTTCTGAAGGCCATTACTTGTTACATATTTTAAAGGGACAGTCAAGTGTATGTCAGGTGTATGAGCTCTGAGAACAATTGACATCCAAATGTAGATGACTCATCTCTGCTGGAAAGCATCCAGCTACAAATTCTAAAAGTAACACAGAGGTGAGACCTTGAGTTTGTAGATCAATGTAGATGTGCTTTTAAACTGCCACAGTTCTAAACAATTTGAAATTTGCCAGAGAGAATTTCCCACAACTGCTTATGAACAGAAGCCAGGTGAATGTTTCTTTCACAATGAAGTCAAATGCCAGCAAAAAGCATTAGACAAATGGTGCTTGAGCCAAGCCAGAAACAGCTCGGTGAAGAGAAGAGAACACTGGGTGGGACGGAAGAGCACACCACACTATTGACAGGCATCTAAAGCCTCTGTTCACAAATATAGTGGGGTTTTTGAGAGATGGATTGAGAGGTAAAGACACCTGCCACTAAGCCTGACAATCAAGATTTGATTGCTGAAACCCATGTAATAGAAGAAGACAAATAACTCCAGAAAATTGTCCCACGTCCTCTACAGGCTTCCAAGATACTTACAACCGCACACATTGACACATAGAGCAAATAAATAAAAGTGTAAAAATGAATACAAATAGCCTAAAAACTATGAATGTAACATTTAAATAATTCCTAATTGTTTCATGGATCTTCTTGCTGTAGGTATTTTATTGTATATTGTGTAATAATATAAATATATGTCAAAAAGAGAAATAATAAAAAATAAATAAATAAGCAAAGAGTACAATAATCCGAGAAAAAATATTCAATGAAATAACTAGGTCTGATTGTCAAATAATAGCAAGAACTAATAATTTCCCTGATCTCCCTATAATCCTAGCCACAGGCCTCGGTGTTTCCTTTGTAGATGCTCAATGCTGTCAGCTGTCTTCCTCCCTCAGAGTCTTGGGTCCAAATGAGTTCATGTATAGAACAGCACTTTGTAGAATGTAAGTTGCTGTGAGCTCAAAAGTAGTTGGAAAGAGATCATGGGTTTGTAACAAGAGTGTATCACTGAACAAGGAAACAACTGGATTATCCTTCTAGTCAATTTTTTATGGCTTCAAAATACTATTATGGTCACAAACCAAGAGCAAATTAAATGTAATGCCTTCCTATGTTAAAAATAAAAGCATTCGCCAAATGTTGTTTTCAAGAAGAGGGTATTGATGAATAAATTATGGTACAGGCCGCTATATAACCATTAACAGAGAACAGAGATACAGTAGTTGAATGCCTAATAACATAAAAATTAATAATATACCACTAAAGGAAAATAATAAGTCAAAAGATATGTCAAAGCTACAATCCCAATTTGTTAACTTATATACATCTTTGAATGTGAGCTGGGAATGTTGTATAACAAAAATCATTAGTGCTTCTCTGGTATTTAACCTGTTTAATTTTCCACTACATTCTTGTATTTTGTGGGGCTTTCTTATTCTTCTACAATGAGTACATTTAGAATAAATACTACTCACTGATGATGAAATTTCTAAAGAAACAAGCCAGTCTTTAAAGCACATCAGAGAAAACTGTAGCTTCACTCATTCTAAGAATGTAAAAACACGAGCCTCACTTCAGAATGCAATGGGAAGTACTTCAAAGTTCCTTCAGTGTTGCCAAGGTTTATTTAACAATATTTTCTCACTATATATTATACAAGAACAGAACTAAACAGATGGTCTACATCGGGAATCCAGAAATCGAGGAACGCTCTCCTCGCCGTACCTACTTGTCACACACTATGTGGCACATATTCTCTACATGCACTCCTCACCCTGGAACTCTTTGTCACCTCATTAAGATACATATGTAAACCACACACAGGACCTGTATGTTAATACCGTCCCGCAGAACACATAAATGTGCCTGTGTGTTCATACGAGGGCTTGATAGAGACAGCCATCTTATTGCGTAAGCTATAGACTCTAAGATCTATAATCTTGGGAATAGGGAAATGGGTCAATAACTAGGAGTGGTTGCTGCTATTGTAGAAGACCTGTGTTTAGTTTCTTAAACCTATATGGTGGTTTAAAACCATCCATAACTCCTGTTTCAAGAAATATGATGCCTTCTTCTGTTTTCTGAACATATGAGGCACACATATGATACAGGAAAACACTCATACACATAAACATAATGAAATATTTTTAAAACAATAAAACAATAGTCTTGCCTCCCATATTTAGTAGATTTTATGTATTTTAAAAAAAGTTGTTTCAGAGTTTATGATTTAAAAAAAAAAATTCAGGCCTGAATTTGACTCAGTATTCTGTATGCAAATGGTCTCTGTGTACCAAATTTGTTCTGCAGCCACTGCATTTCCTTCATGTCACTTCCTTCCTGTGCTAATCAAAGGCCCTTTATTTCTTTAAGGATCAAGCACAAATGGTTCAGTCTGGCATCCAAGGTCCACTCTGTTTCTGAAAGCTTCTTTGGCAATCCTTACCAACATAAGTCCTTAACTCCCTTTAGGCCAGAATCTGTAATACTTGAGAGAGAGAGAGAGAGAGAGAGAGAGAGAGAGAGAGAGAGAGAGAGAGAGAGAGAGACAGACAGACAGACAGACAGACAGACAGACAGACAGACAGACAGAGACACAGAGATAAAGGCATGGAGACAGAGACAGACACAGAGACACAGAGAGATAGAGACACGGAGAGACAGAGACACAGAGATAGGCAGACAGTGAGACACACACACACACACACACACACACACACACACACGGGGGGGGGGGAATTTCTCATTTTCCCTTTGTCATTCTGTCCTACCACCAAGCTTAGTTCCATGGCCAGGATACAGTGTCATCATTCATCTTCTCTCAATTAATTTTCCAAATCACTCTTTGTTACAATTTATCATTTTTCATCTATCGATGTTCAAGAAAAAAAATTAAGAATATTGACTGCCGACAAATTTATATTGAATGAACTTAGTGTCCACTTCTATAAATTATCACGCAAATCAGGTTCAATGTGCCAGCAAGAGCTGATGCTATGGTTTTTGTGACTAGATTGTAAATACATGATGCTGCCAACAATTACCAAAAAAAAAATATGTTCATTTTTAATCTGGTCATGCAAACAAAAGAAAGTCAGCAAGATGATATGATCCTTTAAAAGCTTTGCAAGGAATTGGTTTTGTCTGTACGTGCTTGATTCTAATAAGAGTGTATTGCTTTTAGAATAGTAGTTAATTCCATTGCTTTGCTAATTAAGACTAGACTTCTCCCCAATCAGAGTAAAATCATAGACTCATCTAATTTTTAGAACTCAAAGGCACCTTACAGGTTATTTCTAGAATCAGAGAGTGGCTTGCCCAAGGCCACGTAGGTGGAGAGTCAAAGAGGATTCTTGTGTTTAATTCTGTAAGCTGTTCCCACTTAAAAGATTGGCTACATTAGGAAGCAGCATGCAAAAGGAAGTGCCTGTTCTGGAGACAGGTGCCAAGGCTTCAATGTCAGCTCCTCTTTAAACTGATTAACGTCTCCATCCTCAGCTGTTGTAAGAAAGTACTGTACCCACAAATATCTTGAAAACTCTTGGGTTAAGGTTCGAGTTTGGTGATGGGAAATAGCCACACACAGCCCTTGCAAACTCGGATCCACTGGCTAGCCTGTTTCATCTGAGATCTCAACCAGACCCCAAGGATTCTGCCTCCATCCCCTCAATGCCTTCAGTCTATTACAACAGCTGCAAACTTCACCTGAGTGCCTAACCACATTTTCCTAATTTAATAAAAATCCAAGCAGGCTTTCCCCCAGTCAAGCTCTTCCTTTCCCTAGAAGGAGGTTTGAGGCCTTTTCTGGAAACTCACACCCCTGCTTTAACTCTCTAGTCTTTCCCTATGCTTCCACCTTGCAAGGGGCCACATGAGTCACTACTACCCCTCTGGGTTCCAGGGCTAGGCATTCCACACCCTTCAGGCTTTCCCTCTGTCCTTTTCTTCCTCTTTGGGTATTGCCCTCCTTCTGCAGACTATGGTTTTCTTTGTAGTACACCGCAGCCTTGGTACTTTTCCTTTGGCTATTGTAGCTCTGTATTGCTGCTTTTTACATATCTGAATCTCACTTGTTCAAACTCTAATTCTGCATCAGTTGACTAAGAGAATACATTCTTACCTCTCCAGTCTAAGGTACGGCTACCTTAAATATGTTATATAGCCATAGTACCCTAAGCTCTCCGACATTATATTCCATTACAATGGTAATTCATTTATTATCCCTTGAGTAGCTGTCTCTCTTGCTATAAGGTTTATGAGAGTGTTGACTTGAAGACTAATAAATATTTATTGAAGGAAGGAAAAGAGCCAGAAAGGAAGGGAAGTCTATTAGTTGTTATTATTATTTTTTTTTGCATTTCCACCCACTTTTCTGTAATCTGTCCTTTGTTTATAACCAGACTAAATGACATAACTACCTATTTTTCATATAGCTCACATCATAAACACAAAAATAACTTTAAGCCCACAGAATGCCCGCTCTCCTTCCTCCTCAGCACAAACCACATTAGTGCCTAATGGGAAAGATAGGAAATTAAAATTTCAGTGACAAAACCATCATCGTTAGTGAGATCAACTTTCAGCCTGCATCTGATATGTTAGCACAAGCTTTGGTTAGGTCTCTGGGATTCATCTTACCCTGTCACATTAGGGAAAAGCAGCAAGAGACAGGCTTTTGCTCTTCCTACACAGACAGAAAGTGCTGAGCAAGAAGCTGACATGGACAGGCATTGTCCAGACTAGATATGGCCCAGGCAAAACAACCCTGAAATCACCCCAACATAGCTAATATGGGCAGTGTCCAGACCAGACAATGACCCAATCAGAACACCCCCAAAATTTACCCCCAAACATGTAATATGGCCTTCTTCCTAGCTGTGTGCTGTACACCTCTAGAAATTAGTTCTAGCTTACTGTCTACCATGGGAGTACAGGTTACCTTTTTTCCATTAATTAATTTATTTATTCACTTTACAGGTTGATCACAGGCCCCCTTTCTCTTCTTCATCCATTCCTTCTTACGTCATTCTATTCTCCCTCCCGTTCTCCTCTGAGATAATGAGGGCATTACCTTTTAAAGGAGAGAAATGGAGGCAGGCATCTGCATTAAAGAAGACATGCACTTGGGTTATTCTTGCTTCCTCATTCATCTGAATCAAAAACTAAGTTACACTGTTGGTTTAAATGTACTCAATGCTACACTTAAAATTAGAGTAAAATGCAGCCCTATAAGTGGTACCTCCAGAAAGCCCCTTAGTATCACTATTATTTCAGTGAAAGACAGTCCTTATTTATAAATATCAACAATGCTAGCATATAATATTTCATTTAGTTTTGGACTGGCCTTATTTTGTAATAAAATGAGAAAGGAAGGACCTCATTGAAAGGAAGGAATGGAAATTGTTTGAGCAGCAGAGTTCTGGTCTACTGCCACCTCAGCAAGATTTATTAATCTTGGAGATTCTAGTCTCATTTACTAAACAGCAGTGATTCGCACAGAGTTGCATAGCCACAGTGGCAAAGTTAATTGAAATCTAGATCCCCTAACACTTCTTCCTTCCTTCCTTCAGCAATTTCTCAGTACTGCAAGCTAAACTATTACGTGAGATTGTTGTAAGCTTATGGAAAATGGAAACAAAGGTGGTTAGCATGGAAATAAAAGTGGATGTGTGTTTTGTTTTGTGTTTTGGCTTTTGCACTTTGAGCAGAGTAAGAGCGCAAAGCAGCTTGCGTAACCCGATATCAATACTATAGTCTCCTCAGCATTAAATTAGCACTAGGAGCTCAATATGGCTCTCACCCAACTCCAGAGAAAAGTGGAAAAAAGATGAAGGAAGAGAGAAAGAGATAGCTGTGAACACAGGTAAATTCAATTCAGACTGTTGCAGAAAGCCAGATAATTCCTTTTAATTTACCTCATTATCTTCTTCACAGAAGCAAATAATGCCTTCCAAGAGGCAAATCATGTATCCAAACACTAAGCAAGCATTGGTACCCTGAACTAATCAGGAAAGTGAGGCCCACATGAGACTAACACATCTATTTCACCAGGCAACAATTCCAAAGGAAGCCAAGGTGTTCTCCTGCCATCTCATGTTCTTTCCATGTGATCAGCTTGGCTATGTAATGTCCAGAGTGAGTCTACTGATACTGACAGATAGATGTTGTCAAAGGGTGAAGGATACAGAACAACACAAGAATTCATGAACATATTATAACAGAAGAAAATATTTACTTATTAATATAAGTATGCCATGTGGAGTAAATGTATAGTGAAGAAAATAATCTAGGTAGGAAAAAATGAAAAGTCAATTCACAGGAAAACATAGTTATTTTGATAAAAGACAGAATAGTTCCAGATTAGACCACGACTATGGAAAATGAAATGCAGACCTCTGATGCTGAAAATTATCAAATGAAAGGATCCCTAAGGTGTTATGGACAATTGTTTCATTTCCATGTTAGACTGTATCTTTGTACATTAATAAAATACTTGCAAATGACACCCACACTTTCAGCACTCAGGGCTATAATTTGAGCCACAAATTGTATATAATTAATGATCATCACCAAATCTGCAACAAGATATTTTCAACTACCTCAAATAAATAAATAAATAAATAAAACCTAGATAGAAAACAACCCTCTGAGGAAATTTTTTTTTTCAGAATGTGAATGTATTATTTTTAACCAAGTAGTAACAAACGTATACTTGAATTGTGTTTTACACAAAAGGACTTAGGCGCTCTCTACTCAGTGGTCATTGAATTGTTTCTAGGTTATTGCTGATGACAGGACTAATATCAACGTTGACATCTAGCAGAAAGATGTATCTGCAGATGGTGCTTTATACCTACAGCGCCTCTTACATTGTTACGTTCCTTCAACATGACACAGTGCACACCGTTAGGACACCATGCCACTTCAACTCTCTAAACAGGTTTCTTATAGGATCATCTTGCCTGAAGATGCTTTCATAAACCCACAGAAGGGCTTCACCAATTCATCTTTTGCTGGAATCAGTTGGAGAGTGGGGTAATTAGCAGGGCCATGAGCAAGTCACAAGGAGAGAGCCATGGGAGGATGCTACAAGTGTCTGGAGGAAGGGCTCACATCCTGAGCAAGTCTGCAGCTCCCACACAGAGCAGCTTGTGTGAGACTCCCCTGAGGGTTGGCTGTACACTCTCTGATGCCCTAGAAGCACACTCCCCTCTTCTGTTGGCCACTAAACAATCCAAATACGGCTCCAGGCAGAAGCCAAGGCGACCTTCATGCCCAGATGAACCAAAGATGGGGGTGGGGTGCGCCAAGTGGAGTTCATCTCCTCTACAGTCCTCAAAGGGCACACAGCTAGATCCATTCCAGATGCCAACGCGAGGACAGAGCCAACCTTGGAGCACTGTGCTGGCTGCTCTTTGGCTCTGAATCTGGAGCATGAGAAGGAAGGGACAGTTGCCAGATGACAAGGAGACCCAGCCAGATCTGAGCCAATGAAACAGGGGGCCTCAAAATAAACCAAGCAGAAAATGGACAGTCCTAAATAAGGTGGGCTTTGTTGTCTAACTTGGGTTTTTTCCTTTCATTCAAGAAAAAAAGTCAGTTGAACTGTTTCTTTCTGCTTCTTTAAGGTTGCAGGAAAATGAGAAGATAAGAGTACAACCACAGATTTCTAGGAGTTCCTTTGAGGAGCATAGACACTTTCCAAACTAGGTACATAAATACAATGTACACAGTTATCAGAATACCAAGACAAATGCAGCTAGCCACGATGTAATCTTATCATCAGCTTGCCATCGCTTACATGTTAGAAACTGTCCCTGCCACCGATATCAGAAGGATATTGTGTGGATGATGATTATCTACTTTATGAAAGTACTGTGGAGTATTTGGAGAATCACAAGAAAAGCTATTGTTTTGTTTTTTTTTTATTTACTCATATGTAAATATACCTTGACAAACATGGACAACCTATTTCAAAATAATGATAGTGATCAACACATTAGCTCTGTGAGCCAGAACGTAGAGAGCTTACCAATATAGTGTCAGCTCCGCCTATGGTTACAGAGTAATAACCTAACTTTGTAGACTGTCCCCTGGGGCTAATCTGAATTATACAGTAAATATCCCTACACTTCAGAAACACATAGTGTAGGACACATTCAACATTTTGAGCAAATGGAATCTAATAAAAATGAGCACCAATAACAGCATTCATCTGTGAATCCATGAAAGTAATCAGGAGAAACAGCAGAAATATCCTGCTGCAGATGGAATGCATTTAAAAGAGCCACACACTCTGACTCTGTGTGTGTGTGTGTGTGTGTGTGTGTGTGTGTGTGTGTGTGTGTGTGTGTTGCACCTCCATGGACTCATGTGGGGTAGAGGCATAGAACACTTCCCCTGACAGCCTTCCCTCAGATGTGTAGGATGACAGAGGAATGAGTATGTATGACAAGTGTTTGCAGTGAACCTCTTTTCCCTTTTCCTCACAATCATCTGGCTGCCTGACCTTCTTGCCCTATGGAGCCTATTATGTAAAGCTACCACTACCTGTTTTTTACCACCCACCAGGGGATTTTCATGCTTTGAGAACTGGGTACACTTCCTCCCATGAGTCACTGAATTCTGTTTAGCGACCCTTGAAAGCTCCCCCCTTTTGGAAAGGATATTCTCAGCAAGAAAAACTACTTTGCATAGATAATGATACCATGCAAATTCTCAATGTAGGCAGCAATAGTCTTACTGAAGAAGACTGTAGGGATGTGCTTTTTTTTTTTTTTTTTTTTTTTTTTTTTTTTTTTTTTTTTGAGATCTTCTGGAATATAATGATCTGTTCTGGTCTCTCACCTGACCTCACTATTCTTCATAAGTACCACCTGACATTAGCTCAGCATTTCCCTCTGCCCTTCACTCATGAAACCCTGTGACTGTGCAATGAATATTCCACAGCTTTATTCATACTTAAGAGAGATGTGTAGTGACTTACTGTTTTATCTAGAGAGTAAGTTCCTGGTTAAATAAAAGAAGAAAGAAAAAGATGACCCTCACCTATTGAAATAATAGTCACATTGTTGCTAATATCTCAATGTAAAATTAAATAAAAGGCTGAATTGGAAGAACACCAGAAATCATAGAGGAAATACTGACAGCACCGAGGGAGGAAAGAAAGAGAATAAAATGGAAATTTTCAGCTTCCAAAGATGGGTTGGAATACTATTTTTTATGCAGATATGTTTTGTCAAAGAACTATGTATCACAAGACCTAAGATTTTAGATAAGAAAGAAGGGGCCCAGTCAGTTCTGAGATGAAGTTTTTAGAACCTGTAACTTGTAATTGTGTTGTGGGTGAGTTCCAGCTGTCACTCTGTGTGTATTTCAAAAGGGAACTTCGACATTGCATTTATTTACTTGCAATGATTCAACTAGTAAACAGCCAGGAGTCTATTCTCATTTCCTTTGGCAAAAAGGCTCTATAGCTACACAAAATATCTCTTAGCCATGAAAAAAAAAAAAAAGGAAACCCACAAATGTAACATTAGCAAGCAGCTGTCAGAAGAAAATCAAGGGAGGATTGCCAGTCTGGTCATTTCATGGTAAGTATTCCTGAGACTCGTGTGTGTGTGTGTGTGTGTGTGTGTGTGTGTGTGTGCGCGCGCGCGCGCGCGCGGGCGCGCAATGAAAAGACTTGCATGTTCAGTATTGAGAGAAATGTAAGCGGTAGAGGTCCTAATGCTGGCAGGATGCCTGGGCATGAAGGGGCAGTAGAACCGTCAATGGTAGAGTGAAATAGCAGGCTCTCAATAGCTAATTGTATTAGGCTCTTCTCACTGGTGGGAAGGTTGAGCTAGAGGGACTAAAAGAACCACAATGTATTCTTGTTTTGGAATGATTTTGTGTACTGTAGGTATACATTACATATATGAGGGCTCCGGGTTTCCAGCTTTAAGTGAGATGCAAAGACTATGTATGTGTTTGCATTTTAACCTTCGTGAATTCAATTCACTTCACAGTCTCCCCCAGACACAGAACCAAGACATTCTCAAAGTAAACACCCAGTATTAGCTATTCAATCCCCCAAGCATGAAACGGTCGGACCATTCAGAGCCAGCAGCTATTAACCCGTGAATTCTCAAGTGCATATATTTTCTCTCTCTCTCTCTCTCTCTCTCTCTCTCTCTCCTCTCCTCTCCTCTCTCTCTCTCTCCCACACCACACACACACACACACACACACACACACACACATTTCCTTCTCCCCTCATCACTCCCACATCTAGGGGCAGAATGATGTAGGGGTTGTTCTGTCTGGAGATTCAGGTGCCAGGTGCCAAGCGACTACCCAAGAACCTCCTAAAGTTAACGCCAATCCCCTCTTGGAAGAGCAGGAATGCAGAGGTAACAGCACCATGGACACAGGGACAGCAATACTAAGGCTGTACTTGGAGTTTACAGAGGAGCAACCCCGTGTCCCCTCCACTAACACACACACACACACACACACACACACACACACACACACACACACACACACATCACCAGCACCCGCACCTCTCTGCCCCCCAGGCCAGCTCTGGATCTTCCACCACTAGCAGGGATATTGCAGTAAGTCTGCAGGCTCCCACTCATCTCAGGACCCAGCCTGGATCACAGCACCAGCGGTTGAAGCATATCACCGGACTTGTCATTAAGCCAGAATCTGTGTAGACCCAGAGCGCTGGTGACCCCATCGAGCATCCCAGAGCCACCGGCGGCTGGAGGGGGCGCGCGGGGTCGCCACAGGCTCCCCCTACCTTGCAGTGAGAAGAGGGACAGGAAGAACCCCAGCACCCAGACGCTGTGCAGCCAGTAGGTCCTCATGTTGCCGAGCGCTCCAGCCGTCTCTTCTCACTCCTCCTCTCTCTAGTAAAACGCGCCGCCGCTCGCTTCCCTTGGTTTCCCTCAGGGCTCTCCTGGCTTTGGCAACCAGGACTGAGCAGGCTCCCGCGAATCTCAGCACAGCCTCGCTCTCCTTTCCCAGAGCGCGAGCCTGGGTCCTGAAGGATGCTCGCAGTCCGAGCCTGCTGTGAACACAGTCTCCTTCCTCGAGCTCTCCCGCTCTCTTCCTTCCTACCCTCCTCTCCCTCACTCCCCTGCAGCTCCAACTAAATGAGACTGTACTTAAACAAGCAAGCGCCTTATAGGACCCAGAGCCCAGCCGAAAGGGCCCCGCTACTGCCATCTAGCGCGCACAGCCTGGCAGCGCCGCGGCCCTGCGTTTGCTTGTGTGCGCGAGGTCGATCCAATGCAGCTGAAGTCCTTTCATCTCAGCAAACACAGGTGAAAAGCCCTTGTCTTCTTAAGACCTTGACTTAACCTTGTCGCCCCAGCCCTCTGACTTTCTCCCCTGCACCGGGAAAGTCTTGGAACTCACCATCCAAGCGTCTTTCTATCTCGTAGTTCCCTTTCTCTCTGCCATCTCTCTCTCTTCTTACCCCCAAAGACTGCATGAAAGCCTCCTCCAAATGTCACAGTGACCTCCACCTTGAGATTCCAGTGGCCATCTGAAGGCGCATCCTATCCAATTGTCATGCTGCATTACACAGTCTTCCCAATCCTCTGCATGTGATTTTGAAACACTAGATCAGAACATTTCTGACATGGCTGACCTTATCTATCACAGGTCCCGGAGATCTCCTTTGATTACATTGTCTGTCTTCTTGTTTTAATCCCTCTAAATTGAAGTTATTTAGAGCGAAAACACAACTGCTCTGGGTACTCCAAGATGAGAAACCTACCCAACTCACCTGCTTCTAAGTACTGAGAACAAATTCCCAGCAGGGTACCAAACATCTCCAGCGAAATGAATGAGTCAGGAGCAGAGGCCAGTTAGGCCTCCTCTAAGTCACAAGATTGCAGGAAACTAGGATTTTACATCTGTTCCCGGAATTTCCACTGTCTGAAGACCCCAACGAAACCAGAGAACTTCTGAATTCCATTTTATTCACCGATGAAATTTAATATTTGAATTACATGCTCATGATGATGTCCATGGCTCCTTTAAATTCTGCATGTAATATCTCTGCCATATTTCTTACCTTGAGGTTAGTAGCACATTGTACCAGTTGATTCCTTGCTGTGGGAGGCTACCTTGTGCACGGGATGCTCAGTTTTTGAAGACTGAAGACCATCATCAACCATGTAAACTACACATGTGGGGAGCAAAACTGCCCCTGTGGGGAATCTCTGCTTTATATCCACGGCTATTCCTTTGGGAACTACTCCCTGTCTTAGTTAGGCTTTCTACTGCTGTCATAAAATGGCATAAACAAAAGTATTTCAGGAAAGAAAGCTTATGGTCTATCATCCAGGAAGTCAGGGCAGGAATTCAAAGCAGGATCTGGGAAGCTGAGGACTTGGAGGTTTGTTGCTTCTTAGCATGTGTCACAGGCTCTTCCTGCTTTCTTATACCACCCAGATCCACACGTTCATGGCTTAGACTACCCACAGTGAGCAGGGCCTCCCACACCAATCCTCTGTTGAGGGGATGACATATAGGCTTGCATACAGGCCAATCAGACAAGGGCCTTGAGGTTTTCCTCCTCTCAAATGCCTCTAGTTTGTGTAAAGTTGACCTAAAACTAGCCAGCACAATGGGTCTCTTTCAACTGGGCACATTCAAACATGTCACCGTACAACAACAACCTTTCCTTTTTTTGTTTATCCCCAAGATCTCATGTTCACTTCAATAACACAATACAAAATATTGCAAACTTAAAAGTTCCACAGTTTTTTAAAAATTTCACATACTTGAAAAGTCTAGTCCAAAAAGCATACACAAACTCTTTCAAAGTAAAAGTCTCTCTAAAATAGCCAATTTTCCCCTAAATATACCCAAAGTCTTTTCAAACGTTTAAGACATCTCTAAAATCCCAAAGTTTTTAATTGAAAACTCATGAAATATAATAGTCATAAAATAGTTAAATACTTCTTCTCAGTTTTAAAAACTTGAACTAGAATTACATCACTTTCCTCCTTCCTTCATCACTTCCTTCATCACTTCCCAGCTTGCCTCCCCATTCCCTCCCACTCAAAGTCGATAACCTCTTCATCCCAAAGGGAAGAAGCAGAACACCGTCACAATCACATCAGAGCAAAACAAAAGTCCAAGACTGTAAGTCTCAGTGTCAGACTGGTGGAGCTCTCAGTCTTCCAGGCTTCAAAAGGATTGAGGCAGCATACATAGTGTGTCTCATAGTGTCAGGCCGGCCCCACTTCATATCTGCTACCACCTTGGTCATCATCCCATGGTACCAGCATCTTCAGAACTCTGGGATGTGCTATGCAACATGTTCCATCTTCACCAGTGGCTTTCCCTGTGTTCCTTTCAGGGCCTCTGACTCTGCCACATTGTGACAAGTCTCAAATTCCCTTGTAACCCCTTCAATCCTGCCGCTTCCACAGCAACTGAAGCTGCGTCTTCGCTTATGGCCTTTCTTGCCTTTCACAGGGGCTGTCCCTCAGCTGTTAGCTAGGACCCCATCCATGCCTTCAAACCAGTACCATGGGGGAGACTTTCACATATTTCCAAATCTGGCCACCAGCACAGCACAGTACACAATTGTTGTCTCCTCTGGACCACAGCTTCTGTGTGCTGACCCTAAGGAGATGCTTCAAAGAAACTTTCACCTCAAGGATTCAGGACTCTTAGTCACTGTTAATGTCTCAGTGCCAGGTAACCAGCACCAATTGTCCCAGGAAAGCAAGGGTTTCACATTTGTGGTTCTGCTTGCTTCTTAATCGAGCCAACTCTTCATACCCAGCTTACCAGAAACACATTTTTTAAAGTCCCAAATATTGAATATGACCAATAGTCTTAACTTCACTCTGAAACATGACAAGCCAGGCCATCAACATCTGCATAGATCTCAACATTCTTATCTTCCATGCAAGCCAATGCTTGCTTGTAAGTGTAAATCATAAAGAAAAAAAAAAAAGCTTACACATTCATATTGCAATTGTTCAAATGTCCTTATGAAAAGTTTTCTTAAATGTAATATATGCCTAGAAACTTCTTTCATAAATATTATTTCCTAGGGGCAAGAATATGTCATATCATCTTTCTTCTTGTGTCTTTTATTTTATTTCAGGGACACTGTTTGAAGCAAAGGAAAGTGGTTCTCAAATTGACCAGATAAAGCTACATATTGAAATCTCATAAACAGACTCCATTGAGGCCATATGCCTGGAGGCTTTGACTTGGGTGGAGATGGAGCTACAGGCAGCTATGCTACATTAACAGAGCTCAGTAACCTGGAACCTAAAGTGTGTGTGTGTGTGTGTGTGTGTGTGTGTGTGTGTGTGTGTGTGTGTGTTCTATTAGAAAACTCTGAGTGTGACACTTCACTTAGGTTCTATAAATTTCATTTCACATAACAATAGAAATGGTGTATATAATATCACAGTGAAAGGCATAGCTATGTATGGGCATATTGTACAATTAGGTAGAAATTGTTTTCTTCCCTATCATAACTACAACTACTTCTATATCTGCACCCACAGCTACAGTCTGCATCATCAGTACAGCTAAAATCATAACTATTTTGGTTATAAAACTACCTATGGCATAAAAAATAAATCATAGACATAGAACCCTTCATAGCATTTTACCCAGAGGCATCTAATTCCCTTTCCTACATCTGTCTTCCAATCCAGCTGAATCTCAAGGTTTATAAAACCTGTCAACTTCCATTGCTAATGTGCAGTGATGGGATTGTAATTTGCTCTGGGAAGCTTTCTTCCACTACAGTTAAGTCATTTACACTCTAACAAATGATGTTCTTTTTGGGTTCAGAAATTTCTAGACATCTGCCCACTCCTCCCACCCGCTTTAGATGGATTCTCTTCTGAGTAACAGAAGCCAAAAAAAAAAAAAAAACAGGATGTGGGGAACACCTTTCCTTCTAAGTCCAATTAGGTTCAAATCTGTAAAAGTGCCCTTTGACCAGAGACCCCTTAAGATGCTCTGCTGAGGCACTGAACCATAAAATAAAGAGATGGTTATTTTAAGTGGATGGCTTGCCTATTTTCACTTTTTCTATGTTAGAGCTGGCCCTGGTCCTTCAGGGAGATACCTATGTGCAATACTTACTTCCTGCCTACATCACACCCTGAATGCCTGACTTTAAGCAAGAGAAAGTGATACATACCATAACAGACTTTGGAATCTGGTCTGTGAGTTTCTTTTGACTGGTTCATTGGCAGTTAGCATATTTACACCGATTTCAGCAAGGGCTGCACGGTCTTTGTAGAATCAGAAATGGTGAACAAGAATGTAGATTTTCACATGTGTCTTAAATAAAACTAACTCTAGAGTAAAAAGCCTAAAGAAAAAAGTAATAGTGTTGGTTTAATAGTAACACCTGCCTTTGGAGAGTGGTTTCGTGTGCACGGTCTTGGTACAGCCACATAGAGATTTGTAGCAACAGAGAACTCATTTTCTTGCTTTAATTATTTTACTCTTGAACTTTACAGCTTAAAAAAGAAGAAGAAGAAAAGAAACCCTGAAATTCCATATGTCAAGAAACTAAACAGAACGTTAAGGAAAAAAAAATTCTTTTGCTCACTGGGACTTTAGATGAAGTAAAAATTTGGAAGAGGAATATACCCATCTATAACATCAAAAAATCAGACAGATATGAAACTCAACTCCTCAGAGAGCCAGTCTTTTCTAGATCTCCTTGAGAAACCTGGGAGGACCAATTGAAACAGCATGTATATAGACTGTTTCCAACCCTCATTAAGTATTCTGTGAGAATTGCCCCGGACAGACATTAAATTTCATTACTTTATCCTCTGCCTTCTAGTCTCACTCTCCCTCCTCCTCTTAAAAGAAAGACTAAGGCTTCCAAAATACAGGCAGTGGGCCCAAGTCACACAGCTAAACAAAATGCAGGGCTCCCCTCTTCTGATCTTGACTGGGGGATCTGCTTTACTTCACTACTTTGTTCCACATGTTGGAATTTCAAGCCATTTACATAGAGAATGAAAACCACTAGCATTTAAAAATGTAGACTGACCAGTGAACTTTACTTCAACATGTGATCATTTGAGGTGAGATATTTGACCCTGCCCAGGAAAGAATGTCACTGAGATGGGTGGGCTGGCAGGTGTCAGAAATGAAGAGACATAATAATCCCCCATCTGATTCCAAAATACTTATTTTCCCTTAAAATATCTCCATTTGCAACTGAAAAGAAAGCAAGCTCTTCTGGCTGAAGAAATTGCTTTTGCCATTAGGATGCAAATGGCCAAGCAAATTTGTTACCCAATAAATCTTTTTGGGCATTATAAAGACATAGTCTTTGAATTTGTAAAGCCTAAGCTTTAAAAACAAATAATACAAAAAAAAAGTTATAAACTTCAGAACTATATGACATTTTTGTATGCAAGGCTTGTGAAGGCCAAACACCCTCTTAAGAAGAAGAAATTGCACTACTGAAAAGCAGTTACGATGACTTCTTGATCTTTCTAGTTGCATTGTACTTTTTGTGATTGATGGAGTACCTTAGCTGAATTGACGGTTATGAGAATCTCATTTCTTCATTCCTGATAGCTGGTAATGCTTCTTGCCTAAGAAGACAGTATAAAAACATGCCACTTTTGGTTTGCCTACCAGAAGTAGGGGACAAGATCCTATTGCCAAAATATCATATGTCTCAGGTGCCGGGCACAGAGTAAATCAGGCTGGGGCTGAAGTGGAAGCTTCTTCCTTGCTGGGGGAGAAGTGGTTCCAACAGTCTTACTCCGATGTGAAGCTTTGTGCATCCGGTGTGCTCATCGTGCTTGTTGCGCTATTGTACCAGGGAGCTCGCCTTGTACGCAAGCAACCTGGGCCCTGGTACGGTGTTGACAAATCTGCTATGGGGGCAAAGAACCACTTCCTAGTTGCATTTGATGCCCATTGTACAAGAGGGAATTTCACTGCTGGTACAATAAACCCTGTCAGAGTTCCGTGATTGACATGGTCATAGTCCCTACTGATGGTTGCTTCACTAAATGGACATTTGTGTTTGTCTGTTTGTCTTCTAAATAAGTATATCTTTGTGCCAATAGAGCATTGCTGCTGTTTTCATCAGAGAAGCATCTTTGGCTTTGGACAGTGTTGACTACAGAAACTCATGAATGATAAATGTATACAGAATAAATGGCTGTTGGGTGCAAACTCACAAATACGATTTTTATATAATCTATTCCAAGGCTTAGGGAGCAAAACAAAAGACAAGATGGAAAAAAAGGAAGTAAAAGAAATAACAGAAGGAACAGAGGAGAACACTGACTTCAAATGTAACCCAACTATTGTACTCTTAATGCACACTAGCCTTGATCATTTGTACAAGACTGGGGATGTCAACATGTAATGGAAGATGAAGGGGCTCATGGAGCTCCACCACCCCTGAAGATTGATACACAGTTAACAGTGAATAGGGCACAGAGGGACTTTTTTTTTCAGTACTGTAGCCATTGGGAAACTGTCCTTGCTCTCGTGAACAGACTCTCACCCACAGATCTATAAACAGCCCTAACTAAAAAAGAAACAAAAACATTAAACAGCAAGGAGAAAGAGAAAAGGGGGAAAGAAGAATAGAAGGAGGAGGAGAGAGGAGGAGAAGAAGAAAGAGGAGGAGGAGGAGAAAATAAGGTTCATGTTGCTAGGTGGTAGAACCTAGGACCTTTAAGAACAGAGGACTGGTTAGAGAAAGTTAATCCATGGGGTCATGGGGGCAGGGGCTCTTCAGTGTCCTTCTTTGCTTCTTGCCTGCTATAAATTAATAATTTTTTCATCACCTACCACTCCCTACAATTATATTCAGCCTTTCCACAGGTCTCAAAAAAGCCAATAGGTATTTCTAAGCACATGTATTCAATGAGGAGATAAATCTTCCATCTTCCCTGTTAGGAGGCACCTGTTCTGATTCATGCAATTCAAGTGCTTAGACCTTGGCTGTAGCTGCCTTTGTGTATGACATGCCATTCAATTTCACTTTTCCTAAGTGGAAAGGTATGCCAAAAATTATAATCACTGCATCACCAAGTGTCATTCTAGGCCTGCAGTCTCAGTAAACCATAGGAATGAATATATGAGAAATGCATTCGACAGCAGGTTTTGAGTTGATCACCTAAATTAGATAAGCCACAAACAAGCGTTATCTGAACTTCAATGAGTTCAAATGCAAAGGAAGACTAGAATATTTGCTTTACTCATAAATAGGTAAATCAGTTAAAAAATTAAATATACTTAATTCTCTAAAATTCACATATCTTCAACACTTTAACCCAAGCCTTACAAATGTATATTTACTTACCACTATTGTTAGTAAAGCAAAGTTCCTCTCTATAAATAGGCCTATTATCTTTCTCATATAAACTTGTAAAAATTTGAAAACCCATTGAAAAACTCTGAATGGCACCTTTCTCCTATACTCTACTCGTACCATTTTCCCCTGGGTCTTTTAGAGTTGTCTCAGCCCAGCAGTTCCTTCAGTGCGGTGAACCAGTCTCAAGGCCTGACCCACTATTAAAACTAGGGCTCTGTCCGTGAGTCACATTCTCAACCCCCGAAAGCATCTTTTACAATTCAGGCTTAGCCAATATGCCCAGAATATTTGACATCATTTAGAGTAGACTCTTCCACTGTCTTCTCTCTCATTACTCACTTGTTTTGGACTGTAACTAGTTCAAATGCACAGCTACAATAGAATACAGAGCAGACACACCTCTGTTTAAAGAAAATACTGACATTTGGCTTGTCTACAATGTAGCCAACAGGAGCATGGGAGCTCAGTTCTGCTCCATAGCTGGAATAGCATGAGTACAGTGATGGAGAATATATCTCTTGAAACACATAGGAAGCAATAGGAAAAGTATATCTATCAATAATCTCAAAAAGTGTACAGAGGGCTTATATCTAAGTATATTTACAGCAATAAAAATAAACCAATGTGTGGGTCCAAGTTCCCAAACTTGGTGTTTTATTAATAAATATGTGACAAATATACTTAGCTATAAAGGATACTTAAGCCCAGCATGGTATAATGATGAAGTCTTGATAACAGGGTGCCATGAACATGAATATCTTATTGTATTATTTCCAAAATGAAAGACATTTATAGGTAACATATGGGACAAGTGGTCATTGATTAAACTTCACAGGCAAGTAGAGACATAGATAATAATAGAGAGATAGAGAGAAATGAATAATACAGACAGATAGACAAGAAGTAGAAGCCAGTGACACACACACAGCCTACAACTGATATTATAGGGATTTATAACTTAATAGAATGAAGAAACCAATTAGTCTTCGACATCAAATTAAAGAGGCAAAGAACATCGTGATGCTCATATGTTTATTTAAAGTAGAAACATGAAAATAATACCTCACTATATGTTGTAATTCTTCATCAAGGACTATTATCTGATTACCTGAGTCCTGAGTACAGCACAGCCACAAAAACATCAGAAGTTATTCCTAAAATGTTATTGGTATGCTCTGTTTTGGGCAAAGACTCCCAGGTGCACTTTTCTGTCAGATAGCCAAGATTTCCACAGGAGTTTTCTGAGCATGGCTGACACAGGCATTGATGTCTATAATTATGTTGAATGCATCAAGCGCACCACTGTCATGTGTGACTGGCTGTTTGAAAGAATGTCACACATTCATTGGGCTTTCTTTGTATACACCTATACAATTTTATGCTTTGTGTGTGTGTGTGTGCATGTTTCTCTATGTGTTTAGGGTCATAGTAAAGTGGGAGAATTGTATTTCTCTTCAAGAAATCACCATTTATCAAGTTAGACTGACTACCAGTCCGGAACTGCTTTCAAGGTCAAGGGCTGCTGAATGTCCAAAAATGAGATTTCTCATGGATGGGCGCTACAGTCTATCAAGAACTTGATAAATGTGTGCACACCTGGCCAGGCTCAGACCGAATAAGAAAACTGCATTCAAATTCCTTATTCAGGTCTTACCTGGTGATTGGCAAATCTCATCATAATTTGGTTTCTGATCCTTGCATAGCTGCCTTCTAATTTTTGCCTGTTGCACATAATTTTTGGTCCATTTAATCAGATTACTCATTGTTTAACAATTCTTTCTGGCTGTTGCTTGCTTTCTTAGATTTCTCTAATGCTAATGGGTATATGAGCTGGATTAATTATTATTTTAATTTGTTTGTTTTTAAATTAAATTAATTGTTAATTTTAAAAGTATGCAATACAAAATGGTACAATCATTTCTTTGTTTCCTTTGGCAGATAAAGGATGGAGGTGATTACAGTCATTAGGTACTCCTCCATTTTCTGTTTGAAAATATTTACTCCTGAATTATTTATTTATTTTTTCCAAAAATAAAAGAAATGTACAAACAGGACATAATAGGACACACTGACATTAAACAATTTACACAGTAATCAGGTACTACTTGCTATCCATAACGCAGTGCTAATGCTCTTTCTCTATTTTCTCTTTTTATTCACAGTTGACCAATCACTCACACACAATAATAAACTCTTAAGGTTTATTTCTCACCACTAAATACACTTGTGGTGACTTTCCTTCTGTCACCCGTTGCTTTTTGTGTCACAGTCACATGTTGGCTCTTACAATCCTCTCCTGTATAATAGGCTTTACTTTTCTTTCAAGTTCATCCTTTGAGGAGGATCTCTCAAGTTATGGGTCTGATATCATTGCAGCTATCAAAGGCAGAAGAACAAACAGAGCACACTTTGCTCTCCTTTCTTTTTCATGCCTTTTTATGTAGATTACTCATTATTTACAACCCCACTACAAGCTCCAGGGTAAGCCACATTTAATCATTACATGTCAAACGGGCGTACAGACTTGGCACATTGCTGTTGGTGATTGGGTCCCTAGAGCATTTATAGAATAACAGAATGTTGAGTGTGAGACAGTTTTTGCACATGAATGTGTATGTGTGTACACACATGTGTGCTTGATGTATCTGTGCATGCGTGCTTGTTGGACACTAGATGTCTGACACTGAGTTTCCTCTTAAAGTGTTCTTCACTTTATTTTATGGGGCAGGGATCTCATTGGTCGCAGAGCTCATCATTTTGCCTAAGCTGACTGGCAATGATGTCTAAGGACCCACCAGTCTCTGTGGCCCAACTCTCCCAAAGAACCGAAGTTGCAAATGCATGCTACCAGGACAAGTAATTTTTTATGTTGGTGCTGGGAGTCAAATTTAGGTCATAATGCCTGCAGGGCAAGAAATTCCCCAACTGGGCTATCTTTCCAGCCCCTGGGGAAAAGTTTTAAATAAGAAAATAGAATGATTACAAACGCGATTTTTTGCAGTTAGAGCTCCTTCCCAGCAATCATCTACTACAGCAAAGCAACTTATCACATTAGTTTATGACAGCATTGACTGAAGGGGTCCCCACTCCCAGCCTGGGGGTAGTCTGTCCTGGTGTTTCTGAAACAAACCCTGACCAAAGAATGGTAGTTATTTATAACCAGTCAACAGAAATTAACTAATTTTTCCCCCTCTGGCTTCTTTTCCTCAAAGCATTCCCAAATTATGAACATCGGTGCCCTTGGTTATCCAAACCTTGGCATCCAGTGCACCAAGGTTCAGAAGACAATAACAGCTACTGTGGACAGAGGTCCTCAGCAGAGAGTTAGAACTCAAACACAGAGTAGAGAAGCAAATAACTCAAATGTCACTAACTTAAATTAGCATTTAAAAATAGTGCTATATAGTAACTCTCTGTGTTGGAAATCTTGCTCTCAAGGAAGCCACAGCAGCATCTGGAAGATGACACATGCTGGAGCCTGTTCTTAGACTGTGCGAATGCCATATCACTTTCAGCCTCACACATTTTCTAGTGTTTATTTACAGCAGTGCTACAAGGAAGCTCAAAAAGCTGTTTGCCTGTATAAAGACTGGCTATTAAAACACAAATCATCCCACTAATCATAATGCCCTGGTAGAGTTGGAATTCAAGGATAGTTTTGAGAGAGAAATAAGATTATTTGACAGGCTCATTCTGAGGTTTTGAAGTAGACTACTTAGCCATCTGAGCTTATCGACAGGTATCAGGCGTTAGTTAACACGAGTCGCTGCAATTGTTGATACGGGTGTACTAGAGAAGCATGCTACCATGGAAACAATATCCCCGAGTTTGCATTACACCTTGTAGAGGTCTTGGCACCAAGACTGATTGCCTCAAGCTAGAAAGCAGGGCAAGGATTTGCAGAATGCCATTCAATAACACATAGCCACTTCTAAAGTAAATCACTAATGGCTAGAAGGGCTTCTGGCATATACTCTATTGTAAGATGGAAGTCATTGTGTAAGTAAATGCTTCCAAGCAAGGATTTAAGATTCTGCTATTGAAGAAAGGAGTCTTGTGAAAAATGTTTTCCAACCATTCAGTTTTCTCCGAGAAATAAACTGATCAGTTCAAGAGCAAAGTCAGTTCACTATCATTTTTTTTTAAGTTCATGTAGGACCTGCAAATTCTATAAAAATTCCAGATTGTATTCCATCACCCTTGAGGTAACAAAATGCCGTGCGAACATCATTAAGCTTGATGTGCAGTCTGCAAGAAAGACTGAGCTTTCCCAGTGAATTCCTTGACCTTTAAATGCAGGAACTGTGTTGTTGTAGGAAATGGTTCCTCAAGGTGGGAGGAGACACTTAGATACAAAGAGAGTGTATATCAGTCATTTCTGTTCCTTCTGATAATTGTAATCAAAATAGTTTTTAGAGAGTTGTGAATTGTATAATGGACATCTGGAAAATATTTAAGAAAACTAGAGAAGAAAATTACAGGCCTGTTTCTCAAATGTAACATTCATGTGGTTTTTATATATTATTGTTTCTATATTAATACATGAAACATATTTGTGCAACATTGTTTTATGATGCTAGGAATTTGATTCATAAGTTAATCTAAAGGAAATGTAGTCAAGCTAGAATAGTGAGCCTAGATGAAGTAACAGTAAAGCCACCCCAACCTTTATGGACCACATCTTACCCACTTCTATTGACAGCTACAGAGATTTTCATACCTAGAATCACATAGCC
Source organism: Acomys russatus (assembly GCF_903995435.1). Taxonomy (NCBI): domain Eukaryota; kingdom Metazoa; phylum Chordata; class Mammalia; order Rodentia; family Muridae; genus Acomys; species Acomys russatus. The sequence continues at coordinate 23,652,071 of NC_067144.1, read as the reverse complement.
TTTCATTTGGTAAACTGGAGAATTTGTGTCCAAATAAGTCACACTGTCATACAATTATTGAGTGATTAGTTTGGGCTCATCAACATTCTCAAAGTAGGCAAATGCCATGGTCACTGATTATTTCAAAAATATGTCTAAAAAACCTTCCAATTGTTGGTTCACTAATACTATGATTATGTGTCAGCTTTGTTCATTCACTAATATGTTTACTAGTCGCTATCATCTTGTCCACAAGAAAGGATCTATAAGGACCACTGTCTCCACTGTTCTCTTTCCAAATAGAAACCCCCATCTCAGTGGCACTGTTTCAACATGGATGAAGAACCATGCTCTTCTTCATACTCTCCACAGAAAAAGGCTCTATCAAGTGGAAGAATTATTTATAGTCAAGGCTTATGAACACAGAAGGTCAGCAGCCTAATAGAGAGAGAAGGATCATACACACTGGATGACACTGATATTTTAAACGAGATGTATCAATCCACTTCCTTGTCTGATGCAGAAAAGGCTCCATTTCTTCTCATCCCAGATCTGTCTGTCTTCATCTCTCTCTTGTCTTGTATAATATGCAAATCTTTTTCTTCTCTTTGCTTTTGCAAAAACCCAGTTTTACCCTATACATTACAGAGAAAACCACAGACTGGAAACATCTAAACATGTTTTCTTGTAATAAAAGCGTTCTAACAGTGATAAAAAAAAAGAAAAAAGAAAAACTCATCATGTTGATAGATCTATAGTTTGTAACAGTATACCTGTTTAAGATGTCTCCGGTGTTTAAAAATTTTAAATTTTGCCTCAAGCTATTTGTTTTACTTGTGTATAGGTTTAAACAAAAGGAAAGATGGCCATAGCACATTCTACTGGTGAATAAACTATGTGAATTAAAAAAAATAATTGGAGATTACAGTAAGCTATTAAACAAAGAGCAGAGGATGGACAACACAGGGGGAAAAGGATGTGAGTATTTTCTATCATATAATGTAATTATGCCAAATCAAGAGTACTGGTGGATCGATTACCAAAACAGGAGAGAGAGAGAGAGAGAGAGAGAGAGAGAGAGAGAGAGAGGTCCAGATGCTTTGGTGTACTTGTATTTGTGTTATCTGGTTGCTTTGGTGGCATATAGCTGTCAGTATATTTTCTATAGTGAAGGGTGTGGTTTTAAAATTCTAATTGCATTTCTATGTTCTTATACTTCTGAAACGCCCATAGCCATGCAACATCTGAGGTAACAGAATTTCCATTGAACATGTGGCTTCTCTTTGCAAATATTGAGGAAACACTCACATGTTTAACTCTTTCAATATATCCACTACATATCTGTGCTTTCAGCATTAACAACTCTGATACTGCTGTACCAGTAAGCCCTGCTAAATTCACAGTGCACATACCAAGAATTAGTTATTATAAAGGGGCAACTCAAAGCCAAATGAGAAAAGAGCTCCAGATTGCACAATAGAGTGCAGAGAATGAGACCCAAGTGTTGTTAGTCTGCAAAACTGATCATACAGCGATGCCTATGGTGTATGCTCCTCCACAGCACCAGCTGACCTCTAAGGTCGAACCTGCAATAATAAAGGTATGCAGAACCCAAAATACATGACAATTGGCAGCCCTGAGAAAATTCATTGGGCCAAGCTACTGCTTTCATTCTCAAAAGACCTTTGTAAACTCTGTTCCTCTCAGATGTCTGAAGGACACATTTTATCTTCTGCTTTGTTCCTCACGTTAGTGGAACCCTCCTTCAGAATAAGATGTTGCTATTGTTCACAGAAAAGCCAGAAAAAATATTTTGAATTTATTTATTTTATTTTATTTTATTTTTAGTTTATTGAAAATAGATTCTTTTCTCATACAATGTATCTTTTTTTAAGAGAAGGAACGATTTATTGTTTTTTTCTTCTAAAGATTTTATTTTCTTTTTGGCATATACATTTATATTATTACACATAAAATTTAAAATTACATACAGCAAGAAGAGCCATGAAACAATCAGGGATCATATGAATGTTACATTCATGGTGTTCTGGTTATTTGTTTTTGGAAACCTTGTAGAAAACATCTTTCCTATCTTGGTGAGTCTAAAATTCTAAATGAGAATCAATGTCTATCATCTCATCTCTGTCAATTTAAAACATCTATCTAGGCCTAAAAATATCTTATCTCCTAAACAACTGAGGTTAATTCTAAGACTAAACCATCTGGTCTTCAACCCCATCAGAAACTTGAGAAGGAATGAAACTAAATTACTTGAGTGAACTGGAAGTGCAAGTTAGCAGCTTCCAAAATGAGAAAAAAAATTATCTTTCTCCTCCATCTACTTCTCTCTGTCTCCATCCACTTCCTCATCCCTCCAGTTCATATTTTTATGAGAAAGCATCCAAACATGACAAAATAAAATATAAGATCTAAACTAAAGCCACCACCTTAAGGCTGAACAAGGCAACCCAACAGAAGAAAAACAGTCCAAAGAGCAAGCACAAGAATTAGAGACCCACTTATTTATTTGCTTAGGAGTCCCATAAACCGAATAAGCTGAAAGCTATAATACATACATACATACATACATACACACACATAATATATATGTAAATATATATACACACACACCATACACACACACCATACACACACACCACACACATACATACACAGCACGTGGTAGAGACCAGTGTAGGCTTTGTTCTAGTTGCTTCATTCTCTATGAGTATATATGAGCCTTGCACATATGATTCAGGATGCCTTGTTCTCCTACTGTCCTCCAACCCATCTGGATCTTATATTCTTTCAGGTTCTTCTTCTATTGGGCTTCTCTGAGCTCTGAGGAAAGAGATTTGTGGAGACATTCCATTTAGAGCTGTGTATTCCAAGCTCTCTCACTGTGTGTAATGTATGTCTGTGTCTGCATTTGTTCCCATCTTTTCTGCTGCCAGAGGAAGCCTCTCTGATGATGACTGAATAAGTCACCAATCTATGAGTATAGCAGTTATTGAGTCAGTTTATTGTTACTTAAAAAATAAAACAGTAGTCCTTAGTTTTTCCCTAGCTCTGTGGAATATTCAGAGATCTGGTAGTTGGCCAATCAAACAGTGCTGAGTATGGGTTCCTTCTCCTAGAGTGGGCCTTAGGTCAAATCAGACATTGATTGGTTACTTCTACAACTTCGGTGCCACAGTTGCCCTAGCGTATCTGGTAGGCAGGACATATTGTAGATCAAAAGTTTTGAATCTAGGTTGGTAACTATGTTTCTCTTTTTGTAGCCTACAGAGTACCTTCCTGCTCCGGAGATACTAGAACGTAGGACTGAGGACACCATCTAGGCTCCAGCTCAGCCTCTCCGTGCACACTGAGTTGTGTGGATGTTGTCCTCAGCAATGAGGCCTCACAGTCAGTTTTCAGAGAGAAACCCATTGTCTGAGAAAGAATCTGAGTTGTTTTGGCATTTCCAAGGGACCCCCTTGGACAACAAGTCAATTAAATGCAGGCCAGTGCCAGTACTGGAAGAGTCATTGGGTGACAGGGGATGGTCACTGGAAATCTGTTACCCCTATTATTAGGAGGCCTTATTAGGATCACCTTTATATATTTGGGGGGATTTATTTTTACTTCACAAGGTTTCCACACCATCTCTTAAATGCTCCTCAGTCTATGTCTTTCCCATATTCCTTCACTCATCCTCATGTCTCCTTCTCCTCCCCACCTAGTCCTCCAATTTGCTTCCCAACCCACCTACCCTCATCCATCCATAAAACCTATTCTATTTTCCCCTCCCAATACATCCATGTGTTTCCTCTAGTCCCTTCCTCTATACCTAATTGCTTTGGGTCTATGAATTATAAGTTCATTATCAGTAATTTAATGCCTAAGGGCTACACATTAGTGGAAATATACCATATTTATTTTTCTTGGTCTGGGTTACCTCACTCAGGATGATTTTTTTCTAGTTATTCCATTTGCCTGCAAGTTTCATCATGCCATTTTTTTTTTAACAGCTAACTAATACTCCATTGTATAAATGTACATTTTTTATTCATTCTTCTATTGAGGACATCTAACTTGTTTTTAATTTCTGTCTCTTATGAATAAGGCAGCAGTGAACATTGTTAAGCAAGTGTCCTTGTGGTAGGATGAAGTGTCCGTTGGATATATGCCCAAGAGTGGAATTTCAAAGTCATTGAATCTCAAAGTAGTTTTGATTTGCATTTCCCTGATGGATAAAAATGTTGACATTTTCTTTGTTTTTCAGCCTTGAGTTTTCTCTTTTATCCTCTGTTTATATATGTACTCCATTTTTAATTTTATTATTTGGTGTCTTGATATCTAGTTCCTTAGGAAATTGAAGAAGATGGAAAGATCTCTCAAGGTCATGTATCAGTAGGATTAACATAGCAAAAATGACATCTTACCAAAAACAATCTACAGATCCAAAGTAATTGTGATCAAAATTTCAACATAATTCTAAGTTTATATGGAAAAACAACAACAAATAAACCAGGATAAGAAAGCAAACTTGAACAATAAAAGAACATTACTGATTTCAAGTTATATTACAGAGCTATAACAATAAAACCCACATTTCATACATATAAAAATAAACAGGTTCATCAATGGAATGGAATTGAAGACCCAGATATAATTCCACACACCTATAGACACCTGACTTGTGTGTGTGTGTGTGTGTGTGTGTGTGTGTGTGTGTGTGTGTGTGTGTGTGTGTGTGTACGCTGGAGGGGACAGGCAACATCTTCAACAAATGGTGGTCAAATTGAATGTCTTCATTCAGAAGAATTCAAACAGATTCAGACTTAGCATTCTGCACAAGCCTTAAGTCAAAAAGTGATCAAAGACCTCAACATAAAACCAGATACACTGTAATTTACAAAAGAGGAGAGTGGGGTATGACTTTCACACGAACTCTGGTGCCTCATATTTGACCATGACCTCTGGAGGGGGAGACCTGGTGGCACTCAGAGGAAAGATAGCAGGTTACCAAGAAGAGACTTGATACCCTATGAGCATACACAGGGGGAAGAAATCCCCCTCAGGAACAGTTATAGGGGAGGGGAATAAGGGGAAAATGGGAGGGAGGGAAGAATGGGAGGATACAAGGGATGGGATAACCATTGAGATGTAACAAGAATAAATTAATAAAAAATTTAAAGAAAAAGAGAGAAAGTGGAGAGAACATCCATGAATTCATTGACATAGTAGCTGACTTCCTAAACAGAACACTGATAGTGCAGGCACTGAGATTAACAATTAACAAATGATATGCCATGAAGCTGAGCAACTTCTGTAAAGGAAAGAACACAGTCCATCAGACAAAGCGGCTGCCTACAGAATGGGGAAAGGACCTAACCTGGCTCTTTCTAACCTCCTGTGCTTTCTTTCTTTGCACTCATCTATGAGTACCAGCGTACTTAGCACTTCCTTCTGAAGGAAGATGATTCATCGTTAGAGAAATAGCCCTTGCACTTTGAAATTTTTATCTAAATTAGGAAAACTCTCTTCCTTTATCCTTTTGTTTTTTTCTCACCTTTTCTTTTTCTATGACATTCCTTTTTTTAATTGTCTGATGCATGGCAAATGTGTGTGTGTGTGTGTGTGCGCGCGCATGTGTGTGTGTATATCCAGACAGAAATTAGTTATAGATACATGCTGATTTGTTTGGTTTCCCACTTCCCAATGTACATGTACTTTTTTTTTTCCTCCACTGATAAACTCTCCGTATCTGACAGTTGTAAAATAGGTAAATCACATATACTTTTCTCTTTGTGATAACATAGAGCATTTAACACATACATTATTGCTTGGTTACTTCGAAAAAGTATATTTTATCCACCAATACACTGTGTATTTCGAGGAAAGTAATTTGGTAGAACTAATAATATGACAAAGTAATCTTTTTAGGCAAAAAGAGATTTAGGACTTGATTTGTAGTTGTATGCCGCCAACTTTTCTACATGCTTTAGCAGTAGATGAACCCACAGTAGAATTCAGAGCTAAACCTCAGACCCAATCTTTTTTTTTTTCAATTTTTAATTTTAATTTTATTAATTTATTCAGATTACAACTCAATTGTTATCCATCACTTGTATCCTTCTGTTCCTCCCTCCCTCCCGCTTTTACCCTATTCCCCTCCCCTAGGTCTATGACCAAGGGGGACATCTTCCCCCACTATATGGTCATAGGCTATTAAGTCTCATCTCAGTATCCTGCTAATTTTTTCTTTGAATGCCACCCGGCCTCCCCACCAAGGGGAGGCGGTCAAATATGGAGCACCAGAGTTCATGTCATAACTGTGGAGAATGTCCTGTCCATTGGCTAGATCAGAGTAAGGTTTCTATGTTTACTATTGTATTGTCCTTGGTTAGTGCACTAGTTTGAGCAGACCCCCCCTGGGCCCCAATCCATACATCACAATGATCTTCTTTGTAGGTTTATAGGACCCTCTGGGTCCTTCTATTTCCCATCTCCTATATTTCTCTTACCTAGAGTCTCAGTAGGATGTCCTCACATCTATCCCAATCTCCTAGTAAGTGAAGACTTTCATGAGACATGCCTTTTGGACTAGTGCCAAATTATAAGTGAGTATATACCATGTGAGTCTTTCTGCTTCTGGGTTAACTTGCTCATTATGATCCTCTCTAGTCCCATTCATTTGTATACATATTTTGAGATTTCCTTGTTTTTAATAGCTGAATAGTATTCCACAGTGTAAACATACCACAGTTTCTTTATCCACTCTTCAACTGAGGGGCATTTAGGCTGTTTCCAGATTCTGGCTATTATGAATAAGGCTGCTATGAACATGGTTGAGCATACGTCCTTGTAGTGTTGTGGAGCATTTTCTGGGTGTATTCCAAGGAGTGGAATAGCTGGGTCTTGAGGAAGCCCTATTCCCAGTTTTCTGAGAAAGCTCCAGATAGATATCCAAAGTGGTTTTACAAGTTTGCATCCCTACCAGCAATGAAGGAGTGTTCCTCTTTCTCCACATCCTCCCCAGCATGTGGTGTCAATTGAATTTTTGGTCTTAGCCATTCTAAAGGATGTAAAATGGAATCTCAGAGTCATTTTGATTTGCATTTCTCTGATGACTAAAGATGTTGGGCATTTCTTTGTTTCTCAGCCATTCGATATTCCTCTGTTGAGAATTTTCTGTTTAGTTCTGAGCCCCATTTCTCAATTGGGTTATTTGGTTTGGTGGTGTTTAATTTCTTCAGTTCTTTATATATTTTGGATATTAGACCTTTGTCAGATGTATGATTGGTGAAGATCTTTTCCCAGTCTGTAGGCTGTTGCTTTGTTCTATTAACAGTGTCTCCTGCCTTACAGAAGCTCCTCAGACTCATGAGGCCCTTTTTATTAATTGTTGACTTTAAGGCCTGTGCTGTGGGTGTTCTGTTCAGGAACTTGTCTCCTCTGCCAGTGTGTTCCAGGCTCTTTCCCACTTTCTCTTCTAACTGATTTAGTGTCTCTGGTTTTATGCTGAAGTCTTGAATCCACTTGGACTTGAGTTTTGTGCATGGTGACAAATATGGGTTCAATTGCATTTTCTACATGTAGACATTCAATTAGACCAGCACCATTTGTTGAATATGCTATCCTTTTTTTCATTGAGTAGATTTGGCTTCTTTGTCAAAAATCAAGTGCCCATATGTGTGTGGATTCATTTCTGGGTCTTCGATTTGATTACTAACCCTCACAAAGACCCAACAAAACCAGAGAATTTCAGACCAATTTCTTTTATGAACATTGACGCAAAATACTAGCAAAATGAATACAAGAACAAATCAAAGATATCATTCACCATGACCAGAAGGTAGGCTTCATTCTAGGCATGCACGGATGGTTTAATATATGGAAATCCATCACTGTAATCCATCATATAAACAAACTGAAAATGAAAAACCGCATGATCATCTTCTTAGATGCAGAAAAAGCATTTGACAAAATCCAACATCTATTCATGTTCAAAGTTTTGGAGAGATTGGGAATACAAAGCACATACCTAAACATAATAAAGGCTATATACAGCAAGCCAATAACCAACATCAAATTAAATGAAGAGATACTCAAGGAAATTCCTCTAAAATTGGGGACCAGACAAGGCTGCCCACTTTCTTCATATCTCTTCAATATAGTTCTTGAAGTTCTATCCAGAGCAATAAGACATCAAAAGGAGATCAAGACAATCCAAATGTGAAAGGAAGAAGTCAAATTATCCCTATTTGCATATGACCCCCAAAATTCCACCAGAGAACTCCTACAGCTGATAAACACCTTCAGCAAATTGGCTGGATAAAAAATTAACTTTAAAAAGTCAGTAGCCTTCATATATACCAATGACAATCATACAGAGGAAGAAATTAGGAAAACTACACCCTTCATGATAGCCACAAACAATATAAAATATCTAGGTGTAACTCTCACCAAGCAAGTGAAGGACTTGTTTGGAAAAAACTTTAAATCTCTGAAGAAAGAGATTTAACATGATATCAGAAGATGGAGGTATCTCCCTTGTTCATGGATCAGGAGAATTAGCATAGTAAAAAATGGCCATCTTACCAAAAGCAATTTACAGATTCAATGCAATCCCTATCAAAATACCTACAAAATAATTTAAAGACATTGAAAACTTAATTCTCAACTTCATATGGAAAAAAATTTTTAAAATCCAGAATGGCAAAAACAATCCTATACAATAAAAGATCCTCCAGAGGAATTTCCATTCTCGATCTCAAGCTGTAGTACAGAACCAGTCTTAGAGTAATCACACTCACTAAAGTCAGCTCTTCGGAGAGTTGTACAACCACCCACTAAGTATGTCATGATGAGTACAATTCAAGTAGAACATTAAGAATTCATTCTTTAAATGAGTGACTTCTTTATTTTAATGATTGGTGCGATTTCTGAAAACGCATAGCCTACTCAAAATGTCTATGTATAAACATAGACAGCATGAAACTTTCATTTCAATGTTCAGACTTCCATCAAGTTGTCCAGTTTTAAAATGTCACCTGCTACTTTCATACTGTTTTATGTAGCTAGCCAGTTTGGATAGCACCTTTGGTTGACATGCTGGCTTTTCCCTGATGTGGATTGCAGGCCTCTTTGTTAAAGAAAAGAAAAAAGAAAAAAACAAAACAAAACAAAAACAACAACAAAAGAGTGTGGACTTTCATGTGCATCCTCAACTGTGTTTCATTGATCAGTGAGTCTTTTTTTAATGCACCAGAAAGATTATTAGTATAATTCTGTATTTTAACTTGAAATCTGATGATTAGATCCTGTTTCTAAAGACACTACACATTTTTGTACTAAAACAGAAAGAAACTAAGGTGGTATTTAACAGGAAGTTTCATATCTTCCTGTTATCTATCATGCTGTGGGGGGGGGGGGGGGGCATACATTCTACCACCAGAGAAAAGAAGTCACAAATTTTATCTCTTGACTATTCAATCCACATTAACGATTTACTCGGTAAGACATGCTCACTGGTGCAATAATGACATGGAGGCAATTGGAGTAACTAACCATTTCCTGGTTGGATTTAAGACCCACACAGCATATTGAAACTAATGCCTGATAACATTATCAGGAACAAAAATCTGTGATTATTTAGGTAGCATGCCCTAGGGAAGAAGCTACTTCTATTCCTCTGCCCAATGGGCATAGTACTAAACTGACTTTAGCCATTCACCCTGATGCCCATTGGCTAGCACATCAATCAAGCCTCATCAAAGAAGTTTAATTTTGCAGTAAATGATCATCAGAGAGACCCACAACTGGCCAAGACAGAGAGAACAAGAGATTGTGGGATTCTGAGCTTTAAATTGCACATCTATATCACATCCCTTCTCCCTGGGCTCAGGGATCATTGCAAAAAAATAAGGTGGACAGATTATAAGAGCCATGAGGGGTAGGTGACTGCTAGGAGACAATGTGTTCTGTAAACATAAGGGCAATTGCCAACTTGAGTTAAGAGCAGTTGAGACAGCATGCACTAGAGCTGCACAGGCTTAGGCAAGACAACATTGTAGCACAGAGAGGAGAGGTGATCATGTAGTCTTACCAGGAGCTAAAGAATCAGTAACAATTGTTAGCTCCTAGGCAAGGGAAAGTCTGTTTTCTTTAAAGATTCATCCTCTGGTATGTTGGGCACTATCCAGGGACTCACACATCTAAGAGTATAAGGACAACACAAACTTATTGGGGGCTTACTAAAAGATGGCACAATTTTGGGTACTGAAGGGAAGAGGGCATATCTTGGAGGAGTGGGGGTGAATATTAAAAATGCAGTGTATAAATTCTCAAAGAACTAATATAAATAAGGAAAAAGTCTCCTGCTATGATTATTAGCACATAGGAGGTATTTAAAACTGCTATTTCTCCCTTACTCACTTTTGATTTTGTTTCAGCTTTGACAGGACAAAAGAAATGCCAGTAACTGAAAAATACATGCTATTGATGCTTATATAGTCTCTTCATTATATCAAACAGGACCTTCATTTATTTGAGAAAAATCAAAGCAATGAACAAATTGGGAAGATGTTAACAAAAAATTGGCTGTTACACAGCAAATTGTTCACAATAAGAACATTGCAGAGGGATTAAGGGGGATCCAAAGGAATGGATAGAGGCTGAACTAAAAAAAAAATTTATTTAGGTAGATGACTTGGGGAGCAAGTGGAAGAGGACAGCTGCCAGACAAGGGAAATACGTCACGGCACACTAGAAGAATATCTTCCCTAAAAGTATGAGAATTATAAGCATAATAGCCTTTAAAGATTTAGAGAATAAAGATTCAAACTCCTCATAGCTAACTTTTGTTTCTAAATTGCATCTTCCTGTATTTTCTAGACTTTTTTTTTTTTTTTTTTTTTTTTTTTTTTTTACTGAGGCTGGCTTTAAACTAAGAGCAAACCTATCTAGCCTCTGAGATCTGTCCACCCTCATGAGAGACTTATGTTTTTCAAGCTCCTAGACTTTCTGATGGAACCTGCATGGGCAGTACAAAGCTGAATTTAGAAGGATTCCTTCAGTTAGCCTCTATAAATCCCACTCAAACAAGAAAGAGAATTAAAGAGATTGGCTTGTAAAGACGAAAAGGTATTAGAAAAACATATCTTGCTATCTATGTGGAGGCTTACAGAATGCTGACAAGGAATGTAATACCTCATAGTTCAGTCTACCACTCAATTAAACAAGGCAATCTGAGTAAGGTAAGATGGTCCATGCAGTCTGGACCAAGGCAGTGAGGGAAGAATAGAAATTCTCATGTCTTTGTGTGAGTGGAGAGAGTGTCTTCTCTTTAAAAATTCAAAAAAAAGGGAAGACTATCCAAATGAAAGATTGGGCAATAATTCTATGAAAAGTAAAATATTAGAAATTTTGGGCTGTGTTAAAACAAAGATGTGTTGGTTGACTTTGTTTTAAATATTGTGTTAAATAGTCAAGTAATGTTTAATTATATTTCTGTGTGTTTCTGGCTAATCTGGGTTTAATCGAGGTCCAAGTAGCTCAACCTTATACATGTTAGAAAGAAATGATCATAGCCTACTTCATTGTGCCCTTTGGAGGGAATCTGTAACTGGTCAGCCGCAGGCAGACTGAGTTTCATCCATGTATCCCATGACAGTACATCACACAAAATACAATGTTTAATGGATTAACTAGTGGATGATTGAGTTAAATTTTCATTTCTCAATCAATGACCGTTGTCTTTATTGACAGAACTCTTTTATTTTGGACACTTGGAATGAGAGACCAAATGCGCTTTTATTCTAAGTTTTTGACAGAGACACACACTGAAGTAGAATCAGAAATTATGAACGATGTTCATGTCAAAGCGTGGTCAGCTGAATAGCTATTCACATATTCATTAGAAATTTGGTTTCTTGCCATTTTATTTCCATCCGGCCACCAGTGGAAGTGATACTGATAAATATTTTATTGAATAGCTTTCATTTCAACATAAGTGGCAAGTAGGAGAGCAGATGCTTCTGGTTCCACAGGACTGTGTTTGTGATGAAGCCAAATATTATGGCTGCTGTGGCAAGAACTTTAATATTAGCTAGGTCTTGGGATCAACTGTCCTTCAGTTCTTTTTTAAGCTATCACATTTTGAAATTTTAACTTGTAAATATTTTATTAACCATTATGTAGAAAACATATGTCCTTCAATTTATTAACTAAAAGCAGAGTGATTGGGGGGGATTAATGAATTATTGAACAGTTTCTATCCTGTTTGGGACAATCCAACATATCATCTCTTCAGCCTTTCTCTTAAGAGCTTGCCTCCCCCTCATCCCTGCCTCCTGCCACATACTCTTGCCCTGAGTGACTGCTCATAGTAGCTGTGGGGAAACTATAGTCCAAGCTCAACTCCACACCACTGTTCTTCCTTCCTTGGGTGTTCTGGGGCTCTACTTTACATCTTCCCTTCATTTATATTGGTCAGTCAAATCTGCATTGGCCACCTGTACTTCACACACAAAGGACATGCTTTACATCTGATTGTTGGCGCTACATTTGAGTACTGAAGTTGCTGAGGGAGGTGATGGGGTGGGCCTGGGGCAGTCCCAGTGAAGTAAGTCGGTAGGTTGTAAACATTTAATGCTAGGTTGTTGTGTACTGGTTTCCGGTTTGGGAAGTTGGAGTGTGTCATAAAACCAAGTGGCTTCAACAAGACAAAGAATACAAGCAACGAAAATAGACTCACAAAGAAGGCATCAGCAGTGTTAATTTAGTAACACAGCAGTCACAAATGGCTTTTCCTGGCTTTCAGCCCTTCTACAATAATCTGGTTGTAAATGACTAAGCATTTGATTGCATCAGGTTAAGACATTGAACCCCTACTCAGATGTAGCCAATGGACAGGTTATTCTCCACAGTTATGTGGAGAATGGGGAATGATTCGAACATGAACTCTGGTGCCCCATATTGACCACTTCCCCGTGGTGGGGGGCACCGGGTGGCACTCAGAGAAAGGATAAGCAGGCTACCAAGATGAGACTTGATACATAGCCTATGAGCATATAACGGGGGAGAAAGGTCCCTTGGTCATAGACCTAGGGGAGGGGAATTGGGTGAAAGTGGGAGGGAGGGAGGAGCGGGTGGATACAAGTGAGGGGAAAACAATTGAGATGTAATCTGAATAAATAAATAAATTTAATAATGATAATAATAATAATAATAATAATAATAATAATAATAATAATAATAATAATAATACAAATAAGAAATCAGGAATATTAGCAGTTCCATTCCACTAGCTAGAGTCTGTCACCTCCACCTTCACCACCCATCTGGAGAACCACGGCTTCAGAGGTTTACCCTACTAGTTTCCTTATGTCTCTAAGACTGAGGAAGAGGGACAGCCCCATTTCCCCATCCAGTCACCAGGGGAAGAATTCAAACAAAAAAGGGAATAATTGAAATGCTTCATTCTTACACTGTGAAATACGAAAGCCTATTTCATCCTTCATCCCCCGCATTAGCAGCTTTTCTGTAATTGTGAGAAGACCACACTGATGAGGACAACTAATTTAGAAAAAAAAAGTTTATTCCAGAGAAATAAGAGGAGGTATGGCAGGTGGCCGGCAGGGTGGGGAGCGGGAGCTGGAAGCTGAGGAATCACACTAGTAAAGCAAAGATAGTGACGTGAAAATATCACATCCCACTCTCAGTGACGTCATTCCATCAATACCACACCTCTTCAACGTCTCCAAACAAGACTATCAACTAGGGAGCCTGGGGGCAGGGAGGGGGTGGGGGGCGCAGGGGGTGGGGGGGCGCAGAGGCTTGGGGGCGCTTTCTCATTCTAAGCATCAAGCTGCCCCTCTCCTTCAGTTGAGGACATATTTATTTTTCTCCTTCCTGAGGCAGAAAATTTGGTTTAAAGAGCAGAGGATTTTCCCTCACAACTGTACTGAATATAGGCTCTGAGCTTAAACCGTGGTCATTCCAACTGTCAGCCCATTGTTTCTCAATAGTCACATCAAATCTAATTTTATGAAAGTAAATTTGCATTTAGCTGATACATAAATCCATAATATTGAGCATATTGGGGGGCATGTGACGTTTTGATACATGTGTTCATTACATAATGTTTAAATAAGGCTGAACCTATCTCTTCAAGCATTTAGCATGTGTTTTATGGTGAAAACATTCAAATATTCTGTTTAAGATTTTAATTTCTGAAGAACCTGGGAACCAAACCAAGGGCCTGACACATCTAGGTAAGTATTCTACCACTAAGCCACATCACTAATGAATGTGTGCAGTTCACTGCCTGATCCTGATCTGCAGTCAAGTTAATTTGCAATTGTAGGCCAGTACTTCTTGCCCCTGTGTCACTTACTTCCTGTTAATTAACTCCTCCCTGTTCAGTTCTTCCTGTTTTAAAGATTCTCTATGTGAATGAGGTTATTTAGTTCCTGTAATTTAGCACTCAGCTTATTTCACTTGGTACAGTGGTCTCAGTTCCATCCATGCTACTGCAAATGCCAACATGTTTTATTTATCTATTTATACTTATGAGTTGACATGTTTTGCTTGAGTGTTATGCATATGCACAATGCATTGCAGGTCCCGGGAACACCAGAAGAAGGTAGAAGATTGAGTTATAGACTACTGTGAGCAATCTTGTGGACTGTAGGAACACAGGGCAAGTCCTCTGCAAGAGCAGCAAGTGGTTTTAACTGCTGAGCCAACTCTTCTGCCCTTAGGATCTTTCTCATAGCTGAATGGTGTTTCATGGTGTTAATACAGTATGTTTTCTTAATCCATGTATCAGTAAGTGGCCATTTTGGTTGTTGGCACATTTTTCCTACCATGAGTGTTCCTTCCATGTTAACAGGGCCATGCAGATGTCTCTTCAGTGTGCTGATTTTTGTCATTTAGATTTTTACCTATTAGTGGGGTTGCCGAATCATATGGTAGTTGTACTTTTAAGTTTTTAAGGAAACATTATTCCAGTTTACATAATGAATATGTAACGTGTGCTTCTACCAACAATATACAAGAACTTCGGTTTCTTCATTAGCTATTCATTCTGGAGTAAGATACCACATTGGGCTTATGATTTGCATTTCTTCAATTTTGAATGATGTTGAGCATTTTTTATTCACATATCATTGGCCATTTGTACATCATCTTTTGAGCAATGACTATTTAGGACTACTGCCTATTTTTAACTGTTTTTCTTTTCGTTTGATTTGTTTCATTGCTACTGAGTTGTTTAGAATCCTTGTGCATTCTGAATATTGACCTTTATTTGGATGTATTATTTGCAAATGTTCCTTTTATGTTCTCTGGATAGTCTCTTTTCTCTGTTCATTGTTTCTTTTGTTATAAAGAAGCATTGTGGTTTGTGTAATCCCAATTGTTTATGTTTGGTTTTGCCTTTGTTTCCTGTACTTGTCAGGTCTCTGTCTGCTTTTTACCTCTATCCTGGTTCTCAATTACATTGAGTAGTGGGAATGATACAAGTTAACAATTCACTTCAGTAAACTTGACGGGCAGAAGAATATTGTGTCTGACTTTTGAGACAAAAACAGCTTGTCTAGGAATTTCTCTAGCTTCTATAGTGCTTTTTCTCTAACCTTTTTAGAAAAGTTGCCAAAATGAACAATGAATCTCATATTTTTTCTGGTAGATACACTCACCTCCTCCTAACATTTTACCACTCTGAACCACTTCTGTAATCGTCTCCAACAGCTGGAAGTGCTCTCTTGAAGGAATTTAACTTGAAAGCTATTTCTACCATGCATTGTCCATATCCTAATTTTCCTAATCTTCTCAATGCATGTCTTCACTACCAACCTCTGAGTCCATATTTATGTACTTATTTAATTCTCATCATTCTGTAGGCTATTTTAAAATATTTTTAAAAAATTCATGGTGTGGCTTTTTGTTTTCCATCGTGATATGGATATTTTAGGAATAAAGCAATTTGTTTTGCAGATTATCTCTGATTTAGATTTGTTTGTTTCTTTGTGTTTAGATTCGGGTTAAACAATTTTTAAAAATGCTACAGAGGTGATTTTGCATCATTTTTAGTTCATCACGGCAAGATATGCATGATGCTAGTTTGCCTGTAATTGATGATGCTAATTGTGAATGTTTGGTGAAAGTGATTACTGAAATTTCTCCTTTGTAATGTGCTCTTTCCTACTCTCTGAGTGATGACTAACATGTGCAGTCATAGGTTGACCTCATCTTCCTGGATCTCTTGCTGGTGTCTATCTTCCTCTTGTGAATCATGTCTTACTTTGTTCCTAAAGCAACAGTTAACACATGATTTTTTTCCCTCAGATCTCTGAATTAATTTATTAGTTAGCACTTTTTCTTTTCCTCCATTGCCCTTTGAAAATGAGTCGGTAATGCTATGGTCCACGGGATAGTTGCTTATTCAATGAATGATAAATAACTTTAAATCATTATTTGGACACAAGTTATCCCAAATTTAGTCAAAAGAAAACCTCTCTAAATAATGGCACAGCTCTGTTGGCTGTCAAGAACATCTTCCTTGACATAGCAGAATGTCCCAAACTCACTGCTTCCCTGCTCAGATCACTATTTTGCCATTTCCAGGAAGTTCCAACTCCTGCGGGAGGAAAAGAGCACTCAGAAGGTCAAGCTACCTAGGAAGTTTAGCTGCTCGTTTCTATTGCTGCATCATCATTATAGCCTTCATCAGGTAAGAGAGTAAGACAATACGCCCTGGAAAATTAAATTATACTTGTAATTCTATTTCAAATCCAACACTGTATATTTTTTCTCATATTTTACATTTTTGATTTCTTTCTTCCACAACTGGAAACAGATATAGTTTCTTCAATAATTGCCTTTATTTGCATAATCACATGTACCACACTATATTGTTCAAAAATATACAAATGACAATGTCTTAAGCAAAAATTTTAATTAAAGATCAAACTCATATTTTGTTTTTACAATATTATCTCACTAAGAAGAATATAACAAAGGTTATTTAAAATAGTCTTCCCTTTTTGCTTATTGATGAACATGCCATTACCTGTTAATTTATATATGTATTCCATGTCACTTCATTTGTGATTCACTTTTGAGTTAGTGTTTCTTAGATTGTAATGGTCATGTCACTCAATGTTCAAATCAATGAAATAATCAAGTCAAGTCGAGTCAAATTACTCATTTACCCTTTCAATGTTTTCCCACAAACTAAAAATAGCACATTATCTTTCTCTGGTTATCTTTCTGGTCTACCCTTTAACATGCATGTATATAGTTTCCTAACAGTGTTTATTGAAGGTGTATTTTACCCAATTAGTGTTTTGATGTTTTTGTCAAAAATCAAGAGGCTGTAGCTGCCTGGGTTTGTGTCTGAGCTTCAGTTTTTTGTTGTTCTTTTGGGTTTTTTTTTTTTTCATTGAACTATGTGTCTCCTTTGATCCAGTGTTAATACTGCTTTTGTTATTATGATCTTGTAACGTGCCTTGAAATCAAGTATGGAAAAATCTTAGAGTTTGTTGATTATTTTTATTATTGTCTTTGCTCAGAAAAGCTCTTGTGCTTCATCATGTATTAATCATCTTTCAATTTATTTGTTAATCTCAATTCACCTTACTATTTAAACAATTCCAAGATTTTTGGACACCAAAATATATGTTCTTAATGTATTTTATTTTTATGTGAAGTAAGTTAACTTATTGGGAAAGGAGCAAACCATTTAATGAGATGTGGCAAATGAAAACATGTATTGATATCTTATTGATATAAGAAGTCTTTGGGTTTCCAAAAGAATTTTTAAAATATTTTAATATTTCTTTGAATATTGGAGTAAAAATTTTGGTACTACTACACTGAATCTGAAGGCTGTTTTTGGTAATAAAGTAATTTTCACAGTATTGATATTTTTCTCTTTACGCTTTTTATGAGCTTATAAAAGAAACTATTTTTCAATTTTATATTATCATTGGTATTAATATTTAAAACTTCTAAAATTTTCTAGGAAGGTATTTCATTTACATTTTCTAAATTTATGTTTGTTCTTTCTGCTTTGATCTTGAATCCTGGACTAAGGTGATTTTCTTTCTTATTTTGCTACATTGTAATGGGAAGGGCACCTCTTGTTTCTATCTCATTCCATACTACTAAGTGAACAATACATTTGTAATAACTCTAAAGTACACCACCTTAATCCCACCATGAGTTCTATTGTCCCCAGTGACTGGCTGTTTATGCTTTGTCATCTGTCTAGTGATCTACCAAGTCATCTCTTGGTCTCATAATTCATCTTACATTCTAAGTGATATCAATGTTTCAGCTATCAAGACACATGCACTCTCAGTTATTTTTTCTTTTTTATGATCTTAATTGACCTGTAGTCAAATTAACAAACCATTTGATGAGGTACAGCAAGTTCATAAATATGAACATTTCCACTAAGATGCAAAATACTGTTTGCCCTGACATATTCCTCATACTTTGATGATACTATTTTTCACCTCCAACATCCCAAATATAAACACATTTTAAGACATTTATGAGGTTTTACCTGATAAGGATTTCAAATGAAGTCATATAGTACCATACTCTGTGGTAAGACTTCTTTTTCAAACATAATTTTGTTCTGTTATTCTTTCTCTTTAACTTAAAATAACCTTGAACATCCATCCACAAATCTGTTCTACTTTATTATTTTATTTTAATAGCATTGAGCATTCTATTCTATAAATGTATCATATATTTCCTAATCTCTTAGAGATATATAAGCAGTTTCTAAATTTTGACTATATTGAAAAATCATTTATGAATATTTGTTTTGCACAAATGATGTCATCTTTTTTTCAGAATACCTAAGAACATAACTTTATCTCACATAATAGCTATGTATAATGTTTTACAATTAATTTTCAAGACATAAAATTAAATTATAGTAAACTAACAAATTAGACTTTATAAAATTTACAAACATTTGCTTTTAAACATTCCCATTAAATAAACAAAGCAGCAACCCATAGGTGAGGATAGAATATTTTCAAAATTTATACATAACATAGAGTAGATTTCAAGGACATACATACTATTCACATTACAATGAAATATTTTCAGGTCAATTTTTAAAATGTTAATAAATTCAACATATATTTCACAAAATAATGTAAGTGATTAATAAGTGCCTGACAAAGTGTTCAACTTAATTAGGAGTTATTGCAATCAAAACAATATCCTATTGTAATGTTAATACGCAAGGGGTAACAATAATATTAAAACACCAAATAATATAAAATTTTAGAGAAACCAGAGGTTCCTACATTTTTTTGTTCATTTTTTATTAGATACATACTATATGTATTTTTAAACACTATAAAATATCCATTTTAGGTTATTGGGTATTATTTTCATACTGAGATAACTTTCATTTTAGGTGATATAGTTCACCCATTTGACTGTTTCATTGTCTCAATAGGTACTTACCTTTAAATTGAATTTAGTTTTTTAGCTTTTGAAATTGTCATTAACATTTACATCATAAACTTTTTTTGTATTTATCTTTGCCGGCTGAATTTCTTTATTTTTGTCTGTAAACCATGTTCAGATTTTGCACCCTTACCATGCTCATAATCTGTGCCCTGAAGTTAATAGCTTTGGTTGACTATTGTTTAGTGTGGTTGTCCTTGTGGCTGGCACTAGTCATTCTTTGTGTCAGTCTTGTGTTTTACCCACCTGCTTTTGCTCCTTTGTCCTTGTATCTCATCTTATTTTAAAATTACTGTATACTGTGTATTATCCCATTTTCAAGTCTTGATTTATTTGCAAGCTCTATCATTTATATATTTTATAAATGTTAGTATAAGTATAAAATCATGTTTATATAAGTCATATATTTTTGAGAATTTACAATTAAATGTATATTTTCATTTTTAGCCATCTTTAAAGCTAAGTTACATTATATTTGTGTACATATTTCATAAATTAGGTCACATTGTATTATAAGATTTGCTTTAAATTTTGAATTTAATGTGTGTCTTCTACAAAATAATTCAAACCATTTTCCTTTATTTTACAGCCACAACAATAAACACAGAAAAATCTGTGTTCTTATAAGGAATGTGAGTTTCTCCCTACAAGTAAACACCAGATACAACATGACTGTTCCTTGATTCAAATTAATTTTCATTCTACGTGCTGAAATGTCAGACATTAAGGATGAGGGTTCAGTGAACAAGACTGGCCCATTCAAGTCTAGATACCAGCCTTAAGTGTGATCCTGGCCCACAAGTCCCTTCTATCTTAATTAATTGGCCAGTTTGCTTACACAACACAGGAAATTATTTCTTTTTCCATTTTCTGTGATATTAAATAGAATATTACAAAAGATATTTAAGAAAAGCTTGAAATAGTAAGAGATGGGCATGTCACTTCTTTGAGTGAACTCCTCCCCCCAAGCTTTCCATCTTTAGCTATCTGAAAACTCTTGTAGAACTGAAATGGGGGTTTTAAAGAGGCTTCCTTTTATATGTGCTATTGATGAAATCTATGGCCATTGTTGATCCATATAAACTCAATTTCTCTACCTTACCTATAGGATGGACTTAAGGCTATAAACCCTTGTTTCTTGGTTATTGATCACGTTTATCAGTTCCCATACTATAGAGTCAAGATTTTCTATGTAATAGAGAAAATGCAATGCAAATAGGAATATATGTATATGTATATAAGCTAAAATGGAGGATTTAATTGATTGTCTTACATGATACAGCTTGTGTAATCCAACAAAGTATTTCTCCACTCCTGAGATTGTGAGACACCCTTAGCTGAAGTGTGCTTTAGGCTGGAGGTCTCCGAAGTCTCAGTAGACCACCTGATGACTGCAAGATTTTTGGAGAACCATTGGTCTTCCACTTGGAATAGAAAGCTGGAGCAGGAGAGCTCTGATGCCAGCTGAGAATGGCAGGGTTAGTGGAGGCAGCCCCAGCAGGAGAGAAAGATAAAATAGAAATCATTCCAGGAAGTAAGGCTGTGGCTCTGTAACCTAACTAAGAACTTCTTGGGCCTTTGAAATTGTTCTGACTGTAATGTGTGAAAGTTTGAAGCGTCTGCTTATAAAAGTGCTTCAATCCTGGAAACAGAACTTATTTAATGTGCCATCCTGATATGACACTGAAAAACAAGGATGATGACTTGAAAGATGACAATAAAGGCCTAGTTCAAGAGATTGCGGCAAAAAACAAGAACTCTACTAGGAACTGGGCCATTCGTATGATATTTGGGCTCAGAATCTGGCTGGATTTTCTTTGTATCCTAAGAACTTCAGCAAAGAAAAATTTAAATATGATGGAATGATTTGTTTGGTGAAGAAATATCAGGAGAGGAAAGCATTCAGATTGGCACAGAGAAGGGAACTCTTAACTATTACAGAGATCAACACTACCAAGAAAAACCTGTGCTTCAATGGGACAAAAAAAGGACATATCCACGTAGTACTAGTTTTGAAGGCATGAGAAAAGCAAGAATGAGTGGGTCCTGGAGGTAAGGGGGCCCAGGCAGTGTTTAGGGGAGGGAAAGGCCATTCATTCCATGAAGCTGTGAACGTGAGGTGTTAAGTTGGAGTGGAGATCCCAGGAAATTGAAGATACCAGTCTGATGGGATATGCATCCGGACAAGCCATGGACAGAGAACACAGCCAGCTCACTAGAGAATCTCTGTGTGCTGAGAGTTACAGACATGGAAGAGAGGTGTATGAAAGATATGGAAGCTAAGTTGTTCATGTAATGAATCTCAGGTACCAGACATGGAGCTGCAGTAATTGTCATTTGGCCTGTTGATTTGGGGCTTGCTTTAATGTAATTTTTTTTCTTGCTATGCTTTAACTCTTTCATTTTGAAATGAGAATTTTTACTCTGTGTTAGCTCATATTGGAAGTAAGTAAGTTTTGAGTATACTTTACATTTGAAAGCAATTGTATCACTTCCTCTTTTCTTGCTTTCCTCCAACCCCTTCCATGGCTCCATCACTCCTTCTTAAATAGATGATCTCTTCTTGATTACTATTGTTATATGTGGAAACGCATAAATATATAAATATAACCTAAGGAGTTATGTTCACTGTTAAGTGTATAAATGATCTCAGGGCTGACCACTTTGTATTGGGTAACTAACTAAGGGTCTTATGCCCAAGAGAGGCTAATTCTCCCTCTGTTAGCTGCCACTGGTTGCCTATAGTTCATATCCTATGGGTGGGACCCCATAATATTTTCCTCTTCTGCATTAGCATACCTATCAGTGGTGTCATTGTTCAAGTCTTGCTTAGACAGACACATTAAGATATCATATATGTAGCTTCTCTGTCATTTCTGGAAGACATAAGCTTACAGTAGATTTCCTGATTCTAGCAACCATCCTACTCACACTTCTCGGATGTTCCCTGAGCCTTAGGCACAGGAGTTATGCTATTGCTATATCCACTGGAGCTGGAATCCCCATCATCCTTTGATCTCTGCATCACGACCAGTTGTGGTTTTTGTGTGCTGGCTTCCATTTGCTCTAACGAGAAGCTTCTTCGATGAGGTGTGAGAGCTGCATTTATTTGTGGCTCTAATGATAAGTTTTAGAATGCAGCTAGGATTTATGCAGGCTTAGTAATGTGACAAGAGTCGATTCCCTTCTAAGATTCATAGCCTCACTAGACCCTGATAGTGTGCTTGGTTATTAGTAGTAGGCACAGTTTCTCTCCTATTAAGTGATCCTTGAGTCCAATTACACAGCTGATGACTACTTCCAAAATAGGAGTGCTATGATTGTACCTTTAGAGATATCCTGCCTTGGTGGGCATTGTTATAGTTCATTGGTATCACAGCTAGATAGGGCTATTGATTACTTCCACAATTGGCTACTCTCACAGTAATTTTTTGTAATATAAAAGCTAGACCATAGGATGAAGACTTCATGTTAAATCCAGTTTGAATCTTCTAAGCCCAGTGTCTGAAGTGTATATTGTTTTCATCAACGTAGACTTACTTTCAACCTCTGAGAGGCAGCCAGCAATAGTCTATATTATTTTGGGGTCACTTGGATTACCCTGACTAACAACCACAAAAGAAATTTCCTTTGAATGCTACTGGGGATTTTTGTTATTTTGTGTGTAGTTTTAGGTAAAGTTGTTTTGATTTCATAGGAATTTAAAAACTTTGGATTTTTATAGTATTATAATTGTTGATGACAGTGGGGACTTTTAATATCCAACTGAGGGCATATTACATTTTGTGAAGTGGTCCTGAGCCAGCAAAATCAGCAGTTAGACGTTTGTACTCTAAAAATGGTGTGCTTAGGTGTCAAGCTGACAAGGGTGAAATGATGACTGTTAATTTTATCAACTTGAAACCAAGGACCCCATGTGAGATGGGTATGTTACAGTGCCTGCAGAAAATTATCTTGATCAGGTTAATCAAGGTAAGACATTCAATACACTGTGAGCGAAAATACTCCTTGGGCAGGTGATCTTGGAATGAACAGAGTGGAGGAAGGGATCTGGATACACTCCTGGGTGCATCTCTTCTTCTGACCATGGATGTAATATGATCCAGTACTACAGGCCTCTGCTGCCTTGCCTTCTACAACATGGGGGACTGTATTATGAGCTGAAATGAATTTTTTTCCTCATCAAGTTGTTTTGGTCAGAGGATTTTAATCTCAGCAACAGGAAATGAAACTAAAAAAAATGCTTTTCAATCCTTGCTCTGACTTCATATTAGCAACACTCTTTAATGTGGAGTGGATTTGACATTTCCCACTATTGTCATAATTTTGTATTTTATTTGGTATTTCTGAAAATACTTTTATTTTATCATTATTAGAGTTTCACTGAATGTGGAATTCTGCTTGGCTTTTTTATCTTTTAACACTTTAAATAGAATATCTCACTTTCCCCAGTCTCTGCTGGGCATACATGCCAATCAGGACTGATGCCATGTGCTTCTAGTAAAATTTTGTTCGTTGTTGTTGTTACCATCTTCTCTTACCCCTCTGCACTTTTTTTAATGAGAAGATAAGGGGTTCATGAAAGCTTAACTGAAATCAAGAATTAAAGCTCAGGCTTTAAATAGGGATGGGGCAAAAGAAAACAACAGGAAGTAAGAGGAATACTAAGAAAAAATTAAGATTAATGCCTTAATTGCAACTCACAAGGTTATTTTTAATTCACTGGTATAGAATTTTGTATACAGAGGCAAAATAAGTTTAATTTTAGATACAGTGGTAAATAATTCGAATTTAAGATTGGTCTTCACACATTATATATACTTCTATTCTAATACGTGGTATTGTACCCATATAACTCATTATAATACAAAGTTTATTTCCAATGCTTTGAAAGAACTATTGCAGGCTCTTTAGGATTAGTAAGTTATACAAGTTAATTGTTAGTGGATCAAGTCATGGTCATATCAATTACTAGTCTACTTTTATCTTAAGAATGTATATCTTAGGTGCAACAGATAGATATTATTCTATGGAAAGATAAGGTGAAATGGTTAGATAAGGTCTTCAAAAACCTCAGAGACATGCAGAATAGGGCATTTAAAATGTTTTTTTATTATTATTATTTTCAAGGTTCGTTGGTAATGAGACAGGTTAACTCCTGGCAACACCCAGCCTACCTCAAGGAGGATAATGAGCATTAAAGAACCTCTGTATAGAGATGGCTTCAAATGTGGCAAATAAGCCACTGGGCACAAAATGTCCTCATTTCGATTACAGATGGAATTCTGCCTAAAAAGGGACAAGCTTGGATACAGGCAGAGTCAATGGCCAAACTCTGCCAAGACAGGGTAAGCAAGTCCTCAATAATTCCTGCCTCACTAAATGTGTCTGCCAGATATATTGGGCCATAAGGCTAAAGATGATGCTCCAATGTTATAGAGAGTTTTGGGTGACTGATCAGGGAACAAACTGTCTCTGTCATCTTCTAATTTGGGAAACTGCTAACCTGCACTCCCTGTATACTCAGGAAGTTAATTTTATTCCTTCTCAAGTATCTGATGGTGTTGAAGACTAGATAGTTTATTTTTACAATTAAACTTAGTTGTTTAGAGGTTAAGATATTTTCAGGTCTAGATAGATGTTTTAAGTTGATAATGATAAAATATGGTAGATATTGATTTATATTCAGAATTTTAGATGTACCAAGATAGGAAACATGTTCTCTTCAAGGTTTCCAAATACAAATAACCGAAACACTAAGGATGTAACAATTATGTAATTCCTGATTTTTCATGGTTCTTCTTGCTGTTGGTAGTTTATAATACATATGTGTAATAATATAAATGCATATGTAAAAATAAAAAATATTTAATGAAAAAATGCTTCCCCTACATGCAAAAAAAAAAAAAAGAAAAATTAAGGATATATGAACAGCCTAATAGACCTACAGGTTTGTGAGCTTATTAAAATATTTTAATGGAACTAAAGAGATAGTTCCGTGGTTAAAACTCTTGCTTCTCTACCAAAAGATCAAGTTTCTTTACTGCACACATATCACAAATGTCTGTAACTCCAGTTCCAGGGGACCTAATGTTCTCTTGTGGCCTCTTAGGCCACCTGCACTGACATGGAATACATTTACACAGATACAGACTCACATAGACACACAGACACAGACACACACACACACACACACACACACAGATAGAAATACTAAAATTAAATCTTAAAAGCATACTTTTAAAGATAGTTTGGAACATGAGGGATACAGGATGTCAGTTTCTAGCATGCTGAGAGGAATGTATCATGTCGGGTCTGACAAGATATACACATTATCAGGAGACTTTCTCCTTCTTTACTAAATGGACATATTACTAAACTCCTTTCATAGTTATATTTATATCAGTAGATTCTTGCTGTTTTCAAACTGGACTAGATAAGCTGTCTCACAGTGGGTGTTAACTAATGTAGAAGCTTAACATTGAGCTAAGCATTAAGAGTAACTATTAATACTTAACCTAAAAGCGACATCCATATTGGCCTGACTACCTGTCCTTGACTTAGAGAACACTTCAGAAAGGGGTGGGGGAGGGCAGTAGAAATAATTATAAGATCTGGAGGCTGAGGAGTAGTAATGTGAAACTCTCCTTTTGGGGTCATACATGGCTGTTGCACCCATGACCTCACTGTCCCTTTGATTATATGCACATGGCCTGCACAAGGTGAAGCCACTCAGCAATGACACATTGACAACACTTTGGAGTGACATTGTGTAGCAGACATTCAGGGCCAGAAAGAGGGTTTATCTGAACGTATCAAGAAGCTAGGGTCTTCATTTGAGAATCTACCTTTTCAGCTATGTGCATAGAGGAGAAACTAGCAGGCTCTGCCCACAGTTAAGGATCTGTTTGTGGTTGGGTTGGTAGCTAATGAAGGAGGGGCAGTTATTTTCCTTCAGAAGGGTGTCTGCTAGTAGGTTTCCCATGCTCTGCTGGATCACTACTGGACTCAGTGGATCATTAATGAGAGTGGAAGGACATGTGCTCGGAGAGTCCAGGAGGTCTTTGGGGGTAAAGGGAAGGAGTTGGGATGAAAGTAATCCAGATGCATTGTATACATGTATGAAATTATCAAAGAGCAAATGAAAATATTCTTGAATATTTGAGGAAAGTCTAGGCATTACGTGCCAAATACATTTCTAACTCATCCCCACTATGTCCCTCATCTTTGTGGTATTCCAATCACACGTATGTTAAACTTTCTGTGCTCCAACTGCAGTTCACTGACAGGCTGTCTTCAGAACATTTTCTGGCTCCTTCTCAGATTAGATTATTTCTTTTGATATATTTAAAGTTCCTTGAATCGTCCCTCATCTCCAATGTGCTATAAAGCCAATTCAAGGAGTTTTCTTTAATTGCTCTTTCCAGTCCTACAAATCACAGTTGGTTCTCACTGTCATTGTGCTCAGATTCCCTGCCTGCTTATGATTATAAGCATAGACTATTTTATATCATTAAACAGTCATATTGGCTGTTTTAAAATTCATGTCTGCTTGTTCTAATATGTTCGTCATCTCAGACTTGGTTTACATTGATTTCCTTTTCATTTAAGCATGAGACATTTTCTGTCTTTCATTTTGAGAGTTATATGTATCGGTTATTGTGGTAGAGTCATTACAGAAGCCATATACTATGTTCTTATAAGAGTGACAGTTCTTGTTTGTTTATCAATTAGCATGACTATGTTCAAACTCTAAATTTTTTATGTTGTTATAACAGGTTGTAGCTGCCATTTCTCTTTAGAGCCTCCCACGGTATTTGGCCCTTTAGGGTTAGTTTTCCATGGCTGAAATTCAGGGGTTGTGCAGGGACTTTAGTCGGTTTTACAAATAAGCTTTGCTTCCTGTTCCTGAGGACTCCTGCCCTTTCAGCTTCGCCTATCTCTCCCTACATTTTCTCAGGTGTTTCATGCCAATAAATACTTCAGGTCCCTAGTCAAGTTTGTACAGACTAATGTGTTTACCACATTACTGAGTCCTGCCGCTAGGCAAAAAGTCACCAAAACAAAAACAAAAACAAAACAAAACAAAACAAAAAACCAAAAAACAGACAATTCAACTAGCACTTTACTTTCCCAAATATTGACTCCCTCTAGTTCCTGTTTGCTGTTTCATGTTCTACAGTGGATCCACACAGGTGTTTTCACTCACTGTGTAGAGGATGAGAATTACATTTTTTTTTTCTTGAGGAAACTTTAAGTGCATTTGCATGATTTTCATGATTTCAACTCATTGATAAGTTAGTTGCTTAACTGGTATGATTTGCTTCGATTCTGTATTATTATTTCAATTATGTTTATTTGGCATAATGATCTATATTGCCAGTGTTGTATTGTTTTATTTTTGTCTATATTTTTCTATGCTTTTTGGTTAATACTTTTTATTTATAGCGTTATCTTAATAATAATATCGTTCATACTGCTAGTTTGCAGTGTACCTCATGTAATTACTGAAAAGTCAGCTATCTACCTGACTTAATTTTCTTCTTAGCATATAATCACATGAGCGTAGGTGGTTAGATCAATTCCCTTCCTTTCAGTGCCTCCCCTGAGCTTATCGTGTTTCCACTTTCCCTCAGAACTGCATGCCCTCCTCTCCCATTATTCTCTCTTTAGCGCACACTGAGTGCATTCAGTGCTGCCTGTATGAGTGCAGGTATGAGACCGTCTACTGGGGCATTAGGCAACCTCTCAGGACCCATATCATTGTAAAAAACAAAACAAAGCAAAACTGAATATCTCTTCCCAAGTAGCCATCAATTCCCAATAGCTCCTCTCCTCTGCTAGCCATGAGACTTCATGAGCCCCTCCCCCATCCATGCTAGAAGTTTGGCTGACTTGCTCTTGTGCAAATATGTACAGGCAGTCATGGATGGTTGCTATGGGTTCCTGTCCACAGATCTTGTCCTGTCCAGAAAGTAGTGTTTTGCTCAAGATGACTAATCTCCTTAGATGTTGCAATGTTTCCCTCTTCCATGATGATTATTGAAACTTAGGCAAGGGCTGTGATACAGATATTCCACTTAGACCTGAGCACTCTGAAGTCTTTTATTCTTGGCACATTGAACAATTGTGAATCTCTGTGTTAATTATCATCTACCTAACCAAAAAAAATGGTGTTTAGGTTGAATGATGCACTAATTTAAGGTATAAAAATAAGATTTTGGTGGAAATGTATTGCTTTGTTCATTTGTCAGAATAATAGTACCAGGTTTCTCTCCTAAGGCTTATGATCTAGTCTGTGGCATTCATCTTTCTGGGTTTGTGTTCTTCACTTAGAATTATTATTTCTAGCTCCATTTATTTTCTTGCAAATTTTGTTATTTTCTCTTCTCATTACAAATGAATAATATTCCACTTTGTATAGGAACCACAGTTTAATTATCCACATACTAATAGTGGGCATGTGGGCTATTTCTATTGCCTGGCCACCACGTATAGAGCAGCAATGAACATGGGCAAGCCAATGTCTCTGTAGTAGGATACAGAGACCTTTGTCAGAAAAGCTGAAGATCAGGACAGAGATGGATGTTACCTCCTCAACAGACTTCCTGACCAATAAGCCCATCTTAGAAAGAACAAAAATGTATCCTTGCATACATGAGGCTGGAAGATCAGAACAGGATATGATGAAGGGCAGGATTCAGTAAGAACTGCCAGAAAACAACTCAAAGTGCCCTGTAACACAAGTCAGAACCCCAAGAACAACGATAGAGAGACCAAGCCTCTTCTGAAATTTCAACCACATCACAGCCAAGTTCCAAATAAATACTATAAATACTTCAATTGAAAGAATATAGTTGATAAAAATTAAATTCAAGTATATGGCACAAGATTTATATATCTGAATGTAATAGCACAAAAGTCATGAAATGAAAGACAACACAACTTCTCCAAAAATTATTTATGTAGTAATGGCATCTAGTGAGAGTGAGATACAGGAAATGCTAGACAGAGAATTCAGAAGAATGATTTAATGTATATAAAAAGTATCATACCTTTTGATCAAGAACATGAACAGCTAAATGAAATGAAAATGAAACTGAACATATTAAAATGGACTAAGTGAAATATAGAAATATTGAAGAAAAATAAATCTACTAAGTTAAAACATAGTAAATACAATGAAAAAATACGTAGAAAGTCTCACCAATAAAATAGTCAAAGTAGAAGACACAATCAGAGCTTGAAGACAAGATGGAGATACTGAAGCTACCCAACAGGAAGATAGAAAATTAAGAAAGTACCTTTGGCACTCTAAGATATATAGGACACTCAAAAATAACCACATCTATAGATAATAAGTAAACAAGAAGAATCTACATCAAAGGCATAGAAAACAATTTTTAAAAGAATTATAACATAACATTTCCAAGTTTTAGGAAAACATATGTCAAAACAGAAGCAGGAGGTATTTATCAAACTAAATAGAAGAGGTATATAAAACCACTTGTTTCATCATAATGTGATTGAAACACTAAATAGAGGAAAGAATATTGAAAATGGCAAGAGAGAATGAGCAGGTTACACAGGAATCAGAACAGATTCTTTCAACTTAAATTCTGAAACCCAAAAGGGTCTGGAAAGATATATTCCATGTTCTGATGGACAACTACCAATGCTAGCTAAAATACCCAGCAGGCTATCTATACTTGAAGCAGAAGTAAAAACTTCGGAGTTGGAGAGACAGCTCAGTGCCTGAGTACTGCTGGTCTTGTAGAAGACCAGAATTCAGTTCCTAGAGCCATCAACAAAAGTGCCTCACAACTACAGGTAACTAGTTCCAGGTGATGTAATTCTCTCTTCTGCCCTCCATGGAAACCTTCATACATGTAGTACACATAGAAAGAAGCAGGCACATATATACTTGTCAGTTAAAATATTTAATTAAAAGTAATAAAATCCCTTTTATGATTAAAAAGAGACTAAAGGAAATTATGGTTGCTACTGAGACCCAGACCTTAGTAGGCTCCCAGACCTTAGCGCCACTGACTACATGATGGATGTACCATTCAGGCTTAGTACATGGACAATAACACCTGCCAAAACTAAAATTAAAAAAACTCAATTCATCAAAGTCCATACAGTTCTGTGAAAGTCTCTAAATGTACCAACATTGCTTTTGGCGTTCTTTAATTCTGCTTCTAGCTAACTGAAGTATGTCAACTCAGAACATGGATTTTATGCTTAAAAGGTCACCTTGAGAAAGATGTGGGGCTACATTAGGATCCTGAAAACCCACTGTAGTTGCTAGCCAGCGAATAAAGACTTTATATTGCCTGAAATCCATGTTCAAGTGGTCTACACTGGTAGACACACCCCAACAATGATAACTAAATAAGATCTACAGAAGATATTTGCAGGAATCTTTCAATCTGTAAAGGAAAAACAAATCTATCCATGAGGGCAAAAGAAAGATTAAAACACACTGGGAAAACTAGTTAATCAAGAAAGGGGAAAAAATACTATAGAATCAACAAAAGACATAAATAAATACAAAACTTTCAATAATAATTCAGAATATTAAATGATCTCAATTGCCCAATTAGAAGACACATATCAGTAGATTAGATCAAACATCAAAAGGATCTATTTGTCACCTTCAAAAACTATACATAATCACAAAAGATAGACCACAATTTAGGGTGGAAGGATAGAAAGAATATATTTATAGCTAAGGAACCTAAGTATCAAGTAAGTGTTGTTGTTCTAATATCTAACAATATAGACTTTGAACCAAAGTAGAAAATAAAAAAGAAGCATGATGAAGGCTATTTTATACTGATTACAGGAACATCCCATCAAAAGAGCATGAGAGTCTAATCATATATGCCTGGAATATAGGTGAACTCAATTATATAGAACAAATGTCATTAGATGTAAAGGTACAGACTAAATCTACTGAAACAGTAGTCGGTGACTTGAATTTCCCACTCCAGATAATTGACAGAACTTCCCATCCAAAAGAAAAAAGAAGAGAAAAGAAAAGAAACTACATGGGGAAATATTCAAATTAAATGAATTTACAAATCCAGTGAAATTAACAGGCAGTTACCGAATATCCTATCCAAACTGAATCTTCTTAGAAGCCCATAGACCTTTCTCCAGTGAATGATATGTTTGGACACAAAGTAAGACTTTAAAACTACAGCAAAACTGGAATAAGTCCTTGTATCCTACCCAATAACAATGGAAGAAAAGGACAAAACAATAAGAAAAACCCTAGAACACAAACAAATTCATGGAGATTATGAAGCAAATGATTAAAAAGATCTGTGAAGAAACCTGGAATAAAATAAAACATCCTCTCAAATGAAATTTTTTTTAAAATTCCTCAACCCTATGGGCTATAATAAAAGCAATCATGAGTGGGAATTTTACAGCTAGAGAACATAAGAATTTAGGCTGTTTCTATTTCATAGCTTTTGTGAATGAAGCAAGAGCAAACATGATCAAGCAAGTATCTCTGTAGTGGGATCTCAAATGATTTGGCCATATGCAAAGGAGTGGAACAGTGGGGTCATATGGTAGATTTATTTTTACCTTCTTGAGAATTTTACACACTGATTTCCAGAATGATTCTCTATCAAATTTCAACTCCCACCAAAAAGGGCTGCCCGTTTTCTGCATCCTTGTTAACACTTATTGTCAGGTGTTTTCTTGATCTTAGGTATTGTGACTGGATTAGGATAAAACATCAAAGCAACTTCAACTTGCATTCCAATGATTCTCAGGGTTAGTGAACACCATTTTAGCTATTTCTTGGTCCTTTTTATATCTTTGCTTGAGAACTCTTTTTACCCCCAGAACCACAGCCAGTTATTTGATTGGGTCATTAATTATCTTGGAGCTTTGTTGAGTTCTTTGAATATTTTGAATATTAACCCTTCATGAATGTACACTTGCAAATATTCTGTAATTACTGGAGTGCTGCTTTTTAAAATTTTGTGTTTATTTAAAATATACAGAACTGTTTACACTATCATCACCATCCCAAAGATATTAAAGCCACATAAATTACTTTAAAATACCTAATTATTTCTCATTCAAAATAAGAAAATTGGAATCAAGGATATAAATCATAAAGACGCGTGTGGAGAAGATTAGCATACAGAATTCTGCTTGGCTCGCACATGGTCTCTAGTCTATGAAGTTTTGTGGCTTCTGGTTTTGTGATTTTTATGGGATTTCCTTGTAATGAACTGATGTATCTTTGCATCTTTCTTTGTTTCTTGTGCTTTTTCTTTGGATCTTTTTCTTCTATTTGTTTTGTCTTGTTTCCGTTTATTTGTTTTTATTTATTTTATCCTCATTTATTTTATTGTTAGTCCCTGATGCCTATGTGTTACCTAACCAGAGACAGAAAGTGTGTAGATTCTGATGGGAGGGGAAGTGAGGGCAGACTCTGAGGAGATGGGGGTGTGGAAACTTTAACCATAACATTATTTTTAAAAACCCATTTTCAATGGGTGTGGCACACACCTTTAATCCTAGCACTTGGGAGGCAGAGGCAGGCGGATCTCTGAGTTTGAGACCAGCCTGGTCTATGAAGCGAGTCCAAGACAGTCAGGGCAGCACTGAGAAACCTTGTCTCAAAAAACCAAAACAATACATCTTCAATAGAAATGAAAAATAAAATTTTCATAAAAACAAGTTATGCTTATTAATATGCATTTGAAGATAGTGTGCTCTTAGAAAAATTTAACTGAATTTTTCTTAACAA
This sequence comes from Acomys russatus, assembly GCF_903995435.1. NCBI lineage: Eukaryota > Metazoa > Chordata > Mammalia > Rodentia > Muridae > Acomys > Acomys russatus. The sequence continues at coordinate 23,618,821 of NC_067144.1, read as the reverse complement.
AATCTGCTTGTGTACATTGAATTAGACCTCTAAATTATTAATGCTCCATAACTGTAGATATAACTCATATAATTGTCATAGCTTCATGGTGAGTATGGTGTAATTATCTCTTTTGTTGAGCTGGGGTAATTGATTTGCTTTGGCAATGACAGATTCCATGCATAGACATAAACACAAGCTGAAAGATGATTTATATATTTGTGTTTGTCTTCTAGAAAGTTTATCTCTAACACAAAATCTTGGGTTGGGCATTTGTCAGTCTATAGAGAATGGGAACTTCACTGGTTACTTTTATCATTGCTGTCACAAAATACTTGGCCAAACAACTGAGGAAGGAAAGTATTATAATAGCTCATTGGTAGAGAGGGTTCGGCCAGTCACAGAAGTGTCAGGTGGTAGCCGTGGTTCAATCAGGAGGAGCGTCTAGATACTCCTTCCCAGGTTGCCTAGTAGCAAATAGCTAGAACTAGACAGGAAGCAGACACACATATGACTTCCCAAGGTCCAATTCTATTGACCTGCATGGTACCTCAGTTGCAGATCCCAAAGGTTCTATTGAAGACTCTTCAAGATAGCACCGCTGCAAGCTCACAGAGGAAATTTTACATTCAAACCATCACAAGAACTGTAGTATGGGGTTCTCTATTTAGCTTAAATTGTACTTTACAATCTAACTCATTACATACAGCCAAGCTACTCGTTTTACAGAGGCAAAGAACCATGTTTATTTTCATTAAGCAATTAGGCTTTGTGGGAGTTCAGTTAGATAGTGCCATATGACAATTGCTACTACCACCAGGAGTTGTTGGAACAAAGGGTGGAACTGGTGGTAGTGGGTTCAGAACAGAGCAGCAAGGATACTGTCATAGGTTGTAAGAAATGGTGAGCAATATAAAAGGTGGGAAATGCCCCTCTACAGTGCACAGTGGCTCCTAACTGGTAAAACCATAATCCATGATAACAGAGAGGGCAGAAAACATAACCAATACACCTGTCATGCTGATTGGGGAGATTTGGAAATTGTCTGCTAAAATACTGAGATGTCTTGTGCAAGATGAGTGTGATGAACATCAATAAGATAGAAGTGAACTTGGCAGAGTAAAAACAGAATTGAGAGGTAGACTTTGCAAATGTTTTAAGTTAATTTTTTTTACTATATTTAATATATATGGTTGTTAGGATTTAGCAATGGTGGGGAAGGATGATTCTGCATCATATCAGTAAGGTATGGCCACGGAATATAACAAAATGCTTGTTGTAGCACTGAAAAGCACCCAGACAGTATTATAGATCTGCCCAACCAAAAACATAAAGGTAGCACCCACATCTACTACATTAGGGAAAACTGTGGGTACAATTAAAGTGGGGAATATCTCTCTGAATTTACAGCTCTAACTCTTGGAATATTACCATGCTTAGAGTCAAATACATAAAAATTGTGCACCTTTTGAGAGTGGCGAAATGGCACTTTTTGAAAGTGGTATGATGTCAAATTCTTTTTAGTTTGAAATAAAAAAAAAGACTAAAAATGTTCAAGATGTAAAAAGGACCTTTATTTTTTGTAACAAAAAGAAGGCTGAAAGACCTCTTCTGTCTGGAAAACATGAAAGCACATTACTTCAGGTGCTTTTCAATAATGGGAGTTTTGGGATGACTAGATGAGAGGAAAGACTGAAGGAGAATGGAGGACCAGGGTACCACACCCAGTGAAGAAACACAGGACCTAACCAAGCAATACAGCCTACTCTCAAGTCATCTTGGGAACGTCTATTCGTCGAGGATGGTGTGGAAATACAAAATTTCTCCGCACCAGTGGCTGAGGTATGTATTCATTATTAGCACTCTTTTTGAGTTGTAATGTTTATTTCTCCTCCACTTAAGGAAATTTGGATTCTGATAGACCATTACTCTTTGATTAGGTCATACATTTCTGGATCAGAAGAAAGTGTATATAAATATCAAAAGTGCCCTCTGATCCTGGACTTTGGTTCTGTTACCATGGTTAGATGAGACCCGGGAAGTCTCTGGGTAAGAATTATATTTCCCATGAGTAATCACAACTAGACAGTAAGCTGTTACAACCCAATTATAAGCCGGAGTTCTTGACTATGCTGAGGCCCCGTTACCCCTGCTGTGGTAGAAGCCTTATGTCGTCTGTCCTTTCCTTGGGCTTGATCACGTGATGTGCTTTGCTTAAAAACCACGAGTCACCTATAAGGATTTAAAATATTCTACCGATACTGGTGTTGATGTTTGTGTGCTGCCTTCCACACACGAAGAACATTACTGATAGACTTGGAGTCCAAAGAAAGCTAGAGCAGCGTGGCTATGGGCTCACCCAGTGTGCAGCTGGAAGGCAAGACCTAACATGCATAGCTGAGCATAACCAGTGGTACTTGAGTCCCTATTGTGTAAGTATGAAATCATTATTGGGGCATGCAGCATGGTTTTGATTTTATATTTCTGTCAGTGCCTAATGTATGCATCTGTTGAAAAAGGAAGAGGCTTTATGTTTAGCTTGATGTTTTTAATTTCTAAAATCACCACACAAAGTAATGAGCTTCATTATGCTGTTTCCTTATGCCACTTCCCTATATGTAAGTTAATATGAATTATGATTTCTTGTCCCCCTCAGACATCTGCCTTGTTCCCATTCCCTCTTCTTGCTGATCCCTTTACTTCCCCAAAGCGAACCTTCTGTTTTCATGTCACATGCATTACATTACTCACTTTCTTTCGGCCTTGCCCCCTTCTTCAATGTCTCTTCCTTCTACACTCCCATGTCCTTTTCTATTTGCATGACCTATAATGCACAAATGCATATACAAATACACATATAAATACATATTCAAATTTTGACCCTGAATACGAGAGAATATAGTTCAGTTAATAAATGATTCCCAATTTGCCTACAAATAAAATAATCTCATTTCTCTTTCTAGGTGAATAAAATATTTTATTATGAAACCACATACACTTTACCCATGTGTCTGCAGTTGGTTTTTAGTCTTGCTCTATTTTCTAGCTATTAAGAATAGTGCCATGGTAACTATAGCATGTCCGTGGTATTTTGACTTAGTCTTTGGGCAAGTAACCCAAAAGGGGTATAGCAAGGTTATATGACAGTTCTATTTCCAGCACACAGTAAACACAGCAGTTTACATCCTCACAGCAGTAGATAACCAGTCTCCCTTTGCCACTCATTCTCTGCATCATTTGCTTTCATTTGTTTCCTTGATAATAGCTGTTTTGACTAGGGCGACATAGAATGTAAAAGCAGTTTTAATTTTCTTTACATCTGAGTAACATTCCATTATCCATTTGTCTGTTGATGGACATCTAAATTGATTCCATTTCTGAGCTATTTCAAGCAGAGGAGCAATGAACATGAATGGACAGAGGTCTCTGCATTAAAATTTAAAGTCATTTGGGTATGTGCCTGGGAATGGGATGCTTGGGCTATGCGGTAGATCTGTTTCTAAGTCAACTTTTTGAGAAGCTTCAGGGATCATTTCTGTAGTGGCTACACTAGTTTGTACTCCTACCAGCTCTATATAGGGTTTCCTTTTACCTTTCCCTACATCCACTCTTATGGCTGTTATCAGAACCAGAAATAAAATCAAAACATTTACATATGCTGGGTAATTAAAATAAGTTCCTTATTAATCAAAACATAAATTAATTTAGAAATAAAATATTAATCTCAAGACAAATTAAAATACAAAACACAACAGAAAATATTATTTAATGTGGCAAGATAGTTTGAAACACCTGTAAGAAAAACATTTGTAAACAGTCTAATTTAGACTGCAAGGAACTAGGAATGCAGAAGGCTAGTTTCATAATAGAAGAAGGAGATAACTAACAAGGCAGACAGAATGAGACAGAAATGACAAAGTTAATTAAGGCGTCAATAAAGATAAAACATTTTAAATTATTGAACCGGTACACAAATCCACAGATAATATACTGGGAAAGGTAGAAAAATATTCACATAGAGCCAAGCAGAGAGAGAAAGAGAAACATTTCAACCAACACCTCAGATATGAATTGCAATTAATTTCAGACTCACAAATTAGATAATGCAAAAAGAGACAGAGTCCCATTCACAGACAATCTGCCAAGACTGAATAAAGAATACATAGAAAACCTTGGCAGGTATCTAAGGAGATTAAATCACTAATCACTTTCTAAAAACATAGCCGAACAACACATGAATGTGGGGTAAGTTAACCAAACATTTAAAGAAGAAGGAATAGCAAAATTTCTTTACCTCTTCCAAAAAACAAACAAACAAACAAGAAAACAAAACATGTGTTAACTTTAAATGAAACAGACAGTGTGATTGCAAAGCAAACTACCCAGGAAAGGAATAATAGGCTGATTTTCCTGAAGATTGTGGGTGTAAACAGCCCAAGAAAAATACAGACAAGCCAGAGTCCCATGATGTGTTCACAGGCATCTTCAATATGTCCAAGTAGGGTGGACCTCACAAGGAGTGTACAAAATGCAACATGCATGTGAATAAATGTGACAAATAATAGGCTATATTATCAGAATCAGTGGTAAAAATCATGATATTATCTCAACAAAGGAAGGAAAATACTTGTCAAAAGTTTCTCAAGATAAAAATATAAAACATCTATGGTTTAAATCATCCTAGATATTTAAAAGTTGCATTTCATATAAAATCTGAAGCAAAGCCTAAATATCCCACATTTGGAAATAATAACAAGAAGAAGAAGGCAGGACAAGGAAATAAAAGTCAACTAAATTTAAAAGAAAGAAGTAAAATGTTCTATGTAGATGATACGACAGCTGTTCTTCTTGAACACCAAGCCTAATTCTGTGGTCCAGGCCTCGACTTTATAGCAAATCCTCTTCTCCCAGACTTTCAACTGTCAAAATTATAATTATGAGCCACATTTCTAAATTAATACTTCTTATCGCTTAATTACATTTAAAATTTTTAAGATGTTTATTAACGAGAGGGAATGCATTGCCATAGCATCCGTGTGGAAGCCAAAGGAAAGGGAAAGCAAGTTAGTTTTCTTCCTCCACTATGTGTATCCTGAAAACCCAACTCAGGGCACTAGGCTTCTTGGCAAGTGTGCTAACCCACTGAGCCTCATCTCTAGTATTTCTCTAGACCCTATATCCCCCCCTCCCCACGTTTTATAAGGCAATCCTATAAGTAAGAGTGACTTTGAACTTGTAACTGCTGTTCCTTAGCCTTCTATAATCTGAAAGCTCACTCTGCTTTCCTATATTTACAGAAAATAATGTGGAAGTGCATAATAATGATTAAATTTGTATTTTATATGACCCAGACGTATTTAAAGGAAATCAAGGAATATCTTCAGAAATATTTCATTCATTGTGTTCATCATGATATTAATCTCAACAGCCAAGACAAAAACCTATTGAAGTCTTCACTTGATTAATGAAAGAGAAAATGGAGTAAATGAATGCACACACAAATAACACAGAAAGAGAGAGACAGAGAGAGAGAGAGAGAGAATGAAATCTCTTCAACATTAGAAAAGAAAGACATCCCATAGTTTGTGACAACATGGAAGAGCCCAGAGCACATTGTGCAGCATGAAATAAGCTACTCACATAGAAAAATAAGTGTCCACAATCTCATTTATTTGTAGAATCTAATGAAATCAAATTTTTTGAAGTTGAGAGTAGAATAGAATGTTAGTGTCGACAAGCCACAAGGTGAAGGAGATAAGGAAATATCTGTTGCATTAGTTCAAAGTTACCACTGATCGATCTGTCAGTCATCTTTCTGTTGTTGTGATAAAATACCATGAGCACGGCAACTTATAGAAGGAAGCGTTTATTTGGGGTTTATGGTTACAGAGGGTTAAGGGTTCATCATCTTAAGGGGTGTGCCTTATGGTCCCATTGCCGTTTTTAGTATTTTCCTTGTTTTACTACTATAAAAACTGGGGGTGTCTTACGGTCAGGTGCATCTTATAGTCTGAAAAATACAGTATTTACATTTGAAGTACATTAAAAGTTCAAAGCACAATGAAAAACTACCTTGAAATAAAACATGTTATCAATCTTGACTGTCATTTTATGCTTATCATAATTAACTTTACTTCAGAAATCAATCTATGATGTTTATATAGAGTAAAATACTCAGACCCCCATGTATCATTTCTGATGAGTTTTACATATGCATATATTACCACTCAAGTAAAAATTTAGAATACTTTCCTCATTGCAGTGAAATAGCAGTCAGTGTCCTTCATAGACAGGTTGCATTCAGACCTATCAGCAAGAATTGCTTTTGCCTATTCATGGATTTTCTATGTCTAGAGTGCACATGTATGCATTTATTACTGAATATATTTCAACTCTATCTACAACACTGTACCCATCTGTTGCAGTATTAGTTTGCTTGTCGTACCCATCATGTGAATTATCCCATCATCTCCTATAAATGTTGTTTTCATTCTGAAATTTATGAAGAAAGACGCATAAGTTATATGCGCATAAGTTTAGATTTTTCAAGAGACATTTGTGTGATATTGTTCCTTCTTTCCATCGCAGGAGTGAAGTGCAGTAGATGAATATTGAATAGGCTTGCATAACAGAGGTGTTTATCATTTCACGTTCTCATAAGCAGTGAGTGAGAGTCCTAGTTCTTCCCTTGTCAAATTCGGAATTATCAGTTCTATTTTCTTACTCTTTAAATTATCAGCTTGTTTGTGTCTAAGAATATTATCTCCTTTGGCTTCACCACATACCACTTCTTGAATGTTTCAGGTTGAAAAAATGTCATCTCTTTTATGGTAGTACAATTGTCATTTTTCTGATGTTCGTGAAAAACATTTGGATATTTTATTGTGTATTTGTCTTTTGATTTCTTATAAACTATTTTCTTATTTTAGCTATGTTTATACTAACTAGTTGTATGCCAACTTGACACAAGCCTTGTCATTTGGGAAGAGGGAGCCTCAGTTGAGAAAATGAGCCTATCAGATTGGCCTGCAGCTAAGTCAGGAATTTTCCTGGAAGATGATTGTTCTACTAGGGCACAGCTCACTGTGAGCTGTCTGAGTCCTTGGCTCAGGGCCATGGAGTTGTACAAAGCAGTCTGAGTAAACCACAAGAAGCAAGTCAGTAAGCAGCACTCCTCCATGGCCTCTACATCAGCTCCTGCCTCGAGGCTCCTGCTCTGCTTGAGTTCTTGCCATGAACTGCCTCCGTGATGGACTGCTCTGTGGAAGTTTCATCATTGGGAAGTTTGAGATTTCCTTGAACAATATACAGCAGCTGTTCTTGAACTGAGAATGTGAGGTTCCAAGAAGGCGGGGATGAAAATTTGGTTGTGATTACCAAGAAACCAGAAACCACTAAAGTGAAAACTTTGCTTTCCTGGGACAATTTATACTGGTTATCAGTAGATGAGAAATTAATTATGATCAAGAAGAGACCAGCATTATTAAGGCAAAATCATCTGCAAAGTGTCAGCACACAGAAGCTGTTGCTTGAGGAGAGAGAGGGGCAAGGCTGCACTTTGTGCTGGCAACCAAATTTGGTAATGTGTGCAAGTCACCCAATTTGCTTCCAGTTTCGAAGGCATTAAGGGTCATAAAGAACAGCTGGGTCTTGATACTTGGTGATATGCTTAGAGTCCCTAAAGAGAGCCAAGTAGAGGCTATAAGTGAAGGTTCAGCACAGTTGTAGGGGAGACTCAAGAGTTTTGGAGATACAAGAACTATGAAATGAACACCAAGCAAAGCAGCCAGTGTAGAGCAGAGCTGGGCTGAGTCTGCGGGATGTGCTACATGCACTGTGCCAGGCTCTTGAAATCTAGAAGAAGGTGAGCCCTAGAATCTGACGCTGAGACTTTGGTTTTGCTTTGATATGATTGTGATTGTGTCTTGGTTCTTCCCTCTTGAAATAAAGAGGTTATCAACTTCAGAGTGTTGAGGGAGGATAGGAGGGCCTTAACAGAGGGTATCTTGGAGGGCTAAAGAGAGGAAAGTGATATAATTTTAATTTTTAAAAAATAAAAAGGATGTGGGGCACCAGAGTACGTGAGAAAGTCATATCCCACTCTCCACTCAACTGTGGAGAATATTCTGACCATTGGCTAGATCTGGGTAGGGGTTTAAAGTTTACTGCCTGTATTGTCCTTGGCTGGTGCCTTAGTTTGAGTGGGACCCCTGGGCCCAAATCTGCCTATCATAATGTTCTACTTGTAGGTTTCTAGGACCCTCTGCATCGTTCTACTTTGCTATTCTCCCATGCTTCTCTCATCTAGAGTCCCAATAGGATGTCCTCCCCTCTGTCCCAGTTTCCTGGTAAGTGAAGGCTTTCGTGGGACATGCCCCTTGGGCTAGTATGCAGATATAAGTGAGTATATACCATTTGATTCTTTCTGCTTCTGGGTTAACTCACTCATTATGATCATTTCTAGCTCAATCCATTTATCCACAAATCTCGGGAATTCCTTGTTTTTAATAGCTGAGTAGTATTCCATAGTGTATATGTACCACAGTTTCTTTATCCATTCTTCTACTGATGGACACTTAGACTGTTTCCATGTTCTGGCTATTATGAATAAGGCTGCTATGAACCCTGGAGGGGGAGACCTAGTGGCACTCAGAGGAAGGACAGCAGGTTGCCAAGAAGAGACTTGATACCCTATGAGCATATACAGGGGGAGGTAATCCCCCCAGGAACAGTCATAGGGGAGGGGAATAATGGGAAAATGGGAGGAAGGGAAAAATGGGAGGATACAAGGGATGGGATAACCATTAAGATGTAACAAGAATAAATTAATAAAAAAATTTTTTTTAAAAATTAAAAAAAGTTTTACACTGGAAAAAAAAAAAAAAGAAAAAAAAAAAAAAAGGTAAATGTCTTTCTAAGTTCACAGGAGCCCACAGAAAGGAATTGTGTAATTTTAGAGAGGCCATGGATATTTTAGAAACTTTAAATATTTCAGACACTTTGGATATTTTAGAAAGGCTTAATCTTTGAATGTTTTAAAGCGACTGAACTTTTAAAGTGTTTGAAGCTGTAAATACTGTAGGACTAGTAAAAGTTGGAATGTTCATATAGTCATATTAATATTAATATGTCGTCTTGGGGGCCCATCAAAAAGAGCTCTAGTTAAAAAAGTGATGTGTTTTGTGTGTGACGTTGACAATGGTTCCGCTGTGTTGTATAGGTTTATATCAGTTTGACACAAGCTGGTGTCATTTGGCAAGAAGAAAACTCAATTACGAGAATCTCCCCGTCTGATTTGGACCATAGACTACTCTGTATGGCATTTTCTTGCTTGATGATTGATATACTCTAGCGCAGCTAATTGTGGGAAGTACTACCTCAGAGGAGGTGGTGCTCGGTGCTATCAGAAAGTAGGCTGAGCAGGCTGCAGGCTGCAAGCAAGTAGTCAGGACTCTTGCCTGGCCTCGGCTTCAGCTCTTTCTTCAGGGACCTGCCTTGTGTAAGCTTCTGACATGAATTCCTTCAGTGAAGGGTATGATGGGTAACGATAAGTGGAAATAAATACCTTCCTTTCCAAGTCTCTTTTGGTCATGATGCTTTATCACTTAAAGAGAAACAGTAGGGCAATGTTAAGGAGGTATGTGTTAAAAATACGTTTTCCAATTCCATTAAAAAAAAATAACAGTTCTGTTACTAAGAGTGGTTTTACTAATAAGATCTGAATAGCAATGTTCATTTAAATGTTTCCTCTCATTTCCCTTGTGTGAAATTTCTCTTTTATGTAATAAATTTGGATTTAATCTTCATAAAACACTTCCATGATGTTTTCCAGAGTGGCAATGGTATTTTACGCCCTCCCAGCAACCTGTAACATTCTAGGGTTCTATATTCTTGTCAATGTTTGCTATTGTTAAGCTCTTTCGAATTAAGCTTGAGAGTGTATACTATAAAGTTGCATTTCGTATGATTATCAGTCACTTATATGTCTTCTTTAGAGAAAAGTCTTTATATTGATTATTCATTGTAAATGGTGCTATTTATGTTCTTATTTAGTTATATATATATTATATATATGTGTGTGTGTATGTGTGTGTGTGTATGCGTGTATGTATATAGATTCTTGAAGCCCTTTGTCACATACAATTTTGTATTTTCTCCATTCTAAACATAGATTGTTATATTTTAACGTTCTCTTTAAAAATTAAAAGCTTTTTATTTTGCTCATCAAATATTTTCTCTACTTCATGCTTTTGTGTACTATTTTATAATTTATTGCTTTTTATTCACCCTAGTCAGGTTCTAAAGTCACACATGCACAAATCATAAAAAAGTCCGCCCATGTATTCTTGGTTTATTTCTATGCTATTATAAATATAATTGACGTAGTGTCTCAATGTAAGTGAGTATATACCATTTAACTCTTTTTGCTTCTGTGTGAACTTACTTATTATGATAATTTCTAGTTCAATCCATTTGTCCACAAATTTTGGAAATTCCTTGTTTTTAATAGCTGAGTAGTATTCCATAGTGTAAACATACCACAGTTTCTTTATCCATTCTTCTACTGAGGGACACTTAGGCTGTTTCCATGTTCTGGCTATTATGAATAAGGCAGCTATGAACATGGTTGAGCATATGTCCCTGTTGTGTGGTAGTGCATCTTCTGGGTATATTCCAAGGAGTGGAATAGCTGCGTCTTGAGGAAGCCCCATTCCCATTTTTCTGAGAAAGCACCAGATAGCTTTCCAAAGTGGCTGTACTAGTTTGCATTCCCACCAGCAATGAAGGAGTGTTCCTCTCTCTCCACATCCTCGCCAACATGTGCTGTCATTTGAGGTTTTGATCTTAGCCATTCTGATGGGTGTAAGATGGAATCTCAGTACGTCCCCATGGAAAACTTTACCTATCAGGAAAGTGGGTCAGAGGGGAGGACATCCTATTGAGACTTTAGGTGTGAGAAGCCTGGGAGAATGAGGAAATAGAAGGATCCAGAGGGTCCTGGAAAACTACAGGCGGGTCTGGGCCCTGGGGTCCTCCTCAAACTATGACACCAGTCAAGGAAAATATAGGCAGTAAACTTCGAACCCCTACCCAGACTAGCCGATGGACAGGACATTCTCCACCGTTAAGTGGAGAAGGAGATCTGACTTTCACACAAACTCTGGTGCCCCATATTTGACCATGTCCCTTGGATGGAGATGCCTGGTGGCACTCAGAGGAAGGATAACAGGTCATCAAGAAGAGACTCGATACCCTATGAGCATATACAGGGGGAGGAGGTCTCCCTCAGTCACAGACATAGGGGAGGGGAATGGGGGGGGAGTGGGAGTGAGGGAGGAATGGGAGAATACAAGGGATGGGCTAACAACTGAGATGTAATTTGAAGAAAGTAATAATAAAAAAAGGAAAAAAATATAAAAAAAGAAGTTGAACCACAAAAAAATATAATTGATGTATGAAAAATTATTTGTTAATATTAAGAGCATCTGTAGAAAATACAATTGACATAACCACACCAATTTTGATCTGTGACCTTGACAAATTCCCTTAGGTCTTGTAGCATGTACATATGGCCACAGTTTTGTGAGTAGAACTAATAGTCACTGTGGAGTTGAGGGAAATACTGGCCCTGGATCTTAGGTGTCATTAAGACTCCCACTGTTGTGAATATATTAACTTTAGTCAGGTTTAAGAAATTTATGTTTCCTGTTACAAGTTTTCTTTTTGCCAGGTATGGTGACTCAACACCATAATGCCAAAACTTGGGAAACTGAGGCAGGAGGATTGTTGTATGCTTGAGGACAACCTAGGTCATATAGCAAGTTCTAGATCTGGATGGGCTACAGAATGCTAAAGTCCTGCCTCAAATATATTCAACAAAATAAAAGGATACTAAGTTTAAAAACTCCAGGAAGATGCTGCTGTAGCAGTGGAGATGTCGATACCTGACCGTAGATTGCTCTCCAGTCCTGCTTATATTTTATCACAAAAAGTCCTTTACCATAGCTTTAATGAAGATGATGACTGATATTTATAGTTTTGATTATTGAGGCATACCGCTTATGTGTATGAGCTAGATATTGTGAAGTATTTTTTTTTTCTGAGAGTCATACAGTATAAAGAATTAAAACACACACACAAAAAAAATTGTAGCCTACTAATACTAATTGGTACTGGGGTAGGGATTAATTCATAGTAGCCTCAAAAATAACACTGGATTAAATCTCATAAAAGAAGTGAAAGGTCTATACAGTTAAAACCCCTTAAGACAATGAAGAAAAAAGTAAAGAAGACATGAGAAGAAGGCAAGACTGCCCACAGACTGGGTGGATTAATACTGTAGAAATGGCCAACCTACGGAAAACTGTCTGCAGATGCTCTGCAAGCACCACAGATACAATTCTTCACAGATTGAAAGCTCAATCTCAAAATTAACTTGGAAACACAAATAACACTGGATGGCAAAAAAAAAAAAAAAAAAAAATCTGAAGAGTAATGTTTAACTACTGGAGGTATTGCCCTTCCTGATTTAAAGTTATATCACAAAATCACAGTACTAAAAGCAGCATAGAACTGGAATAAAATCGGATGTATTGATCAATGGAATAAAACAGAGGGCCCAGATAGAAGTGCATGCCACTACAGCCTGTTGAGTTTTGACAGAGGCCAAAATACATGTAAGAAAGCACTGCATCTTTAACAAGAGTGCTGGCCAATTTGATTAGCTAGATACTTCTCTGTCACCCTACACAAAACTCAACTCCAAATGGATCAAGCACCTCAGTATAAGACCAGATACTCTGAAAGTTTCAGAGGAGAAAAAAAAAGAACTGTTTAAATCTATAGGCAAAAAGCAACAATTTTCTGAATAGTACTGAGTAGCACAATAGTTAAAGGCAAAGATTGACAAAGGAGACCTCATGAGTACAAAAAACTTCTGTAAAGCGATGAGCTACAATAGTCGATCAAAGCATCCTACAGAACATGGAACGTCTTCTTACATGTATGTCTGACAGTGTTTCCAGAATACACTAAGAAACAAAACATATAAACCCCGCGAAGGAAAAAACAACCCAATTAAATGATGGACCATGGAACTAAACAGACTTCTTAAAAGATAAACAAAATGGCAAGTTATTTATTTTTAACGTCCAGCATCCTTGTTCATCAGGGAACCATCTTACACCAGTTGGAATGAATAAGACCACAAGGCAAATGACAACAAATGCTGGTGTGAATTTGGAGAAACAGGACCACTTATCCACTGTTGGTGGCAATGCAAGCAGGCGCAGTCAGTATGGAAATCAGTGTGAGGGTCCCTCAAAAAGCTAGAAATAAATCGACCATATGATCTAGCTATACCACTCCTGGGCATATTGCCGGAGAACTCTATATATCTCCACTTGACATGCTTGTTCATCCATGTTCATTGCTGCCAGGAAATGAAAACAGCCTAGTCGTCCACCGACTGAGGAATGGATAATGAAAATCTGGTGCACATGCACCTGATGGCTATACTTAAAAATAAAGTTTTTAAGTAAATGGATAGATCTGGAAATAATTATAATGAGTGAGACAAACCAAACCAAGACAGAAAACTGGCACATGTCCTCTTTCATGTGTGACTCCTCATTTGAGTGTCTGTGTCTAGAGTAGGGCACCCATGGAAGTCCTGAGACTAGTAACGAGCCACGGGAGAAAAGGGAACTTTGATGGGATAGCACTCTAAGCAGTTACTTAGCTTCGGGGCTTACCTTTGCATTCTCTTCTGATCTGTAGAGATGCCGATGTACTAAGGGATGCCAGGATGACCTGACATTCCCTGGTTTCCTGCCTGTATATGAGCTGAGCTCCTCCTTACAGCTTCTAATGTTGGTTGTTTATTCGCAGTGTTGATGTCTTGATTATTATGCGTCAGAGAGAAAGGTTCTTCTCTGCTCATGTAATTTGGTCCTCTAAATTCATCTCATCTGGACTGCCAGCATTCTCTTCATCTGTGGCTTGGTAAGGCCATCCCACTAGGGGGAAGTGATCAAAATTCAGGCAAGAGAGTCTTTGGCAGAGACACCCCTCCTGCTCCCCTTACTTGGGGACACATATGGAGGCTGAGCTGCCCATCATCAGAGACATCTGTGCAGAGTGCCTAGGTCCTTGCCGTGCATGGTCCTTATTTGGTGTATCAGTCTCTGCAGGCCCCCTTGCACCCAGACTTGTTAGCTATTGGTGGTCCTGTGGAGCTCTGGTCCCCTCAAGGGCCCACCATACCCACCCCCAGTCTTCCATATATTTTATTTGGGATATTTAAACTGTTAATATTTCTTGTTATTGTGGTAGACTTTAATTCTGCCTTTCCATTTTCTTTCTCCTCAATAACTCTCTCTTTCATCCTTCTTGCCTTTTTAGTCCTTTCTTTCGAACTCAGTGCTTTTATAAGATTCAATATTGGTTTACCAGCTATACCTCTTTGTTATTTTTTACAATGTGAAGTTCTTACAGTGATATAACACAAGATTATAGTGCCTGGGAGAGATGTGTGTTCTCATCAGAGTTTAGGGCCTTAGCTGAGGTGAGGGGGCATAAAGCTGAATAAAGTTATAATTTGAAGAAAGAGTGTACGTGGCTCTCTCTACTGTGGTAGCATGTTCCACAGGACATGTTTGCTAAATGGAGGAGCTGACTTCCAAATGAGATAAATGATAATGAATAAAGGTCCTAACTGGAATTATACGTTTTCCTTAAAAGTATATATTTAGGAATCTCGAGAGAAAACATTGTGTATGACCAGATGAGCCCTTGGAAACAGTTATTGATATGCCTTCATCACTTTTCAACTATGTCACATTTAAATTGTCACTCAGGCGCACAGTGAATGTCTAAGGTATGAAGATAATAGACACTAAATCACTAGAAATTACCTAGAAGAAATAAAGAAGGGTGGTCATGTAAGACTCAAAGAAATTCAAAGCATGAATTGGTGGATTGGATGTCCAGTTGATGAAAAACTTCAGGCAGCTCTTTTTCTAAATCTCGTATGTAGCTCAGACTGAAACCACAATATTGGGAGCTGTGAAAAATGACACAAAACTTTGTTTCTTTTTATGGAACTTAGTTCTCCCTTTTAATTTTTCCCTAGCAAAATCTGGTTTTGATTGATTTCTCTCTGCTCTATATGAATGCCTGTTGAAAAGTCATGCACTAAAGAAGATAAGTATCATTCCCCACAAAACACATTAACTATGATCCCTGAGATTGTAAGCCTTTCTTTCTAATTTGAGCATTGAATATTAAAAGATAAATCCATTTCATGAAGTTCTCTACTGTTCATATATTTTATGTATCCACTAATAGGTTGTTTCTTAAATACATCTACCCTTTAATATACACTCCAGATTTATAATATTTTTTGTTCAACCTACATTACACCCACATGCTGTCTGGCTTAATTTCCTAGCAGGCAAAACAATGGACATATGCCCATGCAATTCTTATTCCTTATTTCTGATCTGTTTTGGTGAACAAAATCTTGACAGTTTTTAAAATCTCTCTAATGGATAAAAGAGAAGATCCAAAGATTGCTTACACATATTCTTCCTACGGCCCCGTGAAAGTACTTCTGTTTCATTATGCTATTCCCAATTTGCTCTCATGCAACTTTCCCAGGCTTAGCATAATGCCTAGAGATCTGTATTAGTCAGAGTCTGCCAAGAAGCAAATGCTAAGATGAGATAAAACAAAAGCTTGTCTCAAGAAATGCTGACAGAAAAAAAAAAAGTGTGAATAGAGGTGAGAAAGTCAAGAGAAAGCATAGACAGATCATGTTGATATAGATGTGGTAGAGAGGATGGTGATGCAGGCTACTGGCTTCTCATCCTTTCTCTTGTTTTGAAACTGCATAAGTGATGCCATCCTGGAGTCTTGTACCAAAGGCAGCCATTGGAACAGGACCAAGCTTCTACCTGAATCATCTGGTTTTTGTCCTAAGTAACAGATGAGTACAGTCCTAGAGATAGTTAATTGGGGTAAGATATTGTAATATTTTCAGAATAAATATAAATAAAATAAGCATATCATCTAAAAAAACCTGAAAATGCCCCTAAAATCCTTTCAACCCTGAAATAAACTTTCAGATCACTTCTCCAATTAAATCTGGCTTTTCTAAAGGAGCAGCATCAAGATAAATAGAGACAATTATTCATTTTTTTTCTGTTTTGCTTAATTACACGTCTTGTGGATTTGAACCCATTTTTCATTTTAAATGTGCAATGTTTCAAATGCGTCGTGCTTAATATAGGTTTATATGAGTAACCTGGGATGCTAACCATCATTTATGGCATTTGTAAAGCTGCTTCTGTGGGAAAGGGCTTCAACGTTCCAGGTGATGAATTTATAAGTGAGCTTTTGGGATACGGCTTGTTTCAGAGCTTGAGATGTCATGCCATTCAACAGCACAGAATACAGAATCTTTCTAAAGTGGGTTTTCCTCTGGATCTTAAGTCACAATTCTCCAAAAGGGCAGGTGGGATCTCTGTCTTCTCTATCAGCGAATAGACATAATGCCCCTTATTCTTTCTTTCTCTTTCCGTTTCTTGCCTGGGTAGCCAGAAATGTTCCATAAGCCTGTGTTGTTCATTTACCTGGAGCTCCTACCTCTCACTGAAACTTCCCCTTGTAAAAATAAAGTGAAGATAACTTCCCAAGTCTCGGTGTCACTGGAGATGCTGGGAGAGAAGGGATGTGCTGAAGCTTCTTGGCTTTGCATGGGTCTCTTGCCATTAAGTAGCTACTATAGCTTGTATATGGCATCAGTTGGTGAGAGCTCCTGTGTTCAGTGCAGCTTCTGTGTTTGTGATGCATTAACTGTGATCAAAGGCCTACTTCTAAACATAATGGGAAATCCTGCAAAGTAGCGAAATGTAGTGATCACTGTTTACAGTGCGTTAAGTTAATCGTAGCAATATGACTCATCTGCACTGGAAGTGACTGAATTAACTTTACCCCAAGCCACTCAGAGATGCAAATGTTATAGGTTTAGGAATTAGTGATCTGTGATGGATTTATTATTTTTTTATATTCAGAAATTTATTTATTTATTTATTTATTTTTAATTTTTTATTAATTTATTCTAGTTACATCTCAATGATTATCCCATACCTTGTATCCTCCCATTCTTCCCTCCCTCCCATTTTCCCACCGTTCCCCTCCCCTATGACTGTTCCTGAGGGAGATTTCCTCCCCCTGTATATGTTCATAGGGTATCAAGACTCTTCTTGGTAACCTGCTATCCTTCCTCTGAATGCCACCAGGTCTCCCCCTCCGGGGGACATGGTCAAATATGAGGCACCAGAGTACGTGTGGAGACGTAGCCAAACAGATGGATTTATTTTTTAAGATGCCTATCTCTGTCTCTTATATCCCTTGACTCTCTTTTCCAGAGATCTAGAGTTAATAACGTACATTTGTACTGGCAGATCTGGGCCCAGGGGGCCTGCACAAACTGACATACCAACAAAGGACATTGAGAGCAGAGAACCTAGACCCCTCTTCAGATATGAGCAATGGACAGCTCATTCTCCACTTTGGGAAGTTAGGGGAAACGTGAGACTGACTCTGACATGAACTTTGGTGCCCCGGATTTGATCACTGCCCTTTGGAGGAGAGGACTTATGGGAACACAGAGGAAAGGGAAGCAGGGTATCCAGATGAGACTTGATAGACCCTGGGCGGGAGGGGGTTGGGAGGGCGCAGTACTCTTACCTGTCAGAGGTCTAAGGGAGGGGTATAGGGTGGAAGAGGGAGGGATGGTAGGAACAGTAAGAATAGAGCAAGAAACTTACAATCTGGATAGAAAGTGAATAAAATATATTAAAAGATAAATATGTTTCCATACAATATATTCTGGTCATATTTTCTCCTCCACACATTCTTCCCTGATCCTTAACAAGTTTACCCACTCAAATCCTTTCATTCTCTCTTTTTTTAGAAAACAAGCAAACAAACAAATATTAGAATTTAAAAAAGAGACAAACACAAAATGTACAAGTAAAAGATCAATAAGACCCCCTCAAAAAGTCCAAACAAATATCACTGAGTTTGTTTCATGTGACTATCTAGGGTTGTGTATAGGACCTACACTTAGCAGCACTAAACACGGGCCGCTACCCCTCACTATCAAGATACTTGCAACGGACTTCTGCTAATAAGGAATAAATTAGTTTTCTCCAATGGAGGCTCATTGGTTATATTAATCATTTGCATTATTTCTAGCTACAGATCTGGAATTCAAGAATCTGCTCGTGTTAGATATTTCTAAATAAAAAGATACATTGTCTGAAATTGGAATGTTTAAATTAGAAGACAGTATCAATTTTCAAAATAGTGACTAATTTCCATAGATGAAGAAACCATTACCATTGACTCTCTTACCAGCAGGCATATATAATACGCTAAATTGTAGTTTTACCTGTAATTGTTGATATTTAAACAATGCACTTTAATCTTGCTGACCAAGGAATTATAGAACTGTATTTTAAATTTCCTGTTCTAATAAGACCTTTGTTTATGCACCATGCAATGTTAACTACATGAAATTGATGAAATAAATTGAATGAGATTCTTCATGTACTCCAGTAATGAACAAATGAAAAGAGAGAGACAGAGACAGAGAGAGACCATTAAAACAATTAGTAAATGACAGACAAACCAGAAATGATGATTCTAGTAAGTTGGCCAGAAACTAATGTATTTGGCTCTTTTTTTTTTTAAAAGTAATATCTGAATTTTGTATTCTCTACTTCCTATGTCTTACTTCATTGTGTTATATTCTTACAAGTACTCATTTTTCAAAGTGTTTATACAGCTCCTAAGTGGGAAGCAGAAATGCCTGGTGTACAATTGAAAAATATTTACATTGCCAGCTTGCAATATCTCAACATTGGTTTAATCATCTTAATTTAGAATAAAGAGAGTAAAATATATCCTAAAAATGTAAGAAGTGAGTATGATGAGGATAGGTAAACATGAAATCTTTCTTAAAAGATTTGAGATGGACTAACAGTCCTCCGGTTGGGGAATCAAGTGAACCAAAATTGACCCTGGTGGCTGTGGGTAGAGATAAGAAAAGGAAGGCCTCATACAGTCACCACCTCTCTCCTTCCGGACTCGTAATTTTTTTGCTTCCCATTTTCATCTCCCTTTTTTTTTCCCAAACAGTGATAAGTATCTTACATCCATCTTTATAGCAAATCTGGAGGCCAGCTTTATAAAATAGAGAGCTAGCTTATGCCACTGTCTATCCATTTTAATAAAGGAGGAACACACAGAATGGACTTTCCTTTTTTTGTATTGCTATGAATAACATCCAGCTGAAGTACTCTTTACAAATTTTAAAACTAAACAGGTGTCTATATAAGCACATTCGTTTTTATCTTCAAGAAAAATACTTTTTACTTGGTTTACTCCAGAGCCACAGGGCAGGTTGTTCCAAATTGAGAAGAATTCAGAAGTTAGTAACAAATTCTAACCTTAAATTAAATCCTTCCACTCTCGTCCTAATGAGTGCAACTCTTGGCGCTTTAGTATTCAGCACCACCAGGAAATCTCACTGTGGCTTGCTCTTTGGGACATAAAAAAGAGCTTACCCTTTTCTGATCTTTCATGAACATTTTTAAATATGTGCATACATTTACAAAGTTAAGACACTCTGGACATAACAATAAATTCATCAGGAGTATCATTTTTTTTTTAAAAATGTGTAAGCGACTATGTAAGACACTGCCTGAAAAAGAATTGCAGTAGCCATATATAAAGGACAGCAACTTAATACTCTTTGCTTTTTACTTTCCCTCGTATTCATTCTCCTTTCCAAATATGAATGTTATACATATACATATATATATGTGTATATATAGATATGCTTGTTTGCGTATATACATAGCAATATATCTTTGAGAATATACTTTATTGTCCCTAGTTTTAATTCTAAATTCAGGTGAATAAAAACCAACATTGAGATATTGTAAGTTCATAATGAAAACATTTTCTAATTGTATGTCAGCTACTTCTGTTCCTCACTCAGGACAATATGTAAAGCCTAAGGTACATAATCGCTTTGAAAAGTGGACTCTGGTTAGATAATAAAGCATAGGAAGTGTACAATACAAAATGCACAGATGTTACATATGCATTCCCAGTAGAAAGCATAAAGAGCCAAGATTGTCTTTATTTGGTTAACATCCATGAGCCACCACGAATTATTGGTTATAATAGGTATTCAAGAAAAATGGTTAACCCTCTACATTCCACCCTTTCTTGCTATCCTTCGATATCACCATGAAGTTCATAAGAGCAACACAACTTTTTAATTTCAATTTCTTCTGCTGAAAACTGTAGTAAAAATATGTTATAATGGGCTTCAGGGGCCACACTGAAGGTTTTCTTCTAGTGTTCAGCAGTAAATTTCCTTCTTTCTAGAACAGCAGTCCTCATGTCCTCAGCCTTCATGACTAGCTAAGGATCTTTTCTACTTGGCTACCTATGCTTCCTCAGTCATGGCTCGCTTTGTGTCAGCGGTCAGTTTCTATCAGTAGAATTCCCTCTCACTTTGCCTTCAGTCACATATTCTATTTGCCTCTCTACTGGGTGGAGTCTCTGTAACATACTCTGCTACTCCTTCCTCCTGTCTTTAAGGCCCATGAGTTAGCATTGGATCTCCCAAGATAACTCAGGAAAGACTTATTTTAAAGTCAACTTATTAGTAACCTCACTTCTAGCTCCAAAATGCATTCGTGTCGGAATCACCAGGAGATGGAAATGTGAGAGGCACAGCTTTAGATTCTGTCTGCCACCAGCTCAGAAGATGAAAATGTGTAAAAACACTCAACATCCTTGGTACAGTAGAAAGAAGATACAATGTAAACATCAGCTACAATTACTAAAATACATAAATGTCGTGCTGTGGTGGGTTTGAAGGTGATGGTGTGCTGGGACTTATTTCTATTACATTCTAAATTATTATTAAATTTATATAATTATTCACTTTATATCCTCAGTGCAGCCCCCTCCCTCACTCCTCTGGGTCAATTCTCTTTCCCCTTTCTACCCTCCCTTTCTCTTCAGAAAAGGGGAACTGCCCCATACCAACCCACCCCAGCACATCGAGTTGCCTCAGGACTAAGTGCATCCTCTTCCACTGCAGTCAGAGAAGACAACCCAGGTAGGTGCAAGTGATCCAAAAGCAGGTAACTGCATTCATGTCAAAGACAGCCCTGTTCCACTTTCTGGGGGACCTACATGAGGACCAAGCTGCCCATCAATCATATATGTTTTGGGGGTCTTGGTCCAGTCCATGCAGGTTCATAGGTTTGTGTTTCAGTCTCTGTAAGCACCCATGGGTCTGGGTTAGTGACTCTTTGGTCTTCTTGCCTTCTCTGTGGTTAAATGATGGAAGAATGCATTACATTATTGTCCAAACAGCTCAAGATGAAAGTCAAGGCACTTTGAGTATTTTGACTTAGGAGAAATGTTGCTACAATAGTTAACCATATTTTGCCACAGGAAAAACTATGAATCTAGATAAAAACAGGAAAGATAAAGTAAAGCCAGTTTCCACTTGTTTCACTTTTCTGTTTTATTACTTTTCCTTCTACTTTTTACTCACATTTTAAAATAAAACATGCACTGTTCATTTGAAAGGGAAGTTGTGCTACGGGAAAAAAAATAAAGGCAGAATGACAATGTTGGGAGGTAGAATAGAGGAGAAGTGCCAAAAAGTATTAAAGATTTAAATATGAAAAAGTAGAAAAATAAGTCAAGAAAAGCAAAAAGATGAGCATAAAGCTATGAACAAGACAAGGAAAGAATTGCAAAACTGAAACTTTGAAGATTTTCTTGATGGATGAAAACTATTTTTCTTTACTTTATAATTTGTCATTAAAATACATAACACAATAGAAAATAATAATCATACTTTCACTTTGGTTAATATGATTTTTACATTCAGATTCATCCTCTATGTAATTATCTCACCAATAACAGAAAACATTACTGGAGGAAGCTTGAAATCTGAAGATACTGTGCAGATACTTGTGACTGGCTCACAATTCCCATTCTCAGAGATAAGAGACAAAGTTTAGATACTCAGGAGAAAGAAGCTGCTCTGTGTAGACTTCCTCACTGCACATAAGGTAGATGTTGTCTCCTTTTAATCCCTGGACAGCAACTTACATCTTCTCCATCATCAGTTGACCCTTAGCAATTTCGGCTCAGTGGTTGTCTTCTTTTTTTCTTTTATTCTCTCACACATTACATCTCAAATGCAGTTTCCCCTCCCTCCAATCCTCCCAGTCTCTCTCCACACCTTCTCTATTCCCCAGATCCTGTCCTCCTCCATTAAAAAGAAAATCAGGCCTCCTAACCAGGGATATCCACTAAACATGGCATAACAAGTTATAGTAAGACTAAGCAATCAGATTGAAATACTCCTATCATCACTGGATGAGGCAACCAAGTAGGAGGAAAAGAATCCCCAGTGCAGGAAAAAGGGTTAGAGCCATGCTCTCACTCTCACTGTTTGGAGTACCAAAGGAACACCAAGCTACATAGCCATAATATATATGCAGAAGACCAAGCTCAGACCCATACTGGGTCTATATTTGTTGTTTCAGTCTCTGTGAGCATCTATGAGCCCTACTTAGTTGATTCTGTGGGTTGGGTACTCATGGTGTCCTCTAGCAATCTGGCTCCTACACTCCTTCCTACCTTCTTCTGTTGAGGTTGCCCTGGCTCCCCCTAGTGTTCGGGTGTGGATCTTTGCATCCATGAGTTTCTGGATGAGGTCCTATTTGGTTCTTTCCTGGGACTTTGGGCTATCCTTTGTCTAGTTCCTGGCCATGCAGGCAGTGTCAAGACTGGCTTCCTCTTGTGGTGTGGGCCTCAAATTAAACCAATCATTGGTTGGCTACTCCCACAAGTTCTGTGGCATAATTAGTTGAGCAATCTTGCAGGCAAGGCAGATTGTACGTAGGTTGAAGGTTTTGTGGCTAGGTAGCTGTCCTAGTCCCACTGCTAGGAGCCTTGCCTGATTATAAAAGTTGGCAAATTCAGACTCTATATCCTCCGTTATTAGATTTCATAGGGTCATTCTTGTAGATTCCAAGGAGTTTCCACTGTATCTGGTTTCTTTATATGTTCCTTCAATGTCCCCCAAATTCATATGCCCCCAGTACTCTCTCCATCCATTCCTCCCACCTGATCCCTCCTGTTTTCATCCTTACCAGTGCTTAGTCTACCCTCAAAATCTATTTTATCTTCCCCTAAGGGGGATCCATGTGTCCTCCCTTGATCCCAGACCTATAAAGACAAACATACTATGTACACACTTATAGTGAACATTAGCTATTAGTATGGTTAATCACACTACAATCCACAGGCCCAGAGAGGCTAAGTAACAAGGAGGGCTCAATGGCTGTCTTTTATTTCTCCTGGAGACTCTTCAAATACCCTACTTATTACACCACATTTGAAGCAAATATCAAACTTACACATATGTAGGCTTGAAATCACTTACATCGCTACTTAGACATTCTTTGGACACAGTTTAATGAGTTTATTATTAATGCTTTGCCTACATAGTCCCCTAGTGGCCTCTTATTGAATACACATATTTTGTGTGTCTGGTTTTGTGTTGAGGTCTTTAATCCAGTTAGACTTTAGTTCTGTGTAGGGTGATGAATATGGATCTATTTTTATTTTTCTACATATAGACATCCAGTTAGATCAGCACCATTTGTTGAAGATGCTATGTTTTTACCATACAACAAGACATTTGCACAACTCTATTCATAGCAGCTTTATTCATAATAGGCGGGATCTGGAAACAACCTAGATATCCCTTAACTGAGAATGGATAAAGAAACTCTTGTACATTTACACAATGGAATATACCACTCAGTTATCAAAAAATTGGAAATCTTAAAATTTGCAGATAAATTGATGGAACTGGAAAAGATCCTGAGTGAGGTATCCCAGACCCAGAAAGACACACATTGTATATACTCACTTATAAGTGGATATTAACCCAACATAGATGTCATCTGAGAGACTCCACCCAGTGGGGGGTATTAGGACACATACTGGGAATTGCAGCCTGACTCTGGGTGGAGCACTAAGAGCTTAGGGAAGAGTTGGAGGATGGAAGACCCAGGAGCGGTCAAGAGCTCCACAGGGAGACCAGCAAGACCTGCTGATATGGACACAGGCGAGCCTGCACAAATTGATGCACCAATGAAGAACATTGCAAACAGAGAAACTATGGACACTTGATTTTCAACAAAAGCCAAAACCATACAATCAAAAAAAAAAAAAAAATAATAGCATCTCAACAAATGATGCAGTTCTAACTGGAGGTATACATTTAGAAAAATGTAATAGATCCATATATATCACCATGCACAAAACTAAAGTACAACTGGATTAAAGATCTCAACATAAAACCAGACACACTAAGTATGCTAGAAGAAAAAGTGGGGAAGAGCCTTGAACTCACTGGCAATTTCCTGAACAGACTACCAAGAGCTTAGACTCTGACATCAAAAATTAATAAATGGGATCTCATGAGACTGCAAAGCTTCTGTAAGGCAAAGGATATTGTCAACAGAACAAAGCAACAGCCTACAGACTGGGAAAAGTTCTTTATCAACCCTACATCTGACAAAGGGCTAATATCCAAAATATATAAAGAACTCAATAAATTAAATACCACCACACTAAATAACTCAAGTGAAAAATGGGGTACAGAGCTAAACAGAATTCTCAACAGAGGAATATCAAATGTCTGAGAAACACTTAAAGAAATGCTCAATGTCCTTAGTCGACAGGAATATGCAAATCAAAATGATGTTGAGAATGCTTCTTACACCTATCCAGAATTACTAAGATCAAAAGGTCAAGTGACAGCTCATGCTGGCGTGGATGTGGAGAAAGGGGAATACTCCTCCATTGCTGGTTGGAGTGAAACTTGTACAACCACTTTGGAAATCAATCTGATGCTTTCTCAGAAAATTGGGACTAGTGCTACCTCAAGACCCAGCTATTCCACTCCTGGGCATATACCTGATAGATGCTACACCATACAACAAGGATATTTGCTCCAACTATGATTATAGTAGCTTTATTCATAATAGCCAGAATCTGGAAACAACCTAGATGCCCTTCAACTGAAGAATGCATAAAGAAACTGTGGTGCATTTACACAATGCTATTAAAAACAAGAAAATCTTGAAATTTGCAGGTAAATGGATGGGACTAGAAAAGATCATCCTGAGTGAGGTAACACAGACCCAGAAAGACATGCATGCTAAATATTCACATATAAGTGGATATTAGCCAAACAAAGATGTCTTCTGAGAGACTCCATGCAGTGGGGGATCGGGACAGATACTGGGACTTTCTGCTGGACTCCAGGTTGAGAGATGAAAGTGGTATGGAAGAATGGGGGGCTGGAAGCACCCAGAGGGTTCAGGAGCCCCACAAGGAGACCATCAGGGCTGGAAGATCTGGACCCAGATGGACCTGTAAAAAATGTTGCACCAACCAAGGACAGTGCATGCAGTAAACCTACACCCAATACAGACCTAGCCAATGGACAGCTCATTCTCTATGGTTCTGAGGAGAGCAGGGACTGCCTCTGGCATATACTTAGAATTTTCTAAGAGACAAGGTAACACAATAATAATGATAAATATGGAAAGAAAAAAATTTAGAGAGGATAAACATTGGATATGTGATGGTTGTAATTTCCCTTAAATTGACATCTTTGTGGGGCTGGAGAAATGGCTCAGCAGTCAGGATCTCTGGATGTTCCTCTGGAGGACATGGGGTTCAATTCCCAGCACCAACACTGCAGCTTACAACTGTCTGTAACTCCAGTTCCAGGGCATCCACGGCACCAGACACATAAATGGTCCACATGTATATGCATGCAGGCAAAATGTCTACACACATGAAATGATTCTTAAAGCCAAACAGAGTGTCACATGACTTTAATCCCAGCACTCTGGAGACAGAGGCGGTCATTGGATCTCTGTGAGTTTGAGGCCAGCCTGGTCTACAAAGAGAGTCCAGGATAGGCAGGGTTGCACAGAGAAACCATGTTTCCAAAAAAAAAACAAAAAACAAAAAACAAAAAAAGACAAAAAAACCCAAAAAGACAAAAGAATTCAATTCATTGTACACATTAAATATGTATACTTTTATGTTTCAGTTATGCCTAAAAATTGTTCAAAACCTAATGGTTTTCATTATATAAATATATGTATATGTATATATATATATATATGTATATACATATCATTGTGAAAATGTACTAAAGAATAGTGGAACATTTACTCCTTCTATAACATTTTGAGTGTTGTGAAACTTCCCTGGTAAATACTAATCTTCCTTAAGGTAGAGTAAATTGAAACTGAACCATTAATTCAGTAAATCTTCTAATAATGCTGTTTTTATTGCAGTGGATTGTTTTCTTCACATCGGTTCTTTTTTATATAATGAATGATTTGAGATGCTTCCTTACCTGCTAGTAGACACTGGGGTAATACTAAGCAAGCATGAGGTGTACTCACCCAGACAGAATTTCTTTAAAGAATAAAGGAGGAGAAAAGGATTAGGTTGAGAGAACTGTGCATAAAAACAAGGGAAAGAAGAACAAAGAAGAAAGTCCCTTAGTGCATAATGTCATGCCGATAGGAAATCCTCAATCCAAAACAGTTATTAGAGGAGTTCTACATGGTATGAGAATAATCCTGTCTGTTTCCTTCAGCCATGAGATTTGCCATTGGCTTTGAGCATATCAGAGGAAATGTTTGTGAGAGATCCAGCAGCTGTAGGCTGTCAATAAGCCTTGCAACCCACAGCAGGTTCTCTAGACAGTCACAATAACAAAGTACATATATAGTTACCACAGCAACAGCAAATAAATAACTTAAAAGGTCATAACAGTATTTTTATGCAAAGGATACAGAATTATAGATACATAAATAATGTCATGGTTTAAACATAATATGTGTGACACGGGCTCATGTGTTAAAGCCCCAATCCCAGGAGGTGAAGCTAATTGAATGCTCTGGACACATTAAGAGGACCCTACCTGGAAAAAGTAGCTCACTGTGGTGGACTCTTAGGGACATCCTGTTCTTCCCTTCACCTTGTTTCCTTTCCATTACCTGCCTACCATGAGATGAGCAACCACCTCTGTCCATTGCTCCCACCATGATGATGCTCTGCCTCTTCATGTGTTTAAAGAGCCTGAAGAGGCTATAGACATAGCCTTATTATTTTTATACCAAGCCCATTCTTGAAATATTTTGTCATACTACTTTACTCTGGTCTTATCTGGAACTTCTTTATCTAGCTCTCCCCAAATCCTACTTTCTATTTAACATGGTTTGATTTTATGATTTTTTTGTTTTGTTTTGTTTTCTGTACAGCAAGATCCTACTATGTGGCCTTGGCTGGCCTGAAACTTGCTGTGTAAACCAGGTTGACCTGACACTAGTAGACATTACCCTGGCTCTGCCCCTTGAGTGAGGAGATTAAGGTTTATGTCACCACACCTCACAGCACCTTCAAAATTCAACTAGACAGCATTGATTGTATTCATAGAAGGGAAAACTACCTGTAGGCTTAGACTCACCAAAGATATCTTCATTGTGCTTATCTCCTCTTTTTGATTTCTCTAGCCATTCTGAATCCTG
This sequence comes from Acomys russatus, assembly GCF_903995435.1. Classification (NCBI taxonomy): domain Eukaryota; kingdom Metazoa; phylum Chordata; class Mammalia; order Rodentia; family Muridae; genus Acomys; species Acomys russatus. Next base: position 23,591,093 of record NC_067144.1, on the reverse strand, counting down.
TGTGCATTGCCATTGGCTTTATTCTTTACTCCTGAAAATCTAGAAATCTCTCTTTTTTTTTTTTTTTAGCTTATTTATTTATTTATTTTTTATTATTAATTTATTCTTGTTACATCTCAATGTTTATCCCATCCCTTGTATCCTCCCATTCCTCCCCTCCCCCCCCCCATTTTCCCATTATTCCCCTCACCTATGACTGTTCCTGAGGGGGATTACCTCCCCCTGTACATTCTCATAGGGTATCAAGTCTCTTCTTGGCTACTTGCTGTCCTTCCTCTGAGTGCCACCAGGTCTCCCCCTCCAGGGGACATGGTCAAATGTGAGGCACCAGAGTACGTGAGAAAGTCATATCACACTCTCCACTCAACTGTGGAGAATATTCTGACCATTGGCTAGATCTGGGAAGGGGTTTAAAGTTTACCTCCTGTATTGTCCTTGGCTGGTGCCTTAGTTTGAGCGGGACCCCTGGGCCCAAATCTGCCTATCATATTGTTCTACTTGTAGATTTCTAGGACCCTCTGTATCCTTTTATTTTGCTATTCTCCCATGCGTAGAAATCTCTGAAATACGTTTCCTGAAAAAAGTGTTACATGTGGATTCCTATATTACTCACTTCATATAATGAAGGTGGATAGTCACAAATGTCCATCTTTGGTGAATGGAAAGCCAAAGATCAAGATATCAGTGCAATGCAATGTTAACTCTGCAGTGGTATGGAACAAATCACTAATACAACTGCTATAAGTTGGTTATGTACAGTTTGGTTCAACTTAAAGTCCACGCTACAATATACAATCCATAAGCATAGAAAACTAGATTATCGAAAAGTAGCCATCAACTAAAACCATACTCTTCAAGATATCTAGGAACGTTTTTGTCATTTTTGATGAAGCCTTTCCTCTTGATTAGGCGAGTGATTATATTCATTGAAATCCATAAATGTGTACAATTTAGGGTTAAATTTTACATTAATCATAACTATAAACATAAATTAAAACATAATAATCCTAGATTAATATATTGATGTTACATGAAATGAAAATGGCATATATAATCAGAGATAAGATATCATACATTGATAAAAAATGCCATTCAATCAATAAGTAGTGGCAACCTTATATTCATGGCCATCAGATAGTAGTACTAAAACAGATATAAGTGATAAATACTGACTGGACAAATACGGTCACAATCTTGGTTGGAGACCCTATGCGATCCTTTGCTCCTCTCTTCACAGTTAATAGACTTTGAAGATCAGTAAGAGTATAGAATGCCTGAACACCATGAAAGGGAGGATGTAAGATGAGCATTGTCAATGGAGCAGCATAGGATGTCTACCTTTCAAAGGCTCATGGGAAATTCACCAGTACACAGCCATTTTAAGCCATGAAAATAAGTCTCAATACATGTAAAACTGCTAAAATCATATAAGATGTATTTTTCTGATAAGAATGGAACTTACTCAGAAATTGTGATTGAGCTAAAGCCAGTAGATAGGGAGAAATTTGTAACACAAAAGGTTTATCACTAAAAAAAAGTCTCAACTGAACAATCTGTGCCTCTGATTAAACACACACACACACACACACACACACACACACACACACACACCAAAAAAAAAAAAAAAAAAAAGACAGATGCAAAGGAAACATATGGAAGGAAATCAAACCCACAAAGGCAAGAAACAATGAAAGAAACAAACACCAACTGCAGACAACAAAGCAGAAGGCCAAAAATCTGGTTAGTCTCAAAGACCAATAAAATTAATATAATTACAGCTGGACATATCAGGTTAACTTGTTATATGACTCACATTAGGAATAAACTAAATAAATGGGACATCATTACAGAGACTGTAGTCATAAGGAAGATAGTAAGAAAAATGCTTTGAAGAAAAGCAGGACAATAAAATAACACACACACATATCAGATAAATCATAACACAAATGATCAAAGTCATTCAAAATGAAATGGCCTCATTACCTGATAGTGTTTAAGGAAATTGAATTTATAGTTCAGAACTTGAGCACAAAGCTAGACACAAATACTCTGGCCATCAAAGTGTGAAAACAGGCGTCATAGTAACTCAGCAGGCTGGAGAGATGGCTCAGCACTTAAGAGTAGTCATTGCTCTTGCACAGGACTGAAGTCCAGTTCCTAGGATTCACCTTAAGCGGCTCACAGCCACCTGTCACTGCAATTCCAGGAGACCTGACACCTTGTCTGGCCTACACAGGCACTGCTGCATGCTCCAGTATGCTAACATTCTAATATATACACATGCCCACTAATAAACATAAATGTAGATCTTAAAATATTAACTCCAAGTTCTTGCAGAAAACAAAACACTACTTTCCAACTCATTTAGATATCTGTGGTATCTTGATATTTAAAGAAAAAACAAGGAAGTTAAAAATATGCGACAGACTAAGACCCTTTAAGATCAAACATGGAAAGCTTCTTCACAAAGCTAGGAGATCAAGGCACGCCCTTGGCAGTGCCCAGTGGCTCTATGTGAGTTCTGGGCCTGTTTGCTTCATCTACCTAGAGAGTTCTAGGTCAGCTAGAGCTATGTAGTGAGACTGTCTCAGGAACCAACATAAGGCAAAACAAACACCAGCAAACAAACCCAAGCCTATCAATTCACATTTAGCAGTTAATCTAAATAATAACAGATAGAAGAAGTGACTATCTTTACACAAGTTCGCTTAAAATTAAAAAAAAAAAATGCATTCTTCATATTAAAGAATAAGAAGGAAAAACTACACTCTGTTTTCAATAGATGCACACATATTCATAAAGATATCTTGGCATGTTATAGGTAACATTGTACAATTATTCACACCAATTATATATACTTATAACTAATAAATTCTTAATGCTAAACATTGAACATTTCCCTTCTATCATCAGTAATAATGTGATTCTTATTCAATATTGGATGTTTATGTTCTAGTCCATGCAAACAACAGACAAGAAAACAAAGAAACACTGTACAGACCAAAAAAATAAAAAATAAAAAAAAATAAAAAGCACATTTATCTTGTGTTAGGTGAATACATACAAGCCTTTCCAAAGAACTTTGAAAACCATGCAAACTAATAAGGAGATTTCTCAGATGCACAGAGGTAAAATCAAAATACTAATGTCACATTTTTATATACTTACCCAAATAAAAAATTATTTCCTTAAGTACCATTCATAATATCATCAAAATATTTAGAGATAACTTGAACAAAATGAGTTTAATGTGTATGTGCTTTGAAATACAGAAATGCCAAAATCAATTTCAGAACACATAAATAAATGGATTCAATAATAATCTCATTTCCCCAGATTTAGCTAAAGACTCAAAACAATCTCAAATTAAATTTTAGTCTGTCATTTGAAGAAACCTACCAGCTGATTGTAAATTTATGTAGAAGTGCGTAGGACCTAGAGTAGTCAAAACAAATTTGAAAAGAAACACAAAATTGGAAAACACATATGCCTGAATTCAGTGTTATTATACAGTATAGGAATGAAGGTAGTGTCATGTTTTCATAAATATAGGTGTACAGGTGAATGAAAGGAAAACATTTGAGAAGTGTATACAGACATGCATAGCTCACTTATTTTTAATTGTTCCAAGCTCTATTGTGAAAAGATAGTGTTTTCAGCAAGCAACATTGAAACCAATGGATGTCTCCTTGTAGTAGAGAGCGGAGTACATTGGGGGGCCCATTTCATACTGTGCATAGAAAATAGTTTGACATCAATTAAACATAAAAGTAAAGAATAAAGATGACAAAAATTATAGAAGAAAATTTGAGGTAATCTTTGTGACTTACAGTAGACAAAATGTTCTAAATTAAACAGAAAAATAATTAATCATTAAATTCCTGACAATGTAGAGTTTAAGGTAAATGACCTGTTTAAAAGTTATGTCTGAAAAATCCTATGATACTTAAAAATAATAAAATATTCTATAACTTGTGTTTGATTAAATACATATCCACAATCTTTAAAATGTCCTACATATTACAGAAAATCCAAAAAGGCAAAGCCTATGACCAGACACCTTACAGATAAATATACTAACTATTCCACCTTGAGTAATGAACCATGAGGTGTTGTAGCATTCCTATTCTGACAACTCACAGTTAAAATACACATTCCAGGGGCTGTAAAGACACCATAAAACTTGACCTCTGGACATTGCTGCTTGAAATGCAAAGTAGCAATTCTAGACACATTGGAAAACATTTAGTAACATCATATAAACACTTTCTAAGACCCTGGTCCTAAAGAATTAAAAATAAGCATTTAGCCCAAGGGGAAGCAATGACATGGTGGGTCCTCCGGAAAGAAAGTCCTAATGTCCCTGGGTCTTCTGGTAAGAGCAACAATCAGTTGTACTGACAATATAGGAGCCAAAAATCTGCATATCATCTCTGTGATGGAATCGAAGAACAACTGAACAGAATTCCTGCTGCTGGTGTGGGCGACACTGAGATGGCCACTGTTAAGAAACACAAACCAGAACTAAGAAAAAAGCTTCATCCAGCAGTGGTAATTAAACGAAAGTCATATTGAAGAAAAGATGGGATTTTTTTTTTAGTTTGAGGATAACACAGGGGGCACCGTAAACAATAAAGGTGAGGCGAAAGGTTCTGCTATCACAGGTCCAGTTGCAAAACAGTGTTCAGACTTGTGGCCCAGGACTGCATCTGATGCAGGTAGCATTGTGGGATTTTCCAGTGTGGTGTAAAATATATTCATTAAAATGTCTTTGCTCATTGAAAAAAATACCCATCTAAATCAGTTTATTCACAATCGTTCACACAAGCTTCACTCATTGTAGTAAAAGACTAGAAATATCACAAACATTCAATCGAAGTAATAAACACATTGTGTTATATTCATGTCATATGGTACCATTTGTGTGTGACATCGATAGCTCCTTATTAGGCAAAAGTGATTGACGGCAAATCCTGTCAGGAAACTTATATTTCATGATGGGTATGTCCCATTTTGTGATAGTGGCAGTGTTGTCATGATTATGCACTTTTAATAAACTCATGAAACTATATACTGCACCTTGTACAGTTTTATATAAATAGCATCTCAATGAAGCAGTTTAGGAAAAATAGGAATATCACTTGCTCTCTACACATGCTTAGCTTTTTTTAACCTCTACCAATTGACAGTGCTAGGAGAGAGGCCAGCAAGGTTTGTCAAGCAGATGCAAATCCTCCATTCTGGCTTAGAGGTAAGCTTGACCTTTGCCTGTTGTAAGTCTTCTTTTGTAGTATTGACTAAATTCCAGCTTTGTTTTCAAAAGAGAATCAAGACAAAATAAAACTGTTTCTTGAGAGTCTCCAAGAGGCCACCCAGTGGCCTTTGCTTCTGGAGACACAAAGCCTTGCCACTGCAGCTGTCCACACTATCTATCTGTCTCTTTTCTGTATGCAAGGATACCGCTCCTGCTCTTTATTTATTTTCTTTCTGTTTTTCTTTCTTTGAACAAAGCATCCCCATCTGGAAGTTCATCAGAGACTCTTCTGCCTCTTGCTGATCCAAGCTTCCAATTTACAATGACAAAGCTCTGTGTAGGGAACTCAGGGGGAACAAAGTTCTGGATAGGGAAAACTCTGCGTCATTCCTCAGGGCTGCGGCTCTGCTTTTTCTCTTTTGACTTTCTGCACCAAATTACTACACTCCATTCAGCCTTTCGACTGAGTCCTGCGTCAGCAACTTCCCACAGCTGCGAGAGCAGCTGTGCGTCTACCTCCCTCTCACTGGTGGCCCTCATCACACCCAGCCCCCGAAAACACAAACTTCTCTCAACTTTCTGCCCTTGACTCAATGTTCTGTCATCCTAGAGAGCCTGGAAATCACTTCACACGTCTTTAAAGAAGCTCGATCTTCAGGGCTATCTTCAATAAACATGATTTTTACAACAGTGAGGCTAGAAAAATGTTTTTATTTTGGGACGATCTTAGCTTCAAGTGTGAGAAAGGGCAGGGCGCACCACGGTCCTTATTTAGACATGTGAAGAGAAAAGTACACTGATTGATAAGATTAGGAACCATTCAGCGAACAGCTCAAAAATGACTCCAGCACTGCTCTTCGACAAGCCCGTTTGCCTCTTTCTGAGGTGGATGTCACCCGCCCCAGCTTAGAGGTGAGTTTGGAAGTGTAAGGGAACTCTAGGGCTCTCCTGCCTGAAGCAGCTTACTTAACTCTACTTGAGTTTCTAAGTGGGCGGGACCAGAACATCACCCCACAGCAACCTGTGTTTCTGAGGGACTCTGAGCAGCGGTCAAAAGGTTACTCATCCCCCTCCCCCATGTTTTCCTGGGTGACTTTAGGTTTCCTTTTGTTATCTTAATTGCTCTCCCAAGCTGATCTACTCACTTTTAAGTTCCACATCCTCATGAACCACTTTTCTTAGATTAAATGACCATCAGGCTAAAATTTTGTCCCTGTCAAAACAAGACTAAAACATATCTGCACTTTTTTGTGTGATTCAGAAAGCCCTATTATGCCACTAAGAATACCTGACTTAGATGAATTATATAGTATGAAATATTGAGAACATGAACATGAATAAGAAGTCTAAACTCATGATCACAAAGCCAGGGACTCCGTGGCCTTTGAGCTGTTTATGAATCATAGCATTAACACATAAGGCAATTAAGAATTTCAAACTCTCTAGTTTCTTTCTCTATAACATCAGTTCATTGATACATGTCCAGTGACTCTCACAGAGGTGAAATTTATCTAAGTGTATTTTTTTTTAAAAGTAAACATGCAAAGTAAGGAGGATTATTAGTAATGGAAAAACCTTGAAGACTACGAATATTCTCGCTGTTCAGATTCTGTGATATTCAGGACAGGCTAGACATTTGCTATAGTAAGGCCACGCATGTGTCCCCAGACCTAGGTCTTTACCCAGGTCTGGTTTTCTAAATGCTGGTGACAAGCCAGGTCTGGTGTATTACATGATTGTTCTAGGATGGTTGAGATTATAAGGTCTTAAGAGTGTCCAGTGCCACTGTAATAAAATTTGCACATACTGTTAATCTGCCTCCTTAGCTAAGGAACATATGGAGGAATTGTGTGACTATCAGTTGCCATTAAATGAATTGTAAAACTATTATTTTAAAAAAAACTTGAAGAAATCTACTCTTCACCATTCTATGTATATTGTTCAGAGGCCATGAATAATACACAATAATACAGTTTATAAAATGGTGCGTTTGTTATCCTGAGCATGCTTGTTTTCTCCTCAGTGGCGATTGCTCATGCTATGTTCATTTTCACTCATGTATCCGCCCTTGTGCTATAACCACTCTGCTCTACTTGTGTGCTTGCTCATTGTGAAACCGAAGACTCTCCTTATCCCACATTGTCTGTGCCCAAGCATCATTTTTATACTTCCTTTCCAATTTCTCCTTTTACCTGCCTACTTGACCCCTTCAGTGCCTCTAATTATAACCCCAATTTGCAACAGAGAAATGAAAGATTCAGCAATTTTTTTTCAGTGCACATGTTAAAGGCAAAGCAGGTCCACACTTCTCAGATTTCTCATGAACCAATTATACGTGAACAATAGGACTAATTCTAATTCTAGTCTGCTTCAAGGGCTAGCAGGCAAGAAACATCTCAAAATGATTCAAACATCTCTCCATGGGTAAAACATCGCAGACAATCTCTAGGCACATGCATTCCATTGTCCGTGATACCTTCCAAAACTATTTAGGATATGTTGCTTAATTCACACATCCTTAACAGAATAAATAAGAGGTGTTCTTGCTGCCTGGGGGTTAAAAATGATCAATGCCCATCTTACACCCATCAGAATGGCTAAGATCAAAAACTCAAGTGACACCACATGCTGGCGAGGATGTGGGGAGAGAGGAACACTCCTTCATTGCTGGTGGGAATGCAAACTAGTACAGCCACTTTGGAAATCTATCTGGTGCTATCTCAGAAAAATGGGAATAGGGCTTCCTCAAGACCCAGCTATCCCACTCCTTGGAATATACCCAGAAGATGCTCCAGCATACAACAAGAAAATTTGCTCAGCCATGTTCATAGCAGCCTTATTCATAATAGCCAGAACATGGAAACAGCCTAAGTGTCCCTCAGTAGAAGAGTGGATAAAGAAACTGTGGTACATATACACTATGGAATACTACTCAGCTATTAAAAACAAGGAATTCCCGAAATTTGTGGATAAATGGATTGAGCTAGAAATGATCATAATGAGTGAGTTAACCCAGAAGCAGAAAGAATCAAATGGTATATACTCACTTATATCTGCATACTAGCCCAAGGGGCATGTCCTACGAAAGCCTTCACTTACCAGGAAACTGGGACAGAGGGGAAGGCATCCTATTGGGACTCTAAGTGAGAGATGCATGGGAGAATAGCAAAATAAAAGGATACAGATGGTCCTAGAAATCTACAAGTAGAACAATATGATAGGCAGATTTGGGCCCAGGGGTCCCGCTCAAACTAAGGCACCAGCCAAGGACAATACAGGAGGTAAACTTTAAACCCCTTCCCAGATCTAGCCAATGGTCAGAATATTCTCCACAGTTGAGTGGAGAGTGTGATACGACTTTCTCACGTACTCTGGTGCCTCACATTAGACCATGTCCCCTGGAGGAGGAGACCTGGTGGCACTCAGAGGAAGGACAGCAAGTAGCCAAGAAGAGACTTGATACCCTATGGGAATATACAGGGGGACGTAATCCCCCTCAGGAACAGTCATAGGGGAGGGGAATAATGGGAAAATGGGGGGGGGAGGAATGGGAGGATATAAGGGATGGGATAAACATTGAGATGTAACAAGAATAAATTAATAAAAAAAAATAAAAAATAAAAATATGCATAAAGAAAAAAAATGATCAATGGTATATTTAATCCTAGACTTGTCAATGTTTTCCTCAGTAAATTGGCTGCTAGCTCTAACCTAGTGGATTGTCCAGTAGGATTCTTTCATACTGATTCAGCAAATCCAGCGGTAACGCACATGAGCCACTGGTAGCAAAGTTCTGGGGCATGTGAGGCAGGCAGGATTCAAGCTCAGATTGAGCAGTTCAGATCAGTACCCTGTTGTTAGCTTTCACAGACTCCTGCTGGCAGGTGAACATGAGGTGTGTTGTTTCACAATGTGGAGTCCAATCCTCAAGGCACAGTGGGTAGAGTGCACCTCTCATTCTGCCTTCTTTGTAAACAATTGACTCCTTTAAGTGTGCCCACACAGTTTGTACAAAACGGATTCAACTAGGTTTTGAGATAGAAAACCACACCAAGTACGATTTATCTGTTCTAAATAGCCCTAGCGCACACTATGCTGATAACATGTCAGATGAAGGCTGACCTCAAGTATTTATGAAAAACCCCTTCCAAAGGTAAGTTCAACCCAATCCTTACTCTTTATGCAATTTGAAAACATAATGTGTAGTCATTTTTATTAAAAGTCTTGAATCATAAAAAAAAAAAAAACCATAGATCGTGACTCTGCACTAAATACAACTTCTTCAAGGAAAATGTAGTTTATTACCTTTGTAAGATAAACATGGCTAAAATTTAAGTGAAAGCAAGCTATGCTAGAATTTACCTGGAACGTGGAGGCAGGGAGATCAGGAAATAAGGGCTATGTTAATCCACATAGCCAGTTTTAGGACAGGAGACACTGTCTCAGAGAAACAAAAAAAAAAAAAAAAAAAAAAAAAGAGGAAAATTTTATACCATAAAGTTAGCACTTACACACATTTTAATAATCAGGTGAAAATTAAGTAAACAACAATCCCAGATGTTGTCCAAATGGTATATGAAAATGTAGGTACATGAAGTTAATTTCCATGGCTCTTCCAGCCTGATCATCGTAGCATAGGCAGAGATTTAGGAATATGGTAGTTTGAAGTCATACTTTTCATTATGCTTTTCATATTCCAATGATTAATTAGTAGCACTACAGAAAAATGTACTGTTTAATTAATAAGAGTAATTTAAATGATCTTAATTGGACATAGCAAAGTCTCCCTTCTAAGTGATTATGCAGAATTCAGGGCTTTAAAAAAACTGTAATGCTGTGTAATACATGTGGCCAGTAAAGACTTGACTTTCTTATTGCTTTAGACTGCAGCATATAAGCCTACTCTTACATGTGGGTGATGAGTGGTTGAATGCCAGCATTTCTTGGCATTTACATAAGTAAAACTCCTTCTTGGAGTTAAATAGGTCACTAAAACCAAAACCCCATTTATCACCGTCTTCCGAGACTAACTTGTTAATAAACTACTGAATCTATACTGTTTTTTCCATCGCCATTTAGAAAAGCAGCACAGCAAGGCCCTCTATTTAGAGTCTTCTCATTTAGAGGGTTCTAGTGTGACTGTGAACCTTTAGCATTTCAGATGTGACCCCTCAACATAACTCAACAGTGAATTCTTCCAGTGAGAAATAAGTCTAAGATTTCAAGGCCACAGCATCCTCTTAGTATCAACAGGCAAGGACTACCTTTACTATGGAAGAGTAAACAAAGTCACTGGTCACTGTTCTTCCCACATTAGCACTGGCATATTTAGTAGAATATAATTAGTGTCTGTCTGTGTGTATGTGCGTGTGTGTGTGTTCATTGATTAGTCTGTTTGAAGGTAAGTAAAGAATATTTAAAAGCCAACGTCATATCAAATTTAGTACAAAGAATATTAAGTGTCCCCCTCAACCTTCAGTCATATGATATTTAGTTTTGCACGTCAATTCCCCATTTGCTAAAGATTATTCTGGATATTTCTGTAATGATGGTTTTGGATGAGGTTTCCATTTACATATGTGTATTTGAAAAAGCGGTTTGTCCCTTTTAGTGATGGTGGGCCTCACCCAATCTATTGAATTCCTGAATGGAACAAATAAGAGTAGCAAGTCACCCCATTCCCACATACATACACATAGAAGGCAGCTTCCTGAGTAGGAATTCATTTTCCAGTGTACTACAGGACATTACATGACGATGTTCTTGTATGCTCACTCCACTGGCTTTCCTAAGCAGCCAACCTGTTGACAAGCCAGGATGAATACCGGCGTGAAGATCCACTCCCACCTCCCTACCTACCTCCCCATACAAATGTTCAAATTCTCTGATGAAACAAAAATAAGTCAAAAGAAAATGCAATATGTTGAGATGATGTTTTTTGTCGCATACTCAGAACACTGAAGTCTGTTTATGAACCACAGAATGCACTTAAAGCAACCCCAACACCATGGTTGTTTTAATATGGAATCCAATCATCACTCTTTGGATAAGGATTTGCTGCCTTTCTGTGCTTCTTCGTTTAACCCATAATGACAGATTTTAGCTGACCAGAGGCTGTTATATATGGCAGGAAATAATATTCAATGCAAACTAAAATATTACAATCCATAAGAACAGTTATGTGCTATGACTTGAGAAGTTAGACAATGAAGATCTAACATAGAAGTGTTCATATTAAAGCCAACATTAGGAAAAACAGTTCATTTAGAAAAAGGATGGAACAAAAGAGAAAGAAACCACACAAAAAAGAAGGCTCTGAGACTCTTGTTCACCACACAGTTACAACCCCCAAATGCATGCCCATCTGTATGTAACAAATATACTGAGTGGACAGGTTGCAGTTATATATATATATTTTTTTGAGAGTCATAGATTCAGTGAGACAGGATCTCATTATGTAGCTCAGCTGGCCTCAAATGCTTGATCTTCCTGCTCTAAATTGCCTAATGATGGTATTAACAAGCATGTGCCAGCACACTTTGCCACAGAATCCCTTTGGTTTGCTAATGCATTTTGCTAAACCAAATGGAGCACATATTGCTGTCCATTATCTGCCTCAATACTGAGAGTGCCATTCTAGACTGCAGTTCCTACCCAGCTTCATGTCATATTGCAATCAGAGCAACTGGTCTAAGCATGTTTTCCCACAGTTGGTTCATGTTGCCTGCCTATATTTTTCCTATTTTTTCTAGACATCCAAGCGTCAAGTTGGAGAGTTCTATTGTCATGGTGGTTATGTTCTCTGTTAACTGGATTAATCTGGAAGCATGTTTCTCAAAATCCCCTTCCTTATGTTTCACTGGGTGAAAAAAGATCGGTATGAGATTTGGCAGGTAGACATGTGGGTAGCATTTTGTCACCACAACAGTGTGTTTACATTTGTTGCCAATATACTAATCCTCTTGTAGGAAGAGAACGGCCAAACCTGAGCTGGATGCTATCTTGTGCTTGAGATGCCTCCAGTGCTGGGCCAGGTGCATATATAATTCTCTGAAGCAGACCCAGCGCCCTCTAAAGGCTCCCTACAATGTGGACATTAAGGAAGGAAGGTGTGAAATATTCAACTTATCCTCACAAGTTCACAAGTTTTATCTAATATGCATTTGTCTCCAATTCATGATCAGTGTTTTTCTTCAATTGACAGCTTTAGGTAATGTATAGACTATGGAATTCTAGCTAGATGCTCAGGAAATAGCCTTCAGTAAGCATTTCCAGTAGCATCCACAAACATATCTGCTCTACTCTCTTGTTTTGTGTCATTCATAGCAGTGGCATGCTTCCTTGATTGAACCAAACAAGATACAAGTATTTTTCTCACCACTCCATGTTGGAATCATTGATGCTTTATTTCCCTCTACACTTAGGAGCCTCTCAGAAAATAACTAAGTGTTGAGTGTATTTATAGATCCAACTTTTAAAACGTGAATGTCAACAGAAATAAAACACAAACACCAGCCCAACCTGGAATACAGTCATGTGCTGCTTACCAATAGGGGTACATTCTGAGCAATGTGTTTTCATGCGCTGTTGTCATTATGCCACCATTGTAGGGTGTGCCTGCACATACCTAGACAAAACAGGTCAATCACTCCACCGGCCTTTGGGGAAACCAAAAACTGTAAATATAAGATGACATTGCTGACAGGACAGCACAGCACAGAAACTGTGCTAGTTGAACTTTTCATTTATAACTAGAACAAGCACACTCTAATATGATGGTTAAAAAGTAGAAGATTGCCTACTGTACATATTTGTTTGTGTTCTACTTGCACATGACTGGAAGTCTTTTGTTGGTTTTATACCAATGCCACTGCAAAAATCAAAACGAACAAGGCAGAATAACTCACTGATGATTGTGAAACCATTAGGCAAAAGGAGAATTCCAACCCTATTATCTTCCCAGTACATACACAGTCTGTCGTTTATTGAAACATGTTTCAGATGACTACATTTTTTGGGATCCATGAAAAGTCTGGCATTTTACTTAAGACACATCTGAATAAAAAACAAGATATATTTTTTTCATGAATAATGAAACTGAAACATATAGAGACCTTACACACCATGTAACTTAAGCCTCTTTCATAATTGAAATAGAGATGAAATAATTTCCCAGGATCACAAGTGGAAATAGCCTTAGAACTAAGACGAGGTACAACCTAGATCAACTTTTGGCTTCATAGTCCTTATTATGCCTGTTATTAGTGCATGTAAAAAAAAAAGTAGGAAAATCAAAGGATTTCAAATTTACTAAAATTCGAAATAGTAGTGGTATCTTCAAACACACGGATGAGATATTAAACTATAGATAACACACACTGGCTATGTAAGGGAGGTTTAAACCCACTGGTAACTTTCAGGGTCAAACCATTTTGGGAGAGGAAGAGGAAAGAGGAGAGGGGAGGGAGATGGAGAGGGACAAGGAGACGGAGAGAGAGATTGTTCAGGCACCTGTTGCTATGATTTTCAAGTGAGATGATCAACAGAGTTCAGCATCCAGTGTCAGTCCTCTCCCACCTAGGCTGGGACAAGGTCCTTTGTTCTCTGCTATATATGTCCAGCTAGTCAGTTCCTAGGACTCTAGTAATTTACCTGTCTCTGCCAGAGGAGTGATGAGACAGGACCATGAGATTCTTAATCCAACATGGGACACTGCATCTGGACTTACATGAGTTCTAGAGCTATAAGCTTAGGTCTACATACTTATTTGCAGGGCATGCATTTTACTCATTTAGCCATCCCTCTTTCCCTATTTATACATTTTAATATCTAAGGTGTCTGAGGTAAGTTATAAAGAAGGTTTCCAGAATTATATATAAGTGTAATATACGGTATATAAAGGATAAATGACCCGTGTTATTTTTACAAAAGGTGGTGAAATGGGACAATGCACTGTCACCAAAACTTTGAAGAGCTTCTATAGGATAATATTAACATTTTTTCTCTTGACACTCTAAAAGCGGAAACAGTTAGGCTAAGAACAGAGCTTCACTTCCCCCTCCTCTCCTCAAAAGCAAATTCCCTAATCTCATCCCGACTCTGTAGCAGACCATCAGTTGCAGCCTCACCTACCTCCCTGCTTCTGTCTAAAAAATAATAATAACAACAGAAATTGAAATAACTCCCTGCCGTGTATCAGACTAGCATAGATTAAAGCTGAAGATGGACAATAACAGAAAACGTAAAAACTCACAGAAATTGAACAACTCTCTACTGGATATTAAAAAACGAGTCAAGACAGAAATTAAGAAAGAAATTAAAGACTTTCTTGAATTGAAGTGAGTACACAGCATACCCAAAACTTATGAGACCTAATGAAGACAGTTCTAAGAGGGAAGTTCATAGCACTACTTGCCTATCTAAAAAAAACCCAACTCCCCCCGAAAAAACCCTAGAGATATTTCATAACAGTAACTTAATAGCATTCCTAAGAGCTCTAGAACAAAGAGAAAAAATATACCCAAAAGGAATAGATAGCAAGAAATAATCAAACTGATGTCTGAAATAAATAAAATAGAAAGAAACAAATAAAATTAATCAAAGAATCGATGAAAAATAATGGGGGTTGGTTCTTTGAGAAAATCAGTAAGATTTAAAAACCCTTATCTAAGTTAACTAAAAGACAAAGAAAAAATCCAAATTAATAAAATTAGAGAACAGGGGAGACATAGCCGACACCAAGGAAATCCAGAGAATCATAAGAAAATACTTCAAAATCTGTGCTCCACCAAACTAGAAAATCTAATAGAAACTAAGTAAAGATAAGTAATTTCAACATACCTAATAACTCTAGTGAAATTAAAAGTCTATCAACCATAAAATGCTTAGGGCAAAATGGTTTTAATGCAGAATTGTAACAGATTTTCAAAGAAGAGTTAATACCAATACTCCTCAAATTATTTCACAAAAGAGCAACAGAAGAAACATTGATCAATTCATTTTACCAGGTTTCAGTTACCATGATAGCCAAACCACATACATGCCCAGCAAAAAAAAAAAAAAAAAAAAAAAAAGGTATGGATCAATTTCCTTTATGTACATACTTGAAATGTGCTCAAGAAAATACTTGCAAACCAAATTCAAGGACATATGAAAGAGATCATCTAGCAAGATCAAGTAAACTTCATTCCAGAGATGCAGGGGTAGTTCAGCAAAATTAAACTAATATAGGCAACCCACAATATAAACACACTGAAAGGCAAAAACCAAATGGTAGATGCAGAAAAGCTTTGACAATATCCAACACCCTTTTGTGATAAAAGTTCTGGAAGGATTAGGATTTCAGGAAGCATTCTTTAACATAATAAAGGTAATTTACAGCAAGCCCATTGCCAATATCAAGTTAGATAAAACAAAAAACAAACAAGAAAAACCACAAAACAATTCCACTAAAATCAGAAACAAGATCAGGTTGTAAATTGGGGAGGGAAGAGGTCGAACAGGGAGAGAGTGCAGGAAAATACAGCTAAAGCTAAGGGCCATTTGAGGGGTAGGATGGAAACCTAAGACAGCAGAAGTGCAGTAAAAATATGTACATATATGAAGATGATCTGAATAACATCACCAAATAATGGAGCTGTTTGGTAATAGAGCCTCAACTAGACATCTTTGTTACCAAATGAAGCTTCCAGTACTGGAATTGGGTTATATCTAATTGAATTGTTACCCTTGTGGGTTCCTACCTAAACAGACATCCAGCCAGCCACCAACCTTACATTCTAAAATTGTGTCCTGCCTGAAATATTTGCTAGTGCAATGGTGGCACAGAACTTGTGGAAGAAACCAACCAATATCTGATTTGACTTAAGGCTCACTCCACAAGATAGAACCCATATCTGGCCCTGTTTGAAATTAGATAGCCCAGGGATCTAGGATCAAATCAAATACTACTATTCTTTTTTTTTAAATTAGCAGTAAAATATCTACTAATGACATCATGCTATACCCTAGATCAATGTCTTGGTATACTACCATCAGAGACGCTTCCTATTTAGCAGAGGAGAGTGAAAGACCTTGGACCACTCAGCCCTAGATGGGATGTCCCCATTCCCTCCCAGCTCAGGGAACCCAGGAGAAGAAATGCAGAAATACTGTAAGAGCAGGAGGTGATTGAGGACACCAAGAAGACAAGGTCTTCTAAAGCAACAAGACTAACATGTGAACTCACACATATTGAGGCAGCATGCACGGTCTGCACTAGATAGGATCCTAAAGCTGAAAGGAGAAGTGCACACATGCCCTCATCCCTAACTCAGAAGCTATCTCCAATTGATAACCATTTGCAAATGAAAATTTTGTTTTCTTCAAGGGAGTCTTACTGGGAAACAAACTGCTCTTAGTGGTATGTGGGAGGCTCAGCAGTGGATGGCTGGTAGGTCATGATTGAAGGTCACCAGTGCAGGTCCTGTGTCTCATAAAGTTATGTCAGGGCTTTTCTTTTTCTTTTTGTAATTTTGTGTGTGTGTGTGTGTGTGTGTGTGTGTGTGTGTGTGTGTGTGTGTATACACACTTTCTTTCTTTTACTATACAGGTCCTTTGTATGTATATTATGGTTTCCAGGTTAGTGGTTTTATGGGATTTTCGAGTGTGGGATGCAGTGATTCTCTGTTTCTTGTGTCTTCTCTTGGGCTTTGTTCCTTCTGTTGACTTGTTTTGTCTTATTCTGACATGATAATTTTTGTTTCAGATTATTATATTTTTTTATATTTTATTATTATCCCTTAGAAACCTAATGAGAGAAAGAAAAGGGGTGGATCCAGATGGGGATAGGGTGAGGAGAAATTGGGAAAAGTAGAAGAGGAAACCACAGTCAGGATATATTTTGTGGAGAAAATAACTTACTTTCAATAGAAGAAAAATAATATCTCATTATTTTTCAGAGCACAAGTAAAAGAAATTGTGGAATTTATTTAGAGCCTGAACACTATTTAGAAATCCTAGAAAACTTAGAGAATTTTAAAGTTGGATGCCTTGCCTCATTTGTAAGTTTAGGGGATGTCCTCTCAATGGAAAGCTTTAACCAGGGACTTTGGTGACAACTGGCTTTTGTCAGGAACTGCTGAGGATGGATGTTAGAATTCATGACCTCCACAATTGTGCTCTCTGTAGCCGGAAGTGCATTGTTTGAATGACAACATTTCAGTAGTAAAGTAACAACCTCAAGCATTTGAGAGTTATGTTTCTCTTGATGCCCATATGGACGCTGCATTTAGTCTTTAATGCTTAATCCTAAAGTATCAACAATGTTCTTGAAAACTTCTTTTCCTAGAATGGCTGAATTTACTCCTGATGACTAGAGTGCCAAAATTTAATTCAAACTGTCAGAGTGAAGGTCAAAAATATAGAGTTTAGCCATAGAATGGGTTACAAAAAAAATCACCTGGTCAATCTAGGATACGAACACTAGAGACTACACTTAAAGACATCTTCCCACTGGCTAGATGCGATGCAGACTGTAAGTCACCAAAATTGCTCCACAGAGTGTAGCCCATCTTTACTCCAACATTGGAATAGGATAGCACATCAAGGTGGTATGCTTAGCAGCAGCACAGTGGGATATAAGCATGGATTTTTTTTCCACAGAGGCAACCACCACAGGAAGCCAGGGAACTTTTTTTTTTCAATCTAGAAGTTGACATAGAGCATGTTGCTGAACTCTCAGAACTTGAGGAAGGAGATGTAAAGAGAAAAGCACATCAGCGAAAGTGATGCTGGTGTGTTTTAAAGAAGCAAACTAAGTAATCCAGTTTGACTTCTTTTTAATTAAAAGTTGTTCTCCTTGAGATGTACAGCAAAACTGGCAGATTCATAGGGTGATGCTGGAACAAAAGGGTTGCTCGGGCTTGGAGGAGACTGCTCCTAGCATTAGTCCAGGGCTTTCTCTGGGAGGAAAATACAGAATAAAGTAAGAGAAGCTTGAGTGTTTATTTGAAAGGGGGAAATGCTGCAAACAGACTCGCTTAAGCAATTACAAAACTTAATGTGAGAAAGGGGTTTTTCTACTATTTAGGAAAGCCTCCTAAATGCATCAGTAAAACTTAACCACCATGGAGGTCATTAAAAATATAGTTGTCAACCTTAGTCTGTGTCTGTCTACTGCAGACCAAGAGTGTCAGTCAGGGTCTGCTGTGCAGACAGGTTTTGATCTACAGTGTCATTCGCTCCTCAGGCCAAACATACTCCTCATACCTGGCACCTCCATCCATGTCCTAGACTTTCCTCAATAATAAAGTAGGACAGATAGTAATAACTGTTAATAGTAAAGATACATCTTCCCATTTAATACCCAGAACAGCCCTAAATGAAACTATGATTTTGTTTTGCGAATCAGAAAAGCAACAAGATCAGAAACTTTGCAGAAACCACAGTTGAAATGGTACTCTGAGAATTTGATCAGATACGCCTCACTACCTCATGTTCATTCATTTTAGTGTAGAACAAAGGGAGAGGTTGAACCAGCTTCATGAAATAGCAAGTATTCAATTTTTTAACTTATGAAACTTATGATTTATGTCATTTAATTTAGGGAGTTCGCAGTCAAGGGAGAAGACAAAGTACTGTGCAGTCATCACTGTGAAGAAATAAAGCTATATGAACATTGCATTTTATACATTAATCTTTTTTCTTTCAGTGCACTGAGATTTGATAATGGTAGAAATGAAATCTCTTCTTAAATTTCCATGAAGTATCTCTTTGTTACTTAAGAAAGGGATAGTTCTGTTTGGGTTACTTCTGTTTGCTTCAGAAGCCTGGCCTTGGTGAGAGCTGGACCAAAGACATGCAGGAGAAAACTAAAGGAAATGCTCACTTTGGAGTGCTGGCGCACGCTGTGTGACAACTGTGAGCTCTTACTGTTGCTCTCCATTGTTGCATTTGCTCCATTGATTCCTGACTTCATATGTAACCGTTTTATGGCACCCTTCTTTCACCCCAGTTTTCTTAATGCCCTAATGTAACTATACAAATGGGTCCCAGGAAACATGCCTTCTTACTCTACAGTTCACATTACTAAAACCTCAAGAACACACTCATACAGGGCAAAGACTGAGGAGAGAAAAACTGATAGTGTGAAGTTCAAAGGGGCAAATGCCGTATATTGTAGAGTGTCAGCATGTGATTGCTGAATTGCCTGTCATGGGTGTGGGCGACCTCACCCTGCAGTTGAGAAGAGTATTACCATCACCACAAACATCCATTGTTTAATAATTTTATAAGATGAAACTTTTTTCAGTATCTAAAATTATCCAGGCATTAAACAAGCATGATTCAGTAATTACATAAAGAAAAGATATATTTTTATATTGAAACAATACTAGAATCACAGTATACCATAATGCAGAAAAGAAAAACAGGATTATCTACATAGACAATCCTAAGACACTTTTAAAACCTAATGCGACTAATAAGTGAATTCAGTAAAGTTATAGGATAAGAATTAAACATACAAAAATCAATAATATATCCACAAAAACGACAATTAAATGTAACTGAAATTATAAACAGAGCCCTAATGCCCTAATTGTTGTTGGCCCAAAGCAAAATATTTTTTATATAGCCTCAACAAAATGCAGATGATATCTGTATGCTAAAAAGTAAAAAATGTTGATGAGGGAAATGGAGAAATATACAAAGTTAGTGGATTGGAATAATTAACATGGTGAGAAGGTCAGTGCTCCACAAACTGACTGTAAGTTGAGTGCAATATCTCTAAAAACACCAGCTTTAACTATTTTTGACGTCATACTTAATGATACTTTATATCCTCCTTTCTTTCATTCCTATATTCTTAATTCACTAGTCTAACTATGTAAAAGGTTCATTATAATAAGAAGAAATAAGCTTCTTATAGGCAAGGAAACAACTAACAACAAACTTGACAAAGAAGGATAAAGAGGAAGGAGTACTCCATTTAATATAAATTTGCTGTGCAGTTACTCTAATGCCGACAGGTAGTATTAACAAAGACACAGACATATAGTTCAATGATACAAAGCATCAACAAAGAGGCAGACTCCCATCAATACACTCAAACTATGCTTTACAAATATGCAATGTCAATTCATTGGGGGAAATATATTTTTTTCAACAAGAAGGAATATAACAATATTACATCCATCAGTGAGTAAATATGAACTTTCTATACTTTATTCAAAAATAGGCACATATTTTTCTTTTTCTTTAAAATTATTAACTTTACACACCAATCTTAGCTCCCTTCTTTGTCTCCTCCTGGTCCTACCCTCCTTTCTTTCTTCCCTTCTTTGTCCATCCTCTAGTGCTCAGAGAGGGGAAACTATTCTCCCCTATCAACTGACCCCACCCTACCACATCTCATCAGGACTATCTGCACCCTCTTTCCCTGGCTTGGTAAGGCATCCTGCCAGGGGAAAGCCATCAAAGTGCAGCCAATAGTGTCCATGGAAGGGACAGGCCCTCCTCCCCTTACTAGGGGACTCCTCTGGAGACTGAGCTGCCTAAAGGCTCAAATGAGCAGAAAGCCTAGGTCATCTCCATGCATGCTTCTTGTTTGGTGCAATTGGTCTCTGCTGGCCCTCCTGGTCCCAGATGCGTTGCCTCTATTGGTCTCCTTGTAGAGCTCTTGTCCCCTCCAGGTCTTTCTATTTCTCTACTTAATCCAAAATTTTCATGACATTGAGCTTAAAATATTGAAAATAAAGAATATTGGAGAAAATATGGAAAAATCATTGAAATCTTATGCTATTCTGAGACTGTTGTACTTGACACCAGAAGCAAAATCCTAAGAGACAACGTTCCTAAAGTAGACATCATCAAAAGATAAACCTTTACTCTCTTAAACCCATAGGAAAGGAAGAAAACATCTAGCTTCAGACTGGGAAAAGATATTTTCAGACCTCAAAAAGAATGGCAGTCATTGAGACTATCTAAACATGTCAAAGCTCAACAGCAAAACAAACACACAACTCATGTTTTAAAAAAATGAACAAAAGACCTAGTAGTGAAGAAGGTGAAAATGATACATGGCACATGGGAGTGCCAATATAGAAACACGAATTAAAACTATATGTACTTTCTGTCGCTATTATTGAAATAATATGTAATGGCAACTCCCTGTGTTGACCAGTTTAGAGGAGCAACCATTCATATATGGCTGAGGGGAATTTAAAATGGAATACTTGCCCCCCCCTGGATCCAGATCTGCCAGACTTGATGGTCTCCGTGTGGGGCTCTTGAACTCTCTGGGGGCTTGTGCCAACTGTTGTAACCAGCAAGAACAAAGCATGCAGTAAGTGCATGCAGAACCCCTGTTTAGGTCCAGCCAATGCATAGTTCATTCTCCACAGTGATGAGGAGAACTGGAACTGCCTCTGACATGAACTCTGGTGCCTGCATCTGATCACTTCCCATTGGTGGGGAAGCCCAGTGGCACACAAAAGAAGGGGAAATGGGCTATCCAGATAAGACCTGATAGGCTGTGGTCATATGGTGGGAGAGGAGGTCCTCTTCTGTCAGAAGTCTAGGGGAGGGGAATAAGATAAAAGGGGGGAGGGTAGGAACAGGAAGACACAAGTGAGGGGATAACAATTGGAATGTAATCTGAATAAGTTATAATTAATTTTTCTTTAAAGTGGGATACTTGCTCTGGGAGAGAATGAGATAATTTCTTAGAATCACATGAAATTGCCATCCTTGCTTTCGGTCAGCCATCCTAGATAAATGAAATAAAACTTCTATTTTTATTCAAATACACACACACACACACACACACACACACACACACACACACACACACACACACACACACACTAGCTAAAAGCTCAAACCAGCCCAAATGTTCTTCAACAGGTAAATGTTTAAACAAAGTATAGAGCTCACATTCCCTGAAATATTAACTATCACTAAAACAGCCAGAATCTGGAAACAACCTAAATGTCCTTCAACTGAAGAATGGATAAAGAAACTATGGTACATAGTGAGTATCTATTTACTTATAAGTGGATAGTAGCCCAACAGAGATGCCCTCTGAGAGACTCCACCCTGTGGAAGATCTGGACAGATACTGAGGCTAAAAGCCAAACTCATGGTTAAGAGCTGTGAGTTATATGGAAGAGATGGGGGATGGAAGGATGGTTGTGGGGGAGAGGGTATGTCAGGAGCTCCACAATGAGACTGTCAAGGCTGGGAATCTGGACCCAGGGGCCTGCACAAACTAATGCACCAACCAAAGATATTTCAAGCAGAGAACCTAGACCCCCTGTTTAGATATAGCCAATGGATAGCTCATACTCCACATGAAGAAGGGAAGGGAGAGCGAGGGACTCCTCTGACATGAACTCTGGTGCCTGAGATTTTATCACTGCCCCTTGATGGAGAGGAAGGGGATACAGGCTATCCAGATGAGACCTGATAGGCTGAGGTCAGACTGTAGGGGAGGAGGATGCCACTTGTCAGAGGTCTAGAAGAGGTGAATAGGATGGAAGAGGGAGTGAGTGTGGGACCAGGAAGATGAGAGTGAGGGGATTACAATTGAGATGTAGTGTAAATAAATTATACTAAAAATAGGCATTTAACAATTAAAATATATCATCAATAAGTTTGATGAGTCTCTAGAATGTATGTTAAATGATAACAGTCATTGCTTTAAACCTTCAAATTATATGATTCTATTTTATAACAACTTTTAAATAACAACATATTAGAAGTGAAGGACATATTTATAAATGCCAGGGATTATGGAACAGGAGTTGGGAGCAGGAGTGTGTAGTTATAGAGGATTAGAAGAAGTCATTGTTCATATAATGTAAATCCCTCCAAGGTTCTGGACACTCGGAGAAAGAGTACATGAAAAGAATGTAAGAAAGAAAATTGGATGGAGAGGTGATCATGAAATGACATCCTAGTGTTTTGAGGTGAACATGGAACTAGTAAAATCACATCACATGCAGTTGGCTGGATAGGGCCTATACAAGACAGAGTCACTAAAAATTTAGTCATAGATGATGGGTGGAACGTTCATTGGGTCCCATCCTTCTTAGATAGCTAATGGCAGTCCAGGGGTTCTAGGGTAGAGGGAACCATTGTTTTCCATAATTAGGCCACTAATGAGTCATTCAAGTGGATAACTTCACAGCCATATCCATGCAGGTGGTGCTGGTTAAGTCAAGTGGAAAAGAGGGTAAAAGGACAAGTATAACCAGGATGTGGTAAATAGTTTTGTAAAGGTATAAAAAGAGCTATGGCTTACACAAGACCTGAACAAGATCAACCCAGCCAACATCCCCATATGGAGTGGGAAGGCCTCAAAAACCTCAACTCTTATTTCAGAACCCACAGACAGCTGACAGTTTCTGGGAGAGGATATTTAGTTTTGTTTAAGGGTTGGTTCTCTGACAAGTAGACCAGGCTCCAATAGCAGGCCATACAATGAGTATACTAAGAGCACAAATTAGACTTTAATGAGTTGAGAGAGAGAGAGAGAGAGAGAGAGAGAGAGAGAGAGAGAGAGAGAGAGAGAGAGAGAGAGAGATTGGTTTGGGAGTAAGTGGGGTATTAAAGTTGTTTTTATAAACCTGTGTTTGTTTCTCAATTTCTCCCTTACCCTGGCTATCACCCAATAATTGAGATTCTTTTATATTTGTTTAACAATAAGCTTCACAACACAACAACTGAGCATTTATTAGTCTATTCTTAACCTTTTATACTAATCTGGTTTCTTGCCAGCTTTCATTCCAGAAATACTTGCACTTTGTAGCTTTCCTTCCTTTAGCTCCTCTCTTGATATAACCTGAACCTCTGCCAGTGGCTGAATCCCGCAATGAACACAAAAGAGATGTCGAGTTGGAAATTTTCTTTTGTATTTATGTAAGTATTTTACGAGTAAGAAACACTTTTGGGGTGCCTCTAGGTAGAAGTGATGTTTTCAAACTGGGATCAATCCAGAAAGCCAGGAAGACATTGGTGACTCTTAGAAGCTGGAGCCTATAATTAATAAAAGATACTATTTTGAAATTTCTTGTATCATTTCCATTTGTCTTTTGTTGGTTTTAATTCAGTTTCTCTTACACTGCTGTTCTTAATTATATGTGATGTATATTATCTTCCTTGTGACCTGAGTATATTTTGGCCCCAGGAACAAACCAAACCCCAGGAACAAAACATACCCAGTAACAATCCTGAGGGAAAAAATAGAAGAGATATGGAAGTCATTGATTCATCAACTTTCCATTGTCATTGATTCATCAACTCTCCATTGGTAAGGCTTTGACACACTAGGGAGCAGTGCCCTTATCTACTGAGCTGTGCTGGTATTTTTCACCTCCTCAACCACTTAACCCTAAACTCTATTGCTAATGCTGATACCTAATAGTCCTGTGGCTTCATTTCAAGACTGCTCTAGTTTACAGATGAATTGTCCAGTCTATGAAGTCAATCTTCTGACTGAACTGAGCTGCCCTGTTTGTTGTTGTCACAGTCTGTGGACGATGTGGAGTCATTTTTCTTCAGTTGTTTTCCTGGCCACTTTATATTCAAGGCAATATCTTTGAGAGTGCACTAAATTGAAAGCTGGAGGTACTGGACATAAAGGAAACAGAAGATACAGTCCTGTCCTTGGAGAGTTTATAAGTCATGAAAAGGGCTTGGGAAAGCTTAGAAAGCAATTTGCAAATGGACACATTAATATAATGCAAAGGGAGTACTATATTAAGGCCTGTCAGAACCCACAGCCAAGGAAGGATAATAAAAATAATAACTAGAATTACACCATCTTTTCTAATTTATAAATACCTCCCTTGCTTTGGCTCATTTGTTATAACCCTGTCAAATAAATGGCGAACATTTTCTTATCCCTGTGTTACTGGTGTTTAAAACGAGAGTTAGAGTTTGTCACTGTTGTGACAACATGAGGGCCCTAAGCCTGCGTTCTGTCTTAGATGATGTGGCACCTTCAGGACCAGAAGAGGGAAGATCAATCTTGGAGACGGTGAGTTTGGAAGAAGACGGTATGTGAAGTAAATAAAGCACAATAGCAGCGACAAGCAGGCGGGATGATAATCCAGTCACTGCTAATCTTAATTAAACCCCACCCAACAAAAGCTGAATCCCTCCACATAAGCCAGGCACCATTTTTAATTATTCATGTTTCAGAATTAACTTTGAATAACGAAACCCACTATTCGGCTGGAGATTGTTTCTGTGCACACATCCTTCCACTTTTGTTTTGATGACATTGTGTTTGACAGATGTAACCCAGAACAGATCACGTGATCAGTCCATTCTCTTTGCTCCAACCTGCAAAGGAAACATAATGGTAACATGCTAATCCCTGGCAACTAGCTTGAGATGTTCAACTGTCACTAACACCAGTTTTTAGGACATTTCTTTCAAAAAAGGACAGAAGATTCATTTTCATGAAACTGGATGAAAGCATTTCCTTCTGGGGTAAAGAGTGAAATCCGGGTTAACTCAGAATTTTTTCAGCAGCATAAAATCTATGGCCACATGAATGATGTGATGAGCCACAGCTCTATCTTTTTTTTGGCAGTTACATGTGTTATTTTATTGCATTTTCACAATACTCTAATGCATATCCATATATATCCATGAGGAAAACCTAAATAAATATCAGATTTTTTTTTATCTTTGACAATCAACTACTTAAAAAGAAGTACAAAGAAGCATAGGCAACTGAGAAAAGTTGGGAGTAAGAGAGATTGTCTTTCCTAAGGAAAAGCACACTAATTATTGTCCAGTGCCAAATGGCCATCCTTGAAAACATGCATACAAGTAATATTATACAGACTGAACAGGTCATATTTAATAATATATAGTTATATACATATATGCATTAAAAGTCAATTGGTGAAAAGAGAGAATTGTAGGAACATGGGGAGAGGTAAATGAGAGGATATGAGAGAGGAAACGAAAGGAAAAAAATGTAACTATATTACAATCCCAGAGCCAAAACTGAAGCACAATGCATAGACAGCGCATGCCAGTCTATAATTTGCTTTTAATTCTCTTTTTTACATCTCTGGGATAATATTTCTTGGGCACTTTTTCTTGTCAGCATACAGAACTGTACTTCATTCTTTGTAATGATCTAGTATTCTACTGAGTGGATGCTTCATACTTCACAGCTCTCCCTTTAAGCTAACAGGGTACACCACTAGCACATCCTCCTAGCAACACAAGGCCAGCAATGAGGAACAGTCCAGGTGCTGAAGAAAAAAATATGATACCCTTTCAGAATCAAAGAGCAGCTACAGCTAGCTGTGTATGCTGGGAAAGATCCTGCACTTCCTCAAACAACACCAGTAAAGGCCAAATCAATCTGTCTTTGAAGGAAATGGCAATTTTTCCACCCACAATTGGGACTTTATTTCCATCTTCATTGAATGAAGTCCACAACTTAAAATGCCAACCATATGAGAAGATGAGCGACACAATGTTGGAATATCATTTGCGGCATCCATCACATTTCATCAGGCTGGAAATTTACAAAATGTACAAACTCTACTGACAGAAGAACCAGCTTCTCCATTGTCATCTGCTTTGTTCTGCTCTGCCCTGCCCCAAAGCACTACCTTTTGTCAGTGTGTGATGTGGAGGTCATTAGCATCAGCTAGTATGAAGTAGCAATTAAGTCCTCAGAATGTTCCGCCATGACAGAGGAGAGATGAATATGACATAGTTCCTGATCCTAAAATGATGATTGCCTAAAATAGTCTGGTTCTTAGTATCATCACCTATCGCATGACCAAGGGCTGCACTGTAATCACAAAAGGAATGTTGAAAGGCAATGCATAAAATTGAAAACCACTTCAAACCGTGAATTGGAAAGCCTTTTTCCTATGCTATACTCTCATAGTAACCTAAGTCTATAAACATTACTCATTTGGACTTTAATGCCCTCACCTATAACATGTAAATAATAATGAAGGGTAGATGCCTTTATGAGCAGAAGTTACCCTAAGAAGTAACTAACAGGGGACATACGAACACTTTGTTTGCTAAGGACCAAATTAGGAAGTTAAAAACACTAGAGATGATGAACAAGACTCTGCATAGAGGAAAGGATCACCGCAGCATAATGAAGCAGAGGTGCCAGAAAACCATCTAAATGAAGGCTGCGTGGGGAGAGACAGAAAGACGGAGCAGGAGGAAAAGAGAGAAGCATAAAGTTAGAGAGGCGAGTAGGAGGCACATAACATAGTATAACAGTCTGTCAGAAGGCAAGCTCCCGAAGGGTGAAGACCATCTTTAACTCCACCTACAAAACCTAAAATAGTGAGCTAAGTACTGCAGCCATAGTAGACATTCAATTCCTACTTGCTGAAATAAGAGAAGTCACCACATTAGATGTCTGGCCGAAATCATCAGAGAGATACATTTCAATTTCTCACAAAATTAACCCATCTTTCTTTTTCCTTCAGGCTCTACTCCCATAGAGTAAATTGAATTCAGTTTCTCTGTGAAATGCAACAAGATATAAGCATCCATATTGAAAAGTTTAAAAACTATATTGGCATCAAAATAATAGGTACTAGACTTCACAAACTGTTAAAATTAATTGGAAGTTCCAGTATAGTAACTGTGTGTGAACACCCCTCTCCAGAAGTTGGCTGAACTTAGACCAACAAGTATGTGCAGCAAAGTAAGTTATTTAGATACTCATTTGTGTGAAAGAGCACACATGCTTCTTTTGTACCTCTGTTTCAAGGAGGCGACCAGATTCGCATGCCCTCCTCACAGGAAGATGATAGTGACGCATGAGATTGCTACTACCTGCTCACCTGATGAAGGTGGGAAATAACTGAATGCCTTTAGAGAAAGACAAGTTCAGAGAAGAAAATGAAAGAATAGATGCCAGAGATACTCTCTAAGCTAAGAGAGAAAGGGCTTTAGAAAAACCTCAGTGTGCTTGCCTTATCCCTTGGCAGAGCCTAAAAACCTTGAACATCTTGGGAGAACAACAGTTTTAGGATAGGTTCCCAGAAGGTACATCACAGAAGTATGGCTTCTAGTTACTACAAACACCCTTCTGCCTGATTGTAGCACAAAGACGACAGAACATTATCTATGCTTGTGCGCTGCTGTCAAAAACTATCTTAACAGTAGTAGCTTAAGAAAATTACATATTTTGGCCTAAATGCCTAAATGCACCATCTATTTTGATGGACAAGTCATGGTGACTGACACTTGAGGCAGCTGTTCACATTGGATCTGCACAAACAAAGCTGAGAACAATAAATATTTGCTCTCTTTATTATGTTAAGTCCAGGAACCCAGCCTATGTAAGGTACTGACCATGGTAAATGTGGGATATTTTCACCTCAATGAAACCTATCTTCCTAATCTCCAGATTTTTGTCTGCAGAGTCTAGTATCTGAAGTGTGCTTTTAGATGTTGTCAAGTTGACAACCCATATTAGCCATCACAACTCCACCCCTTGTCAACTCAAATCCTACATACATAATATTTAAGCTGTAACCTTCCTTTCCTTAACCCCATAGGTTCATGATATGCCATAATGCAAAATGAACACTTTCCATGTCGAAAAGTCCCCAAATTCTTCAATAGTTCCAACATTGTTTAGAAGTCTGAAGTCCAAGTCTCTTCTGAGACACAAGAAAACCTCCTTTGAACTCTTATTAAAAAATTGAAAAGAAGAATGCATAAATCCAACAAACAACATCACATTGTGAACACTTCTATTCCAAAATGGGAAAAAACATGGGGCTTATCAAGAAAAGATTAGACTAGAGCAAAGCTCAAACCGAGAAGGAAGTACAACAAATTCTGCAACTTAGGTTAATATGTGGTTGTGGGGCTCATGAAAGAATCATCTGGACTTCACAGGGCTTTGATAGCCCCACACAAACAGCTTTGCTTTCTTCAGTCCAGAGCATCTCTCCTGGGTCAGCTCATTCCATGCCTGTAACATTCT
The DNA here is from genome assembly GCF_903995435.1 of Acomys russatus. Lineage (NCBI taxonomy): Eukaryota > Metazoa > Chordata > Mammalia > Rodentia > Muridae > Acomys > Acomys russatus. The sequence goes on along the minus strand of NC_067144.1, from coordinate 23,561,853 downwards.
TCAGCAAAGGTACCACATCCTTGGCATCCCCAACTTCTTCCTGCATCCTCCCCTGCAACTGGATTTCTTTTTGATAAATTTACACAGTAGCCTTCCAGAGCCTGTTTTTCAGGGACTCTCTTTATGCCACGTATTGTCTGTCCTCAACACCTCTAGGAAGCCCAGGACCGACCAAAGCTCCGTGGCCTTCTTAGTCTTGCAGCTCTCAGGCCTCAAAATACAGAACTATGTGGGAGACAGTGACGTGATTTGCTGCCATCTGAAGATATAGCCTGCCTTTCTTGGACAGCACCTGTAGTAGCCTCTGTATGTTTTATTGGTGAATCTGAAAAATTATTTTACTAGGCTAGTGTTTTGAGCAAAGAAGTCCTTCAGCATCCTTTGTTCAGGTTTTCTTCTTTCAAATGAATTTGCATTGTCACAAGATGGTTGGGGTCTGGCTGGCTGGGCACCTTTCCCATAGTCTCAGGAAACATAATGGACTTACTCTTTAACATGGAAAGGTACTTGGCTGTCTGTATTCTGGTGGCATAGGCTTGAGTTAGCTGGTCACATTGCCTCTGCAATGAGGAAGGAGAAAGTGAATACTAGACTAGTGCTGAGGACAACTTCTCATTTTTATTCTGACCAGGGCCCTAACCCATGGAATGGTGCCGACTACAGTTCAGGTAGGTATTTCTACCCCAGGTAACCCAATCTAGGTATTTCCTCTGAGAACTGGCCTGTGGCCTACCTAATCAGCATGCACTGAGAATATTCTCACAGATGATTCTAGATAGTGCCAAGTTGACATTTAATATTATCTATTAAAACCATCTCCTCTTGAGGACTATGAAGGGCTAGAAGATGAAAACATCATACGTGTACCCAAATCCATGGAACACTTGCCAAATGTCAACTTTTCATAAGTACCCTAGAATTCTTTCATGCTTTTAAAGGGAAGAATCACAGTTAACAAAAAAGTACATTTCTAATTTTTTTTTAGGAAATGGAGAGATCTTATGTTAGTTTTCATTAGATGTTAAAAAAATAGCTACTTCCTACATGTGATTCTTTAAAAGTTTACTAACATTTAAAAACCACTGTTTGAAACAGAATAATTTCATTATAGTACAGATCAGAAATAAACATGAAGGCTTTGTAGGCAAAATTCAAGAGAAAAAATAAAATATAGGGAGAATTTTTGTCTAAAATTGTCAAAATAAACAAACAAAAGTCTGTAACAAATTCAGCTTGAAGACCTAATTGACTCACTGCGTTTCTGGGATTGGGCAGCCTTTCAGTATATAAAACAGAAGAAGTGTTAGGATGAATTGATCAGACTAGCTGGTCCTCATGGACAGAAAATGGTCTGAGTAAAATCAAGGAAGGAATAATTATTATTCATTGCAGAGTTATTTCACATATAGGATAAAAGCTGAAGAAAACTTTTTATCATGTCAGTTAAAATTGGCCCACTTGGAGATCTTTCTGTTTCTCTCTCTGTCTTTGTCTTTCTCTGTCTCTTTATCTTCCTCTCCTGATCTCCCAGAGGTCAAATAAAAGACATTACCATCATGTAAATTTAGCACGAGTGACAGCATTTTAGTTTGGTCTGTTGAGGCAATATGCAAGAATCTATTCCAAATCAATGACTTTATAGCTTTTAACTTGAACTCTCACATAATGAAGTGTGTACATGTGTGTGTGCAAGCACACACACATAAGAAAGATTAAGTATTTATTATTTTATCATTTTGGCCACAGATATACCATTTTCTCTTTGGAAAATGGTTGTATGCCAGCATTTAAAACTTTCATGAGAATGCAACATGACAGTCATATTTTCATGACTGCCCAGAGGATGAGAGAAGCAGCATTCAGAATATGCTTTTGAGCCAAAGTCTCCATGAAGCAAAACAAAACAATTACGCCACATAGACCAGAGATTAAGCCAGATGGGAACAAAATCAACTCATTTAAACAAGTGCTATGTTCTTTAGAATGTTTTTAATGGAAACCACTACAAACTGGTAGATTTATTCATTAAAACTGTGTATTTGACCACGTCCCCTGGATGAGGAGACCTGGTGGCACTCAGAGGAAGGATAGCAGGCTACCAAGAAGAGACTTGATACCATATGAGCATATAAAAGGGGTGGAAGTCCCCCTCAGTCACAGTCATAGGGGAGGGGAGTAAGGGGAAAATGGGAGGGAGGGAGGAATGAGAGGACACAAGGGATGGGATAACTATTGAGATGTAAAATGAATAAATTAATAAAATAAAATTTTAAAAAATTTTAAAAAAATAAGAAGAAAGTAAAGTCATGATGTGCATATATATATAATTTCATATATATATATATATATATATACATAAAATAATCACGAACAAAGAAATCTACTGTTGAATTAAAGGTGAAGAAGTAAAGTCAATCTAAAATGGGCCATATTTACTGCTTAAAAGTATGTGTGTAGGGGGAGGAATTTTCTGGTGGCACTGGATTTCCAAGATTCTATTTGCATGATGCTTCAAGGACTGTCTTGTATGAACTGAGTCTTAAGAAAGGAGATGACAGAATGCTTGGAAATTCTTAAGTCCGTGTTGGTAACTGTAGAAACTCAGTCTGAGTATAACCCGGAAAGTGCATCTGGGAATTGCCTTCCAGCTAAATCTCAACCAGCTCCTATGATATCCTAAGACTTAGAGAAGTGAAGACACTTTATGTTCATGTTTTTGGCCTAATTTCTTGTCCTTTTCCTTCGATTTTCCCACTTCCATTGCCTTTCTTTATTATGCTCTTGCTGTTATCAGCTGTCCAGTCATCTTCAGCTGCCAGTCAGCCAGCTCTTTGATCTCTTTTTTTATTTTATTTTTTTATTAATTTATTATTGCTGCATCTCAATGTTTATCCCATCCCTTGTATCCTCCCATTCTTCCCTCTCTCCCATTTTCCCATTATTCCCCTCCCCTATGACTGTTCCTGAGGGGGATTACCTCCTCCTGTATATGCTCATAGGGTATCAAGTCTCTTCTTGGTAACCTGCTGTCCTTCTTCTGAGTGCCACCAGGTCTCCCCCTCCAGGGGACATGGTCAAATGTGAGACACCAGAGTACGTAAGAAAGTCATATCCCACTCTCCACTCAACTGTGGAGAATGTTCTGACCATTGGTTAGATCTGGGTAGGGGTTTAAAGTTTACCGTCTGTATTGTCCTTGTGGTACATATACACTATGGAATACTACTCAGCTATTAAAAACAAGGAATTCCCAAAATTTGTGGACAAATGGATTGAGCTAGAAATTATCATAATGAGTGAGTTAACCCAGAAGCAGAAAGACTCAAATGGTATATACTCAGTTATATCTGTATACTAGCCCAAGGGGCATGTCCCACGAAAGCCTTCACTTACCAGGAAACTGGGACAGAGGGGAAGACATCCTATTGGGACTCTAGATGAGAGAAGCATGGGAGAATAGCAAAGTAGAAGGATCCAGAGGGTCCTACAAACCTACAAGTAGAACATTATGATAGGCAGATTTGGGCCCAGGGGTCCCGCTCAAACCAAGGCACCAGCCAAGGACAATACAGCCTGTAAATCTTTGGCCTCTTTTGCAGTTCAACATGCAAATTGCTCACCTATAGTAGTCACCACCACTCTCTTGCATCTTTCATTTCCTCTACCTTCTCTCTGATGTTTCTTTCTCTAGGTTCTCAGCTCAGCTCCAAATGCTGAGAAGACAAGAAAAAATAACTTAACAGGAACAAACAACTTTTTATCTGGTCTCATGCTACAATATTGAGTGAGGTAGCACAGTCCTAGTTACTACATGTCTCTAAGTGAGCTGGAAAAAAACTAGATATTGACATGCCTTCCCTTCCACAACCACTATAGGAAATGGACAAGTAGTGGATGGGCTAACCCCACCTCTTTTCTACCATAGAATGTCAATATTTTCTTTTTCACACTTTACCAAAATCATAGACCTGGATATTTATGTATTGTTTGGCTTAATTCTTTGCCATGACTATTTGACCAAAGTAGCTTCTTCTCTAAGATGGAGATTCAGTGAATGCCTAGAGGATAAAGGCCAGACATCACCATCCTTACAATGAAACAATCATAGGCTTCAACTAACAGGCAAAGCATTCCTTAAAAGCAACATTTAGAGATGTCAAGCTACTCTGCATACAAACTTTAATGTATCTATACATTCTTTCAAAGAAAATAAACCATCAAACTTAATAATTTATTCACTCTAATCAATATATCCCTATTCTTCTAACTTACCCTCTAGTCTTATATTTCTTTTATTTGCTCTGGTTCGTTCAAAGGTTTTAGATTCCACATATAATGAACATGTGGACATGTGTTTTTTTAACTCTTTATTTGTATTACTGTACTTAGCTTAATGTTTTTCAGTCTCATTCGTGTTGCTGCAAATTACTCATTTGTAAGCCTGAACAAACCTCAGTGTGTGTGTGTGTGTGTGTGTGTGTGTGTGTGTGTGTGTGTGTGGTGTATACCACATTTCTTGATCTAGTCTTCTATTGACAATCCCTGTTCTTCCAACTTATCCTGAACAATTGGTCAATGGCCAGTTTATCAGTTCTTTGGGAGCAGTGCAGTCGTGAATGCTGGAATGCAGAAATCTGTTTCATACACCAAGTTCAAATCTTACCAGTAAATACCTAGGATTTATATTAGCAAATTATATATTATGTTATTTTACTTTTCCAGGTATCTCCATATAGTTTTTACAATGGCTTTCCCCGACTCCTCCCCATTTTCTTCCAGATCTTCAGTAACACTTGTTTTTTTTTTTGTTTTTTGTTTTTTGTTTTTGTTTTTTTTTTGTTTTTTGTTTTTTGGTTCTTCATTCAATATAGTAACCTTCTGAGTAATATGAAGGGACTTTGCCACAATTGTGATTTGTATTTTCCTAGTTACTACTGATGTTAAACTTATTTTCCTGGTTTATTTTTTGCTATTAGCATGTTTTATTCTGGAAAACAGATATACACAAATTGTTTGCCCATTTTTAGTTAAGTTGTTTGGTTTTACAATAATTTAATTCCTTTATGTAGTTTTGATATTAACTCCTAACCAGAATTATGACTTATATACATTTTCTCATGGTCCATATGTTCTCTCTTCACTCCATTTCTTAATTTGTTATAAAACTCCTCAGTTTATTGATGTTTATTTCCCTATTAATACCTGAAGTCAAATTTAAAACAAATACAAACAAGCATTGACCGGATCAATGCCATGTTGCTTTCCCTGATTTCTTCTAGCTGTTTTATAGTTCCAGGTTTTATATTAGTGTTATTCAATTTTACCTGGTTTCTGTATATTGGGAGAGACAAGACTCTGGTTTCGTTTGTTTTTATGGGGATATCTAGCTTTTCCAGATCCACTTATTATAGAAGCTGCACCATTATAATTTTATTGGTCAGTGCATTTATTGGCATGCCTATGCCATGCTATTTTAATCAGTAATGCTTTATAATATGACCTGAAAACTCGATAAATCTGAATAATTAAAATGATGTAGATATTCACTAATAATTGTTATGTTATATGCAAAGTCATTAGTAAACTATCATCAGTATATATCCAAATTATCAATTAAGAAAGGCATTCTAAATAATCTCAGGGACAAAGAGCTATGAAGAATCTAGTAAATCCTGGGAAATGTTGTGAACATTAAAATTATTTAAAAGCTTAATGTACGTGACTCACGAGATGCAGCTAAAGCCATGCTTAGAGGGGGAACTATAACTCCAAACCCAGCAGAAGACAATGAAACTGCAAAGTGGGGAATAGACCATTCCCTCTTGTCCAGCTTGGGATTTGGATTTGTTTCAATTTATCAACAACTCCAAGCACTTTCTTGTTTCACTAATTTTCCAAGACACCTAGAACCTCTCAATGCCCAGAGAAGGCAATGATCCCTACAGCGGAGCTGTAGAGTTTTTCCTCATTAAAGGAAGGACAGAGAGAGGCTGCTGCAGCTCCACAGGCAACAGCAGCCTTGGCGGCAGATTGTTCAGGAGGAGGACTGTGGGTAGGGGAAGAAGGTGCCAGAAACCTTGTGGTGGACAGGATTTATTATAAGTATATAGGTGAGAAAATACAGCCAGGACTTTTCTACCAGAAATTATAGAGGTGAAGTAGAATAAGATATGGAGATAAGCTTGCAGGAAATTAAGGGCTAGTGAAACATATTTGTGGCCAAATTCTCCCTGAGTGAGTAGATTGCAGTCACATGTACCAGAAGGATCGCATGGATGTGGTAAAAATCTACTGAAGGAGGAGGGGCTAAATAAATTATTTTTAAAGTAAAACACAGTGTATTAGTTAACTACTGCCATGTAACAAGTCCTGCACGTGGTTGGTGGTTTGAGATATTTATTGCCTAGCAGAACATATGGGCTAGAAATGATCTGAGGTAGACTTTCTTGCTTCAGAGCCTTTCATAGAATGTACTTCAGATACCAACTGGGTCTCAATAGCAACTGGGGAGGGTATACACACCATGATTCTTTGCTGCACCGTATTTATTGTGGGTGTTGAATTGAGAGTCTAAGTACCTCTGAATGACCTTGATTCTTGCCAGTGATCTTCCCCACAGTACCAGATGGAGACATCAGATGTGAGATGCCTTACAAGGCGAAAGCACAGTCTCATTTATTGTTGACTTGTTTAAAAAGTACCATCCTATCACATTAGACCGATTCTACTCATTGAAAACAAGCTAGATTTACCCTCAGTTGAGCAGGTAGCTATGGGTGCAATGTTGTGTGTATCATCAGGAACCATTAAGAAACTTGTCTGCTACAGACAGTAAAATATGTCCTGTGGACAAAATACCAATGCACACCAAGAGAGCAGTGAGGTAGAAAGTAGTGACCTACATAAGATTAGTGGCATGTGACAATGACTGCGCACCAGGGTCTATGTCAGAAGTAGTCCCCACTTTCCATATTATGGGACCCAGAAGGAGATTGTGCTGCCTATCGACTACATCTGAACAGAGGGTCTAGGTCCTGACCATGCTTGGTTCTAGGTTTGTACATCAGTCTCTGCAACACCCTCTTCCTCTGCCAGGAATTGTTGGCTCCATTGGTCTCCTTGTGGAGCTCCTGTCCCCTATACCCTAAGTCTTCCATAGGGTTCCTTATGCTCCACCCCAAAGTTTGGCTGTGGGTCTCAGCATCTGCTTGGATCCCCTGCTGGGTGGAGTCTTTCAGAGGACCTCTATGGTAGGCTCCCTTCCTGTTCCTTCTCTTCAACAGCTTCCCATGTCTCTTCTATTTGCCCTTCGGAATGAGAACGAAGCATCCTCCCCAGGGGCCACAGAGGAAGAGGATACAGGCAGTCCAGATGAGACTTAATAGGCGGAGGACAGATGTTAGGGGAGGAGAGCTGCCCCTTCTAAGGACTAAGAGTGGGGGAACGGGGTTTAGGGAGGGAGTGTGGGACCAGGAGGCAACAAGAGAGGGGACTACAATTGGGATGTAAAGTGAACAAATTAATAAAACACAAAAGCAAAAACATTGGGATGCGTTAAGAACTTCTGGTTCAGACAACAGCTGCTTTCTGTTGTCTAGAGTTATCAGTGAGTTGGGAGACTAGAAAACCCTGAGTGCAGCATTTTCTTTTTTTCAAGATCGAGGAAACGACACAAAACAGGAGCAGGAATTTTTCCAGCTTTGTGTAACCTTGATCTGGGAAGACAGGGAGAAATAGCCAGTTCTTGTAAATTGGTGACACTAAAACAGAAAGGAAGCTGTGATGGCTTTTTTAAAAGGTTTTATTTATTTATTAAATAATTTTACATCCCAGTTGTAGAACCCTCCCTCCTCCCCTCCCAGTGCCACCCTCACTCCCACTTCGCCCCTCCTCCTCCCCTCTGCCTCAAAATAGGGGAGGCCTCCTCCACTAAGGCATCCCAGCAAACCAAGTAGCAATAAGACTGTTTTTGACACACTTCTTTATATTAACAATGTGGTGGAGAATAGCTTACAGAGTATTTTAACATGCTTTGTGAGTATGGGGGTGGATTTCCTCACCTCTGAACAGGAAGGCTTGAGAAGCCTAACCAGTGTTGGATGTTGCATGGTTTTGTAACTTCAGTCATTTGAACTCTGTGTGTGTGTGTGTGCGCGTGCGTGCGTGTGTGTGTGTGTGTGTGTGTGTGTGTGTGTGTCTTTTTGTCTTTTTCCAAAACTTTATCATTATTGGTTCATTATTTGAAACAATTAATACAAGTTTTATGGTAATCATACATACACTCATTGGTATATTTGTATCTATACATATCTATGAGTCTGAGTCTATTATGTCATCCTGGACAGCCTCAAGCTTATAGTTCTGCTCTCTTGGGCTCCTGGGTGCTCTAACTGTAAACATACATTAACATATCCAGATTTTATTCTGATATATTTCCAGGATATTTTATATTCACTGTTACAACATGAAATGCATGATTGCAGGTCATGAGTACTTTTCTTGCATTTCTTAAAATTAATACAAGCCTGCTAAAGCTTGTTAATGTTTGTTTGTTTACACCCATAATTGTATGGTAGCTGGTGATTGGCAGAAGGAATATATAAAAACCTATCAGTAAAGAAATATATTCTGTGGTTTATTATATATTAATATAAATGATTATGAAATACTTTGTGCCTTTGAACCTTAGACTTTCTTTGTAAGTAGATAATAGTGGTCACCTTGGAGTACCTTTGTTGCTGTTAATGAGTTGGCAGTCATAAAATAAATCATATGCATATGTAGTAGTGACTTATAACCATAAATAAAACAACATTGACAACTAATATGCACTGCACAATTGCTGCTTGCCAGGCATCTTGCCACTGTTTTCAGTAAACATAGATGGGTTTGTTATTCTTCAAAAGCTAAGTAATCCAACAGTTTAATGATCTTACTCATTATTGATGGTCGTCTTATGCATCTCTCAAGTTTCCAAGGGACTGAGAGAGACCCAAGAGAGCTGCAGGATTAGAACACTCACTACTGTCACTCCAATGTCAAACCTGGAGAAACACTATGGCTAAATGGGAGGAAGTCTAAGTTGTAGATAGAAAATATGACAATTAGCTGGCTGTTTCGTAGAGTGCTAATGATTATGCCTCATTAGCCTCATAGTTTTCGTGCTGTTGGGTGGAGCCCTTGCAGTTAATATGCCACATTTAAATGGAATATATGCTCACACATGTGCTGTTGCCTATGGTTTTCAGCAAGGAACAGAAGTTCTGTGAAAGTGTACTTCACGGGTAGTCACTCCTTCTATTTATTTACCTGTTGTGTATTCATGCATGCAAGTCATGGTGTACTTGTGGAATCAGAGAACAATTTGCAGGAATTGGTTCTCTTCCTTTATTATGTAGGTTCTAGAGCTTGAACTCAGGTCCTAAGGCTTGTTAGCAAGCACCTTGACCCGCTGCAACATCTCACGTGCTAGATCAATTAAGTAAATAAGACAATGTATGTAGAAATTCTCATTAGATATAGTCCCTTCTACTATTATCTTCCAATGATTCTATTCTCTGTTATGTCTTTTCATTTACTATTCATCTATTTTTATTACTAAATATATATTAGACAGTCTGTAGCCCAGAAACATTTTTTAAACATATTTTGCTCTTGCCTGTTCTACAGGCTTTCCTCAACCAAATTTTCTAAAAGTTTGCATAAAGAAGACTTTCCTGATGACCTAAGGTGATGGTTTTTGCATCAGTATGTCCCACACTTATTTCTAGTCTAAGACCAGATGTCCCTTTCTCTTTAAGATTCTCTGGTAAGGTCCTTCCATCCTGCAGGGAACACATAGAACCAATCTGTTATGTCTAAGAGATGCAGAAAGAGACTTGGGAATTGGGCTACCACAATCTTCTTCAAGAGCAAGGCATGCAGACCTAAACATCTTGACTAGGTCTTCCCTTTCACAGTCTCTACCACCTCCCAGCTGTGGGACCAAGACTTCAATGCATGGTCTTTTGCAGGACACTAGCCACCCATTTGAACTTTAGATCTCCCTTTTATCATGCTTTAATTGGCCCTGAAACAACAACTCTACCCAGAAAATGCCCTTGTACTTCTTAAGGTGCAGTAAAAGACTGCGTCAGCTGACATCCTCTTAGGTTCTGCCAAAGCACTCACATGAATTGCACAGGCTACCAGCATTCTTCCCTAAATATTATCTGAACCAATCTCCATGGGAAGAAAAGAACTGTGCACAAATATTATATTGTCCAATTTCCTACAAAGCATAGAAGCACTAGTGTTTGAGTGTTAAGTAGTAATTTTCATCTCCTTATTATAATTTAATAATTGCCAATATGAGCAGGAAGCACAGAAATCTTTTAGCCCCATCTGTTTGTTCTGTCAAGGAAGGAGTTAACCTACCTATAAACACCTATTGTGGTGGTCATGCACACACACAAATAGAATTAACCACACCTGGAGATAATCAAACCCCATATCTTGTTTTACACTCAAACACATTAATAGCCAGAACCGCACTGACATTGTAAGAGCTACTGAAGGGGAGGACAGACGGGTGCTGAGTGCTTTCAGAATATCACAGTTCCCCACATTTTCAATGTGTCACAAAAGTATCTTCAGTGAAAAGTACAGAAGTGACAACCTGCATATGCCCTGCAAAGAAAGATATGTATATTCTGCAGTCAACAATTGTGCCCTAGAATCGTTATTGATTAGCAAGTTGATCAGCACCCTGAGGTCCCTTCCTTTCTACTATTTTGCCTCCTCTCTGCCATACTCATCAATAATTCACACTGCCTGTCATTTCAACATACAGGAGGTAATAGGAATACAGAAATTTCCAGAACCCTGAGTGATATATTCTCATCTTTGTAGTGTTGCAATCCTCTTCTCAATCGCGGCAGCAACCTGTCACTAGAAAGCCAAACTTGCTGTTGAAAAGCCAGGAATATCAGGCTGAAGGCTTGTAGCAAAATCCTCCTCTAAAAATATAGGAGGATTGAAGGGTGACCCCATATGTGCTTGGGTGGAGGTGATAAAATGCAAATTCGCAGCTTCCAGTGGGAGAGAGAATGATACAGTACTAGGTCAGAAGTGTGGACTGCATGAGGATTTTTTAAAAAATATTAATATAACTTGGGGAGGATGCTTCCAGATGGGAGGGGCAGCCTGTGGAGAGATGTTTGTGGGGGCTGAGAGTGAAAACGGACTGCATGTGAAGCTGTTGGGTGGGGAGGGAGAGGCAAGGTTGTTGATCTCGGACTCAGGGGGCAGAGAGTCTGATAATTAGGAGCCAAGAGCACAGGACCGGAAAAGATTGACAAGGGAAGTTTGGGAAATGTCCTGGTATAGTGTGGATATGTGAGAACTGGGCAGCAAACTTCCATGTCAGGCTCCCCTGGAGTTCAAGTGAGAAAGAGGAAACTAGAAAGATCAGCATTGCCTTCCTGCAACATTACACACAATTTAGATTCTTATGACAGCATGAGGAACTCAAAATATTCTTTGGGGATGACTCAGTGGCTAAAGCGCTTGTTAAAGAAGCCTATGGACTGGAATTCAGATTCCTCAAACCCGTGTAAGGGCTGGGATGCAGAAGCATGACAGCCCATCTGTGATTCCAGCCTCAGGAAGTGGAGACACAGCATCTAAAGAGAAAACTGGCTAGAAATGTTAGCTATACCCAGCAACTCTGGGTACCAGAGCCAATGCCTCTGAAAAAGGTAGGAGAGAAGTGAAAATGGTTCCTGACATCAACTGTGGTCTCAACATGCATGTATACTCATGTGCTCTCTCTCTCTCTCTCTCTCTCTCTCTCTCCCTCTCTCTCTCTCTCTCTCTCTCTCACACACACACACACACACACACACACACACCAATAAAGAAAGTGGTAGTGACACCAATAGAAGAACGTATTTAGAGGTTCTAAGAGGGATGTAGTATGGCGTCCCCAAGGTGTCTTTGGCAACTCTTCTGGGATAGACACAAATAGACCCTGTGTTACTCTGCAATTCTCCTCATCTCCATGATACATATGCTTGGCTTCTTCCTATGGCATCTCATTTCAAACAGCAAGCAGAGAGCGTTGGGCCAGAGGAATTCTTCAGTTAAGAAAGCTGCTCCAGTGGGCACTGCCTATTTGCTATTTTCCCTCAGCCTACTTAATTGATATAATAGTCTTAACTGGCCCTTCCTCCCAAGATTGCCACAACCCCAAAGCTTAGCTTAGGTAGATAGTTTTCTGCACAATAAACTCAAACTACAGTGCCAAGTGCATGGATTACTAATGACAATTTAACATAGTCCAGTCAGCTTATGAGCAGTAAATCATCACACTTATCAACTATAGGCCACCTCACTTAAATACTGCTTCATTTCCCTGGATCCCAAACTTAATGCTGATCTGCAGCAATTCTCCATCTAAGCTATGCCAAGCCTTCAGCCCAGGGGCTTTATAAGCTCCAATTCTTCCTTTCTACGTCGTCTTCCATCCTTACAGCAGCTCCTGCTCTATTAAACCCACTTCCTCCTTCATTTTGAGTCTGTCAGCATCTTACTGCACAGCATCAAATGTTGAATTCTGTCCATTTCTTCATAAAACTTTTTTTTTTACCACATCCCCTCCTCTCAGATGGCCAGTGTGTATTTATACTCATAAACATTTTATATATATATATATATATATATATATATATATATATATATATATATATATAATAGATAGATAGATAGATAGATCCATATACGGTAATCTGGCAGTCTGTATACCTTTAACTACATGATCACACAAATAGTTTAGACTCAGGCTTCCTAACAATATTGTAATGCACCCTGTGTTCACCCTTAGAGCTTGACAGCATAGTGTGCAATGGGTAGGAACAACAGAAGTAACAGGAAAGGCCACGGGTCTATCACACTGTCTTTATAGTCGGAACTCCAGATCCTTTTGCGCTTGTTCTTCTTTGGCAGAACATACCTGGGAGTCTTCTGTTGGGGACTTCCCAGGGATTTCCATTTTACTAAGCATGCCTGTGAATCAGCACTGAGCAATGCAATGCAGGCTCTGCCTCTCACTCTCAACCACATCAGACTCTAACGTCTCTTTGATTGCAAACTCCTAGGTGACCAGAAGTCTCCAACAAAGCACAACTTCTACCTCAAAACCATAGGTTTCATTACCCGGCAGGGTGAGCAGCCCCTTTCAGCCAGCTCCTTGTTGTCTGCCTTAGATTTTAACCTTCTTTTCAATCTTCTGTGTTTCTCTCATTCTAAAGAGAGGAGAGTAGATGGAAAATGCAATAACGGCATTTGAAAGAGCATCTGCAGAGAGACCCTGGGGTGCTACCCTTGACAGCTTTATTTCAGAGGATTGGACCAGTGGAGAGGCAAGTAGGAAAGGATGCTCTTGTTGCCATTTCAAAACAGAATCCAGTGTCACTTTCTGCTGTGACCTCTTCACCCTTCCTTTCAAGAAATTATCCTTTGATTTTTAAGCTCCATTTTCCTAGTCAGAGAACAAAGACTCTCCCCCTCTCAGGTTTAGCATACAAATCGCTTTAGTCATTTTCTAGTTATGAAGTATGGGGGCATTTTCATAAAGGGAAAATACCCAGGACTTTTATGGATAATTCAAATATAGTTGAACTGTAGAACTCTAAGATGAAGAATAGAACTGTTATGTATTCAGAAAAAAACATAACCTGAGCAATCAAATACCAGTCTTCATATATGCACAATAAAGTCAGATTTCTAGGTGTATAATCATACCTCCACATAACATGACAGGATATTGTTGTTTGTGTCTTTATTGTGTTCTATTCTAGAAAACATATAGCTATGCAAATGACATTAAGTAACTCAGTCAAGGCATAGCATTGCTTTGCAAAGGAAAAAACATTACTTTTTCAAAATCTAAAACCAAGAAAATCTGATGATAAAGCATAAGGGACAATTACTTACTATTATAAGTAGGTAATGGTGGTAAAGACAGAAAGGATGCTATCTATACAAAACAAAACAAAAAACAAAAACAAAAAATTGCAAAAATTATGTCTCCATCAAATTCTCCATCATCTCGGTGATGGCTAATCTTAGTTTTCAACTTGGACTACATCAGCAATCAACTAAAAGCCAAGCCGCTATCTATTTCCTGTGAAGGATTTTTTTCAGAGAATCATTTGAAGTTGGCAGATCCACCCTAACTCTGACCACACCTTCAGAGGCAGCCCACATAAAAGGACACAGAGGGGAGAGCATTTAGCCTTCTTGCTTGCTCTCACTATTTCCGTCAAATTTCTTTATCGTGTTGCTGACGCATCCCCTCACTGATGCTAGAACCTATGTCTTTGGGATTTCAGTGTTCACAGAGGCTGAAGACCAGCAGCTCTCTAGGAGTCCTTCAGTACTCCGTCACCAAACTGTGTCGGCTGAGACATCCAGTTTCATGGACTGAACAACTACCAGGTCCTTGGCATTTCCCCCAGGAGACAGACATTGTTGTACCACCATGGCCACAGTGAGTGGGCCACTCTAATAAACCCTCCTTTGACACACACACTTCTATCTCTCTATCTCTCTATCTATCTCTCTATCTATCTATCATCTATCTATCATCTATGTATACACACACATATATACACATATATATTCACATATACATGTTTATATATCTGACACAATGGATGTATATTATATATTCATTGTGTCAGCTCTGATTCTTTAGAGAATGTCTGCAGTCTCTCTTCATTTCCCTCACATCATGCCTTAGCTTTTGTTCAGTTATCTACTCTTTCACTGTGAAGTGTCCTTTATCCCTTACGTTTGCAAGGCAAGTTCCTATTTGTTCTTCAAAATCCTGAACTATTTTCATCTTATCTGAAAAAAATCTCTCACTTTAATCTCTTTAAAATGTTATTTATCTTTAATTATTTTCATCTGCAAATACTTTCTTATATTATAATTTCCAAATTGGATTAGAATCGCTTAAAATTGGGAATTTTAACTTACTCATTTATGATAGCACTTATATAATGCTTAATGCCCAGAAAATCTTGGTTATATGTTTGTTTGATTGGATTAATTTTATGTTTTTCTATTATTTATATAATATAATAGAATGTATAGCTATTTATAGGATATTTATAACTAGTAGTATATTTATATAAGATAATTAAATATTCAAAAGTAACACTCAAGAAAAATCACTTTTATGGCCTTTAAATATTATAGATATTTTAGGTGCTTTCCTTATATTTTTATTATACTTTAAAGCCGTTGATAAACACAGCTACAATGACTTAGTTTGGGAATATAAAATCCTTGATGTTTAAGAGTCATATGAATGTGCTTTGTGGATGCTTAAGTGTCATGTATATGTAAAATACTGATATTGTTTGCTTTGTTATAGATATCTGTCCTATCCAGCTTTTTATCAACTTAAAAGAAGACATAAAAGCAAAATTATAAGCTTTGTCAATGACAGACATATGGGAGGAATAGCTAGTAAAAAAAGAAAGATAGAATAAAGTACACAGAAATTCTGGCAGGTTGCAATAATGGTAGACTCCTAAAATGATGTGTAATATGCACAGATGTAAAATAACACACTGCTGTTAAGAAATCATCTCAGGACAGACCTGTGACATCAGTTCATATAAACCAGTCAGGTCTGAGACTTGAGAATAATTCTAACTTTCTTTAGTAGGAATAATGAGCTCAGAACAAAAGTGGTAGCATGCTAAATCTGTCAGATCATTACTAACATATATAATATTTAGACATTGAAATATAGGGAATTGAAATCTATGTTAGAAATCTGAAATATGATCTGAAACAGCATCCAGAGTTTTGAAGTTTTGATAGATATAGGATTGTTTTGTTGAGAAAGAACATTTAAGAAATGTATTTAGGTATCTAGAACTGTCCAAGGGCATTTGAAGATGAAAACCATAAAAATGCCCAATAACAGAATAACCAAGCTTCTAAAAGAGTCACCAGGGCCAATATTAGCTTCTTTGTTATGTAGCAACTGACCTAAGCCATTTTGCCTTTAGTGACAAAAATACGTACCTTTAAATTGTTTACAAAATGAGTTTACCATGGTCAGGAATACTCAAAGAAAGTGATATTTATTGTTAATAGAATGTTTCTGAAATACACCAGAAAATTTGTGTTTATTAACATTGTCTGGTTTGGATAGTGGATATGTACCGACCTGATTATACAGTGTCCTCCCATCCATGTCTATCACAATATCTAGATATATACAACAAGTATCACATGGTCATAAAAAGATGAGAAAGAATAGTACCAGCTTTTTTACAGAAGGAAATCCTTAGGTACAGAGAGATTGTATAAATTGAATACTCAGTAGTCCTGCCATGGCTATGTCTGAGACAGATGATTTCAAATGTCATAGTGCGTCAGGGTCACCAGGAAGGACTGCTGAATTCTCCCCCACTTCCACTCATAACTGGGGCTGCAGAATGAGTAGATATGGAGCCAAGGCCTAAAATCTGCGGGTATCACAACTTGTGATCACCATCTGGTGACAAGTCATCACCACCTGACAAGTGTAGTGACACAAAGTTTTTGATGAAGACACATTGATTAAGAGTCGCTGTTCTCATTACAAATGTTTTATTTATAGTCACGGCTAAAGATACAAAACAAAGTGACCACAGTTTTAATCAAGAAACTATTTCTCTTTTGGTACGCAATATTATGAACCTCAGAAGCAATGCAGCCTGTACAGTGCTTTGACATAAAATGTCAAGGAAAATAGATTTTGATCACTCAAGAATCAGATCTGCTCCATGAATAAGTACGAAGTAATTCCTGTAAAGGGTAGAAGCTGCAAACGAGCAAGTATAAAGAAAGAAGTGAAAAGTAAGTGGAGAAGAAATAGAAAAAGCAAAAGGGAACAGTTAGACAGAATTGAGCATTAGTTTAAAAATAAGTCATATTTTGCATTTGCTAGAATTTGTGGGACTGTCGGGAACTGGTCTTCTTACCCATTATGATGTTCCATTAAACTCCTTTAAAAAATTCCTGTTGTTCCTATTTCCCCATTAATTGCTTGTGTTATGAGAATCTTTGATGCTAAACATATCACTTTCCATGTCATAGCTACCAGTTTTTCCTGATTCTTAGAAGTGACCTGGAGCTTTTGACCAATATTGGGATCCTCAAGACGATGGGGGCTCCTGTTGAACTGGATTTTTTTCTTATTATGAGATGGCTGTGATCCTATGGGGTCAATAGGCACAATACTAAGGTTGAATTTGACATGTCTCCCATAGGCTTAAATATCTCATTATGGCCCACTGCTATTATCAATGCTTTCTAAAGTTGTAGAACATTTTAATACCAGCTATTCAGCTAAGAATAGATTTTAAAAAATTTTTCCTCTTTTGGTTGTTTTGAATAACTATATATTTCAGATACAATATATTGCTTTCTATTGTTGTGTAAGCCCATTCTTTGAGAATTTTAGTGTTCCTAATCTAATAATTTGGGAAACTATAAGCAGGAACCAAGGCAAAGTGCATATATGGTTATCAATAGTTGCTTTGGGGAAAAACATGCTTGCAGAAGAGAACTGATGTGATTTGGAGCTCTGAATAACCTGACCCTTGAAGTTTTCCTGGAAGCAGCAGCATTGTAAGTAGGGACTGAATGAAGTCTGGGGACCAGCCAAGGAAGTGTTTGGAGGAAGAGAATTCCAGGGAAGAAAAAGGGAAATAAACCCAAATGGTCTTCAAGAGATGCTTTAACAATGTTGAGAAACACCGAGAAGGGTTTTTTTTTTTTTCTGCTAAAAACTCAGAAGAGGAATAGATATACAGTCATCTAGTGAGGAGGGCATGCAAAATTTTACAGTGTAGAGCAAAGATTTTACTTATTATTTCCAAACAGACAAAAAGATACTAAAATATGTTCTGTGGTAATCAACATTATCTGACAGGGATATTGACTAATATTGGTTGCTCTGTAGAAATTTGAGTATACATAAGCAGAAAAAATTAAAGGTGGTTGTATTTGAAGAGGTGAGAAATACAAAATTTCATTGAAACTTTAGAGATAAAACAATAACGTATTTGCCCATCACATACAGATCAAGCATGTGTGGCAAAAGGAGGAATCAAGGGACCTCCTGATTTTGATTTTTTAATCCGCAGATAAGCAGTTTTGAAAAGGTAAGACTTTTGACTTTTTTACAAGTAATTTTGAGTTTGATATTTGCCTGCTGTTTGTTTAACTTGAAACATAGGGTTGAAAGCGATATGTGTATGTAGATTCCTTAATGTATTGAGAATTTAGACTTCCTTTGGAAAGTATTTATATCCATCCAAAACAACACAAACATCATGACTATGTTATTGAAATAATTTGTAGCAAAAGGGACATTGCTCTAAAGTATTTTTCTCCTGACTTGAATATGTATACATTTAACATATATACAATGTATGACCATTGTTTAAAAAAAAGTGATAAATGAAAATAAAGAAAAACGGAGGGATCCAAGATGGTGGCGAGCAGTGTGGACCGCGTTTGGAGGCTCCAGTGAACAATTCAGGGAATTGCACAGATTTCTGAGCCAGGAACACCGAGGTCCGAACATCACGGCAGCAGGAGTGCTCCACGGTTCGGAGGGACCAGGGTGCGGAGGACCTGCGTGCCCCTGCACACGGGAGGAGCGTGGTTTTTCTCTGATCGGAGCGGCAGCGGCAGAGGCGGCAGCACCAGCGGCACCAGCAGCGGCGGCTGAGGTTTGCAGCTCATAGCCTTCCGGTGGAGGCGATTGGTGTGGTGGCTGGTGGGAATTGCTGCGGGAGAGGGGACTCGGGGCAGGATTTGGGTCGCGTGGAGCCTTTGGACCCAGACTGGACTCGGCGGACAGTTCGGCCCCAGAGTCCCGGGTATTGGCCCGGCCCAGCAAACAATTCTGCCTGAGGCACTAACTCAGCGTGGCCATAGCTCCCCTGCTGTGGCGCAGGCTTAGTTGAGCACGCTGCTCCACACTAGGCACTACCTCAGCTCAGCGGCAGCTCCCCTGCGGTGACACAGTCTGGGCGGAGCACTTGGTTTCACCACAGGCGCTAACTCAGAGCAGCCGCAGTTCTCCTGCTGTGGCGCAGGCTTGGTGATGTGCTCGGTTCCATTCTAGGCACCACCTCAGCTCAGCGGCAGCTCCCCTGCGGGGACACAGTCCGGGCGGAGCACTTGTTCCACCACTGGCGCTAACTCAGAGCAGCCGCAGTTCTCCTGCTGTGGCGCAGGCTTGGTGACGTGCTCGGTTCCATCCTAGGCACCACCTCAGCTCAGTGGCAGCTCCCCTGCGGGGACACAGTCCGGGCGGAGCACTTGTTCCACCACTGGTGCTAACTCAGAGCAGCCGCAGTTCTCCTGCTGTGGCACAGGCTGGACAGAGCTCTCGGTTCCACCAGCTCTAAGACTCTGGTTGGACACAGTGTACAGTTTGAATCCAGAATTCCTGGCTGAGATTGGTGGTCAGTTTGGGCCCTGAGTCAATAACTGACCACAGCACGCACTTTGGGCCAAAAGGCCCTAGTGGAGCTTGGTGCGTAGTCCCAGCCCAAAAATTTTGGCTGGGCCCTGTGTGCATTTTGGGCCCAAAATCCCTAGCTGAGCTTGGCAGATGGTTCTGGCCCTGAGAATCTAGCTGAGTTCTGCCCGTGGTTCGGTCCCAGTGCTCCTGGCTGGACTTGGCAGGGAACACAGAAGGCTGTGGATACCTTGGCCTGACCCAACGCTCATTCAGAGACCCAGAACAATTGCAGGATCCACAGCAGAGGGGGACTGAGGATCACTGGCTGTGAGAGACCAGAACAACAGGGCTAACCTCCTAACATCCACACCAGTGAAGCTTTGAGCTCGCAGCCTAGGGAAATCGTAAGAAAACAAGTGAATCTATCGTCAGACACCCTCCATTCAACTCTGGAAGCTACCCAACAAAAACAAAGACGGCAAGATGTCTAAAGGACAACGAAAAAGCATACGCAAAAAACCCCAAAACAACATGGCATCTCCAGTTTCCAGCTATCCCAAAGAAAACCACCCAGAGAACTCAAATACAACGGAAATACAAGAAAATGACCTCAAATCCTTAGTAATGAGGATGATAATGGAGGAAACAAATAAAATTCGTAATCAAATGCAGGAAGACGCAGACAAACAGGTGAGAGACATAAAAGAAGCACATAGAGTGGAACTGGAAAAATTGCAGGAAAATGCAAACAACCAGATGAAAGAAATAACTAAAACGGTTCAAGCTCTGAAGACCTATAAAGAGGCAATGGAAGAAACTCAGGAATATACAAAAAATCAGATGAAAGAAATCAAAAAATCAGTTCAAGATCTGAAAATGAAAATGGATTCAATGATAAACACACAGACAGAAGAAAAACGAGAATGGGAGACCTCAGAGAAGAAGGCGAGCAACACAGAGGTGAGCTTTTCTAACAGAATCCAAGAGATGGAAGAACGAATCTCAGGGCTAGAAGATACAATCACAGATATTGAATCAACCATTAAAGAAAATGCCAAATCTGGAAAACTCCTGACACAAAACATCCAAGAAATTAAGGACACCATGAAAAGAAGAAATTTGCGGATAATAGGCATTGAAGAAAGAGAAGACATCAGACTCCAGGGCCCAGAAACTATTCTCAACAAAATCATAGAAGAAAATTTCCCCAATCTAAAGAAAGAGATGCCTATAAACATACAAGAGGCCTACAGAACACCAAATAGAATTGACCAGAAAAGAAAAACTGCCCGCCACATAATAATCAAAACACAAAACATGCAGAACAAAGAAAAAATATTAAAAGCTGCAAGGGAAAAGGGCCAAATAACATTTAATGGTAAACCTATCAGAATTACACCTGACTTCTCAGCAGAGACCATAAAAGCCAGAAGGTCCTGGACAGAGATCCTGCAAACCCTAAGAGAACACAGATGCCAGGCCAGACTACTTTACCCAGCAAAATTATCAATAACCATTGATGGAGAAAACAAAATATTCCATGACAAAAACAAATTCAAACAGTACCTATCCACAAACCCAGCTTTACAGAAGGTACTAGAAGGAAAACTCCATCCCAAAGGGTCAAGCTACAACCAAAACTACCCAGGAAATAGATAACTATCCCATGGCAAAAACACAACTACACAAACGCTCGACTGGAAACAACATCAAAATTAAGACTCTTAACAGTCACTGGTCATTAATATCTCTCAACATCAATGGCCTCAATTCTCCAATAAAAAGACACAGACTAACCGAATGGGTACATAAACAAGACCCAACATTCTTCTGCATCCAAGAAACACATCTCACCCATAATGAAAGGCATTACCTCAGGGTAAAAGGTTGGAAAAAAATATTCCAAGCAAATGGTCACAAGAAGCAAGCAGGTGTAGCCATTTTAGTATCGAACAAAATAGACTTTCAACCAAAATTAATCAAAAGGGATGAGGAAGGACACTTCATACTCATCAAAGGTAAAGTCAACCAAGATGACATCACAATTCTGAACATCTATGCTCCCAATACAAGGGCACCCACATATGTAAAAGATCTCCTAAAAAAGCTTAAACCACACATCGATCCCCACACAATAATAGTGGGAGACTTCAACACCCCACTCTCACTGAAGGATAAGTCATTGAAACAGAAACTAAGCCAAGAAATAACATCATTAACCAATGCCATGGGTCAAATGGATCTAACAGATATCTATAGAACCTTTCACCCAAACAAGAAAGAATACACCTTCTTCTCTGCACCCCATGGAACCTTCTCCAAAATTGATCACATCGTAGGTCACAAAGCAAGCCTCAACAGATACAAGAGGATTGAAATAATACCTTGTATCCTATCAGATCACCATGCTCTTAGGCTGCAATTCAACAACAACAGAAATAACAAAAAGCCTACACGTTTGTGGAAACTAAACAACTCTCTGCTAAATGACACCTGGGTCAGGGAAGAAATAAAGAAAGAAATCAAGGAGTTTCTGAAATTCAATGAAAATGATGAAACAACATACCCAAATTTGTGGGATACATTGAAAACAGTGCTAAGAGGAAAATTCATAGCACTAAGTGCCTTTAAAAAGAAATTGGAAACATCGCACATAAGCATCTTAACAACACAACTGGAAGCCCTAGAAAAAAAAGAAGCAGAAACACCCAAGAGGAGTAGACGCCTGGAAATTATCAAACTCAGGGCTGAAATTAACAAATTAGAAACTAAGAAAACAGTCCAAAGAATCAACAAAACCAAAAGCTGGTTCTTTGAGAAAATCAACAAGATAGACAGACCATTAGCCAAACTAACTAAAAGGCAGAGAGACAGTATTGAAATCAACAAAATCAGAAATGAAAAGGGAGACATAACAACAGACACTGAAGAAATTCAAAGAATCATAAGATCCTACTTTGAAGGCATATACGCCACAAAATTTGAAAATCTAAGGGAAATGGACGATTTTCTTGATCAAGTTCACTTGCCAAAGTTGAGTGAAGAACAGATAAACAAGTTAAATAGTCCCATTTCCCCTACAGAAATAGAAGCAATCATCGATGGTCTTCCAACCAAAAAAGCCCAGGGCCAGATGGTTTCAGTGCAGAATTCTACCAGACCTTTAAGGGCGAGCTAATACCGATACTCTTCAAGCTACTCCAAAAGATAGAAATGGATGGAAAATTACCAACTTCATTCTATGAGGCCATAGTCTCATTGATACCTAAACCTCACAAAGACTCAACAAAGAAAGAGAATTTCAGACCAATTTCTCTTATGAACATAGATGCAAAAATACTAAATAAAATACTTGCAAAACGAATACAGGAGCACATCAAAGATATCATTCATCATGACCAAGTAGGCTTCATTCCAGGCATGCAGGGATGGTTTAATATACGGAAATCCATCAATGTAATCCATCATATAAACAAACTGAAAATAAAAAACCACATGATCATCTCCTTGGATGCAGAGAAAGCATTTGATAAAATTCAACACCCATTCATGTTTAAAGTTTTAGAGAGATCGGGGATACAAGGCACTTTCCTCAACATAATAAAGGCTATATACAGCAAGCCAATAGCCAAAATCAAAGTAAATGGTGAGATACTCAAGGAAATTCCTCTCAAATCGGGAACAAGGCAAGGCTGCCCACTCTCTCCATATCTCTTCAATATAGTACTCGAAGTTCTAGCCAGAGCAATAAGACAACAAAAGGAGATCAAGGGTATCCAAATGGGAAAGGAGGAAGTCAAATTATCCCTCTTTGCAGATGATATGATAGTGTACATAAGTGACCCTCAAAACTCCACCAGAGAACTCCTAAAGCTGATAAACACCTTCAGCAAATTGGCTGGATACAAAATTAACTCAAAAAAGTCTGTAGCCTTCCTATACACAAATGACAAGCTTACAGAGGAAGAAATTAGGAAAACCACACCCTTCACATTAGCCACAAGCAATATAAAATATCTAGGAGTTACCCTAACTAAGCAAGTGAAGGACTTGTATGAAAAAAATTTCAAAACTCTGAAGAAAGAGATTGAAGATGACCTGAGAAGATGGCGTGATCTTCCTTGCTCATGGATCGGGAGATTTAACATAGTAAAAATGGCCATCCTACCAAAAGCAATCTACAGATTCAATGCAATCCCTATCAAAATAACTACACAATTTTTTAAAGACATTGAAAGTTCAATTCTGAACTTCATATGGAAAAACAAAAAACCCAGAATAGCTAAAACAATCTTGTACAATAAAAGATGCTCCGGAGGAATCTCCATACCTGATCTCAAACTCTACTATAAAGCAATAGTACTTAAAACAGCATGGTACTGGCATAGCAACAGGCTGGTTGATCAGTGGAATCGAATCGAAGACCCAGATATGAATCCACACACATATGGTCACTTGATTTTTGACAAAGGAGCCAAATCCATTCAATGGAAAAAGGATAGCATCTTCAACAAATGGTGCTGGTCTAACTGGAGGTCTATGTGTAAAAAAATGAAACTGGACCCATATTTGTCACCTTGCACAAAACTCAAATCCAAGTGGATTAAATACCTCAACATAAAACCAGAGACACTAACTCACTTAGAAGAAAAAGTGGGAAAGAGCCTGGAACATATTGGCACAGGAGACAACTTCCTGAACAGAACACCAACGGCCCAGGCCTTAATGTCAACCATTAATAAATGGGACCTCATGAGGCTGAGAAGCTTCTGTAAGGCAGGAGACACTGTCAAGAGAACAAAGCGACAGCCTACAGACTGGGAAAAAATCTTCACCAACCCTACATCTGACAAAGGTCTAATATCCAAAATATATAAAGAACTCAAGAAATTAAACACCACCAAACCGAATAACCCAATTGAGAAATGGGGCTTGGAACTAAACAGAGAATTCTCAACAGAGGAGTATCAAATGGCTGAGAAACACTTAAAGAAATGCTCAACCTCCTTAGTCATCAGGGAAATGCAAATCAAAACAACTCTGAGATTCCATCTTACACCCATCAGAATGGCTAAGATCAAAAATTCAAGCGACACCACATGCTGGCGAGGATGTGGGGAGAGAGGAACACTCCTTCATTGCTGGTGGGAATGCAAACTAGTACAGCCACTTTGGAAATCTATCTGGTGCTATCTCAGAAAAATGGGAATAGGGCTTCCTCAAGACCCAGCTATTCCACTCCTTGGAATATACCCAGAAGATGCTCCAGCACACAACAAGAAAATTTGCTCAACCATGTTCATAGCAGCCTTATTCATAATAGCCAGAACATGGAAACAGCCTAAATGTCCCTCAGTAGAAGAGTGGATAAAGAAACTGTGGTACATATACACTATGGAATACTACTCAGCTATTAAAAACAAGGAATTCCCGAAATTTGTGGATAAATGGATTGAGCTAGAAATGATCATAATGAGTGAGTTAACCCAGAAGCAGAAAGAATCAAATGGTATATACTCACTTATATCTGCATACTAGCCCAAGGGGCATGTCCCACGAAAGCCTTCACTTACCAGGAAACTGGGACAGAGGGGAAGGCATCCTATTGGGACTCTAAATGAGAGACGCATGGGAGAACAGCAAAATAAAAGGATCCAGAGGGTCCTAGAAATCTACAAGTAGAACAATATGATAGGCAGATTTGGGCCCAGGGGTCCCGCTCAAACTAAGGCACCAGCCAAGGACAATACAGGAGGTAAACTTTAAACCCCTTCCCAGATCTAGCCAATGGTCAGAATATTCTCCACAGTTGAGTGGAGAGTGTGATACGACTTTCTCACATACTCTGGTGCCTCACATTTGACCATGTCCCCTGGAGGGGGAGACCTGGTGGCACTCAGAGGAAGGACAGCAAGTAGCCAAGAAGAGACTTGATACCCTATGAGAATATATAGGGGGAGGTAATCCCCCTCAGGAACAGTCATAGGGGAGGGGAATAATGGGAAAATGGGGGGGGGGGAGGAATGGGAGGATACAAGGGATGGGATAAACATTGAGATGTAACAAGAATAAATTAATAAAAAAAAAAAAAAAAGAAAATAAAGAAAAACTCATGGTAACCCTCATATTCCAGGAATATAGCTGGTTATCTTCTTGTGGATATGCTTCCAATGATTTGATATAACTTGGTGGAATCCTGTGCAATTGATCAAATATTCACTGAAATTGTATCTTATTGCTTGTACAATAAAAGCTAAAAGAATTCGATACTCGTGATATTGGCACCATAATCAACAGCTAGTTCAATGAACTGAATGCACTTCTCAAATGAGTTATGTTTTTATTTAGAAATTTGACATATGACAAAAGAAGTTCAAAATGATGAAGAAACACATGCAACAAATTAGGGCATAGTCTAACTTCATACCATAACCTAATATTAACAGCATAATATTTTTATGTCAGCTTAATACAAGAGAGAGGCATTTAGGAGGATGTAACATCAATACCCCCATCAGACTGACCTGTGGGATATTTTGTTGATTGGAGACTAATGTGAAAGGGCACAGTTTATTGTGGGTGGACACTACCCTTTGTCAAGTGGGACATGATGGTATAAGAAAGTAGTTTCACAAGCATGAGAGGTGCGAACTAGCAAACATCCCACTCCAAGTTCTCTGTATCAGTTACTGCCTCCAGTTTTCTGCCTTGGTTTCTGAACCTGAGTTCCATGGATGATGGACTACAAGTCGTAAGATGAAATAAACTTTTTCTCTTAAATTACTTTTGGTCATGGCTTTTCATCACAGCAATAGAATCCCTAGCTATACACTATTCTTACCTCCTTAAACTTTTATTCAGTGTGCACTCAATGTTATTAAAATCTGAATATTTGGATGACTTCCTATCTCACTCAGGTTAAGGCCAGAACTTCCTACCTAAGATGTTATATATTCTAAACTTTTCATTCTGCGGCGTCTTACCATCTACTTTCTTTTTCTATTCTACTTCAGTTCTGCTACCTTTCCATACGCAACCATCATCCCTCTATTTTACCATCTTTGTGTTTGATGTTTCAAACGTAGTGTTCACATGACTATTCAGTCATCTCTTTTATGTGTCTACTCAATGGGAAAAAGGCTTTTCCTTAAAACTACATTTGATACAGTCACTAGAGGAGGACCAGTACATCCACCTTCTTAAACAAATATAATTTCTAACTGCTTTCTAAATTTTTATATTTATACCCAAAGATACCTGTAACCCTCACTCCGCATTAAAAACAAAACAAAATTCCTTCTTTTTGTAGGAGTTGGAGACCTTTACAGAAAGACACAGCTAGTCAAACTGCAGGTAACAACTTATTGTGTCTGCCAAATCCCAAGAAAAACATCTACACACAACCCCTGTACCCAAGGATCAAGGAAGAGGAGGAAGAAAGCCTGTAAGAGCACTTCCTCAGAAAATTGGGAATAACCCTACCAACCATACCACTCCTGGGCATATACCTAAAACATGCCCCACCATACAACAAGAATTTTTGCTCAACTATGTTCACCCCAGCTTTATTCATAATAGCCAGAGACTTGAAAAAAACAGATGTACCCTCAACTGAAGAATGGATAAAGAAACTGTGGTACATTTACACAATGGAATACTTCTCAGCTATTGAAAGCAAGGAGATCATGAAATGTACAAGCAAATGATTGGAATTGGAAAATACCATCCCAAGTGAGGTAACCCAGACACAGAAAGACATGCATTGTTTGTACTCACTTATCAGTGAATTTAAGGCACATAGTACAAGATAAACATAGCACAATGCACAGACTCAAAGAAGCTAAGTAAAAAGGACGCAAAGGAGGATGTTTTCAATTTCACTCCTAAGGGGAAATAGAACAGGCATCAGAAGCAGTTGAAGAGACAGAATAGGCCAGAAGAGGGAGTCTGGAGGGAAACGGGTGGGGAGCAGATGTGCAGGGAGAGGGGACAGAAGGACAATGGGCTTGCAGAGAGAAAAGAAACAGTCAAACAGAGACATTTCTGGGACAAGCTGGGGACTTACAACAGGGTAGGCTCCAGGGAAGATATGGGAGTGACTCTACCTGAGACCCCTAGTAGCAAGTCTCGTGGAGTCTCAACATGTTACTCTCTAACTAAACAGGACTCCTAGTGGAAGGATGTGAGGCCCCAATCTACCCACAAATACTTCAACCCAAAATTAACCTGACTACAAGACATGCAGGGATAATGATAGAGCAGAGATGGAGGGAAAGTCCAAGCAATGCCTGGCCCAACATGAGACTCACCCCATGGGAGAGAACCAACCACAGACATAACAATGACACTCTGCCTGCTTTGCTTGTAGACTGGGAGCCTAGTATAGCTATTTTCTGAGAGGCTCCACCCAGCATAGGATCAAAACAGATGCTGAAGCTCACAGCCAAAGACTGCTTAGAGTGCAGGGAGCTTGTGGAAGAGTTGGGGGGAAAGATAAAAGGACTTAGAGGGGAATGAGCTTCACAAGAAGACCAACAAGCCAATTAACCAGGGCTCACAGGGTCTGAGAAGACTGAAGCACCAACCAACAACCACACATGAACTGAATCTAGGCCCTCTATACATATATACTAGATGGACAACCTGGTCTTCGTGTGGGTCCCCTAGTAAGGGGAGCGGGACATGGACTCTGTTGCATGTATTTTGATTGTTTCCCCCTAGAGAGACTGCCTTTCCAGGCCACCTTTGAAGAGGATATACTCTGTCCTGATGTGATTTGAAGTGTTAGGGTGGGTTAATGGGATGGCGGCCCTTTACTGGGGGATAGGGGAGGAGGGAAGAAGGAGAGCGGGTGGGACCAGGAGGAGAAGAGGATGAAGACTATAATCGGAATGTAAAGTGAACAACTAGATAGATACAAATTAATAAAGAAAGAAATTTATTCATATTACATCTCAATTGTTATCCCATCCCTTGTATCCTCCCATTCCTCCCTCCCTCTCAATTTCCCCTTACTCCCCTCCCCTATGACTGTGACTGAGGGGAACCTCCTCCCCCTGTATATGCTTATTAGGGTATCTTCTTGCTAGCCTGCTATCCTTCCTCTGAGTGCTAACAGGCCTCCACATCCAGGGGACGTAGTCAAATATGAATATATTTAAAATATAAATAAATATAAAAGAAAGAAAGAAAGAAAAAAGAAATGGAGGCCTTTAAGATTGTGCCTTCCAGCTATGACAAAGAAGTTACACCCATGAAGCATCAACAGCGAGGTTACCTACACAAGATAAAAACAGTGCCCTCACTGCTATGGATGATGATCTGTTACATGGAGCTGTGAGCAAAAAACATTCCAAGTTGCTTTTAGTCACGGTGCTTCATCAAAATAATAGTAACCCTAACTAAGACAACTGCTTTATTCATAGATGCTGGCACTGTGGCTGTTACATACAATGCATCTAATCATATTTTGGTGTTTGAATTTATTAATGAATGAATGCATTTCAGACAAAATGGAATCAAACCATAGATGATACTTTTCTGATCCATAGTTAAGTACATTATCCTTTACCTGGCTATACTTTTCTAGAATTTTTTAAAACATAAAATAAATACATTTTTAAGAATGAAATTAAGCCCTCAAAAAAAAAAAAAAAAAAAAAAGAAAACAGTTAAACATCAAACACAGAAAGAAAGCATTGAAGAACTAAGAGGCAGAGGAGGGCAAGAGAAGCCGGAAGAGGAGGAGGACAGTGATGGCGAAGAAAGGCAGGGAATTACTAGTGAGTACAAATGTGGTTTGATTTCTCTGTTGCAATTTGTTCTCAGGCCAGATTCATCTGCCAAATTCCCTAGAGAGTAAGTATAGCATCCAGAGCTACAAACAGACTGAGAAAATGAGTCCTAAGTGGATGGAAAGGTCATGAGAAGACCCCCAGACCAAAACAAATCTGAATCTGTGCCACAGCTGACCATACTGGACTCGTCGCTGCACACTGTAAAATGCTGTTAACAGTGGAGGGAACGAGAGGGCATTTTAAGCCCACTGTAATCCCCCTGTTTTCTGATGCTCAGGAAAAGCAGTATTTACAATGGCTCTGTGTGTGCTTCCCACATGGGATTTAGTCACTGTTGTAACCTGGTGCTGCTCATTGTGAAACTGGAAAGTACAACTCCCCGACATTTAAGCTGCTTTGAAAGGGGAAATGCAGCTGTCAGCTCCGGTAGCTTTAAGCTGTCAGAGCTGGGTGACTAAACCAACTCATCTGTCCTCTGCATCCCCACATAAGGGGAGAAGCTGACAGTTTGATCTTCCTGTAATAAATCCTTCTCATGCGATGCTGTGTTCTTACCAAGGTGCACGCTGGGGACATTGAGCAGGACTGCCCTCTTCTTCCCTTTCATGGGTTCTGAGTTATTTATGGTAGAACACTGCCTGCCCCTTTGGATTTGTGAAGGCTCCCAAGTGACGTAATACAAAGCCAAAGTTGAGAGCCATCCCTCAAGGAGTTTTCTGTTTCATTCCCCACTTTTTAATTTTTTTTTCTTGTTGTTGTTGTTATTTGTTTGTTTGCTTACCTACCAAGAATACTTTCTCTATTTCCTGTGACATCTAAGTTTTGATAGAGGTTATTGCTTTGTTTAACGTGAATTTTACTATCCCTCTATTAAGTTTAAAATTCAAGAGAGTACTGTTTCCCAGGTGCAAAGGAAGGCCTTCTTGCTTGGGTTAATCAGACCATCTATTCTGAGATCCACAATCACTGCTCAGAAATGAGCAATTGACAGAAACAACCCAGTCATCAGAAGTCATGGGATACTTACCTAGAATTCTGTTACAAGAGTATTTTCTTTCTTGCTTAGGACATTGTGGTATATAGCTAAAAAGGTGGATACCACTTGACTTTGTTTTTCTCTGTGAGAAAATCAGGATGAATATATAGCCATCCACTATGTAGAACATGGCAAAGCCATAGACATTTCAGAATAAAAGAACAGTCAGTCACTTAAGGTCATTCTCCTTCACCTCCAATTTCTGGGATTCAAAGTAGGTATTTATGAGGTGTTCTTAATTTAAGACACTTTTGATTGAATGAAGATAAAATATTTTAATTTATTCTCATCTGCCATTTACTTTCTGAGTCTTTTAAGCCCGGGCCAGTAGTTAAAGGAAGCTATGGAGATCTTTATTGGTATTTACATATGTCTAACTTTTACTAATCACTCCTCATGACCATTTTTTAGAATAAGGAACATCCTGCAGTTAAGCAGATATCCTTGTGAGATCAATAGAAGAGCTATCTTTTGGGATATGTGTAGGCTTAATTGACATGACTAATGCCAAGAGTACTTGTTTTCTGGTGAATTGTTTTCTTAGACCCCCCACTCCAGCAGGCAAGTTGCATATTTACCAGTAAGTCAATAGCTGTTGAGAGAGCAATGATTCACGGGAATAGCGTATTAGGAATCATGACGTCAGTTTGTGGAATACAGAATAACAGAAGAAAGATGTGCTTATGACTACAATACGTTTGCTTTCATTTTGTTCACCTCTAATTAACAAATTGTGTGTATGATGGGGTGTATATTTACATATATGTTGGAGAAAGAATAAAAACCAAGCTATATGGAAAACACTAAAATATACTTTAATATTTTCACAACAGTAAGTGAGATGTTGGTGAAGTAACGAGCATGGTATTTAGCTTGATTTTGGATTTATAATAGATATATAAATTAAATTACATTAGTTTAGGCCAAGAAAAATAAAGACAAGAGCTCACAACAGTAGCCTACCCCAATATCTCTCTACCTATTCCGCCTTTAGAATTCTGAATTCCACTCATCAAATTAGGTACTCCATGCTTTTGATCCATGAGCCTTTCCAGGTTCATTCATTCCTCTAGATCCCATGACCCAATGCTTCCACTAGCCTGAAACAGAAATCAAAAGCAGGATGGGCACTGGACTCTTTCTACACATATTATATTTTATATCTTTTGCTAATTCCAGCAACTAGTACTTTCCAGATGGCCAGACATGACCTGAGGACATTGATGACTGGCCTTAATTTACTGTCTAAGCCCCACTCCAAGTTGACTCAGCAGCTAGCAATAGACCACCTTTCATCACGCACAAACTTGGAATTTCTGTGATCCCACTGTAGGCTCGAATGAATCCTGAAAATTCCAATTAAAAAAAAAATGCCCTTCCAATGTTTTCCTCGGTCCATGTGGAATGAAATCATTTGGATTTTATAGGTTGATTTCAGTCAAATTGACAAAGAGGCAAAAGTCTGAGAGACATATTGAGTTTTCTTGGAGGCAGCCACCCATGAAGTTAAAATCCAGGGGAAATCAAATTTCTTTAGTTCAGTCATTTGCCTCCAGTAATGGCTTGCCTTCGTACCGGCCGTAACATTTCTCTGCCATTATGAAGATTCAGAACATTTTTGTGTATCAGATTATTTTCACTTCCACGCGGTTTTCCCTGCTTCACTGACAACCCATTCAGTACTGTGAGGTGCTGTCAGTTCACATGAAGGGACAATTTGCAGCCTTGACCGAGTAGGTGAAGTGTTCCGTCATGATTGGTTACATTCAGATCACGAGTGTTTACTTTCAGACCAAAGACGTGCTGCATTTTCTGTTAAAACAGGGCCTCTCGGTCTAGAGATCTCAGCTCTCTGATGGTAGGTTAAGATGGGTAAAAGAAAGCAAGACTAAAGATTTTTTTCAGCCGCTTTTTCACTCCTGCATAGTGCTGGGGTGGGAGGGAAGATGTGTATACTGCTTTCCGTTGAGGTCATTTGGCTGCTAGCGTTCTGGTGCCTTATGGGAAATTGATTCTGGGCCTTTGAAACTGAAATGGTTTAGGAAAAGAATCAAATCATTTCACTAGGTTTTCCAAAGAATTGAGCCTTCTGCCTTTTAAGCAATTTCATTATGAAATAGAATGTATACTTATAGATCTGTGTACAGCAGAGTATAGAAAGCTATACATAAAACAGTAATGCCTTCTAATTCTAGCACAAGGTTGTTGTCTACCTATCCAGAAACTACTGGAGTCTTTTGCCATCCCTTTGGGTAAACAATATCCTGACACTGGTATTCAACTCCTTTCATTTTGCGTAAGTTACCCATCTCCCAAGAAAATGTATTAGTGATGATTATGAAGACAAATCGTTTTGTGTTCATGTATTTTCTACAACTTGGTACTTTCCACTTAAAATTAAAATTATACTTTTTGACAGCATTTCTGTATTTGGAACTAACTGTTTGGTAATTGTATTTGGCTACCAAAATTTTCTAGATATCACAATTCATTTGTCTGTTATGTTTTGGAGAGCTTTTTGTAAACTTTTAAAAAATATTGTTTTGAGGGCTGGAGAGGTGGCTCAGTGGTAAGAGCGCCCCCTGCTCTTCCAGAGGTCCTGAGTTCAATTTGCAGCAACCACATGATGGCTCACAACCATCTATAATGTAATCTGATACCCTCTTCTGTAGATAAAGCACTCAACCGCAATAAATAAAATAAATAAATCATAAAAAATATTTTTTGATTCTTTCTGCTTCTGGGTTAACTCACTCGTATATACTCACTTATATCTGCATACTAGCCCAAGGGGCATGTCCCACGAAAGCCTTCACTTACCAGGAAACTGGGACAGAGGGGAAGGCATCCTATTGGGACTCTAAATGAGAGACGCATGGGAGAACAGCAAAATAAAAGGATCCAGAGGGTCCTAGAAATCTACAAGTAGAACAATATGATAGGCAGATTTGGGCCCAGGGGTCCCGCTCAAACTAAGGCACCAGCCAAGGACAATACAGGAGGTAAAGTTTAAACCCCTTCCCAGATCTAGCCAATGGTCAGAATATTCTCCACAGTTGAGTGGAGAGTGTGATATGACTTTCTCACGTACTCTGGTGCCTCACATTTGACCATGTCCCCTGGAGGGGGAGACCTGGTGGCACTCAGAGGAAGGACAGCAAGTAGCCAAGAAGAGACTTGATACCCTATGAGAATATATAGGGGGACGTAATCCCCCTCAAGAACAGTCATAGGGGAGGGGAATAATGGGAAAATGGGGGGGGGGGGAGGAATGGGAGGATACAAGGGATGGGATAAACATTGAGATGTAACAAGAATAAATTAATAAAAAAATATTTTTTGAATATTTTTATTTGTATTTCGTGTTATGTATGTGCAAATAAGTTTTCACACTCTTTATTTGATCCTGTATCTACCACATGATGAGTTTTGATTAATGGAGATTATCCATTCAATATATTCCTGTTTGGAAGTCTTGGCAACTTTGTTGTTTATGAAATCATTTCCTGACTTAAGGTCTAAAAATATTCTCGTATGTTTTTCTTTAAAAGCTTTAGTTACTTCTAAATTTTCGCTATTAAAGATTAATCTAATTATTCAAGAATCAGTTTCCCATAAATATAGTACAAGTCATGAATTTATTAAAAGATTATCCCAGCATGGTTTATTGAGAAGTTTTTTCTACACTTTTCTGTTGTCACCATGTGAGTGAAGCAGCTCCCATCCATGCTTCGGCCTGGTTCATTTTACCCAACTGTATTTGCAAATATCACACTATGACAGTCTAATAAAAAATTATTATTGTAGGCCTTAAATATATAATGATGTCAGAACAAATTTATCACCTCAACTTTATTTCCCTTAAGTATCTTAGATATATTTAGTTCTTTAAAATGTCATCTCTAATTTAAAAATCAACTTACTGACACAAAGAAACGGTTGTACTTAATGTATGAGTCATTGCAAAAGATCATTCCATTTCTTAGGTTTTGTTTAATGTTTCTTAATCAAGTTATCTTGATTAAGGTCTTTGTTATATTAATATCCAGGTTTGGCAATCCCTCATATGATTATGTAAATTCTAATTTTCAAACTTTTCATTGTTTGGTGGTATGTAAATTTACCATTATTAAAATATAGACATTTAAAAACTGAGCTTCTTAATATTTTGTCTTTGAATCTGAAGAGTTGACATCTACATTAACTTCAATAAAAAATTTTACTTATAAAAATGAGAATTTATTTTCTTTTGTTCTAATTTCCCTACCTTTATCTTTTATTTTTCATATTGCTTGAGCTGGGACTGATGAGGATGGTGACAGGGGAGATTTCATCTTCCTAAAATTAAATGAAAATGAAAAGCATCTGATCATTAAATAGAATTTTAGCTGAATGCTTTTTGTAGATACTGTTAATTAACGAAGTTCCCTTGTATTCTTGCATTGCTATTTTAAAAATCAAGGTTAGGTGTCAGATTTTGTCAAATGCTTTCTCTGAATATATTAAGAATAATTTTCACTTAAATCTGTCCATGAATAAAAATGATTATTTTTACTGGTAGTAAGTTTTATTTCTATAATAAATGTAATGTGTCTATGAGGTAGCATAAGTTTTGCATAGTGGATTGCTTACAACCTTAGACCTTGCTGGTTGGTTGTTTCTCAAGTGATAGCCTACATTTATTTTATCAGATTGATCAATTCAGTGTTTTTTTTTTAACCAATGGTTTGTCAGACTGTAATTTTAATTTCTAGTCTAGCCTTCGGCATTTAAAAAAGTATGGAATATAGTATGCATATACCACGTTGTATGTATTTTAGGCACATACTTTGAATCTATGCATGCTGTATGTATAACTGCAGTCCACATACATGTAATAAAGAATAATCAAAAGAAAGAAGTACCCATCACCCCCTAAAGTGTTACCTCATTCTCTTCCTTTCTTTAATCTATCTTCAGGTAATTTCTCAATCTTCTAGCAACCACTGAACCCCTTTCAGTCACTACAGATTGATTTGCATGCCTATTATTTTATATCAGTGTAATTATACATTATGTACTCTATTAGGAGCCAATTACTTTCCATTGAATCTTATTCTGTTTTAAGTTATTTCTGAATTAATTGAGATCTCATTAATTTTATTGTCAGCTACTAGTCCCCTGCATTTATAAAGTAATTTTTATTTTATTTTATTATTGAAAGAGTTCCATATTCAAAACAATACATGTTTAGATCCTCTGGACATTGATATGTGAGTATTTTGTGAATACCTATTTTTAATTTTTAGAATAAATATCTAAATGTACAAATAAGGTAAAATAAAGATACACCTTTCCCTCATTGACAAATAATACAATATTTTCAATAAAACTTTGTATGATTTTACATTCCCATTACACTGATGTAAATGTCTAGTTGTTTGAGTTTGTTGCCAGAAATCAGTACTTCTTTTTAACATAGACATTTTTAATTATCAAGAAGGAGTATATCTGTGGTGTGTTAATTTGTCTTGCTCTAATAACTAATGAGTTTGATTCTATTTTGTGCTTATGTATAATGTGTTCCACCTTGTGTTTTTCTAATTTGTGGCAAAGATTTTTTGGTTATTGGTTTTGTTATTGAATTTTAGGATTCTTTACACTTTCTTCTTAAAATTCTAATTTAAAGGTTGTTATTTTTGAAATATTTGCACCCAATCTATAGTTGTTGTTTGTCTTTCCATTCTATTAGTGACATAAATTTGAAAGAACTAAACTATTTTACTTCACTATCTGATTCTACTTTATTGTGTATTTCCTGTCAGGAATTCTAGTTTGTCTTGCAGTATGTGCAAGGAACTTTTTTAACACAAGGCCATCAAGATGAATTTTTCTGTATCCTTTTAGAAAATCTATGGTACTAGAGTTTATATTTATATGTATTATTTCTATCGGGGTTCGGTAGAGTAACAGAACCTGTAGAATGAATCTATTTCTCCAAATATGTGAGATTTATTATTATGGCTTACTGAGGCTGTGGTCCAGCTATTCTGACAAAGGCTGCCTATGAAGGGAAGGTCCAATACTTGCTCATTCCATCACTGCCTAGAAGGTTGCCTCATGCTCTTCCCTTCTTTCATCTATCTTCAGATCCTTTCTCAATTTTCTAGCAACCACTGAACCTCTTTCAGTCACTACAGATTAGTTTGCATGCCTATTATTTTATGTATGCTTGCTGCTTGATGTCGGAGATAATTTCAGTATCTTTGAAATCCACAAAAACAGTAGGCTCCAATTCTACTGCAGGATTGGCCTTGCTAGCAGGCAAAAGGCAAAAGTTTTCTTCTCCGATGTCCTTATGTAGGCTTCCAGCAGAAGATGTGGCCCAGATTCTATCTGGAGTAAAAGTATATCTTCCTACTTTAAAAATCTGGATTAGAAGCAATCTTCCAGTTTAAATAAAACATAAATTTCTCACAGGTGCACTTTCCATTTTTTAGATTTTAGTTAATTCCACATGTAGTCAAGTTGACAACAAGGAATAACCATTATTTATATTTTTATTTCTTGAATTGTTTTACTACCATGTGACATGTGTGAATTGAATAAAAATGAATGTAAATTGACATGTTATCAATCCTCTTGAAAAGTCCACATATCTTGATTACTATAGTTTTCCAATAAGTTTCATGATATAGTATGCATCCTCCAGCTTTCTTCTTCTACTTCTAAATTTTTTTTTTTTGCCATTCTATGCCCCTTACTTCACTTTTTCTCCTCTGTCAGTATTTTGAGATTATATCTTATTATGTAGCATGAGATGACCTTAAACTCAGCAATGCTGCCTTAGCTTCAGAAAGGCTAGGATTATAAGAGTGAGTCACAGCCAGGAGGTGGTGGCGCACGCCTTTAATCCCAGCACTTGAAAGGCAAAGGCAGGTGGATCTCTATGAGCTCAAGGCTAGCCTGGTCCACAGAGCGATTTCCAAGGACAGGCAAGGCCACACAGAGGTACTCTGCCTTGAAACACCAAAACCAAACCTAACAAAAACAAAAACGCATGAGTGAGTTACTACCCCAGACTTACTTCAGAATCTTTATGTATTCATTTTCAATACTAAAATCAAACTGTCAAAAATAATCAGCCTATATAAATGCTGCTATTAGGGTTAGTCACGGATGTTTCTTTCACTCTATAGATCAGTGTTGACATGATTAAGATGTTAGTGTTGTAACACAATCAATGAAGAGTTTCAGAGCTTCAACTTCTCTCAGCATTGTGTTTCCAGACATATGTACATACATACATACATACATACATATATATACACACATATATGCATTGTGTGTATATATGTATATACATGCATATATGCACACATGCATATACATTGTGTATGTGTGTACATGCATATATGTGTAGGTGTATGTGTGTATATGTGTATTTAGATGTATGTAGATGTACATGTATGTGTGTATGTGTGTATCTGTATGTAGATGTACATGTATGTGTGTATGCATGTATCTGTATGTAGATGTACATGTATGTGTGTATGCGTGTATCTGTATGTAGATGTACATGTATGTGTGTATGCGTGTATCTGTATGTAGATGTACATGTATGTGTGTATGCGTGTATCTGTATGTAGATGTACATGTATGTGTGTATGCGTGTATTTGTATGTGTATATGAATATACCTGTATATGTATAAATATATCTGTAATGTTTATCACTGTTTAATATTTTTGTAATTTTATTAAAGTATTTTTAGTTTTATAGTTTATATTACTATTTGCTAGTATATAAAAATCTGATTGATTTTGTATGTTGATCTCATAAACTCTTGCTAGCCTCTTTTTTGGGGGCCTGTATATATTGTTGTCTTTTTAAATATAGTGGTGATTTACATTAACAAATTCACCATAAGTAAAGGTAATTTTTCTTCTTCCTTTCTAATAATGTGCTGTTTAATCTCTGTCTTACCTTTTGGGGTTGATTAGAACTGATTGTGTGACATGAGATAGTAGTTATGAGAATTAATATTGGTTATTTGTTATTTTAGAAAAAAACTGTCAACTCTTTTACCAATAACATTTGGTAGTGAGGCCCACCTCATGGGAGAGAGCCAACCTCTGGCACTATTAATGACACAATATCCTATGCTTACAGACAGGAGCCTAGCATAACTGCCTTCTGAGGGGCTTAATCCACCAGCTGATGAAAGAGACCCACTCCCAAACAACAGGTGAAGCTGGGGAGTCTTGTGGAAGAGATGAGGGAAGGATAGAGGGAGCCAAATGGGTCAAGGACCTCAAAAGAAGACCTACAGAGTAAACTAATCTGAGCCCATAGGGCCCAACAGAGACTGAAGCACCAACCAAAGAGCCTGCATGATGTGCAGTATGGTCATCATGAGTCCCCTAACAACAGGAGTACGGGCTATTTTTGAGTCTACTGCCTGCCTTTGGACCCCTTTCCCTAGGTGGACTTCCTTGTCTGCCCTCAGCAGGAGGAGATGTGCCTAGTTCTGCTGTGACATGAGGTGCCAGGGTGGGTTAGAACCCTTTAGGGGCATCCTCTTCTCTGAGAAGAAGGACATTGAGATAGGGACAAGGGGGCATGAGAGTGGGACTAGGAGGAGAGGAGGGAGGGGCCTGGGATCTGTTGTTACAAAAAAATGAAAATCCCTACTTGAACATGGTACATGGTGTACTGGATGTGTTCTTGGATTTGGTTTGTGAATATTTTATTGAGTATTTTTGTATCAATGTTCATGAGTGAAATTGGTCTGAAATGTTCTTTCTTTGTTGAGTCTTTGTGTGGTTTAAGTATCAGGGTGACTGTGGCTTCATAGAATGCGTTTGACAATGTTCCTTCTGTTTCTATTTTGTGGAATAGTTTGAGGAGTATTGGTATTAGGTCTTCTTTTTTTGGTTTTGTTTTGTTTTTTAATAATATATTTTATTAATTTATTCATATTACATCTATATTGTTATCCCATTCTTTGTATCCTCCCATTCTTCCCTCCCTCTCATTTTCCCCCTACTCCCCTCCCCTATGACTGTGACTGAGGGGACCTCTTCCCCCTGAATATGCTCATAGGGTATTAAGTCTCTTCCTGCTACCTGGCTACCTGCTATCCTTCCTCTGAGTGCCACCTTTTAATGTCTGGTAGAATTCTGTGCTAAAAATCATCTGGCCCTGGTTTTTTTTTTTTTTTTTTTGGTTGGGAGATTATTGATGACTGCTTCTATTTCCTTAGGTGTTATAGGACTGTACAAACTGTTTACCTGATCTTAATTCAACTTTAGTAAGTGAAACTTATAAAGAAAAATCATCCATTTCATTTAGATTTTCCAGTTTTGTAAAATACAGGTTTTGAAGTAAGACCCAATGATTCCTTGGATTTCTTTAGTGTCTCTTGTTATATCCACCTTTTCATTTCTGACTTTGTTGATCTGGATAGTGTTTCTCTACCTTTTATTAAATTTGGCTAAGGGTTTGTTCATCTTCTTGATTTTCTCAAAAAACCAATTCTTGGTTTCCTCGATTCGTTGTATTGCTCTCTTTATTTCTAATTTATTGATCTCAGCCCTGAGTTTGATTATTTCCTGTAATCTATTCCTCTTTGGTGTGTTTGCTTTTTTGTTGTTGTTGTTCTAGAATTTTCCAGTGTGCTGTTAAGTTGCTAGTATAAGATCTCTTCAATTTCTTTATGAATGTTCTTTGTGCTATGAGCTTTCCTCTTAGCACTGTTTTCATTGTCCCATAAGTTATGTTGTACCTCCATTTCCACTGAATTCTAGAAAGTCTTTACTTTATTTATTTCATCCCTGACCCAGTGGCCATTTAGTAGGGAGTTGTTCAATTTCCATGAGTTTGTAAACTTTCTGATGTTTCCATTGTTGGGTTCCATCTTTAATCCATGGTGGTCTATTAGATACAAGGGTTTATTTCAATCTTCTTATATCTGTTGAGGCTTGCTTTGTGACTGAGTATATGGTCAATTTTGGAAAAGGTTTTGTGAGGTACTAAGAAGAAGGTATATTCTTTTGTACTCAGGTGAAATCTTCTGTAGATATGTTAGGTCCCTTTGGTTCATGACATGTTAGTTTCCTTATTTTTCCCTTTAAATCTGTTCATTGGTGACAATAGTAGGTTGAAGTCTCCCACTATCGATATGTCATTTAAGCTCCATATGTCATTTAAGCTTTGGTAATGTTTCTTTTATGAGAGTGGGTGCCCTTATATTTGAGGCAAAGATTTCAAAATTGAGACATTTGGTGGGTTTTTCCAGAGGTGCTTGCCGAGACTAAAGCACCACACAAGTATCATGCATGGACTGGACCTGCGCCCCTTACACAGATATAGCCAATAGGCAGCTCAGGCTTCATGTGAGTCCTCTAGTAAGGAGAGTTGGGCATGCCTCTAATATGGACTCCGATCCCAACTTTTTTATCACTCCCCCTGGCAGGACTGCCTTGCTAGACCACAGGGGAATAAGACATGCATAGTCATGATGTGTCTTGATGAACTGGGAGGATGGGAAGCGGGGGTGTCCTCTTTTATGGGGAAAAAGGGGAGGGGGGAGGGGGAAGAGGGAGAGATGGTGGGAGTGGGAGGAGTGGAGGGATGGGGATACTACCAGGATGTAAAGTGAATAAAAACTAATTTTAAAAATTAAAATCCCAATTGTTTAATTTTTACTAATAAAGACTCAGGAGATGTTGTGGTAAAAACCAGTACCTCAGAGAGGCAGAGAAAGCACCCAGCTGACCTTCCTACTCAGCTCTTATCCCACAGGAAAAAGCCCCAAAAGCTTACCAGTTCAGCTGAAATCCCAGAAGGAAAAGGCTAAAAAAAACCCAAGGCCAGAGGCTTGCTAGCTCAAAGCTTTAAAAACTCCTTCTTATCCATGCTGTCTTAAATGCCCTTCAATTCAAAGTCCCTCCTACTCTTTAATCCCTGTCAGACAGTTTCTTCCTTCACCCCTTGACCTAAGGTTAACTTTATTAAGTCCTGTGTACAGAAAGCTCTTGGATTAAAGGTGTGTGCTGGGACTGACTGAACCACATCTTAATCACCTGTTTACAATAAGCAGAAAGTTCTTGGATTAATGGTGTGTATTACGGCTAAACCAGGCCAAGCAAGCAATAGGTTTTTAAAATTCGCAATCTCGGGGTTCACAATGGGATCAAATATCCTGCAACAGGGATCAGATTGTAAGTTCATTAAATATATACAATTTAAAAAGAAACTCTTTAACCAATAAAATGGTGCCACCTGAAAGTTTTCATAGATGACTTTTATTACACTGGAATGATTTCTTCTAGTCCTTATTCTTCAAAGATTTTATTAGTGATGTGTATTGGCTCGGCCAGATGCTTTTTTTTCAATCTGTTGAAATATCTGGATTGATTTGGCGGTAGTGGGGGTCCCTATCTTTATCTGGATAGTAAGATAAAATTTATACATAAACTTTGTTGAAAATAATTTCTTGGATGTTTGGGAGCAATATAGTTATTTAGTTTTGTCTTTACGTAACAGCTTGGTGTCTATGTTTTCTGTCAGAGTGACACAATTCTCATAGAATGTTTTTTTCTTAAGTGATCTAATTCATTTTCTGGAAGAGTTTTCATTTTGACATATTTTACAACCTGTACTTGTTAAATATTTATAAATAATCTTGTATGCTAGAAATTAATGTATATTCTATAGGAGATGACTCAATTGTGGTAATTATGTTTCTCAAATATTTTATATCCTGCCTTTTTGAATACTTAAATATCAATTTCTGAGAGAAGGTTTTTTTTTTTCCTTCTAACATTGGAGTTTCATCAATTTTTCTTTGTGTTTCTATTAAATTTTCTCTGAATAATTTGGAAATTCCCTGAAATATGCACATTTGTAAATGGCCATGTTATTCTACTCATTCAATGTTTTATTATTTTAAAAGTATTTATTTTAGTTTTTTTTATACTGAACTCAAAAATTAAGAAGTTTACAGCCTCTTGATCATTTGTGCTGTTCATCTCATGCATTTTGATTTTCTGGCCTCTTAAAAATATCTCTTTTGCTTATATATTTAGCTTAATAGTTGCTATACTCTTATTTTATAAGCTTGGTATTCATTTATTGTCAATATATGTTTACATAGTAAAGATTGATTTTATTTTTAATTATGTATATGTGTCTGGAGCCTCAGGTACCTGACGGTGGATACAGGTGTCCTTGAGTCACGCTACCCGGATTGTAGAACAAAATTCAGAGCCTCTGGAGGAGAAGCATGTGCTCTTAGCCCATGAACCACATTTATTTATTTACTTTTACCCATTCATTTACCACTTTCCTTGCTCCTTACATGTCTGAGATCACCTTATTAGAATCCAAAATTTATCCTTTAGGTTTTTTTGCAAAATTCTTCTGCTATTTGTAATATTAATTTTAGTAAAATATCATTTCACCTTTTTAAATTAAAAATTATTTTACTGCCTGTAGAATTCTAACATTATAGTTGTCTTAAATGTATTATTTTTTACATTACATAAACTTTGTAATTATATCATATACATGTGCATTTATAGATTGCTTAATGATAACATTTGTATAGATTAATTTTAGTAGAATATCATTTCACCTTTTAAGTTAAAATTATTTTTGCCTCTAGAATTTTAGTCTTACAGTAGTGTAGGATACTGTAAGACTAAATGTATTTTTTCATATTACGTAGACATTGTATTATATAAATATATATTTATATATTGCTTAATATTAATATTTTGTAGATTTAACACCCTAGAGATTCTTCACACATCTTTACAAGTTGCTCACACATGACACAGAACTATGTCAGTGAAGTGCATGTTGATAAACTCACAATCACCAATTTGTGTTCATTTAACATTAAGGCAAGAAATCAAACCACTTCCTGTGGACCCAGATTTGAATTATGTACTTTTCTCCTCTTTCCATGGCATATGGTTTCTGGCCCATTTGTAAACAGTCTGTTATATGACTCAAACTGTCTTTTTGTCCCCATGCTGTGTGTCCCAACAAA
Organism: Acomys russatus; assembly: GCF_903995435.1. Lineage (NCBI taxonomy): Eukaryota > Metazoa > Chordata > Mammalia > Rodentia > Muridae > Acomys > Acomys russatus. The sequence continues at coordinate 23,518,457 of NC_067144.1, read as the reverse complement.
GGACTTTTGCTCTATATTTGTTGTACAAGACAGAAGACATCACATGGGAAAAGAATGAAGATACTTTACAAATCTCTAATAAGGCTTTAGAAGAAATTAAGTAATTGACTCCAAATGACCCATCTCACCAAGACACAAATAAAGAAATGATATCAAGCAATAAATAGCCATATGTTTCTTTCAACTTATAGAAGATTTTTACTATATAGGGCCATTTTCATCTAATTTGTTATGTACAGGAAATGATTAGTAACACACACACACACACACACACACACACACACTACTCTCTGCCAGAGACATAAGGAGTTCGTATCTTAAGATAGCACCTACGCATTAGTTTAGGTTCTAAAAGCTAATTACAATGGAAACCCAAAAAAAGTAGGTTACTTGACACATTATTCTCTTAAGGGCAGGATAAATAAATCATCTGTACACATTTTAGAATAGTAGTCTTATGTCTTGAGTGGCTTGGGTATATTGGCGTTGGCTGTGAGGTCTAGGGATAGATCCAGTCTGTTAGGATATAAGAGAAATTTCCATAATAATGTATTGGCACGGATACCCCCAATCGGGATATAAGTTACACATGGAGAGAGACTACTGTGCTCCTCATGTAGACTTTAAACCCATCAAATACCCAGAATATGGAAGATGGCACAAATTTTCATTCCAAGATAGGAAAAGAAATGTTATTCCTTATAGGATTCAACTTCTGGCCATGCATGTTTAGATTAATTTTGGCTTTTCTACATATTCAGCATCTCCACTGTGTTGTAGAAGCTCCAGAGTGACACTCAGCACTGCGTAAGTTCTGTCCCATGCACTGACCAGTATAAACTCTCTGAATCCCAAGCACTGCAAAGGCATAACTGCCCATACTTGTTCTGAATAGGAACATTTTCAATGAAAGAATGATGAGCTGTTATATCTGACAAGCAGCTGTCTTGTCATAGGAAGCAGTGTTGAAGCTACTTGTCATCATTGTGTTGTGGTTTACCCAGGGTTTTATAGCAAGTGTGCTTCTCTCACGAAATTGGGTGTTCTGTGCTTATTTTGCACATATATGTATAGAATTGTAATGTCATCTCAGGAAATTCTATTTTTCTTTAATGAGTATGCATTTCTCGGCTTATCTTTTATGACTAGTTTTGATCTGACGTCTATTTTTGTCATTTGAGCATCTATATCTGGTTTTCTCTTAGTTCCATTTCCTTTAAATACCTTTTTCCTTCTTTCCTTTAAGGTGCTATTGTTGATGACAAGATGTGTTTCTTGTAGGCAGCAAGAGATGTATCCTGTTTTCTAATCCAATCCATTATTCTCTGTCTATTGATTATTGAAATAATTAAATGTATTATTTGTGATTATAATGATGGACATTTAGAATGCAATTAGAACTTATACTAATTTTGTAAAATGGTAGTAATAATTTGTCCTTTAGTGTCTAAGGCCTCATTGGCTAGTTTTAATACAGCAGGCATGAAGTTTGAGCAGACCTAAAATGGCTGCTGGTTACCCACTTGACATCAATGCCACTATTGCACTTTTCAGAATAGTTTGTTGCTCTGGTCATTGTACATAGGAATAATAACTGTATAAGACTGTTGATTGCTTTTCTCCCTTTGCAGCATAAGTTTTTGCAGTACTATGAAACTAGCCATTAGAAAGAATGCTTCAGGTTCAGCCTTGATTTGTTCTGTGACAGAAGTGTGTGGGGCTCAAAGCAATAAGGTATTTAATGGCTGGCTGCAGAAAGAGAGAACATTTGTATTAATTCTTGCCAATTTGTTGATTTTTATCATGTAATATTAGCCTTCTTTTGGCAGACAGTTCATCTAGAAGAAAATTAATCCTGTAGTTAACTGACAACATAAATTTAATGTATCTAGCAGATATCTACAAAATCTTCCATCTAAACACTGAATATGCAATATTCTCAGCAGCTTCTTGAAATTTCTCCAAAATGGACATAAAGCATCAACAAATACATAGGGGAAAGTGAGTCATATACTAGTGAATTAAAATTAAATCAAGGAATAAACTGAATGAAAAAGAAAACTAACATTCCAAAATGTATGGGGTATAATGAAGGTAGTCCTGAGAGAATTTTTACTGGACTATATGCTTACATAAAAAATTAAGAGAAGGTAGAAAAAAGAACAAATAATACCCAAAGTGAAAATGGATGCACAAATATGCTTACAAAATAAAGGGAAAGTAATAAACTAGGACAGAAACAAAAACAAAACTAGAAATCAACAAAATGAATAATTTTTTGGTGAGGTTAGCAAGGATGACAAATATAGCAACATTAATCAAGAGAGGGGGAATTCAAGTTAATAGTATTAGAAATTAAAGAGTGATATTCCAACAGACACTGTAGAAATTCAGATGATTATAGGACATACTTTAAAACTCTATATTCTACAAACTGAATAATCTAAAATATATTAGAGAAACAGAGGGACATCACTTTGCATCGCTTCACATTACTTGGCTTTGCATTGCTTTGTTTTGCTTTGAGACACACCTGGAGAGAAAAACTTCCAGAGAAAACTCCAAAGAATCTTCTTCTAGTCCCTTCTGTTGCTACCACTTCTGCTTGTTCCTGCTGCTGCATTTGCTGTTGAAATCCTGACTATGAAGAGTGGAACTGCCCCAAGAAACTGAGTCTAAAATGATCTAATTGCCCTATCCATACTAACCTTCTCTCCTACCTATGGTCGGTGGGTTGGAAGGGAGGTAGAGGCATTAAGGGACCCCAAATAAAGTAAGTATTTTTAAAATATCAAAGCTTACATTGAATAAGTTGAGGAGTATTGGTATTATATATATATTAATCTGGTAGAATTCTGTACAGAATACATCTGGTACATGGATTTCCTCAGTTGGGAGATTTTAATTTCAGCTTCTACTTCATTGAGTGTTATGGGTCTATTTAAATTAGCCACTTCCTTCTCTAAATCTAATAGATAGTATATTTTTTTCTTTAATTTAATTATTCTTTAATATATTCTCTCAGAGCCCACACCAGGATGTTTTTCAATTGGCTAAAACCACACACCCACATGAGGCAAGTTCAGAGCTAACCAAGATCATGTGCCCTCTCATGAAACAATTTCACATTTCACACTAGGCATCAAAACCAAAGCATGTTTACATTCACTACAATTTATCAAAACAAAAAATGAAAGATCCCTTCCAAATTCTTTCTACAATTCTTTTTTTTTACAATTTTACAAAATAAATTTATAAGCTCATATCTCTGATTAGCACAAGTGCAAAAATTCTCAATAAAATATTTGTAAACCAAACTAAACAACACATCAAAGAGATGATCCAATGTGAACAAATCAGCTTTATCTCCGAAATACCTCTTGGTGCTGTTATTCAAGCCAAGACCCATAGCTAGGCAGGACATAGGCGAAGACCATCTACTGTTACTCTAATAAAGAAACATGGTATTAAACTAATGACGTACCATCCTTTCCACAGTGCGTCTCTTAAAAATCCCCAGAGAAACTTTCCTTTTCCACAACAGGTTGCTATTAACACAGACCCATGACTAATCAAGGTGCAGAGGATATTTTATTGGGAATGTCTCAGCTCTTATTGAGATCTATATCATCTAAAACACAGTATCACTCACAAGGCTCAGAGATCACTGGAGAAGAGAGGTCAGAAGGATTTTAAGAGCCAGAGGTGGTGGATGACTACAAGAAAACACTATTTTCCCAAGTATAGCAGGATAGTTGCCCTTCTGCACTCATGGTGTTTGAGACAGCATATACAAGACCTTTGTAAGCTCAGTAATTATTGATAAATGATAGGGTCTATGATTTGAGAGTTGGTTTTCTTTAAGTACAGCCCTTGGCTAGTGTAACACACTCCAGTGGATGGCCACATACCCTAAGTATGTAGCCAGCACTTATTAGAATGAAAGGGTTAAAGAATTGAGGACTTGAAGTTCAATGAGTGTGCAGCAGGGAAGGGGAGGACGTCGGGTTTATTGGTGAAGATGACCAAAATATAATGTATACAATTTCCAAGAATTAATAAAAAAGCTATATGATAAAAAAAGAAGTTATATTCTAATTTTTGGTAAACAGCTGCTATATTATTAAGAGGCTAATAAGTGACATATAGATACTTACAGGCCCTTGCACAGAGCTGCCGAAATGAAGACGTAATCTGGTGTCAGACGACAGTGAGATAGTTACCAAGAGCTATGTTTCGGTGGTGGCAGATAAAAATATCTTCAGGATAGTAACAAGGTTTTACGTGTTAGAGAATTGATCTGTGTTCATGACTGCTCTGAATAAACCTCATTAGATCAGGAGAAATAGGAAAAGTCATAGAAGGTAGCATCCTTGAATCTACACTGATCCTAACAAAGGTTCTCCATAAGGCAGCTGGAAACCATGTAGTGGAAGCAGAGCTCCTACATAAGCTTTGCTTCCACTAGGCATCTGTTTAATTTACAAGATACATTTTCTTCAGGGAAAGCTCTTGCTCGCCCTCTGGAAATACCTCTTCCTAGACAACTTACATCTGAAATTCAGGCCCCACGAGTGACAGGAGTGGGAACACAGCTAAAGTAGCCCAGCTCGTCGTTATGTTAAAATTCAGCTCTTCCAGTCAAAGTCAAGGGCATTCTTGCAACTGAGCTGATTAGCCACCAGTCTCTGAGAATTTAATCAATGCAGCGCTGCCTTTTTATAATGCAGGACAGGAAGCCAGACTCCCTTGTCTGAATCCATACCCTGGGGTCACGTGAGTCCAGTGGTGCAGCTCCTCCACACCTTCCCTCTTCTAACCGGCAGCTGCTCGATCTTTACCTAGCTTTAATGTTTTCAGGCAAGGAGTCATAGGAAACTGTATTGAACAAAAGTTTTCCTGAGTCAAGAACAGTTTCTTACATCATATGTCAAGATTCCAAGATAAAAATAATCAATGTTCAGGTTTTCTGCGGGGGTTTTAGTCGTATTTTTAAAGTAACTGTTTACTACTTTGTGTAAATACACGTGTGAAGAATCCCTCATGTCTAGAGAGGGCTGACTGCTCTCTGAAAACTTAGCCTCGTTGCTCTCGGTGCTTTGTGTTTGAATGATCGTGAGTCATCTCCGTTCTGAGATTAAAGTAATTCATAGCTGAATGTTTTCATCACGAAAATGAGAAACCCATGCCAAGCTGCCTTTCTGAGGAGCTCTATGCCTTGGACATGAGATGGATCATGTCTCTTGAGGAAATAGTAATCATGAAAATCAAAACATGTTTTTAGCACAGAAACTGCAGCTCGAAATCTATTTTAAATGCTTTCAGTTTTCTACTTCAATTCCCGTGTCAAATGATAGTAGGAAAAGAATGTTCAGCATCATGGATAATCTGAGAAAGAATGTGACCACAGGTGGGACTGTGACCAAATGAGTGAGCAGTGAATCTATGAGACATCCTCTACTATCCCCAAGGTGCTTTTAATTGGATGCAATGAAAAGATGGGTACTTGACCACACAGGCTTGTACAGAGAGCTCTATATTCTAATATACATAGTAAGGTATGGTCTAGTTTATCCTCGTATGAAGCATATGATATGTAAACTGGGAATTCAGGCAAGAGCTAAAGAGAAACAGAAGGCAGGATTTACTGTCTGTTCTTGTGCCAACTAGCATCAGACTGAAATTGCTTGTTAATTTTCCTTTTTTTTTTTAACTTTTTGATGGATAGACTGTCTTACCCACTAAAAACTTGCCAAAATAATTTCTTGAATTCTAAGAGTGACAATTATCTCTGGGAAAGGAATGGGCAGGATAACAATATTTCTAAGTGCTGATGTTCATGAAAAACATTTTGAACTGTTAGTTAAGTACTCTAATAGTTTTGTATTAGTCATCTTTTCAAATGCCAATAGGTATTTTCCAGATAAAGTGATTTTAATGTGTATTTCTTTTTCATGGCTTTTGTGATAAGTACTATTTTTGATTAACACTGATTCACTGTTGAAAATTAGGAGTTACTAACGAAAAAATAGTAGTAATAACATTTTCAAAATTTCATGATCCATCAAAGGTATCTGTTAGCATTCAGATGTTTGTTCTTCCAAATTGTTTTCTCAAATCAGTGGTGCTAATTTAACACTTAATATGTAATTTTCTGCATCAGGTAGCTCTGTATCACTGTTTCAATGACTACAAAACAATATGTCATAATTGACAAATAAAATTTCTATTGGGATTACAGGTTACCTTGAGTTCTTTCTTCCTTTACCTCTGTGCTTCATTATTTCTTAGAATAAAATTCAGGAAGAGGATTTCTGGCCCAAAGAGAAGACATATGTTTAAGGCATTTGATGCAGTTGCCAAATTGCCTTCCAGAAAAGTTGTACCAATTTACAGTCCCATTAGCAGTGTATGAGACTATCTGTTTCCTCCAACTCACGCTGCCGTTCATTTTTGTCAGACATTTTATTATTTGTCAATGTAATAGGCAAAAAAAAAATTATGTCTCATTTTATTTGCATTTGTTTGAAGTTAAGTATGTTTTCTTCTTTTGTGAATGCCTGTTTTTGCTCAGGTTGTTTTTTTCCATTAAGATGTTTAATAATTACCTCACTACCTGACACAGTTCTTTGTATAGAGAACATGAACATATATTAGTATGGTTTTCTTGTTTTTTTACATTTATCTATATAAGTTGTATTGTTCATTAGAACTAAATTATCTGGTTTTTATTCTCAATGGCTAGGAAATTTTTACAGTTGTTTTCCAAATCAACTGAGAAAATAAACATATCTAAAATATAACTCTGACCAACACCTAATAGGATCCTGCCTGCAACACCATTGTCTGTGATGAAGAGTGTAGCGAAATTGTTCTCTAAACAACAACTTAAGGAGCTAAAAAATAAGATACCCAACAATTGGCTCCAAGGGACCTTAACTTGAGTTAAAACTAAGAGGTTTTTTGATGTTTTCACTTATTACCACCTTAGAGCCATTTAGACCAAAAGAGAGAAAAAGAGAGAAAGAAAGAAAGAAAGAAAGAAAGAAAGAAAGAAAGAAAGAAAGAAAGAAAGCCTTTATAACCAATTACCTTGTGTATTCCTGCTCACTGTGGCAACATCTTCCAGTCAGGGCACACATATCTTTCTCTTTTCCCCAGTGTAAATCATTTCAATTCCTCTGCATCCCCAAGTCTGTCCTTGACCCCAAGTAACGTCAGCTGGCATCCTTTCTCTAACAAACCCACATTAAGTAAATTTGTTTTTCTCTCAATCTTCTGTACCAGTCTATCTGTGTCTCAGATGCTCAAGACTTGGCCCAAGCAGTAATCTTGTGCCATATTTCATGCAGTGTAACTACTAAGGTCTTTATATTTCCCCTTGCACTGTTCCATCAGGCAATTGGTCTTCTGAATAAAATTGAGTGATTTAAATATTATATTTTGGAAGTAGGGGAGAAGCTTTAGTAAATAAAGTGCTTGTTTTTGTGTGAAGATTCGAGTTAAGATATCAAAGCCCATGTATAAGCCGGGTAGACATGATGGCCACTTGTGGTTACAGCATTTGGGGGACAGACACAGGAGAGCTCCAGCGTTATGTGCTTAGCTAGACTACCTGGAACCAGTGACCGAGTCTGCTTGTATATATAAAGTATAGAGAAACCTAAGAAAAGACACTTGACATCAGCTTTGGAGCCCTATACACACACTGCTACAATACCTGTACACTCACCCAAGTACATATAGTGCCCACATACAAGTGAATGTGTATATATCCATGCATATATGAATGCAAATAAACATCCTATTTATTCTATCAACTTCTATGAAAATAGCCACTACTGAGATAGTAATACTCAACTCCACACAGCCCTAGAATCGTTCTCGAGTTTATTGTTGATAATAATTCTGGAGATCCAAGAGACTGACTTCAAAGTGCTGCAATCAGAAATCAAGATGATGCAACAGCCTAGAAATATGAACAAGAATTAACACTTGCTGCTCTTGCAGAAGACCTGAGAATAGTGCCCAATACCCGTGTTCAGTGGCACAGTTGTGTTCTAAGATATCCAATACTCTCTTCTGTCTTCCAGAGGCACACACATAGCACACACACACACACACACACACACACACACACACACACACATACACACACACAGAGTGTGTGGGTAAATGTGGAGGCATGAGGACACCCTGTGCTGGCAGTCCTCAAGCACCATCCTACTTGGTGTTTTGAGAAAGCCTGATCACCAGTACCAAGGCGCGAAATTCTGAGATCAGCCTGGCACTAAAGTCACACATAGCTTTTGATATGGGTGTCAGGACTGAACTCAGGTCTTCATGCTGCAAGGAAACCACTTTCTCAAACTTCCTTTCTAATTCTAAGGATATCAACATATTAAAGAAATACTTCTAGTATCCTTCCTAAAATAGATCATGCTCCTAAATCACTGGCTCTTGATAGGCAGTGGCTCTTGACATGATGAAGCAGAGTGTCGGCCTAATGTCTCCTTTTCTTTGTCTCCTCCTGGAGTGACAGTTAGAACAGTGCTTCCAACCTCCCAGTGAGGGCTGGGGCACATCAGCGTTCCTCTCAGCGGTTAATGAAGGACATCTTAACGAGGAAAATAAAGGGAACATTTGACTTCCTGCTAGAAGTGTGAGACTTCCATTGTACATAGGTGCGTATGTCTTGTAGTTATGATTGCTTCATAGGCTTCCATCATTTTTTTATTAAATTGCAGAAATACTAAATTAAATTCCTCCCAGCTGTGCAAATTTTGAGAAAAATAAGCATAAATGTAAATTTCAGTTTATCTTTTTTTATTGTTTAAGAACAATTTTTCTTGTTTAAAAGTTGTATCAGCTATATTTCAATTTAATATTCTCAGATTTTTAATATATAATACAATAATTCTATGAGAAATGTCTGGATTGATATTTTATATTCCCAGGTACTATGCTAAAATAAATGACAGGCTTGCAGAGAAAGAAATTAGGAAAACCACACCCTTCACATTAGCCACAAGCAATATAAAATATTTAGGAGTTACTCTAACTAAGCAAATGAAGGACTTGTTTGAAAAAAATTACAAAACTCTGACGAAAGAGATTGAAGATGACATGAGAAGATGGAATGATCTTCCTTGCTCATGGATCGGGAGAATTAACATAGTAAAAATGGCCATCCAACCAAAAGCAATCTACAGATTCAATGCAATCCCTATCAAAATACCTACACAATTTTTTTAAGACATTGAAAGTTCAATTCTGAACTTCATATGGAAAAACAAAAAACCCAGAATAGCTAAAACAATCCTGTACAATAAGAAGTGCTCCAGAGGAATCTCCATACCTGATCTCAAACTGTACTATAAAGCAATAGTAATTAAAACAGCATGGTACTGGCACAGCAACAGCCTCGTTGATCAGTGGAATCGAATCGAAGACCCAGATATGAATCCACACACATATGGTCACTTGATTTTTGACAAAGAAGCCAAACACATTTATGGAAAAAGGATAGCATCTTCAACAAATGGTGCTGGTCCAACTGGAGGTCTATGTGTAAAAAAATGCAACTGGATCCATATCTGTCACCTTGCACAAAACTCAAATCCAAGTGGATCAAAGACCTCAACATAAAACCAGAGACACTAAATCACTTAGAAGAAAAAGTGGGGAAGAGCCTGGAACATATTGGCACAGGAGACAACTTCCTGAACAGAACACCAACATCCCAGGCCTTAATGTCAACAATTAATAAATGGGACCTCATGAGGCTGAGAAGCTTCTGTAAGACAGGAGACACTGTCAAGAGAACAAAGCCACAGCCTACAGACTGGGAAAAGATCTTCACCAACCCTACATCTGACAAAGGTCTAATATCCAAAATATATAAAGAACTCAAGAATTTAAACACCACCAAACCAATAACCCAATTGAGAAATGGGGCTTGGAACTAAACAGAGAATTCTCAACAGAGGAGTATCAAATGGCTGAGAAACACTTAAAAAAGTGCTCAACCTCCTTAGTCATCAGTGAAATGCAAATCAAAACAACTCTGAGACTCCATCTTACACCCATCAGAATGGCTAAGATCAAAAACTCAAGCGACACCACATGCTGGCGAGGATGTGGAGAGAGAGGAACACTCCTTCATTGCTGGTGGGAATGCAAACTAGTACAGCCACTTTGGAAATCTATCTGGTGCTATCTCAGAAGAGTGTTACAATTTTGGATGAAAAAATGTATTCTTCTTTGGAATGCCTTTAGCTCTTGAGAGTATTTATCCCCCTTGCTTATTAAATCTAAATTCTCTCTGATAAACAACCCACTCAGATTTTGATCAAAGAAAATAATAGTAGAAACATCTATTATAAGCATATATATGTATATATAATATATATGGAGATATACGTAAATATACATATAATTGTCCTCAAAATAATCTCCTAGGATGTGTATTATCTTTATTAAACAGATAAGTAAAGTGATTTGTAGTGGTTAATAACTTCCTCACATTGATGGCTCACAAATAATAGAGCTAAGAATCACTTGTAGCTATTTTTGAAAGGATAATCATCTTCCTCTTTGAGGGGTGTCATCTAACTCCAAATCCAAGGCTCTTTGCATTATTACCGAATGACAGCTACAGCTCCACTTACAGTCTATGGACATGAGGGGAATGGGTGTCGTTGAACATCATTTTCCTATGTGGCAAGAAATGTGAGACTAACAGCCGCACTATCCAGTATCATCAGAAAAAAAAATTAGGTTGTATTTAAACAATATTTTTCTCTGTTGAGTAACTCATACTTACAATTATTACTTTTTGTCATAGACTTGATCATTAGAAACATCATTTGTAGTCAAGTAAACTATTAATGACACAACTTGAGTAGAAAACACTGTTTAAAAATCTTTCTGCAGCCGGGCATGGTGGCTCATGCCTTTAATCCCAGCACTCGGGAGGCAGAGGCAGGTGGATCGCTGTGAGTTCGAGGCCAGCTTGGTCTACAAAGTGAGTCCAGGACAGTCAAGGCTACATAGAGAAACCCTGTCTCAAAAAACAAAAAAAAAAAAAAAAAAAAAAAAAAAAAAAAAAAAAAAAAAAAAAAAAAAAAAAAAAAAAATAAAAATCTTTCTGCTTCCGTTTTGAACATGGCAACCATCAGCTAATTTTGAAGTGAATAATAGCCAAAAGACCTCTCACTCTCTAAATTAAAAAAAAAAAAAAAGCCCAAGAACAATCATGCTGAACAAATTTACTTCAAAATCATTTAGTCTCATTGTCTTATTACATGAGTGAGTTATTCATCTAAAACTCTTAATGAATTGCAACAAGAATCTAAATTCCCACTGTGACAATTCTGTGACAAAAGCAGAAGATATTTTCATATGACAGGAAAGGCCATGTCTCCATTCACCTCTCTCCTTTCCTCCCACTGTAACTGTTCTGAGGTGTTTTACCTCCACACGTAGACCAGTTGGTATTTCATGCAGAGAAAATCTAAATATTAACAACATTTAAATAATGTTGGAAAGTGTAGAGCACTTCAAAACTATTATACAAACATTGATAACAAATTCCAGGTGAACTTAAAATGACATCCTGAGGTCTAGAGGAAATAGAGAGCAGGTACCTCTGGGTTCAGTGTTAAGGACTGTAAGATGATGACTTGATTGTATTACTTACCCTGTAATTTTTGTACTTAGCAGACAGCACTGTGACAAAACTCTCCAGTCACTGCTTCATGATCATAGTTTGCGAATCACTTCAGAAATTCAAATACAGCTTCCTCTGTAAAAAAAAAACATAGTCAAATTGAGAGACGATTAATAAATCTTAAGAGCAGATAATTTTTTAGAGAAATATTTTAGAATACACCAATTCTAGCTTATCAGGTATGTTTTGCTAAACTATTCTCTACCCATCAGACCTCTAATTCTTTTATTATTTTTTTTAATTTATTCACTTTACATCAAGATCGTAGCCCTCTCCTGCTTTTCCTGCAGGTCCTGTCCTCTCACCTCCTTCCCCCCTATGCCTCTCCCCTAGTCCTTAGATAGGTGGAGTCCTCCTCTCCCACCAACTGACCCCAGCCTATCAAGTCTCATCAGGACTGCCTACATCCTCTTTCTGTGGTCTGGTAAGGAAACTCACCATGGAGAAATGATCCAAGAGCAGACAACAGAGTCCATGGCAAAGACAGCCCCTTCCCCCCTTAATAAGGGGACCCATATGGAGACTGAGCTGCCCATTGGCTACATCTGAACAGGGATATCAGGCTTCTCCACACATGATCATTGTTTGGTGCTTCGGTCTCTGCAGGGCCCCTGGAATCATACTAGTTGTCTCTGTTGGCCCTCCTGTGGAGCTCCTGTCCCCTCTGTGTCCTTCTATCACCAAACTCAGGCAAATGGATGGAGTGGAAAAAGATCATCCCCAGTGAGTTAACCCAGACACAGAGGGCACACATGGTATATACTCATTTATAAGCAGATATTAACCACGTAATAAGGATAACCACATTACAATCCGGAGACCTACAGAAGCTAAGTGACAAGGAGGATCCTAGGGAGGATGCTTAATTCTCATTTACAAGGGCAAATAGAATAGTCGCAGAAGCAGTTGAAGAGAGGGAACAGGATGAGAGCCTTCCATACATGTCCTCTGAAAGACTCAACCCAGCACGGGATTGATGCAGATGCTGAGATTCACCACCAAGCTTTGGGCTGAGAGTAGAGAGTCTACTTCTTTAAATAAATCATTCATTCACTTTTTCTCTAAAACTCCTCACTTGACTTTGACTCCAAAGCACACATAGGAATCAACCTTAAGGCATTCTGCTTTAGCTTAAAGTAAAACTACTTGCTTTGCTCTCGACATGTTTTCTTTAGCTCCATTCTCTTTCAGTTCATTGGTAGAACAAATGACTAGGCAGGGCAAAAATAAGAAATAATAGAGAAACATAGCATACCTCTCAGATTGTGAAATCATATGAGGGCAAAGTATGAAATACTTTTCTTTAGGTATAAAAAAATTTACTGTGATATAGGGCTCTCCAGTCTAAGAGTGGATTGGAAGACAGTTCTGTTTTTCTTTAGGTGTAATTCCTTAGGAACAGTTAAGGGTATAATTTTTTTAATCCAAATTTTAAAAATCTATAACACTTTAAAGTTAATTTCAATAAGATTCAAATATAAATTAAATCAGAATCTTAAAACCTTTCAAAGTATATCAAGAATGTTGCTCATCTACATTTTCTTTCCCATCTTGTTGTCTTATTATGATTTTATTATCATATTATGCTCATACGTTACTAATGCAACTGTACATTGTTATAATTATCACTATGCATTTTCACGTATTTAAAGAAGAAAAGAGACAAGCAAGCAAGCAAGCATATACATGTTTATTATGTTAAGCTTGTTACTGCTAGTTGTCCTTATTTGTTTCTATGGACTCTAGTAACCATCTGCTATTCTATCTTAATCCCAATATAGTCTTGTCCACACTCACATCTTTTGTCCTATTATTACAAAATATAAACCCTCTATGCATTATAGATCCAAAATCCACACCTGGTCTCTCCCGAGTCTTATCAAGTAACTGTTTCAAAAATGCTCAAAAGAAATTCAGTTTCTAGCTAGGTGGTGCTGCTGCACACCTTTGATGCCAGTACTTTGGAGGCAGAGGCAGGCAGATCTCTGAGTTCAAGGCCAGTCTGGTTTACAGAGCAAATTCAGCCAGGACTACACATAGAAACCTTTTCTTGAAAAACAGAAAATGAAAAATAAAAACCAACAACAAAATCAATTCCATAGGAGTACAAATAGCTCTATAGAAAACTATGCAGTGTTTACATATAGTCAATCTATGTACATACCCCATGTGCTTTATTTGATTCTTCATGTGCTTAACAATGTATACATTGTGTAAATGGTTGTTACAGTGGAGAATAATTAAAGGAACACTATGTACATATTCATTATATATGCAATGAGAGACCTTTTTGCCAGGACTGGAGAGAAGACAGTATTTAAAATCTCATATGTCTCTTTCAAGGGACCCTAATTTGTTTCTCTTCACCTCAGCAGGCTTTTCACAGTTGCCTGTATCTCCAGCCTTCAGGGGCCAATGCCTCCTCTGACCTCCATGGGCACATGCATTCACATACACACACCCACACCCACACAGCATGCATTATACACATAACTAAAGATAAAAACAAAGTACTTAAAAATATTTTCAACCTGCCTCTCATTGTGTCCATGGGTGTGGAATGCAGTTATGAAGAAAAACCCAACTGTGTGTTTGCATTCATAGTCATCAAATTGCTTTTTTAATGATTCAAGAAAGAGATTAAATATGCAATTATGCATTTATAATTATATAATTGCTATTATTGATAGACATGACATTTTTGCATAGACTCAATTACCATCTGGTTTCAGTAACAGTCTTTCGCTAGAACTTCCTACAGCATTCTTTATCACTGGGGTCTGCAACAAACATCTTTTTAGTTTTCCCTCACCTAGATAATTTGAAAGGGTTTGCTGGATGCAAGATTACTGAACATCCCTAAGGTATTTTGTTTTAGCCATTTTTTTCTTCTTCAACATTTAGTAAGTTGAGTATACTATCCAACCCATCCTCTGCTTCAGAGAAGAAACTGTCACCTTTATCAATCCTCCTTCAGCCAGGACATATTTTCTCTCACTGCCTTCAATTCTTTTCTCTTTGCCTTTCAATGTTTTTACTAAGGTGTCCGCATGTGGATCTTTCATTTGATTCAGATTTTTCCCCTTTACTTTATTAAATGCTGGGATTTGCAAAATAATGTTGTCCAACTCAGAGAATGTGTAAACATTAATTTTTCATTTTATATTCTTTGGCTCACGGTTTCAATTCACCTCAGTTGATAACCCTTGTTTTTGACCTGTCATAAGCAAAGACCAGGAGAAAACACACAGCAGAGCAACGTTTCTCACCCAGTAATTTATGACAAAAGAATAAAGAATGAAAACATGGCATTTGTATCCTCTTTAAGAGCATGCCATCCATGATCCAGTCTCCATTTCTTTAATGGTTCTAACACCTCCAAAATATGCCCTAGTGTGGAGACTAAGCCTTTAGCACATGGCCAGTGAGAGATTATGATGCAAACCATTTTACATGTATGTGCTTCAGTTACATTTTATTTTGTGTAATGGCCATTTAAAATTTGTTTAAATTTAACAGTTTCTATTCCTCAATCTTATTTTCTGATTTTTTATATTCATTTTCTTGTTTCTTTACATGTCTTTTGTTTCTTTCTGAATTTTGCCCTTTGGAGATAATACATCATAGCAACTCTGGCTTGGAGATTTTTTTAATTAGATTTTTATTACGTCTTTGACAATTTTGTACAATACATTTTGATGACAGTCACTCCAAATTCTACTCTGTAACTCCTCCCAGATCTTGCCACCTCCCTTTAACCTCCCCCAACATGTGTTCTCCTTTTAAAAATGATCCATTAAGTCCTGTTTGTGTTGTTTGTATATTTCTGAGTGTGAGACCATCCACTGGAGCATGTTGACCTACCAGGAGACCCATTAATTTTTTTATCACATATTTTTTATTTTTATTAATTTCTTCAGATTACAACTCAATTATTATCCCATTACTTGTATCCTCCCATTTCTCCCTCCCTCCCGCTTTCACCCTATTCCCCTCCCCTAGGTCTACGACCGAGGGGGACCTCCTCCCCCACTCTATGGTCATAGGCTGTCAAGCCTCATCCCATTATTAATGAAAACCGACAACCCTTTCCCAGAAACCGTCCCATGCATAGATCTTCTGTCAAGGCTGGAAGCTCATGAACCCCTTCCCTATATACACTAGAATGTTAAGAGCCTTGTTCTTGTGCAGGTGTTTTATAGACAGCCCTGGCTACTGTGAGATCATGAGTGTATCATTCCTATCATATCAATAAAAGAGTTTCACTCCTGTTATCCCTGACTTCTGGCTCCTGCAGTCTTCCTGATCCCTCTTCTGCCATAGTCCCTAAGCTTTGCTATAGATGTCCCAATGATGACTGCCACTTATTCTCTACAAATCACAAGGTACTATGCCTGTTTAGCAAAATAATTAAAGTAGTTTGAATCCTGGGGCCACTGATCTCCCTAATTAAGAGTTTTCAGCAAGAATTATGGTAACAAGCATGTGTTTCCTCCTTTTGGAGTAGGCCTTAAATTCATGAAGGAAGCCATTAGTTATCCCCATAACGATTATGCCACTATTGCTCCCTTGAGTCTATCTCACCATGCCAGCCATTATTGTAGGTCATAGAGTTCAGAACTGAGTAAGAATTTTGACCAGTTTTTTTTTCTACCTAGTAGCCTGTATAGCACCTTCTAGCACTAGAAAATCTAACCAGCAGTGATGAATCTTTTTGGCCAATAGCAACGTGATTTCTCCACACTCTTGTGACCAACATGTGTGGTGTCTTCAGCAAAAGGCTATTACCATTGGGCAATGGTAATAGCCTCCATTGTTTTGAAAGTCTCTGGGAGATCCTATATCAACAACTCAAGGATATCACATTCTTGGCACTCAAGTTTCTATTTGGCAACCTATGGTTTCTAAAGGAAACCCCTGTGAAGTGTAATTCCAGTTAAACACACACACATGCGCGCACATGCACACACACCCAGACACACCCACACACACAAACATGCGCATGCTTAGAAAGCTTATAAAATAGTAGTTTTTCATAAAACTCTTTCCAAATTTAGTACTCACCAGACCCCGATTAACTTCTGAAATCAGGCACATTCATGGTATGCGGCCATAGACCATACAGCGTTTTCAAACATTCTTAACATTATTTATTCTTCATATCACTGCCTCCTCTTTCCTGACTTCCCGTCTCTCTCCCAACTTCAGTGTAAGGACTTGCCTGTGTTACATCAACACTGTCAACTTCGGCAGTGTAAAGAGGCCAGTATCATATTTTAAAGAGGCGAACCTCAGACACATTTGCACTTATCCTGAGGTGACAGTGGTTTGGCCAGTACTCTCTTTGTCTCTTTCATCGATGTCTTCATTAAGCTGTCTGCCTGTGCTGTCTACACCCAGCTGTTAGTCTCTGCTACTCTCTAGTTGATTGCTCTATTGTTTTTAACACTGTCCTGGGGCATACAATGTTCCACTGTCTGATTCTATTAACTCTAGATCCCTTCAAAGGGGCACTTTGATGCAGTCAGTGTTTGGGCTTTGTTCTGACCCCGGCAGGTATATTCTTTACTATGTCTCTCTTTGATTCTCTGTAGTAAGCTAACTGTCTCAGAGTAACCAGCTTCCTCTAAATTGATTACTATGAAAACGGTATAGTTTTGTTTTGTTTTTGATCATCTTAAGCATCCCTGAAGTTTGTTCCACGTGAAAGCACTTCTTCTGAAAGAAAAACTTCAGGGTTGTATGCTGTACGACACATCTCTCTTCCTGAACCAAACTCAGAGATACTTTTTCAGTGTTGGTGTGAGCTGTTTGGCATATTTCTTCCAGAGTAGCATTGTGTTTTACAAACAGAGCACTACAACAGAGTGATGCCCTCTGGTCTTGTTGGCCTGTGTGGGCTTTGTGAAGCCTCCACCTTAGATGTCTTGGGAAAATGCTTTGGGGATTCTGGGCTCATTTCCTCCCATGCCTGGAATAAAATGTCTGCCTGGCAACTAGGGACTATGTGAAAGGAGCCTGGGGCATACCTTCTTAGCTGTTTTTATCTATAATTTATTCTCTGCAGCCCAGATGAGAAATGCTGGTGAGTTGTTCCTCTTACAGAAGTATGTGGCCTCGACAGAGAGCTTAGAGCAGTGCGAACTCAGGCTTCCCCAACCCTGCTGAGAGTGAACCCTGCTTCTCAGTTAGAAGGTGGAGGGGAGACTTTAGTAGCTTACATGCCACAGCTCCTCCACGAGCTTATTGGGATTTTGTACGGTTCCTGGGACAAATGTCAATTCTGTACCTGACTTCCTACCCTGAAGATAAATCGCAGAAACTCCAAGTATTAAAGAAGAAACAGAATTTTTCTACTTACAGCTCCAAGTTTCCTGGAGGGGCTGGGCCTCCTTCACCTGCACTTCTAGGGAATTTTGTTTCAATCTCTCTACTCATCATTTCTGTGATGAGTAGTAACTGTACACACTGTAAAAAATGCAGGGGATACTAGCTTATTGCATGCCTCAAATACATGAAAACTCCAAAGGACTACAATTATTTCAGCAACTTCATTAAAAATAATTGATACATTAAACAAAATGCATATCTGAATGAACAAACAGATATTTGAATATATCGTTTTCTAAAATATTCTCGTATCTTTTTATAATTACTCTTCTTGCCCCATCCACTCACTTTCTATCTTACCTAGTATTGTTTTTCTACCACTATATATTTATTTGCATTTTTCTCAAATTTTATATTAATGGTACTGTTTAGTACATAGTGTTTGGGCTACTCTTTTCACTAAATGTATTCATTTTACATCCATACACTTCATTCCATAACATGCCAATATTTTTTATTGATGAATGTTATTATATCTGTTCATCTGCTGATAAGCACTTTCTCTACTCCTGATTTTGCTTATTAAAAATAAAACCACTATGAATATTCATGTGCTAGACTATGTATGGACATATGGTTTGATTTTCCTTGAATAAATACCACAAAGTGAAATAGCTAGATCATACAATAGGTATACATTTAACTTTTCAAAAAATACCCTGACAATCTGTTCTCCAAAGTAGTTGTGTTCTTTTACATTCTGACAGACAGTTATAAGAAATCCCTTTTCTCCGGTCATTGGCCAATGTCTGGTATGGCCAACACTTTCATGGCTAAAAATGCTATGAGTGTGGAGTAGTGAGATAATTTTCCTTTTTTTTTTTTTTTTTTTTTTATCCAATCGTGAAATGGCTCCCAAGTCCCTTTTTTTTACTTTCTAGTTTCAATCACATTACAAAGTTCATTAAACATCCTATGCATAATTGTTTTGAAATACACACAGAGAGAAATGAAAATATTTTCTACTGGTCTTTGAATTGAATTTTTGTTATTTTAATGTCATTAAAAGAAATATACAGGCTTCCATTTTTTATGAAGCTCCATTGAATCTCCAGTTTGGTTGATTTTGATTTCGATACTATATGTAACAGATTTATCCCTAACTCAGATCACAAGGGTTTTTCTTTATGATTTTTGCAAAATTATAACTATGCACACATGTATAGGTTGGTATAGATATATTGTTAGTAAAGTTAAGCACCTTGGGGTGATGATGCTTCTCTCAAGAGCCATGGAGTGTCTAACAATAGACCAAGTTTCAGTCATGAGAAACCTCCTTTTGAGTTACCATTCAGGGGAATATATGCTTTTTCTATTGCTCTTGATTGTCTCCCAGAGATCAAAAGTAAGATTCATTGCTGAATCTGCCACACAGTGTACATAGAATGTGCAGACATTGAGCTGAAACTGATCTGGAAACTTCCTGCCTGAGGACCAGTTCTCACAGTACTGAAAGGTGCTTATGCTAACTGCCAAGGGAGAAAAGCAATCAATAGTGCTGGCCAGCTGTAAAGCCTATGAATCATAACAATGACAAGAATTTAAGTTATCCCCAGGGGTACAATAGTGTCACTTAAGTCCTAGGGTTAACCAATAGCCATTTAATTGGACTTATGGACAGCTCAGTAGGAATTCATGCCTGGGACTATACAGCTATCCAATTACCCATGGCTGGTGAGACCATGGCTGTTATGGAAAACAAACAAACAAACAAACAAACAAACAAACCAGGAGCTGCTACTTCTCTAAACAACTATAATTTTCATGCATTCTACGTATCTGTCCTTTACGCATAGATAAGTACAACCCTCATTGCTCATTCAAAAAGCTTCCATTGGCAGTAGATGAAGACCAATAAAAGAAGCTACAATTGGTCAAAATGCAGAAAACTGAAGGTGAGGTGCTCAGTTTCAATTGCTAAACGTACAACACAACCCCTATACCTAATGGTCAGAGAACACCCATGCAAGAGGGAAAATGTGTGTGTGTGTGTGTGTGTGTGTGTGTGTGTGTGTGAGAGAGAGAGAGAGAGAGAGAGAGAGAGAGAGAGAGAGAGAGAGAGGGAGGGAGGGAGGGAGGGAGGGAGGGAATGAGAGAGAGAGACAGAAGGGGGAGTTGTCCACAGGAAATCTCAACAATATAACTGCCTAAAAAAAAAACTCGAAAACGATATGCCATCATGGACAGGAGAATTTACACAAGGCATCTTCCTCACGTAAAGAACTATAGACAGCTAATGGGTGCTGAATGACTGAGAATTAGTCTTCTTGAGGACACGTGTCCTGATACGTCCTAAGAGGTCAGTCCTAAGAGGTCAGCCCTAAACTCACATAAGCTGAGGCTTATGCACGTGTATGTATCAATAATACTTGAGAAATAAGAGGCCATGAATTTGAGAAAGAGTTGGAGAGGGATACAAGGGAACTTAGGGAAGGAGAATTATGTCAATATTGTGTATGAAATTCTCAAAAAAAAAAAAAAACTTAAAAAGAAACAATAACCAGAAGGAAACCGCAGACGAGATTTCCTGATGACCACAGTAAAAATTTCTCAAGAAAATACTTGCAAACTGAATTTAGAAAAATACTGAGAAGATCATATACCATGACAGGCCTGTTATTGCAATAAAACATCCCAGCCAAAAGCAACTTAAGGATGAAAACATTTTGTTGGCTTACAGATTCCAGGTCATAGACCATCGGTGAAAGACGTCAGAGCAGGAAATTACTCGCAGTCAAGGATACACAACAGAAACCATACTTGCACACTGTTTGGTGGCTTCTCTCTGGCAGAAAAGAGATTTGACAAAGTTCAATGTCCTTTCAGCTAAAAGTCCAGAAATCATTAAGTTTAAATGAATCATACTCAAAATAATGAAAGCTATATACAAAAAACTATAAATAATAGTCTATGAAATGTGAGCGTGAGATTGAGAGTATTTCCTTTAAAAACTGGAAATGAGACAAGAGTCACTCTTCTTACCTCTATGGTTAAGACTTAGCTAAAGCAACAACACAAGAGAAAGAAATAAGAGGAATAAAAATAGGAAAGGGAGAAAAAATAGGAAAAGGAGAAATCAAACTAATTATATTTTCAATAACATAATTCTATATTTTGAAGCCCATATACAATTCAACACAAAATGCTTAGATTTTTTTTTTTTTTTGGTCTTTTTGAGACAGGGTTTCTCTGTGTAGCCTTGACTGTCCTGGACTCACTTTGTAGACCAGGCTGGCCTCGAACTCACAGAGATCCACCTGCCTCTGCCTCCCGAGTGCTGGGATTAAAGGCGTGCGCCACCACCGCCCGGCTATAAAATGCTTAGATTTAAAAATACTTTCAGGATACAAAAAATTTACCAAATCAGTAGTCTTCATATATACCAACAATAAAATAAAAGAGGAAAATATAAAGGAAATAGTTCATTCATAGTAATAATGAAAATACACATAGGACAAAAACTAAGCAGGAAGTGAAAAGCTATATATCAAAAACTTAATGACACTGAAAACAAAATCAATGAAGATGGTAAATGATTTTCTCATGCACATGGATCTGCAGAATTAATATAACAAAAATGGCCATTTTACTAAAATTAATATTCAGATTCTATTCATTTTCTCTAAAAATTTTTTTGGATTCTATTTTTTTATTAATTTATTCTTGTTACATCTCAATGTTTATCCCATCCCTTGTATCCTCCCATTCTTCCCTCCCTTCCATTTTCCCATTATTCCCCTCCCCTATGACTGTTCCTGAGGAGGATTACCTCCCCCTGTAAAATTTTTTGTTGTTCTTTAATAATCTAAAATTAAAAAATACAAAAATCAGTCACAGTCGTAGGGGAAGGGAGTAAGGGGAAAATGGGAGGGAGGGAGGAATGGGAGGATACAAGGGATGGGATAACAATTGAGATGTAATATGAATAAATCAATAAAAAATACTAAAAAACCTGATGTGTAAAATGTTGCAATATGTGACATATATACTAAAATCTCAAACTATGAAACATTTTTAAAAATATCTCTTTGAAATAAAAGATTTCAGGGATACTGAAAAAAATTAGTATTCAGCCAAAAGACTATTAATATAAATTTATCAAAGAGTAAATAAATATCATTTTAAAAGATATTTTTGTGCATATCACTCCTTGTGTATTTTCATTTCACTGGCTGGTTTTATGTCAACTTGACAGAAGTGGAGTCATCAGAGAGGAGGAAGTCTCAATGCCTCCACAAGACCAGTGTAAAGGCAAGCCTGTTGAGCATTCCCTTAATTAGTGATTGATGGGGAAAGCCCAGACCATTGTGGGTAGTGCCATTCCTGGGATGCTGGTCCTGCATTCTATAAGAAAGCAGGCTGAGCAAGCCATGAGGGTCAAACCAGTAAGCAGCCCCTTTCCATGGCCTGTGCATTAGCTCCTGCCTCCAGCCTTCTGCCCTGCTTGCATCCCTATGTTGACTTCCCTTAATGACGAACACTAATGTGAAAGCATAAGCCAAACAAACCCTTTCCTCCTCTAGTTGCTTTGATCACACTATTTTATCACAGTAATAATAACCCTAAGACAATCATGTCATGGAACTCAATAAATAAACTTAATATTTTGTTTCAGAAAACAATTGGCCACAAATGCTGGCAAGGATGAGTAGAAAAAGTGAACTTTATTCACCATTGGTTAGAGTACAAAATAGTGTAGTAATTATAGAAATTAGTATGAAGATTTCTCAGAAAATTAAAAGTACAACTACTATATGACCCAGAAATACATGTCTGGGCATATAACCAAAAGACTCTATATCCTACCATAGACATATTTGATAACAATGAAAGGGAACCAACATAAATGTCTATCAATTTATGACTGAAGAGTAAAATATAGTAAATATGTACAGTGAAATTCTATTCAGCTGTAATGAAAAAATTGAAAATTTCAGAAAAATGGATGGGTCTGAAAAATAATAATAAACAAGGTGACTCACACTAAGAAAGAAAAACAACCATTTTCTCTCCCATAAGCAACTCTAAGATGAATTTTTTGTATGTGTCCATGTCTTTGTATGCATGTATGTCTGTATGTACTCTGTGTGTGGTATGGTGAAGTTGGAGATGAGAAATGAAGAATCACCAGAATATATACGCTCTTTGGAAAAATTATAAAAATATCTAATACCTTATACATTAATTTCATGAAGAAAACAAGCTTCAACCCATAATGTATCTCCCATATAAAGAAAATGTTAAAGAATAGTCAATGCAACCTGAGCAGAAGTGAGGAAAACAAGGGGAGAGTAGAATCAAGGCAAACACAAAAGAGTAACAATTATTTTGGTGAACAAATTTGGCTTTGGTGATTCATACACTGACAGAGACTGGGAGAAAGGGCAGTAAGAAGGGAGGGGATGAGGAAAGGAGAGATAGATCACTCAAATCAAGAAAAAGAGATTACTGCCAACCCAGCAAAATGAAAAGTATAACTGCTATAAATATGCCTATCCCTATACCTCTATACCTATACAGTAGAAAACTTCAAGTAGGGGCAAATACTTAAGTAGTCATAAATTATCAACAGTGACTTTAGAATATAATTGAAATCCAGAGCCCTAAAATAAGTAAGGAGATTGAGCAAATAGAAATTTTCCCACAAAAGAAGCCAAATGCTCTTTGGCTGCAATGAAAATTTCTCATGAACTATGGAAATTAACTAGAAATAAATGATTGATTCATAGATAAGAACTAAAAGTATAAAATTCTGAGAAGCCACACATATTGAGTGATACAAACCTGAAATCCCAATGCTCACAATGCTGAAATGGAACTATAACAAGAGGGAGAAAAGTTATATCTCAAAAACAAAAATAAAAAATTAATGCATATGAAACAGGAAAACATGTAACACCCTCATAATTAAGCATAAAAAGTACATTTTGCATCTTGAAATCTGCTGCCATGCGGTGTACTTAAAAATTTGTCCTCACCTAAAAAAATGTCAACAGAATGAAAGGTAATATTTGAAAATCATACACCTTATAAGATGTTATATTCAAAAGATATAAAGAAACCATATCAAACACAGAAAGATAAGCAACTCGTCTTCAAACATAGGCAAAAGTCTCACCATTTCTAAAGGAAATACACAAATCCCCAATAAACATGTAAGATTCAACTACTACTATCTCTATTCAATACAAACTATGAATTAAAAACTATGATTAGATATCCCCATACCAAGTAGGATAAATGATAATGAATTAGGACAATAATTAGTATTGATGATGGTACAGATAAATTGGAATCTCTATTTTGAGAAAAATTAAAAATGTAAACAATATTTAGAAAATAAACAACTGTGTCCATAATTAAAATATGATCCAGTGATATTCCCGGTTTTTCATCCAAGACAAATGAAATCATATGTCCACTCCAAAACTTTTACATGGATGCCCATAGTAGCATTAAACATAGTAACTAAAAATGAATTGTTAAATGTGGCATGCCCAGAAAACAGATCACCACTAGGCATGAGGAAGATTGAAGTCTTACCATGTTCTACAACATGAAACAGAATTGAGAAGACTCTCCTACATCAGTAAGAATATCCATGGAATGCTTGTATAGTGATCTAGAGAGGGAAGGTGGCGCTGTTCATGATTCTGTGTATGCACACGCACATACAGAATCATGTGTGTGTGTGTGTGTGTGTATGCATGTGCATACACAGAATCATGTGTGGGTGCATGTGTGTGCACATATAGAGAATCATGTGTGTGTGTGTATTTCTGTGTGTGCGTGGGCATATACAGAACGGTGTGTGTGTGTGTGTGTGTGTGTGTGTGTGTGTGTGTGTGATTCTGTGTATGCACATGCATACACAGAATCATGTGTGGGTGCATGTGTGTGCACATATAGAGAATCATGTGTGTGTGTGTATTTCTGTGTGTGCGTGGGCATATACAGAATGGTGTGTGTGTGTTTGTGTGTGTGTGTGTGCATGTGTGTGATTCTGTGTATGTGCACACATACACAGAATCATGTGTGTGTGTGTGTGTGTGTGTTTCTGTGGGCATATACAGAAGGGTGTGTGTGTGTGTGTGTGTGTGTGTGTGTGTGTGTGAAATAGATAATACATTTTAGGTAAATACAATTCAGTTGGGATTTCTGAGGAAGACAGAAATGGTGAAAGAATAGCAATGTGGAGATTTCTTTCGGTAGTGATAGAGTCATTAAGAGTCCATCCTGGCGGCACGTGCACCAGGATGTGAACATAGCACAAACCTTCTCAGTATACACTTTAAGTGAGTAAATTTTATGAAAGAAGACATAATTTTAAAATATTAAAGTCTGCTATATTTTGATAATGATGCCTATGAAATTGTGATATTTTAGAAGGTATAGATGAATAATCCCTGAATACTATTGAGTCTTCCAGCCAATAAACAATGCGCTATCTACTTATTGTCTTTTTTTTTTTTATCTCAGAGACATAGCTCTAAGTGTACTTTGTAAGATTTATTCTTAGGTTTTTCATATTTTGAAGCCAGCATAATGTTTTTATCTTCATTGTTCTCTGATAGTATGTAGAAGTGCATTGATTTTGCAAAAGTCACCTATAATTGCTATATTCTTTTCCTGAATAGATTACTTTGTGTTTTGTACACAAATGAACATGAACCACAAATAAGTGTATGTGATTTCCTTTTCAATATGGATGCACATTGTGTCTTTTTCTTATCTTGTTATTCTGACTAAAGCTTTCCTTACAGTGTTTGGTAGAAAAAGCAAAACAGTTATTTTTTTCTTTATTCCCCATTTAGAAGGAAAACATTTAGTCTTCTCACATCGAGTATATCAGTAAATGCTGTGAGGAGGGAGCTGTAGGTTTTGTTTACTTAGTTTGTAGTTTGGTGTGGAATTTTACAGTTAATAAATGATGAATACGTTCTAGGGGTTTTTGTTTGTTTTGTGGGGGGCTGTTTGGTTAGTTGGTTTGGTTTGGTTTTGCCTGCCTGTTTGTTTTTGAGATATGGTCTCAAGTACCTCAGGCTAGACTCCAACTCTTTGTTAGGGGAGGATGACCTTAGCCATCTTATCCTGCTATCTCTCTCCTCTCCCCAGTTCTAGGAAAGCAGTCCTCTGCCACTGCACCCAGTTTATATATACAGTGCCGGGAATCAAAGCCATGCTTCTTGCCTAAATTCCTAATTCTTCTTCCTATCCTTAAATTACAATAACCATATGAATTTACTTGTTAATGAGGTGATTTAGATTGGCTTTCAAATGACAAATACACTTTGAATTTCCTACTGAATTTCATTTACCTAAAATGTATCATCTCTTTCACATATATGTATATATATATATACATAGACACACATATATACTGTGTGTGTTGTTGCTGCTGATATTGTGTTCACAATTTGTGGGGCTATGTATATGAAAAGCATTGGTCTATGGCTTTGTTTCCCTGTGTCAGCATTGGCTTTTTTTTATGTAAAGTGAATGGTACTCCTTGTAAAAGGAATGTTTTTTTCCTGCTTTGTTTTTTTGGAAAAAAAATTTTTAATTTTTGAGTGTAAAAAGAAATTTAAAATTTATTAAAATACTCATAATATGTTAAAGATGCCCAGAACAATATAGTTCAAAAGCTTGGTTGTTTGTATGAATTATAATAAAATATTCTTAGCTTTTCTTTTAGATTTTTCTTGAAAAAATATAGTATATTCTGATCATACTTTTCTCCTTCCAAAACTCTACCAGATCATCCCCAACTCCCACCAACCAAACTCTGTGCCCTTTCTCTCGCTTTAAGAAATCAGGAAAAATAAATAAACAAGAAACACAAATGGAAAACTACACAAAAACAGACGTGAACATATACAAGCAAAAGACAAATAAGAGTAAAACTGCTCAAACAAAGCAATAATGTTTAGCTATTCAGAGTATAACCATTTCTAAAAATATGTTTATTCTGCTCCTTCATTCACTTTGTTTTGATGTCATGGTATTTTAAGAGTATTCAACATGCTCTGCATCTTAATCTCATATGAGTTTCAAGTTTATGTTGGTTTAGAGGTACCAATTTATGGTTGTCTGAATAAAACTGACCTCCATTGGCTCATAGGGAGTGGCACTACTCGATAACTCAATAGTGCCACTCCCTAATGACCAAGTATTTAAATCCATGAGCCTATGGGGACCATTCCTATTCAAATTACTACCCCAAGTGCTTAGAATCACTACCAAGCCCACTGTCATGACATTTCTACCTGCCTTTTCTTAGAAGAGTTTTATACTTTAAGTATTAATCCATTGAATCTATTTTTATTTGACTACTTATATGTAACTAAATGAGGGTTTTAACTCGTTTTCTTGTACATGGATATCCAGTTTTTCAAGAACTATTGGTTGAAGAGGTGATAATTTACCTATTGAATGGTGTTGCTATCAATTGAGTGACTATTCTAGAAGATGACCATGTGCTTCTATTATATCACCTAATTATCCACTGGCTATAGTTTCCAGCATTGTGCTGAACAGAAGTGGAGAATACAGGCTTCTTTGTTTTCTTCCTTGTTCTAGAAGATTCTCTTTTAGTGATTCACCATTGAGTATGGTGTTTTCTGTGTTGTTTTATAAATCTTGCATGTTATATTGACGTTCTTTCCTTGTAGCACTTGGGTTTTTAGTTTGTTTTTCTTAATCATGAAAAGGGCAATAAACTATTTTAAATTACTTCTTCAAAGTTGAAAGAATAAAAGATGTATTACCTACCCTGTACTACATGTTATAAATTGATTTATTTTGCTATGTTGAACTATGTCTCATTTAGTCATGACACCCTTTTAATAGAATGCTGCCAGGTTTAGCTTACTGCAGTTTCGTTGTTGATTTTTGCATGACTTTTATTCATGAACCTTAGTCTAACTTTGTATACTTATCTCTTTGCTTTGCATTTTCTTTATCTGAATTTCACATCAAAGTACTGTTACTTTTATATAACACATAGAAACTATATTTTATCTTATGAAGAAAAGATTGGGGACAGGCAAGGTTTGTGGCACAGACCTCTAATATCAGCTCCTTTGAAAGATAAGACAGGAGGAAAATATGATCAAGGCCTGCCTGAGCTATAGAGAAGATTCACGTCGAAGCTGGACGACTTAATCACAAACAGAAAAATAAAAATAAAGGGGTGGAGATACTGGTATGTAGCTCGGTGGTAGAGTGCTTGCTTAACAAGTCTGAAGCCCTATGTCCAATCTCTTGTATGAAACCAAACCAAACAAGCTGCCATAGTTCTACTGCTATGAAGAGAAACCATTACTGGAGAAATTTATGGAAGGAAGAGCTCATTGTGGCTTACACTTTCAGAGGGAGGGTGAGTCCAGTGCCATCATGACAGGGATTCTGGCAGCTGGCAGGCAGGCACAATGTAGGAGCAGTAGCTGAGCATTCGCATCCTGATCTATAAGTAGAAAGAGAAGAAAACAGAGAGGACATGGAAGCAAGACAGAGAGAGTGTGTGTGTGTGTGTGTGTGTGTGTGTGTGTGTGTGTGTGTGTGTGTGTGTGTGTGTGTGTGTGTGGAGAGAGAGAGAGAGAGAGAGAGAGAGAATGGATGAATGAATGAATGAATGAATGAATGAATGAGAGATAAGAGATTAGGAATGTCATGGGTATATGCCTATGGCATGGGCTTCTCAAACCTTAAAGCCCTTCCCCAGTGACACACCTCCTCCAATAAGGCCTAATCTTGGCTTCCTAATCGTTCCCAAACATTCCTACCAACTAGGGATCAAGTATTCAAAATATATAGATGTTTGCGGGGAAATACCATTCAAATAATCACATAAGCTAAGAAACTAGCTTCGAGAAAAGTTTGAGACACTGTTGAGTTCTTGGATAACCACTGGTGAAATAATCAAAAATAGAACATGTCATGGAATTTTGATTACTGACTCAGTGTTCTTATTTGTCTTTTATTATCTGTTGTTTCTTATTATATAATGATAAAATAGTATGTTGCACAGCATGAGAATTATGGGTTTTTGTTATTTACAGTATTTTAGTATTTCAGTTATTTTAGTATTTTCAGAGTTTCTGCTTCTTCCTGTGTTGGCTTTGACAGATTGCCCTCCCGTGGTGGCTTGAATAAGTATGTCTCCCATAGACTTATGTGTGTGAATATTTGGCCCACAGCGAGTGGCACTGTTAGAAGTATGGCCTTGTTGGAGGAAGCGTGCCACTGTGGGGGTGGGCTTGGAGGAAGCGTGCCACTGTGGGGGTGGGCTTGGAGGAAGCGTGCCACTGTGGGGGTGGGCTTGGAGGAAGCGTGCCACTGTGGGGGTGGGCTTGGAGGTCTTCTATGCTCAAGCTGTGCCCAATGTGGCACAGTCTACTCCAGCTGCCTACAGACCAAGATGTAGGACTCTCAGCTATGGCTCCAGCATCTCCCTGCATGCCACCATGCACATTTGTTGGAAATGTCATTACAGATTGAGGGTGATGGTACTTTGGCGTGTGTATACGTTAGAATACAACAGGCGTTTTAATATTATGACATTAAAAATGCTCCACATCTAACTCACAATCCTACAACTCAAGCAATTAGGGAAAGGTCTAGTAAGAGGTACTCACAGAACCAAAGGAGGATAGAAATATCTTAGAAATAGATTAAATGGTACTTCATTGACTTTAAGGTTTTAAAAAAAAATCAATGAAACAGGTATCACAGCTGAAAAAAAAAAACACTGTAATTTTAGAAAGGTTTGCTAAATTAGATCAGACTATGGATGTGTCAATTTCAAAATGGAGGGCAGGAAATATGTTTTATTGAGGAAGAGGTTTTTGCATCCCCCTCCCAAACAGGAGGAGGAGAAAAGCTATGTATTCTACCCAAACTGTTTAGAAATCAGATTTGACAAGGGAAGGCTTCCTGAAGATCTTAGGTACAGACCTACCAACAAAACAGGTATCTTATATTGCTTGTATCTGATCTTGCTACTTGGAAAAACTTAGAGACTGTCTGAGATGTGAAGGTCTTTGCATAGCCAATAAATCTTGTTGGATATAGAGTCCTCACAACTTTTTAGTACATGCCATCCTTTCACATGGCATGCATGGAGATTTATATTGCAATTTGGATTTTACAGTACAAACTAGTTTATAAAGAAAGACAGGTGTCTTTTCTAGTTCCATTCATTTGCCTGCAAATTTCAAGACTTCCTCGTTTTTTACCGCTGAATAGTATTCCATTGTGTAAATGTACCAGAGTTTTTTTTATCCATTCTTTGGTTGAGGGACATCTAGGTTGTTTCCAGATTCTGGCTATTAGGAATAAAGCTGCTATGAACATAGTTGAGCAAATTTCCTTGTTGTATGGTGGAACATCTTTTGGGCATATGCCCAGATCCAGAAAGATACGCATGGCATATACTCACTTATAAGTGGATATTAGGCCAACATAGATGCCTCCTGGGAGACTTCACCCAGCCAGGAATCAGGACGTATATTGCGACTCTCAGCTAGACTCCGGGCAAAGCACTGTGAGTTGTATGGAACAGTCAGGAGATGGCAGGACCTGGGCAGGAGGGTTGTCAGGAGCTCCACAAGGAGACTATCAAGGCTGGTGGAGCTGGATGTGGGAGGTCGGGGGTGAGTGCACAAACTGATGCACCAACCAAGAATGTTGCAAGCAGAGAACCGAGACCCCATGTTCCTATGTAGCTGATGAAGAGCTCATTCTGCACGTGGGCAAGGAGGAGAGAAAGCAGGACTGCCTCTGACAGGAATTCTGGGGCCTGAAATTTGATCTCTGCTCCTTGGCAGAGAGGCCCTGTGGGAACACTGAGGAAGAGGATATAGGCTATCCAGATGTGACCTGACAGCCTGTTATCAGACAGTTGGGGAGGAGGACCCACCTGACAGAGGTCTAAGGGAGGGGAATAGGATGGAAGAGGAATGGAGGGAGGGTAGGAAGAGGAAGATGAGAGTGAGAGAATTACAATCAGGATGTAATGTGAATAAATTATAATAAAGTAAAAAATCTGTGGAAGGGAAAAAAAAAAGAAAAGAAATACAGAAGCCTTTCACCTGCTCAAATAAAGAGGAGAGAATCATCTTTGACTGATATGTGTGTACTGTATACTCCATACTTATGTTAATTTCAGAACTGTCTATTATTTGGGAAAGCTTATATGTTTTACAGAACAAAAGGACCAAACACCAGTGAAGCTGGAGCAGATCTGACAAGATTCATTCTGGGGGATTCTGAGATGCTGACACATTTATTCCAGTATCCAGCTTGATCTGGCCTCAGACTGCTTCATTTGCTGTTGCGTTAAAGTTTACTTCCAGGACAGCTTCAAAGAGAGCTGCTGATCCCAATTGGCCCAGCCTTTCAGACTGTTCCAGTCAAAACTTTATTTGGACCTAATTTTCAAAGCATTTAGAGAATACACAACAAATGCTACTGCTAGATTTCTTAATCATCTTCCCAATTTTCTTGCCTCTCCCCAAAAGGAATACGATGCCACAAATCAGCAGAAATCAATTATAAGAGAATGTCGTCCCATTCTCTTAAAGTGTGGTGAGTAGGTTTTTGTCATCCTATTGGATGATGGATGCTTATCATTGAAAGGGTCTGGTTATGGGCTAGTAACTAGTTTTGATCAGGCGGAAAAAACAAGATATAGAAACTTGGACTCAGGGATTTCTCTTTTTCCTTTTTTCATCTATCCTACTTTCCTTCTTAGGTAAATAGGAAAAGGGTTAAGAAGAAAAAGGGGGTGTATAGGAACACATACAAAATAATTGGGATAAAAGGACAGATTACTGAATATACTCTTCGACTAAAAGCTATTGTTATTCTCAAGTATTCTAATCTTGATATGGATTTTCATATATTGATATAGGTTTAAGGTCTCATTGGTTTAGATTCTTGTATATTGATACAATTTTAAAGTTATTTTTGATACACATAATGTGTGTTTCAACTCGTGCAAGGTATTGTACCTATGCAATGTATTTAAAAATGCAATGTGAAATTCTAGTCCTTTTATTTTTATATTATAAGCTTTTTATTGAACTGGCACCCAAGAAAAACCTGCCTGGTTCTAGATACCTATATATTCCAACATTTCTATCAAAGCTTTACTCTAAAACAGTAACCTCACCAAATTGCTGAAAACCATCTTCAAACAGGCCTCAATGTGCCCTTGTGCTCCATTCCTAAATAATGCCTGCCATACTTGTATGGCAGGACTTCTCAGTAATTAGTGGTGATGAATTTTTGCTGTGAGAATGAAGCTGTCCTGTGCACTATGGGATGTTTTCCAGTGTCCTTGTCTTCTGTCCACAAGATGTGCGTAGCCTGCCGCTACCACTTCCTGCCCTATCTTTTGCAAGCACTACTGTAAGCATAAGCAGTAAAGAACGAAAGCCAAGTGGGAAGCCACAGGGAAGTTTGACATGTATGCCTCTGCAGCACCTCACTGGCACCAGGTGTGACTGATCAGGAAGTATTTAATCACATGAGCAATGGTGGCGTCATAGTAGGGCATCTTTTATATAACTAAACTGAGAAAAATGGAAATTCTAGTCCTTTTAAAAGTTAGTATTACAAACTGCTTAGGATAATTAAGTAATGCAGATAACAGTCAGACAAGCAAAGTCATGGTTCCATAGCATACTAGTCTAGTTTATCACAGAAATATACATCCTAAGTTGAATAGATAGTAAATAGAAACAAGCAAAGTTTGCCTATTCAGATTTAGCAGAGGATAAATAGATAAATAGATAAATAGATAGATAGATAGATAGATAGATAGATAGATAGATAGATAGATAGATAATGACACATACTATGGAAATGTATATAGATAGATAAATGGACTTCAAACAACTCTAAGACCTCCAGAATATGGCATTTAAATGCTGTATTAAGGTAATATTTCCTTATCAAGTCTCTGATGGACTTGATTAAATAGCTTAGTCTAACATTTAGGCTTAAATAATTTGGTGTTTAGAAAATGTTTTAGATGGATATTTTAGATCTAAATTGAATTTTTGGGTTGTTAAATACAAGATATAAGAGAAAATAATTTAGGTTCAAAACTCTGAACTCACTAAGATAAAGAAGAGAGTAGAGTACTTTCTCTTAAGTTGCCAAATTCAAATGGAGTAGACATTGTGAATGCATTATTACATGATAGTTTTCATCATTGTTTCATATTTGTTCATCCTGTATATAGTTCATTATTGTAAAAGAAAGTCCCTTTTTACTTAGACAAAAAGGAGGAATTGTTGGGGTCGGTCCGATGATATGTATTCTAATGCTTATTACTGGCTCTCAAGATCTGATTGCTGCCCAGATGATTACATCCTCACATAGCCAAGACTTTTTTCTACCTTGTTCTACCTTATTTAAAGTTGATTGGGTAATAAAGCTACTGAAGCCTGTCTCTGGGCAGAAGACAAGTCTGCAGAGCTTAGGTCCCCGGACTGGTGGTCTCAGAGGCACAACAGGGCCAGAAGAAGAGGGAACAGGAGAGAAGGAAGTCACCATGAGGCAGTGTGCACTGTGGGCACATGGCCATGAGGGTTGGCCTGGTACAAGTAGCCAAGACAGCAATGGTCAAAGCGAGTAATATTGTGTATGTAGCTAAAAAATAGCTTAGAGGGTTGATACTTGCCAAGTTACTGTGCTTTAAAGCTTTTTTAAGTCCAAGGGGTCTCTGCTCCATTATTTGTGGACTAGGTGAGTATAGAAGCCACTAAAAGTCTAAGAGTCTAATCCAGCTTTTACAACCCAGTTCTTTCAGCTCTTTTTCCCTGACATAAGAATTTACAAACATTTTAAGAAAAACTACGCAAGATATTTTGACCGTGTTTTCCCTCTCCAAACTTAACCATCTCTATATTTAAATCTATCTAAAACAAAATTTAAAAAGAACAAAAAAATCGAAACAAACAACAAAACCTAATAACATACACACACAAACCATGCTGTTTGTTTTGTGTTAAGTAACTACTCCTAGACATGGGGCCTGCCCTGGAGTGTGGTTGATATACTCAGTGACACCCCATTGGATAAAACTGTTCTTTCTCTTTTCAGAAGGTATCAATCAAAAACAGTTTCTTGGCTAGGAATGTAATAGTATGCTCATGTCTCCTTTTCAATATCTTGATATTGTCTGTCTTAAAACGTTACAGATGTTGTGTTTGCTGCCATGTTCAGTATGGATTCATATGTGTATCAATCCTGTTGTGTCTGGAAGACAGTCAAAATAGCCATCAACTAATACATGGGTAATAAAGTGTAGAACATTTTCATAACAGAATTTTACTCAACTATTAAGAAAAATCAAGTTATGAGTTTACAGGTAAATAGATGAAGCTAGAAACAGTTGTGGGTGACGTACCCCAAACACAAACAGACAAATAAGGCAGGTTTTCTCTCATGTGTCAATATTAGCTTTTATGCCTTAGATACATGTGCTTCAATCTGAATAACCACAAGAGTTAAGTAGCTAATAAGAGACCAAAGTCATCTACCAGGGATGGGGGAATAGTATATGACGCTAAGGGGAGACAAAGGGAAAACACAAGTAGGAGGAATAATTGAAAAAAGTGACTGGGGGACTGGGTAAAGGAGGGAGGGTGAAAAGGATCAGCTAACAATAAACATTTTCTTTTTCTTAAAGATAAAATAATCTTTTTATTAGAAACATAATGGATGTTATTATTATCGCATTTTTCTTTCTTTATTGAAATAATTTATTCAGATTACATCCCAATTGTTATCCCCTCACTTGTATCTTTCTGTTTCTCCCCCCTCCATCTTTTGCCCTATTCCTTTCCCCTAGACCTCTGACAGAAGGGGACCTCCTTCACCATATGATCACAGCCTATTCCTCCCCCAAAAACCACTGCCATTTCCTCTGTGGTCCGTAGGCCTCCCTACAGTGGAAGAGGTCAAATTGGAGGCACCAGAGTTCATGTCATAGGCAGTCCTCATTCTCCCCACACTGTGGAGACCAAGCTGTCCATTGGCTAGATCTGAACCATGGGGTCTAGGTTTACTGCATGCATTGACCTCAGCAGTATATAATCACATTCCTCCCTCCCTCCCATTTTCCTCTTACTCCCCTCTCATATGACTGTGACCTATGGGGACCTCCTCCCCCTGTATATGCTCATAGGGTATCAAGTCTCTTCTCTGTAGCCTGATATCCTACCCCTGAGTGCCACCAGGCCTTCCCATCCAGGGAATTGGTCAAATATGGGGCACCAGAGTTCATGTGAGAGTCAGTCTCCACTCTCTACTCAACTGTGGAGAATGTCCTGTCCATTGTCTCAATCTGGGTAGGGGTTTGAAGTTTACTGCATGGATTGTCCTTGGCTGGTGCCTTAGTTTGAGCAAAACCCCTGGGCCCAGATCCACCCATCATAATATTCTTCTTGTAGGTTTCTAGGACCCTCTGGATCCTTCTATTTTCCCATTCTCCCATGCTTCTCTCACTTGGAGTCCCAATAGGATGTCCTCCCCTCTGATCCACTTTCTTGGTAAGTGAAGACTTTCATGGGACATACTCCTTGGGCTAGTGTCCAGATATAAGTGAGTATATACCATTTGACTCTTTCTGCTTCTGGGTGAACTCACTCATTATGGTCATTTCTAGTTCAATCCATTTGTCCACAAATTTCGGGAATTCCTTGTTTTTAATAGCTGAGTAGTATTCCATAGTGTAAATGTACCACAGTTTCTTTATCCATTCTTCTACTGAGGGACACTTAGGCTGTTTCCATGTTCTAGCTATTATGAATAAGGCTGCTGTGAACATGGTTGAGCAAATGTTCCTAGTGGCCTTATTCATAATAGCCAGAACATGGAGACAGCCTAGGTGTCCCTCAGTAAAAGAATGGATAAAGAAACCATGGTACATTACAATATGGAGTACTAGTCAACTATTAAAAACAATAAACATTTTCTGAAAAACAAATATGGAAACCCACTACTCTAGGAAATTCCTTATTTGGATACACATCTGAAAAGAATTTAAATGCAATCACCATACAATGAAGGAGAGAGAGAATGCTCCAACTAGACCTAACTATAACTTCCAGTGCTAGGAATACATTTCATCTCTTAGATTCATTGCTAAAAGGAAGTCATGAGACTCATCCCCAAATATTATAGGCAATTGCCGAGACTATAGGTTGTTCTCCAAAGTTTGATGGTAAGGCCTTAATGCTGAAGGCAACATTTGCTTATGTCATCAAACATGGAGAAGTTGAGCTAGTGCCTTACTAGATGCCTTATCCCAAATGACTAGTGCTCATGGTGCTGAAAAAGGTTTTGCAAGCTCCTGGGAGAAGAGTGCCACCTATGAGCTTCCACAATGACCTGCCTTCACAATATTTCTTTTATTTATTTGTTTTTATGTTTAGATTATAATTTAAATATGAAATTTCCCTTCAACATCCTCCAGCCAAAACCACCCATATATCCCTTCTCATCCTTCTTTATAGTCTTAGCCTCTTTTCCCACTAATTATTATTGCATGCACGTATGTATATATGTATACATGTATATATTCCTAAATATAACCTAATCAGTCTACATAATGTTTCTTGTATGTATGTTTTCAGGGATGACTATTTGGCACTAGAAAACCAGTTGGTTTTCTCCTCCCTGTAGAATATCCCACTTGCAGCTTTCCTTACTTGCTTATATTCTTTCCTATATGTGCCTATAGGGTTAAGGCCTCATGGGCTTTTCTCTGTCCAGTTTGGTAAGTTCATTAATGACACCCATGTTTAGCACACATTTGGGCAGTCATGTTGATAATACATTTTGCGTTTAGCTTCTGAAATTATGAGAAGATATAATCGCAAAATCCCTGATCTCTTGCTATACTATTTCCACCTCTATTTCTGACCTCCAAATCCTCCAAACACCACTCTTTTTCTCTCTCAAATTCATGGCTTCTATGTTTATTAAGTGCTGTTATATATGACATGTGTGGTGTGTGTGTGTGTGTGTGTGTGTGTGTGTGTGTGTGTGTGTGTGTGTGTTCATTTCTAAATACAATCTACTCAGTCTGAATAACGTCATTGTGTTATATGTTTTTAGGGTTGACATCTGATAGTGGATAACCAACTAGTGTGCTTTTCAGTGGGAAAGACTATTTCCCCATTTCCAACATTCCTCAGTTGTCTGTAGCTCTCTGTGTAGTTGAGGTTTCATTATGTTTCCCCTATCCGTAGTAGCATGTATATTTTTGCTATCTTTTTTGTGTCATGTTTAAGTAACAATGTTGGTGAGTCTTTACATGTGTAGCCTATTTATAGGACACAAGAAACTTCCTGTTCCTCTGGCTCATGCAGCCTTTCTGCTCCCACCTACTCTGCAAGGAACTCTGTGCTTTAGGTGGAAGAGTTGTTGGTTGTAGTGTCATTCAAGCTTCCAAAGGAAAGAAGCAACCAAAAATCATACTCAGATGTGATGCCATTGAACCATAGCAATAAATAACATGCCATGATAATCCTAAAGCTGCTGTGGTCTAATTTATATATTAGTGATAATGAACAGCTCTGTGATTGGACTTATGTTGCTTTCAGCAAGAGGGAAATCATGTCTTGTACTGGAAACCCACCTTACGACCCAGGGCTAGTTAAGTCTTGGAGGAGAACTTCTAACTGCCTCTTTACTGAGCCAGCATAATCCCTATCTACATTGTAAACATTTCACCTTAGCCTCAGATAAGAGTAGTCCTCACCCAACATTAGGAAAACTTCTCTTTGCAACATACAGAGACCATTACAGAAAACCACAGCCAATCAAACTGCAGAACTCTAAAGACCACTTCCAACTGACCACCCACAGCCATTACATTTAATTACCTGAGTATTACCCTTTGAACAAAACTGTCCAAAGGTAAGGTCTTGCTATGAGTGGTCTCTTTATTCAAGCACATGAATATTCCAGCACTCCTTTTATGGAATTACTTTTCAGTATCTTGAAATATTCTTCCAAACATTGTCACTGATTTCATAAGGAGAGTAAGTCTATTAAATATCCGTTCCATTCCATATACAATTCTGGGGTTTGGGCAAACCAACAACTGAAATGTTTCTCAACCCTAATAAATCAACTGGAAATTATACTCAATTCATGTTCCCACTAAGTAAATTTGAGGTGAAGCCCAAGGTTCTGCTTTTTTACTACATCCTTTGATGCTGTAGTTGTTTCTGTCCACAGCACACATGGCGTGGTGAGCTCTGAATGATAAACATAATGAGATAGTGATAGTAAATTCAGTGTTATTTAGCACAACTTCCAAGTGCAACAGTCAGGATTATTCAACTTCTGTTAAAGACATGCTAGATGTGATGTTAGAAGAACAAGTATCAGTATTGATAAAACCTGCTTCTACCTTGTTAATTCTAATAGATTAAACGGTACTGTGAGCCCGGTTATCTCTTAGCCAATTAAGATAAGCACTGAACTTGTCTTTCTAGCATATTTATTGAGATTAAAAACATTGATGTATTCTATGATAAATCCTGGCCTATGATAAATCAATTATATGATTCATTCTAAGAGAATTCCAAAATAAATACCAGAAAAGCATATTCTGAAAAATGCAACTGCCAGCCTTCCCCCTCATAAAAGACGTACCTGTGTTAATGAGTGGTGGTCACACAGTTTTGCCTAAGAATTTGAAAAGAAATAATCTCTTCCACCATTATCAGTCAGCAGTATGGCAAGTCTTCACCAAGCCAAGCCATTAAATACAGCAGATTTTATCCTCTAAATAATAACCTATTCTGTCTCAACCAGTTCTTCTCCACTGTCATTGCCTTAGCTTAAGCACTGGAGATCTTTTCCGTTGCCAGTTTTTCTCCTTCAGTTTAGCACCAAGCACTGTTACCTCACTGGTCCATTTCATTCCCACCTTAAAATCTCTATGACATGAACTTCATCAATTCAATGGCAAAGGAAAGCACATGAACATTTCATGGATAGGACAACCGACCAATTTGCTCACATCCCATACCTAAATCCAGTGCAGCCTTTTTGATACCTAGATTAGGACCCATTTCTTGGAGACTCACTCTTGCTGTAAAATTACCTCTGTTTGCTTCTTGTCCCTTAAGCTTTTACCTACAAAACTATAATGAATTGCTTTCTACAACTTACCTTCCCACTTTGTGAGAAACTCATTTGTGTTACAGACACAAATGACTCAGAAGCCACTGACTTGATAATGCTTTGGTGGCCATTGGCTGTCCAGGAGTCTAGCTCCCCTGAGCTGTTTTTCTTGTGGAAGGGAAAAGGTCCTGTCATCTTCAAGAGCCTCACATGCACACACATGTCCCCAGGATCACCAAAGCTACCTCTCCTCTTTTCTCCAACCTTGGTAAATTGACCATTAGAGGAAATTGGAATAAGATACATTTTTAAAAACCTATTTATCACGCATTAGGTTTTAACGTATTATGTTTTTTTAATTTATTTTTTATGATTTATTCACATTACATCCCAATTTGTACCACATCGCTTGTATTCTCCCATTCCCTCTCTTCCCCACCCCCCTTCCGTTCCTGACTCCTCTGTCAAAGGGAGCCCACATCCCTTATTATCAGACCCCAGCCTATCATGTATCATTGAGGTTGCTGGCATCCTCTTCCTTGATCATCCTTCCAAGGGGAAAGGAATCAAAAGCTGATACCAGAGTCTATGTCAGAGGTAGCCCCTGCTCCCCTTACTGGGGGAACCATGTGGAAAATGAACTGTCTATCTGTTATATCTGAACAGGAGGTCTAGCTTCTCTCAATGGTTGTCCTTGATTGATATATCAGTGTCTGCAGACCACCCTAGGTTCATATTTTTTTTGCTTTGGTGGTCTCTTTTTGGAGTTCAAGTTCTCTCTGTGTCTTTCTATCCCCCACCACTCTTCCGTAGGACACCCTGTGCTGTGCCCAGAGTTTGGCTGTGAGACTTAGGATCTCTTTTGATGCCCTGCTGGGTGTAGTCTTTTAGAAGACCTCTACGTTGGGCTCCTTTCTTATCCCCTCTCTTCAACTGCTTCTGGTGTCTATTACATTGTCCATTCTTAATGAAAATCATGCATCCTCCCTAAGGTTCTCCTTGCTTGTTGCCTCTTTAGGTCTGTGGACTATAGTATGGTTATCCTTTATTTTATGGCTAATATCCACTTATAAGTGAGTATATACCAGACCATGCGTGTCTTTCTGAGTGTGGGCGACCTCACTCAGAATTATCTTTTCTAGTTCCATCTATTTGCCTACAAATTTCATGATTTCCTTGTATTTAATAGCTGCATAGTATTCCATTGTGTAAATGTACCACAATTTTTATATCCACACATCAGCTGAAGGACACCTAGGTTGTTCCAGATTCTAGCTATTACAAGTAAAGCTGCTATGAACATAATTAAGCAAATGTCCTTGTTGTATGGTGGAACGTCTTTTGGTTATATGCCCAGGAGTGGTATGGCTGGCTCATGAGGTAAAGTTATTTGCAGTTTTCTGAGAAAGTGCCAGATTGATTTCCAAAGTGATTGTAAAACTTTGCATTCCCACTAGCAATGGGGGAGTATTATCTTTTCTCCACATCCTCTCCAGCATGTGTTATCACTTGAGTTTTTTTTTTTTCTTAGCCATTCTGACAGGTGTACAATGAATTCTCAATGTTGTTTTGATTTGTATTTCCCTGATGACTAAAGAAATTGAACATTTCTTTAAGTGCCTCTTGGCCATTCAAGATTCCTATGTTGAGAATTCTCTTATTAGCTCTGTGTCCCAATTTTTAATTGGATTATTTTGGTTTGTTGTTGCTTAGTTTATTGAGTTCTTTATATATTTTGGGTATAAGCCCTCTGTCAGATGTAAGATTGGTGAAGATCTTTTTCCAGTCTATAACTGTCACTTTGTTCTGTTAACAGTGTCCTTTGCTTTACAGAAGTGTTGCATATGGTCCCATTTATTAGTTGTTGATCTAAGAGCCTGAGGTTTTGGTATTCTGTTCAGAAAGTTATCTCCAATGCCAATGAGTTCAAGGTTTTTCATCACTTTTTTAAAGAAATAGATTTAGTTTATCTGGTTTTATATTGAGGTCTTTAATCCATTTTGACTTTAATTTTGTGCAGGGTGATAAATATGGATATATTCACATTTTCTTTTCTTTTTTTTTTATTAATTTATTCTTGTTACATCTCAATGTTTATCCCATCCCTTGTATCCTCCCATTCCTCCCCCCCCCCATTTCCCCATTATTCCCCTCCCCTATGACTGTTCCTGAGGGGGATTACCTCCCCCTATATATTCTCATAGGGTATCAAGTCTCTTCTTGGCTACCTGCTGTCCTTCCTCTGAGTGCCACCAGGTCTCCCCCTCCAGGGGACATGGTCAAATGTGAGGCACCATAGTACATGAGAAAGTCATATCACACTCTCCACTCAACTGTGGAGAATATTCTGACCATTGGCTAGATCTGGGAAGGGGTTTAAAGTTTACCTCCTGTATTGTCCATGGTTGGTGCCTTAGTTTGAGCGGGACCCCTGGGCCCAAATCTGCCTATCATATTGTTCTACTTGTAGATTTCTAGGACCCTCTGTATCCTTTTATTTTGCTATTCTCCCATGCGTCTCTCAATTTAGAGTCCCAATAGGATGCCTTCCCCTCTGTCCCAGTTTCCTGGTAAGTGAAGGCTTTCGTGGGCCATGCCCCTTGGGCTAGTATGCAGATATAAGTGAGTATATACCATTTGATTCTTTCTGCTTCTGGGTTAACTCACTCATTATGATCATTTCTAGCTCAATCCATTTATCCACAAATTTCAGGAATTCCTTGTTTTTAATAGCTGAGTAGTATTCCATAGTGTATATGTACCACAGTTTCTTTATCCACTCTTCTACTGAGGGACACTTAGGCTGTTTCCATGTTCTGGCTATTATGAATAAGGCTGCTATGAACATGGTTGAGCAAATTTTCTTGTGTGCTGGAGCATCTTCTGGGTATATTCCAAGGAGTGGAATAGCTGGGTCTTGAGGAAGCCCTATTCCCATTTTTCTGAGATAGCACCAGATAGATTTCCAAAGTGGCTGTACTAGTTTGCATTCCCACCAGCAATGAAGGAGTGTTCCTCTCTCCCCACATCCTCACCAGCATGTGGTGTCGCTTGAGTTTTTGATCTTAGCCATTCTGATGCATGTAAGATGGAATCTCAGAGTTGTTTTGATTTGCATTTCCCTGATGACTAAGGAGGTTGAGCATTTCTTTAAGTGTTTCTCAGCCATTTGATATTCCTCTGTTGAGAATTCTCTGTAGATAGCCAGTTACACCAGCACCATTTGTTGAAGGTGGATTCTTTTATTCATTGTATGATTTTGGCTTTTTTGTCAAAATTCAAGTGTCCACAGGTGTGTGGGTTTATTTCTGGGTCTTGGATTTGATTACATAGATCAAACATCCTGTTTCTATACCAATACCATGCAGTTTTTATTACTGTTGCTCTATAGTACAGCTTGAGATCCGGGGTGAAGTTTCCTTGGAAGATCTTTTATTGTACAGAATTGTTTTAGGAACTCAGGGTTTTTGCTTTTCCATATGAAGTTAAGAATTGATCTTTCAAGGTTTGTAAAGAATTGTGTAGGCATTTTGATAAAGATCGCATTGAATCTGTAGATTGCTTTTGGTAAGATGGCTATTTTTACTGTGTTGATCCTCCCAATCCATGAGCATGGGAGATCTTTCCATTTTGATATTGTCTTCAATTTCTTTCTTCAAAGACTGCAAGAGTTTTTCATACAAGTCTTTTACTTGCTTGGTTAGAGTTACACCAAGATGCTTTAAATCATTTGTTCCTAATAGTAAGAGTGTAGTTTTCCTAATTTCTTTCCCACTCCACTTTTCATTTGTATGCAGGAGGATTACTGAATCTTTTTTTTTAAATTAATCTTGTATCCTGCCATTTTGCTGAAGTTGTTTATCAGCTGTAGGAGTTCTCTAGTTGAATTTTGGGAGTCACGTATGTACACTATCATGTTGTCTGCAAGTAGTGATACTTTGACTTCTTCTTTTCCAGTATGGATCC
This sequence comes from Acomys russatus, assembly GCF_903995435.1. NCBI lineage: Eukaryota > Metazoa > Chordata > Mammalia > Rodentia > Muridae > Acomys > Acomys russatus. The sequence continues at coordinate 23,475,214 of NC_067144.1, read as the reverse complement.
ACTCGATCTGCTTTTGTTGCCTTATTGCTCTACCTAGAATTTCTTGTACTATATTGAAGAGATATGAAGAGAGAGGACAGCCTTGTCTAGTTCCTGGTTGTAGTTGAACTGATTTGAGTTTCTCTACACTTAAGTTGACGTCGGCTATAGCCTTGATGGATATAGTATTTATTATGTTTAGGTATGTGCCTTGTACCCCTGGTCTCTTCAGATCTTTAAACATGAATGGGTTTTGGATATTGACAAATGCTTTTTCAGCATCTAAGGAGATAATAATGCTGTTTTGTTTTTTCTTTCAGTTTGTTTATATAGTCTATTACATTGACGGATTTCCGTGTATTGAATCACTCCTGCATGCCTAGTATGAAGCTTATTTGATCATTGTCAATGGTATTTTTAATGTGTTGTTGGATTCTGCTCATGAATATTTCATTGAGTTTATTTGCATCAATGTTCATAAGAGAAATTGGTCTGAAATTTTCTTTCTTTGTTGGGTCTTTGTGTGGCTTAGGTATCAAGGTGACTGTGGTCTCATAGAATGAGTTTGGTAATGTTCCTTCCATTTCTAGTTTGTGGAATAGTTAGAAGAGTATTGGTATTAACACTTCTGGGTCTTGGATTTGATTACATAGATCAAACATCCTGTTTCTATACCAATACCATGCAGTTTTTATTACTGTTGCTCTATAGTACAGTTGAAGGTCTGGTAGAATTCTGAGCTAAAACCCTCCAGTCCTGGCCTTTTATTGGTTGGGAGACTTTTGATGACTGCTTTTATTTCCTTAGTGGATATAGGACTGCTTAAACTGTTTACCTGATCTTGATTCAATTTTATTTTTTTAAATTTTTTATTAATTTATTCATATTACATCTCGATTGTTAGCCCTTCCCCTGTTTCCTCCCATTCTTCCCTCCCTCCCACTTCCTCCCTTCTCCCCTCCCCTATGTCTCTGATTGAGGGAAACCTCCTCCCCCTATATATGCTCTTAGAATATCGAGTCTCTTCTTGGCAACTTGCTATCCTTCCTCTGAGTGCTGCCAGGCCTCCCCATCCAGGGGACGTGGTCAGAAAAGGGGCACCAGAGTTCGTGAGAGAGTCAGATCTCACTCTCCACTCAACAGTGGAGAATATCAAGTTCATCGGCTAGGTCTTGGTAGGAGTTCGAAGCTTACTGCCTATATTCTCCTTGGCTGGTGCCTTAGTTTGAGGGGGACCCCAGGACCCAGATATGCCTGTCATAAAGTTCTTCTTGTAGGTTTCCAGGACCCTGTGGGTCCTACTATTTCCCCATTCTTCCATGCTACTCTCGCCTAAAGTCTCAATAGGATGTCCTCTCTGCTGACCCACTTTCTTGGTAAGTAAAGTTTATCATGGTACGTATCCCTTGGACTAGTGTTTTGATATAAGTGAGTATATACCATTTGTCTCTTTTTGCTTCTGGGTGAACTCACTCATTATGATAATTTCTAGATCAATCCATTTGTCCACAAATTTTGGGAATTCCTTGTTAACAGCCTAAGTGTCCCTCAGTAGAAGAATGGACTAAGAAACTGTGGTACATTTACACTATTGATTCAATTTTAGTAATTGAATTTATCAAGAAAATCATCCATATCCTTTAGATTTTCTAATTTTGTGTAAAATAGGCCTTTGAAGTAAGACCTAATGATTCTTTGGATTTCCTCAGTACCTGTTTTTATGTCTCTCTTTTCATTTCTGAATTTGTGGATTTGGATAGTGTTTCCCTGCCTTTAGTAAGTTTGGCTAAGAATTTGTCTCTTTTTTATTTTCTCAAAGAACCAACTCATGGTTTCCTTAAATTCTTTGCATTTTTCTCTTTGTTTCTAATTTATTGATTTCAGCACTGAGTTGCATTATTTCCAGCTGTCTACTACTCTTAGATTCATCTGTTTTTATTTTTTTCTAGAGCTTTTAAGTGTGCTGTTAAGTTGTTTGTGTAAGATGTTTCCAATCTCTTTATGAAGGTCTTAGTGCTATGAACTTTCCTTTTAGCACTGCTTTCATTGTGCCGCATAAGTTTGGGTATATTTTACCTTCATTTTTGTTGAATTTTAGGAAATCCTTAATTGTTTTCTTTAATTTTTCCCTGACCAGTTGTCATTACGTAGAGAGCTGTTCAGTTTCCATGTGCATGTAGACTTTTTTTTATTTCTGTTTTTGTTGAGTTCCAGATTTAATCTATGGTGGTCTGATAGAATACAAGGTATTATTTCAATCTTATTATATCTTTTGAGGCTTGCTTTGTCACCTAGTATATGATAAATTTTGGAGAAGGTTCAGTGAGGTGCTAAGAAGAAGGTATAAACTTTTGTGTTTGGGTTAAAAGTTCTGCAGATACCTGTTAGGTCCATTTGACTCATGACATCTCTTAGAGGCATTATTTTTTAATATATTTTATTAATTTATTCATAATACATCTAAATTGTTAACCCATCTCTTGTATCCTCCCATTCTTCCCTCCCTCCTATTTTCCCCTTACTCCCCTCCCCTACGATTGTGACTGAGGGGGACCACTTCCCCCTGTATATGCTCATAGGATATCAAGTCTCTTCTTGGTAGCCTGCTATCCTTCCTCTGAGTGCCACCAGGTCTCCCTATCTAGGGGACGTGGTCAAATATGGGGCACCAGAGTTCGTGTGAAAGTCAGTCCCCACTTTACACTCTGTGAAGAATGTCCTGTCCATTGGCTAGATCTGGGTAAGGGTTCGAAGTTTACTGCACGTATTGACCTTAGTGTCATTATTTCTCAGTTTAGTTTCTGGTTTGTTGACCTGCTCTTTGGTGAAAGTGGGATTTTTAAGTCTCCCACTGTTAATGTGTAGGGATTGGTATATGGTTTAAACTTTATTAATGTTTCTTTTACAAATGTGTGTGCCCTTGTATTCGGGGCATAGATGTTCAGAATTGCAATGTCATTGTGGTTGGATTTTCCTTTGGTGAGTATGGAGTATCCTTTCTCATCTCTTTTGATTACATTTGGTTGAAAGTATCTTATTAGATGTCAAAATGGCTTCTCCAGCTTATTTATTGAGTCTGTTTGCGGGTAAAACATTCTTCCAGTCCTTTATTATCAGATTATATCTATCTTTTTGTGGAGGTGTATTTCTTGAATGTAGCAGAATGTTTGGTCCTGTTTATGTGTCCAGTCTGTTACTCTTTATCTTTTTATTGGAGAATTGGGTGCATTGATGTTGAGAGAGATTAACAATCTCTAACTGTTATATCCTTTTATTTTGATGCTGGCTATGGTAGTATATTTGTGTGCCTGTCTAATTTTGGCTTTGTTGAAGTGATGTTATTTGTTTAATGGATGTAGCTAGCCTCCTTGGGTTGTAGTTTTCCTCGTAGTATCTTCTGTAGGGCTGGATTTGTGGATAGATACTGTTAAAAAGTTTTTTGTCATTGAATATCTTGTTTTCTGCATCTATGGTGATTGAAAGTTCTGTTAGGTATAGTAGTCTCGAGTTGCATCTGTGGCTTCTTATGGTTTGCAAGATCTCTGCCCAGGCCCTTCTGGCTTTTGTATTCGCTGCTAAAAAGTCAGGTGTGATTCTGATAAGTCTGATATGTTACTTGGCCTTTTTGTCTTGCAGCTTTTAGGGTTTTTTTCTTTGTTCTGTACATTTAATGTTTTGGTTGTTATATAGCAGGAGAATTTTCTTTTCTTGGCTAATCTATTTGGTGCTCTGTAGGCCTCCGGTATGTTTATAGGCATCTCTTTCTTTAAGTTGGGGGAACTTTCTCCTATGATTTTGTTGAAAATATTTCCTGGGCCTTAGATCCAGGAATCTTCTCTTTCCTCAATTCCTATTATTCTTTAGTTTTGCCTTTTCATCGTGTCCTTGATTTTGTTTTGTTTCAGGATTAATATTTTCCTTGATAGGCTTTCTTTCTGTGACCCTGCTGGTCCTGAAAATCACTATGTATTCCAGGCTAACTTTGATTCAGAGGCCTGGATTTGCCTCTGGAGTGCTGGGTTTAAAGGTGTGTGCTACCACACCTGGCTTTCATTTTGAAATTCTAATTGTCTCAACTTTTCCTCACTAGCATCATTAGCAAAAATATCTTTTAGAAATTCAAATATGCTTGTAACAACTTCAGACATTGGAACTGCAATGCTAAAAGCATCACACTTTCCCCTAGAGAAGAAACACTTCTACGTGCTACAAAGATAAATAAGGGCATTGATACAATTCTGATGGACAGAAGAGAGATGATACAATCAGATATTCAAGGGAAACTGTGTTCTCTAGGTGGTCTCACACTTTATCAATTCTCACAATAAATGAGTACTTTTATTACCTTTACCCAACCTTCCTTTGCAGTGTCTTCCCTATGTTCCTTTCCAATGACTAACCAATACTTACTTTGCATTCCAGGCACTTGCTCCTAATGTCAGAATAGTGGGAATAATGTGGATATCGTGCCCTAAAATCTTCACTGTCCTAAAGAAGAATAACAAATTAAGTAGCATTTTATAAGCATTGCCATTGGATACAAAGCCACCTATTTCCCTTTCAAGCTGGGTCAGGCATTTCTAAACAGGAGCCACATTGAGGTACCCTTGATTAATAGGCACTACCAGACAGTACATCCCAGAGAACATCACCTACTTTCATTCTGGGTTTTCATTAATGGAATGCTAACACAACCTGGAATATCTTCATAATGGATGGCTCCAAACTTGTGTCCCAGCAAATAGGTAGTTAGGGGCTAGGAATGAGTCATGTCCTCTGCACTACAGATGTGACATGTTTCTGAAATTCTAAAATGCATCTTAGGGGATTTTATTTTCTCAGGGAAACATTCTTTAGGTAAAGCTTAGTCTAATCATAATTGTACAGATGAAAAGAAAAGTTAAAGATGATTCAGTGTGCTGGTAATTTCACTAAAGTATCCATATCATATGAGCACAAACATTTTAAGAAAACTGTTCATTGGACCCTTTTAGGGTTTTAAATTTTTTCATTTATTAAAAATATATTTTATAAAATATATCTCACTATGATTTTCCCTTTTCCCTGCCTCTACTCCTCCCAGCATCTCCTCATCTTCCTTTTCATCCTCATCCTCCTCCCTTTCTTGCTGTCATTAGTAAGCAAACAGACTTCTAAGAGATAATAATTAATATATATTTATATTACATAATCTATGTTATATAAACATACATGCTATATTATATTTTAATATATATTAAGATAAAACAAAACGTAACACATAAGAATTTGTTTTTATTCATAAAAGCAAACAGAAGGAAAAAGCTCAGGAGAAGTTAATAGTGACAGAGAACCACGCATTTGCATAATCAGGAATCCCATATATATATATATATAAAACTGGAAGTCATACTATATACACAAAGACCCTGGTACCAATTCATGCAGGCTGCCACAGTTCTCTGTAAGTTCACATGAGCTGAGATCATGTTGACTTAGAGCTTCTTGTTTTCTTGGTGTCCTCCATCTCCTCTGGATCTTACATTCTTTCTGACTCCTCTTCCATAGGAGCTCCTGAGCCCTGAAGGGAGGGATTTTATGGAACATCCCCTTTGGGGTTGGGTTTTTTCCTCATTTTTTTCCTTTTTAAAATAATATTTCTTTTTTAACATATACATTTATATTATTACACATAAATAAAATAAACTACAACCACAATACAATCAAGAATTATATAAATGTTACATTCATAGTGATTTGGCTATTTGTATTTGGCAACCTTGAGGAAAACATCTTTCCTATCTTGGTGAGTGTAAAATTTTGAATGAAATCAATATCTGTCATATCTCATCTCTATTAACTTAAAATATCTATCTAGACCTAGAAACATCTTAATCCCTAAACAACTAGGCTTAATTGTAAGAATACACTATCTGGTCTTCAGCTCCATCAGAGACTTTAAGGTCTCACTCTGCATACTGTCTATCTGTGGGTCTCTGTATTTGTTCTCATCTCCTGAAGAAGGAAGCTTTCACCAATGATGACTGAGCAAAGCATGGATATAAATATAGGAGAATACAACTAGGAGTCACTTTTATAGCCTTTTCCCCTCTCAGACCAGTAGTGTTTGGCTTTACCCAGGATCCATCAGGTTCCATCTATTGGAATGGTACTAAAGTTAAATCAGGTATTTGTTGGTTACTTTTACTAGCTTTGTGCCACCACTGCCCTACCATATTTTGAAGGTAGGATACCATTGTGTATCAGAGAGTGTGTGCCTGTTTATATTTCTTTTTTTTTTTTTTAGAAGCATGTGGAGTAAGCTACTGTATGGAAGAAGAAGGGTGAATGTTTCATGTAGGATGAAGACTCTATGTAGGTACCAGCTCTACTCCTTAATGTTCAATCAGTTGTGTAGCTATTATTTTGAGAAATAAGACCTCGATGTCAGTTATGGAGAACAACCTATAGTCTTGGCAACAGCCTCCATTGTTTAGGTATTCCCATGTGTCATGGCCACTCGTATATTGCTGTAAAGAGATACCCTGACCAAGGAAACTCTTATAAAAGAAAGCATTTACCTTGTACCACATGTCCAGATGAGCAGAGTAAACTTGAAAAAATACCCAGTCCAGTGTCATGGACACGGGTAGGTGGACCATGCCCAAGAAGATTTCTGCCCAATATCACAGGACATGGGTGGGGCATAGCACTCCTGAGATGACCTTGGACACCCAGAGGCCCTGGACACCACTGAGATGAGCAAATGAATGGTGGAAAGATAGAGGAGAAAGAGAAGGAGAAGAAAGAAGAGAGGCAGAAATGGAGACTCCAGGATAGTGAGGAACAGCTTTCTGTAACTAGCCAGAGTTACAGAGTTGTTAAGTCCATGGTAAGGTCCTGGACCATGCTGCAGCCACAGAGGGCCATGTCTGGGTTCATGGCCCTGTAGCAGAGGATGTCTATTATGACCAAAGGCCAGGCTGGTCTGGGCAGCCATATGAAGCCATGTTGATATCTGAAGGCTGGGAAGAACAGGCCCCACACCTCCCTTGTGACCTGGGAGAGCTGAACCTACCCCTCATCAGCTGCAGCATTCTGGAGAGCTGCTCCTGCAACTCTTCCTGCTCAGGTAGCACAGTAGAACTGGCCATGGCTGTGGGGGGTGGTGAGCCATCCCCAAGGGCAGGAAAGCAGGAGAGATGGCTCTGTCCCTTACCAGCTAGCAGGTGTAGTGTGAGAGCAAGCTTTCCCTAGTGGTGTGGGTACAGGGGAGCTAGTGGGATGACCACCTCACCTACCAGCTAGCCACAGATTTAGGGCTATGAGTTGGCCAAACTCACACTGAACAAATGAAGGGGCAGGTCCTACAGATCCAAAGCTGTATGATCTCTATGACACTGGGCAACAACAAGATCCCTGAGAGGAATCATCGAGAATATCCAGTATTGATTGATAGTGTAGCAGAAGCCTGAGGCCTTGAACCAAATCAATGACTCATTGCAATGGACATTGACTAATAAAGAAGTGTAGACAAAAAGGCATACTGTAGGACACAATGTCACACACTACAGCTTCCACGATGAGATTATTTTATCTTTTGGGGGGGTCTGCAAATGTGGAGAACAGATAAGAAGGAATGGGGAAATGAGTGGGATTAGGGTGCATTATGTGAAATTCACAAAGAATCAATACAATAAAGTTAAATTTTAAAAAAGGAAGCATTTTATCATGATCTTGCTTTCAACTCATAGTTTAGCCCATTATCATCATGGCAAAGACCATGATGGTACATGTGCTGCTGCAACAGTAATTGAGAGCTACATACCAACCTGCAGGCCAAGAGAGAGACACAGACCATGGCATTGGGTGTTGAAACCTCAATGCCCACCCCCTGTGACACCCTTCCTCCAGCAAAGCATAGCTTCTAATATTTAAAATAATGCCACTTCCTGGTGACTAAGCATTTTAATATATGGGCTGGGCAAGGGGGGAGGCAGTGAGTGTTCTTCTTCAAACCTGGCCTGGATGGCCAGGAACCAGAGGCTGGATAACCTGGGGACTATGAATAACACCAAACATGACTGGAAAATAGAAAAGAAAAAGGAAAGGAAAAAAAAAGAAGTCAATGAAATGATTTCTCAGAGTTCACAAAGACTGAACAACAATCAGGGAGTCTGAAGGTGTCTGACCTTGTTCTTCTGCGTATATGCTATGATTGTGTAGCTTGGTGTTCTCGTGGGACTCCTAACAGTGGGAGCAGGGGTTGTCTCTGACTCTTCTGCCATCTTTTGGAACATTTTTCCTCCTACTGGTTTGCCTCTTCCAGCCTTGGTATAAGGATGTGTATCTAGTCTTATTGTAATTATTATGCTGTGTTCAGTTGATATCCCTGAAGGGAAGAGAAGGAGTAAATCTGAGGAAAAGAAAAGGTGGGGGAGGGAAGAAAGAAGAGGAGAATAATTTAAAAAATAAAATAAAATTCAAAAGTTCAAAGTCTCTTTTGAGACTATTGGCAATCTCTTAATTGCAACTCCCTGTAAAATCAAAATTAAAAAAGCAGATCACATACTTTCAATATACAATGGTTATGCTAACTTGTTAGTGAGTTAGAGAGTCCTGTATTTCAATGTTTCTCATCCAGAAAAGGAAAATTTGGGCCAAACTTATCAAAGATTTTTGACATTTTATATTGTGTTTTATTTAAAGAATAAAGTGATGTGCATGGTAAGTAATGACAAAAGAAAAAGGCATGTTCTATTAATCTCTTTAAGCTGTCTAGATGGATGGAGATTATTTTATTCTCTGTGACTCAGTGTATCCTCAAAGTAAAAACATTAAATTCTTGAAGCTCTTGATAATCCCTTGTCATTTGAGTATAAACTAGAAGGAAGACAGTGTCAGGAACCTAAAACACAAGTGAGATCACTTTTAAAGGGATTAGATGATCATAGGCCCATAGGCAGATGACCTCTAATGAATACCAACCAACTGTTCCTTCAGATAGTTTGAAATCACAGCCATGGTTAAGAACATCACATTTTTGTATTTTTAAGACTATATCATGGAGGCAAGGACCCAATAAAGGAGACAGGAATAGCTCAATTTCAAAGTGAAGGCATTACTCACTAGGTTAAGATGCATAGTCTGAGAACTGGAGAAATGGCTCATCAGTTTAGAGTGAATGCTGCTCCTCCAAAGGAGTTCAGTATTCATTCCTATATTTAGTGGCTCACAATGGCCCGCTACTTCAGACTTAATGTAACTCTGAATTTAGGCGATCTGATACCCTGTTCTGGCTACCCAAAAAATTACACAGACATACCCTCTGGCACATAAATAAGAAATATAACAAATATTTTATATAATTAAAATAACAACAATAATAATAACAATGGATCCAAATAAACTACTCTTAGAAATGAGGTCATCAATTCAGCTAAGACATTCGGATTTTCACGTATGGGCCTATTCTAAGCATCCAGCTCTGTTGTCATCTCCTTTTATTTCACTCTGCCTTAAATTGTTTATCTGGGAAAAAAAAAGATTTGACTAGAATGTGAAGTAAACTCTAGGAGGAAGCAATAGGGAAAGGCCTTATAGTCCCCACTATGGCTACTTTAAATGAGAGTAGGTCTTCCTGTCACAGGAGAAAATAATAAAATAAAAGAACATATGTGTCGCAGCAGATCTGTATGGAAATGAATCCTCAGAGGTAACCCAGAATATTGTCCCCTTGAAAGAAAACAGAAAATAGAGTTTTTCTGCTTTGATCCTCTCAAAACACTAACCATTCTTCTGTGATAAGATGTATATGTGGACGTCTGTGTATATCAATAACAAGAAAACTTTGAATGAAAGTCTTGGAGACCACAAGCAGTCTGTTGAAAATTCCTGAACCCATCATGTGCAATGAGAAGGGGAGGATGGGTCCCTTCTGCAAACAATGCCTGGGAGTATTGGTGCTTCTATAGGTGCTTCCATTTAGCTTATTTAATAAGACCAATTATTTAATAAAATGGCTGAGGGGATTGAGGTTCATCTGGAATGTCCCCAGTAGCCACTTATCTCTTAATCACTCACAACACTGACACTCTCTGTTAAATATACTGGCTAAATTACTTGATTTTGCTCAATCCCAATATGTTATGCAAAACACATGATATGAAAGATGTACTGTTTGATCCCATGGGAAAATTTTGAAAGTATGCTCATTTTGTTAAGATGGGCATTTTTTTTTTTTTTTTTTGAGATCTTGTTCCCACTTTCAAGAAAAAGTAACTAATACTTAAAGTTTGGAGCTGAAAGCAAATTTCTAATTAACTAAAAACAAAATCCAAAATACATAGCCAGCAAACTCCATTTGCCACCCTTCTGGCTGCAGTAGCTCAAGAGGGAACCTGGAGCGATTTATCAGAGAGAAGACAACTAGATTATGCTACAAAAAGATGGACTATACAGCCTATAAAGGATTCGTGGAAGCAAACATATGTCAAGTGTTCAGAGATCATCAGAATGTGTTCTAGATATAGAAGGAAAGAGATAAGAAATCTTGGAACACTTTGCTCCTTACCAAAAATGTTAAATTTACTCCTTAGAAAGAAGCTACACTATATATTTCATATCATGTGTGAGAGAGAAGCACAGACATTATGAACAAATGGTATAAATCTTTATACAGATTCAAAGAATCATATATATGCTGTAGCAGTAATTGCTGGCACTCTACGTTGTTACAACAAAGTATTAATCTGGTTTTATGACTGTGTCTTTGTTTGATTAATCTTCCAGAAACCCATCTCCTTTCATTTTGTAGGACTAACTGTGTCTTCTTTTGATAAACCATCCCTCATTCCCTTGCACCACAAACTTCACGTGAGAGCAATTTTACCCTCTGGTCCCAAGATACACTGGACTCCCATACTAAGTGTGGCATTTTCTGGCCAAATGCATCTTTGAATTGTTACTTGCACTGTGACGAAAGGGGTGGCCTTCCTTAAGGGCCATGCCTATAGGGATCCACTCAGAGTCAGAATGGATACCATATGATATGAGCCTGCTAGGCAAAATTGGCAAGTGATGACAGAGTTGGGCCTGAAAACACCATTTGGCCTGAAGCCAGATATATTGCTAGGGGATTAAGCAATAAATAATTTCCACTTACTTTGTTATAAATTCAAATTGGCTGAGTTGAGTTTTTATAACTTGAGTCTACAAGAGTCCTGGCTAACACATGGTGGTGAGACATGTATAGTTTAACACTATTGTAGTCTGCTGTAGAAAATATAAAAAAAAATCTAATAATGTTTATTATTAATACCTAAAATTATTACAGTGGTATTATCTAACCCTCTATCATAATCAACCAAAACAGGGACACCTCTTGTACTTTAGAATAGCCTCCTTTTACCAGGACTTAGCAGATATTAATCCTCTAAAGTATCCTTACCACTTCCCAGTTTCCATACCAGGCCATCAGTCTTAGTAATTTCTATCTGGGCTATTTCCCATTCGTAATCACAAAATACTTGCTAATGCTCTTCATATGAGCTGCTTTGCTCCATCCTCATTGATCCAGCCATGTGCTTCTCTCCACTCTAACCCGTCTCGGCCTCCTCTTTCTTCCTCCTCTTGTACCTATGTCTTCTCTCTCCCTGCCTCGTGATCCTCCAACCCCAGACCTACAAACCTTAAACTCTGCTGCTTCAGCGTTTTGTTATTAACCAATCAACATTTAATAGGTGGAACAAAGTTTACACAACTAGGACTGGTATACATGAGAATGTGCTTGTGTCCTAAGCAACTAGATCTTGGGGGACAGTAATTAGCTTCAGAATGCATAGCACCAGACCAACCCACAACAGGAATCAGCTAAAATAATGCACTTAGTAGTGTTTTATGGAGCAAGGTGGGTGGCTCAGTAGTTAAGAAAGCACACACTCTCATAGAGAACCAAATATTTTCCTGGCAACTGTGTCAGGTGACTCCCAACAATATGTACTGCAGCTCCAGGGTTTCTGACAGACTCTTCTGGCTTCCACAAACAACCACACACATGAAAACACACCACACACACACACATAAACATACACACACATATGTAGCCACAAAGATGAAAATAAATATTTTACAATATATTTTGCTGAAACAAAATTATAATTAGCCAGGAAAGTGAATTAAATGAAAAAACAATCACACAATCACATTTAACATATAGAAAACAAGATTCACATAATGTGAGAGACATATAATGAAGCTCCAAAGTATTTCTAAAATAAACTAAAGACTTTAATACATGATACATTTCTATATTCTCGGGTTATAATTTTAAATGTTATTAAGATGTCAATTTCTTCCCAGTTGATGGCTAGAGATGTTACAATACCAATCAAATGCTAAGTTTCCTATTAAACAAAATTTAAGAAAAACACTCTGTAAATAAAGAGTGTTAAAATAGCTGTGTTGATTACTTAAAAGATTTGAAGAGTTTGGAGAATTTATATGATCTATCTTAAGACATTCTAAAGTTATGATAAGAGAGTTCGAGAATGGCATAAAATTAGACATGTTGCTCAATAGAACAGAAGAGAGAGTCAAGATTTGTAGGCCTGCTTATAACCAAGCAACTGGCTTTGGACAAATGTACAGCAGTAATTTCATGACTAACAGTTGTTCATGCCAACAATGTATTAGAAAAACGATTTAGCCATTTGGAAAAATGAGCCAAGATATTTGTCTCACATTGTATCAAAAGGTAACTGAGGTAAAAATGAACAAGCTAAAGGTAGTAGTTTTAAAATATTTTGGTTCTGGCAGGCATGGTGGTACATGCTTTTAATCTCATCAGTTAGGAGGGTAAGCAGACCATCTATGAGTTCAAGGCCAGCCTGCTCTATATAACAAGACACTGCCTAAAAGAGAAAAAGATATTAATTATGATTGACTACGTTCACATGTAGTCTATTATTGAAACAACATGATATGGAGTGAATAAACAACGCAGACTGATTTATCCTAGTCAGATCTGTATTTATATTATTTATCTTTGTACTGCTCTCAAATTTTTTTTCCATCATGAACATGGAAGTTTCACTTGCATCATTTTAATAAAAAACTTGCGGAAAAATAGTGAGAACAAGATAGGAATCCTTTCTTACATACAAAATAAGTAAAAAAAATAAGAGAAAAAATAATAAAAATTTAAGTTGATCAAAATGTAAAATGTCTGCTCCTGAAAAACATCATTAACTACATGAAAAGTCTAATCACTTTCTGAGAGAAAAAGTATTCAATTATCGTTAACCAGTGCAATCTGAAAAGCCTTCCCCTACAGTTCTGGAAGTAGGCATTTCCCCTTTCCTATTAGTCAGCTCTTACTACCGAAAACTGTAGGAATAATTACAATATTACAATATTATGCATGTAAACCCCTATACTTTCCTTACCAGTAAGATTGATCTTTCCATGTAATTTCTCATATGTTTATTAGTAGCGTACGACTTGAAGAACTCCCATTAGCACTTCTGGATACGTGTATGTAGTGACAGGAGTGGTGTCAGTTTGTGTCCAGGAAAGTACTTATTATTATTATTGTATAAGTTATGATCACTATTATTACTATTCATACTGTATTCTCATTGCAAATTTTAGGGTTTTGGTGGGTGTTGGTACTTTGGGTTTTTGAATTTTGTTCATTTGTTTTTACTTCTTTACTCTCTCTGCTTTGAAAAGCTATTTCTAAGAAAATAGTTGTATTAGAACTATTCACTTGAATGTATGATGCTACTGTCTTTTTGTTTGCTACTGTAGCTGTGCGTTGACAGTGTAAATTTGCTATATCTTAATGTAGATCTATTTACATTCAATCCTAAGTACTTCCTTTGAGCTTCATGACTCTCCAGATGTTCATTTTACTCCCAGATATATTTACTTAAACTTCTTTTTAAAAATAAGTTTCAGTTGTTCAACTACGTCTTCTTCATCTTTTTCCGTCATCCTCATGATAGCAAGTAAGTTTATTGGAACTTATCTCTGGGTCACAAAGATTTTCTTCCCCTTTAACAATTCTGTTGCTTTCATTGCTGTTCCTTCTCCACGGAATGGCCTGTCTTCTTATTCCTAGCAGCAAAGCTAATGTGAAAGCTGCTGAAGCATCATCTTTTCAGTCTGTGTTTACTTGTGCAGTGCTGAGATTCTCTAACATTAGTTTGAATTCTGTGTCTGGGGTTTTCTGGATCGCCATTCCCTGGTGTTAGTTCTTGAAGCTTTGCTCCTCCATTTGCAGTATCATGTTCCCTAATTATCCATAATATGTTGCTGGCCATCGGTCTGTCTTTTGGTGTCCTATGTGTAAATTAAATGGCTCTTCTTTCCTCTTGGTTTACTTTTTCCTTCTTATATTTTTTTATTGTTTAATAGCTTCATAAACTCATATGTATTTTACTCTATTGGAAGACCAAACCTGTGATGTGGTTTGTATAACTCTTTAAGGAATTCTTTTCTTTTTTACATATACATTTATATCATTACACAAATGTACAATAAACTGCCTTTAGAACCACAAAATAATTAGGAATTATATAAAAGTTATATTTGTATAGTGTATTGACTATTTGCATTTGGAAGCCTTGAAGAAAATATCTTTCCTATCTTGGTGTATCTAAAAACTCTGGATGTAAATCAATATCTACCATATCTCTTCATTATCAAGTTAAAACATCTCTCTAGACCTAAAGACATCTTACCCCTAAACAACTAAGCTTAACTGTAAAACCAAACTATCTTGTCTTCAACCCCATCAAAGATCTGAAAAGGACTATCTATGGATGACTGATAAACTGTCTGAAGGCGGACCAAGGAATGGAACCTTCAATTCTGCCATATTTCTGAGTTTACTACTCAAATCTTTTCAATGTTCAACTTGATGCTCTACTTCTTTTCATGTACTTTTCTCAGCTGGCTGGAGTGGTGATAAATACTCACTAAAGTGCTTGCTATGCAATCATGGAGACCTGAGCTTGAATCCCAGAAGCAACATTAAAAAAAAAAAAAAGAACACACAAGCATGTTGTGTTTACTATTCTAAAGTTGGGGAGGTAAGGACAAACAGATTTCGGGAGCCCATGGGCCAGCCAGCTTAACATACTTGGAAAAGCCATAGACCATATAGACAGCACATAGAGAGCACCTAAGGAAAAATATTTTCCAAGGTTATCTCCTGGTTTCCATATACATGTGTACACATGTATACATGTACATACACAAACATACATTCATATTCAAAATTTTAATAACTTTAGTCCTATTCTGAAAATAAGATTAATTCCATAGTTGTATTTGCGACACCTGGTGTAATGTAGAACCTATTTTTTTCCACACATTATCTTATGACACTTCATCTATCTGCTCTCCAACTTTCAACAACACAATGAATCAACACTTCTTTCCACATTAGGGATATGTGGATTTCTATGACTTGTTTCTTAACAGCTTCATTTTTCCTTCAGCTTGTTGGTTTAACTCCCAATTATCCCATCTTCATCTTATGGCATGTCCTTACGGAATGTCCCTATGTGAAGTGTTGTACATTGTGAGTACAGGAACAAATACATGAGATGTAATTTTTCCTAGAATATTTCATTTCTACATTTTACAGGTTTCAGTTACATACCTTCCTTGTACCCTTTCACTTTTCTTTAAGATAATTGTCATAATTAATCAATTGCAAAATTAGGTGTTCCATACTTATATTTCTTACTATATAAAAAAGTACCAAAAGACATTGGAAATAGCAATATTATCCATGGCACTAGCACCATTTTGTGTAAATATTATTTTAATAAAATGTAAAAAAAAAAAAAGATTGAATCAGATATAGCATCCACAGTGAAGGATTTATCACTACAGTTAGCCACTAAACAAAAATGGGCTAAAATCCAGATATTTTCTAGAGTGTTAATTTATCAATAGCAGAGCATCAGGTAAATTTGAACTCATTTAAAATGATTCTCTGAAAGTGTAAAATTCAGAGCAAGGAGAATGGCTGTTTGCACCTTAGTTGCGACAAGAATGTTTCCTAGTAAAAACTAGAATGAGGTCACACGTAGATAACCGTGTCCATATCGGGGTGGAGTCCTTCTCTTTGCCCGAACGTGTTGTACGCTCTTCATACAACAGGGTGTGTTAAATGATGACTTCTCCTTCTTACTGAAGCCTCCTAAGTGAGGCTAATAAGCAATAATCCAGGTGCTAGACACATCCGCAGGATTTGGTATGAGATCACCAAATAGTTTTTGTGACCCTCATCCTTTAGCATCCAGCCTGTACGTGAGAAGACGCCAAACCCCAACAGGAGAGACTTTTCCGATTCAGCCTGTTTCTTAACGGGTTTTTTTTTCCCTGCGTTTGTCTTTTCTCAAGCCAAATACATGACCAGAAACATTAGTAACACTTGAAAATGCTGGACTGAAGGTAACCTCGCATATGACCTTCTTTGTCAAATCCATTAGGTTGATGAAACCCATAAACCTTTCTCATATGGTAATTTATATTTTTTCTTATGTGAAAACAAATGTTTTTCATAAAACTATGATAAGAATGGAGAGCAATACATTGATTACTTAGATATCTGTCATCCTTGATTTAAAGAGAAAAGGGTATGTAATCTCTCTCTCTGCCCCTCTGTCCCTCTGTCTCTGTGTCCTGTGTCTCTGTCTCTGTCTCTGTCTCTCTCTCTCTCTCTCTCTCTCTCTCTCTCTCTCTCTCTCTCTCTCTCTCTCTCTCTCTCTCTCTGTGTGTGTGTGTGTGTGTGTGTGTGTGTGTGTGTGTTTATTCCTAGAGCATATTCAAGATGATTTGGCAGACTGCTGAAATAAAATTAATAATAACTACCTAGAAAACTGAGCTTAAGCAATTACATTAGTATCAGAAGAGGCCTATGGACATCTGGACACAGAGATCAAATCAGTAAGAAAAATTAATAAAATTATTTTTCATACAAACATAAAATATAACCAAATAAAAGCCCCAGTGTCAAGAATGAGTTGCCACTTTTTGAGCTCTTGCCCACTTCAGTCCTACAGACCTCAAACGTTTCAGGCCATCAGTATAGCCAGCTCTTTATTATACTCCAAGCTTCACAATTATAACCTATTGCTGAAGATGGCACAGATTTGCGTCATAGAACATGAAGAGCTCAAGCTGGCATTTGCCTGGAAGGGTCATTTCGGGTTAGTTTTTGAAGGGCTGCGAGGTGCTATATATCCTACTGAGGAAAACGTAACTACTAGTCTTACACACTTGTAAACCCTGTGAGCTACAACAATGACTACCCTAGTATGATATGCCCACCAGCACAGAAGTGGCACCACTTTCTAATGGTATTTAAGGACCAGTTCATAATATAGAACCCATACCTCGTACCATTATCAGGGCCAAGAACCTGTGGCTAAATATGCGACAAGGCCTAAGGGAAAACCTACTAGTAAAGTATGTTGCTAAGATAACGTAATTTTAAACCTACTCCTGAAGTCATTTGATGAACCCCTCAGCCCTCATCAGAGAAACAACTTCTTGAAGGAGATGGTAATTACACAGAAACCCACAACTGGTCAGTGCACAGAGCAAAAGGATCTTCAAAAGACTCAGCCCTAAATGCGGTATTTATGTTATACTCTCTCCTTCAAGGGTCACCCATTTTCATGAAGGAGGGGACAAAATGAATCTGAGTGTCAGAATGGTGGATGACTACAAGTGGATACTAGAGAGCGGTCACACATAGGAACTCATAACCATTATGACTGAATGACTAAGGCCAATGAAAGCTTAAGGCAGACTAAATCTTATTTTTCTCCTGCTGCATGGCTCATCCAAATCACTAGAATTGCAGGTGTGAGGCACCATGGCAGATGAATCGCAAGATTTTAAAAAATCCATATGGAGAGAGGGTATACATGGTGGAAAGAATGGAAGAAGGACAGAAATAAAGAAGGAAGGAAAAAAAAACCTTACACGAAGAGAAGCTAAGAGCTTGATGCCAAAATAAGGAGTGGAAGCAATCATGGTGCTAACAAAACCATATGTTTGTCTGTAAGGTCTAATTTTTTAACATCAGAAGCTGAATGTGGTAGACTTGTACATTGGAAAGGGATCACAGTCAGTTTCATAGATTCTGAGTCACAGAGTCCTGGGTGAGAAACATTCCTGTTCTGAGTGGTTGTTCTTAATTCCCTAGTATCATGAGGCTAGATGACAGACACTGCCAAATTAATTCTGT
The DNA here is from genome assembly GCF_903995435.1 of Acomys russatus. Lineage (NCBI taxonomy): Eukaryota > Metazoa > Chordata > Mammalia > Rodentia > Muridae > Acomys > Acomys russatus. The sequence continues at coordinate 23,456,982 of NC_067144.1, read as the reverse complement.
GAGTCAGCCACAGATAAAGAACCCTGGATTAATAGGGCCTTCAATTCCACAAGCAGACACTAGCAAACTTTCTTCGACTTCGTCTTGGAATAAGATATCTTTCCTACCCACTGAGGAAACTACATTGTTGTTTTTCCTCAGGAAAGACACACTCTTTCTATCTCTCAGAGATATTTGTTATGAAAACAAAGCATCACGCTCAAGAACAGATAGTTTAATAAATAGTAGGAACGTCTCATGGCAGAAGATGAATAGAAATACAATATGGAGAACTTTCTTCCACCAGTATCCGGGAGCTATAGATGACTGAATCTGTCTGCCTTGTTAGAGACAGGTCATCCTGACAAATTCTCTCACCATGAAGTCAACATCAATACAGGAAATGGTCAATAACAAAGCCATGCCCAGTGGTCCAGGGATGCAGCATAGAACAGATTTTTCCAATTTGACTGACAGATGAAGAAAAAGAGCTACCCATGAGAAAGTTCAGTCGCAGTTAGATGTTATATAGACAATGACAGATTGGAGGGATCTATAGAAGCTAAGCTGCAAATTAGGGCAAAGTAACATTAGTTGTGAAAATATTAGTGGTGAAAATGGAGCTGGAAGGTCAGAATAAGACATAATCTTCTAATGTGAGTGTGAAAATGAAAGGGGAGAGAGTTTCTACAGCTGCTGTAGCAGTTTGCACTCAAACTAGTAGTGAATACTTGTTCTCATTTTCCCACATTCACACCAACACCAAAGATTGTTTTAGTTTGGTTTCTGTTGTTGTTGTTGTTGTTGTTGTTGTTGTTGTTGGATTTTTGCTTAGTCTAGAAGAAGATGGACTATCAAAGTATTTATTTCCCTAATGGTTATAATATTGAATATTTAAAAAAATATTTTTAGCTATTTGTATTTCATTTTTTGAGAACTATGTACTTAGTTCCTCATCTCTTTGCATTATCATTCTCTTATCTTTTATTAAATTGCTTTTTATATCATATATATAAAGTAAAATTACTTATATACTATATATATGTACATTTAGACATATATTTAAATCATTTTCCCATTTTTCTACTGCTCTTCCTTTTAGCTCTGTTCATGCTACTTCCACTCTCCTGAAATTAATGAATTCTTTATCTTTAAATATATACATTTTCACACCATATACGTATATATTGTGTGTGTGTAAACATATAAATACATCCTATTAAATCCATTCAGTGTTGTTTGTATGCACTGAATAACAAATTAAGGTGCTCATTCCTGGGCTGATTACTCTCCTTATAGAAGTTGTTAAATGTCTGTAGCTCTTCACCTAGGAGTGGGGCTATATAAGATTTTTTTTTCCATCAATGTTGACATGTCAACTGGTATCCACTGATACATTGTAGTGAATTTTCTAAATGCTAAAAAAAGGAATATATAGCTAAGGGTAAAGATGGGTAAAGAAAAAAATACATAGAATGGCTAAATTTTTTCTTATAAAGGCCACACTTAAGGAAACGTGTTTATTTTTTTCAGCTCTTTTATTCTTATGAAACCTTCATTTGTCTGCCACATCTTGAGTATATAAAACTACAAGATAGTAAAATTATTATAACTTTAAAAAATGTTTTATAAATGATGACAAAGGATAAAGAAATCAAGTTTGAAGTAATCAGGAAACTCTCTCCATGACAGCTAGCTTTCATAATACAGACTGCTTAGGGAGTAAATGTATCAATGATTTTTTTCCAAAACTGGACCCTGCACTCCTTAATACCAAACTGCCAGACAAGATACATTTACCTATTCAAATACACCACATGCACACATATAAAATTTCATGTACATATATTCATATAACACATTAAACATACAACTGTACATGCATTATATTACTCTGAATTAGTATTTTAATAATTTCATTCATCTTTTCCACATGAAAACGCTTTCCTTTCTTCTTTCCTTCTTCTTTTCTTCCTTCCCCTTCCTTACTCATGACTCTTGTCTCTCTTTCTTTTTGCATCTCTCCATCCCTTTCTGGGGGCTCATATTTCTGTTACATCCCTTTGTCTGTCTAGCACATCTCTTCCCTCATTAAAGCCAATACTTAAAACATATTTTCATGCATTCAGGAGCTGATCTATACTTGCTTATTAATATGGTATTTAACTCTGAAAAATTATATCATATGCCTCTCTTTATCTATCATGGAGAAGTAGTTGACACTGATTTTTTTTAACTGTGTTACCTCTGAAAAAAGGCCAATCTGTCTTAGATCAAAAAGTTATGGTTTCTCATGTTATAGAATGAGATAAGAGAGAACCTTATTGGTAAGAAGAGAGGATGGAGGACCTAATAGAAAGAATGTGCAGATGACTGCACAGTCTGGTTCTAGGTAGCAGATGAAAATCCTTTCATCTCTAGACTAAAGAGATGGTTGGGTGGTTAGGAGCTTTGACTGCTCTTTCAGATACCATGTTTCTTCCCCACCACCCAATTGGCATCTCAAGACTAACTCATAGCTTCATTTCTAGGAGACCCAATACATTTTTCTGATCTCTGTGGGCATTAGGTATGAAAGCATTGCACAGACATACTTACAGGCAAAACACTCATACACACTAAGCAAAAATAAATAAATAAATAAATAAATAAATAAATAAATAAATAAACAACTTTTAAAAACCTTTAAACACTCCAAGTCAATGAACATAGGCCGTGCTGTATAAAGGTCCATGTTAGAATGACAAATGTCATTTTATTCAGTTCTTCCCCTTGTGATGTGTGTTTGCTTTCTTTAATTATTGTCATCATTACAGCTCAGCAATAGTAAACATAGTTACTAAAGCAATCCAACTTTGCTGGGACTTCTACACATGAAATAAATTCATGGGAGGAATATTTCTGGTCTCTAGATTATATATGTTTTTGTAGTGAGATTTGATTTCTTTAAAAAACACAATTATGTTATGTTACTATGATGGAGTTGAATAGTAGATATTTATAATCTTACACTTTTCCTTATTAATGATTGAAGACATAAAAACTTAAGTTGTTTAGGTTCTGAGAAGATATTTTAGGGTCTAAAAAGATGTTTTTAGGTTGAGAAATGAAAGTTATGATAAGAAAGTGATTTAGGTACAAAACTTTGGACTCACAAAGACAGGACAGCTAGTGGAGTGTTTTCTCCAAGGTCATCAAATACATAATAGACTGGACATGTAAATATAATTTTAAATTGATAGTTCTTAATGTATGTTCTTACATGTTTTTGTTTTAATCCCAGGAGTGGGATATGAGGCTGTTTGACTTTTTCACAGCTGTTAACTATGATGGTCTAGTGCTCTAGGAAGGGTGTGATTTTTGCCAGCTGTAAATAGTTTTTAATTCTGGGAACTCTGGAGAGGATATAAATGGGACAGCCTTGAGAGGGCCTGTGGTGGCTGCTGCCCCTGCTGCTGCTGGGCCTTGCTGCTACTGGTGTATGTTGCTGTCTTTGATATTATTGGTTTTCTGGTTTGCTGGATTGTTGGATATTCTGACTTGGCTCCTATGAACCCAGTGACCATAATCAGCAGGAAGTAATCTAAAGAGATCTATGCCCCCTTTTCCTCTAACCTTCTTTCTCTCCTATCTAATGTTGGTGAGTTGGAAGGGATTACAGTGGAATAAGGGCTGAAAGGGTGGTAGATATAAGAACCAACTAAATAGCCCAATAAAGTCTGCATACATCATTTAATTTATAATTCACTTTGACAACATGCTAAAACCATTGCAGTTAGTATGTGACACACAATGGAGGTCATTTTATCACTTTTTTAGTTCTTTGTAAGAGACAAATGGAAGTAAAATTATAGCACAGTGTTACTTCAATGTGTATAAATTTGCTGTTACACAGATTGGCTCCTTTTAAGTTATTTTTAGTATTTACTTGATGTGACATGTCTCTGCGTTATGAGCATGTCTGGTGCTGTACAGACTAGAAGGCATTGGACCCCAAGGAACTGGTCTTACAAATGGTTGTAAATTGCCGTGTGAGTTTTGAGAATTGAACCTAGTCCACTGTGAGATCCGTCAGTGCTTTTAACCTCTGAGCCATCTCTGCAAGCAACTATTTTGCTATGTGTTTCTGGATAGTTGAATTTTCTGCTTTATAATTTATTATTTGTACATTTTATCTATTTTTCCATTATGATGCCTCCCACTTACTTGTGAGAGTTTTTAAAATGCTGAACCTTATCTGCCAAGTTGATACTAAGCATATTTCATAATATTTATTTATATATTTATCTCAGGTAATTTTATTAGATTATTTAAAACTCACAATGGTATAAATTTTGTTTTATTTCAAAGTTTTTGGATTTTCTATTTTTATTGCTTTCACATTCATGAACTATTTGGAACACATTTCTTAATTTCACAGTAGGTAAGTTTTTGCCCTCTTTTTATTATTCTATAGTATTTATTTTTAAATAGAAGCTTTAATCCTCTGAATTCATTTTGCAGTCTCTAAGGCAGTAGCTCTCAAATAGTGTTTCAATAACCTGGAAATCTTCCTGAAACACAGACTTTTGGATTCATCCCAAAAACTTTGAGGTTACTTTTGTTATGAACTATTATGATTTCTAACTAGTTTTCAGGCGTTGTTGACCCTAATGTCCATGCCTGCCGGCCCAGTGGAGGAGTTCTCTGCTCAGATATCTTTCTGCCTGTTCCCCAGCTGCCTGGCCCATATTTGTCAGAAACATCAAGCAAGCAGAGAGTAAACCCAGATAGGTGGCTTGCATGCCAGACCAAAGTCCCATGGTCCTCCTCCCTGGGGAGGCCCGCCAGCTAGGTGCAGATCTCTGCTCAGATATCTTTACTCCTAAGCAGCCACACCCACCTAAGTCACAAACAGCAAGCAAGCAGCGACTGACCCCAGAGGAGGTAACTTGTTCACGGGTCTAAAGTCCCATTGTCTATACCTACCCCCAATCTCACAGACCTGCTAACACCACAGACATCACACTAGGAAGAGGTCAGCATTCTTACACAAGTGACTCACACTTAGAAACCCATGAAAATAAAGATTCCAGACACGGACTTCATAATATACAGATTCAAGATCAAAGTTTTGGCCCAAAGTGCATCTATACTGATCCAATTCATGTCTAAAATAGTGTGTGTGTGTGTGTGTGTGTGTGTGTGTGTCTACTCTTCACAAAGCAATGTGATAATATATAATATATCTCTCTATTAACTCTACAAAGAAATGACACAAGCCCTCTACACTGTCACGTCTGCTTCTATATGAGAACAGTGATTCCGGCAACTAGATCTACTCAAAATGAAAAATACTATGAAGTCCATGTTCGTGAAGAATCAGTTTTATAGGCTGGAGTAGTAACTGACTAGAACAACTTCTGAGAGCTGGATTCTTAGAGATTTAGGAGTAAAAAAGAGACAGTCCATGAAAAGGACAAGCTGATGATGGACTTTAACTCTGGGAAGAAGAGTTTCCTAAGAACACTGGCATTGGAGTTGCTACAGTGAAAAAAAAAAAAGTGATGTATTGATGAGAAGAAAAAGTGCCTCTAAATCAAGGAAGAAAGATGGAGATTAAAATGGAATTTATATATTATAAAGTCAATCATTCAATGGGCACCTGTAAACCCTAGACATATGACTAATAAAAAGACACAGTAACCTGCAAAGCTAGCACAATACAAAATCCTGTGCCACTGATTACAACTGGAACCGAAAGCTGAGAGATGTTTGATGAGTCTAATAATCAGACATGGGAACCCTGGAGTTCATCCCTTGCTGACGTCAGCGTAGCCAGTGAACGGTGTGGCTATGGGTGAGTTTCAGGAATTCAGAGATCCACCCGCTTCTGCATCCTGAGTGCTGGGATTAAAGGCACATGCCACCATGTCTGCTTATACCATGCTGCTTTAATAAAGTTTGGTCTAGTTCTGGAGCTAGCATATACATTTTCATGGACTACTGATATTTTTTGTAAATGAATAGGATATCTTTAATAATTCTCAGCAAATGTAATGGGAAGCTCTAGTCTTGGATCTTGTATCTGCATGAGACAATCCAAAGCACAGATCAGATGACGATGAAGACTGAGCCACACACACCACACCTGCCAATCACTCTAGCTTGAGGCTCATTCTTTAAGCTCCTCGGATGCACTTGGCATTAGGACAGCCTTCCTCTTAATTTTCATGTTAACAAATATTTCTCCTTGTGGGTAGTAAAAATTACATTATCCCTTTTCTGTTTTTACAATCCTAAATGTAACTTCCTTGTTCTAAATCTTGTCATTTGTCACAGCTGAACTGAAAGCATTCTCCTTCATTGCCTGTCAGCTGTAATTGTCCTTCAACGTCTAAACTTCTAGTTCCTATTTCTTTACAGAACACACGGCATGGTAGAATTAAAGTGGGTGCTGCTGCGCGGTGTGTTGTCCAACATTTTGCTTTGTGCCTGAGAGAGCTATTTATTTTAGTGGGCACAGCAATGCCTAGAATCGGCAGCTCCCAATGAGGGTCAGTAGGCAGCATGAAGAACAGATGACAGCCTGTGATACCTCCTTCGCATTTCTGTAAAGAGATTTGACATTTACAAAGTACTGCATGTTGCCTTTCCCCACAAATCTCTGAAGACTTCATAAAAATAAAAGGCTTAATTATTATTGCTTCACATTTGATATGCCTTTAAAAGTGTAAAATAGGCATTCTTGATTAAGCTGAAAAAAGACCTCAGCAGTTCAGCTACGGTGGAACCATCTGTAAGTATGTCAGTGCAGAAATAATGTGTGTCAGAGAATCCTTCCGTAGAAACTGTCCTGCCAATAATGGAGCTTGGAATAGCTGCTCAGGGAAGATCTTTGTGTTCTGAAAAATCAATATACATCTTCCTAAAGTACTCTTAAGCCCGGCTATGGTGGAATTTGGTAGCACTGACTCTATCTACGTTTATTATCCTTTCATATTTTCAGATTTGAAAGCAAACTGAAGCCCATCCTTAGATAAGCAAGAGAAACTTCGTTTAATAATAAAGAGCACCTTAAAGATTCAAGCAAATCCCCGAAGTTAATCTACCATCAGATCTTTTAAATTGCATATAAACCTGCATGCATTAATAAAAAATGACTTAGCTTTATTAATGCCGCTTTATTTTTAATTTTCCAGTCTAAATAAAGATTACTGAAAGAAAAAAAAAATCTGTAATAGTTCTTTCGTGCAGAATTCGGCTTAGGGCTCAGATTAACTAATCTTTTCTACAGTAAATAATTTAAATGGGGGAGAAAGTTAATCAATAAAAAGTGGATGGAGCTTTAGTGGTATTTTAAAGTGAAACCCAAGGACACTGTGATGAGAATCAAGTCGCATATCTAAATCAGGGTCACATACAGAACCTGGAAAAGCTGCTAAATATATCAGTGTTGGACTTTGTGGACCAGCGAAGAAATGAGTGTTAAGTACAGGGGTGGGTAAAAGAGCCATTTAAAAAGGATATTTATCCACAGAGGATATTGCCACAAAGAGTTTATGTGAGACAGAGGTGACTTCTTGCCCCTCATCTATTCTTCTACCAGGGCCCTAATCAGTTTCCATCTAAATAGCTTTCACTGCAGCAAGGGTCCAGTAAATGAAGAAAGTCAGTTAAAAACAGTAGTTCCCAATAATAAAACCTCACATCACGTCTCTCATGTATACTCTTCAACGCTTCTGAATGTTGAGAAATTCCTCTAATTTAAGACACTGTAAGTATACACTCCATACGAACAGTCCATTAGGGAGAAGTGATTTAAAGTAACAGTGGGAGCACTTCTTGTGTCTTGATTTTGTTGTACAGACAGAACCCACTGTATGATGGGAATGCTTCCTATGTCACTGCACCACTGCCTCCACTTGATGCTTACTTGCTTTTCTGGTTGAGTCAAGTATGACGTATCACGCAGGTTTTCATTGATTTGAATACAGTAGGATAACCCTGTACTTAGTTTGTGACTTTTTTTTAATGCTTTCATGATTTACCCAGGTTTGGTCTTGAGATTTAATTTAGGTTTATTTCTAAACATTATATTGTTGGAGGCTTTAGCACAAATAATTTATAGGATCTAGTCTTAGCACATATTTCTGACCTCCAAAGATTCATTTTTAGTTGGCAAAATATGTCAAAGGGTTGAATGAATTATACACAGTGTCCTTCACCTAAAGCTGTCATGTGTTTCAAACATTTCTTCATGCTTTTGTTGGCTTCTCTGTATCCATATAAAAAAGTTATACAATAATGAAAAACCTATGGCTGGAGGTAAATGTCTAGTTCTCAAATTACAAGGACAAAAGCTTCACATCCCTTTAATATCCTTTAATATAGAACACTGCCCACCTGCTTGAAGACTACCTTACAATACTGATTTGGGTGATGGCATTCTTGGGATTATTAGTTTAAAATTCAAATAGCTAGTGTATCACAAGAATAGACACCAGATATCAGATGTTTTGTCTTCTTATCAATGATGCCAAATTTGATTGTCGGGTTCAGGTAGCCACCAGATTGTTAGGTTTCTGTAAGAGTTACCTGCCCACCTAAAAATTAATAGCAATCTGAAGAGAAAGAAAATGTGAATTTCTTGTCTATTGTTAATATTTTATTTAATAGCTGTGTAACTCATTGATGTTTCCTGATTTTTACAATATTATCATGCTTATAAACTGGTGAAATTTCTATTCCTCGTGAATTTAGAAGTTGGAGAGACAGAGCTAGAGAGATACACACAGAGGTATGATTATGTATAAGTAGCAATTTGTTTTGATGAACATTCCTTCATAGGATTCTGCCCAAGTCACTCAAAAATAAGTATCACAAGATTTTTGTTGGACCAAATTTGCTATGGTCAAACACCTGACTGACCAGCCTCTATTAGAAGACTTCATTATGTGTATTGTGTCATTTTAACCTTTGAATGTCTTGCACATATTGAAAATGATATGCAAAAGTATAAATTCACCAGTTAAGGAGTTAAGTATAACATATCCTTCCTCAGTGGAATATGATGTTCCCAGGAATCAGAAGGCAGCTGAGTAGCTAATCAAATACTTTACCCCTGTGAGGTATTGACCGAGGATCTCACTCAGGGCCTACAAAATATTCAGGTTGTTGACACTGCTACTGCATGCATGCCACAACTATATCCAACACCTACTGCTGAAGGTAACACATGTCTAGATTCAGGAAATAGAGAAATTACCAGGGACTAAATTGAATGCTCACTCCATCTGGCTGAAAAGTTTCATGCCAGAGGGCACCATGTAAGCTGCTAAGGGAGAAATATTGTTGGCATGCCCTGGTAAGTTATAGACTGCACTACCAACACGCAGGCAAGATATACTTACTGCATGAGTGGCATCCACGTTATAGGTGCCAGCCATTCCTTTCTGATTGGAGTGAAGGTCCACCCATAGTTAGGGAAATGTCTTGTGACTAGGCCTATCACAGGCTCCAGTTGTGAGTCAACTACTGTTTTTGCTAAAATAATGTAATGTGCCTGCCAAATTATTTTTCAAGCTTTACTAGAACAGTTAATTTGATCTGCTATTATTGTTATATATGAAATGAATTAATATTTACTAATGCATCTCCAGAAAATCATACAACACAAGATTTTTCTTTTTTATCCTTTGAACTTTAAACATCCTTAGTTTTATAATATGCACATATTTATCAGTATAAAGCAACAAAACTATTAAAATATTCTGCAAAGTGGGACTGGGGTTAGTATTAGATAAAAATTTATATTTCTAAGATGTAGAGTAGACAGTACAATGAACATATGTAAATTTACTAATTGTATATGTACACCATATGCAAATCCAACATATAAAACAAAATATTCTAAGAACTGAAGAGAAACATAAATCCACAGTGACTATGTATAACTTACATAAGAAATAGATAAAATGCCAGAGGTGAAGAAGGACCAATAAAACACTGAATGTTTGTTTAACTTAATTATTATATATCATTTGAACTATTGTACTAATCAACTACAGGATTATTTTTAAGTGTACATAAAATGTTATTTAAATTGGGCAAACATTTCACCAGAACAGAGTAATTCTAAAAAATAAAATAAATGTCAAAACACTAACATCAGAAATCTCCTGTTAATATAATCTCAGTGGAATGCATACATATTGAAATGATATAACTAGAAAGTTCATCAGTATGTGAAGTTAATAAAATTTTTATGAGTAGCCTATTAACCTACAGACACCATGTTGTAAAAAAGAAAGTATAAATATTAGCAAGCTAAGTATCCATCTCAGAAAGCTTACTTCTTTTAGCAAAAAAACAAAACAAAACAAAACAAAAACAAAAACAAAAACAAAAAAACCTTCAAACAAAAACAAAACAAAATTTCTAATGAGATCGAAGAGCTGTGCCTACCTATTGGTATGAAGATATCAATTTACAGGGAAGTTTGATATAAGATCTCTCTCACAAAATAGTAGCAGGTTTGTCACTGGGACTATGAGCCCCTGTAGCACAAGTTCTTTACCAAACTTACAGTACCAGACATGGGTTTCCTCCTGTGCAGCAGGCCTCAACCAGGTAAAAATGTTTCTCCATAACATTCATGTTACAAAGAACATTCCCGCACTATGAAAGCTAGCCAGCAGGTAGGAAACTTCCTCGTCAGCACCAGCATGATTTCTCCATGTCTTACCATCAAGGTGTGTGGTATCCAGCTCAGGTGGTTTAACATTTAGTTTTTTTTAGACTGTCTTTTCTCGGACATTCCTGACCAGCAACTTGAGGGAAATATCCCACATCTGGTACTGAACTATTAATTTGACAATGTATTGTTTCTGGGATGAGTATTATCTCCTATGCAGGCTTACTACAATTACAAAGTTTTATATGAGAAAAATCTATATATGAAGCTGATAGAGCAGTAAGTTTTTATACAGCTTCTTCAAAGCATTTTGTATGATTCTTTCCCTTATCCTACAGTCCTAACCTTATTACTTAAACCCAGTTCTCACTTCCTATTTAGCCTTTATTGCAGACACTTAACGGCTGGTGAAATGAAGAGAATTTGTGGAGCGCAGAACCACAAATGAGACCTCTATAGCATTATGAGACCCTTCTGCTAAGGGTGAAGTCTGGCATTTCTGGATACCCCTGAGCTTGCTGTAAGATCATAGACTCTGTTTCTCACCTGGGTTCCCACGGTCCTGATCAGGAACCCCAGATCTTTTAAGGAATGTTACATAGCCCCCAGGGAGATTACAAGCCCAATCATTTCCTGATAAAAAAAAAAAAAAAAAAAAAAAAACCGGTTCATGGAGCACATAAGGGTTACTGGGAACATGCACCCTATGCTAATAAGATGTCTTGATGTCTTGGCTTTCAACCAGTGACCTCTAACTGTACTTGAAGTCCTTCTCCTTCCTATAAGATAATTAAGTACTGCTTTCCCCCTCTTATGATAGGGCTGTGTTGTTACACGTAAATCAAGTAAACCTGGCTCCCTAAGCCCTAGTGACTCAAACACATTCGTCCTCAAAACCCCTCCCACTGCCCAAGGTTTATTAGTCCTTGTTTCACATGAAATAAATGGGCCAGAGTTATCTATTTCACCATGACTGGCTGAGACTTGTCATTTATTCTGGGGAAGAATGGTGCCCCTTCTCCCAGAAGAATTCTTTGCTGGACCCCCAAGGCTTGCTGGCCAGGCAGACACATGCTGCTGGTCGCTGTGAGCTTCTGCTATTCACCTGTGCATCACCGTGAATCATTGCCACCATCTTTCTAGTGCCCCTCCCTCCGCTGCTGTGCTCAGCTGAGGGAGCAAACTGCCAGCTGCTCCCAAAGCAGCCATTTTGTCCAGCACGATAAAACTGGTCTCCCACCTCTGCTTCTCTCTCGGTTTTGGAGCTCAGAGCAATTCTTCATTACCAGTTACTAACCAAGAAGCCACTGATGCCTAGGCAGGCCTTCATTGCTACCTGGCTCAGGTTTCGGAGCTCTGAGTTCCTTTGAGCTTTTGCTTCACCCTTTTCCAGCCTGGGCTTACATTTCTGGTTCCATGATTCTGGTGGAGTACTTGAAAAAGGCCAGGCTCCCAAGGAACAATATATCCTATAACCCTCAGGATCATGGACTATCACAGAAGACAAGGTAGAAAGATTGTAAGAGACACAATTTGGAGGAGACCAAAATGAAGCGGTGTCTTCTGGACATAGGAGAACTGCTACATCCTTGGATTCATGCTAGCTATAGTTGCCCGCAAAGATGGAGCCAGGCAACATTCTTGCATGGAGGCAGAGGGTCTTGGCAACTCCCATTTCTAGCTGAGGAGCTATTTATGGTTAAGAGAGTCCTGGAGAGGGACAGTTAGTCACCTATAAGGGTGTGGTCGCTGGTAGGTGGACCAAGCTTCCATCTGTGAGTGTGTAGACACTACAAGCTGGACTTGATGATAAAAAGAAAATAAAAGAGGAGGAGGAGATAAGAAGATGGGAGATGAGAGAGAGAGTGGAGAGTGGGAGGCGGATATGGAAGGACTTGGGGGAAATGCAGAGTGGATATGATAAAAATGCATCACATTCACAAATGCAACTCTCAAAGATTAAAGCTAGTGTTTTAAATTTTTAAAAAATCAAATATTTGACAAGGGCTGTAAAAAAGTAAGTAGCAGAGCATTATAAAGATGATGTAAAAAGTCTACCATTTAAAATGTTTTTTAAACTACCCTAGCAACAGAGAAAGATTTAGAAATGTCTAAAGTGAGTAATGAAGTCACCATATATGCATGCTATAGACAAAGAATAAGAAAATGAAATTATAAATAGCTGGATAAAGAGACCCATGAAATATCCAAAGTCTTTACAAATAAAATTATTAGACTTGTATTAAGATCACAATATATACATAGAAATATGTGTTTCTTTTATATAGTGTTGCATCTGTTATTATAGTCTAATGTCTGTTCCTGTGCTTTTCCATCAGTGAATTTCTTCAAATATGTAAATGGTTATAACAACAGTCTTATACATTTTTAGGAATTGAGAGAAAAGGAACATTTCCAACTCAGCTTTTTACTGTATTTTAATGTGGGGGGAAGGTGGGTCTTGAAGATTGTTTCTTTATCCACTGAGCAACATTTCAGGTGCCTAAATCAGTTTTTGGTTGTTTTTTTGTTTGTTTGTTTGTTTGCTTGTTTGTTTTACTTTTTATGTCCATGTGATAGTGCAGGTAAGTGCAGAGATCCTTCCATCATGAGTCTTGCTGAGGCCATTTCATATTTAACTAGAATTTGACCCTCTTGATGGGAAGCCCAATAGAACAATACCTAACGCTGTACTAGAAGCACAAGGTCAAGATGCCCAGCTAACTTAGCTTCTGTTAAACTGCTTGCTTGTGGAAAAACCTCCTCCAGCAGCCAGAGAGCAAGAAAAGTATCAGAATGTGGGTTTTTGCCTTTAAAATCCCCTTGCCTCAAACATTTGGTAATACACTTTGGTCTGAAATACCTGAGTATAGACCTAGCAGGCTGTAATAAAGACTTTCAATTGGCTGTACACTGTCCCTGGGTGGTCATTTCTGGTAGGTTCTCTGATATACTAGTATATTTAAAGGTCAACTTTCCTCAAAGCATAGCCTATTCAGTTCATGGTTTGTGGGGGGCAGAGGGGCATCGCAAGAAAATGAACTGAAAACACAGGTTTGGGCAATGGCTGTTGTCTCAGTTGGTCTTTAGAACTGGAAGGACCACCATCCTCTCCTTCTGATACCAAATCCACATTCCCTTGTACCCCAGCTACTATCTCTGCTTACGTAGATAGCTTGACTGATGGCTTGGCTTATCCCAATGAGTTCCCAGTGCATATTCTGCAATTTTTAGAGGTGTTTTTGTTTGTCTACTATAGGGCGGTCTGGCAACATCTACTGAATAGAGTACAGGAGCAGTGATAAGTACCCAGGAATTGATAAGGAGTTTCTCTCAAGAAAGAATTATCCATCTGGGCTTCCATGCATCCTAGTCTTAAAATGGGGAATATTGTTCGATCTTTGATGAGTTCTCTTAGCTCTAATCTTGTGTGTGTGTGTGTGTGTGTGTGTGTGTGTGTGTGTGTGAGAGAGAGAGAGAGAGAGAGAGAGAGAGAGAGAGAGAGAGAGACAGACAGACAGACAGACAGACAGACAGACAGAGAGACAGATAGAGAGAGACTAAATACTTTGAAGGACTGAAGCAACCATTTAAAACTCAGAATAATTTATTTACATCTTTTTCTGAATTTGTTCATCAGCTTCATTTGTAAGACAGCTGCATAGGAGAGCAAGAAATAACGGGCCCATGCTGGGCATATAGCTCATAACCCGGATAAGCTGCATATCAACCAGACAGGAAAATTATGGAGGGAGGAGAAAGCAATGAACATGAAGGCAAGAAGTCAAACCACAGTTAATCTAGGGCTTGATCTGGCAGCCACTATAACCACCACAACAAACATTGCAGAGGGCTTTCTGAATGCTAGAGACGACAGCCTCTGCAAGCGGGAAAGCTGTCTTCATTTCTTTCCACATTGCAGATGAAGAAAATATTGCAGAGAAGCTCAAAAATGGATGCAGAGCATCATGAAATGACACAGAGGTGGAGGTTTCTGCTCAGATGTTAAATTCTGAAAATCATCAGCATAAAACTGAACCGTGATGTGGAGACGCTGGTTTACATGTCCTTCTGGCATTTTCCAGCTATGTGAGAGTTGATTTCTCCAAACCAAAATTATTGATTCCAGTGCTGGGGGAGGTTTCTCCATCCTCTCTGCACTCATTAATTACATCCCTCCGAGCTTGAAAGAGGTGATTCACATTTAGCATTTCTAAAAATAAATAAATAAATAAATAAAGTCTTGCCAAAACACAAACATTAGTTCTGCCCTGTTATTCTTTGGGTCCATAGGCCATGTCTCAAAGCCTAAGGGAACAGTGCTCATAAATTAACTCTGGCTGTGAAAGGTTTGGAAAGAATTATGTTCTCATAAAAGCCTTAGAAAGCATGGGTTTTGTGTCAGTATATTTGTGTGACCCTCACTGTGTGCTAATTATGGGTTATTTTTAAAGTTGCTTTATACTGGATTTCACCACACAGAAGCTTAAAGAAAGATTCTTGGAAAATATCCTGTATTTCTTTCTATGGAGCCCATTAGTCTATCACACATTTGATGATGTTATAAATATTGTGGTTTAAAAGTCATGCATATCAATAGAGACATTTGGACACATAGGAGTTTTAGGCGTCAAACTTTTGTCTTGGTCTATTTGAGATATTACATGTAATAATCTAGCATTGGGCCTGTGGAGTAAAAAAATATGTTCTTGAACCTTGCACCATAAAGTTATTGCACCTCAACCCATATGCTTGTGACCCCATCATTGCTCTAACCACAACTGCAACAAACGTCTTCAAGTGGTTTTGACTTACATGGCTCTTAGCATTTCCATCAAGAAATATCCCATGTTTTTGCATGCCTGATAACTTCTTCAACTTTAATTTCTAGTCTTACAGAAGACGTTTTTATGCCAAAGATCATGTACAGCACACACTATAGGAAGTTTATCTCTGGGGTTATGCTCAGTACATCTTGGGTAGGTAGACAATACATGAGAACTCTTTCCTGTCCATCCTTAGATTGACATGTTTATGAAATGTGTCATGCCTTAATACTATCTTGAGAGGAGAGATTGTAGTTTTCCATGATAGTTCCCAACTCAATAATTCTATTTTCTTCTGCACATTTGTCCCTCCCTTTCCAACTCTGCCTAGTTATAACTTGAGATTATGTGCAACCTGCAGTACTCACGCATACTTGTAAATCATGGGTTAAGGGTTTGCTCTTTTCCTTTTGAGGTGGAAGAAATTAACTGATGGATAGACACCAAGACCATACTGTTGACAGTGGAAACAATAGAAATAAGGCCTACGGGACGATGTTCTGGATTGGAATCAATAGCCAATAGCTAGTGACACATGGGGCAGCAATAATACTGGACAATCACTAGCAACTCCATGAACCCTATCACCTTTGGTGGATTAGAGTGATCCACAGGCAGGTGGTGAGCCTGAGGTAAAGCGAGTTCTCAGATTGAGTAGATGGCAGTGGTAATTGGGAGGCCGGCCTCTGTTAGGTGCATTAGAGTCATGGAAAAAGAAAATGGTGCGCTGTGGCAAGACAAGTACCAACTCAGAGTGGGCTGTGACAGCCATAAGTACATCCACAGCAGGCATGAAGAAAACTGCTTCTTCTCCAGCCCTGGGAACCTGTGTTGAAGATTGGACTCAAGATTTATTTTCTTGTCATTTTGAAGTGACAGAACTTCAAAAGGGACAAATGTAATGTCTCTGTATGGGAAGTAAAGGAAGCCCTGAGTGGTTGTATAAGAACTGGGTGAATTCCTGAGTGTCCATTATTGACAAGGATAGTGTCTCAGACTCATGGGAACCAGCCTGTACCTGCTGTGCCTACTACAAAAGGTAATGTCTCATTTATTTTTTTTTTTTAAAAAGGTAGATTTTGCAATGATTCATGGACTTAGTTTCTAGCCTGTATATGTAGATACAACTTGAAAATACTATTGAGCTGTTAGATATCTTCTTCTAACTTTGATATTTCAGTGGTCTATGGAAGTGGAGACTATATAGGTGTTACTTTAAAGGTTTGGGTTGACTTTGTTGATGTATATTTTGCATATAATACACCGTGCGTTATATGCAAGTTTTATGTTTGGATAATTTTAGACATTTATATATACTAGTAAAAATAAAAAATACTTATTTTCCCACAAAAATGTTCCCACACATTCTTTGCAGTAAGTTGTTACCAGCCTTCACAGACAACTGCTGATCTTATTTTTATGTCTCTATGTTTTCCTTGCTTGTAGAATAACAGTATGGTTTTAAATAGTATATTAAATTTGTTCCAATCTCTCAGTAAAAAGATATAGGAAAAAATGGATTAACATATTTTGTGACAGCCCCCCCCCCCACTTCTCTGGCTTTTACTGCTCTAGAACTCTCTGTGTAAACCACCATTGCCTTCAACTCACAGAGATATACCAGCTTCTGTTTCCCTAATATTGAGATTAAAAGCATGATCCACCATGCCCGGGTGGCTTTAGTTAAAATTATAAGCATAGTCTACAGGTGATCAGAAGGACCATGTTATTTGAGCACTGGGTTCTACAATGTTTATAAGACCAATCTCTTCCTTAATGCAGTAATCTTAATGATGATATGAATATAAGTGCTGACCTTGAGGTTAGAGCCAGGGAGTCCACAAAGATGAAAAATTGTTGATCACTCACTCATGATTTTTCTATCAAAAACATGCAGAGAAAAATGTAGCTGGCCATAGCATGAAGCTGCAAAATAGCCTGTTTCTCAACTGTGGATTTTATTATCACTTCTTCCATAGTAAGTGCATAATCATAACTCACTAGTATCTATAAGCAATACTCATCGTTATTCCACTACTTTAGTTGTTTACTCTGTGTTTCATACAGCTTACAGTTTAAATACATATTTTCAATCCATATCTAGCATGTATCATTAATTTTACCTATGATTCATAGGCGTCTCTTTTATTTGCCTATTTGAACACATTTTAGAAGTTTCAACTGCCCAACAAGCTTCCAGATTATAGTCTATCTCTGATAAATACTTCTTATAAGTTTTTTTTTCAGTTTTTTATTTATTTATTTATTTATTTATTTATTCTTGTTACATCTCAATGTTTATCCCATCCCTTGTATCCTCCCATTCCTCCCCCCCCCCCATTTTCCCATTATTCCCCTCCCCTATGACTGTTCCTGAGGGGGATTACGTCCCCCTATATATTCTCATAGGGTATCAAGTCTCTTCTTGGCTACTTGCTGTCCTTCCTCTGAGTGCTACCAGGTCTCCCCCTCCAGGGGACATGGTCAAATGTGAGGCACCAGAACACGTGAGAAAGTCGTATCACACTCTCCACTCAACTGTGGAGAATATTCTGACCATTGGCTAGATCTGGGAAGGGGTTTAAAGTTTACCTCCTGTATTGTCCTTGGCTGGTGCCTTAGTTTGAGCGGGACCCCTGGGCCCAAATCTGCCTATCATATTGTTCTACTTGTAGATTTCTAGGACCCTCTGGATCCTTTTATTTTGCTGTACTTCTTATAAGTTTTGTCGTCACATTAATTTTATTTTTCTCTTTGGTGTATTGAATATTCTCCTCAAATACACAACATATTCACATTATATCTGTACAAGCACAATTTAGTCTTTAGCAAGGAACTTACCAACCTTTTAACCCAAGATATAGATCAGGTTTTGGAAAATTAGACCACCAAGAAAAATATTCTGAAACATATGTCATATATGTGTGTATGTGTGTGTGTGTGTGTGTGTGTGTGTGTGTGTGTGTGTGTGTAATATTTTTCCAGAAGCACACATGTTCAGTTGTATGTTAAAAATTCACCTTGGATCCTCCGCAAGCCCTAACCCCGGAACCACCTCTCCAGTCCAAGCCTGTTCATTTTAAATTAAATTTGGGACTTTTATTAAATGTTTCTTAGGTCTGGACTCACATATTCTCAACCTTGTCTTTGATTCTAAAGCTAGTGTTACTTAGTTGGAAAAGTTATGTGGATGTTTATTTTCTTCTTCACATTTTTCTTTTTGAGAAAAAAATAAGACATAAGGATCTAGTTTTGTTTGTTTGTTTTTGTTGTTCAGTGTGTGTGTGTGTGTGTGTGTGTGTGTGTACTGATGTTCCCTAAGAGAATACTCAAATCAAGAGGCACAGGAGCCAATGGACAGATAACTACTTTCATTAATCCTATCACAGTCAATCTTGAGAATAGTTTTGTCTCTTTTTAGAAGTGCATGGTTTGTTTGAGGCCTATTTGGGGGCTTATAAACAACAGAGATTTACTTCTCACACCCAGGGAAGCTTGGAAATTCAGGATTTACTTTCTCATGGCTCTGAGCCAATTCCTAATTCACAGATGGTTGTGTCTTTCACCTATATAACACAGTGCACAAGGCATGGGATCCTCTGGTACCCCACCTCATAACATCATAAAAACAATCTTTTAGGTTAGCATACAAAGTAATAGACTTGATCATAGCACCTTCACACACATGCATCATTAGACTTTGTGCTCATGTCCTCTCATCCCATATTGCCCTCTCTCCAGATGGTTGCTTTCCTTAGTAACATGCTCTTAAATGGATATTTTAAATGCTTTCTTGGTCTTTCATTCTTGATCCCAGCAATTAACGTCTGTTTTACCTGGAACAGTCGACAAATCCCATCTGTGAAATCATCTTTCTGTGATGCTAACAAAATGACCTAGTTTCTCCTTGTCCCACTTGCTTTACTCACACAATCGTAATATTGATGGAACTTGAGACTTATGAAGATTAAGATAAGATGTAGTTATGGAATATAATATAAAATCAGTATTATCTGTTGTTACTATTATCTTACTATTTATGTTAAATTTTGAGGTTCACAAAGACAGTGTCTTGTGGCTCATATAGGAAAAACTCTGTATTGCTGGAATAAGAGCAACCTAAGATCAAGGCATCCCCATTCTGTTCTTCTTTTTTTTTTTTTTTTCTTTTTTTTTTCTTTCAGTACACACATCCCTAAGAAAGTCTTTACTGGAGTCCTTTGTATACATGAATTTTCATTTACAAGATCTACATGAAGTTAAACTTTCTGAGAGCTTTAACTCTTAGAGACAGAGGCACATATAATGAGTAAAATAAACACTATCTTTTATTCTTTACTTATTTTACTCAAAATTAAAATCACAGCATAGATTGGACTGTTCAGAAAATTCAAATTAATTCTGTCTATAAATATGTTTGTGTATGACATATGCAAATGTATGCGACCGGTGTGCATGGGCATACCTCTACTTTTAGCTTAAATCTGGAGACTTTAATATGTATTATAATATTAAGAAAATATTTAATGTCATTTCAAAGCATAAGAGTAGTTTATAGATCCAAGATTTGGATCCGTGGTGTGCCACTTTCTGTAAAATATTAGATTATTTAACCTACTTGAATTGCACATAATTCATTTATTTTAAAGTGTGTAGAGTAATAAAACTACTTCTACAGATTCATCTACAGGATTAAAAGAGTGTACATAAAAGCATTTTAATTAAAATATTTTACTAATACAAAACATTAAATAATGTTACTTACACAATCCATTGAATTATCTTCTCTATTTTCATTTAGTTACCAATCAACTGAATTTAAAAATAGAAGACCCTCCTTTTAATTCTCCTTTCAAATCTTCCCGTGACATGCAATGCTGACAGAGGAATCTATACCCACCTTGACTATGAAGATTTTCATTCAGCCATGGATATAGATGTGGAACTTGAAAGCCTTCTCTGTTAACCATCTAAAACAGTTTGTTGGCCTCAATCCATATGTTCCTGTACACTGTAAGAGGCATCTGGCCTTTGGAACACAGTTGTGAGGGTTTTCCTGGCACTTGGCTTCGTCCTCCTGAGGCCTTTCTGCAAACTTGAAGTTTGCAGAACAAATACTTCTTCTCTGTCCAAAAGCACTCACACACCATGAAATTCCTGAATGAGAAGGCTCGGTGTTGACATCAGAGGTAGGTTCAAGTAAAAGGCAGCAACGGAGCCGAGCTGAGTGAATGTTAAGAAAATTAAACTGTGAAGAGGGCATTTGTGCTATTCTGTTATAGCAACAAGAATGCTGCTTGACTCCAGAAAAGAAGTACAAACAACTAAAAATAAGTTGACAAAAGAAAATAATTAATTTCAAAAAGATGCTAATAGTCAATTTAATCCCAGGGAAAGAGAGCAAAGCACTCGGACTCATGCTTTCTGATCTGAAAATGTATTATAAACTTTTAATAATGAAAACAATTCAGTACGGGATTAAAAGAGAGACATATAAAACAATATGGAACTAAGGAAAAGCTGAGAAAACCTCTTACATGTATCAAATGCTCTTCAACAAGGATTGGAAGACTAGAAAAATTGAGAAAACATAGTATCTACAGAGAATAGTGTTTGGAAATAAGCTCATGGCATTTAAAGAAGTTAGGCCCTTATATAGCCAAATTTGTGCCCAATGTTTATAAACTCTAAATCCAACTGGGTTAAAGTGTAAAAGATATGTCCTGATGCTAGGGAGTTCCTAATGCAAAATTTGAAGGATATCATCATGACAGTGGCCTTGACAGTGATTTCCTGGATCTGACAACAAAAGCACAGGTGGTATCAGCCATAGTAGTCAAGTGAGAGTTATGATATATGCAAACACAAAAAGTAAAACCAAATAACACTGCAAAGACCACAGGCAAACAGCCGCTGAAAAGGTAACATACAGTAGGAGAAATATTTTCAAACCTTATATCTAATTAGGAGTTGACGACTAAAATTTAGAATGAATTCCCACAACTCAACAGCCATCAAGTACCTGACTAAATGTACACAAAGAGAATAAATCTATCTTTCTCCAAAAACATACATAAATGGTCAAGGCAAAAGAAGATGCTGGATATCACTATTTATTAGGGAAATGCAGTTAAACCAATAATGATGTACTGTCCCATCATGACAGGATGACCTCTAAAAAACATGGAAAATTATGTGTCAATAAGGCTGCAGGTAAATTGGGGATCTGTTTGTAGGGAGCAAAATTGAAAGAGCTGCATGTGATCCATTCAATGTACCTCCAAATATACACTCAAGATAATGAAGGGTGAAAGAGATATTTATAAACCTATTTTCATAGCAGCATTGATATTAAGAGATAGAAATGAAGGCAATAGGTACATAACAAAATGGATACAGGAAACGTGGCACATCCATACGAGGAAGGGTTCTTCAACCTTCAGTTCCCAAGGCCTTATGGTAGACAAGAGCCAGTCACATAAGAATAAATGGTGCACCATTCTACTTACAGAATGCACCTAAAATAGTTCATTTTATAGTCATCGACACTAGACATAGAAGTGACAGATCCAGAGGAAGGTTTGACGGAGCTGCTATTCAGTAGGGCAGCTTTTCAGCCGGGCAGCATGGGAGCAGTGTGGGGGTATCTGTTAAAGAGCTCTGTGCATGTGGTTGATAATTTAATACTTGTAAACTGTCTGAAGGATGAATTTTGTATTATCATTTTTTAAAATAAAAGATGTATGCTGAAATCCTGTAATAAAGGTCAACCATAATGATAATTTCCTGTGAGATACAGAGCTACTTGAGGACTAAATTGGGTTGAAATGACATCATTAGGACTGAATTGAAGGGCAGAGAGGTGCCCTCATTGAGATGGGCAAGAAGGAAGCTGTGTGGGAAAATGTAGAGGGAAAATTGGATTCAGGAAATATTTTTTTTACAGATTAGTAGTAGAAGTTGAAATTTTAAATGATTGAGGAATTAAGTTCTGGTAGACAAAGATAGGTAGGCTAATGTGAAAGATAAGAATACAGGTGGTAAACTTTAAACCCCTACCCAGATCTAGCCAATGGTCAGAACATTCTCCACAGTTGAGTGGAGAGTGGGATATGACTTTCACACGAACTCTGGTGCCTCACATTTGACCATGTCCCCTGGAGGAGGAGACCTGGTGGCACTCAGAGGAAGGACAGCAGGTTGCCAAGAAGAGACTTGATACCCTATGAGCATATACAGGGGGAGGTAATCCCCCTCAGGAACAGTCATAGGGGAGGGGAATAAGGGAAAAATGGGAGGGAGGGAAGAATGGGAGGATACAAGGGATGGGATAAACATTGAGATGTAACAAGAATAAATTAATAAAATAATTTAAAAATTGTTTTAAAAAGAATACAGGAGCAAAAAAAAAGTAGATATAGAACAAGGGGAATCTAAATACTGGACTGTATTAGTTAACTAACTTATCATCAGTTATAAAGTAGATCATGTATAAAGTTTAAGACGTGTGGTGTGTTTAGTACATTTTCTCATCTGTGTTTGTGCATGATGCATGCAGGTCCCTTTTTTCCTGACAAATTCTGATCTCATTTTATAACATTCATCAAACAAATATCTCCTAAACAAAAAAAAATAGTGCCAACAATGAGAAGTGGACACAAAGTAAGACATAGTTTCCTTCTTGTCCCCAAATAGCTTCTTTATTCAGGATCTGAAATGATTGACATTTCTTATTGTTCTATACATGAACATCATATGACATTACTATTTAGAATGCAAATTAGACACTCCTCCCTCCAAATTTTATTTCCTTACATTTAGAGAAGTGCTCTGAAATATTATTTCTAATAAACACTCCAGTTTACTTTGAATTCAGTGGCCTCTGGAACTCCTTGTGAGTGAAGAGAAAAGGCCTATAGTCTATGCTAAGGATGTATAACACAATACTGTGGATTCAAGGGACCACTTGAGCAGATGGTTGATGAAATCATGACATATCTATCCATAGATAGATCTGGTGTAGCAGCTGAATGAGTATAGATTTCAAAGATTAATACTAAAGGGGGCAATTTTCAAGGAGTCTGTTGAAAGGACATGAGGCGACAAAGTCTATAGAGAAGACAGACACAAGAGGCACCTAAGAGAACACTTGAAGCCCTTCTGAGTACTGAGATCTGTGTGAGGAAAGATGGTCAGGGAAGAAGGAATAGTGCACTAGTTACCTTCATTAATGTAGATGAATTGCTTACCCAGATCTTGAAGTCATCCCAATCACAGGACCACCACCCTACAGTGTAATACAGAAGATAAAAATCCACTTGTATATATTCCGTGCTAAAAGCTGGCTGGTGTTCATAGTACTGCACAGGGCCATGTCAAAAACAATTAAGACTCCATTAAACGGGGCTAGGTCAGACTCCTAATAGCTAGCCCCAGTGGCAAATGATCTTGGTCCCTAGAACACCATCCTGCTGGGAAAATGATTGGTGTTTTCTCAACTATGCGCAACACGCTTCATGTTGGGGTAAACAAAACAGAACAAATAAACCCTTGTGCTTGAGACTGGGCAACAAGCCTAGGAGGGGAGTGGGATAAAGACTAGTCCTTTGCCAATGATTCTTTCCAGCTCTTTTTGTCACAAAGTGCTCAGCACTCGCAGCTGAGAGGTGACACAGATAGAATGTGACAACAGAAGCTGTGTCCCAGGCTCTGATGTGTGCCACATCAACCTTTTAGGACAGCTGTAGAGAGGAGGAGCTAAACTGGAGACAACAATTCCACGCTTTTTCAAACCCATCCTCAATGCTAGTCTTGTAAAGATGCCAACGAGGATTCGGTGGCCACAGGAGAGTTCATTACATATCTCCAAGGGTTTGCTTATGAGCTACCAAATCTGAGTCTCACAATGGTCCTGGGAGTGGAAAGGGGAACACGTTGGTCTTCTTTCCCTAGAGTCAGTGGGACAAGTGATGCCAAAGTGTGCCCAGCAAGATCTTAGGTACATTTGTTGCTGGACCTGCAGCCATAGCACTGATCACAAAAGAGTGTAGTTATTTCAGGAGACTGGGGTAGGGAGTGTTCCCAAGGACAAAGGACAATCTTTTTTCACCTGGTGTA
The DNA here is from genome assembly GCF_903995435.1 of Acomys russatus. Classification (NCBI taxonomy): domain Eukaryota; kingdom Metazoa; phylum Chordata; class Mammalia; order Rodentia; family Muridae; genus Acomys; species Acomys russatus. The sequence continues at coordinate 23,432,385 of NC_067144.1, read as the reverse complement.
CTCTTTACCTCTCTTATGGAGTAGCAGCATCTCTCCAGTGGGTGCATACTATGTTGCAAGGACCCTTGGCCTGAGGCTGTGTGAGAGTGGGATGCCACAGAATCAACAGATGTGTGCTAGATTCCTTACTCTACCTTCTGGACCAGCTGCATAGACCAAGATACCATGGACAGATCATGGAAATTAAGTGATGGTTGAGTCATAACAAAGGAAAACAAACCAAACAGATGCAGAAGGAGCCAGGTGAGGAACAGGTGAATTTTGCATCAGAAATCCTGAAAATCTGACTCAAAATGGGAATTTAGCACTCAACTTGGGAAAAAGCAACGACTGTACCACTGCTTGGAAAATGTTTCCTGTTTCAAATATATAGCTGCCATAGCTGTCAGCATTTGGCTTTGCCATCTGTCGCTTGTCACCGAAATTTAAAGCTCTTCTATGTAAACTTTGCAATTCACTTAAAATAATCCTAAATATGAGAATTATTTAATTTAGCAGCAAACTCAGACCTTGGGCCAGAAAAAATCAAAATAAAAAGTTGGGGAACTGATATTATGCCTGGCATCTTTATGTTGCTTAGTTTTCTTACTATGAGTTTGGGTAAACTCCAGAAATGAGCAAGTGTTTAAGAAGAAAGGAAATCATTGCTGAAACAGAACACAGATATTCTAAAGTCTTAAAATTGAAACACCAGATGTAGATGCTTCCATCTCAGACCTCTCTGATCATGCCCATGAACCTGGTGGGCAATAAGCACACTGGTGTGTTGCCTGTGGTAGAGCCACTACTGAGACAAACACAGCTGCAGGCTTGGGAGCTCGTCCCATCTTTGTTCTAGAAGGGTGTTGATGGACTTAAGGGATACCCAAGATGGCAGAGTATCATTGAGAGGGTGTGGAATTTGTAGGGGAAAATGGATTCTTTCTTGAGCAACATTTAATGAAGCCTCCCAGAGGACAATCACTGACGATGAGGCACTTCAGCAAAGAGCCACGTTACCAAGCATTAGAACTGGGTTTCCCTCAACTTTACTTTCTCTCCTTTTTATTATTGTTTCTTTGAATACATAAAACAAGTTTCATTCCCTCCACATCCTTTAAGCCTAAGTTACTTGATGAGTATTTTTTTTTTCATGAAATGTACTATATTACCGGGACTACAGAGGTGACTTAGTGGTTAAGCACACATGCTGTTCTTCCAAAGCACATGCTTTTGGTTCCCAGAACCCACATAATGAGTCACAACTGCCTCTATCTCTAGCTGTACAGGATCCAATGACTTCTTCTAGACTCAAGGGGCACTTCAACTCATACATATAGCCTGCGCCCCTGATACACATATGCCCCCCCCTCAAAAAGGAAAAAAAGAAAAGGTACTATTTTGCTATCCTATTTTGCCTTTGGGTTTCTTTAAAATAGTGAGTGAGTGGAAGATGCCTTAGCAGTGGGACACACTAGGCTTATGCAAGGTAACCTGGTTCCCCAAGGAACAGGAAAGTGACCTTATGGTTGAGGATCTGGGCACAACAGAACAGGTGATGACCATGCCTCAGAAGCATGGCTGTGTGTCTCTGATGTCCCATTGTGATTCTATACCAAGAGACAGAAGAAGACCCAACTGTCTGTGTTATTAAGCATGAACTCAAATTTGGAATTGGATGTTTAAACAAAATTTCTCCTTCTCCCAGCCCTTCTCTTCTTAAAGGCAAATAAATAAAGACCCTGCCATCTTTCCCACCCAGAACCACTGTTGTGGAAGTTTCCAGGTCAAAGTGTGTTCAGCGATTACTTCTATTAGCTTCTATTACTTTCTATTAGTTTTCTATCATAAAATGGGGCACACCTTACAACCAACACCACTGTATTTGGTGCCTGGGATGTCATTTTCTCTTGATGATCCTAATGCAGTTTATCTTTCTTTCAAATTAGTTTAGTTGGGAAAATGTTTGTGCAATCAAAAGTATGTTAGAGCTAGACAAAGTTTTCCATTTAACTTCACAGATGCCAGCTGCTGTTAAAGCGACTGTCTATATTACATGCTCTTTGTACTTTGGCTGGGCACTTTAAGAATGTATTTTATTTTGTTGAGCTTCATATTCCTACACCACCAATAGGATTACTTTCATATTTTATTATATTCTCCAACATTTTATGCTCCCTTTCCATTCATAAATCTAAGAAGATAATATTTATCCAGAATATATTGATTATATTTTATAAAAATATAGACTATATATAATAATATGACTAATCCATGGTATAAATTGCTAGATGATAAGCGCATGATTATCTCTGATATAACAGAGCGCTTGATTATATATCTGAAATTTTAATTTTTACAAATTAAAGATAAGTGTTTTTTAAAGATTTATTCAATTTTTAACTTATTTATATGTGTTTTGGGGAGATGGGGTAAAGGCACATTAGTGCAGTGCCAAATGAGGCCAGGAGAGGGCACCAAATTCTCTGGAACTGGAGTTATTGGCCATTCTGAGCTACCCTCCTTGGCTGGTGGGAATTGAACTTAGGTCCTCCTACAGAGTATTGTACACCCTTAACCACTGAGCCATTTTTCCAGCCCTTGAAATGAGTTTAAACATGCTGGAATATTTCTTTATCCTAAGACATTTCTGCAATCAACGATTAATCTAAGCTAACCCTTCCTTGTCCTTTTTCTCTCCCCAATCTAAACACTTAGTCCTATATTTGCTGCTAAATGTTCAAATAAACATTGAGATTCAAAGTCAAGACTTCTCCAGATAAGCTTCTTCCAATTCAAACTGTTCAGAGCCAAGATCAGCCTGGGCCTTCGCAACTAGAGCTCTATTCCCTGATCAACTGTTGTCACACTCTGTAAAGATCTGGTGTGCTTCAGCCTTCCTAGCAGTCATCATTGTGTTCTTCTCCCAAATTTACTCCTTGCAGTGTGAGACAAACTTGCTCGCATACTCACTCAACCCGCCTTTGCACACTCACACATCACTTTTGTACTCCCTCCCTGTTTCCGATGGCCTCCTCCCTATTTCTAATTTCCTCTTCATCTCTTTCCAGCATGGCATTACCTACCCTGTTTGGAACTGGGGCTCTGGCAATTACAGAAGGTATGTTATTAACTCTGCCAGCTGCTTCCTCACCTGCACTCACTGTAAGCCAATTTAAAAAATCTTTGTTCTTGGATACTCTGCTTATTCTAATTAGAGAGCTTATCATAGAACTGCAGCAAAACCCGGCTTTGACAACGATCTTGCTTCCTTCCGTCTGTAACCTAAAGTAAGGAACAAAATGTGTTTAAGACACCAACCTCATCCCTCATGCTATTATTTTTTTTCTTAGTACTACTTAGCTACACAAGACCTTTCTTCAGGACCTTCATAAATTTATGCATGAGCCTGTTTGAGAGCTTTGGACACTGAAGAAAGTGTGATGGCACAGAACACTGTGTATTCTTGAAAGAGGAAGTCAGATAGAGAAGTTTGTTTTCTGCTTTTTTACTTTGTCCTCTGTTCTATTTGGGAAACGCAGTTTTCTCTGATACTTGTCCAACACACTTGCAACGGAATTGGAAACTGAAGGAAGAAACAGCACGAATCGCAGCGAGTAGGAGTTCACTTACAAAGGTGCAGAAGAAAAGAGCCTGTAGAATAACTCACACCATCTCTTCCAGACCTTACTGAACCCAGGAGGTTGCTGGGCTTGGGGTTTCTTCTAGAGTGAAAAGGGATGTTTAGAGGCTGGAGACGATGGCTCAGTCTTTCTGTGTGTAAACATGGGGACCTGGGTACAGATTCCTAGGACCCACCTGAAAGCTAGGTGCATCAATTCACAACTGTAACCTCAGCTCTTTGGGAAGCTGGGATGGGGCAGGAAGAGTCGGGTCCCTGAACCTCTGTGGCCAACTAGCCTGCCTAAATCAATAGCTTCAGGTTCAGCTCAAGAGAGCGTCTCACAAACAAAGGTGGAAAATGGTCAAGAGAGACATCCAATATTGACTTGTGGCCTCTACACCCATGTGTATTTGTGTGCATATGCACCCATGTGTACAACACACACACACACACACACACACACACACACACACACACACATTTCTAGGTCTCATTTCATATCATGCCCCTTTATTAGCATTCTGACTTAATACATGATTTCTCTCTATTAATTAACTTCTGTATCCTTGCATCCACTCACTGATTCGTCCTTTCATTTACTCATTTAGCAAATATTTATTGAGGGCCCAATGCAAAGAGTGGTGCTGGATGCATGAGACACAGAGAAAAGCATCGCCTTTACCTTAAGCCCATAGAGCAGTGGAGACAATAAACCATGCAACCAGCAAAGGAGCACTCTATGTATAGCTCAAAGTAGCTGTTTCTTCAAAAGTCTTTCAATTTGCATAATTGTAAACAATATTGGAAAGAATTCATTTGTATGTATTTTTTTTTTTTTAACTAGAGACTCTACAGTAAGAGTGATTTAATGTTAAAACCTGTGGGATAACTGAGTTGTTTAAAGGTTCAGGAGATACCGGGAAGCATTGTCCTATGAATTGAGTGCCTGGAATTCACATGGGGCAGAGTTCCTAAACAGCCATTGTGAAGCAATCGTTGAAATTACTTTTCCATGGCCAGGTGTATTTATAAGCTTCAAAGGAAAATCAGATTGGTCTACGAAGGTTGCAAAACTGAAAGAAATTGTGGGAAATCATCTCACTTAATTGAGCATTGACATAAAACAAAGGAAACTGAATGAATTAGCAATTTTGTCACAAAGGGAAGTGGAGGTGTCTTTGTCTTGTTTTTGTCATGGTTTGTTTGGCATTTTGTTTTCCACAGTAGAAGATCATAGATTTATGAACAAATAAGGAAAGCCATGATTCTGAAGGAGAAAAGATCAAATCTGGAGAATTTATTTCAGGCCTTCCCTGGGACTAAGGAGAACTTCCCTTTTTGAGGGAACGATTGCCTATTCGGTGAAGCAGAACTAAAGCCCTGAGAAGCTATGCCGTCAATAATTCTTAATTAACTTAGACAGCAAGAAAAAGTGCAGTAAGGACTTGAAGTGTAGGCATCTTGGTCTTAGGCCAAGGGTAAGCTGGGATGCTAGAACTTTTCAGTGGCAGAAAACCCTGCACAAAGACAGTTAAGAGTATTATGGGAATAAAAACAGGAGCTAAGCTTAAGGAATCCTGAAAAATACATATTTGTAAGCATACAGTGTTATAGAGTCTTATTTATGTTTCTGGTAACTTTACCCAATATTGAACATTGATTTAAATAAAGTTACATATAAGTACATGAAGACCATCAGATTTTGAGTCTGCTAAATATATTTCTGGGTATGCTTGTCTTTCTTGATATCAGCTGTCAGCTTGCCTTGTGATCTCAGTTCTCTGGTGGGAGCAAGAAGAGTCACTGGTTTCATGTTAGTCCAACATTTCCTCTGGATATAAGGCAAGGATGATGACTTCCGAGCTCTTATCATGTGAAACCAGAAACCTACAGTAGTGAGTTTCAAATGGGAAACTGGTGTGATTAGGTTTGGCTTTGAAAGATTACTGTAGTTTACAGAACAGATTGGAGTGCAGACACCATTAAAACAATAAGATGGTCCAAGCAATATACAGTGAGGGCAACTAATGACAACATATTCTGATGTTGCAAAAAGGAACTAGGTGGGCTGGCAAATGCACTTGGTAGGAGAAGGCCAGAGGATCAGGAGTTCAAAGGTCAATTTCACTTACACAGAGTTTGAAGATCGTGTAGGCTATTTAATCTCCAATCTCCAATAAAACAAAACACCGTGTAAGATCAAGATCACAAGATGTGAAGAGATGAAGACGAAGGAGTTCTGATGATGCACAGTTATGACCTTCTTCATTGTGACAATAGGGCTTTGTTTGAAGAGACAGAAGTAGAAGAGAAATAAATGAATGTAGGAGGCAGGTAAGTTCTTAGGAGAAGAAAGGAGCAGAGTAACACAAGGAAAGGACTCACAAGTGAGTTCAAACACTTGGTGAGATAAGGAAACACAGGCACCAGGTCTGTGCATTTTCCTATAAAACCATGGGATGAGGAGAAATAAGCAGTTTCCTCTTGACGTCAATGAGAGTATGTGGCATCTGCAGTGGAGCCTGGTTATTCAGCTAAGGCTTTGGAAACAGGGACCACATGGCAAAATCAAGACCATCACAGAGCCTGACGATCCTGAAGCAGGTTCTAAAACTGAGAAGACTTTTTAGCAAAGGCAGAAAGCTATTTTGTTAGACATAGAAAACAGGAGGTATGCCCAAAGTGGATATAAACCAGGCACTGGCCTTTCAGGAGGCACGACAAGAAAATAAAGCAGCAACGTGAAGTTGGTAAGAAAGTGTCATACATGTGTACACTATATGTTGGACACCTCCACCCACCCCCATCCTTGCCTCTAGCTCCCCCTTCCCTGCGCCCAGACCTCCTGACCCTGAGGTGCCTCCCTTCTCCTTCCCAACTTCATATCTTGTTTTGGTTTTGTTTCTTTGTCTTTACTTCTATTCAACATAACAACCAAGCCTAATTAATGCTTCCCATGGACAGATGTGTAGGTGGTTATCCAACGGACATGGGTCACTTACCAATGGATGCACCACTCAGAGAAAATTGGGTTTTCCTCCCTCTCCTAGAAGCCAACAACTTCCAGCTTAGCTAGCCACAGGACTTTGTCCCCATCTCTCTTCTCCACGAGAGGATTTTGTCCCAGTTGAACTTGCATAAGTCTCTGGTATTCCATGAACTTGGGGACAGCTCTTATAGTTTGCATGTTCTACGTCACCAACTTCCAATGAATGGTGACAAATGTCGGGTTTGTCTCACAGAGTTGCAGGGCACATGACAGGCATGCTGAGACATGTTAATTACTACAGTGGGGAGTTGAGGAACTAGACATATATACCTAGAAGCTGCTCAGGAAGGTGTGGCCTTTGGAGCCCCAAGAGAGGTAGGTAGTGGAATCCTCCGGACGGTACTTCCTATAGGGCCACTCAGAACCTGTCAGTCTGTGCAACTTCTCCAACCAGTAACAGAGTCTTTTGCCTGAGAGGAATCTGAGTTATTTTCATTCAAAATGAATGATTGCATGACTTGTGATTCCCTTTGCAGATAGAAAACATTAATTTAACTTCAGTTTTATATGTGTTTATTTGGGGGCAGGTAGTAAAGTTTGCTGAGTTCCTCCTGGAACACAGACACCAAAAATAAACCTATTTGTCTAGTGAAAGCCACAGAAACAGCAGATAGGAGCATGTGCCCTGCTTTTCTGTGCTTCGTGGCCTCTCACATCTAGCCTAAGGTCCTAAGACATGTCTGGTCCCTCATCCTTCTGTTCTCACTGAAGCCGGTCCTGCCACAAGAATTCTGATACCTCTCCCATTTCTCCAGCTAATGACAATAACCTCTCTTTGTATAAAATAAACACAGCATTTTCATGGTCAGAGCTTTATGTTTTATTGGTGAGAAGGATTTTGCCTTACTTTAAACCTTACTCAGTTAGGAGCACTGTGCTGTCTGCTGGAAAAAGTGTCTGGTGGAAGCACAGCACCAACCGTAACCCAACACCTTGTTGGAGTTGAAAAGGAGACTTTCTTGGGAAAAGGCAGTTGTGCTTTGAAATTAAGTTTTGCTAGTTTTGCATTCTAGGAGGGCTGATGCTATTATCCAAGAGAGAGATCATGGACAGGTAACACCTAAATTAACATTTTGTAAGAGTCCATACTGGCAAAATATCCTCTTGACAGTTTTGTAGGCACCGATCCTATTTACTTAGGACTACTAAAGTTAGCTCACAGACACTTTCACTAGTTAACCAGTGTCAAAGAGACTCATTCCATAGGAAGATTCCTGAGGATCCTGGGAAAGAATAGGATATATATATATATATATATATATATATATATATATATATATATATATATATATATATATATATATAATGTCTTCTCATGAAAATCTGCACTTCTGGGATCCTTCTGAATGGCAGTGACATGATACCTAGAGCGAATGGAAGCTAGCTAGCATCCTTTGAAACACATAGTTGAGAATCCAAATGATTATTGTTCCTACATGTTATTTATTTTAAACTTAATTATATCACTACTGGTAGATCTCCCAGTTCATAGGAAATATTCATCAAAAACAATCCTACTGAAAGGATGTTATCAGTACATAACCCTATAAGCAACCTCAAAGGGACCTCATTGCCCATTAGAATGTGCACAGGAGAATATGCATTATTGTATATGTATACTTATGTGTGTATAGACCTCTGCACAATGGTGCATATGGGGAGGTCAGAGGACAATTTATAAAGTTTAAGTTGATTCTCCCTTTCTATTAAATGAACTCTGGGGTCACACTCAGGTCATCAGGCTAGGTGGCAAGTACCTTTACTTTCTTTGCTGGTCCCAATATTTGCACTGGTCTTAAAGCATACACCACCCTGCCTGGCCCAATATTGACCCTTTATCACATCTATTGTGTATATCAAATTTAGTCCTACATATGAAATTTTCCAAAGCTGGGTTTCAAAGTCAGTAATTATTTCACCTAAAAGTTAAAAACTGTTGAGGTGATTGGTCGTTAGGTGAGGGGAATAAGATGAAAGAGTGAGAGAGTGTGGGAGCAGGAAGATAGAAGTGAGGGGATAACAATAGGGATGTAATCTGAATAAATTATAATAAAAAAGGGAAAGAAAAGAAAGAACACATTCTATGCTGTGGTTTTGGTTTTCCATTACTGCTCTAACAAATTATTGTAAACATAGCAGGTCAATTCCTTCTTATGATTACACTATTACTAAGTCTTTCTTTGGTAAATCTTTCTTTTACTCCAAGCCAGAAAAAAAAAAAGTATCAACTGTAAAGGCTCATGTGATTATATTGTGTCTACTAGGACAATTTACATTAATAAATATAAACGTCTGTACTATAACTGTATTTGCCATGGTTTTAAAAGATGTCAATTTTAATTGTGCGTCTGTGTATGGGTACATGAATATGTGTGTGCAGGTTCTGACATAGGCCAGAAAAAAGAGCCACATCTCCAACAGATGAATGGTGAGCCATCCCACACGGGTTTGGGGAACCTCGTCAAGAACAGCATACTGTCTTAACCAATGAAACACCTTCCCAGACCCACATTTGCATTTTCATAGAGTCTTATTAATTCCTTGACCTTGAAAATGTCATACATATTTTGCTTATATTCACCATCTCCCCCAATTCCTCCTGGAGCCATGTCCCAATTTGCTCCCCACACAACATTTTGTCCTCATATCATTGACATCCCTGGGCAATGATATATTTCTTCCTTATTCTTCCTGTGTCTTATAACATTTTCTGAACCATATCCAGAAAATAAAATGTCATTTTCAAAACAATGAAGTATAACATCATGTGGAGTTCTTCAGATAAAATGCAAACTTTTATCAAGAGAATCCAAATCCATAGTTTGAACCTTTTCCTAGGACCCAATAAATTAGGAATGAAACAAAGAAGCAGCTCTGGAATGCTGAAGCAAAGATAGACAAAGCAGAGGACAATGCATGTTTTATGGACAGATATCAATCATAGAAAGAAATTAGAGGTTAACCCAAACTTCTCTACTTGGTTGGATATATTGTCTCTGCATTCCATTTAAAGTCTTTATATAACCTACGGTATAAAAAGTTGTCTGCCATTTACCCCATGCCTCAATTTTGAATGTCTGTAAGTGAGAAATTCTGAGACAGAGTGCACATCTGAGTCCCCACTCTGTTGGAGTTTGGTCTGGTTGCTGTCTAAATGAGCAGACTCACATGCCCCAAAATGTTTCTAACATTGCCCAAGAGCTTACTCCTGTTTGATCAATAAAAAGCCAACTCACCCTGGTAGGGCAAATGGGATAGGAGTGGCTATTGTTCCTGGACTGGTCGGACAGAGAGACTCTTGGAAAAGGAAACAAGCAGTGTGACCAGAAGAAGGAAAGGCCAGGGAGAGGAAGGAAGAAGAGGAGAAGGAAAAGCCAGCTCTATGGGTTAGGTGGCGCAAGATGCACTTGGCCAGCATAGATGGAGGATTCGGCCCAGATGACGAACATTAGCAAGTATTTGGGATGAGGGATGGGAGGTAGCTCAACAGAAATTATTAGAAGCTGATGGCATGGGATTTTGGCCGGGAGATATAGATGGTAGTTTAAGGCGAACCAAGGCTATTTTAAAATATAACAGGTGTCTGTGTTTCTATTGATAGATGTCAGGCTAGAAAATACCGCTGTAATATTTATTGGGCTAATAGTAAATATTTCTTGAGGTCTACCTTTAAATTAACCACAACATCAGGGACCATGTGCCCCGATGCGCTGGCAGCACTAGATCTCCTGAAGCATCTTCCTTCCCCTTTTGCTTTGGTGAAGAACAAAATCAAATAAAGGAAGCGCCTTGCATGGGAGTGGGTCTGTGCTCTGGGGTGGAGGAAAGAGTGAGAGCGCTTTGACAATGAGAAGCACCAACATTGCCTGTGTTCTTCCCATATCACCGATGCGAGAAGCATTTCAACAGCATCACCACTGTCATTGTTTTTTTTTTTTTTTTTATAGCAGGAAATCGCTGCCAACGTGGCTGAGCTCAATTCAAATCCTTACTCCAGGCCTCTGTGTCTTGTTAATATCAGCAGGTCTGCTTTAAGTAGGGAACACTGACATATGTCATTACACGGGGCTATTACTGTCATCTCTCTCTTTTTTTCTTTTTTTTTTTTTTTTTTTTTTTTTTTTGAATTTCACAAAGAAGGAAGTCACACCCTTTTGGTGTGATCAGTGCTCCTTTTCACAGAAGACAAAAGCTAGCATTCCCAGAAGCCAGTCTTGGAGAAAAGGCTTTGGAGGAGAGGAATAACTTTAAGTATGATAAACAAGCCACTTGACACGGCCTTAAGAATACAAGATTCCCAGCATCAGATGATTGGAAATAGGATCTCACAAATTATAGGGAAGTAACTGACATTTGGTGCTGATTTACTGTTACATGATCCACTTATCAATTTATTTGGACCTATATGTGTGTGGTGTGGTTTTATGTGTGTATTCACATCTTCGTAGGTTCATGCTCATGCACATTTGTGTGGAGGGTCAAAGTAAATGTCAGGTGTCTTCCTCATTTACTCTGTGCTTTGGTTATTAGGGCAGTCTCTAGCTGAACTGTCTGGACCAGTTGGCCAGTTTGCCACACAGATCCCCTGCCTCTGCCTCTTCAGTGGCAGAATTACGAATGTCTGCACACCTGTCAGGCTTACTGGGACACTGAAATGTGGTCCTCATGTTTGATGGACAAGTGCTTGATCAACTAAGCCATCTCCCTAAATAACAGCTGAGATAAAAAATTTACACAAAATTCAACTCCTTCTTTAAATGCATTGCCATGAAGAGGAAATCTTGGTTTCTTGACTCAAGTTTAGTAGTATCATCATAGACAACAAAAACCCACAGACATACATATGTCACTGTAATTAATATCAGATAGCAAAACTGAAGATGATGCTTGGGGTTTATCAACACACAATACAGATAATCCAAAGCCAAAGATAGACACAAATCCTCACTGGCCTTTGGTCTCCACCTTCTTAGAATCCTTCTGTCACGGTGACACTGTCCAGAAGCGCATTCCTGTTGAGTCAGAGCATTAAAGCTCATATTGGAGATCAAGAAAATTCATTGCTATATAAGGTAAAATTGATTGTAATGATTTTTTCTTTGAAACAGGGTTTCTCTGTGTAGCTTTGGCTGTACTGGACTCACTTTGTAGACCAGGCTGGCCTCAAACTCACAGTGATCCACCTGCCTCTGCCTCCCAAGGGCTGGGATTGCAGGTGTGTGCCAAGGCGCCTGGGTGATTATACGTTTTTAATTTCTCTATATTATACATACCTTTTATTGTGTCTTGGTTGCTTTAGGAAAGAAATAATTATATAACTACTTCTTTTAGATTGATGATTCTCATATTTGAATAGCGGTAGAAATTCCATGAACATGATTTAAACCAATTGTTTCCAGGTTTACTCCTTGATTTTTTGAGCTACAAGTCTGGAATAATCCCACAAAGATGTGAGCCAATTAAATATCTATTTACTACATAACTAATAAGAGAAAAGACAAAAACTTGAGGCTCTATTACTACTTGACTAAAGATTAAAAGCACCTTCAAAATGGAAATGTTAAACTGTAGGGAGGAGAGGAATCCTGGGGTGAGTGAAGGAGTATCTGCCATGGACCCCAAGGACCCATGAGAAAATGCACAGCCTTCCCTGCTGGTCTGAGCATGGCTGTCGATAGTGTGTGCAGGAAATATCTACCACAGCTTTCACTGCCTAGGTGTTTATAGCCCTAGAACTGTTCACCTACAGAAACTACGGAACCCTTTCTCCTTGTTCCAGTCATATAGGAATACCATAAAGCCTTTCTCCTTGTTTATTGGTTTATAATATCCCTGCCACCTTGTTCAGCTGTAGGCAGTAACCCTGCTGTTCTGTCCAACTCTCTATAATATGCACACTAAGGTTCCAAAGCACTGTGGTTTCTCCAGTTGACAGCCTAGACATCCAATCCTAGCTTTTCTGTGTATTTGTCTGTCTGTCTGTTTGTCTGTCTGTCTGTCTGTCTGTCTGTTTTTCTTCATTCCCTTAAGAAGCTTGTTAGATCCAAGTCCCTGGAGCTGTGCAGCATGTAGCATTAAACACCAACACACCCGAGCACCGATAATTCATAGACTAAAATTACCTCACTGTTTCTCAGTGCCTCATGTATCTCCTTTTACAAGAAGAACACAGTGACAGACAGAAGAATGCTTGTTCTCCTTATAGTTATTTGGGGGTGTTTTGGGTTATAGTCTGTCACCATCTCTTTGACATTTTCTTTCTCTTGTGCTGGAGACTGAACCCGGGGCCTTAATGATGCTCAGCAAGTGCTCTGTCACTGAACTACTTCCCTACCTCTCCAGTCTAATTTCTCGAGGCCATGCAAGCACAGCGGCTCCTTAGAGATAGATGGAGGTGTATTGGGCTCCTGAGCTGATACCTATGCATAGAAGACACAGAGGCTAGACCACAGTGAAAACAATCATGATACTGAAGGCTACTATCTTTGGCACTCTCTGGATTAGCAGAATCGGCTTCATGGGAGTGGCACAGGGATAGCCACAGCAGTACAATAGTAAATATGCAGTTCATCTTTACTGTTATTTTATCTTTATTTTCATAGATTTGCTTGACTAAATTAGTGCTTGTGCTTGTTTTTTTAACTCGAAGAATTTTGTTGAGAGCAGATAACATTTACCAATCATCAACACTTAGCATGATGTATAATAGCTAAGTATGGAATAAGTATGGGATAAAGGATTTTAAAAAATCTCAAAGGGTGGGGAGAGAGCTAGAAAGAGAGAAAGGAATAAGAGTCAGACAGACAGAGACAGACTAGTATAGTATGAAATGATTCCACTTTCGACCTCTTGTCTTCATCAGTATAAGCCTGCCCCTGTGGGAAAATCAGCAAAACTAAGATATTTTTTAACCATTAAAATGTTTTTCTACACATGTATATTTATTGTTTTAAATCATTCTTTTATTTCTTCTTTAGACATTCCCCCAAAGAGTTGATGTGAAAGACCTGGGAATAGAATGCTTTTTGAAGTCTAATATATGTTCTCTTTGAAAGAACTGCTTCTTGTGTCTAAGAATAATTAACAACACACTTTAATTTATGAACATCTCTGCTCAAAGGTCCTCATCTGTGGGAGGGGGAGCGAGAGAAAGAAAGGCTGGGAGTCTAATGGAAAACTTTCATGTCCTTGCGCTCAGTTCTCGGGTAGCATTCAGAGTGGGTCCCGTAGAGCCTGAGGAAGCACCGTGGAGCTCTGCTTTACCTACATGCATTATAAGTTGGTAACCTCCATATTTTAAGTCCTAGACAACCCTTTCTCCCCTCCAGTGAGTATGATTTAAGAATAACAATGTGACATGAACGCTGAGATGAGAGGATAAGTGAATAACGAAGCAGGACTGTGGTGAATAATTAACAGGAAGGGGGGGAGGAGGGTAGAGACACTGACTCATGGGGGAGCAGATGTATTCATCTTTTCTTTGTCTTCGTCATGCACTGCACCTCTCACCCGGGAAAGCAGATGTCTTGAGTCTCAAAGGAAATAAAGGTGGCAATTAAATGCCGACAAGAAAAATAATAAAAATAAGAAGAAAGAAAAGAACAAGAGAAGGGAAGGCCACCTCCTTTCCCAACTTTAGGCAGCTATTGTGACGATATCCAAATCTGTCAATAGGATAAAGGTCAGAGCAGTCTATTTTAAAGACCTGAGCAGAGGGGAGTTTTGATGCACCCAGAAAATGGCTCTGTTTCTTTCTCGGGGCACTTTCACATGTTCTAGCTTTCCCTATCCACCCATCCCTCTGAGTAAGCTTCTGCTTTTTAGTGAACTTGCATGTCCCCCACCACAGTGCCATAGGCCACTCCTGCACACCATATAAGCCACAGCCCTATGAACACAGCTCTTCTCTCTCCTGTCATCTTCCTTCATTGAGTGCCCTTAGACTGCAACTGTTCTTGGGTGCCGTGCTACCCAGGCCTCTATAAATCTCCAATATTCAGGGCTCTAGTCTTTCTCAGGTCCTGTATAGAGAGCCACATCACAGCCAGTGGCGATTTCCCTATTCTTCTTTTACTCCTCAGAGTCTCACAAAGAACTGAGCACCTATTTTGAAGAGCCTGAGGTAGTGTTTGGTAGTGTATGGCTCCTCAGTGAGAAATGACCTCAACAATAACATCAAATCAGATCAAATGCAGGAAAAAGAGAGACATAGCAGGGAGTTGGAAGTGACTCTTTCTGGAGATTTAAAAAAATAACAAAGGCTGCCAGGCATGATGGCATATACCTTTAATTCCAGCACTCGGGAGGCAGAAGCAGGTGGATCGCAAGCTCTCCAGTCATCTCGTCATCCCATTGTGAAGGCCTGGAGTGACAAAGGCTTCAGTTGAAATAGTTGAAGATGAGTGGAGCCAAGGTTTCTGTTTTGCAAGAAATTCAGAAGGAAGCTGTGGAGTCTGTCTTTAAATTGCATTTTTCTTGTCTCTTAACAGAAAGGAGCATTATCCACATCTGTCTCTGTCAGTCTCTAGTTTCCAATGAGGAAAGGACAATGTGGCCACCTAGGGGAGTGCTACAACTCTGATGATTCTGTTTGCCATGGTGTCTAAGCCTATCATTCTGTCCCTGATCGCTGCCTAATTATCCCCATTATGCTAGATCTTCATATTATTCTCATTTCATAAATGAGGAAACTGAGGTTCAGAAAGATTAAGTGACTCACCTACTTAAGAAGTCCTCTTAAGCTATTAATGTGGTTAAATCCCTGTTCCTACAATAGGCCACTCTAAAAGGATCTCGCACCAGATTAGTCTGGCAGATATACAAGGGGAAAATCATTGTAGGAAAAAGTAACTCGGCATGACAGTCCCAGATGTTGTCTGTGTCCTAGAAACATAATGTTCCCTCTCTTGGAGTGGTTCAAATGAGTGAAGTCACCACCAATCTTTGGGTGATTTCTACGACACTTTCTTCTACTTTTTTCACCTAAAATAATTAGCTTTCTGTCTAAGCTATAATGAATTGGTGGACTCTGAATGTGAGGTCACCAGGAAGAAGGGCTAATTAGACAGTAGAAAAGCTAGAGCTGAGGTTTTAAAGTTTTCACATTTGACCATAAAGCAATGCACAATGTTTCTGTTGTTCAAATTTCTAGTTGGTCTCCTACTGAAGAATGAACAAGTCTGATCTGTGTGGCAAGCAAAGTAATAGGGTAATAATTACCACATGGTGTAATGTTGGCATCAAATGTATAGGTGTAAATCAACCTGAGTACCAGAGATAGTTAGTCACTAAAAAGCAAGGTCACAGAAGAAAAAAGAAAGCCTTGATATAAAAAAGTAAGGCCGAACAGCAATAGACTGGTTCATCAGGAATCTAATCAAAGACCCAGAAATGAATCTACATATATATGGTCACTTGATTTTTGACAAAGAAGCCAAATCTACTCAACGGAAAAAGAATAGCATCTTCAACAAATGGTGCTGGTCTAACTGGATATCTACATGTAAAAAAATGTAATTAGACCCATATTTGTCACCATGCACAAAACTCAAGTCCAAGTGGATCAAAGACCTCAACATAAAACCAGAGACACTGAACTGGTTAGAAGAAAAAGCGGGGAAGAGCCTGCAACATATTGGCACAGGAGACAACTTCTTCAACAGAACACCAATATCCCAGGCCTTAAGGTCAACATTTAATAAATGGGACCTCATGAGGCTAAGAACCTTCTGTAAGGCAGGAGACACTGTCAACAGAAAAAGCAACAGCCTACAGACTGGTAAAAGGTCTTCATCAACCCTACATCTGACAAAGGTCTAATATCAAAAATATATAAAGAACTCAAGAAACTAAACATCACCAAACCAAATAACCCAATTGAGAAATGGGGCTCAGAACTAAACAAAGAATTCTCAACAGAGGAATATCAAAGGGCTGAGAAACACTTAAAGAAATGCTCAACATCCTTAATCATCAGTGAAATGTAAATCAAAACAACTCTGAGATTTCATTTTACACCCATCAGAATGGCTAAGATAAAAAATTCAAGTGACACCACATGCTGGCGAGGATGTGGAGAGAGAGGAACACTCCTTCATTGCTGGTGGGAGTGCAAACTTGTACAATCACTTTAGAAATCTATCTGGAGCTATCACAGATAACTGGGAATAAGGCTTCCTCAAGACCCAGCTATTCCACTCCTTAGAATATACCCAGAAGATGCTCCAGCACACAACAAGAAGATTTACTGAACCATGTTCATAGCAGCCTTATTCATAATAGCTAGAACATGGAAACAGCTTAAGTGTCCCTCAGTTGAAGAATGGATAAAGAAACTGTGGTACATTTACACTATGGAATACTACTCAGCTATTAAAAACAAGGAATTCCCAAAATCTGTGGACAAATGGATTGAACTAGAAATGATCATAATGAGTGAGTTAACCCTGAAACAGAAAGAGTCAATGGGATATACTCACTTATATCTGGACACTAGCCCAAGGGATATGTCCCATGAAAATCTTCACTTACCAGGAAAGTGGAACAGAAGGGAAGACTTCCTATTGGGACTCTAGCTGAGAGAAGAGAGGGATAATGGGGAAATAGAAGGCTCCAGAGTGTCCTAGAAACCTACAAGTAGAACATTATAATGGGCAGATCTGGGCCCAGGGGTCCTGCTCAAACTAAGGTACCAACCAAGGACAATTCATGCAGTTAACTTCGAACCCTTACCCAGATCTTGCCAATGGACAGGACATTCTCCACTGTTGAGTGGAGAGTGGGTACTGACTTTCACATGAACTCTGGTGCCCCATATTTGACCATGTCCCCTGAATGGGGAGGCCCGGCGGCACTCAGAGAAAGGATAGCAAGCTACCAAGAAGAGACTTGATACCCTATGAGTGTACACAGGGGGAGAAGGTCCCTCTCAGTCACAGTCATAGGAGATGGGACTAAGAGGAAAATGGGAGGAAGGGAGGAATTGGAAGATACAAGGATGGAATAACAATTGAGATGTAATATGAATAAAGTAATAAAATATATTATAAAAAAAAGCAGGGCCGAGAGTCAGTCATCAGGACCCACACATTCCAATATGCATCAATAGTTATAGAAAAAACATAAAGGCAGTTTCAAGGTACTTTAGGACTCCAGAACACATTTACTAATATAATTGAGTGAAAAGTATATCCCAGGTAGTGGTTTAAACATTGTCCATATACAATATAATTGAATTATTTCATGTAATTCCAAAGGCAGCATTATAGTCCCTAACTATAAGAGGCAGTAGGCTGGTGCTTTGAAAGCTTGGTTTGAGTGTGCACTTTAGTGAAATGGAAATTTATAAACAAAATCATCCCTCAGATTGCCCCCAGATAGAGTATATGTGTCAGTACAATAAAGAACTTCACAAAAAACCTGGTCCCTGATAGGCTCCAAATGAATGCTCACCCTTAGGTGCCACAAACAAATTAGTACTCATAAAAGAAAAATGGTATTTGAGATACCGAAGACACTTGCTCAAGGTTATATAACCATTCATCAGCTTGAAATCATCTCTGATCCTGAATACTGATCCCTTAACCACAGGACCACAGAACCAAAGTCAGGCATACTCACATGGCCAAGTAGCCATGGTGTTCAGGTGGTGAGAAGCAATGGTTTTAGCTTGAGTACCTTAAGCCTAGACCATCACACAGAAACAGCTAATTTAGCTTTGAGCATCAGTGCTTCCAGGCTCTAATATGTTTCAAGATAAAGTTCCTAATGCCAATGTGCTTAGAGGGAGCCTAGACTCTGGGCCTGGTATGGCAGACCTACTAGGAGAAGTGTGGTAGAATTTAAAGCTAACGGTATATAGCATTAACAACTTACAGAGAAAAGAATGAAGGCTCTGGATTTCATTTTGTAGACAACAGTGTGAAATATTTTGAAGAGATCATGAGACAATTGTATGTTTTTAAATCAAATGGTTCAGTGAGTTGTAGTGACACAAGCACCTGGGAGCCTGGGGCAAAACAGAATAAGATCTTGCATGAAAATGATTGTTTTTAATCAAACTATTCAAATTAACCTTTGTTCTAACTGTGATGAGGCCTCTCAGTAGCCTCTACTGAACGAACGGTTTCTGACTTTCTGTGATTCACATTTGTCCATAAAGTTTTGTAGCCAACTTTGCAAATATGAGCAATTTTCTTTGACTGCTGTTTATGGGTGTCTTTATCACAGCATCCTGCTAGACCTGCCAGAAACATCCCTGTCCTTAGCTGTAGGAGAGCCAAGTTGTCATGCACAAAGAGGCAGATCCTTCACTTCATCTGGAATGGAGAGCTGGACAAAGATATGAGTGGATGCAAAGAAGCACCTACTTCCAATAAGGCATTTAAATATGGCCCCCATCCCCCACCACCAAAAATGGAAAAGTTTGCTCTTCGCATGGTACCCATCAGCTTTGTCAACAACACAAGGAAGACAGGCAGCAGGCAGGGGCAAGCTCATGCTGTGACTGTTCTGACATCACCTACTTGATAAAATCTTGAACTCTAAAGTCAAATGATTGAAATCCAAACCCCGCTCTTATCCATTGTACCTGAATATGAAGGAACAAGTTACTTAAAACTTGGGACCCTGGTAATAACACACAACTCAGAGAGTTCTTAACAGGATTGAATCAAATCATATGCGTGGAATAGAAGCAAACAGGAAGAAAGTAAATATTTGATAAGTTTATGTTTAACTTTTTGAATTAAAAGACTGTTCTGGTGTTAGCATCCATCCTTCTCCTGCCAGTGATGCAGTACAAAAAATGAGATGGAAGAAAAAGTAACAAATTCATTTAAAAAAAAAAAAATGACTTCCATCTCTTGGAACTTAGACTCAATATAAGAGATACATATTAAACCATTCAATATTATATTCTTATATCAAGTTGGATAGAAGTTAATTGCTCCACACAAAGAGGTTTTCTTTGAGAGAAAAAACCCTTCTTGACAGAACATCATGATATCAGGTGAGCATGTTGTGAGAAACGACATTTAACTTTAAGCAAGCTTTTGCATTCCACTGATGCCAATTTGAACGCCTCACAATGGGTCTTCTTGGCAGTCTAATTATTATTCTGATTCTCTCAATGCTTTTTGTATAGCATTATCTTCTAATTATTTCTAAGATTTTTCATTTGGAATTGTATCACTTCATTAATCTTGATTACTTATAATTAATCAAAAATGTCTTTTCCTTACATCCACGTTCTCAGAAATGCTTTCTGTATATATCTTATGAATTCTTAACTAAACCTGTGAGATATATAAACCTGTGAGATTTAGAGACAGAGTAACTTCTTCAATCAAAAAAAAAAAATGGCACAGCCTATCAGATAAAGTCTTGAACTCTAAAGTCAGATAATTCAAATTCAAGTCTTGTTTTTACCCATTCTACCTGAATATGAGGGAGGAAGTTATTTAAAATTTTGTGAGCCTGGAAATAACACACAACTCACAGAGTACTTAAAAGCATTTAATCAAATCATATGTGTAGAATAGAAACAAACAGGAAGAAAGTAAACATTTAATAAGTTTAGGTTTAATTTTTTAATTGGAAAAATATAATAAATCACTGTGTATCTTTGGAACCCAGCAATTTAGAGTTTGAATTTTTGTTCATTGTTTTGCTGCTTTGCTTGTGTGGCATAAAGTGTGTTGTCTGATGCTATTGGTTTCACTTACAGGGTAGATATTAACTCCACCTCTCAAGTTCCCCCAGATGAGTCCCAAATGGGGTTAAAATGGTCATCACTTGTTGTATACTGGCCATGTTTTATTGAAGTAAAAGCATTTTTAACTCGTTAAAACTAAGAGTTATAGAAAATGCTGACTGGAAATTGTTTAGAATAGCTTCATTAGCTATTTTTTCTTGTATGACACAGAGAAAAAGTCCTATGACACATCTAGAGTCAAGTCATTCATTTATTCACTCATTTGTTTGTTTGTTCATTCATTAAAAAAAATGCTTGATGCTTAGTACACATCAGGTACTGTGCTATTGGGGATAACATATTAGAAAGTAAAACTTCACCTTCTGGAAACTTCTAATCGGGGATAGCAAGGGTCACTGACCATGTGCTGACAAGGAAAGCCTGGGAATTTAAGGAGGGCAATGAACAAACAGAAGGGCACAAATAAACTCCTCCTGTATGTGTCATCTAAGTTGACTCTTGAGAAAGCTTTTTAGCTGGACTACAAACAATGGAAGAATGTTCCAAGCAGTGAAACACCTGATGAAAAAGAACTTAAGAGTTGTTTTGTAGTGCCTCGAGGTACAAATCAAGAAGTAAGTTGTTCCTATAAAGAATCAGCAAGGAGTCCTCAGGAAGTACACAGGAAGTGGGATGGAGTTCATTCTGGTGCCTTTGAGGAGCTGACAAGAGTTTACTACATATTTGTAAATGAGAAGGGTCTACAGGATGCAGAACACGGAGACAAAAAAAAATCTACTTACAAAGTTGTTGTGGACTTCAAAGTATCAAATGATTGAGTTCAGATCAAGAGTATTCATTTAAATTTCATTTTTCTATTTATACACTCACTCGGACCTAATTGGGGATAAGTTTATATGTGGACTCCAATCTTGCTTTTACCTTGTTAAATACTTTTCTTACAATGTCTGCAGCATTTTTAAGCAATCAGGATTCAGGTGTGTGAGGTTGGAGGCAGCCACTCTTGTGGGTATAGACAGAACATTCACTCTGACAGAAACTCAGGTGGTTCCTGATAGCAAGGAGAACAGCCAGAGGAAAATTGTACCTTGTCTTTCACTACTCCCAGCACTCTGCAGCTTTAGAGGAATCACAGGTACATGGGGGTCAGAGAGAACTCTGCAGAGCAGAAATGCTGTAGACAACTGAAAGCTGAGTAGGATCTAGTCTGAGGAGGTGAGGCCGGATGCTACAAATAAACACATATAGGATGGACAGAAGGGCAGAGAGGATCTCTCTGTAGGATGGAGAAAGGACAGGATATCTGGACCACAGTGCAGAGAGAAGTAAACAGTCAAGGAGGGAAAGGTATGGAGGCAGTATTACAAGGAACACCTATGACACTAAACAGTTGTAACATGAACCGATTACGAATGTTTTAGTAATAGCAACTGGATTACCATGTAAAGAAGTGGGGTACAGAATGAAGAATCTGTGGATAAAGGGGATATCTGAGCAGATGTCCCAATCACTATCAAATGTAATTCCTGAGTTGTAGACTGTTATGTGTCTATCCATCACTATCAACAGTATCATCCTGAATGTAATAATATTAGGTACTAGATTTGTCTCAAGAAATTACATGTCCAGTGGGGTGCTGACTCACCATAATTTGATCTTCCATTCCATAATTGTTTTTCCCATTTTAAATAATGTTCAAGTGAGCATTTTTAACATACTCCCTTCAAAATATTAATTTACTTTCAACAGGAACTTGAAAGGCGGGGGCTGCTTTTTACCAGTACAGCTTTCTCAGTGCTCCCAGAGTACTGCACTGATCGAAAGAGGATCCTATTGTGGACTAACCATCAAATACATGGGAGTGACTGTTTTCTGACATCCTTGGCACAATTAGACGCTCTCCATGCATTTTATAATTACTGTATGAATAATTAATTTGCAATTATTGCACAGAATACCTAGGGAGGGGTGAGGGGTTGTGTGTCATGCAAGTCTCCCTGGTAACAAACTTGAAATCATCTGCTCTTACCGAAGCAAAGTGATTTATCATTTTCCTTGTTATTTTAAATTTAGAATGAAAATACTTAGATTATCTACGGTTTTAACTATAAGACAAATTTAGGTAAATTTTGTGAACTAACCGATCTTCTCATTGTCATTTCTTTTAAAAGAAATGTAGGTCTATAATTATGGATAGAATAAAGTTAGTGTTTATTTTTCCCTGGGCAATGTGATGAAACTGAAGTATACACTTAATTTGTAAATGAAGAACATCAGTATGTATTATTTGTTCCAAAGCACTGCCTGTTCAACATTTGTATTTTGTCTATTATTCATAGACACTTAGGATCTCTATTTGTGTTTTCATTTCCACATTTACTACTAGTTTCTACAGTCTCTGGTCTATCTGGCTTCATAAGGCTGATAGATCATCTAGTACACTTTATTTTGTTCTTTATCAATAAAAGGAAACATTTGAGCTATTTTTAAATATTCCAATGAATCAAATAAAGTTATGTTTATTTTACTGATCTTATTGATTGTATTTTTCAAAACTGTATGTAGCGCAGGGATTGACTAGTTAATTGAACAGACACAAAGAGTTAAGATTTGATCTTGCAATACTCCAGTGCCAGCTGATGGCAAGTAGCGTCTGAAAGCTGCCAAGCCATTTGTTTTCTTATATGGTAAATAATGTTAATAACAGAATCCGACTCAGAAAAGTTCCGAATGTGTTTGAAGAATCTGCCTTGTCATGACACATGGGTCCCCATGCTTGGAGTATGTAGCAAAGGAACCAGGCAGGATCCTGCCTTCAAGTAGCTTCTATTGCAGAAGAAACTTGATAATGAGCAAGTAAACATAGATGAGCTGTGAAATGTCAGGGAGTGAGTTAATCCTGTGGGGAAAGATAAATAATGATGAGAATACATAGGGGCCCTGGGACTGATATTTTAAATAAATTACTACAGGGTCTACATAACGTATCTAAAGTGCATTGGCAATGACCTGGTATATGCTTAAAAAGTTTAATTATTAATTACAATTTAATTTTTCTCTTAGCTCTTTGGCTATTTAGGTTTCTTTATCTAAATGTCTAATGAATGTAAAGATTACATTAACAATGATTTTTAGATGCTTTTCTTCTCTTAAGCAAAAAATATACACAATAAACTCCTTCATATGAACATTTTGAATGTTTACACGGTCTAATACAAATATTGATTTAAATAGACTAGAATTTATAGAGTTCATATATCCAAATGATTATCTAATTAGCTATCTAAAATTAATAACTTACCTGTTAAATTGCTAATTTGTAGGTAAACTACATTAATTACACTATTTGTATCATCATTCTTTGTTTTTATTTGCCTCAAAGAACTTTACCACTCTGTTTTCTCAATTTCTTTGTTCACTCACTAGTTTGTGATTTATACACTTTGGTGTAATAATATTTGAGACATAAATCATCTCGTCACAATATCTTTACTTTGAATCATTCCATTTATCAGAATAAAACGACACTTGGTTCACCTTATGCTCTTCTGCTGAACCTTCATAAGTCGTCAGGTGGCTGTGAGAGAGGATCTGTGCCGTGGAGCACATCCTCCTCGGCTGGCCAGGAAAACTGAATCTCAAGAGCTTCTCTTGGTTTTCTAGTTTACCTGAGGTGAATCCTTACTTTATCTTTTCACTGTCATTGTCTTTTCCAATGCATTTCCTTTCATCCTTAATTTGTTTTGTTTTCATAACTGAGAGGCTTTCAGAATGGTCCTCTGTTCCATACTCGTTGTGTGTCATTACATTCATATTTTTTTCTTTATTTGTAAGTTGGGTTGCATTTGACTTTGCTTTAAGTATGACTAACATTATTCAGTCAAATACATTTTATATAATATAATGACATAAATATGGCCTTTGCTTCTGGTTGCCTCTCAGAAGTTCCAGGTAAGCCCTTATTGCTGAAGATACCGCACACTTGGAATAAAAGAATGGGCTTATTCAAGCTGGATTTGACCAGAAAGCTTCCTTCTTGCAGTCTAGATTCTATAGTATCAGAAAGTACTATGAAAGTTGCCAAGGGAAGGAAACCATCAATCGTCCTTCCCAGCTGTGACACCTATGAACCACAACAAACAGCAGCATGGAGCGACATCCGAAAAAGGTGCATTAGTGGCATGCACATGTTGGTGGCAACCACCCACTGTCTAATTGTATTTAAGGCCTACAGCAGGGAAAACATGCCTGGTATTAAGACCTACTCCTCTTCCCAGGGCTAGGGAAGTCATGGATATTTGAAGAGAATCTACTTCTGGCTCTTTACTAGACTAATTTACTTCCTAACCACATTATGAATCTATCCTTACATCCATACCATTCCTCATGAAAGAAGCTTCTGTCTACCAGAAATGAAGACATCACAGAAAACCACAAGTGGACACATGAAGAGATCAATAGATCAGGGTGATCTCAGCCTCAATATATACACGTACATTTCTACATGAAAAGTTTACTTCTACATCCATGATATATGTTAACACTAGAAAGTTTACTATATTGTTAAAACATAGTGACTTGGTACAGCAATCAGTAACAGTGATTATTAATGCAAACACTCCAAATGACTGTGACTGCAAGAAAAGATATAGGTATTATTTATTGTGCAAAAGTATAGACGCAGAATGACAGCTTGAGTTATTTGAGCCGCCCGTGGTGTTGCATCTCAGCATCTCCCTGCACTCCATCACTCACTGACACAAATTGCTATACTGAAATCAAAAGGTAAATTTTACAGGATCAGTAGTATTGATGGAGTGCCACATACTCACAGACACTTTTCAAAAATTAAATTTCTATCTAGCTGTCCATAGCAGCTTCCTACCAACACACACACATGATCAAGCTCACAGATAATAGTGTGAGTTGTAATATACAGATCTGCTTTCTTTGTGTTCCCCTCCGAGGATCCCATAGTTAACTTTCAGATAAATATGGTCTGGATCCAAGTCAGTAAGAAAACTGACCAAGATTAATAAAGCATCCATCTGTGTGAGACTGTATGGAACAAGAACTCGCCACGTTTAGGCAATAACCTTTGAGCAAACATGCTCCAGCTGTTATCGTTGCCCACTGTCTCTAAATTTAGATAACTGTCATTATAAAAGGTTATGAACTACTAAGAGCCAAAAATGTATTGAAAATTTTTTTCTAACTCATTATATAGTTGGTCAATTTTATTGTGTTCAGTGTGATGTTCGAAAGGAATGCCCATTTGTAAGAATCTGTGGCAGTTGTGTAGTTCTCCTTCAGGCCTCTTGACATGACCATTGCCCGTGGTGAGCCAACTGCAACGATGTGCAGAATTTCTTGGCCCTGCAGCCATGATGATGAGAGGAGCACAGTAAAGGAAAACAATACAATAATAACCAGCTCTGTGGAAGGGGGTGAGACTGTCAAATGTCTCTGTCATCTACATAGGGAGATGGCTGTCATCAGAATCCCACCCAAAGCTCAGCCAGAAATTATGCTCCTGCCCACCAACCAAGTACAGATAGTCTTGATGAAGTGTCACAGTGTATAGAAGGTAGAAGGGTGACTGAGTAGGAAAGGGACAGTCTACAATGGCACAGCTTTTGTGAATCATCACCACGCTGATGTGGGGCATTTTGGTGATGGAGCTGCTTTTGAGTCACCTTGTGCTCCTAGAATGATACATCTCCTGTATTCCTGTAAGAAGTCCTTCATCTACCCATGTTCTTATAAGTAAGCTCTTATCGGTGCTCCCGAAAGTCACCCATCACTCCTTTAAGTGACTCTTCATCGTGTTCCTGTAAGCTTCTCCTCACCATCATCTCATATGTAACCCTCATCCATGCTTTTCTAAGTGACCTGTCACCTCATTCACATTCCTATGAGTAACCCCAGTGAACCCATTAGTCCATCATTATGGATATAGATAGACTTGTGTCTATGCTCCGTTGTTTTCCTATCTGGATGAAAGGAAGTTTGCTTTGTATCTCCCCCCACTACACACACACACACACACACACACACACACACACACACACACACACACACACCAAAAGAAGTTAAACAACAGTAGCATTTCTAATATTTTCTTAGAATGAGTAAATTACATCGGTTGGAGGAAAAAAAATGTGCACATTTGCCAAAAGGTCTGAATAAGGGACAAGAGCTTTGGAATGAGGGCAAAGTTTTGCTTTACACTGTGGGTAAAAATCTGCACTGAGAAATAGAATGGAATGAAGGAATCTGAATCGCCTTTAATGCTCAGGCTAAATGTGTCAAGAAGGGGTGGTTTAACATGACTCAATATAACACCATCATGGGGTCTGGTCAGAGAACTCTATTGTAATGTATCCTGTGGAAAGTGAGGAAGGTATGCACGTGTAAGCATGATATTTTAAAAGGATAATTCTGAAAAGAGTTGCAGAATGGGAAGAATGAGCTGAGCTGCCCTCTCTCTGGGAGCCTAAGTTGGAGCATACCGGAGTAGCTAATGGGCTGTCCTTCCAGCAGAGGAGGACAGAACATGTTAATGGAGAAAAGACCAAAGGCTTTCGGAGACCTTCAGTGCTCACATAGAAACAGTAAGTATCCTGGGACATAGAGTTCTCAGATACAATGCAGGACACTGGGTTAAATTTGAATTTCAGATAATAGCAAATAGTCATCAGTATAATTATATTCTGTTCAATTCTTCGTCTTCATCTGAAATTCAAATTTAACTGGGCAGCCTACTTTTTTTTTAATTCCCTAAATCTGGAAAGACTACTGAGGAAGCTCTCAGAGACAGGGCAGCTTCAAGTAGTTTGGGTTGTCATTATTCTTCCAAATACAAAATATTTTTATTACTTTGCATATGCCAAAGCCCTTTCTCTCTTATTCTCCTTTCGCCAGGCCTTTCTCCCCTGCTGCCTTTATGGTACCAGGGACTAAATTTAGAGCCTTATACACAGCTTACCCAAACACTCTACCACTAAGCTACATTCCTCACCTCCAACCTCATTGCTCAGCTGTCACCAAACAGTTTGATTTGCCAAGGAAAAGAAGGTTGCATCTAGACAGCCCCCCCACCCTGACACACACACACACACACACACACACACACACACACACACACACACACAATATTTATAGGCATATACAATGATTTAATGATCTTTTTGCTGGGTTTTTACTAAATTCCTTGATGCAATAATATAATAATCCACGCCCAAACTTAGAGCCATTGCATTACAATAAGAGCTTTTTTGAAAAAGAGTTGATGTACGAGGAGAGAAAACATAAGACCATGAATGATCAAACATGTGGCGGAAGGTCAGGAAGGAGGAGAAAGTCTGGTAATTAAGAAAAGAGGGAATCAATGAGTGTCTAGCTCTGCCCATTATGCTGTTTAGCTTCTCTTGTAGGTAAATGAACATTGAGTCAACTCACTGCACTTGCATATTTAGCCCAAGCTAAGGATTTTCACGGCTGCTTTCTCATGCTCACAGACGCTTATTCCCTTGTGTGTTTTCCAAGCTCTAAGATGAATATACCCGTTTATCTTGTCACTTCAACAATTTCAATTGAAAGGCTTTTTAACTCGTGTCAGTAAGAAAACCACCGCTATTTGTAAAAGGAATTTGAGTGAGGCAGTTCAGAAGCTAGAGATACATACGCCTCTCTTGCCCATTCTCCTCATCAAAGGGGAAATAGTAGCCTCCATTTTGTGAAAAGAAAGTATAAAATATGCTCAGAGAATGACAGCTCAGAAGGATAATGGGCCCTCATGTGATGTGATGTGGTGTGTGTGTGTGTGTGTGTGTGTGTGTTTGTGTGTGTGTGTGTGTATGCCTGCCTATGTGCACCCTTGCATGTATCTGTTTAGATTGAGATGTAGGTCATTCTTCATTGTACTTTGATATATCCCAAAGTATAAACATTAGTAAACATTTCAAGGCAGAAGTTTCTTTGTATGTCTCTGTACAAAACTCCCCAAACGGTCCCTTGAAGATGAATAAAACCCCCTAAATTACAGCCAGATAGAAAACTTCTCAAGCCCTTGTCTTCCTGATGTTCCTTCCACTAGCCTGCACTTGGTAATAGCAGGCCAGCTGTGGCTTCAGAGAGCCTCTCCTAAGGGCAGGGTGGCAGATCCTGCTATTATTGAGGAATGATGGAAGGTACCCCAGGCACCGGGAAACTACTACCACCTCCAGTTATTGTCATGCAGAAGCAGACTCCAGAAAGCCAGAATTTCCTCTTGGCCTGCTTATCCACAGGATGTACTTCCAGGCCTAGGAGTTTAAAGGAGAGCAGAGAAATGTAGGCCAAATGACTCTGGCCTAGGAAATTAGCAATGCTTCTCATGCTTACATGGGCAGGGCAACTCTTGGCCTTTAGACTATTCAAACCTCAGCATGGCTATACTACTGATCCTTTTCATTAGACCTCTGCCCGAATCATAGCATCCCATGGCTGAAGTGTTCAGACCTGTAACTGCCTAACCTTCAACACCTCACTTTCCTCCTTAGAACTGCGATTGCACTCACAGCAATATAGGGAGAGCAGGATGAACTGTGTTACCCCTAGGAACCCTTGCCGCTCTTGTAATACAGGAATCTATTTGACATCCTCAGCAGATATGCAGTCATGCTGGCTGAACTATATTATGCAGATAGTTATTTTACCCAAATAGAAGCAACCATGGGAGTCAGTGGAGGCTTGGAAAGAGACTCCCCAATGCCAGCAAGAGACAGCGATGTGCCTATATTTCTGCCTAGCAAATGACTGTTCTGTTTTTGTGTGCTATTTATTTGTGATGTCAAAATGACTGTTCTGTCTCCAGCAATTGAGTCCAGGCAGGAAGATCAAAAGAGATGTTTCAGGGGAGCATATTCCTTTGTCAAAGTTTACCTTGACATCCAATCCTATTTTCAAATTGAATCAGCCCCAGCTGTTCTGCCAAGAGACTCAGCTATCAGAGGTTGAAAAAAAAGTGCACATGTGAAACCAGGCATAGCAGCTCACACCTTTAATTCCAGCCTTTGAGAGGAAGAGAGGGGTGGATCTCTTTGAGTTAGAGGCTAGCTCAGTCTACACAATAAGTTCCAGGACAGCCAGAGCTACCCAGTGAGACTTGTGGGGCAGGAAACATTACCATCTACGTGACCATCGTGTTCTTTCCACATGTAAGGAAAAGAAATTTGATATTGGGTAGTCCATCACAGCTTTCCAGGATGCTGGATTTCTTTGTCAGACTGCATGGGTCAGTAAGTAAAGGTGCAGGCTGCCAAGGCTGACAACCTGGCTTGGTTCCTCTGGGAACCCCATGGTGGAAGAGGAGAAAAAAAACAAAAGCCCAGACGCTGTTCTGTGACCTCCAGATGTGTGTCATCATATGACCTCCACACAGGCATCATAGCACATGTGTGTCCAACCACTAAAATTGTACCTGTTATCAATTTACCACCCCCATGCAGCACAAATTTCAAACTATGGAAAACAAACAATATTTATTTTTAAATATTTTTTTTTAAATCCCTACAACTAGGAGAGAAGTCAGCCTGCAGAAGGAAGAAGGAATCTGTGAAGTTGAGAACACAGTGCTCACGTTGATGCCTCTTCCTGATACAGCTTGCCTCACTGTAGACCAAAAGTTTCCCTTTTTCTTCTTCTTTTTTCCCTCCTGTGCTCCTTCATTCACCCTCACCTCTTGCTTTACCCCATCCGAGAAGATTTATCCTTACATGATAAAACTTTCAAGTACTTTTAAAATAACTTGTAAAAGTTGGAGGTAATTTTAATAGCTTGCTTGGACTAATATTCAAATCATCTGAATGGCTATCTTTGTTCAACACATGCTCCCTTGAGTCTGCAGTCTCTTTTCCAAGGCGGAGCTAGGTGAATTCCTAATATCTATAATTCCAGTGCTCAGTAATGGATCTTACTCATCTTCCATCATTTCTGGGAGTGTCTCTTCCTACGTTCCTCACACTTAATAAAGCTTAAGTCATTTCACATAAAACCTCACACCTTTTATTATTAGTATCACTTGTAAATGTCCTTCATCCTATGACTTCAGGGAAGTCCGGCCACAGGAGGTAGGGTTGGTTTCTCTCCCTCAAAGACATCAGCTTAGACAAATGTTTAGCTTTTAACCATAGAATGAAGAAATAATAAAAAATTAAAAAAAAAAAGAAGATGAGGGTGAAGGAGCTTCAGCTTTAAGATGGGTCGCAGAGATCCCACATCTTTTCGAACTCTTATTCTTCAGTCATTGACCAAGACACCAATTCTAGCTGGCCATTCACCCAAAGCAATAAATAGACACGGGTGGCCCAGCATTCTGCAACTAATGCTGAGAAGAGATGCCTCAACTGCCCCCCAAGGATTTAAATAAATCCTAAGGTTTTTTTTTTTTTTTTTTTTTTTTTTTTTTTATAAATTCCAATTGTCTTGGAGTAGTTTGTTAGGTTCAGTATTCACTGCTAAGACTTTATGTATTCATGGCTGGAATTAGACTTCCTAAAAGCTGGCAAATAACTAGATGATAAAGTCTTTTGAATTCTTGGGATTATTCTAGAAGCAAGGAGAATAAGACAACGGGAAAGAGGGAAGCCTTCAGAACTCAGTCAGTTACAGGAAGAGGACCACTGGCCAGACTTTGTGTATTCTGCTAGTTTGGTTGATATAAGTTTCTGGATTCATACATTTATTTTTCTACTAAATGATACTCCAGTATCCTACAGAGCCTACAAAATTTAAGAATACAGTGTGGTAATATTTTTCAAAAACTGTAAAAGCTCTTAACAGAAAAGTATTGTGGAGACTTGAGGCACTATAATAATGAATAATTCACCACACCACTTTGCTTCCAGAAAAGGGCAATTGAGGACACACGGGAAGAAATTGGAGTTGCACTTTTCTCCATAATTGACGAGTGCGCTGTGGAATAAACACAAGCGTCTTCTCTATTAGCCACGTCATGAATACACTTCCGGACCCATAGCAAGTATATGACTTCAGCCTTAGTTCCCTGTCACTTGAGCATTTGTGACTCAGGAGGTGAACAGAATTGCCTTCGTTTCCAGTGTGAGCAGCAGGGAACAAACAGTAGATTACTATCAGAAGCCTGGTAAGAGCTAGGCAAGGAACGTTTCCCCTGCAAGTCCTTGGCTGCCTGTGTGTGTGTGTGGCATGGATGAGTCCTGGGAGAGACCTTCAATCCTTGTCACTACAATTTCTCTAGCCAAAGTAAAATAAAAAAGACAGGGGCTGCATCTGGCCACCCTCAGAGGGACAGTGACTGCAGCTGGTTTCTTTCCCACAGGACTTTGCAGTTACACGGTGCCCACGCTGGCACCTAGACAGCTGGCAGCCTTTGCAGAGAACTTCTTAGAATTATACTTTCTGTGTTCTGAAACTTGCTGCTGTTTATAATTATCCAATGACCAGTGAAAACTATTGCCAGGAGCTATAAGGACAGGTTCAATAAGACCTCTGCAAGCATGAGCTCCCCTCCAATGAGAGCTGGCTTGCCCAGTAACAGGGTGACCTGCTGTTGACTTAATGTAGCTGGAGAGTCTCTTGAGAAATTGCTTCATACTATCCTTTTTTTTTTTTACCATGGTTAGGGGACAAGGAAAAGAAAGAATCCTTTCCATTTTCCTCTACTGAAAAACCAAATTTCCTTACCTCCTACAGATAGTTCTCATCCATTCAGACTTGTGATTCTTAACAAAACAGCCTTCTTAGGAACTCTATTCCAAAGCATTTAGTTTGTAAACAGCTGCCTGCATATTGATAATTGAGTGAGTGGCCACAAAGTCAAAGCCATTCAAGGAAGGGGCAGACCACAGAAACGGCCCACACTGACCTGAGGAGATGAAATCTGACTGACCCCTGGCTTGCTGAGAGGCAAGAGAAAGTCACAGTCCACACAAGCCAGAGAGTTCATGGCCTGCCTATAGGGGATAGGTACCACGTGGCTTTTGCTGCTTGAAACAGAAACTACTTTTCTGGATCAAAAAAGGTCACACCGGAAAAAAAATTTTCTCCTCTCCCCTTCAAGAACCCAAGTGGAGTCCTGAGACACAGAAGCAGTGCGTGGGAAGTCCTGGCACAATAATGCGTGTTTGGTGGCCTAAAAAGCTCAGATCATTCAAGGACTAAGGGCACCGGCAGATGGTGATTACACACAATGACTCATAAGGTTTGGCACCCTTATTAGTGAACTTTCCGTAGTGAAACTCACTGTTATAAGAAATGTCCGTAGTGTGAGTTTTCATTGGATTCTGTCAGAGGGACTTAGAAAGACAGGAAGTTGAGGAAGAAACAGATATGAACGAGACATGTGAAATGCAGAAGAGATTTTTTTTTTAAAGTTTGCGGTGATGTTCTTAAAAATAAATAAAAGGCTACATGGGAAGTAAAATCCTGATGGTAGACCTATTCCCTATGAGTGTGTGAGGAGGCATGGAGCTAAAAGACATGCAAAAATTATGGATAGACTCGTCGTAGTGAAAATCCTAAGTGGCTAGCAGCTCAGGGTTGCACAGCCAAGTGGATTCGGATATTTGATGAGAGAAACTAATAAAAGTGGGAAAATCTTGCCCAGTGTATTAGAATTAAAAAGATGAATCAATTGATTGCTGAATATGAACCAGAAATATATACAGCAAGCAAAGTATCCTAAATAAGAATTAAGGGTATGTGTTTAGCATTCATAATTTAATGTTTTAAAGTCCTAAATTTAGCTTTCATTTAGAGATAGCTGACATTGACTTTTTCTTTTTTAAACTATTGTCTGTAGGAAACCTCAGAAACCCAAGTATACTGGTTTTATTGGAAGCTAATTGATGCCAGTTATGCCACAGAGCCAAGGTTAGGAAAGAGAAGGGAATAAAGTGAAGTAAATATAGGCAAGACCCTACCATAACAACACCACACCACACTATGTAGACACACCATGAGTCTATAACAGAAGGATGCTCACTGATTGTGTATGGACATAGTATCCTGCAAACAAACTCTAAACATTTCTTAATCTTTATTTCACTCCCTCAAGATTGAACATTTTCGGGGACAGATATATATATGTTCCAGGACAGCTACCAACGCAGTCCAACACATTCACAGATGACAATATCATATTACCATGCCAATAGTTGGGACTCTTCTGGGCTAAATGGTATCCTCCAAAGTGCACTGTTAAAGCCATAATGCACAGTATGGTAGTGTCTGTAAATGGAGATTTTAAGAGGCAATTAAGCAGTGGGTAAAAAGCCCTTATGAAAAGATTTCTTCCCTTATAAAACCTGACACTAGATATATCTGCCTTTTCAACCATGTGGGTGTGTAGCATGAGGTGGGTGTTTATAAGTATGGAGAAGTGTTCTCATCAGGACTAAATCACTGACCACCCAGTGTATGAATATCTGGAGCCTCTAAAACTGGGACTCATACCAATCCCCGCCCCCTCTTTCTCTCTCTCTCTCTCTCTCTCTCTCTCTCTCTCTCTCTCTCTCTCTCTCTCTCTCTCTCTCTCTCTCTCTCTCTCTCCCTCTCTCTCTCTCGTGTGTGTGTGTGTGTGTGTGTTGTGTGTGTGTTGTGTGTGCACGCACATACCATGGCGTGCATGTGGAAGTCATAGAACAACCTTCAGAGATCAGTTCTTATTTTCTACCCTTGTCTGAGATATAGTCTCTTTCCCATGGTGACTAATCCAGGAGTTATCTACTAATATTCTGGGGTTTATGTCTCTACCTGTCATCTTGACTTAAGTGCTGGGATTACAGATATGGGTTACCACATCCAGCTTTACATGAGTGCTGGGGATCTTAACTCAGGTTTTCACACTTTCAGGACAAGCTCTTTCCTCTCTTAGTTATCTTCTCAGCCTGAGAAGAGAAATTCCCATTGTTAGAGTCACTAAGTCTTTTCTTGTCCTATGGCACCCTGAGTATATTAATGTGGTCATGCTGTCATCAGTGTTCTACAATTGGCAACTTGAAAATATAAGAAGTTAAAAAGCTAACCATTGCTATCATTTACTCATTTGAGATGGGTTCTCCCTATGCTGCCTGAAATTTGTGACCTTTTTCCCTCAAGGTACCAAGTAGCCATAGGTCTATGCAAATACTAGTATACTGGGCTATGGTACAATAGGTTGAATGTGATTTGTTGCCAGCAAAATTCATGTTGAGACTTGGAGCAAATTAAGAAATAGTGAGAGTGCAAGTTGGTGGCTTTCCAAATGAGATGACAGAGACAGTTTGCTATCTGAATACTCACCCAAAACTCTCTATAATGTTGGAGCATCATCTTCAGCCTTCTGGCCCAATGTATCTGACAGACGTATTTGTGAAGCAGGAACTATTGAGGCCTTGCTTACCTTGTCTGTCATCTTTTCATTTGGGAAGCTACTAACCTGCATCAAGGTATACTCAGGTAATCAATTTTATTCCTTCTCAAGTCTCTGATGGGGTTGAAGACCTGATAGTTTAGTTTTACAATTAAGCTTAGTTGTTTAGGGGTTAAGATGTTTTTAGGTTTAGATAGATGTTTTAAGATGATAATGACAAGATATGATAGATATTGATTTACATTCAGAATTTTAGACACACCAAGATAGGAAAAATGTTTTCCTCAAAACACTAAGAATGTAACACTTAGGCCAGGTGGTGGTGGTGCATACCTTTAATCCCAGCACTCGGGAGGCAGAGGCAGGTGGATCACTGTGAGTTTGAGGTCACCCTGGTCTACAAAGAGAGTCCAGGACAGCCAAGGCTACACAGAGAAACCCTGTCTCAAAAACAACAACAACAACAACAAAAAACAAACAAACAAAAACCCAAAAATGTAACACTTATATAATTCCTGATGTGTCATGACTCTTCTTGCTATAGGTAATTTATTGTACCTATGTATAATAACATAAATGTATATGTTATATATAAAAAATATTTAATAAAAATTTTAAAAAAGAAACAGTAAGAACTTTTAAAAATATTTGGGTGATGAGGGATCTGCTACTCATAAATATGTAAATGTTATCTCACTGGAGTAAGATCTCATTTATAGGGCTTGGGTTAGTTACTATAAGGGTGGGTTGCTGTAAGAGAAGAGACTAGATCCCTTGTCTTTCACCTCTTATGAGTATATACATTTCCCTTCTCATTTTCTCTCTTTGATGCCAAGCCCAAGCAGATGCTGGTATCATACTCTTAGACTCTCAAGCCCAAAACCAAAAACATTGTTTAAAAATCACCTAGTCTCTGAAATTTGTAACAACAGAATCTGATTGAAAGAAACAGAATTCATGATATGTAGTAATATGTTCATATATATTGGGTAATATGTTAAATATAAACCTTATTTCAGATTGTGGTCAAACATAGTCAATTATGACCTAAAAACTATCAATTACCCAGAATCTATAACACTACAAATCTTAGTTCAGGAAAATCATAAGTCATAATTTCCTCATAGTGAAAGAATAGCACAAATCTATTATGTTGAAAATACAACTGAATACTTATAGAACAAAAGGAAACATTCACACCAGATGAAAGGTCATAATTTTAAATGTAATTGTAAACATTCAACAACTTGGAAAATAGGGAATAAAATACAGTGCTGTCCTAAGCCTTCTCAAGGAGAAGAGTCTGGGCCAAAATGGTGTGTGTGAAAAAATCACCAATCAAATGGAGATAATTGGAAAGGGGTGGAGTGACATAGAAAACCATAGACACTTCACAGCCCACTGCTGCTTTCTGACTAGGGGAAACTACTAAAGAAGATATCCTACCACAATGAGGCAAGGATCCCAGGAACCTGGGATATGTGTCTAAGTGTGACCCAGAAGAAGGAAAGAAAACTTAAAAGCCTTGACAAGAGAGTTCATTGAAAATATGTTGCCAAAAATGACTTGGATTATTATTCTCTTTGTGAGTTGAACACATTTCTTGGTTCTAAATGAATAATGATTTATGTTATAACACTGTGAGTTATCTGCCTTTGAGTTTTAGGTTTTATAAATCTATTGATGTGTATGAAAGACATATGGGTATAAAACTGATAAATAATAAGATAAATCTTAAGGTAAAAAGAAGAGCGTGAAAGATAAAACAAATTAATTACAGATAGCAAACAATGACGGAAAGAATGACAATTGCTGTAATTCTCTCATTTTTATGACAGAAAATAAGCAGAAACTGTCAAAAGTCAATAAATCAAGAAGCAAAATTAAAGTCATAAAGATAAAAGCAATTATGTAAACTAAAGCTAATTCCATTATCAAAACATGTAGAGAGACTATAAATATTTTAACAGTTGTTCATGTCATAGTCCACTGACGGCGAGAACAAGGGCATGCTGCTAAGTCTAGATTTGCTTTCTGAAGAACTACATCATGAATTAATTACTTCTTTGGCCTTAATGAAAGTGCTCCCTGTGTCTACGACTTATTCCCAATAGATTTACATCCTCTCTCCTTTGGACTCTTGAGTTTAGACATGTGACTTTTATAGGTTTTTTTTTCTTTTTTTTTTTTGCTACCTTTTTTTTTTTTTTTTTTTTGCT
This sequence comes from Acomys russatus, assembly GCF_903995435.1. Taxonomy (NCBI): domain Eukaryota; kingdom Metazoa; phylum Chordata; class Mammalia; order Rodentia; family Muridae; genus Acomys; species Acomys russatus. The sequence continues at coordinate 23,395,425 of NC_067144.1, read as the reverse complement.
TTCTTTCATTGTAAAGCAAAATTGATACATCAGAAACTTGAAAATGAATTCATTTTAGAAATCCCTTTCTGCTCTTTCCTCCTTCAATTGTTACCAGAACATGCCCTAGCTAGCTTGATTCGGCTGGATAAAATATCTAAGACAAAGTCCAACCTACTACCACCCCAAAGGGTCCTTCTTCGTCTCCCTCCCCTTTAGGTTAATCCCTGCCGCCACAGTGAGTCTTTAATCTACTTTTCTGTAATGATCTCCTGCCAGAGACAAGAACCAAACTTGTCAGGTGGCATCCACACTTGCTACCTCCTCATATCCACACAGCTTCTCCCTTGACTCTAGCTTCTCGGGCATGCCTGGCTGCACCCCTGAAGCCTCCACACCTCACCTGCTACCTTCCCACCTTCTGAAACTCCTAGCACTTAATGTGGAAAGAAAGTTTTATAGACCTTCATCTGATGAATTTATTTGGTAAAACTATTAACTCAAAAAAGATGCTCCTTTCACTTCTCACTTAACACAGCTAACAAGAGGGAAGAACAATGTCCCAATATTAAAACAAATTTCCACTTTGAATGTCTCCATCATTGGTGATATATTTTTCTGGGCAGCACAAAATGTGAATTTGGGCATGAATGTGAAACGTCCATCAGTAATTCCAAAACAGGACTCTGCTTAACTACTGTCAGCCATATTTGAGAACATGAGAAGTTTAAGTCAATAAAACATCAGCAGCAACAATTAAATACACTTTAAATACTTTTTAAAAGCTTTAAAATTTCGACAGTATCAAGCACTGCAAAGGTTATGATTAAAAATCAGGAAATAAGTTGGTACATTTTGCAGAGTCTGTTGAAAGGATCTATTCTAGTGCATCTAAAGATGAGGTGTGTTTTGCAAGTCAGATCTGGGTTTGTTGATGTTGGTGGTGGTGGTGGTAGTGGTCATATGAGCATGTGCATGCATGTGTGCGTGTGTGCATGCGTGTGTGCATGTGTGTGTGCATGTGCACATGTGCTTGTGTGTATGTGTGTGTGTGTCCTATTTAGAGTTACTATTGCTATGATGAAATGACATGACCAAAGGTAACATGGGGAGAAAAGGGTTTATTTGGCTTTCATTTCTATATCACTCTTCATTACTGCAGGGCAGGAACCTTGACGCAAGTGCTGATGCAGGCAGAGGCCATAGAAGAATGCTGCTCACCAGCTTGCTTACATAGCTTGCTCAGCCTGCTTTCTTATAGGACCCAAGATCACCAGCCCACAAATAACACCACCCAGAATAATCTACATCTTCTCCCATCAATGACTAATTTTTTTAAATGCCCTACAGGCTTGTCTACAGCCAGATCCTGTAGAAGCATTTTCTCAATAGAGACTTCCCCCACTCTGATGAGTCTACTTTGTGTCAAGCTGACATAACACTAACCAACATGCCTTGCAATGGCAGTTGAAGTGTATTTTCTAGACAAGCATTGCAACAGTTCAAATGGAGACATCCAAAACAAATTCATTAGAGATGTAAGGCACAAGGGAGAGCATGAGTAAGATCATAATAAACAAATTCACTATGTTTACAAATCTCACTATACACATATATAAAATAAGCCATAACAGTTAAACCAATATAGCCAAACATTCCAAACCAAATATTGTGGTAAAACATAGAAAAATTCAATGTTATAAGCATTATGCTAAATATTTTTAATGATCTTTAGTAATATGTTAAGCATTGATACATATTGTTTAAAATCCACACAGGTACAACTACATAAAATACTCATAATGATAGATGCTACAAATATACATACTTGTATTATACAAAAATGTATATACACTGGAGTTGCTTTGGTATCGTGGTGCCACTAGTCACATTTCATGAATGATCATTCAGCCAAGATGCCTGAGGACACCCAGACCCAACACCAACCAGTGGAGGAGGAGGAGTTCAAGACTTTTGCCTTTCAGGCAGAAATTGCCCAGTTAGTGTCCTTGATCATCAATACTTTCTATTCAAACAAAGAGATCTTCCTGAAAGAGCTCACTTCAAATTCATCAATTGCTCTGGATAGAATCAGATACGAGAACTTGACAACGCCTAGTAAACTAGACTCTTGGAAGGAGCTGCACATTAATCACATTCCCAACAGAAAAGATCAGACCCTTACTATTGTGGATACTGGAACTAGAATGATCATGGCCGACTTGATAATAACCTTGGCACTATTGCCAAGTTGAGCACCAAAGCCTTCATGGAGGCTTTTCAGGCTGGTGCAGATATCTCTGTAATTGGTCCGTTTGGTGTTGGTTATACTCTTCACTGAGAAAGTGACTATCATCATTAAGCATAACAATGATGAGCAGTTTGTCTGAAAGTCTTCAGCTGGGGGATCATTCACAGTGAAGACTGATACAGGTGAACCAATGGGCCATGGAACAAAGGTTATCTTACATCTTAAAGAAGACCAATCAGTATTTGGAGGAAAGAATACAGGAGATTGTGAAGAAACACTCTCAGTGTATTAGCTATCCCATTACTCTCTCCTTGGAGAAAGAACGTGATAAGGAAGTCAGTGATGATGAGGTTGAAGAAAAAGAAGATAAAGAGGATGAGAAAGAAAAAGAAAAAAAGGAATCTATGACAAGACTGAAAGAAAAGATTATGGAGAAGAAGGAGAAGAAGAAGAAGAAGAAGAAGAAGAAGAAGAAGAAGAAGAAGAAGAAGAAGAAGAAGAAGAAGAAGAAGAAGAAGAAGAGAAGTGTGGTGACAGAAAAAAGAAGATGATAAAGGAAAAGTACATTGATCAAGAAGAACTCAGCAAAACAAAGCCTATTTGGACCAGAAATCCTGATGACGTTACTAACGAACAATATGGAGAGTTCTATAAGAGCTTAACCAATGACTAGGAAGAATATTTATTTGGCTGTAAAACATTTTTCTGTTGAAGGACAATTGGAATTCTGGGCCCTTCTTTTTGTCCCAAGATGTGCTCCTCTTTAAAATATATATATTTTATTAATTTATTCATAATACATCTCAATTGTTATCCCATCCCTTGTATCCTCCCATTCCTTCCTCTCTCCCATTTTCCCCTTACTCCCTTCCCCTATGACTGTGACTGAGGAGTACCTCCTCCTCCTGTATATGCTCATAGGGTATCAAGTCTCTTCTTGATAGCCTGCTATCCTTCCTCTGAGTGCCACCATGCCTCGCCATCCAGGGGACATGGTCAAATATGGAGCACCAGAGTTCGTGTGAAAGTCAGACACCACTCTCCACTCAACTATCCTTTTGAGCTGATTGAAAACAGAAATAAAAAGAACATCAAGAGTTTTCATTATGTGAGGAGTTCATCCTTGAGTATCTGAATTTCATTACAGAAGTGGAAGATTCTGACTATCTCCCTCTAAATATTTCCCATGAAATGTTTCAGCAAGTCAAGATTCTGAAAGTTATCAGAATTAATTTGGCCAAGAAATGCTTGGAACTAGCAGATAAAGAAGATAAAGAAAACTACAAAAAGTTTTATGAGCAGTTCTCAGATCTCTGAGCAGTTCTCAAAAAATGTAAAGCATGGAATTCATGAAGACTCTCAAAATCAGAAGAAGCTTTCTGAGCTATTGCGATACTACACATCTTCTGCTGGGGATGTGATGGTTTCTCTCAAGGACTACTGCACCAGAATGAAGGAAAACAAGAAGTACATCTATTTTATCACAGGTGAGACCAACAACCAGGTCTCAAACTCAGCCTTTATGGACTGTCTCTTAAAGCACGGCTTAGAAGTAATCTATATTTGAGTCCATTGATGAGTATTGTGTGCAACAGCTGAAGGAATTTGAGGGCAAGACCTTGGTGTCAGTTACCAAAGAAAGACTGGAACTTCCAGAAGACAAAGAGGAGAAAAAGAAACAGGAAGAAAAAAGACAAAATTTGAAAACCTCTACAAAATTAGGAAAGGTATTTTGGAGAAAAGGGTTAAAAAGATGATTGTGTCAAACGAATTGGTGACACCTCCATGCTTTATCATCACACACACAGATGACTGGACAGCAAATGTGGTGAAAATCATGAAAGCTCAAGCACTCAGAGATGTCAACAATGGGTTACCTGGCAGCAAAGAAACACCTGGAGATAAGCCCTGACCACCCCATTATTGACACCATAAGGCAAAAAGCAGAGGCTGACAAGAATGGCAAGTCTGTGTAGGATCTAGTCTTCTTGCTGTATGAATCTGCACTCCTATCTTCTCGCTTCAGTCTAGAAGATTCCAAGACACATGCCAACAGGATCTATAGGATGATCAAGCTTGGTCTAGGTATTGATGAGGATGACCCTACTGTGGATGATAGCAGTGCTGCTGTGACTGAAGAGATGTCACCCTGGAAGGAGATGATGGCACATCATGCGTGGAAGAAGTAGGCTAAGCTTCACCAGGAGAACCATGTGTTTGATGCTTCTGATAATATATTTTCCAGGATTTTTTGTTTCTGATAACATTTAAAACATCTGTGTGGCATGAAAACTAAGTGAAGATAAAATTTCTTCCTACTTGTGATAATATGGGTTTGATTCAACAGGATGGTAGAACATTTGTTGTAAGACATAAGGTAACCTACTGTTGACTTTGTGGTCTGAAGTGTTCAGCTGTTGAGCCGGATTCCTTAGTAGACCAAATCATTTGTACTTAAGTGTTCTGAGATATGCATGTTTAGAGAGGACAAAAATGAAAATGGATGGCTTAAGTTTCACCTTACACTTTTTGATCCCCTCTAGTTTTAATTATGAGTGTACTGGTCTTAGAATTAAGAATACAATTTAACACCTTGACAGGATTTGCCCTTATGGCTTGTTTTCCAAAGTACCAGAGAACAAACCCTAAGCTATTTCCCTAGGTCTTGTATCTCGACAAGGCTTGTGAGTGGAGATATAGTGCCCAATCACATTCTGCTTTAATGGTAAATACTGATGAGGTAAAAAAAATTTTTTTAAATGTGTAAACTGATAATAAATGCTATAGATGCATAAATATGTATATAATAAAAGAACATTCACATAAATATTAAAAACAAATTCATTAGAGATGGCATGCACAAGATAGGGCATGAGTAAGCTCATAATAAATATAAATAAATATTAAAATCATTATGATGATCATCTCAGAGTAGAGAGAAATCCTCAGCTATATCTGAATTATTTTATAATTAAAAATGATGCATCTGTCAGTAAAATTGGTGGTTAAATGATAAGTGCAGAAGGATTCAGGACATTTTCATATCAAACATCCTATGTGCTTACACACACAGCTGCTCACCCTCAAGGATGTTCAAAGTTGCTTGGTATGGTAAAAGGTCTAGTGGAAGGTTGTCCATAAAGGGTGAAAATCCACAGCCAGTCCTGGGTTATGTAATCCAGATATAGTCTCCACACAGCTGGTTAATGGGTTATTTGGCAACGAATATATAAACAAACATAAATGAACCTGAGGTAGCTGGTGTGAAGGATGGGTACCGTTACTGAAAAGAGGTTTAGTGGGTGGTGTTGTCAGGGTCATCATCCTTGAAAACAAAAATTTTAGGATGGAATTAAGAATCACCCAGAAAAATAAGTAGAGGAAAATTTCTCCTAATTATAAGAAATCTCATGCAGGAAATCCATTGTGCTAGGGACAGATCATCAGCTTTAAGAATCTAGAAGGCCATGTGCTATTGAGCTGAGTTGCTGAAAATATATAAGTTCTTAGGAAGCAGGAAGATGCTGAGCCATAGTGGGGACATACAGGCCATGGCTGGGCAACTGAATTTTATTATAGGAGCAATGTACAGCTATGGGAGTGGTAAAATAGTGATGTGTCTGATCTGACCATCTAGTAGATGACTACTTTGACTGCTGAAAAATGAGCTGACCTGGGAAGGACAAGACTTCTATACAGTCATTTCAGAGCACCAAACTCATCCAAATACTGATGTAATTGCTTTTAGGTCAACTGGCCTAATGACTGGTCTCTGGAGGCTCAGAACACTAATAAGAGTACAGGATTCCAAGATTAAAGACACTGAGTTCAAATTTCAGTTCCATCACATAGCACTTCTGTAATTCTGAGTAATGATAGCAGACAATATTTACTTGGTTCTTATTACACACCATTAATCATTCTAAAAATGCTGTATCAATTGTCTCATGGAATCCTCAGGACTATTCTATGGAGGGTGACATTAATATGCTACCTTCATAGCATATGAGAAAACCGAGAATTACAAGGTTTATTAACTTACATAAGTAAGTGGCAAAGTCAGGCATGGACTCAGGCATTCTTGAAATGCCCTCATATGTTTTGCTACCTTATTTGATCTACAAACTAGAAGCAAAAGAGGCAATTAATGGACCTGACAGAGGAATAAAATAGTGCACATGAGTTTACAACTCCAGCTTTAGCACAAAGTTACTATACCGCTGTATTTATTTTAAAAGAAGAAGCCCATGCTTTGTTAAAGCAATGTTTTGAATTCTTCAAAGTGCTTTGGGTGCCAATGAATTAAATAGTCCAGTAAGTTAAGAGCAATTGGGAAAAATTAATGTCAGGCACCAATGCATCATTTCCACTTGGAATAATCCATAACTTTTCAGTGACAACACTGCCTAGAAATCAATCAACAACCAGACCTGAAAAACAGAAAGCAGAAATAGAGACTAGTGATACTTTAGAAAATCTGTAACCTGAGTTGCTACCCTAGAGCTGGGGTAGGAGTTAGAGTGGGCCAGCTGTGTTGCTGAAAACTGAGGTCTAGAAAGATAAACACAGAGTGAAAAAAAATAAACATTTTCTTACCAGTGTTATAAATTTTTATAGCAAAGACACAAATTTCACAAATTGAGTATCTTGTGATGAGAAGGTAACTAACCTTTTGTAGCCAAACTTCTTGAGAAAAAGTATGATAAACATTAACCAGCCATTCTCCTTGATGGCTACTTTCAAAGTGATGCTACCTTCCCTCTTGTTAACATCATGTTTTATGAAAATTTGATACAGATTAAACAAAATGAAATTAAAAGTACCATTATCATTATTTCAAGAGGACAGAAATCACTCTTTGTGTAGTATAGTTTTCTTTCTCTGCATTGTTTTGTTTTGACACAATGTCTCACTAGGAGGGCCAAGCTGGTCCTGAACTCTTGGAGATCTTCCTGCCTCAGGCTGATGGTGCTGGGATTACTCAACGGTACTAACTTTTCTATAATGAATCAACATACTACTGACTAGAGTTCCAACCTTCGTTCTCGACCACTAGTCAGTTATTAATCCCAGGGACAGAAAAACTGAGAAAATCAGACTCTAATTAGTGAAAATATTCCAACTATAGACTGAATCTTTGCTAGTAGAGCAATATCCAAATGCAGCTTTGCCTCCTACTAAGTCAGGGTATTTGCCTTTTATTAGACTGGGAAACACGTGGAAAGCAAGTGTGTCCTTTCTGCCTCAGATCTGTTACTGTGATGTATAGAAAGCCAAGATGAGAGGTCAAAACAAGCCATACTCAGAAGACAAAAGGCACCAGACAGGAATAGAGATAAAACCAAGGAAAACAGAACCACAAGACACAAGCTTTTGTCTCAGACACAGTTGTGCTGCTTTTGTTTCCAGCTGGTGCCTTTAGTCAAGGCACTTAATGTCTTCAGGCTCAGCTATAACATTTGAAAAATAGAAGATAATTCATGAGGTGGTCCTGAGGATCCAATGATAAATATACATGAGATGCCTATAACAGTGCTTATAACAGATTATTAATAAATTGCAGTTGTTATTTTAATGATGTTATAGTAACTATTATTAATACACATAACTGGGGTATTTAAAGCCACACATTACACTTTACCTCTAATTATCATAAATGTACAGTTTGTGGGATATAATGCAATATTAGTGAGTCATTGAATGATTCAATGTTTGATGCCAGTGGCCTCTATGCCCAGCATCCAGTGAGGAATACACAGTGGTTTTGTCTCCATAGAGTTATACAAAACAAACAAACAAACAAAGCAACAACAACAATAAATCTCCTCTTTGAACTCCTAAGGGAAAGGCAAATACTCAAGACATCCTTTTTTAAAAAATTTTTTATTAATTTATTCTTGTTACATCTCAGTGGTTGTCCCATCCCTTGTATCCTTCCATGCTTCCCTCCCTCCCATTTTCCCCTTATTCCTCTCCCCTATGACTGTTCCTGAGGGAGATTTCCTCCCCCTGTATATGCTCATAGGGTATCAAGTCTCTTCTTGGTAACCTGCTATCCTTCCTCTGAGTGCTACCAGGTCTCCCCCTCCAGGGGACATGGTCAAATATGAGGCACCAGAGTACGTGTGGAAGTCATACCCCATTCTCTACTCAACTGTGGAGAATGTTCTGCCCATTGGCTAGATCTGGGTAGGGGTTTAAGGTTTACCGCCTGTATCGTCTTTGGCTGGTGCCTTAGTTTGAGCGGGATCCCTAGGCCCAAATTTGCCTATCATAATGTTCTACTTGTAGGTTTCTAGGACCCTCTGGATCCTTCTACTTTGCTATTGTGGACAAATGGATTGAGCTAGAAATGATCATAATGAGTGAATTAACCCAGAAGCAGAAAGGTTCAAATGGTATATACTCACTTATATCTGCATACTAGCCCAAGGGGCATGTCCCACGAAAGCCTTCACTTGCCAGGAAACTGGGACAGAGGGGAGGACATCCTATTGGGACTCTAGATGAGAGAAGATATCCTTTTGAAGAAAAATTTGATATCTATAATCCAAACTTCAGGAGAGATTTTTATACTTCTAGGTTCCAGGGTGGAACACAGGGTTTTCCTCTTTTATTTTTTCTTAGGTAATTTTCTCTGTATTTCTCTATAGCATTCCATGCATTAGTGTCACTCAATCATTCACACCAGTGCTGTCTTAGTCACTGTTCTATAGCATAAAGAGACATCACAACCAAGGTAACTCTCTTAAATAAAGTCATTTAATTGGGACTTGCTTACAGTGTTAGAGGTTTGGTCTATTCTCACTGTGCAGGGAGACATGGTACTGGAGCCATAGCAAGGAGTTGCACACTGGTCTTCAAACAGAAAGATATAGGCTGGACCTGGCATGGGCTTTGGAAACCTCAGAGACCACCCCCAGTGACACACTTTCTCCAACAAGGCCACACCTCCTAATCCTTCACAAATAGTGCTACTCCCTATTAACTAAACATATAAATATATGGGTCTATGGGATCCATTCTTATTCAAACCATAGCTTATGTATTCATCATGGTTGCCTTCTATATATTATACAATACTTTTATTGAAAGTGCAATAGTCTATTTTCCCATTGCTGTGACAAAATACTTGAGACTGGTTACTCTATAAAGAAAATTGTGTTTATCTCACAGTTGTTAAAGGTAAAAAAAAACATCCGCCTATGTTCAGCTTTGCTGAGGAGCCCAATTAACAAATATTAATGCGTGGGATGGTGGTGGTAACAAATCAGGAAGCCTGAGATCAGAGAGCCAGGTCTACAATTCTCCAGCACTCTTAGAAAGGCTATCTAGTCTCACAAGAATACCAGCTCCTCTACGGGCATCTTTCTGAGCACCTAATTCCTCTTCAGTAGGCCTCACTACTTAAAGTTTCTACCGCTGCTCAGCATAACACTATGGAGGACCAAGCTTTCCACATGTACATCCTGGAAGGACATACTCCAACCATACGTAAACTGTATCAGTAACCATAATACACAAGTCCCTGAAGTACATAAGCATTGCACTGTTTCTCTGCCCTTGCAGCCCACAAATGAAGACAACACCGCAGAAAGTCACATGTCTATCTGAGAATAAGCACTTAGAATGTGGCCCAAGACATGAAATCGCATTTAATCACTTTCCATTTCTTTTATTTTGATAATTATGACATAATTGCATCATTTCTTCCTTCTGTTTCCTCCATCTCGGCCCTCCCAAATAGGCCTTCTTGTTCTCTTTAAAATTCTTGGACATTTTTGTTTTTCAAGACAAAGTTTCTCTCTGCAGCCTTGGCTGTCCTGGACTTGCTTTGCAGACAAGGCTGGCCTTCAACTGACAAAAATCTGCCTGCCTCTGCATCCCAGAGTGCAGGGATTACAGGCATGCACCACCACATCCAGTCATGGCCTTTTTTGAAAATTATTTTTTGTTACATATATATATATATATATATATATATATATGCAATCTTTATACATGCCTCTGAGACAAAGACTACCATCCACCATCACCATTCTATGGGGAAAACACTGGGACTTTGAGAACTAAAATAAGTAACAAGCCTGCTACTGAGCTTTCCAGCTCACGCTAGACTCTGAGATTCCAGTACACAGTGGAACCTGAATTTTCCGAAAGGTTTCTGTTAATTCTGCTGGCGTGGGTACTTGGATTTAGCAATCATCAATGTAAAGCTCAGATGTAACCATAAGAGTAGAGTTCCCTTCCCTGAACAGGTACTCGAGTCATCTGATTTCAATGCCTAGACTATAGTACACAGTATTATTTCTTCATTTATTTCTTTTGTTTTTGATTATCGTATAATTATATAATTTACCTTCCCTTTAATACCTCCAAACACTCCCATATAACCCTCATTTTCATTAGTTGTTACACACACACACACATACACACACACACCTAAATACATAAATATAACCTGGTCTGGTGATAGATCTATATTTTTAAAGTTCTTCCTGTATTTCAATACATAGTAAAAGTACTGACATTCACTGCTTACCAATCAAAATGTGGCTAAGTATTGGGTGAACCCTAGATGGTAAAAATATAGTCTGTAGGGCCTACTGTAGTACATGTCTTTTATCCTAGTATTCAGAGGCAGAGCTAGATGGATCACTGTGAGTTCACAGCCATCCTGGTTGACATAGCAACTCCCAGGCATTTCTGTTCCCTTCGATAACTCACTGAGCTCTGAGAGTTCCACAGTTTCATCGGACTGGCATCCTAGGGAAATGAAAGATGTAGTAGGTAGATTAACCCAAAAGGAGAGACAGAGCACTACAAGGGGGTGGGCATTCCTTACTAATTCTACTAATGATAAAATTCAAGGCTCATCAGTCATTTTATGCCTTCAGAACAGATGGAGAAAAAAATTTAAACTGCCTGCCATGAGTCAGAAATGCAAGTTCTGTTCTGGTTTCCGTGACTTCGGAAGGAATGTTTATCTCTGCTCCAACTCCTGAAATTGTGGAATAACTTTGCTTAAAAAAAAAAAAAAAAAAAAAAAAAAAAAAAAAAAAAAAAAAAAAAAAAGAGAAGTCACAGAAAGCAACAACATTAGCAGCCAAGCCTGAATCTTCCCTGCTTCTCTGGGGAATAAAAATGCGTGGGTTGGCATCAGTATTGAGTTTTAGAGCAAGGGATTGGAGGGAATATAGAAATTCTAAGCATGGAAAAAAATCCAGCATGGAAGGACAGACTATGCAGCATCAAAAGTTCTGTGACCATGTCATTGAAAAAGCAAAAAGCAAAAAGAAAATAATTAGGAATTAATGGGGACATCATCCTTGGAGACCTAAAGTCCATTAATAGAACTATGGCCATGTAAATTAATACTTGTAAAGAGTTTTTATTTGCTATCTCATTTGTTGAACCCAGTTTATAAAGGATCTTCTAATACGTGCTTATTTTCATGTTATAGGCAAAAGAATTTCCTTTATTAATGAGTTTTTGTTTCGTATTTGTTTCTGTGGTTAAACAAATAAATAAACCACTCTTGCCAAAAGCGACTTCACGTGAGGAAAAGATTTATGTACATCTATGTGTTACAATCCATCATTGGAAGAATTCAGACAGGAACATTAGGAACACTGCTCCCTGGTTTGTTTACTCCCACATGTTTAGCTACTTTTCTTATGCATCCCATGACCACCTGCTCAGGAAATAGTTTTGTCAACATCAACTAACACTCAAGAAAATCCCAACAACACATGCTCACAAACCAATCTAATGTGGGAAGTCCCTCAATTGTGACCCCCTTCTTCAATGACTGTAGGTTGTGTCAAGTTAACCCGTAAGTCTACCTAGGTCAAAAATATTACCACCTTAAATATAATCACACAAATCATAACTGTTAGAATGAAAAGGTAACCATGTTGAATAATTTTAAACTCTACAGGTTTTCTTGTAAGTATCCTTACATGATTAGAGGATTGAAATGGTCCTCACTGTGATAAGACATTTGATGCTGTCTAACTAATAATCCTTCTCCTCAGTGATACTGATGATCTTCCCTAAACTAAGAGAAATGCTGTAGGAGCCACCTACAGGAGGTAACTGATGAAGGATGGCCACCCAACTCAGTGCTTCGTAAGCTTTAGGTCAAAATAAAAATTACCTATGTGCCCTCTCAACACTTACCTTATCAGACACATCTCCTGGACACTCTGACTTAAAATATTTGTTGGGCCTAGAACCTTACATATTTAAATTTTTTAGGATGTTATTGCAAGGTAATTAGACTGGGTAGTGTAAAAATTATTTATATTTTCAGTTTGGGATGCTAGAAGATGTAAGATCTAGGAGGTAGCAGATCCAGTGCCAGATAAAACTCTGCTTGCTGGTTTGTAGGGAGCTGTCTTCTTGTGTGTCTTCGCTGGTGGAGAATGAAGTGAGAAAGGAAGCAAACTTTCTCATGCTTTATTAAAAAATAAAATAAAGTAAAATGGCCTATCCTGGTGATTTCATTCTCATGGAGCTTTTAGTTGGGTTAAAAACCCTACCACTAATGCTATCCCTTTGGGGTCTTGTGTTTCAATACAGCATGCAATCCACAAGAAGCATGGGTTAAGACATGTTTTCCTTTCCATTAGTTAATACTGGGAAGGACTTACTATGCAGTCCCAACTCATTGAACTATTGTCTGGCACTTGTACATCGACACACTTGAGTAGAGATATATGGGCCTAGAGCACTGGTGATCTAGTTCAAGTCAACTGAGATTCCTCCTCTGCTTTTAATAACCTTTACTTTCAGGCAAATAATTTCACAGGTCTTTAATATGGCCGTTTGATTCCTTTTGAGACTATTGCTAGCTTTCTCTTACTGATGTTTATTGCCTCGAACGTTGTTTTTAATAGATGGGGTAGAAATTTCAGTAGACAAATCACTGTAAATCTAGGCTGAAAAGCTGTCTGGAGGGCCAGATGGGCCAGACATAGGAATTTCTGCTGTTGATCACTGTGTTCGCTGATGAGGATTTATGGAGCGTGGATGGAACGGAGTCAATGTATAGGCAGCAAGTGAGAACATATGTGAGTTAAATTACAGCATATGTGGATTACAGAAGTTGTCAGAGAAGGAAGTGGTGATAACATAACAATTTAGAATAATATAAAGGAGCTTGGGGACAAATGAATCATAGTAATGTAATTTAGTCAGGTGAGCTTTACTAACACCAGGTAACAAGAGTGAAGTGCGTGACAGTGATGGCAGCAGATACTAATAACTGACTTTACTGAATTTTTACCATGTATCACAGACTATTCCAGTGTTTCACATGAAGTAAGAATCTGAGACACTCTCTTTCCTCCCCCCCCCAAAAAAGAGTTGGTAAGTTCAACCAAGATCAAACAGCTTATAGGATCCTAAGGAAATCATGTTCATGAGAAAATAATATGAGATATGCAAAGCTACCTTAAGTTTGGTCAGCCAGCCTTGGCACTTTGCACCTTGCCTCAAGCCCTCCTTGTTTGGCCTTGATCAGTGTCGAAGTCTCTTCTGACTAAAATTTCAGACTCCATATGACTTCCAACTTCTAGCTCTCAAAAGACCTCCCATCTGAAGTCCAAGGACAACTACAGTTTGCTAAATAGTACGCTGGCTGCTAAAAACCGTGAGTTCCAGAAGCACTCCCAAAAAGAGGTGGGCAAATTTCCATCAGATTCCTAAAACACAACAACCAGTCTTTACAAATTCAGAACCAGGCAGCTCCATGTCTTCCATAAATTATAGTGATTAAATTTAATCGAGGGTAATGCCTACATAATCCCAGACATGGTTCACTTTTTTTTTTTTTTTTGAATGTTTAGAGTGTTGTTATAGAATGTATTTGAATCCCATAGGGATTGCTAAGCTTGCCCTGCATGCTGCTCAAAAATTAAAATAGGTCTGTCCAGGGTTACTACATCCAAGGTCAGAATGCAAATTGTGTTTCACACAGGTAGTAAGCATTGAAATTTTGCAAAGCCATTTTACTGTTCTTACCTCCCCACCTTGTTTGAAAAGCAGTCAAAATATTCTGTGTAAACACGGTACAGTCTTTACCTCTAAAGAGAGATCCCTCTTCAAACAACCTGAAATTCCCCCATGGAAATAATTATAATGATATGTGCAACGATAAACTATGCGCATCTATGTCGAGGGGTAAAGATTGATTGGCTCTCACTGTAGGAAGAGAACAAGGTTATTTATCGATCAGATGCTTTATAGCGTCTTTCCTCTGAAAGGTTCAACTTACACACAGTCGGGAAAAAGTTTGTCCAAGGGATGTAATTTATGGGAGGTGAGGGAAGCATGTGAGGGAAACAGAAAAAGAAAAATATCATTAGAAAATATACAACTCCCTGAGAGACCAAGTGTAAGAAATCACCCACATTGGAGAATATGCTATGGATGAATTTAGATAAAAACAAGAGGGAAAAAAAGTGGTTGATTCACACATGAAAGAAAGAAAGAAAAAAAGAAAGAAAGAAAGAAAGAAAGAAAGAAAGAACGAAAGAAAAATACACACAGGTGTGTCCATAGATGTTTGTCTGGAATGTTCCTAAATTAAAATAGTAAAAATACATAGTCTTTTGACCACAAAGTGATTCTGCCAAGAAGAAGTTAAGTGATAAAAAGCAAGATGGTTCAGCAGGTAAAAGTGCCTCCTGCCAAGCCATCGCTGGGATCCACATGATGGAAGGAAAGGGCTGACTGCTGCAATAAGGTTGGCCAAAGATAACCACACGTGCTCAGTGACAGAAGCACACACCACACATGCACACATGTGCACACACACAGACGTGTGCACACATGCACACGTAATACAAAGTTTAAAGTTAAATAATAGAAAAAAAAAGCCCAGATCCCTAACTCCATAGTACTCCTCCTCCAGCACAGAGAGATCTCTTTACAACTAGGGGCAGGGGGATCAGCAGGACTCTGAGCAGGACCCCCATTATGCATCCATCTCAATGACGATTTGTTCATCCTGAGTCTTCAGCTCTTGAAAATAAAAGGCTTGATTCTTATTTCTGCCCTCCAGCTACATCATACTTTGTCTCTGCAGTTTAACTTCCCTGAGGATGTGGGAAGAAGGCTGCTCAGGAGTTTAAATGGAAATGAGAGGAGAGAGAAGAGCTAAGGATCCTGAAGAAGAAAACAAAGCATGGCCAAATAGTTTTCATCAACTGATGGGCACCACCACACCACAAAGGGCAATGAAAGAGGAAACTGCTGTAAGGATGTAACAACCAAAGAGCTAAAGGACTGAGGGAGAAAGCACAGGCTTTAATTGAGAAGTATTTATTCTTTTTCAAGAATACATTGTAAGACAAATACCTTAAAATAGATTTTAAAAGTCTCAAGGGTGTATTAATCTTCCTATGCAAAGTGAATAAATCATCTGTGGCAATCATGTCACTTAGTGCCTAGCAATATATTTAAGGCATTGCTATGTCATTCCTTAATTAAAATGGCTTGATTGTTACAATGCAAAATGATTCATCATTTTTGTACTCACTATGTTAGAGAGGATACAGACTTCATGCTATCCTTTGGTGTGTATAACCTAAATCTAACTTATACATTAAATAAGCAAACTAAAACCCAGTTATCAGGTGGTCAATGAGGCTCAAGTGAAAAGGGATACAGGGATGTATTTTGTGAACTGTAAGTCACTATAAACTGATTAGTTATCATTATGTGTTCCTTTGCAGCATTTCCTTGGTGTGTAGCTATTACACACCATTTGTGTTTTGCCATTTCTACTGCCCCTGTGGACTTCCTTGCCAACATAGAATCCTTTTCTGTCGACTGTCACCAGATGAATCCTTTCTCCTTGATACAAGCCTGTCACTGCCATCACTTCCCTCTGCCCGCATGACAGCTCCATCTCTCTGCTGCTGATTGGCCGCTGCTACAGGTGATGGAGGCTGATACAGATGGTCTCCATCGGTTCTCATGAGTATTTTATGTGCTTGTGCTGATTTACAGCCAGTTCAGCATTCCTTTAAATGGTCATAAATTGGATTGATGTCATAAATCATATCTAAAGAACGTGTCGGAGTCCCAGCTCAGGCAGCTATGCTAATGCCAGGGAAAATAACAAAGAAACATCCTTATTCAAGCCCGACTCTCCAGCATTAAAAGGCCAAATTGTAAGGAGCTGTCAGTTACTGAGAGGGGAAAAGGTAAAGAGGAGGAGAAAGGTCTTTGTAGAGATTATTAATAACATAGCCAGGAAGAAAGTATAGATGTGTGCCAGTGAGAATGAACAGCGGGGAGATGAGGGGCCACTGCGAGCGTGATAAAGGAGTGCTGGATATGGAAAAGATAAATGCAAATGAAATATACTGTATGGCAATGGATTATATCAGCGGTTGATATATGGGGATCGAGGATCATATTGTTGAGCTTGCAGCCATTAATGTGACATAGTGGCTGTGATATGCCAGTTGACAGCCGTCCCGGTGCAGGGAAAATAAAGAACAAGCTACAGTCTTTCAAAACAAAGGTTCAAAGAAAAGACAGAAATTACAGCAATACAAGTTTATAAAAACCCAAACTGTGTGAGGTAATTATGGATTCTGATAGCCTCATTATTCTTTATCAGGACCTCGATCTCAGGAGGAAGGAAGGCACTCCTAACAGGGGCCACATATTCTATTCTATACGTGGGAAAGGATGTGGACTTTCTTGTCCATGGAGGTTATCACAAGTGATTGGAATAGATGTACTTCCCATTGACATTACAAGAAGACAGGTTGGCATCCCAGGACTTCCTCGGCAGACGACAGTCACCAGTCACCAACATTCCTCTTTAGCATTCCTAGAAAGGTAAGCCATGCACAGAAACTGTCTGCTATTCTGGCTCATTCACTAATTCCCAAGTTTTGTTAAAAACTTCTTTGAAGTAGTGACTGAATTGTTGGGCTATTTTAATTGGGTGTTTTACCCACAGGAAGAGTCTCAAAGGTCTGGAGACTCATAACACCCTAGCCCTATGCTTATACAGATTCTTCAATGTCCCCTCAATGTGTCCCTTGCAGATTTTGTTAACTGTTTCCTGTCACCTGTTTATGCTCTGGTATATAGCATATGTTGTTACTACTGAGGGCCTTACAATTGATTATTATTCTCCTTTAGCTCGCTGAACCTTAATTTTCCACTCAGATTTTGACCTCACTCATCTATTGCATCTGAGGGCTAGTATGAAAAGCATCTTCCTCCTAGACATTCTCATTACCATTCCTCCACCACTACCACATACATCCCTAAACTAGCATCCTTCCAGACACCCAGAGCTGAGTAGTCTGACATTTGTTTTCTGGGGACTGGTCTTGTGCACTATGCATTCAGGTGCTGATTTCTGCATCTCGGAATGTGGTTGTAGTTCTAATATGGGCACTGTCATTTCTGTGAAGAATCTGCTGTTTTAATGTGGTGTGAAAATTGTTCTCTGTCATCCCTGATTGGTTAATAAAGAAGTAGAACAGCCAATAGCTGGGCAAAGAAAACAGAGGGTCTCAGTTGGGGACCAGAGAAGGGATGGAGCTAGAGAGAGAGAGAGGAGGAGGAGGAAGAGGAGGATAAAGTTGTGATGAGGACAAGGATAGAGCAGGAGAAGCCAGGGAGAGACTAGATGCCAAGTAATATGGGGCACATGCCTGGGAAGTAGCCAGGCTAATCTAGATGGCTTAGAAAAGTTCAATATCTGCCCAGCTATAGTGCTTTAAAACTTATTAATAAATCTAATAGGCTTCTTATCAATTATTTTGGAGCTAGGGTATATATTAGAAAAGGTGCCTTCTAATAACCTTAATTTACATTGTTTCTTTTCTTCTTCTTCTTCTTCTTCTTCTTCTTCTTCTTCTTCTTCTTCTTCTTCTTCTTCTTCTAATGGACTACAGTCCCCTATTTCATTGGGTGTTCATGCCTCTTCTATGGGCCTTGTGCAGTTCCTCTGCTCAATCTTTTCTACTTCTCCAATGATATAATTGTTCTTCCAGTGACAAACCTTTCTGAATTCCATCTCCTTTTCCTTCTACTGAAATCCAGAGCCATTTGTCTTCTTAACTGAACCATGTGATGAACAGGTCAATTTCACTTTAGTTTGGAGAGGGAAAACCCATTCTCCTGCCTTTATCTTTTATTTCCATTTAGAGTATGACCATTTCCCAGATAGTCAAGTTAAAGCATTGTGTTGTCTTGTTTTATTTTGTTTTGCTTTCTCTCTAACCAGAATATCTACATGGCTATGTGGATAGGTAGGAAACTCTTCCAGCCCTAACAACTAACTTTGAAATCTGCCTTTGAGTCCATATTCTGACAACTGCAGCCTGAACTCAAGCCCTTATTACTATGGTACTTGTTATAGTATGGATCAGAAATGTCCCCGACATACCATTGGACATATTATGACATGATGATGCCTATATCGCTTTAGGTCATAATGAGACATCTCTCTCTCTCTCTCTCTCTCTCTCTCTCTCTCTCTCTCTCTCTCTCTCTCTCTCTCTCTCTCTCTTTCTCTCTCTCTCTCTCTGTCTTTCTCTCTCCCTCCCTTCCTCCCTCCCTCCTTCCCTCCCTTTGCTTCCTGCTCACAAAGTAAATATTTTGCTTTGACCCCACCATGATATGATGCCCTGAAACAGGTGCCAGAGCAACAGAACCAATACATCATCGAGTCTATAAAACTATGAGCACAAATAAACATTCTTTCCTATAAGTTTATTGTCTTGAGTATTTGTTATAGTTAACAGAAAAGTGACTGATACATTTCTAAGTCTCCAGTTCCAATCTGCCCATCATGGTTGCTGCTACTTGGTTACTATTTTAATATATGTATCTTGTGGTGCCACCCTCTGCTTAAAATCTCCTTTATTCAATTCAGAACAAATTTTAACAGCTTCACATATAGGTGTTTACTTATTTGAAAGTGAAAACATGTGCCACATAGCAGGCATTTTATATGCCATCATACTTGCTTGCTTCACCTAAAAACACATGCTCCCAACACAACCTATTTTCCTCTAAGCAGCTGGGAATCTTGCCAGTTCTTGAACACACTTAGAGTGTCAACTAGGTCAACTGAGGTAGCTTACAAAAGAGGCAGGCTGCCTGTAGCAATTCCAAAACAAATCTATTCTCTGTCTCATAAACACCACCCGTGGGCTCTGCAAGACTCTGAGTTTGACCATATCTTTTCAGAAAGAGACACATTCACATGACAATCCTTGTATTTTCCTGGCATGCTAGCAACCACACAGAGACATCCTCTACCTTCAGGCACTGGATTGGGGACTTTTAAATGCCAATAGTTCTCAATCACAAATTGACATGAGGATCACCGCAGAACTTCCTAAAGCAGTGGCTCTCAACCTTCCTAATGCTGCAACTCTTTAATAGAGTTCCTCATGTTGTGCTGACTCCCAGCCATAAAATTTTATTTAGTTTGCTACCTCATAACTTATTTTGCTACTGTTACATATTGTGATGCAAATATCTGTGTTTTTTGATGGTCTTAGATGCCCTCTGTGGAAGGATGTTTTGACCACCACCACCAAGGGTCATGACCCAAAGATTGAGAACTGCTGTTCTAAAATATGATTCCCACTATTCACACTCCAAGAAAACACAACCTTAACATTTCAAAGAAGAATAACAAAACTGTACTGGAAATGTATTCCCCCAGGTAATCAGGAGCCTTGGCCAAGTACAGCAGTCAATGGTTTGCATTAACTGGACCTTCGTTATGAACCTTTCTCACTGGCGCATAGAAATTCTGAACAGTAACACAAAGGCAACTGAAGTGGGAGTGGGGTCATGAAGATTGAATGGTATAAGTGAAGCCACCACACCCTTCTCAGATTCCAGAGAGACCAATGTTTGCTTTGAAGGCTAATAAATAAAAGATAGCCTTTTCCATCCGGCTTCACGATATGGAAACATTGTTAATGAGACATTTGTAAACGTGCTACACAGTCATGATCCTTCAATTCTACAACCTAAGCTCCCGGCTTCTGTGCATTCTGTCTAACACAGACACCAGAGTCACTAATGTGGGCACTTGACATTTTCAGAGGATCATATTTACATTTCTCACAAATTAAGCTAATGCCATTTAAAACCGGTGCAAATCTCACAATCTACTTCTCAGGTTTCCTGCTTTCAATTGCTGCCAGTTCTAACCATTTATAGAACTTCACTGTTTATTCTAAATGTTAAATCTAATGGCTAGCCTGGCAGCGGAGATAGCCATCAAGGTAGTTGTTAATGAGAAGACTAGTGTGCCCAGACTGTAACAAAGATTTGGAAGAAAACTTTGCCTAGCTGGTCTCCAATGGTCACCATGGACTCATATTGCCCCCTGGATATACTTAGTTGCTTTGGTATATACTCTATCTCAAGTGTTGTGACTTTGGGGGCATCGAGGGCTCCCCTGATACAAGGGATTCCTAATGACTTTATATATATGTGTGTGTGTGTGTGTGTGTGTGTGTGTATTGACTCTTCTGTAAGTGAGTGAATTGCAGTGATTTAGTAGTGGCCAATTTTCCTCCATCAGACATTTCTGGACTTGAGATTGGGTTCTCTTGTTAAAATAACAATAAGTCCTTTACTTCTGTCTCTTGATAATGGTGGTCCCCGGTCCTGTAGAGCTGTGAGAGAGTGGAGCAGCAAGGGAAGACTCCAGGAATTAAGCCAAAAAACCAGCTGGTGAGGCATGGAGGGAGACAGACAGTATGAAGGTAAGCAAGGCAGCCAGTGGAACAGCCATTGAGGTATCAAGTGATGGAGGGAGGCTGTTCTAAAAGGGACAGCTACCCACTGTGTCATGCTGGGATTAACTGACCGGGTCTTGGCATGAAGAGGAGGAGGCTATTCTTTGTACAACTTCTTACAGCATCTCACCCTAGGAGAGAAAGCAACAAAGCCCTGGGTTTGATTATTTCTACCTGTCTACTCCTCTTGGGTGTATCTGCTTATTTTTTTAGGGCCTAAAGACGTGCCATTAAGTTGCTTATCTGAGATGTTTCCAGTCTCTTTATGAAGGCACTTAGTGCTATGAACTTTCCTCTTATCACTGATTTCATTGTGTCCCATAAATTTGGGTATGTTGTACCTTCATTTTCATTGAATTTTAGGAAGTCCCTAGTTTTGTTATTTCTTCTGTGACCCAGTTATCATTGAGTAGATAATTGTTCTGTTTCCAAGTGTATAGGCTTTTTGTTATTTCTGTTGTCGTTGAGGTCCAGCTTTAGTCCATGGTGGTCTGATAGGATACAAGGTATTATTTCAATCCTCTTGTATCTTTTGAGGCTTGATTTACAACCCACTGCATGGTCAATTTTGGAGAATGTTCTGTGAGGTGCTGAGAAGGTATAATCTTTTGTGTTTGAGTGAAAAGTTCTGTAGATACATGTTAGGTCCATTTGGTACACGACATCTATTAGTGTCATTATTTCTTAGATTGGCTTCTGTTTTGTTGACCTATCCTTTGGTGAGAGGAGAGTATTGAAGTCTCCCACTATTAATGTATGAGGATCAATATATGGCAGCAAAGAAAGGGAGGCCTCTGAGGAGCAACAGCCCAGCTCAGGAGAAGCTGGCAAAGAGACAAAGCCTACAAAAACAGCGAGAGAGAAGAAAACTGTCTGAGCACACTACATCCAGAACTTTTATTTCTTCTCAATTCAGAACCACAACCTTGCCGTGAGTGGAAACTGAACATGAGAATAAAGAACAATGCTGGAGACTGACAGGGGGAGAAAATGGACAGAAACATTGGGAATGTGAAGCAGGAGAAAAAACTCAGGTTATGACCCTGTTTAGCTTCATTGTTGTTGTGAGCCATTCAGGCAGCAGGAAGCACACATGACAGAGAGTGGGCTCTGCTTCTGGGCATTGACCTGTCACCCATGACAACAGAAGGCTTCTAGCTGAGAGAAGCCTTGTCCCAGAAGTCTCAAGAAAAAGAATGTCTTCAATGGAAACAGCCCTGTCTGTATGGTATTTGCTTATCTGTTGTACCTGCATGACATCCATACAGTATATTTCATCCTTTCCAGTAATTCCAAAGGAGGCCATAGCTTCACAGAACACCAGGAGGAGTGTGTGCTCATCACAGGGGAACTAGACTGTCTACATCAAAATGGCTCTTCTTTCTCTCTCTCTCTCTCCTCTCTCTCTGTCTGTCTGTCTATCTCTCTCTGTGCCTCTGTCTCTTCTCTCTCTCTCTCTCTCTCTCTCTCTCTCTCTCTCTCTCTCTCTCTCACACACACACACACACACACACACACAGACACACATACACACACACACACTCTCTCTGCCTCATTCTCTGGCTCCCTCTCCTTGACGATATATGTGCTTGTGATATGCTCACCTTTCGGTACAGCTTCACCTGTTATCTCTGCAATGGTTTTAAATGCACTCTTTTATTTTCAAAGAATTAGAAATGTTGAAAATAAATTATATAGTCACCCTAAATTGAGGATAACAAACCATTGCAACTAAACAAGGCATACTAACAAAGGACCTTATTAACATCACTTCCTAGAGTGTAATTCAAGCCTCAAGCCTCTTCCTTGAAATATCTACCTTTACTTTCAGATTCTTTTCTAGTTTCACTCTATTGCTATGATACAACATGATTGCCAAAAGCAACCTATGTAAGGAAAATATTTATTAAGTTTGTACTTCCACTTCACAATCCATTCTAGAGGCAAGTCTGGGCAGGAACCAACAACAGGAGCAAAGGAGAAATGATTCTCTCTCTCTCTCTCTCTCTCTCTCTCTCTCTCTCTCTCTCTCTCTCTCTCTCTCTCTCTCTCTCTCTCTCGCTTTCTCGCTTTCTCTCTCTCTCGCTTTCTGGCTTGCTTAAAGATTCATGCTCATCTTGCTTTCTCACAGAGCCCAGGATTACCTACCTAGGGGAGGTTCTGCCCACACTGGACTGGACCCTCTGGCACCAGTTAATCAATAAATAATCAAGACAATAGCCTATAGACATGTTCACAAGCCAGTCTGATCTAGCAATTTCTCAATCTAGGCTGTGATTTGAAGGTAACCCTAGGTCTGTCAAGTTGACAGTCAAGGTCAATGATGACAATGACTATTCATTTGCTTAACAAATACTACTGACCACCTACAGTACATTTATAGTAGAATCTGCAGGTATCTGAACTCACAAACACATACCCATGCATCAACACACACACACACACACACACACACACACACACACACACACACACATGTAATTAAAAAATAAAAATATTTTAAAGACAAAATCTAGTAATACGTTTATATTTTATCCTTGACATCTTGTTTTCATTTTATTTGTTTGGGCTTAAATAGTGTTTCACAGTGCATCCCAGGGTGCTCAGAAACTTATAATTCTCTGTCTGGAATCATCCAAAGGACAATATTCTTTAAATACTGGTGTCCACTCTCTTCATCATGACCTTCAGTCTCACAAGCAGCCTTGTCACCCCAATTTTCCTTGACATTGTGTCTTTATGGAACTGACATCTCCCTAGCAACGCTGTCTCCTCCGTATGCTGTCACACACAGTCACTTTGCTCTACACTATCCTTAGAATCCTCCTGCTACTTTTTTCTCTTTTGGAAACCTTTGCTTATCTATCAAGTTTCAATTCAATGTCACTTAATTTCAATGGCTTTCCCTCAGCCTTGAAGGCAGAATTAATCACCCTCTTATCTGTGTTCCCAAAGTGGTTTATAGAACATTTGTCTTAGCATGTATCAGACCTTGGTTGGGTCCTGTATGCATGGTCTTTCTCCTCCAGATTGCAAGTCCCTCAAAGCAGAAAACATTTCTAATTTTTCTTATTCATCCCTATGTTACTTATGTCAAGACTATCCAAGTTGTATGACACATATTTGTTGAATTTGCTTAGAAATTTGACAGTAGCAATATGTTTAAAACACGTGAATTTTATAAGAAACTTTAAAAAGTATCTGTTATGAATGTGAATTTGACTTCCAAGTTGGAGTTGTTTTTGATGAAGGATCAAAATATCAAATTTTGTGATTACAGATAGCACCAAAGGAGAGAGATGGAAAATATTTATTAAAGCGGTAGTAAATGTAAATATTTAAGTTATGAAAGAAACAAATGTCTGTTTGTTTATTTAACCAACCCTGTGGTGGAGTCATGCAATGTCTGAAATATGCTGGACCTTATATACAAACAGAAATCTATATCATTACTCCTGAATAAAACTAAGGTACCAAGATTAAAAATGCAAGGTTTTTACCACAAAAAGAAGTGGGCAATAAGAAAGACAGCATGGCTTTATTATTTTCCAGTCACCCCTCCAACCTAGCCAGAAGAAAGTCAGAGTCATATTCTCAGCTATCATTTCACTCAAATTTCCCTCCTTACTGGAAAAGTCCGAACCAAAGTAATCAAAGATTACAAAAGCCAAAAAAAAAAAAAAAAAAAAAAAAAAAAAAGATGTTAGAAAAGAGAAATGTGTATAATTGTTGAATTTAAAAATTCAAGACTTATTGAAGATAGAGGATGATGTTAATATCTGTGTTAAAAAAATTTGACTCAAGAGACAATCATTGCCTAACTGCATGGAATTTTTCCTAGACTCTAAATCTGAGTATCTCAGGTGAATCTAAGGGTCTCCATGCTTGTTCATGACAACCAGCTCTAAATACAATATGTCTATCTCATATGGAAGAGGCAGGTAGAATCTAACAAAATATGTAAAACTAAGAACAAAATAAGACTGGCCTCCTCCACCTACAAAAGTCACAGACAAACTTCAGGGAACCTGTGAAGGAAGTAAATAAATACTATCGTTTTGAATAGCCTTTAATTTTACACAAGTGAATTTATACTATAACTGTCCATGGTTTCTTTATCTCTGTTTTGTTCCATATACTCATTTTTATGCAACAGTTTTTTGTGCCAACTATCTTTTTTTTTTCTTTTTTATTTTTATTAATTTATTCTTGTTACATCTCAATGTTTATCCCATCCCTTGTATCCTCCCATTCCTCCCCCCCCCCCATTTTCCCATTATTCCCCTCCCCTTTTATCTATCAAGATAGTTGGCACGAGATTCGTTCATCCAAGAGATGGAAGAACGAATCTCGTGCCAACTATCTTGATAGATCAAAAACCTTGGTTAGACACAGCCAAGTTTGGGCAGCAAAGGAAACCATAGAAAACAGAAAGCTGGTGAAGATGTAATTGAACAAGGGGACCATGTTCTCGCCCCAGCAAGCAGCAGAACTTGGCAGTTGGCCATGTGGCTCTGGCTTAAGACTCAAGAATGGGTGTGGTTACTGGAACAATTGGTGCTGGTTGGCTAGTTAAGAAATTAGTGGCAATTAAGAAGAGACCAGCCCCACTGATGTGAAATCTTCTGGGATGTACTTTCTGAGAGCACAAAGAAGCTGTGTTCCAGAGGTAGACATCATGTTGGCAGAGGCCTTGGTAATGTGTTAGGAATCACCCAGGTGGTGCTGGTTTTGAAGGCATGGTGGTTTCAGGAAGAACAGGTGAGCCTCGGTACTGTGAGAGGTTAGGAAAATCATTGGTGAAGGTTCAGCCTCCGTGGCAGTTGAAGAATCAGGACTGAAGGCGGCATGCAAAGTTGAGGTTTGGCACCATAACAAGAGCCTATGAGAGGTTATTGGTGAAAGTGCAGCCTACTTGCAGTGGAAGACCCCAGGGTATTGGAGATGCCAGTATCATGGGATGACCATCAACAACAGCAGCATCAGTGGAATGAAGCCAGATAGATGCAGCAGAGCTCAGAGATGGAGCAGTGACCCAAGTCCTTTGGAGCATTGCAGAAGATCATGTTTATATCTATGCATTGAAAAAGAAGCTGTGAAGTTGAAGTTGCCTTG
The DNA here is from genome assembly GCF_903995435.1 of Acomys russatus. NCBI lineage: Eukaryota > Metazoa > Chordata > Mammalia > Rodentia > Muridae > Acomys > Acomys russatus. The sequence continues at coordinate 23,369,271 of NC_067144.1, read as the reverse complement.
GAGACCCCAAGATGTTAGAGATGCCAGAGCCATGGGATACTTGCAGAGGAAATCTTCTAAGAGGGAATGCAAGAGAAAGAAGTGTGCTGCAGTCAACAAAGCTGGAAAGAGTGGGACATCAGACACTGAGATGCAGAGTTTAGAGTTTGCCCAGCTGTTTTTTGGTCTTGCGTTGGCCAACTATTTTCTCACTATGACATTTTGGAATGGTAATGTACATCCTGTGATGTTGGAAGTATGTGATTTTTTTTTTTTAATTTAGGGGAATTGCAGTTAAGAGGTTGCATGAATCTCAGAAAAGACTCTGAACCTTGGACATTTAAACACTGTTGAGACTGTGATAGACTATGGGGACATTTGCAGTTGAATTACACATTTTACATTATGTTATACCTATAAGCCTATGGGGGCCAGAGAGTGGAATGTAGTGGTTCGAATGGGTTTGGTCTCCATAGACTCATGTGTGTGAATGTTTGGCCAAGAGGGAGTGGGAGTATTAGGAGGTGTGGCCTGGTTATAGTGGGTGTGGCCTTGTTGGAGGAAGCATTTCACTGTGGAGCTGGGCTTTGAGGTCCCCTATGCTCAGACTCCACCCAGTATGGAAGAAAGTCTCCTCCTGGATGCCCTTGTATCAAGATGTAGAATTATTGACTGCTTCAGCATTATTCAGTCTGCCCAGATGCTGCCATGCTTCCCGCCATGATGATAATGGACTAAAGCTCTGAACCTGTAAACCAGCTCCAATTAAATGTTTTCTTTATTTTTAAAAAAAAAGTTTAAATTTTTTGTTAACTGAGATACACATAAAATATTTATAAACAGTGTTGAATGTGTACTTAATATTCAATAAGGATTACTACTATTAATTTCTGACATCATAACTATTCTACTAAATGAATATGCAATTTATGTATCATCTGCCCTTTGATTATCTGTTAAATAGTATCCAATGTTTTATTTGCAAAACTTTTCTAGTGCAGACCCTTGAATATACATACTTGTATATATGCATGAGAACATAGTTGCCTGGAAGTGAATAACTGAATTGATAAGGTTGATGAATAATGTAATACTCTTTTTTTAAAAAAAAAAAGATTTTATTTTACTTTTTGGCATATAAGTTTATATTATTACATGTAAATAAAAAGTTACATACAGTAAGAAGTATCATGAAACAATCAGGGATTATATGAATGCTACATTCATGGTGTTTTGGCTAATTGTATTTGTGGTTAAGATATTTTTAGGTCTAGATAGATATTTTAAGTTGACACAGATGTAATGACTCTTGATCAGACATTTCTATTTCTCTATGAACAGTCCACACCCATGTCGGTTTGACCAATAAGATGTTGCTAAAAAAATGATTCTTCCTTAGTCTCTGCTAGTTGGGGCTATTCTTCTAGCCTTTCTTTGTTTATATTTCAGAGATCCTTAGCATCCTGCAATGTATTCTTTAGGGACAAATATCAGACTTATTTACAGTATACTAAAAAGGTACCTAAGACCCTTCATTATCACATTATTACCATTATTATATCAGGTCATTCACACCTATGATTCATATATTTGGGAAGCTGAATATTGGAGTTTGCTGTAAATTTAAGGCAACAATGGGCTACATAGCAGAAAACAAATTAAGAGGTAAAAAGAACCAAAAGAGAAAAAAGTCATAGAAAAAAAGCAAAAGAAAGCAAGACATAATGATCCATGTTTTATGAACTTAGTATTGGTCATCTGTTCTTTAAGGCATTGAAGAATGTGGTGTTTAGGAATGCTCTTGATTATTTTTTTGCATGCTAATTCATTTATATGAAGGATATAATTCCTTATCTCTAAGCCTGTACATTCATAAGACTTTTTGCATCATTGTGAGAGTAGGCCCTGATGTATTATATCAGTTGGAGTATGAATTATCTTCATGTTCTTTTCCACTTCACAAGAAATGTTCCAGTGTTTTGTGCTGCACCTGCTCCCGTAGGTTTGATGGAGACATGCCTTATTAAGGTGTGGAAGTTGCTCTAAACACTGTGCTATGAATGGCTATTATGACACTGAGTGCTTTTCCCTGAGTCTGTTGAAGAAATAACATTACAGAGTTACTTTGCATAGTCATAAATGACTCATTATGCTAAGCTTCCACGTGCGTTTCTTTTCTAGGCTGGTCTTTTCTTCTGGAAATGTGTACGGAGTGATTTGCATATTTCATTTTTGTCTTAATTCCATCAGGGCTACCCTTAAGAAACTGCACTTCCATGTCAGAGGAACACCCTACTACCATTCAACTTTGCTTATTCCCCAAAGCACATTGAAAAGTAGATTCTTGAACTAATTTTTGACTGATATTTTTCTAATTCTTTGCAAATGCGTACAATGTATTTTGGTCACATTCACCACCTCCAACTCCTGGCATATTTACACTTTGCACCTTTGCCTCCCTACCCATCAAACTTGAAGTTCCTTCTGCTCCTCATCCTCATCCTCCCTCTCCTCATCCTCCTCCTGATCCTCATCATCTTTATACTTCTTTTTCAGATCAATTACAGTTTCTGTTGCCCAACTAATCTTGGAGCATGGTTAACTTCCCAGGGGTCATGTCACTCAAGAACTTTAACTCTGCCTCCACTAGCAGCTACAATTATATCAATATAAATTGCATTTTAAAGGCAAATATGAACTATAGTTCCACTGACAGCTTGGCAAATACTTGGTTATGTTTGGGACCACGTTGTTAATTTGCTTTATTAAAGATAATAATTTTTTATTCTTTAAGAAATTTTTACAAAATATTAGATCACTGGTACCCTTTACTCTTCCTCTTAGCTCCTCACAGATCCAGCCCCTCTTTCTCTACTCTCTCTGAATATCTTCCAATCTTCTTTTGAAAATAATCTGTTGAGCCCATATAGTCATACTTATGTGTGGGGCCATCCACTGGAAAGTGATCAACGTACTGGGGGCCACATCCTTAAAGAATACTAACTTTCCATCCTCAAGAAAGAATACACCATCAATAGCTACTCAGTTAAAGATGGGGGCTCATGAGCCCGTTCCCAATCCACGTTTGAATATCAACTGGCCTGATCTTGTGTAGATCAATATCAAGATGCTATGGGCTCATAGGAATAGTGGTCCTTTCATACCCAGAAGTCACTGCTTCTGCTGATTCTCCCTGACAATCTTTGGCCCCCTTTCTGTGATGGTTACTGAGCCTCCATGGGTGTGTTATAGAGGTCCCATTTGAGGCAGAGCACTCCACCTCCACCTGTATGTATTTTCTGTATTTTGAACATTTCCTAATGTCTGTGATAATCACTAATCATCACACAAACAAAATCAAATAAAAAAGGAAACCTAAAACACTAATATGATCTGAGCACTGTACTTAATGTGAATTTAGAGAGCAGTTTGATGTTATGCCCATTCATAAAAATAATAATAGTAGATTCATTTCCGGAGCCACTAAACTTGCCCGTCATGAGTTCTACACTAGATTTATAGGAGACATAGATTTCCTCCTGGGTAGAGGAATCTCAAATCCAATTATAAAGCAGTTGGTTCCAGACTCTCCTGGTACTGATAGCAATCCTCTTGCTTTAAACTCCCGAGTATTAAGATTTCACCTGTCATCTTCTCTTTTGTGTTGTCTGTCTGTCTGTTCTTGGGAACACCATCATACATGCTCCAAAGCAGTGGGCTCACAAGCATGTGTTTCCTCAGCTTGAAGACATCCCTCTGCTCCATGGTTGCAATGCTCTTTAGTCACTTTTCCCATTGCAGTGACAACAAAGTACTCTGAACAAAGCATCCTGACTAAGAGTTTGTTTAGTCTCCCCATTCCATCATGGCAGGGAGGTCCTGGCAGCAGCAGACTGAGGCAACAGCTGACATTAATCCACAGTCAGAAAGCAGAAATAATGGATGCTGCTGCCCAGATGTCATTCTCATTTTTATGTAGGCCAGGACTGACCGAAACCCAGGGCATGCTGCTGTTGACCTCAAACTGAGCCTTCGCACCTCGATCAATCCAACCACAACCATCCCTCATAGGCATGACCATAGGCTAAGATAATCACAGGTTTTCTGGGGAGTTGTCCCCCTAGGTAAGTCTAAAGGCTGCCAGGTTAACAACACTAGCCATATACCTTTAAAGCAAACAGAGAGTGTCTGATTTATGCACAGGTATTATATTCTTCATAAAACTTGTAACTGTTAAAACTTCCTTATGTGGTAAATTATATTCATTTATTTAAGAATACACAATTAACCTTACATTTCAGAAACCTGGGATGCATGGCTTCATAATTTATTGACTGTATCTGGTAAATTTTTGTTAATGATATTTTTATTGTAATCATAGGTGAAATCATTATTTGGTGTATCTTGCTAAAATCACAGATACATGTTGCTTATAATAGTTATTAACCTTTTAATAACTTTAGGGTCTGTATTTCTCTCACTTTGAATATATGTATCATATTTCATCTCTATCTTCATCTGCTCAATCTAGCCAAAGTGGACAACTAGTTAACCCTAAAGTATGACATTTTTGTCTACAGATATGTTCGGTGTATTCAAAGCTATTTTGGGATACATGTGGAAGTCTGAGATTATAAGACACACCCCTGGTAGTGAAATGATTATCAATTTAATTGATAACTACTAAGAACTCCCTTTGAGAGTTTTGACATTTTATTGAACATGCTCTTATTTGACTGTGTATTCTCTTTTGAGTTGAATGTATTTTTTTCAAATGTTTAAATATTTTTATTTAGAAAATAGAAATTAAAACAAGAATATTAACACTATAATGACAAACCCTACTTAGACATTTTAGTCTCTAATTCTTTAAATTCCTAAAAACACTGATTACCAAATTCCATAAGGAATGAAGGGACCTAAAACAACTCAGAAAAAGAATCTGAAAAAAAAAAAGCTTTATAAGAGATAAAGAAATAAAAAAGAAAAACCTTTCGTGAAGAATAAAGCACTAATCATTAAAATAACATAATTGTTTTTAAAATAACTATTGAAACTTTAAATGAAGAAAAATATAATAGACATAACCAGAAATTAAAACTGAAGAAAGTTTCCTAACGAGACAAATAGAAAAGAAGAAATCACAGCAGAATTTAATATATATCCAGAAATATAGTAGCCTCATCTCCAGACAGAAACTGTCCTCAAGTAGCAGAATAGTGTCCTCTTAAAAGACCAACACAGTTAAGCAACCCTGTAAGATCTCTCTCTCTGTGTCTCTGTGTCTCTGGGTCTCTCTGTCTCTCTTCTCTCTCTCTCTCTCTCTCTCTCTCTCTCTCTCTCTCTCTCTCTCTCTCTCTCTCACACACACACACACACACACACACACAGACACATATATACACATCCATGTACACACATGCATATAACATGCCACTAAATAAAGTAAATATTTTAAAAGCTGTGTTTAAGAAAAGACAAATTAATTACAAAATAGTTAGATCCACTTGCTATTCATAGATGATATGATAGTGTATGTAAGTGACCCCCAAAATTCCACCAGAGAGCTCGTACAGCTGATAAACACCCTCAGCAAAGTGGCTGAATATAAAATCAACTCAAAGGAGTCAGAAGCCCTCCTTTATACTAATGATAAATGGGCTGACAAAGAAATTAAGGAAACTTCCATCTTCTGATATCTTCTTCAATTGCTCTCTTCAGAGACTTGAAGTTTTTTTGTTTTTGTTTTTGTTTTTTTTTGTTTGTTTGTTTGTTTTTTTTTTTTCATATAAGTCTTTCACTTGCTTGGTTAGAGTTATACGAAGATACTTTAAATTATTTGTGGCTATTGTGAAGGGTGTAGTTTCCCTAATTTTGATAGGGATTGCGTTGAATCTGTAAATGGCTTTTCATAAGATGGCCATTTTTACTATGTTGATTTTCCTATGCAATCCCTATCAAAATACCTACATAATTTTTTAAAGACCTTGAAAGATCTATTCTCAACTTCATATGGAAAACCAAAAAACCCAAAATAGCTAAAAAATATCCTGTATGATAAAAGATCTTCCAGGAAAATTTCCATCCTGGATATCAAGCTGTATTATAAAGCAACAGTAATTAAAATGGCATGATACTGGCATAGATATAGGCTGGTTGTTCAATAGAATCAAATCAAAGAACCAGAAATGAATCTACACACAGATGGACACTTGATTTTTGACAAAGAAGCCAAATCTACCCAATTGAATGTATTTCTTTTTATGAAATAATTTTTACTGTTAAATATTTTTTATTTCTTACATATATATTTATATTATTGCACATTTATACAATAAACTACCTATGTTAAGAAGAACCATGAAACAATCAGGAATTATATAAATTTTACATTCTTAGTGTTTTGGCTATTTGTGTTTGGCAACCTTGAAGAAAACTTCTTTCGTATCTTGGTGAGTCTAAAATTCTGAATGTCAATCAATATCTATTATATCTCATCATTATCAACTTAAAAGATCTATCTAGACCTAATGAAGACCAAATAGTTTACTTTTACAGTTAAGCTTAGTTGTTTAGGAAATGTATTTCATAAGAAGCATCTATCCAGGTTCAGATCTGCTGGCATCAGGATTTAAAAGAAAACTCCTCTTACAATATGGTTCAACTTTATTTCACAATAATACTGATGATGGGCTTTCATTCTCTGTAGTAAATTGTCCAATCTTTTTGAAGGTTAATTGAAATATGCTGGTTGGGCTGTACACACCAGAGTAGTTTTCTAACTACTTTCTGATATTAACTCTCACTTTAATTTCACTGTGGCCTGAGAAGATGACTTGTGTCATCTGAAATATTTCATAGGTTTTAGTCTCTATTAAAGAGTCTCTATGTCCCTAGTGTTCCATGTGCCCTTAAAAGGAATTCTGTTGCCTGTTTCCCATAAACTGTAAGGAAACATAAATTACATCAATATGGCTAATGAATGGTTCTAGGGTTTCATTTTGCTAAGTTTCATTTCTGCTGCCCCTTTATCTTTTTCCATTTTTAATTTATTCTTTTAAAAAATCCATTCATGGATGCAATGCATCTTGGTCATATCTGCCTCTTACTCTCTCCCCTCTACGTTCACTAGAATCCCTCATCACAGCTCAAAATTTCCTACTTTCCTTTTTTATTTATTGAATGATTGATTTACTCACTAAGTCTAATTAGGTTTGCCTGTATGCACATGAATGTGGGGGCATCCACGGGAGCATAAAGACCTACCAGTGGTCACACTGCAGCAGAAAGGGAGTCTCCATCTGAAGTCATGAACTCCAAGTAAGTCCTCCGTTTTCCAGTAATATGAGCAATGGAAGGATTGCAGACATTCTTACCCATAAATGTTATTTCATTAGATATCTTTTATCAACCTGTTTTTGTTTTATGTAACCTTCATCTCAGTCAATTGGGGCACCGAGGTTTCAGGTACATGGATTCTTCTTGCGTGTACCCTTGTCATATGAAATGGGCCCAGGCTTTATCCCTGGGAACATGATCTCCTTTGATGTCTGTTTTTTTACACACTGTAGCTTCCATTTGACATTAATAGCATGTTAAGTCTCCAGAAACCTACCTTTAAATAATCATAGTAGCTAGATTTAAAACACAGTTCACTGTAAACAACAAGAAGCTGGGTTTTGCTTTAAAGTGTCTGAGGTTTGAGCTGGTTGTTTTTAATATTACTGCAGTGGGTGGGCTATGTCATTCATCTTTCCGCTCTGCCTTTTGCTCTTTTCTCTCTTCTTGCTCATTAGCCCTCCTTAGACTGTCGTTGATGGTTCAGTTTCATGATCATCTTGAACATATGGCATTTATTTTTAATCAGCGTTTAATGTTTTTATATGCTAGCTCTTCTGCTTTTTGGTGGTTACATTAGCATTTAATTTATAATAATCTAGCTTCATGTGCTATTTTACTGCTTTATTTGCAATATAACTTTAAAATTCATTTTATCTTCTGAATTTTCTATTGCTAGTTTTATTTTATCCTAAAGTATATGTTAAAGTTTTGTTTCAAAGGTCATTGAAAATGAATGTGTAAGTAAGGAAATATATTAAAATATTCACCATTTCCTGTGTTTCCATTATTTTCTCTTAGGCACATTTGCACCCAGCATTATTTCTCTTCTCATCAACAAATGTGTCTTATAGTGGTGACAGTGGAAAGAGACGATGGTTGTCCACTCTCAATCTTCAATCCTGAATAAGTTAGTTCACCTTGGTTTGTTACAAATAGTTTATTTTATAAATAATTCTAGTTTGACAGATTTTTCTGTATGTTGAAAATGTTACTTCATTCTTATTTCGACGTTTTTCTGAGGAATTTATTGTCTTCATTCATTCTGTACTTGATGGTTTTTTTTTCCTTCCCCATCTATCTGTTTTGAGTGTCTCTCTAACACTGCTCTAGCATAACTTAACATTGCTTGGTGTAGTTTTCTCCTGACTGTAGTTCAGGGCTCACTGGAACTAGATAAATAGAAATTTTACCAAATTTAGAACATGTTGGCTATTATGATCAAAGATCTTCATCTTTTCTTCTTTGTTATTTCAGGAGCCACAATGGCTTAATGATTTCCCACAGTCCTTTGTCACACTACTCCTCTGTGCTATACTTTGATTCTCACTAAGGTTCTTACCCTTCGTCCAATCTGCCATCAAGCCCTTTGAGTGCTTTTTTTTTTTTTTTTTTTTTCAGTTCATACAATCCAGCTTTTACCCACACATTTGTTTCCTTAGCAATGCCATACTTCGAACGTATCACATTTCCTTTTTAAAAGTGTATTTTTATTATTTCTTTAAGCAATACATTTGAGCAATACGTTTGTTCATATCATCCCCCTCCCCTGACTCTTCCTAGATCCCTCCCTTTCCTACTCACCCAGTTTCGTGTCTTTTTATTTTAAACCCACAAGACCAGTCTGGGCTGCCCACATATTTCTAGGTGTGCGCTCTTCCACCAGAGCTTGATCAACTCACCGGAGACTACACTGTTAGAGAAAGCTGTCTCTCACTCTCTCAGCAGCTAATGGATGTCAGCAACTCTGCAGCTAGAGACAGGGCACCATTCCTGTTTCCCATCTCTATGCTGGGATTCATTCTGGTTCGGGCTTGTACGGGTTATGTGTGTGGTGCTGTAACCACTATGAGTTTGTATGTACAACAGGATTGCTGGGTCCAAAAGACACTTGTTCCTGGTAGACGTCTATTGCTTCTGGCTCTCTTTCTCTCTCTCTCACCCTCTCTTTTTTTTTTTTTTTTTTTTTTTTTTTTTTTATTATAATTTACTCAGATTACATCCAGAAAGTTATATCCTCACTTGCATCTTCACGTTTCGCGCTTCCTCCCTCTTTCACCCCATTCCGCCCCCCAGGCCTCAGACAGAAAGGATACTCCTCCCCCACCATATGAACACAGCCTATCAGGTCTCATATGGATAGCGTGCCACTGAGCCTCCCCACCAAGGGGAAATGATCAAATTGGGGGCACCAGAGTTCATGTAAAAGGCAGTCCCAGCTCTCCTCATAGCCGTGGTTAGCTCTGAAAAGGGTGTCTAGGTTTACTGCATGCATTGTCCTTGGTTGGTACAGCATTTGTGCAGACCATGCCCCCCAGCCTCGTGTCCCCACCCCCACCCCCGGCCCCATGTCCATCCAGATTCACCAGCCTTGATGGTCTTCTTGTGGTCTCTTACACTCTTTCAGTCATCTCTTCTGCAATGGTCCCTGATCCTTGGGAGGAGTGAGTGCAGCATATATGTTTCATTTGGTTTGTAATTAGTATTTTGTTTCCTTCATGTTAATTCTTCCATGTTTGTTATCTCTGGCTCTATTTCTGTTGATAAATTTTGCTTCTCCTTATGGCTTATATTTTCCTCCTCCTTCTTGCCTGGAAATTTTTTAATTTGAGGCCAGATTTTGAAAATTTTGCTATTTGGTACTCTTTTTATTTTCTTTATTTTTTTTCTCCCAATCGAAATCCATCCCCACTGGCCCCAATCTTCTGAAACAGGGTTTCTCTCTGTAGCCTTGGCTGTCCTGGACTCACTTTGTAGACCAAACTGGCCTTGAACTCACAGAGATCCTCCTGCCTCTGCCTCCCTGAGTGCAGCAATCACAGGTGTGAACCACTGTGCCTGACTCTAGTCAAAATTCTTTTGGCTAATTTAAATTACTTGGAATCAGCTTGATTCCTTCTCGTGTTATAAGGGTTTGTTAGATTAATTCAAACATTATACTAGGTCCTGGCAGTAGGAAGTCTTACTAGTAGACACAAACTATTTTGACCTCACAGGCTCCTTTCTCATACATCTTTGCCTAGCCTCGTTAGTGCCCTACCTGCATGAGCCAATGACAGTTTCAAGTCTGAGTGGGACTCCATGAGATCTCTGGAAGTGGTACTTGCTCTGCCAGTCTTCTTTTCTTTTATTTTTTAACTGTGATTTTCTATATATTTTGAACATGTTGTATTTCCAACATTCTGTCTGACACCCATTGAAGCCTTCTCTCTCTCTCTCTCTCTCTCTCTCTCTCTCTCTCTCTCTCTCTCTCTCTCTCTCTCTCTCTCTCTCTCTCTTATTTTCTCATTTATTACTGTCATGTGTTTTCTGTGATTGAAATTTTTATTTTATTTATTGGTTCAGCTTTATAACATATTATTATGATGTATTCACACATTACATTCAGATTGTTATCAGCCTTGATCTTATTTTCCTATTCTCACTCACCCTCCCTCTCTCACCCTCTTCCCTTCACCTAGACTTTTGACGGGGGTGAGGGGGTGCTTCCTACCATACTGTCTGGCCACAGCCTCTCAGGTCTCATCAGGATAGCCTGCATCCCCTTCTTTTGTGTACTGGCATGGCTATCCCGCCAGGGGGCAGTGATCAAGTCATGGGCACTTGAGTGCATGTCAGAGGTGCAATTATAGTCCCCTTTTAAGCTCCTCCCACTTGGAGAATGACCTGTCCGTTGGCTACATCTGAACAGGGGTCTAGATTCTCTATATACAATGTCCTTCGTTGGTGCATCAGTTTGTACAGAATCTCCTGTGTCCAGATCCACTGGTCTTGATGGTCTCCTGTGGAGCTCCTGACCCCTCTAGGTCCTTCCATCCCCACTTTTTCACACAACTCTCAGCACTCTGCCCAAATTCCGGCCTTCATAAAGAAGTTGGAGACATCTCATACAAGTAACTTAACAGAATACCTGAATCTCGAGGGGTTAATAAAAGAAGCAGGCACACCCAAGAGGAGTAGATGGCTGGAAATAATCAAATTCACGGCTGAAATAAATAAATTTGAAACGAAGAAAACAATTCAAAGAATCAACAAAACCAAGAGCTGGTTCTTTGAGAAAATCAAAAAGATAGACAAACCTTAGCCAAACTAATTAAAAGGCAAAGGGAAAGTATCCAAATCAACAAAGTCATAAATGAAAAGAGAGACATAATGACAGATATGGAGGAAATCTAAAGAATCATTAGGTCTCACTTCAAAAGCTTATATGACAGAAAATTTGAAAATCTAAATGAAATGTATAATTTTCTTGATAAATTCTACGTACTAAAGTTGAATCAATATCAGACAAACAAATTAGTCCTATATTGCCTAAGGAAATAGAGGCAGTCATCAACAGTCTCCAGATGGATCCACCACAAAATTCTACCAAACCTTCAAAGAAGAGCTAAATACCAATACTCTTCAAACTATTCCACAAAATAACAACAGATGTTTCACTACCAATCTCATTCTATGAAGCCACGCTCCCATTAATACCTAAGCCACACAAAGACCCAACAAGGAAAGAGAATTTCAGATCAATTTCCCTTATGAACATTGAAGCATTATAATTCTAAAAAGAGTTTAAATCCAGCATCTCTTATATCCTAAACTACAAATTGAAACTGGTTTATTCTTTTCATAATTATTTTCTAAACTTGGGTGGGAGGCTATGTAAATCCTCTGAACAGCAGCCTCATCTAACAAGCATGTTATTCTCTGGTAAATAATTTGAGGTTGGTTTTATTAAGAGTTTTAAATTTTTGACTGATAAATTATTTAAAGCATCCTGTCAAATGTTGATCTTAGAGTATCTTATTGACTGAATGCTAATTCTGACTATAATGCTTTCCTACCTGGATGTTGCTCCTGCGTGTGTGCATCATGTGCGTGTAATACCATGGAGGCCAGAAGAGGAATGAAGCTACGGACAGTTGTGAGCTGATGTGAATTGAATCTAGATCCTCTGGAAGAACAGCCCTGCTCTTTACCAAGCCTTTGGTCTGGCCCATAAATTGTTTTTTAAAAAGACAATTTGTATATTTTGTATTCACTGCACTCATTATCACCTTGTATGTGATCAATTTTATATATGGATTTTTTTGCAGACAGTAGATTATATGAGATTTATTAAATGAGCATGAGGAGAGAAGGAGAGGGGGAGGGGACCCCCCAGAGAGAGACAGACAGACAGACAGACAGAAAGACAGAGGAAGAAAAGAAAAGAGTCAAAGAGTAAGAGAGAATTTTATATGTTTTAAAATAATGCTCTCCACTCTTTACTATATTCACTATATATGCAAGTTTATATAAAATTCAATTATATAAAGCATATTAATTATTGTTCTACTTTTCCATGTCATGTCCACACTAATTTTCTCTTTTCATGGCTGGTCAAGTTCTGAGAAAAGTATATTGAATGTTTGTGGCATAATAAGGAATTTCTCAGCCCTGGAGGGGGAGACCTGGTGGCACTCAGAGGAAGGACAAGGTTACCAAGAAGAGACTTGATACCCTAGGGGCATATACAGGGGGAGGTAACCCCCTCAGTCACAGTCATAGGGGAAGGGAATAAGGGGGAAATGGGAGGGAGGGAAGAATGGGAGGATACAAGGGATGGGATAACCATTGAGATGTAACAAGAATAAATTAATAAAAAATTTTTAAAAATAAAATAAATTACAGTCTTAAAAAAATAAACAAACAAAAGAGAATTGGCAAAAAATAAATAAATAAGGAATTTCTCAATCTGTCATAGAAACTCTTTGCTACTTTTTTATTCTGTAGTCTGTGTTGTAGACCTATGAAATAATGATTATTATCCACTCTGACAAATCATTCTGTTTATCACTGATCATAATTACTTACCCACATACATGACTTCCTGACGTTTCTGCATCTGTATACCTCTTTAAACACCATTTATAAATTAGTGTTTAAACATGAAAAGAAAACAATCATATTTAATTTTCATTTAGTTTTATTGTGAGGGTTGGAAAAGAAGTAAAGATTTGTAGATAAGATTACAGTACAATAGACATTAGAATTAAATTATAAATATTAAATGGCTTTTATTAGGATGGAAATAGCATACAGTACTAGATACCAGCTGCACTGAATACACCCGCCTTCAGAACACAAAACTCAACCCTTATTGTTAATTATGAAAAATAGGAGCAAATGGAACAATTTTCTTGTTATTACAATTTTAAATATCCATTTAAATATTTAAAAATTTAATAAAAATAATAGCATAAATTAATAGATTAAGCTATTAAAGTATTAATAACAGGTAAACTACAGATTTGCATTCTCTCAATGTGTATTTCTTTGACATTTTAAGGAACTATTTAAGGATTCTTGACTTTATTACAAATGGTAAATTTGTTTTTGTTTTTGTTTTTGTGTTTTTGATTTTTCAAGACAAGGTTACTCTATGTAGCCTTGGTTGTCCTGGACTCCCTTGGTAGACCGGCCTGGTCTCCAACACAGAGAGAACTGCCTGCCTCTGCCTCCCTGAGTGCTGGAATTAAAGGAGTATGCCACCATGCCTGCCCTAATGATGACTTTTATATGAATAATAATAATAATAATAATAATAATAATAATAAAAAAAAAAATATTTGGATATTTTATCACTAAGTTCCTTTGGATTGTCACTAATGATTAAGAACTTTTTATAAATCAATATTTTTAAATATTTTTAATTTTAAAATGTGTCATACCATATGTTTTAATTATATTTTCTCCCCTACCCAAACTTTTCCAATTCTTCTGTACTTTCCTACCCACACAAATTCATGTTCTCTCTGAAAAGAAAAAGAAAAAGAAACTCAAAACAAATTAACAAAAGACAGATAATACCAAAATGAAGCAAATCAAAACAAAACATGCAAACACACACACACACACACACACACATACACACACACAATCCATGTGTTCAATTTTGTTCAATCTGCTGGCGGCAACTCTTTAATTGAGGTACCTTTTCTCAAATGACTCTAGTTTGTGTCAAGTTGATAAAACTAACTACCACAGTTTTTAATATTAATATTATGAAATTTGTCATTATTTTAAAAGACACATTTTGGAAAACATTTTGGAAGTTTTCAAAACATTCTTTAAGGTTTTGACTTCAATGAATCATATTTAAATTGTACTGTATGGAAAATATTATTTTTAGTATGAAGTCTTGGTATAGCCTCCAGGTATTCATTATTTTGGTTGCACTTTTGCACTTTTTTATTAAAATAAAATTACATCATTTATCTCTCCTTTTTTTCTCCCTGCAACCTCTTCTATCTATTTCTTCTCTCAAATTGCTTATTTTCTTTATTATTGTTTATTGTTATTACACATGTCTAGAAATGTAACAATATATATGAAAACTATACTTCATACATATATATGTAATATATATAAGTATATATTCCTTGCTGAATCTGTTTAGGGGTGTGTGTGTGTGTGTGTGTGTGTGTGTGTGTGTGTGTGTGTGTGTGTATCTGTATGTGATTGGTGGGATGGACACTAGGAATTGGATAATAACAAGGGGGCTTATTCCTGGAATTCGATCTGTCCTACTCTCACAAGTCTTTGGTTGCCTATGGTTAATTCTTTGCTTAGAGGTGGGACCCCATGAAGTTGCCTCTTTACATAATAACTAATTGGTGTATTGGTGATATCATTGTTCAGGACCTGTTTAGGCAGTCATCATTGAGCTATCATGGCCATAGCTTCCATGTCATTTCCAAGAGACATACTCTCACAGGTTTTCTGGTGCACTGGCTCTTACAATCTTTCCTTTCCTTCTTCCCCAATATTTTCTAAGCTCTATGTGTACACGTTGTATTAACGATGTATTCACTGGTTCTGGACACTCAACAACCTTTTTTAAATTTTTTAACTAGTTGTAGTTTTCTGTAATGGCCACTTTTGGATGCAAAAAGATGGGGTTCTTTTGTTTTGTTTTGTTTTGATGGTAAAGGTTGAGAGCCACATTTATCTTTTAGTTCGCTAAAAAGGTCCACCACACAACAAGGACCTTTGCTCAACTATGTTCATAGAAACCTTATTTGTAATAGTCAGAATCTGGAAATAACTTTTATGTCTTTCAGTCAAAGGATGGAGAAAGAAACTGTGGTACATTTACACTATGGAATACTACTCAGCTATTAAAAACAAGGAAATCTTGAAATTTGCAGGCAAATGGATGGAACTAGAAATGATCATCCTGAGTGAGTTATCCCAGACTCAGAATGATCCACGTGCTATGTACTAACTTATAATTGGCCACTAGCCCAACAGGGATGTACCCTGAGAGTCTTCACTTAGCAGGAGATTAGAATAGATGCTAGGACTTCCTATTGGGACTTCAGGTGAGAGAGGTATGGGAGAATGGAGAAATAGAAGGATCCAGTGGGTCCTAGAAACCTACAAGAAGACCATCAAGGCTGGTGGATCTGTTCATACTACTGTACCAACCAAGGACAATGCATACAGTAAACCTAAAACCCCTATTCAGATCCAGCCAATGGACAGCGCATTCTCCACAGTTGCCTGGAGATCAGGGACTAATTCTGATTTAAACTCTGGTGCCCCCATTGGATCACTTCCTCTTTGTGGTGAGGCCCGGTGGCACTCAGAGGTAGGGGAAGCAAGCTATCTGGATGAGCCCTGGTAGGCTGTGATCATATGGTGGGAAAGGAGGCCCTCTTTTGTTACAAGTCTAGGGGAGGGGAATAGAGTGAAAAGGGGAGGGAGGGGGAACAGGGAGATAGAAGTGAGGGATGTAATCTGAATAAATTATTTAAAAAAATAAAATTTAAAAATAAAAAGATGTATTTGTTTTTTCCTATATGCTCATATGCCCATGTGCATGCACATGTGTGTGTGCACATGCACATGCAAACACACACACACACACACGAACTATATTGTACATTGATGCTTTCTTTTTTCACATTTTAGAATGATTCATTTCTTTTGTTAATGGAATACACAAATGATCCATAAGAATCTGAAGTGAGTGAAAATATAAAAATACATAAACTGTGAGTAGAATAGCTCTTAAATTTTCATTTTTATTTGCTGATGGAAAGAAAACAATTTCTTTTTTGTTTATTTTTAAATTTATTATAATTTATATATTCACTTTACATCCTGATTGTGGCCCTTCCCTCCTCACCTCTGGATCCCTGCCTCTCACCTTCTTCCTCCTACCCCAACGCCTCTTGTCATCAGAAAAGGGGAGCCCTTTACCATTTTCTGTAGCATATTGTGTTTGTAAATAATTCTTTAATCACAAGGAAAGTATAATCAACAGTGTGTGCGTCTATGCATATCACTGAATAAATACTCATACCCAATAATTCAGCACCAAAACATGATGAAGACTATCTATACAAATATCTTAGTTCCATAAGATACTATAGTCCATAAACACACACAAAAAAATCTAATTTAAAACAATTTGTACATTTTTCTGTTTGAAATAAATACATGACTCCACATAAGTTACCTCCCTTTATGTATTATTTTTGTTTTTTGATTTTTTGTTGTTGTTGTTGTTTTTCAAGACAGGGTTTCTCTGCGTAGCTTTAGCTGTCCTGGACTCACTTTTGTAGATCAGGCTGGCCTCGAACTCACATCGATCCACCTGCCTCTGCCTCCTGAGTGCTGAGATTAAAGGCGTGCGCCCAGTTTGATTCTTTTTTAAAGTATGTATGTATGTATGTATGTATGTATACATTTCTTTCTTTATTTAATTAATTTATTCAGATTAAAACTCAGTTGTTATCCTGTCCCTTGTATCCTCCCATTCCTCCCTTCCTCCCATTTTCACCCTATTCCCCTCCTTATATATGTGACCAAGGGGGACCTCCTCCCCCATTATATGGTCAAAGCCTGCTTATCCTTTCTCTGAGTGCCACCAGGCCTCCCCACAAAGGGGAAGTGGTCAAATATGGGGCCCCAGAGTTCATGTCAGAATCAGTCCCTGCTCTCCACTCAACTGTGGAGAATGTCCTGACCATTGGCTAGGTCAGAGTACAGGTTCAATGTTTACTGCATGTATTGTCCTTAGTTGGTGCAGTAGTTTGAGCAGACGCCACCGGGCCCCACTCCACCCATCATGATGTTCTTCTTGTAGGTTTCTAGGACCCGCTGGATCCTTCTATTTCCCCATTCTCCCATATTTCTCTCACCTAGAGTCCCAATAGGATGTCTTAAGTGAAGACTTTCATGGGACATACCTCTTAGGCTAGTGCCCAATTATATGTGAATATATACCATGTGAGTCTTTCTGCTTCTGTGTTAACTCACTCAGTATGATCATTTCTAGTTCCATCTATTTGTCCACAAATTTTGGCATTTCCTTGAATTTAATAACTGAATGGTATTACATAGTGTAAATGTACCACAGTTTCTTTATCCATTCTTTGACTGAGGGACATATAAGCTATTTCCAGAATCTGGCTATTACAAATAAGGTTTCCATGAACATAGTTGAGCAAATGTCCTTTTTGTGTGGTGGAGCATCTCCTGGGTGTATGCTAAGGAGTGGAATAGCTGGATCTTGAGGAAGCCCTTTTCCCAATTTTCTGAGATAGTGTCAGATAGATTTACAAAGTGGTGGTACAAGTTTGCATTCCTACCAGCAATGAAGGAGTATTCTGTTTCTCCACAACCGATGGGTGTAAGATGGAATCTCAGAGTCATTTTGATTTCCATTTTTATGATGTCTAAAGACGTTGAGCATTTCTTTAAGTGTTTCTCAGCCATTCGATATTCCTCTGTTGAGAATTCTCTATTTAGTTCAGAGATCTATTTCTTGATTGGATTATTTGGTTTGGTGGTGTTTAATTTCTTGAGTTCTTTACATATTTTGGATATTAGACCTTTGTCATATGTAGGGTTGGTGAACATCTTTTCCCAGACTGTGCACTGTGGCTTTGTTCTCTTGACAGTGTATTCTGCCTTACAGAAGCTTCTCAGCTTCCTGAGATCCCATTTATTTTTTATTGACATAAGGCCTGGGCTGTTAGTGTTCTGTTCAGGGAGTTGTCTCCTGTGCCAGTGTGTTCCAGGCTCCTCCCCCTTTTTCTTCTAACTGACTTAGTGTCTCTGGTTTTATGTTGAGGTCTTTAATCCATTTGGACTATTTGCATTTTCTACATGTAGACATCCAGTTAGACAAGCTCTAACCAATCAAGTAAAAGACTTGTTTGAAAAAAACTTCATATCTCTGTTGAAAGAGATTGAAGATGACATCAGAAGATGGAAAGATCTGCCTTGTTTGTGGATAGGGAGAATAAACATAGTAAAAATGGCCATCTTACCAAAAGCAATTTACAGATTCAATGCAATCCCTATCAAAATACCTACAAAATTTTTAAAAGACATTGAAAGATCAATTCTCAACTTCATATGGTAAAAAAAAAAAAAAAAAAAAAAAAAAAACAGAATAGCTAAAACAATCCGGTACAATAAAAGATTCTCTGGAAGAATCTCCATACCTGATCTCAAGCTGTACTGTATAGCAACAGTAATGAAAACAAGATGGTACTGGCACAGCAATAGGCTGGTTGATCAATAGGATTGAATCTAAGACCCAGAAATGAACCCACGCACATATGGTCACTTGATTTCTGACAAAGAAGCCAAATCTATTCAACAGAAAAAGGATAGCATCTTCAACAAATGGAGCTGGTCTAACTGAATGTCTACATGTAGAAAATGCATTTGGACCCATATTTGTCACCATGTAAAAGGAAATCTTGAAGTCAATTCTGTACTTCTACCATGTGGGGCCTGTGATCAAGACCAGATCATAAAATTTAGTGGTATGTGTTTTTACCACTGATCCATCAGGTCAGTCCCTCACAACCATATTACTTATCAAAGCCAATGTTCCTTTTTTCTTAATATTACAGCCTTAAGTGCTTCTTCAGCAAATATGCTATCACTAATTTTTTCCTTTTATTTTTCTAGAAAAGTTCTTAATATGATCGAGCATTGTAGAAGCAAGCAACTCTGAGAAATCATTGTAAATTCAATAAAATTTATATCTTGAGCTCATGCTATATGCCAGTTTTTGCCTAGAGATAAATATAGAATTCGGGCCAATGAAAAATTCAGATTATAGCCTTCTCACCAGAGTTTCTCAAGTTGCCACAATCACTATGGTATGGAGAATGTGTCTGGTCAACTCTAACACTCTGTATTACAAATACAACCAGGAAATGGCACACATTAATGCTGTGTATTTCCTTGGACTAATCAAATCACCTGGTCCCCTCTATCATCAACATATGCATGAACATATAATACCATCTTCTAATAAAAAAGAGAGCTGGTGTTTGCGGATTTTTCATTGTCTACTTATTTTTTCAGCTTCTGTGATAATAATGTACTCCCTTTTCTAGCCTTAACCTTTTTGCCAACTAAATGTTCACATGTGCAAAATTTGCTTCTTAGCCAAGTATGATTTGATTTTTCCCCTGAGTCGTCATTGTATTTTCCCTTTAGGAGATCCCCAGGCTCACGGCTCATATCTAATTTTTCCTGTTATACCCTAATCTATGTTCTGGCATATTCAGCTTGAGAGTATCATGAGGAGAGGTCATAAGCTGACTTTTCATATTTAAGATTTGTTTATTCTTTCTTATTTGGAGATGCTATCTTAAAGTATCAGTGTCCTTGGAAGGCAAACACCTGTTTTTTACTTGGATAGTCATGGGTCAATTCACAGTGAAATTTCAGAAAATTCTTGCCGGTTATTTTATGTTCATATTTTTCTTCACTAGGGGAAATACTTTCATAACACATACACATGGTTACTCATCTCTGGTCACCAACAATTTTAGAGGGTTTTACCTCAAATTCTGAGGGGTAAGCTCTCTGGCTTATCCCATCTGGACAGCCTAAACTTTAATTAAAATTTGACACTATCTACCTTTATAGGCTAAAATCTCAGTCAAACAGCACCCCCTCCAATGTCAGAGGCCAAGTGGAAGTTCAAGGATATGAGTTGTTTCTATGATGTACAGGTTAGAAATCAGGGTTCCCATGATGTCATCTTCATGCTTAGTTTGTTTGTGTGTCTCGTTGAACACCGATTATTAATTTGCTGATATTTTTGTTAATTACAATTTCAAAGCTTACAAATGATTAGATGGATATAAAAGATGCAAAGGGCCAGTAACAGGAGAAGAGGCCAAGCCCATGCCCTATCTGGCCTTACATTCCCTAGGTGTCAACCAATCTAACTTTCTCCAGGACCTTTCCCTCTTGGTGATATAAAACCTCTGTTTTGAAAGCAAGGATGATTACATGATTGGCTATGTGTGATGAAGCCAACATACCATCCCTTCCTGGGATATCCCAGTATACCTCAACTTCATATTTTTTCTACAAGCTTTAGAAATACATTTTTATTCTGTATATATTTTCACTAAGTCCAGAGTAAAATTTATAGATTATGGTGTTATTATATTATTACTATAAACATGCAATCTATAATAAAGTGTCTAAATACGGTTGATTCGTTAAGTGCACACAGGTTTACAGTTGGACTAGACACTGGAATGCAGTGCATGTAAACACGTTTTTGTTTTGATGCCAAGTATGGCATGTGAAACAGACTTGTATAAGATGCGTGGTGTTTTTCGGCTGAAAACAGAATTGTGAGAGAACAGGTGATATTTTTCCACTGGAAGAGGAACCACCTCTTGTGGGGGCATGGTCTTTTCCAATTGATAAATGTCATAGTATGGACTCAGAGTGTGTGTGTGTGTGTGTGTGTGTGTGTATACACACACACATATGTATACATATATATACATATGTATATATATACACACATATCATATATACACACCCATATACACACATATATACATATACATATGCACACACATATATACATATATATGTATGTGTGTGTGTGTGTGTGTGTGTGTGTGTGTGTGTGTGTGTGTGTATGAGCCTAAAATAAGAGGAAGAGTTTTCATCTTGGCTATTCATCACTCCACATCAAGATGCTCCTAGAGAGAACTGCTCCAGCGAACTCTTTGAGGTTCCAGGTTCCAGGTTTCTTTTCATGACACATACATTTCTGTTTAGTACATATCTGAAAACCAATCACTTTGTCTTAGTGTACATGTGTGGGCAGTTATACTACGTTTGTCAAATCACGGGTGGTTTGCATTTACAGAGGTTCTCAATATTCTTCCTTTGCTTGCAATATATGATAATTAAATATTTCTGTCTGTCAGATAGCTATATAAGAAGAGAATCCAGGGATTATGTAGCCAGAATCCATTGGTACACATCAAGGAAATTGTCAAAAATAAAATAAATTAACAACAACAACAACAAAACCATGTCATTGGGCATGGTTTCATGTGTAACTTGTTATTTACATATCCCCTGTTGAAAAGCACCCATTTTAAATGTGTGGCACATTTTCAAGTAATTTTCTTATGTGGTTCCTTTATTGCTTTGGGGATATATTAGTCACTTCTTTAAAAAAAATAGACTAAAGTAGATTTTTCTTCTCTTTTGCAATTTAATTTTTTAATTTTTAATTTTTTTCATGTATATTTATGTTATTACACATATATACAATAAACTACCTAAAGCAAGAAGAACCAAGAAACGATCAGGAATTACTTTTTTCTTAGTTCATTTGAGTTTTTCCATGTTTCAAAATATGAATTATTTATTCTGATATTTTTCATAAATATCTTCCATCTGTGGCTTGGTTTACAACCTGTCTAAAGGTGTTTTCAATGATCTGATGAACATCATATCTTAATATTCATAGTCTTAATTTATTACATGGTTTTATGATTAGTACCATATGTCTGATCCAAAGGCTCAGAGATAGCCTCCCACAATTTTCTTTCTGAGCATTTTAATTGTTAATATTTAGTTGCAACAGTTTCTTGTTCAAGCATCAATTCTATATATTCCAGCTTTGGAGGTCAAAATTCATTTTCCAACAGAGTTAATATGTGATCTTTGCAGCAGCATTTTTTTAAAAAAAACATTGTATTTTAACAAACAATTCTGATTTAGATGCCTTAACTCTACACATACCATTTGGTTAATTTCTCTCTGTGTGTGTGTGTGTGTGTGTGTGTGTGTGTGTGTGTGTGTGTGTGTATCATAATTATAGTTTGCCTTTCCTCTATTCCTCTCAGGTCCTTCCCACCCCCACCCCTCACAATTGGATCTACTCCCTTTCTGTCTTTCATTAGAAACCACACAGGAAGCTGAGTCTCACAGCTAAATATTAGGCAGAGGGCAAGGAGTCTCATGGAAGAGTGAGGGCATAGAAGGACCCGAGATGGGACAGGAGCTCTACAAGAAGACCACCAGAACCAACAATGGACAGAGGGGGCGGTGGCGCAGAGACTGATACGCCAAACAAGGACCCTGCATTGAGAAAAACTAGACCACCTGCTTAGATGTGGATCATTAGCAACTTAGTCTCCATAGGGGTCTCCTAATTTGGGGAGCAGGGGCTATCCCAACCGTGGACTCAGTGGCCTGCACTTTGATCACCTCCCCCTGGCAGAGTGCTTTGCCAGACCACAGAGGAAAATGATGCAGGCCCGTCCTGATGTGACTTGATAGGCAGGGGTCAGTTTATAGGGAGGGAGGGAGCTAGGATGAGGATGTAAAGTAAATAAATTTTTTAAATAAATTTAAACTTTAAAAAAAGTAAATAGGCATCTATGAGATAATATAATAATATAAAACAAAAACTAATACATTAGAGTCAGATAAGACAAACAGAAAGAAAAGGTGAAAAGAATCAGAGACCCACCCATCCACACAACCCAGGAATCCCACAGAAAAACTAAACCGGAAGCTATAATGAGTACACAGAAGACCTGGCGTGGACAACTGCAGACCCTGGGCATGCTGCTTCGGTTTTTGGGTTTGTATGAGGTTTGGTAATGTTCATTTAGAGAGCCTTTATCCCCACACTCTTTCTGCCTCCCTTTTCAGGATTCCTTGAGCCCGAGGGGATTTGCTAGGCATCCCTTGAGGGCCGAGTGGCTGAACTTTTTAGGTCTCCTATCTCTTTTTATGCCAAAACAGCATTAAATTAAGTATCATAGCTTTTAAACAGGCATTGACATTTGCTGCGCATTCTTCAGTTTGCTTAGTCTTTAAGCACTAGCGGCCCCTTTTCGTCGTTATACTCAGTGATGCCGTGATGCGCTGTCAGATCCCCTTTCAGTGGAAGACCTCTAAGGAAATCCCAATGTTCTCTTCTTTTTGAGGACTCCCTTGGCTGGAGGTAAACACTCAACCTAGGACCATGACCCATTCCCAAGGGCACTTCGCGTATAATGGCTTACCAGTGTCCTCTCACACTCAGGGGCCTCTGCCCGTGAGTGAGTTCTGTTAAGCTCTCATCGTCTAAATGTGCAGCCAACCCATCTAGGACTCCCACAGTCACTCTTGAGAGAGCAGTTGCCTGCTGAGTGGCATTACAGAATGAGCTCTTTAAGACAACATCCTGTGGTAATGGTGCCAAAAGTGTCTCCTTAGGAGACTCTGGGTGGACTTCCGTCACTGATACTAGGATCCTCTAACTCTGTAGATGGATTGCCGAGAACCCCACCGCAAAGACACAGACCACATGTTTAGACCTTGACCTGAATGTCTGGAATGATACACTGGAAAAAGTGAATGAGCTGGTGTTTCAGCATACCACACAGATGAGATAACTGAGATATGCAGTCATAAATGTGGTGGGTAGGCAAAGCTCTTGCTTTGCACATCTGGAGACAATAAAAGACTGATAATAATTAGTTGTCACCATTCTGTGAGATTCTAAACGTTGTAGATACTTTGTAATACAGGAGAATGGAAGAATAAGATGGGGTCCTGAACTTAATATCAAACATAGCAGAGCCCTTGAAATTGAATTCTTAGCCTGTGCCATTTTGCTGTGCCAAAATTAGTACTTTGGCTTAATAATATTAGGACCTTAGTAACTGGGATGGCACATCTGGTTTGCTAAGTAGGAAAAAAAAAAAGTCTTGGTTAAGCTGCCTTGAAGCACAGAGATGGTGTTTGGGCTTCTCTCATAATGACTTGTAAGCTAGTCTTTGATAGAAAATGCTGCAAAGGCCTTTCCTCAGAGACTGTGTGTAGCTTTCAAGATCACCCTCCTAAGCCAGTAACTGTGATTAAACCTTATCATCACTTGGATGGAAGGAACAATCTATGTACCAAACAATCCTCCCCAGGAATTAGCATGTATTGACAAAAAGCTGGGAGAGAATTCAAGGCTAGATCATAAAGTTAGGTAATAAACAAGGATGATGATTTTGAGAACACTAAAAGTATGCCAGAGTATAGGGCACACTGGCAAAGATCCCAGGAGATGGGGAATGCAGGGAACACAGTGCTAGGACAACTGCTAAAAGCTCAGGGGAAATGACAGCCAACACAAAATGAGGTAGAGATGCAAAACCTGGCAGAGATTAGAGAAATTAAGGCTAAAAACACTACCACATAAAGTGAATATACTGCTTAAAGCAAGGAGGCCCCTTAGATGTCTATGCCTTACAACACTGTTCATAAACTTTCCTTTTAAGAAAAGGTACCCCATCATCACTACTGCACTCAGTGTGTGAAGGCCCCCAATTAGAATTTGACTAATGGTTGGAGTTGTTATCACAAAGTTTTTTATCATAATAAATGTTCCCTAGGACGGAAATAAATAAGCTGGTAAGACACAGGCCCACTAATGCTTTTGGCCTTGGATCAATCTCAAGCCCTCTCCCTCACCAAAAAAGAAACAAAAACAAAAAATGAATGATATGATGTCACCTAAATGCTGGTTGTTGGTTATTTATCCAGTTTTACATGTTATCCAATTCTCTGACCAGAAATACAATGATTGGAAAAGTAGCCAGTTGCCAAAGGGAAATAATAGTTGGTACCACTCCTTCAGTGCTGTATAGGAAATTATTTCTCCAGTCCTCCCTCAACAGGACTTACAGCCACTCTCATAGGTAAGTAATATCCCAAATTCGGTAGTAATGGCAATCAGTGTTTACATTTATGGTCAGAGTAAATGCACAGTTTTCCTTAAATAGATCTAGACTGTTCACAGCAGATCATAGTCACTCAGTTACATAACTTCATGTGCTGCTGCTCTGTCCATTGTGGTATCATTGCTATATATGAATAGCAGTGCTATAGATGAATGACCTAGCATGGAATATAAAATATGCAGTCATTGTTCTAGTATCTTATATCTCTATCTATGAACAGGACCTGACGGAGCTTCAATGAACTTTTAATAGATAAAAATAGGCCTGCTATGTTTTAGTCTAAAGAAATCTGGATTGGCTATAAATCACGTAGAACTGGGCACTGGTTCACAAAAATGATAGCATCATCGTAATCAGCAGGAAAAGTATCAACTCAGAGGAGCTGATAAAGTCTAGAGTATAAGACTTGATAGCACTTGTGAATGCTACAAAGCATCTTGAGCCTACAACATTGTCTAAACTTTCAGGAATTTATGGTACGAGGCACATTGAGCCATATACTCTTCAAAGTGATCAACAAATGATTGCACAATGCAATTCTACCATAAAGAAAAGAACAGAAGCCCTTGGGAGTCTGTATGGTTGAGGCAGCATACTCTCCACCTTGGAAGACTGTTTCAATGTATTTTACAGGGTAATAATAAGGTTGCTACCTGTAGTCCAGTCTGTAGCAAGAAACATTCTGTAGTGATTACAGAAAGTGGTGTGGGCACAAGATGATTCTTGGATCATAAGAACCAATAAACTAGAAATACTGACTTTGTGTCTGATATGCACAGACCTCAGAACAAGGAACTGACTTCTGACCTGGAACCAATTGGACCTGAAAAGAGCACTGAGCTCCAGATGAGTTTCAGCCATATTACACAACTTGATTTTTACCCAATGAGACCTGAATTACAGAACCTAGGAAAGATAATCCCAAACTTCTAATCTGTAAAGAGTATGGGATAATAAATTTATGCTTCTTGGCAACTAGCTTCTAAGTTTGTGCTAATTTAATTTCTCACAGAGTATCAAAGATGAATACAACTGTTAGTCAACTTGGAAGCCATATTGTAATACTTAGTCTGAAAAGAAACTTCACAGAGTTTATAAGTTCAATAGGAGGATCATAGTAGCTCTGTAACTGTTACATACAATGGAACAGAGCAATAGAAACATCTGGAAAGTGAGGTCACAGTGTGTCACCCCTCTGTGGTTATGTTGAACACATAATTTTATTAACAACAGATTTCCTTAGCATAGAAGTGAACCTGCCACATCCCATGAAGTCTTCAGTTGAATAGTTTCAGCAACAGTCCATTGTGAAACAGTGTTGCGATGCCTATGACTCTAATGTGTGATGGAAAGACTCAAGCAAGCTACATGGGCATATTGCTTAGCTCTTCAGGTGATGTCTCCTTTCTTTCGTTCAGCCTATATTCATATAGCATTGAATATTCCTTATGACTAGGTTACAGAAGAGCAAGATCATAAGCTTAATTTGTGTGTTGGTATGTGGTGACCTAAAAAGTATAAGAACTGCGGTACAGCATCCACTTGGACATAGTTATAAAAGATATAAATAATAAAAAAAAAACCTACTAGTAGGTAGAAATTTAAGTAGTAGACCTGTTTATCCATTTTATATAATAAGACATGTTTATTGACTTGTGATCATTGGTATTTGGATAAGCAAAAATGACCCTAACTTGTAATGTATGTATGTATGTATGTATGTATGTATGTATGTGTTTGTATGAGTTAGGGCTGTTGTCCTACTTTGTTTCCTGTTGCTGTGGTAAACACCATGCACAAAGGCAGCTTGGAAGGGAGGGGTTTATTTGGCTTTTAGGTTGCAGCTCATCATGGAGGCCAGGGAAGGGAGTTCAAGGGAGGAACTTAGAAGCAACTGAAGCAGAAACTGAATCAGTAACGCTACTTGCTTGTTGCTCCTACATAGCCAAGGTCACTGTCCTAGGAATGATGCCACCACCGCCTATTGCATCCCCCTAAATCATTAGCAATCAAGAGCATGCCTTACTGATGAGCTCACAAGCCACTTTGATAGGAACGGCTCCTCTGCTGAGGTTCCCCTTCACACCTGTGTCATGATTGGCCATCACAAGCATGTAAACAATCCCAAGAACACTTCCTCCACAAAAGGAAAACACTTAAAACACAGGAGAACAAGAGTGTTTGGACAAGAAACATTAACCATTCTTTGGCATAGTTCAAGTTTGAAAGTTGATACACATTGACACATGGATAGGATAGCCATGCGAGGTCCTTGTGATGTAATAGATGGGGCAGATTAATGGGTACTAAAAGTGAGCTAAGGCACCAGCCAAGGACAATACAGGCGGTAAACTTTAAACCCCTTCCCAGATCTAGCCAATGGTCAGAACATTCTCCACAGTTGAGTGGAGAGTGTGATATGACTTCCTCACGTACTATGGTGCCTCACATTTGACCATGTCCCCTGGAGGGGGAGACCTGGTGGCACTCAGAGGAAGGACAGCAGGTAGCCAAGAAGAGACTTGATACCCTATGAGAATATACAGGGGGAGGCAATCCCCCTCAGGAACAGTCATAGGGGAGGGGAATAATGGGAAAATGGGGGGGGGGGAGGAATGGGAGGATACAAGGGATGGGATAAACATTGAGATGTAACAAGAATAAATTAATAAAAAAAAAGTTATGTAAGTAAAAAAAAAAAAAGTGAGCTAGCTACCACCATGGCCCAGTGTTCAGTACTGCGTTGGGTCATCAATATGACCTTTCCTCGGAGAGAAAACAACCAGCAACTCAACAGCAAGTTAACTTCACAGAACCTCCTGTCTTACAAGGTGAAATGCCTTAAATAATGTGATGTTTCTGTAACAAAGTAACTATGCCAGGTATTTATTAATAAAGAGGCTTATTTGGCTCATGAGCCCGAGGGCTGGAGGGACCAAACAGCATGGCACCACGATCCTAGCAAGGGTCCCTGCCTGCTGTATCACATTATGGAGAAAGAAGGCGGGGACTTCTGCATGCAGAAGGTGCCAAGCACAGGAGGAAACATATTTTTATGACAACTCAGTCTTTCAAGAACAAACTCCCTCAGCAAGACTTCTATTAATCCCTTGTAATCTCTTCACAGGAACCTACATGCTTACTGAGTTTCCATTTCTTCTACCAATTATTGAAGTAGTTGTCATAAGCTGAGCTGTGGATCTATTTCTTGTCTTTACTATCACTACTGTTTAGTTTTAAGGTTCTGTAATAAATATGTGCAATTTAGAATGCACATTTCTGCTTAAAGTAATTTTTGTTACTCCTACTAGCGTGGCATTCTTCCATATTAACATGTTCTTGATGTATTAACACTTTCCTTTTCTCGTTTACTGTTTTGTATAGGCGAGATCTCCACTCCCTCTCTCTCTAAGTCGCTCTCCCACTAAGTACAACATGGAGGTCTCAAAATCACCATGTTCCTGCCTCTTCCTCCCGTGTGCTGGGATTTGATTTTTACATCACATGACTTTTCTCCATTCCATGGGGGGAAAAGTCTTTTCTTTTGTGCTTATTCATATGATGTGGTTTCCTAGGAATGGAATTTTAATTATCTACATGTACTTGTTTGCTTTGTTCTATGATTGATTATTTAATTCATTTACCATTTTTTCTCTATTCCAATTTTGTTCCTTTATTCAAACAATTCCTCTTTTGTATTTATATGAGTATCATTTTGACTATAACTTCCATTTAAATTTCAGTTATGCATTTAAACCATTCCTTTAGTTCTTACTCCAAAGAAGTACTGTCCTATTGAAATATAAAATAAGAGACCAAAAAATTAAATCCTGTAGTATTTACAGCAAAAAAAGAAAAAATAAAGAAATGACAGAAATTTTAAGGAAACATTTAATCTAATTGTAAAGTACGATTGTATAAACATGCAACCATAATAAAGTCATTAATAAGATATTTTCTTCTCTTCAGCTTTAAAATCACATCTTATTTTGATCTCATTACAGATCAAGTATTCAATAGCTTGACAAGGCTAGGGGCTACTATATTGAACAGTTGCAATATGCACAGGTGTTTCATCACACCTTTTAGTATGGTATATCTCAGGTTTCCAAATCATGTTTGAAGTAGATGAACACATTTGGTGGTCTCCTACTTCCATATTTCAAACTTACGGTAAAACTATAATAACTACAAAACTGTAGTACTGAGGTCTGGAAAGATACTGCAGCGTTGTTTTGCACTACTCTTCCAGAGGAGCAAGGTGTGGTGTCAAGTACACATATGATGGCTCACAAATATCTGTAATTCCCGTTCCAGGTGATGCAACAACCTCTTCTGGCCTCAGAATGTACAAAGCATACAAGGTGCACAGACATATGTGCAGGCAAAAGAGTTATATACATTTAACTAAATTAAAAATTTCAAAGAAAGCTTCTCAGCTTTTAAAACTGTTGATCCTTCTACTGTGTTGTCTTCACACCAGGTACTATCTAAGCACTCAGCTTTATTTATTTGCTTTCAACACTCTTGAGTTATATTCTCTTCCTTATCAATATCGATGTGTTTCAAACTGAGTGTATATTACCAATACATATTCTTTCTATAATGTCCTATTCTTTCACTCCCAAAAGTCTAAAAGAAGACAAATATAATAAATAGCATTTTTACATCAATACAATAAGAACTTTATCTCTTATGTGCCAGTTCAAAGAATCTGTTGTCATCTTTGCCTACTTACCTTGGATTTTCATTTCTCTGAGTCAGCCCTCTAATGAAGAAGTACAGGTGTAGAAACATGAAGTATATGTCCTTTTGCCTCTAAGAAGGATACTACTTACTCTGTAATTGCTATATTCCTTAGAGGTTGTAATTCATTAACTCACCTAAAACCTCAATGGGCTCCTTTCTTCCAGGTCATACTTTTTCATTCTCATATCATTATTTTTCTGGAAATATATGTCAATTATAGATAAATTCTCATTCCATAATCTATTTCTTCTAAAGCTAGCTAAAATACATAAATACTTATTTCCGGATAGTAGTTATTAATTTTATTTATTTCTAAGATTTTCTTTGGCATTTTATTCTTCTTAGTCTATGATAACTCTGACTTTTATCATCTATTTTCTTGTAGCATAATCATAGTTATTTTTAAATTTGTGCCTGAAAGTTCCAGTATTTAGCACACCTATTTTTTTAATATTATCATTTTTTTCTCCTTACCTTACTTCACACTTCTACATTCTTTATTGATTTCTAGACATTGTATGTGAAATCTTAGCAGTCATCAGTTCCCTCCTCTTCAATATTTCATATTTTCAAGCTTGAGTTATCTTGTAAATGGATCTTTTCAATGCTTTGAGAGAAGTGTTTTCTATCTCTTTTAATTCTTATTAACAGGAACATAGGCTATTTCAAATTCTTAATAAATACTTTTGTAGGTAAAGGTATGTTTTCAAATATTTAGTTTGGATTTCATCAGAGCTTTCTCACCACTTGGTCATTCTTACTATAGCAAATATACTTTAGTCTGTATTTAAACATCACTATTAAAATAAAAGCACAAGTATTGAAGCAATTTCTTATTAATAAATGAGAAAACAGTTCGTTCTTCCTTCCAGATGTTTTCATTTTGTATACTCTGTGATTTAGACCATATTTATTTAATAATTTGAATTTTAAAATTCTTTGAATTATAACTTTTGTATTTACATGCTATTTCTAGCTAGCCCTAGCAACCATAATCCTTTTCCAGTTTCAATTAATAACTGTAAGGCTGGGCATAGAACTCAGCAGTGGAGTGCTTTCCTAGCATGCATGAGTCCCAGTGCCACAAAATGAAGTCTGTATCTGGACAGCACGCATGTGTTTCTAATCACTAAATAAACCCTTCTACAATGGCATAAAACTCTCAAATCATAGGGACACACAAGATAAGAAAGATACAGAGACAATTAAATCTGAGACGTAATCTTATTTTGAGAGTCAGAATTCCAGCAGAGAATCAATATTGGCTCGTGGTTCCCTAATTGTTTAAAATGAAAGATAATTGTAGTATCTCACTGTGGTGGTTTGAATAATAATAGCCCACATAGGCACGTAGATCTGAAGGTTTGAAAACTAAGGTGTGAGACTGTTAGGAGGTACAGCCTTGTTGGAATAGTTGTGGCCTTATTGGAAGAAGTATGTCTCTGGTTGTGGGCTGGAGGTTCAAGCCAGGACTAGTGGTTCTCTCTTTTCCTGATGCTGCAGACCCGAGGTAGAACTCTCAATATACCTCTCCAGTACCACATTTGCCTGTGTAACACCATGCTTTCTGCTAGGGTAATGATGGACTAAATCTCTAAAAGTGTAAGCTAGCCTTAGTTAAATGCTTTTCTTTTTTTTATGAGTTGCCATGCCCATG
Organism: Acomys russatus; assembly: GCF_903995435.1. Taxonomy (NCBI): domain Eukaryota; kingdom Metazoa; phylum Chordata; class Mammalia; order Rodentia; family Muridae; genus Acomys; species Acomys russatus. Next base: position 23,337,480 of record NC_067144.1, on the reverse strand, counting down.
GCGTCTCTTCATAGCAACAGAAGACTGACTGAGACGCTCACCTTATTAGAACAGAAGAGTGTCTAAACTCAACACTCAAGGTCAACATGTGCTATGAAATATGGGGCATAAGATGGACTGTTTGACCATAGTATCTATATATGTAGCTGTTCGAATGGTGAGCCTGTTTTCTATATCTACATATAGGTAAGTCTCTGAAGTTACAGAAACTAAGAATAAAGAACATTCTGAGATTGAAATAACAAAATGATAGGGGCCAAAGGGTAAGCAGTAGTTCAAATGCCAAACAAACAGAAAAAATACTGACAAGACTAAGGAAACCTATTTCAATACATAACACTCCACTTAAATAACAGTTTTGAAAATGTGTATCTTCTTTTATTTTTAAATGTGAATTTTAAATTATGTTGCTATAACAAATTTACATTTATAATCATTCTGTGAGGAAAGACGGATATAATCAAGAATCCAAAAATGAGATTGGTGCAAGCATGTGGACCTGTTCAGATCCCACGACCCATGTAAAGCAGGACATTCTGGTCTGTGTCTACAGTAGCGGTGTTCCAATAACGAGCTTGGGAGGGGATAGAAGATACTCTCCAGAGTTCTTGGGGCCAGTTGCTCTGCCTTACCTTGTCGGGGACATGATCCTATATCAAACAAGGTCAAAAATGAGAACCAATACCCAAGGTTGTTCTCCAACTTCCACAGATCAGTTGTGATACATGCATAACCTCAGTGAAATGCAAAAATGTGAGTACATGTACACAAACGGATGCAGAGAGATATGCAGAACACAGTTTATGGAATTCTCAAAAGCATACTTTTAAGAAAAAACCGAAATGTTGGGAGTGTCACCAACACAGGCATAAAGATAAATGCATCATGTTTTAAATATTTTCTCTCTAATATAAAGCATACTAGAAATATCAACATCTGCATGATTTCTTGCCAGAGAAGTATTTAAACTATTACTTACACCTACCAGCAAGATTCAAGTCACATTTAAAATGGATGTCAAATTTATTCATAACCTATAGCTCCAAATTTTGAATTTATTATATGAGAAATATATATATAATATCCAAAAATATACAACTCAACTACTTGGTAAATTCCTAGATGGTTTATTTTTACAAGAGAACAGAGCACACAGAATACAAATCTAAAGATAAAAATAAACAATCTCAAGATTACATTTGAGGTATGATACACGGCAGTAAGAAGTCTAGGATTGTGTGAAAAAGCTAAAGAAATATGTTCAGGACTAGAAAAAAAAACAGTGATGCTAATAAGCAAAAGTCTTGGACATGCTACCCAATATGTGTGAATATTTGGAAATACTGTCTCAAGTCTTATTAGGTCTCAGTAAAAAGGCTAATAAGTCAAATAATGCAATAATTTTAGAAAATAAGATCTGAGTGATAATGGAAGAATAATCTTGAGTCACTGTCTGGTTCAACAAATAACTATACATGCAGAAGCAATGTGATGTGAATTTTTTATTCAACCTTAAGAATAGATTTTTTTTAACCAAAAAGAAGGTGATAAAGATTGTAGAAAGAGGAAAGAAAAAACAAGTGATCTCTCAGCACAAAAAAAAAAGTAAGTCAGTAAATAATCTCTTAACTTAATAATTCAATAATTAGAAAATAAACATATGTAAATAATCAAGGGAAAAACACAGACTTGAGAACTCATGTGTCTGTTCCAGAGCAGGAATTGCAGGACTTGAAGAATGCACTGCCTTTGTTGGGAGAGTTTTTGACTGAATATAATGGTTTTTTAAGAATATATTTAAAGCTTAGCTGTCAATACCTATCATAGTTTGCTTCATTGGGGACTCTATGATTCATTGATCTGAATACCGATGTGACTCAAGAATATTTAAATGAGACAAATGAATTTCTGTCTCTAGGCATTCGTGCATGAGTCACCATCTCTTTGTCTCTCAGAGATAGACAAACAAGCTAGACACACCTGTGTCAAGTCAGTCAAAATCCCAGCATCAGGGAGAGGGTACTCATAAGACCTCTGAGGATTGTGAAGCTCATTCCAGTTGATGGCTGCTGGAAAAGGATGAGTCTATTTCCTTCAGAAATGTGGCCACTCGTAAGTTGTCTATGCTCCATGGATAGCCCTATACTCATGAACATGCTGTAGACAGTAATTGGATGTGTGGGTTAAAATAAGAGAAAATAATGATAGGAGAGACATTTGAGTAGGGACAGGTCAAAGAAATTGGGGTGGAGATAGGCTATCATAAAAATACATTGTATACATGTATAAAATTTCATACAAGAAATAAAATATTTTAGAAGAATAATCTTGGAGAGAAATTTGAAATCAAAATTTTGTAACCTATAGGTAGAGTGATGAGTTTATTTTCATTGCAATGAAATGACGGACAGATGCTGTTTGACACTGATCAAGCTTACACTCTTGAGGGTGGGAGATGTGGTGTCTTCATTGGTTCAGTTTTGGAGAGCATCCATAGTTGACACTGCATGACAATGGAAAGGATATTACAGTCAGCAGTTGCTAGGAGCTGTGAGTAGTAAATGGAAACTAGGATACCAACATCCTTTGGTGGCTGAACAATCTATCTTGAAGGTATGCCAACAAGTCTGATCCTGTTTGCTCAACTCTCTGATGATATATTTGTTATACTTTGGCTGGAAAGACTCTACTGTCTTTTAAGACTTTGGCATTCACAGATATTTCCTACTCTGATCTAGGTATTACTCTCTATTCATTAATTTTCGGTTTTTATTTTTATTTTTGGTGGGATGGTGTTGGCTTTTACATTTTAATATTTCCAGAGGCTTTGATGTTATCTGATGTAAGGTTAGCAAATATTGGGCTTTCCACAGCTTGCCTCTGCTTCACACTATTTAATTTCATGACAGTTGGCCATTAAAAACTTCTTGCTTTCTGTGTTTACCCTTCTGAATAAACCAGTGTTTTCAGGATACATTTTTTGCTCCACAACAACTTTCTTCTGCTACTGGGTTATTGGGAATCAGGATTTCATTATAACTGAAAAGGACAGCCAGTTACTGGAAGCCTCTGAAGACACAGTGATCTCAGGATCCAGGATGTGTCCTGGGAGATTTCTTATTAAGCTTCTGGAAATGCAAGGAGGTGAGGTTGTTCCTCTGTCGTCATCATCTTTGAGAATTGAAAAAGAGATTTTACAAAATTATGCTGTAGTTCCCATGGTTATACCTGTAGTTTGGAAAAGGAATCCTGCTTTCCGTGGCAATCCTCCCATTTCTTCTGCTTCCTGTAATTTACTACTAGGAAGGCAGCCAAGCTTCCTGCAGCTTGATGGTCTGTCAGACAAGCTGCATCAGTGAGCTCCAGATTAAGTGACAGATCCAGTGATTTCAATGGTGACTATCATGACAGGAGCATGTGGCCTCAGACGAATGGCCAGAATGTCTGGGTTTAGAATCCTCCAGGAAGAAGCCCTTACTGCCTCCTCTTTTGCAGGGTTCCCTAAGGTGAGGGGAAGGATTAAACGGAGACATACCCTTTAGAGCTGAGTGTTTCAAATTCTCTCACTTTCGGCAGGGGAGCACCCGGTGTTGGGCATGGAATCCAACTTATGGTGTGGGCCATAAGTCAAATCAGAAATTGGTTGGTTATCACCATATGCTTTGTGCTACCATTGCACTAGCATATCTTGCAGTTAGAATCCCATTGTAGATCAACGGCGTTGAGCTGGGTTGCTGTTTACATTTCTTCTTTAATCGCACGCAGAGCACCTTCCTGTACCAGAGATGCTGCCACATAGAGGTAAATGTTGTATGTAGGCAGCAGCTCAACTTCTTTATGTTGAATGAGTTGTGAGTTGTGTAAATGTTGTCTTCAGCAATGCATCCTTGCTGTCAGTTTCTGGAGAGAACCGTACAGTTTTGGCAACAGCCTGGGTTGTTTGGGGATTCCGATGGGATCCCTTTGGTCAACAACTCAATTAGATGTAACTCAAACCTGGTACTGAAAGCTTTATTTGATGGCAAGAGATGTCCATTGGTAGCTCTTTCAGCTCCACTGTTCAGTGATTTCCCGTAGGTTCACTTACATAAATGTATGTAATTTAGGACTCTTCTGCCGTCCTAAGTTTCCACTCTGTCCTTCCAATGACCCTTAAATTTTAGCTGTTTCTGCCCATATTTCCTTCCTCACCCTTTCTTTCTTCTTCTCCACTGTTCCTTCAATTCCAGACACACCCATCCATGCATAATAATATATTCTATTTTCCTAAGATCCTGGAGAGATCTCTGTACTACATACCTAACATCTGTGGTTGGTCAGATTGTAGTTTGGTTATTATTGACTTGGCAGCTGAGTAGTATTCATGTAAATGTACCACCTTTTCTTTACTCACTCCTCCACTGATGGACATCTAGGGCTTTTTTTTTTTTTTTCCTGGCTATTATGAATAGAGCAGCAGGAAATATGGTTGATCATGTGTCTCTGTAGCAGGATGAAGTACCACATGGATATTTGCCTAAGAAATAGGTATAGCTGGATCTTGTGTCAGATCAATTTCAACATCCTGAAGACCAAACACACTAATTTCCATAGTGATTGTATGAGTTTTCACTCCCACCAGCGATGCATGAGAATTCTTCTTACTCCACATACTCACCAGCATGAGCTGTCACTTGTTTTATTGATCTTAGCCATTCTCATGGGTGTAAGATGAAATCTCAGAATCATATTGATTGTCATTTGTCTGATGACTAAGGATTTTGAACATTACTTTACATGTCTCTCAGGGATTTGAGTTTCCTCTATTGAGAATTCTGTTTAGATCTGTACCCAGAGTTTTAAATGGGTTATTTTTATCTTGTTATTGTGTATGTGTGTATGTGTTCTTTATATATTTGGGATATTAGACCATTATTAGATATATAGTTGGTAAAAATCTTTTCCCACTGACATTTTGTCTGAATGATGGTATCCCTTGCTTTGCAGAAGCTTCTCAATTTCATGAGGCCCAATTTATTAATTTTTGTTTTATTGCCTATACTAACTGTGTTCTGTTCAACAAGTCTTTCACTATGCCAATGAGTTCAAGTATTCAAACTCCCACTTTCTCTTCTTTCAGATTCAGTTTTATGATGAGTTCTTTGATCCGTTTGTACTCTTGCGTGGGGTGATAGTTATGGATCTATTTGGAATTCTCTACATACAGTTTGAACAGCACCATTTGTTCAAGATGGTGATTTTTTTTCAGTGTGCACTTCTGGATCCTGTATTTAAAAAATCAGATGTCTATGGTGTCCACATGACTTTTCAATTCCATTGGTTAACATGTCTGTTACTGTGCCTATACCATGCTGATTTTATTACATCTAATCTCTGAAGTACAACTTGAAATTGGGATAGTGATGTTTCTCACAGTTCTTTTATTATATCCTCTGTGTGTGTGTGTGTGTGTGTGTGTGTGTGTGTGTGTGTGTTGCATAGGAAGTTAAAAATTGTCTTTGTAAGATCCATGAAGAATTGTGTTGGAATTTTGATGCAGATTGCATTGAATCTGTAGCTAGCTTTTGGTAGGAAACTTTTACTATATTAATCCTACTGATCCATAAGCATAAGAGATTTTTTCCATCTTCTGATATTTTCTTCAATTTCCTTCTTCAAATCTTATAGTGTTTATGGTGCTGGAGAGGTGGCTCAGAGGGTAAGAGCACTGACTGCTCTTCCAGAGGTCCTGAGTTCAATTCCCAGCAACTACATAGTGGCTCACAACCATCTATAATGTGATCTAGTGTCCTCTTCTGGTATGCAGGTGTGCATGCAGACAGAGTTATTGTATACACAATAAATAAATAATCTTTAAAAATCTTACAGTGTTTAATCATACAAGTCTTTCACTTGCATGGTTAGAGTTACCCCAAGATATTTTATATTATTTGGGGCTATTGTGAAAGGTAGTTTCTTTGATTTCTTTCTTAGTCTGTTTTGTCATTTGTGTAGCCATTTTAATATCTGACAAGACAGACTTCAAACCAAAACTAATCAAAAGAGAGAGGAAAAGACACTACATACTCAAAAAGGAAAAATCCACCAAGATAGCATTTCAACTCTTAACATTAGTTCTCCAAACAGAAGAACACTTACATTAAAAACAAAAACATTACTACAGATTAAATCATATATTGACCCTCACACACTGATAGTGGGAGACTTCAATATCCCATTCTCATCAATAGATGGGCTATCCAGGCAAAAACAAAACATAGAAATTCTGGAGCTGACTCATGTTATAAACCAAAGGGGCCTAACAAATATTTACAGACCATTTCACCTAAACACAAAATATATGCCTTTTTTTCCCAGAAAAAGCTCATGGAATTGTCCCAAAAATGAGAACATAGTTTCACAAAGCAAGTCTCAACAGGTAAAGAAATTTGAAATAACACTCTGCATCCTATCTAACAACCATGGATTAAAGCTGGATAGCAACAGCAATAGAGACAGCAGAAAGCTTACACACTCATTGAAACTAAACAACTCACTACGGAATGAAAAATGGGTCAAGACAGAAATTAAAGACTTTCCAGAACTGAATTAAAATTAGTAAATAATACTCAAACTTAAGGAACACAATGAAGGCATTATTGGTTGGCAGAGAAACAACTTGTGAAGAAGCAAGAAGGAAACTAAGTTCAGCCTGACTTAGCCAGAAAAGCTGGATGAAGCTTCAGGAGTCTGATGCCAGGCTGTTCAAAGTACATCTAATTTTTAAGGGCCTAAGAAAGGATCTGATGCGGTCTCGATCATTTGGATTATTATCCACCACTGGTCCTGGTTATGGTGATAAAAGTTTGCACTCCCACCAGCACTGGAGGAGTGTTCCTCTTTCTCCACATCCTTGCCAGCCTGTGCTGTCACTTGAGTTTTTTTTTTTTTTTTTTTTTTTTTTTTTTTTTTTTTTAAATCTTAGCCACTTTGAGAGGTATAAGATAGTTTCTTATAGTTGTTTTGATTTACATTTCCCTAATAACTAAGGTCATTGAACATATCTTTAAGTGCTTCTTGGCCATTTGATATTCCTCTGCTGAGAATTCTCTGTTTAGCTCTGTACCCCTTTTTAGTGGATTATTTGGTTTATTGGTATTTAATTTCTTCAGCTCTTCATATGTTTTGAATATTATCCCTCTGTCAGATGTAGGGATGGGGAATAATTTTTCCTGATTTATAGGCTGTCATTTCCAATACAATAAAAGAACTGCTGGAGGTATCTCCATCCCTAACTTCAAGTTGTACTACAGAGCAATAATAATAAAACCTGCATGGCACTGGTGCAGAAACAGACTAATGGGTCAACAGAATCAAACTGAAGACTCAGAAACAAACTCACATACCAAGTGAACACTTGGCTTGTGACAAAGAGGCCAAAACTTTACAATGAAAAAAAAAGATAGCACCTTCAACAAATGGTGCTGGTATAACTTGATGTCTCCATGTAGAAAAATGCAAATAGAACCATATTTATCACACAACTCAATTCCAAGTAGGTCCAAAACCTCAGCATAAAACCAGATACACTAAATATAATAGAAGAGAAAGTGGAGATCAGCCTTGAACTTATTGGCACAGGAGATAACTTCGTGAACAGAACACCAACAGCTCAGGTTCTAAGAGCAACAATAAACAAATGGGACCTCATGAAGCTGAAAAGCTTCTGTAAGGCAAAGGATACTGTCAATAGAACAAAACAAAAACACAAGCATATTTTAATCACTTCTAACCTAATTCTCAAACTTCTGAATGGAAAAACACATTATATGGCTTTTTCTTTGAAAAAGAAACATTAACATTCTCTGGTCTCCCTAGTGATCTATGGATGCAAAGACCTTTGCATGGAGAGAGAGAGAGATAAAACCTCTAGAACAAAAAGAAGTAATCATACCCAAAAGGAGGCAATAACAAGAAATATTTAAACTAAGAACTTAAATCAATAAAATAGAAACAGCAGTACAAAGAATCAAAGAAAAAAAAAAAAGAGCTGATTCTTTGAAAAAATCAATTAGGTTGATAAACCCTTATTCAAATTAACTAAAAAGCAAAGAGAAAATATCCAAAATAGCAAAATTAGAGATTAAAGGGGGCACATAACAGCAGATACCAATAGAGTCCAGAATCATAAGAACATACTATACTTTATTAAATTGAAAAATCTTAAAAAAATGGATAATTTTCTTGATATGTGCCACTTACCAAAGTTAAAGTACAATTAGATAATCTATTTAAACAGGCTTATAACTCCTAAAGAAACAGACGCAGTCATTAAAAGTCCCCTAACCAAAAAAATCCTCAGGGACATATGGTTCTACTGCAGAAGTCTACCAGAATTTCAAGTAAGAGTTAATGCTGATATTCCTCAAATTATACCACAAAATAGAAACAGAAAGAACATTACCCACTTTCTTTTATGAGGCCACAGTTACTTTGGTATGTAAACCAAATAATGACCAAACCAATAAAGAGAATAACAAACAAATTTCTTTTATGAACATAAATGCAAAAATTTTCAGTAAAACTCTTGCTAACCAAATCCAAGAACACATCAAAAGATCATCCAGCATATCAAGTTGGCTTCATAATGGAAATGCAGGGATGGTCCAACATATGTAGAGAGATAAATACAATCCACCATACAAACATATTGAAACAAAAACCATATGATCATCTCATCAGAGGTGGAAAAGGCCTTTGACAAAATTTAACACCCCTTCATGACAAAAGGCCTGGAGATAGTTGAGATAAACAGGCATACTTCAACATAATAAAAGCAATTTTCACCAAGCTCATACCCAACATCAGTTTAAATGCAGAGAAACTCAAAGCAATTCAACTAATACCAGGGACAAGATAAGGTTGTCTACTCTTTCCAAACTTCTTCAGTATTGTACATGAAGCCTTCGCTAGAGCAATAAGACAACTGAAGAGACCAAGAGAATGAAACTGGAAAGGAAGAAGTCAAAGCATCTTTATTTGCAGATGATGTAATAGTTTACATCAATTACCCTACAATTCCACTGGAAACTCCTACAGTTGTTAAACACTTTCAGCTTTAGCACAGAATTAACTCAAAAGTCAGTAGCTCTCCTACATACAAATGACAAATGAACTGAGATCAAATTATTAACGTTTCTCAATATACAGTCTTTGGAGGGAATCAAGAACAAAATTAGCACATAGGTGTTGCTTTTTTTTATTTTCTCAGCTGAGCTGTATTGCTTCAGTGTTCTAATTTCTCATACCAACATCAAGATGATATGGCTAAGGGGAAAATGAATTTGTGTGAGTTAGTCAGCATTCAGCTGTACAGGTGGGAGACACTTAAGACTTGAAAGTTGTTTTTAGTCCTGCACTGTTGACTTTTAGTTATGTAAAATTTCAAGGTAAGTAAGGGAAAATAGACTCCCTAAGGGCTTAGACTCTCTTTGTGATGATCTCTTTCTTCGCCTTTCTACTTACCAATGTCTCACTTATATTTTACTTTCTCCTTTTCTCCTACCCTATCTTCTCAGGATGCAAAATGTACACAAACAACTGATTTCAACACTGTGGCAAGAGTTTAATGTGCTGGTTAAAGAAATCCAGAATGACTCTTTCTATAATAAGAACAATACTTTTGAAAGAAAATAAGTACTTTCTAATTTATCTTTTATTGGAATTATAAAAGCAGATTTAATTAAATACAAAAAGATATAAACCCACAAGATTATGTACATAGATATTGGTCATAATTTGAGACATCAAGGAGTACAAGTAGAATATTTGATAAAACCAATGAACTATCATCATTTTTAAAAGTAGAAAGGAATTACCCTAGAAACGACAGTTCTAAAAGCTTAATTTTAGTATCAGAAAAAAATGCTAACATAATGCACTAAAAATCTTATTAATTCTTAACACTGGGGACCAGAGAAGGGGAAAAACAGAATTGCAATTAACTTGCTTGAGATTATCTAAAGTTTTTTTTATTAAAGTAACAGAGCATTTGACTATCTGGGGACCAGCAATGCTCTTGTTATAATAAATAAGCCAATATTGGATTAATAAGGTTTTCTGTTCATACAAAAGCCAAGTTGCAAATTCATGGAAGAACATGGCATTTTGAACAAGAGCTTGAGACAGACCTAAACCAGTGTACAACTCTAACCTCATAAAATAATTAAAGGTTTCAAAGACAACTGATGTTATTATTTAGAAAAATAATATATAATATCAAAGACTTAACCAGCAAAAAACAGTTGTGTCCATTACCTAAAAATCTGTCTGAGTCTCAACGATGTTTAACTGAATGAGAAAGTAAACTGCATGAAGTAAACCATTGTGCTCATTAGTTTAAAAGATTTATTTATTTTAATTTAAAATGTTTTTGTTTCCTTTTGCAGAAGAGGTTGAAGGAATGGAGGACAAACATGAAGAAATAGGAATATGAATGGGATTGGAATGCATGATGAGAAATTGACAAAGAATCTATTAAAAACTTTAAAAATAAGCCCTTGACTGAGAATTGAAATGGTGCATCCAATGGAAACCAAAGAAACATGAATGAATTAATATAATATCTTGCTCTAATATTTTATATTCTATCATTCTTATAAACTTCTCATTTTATCATAATTCCTCATGATGATTCACTAAACAATTTCTGAATTGACTGTGTCATTTTATGAAGGAATATAGTAAATAAAAGAAAATACAAATTATTAAAAAAAAAAAACTAAAACCAAGCCTTAAACAATTCAGTTTACATGACCGAAAACTCAGAGATCATATATTGGAATCATAAATCTTAATTAAGTTAATGATACAGACAGATACTCCTCAAGGAAAGGAGAAAATGAAAATGTTGATATGTTTTGATTTAAAATATGATATAAAATGTAAATACTAGTGAATTATACAATGAACTATCTAAATTTCCACTCACTAAAATATCTTAGAAACTTAAAGATCACAAAGTGTGATTTATATGTCAGTTTCCCAGGATTTATATATATATATATATATATATATATATATATATATATATATGTGTGTGTGTGTGTGTGTGTGTGTGTGTGTGTGTGTGTGTGTATGTGCACATGTATATGAATGTGCTAATACATACCAAATAATGTCGTAAAACAAAGATTGAATCATAGAAGATGCAATTTTTTTAATTATGTAGGAAATCCCAACAACTAAATGTAGTATGGGACTAACAAAATCATCTCTGCTATATATGAATAGAAAAGACTATTCTATGGGGCTGCAAATAAGCATTATACTTTTTTAATCAATAAGGCTGTTTCCTTTATATTTTCATTAAATATACATCATTAGTGGAATGTTCAAATGACTTAGAGAAGGAAGCTGGAATGGACAGTGTAGAAATTAAGTGTCAATGCTATGGAAGAGTATTATGAAATGATTGCAAGAAGACACACTTATGGTTGTGCACATATAAATATTTTGGTATACTCACATATATCCCACGGAGCCTAGAGACAATGACAATATGTAAGTTACAGTGAGCATAACCAGTGTCCAGACCTTAGCTTCTAACAGCATTCTCAAATTAAGGGGATTACATTATTTCACAGCCTCCATATTCTATGTGTCTCTCAACATAGTGGTTAGAAATAAATCACTCATCAACAGAAAAATTTCACATGAACCTCACTAAACCCTTTAGTTCTGACAACTATTTTTCTAGACTTTGGTGACAGAATATGTTATATTCATCTTTAGAACATTTTGTTGGGTTTTTTGTTTGTTTTGTTTTGTTTTTTGAGACAGGGTTTCTCTGTGTAGCCTTGACTGTCCTGGACTCACTTTGTAGACAAGGCTGGCCTTGAACTCACAGCAATCCACCTGCCTCTGCCTCCCGAGTGCTGGGATTAAAGACGTGTGCAACCATGCCCGGCTTGTTTTTTTATATTTCCATAATGATGAGAGGTATTGAGTACTTGCATACTTGTGTACTTTCTTTAGAGGAATGTCATGTAGATAACTTAATAGGAAAACATAAAGAAAATATTAGTAAAAATGCAGAGAAAGCTGGAGGTGGTGGCACACATCTTTAATCCTAGCACCCAGGAGGCTGAGGGAAGCAAATCTCTGAGTTGGAGACTACCCTGGTGTAGAGCTTTCCAGATGGCCAGGACTACACAGAGAAACTGTGTCTCAACAACAGCAACAACAAATGCTTATATGCGTTGGAAACAATGTAATTTAGTACAACCATTTCAGATATTGGTGGAGATTAGAAAAAACAAAATCTGAAACATTGGGCCAGAGGTGTAGTTAAAGAGTTAATACCTGACTCTGACAGTGAGGCCCTGTGTTTTACCCCAAGGCAACACAGTTATCCAGAAATGTAACTACCACACTGTCCCTTCCTCCCAACCCCAGACATATAACTGTCTATCTGAAGAACATTTACATCAGCTTGTTAAAGAGATGTCTGCATTCTTTAGGAAGTGTTTCTCAAAAAGCTGTTATGAAATAAAAAATGAGTGGGTAAGAAAATGAATGTTTAGGAAAGTTCTGTGAGCTGGGCACGGTGGCACATGCCTTTAATCCCAGCATTCAGGAGGCAGAGGCAGGCAGATTGCTGTGAGGTCGAGGCCAGCCTGGTCTACAAAGCGAGTCCAGGACAGCCAAGGCTACACAGAGAGACCCTGACTCGAAAAAGAAAAAAAAAAGGAAAAAAATTCTGTCATTATCTGTTGGGTTCACTTGGTCTAATGTGCCATTAAATCTATTGTTTCAATATTCCAGTTTGTACCATGAATAAAACTGAAAAACATTTTACTTATACAAATAAATCAAATATAAGACACATATTCATAATCTCACTTTTGCATGGAGTCTTAAATAGTCAAAATAACAAAAACAGAAAGTAGAATCTTGGGTGCCAAGGGCTGGAGAAAGAGGAAAGTGGGAGGAATTTGGGTAAAAGTTTCAATATTTCAATTTGAAGATGAGTATATAAATGTGAAAAAGGATCTAAGCATGATGGATACAGGTAAAACCTTATATTATATAGTTCACATTTGATAAGACAGTAATTAATAAGTATGTGACAAACACACAAATGTGAAATATGAATATGAAATATGTTAACATGACTATGTCAATCAGTTTCTAATGAATATATATAATAAGTGATCACTCTGTGTATATTAAATGCTTATGATTTTTGTATGTCAAGAAGAAAATTGCTAGGTATAAAATGTTCTATCCTATGTATAAAAACAAAAGAAAGGACACATCAATGTCAATCAGATGTAAAATTTGGCCATGTTTTAATACTAATTTTTAATTCATATGAACCAATTATACCAGCACTTTGAACATGATTCAGGAAAGGTCAATATAATTACTAGATAATATTAAGTAAGCTGTTAAAATGTTGGTGAGTGTAATATTTATATTACTGTTGATTTTTAAAGTTCATAACTGTCAAAAACATATACTGAAGTATTTATATGTTAACCATTAAGATGCCTGTAGCATCCTTGATTCAGGAAAAGAAATTTTAAATGATAAATAAATGATGACATAGATATAAATTAGATAGATAGATGATAGATAAAAATTATAGTTTAATATCATAAAATCTTATTACATAAAACATGAAGAAAGTCAATAACACAAGAATAGAAGAACACTGGGCTTATAGAGATGGACCATTGGTCAACAGCACTTACTATTCTCCCAGATGACCCTAATTGAATTTCCAGCGCCCATATTGTGTGTCTCTCACAACCTTCTGTAATTCCAGTTTCAGAGGATCTGACACCCTTTTCTGCCCTTGGTGGCATCTGTATACGTGTGCACATGACATGCTTACACTGACACACATAAACACACAAAAATAAAAATAAATATTTTTAAAAGAATCATTGGATGTTAATAATCAACAAATTTATATAATATGAATTATGTTCTGAACTCTTATGTATATCAACAAACATAATTTTCAAAGTGAGTTTTAAGGTTAAGCTTCCCAGATGGTGTCGGCAATCAGAAAGGGAAAAAAAATATTCAATAAAAATCACTTGCAAAATGAAAATTTTTAGACTTTCTCAATATATTGTTGGATAAAAGAGGAAAATTAATGCACCGGATAATTTGCGAATGGTGGTGATGAGGTAGTGGTTGTTAAAATATGCAGTGAAGCAGATTGTTCTCGAGTTCAGATTCTTTTTCTTCCCATTGACCTGGATGGCAAAAACTGGAATGCATGTTTTTCTACTTTTTTTCAGCCTGTGTTTAGTCATTGTAATCACAGTTTGGCCAATGGAATATTGTGAAGTTATTAATGAGACAATGTCATCATTTTTAATATAATTAGCTTACACTAGAATTTTCCCATGAATCATGTCTGGCATTGCATTATCTTGATTCTCACCATGCAATAAAGACATTGTTACTGGATATCAGAGCAAAAATAAAAAAGGAAATTCAGCCCTGTTGTAGATCACTGACACTTAGTTGCAGAGTCCATATTAGAGAGGTCGTCATCTTATTTGACTCATGGAATTCTAGGAAGTCAGTGTCATGGTTGTTTAGCATGTTATTCACAAGCTAGGTGATCAAAACAATTATTGAAGTTTATAGCTTTTTTTTTTAGTAATAGCTAAACAATATAGGAAACTAGAAGAATAATGTCATCTGTAGACAAGCTATAAGGAATAAAATGAAATCAGATACTAAGGAGTTAGACAGACAGAAGAACCCGAAATGGTAGTAATTCAAAAGCTACCTTAAAATTCTTAATCATGGACAAATAATTGGAATGCAATTAGGGATTATGGAGGAATTTTGATCCAGAAACACGGCTGCTCTGATCACATCCAAAGACTTTCTAGGTCTGTGTGATCTGGGTATAATACAGTCATGCCACACACCTTCATTCCTCTGGCTGGAATACAGACACACCATTAGTACATGCTTGTAATTCCAAACAATGATGTCTAATTGAGTGACAGACAAAGTGACAAATCAGAGAAAGAGATACACCCAACTCTCAAAAGAACAGGCAGGAAAGAGGGGCAATTGAAGAAAGTGCAGGGAGAGGCAGTTGAGTTGAGTTGAGTTGAGTTGTGTTGAATTGTGTTGAGCTGAGTTGAGATCAGTCAGTTCACAGAGAGTTGGAAGTCGATAGAGAAGACAGTACAGTAGAGTTGGGTACAGTGCAGTGCAGTCCAGTACAGGAAGTCCCATGCAGTTCAATTGAGTAGAGCTGAGTTCATACAGTTCGGTGCACTTTAGTGTGGGAAATTCAGAAGTAGAGCAATTCTGGAGAATCTGAGAGAAGCCAGATTAAGTCAGTCAGATTGGAGAGAAGTTTGAGGCAGAACAGCTGAGTGTAAACAGCCAGCCATAGCTTAGAAAAGACTAGAGAAGGTGAGCTTATTCAGAAGTAAGCCTCTGAGACAACAATTACATCTGACGAATAAAAGATACTTTCACAGGGATTGTGTTAGTTTGGTAAAATGGTGTTTCCTAGTAAAATCAGAGCTACACTCAGTCTCACCAATGTGACTGGCAAAACATGAACTGAACAAGGACAACAGCTAGAGACATGCCAAAGTGGATAGAGGAAGTCCATGAGGGCTCATCCCTGTACACAGAACTATAGGCAACTAAGGAATGTTGAGAGTAGGAGAAATAGTCTTCCCCAAGGAAGAACATACCCATACCAAGTGGTTAGCCCTGAAAACAAACATACAAGTAGCATTATACAGACTGCAGTGGGTGCTTTTTTAAGTACGTATAAATTATCTATGTGTGTGTAAGTGTATGTATGCACATGATGTACACACACGTACTTGTAACCACAATTAGTGAAAAGAGACCATGGCTTGAAAGAGAGCAAAGATGGGTATATGGGAAGGGCTGCAGGGAGGAAATGGAAAAGAGAAATGATATGATCATATTATAACCTCAAAGATAAAAGATATAATGTAAAAATTAAAATAGACAAAAATCATAAATCAAATGAACATATGGTCACAAAAGTCTATACTGAATTACATTAAAATCATCAAATTTTTAAAAATTCATTGAAGCTATAGTGAGAAAGATTGAGTAGATCATGAATACCTAATGATAAACTGGAGATACGGCATTGTGGTTAAGAGTGCACACGGCTTTTGGAGAAGCCCCAACTTCTGCTGTCAGCATCCATGTGAAGTAGCTCACAATGACCTGTAAACTTTTGCTGTAGGGGATTTAACAGGTATTTGTCCAAGTTCATGGGTACTTGTAGTTACACATGTACTTATTTGCATAGATTTAATTTAAAAGTATTTTCAAAAGAATGTAATGGATTCAGTAAACAACTCAGATGTGTGCTCTCCAAAGCGTGATGCCTGGCTCTTGAAGTCCCACAAACCACAAGGTCAGCACACTGGCTCAAGAAGCTCACTCTTGCCATAGTCAGGAAAGGCCATTGGTTATCATTATCAAGAAACCCTGGAACCAGGGAAAGTATAGGACGGATAGATGGAAGAGACGCAGTGGACTCCTGTTTGACTTTAACAGAGCTGTGCGTTCTTTACTCCATTGTTCCAATATCAATCCAATGAGAAAATTATGGACTAGGCTGCCTAATGGCTAGTTGGAGGGTCATTCGGAATAAATTTCCTTCATAAGAGTAATGTTGCCCAGAGGAGAAATAGCAAGCAGTGCCATGCCAGAGTGATTGCTTGGACCGTTTTTTTTTTTTTTTTTCTTAAGTTCATCAGTGTCCTCAGTAATTGCATAAAAAATGATACAATGATGTGTAGGTGAGTAGGCCAGTTAGCAACATTCAGGTTAAGACAGAAACCCAAACTGATGCTGTCCATGAACACTGTGTGAGATAAGGCTATCATTTTAAAGGGGTCTTTGCATCACCTTCAAATAGAGAATTAGTATATGACAAGGACAGCAGAAAATATTCCCAACCACAGTAAAGGAAGAATAATAAGCTGTACAGAAGGGAGATCCAACACGGAGCCCACAAGCCAGGCAATGGGCTGTGCACGAAAGGAGAATATAGGAGGCCCAGATGTGCCCTTAAAATATATGGCAAACTTGAAACATGGAGGTGACCATAAAAATAAAATAGTCCTTGAGGAGGTTTCTCTATGAGAAGACATATTTCACAAGCATACCGAGTAGTTCTGAGTATATGATTCAAGATCTCGGAACACTCAGAGGCCCTCAGGTTAGCCCACGGCCATATCCAGCTATATCACATGACACTTGCTGTGCTCTTGACTCTGACCGAAACAGTCATGTAAGTACCATTCATCTTCCCTCCTGTTCGGGTTGGTTGATCTTCTGTATGAACATGAGACTGTAGAAGCATTTTAGGCTGAGATGGCCTTTGTACCATCCTATAGAACACAAGTATTAAAAAAAAAAAAGACAACAGAGTCTAACAGATTAATCTCAGTTGGAAATATTCAAAAGTCCATGTTTCTAAAGATTATTTTTGAGAAATGATATAATAAAGCACCATCTAAGGTCTTGATCTCTGTGTTGTCCCAAGTCCTTTGACAATTTGAAACTTTTTCACCTCAGGTTTTGCAAGTAATGATCTAATTATTGTTTTCCTTTAGTCAGTGTGGAGTTATAAACTTCACAAGATATATGTAAGAATATGAGGTTGTTACAGAAAACATTAAAAACTGCCTCTCTTATGAGAAATACAGTGCTGAGACATGAATACAAAGTTTGCAATACAATACTTTGCTGATGATGAGATACAAATAAGTACTTTTCAAACTTATAATTATGGGCCTCGTGTATATGCATTGGAAATAAACACATGTTTCATTTAAAAAGAAGGTATATGCTAAAATTGAGTATTTTAGCTTTACCATATTTTTTATATTTCTTTAATTCAGTCTTTAGGAAAATCCAGATAACACAAACTTACTTCTCATTTGCTTTTTTATTAAATAATTACTAAGTATAGGTAATAAGTGCATGCTACTTGTCCCATATTGGCTAGCAACAATGCAGAAATTCACTTGTATATTAATAAGTTATTTTGGGTATTTTATCTGTTGAGAATACCTTTGGTTCTTTAAATCACAAGTTGCACATTATTTTCTGAGTTTAGAGCTTTCCTTTTATTGTTGCTTTTCAATTTTTCATCTTTAATTATTAAATGTCTTAATAAATGGTTGTCTTGCTTTCGTCTTCTGTTACTGTGATAAATACCTTGACCATAGCAATTTAAGGGACGAAGAGATTATTTTGCCTCATACTTCAAGGGTACAGTCAAGATGGCAGGAGCTTGAGGCACCTGGCACATTGCATCCATCATCCAAAAGCAGGAGACTAGGGAGAGCAATGTCCGCCTACCTTCCCAATGGCATTCCGACCAGGATAGCCATCCAGGGATGTTCTATGGGTTTTCCTCAACCAGCCATCTCAACCTACATCTTCTTTCACAGGCGTACCCAGAAACTAGATCACACCTCACAGCCATTCCCTAGTTTGTTCCAAAACCTACCTAGCTGGTGATTAATATTATCAAGTTAGTATATAAATCACAATATTTTCTCAAAACCAAATCATTATTCTTGCCAAAAACTTCAATATCGTTTCCAGAGGCTTTTTATTTTATTTGTTATTTATATTGAGTGTTTATGAGATGTGTACACGAGATCAAGTGTGTTTGCAGAGGTCAACGGATAACTTTCAGGGATTGGGTCTCTCCTCCTACCATAGGGTCCTGGTGTCAAACTCAGGTGGCCAGGCTTGGATGATAAGCACTTTGACCCACTGCGCCACTGCACAGGGCCCTTCGCAACTTTTGGAGAGGTTTGGTCAGTGTCTTATTATCTACCATCATATTACTGTGCGATAGAACAAGAAAACTATTTGCTACGATTTCACTATGAAATGCTTGTTCTTTTTTTTTTTTTCACAAAACCAACTTTAGAGTGTCTAATGTTTGATTATATCTTCACTTTCCTTAATAACCAAGTTAGGGCCATAACTTGAGATGCTTGGAGGAAATGCCTAATGAGAAGTGACTGCGAAGTTTAGAAAGGATTGCCCATAATTCCTCAGTAAAGCTCTTCCTAGTGCTGATGTAATTAAGAAACAGCCCCTATGTAATGATCTGCCCCATTCATAAATGCAATACACTTCCTCGATAGCTCGCTGTGTAAGGTCAACGGCTGAGCTCCTGGAGGAACTCCGGAATGCGGCATCATCAGTGCTGGGGCTCACAGGCATGCCTCCTTCCCAAGTACTGGCAATGAGCTATGGAATTACAACTGCTCTACACTTTTCTTATTTTCTTCCTCTTCCTTCTTGGATTTGCTTTTACTGTTTTCATCTCTAAAGCTCTATCAACTTAACTGTCTTCAAGAAAAGAAGAAGCAGAACACAGCAAAGCACATGGACAGAACAAATGATTGACGGCATAACCAAAGAACTATGTTCATGTAATCTGATATAAAAACACTTTAAGGTAAAGAATTTCATGTTTTGATACCCGTAGTCTACTTCTTACCGGGTACAACATCAGAGCTGCTCTATACTGGTACTGATGAGTTATAATCACGTTTTACATAAAACCTTTAAATATCGACCCAGTCAGTCAGAGGAATGTTAAACCCCAGGATTTGAGAAATTATATCAGTAACTAACTCTTTTTTACAGCCCTAATTTAATACTGTCAACACAAAACTATGCAAACCGTAGCTACATAATTGAAATTTCCAAATTATTTTAATCCACACATGCTCACATCTTAATCAGATGCAATATCATGATAACTAATTTTTTTCATCTTTTAAAATATAATTAAAACAAACTGTAAGATGGTTATGTGACTGTATCATTTGGCCTCTCATTGTCTTAGTTCCACACCCCTCTTTAAAGGAAGTCACTCTTAGCAGTTAAATTTCTGGATTTTTCCTTTTACATTAGTTTCAATGCATTAACAAATACTCCCATTTACATATACAAAGTCATAGTTTACTGAGAGCATTCTATTTTAGATATATTTTTGTGACTTTTTTCATATAACAATATATTATGTTGATATCTCCAATACAGCATATATGAATACACTTATCATCTTCTTTGTAACAGCTATGTATATTTATGTAACCTATATGTACCATAAATTGTTTAACCCTTCCCATATTAATGAACTTTTAGCACACATCTATTTTTTCCATTCTAACAACAATGACAACATAAATAAACTTTAGTAATGATTTTCTGCCCATGTGTCCATATTTCTTTAGCGTAGTCTAAATGTGAAAATGCTCACCTGTTATTATGCATGGCTTACATACAGACATAGCCCAGGACTCTGTATTTCCAAAACATGTGTCAATCTAAACATCTCCCAATACTCGAAGATAATATCTGATTCTTCACAAGCACATAAAAAATGATTTTTGGTATGTCAAAATAATGCTTTCATTTAATAGAGAAATGTTTTATTTTCTTAAACTTTCATCAGTATAATTTTTACTAGCTTCACTTTTTTTTAACAGTGTTTAAAGGAATTTTGTCCCCTATTGCATTCGTTCATTTAGTTAATGGCTGAGGTTGTTTATCATCATTATTTCTAAAGGGCTCCTTGTGTGTTACCAATAGGTAATGTTATATAGGTTGCATATATATTGAAAACTCTTCAAAAAAGGAAAAGGATTGTACAAAAGACGTAATGTTTAAATTTTGTAAATGAGAAGTTCATGGAGACCAGATGTTCCGACACACCTCACCCACCACGAGTCTGAAGTGTGGTGGCACATGTCAATTCCTTCAAGGTCCTTGCTGTGGTTTACTTCTCACAATGATCCCCCTTAAGTGACATAGGGAATATTCTGGATCTTTGGTTAACTACAGCTCATGGAACCATGACCATACATTCAGAACTCATCTAGATGGGTAGCCCAAGCTACATCTCTCTCAGCAGAGACTAGAGTGGGGGAACAGAAGATAAATTTAGTGCTGTTCTTAGAAACCCATCGCTCCTATGACAAGCGTACATCATCTCCTGAGACAAAATTCTTTACCTATCTAGCTGCATCATCGCCTACATATTCTTGTCTTCCTTCGTTCAGGTAATAATAAAGATTTTTGTGTGAAATTATTTGAAAACAGCAGAAAACAAGATAACAGCCAATCATGTTTTACAGAAGCTTGTGTCACTATAGCTTTTGGAATCGTGGGAATTCACCATATTTTTAATGTTTACCTATGCATCTGTTGATGTCTTCTTGGGTTGTTTCCAGCTTTTAGTTATTACAGGTAAAGCTTACCATAAACATTCATGTACCTTCTTTTGCAGACATATGCTATAATTTCTCTTGAGAACATACATAAGATTAGAATAGGCAGATCATCCAGTTTATGCATATGTGTCTTATTAAGAATTCACCAAGCTGCATTGGAAAGTCATTGAACAATTTACATTTTGACCAATGAGGTATATAAGATGTGAAATATTTGTGCAATAAGTTTCTTAATTTTCTATTATAAATTATCATCTAAAATGTGAAGAAACTATTTACAGACTCTTTAATTCCTGGTATTGACAAATTGGGTTTTTTCATAAACAGTCTGGTTTATTTTATCAGCTATATTGATATCAAGAAAAATAACAAAATTGAAAGAAGATGTGCAATAGAAAATACAGCATTAATTAAGTAGGGAATATATTTAATTCAATATGTTAAATAAAAATTTGAAAAGCTAAAAAAATCTTTATGACAATTGTGAATCCAAACAACTTACTGTGAACCATATCCTCAGCAAAATAATTTTTAAAAAGAAAATTCTCTGATGCCAGAAAGATGGACTTATGGGTAAAAGTACCTGCTGTTAAGCCTCATGACCTGAGTTCCATTCCTCAGACCAACACAGTAGAAGGAAAAGCCAACTTTCTGAATATGTCCTCTGGTCTCATGTCAGAGCATGTGCACACACACATGTGCACACACACACACACACACACACACACACAAACACAGTAGATAGATAGATAGATAGATAGATAGATAGATAGATAGATAGATAGATGATAGATACACATCTATGCATATATATACATATTCACCACATTTATAATGTTTATCTATTCATGTATTGATGACTTCTTGGGTTGATATTTGTAAATGTAGTTGTAACAACAATAAATGAAAAATGGAGGCCATGAATTTGAAAGAAAGCAAGGGGGAATCATATGAGAGGGTTAGGAAGAAGAAACAGGAAGGGGAAATATAATTATATTTTAAAATTAAACTACATATTAAAATGAGACATGATAGGCTGAGGTCAGATGTCAGGGGGCAGTGCTCTGCTTTCTGAGGACTGGAAGAGGGATTGAGAGGGTATGAAGGAAGGAGGGTGGGATCTGGAGGTGACAAGGGGAGGAGGCTACAATCAGGATGTAAAGTGAACAAATTAGAAAGTTTAAAAAATGATTCCAGCATATGAATATTTGGGATACACATATAAATTATAAGTAAGTGTTGCTAGTGGTGGAAAAAAAACTTAATTGATGAGAGAAAAGAATTTCTAACCCTATGAGCATATGCAGGGGGAGGAGGTCCCCCTCAGTCACAAACATAGAGGACGGGAGTAGGGGGAAGGTGGAAGGGAGGGAGGAATGGAGGGATACAAAGGATGGGATAGCAATTGAGATGTAATATGAATAAATTAATAAAATATTTTTCAAAGAATTCAAAGCATATTTTCCTAAACAAATAGACTAGATATATATTAATACCTTCAGATATAAAGAAATGAACAATAGAAACATTTTGTGTTGATAAAAAATGTACTACTGTTAAAATTGTGATCTAATATACATATATTTTATATTAAACTATAAACTCTATAAACTCCTGAAATTTTTTTGAAAGCAGAGACAAAGTTTAGTAGGTATAGAGAGTTGTAATCTGTGGTGGTTACAGGGAGATATGGAGGATAGATATGATTAAAATAGATTGTGTGACATCCTCAGAGAAGTATATGTACAGCATAAATTGTAGCGGATGTGTTGACTTTATTTAAAAGACACATTGTAAAAACAATGGAGAATAAAAGGAGCTATTTCATATGCAGTGTGGAGTAAGCCAAATAAAATCAAGTAATGCCGAACTGTTCAAGTCCAGCTAGCACTGAGAAGTACTACACATCACCAGGAAGAGCTGTGATTGCCAATTTTCATTGTGTCCATCAGTGCTATGTAAAATACTAGATAATGACACAGAGAATAGTTAAAGGTGATGGCTCTTCAGTAGACTGCACATATCAGGAATAGACATTTCTGTGAATATTTAAAATCAATGTGCTCTACAGAATAAGGCAGTGGGAAAAGCACACGATTGCATTTGTAGATTCTGAAATATACAGTTAAATTCTGAACCTATTCGTTCCTTAAACTACTTCCTATAAGACCCTAAAAACATTGGAATTGGATGGCATATCAGTATTATAAAGAACAGACCAGCAAATATCTTCCATTCAGTCTGTGAACTTTTTCTTTGAAACTAAAATAAGGTTTCTCGCTACCATCCTTTCTATTAGATATTGCACTAGAACATACCTAAGTACAGTGGAGCAAGATAAATAAATAAACTATGCATGGTGGAAGGAAAGAAAATGCTCTTATTCTCTAATGCTAGATGAGTCATATTTCTGTACCTAGAAAGGAAAAACTAATTATCATGTCAACTATAATTATAAGTTAATTGAATTAACAAAGTGGTGGACTCCTAAGGAGTATTTTGTTCTTATATTCATTGAATAAAGAGGTAGAAAATGAAGCCTAAAACGCTCTTCCCTTCTATATCATAAGTAATATATAGAAGAGTTCTGCATGTGATGGGACCATGCATGTAATTCCAACAAGATGATAAGGTGAGGGAGCAATGCTCTTGAGTATAGAAGCTTAAGACCATCCTGTGAAAAATATACAGGTCCTCCCAGATGAAAAATATTTGAAATAGATTGTAAGAAAATAAAACTACAATATATACATAGAAAAAAACATATAATATGATTGGATTTAAGAATCCATGCACAAGTATACTATCTTCAAAAATTTAGTGTTGCAAGTTTAAGAGGCAAGACTTTCACTAATATAAGGGGTTTATTGTAGTAGTAGAATCTGTTTCTCTTAGTGATAAAGGAACATTAGTTTTACTCTAACACCATAACTTACTCGAAAGATCCAGTAATTAACTCAGCATTCATGTCATTATCATTTAGTACTTATGTTAAAATAAACTGCTTCAATCTATTTTGGGCTCTTCAAATTTTCATATGAGAATTTCCAACTCACACAAGAATATACAGTGCAACTTAGGGGGGAAGTTTCCTTGAACACTTAAGTTGTTGAAACTGATTGTTTTTCTACCCATGGAAGATATATTTTGTTTTCTGCGATGTGATAAAGCAAGGTTTTGTCATTTTTTTTTTGTAAAGGTTGTACACTATTTTTTATTTCTATATTCATAAACTTTTCAATTTTGAAAACTGGGCTGTGTTAACATATCAGACAGCCGAACCACACAAGCCAGGAGCTTTCCCACACTGGATAGCACAGTAGCTTCGCCTGTGCCATCCAAGGATGGCTTTGATACAGGACACTGTGTGCATACACAATTATAGGATGACTTAGGGGTCAAACTCTAGGCTGAAATCCCAGGAATTATATCCACAGTAACATATGAGAACTGACCTGCCAAGAAAATAAATGCCACATCCAGAAACAGAATGATACTAAAGTACAGATCCATGAACTGCTGCTTCGAGGAGGTCAGTCTGGCTACACCTAGAAAGGCATCTACAGCAACATGCTGCAGGGCCCACTTTTTAAAGCCCACAAAAGTGACTCTCTGCAGGGGGCTTCTGAAAAGCAGCAAACCCCAAAATGCCTGACCTCTGTGGATACTATAATTGACACTACCACTATCCAAATGCTGTGCCAGATCTCATGGGCGCCAACACCAGAAGCCTGTTCCTTGCTCCAGTTTCAGTTCCAATGCTCTTCTGTATCTGCTTAAAGAAGCAAGATAACACGTGTAACATGAGCAGAAAGGGGGTCCAGAGTTCCAGCTGCTAGCATCAGACACATTCTGCTGAAATGTTTAGAAACAGCGAAACAAACGCAATGTGAAAATGGGAACGGGTAGTAGGAGTGGAATGGCCTAAGCAGTGATTGTGTGGATATGGAGAAGAAGCTGGGATGGGAAGGAGGTTAACTAAGGCTACAGTGCATGAGAGGCCTTATGGAAACTCACTGTTTTGTAAGACGCATACTGAAATTTTTGAATGGAGGTACCCTGAATGGATAGACCGTGGTGCTCTTAGAAGCCACAGGCTGTTAAACAAAAATCTTCCTTTGAGTTGTCAGTCAAGAAAGGTCCAGAGACTACCCCCAGAAAGCATTGTCTTTCTTGCCCGCCAAAACTAGATGATAAGACTCTATTACTGAAGACACCATACACTTTTGTTGGAAGACGTTGAGGAATCAAACTGGGTCTGACCCAGAAGCTTTTTCCATGTTGGCTAGATATATGAAGGCCACTGGAGATGAAAGGTCAACAGTGATCTCACCCAGTAGTGAGTTCTGCATGCTAAAATATTGATCTGCTAGGCAAAATGTACCCACTGAACGATAGTGGCATCAGTGTTACATGGTAACCAACTACGTTTGTTTGTTTGTTTGTTTGTTTTTATTATTAGATCTGAGGCCCATTCCACAAGAACAGAGTCATGCCTGCTATTATAAGCCCGATCAAAGTTTCATGGCTAGGAAGTCATAGAGATCTTACAGATTAATCTATTACCATTGTTTTGCTAATGAGATATATGGTCAAACTGCTTTCTATATATTTATGCTGATACCCCGTAGATTAGCACTTCCCAACCTTGGTTAGAGAATCTTCTTTCTACAAGAGTTTCAGGGGAAATAATAGATAAAATAAAGGGAATGAAGTCTGTCTGAATACCATCAAAATCCATTATGTATGTATGTGCATGTTAATATAAGATTGTCAAATAATAAGTAAATAACAATTAATCTTAAAATAGAGTCTGCCAAGATGGCACAGCTGTTAAAAGAGCTGTAGTGCTTTGATTAAATTGTGTGGTGTGGTGTGTGTGTGTGTGTGTGTGTGTGTGTTTCTGGGCATAAATATAGACTTCTGGCAAATGCTCTTTTTCAAGTTATTTTATTTCACATTCATTGAGACAGATTTTTTTTATTTACCATAAAAAAGAATGTTGGTATAATTTTACCAAAAAACTTTCTAATGTAGTCAAGATGATTGTACTTTATTCCTAATTACTAGTGCAGTGAATTTCATTGGCAAAAATTTTTTCACAGTGAGCGGTTCTTATCTTCCTTTGTGTTTATTTTGATATGGTTCTGTAGTTCACACACACACACACACACACACCCTGTATTAGGCCACATTCCTATTACTTTTACCTGTCCACAACAGTGGCTTCCTAATTACTTTCCTGTCACAAATACTTGACTTCTACAGTGCATTTATACATTCTCCACACTTAAAGCAGAAGTATCTTGCTCCTTGGATAGCCCCACTCTGGTTTCAGTGGGTTTTTTTGTGTGTGACTCCATGACCTTCAGAAGAAGATTAGCATGAAGCATGTAATTATCCTCCAAACTGTAATTGCATCAACAGGCCTCTCATTATTATTACCACCAAAATTTATTATGCTATTATGTCATAACAAGCTACCAGAGAGTCCACAAAACTTCTCAATTTTGTTTATGTCTCAGAGATTTTCTTTTAGATCAGCATTTCCCAAAGTATGTTCTAGTGATCACAGGCCCTAAGAGGTGCTTTCAGAAATAATGGTTCGGCATCAAAACAAGTTGTAAAATGATGCTCGATCTATGCTGATCTTAAGGTTCTTATTAGATTAAAAATTAAACATACTATGAGAAACCATAAAATAAATACAATAAACAGCACTCTTAAGGGCTAGAGAAATGGCTTAGTAACTAAGAGCTCTGGCTGCTCTGTCAGAGAACATGTTAGTTCCTTACCACCCAAATGATGGCTCACAACTTTAGTTCAATGGACTCTGATGCCCTCTTCTGACTTCCACAAGCACAGGCATGCACATGGTGCACAGATGTGCATACAGCAATACGCTCGTACTCATAAAATAAATAAATCTATTTTTTTTTAAAAGCAGGTCTAGTTTTATTCAGATTGGGGTATGGAATTCACAGAGGCCAACAGAAAAGCAAGCAGTGGTCAAATGATGCTCAGCTTTGTAAACTTTGATAACGCATGTGGGTTTGGTTCTAAACGCAGTTGGAACTATTCAAGGGCATAAAGTAAGGTTTCTTTCATTGCTTGCCTAAGTGTTAGCACATATAATAAAGCATGTTTACTTCCATCAGAGTGTCTGAGGCAGGAGCTAGGATCTCAGGGGAGCAGGGATTTAATATACAAAGACATTGCAGACTCAAAAAAATCTTTCTTAGTTTTGTTATTGCATATAAAAAATGAAGATATATCAGGGAATATAGAGATAAATGCAATGCTAACTTTTTAGCATCTTATGTATTTCTGAAAGTAATTTTGCTAATTTAAAAGCATAAAAATGTATTAGGTCTAATTGGTTTGTTCATAAAATGTTCATGTATTATATATCAAATTTTAAAGTATAGTTTACCTAGACAATTACAAATTTACCAGGAAAATTTTATTCTTAAAGTGTGGTAAATTAAACTGAAGATGCTAACTGCAAGAAATATATTCCAATTCATGTCAGTTTACAAGAAACAGGCAAATTCATGAAAACAGAAGAAATCATCAATATTAAATTATGACAAAGAAGTTATATTTTCTTGAATCAGTGTCTTCCAGTATAATGTCAAATAGATACAGAAAGTGTTCATTTTGAGTAAAAGAGCAGACACGGAAAAGAGAAAAATTTTTTCATTATTTTTGCTATGTCAGAATTTGGTTATTATCCACCTCTGAGCCATCACACCCGACAGTTTTTGCTTCATCTGATGCTTGATTTATAAAAAGGAACCAATTCCTACTTCAGGAAAAATAATTCTAGAGACAAGTATCTGAGTTATGGGAACACAGTGCTTGCCACAGAACCTTTCATTTAAGCCAGATCTCACTGTAACATGATAAGATAAGCTAGAATCACCATAAAGAAGTTTCACCACACAAACATCCCACACACAATTACACAATCATGCACACACACACACACACACACACACACACACACACACACACACACGGACGGACGGAGCTGGGACTATGGAAAAAGAAAAGAAACTCCTGGATGAGATAAATCACAGAGAGAAATGCTTTCCAGGATATAGGAATTGAATACTGAGGGCAGAGCAATCAGGGAAATAAGACAAAACTAGAGATGAGAGCAAAGCTCCCAAGCTTAGTACCCTGTGAGTATTCTGGATGTTATCCGCTCCCTGTTATTGGTGCAGCAAGTATCACTGGAGTAGGAATTAGAATATTACAATTGTGTTATGCCTCAACAAAGCACTCAAGTGAACAGACTCTCCTCTTTCAAGTTAGTGTTTGTTGACATATATGTCTATGTATTTCTATACACATTTATGTATTACAAATATATACTTATAAATCAGTGTTGACATGGATAAAAATATTGATAGCATTTTCCCATTGGATGAAACTTTATAAAATACGGCCCTACCTTGCTGAAATGCAAGCTGTTTCCCAAGCTAACATGAATCTAATAGCCCAGTCAATCACATGAGCCTTGGGTTGGTTGGTCTCTCTGCCACTGCACATCATTTTTTATAATTTTCTCTGTCCTCTTTCCAAACTGTTTCATATACTTCTTTTCACTCTCCTTCAAATTCATGGCTTCTATTTCATCAATTGCTATTGCATGTATATATATATATGTCTGTGTGTGTGTGTGTGTATGTGTGTTTATATAAAAGTATATAGTTCTAAATATAACCTGTTGAGTTCACACAATGCTACTTGAATGTTAAGTTTTCAGAGCTGACAATTTGGCACTGGACAACCAATCAGTGTGCTCCTCCCTAGAGAGGACCACCCCTCCTATGCCCAGCTTTACTTGATTGCCTGATGGAAGCTTCCAGGACTTTTCCCTGACTCCACATCACTCTGCCTCCCATTTTACACTTATCTAGTGAGTGAATCTCTATTGAAGGAACAGCTTCATTCACTGGCTACAAAAAAAAATGAATTTGAGAATAATAGAAATGAATGAGCTCACCTCGTCCTCGAAACAAGACCTAGAAAGCACCTCTGGTGACCAGTGAGATTGCTCACTAAAGACATAAAGACACTTGGTACAAAGCCTGATGGCCTGAGCTCTACATCATGAATCACATGGTGGAAGGAGAAAGCCAACTCCTAAATGCCATCCTCTGTTCTGCACACATGCTTATGTAAAGGCACAAGCAAGCACACACAGACATTCAAAAATAAGTTTACAAAGGCGAATATATCAAAAAGAGAAAAAGAAGAAAGAAAAGGATCCTGTGTATAAAGGAATGAACCTTCTTCAAACTAGTCGGCTTCTGCCTTTTTCTCAGCTAAGAAGACAATTTCTAAAACATCATACCTCGTGCAAGAGTTTCTGCTGGTCTGAGGACATTAAGTAAAGACGGACAGTCTAAGAGTGTGACTCACAGTACAGTCTGCCAGCATTCTAACTCCCAAGGGTAGTAGCCTGCCACTTCAGAGACATCAGCCTTTAGACTGAGTCAACCAAGCAATCATTTTTAAACGAGGAATTTTCAATAAATCTTTCAACACTCAAGTCTGATGAATTTCCCTGCTGGTGGTTCTCTGTCCTTAACTGTAGCACACTGATGAGACAAGAGTGATACAGCCTAGCTCCATGGGCTGCTGGGAACTCCACCCTTGGCCTTTATTTTGGACTCAATGTGTTTTCCCCTCAACTAAATTTAATCTGCATCAACCCCCAGTGGGATTTAGAATCATGAGAGCCTTGAATTCTATGGGTTTTTCTAAGAAACAATCACACTTGAGTGCAGTTCAAAATCCCCAGACTCAGTAGCTATTATTCTCCTAATTTAGCAGAGATCTCTTACACACCTTCATGGCACTTTGGGCCTCTATATACATTTCTTCCCTCCGTAAAGCATCATAATAGCCAATGCGTGAAATATAAAGCAGTAAACGACTTTGACTCATGTTTGTACTTTTCAATGCATCATTTCATGCCTTTATTGGCTAATGATATATCTTTTGAAAGAAAGACCTAGAAATCTTTTGCTCACTTTTTAACGAGTTTCAAATATTTGTCATTATTAAATTTGAAAAACAAGTTAAATGTATTATGACCAATGTGATGAGTTTATGTGTGTATTTTATAAAATTAAGTCTATTTGATTAAATTATCTAGAATTATTCATTCTTATTGTTTTATTTTGGTGAAAGCATTAAAGTCTACCATAATAATGTGATTAAGCATTAAGATTAAACATCATCAATGATATTAGCCATCATGCTATGTGATAGATAATATCAGTCTGATATCTTATTCATGTCCAGTTGAAATCTGTACATTTTATATAATTTCAGTGTTTTCCTCCCACTCATTGTTCTCAAATACGATCTATGGTCTGCTTCCACAGGCTCAACATCTTAGATTCTATATGCAATGGAGATAAGTCAGTACTTGTCTTTGTGTCTAGCTTATTTCACTTAGCATCATGTCCTCTAGGTTCATCCATGTCATCCACAACAACAGAATTGCCTTCTTTTTAAAGTCTGGATAGTATTCCACTTGGGATATATGTATCTTTTCTTTATTCATCAATAGGTCCAAAAATTATATTGATTTTTATACAATGAGTTTCTTGGCTGCAGTGGATAATGCTATTGTGAACAGGCAAACACAGACAATCCTTCAATGGACTGATGGCACTGCCTTTGGATATGAACACAAGTATTGTTTATAGGTCTATATCTACCATTACGATGAACTTACATACTGTTTTCCACATGTCGGTAACAATGTAAATTCACAGCAGAATATGAAGGCTTCCTTTAACCACAGCCAGAACATCTTCTGCTGCCTTTGCCCTTCCTAAGAGCAGCCATGGAGACAGGCATGAGACCTCACTGAACATTTGACGTGCATCCCCCGGATAATTAGTAGTATTGCACTAATTTTCAGACCAGCTGGCACGTTGGATGCACTCTTATGAGAAATATCTACTCAGAACCTCTGCCTGTTTGATATCCAGGCTTTGCCTTTGTTCCTTTACCATGGCGATTTCATCGTTTACTGGTTTTTGCTATGGAGTTTTCTGACATCCTTATGTCCTTGGGATGTTAACCCCTTGTCAGATGTCTTTTCTATAAGTTTTCTTTTCCAACATTAACTGTTGCCTCTTTTGTGCCAAAATGCCTTTGAGTATGATATGGTAATGACTTGCAGTTTTATTTTTGTTTGGTTTGGTTTGGGTTGGGTTGGTTTGGGTTGGGTTTTGATTTTTAGCTTTTGGTTTGGTTTGGTTTGGTTTTCTTTTTTGTGACAGGGTTTCTCTATGTAGCCTTGGCTGTCCTGGACTCACTTTGAAGACCAAGCTGGCCTCTAACTTACAGAGATGCCTACATCTGCCTCCCCTGAGGATTATGCTGTGATTATGGGTGTGCACCACCACCCCTGTCTTAACTTGCCTATTTTTGTCGCCTTTGCTTTGGGGGCATTTTTTTAAAAAGCTTTTATAAAACTTATGTCAATAACATTTCTCCCATATTTCCTCTTAGTGGTTTTTACACTTCCAAGGCTTGCATTTATGTTTATAACACATTTTATTTGAATTCTGCATGTGGATCAAGAAATCATATAATTTAGTTTCATCCTTCTGTATGTGATTATTAAAGAAACAGACTCATTTTGTGCACTTGATAAATATGACTTGACTATAAATGTGCAGCTTTATTATGGCTACATTAGTCTATATATCTGTGAAGTTGTTTTTCTCACTATATATTTGTGTACATGTTGGTACAGAAAACAATCCACAAAGACAATATAACTATCTGCAAAGACAATATGACTATCGTTTATATACATATATATGAAATTTTATAAAATCAGACATGTGGACATACATATATATATATTCATTATATAATGTGTGTGTTCATATGTATATATTACATATGTGTGTATATATTATATTTACATATATCCACATGTCTGTTTTCATAAATTAGTGCTTTTGGACATATTGGATTGTAAAAACCTCAAAACAATAATAGTGGATGATTTTAATACATCTCTCTTGTCAATAGTTCTTTCGGGTGTTACCCCCCCCAAAAAAAAAAACAAAGAAATGTTAGAATTAAATCACACTTTAGGCCAAATGATTAACAGACACCCATAGAATAATCCAGATAGTTGCAGAATATACCTTTTTCTCAGCAGCCCATGAAAGATTCTCCAAAATAGATCACAACATTTGGCTTCAAAACTCTAGGAGTCACAGAGTGGAAAGCTGCCTTC
The DNA here is from genome assembly GCF_903995435.1 of Acomys russatus. Classification (NCBI taxonomy): domain Eukaryota; kingdom Metazoa; phylum Chordata; class Mammalia; order Rodentia; family Muridae; genus Acomys; species Acomys russatus. The sequence goes on along the minus strand of NC_067144.1, from coordinate 23,304,897 downwards.
TTTAGGAGGGAAACAAGTGACCAGAAGGCACAGTCTATTCTGGAATAAACACACAATTCAAATATTGATAGCACATTTTTCTTCATAGGAAAAGTAATATTCAAGGAGGTACTCTCTAACCTGTAATTTTCTATACCTGGGTGTTAGGAGCAGGAGGGTGGAGGAGAGGCAGTCACTGCCATAGCTGTAAGCACTTGTTACCTGCCAGCCCTGCACAAGATCCGAGCTTCCACCACCTCTCCATCTGCTTCTGAAAACCTCTGCACCAGGGTCCCTGCCGATCAAGCTTACAAGACAGACTTTGTTCACTTAGTGGTAAAGTTAAGAGAGAAGAAAAATACTTTGACATCTGCTTTTTTTTATGGATTCGAGAAAGCTGTTCATTGTTTTTCCTTTGCACTTGCTTATCTTTAAGAAAGCTCACAAAGGCATTTTCATACTGCAAGTATAAAATACACATCAAGAATTTCCCTCATGCTGTCTACCCTCTTGCTTTCCCACTATCCTTTTGCTGCCCTCAGTTCTAGACAGTTTCATTTTTGCTTTCATGTCATATATAAGTACATGATTTTATATGTCTATGTAAGGTGTAGAATCCACACATAAATGAAACATGCAACTTTTGTCTTTTGAGACTGACTTAATTCAAATACTGACTATCGTCACATTACCACCTATTTTCTCTCAGATGACCCAACTTTATCCTCCCATATGATTGAAAAGAACCACATATACATGTGTGTGTGTGTGCATGCTTGTGGACGCACATGTATATATATGGTATATGTGTACATATATGATAGAGTACATATATACAGTTCCCTTAACTATTATTCTGATTTTGGACACTTGGCTATGGTGAACAGCTGCCACAAACAGTGGGGTACATCTGTGATATTTTAACCCGCATACCTTCAGGCACATATCAGGATCGACACAGGTGGGGCAGGTAATATCTTTTTGTTGTTGTTCTCTCCAAGTAATCTGTGATTTTCTTATTCTGTGGGCCAAAGCTCTGATAAGTATATCAGATCAACTCATGTATCTATGAAATGTGTGATATATATCATATCAACTCAGGTCAACCCCTATTATTTCAGATCTTGTTTTTCCTTTCAAAGAACCATGCAATTATACACTATTTATTCCATTCTTTCTAAGTATATATGAGATACTGCTCTTTACCATCGCCATTGGACCACTCAGAAACTGCAGTTATGCTCATTAAAATCACAGCTCAGTAAATGCCCTCTATAGCTGGTCACTATTCATTTTTGAAAACCTGGACAGACTCTCTTTTTTTTTTAATATATTCATTTTCCTAAAAGGGAAATAAATACATGGATTTTCTAAATGTCATCTTACAGAGATTAAAATAAACTTGCATTTTCTTTCTTTTTTCTCTTTCTTTTCTTTTCTTTTCTTCCTTTTTTTATTTATTTTTTTTATTTTTTTGCCTTTTTGCCTTTTTGCCTTTTTTCTCTTTCTCTCTTTTTCTTTGGCACATTAAGAGACTTACATATATCACAAACCCTGATAAGATCCATTTCCCAAGCAGAACATACAGACAAGTCTTCTAAGTCTGCCTAGGCTAAGAACACATCTGAAGATTTGAAGAAAGTCTTTCTAAAATGTATTTTTCCCACACTTCTAATTCTGATTCCTGTAGCAATTCTATCAATGATTCAATGATATTCTAGGTCTGTTGCCAAAAACAACTAATAGGAAAATGTACGATGAGATTATAAACAGCCAAGAAATTTTCTTTTCCACAATTTCATTTGCTGATAATTATGCAAAAACAAGTAATTAAGACAGACACTGTGGATTATAATACTCAATTTTCTTTCCAGCCCTCTTCTAGAATGTCTTAATATATACAGAGGTTTCACAGATGTGCTTGCAGCTGCAATTCTGGATATAAACTAGTTTCTCCCAATAAAATGCATTTTTTCAGGATTTGAAGGCAAAAGATGTGTACAGGCCCTCTTATTAGTTCTCGGGGGCTCCAGTGGCAATGGACAACCAAACCTTCCAAAACTTAAATTCTGGAAAGCTTCAGCTGCAACAGCAGCCAGTTATTAAGAAAGTAGTTCCTCTGGCTATTAAGATATGTCATTGTAGAAATCATTTCTTTCACTGTGCTCATTCTAGATCTTGTTGTGGTTTACATGACCTTTATATATACTTAGCTCCCATGGAATACTCCGGAGGATACGGGACCTATGCTGAACTCTTTTGCAAAGATGGCATCAAATTGTCATGATCTTCAGATACATGTTATGCATTCATGTACCACCAAGACTGCTAAAGTAGCTATGTCTGGCTCCTTTGATTTTTTTTAAATTTCCTTTATGTTTATGGAAGTTTTCCTGCTTGTATTTGTACACTTCATGTATGGCTGCTTTCCACAAAAGGCATAAGAGGGTGTCTGACTCCTGGGAACTAAGTTCCGACAGGTTGTGAGTCACCACCTGAATGCTTGGGATTGCACACAGGTCCCTCTGGAAGAGAAGCAGTTCCCTTTTACTGCCAAGCCACCATCCTCCTAGACTGCCTACTTTTAACTCTGTATAACATGGTGAGTAGATGTTTTGTTTGGGGCTTTTCTTTTTCCAATAAAGTTAATTTTTTTTTTAAATGTGGCTTATCACTAAAATACTGCTTGAGAAACTTAAAAATTGTAAATGACTACAGGACCCATCTTTACACAAATACAAGAATAGATTTGGTCATCCTAGTAGCATTTGGAGATGCATATTTCATTTTACAGCATTTGAAAAATCCTTTTATCACCTCGAAATAGCTCATAGGAGATTTCCAAGTGTTAAAAATTGGTCAAACAAATTTTTTTATGTAAAAGGGCACTTTGTCTTATAAGGAAAAAGGTATAAATAGTATTAAGTGCTATATGCTCTATAATTAATTATGAGCATTTTTACCTTTTTACAAAGCCAGAAGTTATGGTGAAAATGAAAATTAGGAAAAAACAATAAATTCACCAAAGTATTAATGTTAATGATATCATTGTGCTAGGAGTGCTGCAGTGCAGTATCTGTGTGGTTATTATTTCATTCTTTACTTTGCCAGATCAATAACTTTATTCAAATAGCTAAGTAAATTAATAATAATCCTGAGTCATCAGCTATTATAAAAAAAAAAGGAAATCATGAAATTTGTAGGCAAATGAATGGACCTAGAAAGTATCATCCTGAGTGGGCTAACCTCACATCCAGAAAGATTTACATGGTATGTACCCACTTATAAGTGAGTATTAGCCATATAGTACAAGATAATCATACTGCAGTCCACAAACCCAAAGACGTTAAGTAACAAGGAGAGCACAAAATGGAGGGGGACGCTTGATTCCCACTCAGGAGGGGAAATAGGTTAAACATGGGAAGTGGGTAAAGAGAGGGAACTAGGCGGAAGAAGGTGTTGGGAGGGGAACAAGACTGAGAATCAGATGTAGAGATAGCTGGGGTAGGAGGCAAGAGAGGTGGGCAGACAGAAGGGAAAACAGGGGCACTCTCTGGGACAAGTTGTAAACCTGCCACAGGGTAGGCTTCTGGGAGAATATGGGGATGACTCCAGCTGAGACTCCTAGCAGTGGGGACATAGAGACTGAAGTGGCCTCTTCCTCTCTAGGTAGGACTTCCAGTGGAGGAAGGGGGACACCAACCCACCCACAAAACCTTCAGTCCAAAATGTTCTCTTCCTACAAGATGTGCAGAGATAAAGATGGATGAGAGATTGAGGGAATGGCCAACCAATGACTGGTTATAATCAACCTGAGACCCACCCCATGGGAGAGAGCCAACCCCTGACATCATTAATGATACTCTGCTATGCTTGAAGACAGGAGCCTCACATAACTGTCTTCTGAAAGGCTCCGCCCAGCAGTGAGTCAAAACAGATGCTGAGACCAACAGCCAAACATTAGATGGAGCACTTGGGGAGTCTTGTGGAAGAGTTAGGGGAAAGACAGAAGGACCCAGAGAGGACAAGAACTCTACAAGAAGACCAACAAAATCAACTAACTCAGGTACATGGCAGCTTACAGAGACTGAGGCACCCGCTACACAACATGCATGGCCTCGACTTAGGCCCCTGCGATATGTATGTAACTGATGGGCAACTTGGTCATCATGTGGGTCCCCTAGCAAGTGGAGAGGGAGCTGTCTCTGACATGGACTCAGTTGCCTGTTTTTTTAACAACTTCCCCCTAGCTGAGCTGCCTTGTCTGACCTCAGTGTAAGAAGATTCCTTTAGTCTTGATACAACTTGATATGTGGGAGTGCATTGGTATGGGGGCTCCCCCTTTCTGAGGAGAAGGGAAGGGGGGAAAGGTAGGACCAGGAAGAGAGAACGGAAGGAGCTGGAATGGGGATGTAAAGTGAATAAAAAAATTTAATGTAATAATAAATAAGAGGAAGAAAAAGTAATTTTGCTTTTATCTTTCTCTAATCACAGAATGTCCCAGACACATGTCCCTGCATATTGACATGAAAATAATGAATGAATAATAGACATTAATGTAACACATGCTTCATAACCTGCATAAACTTCTCATACATTCCACTAAAACTCACCAGCTCTTAAAATAAAGCAACTTTTCTGTTCTGAGTCTATCCTGCTGTAATATTTGCTCTTATATTTCTCTTTATCATGTAAGAAAACAGAAAAATAAACCTGAATATCACTACTAGAAGAAATTATTACCTCTATCAGTATACTATCTTCCTTCCAGTCTATTAAGAGGTAATCAAGGGACAGATATTAATCAGTCTACTAATTAGAAGATATTAAGTGTAAACACACAAAAGAAAAAAACTGCATTTCCTTATCTTTTAAAACTGAAGGCTTACCAACCACCAACTCTTCATCATAGCAGAAATTGCTTTGCATTCCATATTTTTAAAATTTTAAGTGCATTACATAAAAAGCTTAACCTAATTAAATTCAATTTTAACTACAAGACTAGAAAGAAATTTAAAATAGACATTATTCAAATCAAGATTTGTTTTCTACATAAAATAAATATGTATTTTATAAAAATAAATTGATGACAGCCAAGAAAGTGAAGCACACAGCACCTGGTGTCTATGTCAGATAAAATAGCATACAGGTAGTCTTGTCTTGAGGAACTATGAACAATAAACAACTAAAAATCGCATGAAAATTAGAACATGTCACCAGTGTTAGAAAACACATATACCTCATTTTAAAAACCAGGTGTCAAAACACAGCCAAAATACAAACTGCGGCCTATTGGTTCTACAGTTCTGTAGAAATTAGTACATTTTTTTATTTTAAAGCAAGATCCCTTGTCAGTCTCTGGGATATCTTTGTCTTATTCTTCAAAGGATGATGCCAAAGAATGTGGAATGTTTCTTCTCAACACCAGCTGTTAAAATCTTACTTTCTAGTGACATGATAAATTTGTTTCACTGTTACCTGGGGCCTTGGCCACAATAGCTTAAAACCTACAGAAACAGCAAAACCCAAAGCACAGTTCCTAAGTGGGTACTCACTTGGGTTGGCAAGTTAACTGGAGAGTTTTGACAATGTGTCCTTCTGTAATCTAAAACTCAAAGATGACACAGGAGCCCCTGATGGTAGTGTTACAAAGTGGAAAGAGATAATCTGTGAAAATAGGACCAGGCTAGTGCAAGGGTATCACATTGCACATGAATCCTGTAAAAGCACGCCTTATTTTAAAAATAAGAAGTCACTGAATCATACACAATGTGAGCCTAACTCAAGATAAAAACACTTAAAATGAGAACAAAAATGACAAAAATTGGAAATATTAGAGTTTAATCTAATCATCAAAACAACATAAATATGGATGGCTTAAACAAGGAGTCATTAAGTTCTCTCTATAATGATATAATAAGCATTTTAGGCATTGTTGGTCCTATTGCTTTGTATCAAAGTTACTTACACATAACCTTATAATACAAGAGCAGCTAATCAAGTGCTTATAGTCAACAGCCAAGACCATATTCAAAGAAAACTTGTTTATGAAAATGATGTGTTCTGTATAAGAAATTGCATTTCAAAACAAATCCCTCAATAGGCTAAACATTCAAAGAAAGGGCATACTTGTACATTTATTAGTCATATGTCAAGATCAGATATGGTACTCCTCTATGATTTATATATGAAACACTTTCCAAGGGCTTGTGTGTTGAAAACATGGTACCAGGCTAGTAAGGTTTTTGAAAGGTGTCCAGATAATGGGGTTGCTAACTTAATGAAAGAGTCACTTTGCTGATGGATTTATAATTTGATGGCATTATTAGAGGTGATAGAAACCAGGATGTAGCGATGACTTGGAAAACTTGGGTCCTTAGCGAAGCACCCAGCATGCTATATGTTTTCCTCAGTTCCGTCTCTCTCACTGACCACCTTCTGCTCTCTGTAAGAAGGGCCACTTTACTGCACATGGCTCCACCCCATTTAGGCACAAATGCTTCAGAGCCAAGTTACAAGCTGAACGCTTAATATGATCCAGAATAGATTCTATCTTAAGTTGGTTTCCCTTGCGGATTTTGTTACAATAGAAAAATCACACCAAGGTATGGGTGCAACTTACATGTCTGAGACAGCATCTAGTCATGTTTCTCAGGCTGCTGGCAAATTTATGATGTGAATTTATGCTTTCCACACATCAGCTTCTTGTCTACTCAGACTGTAGATACTTGTCATGATGCCCAGCTAAAAGAGACTGTAAGAGTATTCTCATTGTTTTAAAAATATTGCACAATGATAAAGGTATAAATTCTCTAAGAAATTATGCATGATCCTTACAGCATAGCCTTAAAATTTTTCATAACAAGTGATAGACCTGGGAAAAGACATACACAGATCTAAACCAGTAAAGCTTGTGTGCTTTGTTCCAAAGCATTTGAAAATTTCAGAATACTTTTTGGGAAAATACATAAATAACATTTAGTAAGATTCTGTGATCCGGCTCATACGAACAAATGTCTACAATTTGTTGAACAAAACAACCTGAAAATATGTATCGTTTCAAGTGCAAATAGGCTTTTAACAAATTTAGATGCTATTTGGAGACATGAAATAAATCTTAGCAATTTTAAAGGAATAAATATTTTATATCCTGCTAGGCATGGTGGTGCACACCTTTAATCCCAGCACTCAGGGAGGCAGAGGCAGGTGGGTCTCTGTGAGTTCGAGGCCAGCCTGGTTTACAAAGCAAGTCCAGGACAGCCAAAGCTACACAGAGAAATGCTATCTCAAATACAGACACACACAAATTATAGATCTTATGGTAGTGGAACAAAAAAAATGGAGAGCAACAAATATTTACAATAAAAAATTAAATCATAGCCATTAATCATGTCAGTCATCTTAAGACAAAAATTTGTGCAAGTTCTAGAAAAAAACCATGGGAGAAAATTTGCATAATTTAAATATGGAATAAGATTTTTAAGGCAAAATCCATAAAAGAAAAAGAGTAAAACTATATTTCATAAAAATTAAAATTGTTTACTCATAAAGATAACATTTTAAAAATGAACAGACAAGCACTACTATAATTAACACCAAATATTTTAAAACTGTATATGTGATTTTTAAAAAGCACTTGTTATCACTTTATATAAAGAACTTTAGAAACAACAGTTAGAAAATAAATAGTTACATAATGAAGTTCAGACTTCTAGGAAGGATTTCAACCAGAAGACACAGAAAGAACAGGGAAAAGTGAATTATATGTGCAACCAAAACCCCTTAAAAGGGTCAGGGGTTTTGTCAACAGAAAACTTACAAGCTAGAAAGAAATATAAATATAAACTGCTGAACAAAAACTACCACCACAGAATAGTATATCTAACTAATCTGTCTTTCAGAAATAAGTAGATGATAACCAAATCCTCACATACACAAAAATCTGGGTTTCCTATCACAAATTGTGCCTTATATGGCATACTAAAAGGAGTTGTCCACATAAGGAAACAGGAAAACAACAATCAACATGAAGTCGTTTAAAACTCACTGGTGAAATGAAATTTAATATGAGTTCCAAAATACTCTAATAATGAAATGGTAGTGGATAAATAAAGTATATTCCAATATACATTAACATTCGAAACTGTTGAAAGCAACTAAATCTACAATATAAACTGTTACTGTACTTATATTTTAAATCTTCAGATTATGGGGCCAAACTCATAAGAAATAGGAAAAGAGTAAAAGCACAGAGATTTTGTAATGGGTAAGGGTTATATCAGAGACTCCTATCTGGTTAAAGTATCGAGTGTAAGGAACTATGAGTGCTCAGCTGTGAAAGAATCATCTATAACAACTTCCCCCAACATAAGGCTCGGGGAACACCATGGAAGAGTGGGCTTAAAGAATGTAATAGCTGATAGATGAAAACGAAATAGAGACTTGTATGCATATCATGGCTACTACATGCCTCACCATACAGCAGCTGTGTTTACCTACACACAATTTGCATAAGATCAAGTGAGTCATAATTATGGTATGAATGGGGAAGGACTCTCCAAGACCCTACCGTTGGCAGAAGAAAGATATCAGTTGACAGTATCTAAAAACCATGAGAAAAGCCCACAAACAGCATCGCGCAGTATAAAAAAAAGTGAATTTCCTATTTCAGATATATAAGACAAATACATACTTCTGGTCAACATAGTGTTGAGAGGCAAAGCTAGCACAATTAAGCAAAGCAGAGAAGATAAATAAGTAGAAAACTGGTAAGTTTAATCATTCAATAGCATGAACTTGCATATTACAAAACGAACACTAGAGACCTAAAACAACAACTAAACATGAAAAATAAATTCATGAAGTTACAAGGTACAAATCAAACTTAAAAATCAATAGGATTTATGTAAACTATCAGCTTACTATTTGAAAGAGAAACTATAAATATAACACATTTTACTATAAAATCAAAGATATAATGAGATATTTATTGACAATTTTTACCTAAGTATACTACATCCTAAAATTGTAAAACGTTTTTGAGGGAAGTTAAAAATTGTCCACATAAATGGAAAACGATCACATGTTCCTGGATCAGACAACCATGGGGTGATTTGCAGATGTCATGTAACCCTAATCACCATTCCAAAGTTATTCCTGACAGAAATATTTTTTAAAATAATCCATTTGCCCAACCTTGATAGGAGAGTTTGTGCCTAGTCTTATTGTATCATATTATGATGTGTCCTGTCAATCTCTGAGAGGCCTGCTCTTTTTTGACGAAAAAGCTAAGAAGAGTGGGTCTCGGGGAGAGGGGAAGTATGTGTGGGAATAGTGGAAGAAGGGAAAACTGTGGCTGCCCTGTATTGTATGAGAAAAGAGTAAATGAAAACTAACCTGCAGTAAACATCGAACCCTTACCCAGATCTAGCCAATGGACAGAACATTCTTCACAGTTGAGTGGTGAGTGGGGTCTGCCTTTCACACAAACACTGGTGCCCCATATTTGACCACATCCCCTGGAGGGGGAGACCTGGTGGCACTCAGAGGAAGGATAGCAGGCTACCAAGAAGAGACTTGATACCCTATGAGCATATACAGGGGGAGGAGGTCCCCCTCAGTCAGTCATAGGGGAGGGGAGTAAGGGGAAAATGGGAGGGAGGGAGGAATGGGAGGATACAAGGGATGGGATAACAATTTAAATGTAATATGAACAAATTAATAAAATATATTAAAACAAAAAATAATAATAGCCCTGACATGTCTAGTACTGAAAAGCCAGCCAACTACCCAGGCCAAGAGAAACCACGGACCTCATTTTACTACACCAGCATAATCCCAAACTACATTCTACTGCTTGTCTGTGCCCATGGATAAGCATAGTCCTTACCCCTCGTCGAGAAACTACCACCACAGAAAACCATAGCCAATCAAACGTCAGAGTTTTGGAGCCCACTTCCAATGGAACCATCTACAAAATACTCACAAAAGGCTCAGGTACATTGCAGAAGAGTTGCAGAAAGACTGCAAGAACAGAGGATCAGGGTGTTGGCTGTAAGACTCTGACTTCTAATAAAACTAGAAGCTGCACCTGTAAAGTGTTACCAATATGACTGCTTAAACATACGCTGAACAAGGACATGGAAAAGAGGACAGGGGAAAGGCCACAAGGTCTGAACCCTACACAGAGCAGGCAACGAAGGAATGCTGAGAGTGGTCAAGAGCTCTCCCTGTGGATGAGCACAGAAACCGGTTATCCAATACAAGTAATATTACGCAGACTGAGCAAGGCATCAGTCGTGTGTGTGTGTGTGTGTGTGTGTGTGTGTGTGTGTGTGTGTGTGTGTGTGTGTAATACATTTAATAACAATTAATGGAAAAAGAGGCTATAGATTTGAAAGGGAGCAAGGAAATATAGATGGAAGAGATGGAGGATGGAGAAATGATACACTGATATTATAATCTCAAAAATGAAAGAAAAAGAAAAAACTATGGATACTACAAAGAATGAAATAGGAATTTTAAAAAACGAAAGTATATAGAACCACAGAAGCCTAACCATCCCTAAGCAGAAAGAACTTTGGTGTTAACATTGTCCTACAAGATTTAAAGGTACAGTACTTCTGGCCTTGGGTAAGTCAATGATTCAGTTTCTCAACCACAAAACGGGAAGGGTTTCAACTACCCTGCAAGACACAAGGAAGATTTAAAGGTGCTTTCACAACACAGCTATCAATCAGATAACACTAGCTGTAAGGCCAAAAAATTTGCTACTACAATAGAATAGAAAATTTCAGAATTAACTTACATTTTTATAGTTTGGTGATTATCAATAAAATGTCAAGAATACACTATGGGGAAATGAAAGTCTCTGATAAATGGTGAGGAGAAAACTAGGCAATCACACATAGAGGAATGAAGTTAAACTCTTGTCTCACCCTTTACATAAGAATCAACTTATTGTGGATTAAACATGTGACATAAAATATTGAAAGTACTACGGTAAGCCTCTAGGGTAGCTTGCATTGGGGTGGACAGAGATTGCTTGTGTAAGACACAAAGGGCAAAGTCAGTAAGAGCAGAAATAAACAAACTGGACAAGGTGAAATTAAAAAAAAAAAAGCTTGTGATTAGCAAAAGAAAGATTAGAAGATTGAAGATAAGACACAGATGAGTTAAGAAGATATCTCCCATTAAACACCAGATAAGGGATGAATATTCAAAACACACAAGGACCTCTGAGCTCCTCACTAACCAAGAAAATCATATATACAAATGAGCAAAGGACCCAGTCAACATTTCTTCAAAGAACACATATGAATGTGGAAAACACACACACAAAGCACTGCTTATCATATCTCGTTATTAAAAGTTCAAATAAAATGTTTGACATTAACTCTTAAATATGCTGCTGTTCCATAGGAGAAAGTCTTTTATGGATTTGTCTTGGGAAATAAAGTTCGATCATTATGAACGTACCAGTGCTTTCAGGGAAGGAAGCCAGGAAACTCCTTTTCAATGTCATCCTACAACACAGGTACCCAAAAGCTAAAAGGATGTCTCTGAGTCAGGAGTCTACCCTAGTGATGGCCAGAGAGGAGTAGCATAGGCATATGGATGGCTACTCAGCTTTATTTCCCAAGTAAACAAGAGAGAAGCATGTCATAGGAAGATAAAATATCATATTTAAAGTAAAAGGGCAATTCACAACAACCACACTGAGAAAAGTAGACTCCAAGAGAGAAGCGTGCAAAGACAGACATGTAAGCATCTTCTGTTAGGAGCTCCATGAAGCTGTGATGCACTCGAGCTTAACACTAAGCTCTTCATCTGTACTCTTCCCCACACTGTCTCCTCCCATCATTCATAGAGTTACTACCCAACTCCTTGTCTAGTCCCTGCACCCAACACCCAAGCTCACACACCCAAAACTCCCATTTGTGCTCTTTAACTGTGGCCTTCTTTCTCCCTGGAAAGCTCTCTGTTCTTCAGATCTGCACCAAGTCTTACCTCCTCTCTGAGCTCTGTGTACTTTACTCAAAATTAGTTACAACTCCTCCTACCTTGAATACTCTGACAAGTGTTTCCCAATATCTTTCACAGTATAGCATGTGTGTGTGTGTGTGTGTGTGTGTGTGTGTGTGTGTGTGTGTGTATGGGTGTGGCCATGTATGGATACATATGTTTGTGTGTGTGTAGGGTGTACATATGCAGGTATCTTTGTGTGCATATGGAGGGTCCAAAGTTGATATATATTTCTTCTTCATTCTCTCTCCATATTCTATATTGAAGTGGGGGGGGGGGTCTCTAGCTGAACCCAAAGCTTATTAACTCCAGCTCATCTAACTAGCCAGCTTGACCCAGGGTTCCTGTGTCCATTACATGAATGCTGAGATTATAGACAGTCACCACTCTGCCAGCCTTTATATGGGTTCTAGAGGTTCAAACTCTGGCCCTCCTGTTTGCACTCACGCAGTTATCCACTGAGTCATCTCCCCTGGCCTTCAGGCTGTAACTTCTATTCTTTCTATTTGTATTTGCCTTACTCCAGTGCGATAAGCTCTTTTGAGATACAAGGATCTCTTATCTATTCATTTTCCTCCCATACTAATTTTACTATGTAAAATTATTAATTTTATTATGTAAGGTTTTCCTTCTATATTGTTGTAGAATTACTTCGTGAGATATTCAGGATATACTTAAGCTTTCAAAAATTAAGGGTATCGAAAACTTCTTCCTGTATGTTCCATCACTTCAAAATAGTACCCAGTTTTCTCATTCAGAATTCGGGCCTATGAAAACCACAGTTCTATCTTCATCAGATTCTGCTGTGAGTCATTAAATCTGTTGCTAGGGAATTGCTAACAAAGTTTGAGCAGAAGGGCCCAGTGGGGAAACTTTGCTGACTTACCTATCACGAGAGCTATTTTCTCGTTTCCTGGTCCTTTGGGAGGAGATGACGATGACAGGTAGAGTGAAGTTGCCGTAATGCAGGATCCTAGGCCAGGAGTATTTGCCTTTTCCTCCATCCAGGCCAAAGAAAGTGCCACATTTGCTTGAGTGCAAAGGAGAGGATGAGAATTATCAGATGGAAGAGAGCATCAGAGAAAAATCCTGATCTCACTGATCATTGTAATGAAAGAGCAGCCAGAGAGAGAGGACAACATGAGGGCCCTCCCTCACAGATAGAGTAGATGCTGGCACACATTGTAATAGGACAATGATGTCAGCCAAAGACCAGGGACGCTACCCCTTGAAAGCAAAAATTATTCCAGAAAGCCTGGTGCCTGCTACCTGCTCTGTAAGATCCAGTCTTCTCTTTCCACCCTGAGATTCCAGCTGCAATCTCTAGTCACTGCAAATGACATCTCCCTTTTGATTCTGCATCTTGACATTTTGGTGTCTTGAGTCAGATATAAGTAAAAAAATAGGTTTTATTGCACCTGCTGCAGATGGAATGTAGAATGGTATGGTGTTGACTGGGGAGGGGCAGTTAGCAAAGGACTTCAAGGAAGGCAACACCTGGATGTGGCCAAGAGGCCACAGTGATACTCTCTGTTCAGTGAGAGAACCTAGCACACATCTTTCTGATAAGTATGGCACAGCAAAGGCATGGATGGGCAGATGGCTTGACAGCCACTGAAAGGGGTATCCTGAGCACTCACATTGGCAAGTTGGAAAGCCAGAAATAGTTTCAGTAAACACCAGAACCAGAGTGCAGGGCAGAGACTCACATGGAGAAAATCATCAGTAGACAATTTTTCTGCCTTTTTGTTGTTGTTGTTGTTGTTAATAATCCCAAGGAACCTTTCCTTATGTGAAGTAATGTAAATGTACACAATTAATAAACTATAGGGGGGAAAATGTCTAATGCTTGCCAGAGTGAAATCACTGAGTGTTAGCCTGCAAGAAGATCAGTGAGCTACAGACACTTACCAGCCACCCTGAAGCCTCGAGTTTGATATCTGAAACTTTCGTGGTGGCAGGAGGAAAGCAGCTCTTGTATGACATCATCTGCCCTCCACATGTGGGCTGTAGCATAGGCTTTTAATTGTACACACACACACACACACACACACACACACACACACACACACACACACACACACAAAGAAAACATACTTAAAACCCCTGAATGTTCTTAGTATTCTGAAACCTGCATACTGGTTCTTAAACAAAACTTCTTCCCACCACTTGGGGTTTTCAGTAAAAATTGAATTTGTGCAGAGCATTAGTTTAATCTCTTTCATTGTAGGCTCCTAAATTATTCATTTATGTTGTCTGTTGTTTTAAATTTTACATAAATAGAATAATAAAATGTCATCTCATGTAAGTATAATAATAGAATACCACATTTATGTCAGGTTTCTTTGACTCGGTATTGGGTTTTGGTTCGTGTGTGTGTGTGTGTGTGTGTGTGTGTGTGTGTGTGTGTGTGTGTGTGTGTAACTCATCTTGTTTGTTGTCATCAATATCCCAAGAAATACTTACATTATAGTTTATTCATTCCATCACTATATATATGAGTATATGCAGGTATATGCATGCATGCATGTGCCCGTGTGATTGCAGGGATGTGGAGGCCGGATGTCAATCAAAGCTGTCATTCTCCAAGAGCTTCCACAGCAGGGAAGAGAGATCTAGAATGTGCCTGTAAGGATAAGAGGGCTGGCTGACCAGAGGTGGCTCTGTGGATCTGGCTGTCTCTTACTCTACAGACCTGGGATTTTAAGTGTTCAACACCACCCCCAAGCTGCTTTTATGGCTGCTGGGTTAAAGCCAGATCCGTGCACTTTTGTGGACAATGCTTTACTGACTATCCTATGTCCTTGGCCCTTAATCAACACACTCTTAACAGACATTCCAACATTCTTTTGGTTAGTTTTGTTAAGAGGAACATACAGTTTGCAAATTCATGACCAAGTATCCATGAACTTTGATATATATTTTAAAATCCAGATCTTTAAGTAGCAGAACTTTGTATAAAGATGCTCTTGTTCTCCCTCTCTCTCTGTCTCTCTGTCTCTCTCTCTCCCTCTGTCTCTCTCTCTCTCTCTCTCTCTGTCTCTCTCTGTGTCTCTCTCTCTCTCCCTCTTTCAGTGTGTGTGTGTGTGTGTGTGTGTGTGTGTGTGTGTGTGTGTGTGTGTGTGTGTGTGTGTGTGTTAACCTTAAGAGTTTGTTTTACTACATATGTGAGATTGGGTATTACTTATTAGGCAGAATAAATACTCCTAGGAGTCCTGTCAGGTTATACCTTACAACATTGCATTCTTAAAACAGGTGCTGTTGCCCTTCATGCATGACAACGAAAACATAGGTTACATCTGCTATTTTAAATATCAAAACACTAGGGAGGCATGGGTTATACTTCAGAATCATTGCTTAATTTTAACACATTTTCTATTAAGCATTATTATTTTAGACTTCACTTCTGTCTCTCAAATCTGTTTTAGAGCATTTACTCTCTCATGAATTACTTTTTAATAAAATGTTAGGTATGACAGCAGCTAACAACAGCAAGGCAGATGCACACAGGCTTTCTGGAGGTTCCCATGAAAGGTATCGTCTAAGTTGTTATTGAAGAAACGTATTAAGCAGTTACCGAGAAGCCCTGCAAAGGACAGAGGACTCAGCTTGAGGCGTCTGCAGCCCTAGAAGTTAGTGCGATGCTTAGGTCAGTAGAATCGAATGGAAAGGAAGAGCTTACCTGTTTGTCACTTCGCATAGACCCCAGTGAGTCAACACTCAGTGATCTCACCCAGACTATTCCAACAACAGGCATTTGTGCTTTGGGAACCATTGTTAGCCAGAAGCCTTCTGCTTGTATGTGAGAAGCAGCATTAATGAAAAACATGTGAGACCAACAATGACATAGATGGATAGGCATGGGTTTCGAGAGAGAGATGGATCAGTATAGATATGGATATACAGATTGAGATGAGATAGACTGGGGTACAATTACAGCTATAAAATGTATCCAAATGGCTCCTCGCCGAGTTCAAGTTTCAGCAAGGTTCAGATGGTCCATCAACCTCATCTCTCTCTCCAGTCCTCATGCCTCATGCTGCGCACTGATTTGTTTCCCCTCTGTGACACAAAAGTAACTTACACCGTGTCCCCACACCCAACAGTAGAAACCCAGGAAGAACTCTGATTGGCTTTACCTTGCAGACAGGCTTCCCGTCTCAGCACATAGAAGACCATATGTGGGATGGATAGCTTCAACCGGGAAGCAATAGAGTGGGCAGGGAAGGCTTAAACCATGGACACGATAGATTATGAAAATGATGTTCAGGTGTGCTCTATGTCATACCCAGAGTCTGGTGGTGTGGAATGGGTGCTTTGGGTCATGTAGAATGACCGGCTAAGATGCTTGAAACAGGTTAGACAGGAGGACAGTCAACCATCTAGTCTTATGAGAAAGATCCCCAGCAAAGGCTTAGACAGCTGAGTCAGGGAGAGCTGCCCTGAGTGCAAGCACTCCATGCTTTCCACTAAAGCAACTGTCCTGACTCCAAAAGGAAAAAGGTGATTTTGAACTTGGTGTTAGATCCTAGATTTTGTGTTATATATCTCTTCATTTGATTCATTTTTTTATCTCAATCATTTCCCTGGACCAAACTGTGTATATAGTAGCTGCCAATAGGCAACAGCCTTCTAGGAAATTACTGGCAGGGTGAGACATGTTCACCCTCCAACTTCCAACTTATAACAAAAGTGAAGATATTAAAGAGAATTATGTCGCCTCAAACTCCATAGAAGGCAAAACTGTACAAAGAATAATTTAGCTATGGAACTTCATACCTAGCATGCAGACGAAATCTACTAACAGTTTTTAACCACCTCTCTGTAGGTGCTGGTATTTTACTCTGTTTTATTTGGGGTTCCTTAAGCCCCTACCTGCCTTCCAACTCCCCAAGTCTAGTTAGCAAAGAAAGAAGGTTAGAAGGAAAAGCAGATATGGACCTCTTTAGACTTATTTTCAGCTGTTTAGGGTCATCAGGTTCCTTAGAAAAATATCAATTTCAGTCATCAGGATTCCCAGCAGCCCAGCAATAGCAAACAGCAAACACAGCAGGATGAGCAAGAAGCTTTCTTCCTCCTCCATCCATCTCCTCGAAGCCCTCACCTTCTCTCCCTTCGGGATCTCATATTTAAACTCTCCCAGATTTCTCAGATTGCACTAACTCCAGCTGGCAAAGGCCATACCGAGCTGCACAAGACAGTTATAGCTGTGGACAAGCTAAGTCAGTCCCATATTCCACGCTTGGGATTAAAACAAAAACCTGCTTCTATAACATAACTGAGTTTTTAAAGAAACCAAAACTTCTACTACTACACTTCTCCATTAATGCTTGTCCTCAGAAATGCTATCATTTTCCAAAGCTAGTAGAGAGCTACATAAACTCACATTGACGAGACAAATTAGAAAATTGCAACAAGGATGTTCACAGAACGTTTAAGCGAAGAAATACTAAAAATTGCTAACAGCTTTCTACCATAAAATACCTGCATTATCTGTGTAATAAACTATGTATAGTTCTCATTTCATGGAATATCCCTTCATAAAAATATAAGTTATGTAATTTTCTCAGTATTGATATAGATATGAATTGTATTTATTCAGCTCCAAGATGTACATTTTTCACTTTTCAACATTATAATAGTAATCTTGTTTCTGATTTTAAAAGCATTAATTTTTCTGAAAAGCTATTATCAACTCAGTGGTTTCCATTATAGTCAATGGCATCGTACAAGAAAATATTTATAGTGAGTTAGTGAAGCCTTGTAAATTACTATGGATGAGAATCACGAATCCCGTTAGCAGAACCTGTATTCATTTGTATCTGATTACAGTTGAAAGAATGCTACACTAAAAATATATTAACATTTGAATGCTACTTCATTAGAGAACACAATGAAAATGAACAGCGTTTCCTAAATCTTGCATGCCAGTTTTGAAATGCCAAATGTCAGGACCTCCAACCTGTTTACCCACCTTTGTGGTATCACCTCCTCCTCATGTTTTCATCTCTCACTTGGAGAGACTGGTCAGAAGTAAAAGAAGAGCTCACAACATGTATATTTGTGATTCTTTAGATCCAAGAACAAAGATTTGGGGTCGTTGTTGTTGTTTTGTTTGTTTGCTAGAACCTACTTTGTTTTATAGGCAAGCCAACATCACAGTCAGAACTAATAGGATTATACCTATTTTTAAAAAATAACATTTAAAAAAGCTATACTTGAGTTCTTTATATATTTTGGATATTAGACCTTTGTCAGATGTAGGGTTGGTGAAAATCTTTTCCCAGTCTGTAGGCTGTCGCTTTGTTCTCTTGACAGTGTCTCCTGCCTTACAGAAGCTTCTCAGCCTCATGAGGTCCCATTTATTAATTGTTGACCTCAAGGCCTGGGCTGTTGGTGTTCTGTTCAGGAAGTTGTCTCCTGTGCCAATGTGTTCCAGGCTCTTCGCCACTTTTTCTTCTATCTGACTTAGTGTCTCTGGTTTTATGTTGAGGTCTTTGATCAACTTGGATTTAAGTTTTGTGCAAGGTGACAAATATGGGTCCAGTTGCATTTTTTTACACATAGACATCTACACGTACTCTGGTGCCTCATATTTGATCAAATCCCCTGAATAGGGAGACCTGGTGGCACTCAGAGGAAGGATAGCAGCCTACCAAGAAGAGACTTGATACGCTATGAGCATATACAGGGGGAGGAAGTTCCCCTCAGTCACAGTCATAGGGGAGGGGAGTAAGGGGGAAAATGGGAGGGAGGGAGGAATGGGAGGATACCATTGAGATGTAATATGAATAAATTAATAAAATTTTTTAAAAAGCTATACTTAATTAATGTCTCAGATGAAAGGTTAGATAACACCAGAGTGGCTATTGCAAATCTGCACAAATCTAAAGCGATTGACTCAGGACTTCTAAGTCTTCCAGCAACACCTCATATTTTGTTTTATTCCATTTCTTCACCCCTCCTTTGCTTAATGACCTCATTATCTGCCTTGTGGATAGTCCAAGTTCCTCACTGATTTCCTTGATCAAAACTTTATTTATGCCAAGTTTATTTCAATATCTACATATGTCTTTGTCTCATAAAGTAATGCTGGCACTAACCTGTATACCAGTGAGGACCATCAAAATGCTAACTTATTAAATATACCTAAATGTGCTCAGGGTGTATTGATATTATTCTTAGTTTCCATACGGGAAACTAAAGATCATCTGATTATTATTACTATTGAGTGAAAAACAAACTCCAAAATTTGAAAAAAAAATAGTATTTTAATTCCAAACAAGGGACTGCTTTACTATGCCGCACAGCTTCTTTGCTATGTCACTGGCAAACAGATGTGGGGGGTGTAGAGCGGGAGATGAGTAAATCAGAACCAGGAGCGACAGACATTTCCTGTAGTAGCTGAGAAAAGACTTTGAAAAGGGGTAATTTGAGAAATGGTGCATGTACACTTAACACAATTACCTAGGAGCATAATTTAGTGAGTCACACAGAATGGGTGGCAGGAAGTACACACTGGTGGCGAATTTCATTGCACCAGCCCCATCATAGGAAATTGGCTACCGTCGAGATTGATGGGGGACACGGGAGCAGCAGTGAGCACATCTAACTCTACTAATAGGATGCTCTTTAAGTCGGGTTCTGGCAGGGTTGGGAATGCCTTTAATATATAAAAGTGAAGAAAACTGTGCTCGTGGATCATTTAAATGTTAAATGTATGATAGGCTGTTTCTCCATTTCTGAGAAAGCCAGCAGGTAGCCTGTCAGAGAGCTTAAAGAGTATGACAGCCGGGATTTGGACATGAAACTGGCAGGCAGAAGTGTGGTCTGAGAGAATATAGCTCTTAGATAAGAGCAGCCTTCTCAGAGATTAAAAGAACTGTAAAATAGCGAAGGCAAGTAAAGCTATCTGAAAAGATGAGTCTGAGAAGCATAAAATTTTGACGTTATTTCTGACAGGCCCATCATAGAATTGGACATGGAAAATAAAAATAAATGTATGAGGTAAATGAATGGTTTAATTATAAGGTTCTGGTTTTCCTTTTAGCCTAAGATGCATGGTCGGAACATTTATTGGATGTGTTAATCAGTATCTAAACAGTAATAAACAAAATAATTAGAAATAAAAGCTAACACAATTGAAGGAATACAATTGTCAGCACAGCCTTGGGCTGCAGCAGGGGCCCTAAGTCACAACCAAGACATCAGAAAAAAATTAAAAGTGTTCCCTGGTGTTGATCCCAACACCCTTCAATTCTTAAAGTAAACACTCCTTCTATAATCTAACATAGTCATCCACAAGAAGAAAACTAGCATATAGCACCAGATAATTCTATTCATCTGTAATATTAGGTTTGGAAATCTATCATTTTCATCTTACTAGGTTTGTACATCTAACTAGTTTTTAGTCTCACATTACTTACATTCAAATAGAAGATGAAGATTTTTTTAAAAGAAGGAAGAGTTATCTGTGATGGCTTTGCTATGACTTAGTGGGGCTCCACTGAATGCATTCTGTGAAAAAGACACTCGTTTTCATGTTTTAATATCTTTAAGTTCTCATCACTGGAGTTAAGACGCTGTCATTTCTTTATCAATGTCTTTGCCCATCAGATTTGTCACAGGGCTATTGTGTGTTGGGCACCAGGCAGCTGGAGCCAGCCAGCATCCCTCCCCTTGCAGGTGTGGTGGACAGGCACTCTCTGACTTGGATGCCCTGGTTTCCACATTATTCTCCAATTGTTCCCTGTCTTGTTCACCAGGAAGCCAGGCCCTTCCATAAACTGGTAGGCTTTTTGTTGTTGTTGTTGCTGCTGTTGTTGCTTCTTTAAACTAAAATGTAGTTATATTCTCCTCTTCCGATTCCTCCTTCCAACCCCTCCCATGCGTACACACCCCTTGTTCTTTCTAAAATTAATGGCTTTCCTTTCTTTGCTTTTGTTTGTAGTTTCCTTTAAATCTCTAAATTTGAGTGTATCACTAATAGCAATAATACTAATTGAGAACACTTATTAGCCAAAATAGTTTTTTGTTGAATTTTTACATAAACTGACACTTTTAACCTGTTCAAGAATTCTAAATATGCTCTAATTCCTTTTTACAAGAGGAAGATGAAGAAATCGAGAGACTGAAACCTTGAGAAACTAAACTTCTAAACAGTGTATTGGTCACTGTGAACTTAAAGCAACTTATGCAACTAGTCCTGGGTGATCATAAAATTATTGTAGGCAAGTAAGAGACACCAATTTCTAACTGCAATGAGACAGGGAGAACTGAAGGGGACAATGGTGGTTCTATAAGTAATTACTTTGTAAATATAAGTGGGAATGAGAGCATGTCTCACTTTAGTAAAGTATTAATTCCTTGTGGCAATTCTTCATCTTCAACATTTAACAACTGCGCTCTAGATAAATGCAAAAATATCCATCAGTGAAATTTAAGTAGGAAGTAGAGTGGCAGCCCAGTACCAGATTAAGGACCACTGATATGAGAAAGTGTCAGAGAACTGTTGTTACTTAGATATTTGGGGTCTTATTGTTACTATTTGTGATCTATAAATATATATTGCAACTTGCATATGTCTGCTTAGGTAGAGGCACTCTCTTATCACAGCCTGGTGCATAAAGAAAATGAGTTTCAGTTCACATACTCAGGAAAAGCTCACACACTAGTGAAACGGAGACGGGTTCACAAATAATTTAAATTTAAATATACAACTAAAACGGTAGAATGTACAGTGAGTGATCTAATAAACATGCTTGAAACAGAGAGGAAACAAGTCATCTTGAGTTAGTTATGTTTTGGGATAATCGAGTTTTTATTATTTACAGTTATTTGCTAAACAGTTCTAGTGGGTTAGTCTCCATTTACTCAGAAAACTGTCACCATGTGCTGACTTCAAATAGGCACCGAAAACATAGTAACAAGTGTCCTTCAATGGATAGAAAGTGTTGCATTTGGATTCAGATATATTTTCAATAGTATCCACTTGCTTGATGACTTTGACATAATAAAATTTAATTGACAAATATTCAAGAGACAAATAGAGTGTCATTGAGTAAGGACTGCGCATTTACCTTAGAAATTTTTGATAGTATGGGTTGAGATAAAGAAGGTTTAGGTTAATCACTTCATTATCCACATTTCTTCAGTGCTGACCAGAAGCTAAGGCAATTTATTTTAAGCTAAAATTTTCAATAAATTTATAAAGCTAATCTTCCATGTAAATGAATCAATTGACTACATTATAAGGTGATCAGTCCTCATCAAATGGCAATTGGACCAACTGAGACACTGAGAGCCACAACAAAGACTAAGCATGAAATGACAATGTGGCTTTTGTTTGAGCTGTCTTGAATTTTATTTTGCTTCTATGTGTTTTCAGGACCATTGACATGGAAATGCTTTTAGGAAAAAAATTTCAGTATGGAAATCTTGCCAACTGTATTTATAATAGTTTATAAAATTAATGCTTTTGAGCACTCCCAGAATTCCCAGGATGTTTCTTATATTTTTGCTTGTGAACCTAGCCTTTAATGGCTGACCCATCTCTTCAGCCCCCAGGATGCCTCTTAATCTTCTATAACATTAAGATATAAATTTTGTATTTAAAATACACTTATCCCTTAAGCTTTGGCAAAACAATAGGCCTTAGCTGCAAGCAGCAACTGTGGTTTGAAAGGCCCCAATAAAAGACAAGAATAGGTAAAATAATAGCCTAGGCTTTCAAGCATACTCAAACTAAGATTTTTACCTCCCAAAAGAATGATTACAAGGTCCTTCAGGCCTTCTACATGCTTTGTGTAATCAAACAGAAACCAACCAGAAATTTCACATTTCACTAGTTGAAGAATTTATTAGAATCATACAATGAAAAGGGCATACTAGAGTATTTTGAGATCGGCATGTGCTGAAGGAAGTTTACAAATGAACATTAGAAATTGTTTGACTGTGCATACAACTTACAAAATAAAAGAATTATTATTTCTCCAGTAGTTTAGCATCACACCAACATTGTGTATTCAAAATTGGAAGATGGTTTGGTTTGGTTTGGTTTGGCTGGGTTTGGGTTTTTGAGACAGGGTTTCTCTGTGTAGCTCTGTAGACCAGGCTGGCCGCAAACTCATAGAGCCTGCCTCCCAAGTGCAAAATTGCAAGTTTTTAGTGCAAACATTCATTCTGCTTCCAAAGTGGCAAGTGCTCTTAAGCACTCTCATTTATTTATTCTATGCCAATCATGATTTCATTTTTTTTTTTTACAGGTTTGAGCATCCTGCCTTATATGAAATAAAAATGTAACAAATTTCAAGAAACAAACATTTTATAATGATTGAAGGGACGTTAATACAGACTTTATCCCAAGAGAGTGGGAATATTCTGAGGACTTGATACAACTCTAAAAGAATGAGCTGGGCATTTGATATCATTAAACAGGTAATGCTAGAAGCCTGGAAAATACTTTTTACATAGGAAATAAAATATTATGACATTGGTAATTACCACAGGAAATTCAAATTGAAATTGTTTTTCCAAAATGTCACTAATAATTTTACTGAACTGCCAAAAACCATCCTGCCACAAGGTTCTCAGTTACACTACTAATGCTGAAACAAAAGAGAACAGCCTAAATCATACAATTCTGAAAAGTTAAAGGATTGTCCATATAACTGTTAACTCTGAAGACATTGCTATAAGGCTCAAATATTTTTTATCGGTTCTCAACTCTTTTTTTGCTTTTTTAATTAATTTATTCATATTACATCTCAATGGCTATCCTATCCCTTGTATCCTCCCATTTCTCCCTCCCTCCTGCTTTCACCCTATTCCCCTCCCCTATGTCTGTGACTGAGGGGGAACTGCTCCTCCTCTATATGATCATAGCATATCATGTCTCTTCTTGATAGCCTGTTGTCCTTCCTCTAAGTGCCACCAGGCCTCTCCATTAAGAGGACATGGTCAAATATGGACACCAGGCCAAGGGGCATGTCCCATGAATGTTCTCAACTCTTCTCTCTTTTTTCATTAGTTTATTTGATCTTTTGGTAGGAGTGTTTTACCTGTATGTAAGTGCAACACGTATGCAGTGCCCTTGGAGACCAGAAGAGGCCATTAGATTTCCTAAAACTGGAGTTACAACTGTGGTTGTGAACCTCACTGTGGGTGCTGGGAATCAAGTCTAGGTGCTCTGCAAGAAGAGCATGCTCTTTAACTGCTGAGCCTTTTGTTACAGGCTAGCTGTACATTCTACCCTTGAAGCGAAATGAAATACAATGTATGTGGGTTTGCTCAGCCTTACGCATGTGTTTTATCAAAGCCAATGCTTGCACAAGCATCGATTGTGCCACGTCACACCATCAATCAGGAGAAATATTGAAATCTCTCTCTCTCTCTCTCTTTCTCTCTCTCTCTCTCTCTCTCTCACACACACACACACACACACACACACACACACACACACACACTACTTTGCTTTGCTTTGCTAGCAAGCTCATTTTAATATATTTTATTAATTTATTCATATTACATCTCAGTTGTTATCCCATCCTGAAGCAAGTTCGTTTTTTAATTGAAAACAGAGCAAAATTTTTAACAATCAGTTCATTTTGACATGAGTCTGGTTTCATGTTTGCCATCCAGAACTTTCCATTCTGTGTCGTTACATCTAAACTATGTAACTGAGTAACGAGCATAGTGCATACTCTTAGGCCAACATTACTTGGAAGCAAGAAGTCGGGAGTTCGAGGCTACCCTCAGACCACAGAGAGTTCTAGATCAACCTCTTATTTCAATCTGTGCATCAGCATGTGCATGGGCATGTGACATAGCAACACATGCTCAAACTATGACTTCCGTCATCTAAATCTTCCCTTCACTCCAGCAGAAGACTAGAAGATGACTTCATTTCCAACATGCCAGTCTGCCTCAATGATTTTTTTTTGTCTCTTTATCATATTCAAGTGAATAAATAACAATTAGCATCTACATCACTTCCCTACTGATAGACACTTAAATTATTCCCATCCAAAGCTTTATACACTAGGTAATAATTTTTAAATGCATGCAATGCATTGGCTTTCTATGAATGTCATTCACGACATATGCCAGCATGTTGTGGATTAAATTCCTACAAACTGGGATTTTAAATGAAAGAATATTTACATTTTAAATTTTGATATATTTTTTCAAATTGGCCTCACAGACACGGAATCAATTTATATTCACTCAACAATACATGGAGGTAGACATATTTCTGTATTATGAATACATAACTGCATGGTATACTGTTCATAAGAAAAAGAGTAAGTTGGAAAGGAGTACACTATAAATTTTAATTTCCCGTCTTTCTTTCTTTCTTTCCTTTCTTCCTTTCTTTACTTTTTAAAGGTACTCAAAAGTGGTGCTTTTCATGTGTTTAAGAACCATAATCATTATTTCCTCTGAACCAGTTATTCATGCTCTTTAACTACCAGACCTCTGGGCTGTCATCTAGGGCAGGTCTGTAGGCGAGAATCTGCCTCTGGAATAGCTTCCTTGAGAATTATTCTCTATGATTATGATATTTTAAATTTTACGTATAATTTTTATGAGAGTTATCTTAGGCAACTGTTTGTCTTTCAACCATCTTTTACATCTTATTACTGGCCTAGACTCAGATTCTGTGTGAGCTAGTTTATACTTCTATAATTTTCATGGTTCTGTGTTTTATTAGTTAGGAAAGCCTCCTCCATTACAATCATAAACATTTAGTTTCTTATGCTTCCTTCTATAGCTTTCATGATATATATATTTAATGGTTGATCTAACTAAAATTTCTTGATACATGGGGAAATCTTTTTTTCTGCAAGACTACTGAGTTACTGCTTATTAAATAAGATGTTTTCTCTACTATTAAATGCATTTCATCTCTAACTTAGACTAAATTTTTATAAGATTTGGATCTTGAGATAGAGAAATGGTCAGTTTTAAAGATTAGGCTCACAGACAAAATATAAGATTTGAAACCATTTGTGAAATCTCATTCCTTTTCTGCTGATGTATCCGTTTGTAAAACAGTAATCTTCTATCACAATTATAGAGGCTTCAAACTTGCTCCCATGTAACCCCAGTTTTTTCTTGAATATCATTACTTCTTAGTTTTTCTTTTTTTTTTTATTTATTTATTTATTTTTTTTTAATACTTTTTCTTTTTTTTTTTTTTATTAATTAATTCTTGTTACATCTCAATGTTTATCCCATCCCTTGTATCCTCCCATTCCTCCCCCCCCCCATTTTCCCATTATTCCCCTCCCCTATGACTGTTCCTGAGGGGGATTACGTCCCCCTATATATTCTCATAGGGTATCAAGTCTCTTCTTGGCTACTTGCTGTCCTTCCTCTGAGTGCCACCAGGTCTCCCCCTCCAGGGGACATGGTCAAATGGGAGGCACCAGAGTACGTGAGAAAGTCGTATCACACTCTCCACTCAACTGTGGAGAATATTCTGACCATTGGCTAGATCTGGGAAGGGGTTTAAAGTTTACCTCCTGTATTGTCCTTGGCTGGTGCCTTAGTTTGAGCGGGACCCCTGGGCCCAAATCTGCCTATCATATTGTTCTACTTGTAGATTTCTAGTTTTTCAACATAATCTTTCACAATCATCTTGCCTAGGCTTTAAGTTAAGACTCATTGACATTAAAAAAAAAAAAAAAAAGACTCATTGATGTTTACAGAGAACAGTGTTTTACCTATATCTTAATTAAGGACAGCAAAGATATTTTTATGATACTGGACATTACTATTCTCAAAAGAAGATTAAGCATTCCAAGTTCGAAATAATCCTTGAAACAGTAGGTGATATTTACATTTTTCTTATAAATATACCTCATTAAATTTATTACTAGAATTTCATTGAATTTTGTTGTTACAGATATAAATGGGGATCTTAACTAAGTATTTTTCCAAGTAGATTTGTATTTCTCTAGAAGCATAACTTTAGTACACTAATTTTATATTCTAATACCTTATTAAATTATTTTTACTGCCATTTGCTTAATTACCTTGGATTGTCTTGCAGATAAACTCAAACATCTGTAGATAATTGGATTTTTTTTCCTTTTATTGAAAATAGATTTTTTTTCACGTAATATATCCTGATTATAGTTTGTCATCCATCTACTTCTCCCACTTCCTCTCCTCTTCCACTCTTATCTAGATTTACCTCCTTTCAATCTCTCATTAGAAAACAAGCAGGCTTCTAAGGGATAGTCATAAGATACAATAAAGTAAAATAAGATAAAACAAAAAATAACACATTAGAATAGGACAAAATAAAGATAACAAAAACCACCCAAAGAAGGCATAAGAAATGGATACAGAGGCCCATTCACTACACACTCAGGACTCCCATAAAAATACTAAATTTAAGACCATCATGCATATGCAAAGGACCTGCAGGGTGTCACTGAATTCACTCTTTCTTGGCCATTTGTCACCTACCCTTAAAAGCAGTCATTTATTTCCCAATGAGACTCCCTCAAAGAAAACTAAGTTTTCATTTACAAGTGGTTATCATCTGGAGATAGCTCCTGGATTAGGGATGGGGTGAGTGTGCACTTCCCCTCTTAGCTGTAGATTCCCACCTGGTGCTGGCTTGTGCATGCCCTGTGCATGCTGCTATAGGTTCTGTGAGTACATATGTGTCTGCATCCCGTAGAATTAGAGGGCTTTGTTTCCTTGGTGTCCCCCATTTCATTGGATCTTTCTGCCTTCTCTTCCACAATGTTCCCTGAGACCCTGAAGAATTAGATAGAAACATTTTCTTTCAGGCCTGAACGTCCCAAGCTCTCTCGCTCTCTGTATAATGTCTGGCTGTGGTTCTCTGTATTTGGTCCCATCTGCAGCAGGAGGAAGCTTCTCTGGTGCTGGCTGAGCAAGGCCCTGATCTATAAGTATATCAGAATGTCATTAGGGGGTATTCATTCGTACATTTAAAAAAAATAGAAGTATACTCTCTCTAGTTCTGCCTTTCTCACCTCTGTATTTGCACGGCTTAACACATGAGGGGAAATGTGTGCTTGCTGTCTTTGCCTCGTTCCTACAGTTAGTAGGACTTTTCTAATATTTCCTCTGAAAATTATAATGCTGGATTTCAGTTTGAGAAAATACATTTCTACCTTCAAAGTTGTTTTATGTCAAAACTGATTATTGACCTGAGTGTCATGATGCATTGCTTATAATCCCAGGGAGTTAGAGGAGAGGCTAGGCTACATAGCAAAACCATGTCTCAAACACCAACACACACACACACACACACACACACACACACACACACACACACACATGCATCAAAAGCAAAAAAGACAAGCAACCACAAACTTATAAAAATGTTCAGTATCTTTCTCTCACCTGAGATGATGTGAGCGTTTTTTAAAAGTTTAAACTGGGGCTGATAACACAGACCTACTTATAACGCTAGGTCATCAGGAGGCTGCAGGAGGAGCATCAGAGGGTTGAGGCAAGTCTGTGCTGCAAAGTGAGTTCAAGCTCAGACTGTCCAACCTAGTGAGAGTTTGTCTGAAAACAAAAAAAGAAAACACACCTGTGGACTCAGCTCAGTGAAAGAGCAGCGGCTAGTACACATAAGGGGATGGATTCAATCCTTAGGATGATAAAATAAACAAATCAAGAATAAAATGTATTAGCATGGAGACTAATGAACAGATTTCCAAATACTGAGTCATAAAGATATCTCTGGAATAGATTATGTTTGGACAAGGGGAATTGTTTTAACATGCAGTTTCATTTTCTTCCCTAACCCTACAGCTGAAGAACAGCTTCCCAAAAAATGCCACTTTCCTTGTGATTTCTTGTGTGTGTGTGTGTGTGTGTGTGTGTGTGTGTGTGTGTGTGTGCGCGCGCGCGCACTCATGTGCATGCACATGCTCACGCGTGTGCACGCACGTGCTCATGTGTGTGTGAAATAGTGCGCTGATATATATCGGCAGATGTTTTTATAGGAAAATGATTTCTCACTTCAAAACTCAGTCCATTATTTCTAACAAAAATGATCTGCAACTAATCCTGAAGTTATCTTCTACACAAAACTGGTACAAAATATGAAATGTCAACAAGAGAATCTGCATGATAACAAAATGATAAGAAACATGCCTTTTAAAGTGCTGTCAGTCTTTTATTGTGCCCTTTCCTATTTTTTTTTTTTTTTTTTTTTTCTTGAGCAGTCCCCTCCAGGGCTTAGATTGACTCCAGCCAAAGGCCTGAGTATGCTGAGAAGAAGGAAGATGAAAAGATCTGCAGGTAGCTCAGCATAGAGAATAGAACCTATGGGCGGGGGCGGGGGCGGGGAGTTCTTAAATATGTAAATTGACATGACTGATTCCAAGTGTTCATGGTCAAAAGGATAAGTTACAAATACCAATACCAAAAGGGAAGAATGGAAAATGAGCACTGTTTCTTGGGTTGTAATTGTCAGTACCAATGCAAGCTGGCAAGTTTCAGTGTGCATGAATAAATATCAAGCTAAACATGCGTATATAATTCATCTGTGCGTGGCTAGTGGTAGCTCAGTGCTGAAGCACACTTGCTGATCTTGCAGATGATGTGGCTCCCTTTCTCAGCACCCATGTGGCTACTCACTGCTGTCTACAACTACAACTCCAAGGGATCTGGTGATTTCTCTGGCTTCCTCAGGCAAACATGTGGTACACAAGCATGCATGTAGGCAAACATTCATACACATAAAATAAAAATAAATACTACCTTTAGAGAACTTATTATTAATCGTGAGGAAAAACATGAGGTTCAATGGATATGGAGGTGGGGATCAAAGAAGACTCAGGGATTGGCTAAATATATGACCAAAAAAATTTTTTTAATAAAAAGCAATTAATTAAAAAAAGAAAAGAAAAAACGTGTATATGTTTTTAATCTAAACAATCCAAATCAGAAAACTGAAACAACTTTAAATATTGGATTCTAATTACCATTAAAAAAAAAAAAAAAGGCATCCTTGTGGAAACCTGCTGATCCCAGGACTAGGTAAAGAGTGTGGATGAAGGCGTGTGTATCTGGTACCACAGAATAAGACAGACATCTAAACTGATGTAAGCCCAGCACACCGAGCCTGAAGAGTTCTTACTTGTTGAAAGGGAAATAATTTGACGTACTTTAAGCAACTGAATAAAAAGTTATTTTGTCAATTATAGTTATTCTATAATGATAATCCAGAAAGCTATATTGACATAAATTACAGATGAAAGCTTGGTGAGGATAAGATGTATACATAGTTTCAAAATGCAACCCACAACAAAATTTAAAGTAATGCTTGTAACTTATGGTGGGAAAATTATTCCATATACCAATTTGATCAGATAACCAAATATAAAATTATAAAAATTTTAAGTTAGGAGCAGCCTAAAAGTATGTGAAAAGAATAGTAAAGTACCACCCTTCATCATTCTTACCCCGAATGTACAGCTGTACTGTGGTGAGTTAGCATGTGATGAACACATAGTGAAGACCATGCCCCAAAACAAAAGGGGTGCAGTCTTCAAAAGTATCTGCTGTGAAATCTAAGATTGAGACGGCCTGTTGGCTTACTATAAAGAAAAATAACATCTAAATAAATTATTTGGGTTTTATTCAGAGAAGTTTTATAGAATGAATCACAAGGTTGAGTTGAATCTGATAATCAATAGTATCTTTATGTCTTTGATTGTAGGAGATAAGTATTAAGGTATTTATGGATAACAAAGAATAATATCTGCTAATACTTTAGTTTTAAAAAGATGTTTTTTACTGTACGTGAACTTCTAAGATTGAAAATGTTTCCAGTTCACTGGGCACAGTGACATACATCTATAGTCCCAGCAGTCAGAGATGCAGAGGCAAGCAGATCACTGTGAGCTCCAGTGACTGTCGACAAAGGTAGTTCATGACAGCAAAAGCTACATAGAGAAATACTATCTCAAAAAACCAAAAAGGAAAACAATGAAAGAGAAAAGAAAAGAAGGAAGGAAGGAAAGAAGGAAGGAATGAAGGACAGAAGGCAGGAAGAAAGAAGAAAGAAAGAAAGAAAGAAAGAAAGAAAGAAAGAAAGAAAAAGAAAGAAAGAAAGTTAGTTTCAGATTCAAAACTAACATAAGATGTGGTGTTTAGAAGACATAACTGTCTGACCTCTACAGAAATTGAGTAGACATTTTTTTCTTATCCTTCTTGGAAGTACAATGATAAACTCTAGTCATTATATAAAGCAAAATAAGATTCTAGAAAATGAAAAAAAAAAAGATGAATAGCCCAGGGTTGTAGGACCTGAGAAAGGTCATGATGAGGGGTAACCTCATCTTTTCAATATATATGTCTCAGACGTGAGTGAAAGAGAAGGACAAAAGAAACACAGGAGCATGGAAATAACATTTTTCAATCTCCAGCAAAAGCCTAGTCAAGCCAAATGACTAACGAAGAGGCAACTAGGAATTATAAATATGCAACAATAGTCTTGTTACTCCAAACAATGCAGCTCACTCCTCCCCACACTACATCCACTAGCAATGACAGTGCTGACTTTCATTTCTACTAACCACTAACAACACATCCATTGGCACATAGCAAGCCACACGTCTTCCTTACCCAACCAGAAATGATGAAGAAAAGCCTGAGGTATAATAGAGGGTCTATTGAAGGGGCAGAATTTCTACCATCACCCAGAAGTAAATAGGCCATCTATACCACCGAATCAGTGGCCATCACGTGGAAAGCAAGGACAACCCAGTGGTGACCAGGCGTCCATCTCTAGACTACCAAAGCCTAATTGGAAGACCTGAATTTCTACTAACATTTGATGATAATCAGGCAACCTCCGCCTGACTTCCTCAGATAACTGCAGACCCCTTAATCAGCAAACCAGCAATTCAAGAAAAGTGGCTGCAACCATAGCCACTGGAACCCAGAGAGACAGTTGGAAGCTAGAAACTTGAAACTTTCACTGGAGCCGTTCTTTCTAGGAGTGTCTCAAAGTGGTGAAGGGCTGGGAGAGATTTCTCAGCAGTTTGCAACACTAAGAGATCTTAGAAAGGACCTTAGTTTTATCCTCAGGACCCCATGTTAGATGGCTCACCTTTATCTACCTGTAGCTCTAACTCCAGAGGAATCAATGCCCTCTTCTGGCCTCCATGGGCACACACACACACACACACACACACACACACACACACACACACACACCACTTAAAAATAAAATAAATATTAAAATAAATTTAATAGTCAAAACCTAAACAATCTAAAGAAAATGGGCATAGAACATGAAGATATATTTTATTGAAGAAGATACAAAGTTAAAAGTTATGCCCACGCAAACATAGAAAGTGTGATTACCTTAGTTTGCGTGGGACCCCTGGGCCCAAATCTGCCTATCATAATGTTCTACTTGTAGGTTTCTAGGACCCTCTGGATCCTTTTACTTTGCTATTCTCCCATGCTTCTCTCATTTAGAGTCCCAATAGGATGTCCTCCCCTCTGTCTCAGTTTCCTGGTAAGTGAAGGCTTTTGTGGGATATGCCCCTTGGCAATACAGGCGGTAAACTTTAAACCCCTAACCAGATCTAGCCAATGGTCAGAACATTCTCCACAGTTGAGTGGAGAGTGGGATATGACTTTCTCACGTACTCTGGTGCATCACATTTGACCATGTCCTCTGGAGGGGGAGACCTGGTGGCACTCAGAGGAAGGACAGCAGGTTACCAAGAAGAGACTTGATACCCTATGAGCATATACAGGGGGAGGTAATCCCCTTCAAAAACAGTCATAGGGGAGGGGAATAAGGGGAAAATGGGGGGGGGGAGAATGGGAGGATACAAGGGATGGAATAAACATTGAGATGTAACAAGAATAAATTAATAAAAAAAAAAAAAAGAAAGTGTGATTACCCATTATAGAAATGCTATTCAGACCTCAATATAATCTTACTACAGAGCAGATTGCAATTTTTAATAGCATCTATAGGACCTAGGTATAGAAATATCATCATTCATTCAAGTTTTTCAAATTATGTATGGCTTTGCTCCTTTGATTTTATTTCTCTGGTTGACAAACATTTACTAGTACATACAATTTCATAGTCTCTTTTCCAAAATAGCAATTTTTCTTGTTATTCATAATCTGTTTCCTCTTTAATTTTATTCAAACTAACCCTCCGTATCTGTTATCATGTTTTTATGACACTTTCAATATGATTTTCATTTTAATGATCAATTTACTTTTTTCCTCAAAATGTTGTATGTACTCTCAGCCCAGGCTTGGTCTATTATATTTTCCTATATCTTTCAAATCCTGTATTTCAATACTAAATCTTTGATTGCTTCCTTAAGTTTTTCTTTTTCATTCACACTGACCTTTTAACAAAATATTCTTATTTGTGGCAGTACATTATATGTTTAGAATTCCTTTATACTATTTATTATTCCTAGTTCTTATTTTATTATTCAGATCTATAATTCCTAGTTTTATGCTCCCTTTTCTTAGAATATTTCTAATATACTTTAGACTGAGCACATCTTATATTATTAATCATCTCAGAATTAGTTAAGATCATTTTGATGAAATATTTACACAGAAGTTCATTATAGTTATGGACCAGGCAAGGCTACAGCAATTCCCGTGTCTTACCATTGTATGTGTAAATCATTTGGCTTTGATTTACCTCTGCTTTACATATACCCAGAGGATATTCCAAATTTAGAATGTCACTTCACTGTCCAACTCAGTCAAATCCAGTCCCCTGTGAATATGATATGCCTCTATGTTTTATTAGTTGCCTCCATTTTTGATGGTGTTAATAAGGATAATAAATGTCCTGTTTCATAGTAATGAACAAGTTTCCAATATGTCAAATCACTTTATTATTGAGTTAGTACAAAATACAAACCTTGCTTTGGGAAAAGTGGATCTCATGGCTGTGAGGGGGCTAGAAATGATGAAGCAAAAGCTGATTTATTGTTTGCCCAAAGTCCTTCATTAGAATGTATACAGGAAGGAGGATAGCAATCCCAAAGCTCATGGAAGAGATTTGACCATAACTATGGCTGCAGTGTCCCTAAGATGTCAACATACAGGCAGACAATGAAAAACTAATTGTAGCTACAATGCTCACATCCATTTCTGAGGAAAAAGAGGGAGGTTGCAACAAGGAGAAACCCCATCTCCAACCAGATATCCAGATCACTATGAGAACAACAGAGATTGAAGGGCTGACAGGTTGCCCTGGGTGAGTAAAGAATACCTCTATAATACCTCCATTGGGCTTTTGTTTGTTTTTCATACAATATATTCTAAGCAATACGGTAGTTTGAATAAAAATGACCCCTAAAGGCCATTTGTACTTGATTGCTTAGTCATCAGGAAGTAGAAATATTTTAAAGGATTACAAGATGTAGATTTGTTGAAGGAAGTGTATCACTGGGGTTGGGACTTGATTTCAGGTTTAAGAGCTCCCTCTCTCTCTCTCTCTCTCTCTCTCTCTCTCTCTCTCTCTCTCTCTCTCAATGTCTCTCAGGTATGGATCAGGATATAGCTCTCAGCTACTGCACCAGAGCCTATCTGAATGCTACCACATTTCCCACCATAATGATAACAGGCTAAAGTACAGAAACTGTAAGCAAGTTCTCAACTATATGTTTTCCTTTGTTAGAGGTTTTTTTTTTTTTTTTTTTTTTTTTTTTTTTTTTTTTTTTTTTTTGGTCATGGTTTCTTTTCACAGCAATAGAACACTGGCTAAGAAAATTTTATTTCCCCTTTCCCAACTCCTTCCAGATTCTTCCCACCTCCCTGTCCACCCAGCTTCAATTTCATCTTCTCTCTCTCTCTCTCTCTCTCTCTCTCTCTCTCTCTCTCTCTCTCTCTCTCTCTCTCCTCCCTCTCAAAAAAAAAGAAAAGAAAAGAAAAAGAAAAAGAAAAAGAAAAAGAAAAAGAAAAACAAGCAGAATCAATATGACAAAAGTACCAAGACAAAACAAAAAAATGTTCACACAAAAACATAGATTCATTTGCTGGACAGCTACTCCTGGGTATGAAGCCTTCCCTGGTGTGTGGTGAATATATCCAGTGTCATTTTATTGGACAAAACTGATATTCTCTTTCCCTGAAGGTATGAAATGAAAATAGCTTCTTGATTAACGTGAGAATTTGTTTTCATTTCCCGTTCTCAGTGCTGGGTCTTTGTCTAATTTAAATTTGTGTAGGTCTTGTATATGCTACAGTTGTAATGTCATATGACCCTTGGAAGACATTGTTTTCTTGGAGTCATTTACCACCTTTGGCTCTTACAATTCCTTGCCTCCTGCACTGCATAGATCCCCTAACATGGACGGTAGGGATTTGATAAAGTTAGCCCATTTATGGCTGAGTCTTCTAAAATCTCTCACTTCCTTAACATTGTCCAGTTGAGAATCTCTGTGTTAACTGTCATGTACTACAAGAAGTGGCTTCTCTGATGACAGTAACCAAATTCACTAATCTGTGGGTATAGCAGTTTGTCATTGTGAGTCATGTATAATTATGTTCATTTAGGGGAATACTAATAGTAGGTTTCCCCTTAGGCTCAACCCATCAGGTCTCCATTATGGATCTGTCCTCAATCACTTTCTTCAGTATCTCTGCCTTTAAAGAATCCATTTGTAATCTGTGCTCTGGGAAGCCAGAAGCAGACAGATCCCTGGAGCTCATTCTTCTGCCAGGCTAGTTAACTTGTCAAATTCCAGGCCAGTGACAGATCTTATCGGAAAAGAAAAAAAAAAAAAGAGAGCAGTTTACAAGAAACAACACTCAAGGTATGAACATACACATATACAGATCTATTGCAACACACATGAAGACACAGAATAAATGAGATGATGCATGGACTGATATAGTCACAAAACTAAATACTATGTTGACAATTCAGGTATGAATACCACATGCATAAAAAAATCTACTGAAGTTCCCAAATCTGAGCCAAGGTTTAGTAAATCTACTAGAACGTGTTTAGAAAAGTTTGGGATGTGGAGCTGTCTCCTGTCCTCTGCAACATTTCTTTCAGATGTCCTCTGCTTTCTGCAATATTGGCAGGCTTTCTCCTTCTCTGATGATGTTGGGGTTTTCTTCCAACCACAATGAACATAAGATGTAAAAGTATCCTTTACTTGCCAGATGCAATTGTCATCTCAGAGGTTTACTGCTGCTGAATATTCTCATCCTTGGTAGCTCTTTCGGAATTCTGGCCAACTGGTCCTACTCAGCACTTCTGGCCTAAACTCCTCTCCAAGCTGACTGATTCAAACTGGCTTCTCTCAGCTTCTCACTGAATTGCTCTGCTTGTTCTCCAACCAACTCTAGTAATCTGTTCTAGTCTTCTGTCTCCCCATTCTCTGGCTCATTCTGTCTTCACTTGTGTCTAACTTGTTCTTTCTGCAACTTGTCTCTGCAAAACTGTCCTAGTAATAACTGCCTCTGAAAACTATGAACTGAATGCCATAAACTCAACTTCACTGCACTCCCTCTCAACTGACTCCCAACTCTCTGACTAGACCCAACTCTCTCTCTCTCTCTCTCTCTCTCTCTCTCTCTCTCTCTCTCTCTCTCTCTCTCTCTCTCTCTCTGCACTATTCTTATATAGCCTTGGTTGTTCTCAATATTAACACCTTTTCATCTATTACAATTTTCTATAATTTCAGCTTCTACTTGCCACCATGTCTGCCATTGTAATTGAGAACCAGTTTTCAGTACAGCTACTGCTAAATCTTCCAGTCTTGGGAGATAATCTCATTTTGGGCTAGTCAGATACGTAACATCTATCTCACATAGGGTGAGTGCATTTCGTAAGTTATTATTGCTCCTTTAAGTTGTTTAAGATCTTGTATTTTAACAAGATCCCTGACTACTTGTTCACTTTTAAATTTTTCACTATTTTCTGGCATTTGTTCCCAGGTAACTGGTAAAGCTAGTAAGGGGTGGTCATCTTTCCTCAGTTTCACTAAGAGGTAGTACCCTAGGGTCAATGGGGCATCCACCTTGGTCCTTAGCACTTACTGGTCCTTTGTCTCCTGTCTATCAAGCCTTTGTATTATAGAGCTAATTTTTCTTGTTGTATGGCTACTTTTACAATCTTTTTTGAGAGGAAATGTGTAAAGATTGCAATTAAAAGTACAGAGGGATTTACTCCAGTGGTCACAATTGCAATAAGTACTGCTATGGCTTTTTCAAGTAATGTTTCTATAAACCAAAATCCTACCTTTAGTCTTAAGGCCTCTGAAATAGTTTCCCATTTCTTAATGCAGGAAAAGTTTGTCTACATAATCAAAATTGTCTTTTTGGATATCTTACTGTGAGTTGCTGTATTGGAAGCTCCTGCATTGTTCCTTGCTCTGGGCTCAAGGCTCCCATGGCTCTGGAGTCTTCAGAGTCTCTCTGGATAACCATCTGAACTTGAAAAACTGATGTTTCCTCTGGAGATGACCCCAAGCAAATGTCCTCTCTTAGACTTTCTATCAGATGTCCGCTGTTTTCTAAAACATATTCCAGCAAGTAGGATTAAAGGTGTGTGGCATGTCTGCAACTGGATCACACAGACCTAGAAACTCTTGGGACGTGATCAGAGTAGTGATGTTGCTGGATTAAGATTCCTCTACAGGGCTCCTGAAGACATACAAAAGAGAAGAGAAAACCAGACAAGACAAGGCAAGGGGGAAAGGAAGCCACAATGAGCATCCAGATTTGGTCTAATCGACATAAAATTACATGAAAAACATTTCTAGGCATCTAGGAGAGAAATATCAGGGTATTTATAAGACTTGAAACCAGATTTTCAGCAAATTTTGATGGTCAGGCTCTACAATAGCAGATAAGACAGTGATATATTTAAGATACTTAAAGACAGCAAACATGTAACAAGAATTTAGATAGCATTTTAAATTGGTAGTATGGGGCAGGCAAACCTTTGAGAAGGTGAAGAACAGTTGATGGGTATAAACTTTTTACTTAATTGCAGAATTAAGGCGACATGATGCTTGCAAGAGAAACAGCATGTAGCAGCAGAGTGTTCTGATAATGTAGGTAAAATGTAACAATCAAAAAAGAAAAGATAAAAGGAAGGAAATATGAAAGTGGGATAGCCTTATTGATCGCCTTGTAGCTTTTATCTAGGATGAAAGAATATTACTTCAGATCCGATGCTGGGTAAAAAGCGAATGGGAAGACGTGCTCAGTAGTTCACTCCAATATTGCTAATAGATGGGAACTAAAAGAAGATAACGACTTGGGGATAAAGGAACTTCCAGTGCTCTAAAAATGTTTTAGTATAAAGCAAATATTAGTATCAAATGTAACCTTCAGGGTCACACAGAAAAAAAAATTACTCATGAAGGAAAAACAGAATAACAGAAATGGGAGGTATCACCTTCTGCAGGATTGTGACAAAGCAGCAGTGGGGTGAGAGAGGAGAGCTGGCTGTCTTCTTTTGAGGGGGGCAAATTTGTTCTTTTATTAACAACTCCATCCTCACAGGACTGACTCAAGATCCCTTATGGGGACATTCTACCCTGCAGTCTAATGCTCTTCCACTACATCAGAACTCTGATAGTCCAAGCTGTTAACATTGCCCTGGTACCAACACATGCATCTTTAGGCAACATATTATATCCATATCCACAGCATGGAATCACACTGTACCCATTCCTTTGTGTTTGGCATCTTTCACTTAGCATTATGCTTGAGATTTACCCATGCTGTAGTCAGTTCCTCTTATTGAATAATGCCCCAATGTATGGATATATTACAGTTGATTCTGAGTTATTATGAGAGAAAATATTCTGAATACTGTCTACATATACTGAAATCTGCCTATATCTTGATGTGGAGATTGGTTTCCTTTCCCTAGTGATATACATACAGGATTTGGCTTTTATAGAAATTGCCTAATTTTGTTCAAGCTGCCAGATGGCTGTCTTCTTTAAATACGTCTTTCAAAGGTCGAAGTTGAACTAATTCTAATGCTATCTCCAAACAAGATTAACAGTATTGAAATTATCAGTTAATAAAGAGGAACTGGACTAAGTGAACCTAAATATAAACTCAGTTGGATAACTAATTCAAGAAATTGTAAGACAAAGAAAGTCACATATACCTCAAAAAGAAATTAAAAAAAAAATAACAGTTATAGTCAGAATCTAAAACTATTTCTGCAGGTCACAATTCATAGCAGCACTGAAACTGAGGACTGCTTCACCCCTCAACATAATAAAAACTGAGACTCCTACCATGGCATAAAAAGAGAAACGGATAGAAGCTATAAAAAGCAAGGAAATACCAAGGCTGAGGAGGTGGCTCCGTCGGTAAAGTGCTTGTCACACAAGCGTGAGGACCTGTGTTGAATTCCCACCACCTGTGTAAAAAGGCAGGTTAGCCATGCACACCTGCAACCCCAGCACAGGAGACGCAAAATTAAGAGGATCCCTAACCCCAGCACTCACTGGCCTGCTCAACAGGAGAAGCAAAATTAAGAGGATCCCTAACCCCAGCACTCACTGGCCTGCTCAACAAGCTCCCGACTATAGGACATTGTGTCTTAGGAAATAATGGGCATGCTTTTAAACAAAAACAAAAAGAAAACAAAAAACCTACTAACCCCCATTCACATGCACTCATATGAGTGTGCATCCATATGGACACACATCCACACGTGTGCTTACACAATCACACACCCATATGTGTATGTGCGCGCACACACACACACACACGCACGCGCACGCACATGTGCAAACACAAGTAAAGGCTCCTGTTTCCTCATTTTGCAGCTCATGCAAATAACTTAGTAAGTTTATGATGTAATTTGTCTCCTAAATATGGCCCGAGTTTCCTCACTGAAAGTCTTAGAAACAATAGGCTGAGCACTATCAGCGAGCATCTTGTTGCACAGACCGCAGTCTCTCTATGGTACACACTATGTCACATTGAAAGAAATGACTGCTTCAGATCTGTGTGCACCTACAATATTTTTGTGTACAAAAGAAAACTATCAAAGATTATTCAGTGGAAATCAGAGGAATTTGAAGTTTCCACTATCAAAAATGGAGAATTTTACCAAGAACTGACTCCAAACTTCCATGGATAAAAATGTGTCAAATAGTATTCCATAGTGTATATGTACCACAGTTTCTTTATCCACTCTTCTACTGAGGGACACTTAGGCTGTTTCCATGTTCTGGCTATTATGAATAAGGCTGCTATGAACATGGTTGAGCAAAATTTTCTTGTTGTGTGCTGGAGCATCTTCTGGGTATATTCCAAGGAGTGGAATAGCTGGGTCTTGAGGAAGCCCTATTCCCAGTTTTCTGAGATAGCACCAGATAGATTTCCAAAGTGGCTGTACTAGTTTGCATTCCCACCAGCAATGAAGGAGTGTTCCTCTCTCCCCAATCCTCGCCAGCATGTGGTGTCGCTTGAGTTTTTGATCTTAGCCATTCTGATGGGTGTAAGATGGAATCTCAGAGTTGTTT
Source organism: Acomys russatus (assembly GCF_903995435.1). Taxonomy (NCBI): domain Eukaryota; kingdom Metazoa; phylum Chordata; class Mammalia; order Rodentia; family Muridae; genus Acomys; species Acomys russatus. The sequence goes on along the minus strand of NC_067144.1, from coordinate 23,264,374 downwards.
TGATTTGTATACTCAGCTATTAAAAACAAGGAATTCCCGAAATTTGTGGATAAATGGATTGAGCTAGAAATGATCATAATGAGTGAGTTAACCCAGAAGCAGAAAGAATCAAATGGTATATACTCACTTATATCTGCATACTAGCCCAAGGGGCATGTCCCACAAAAGCCTTCACTTACCAGGAAACTGGGACAGAGGGGAAGGCATCCTATTGGGACTCTAAATGAGAGACGCATGGGAGAACAGCAAAATAAAAGGATACAGAGGGTCCTAGAAATCTACAAGTAGAACAATATGATAGGCAGATTTGGGCCCAGGGGTCCCGCTCAAACTAAGGCACCAGCCAAGGACAATACAGGAGGTAAACTTTAAACCCCTTCCCAGATCTAGCCAATGGTCAGAATATTCTCCACAGTTGAGTGGAGAGTGTGATACGACTTTCTCACGTACTCTGGTGCCTCACATTTGACCATGTCCCCTGAGGGGAGACCTGGTGGCACTCAGAGGAAGGACAGCAAGTAGCCAAGAAGACTTGATTACCCTATGAGAATATATAGGGGGACGTAATCCCCCTCAGGAACAGTCATAGGGGAGGGGAATAATGGGAAAATGGGGGGGGGCGAGGAATGGGGAGGATACAAGGGATGGGATAAACATTGAGATGTAACAAGAATAAATTAATAAAATCCATTCATGTCAAAAAAATGTGTCAAATATATTTTAGGCATTAACTTAAATAATAATAATTTTTTTAAAAACTTCAAACACCCAATTGATTACTATGCTTATCATTCCTTGTCCGAATTTGTTTTTTTTTAATTTTTAAATAATTAATTCAGATTACATCCTGATTGTTATCCCTTCACTAGTATCTTCCTGTCCCACCCTCCCTCCCTCTTTCACCCTATTCCCCTCCCCTAGACCTCTGACAGAAGGGGACCTCCTTCCCCACCATATGACCACAGCCTATCAGGCCTCATCCAGATAGCCTGCTTCCCCTTCCTCTGTGTGCTAGGTTAACTACATGCATTGTCCTTGGTTGGTACAACAGTTTGTGTAGGCCCTCCCTGGGTCCAGATCTGCCAGCCCTGATGGTCTTCTTGTGGAGTTCCGCACCTTCTGGGTCCTTATATCTCCCCTTTTTTCCACACCACTCTCACCTGTCCTGATCACCCGCTGAGTGAAGACTCTCAGAGGACATCCATGTTGGGCTAATATCCAATTATAACTTAGTACATAGCATGTGTGTCTTTCTGGGTCTGGGTTATTTCACTCAGAATGATCATTTTTAGTTCCATCCATTTGCCTGCAAATTTCAAGGTTTCCTTGTTTTTAATAGCTGAGTAGTATTCCATAGTGTAAATGTACCATGGTTTTTTTCCATTTTTCAACTGAGGGACATCCAGTTTGTTTCCAGATTCTCACTATTAGAAATAAGGCTGCTATGAACATAGTTGAGAAAATGTGCTTGTTGTGTGGTGGGGCATGTTTCAGGTATATGCCAAGGAGTGGAAATCAAAATGACTCTGACATTCCATCTTACATCCATCAGAATGGCTAAGATCAAAAACTCAAGTGACAGCATACACTGGCAAGGATGTGGAGAAAGGGGAACACTTCTTCATTGCTGGTGGGAGTGCAAACTTGTACAACCACTTTGGAAATCAATCTAGTACTTTCTGAGAAAATTGGAAATAGAGCTACCTCAAGAGCCAGATTTTCCACTCCTGGGCGTATACCTTATCTCAATTTGAATGGAAAAGAATTGACAAAATCAAAGAACCAAGCAATTACATGTGCCTTTCTCCTTCACTTAATCTGTATAATAAACAAATCAAGACAAAGGGGGATGTTTCCTCATATGGAAACACTGTAGCTAATAGTTATAAAAGGGAATGTCAGGAGCAAAATATCTAACTAGACCAAGAATTGATCCTGACAGTCGTATCAATGACAGCTAACAGCCAGGCATCATGTGCCTCCTAAAGAAGACAGCTACTTTACTTGTGAAATAGTCATGCTGGGAACATCGATTCTCAATGTGATGAAGCCCTTAGGTCAAACTGACAATTTGTGGGAAGAAAGAACCTTTACATGCCTCCAAGGGGAAGCAAACTGCAAAGCCCAGAGTATGAGGAGCTAAGTTGCAAAATAAATCAGATGCACATAAATAATTTTTTTAATATGTGGGAAACAGGAAAGTAAAACTGAAATGTTGGGGTAGATGGGAAGAAGAGATGTAAAAACAAAACTGAAGTCATCACTCAGTTGCAAATTTTCAATCTTATTTGTATCTGAGAAAAGTGTGTTGTTGGCAGCAGGAGAGATGGTTCGGTGACTATGAGCACTTGCTGCTCTTTCTAGAGGATGTGGATTCATTCCCAGCATCCCTATGGCTGCTTATACCAATCCCAAGGGATTCAGCACACTATTCTAGTCACGTGGGCATAAGCCAGACAAACGGTACATGGATATATATATATATGTAAGCAAAACATCCAAGATAATAAAATAAATAATTCTTAAAATTATGATAGTAAAACAAATTTTAAAAACAAAATAGAACACTTTTAAGAGAATTAAAATTTTGATTATTAACTGATATTTGATGATAATGAAATATTCTTAATATGTTTGCCATTATAACTTAAGTCACCATTTTATAAAGATTTTAGAGACATACTCCTCCATTTACAAATGAGGATGTTAGTTCTAGGATGCCTAAAATTAGCTCCAAACTAATATTCCAGAGTATGTGGGTGGGAATGGAGCTAGACTGACTTTAACTGATAACTTCTCTATTACTTTATGGCTCACAGGGTTCCTCAAATGATTTAAGGTACTTCGTATAAGTTTGAAGTCCTATAGTAAAATGTTTTGAAAGATTAATGAGAAAGCAAAGGGGGCGGGTGATAAAATTCTTTTTGCCCATCGTTTTAAAGCAAGTTGGCTTAATTTAAAGAAAAACATACTTGAAAGAGTACTGTTATCAAATAAAGTGATAAATCCTCTGTCCCTCTGTGTCAGGAATAAATTACTTTATGTTGACTTTGTCACAAAGGAGATTGTCACATACCTCAGGCTACAGTGATTAATTCAGAAGGATCACAATACACAAAGAGAAAGAATGAGAGAGAGAGAGAGAGAGACAGAGACAGAGACAGAGACAGAGACAGAGACAGAGACAGAGACAGAGACAGACAGACAGAGAGACAGAGAGGGAGACAGAGAGACAAACAGAGACAGACAGAGACAGACAGACAGACAGGCGGACAGACAGACAGAGACAGAGACAGAGACAGAGAGACAGGGAGACAGAGACAGACAGACAGACAGACAGATAGACAGACAGACAGACAGAGAGTAGGTTAGTTCTGGCAGCTGAAAGAGTTCTCCTCCCTGCTCTTCATGGGCTACAACATTTGCATACATATCCTCTGTTCTAAGGCTAGGGGAGCCCAGACTTACAAGTTTCAGTTGAAACCAGTTTAAACTAGAGTATCTATCCTTCAAAATTATTATTCAAATTTTTATTTGTTCTTTGACAATCTCAAACAGTTTAAAAGGTAGGTTGATCATATTCACCACAAATGACCCTCTCTTATATGTCCCTCACTCTCTCTGAATGCCTTCTTCTTTCCAGCATACCCCCTCTTACTTTCATACCTTTTCTTTGTGACTAAGTTTAATTAAGGTAGCTTGCATGAGCATGGGGGGGGGGGTGCATACTGAAACATGGGTAACTTGCAAGAGGTACACCACTGATGGAAACTGCTTCCAATTCATCAGCAACCATGAATTGCTAAAAGCTCAAGAAAAGGTTGGGGGGTCCCTAACCCATTATTTAACGCTAAAAGGCCCAATTTTGTTTATTTGTTGTGCAGGTAGCCTAAGGTACTGTGAGTTCACAATGTCTGTGTCACATCTAAAAGACAAGATTTCACATAACTCCTCTTTTTTTTTTAAGGGGTTCTTTTCCTTATTATTTAATACAAAATACAAGCAAAGATACACATACTTAAAACAAAGTTCAGGAACAGACAGTAGTCCTGGAAATCCTCCAATCAGAGCAAAGCAGGAGTTTGGTTTTTTGTTTATGCAAATACATACAGATTGGGATTTTGTTGAACATGTTCATAAATTACAGATGCAACATGCATTGGTAGAATTGTGTCATGGTCTGATGTGATGATTCACATAACTCCTCTTAACATGCTATCTCTTACATTCTTTCTGCCTGCTCTTCCATGACAGTACCTGAGCTTTGGAACAGTAATACTCATGCCCCCTTTACGCCTAACTCAACAGTTACTTTTTTTTAATATTTTTATTGATTTATTCATATTACATCTCAATTGTTATCCCATCCCTTGTATCCTCCCATTCCTCCCTCCTTTCCATTTTCCCCTTACTCCCTTCCCCTATGACTGTGACTGAGGGGGACCTCCTCCCCCTGTATATGTTCATAGGGTATCAAGTATCTTCCTGGTAGCCTGCTATCCTTCCTCTGAGTGCCACCAAGCCTCCCCATCCAGGGGAAGTGGTCAAATATGGGGCACCAGAGTTCATGTGAAAGTCAGTCCCCACTCTCCACTCAACTGTGGAGAACGTCCTGTCCAATGGCTAGATCTGGGTAGGTGTTCTAAGTTTACTGCACATATTGTCCTTGGCTGGTGTAATAGTTTGAGCAAAACCCCTGGGCCTAGATCTGCCCACTATAATGTTCTTCTTGTAGGTTTCTAGGGCCCTCAGGATCTTTCTATTTCCCCATTCTCCCATGCTTCTCTTACCTAGAGTCCCAGTAGGATGTCCTCCCCTCTGTCCCAGTTTCCTGTTAAGTGAAGACTTTCATGGGACGTATCTCTTGGGCTAGTGTCCAGATATAAGTGAGTATATTTGACTCTTTCTGCTTCTGGGTTAACTCACTCATTGTGATCATTTCTAGTTCAATCCATTTGTCCACAAATTTTGGGAATTCCTTGTTTTTAATGGAATAGTAGTATTCCATAGTGTAAATGTACCACAGTTTCTTTATCCATTCTTCTACTTAGGGACACTTAGGCTGTTTCCAGGTTCTTGCCGTTATGATAAGGCTGCTATGAACATGGTTGAGCAAATGTTCTTAAAGAAATGCTCAAACTCCTTAGTCATCAGGGAAATGCAAATCAAAACAACTCTCAGATTCCATCTTACACCCATCAGAATTTCTAAGATCAAAAATTCAAGTGACACCACATGCTGGCGAGGATGCGGAGAGAGAGGAACACTCCTTCATTGCTGGTGGGAATGCAAACTAGTACAGCCACTTTGGAAATCTATCTGATGCTATCAGAAAACTGGGAATAGGGCTTCCTCAAGACCCAGCTATTCCACTCCTTGGAATATACCCAGAAGTTGCTCCAGCACACATCAACAGTTACTTATAATCAGCACTTTGACCAGTTACAAGCCTCCTAATAAATACAGCTCATTACAAAAAGAAGCTTATGTTATAGAAGGCTAAGAGCAGCACTAATCTGTGCTTATAAGTGTAAATATTTTGAGGAAATTTGAAAACATGTAAAAAAACAAAAGCAAAAACCACAAATAACAACTGTAACAGATTTTTCCCCTACAGCCTATCATAGACACATCCATGAGCTTTTAACTAGCTTTATAATTCAAGGCATAAATTTCTTCCTGTAGGTTAGGAAAAGCAAAAAAGGACTGGTTGCACACAAGGTCCAAAGCTAGATAAGACTATTGATGGCTTCCTAACTTCAGCATCCTCAATAGCACCTCCCAGCATTATGAAAGCAACCCAACACAAAGGACATGTCCGATTTAGTTCCAACTTTATTTCTCTACATCCTAGAGCCATTTTATTTAGTGTTTTCATTTAAAAAAAAATCTTGCGATCTAGTTGTGATAGGAAATTAAGAACAATAGAAATAAATCTACAAATTTCAGTAATTCCTGCCACCTCCCTGATCAACAACTCATAAGAGGTATTTCATTCAAAATTGAATTTTAAAAATAGTTTTTAATTGAATCTTAAGAGTTTGGTAAAATTAACTTTTGCCATTGTTGGATAAATCATGAGGACACATGAGCTGGATGATGGTACAGTTAAAGAGGGTCCCAACTACAGGCAAAATTACTCAAAGAATGTAGCTAAGTTATAACGGCACACTTGAAAGGAGAATGTGATCTCACACCATTATTTTCTGTTCCAATCAGCACTTTATCACAATTGGATCAAGGTACATATGCCATACTTACTAATTTTTACAGGAACAATCCTGAGTATTTGACAAATTATATAAACCTAAATGAAGATTTAGAGATACAGTATCTTGAAAAATGAGCTGCTATGGATGAAATTTTATATGTATAAATGAATAGCTGAAGGAAGTAACAGGACATAAGCCATGAAGGCTATTAGCTGCTACCAGCCCAGAAAATTCCACTGTGTCTCCAGCTGTGTACTGGCCTCAGCACTTAGGCCCTGTACTGGCAGTGTACTAGAAACTGGGCCTGTGGAGATACCAGCCCAAAGCCAGGCCCATGTTTGTAAGCATCCCTGCTGTCTTGAGTTCTGCCAAGAAGGTTGGAGAGGTAAAGCATAGACCTCAGAGCGCTCAGCATCTGTGTATGTTGCCACAGCTTGAATCAAGAGTTGGATGGAGATATCAACTCTACAACTGTCAGGAAATCATCACAACACTAAAGTTTGACAGCGATGTCATATTTGGAGTAGAGGTGAGTTACGAATAGAACCCTGAACTCTGTTTTTCAACCAACAAGAAAACGGGAGTTCAGGATCAAAGATATTGCATCTGATGTTTGTCACTGTCTGGTCAGTGACCACCATGATCTTGAAAGTGCGAAGTGAAGTCTGTGGCCAGGAACAGAGCAGGCCTAAGTTTATCAGGGGATGGTCCCTCCAAAGGATCTCATTGAAACAGCCAAGAAAGTGCACATTCCAGAGAACATCAGTCTGCAAAGGAGGGACATTGACTCTTGCCTGTGGAAGGGCAGGTTGATCATTTTCCCTAGCCTTGAAGGAATCTTAAAAGAAAATAGCAAAGCTTTTCTTCAGGGCCTTTGCACTGTCTTTCTTTCCCTATGTTGATGGGCAACTTATATCTCTCTACACGACTCTTTGGTTAAGTTTTAAGGCAATATCTGCCCGAAATTTTTTTTGTCCTAAAGTTATTTTAAACTGTAACTTTTAATAAAGTTCATTTTCATTTTATAGTTTGTCCTTTAAAGAACAATATTTAGGTATTTTCTAATGTTTAAAATTGCAAATTTTGAAAAAAAAGAACTAAAAGACTCATTTCCGTCAACCCAGAAAAATAGTGTAACAGCAAATCATATGGGCGATAGGATCTTCGGAATTCATTTTAAGGAAGGCTTAAAGGATAACTACAAAACAAGGGAATATATCACAACTGCAATTTTTAGATGAACAGTCTTCACATGGCTAAGTTGTATTGCTAGGGGTTCTCTAGAGTAACAGAATTATAGGATAGATAGATAGATAGATAGATAGATAGATAGATAGATAGATAGATAATATATATATATATATATATATATATAATTTATTAGAATGACTTACAGGCTGCAGTCCAGCTAGTCCAACAATGTCTGTCTATGAACAGAAACCCCAAGTACCCAGAAGTTGTTCATTCCATGAGGATGAATGTTAAACTGGTCCTCTGAATGCACTAGAAACCCAAAGAAATAGGTTCTAATGCCAATGAAAGAGTGGACATGCTAAGTGCACAAGCGTCCTTTTTCCATGTCTTTTCTGCAGAGGTGGAGATTTAGGTTGGCAAAGAGGAACAACTTTGAAAGATCAGAGCTGAAACCAATTTCTTTAAGTAACACTGAGCTTCCTAATCTCAAACCCAGCCATAATATCACTGAATTAACTTATTAGTAACCTCCTTCTTAAGGGAAGACAGACCATCGAACCAAGTGACCTTCACTGGCCTTTTATAATTTGATGTTATATTATTAATTATGCTAACACATATAAGATTTATGAGGCCTTTATCCGATTTTCTATAGAACCCATACATATTTTCTATTATCTATTTATGAAAAATAATTGAAGAGCAAGAAAAGCTCTCACCTTCTTATTTTTTCCTGCCTGACAAATCCTTTTTCCCTTCTGATTTCTCAGTGGAACTCAGTCAGCTAATCCACCCAGCATGCCATTGTCACGCACTTAGTAACATCTCATGTACTGGCCAAATTCTCCATTAAACTCTTACAGTTTGTGAATCAGCAACTTTCTAATTGATTGAAGTTCCTTCTTCCTTTCCCCACTGATTGCCAAGAAAAAGTTCATAACAAATATATGACTCTGTTCCACTGAGCATCAGATGAAGCCAAGCTCCCTTCTCCCGGGGAAAGGCAACTGAAGCTGACCCACAGTTGGGGCATCCTGTCTGCTTGAAACTTAAACGCGTAACTTCCTGCCTAGAATGGAATCAGAAGCATATGTTCTTCTCAATACAGCAGGGTGTATTTTGCTAAACTTCGGATGTTAAGACGTAACCTTCACAACCCTGGTTTCCCTCACTCTAAGCTATGATTATCAATCTACTTTTCATCAGTGCTGTATTGAGTGGCTACCTGTCACATGCTGTGAATAGAAAATAAAGCAATCATGCTCTTGATAGTCTATGATCTAGTTGAGGATATGGACATCAGGGCAGCATTTATAATATAAGCGTAACCTGAAATTTTTGAATTGCCATGATAGCTACAAATGGATACTATATTACATTGTGAGTGCATATTAATGATGGAGTTTGACCTTGTGAAGGTCAGGAAATTCTCCCTAATGAAGTGACCCTGAAGCGTCTCAGTGTTAAGTAGGCATCTCCACAGTTAAAGGGGCTAGAAAAAGCACTCCAGGGGTGAAAACCTGCCAAAAGTTTCTGGTAAGAGCAAATTTCATAAGAGGCTAGATGTAATCAATGTGGCTGGAGATCTGAGGGACAAAGTAAAATATAACTTGCCATGAGGCAGCCTTTAAAATGATCATTAAAAGTCGATCCCTAATCACCCCTTATAGGGTGAGTAATGAATGTAATTGTTCTGGGAATTTCATGTGGCATTGTCATGATCATCTGGCAAGAGAGGAAAAATAGGATGATGGAAGGAAGCCACTCAAATTGCTATGGTGCCGTTCCCTTGGCTCCTCTCATTGGTTCAACCATGGGCATGATGAAATTCAAACTTCATCGTCATACCTCCCCTAGGTTAAAAAAAAAATGTATACATTATATCAATTTCTCCCCTTGCCTTAGGTGCCCTGGTGAAATTCACATCCATAGGAAAACATGATAGAAATTGAATCGGTTGAGATATTTCCACTATACAGTATATGTAAATTCATTGGTGGTTTTATTTTGTTTAATGTTTTCTGATTTCAAATCTATATACCAGAATTTTACACAATAAATACATATGGCATGAAACCAATAGGATATAGATATCTCTTTTTTAAAGGCATTTATTTTAATGACTTGCACCATTCGGTGGTGGGCGATGAAAGTTCAAATTTTGAAGGTAGGTCAGGAAGCATTGAAAATTCTGGCAATGTTTCTGTGCAAGTTCTGAAGCAAAATTCCTTCTTCTGAGTAGAATGTTTTGGCTCTTACAGCCTTACCCAATGGGATAGACCCACTCACATTATTAATGTTAGGGTGATGTATCCTAAAGTCAACAGATTATAAATGTTAATACTATCTACAGGACACATTCAGAGTGACAAATAGACTATTTTGGCAAGCAACTGCTTCCTACAGTGAACCCAAGTAGACAGAGAAAAATAATGCCCACATGAGTCAGACATACCTCAATCTTTTTCTACCTCAGGGGATCCTACCATGTTTGGCATTTTGAAACCTATGAAGAGATTCATATGAACTTTTTAAAATAAATTGTTGGCCTTAATAAATTAAGTTTAGTAAAATATCAGCTTAGATCAGTCAACATACTTCACACAGACTAAAAAAATACTTCCACTGTTTCTATTTCTCCCCTCACCCTGGGCCCTCTACTGTGTTTGATGTTTACAACAATTGCAAGATTCTTGGACCTATTGTTACAATTCAGACAGTAAGACTAGGGAGCTCTGGATTATGATAATCTTGGTCTGAGATTTGTTTAACAAGATCAAAGTTTTCACTATATGGCATTAGTCCGATCAACTTCTAAGCACAGTTCCTCAGAAGTTTAGTGACAGATGGTCTTCACTGAATGAACAGCATTGTTACTCCATTAAGAACTGTATACACACAGCTTTTGGGGGGATTAATCTTGTCAAAGACTTAGAGACACTGTTTTGTGCTCTTTATTTTAGTTTGACATTTTCATTTCTTATTCTATGTCAATTCACTAGGAATAAATGGGGGAACAACTATAAAAATAGGAACCATCATAAAAAGTGTGTGTGTGTGTGTGAGAGAGAGAGAGAGAGAGAGAGAGAGAGAGAGAGAGAGAGAGAGAGAGAGAGAGAGAGAGAGGAGAGAGAGAGGAGAGGAGAGAGGAGGAGAGAGAGAGAGAGAGAGAGAGAGAGAGAGAGGAGAGAGAGAGAGAGAGAACAAAGTGCAAATGGTTTGTCTGGCTTTAAAATAAGACACTATTTTTCTTTTTTACTTCTTTGAGTATTTGTTTAAACATTGTGGCCCACAGTTCTCCAGAGATACACATGCAGCCACAAGTATGTGATCAGTATATACTGTGTTTGTTTCAGTGGTTTAGACAAAGCACGCATTTGTAGGCTGCGTGTACTACATCTTCCTGAGATGCCAGTTCCACTGCGTTTGAAGAAAAACCAAGTTTTTCTCTCTCTTCTCAATCTCTAACTCTCATCTCTTCTCAGTACTTTTATTACCATCTATAAATTCAACCTTTCTGACTTTCTTTGAAAACTGCCATAGGAAGCCTAATTGTGGGTATGCTAATAAAAAATAACTTTTAAAATGAAAATATTAGATATAAACAAGAAAAGGAAAAGTAGAAATGAGATAAGGTGTCCTCGCTGGCTTTGCCCTGGGTGTGTGCAGGGAAAGCAGGGTGAGGAGTGAACACCAAGGGAGCAACCAGCAGCTGTGCTGTGGGTCCTGCTTACACCCACGACAGACCTTCCCGTTTCTTGATGCAGCCATCCAACACCAACTGTCTTTTGCTGGGAAGAGATGAGCATCCGGAACCCCTGCTCAACTGAAGTTGGGAGAGACCCGACTCCTCTTCTGCTGGGTCGCACTGACATGGATTCCAGGCTGTCCAATTCCCCACCTCTTTCCTCTACCTGAAATTGATTGTAGGAATATGTCACACTGCATCTTTGACTCAGAAACAAGAATCCAAAACATAAATACGTTAGTCATAAATCTGAAGCATAATCTTTATGGAGTAGGCTTTAAGGGTCACTGGAACTGGCAGAGAAAACATAAATGTAAATCTATTGTTGCAACAGTCTTCATAGCCTGCCCCTCAACTCCCAGGGTGCACCTGTTCAACACACTCTGCCACTCTGAATCCTCTTCGGGAAAGCCTCAGCAGCATGAGATTAGTCATCAGTGGAAGGGTCTTTCGTCACAAACTCCACCAGCTGAACCCACAAAGAATGGAGCTCGCTGGTCTGTAACTCCTGGGTCCCCAAGGGGCTCTTTTCAGTCATTGTTGGGAGTTACTTTGACAATCACACAGCTTAGTGGCTTGTTTATGGCAGCTTGCGTATTTATGCCAGTGACTCCACAATTTCACTCCTGAGTTCCTTTAAATGTCTCTTGATAAGTCATTAACAGAAAAGGGCCTGAGGGATCTGAGAGATGCTGGGAACACAGGACAAGGAAGGATTGGGGAAGAAAAAAAGCGAAAGGAGGGGAGGAGAAGGAAATGGAGTAGGAGGAGAATGAGAAGCAGGAAGAGGAAGAGGGAGAAGGGGAGTTAGGAGGAAAAGGAGGAGGGAGGAGGAGGGAGAAGAGAATAAGGAGGAGGAAGGAGGTGATGGTAGCAGAAAAATTGGCAGTGCACATGAGCACATGGTCTGCAGCTAGGATTAGAGAAGGTAGGGATAGAAAGATACATACACTGGGGGAAGCAGAGCCCCACACACTGCAGAAGTAGTTGGTCAGTGGGTCCACGGTCTTCTCACAGACGGCTAACTTGATTTGTACTGAACCTGTGCAGCGGGAGCAACTTGCAGCAAACAGATGCCATTCTAGGCAGTAAATCTAAGGACAGGTGGAGCAAAAGCATTTCTCATGAAAATCAAAATGCAGGATAGATGGTAGCCAGCCAAGTTATTTATCTTCATCTGGTTTTTCAATTACATGGAGAACGCTCCTAGCACTTGCAGGCATGTGATCCGGCACGTCTGATCTGTCTTTGTTAAAAGATAATTTGGGATTGGTGAGTCCGTTAAAGTCTTCCTCGGAAAGCTGCCCAGCAATGAGTTTATTTATTCTGCCTGCCTCCTTCCGGTCTCCAGAACCCCTTCACAGCACAGCTGCCAAGTATGTTTCTCCATAGTTTTGTACCTTGGATGCTGTCAAAGAAATTGTTCCTAGCATTAGTGTCTCCTGTAGAGTTTTCTCTGAATAATATTCTGGGCTTCTCCGTGTATCCCATGCTTGCAGCATCTACAATGCTGGACAACCTTGTCATCTCTTCGCTGCTCTTCCTGTGGTGTTTTCCTTTTTTCCAGGTTTATTTCTAAAGTCTTCCAGGATTTCATTTGTTCCCTTATAAGGTGTCCCAAATGTCTCCTTTCATTATTTTTTTCCAGTCTCTAATTCCAAGTTTATGGTAAGAATCCATTTACCCTATTTTTCATTACCCATATTAGAGTGAGCTAACTTTGGTAATCCCTGTAGATGAAGAAGGCCCAAACTTTCATCCAAGATAGTTTCTTGGGGAATTGAAAGTTAGCCCATGCTAGCAAATAGATATGGCTCATCTAGAGACCTTGTGTTTGCTTAGTATTATTTCCCTGGGTTAGCTGCTTAGAGTGGACCTTGCAATTTCTCCCCATTACTCCTCCATCTAACTTGGTTCCCAAGTCTCAGATATGCTGCAGATATTGTACACTGATTTACACTTTCATAACTTTGTTGGTCAAGACTTGCCTACCTTCTTGCCGCATCCTTCATCCTATTAATCACTCTACTATCGTCTTGTATTTTTATCCTGAAAGCTACACATTCATCTAACAATTAACTAAGGGGCCCTTACTCACCAGGCATGGAGCCAAGACCAATGAGACCTGGCAGTCGCCAGGAAAGAGACAATTGCAGCCATTATGGTGCTGGAAAGCCTTCAGTGCTGCCAGTCACTGCCAAGCAAACATTTATGATTGTTGAAGATGCATTTATAGGTCATAAAGTAGTTTTATTATTTTAAAATTGTCTGTCACTTGATGTCATCAAATAACTACTTTGTCACTTTCACTTCCTTCCAATAAGCTTACTTGGCTGAATCTAAGGCACTCAGGGTGAAACTGGATGGATTCTCATGGGAAATGTGCAGTGCGATCATTTTCACTCAGATTTTACTTTAATGAGCAAGCAGACAAAGCACCACCCTGTAACTTCGAGGTCAAAGCTTTATAGCAACCACCGAGGAAGGCTCTTCCAAGTCTCATTAAGATATTTTTATTAAAAAAATGAAAAGAAAAAATTCTAATCACTAAGACAAACTAGAACCAATAGTTAGAACTCCTGTGAATCCAAGGCTGTGCTGTTAGCTGCTCAGGCTTTGTCTCCTTGTCAACTGAGCTAACATACTGTTAGTCACTTGCTCACTGTGCTGATAAAACACCCACAACACCCACAAAAACAACTTAAAGAGAGAAAATTTTGATTTTGGCTTATGGTTTCTGAAGTTCTAGTCTATAACCTTTGGCCTTATTGATATGATCTAGTACTGTGAATCTGTTAATTCATGGAACCTGTCAGGTGGCCAGAAAAGAAAAAGGGATGAAGGACAAAGCCAAGACATACCCATAAAAACCACAATCCCTTCAAGTGTTCAGTTAAGCCCGACTTTCTCATAGCCCATTGAGTTTGCAACTCATCAACAGATTGAGCTTTCCTGATCCAGTCAGCTTTGAATAGCCCTACATGAAAGGATCAAAAGTTCAATATATAAGCCTTCTTGGGGAAAACACCTATCCAAGCTAACACACACATGCACACACACACACACACACACACACCTGAACAAAAATAGAGTGACATTCTGTCATTGTATCTCATTTTTTGCCTACAATTTAAACTCTCTAACACTAATCACATGAGGCTGCAGGTGGGCTGCTGCAAGATTTGAGTCCTGGATACATCAGAGCGAGCCATTGTATTCTTGAACTCATCATGGTTGTGATTGTCTGCACAGGGAATACACAGGATCAAGCAAGTCAACCTTCCAATGAAGATGAGAGAAGGGCTCACAAAATCCAAGATACAGCTGAGGAGCTTTGGAAGTTGAAAGCTGCTGGGGTAGGGAGGGTCAGTTTTCTTCAGAGAATTTGTCCATGCCACACTGTGCATGGTCCAGTGACTGGCCCTATACCCAAGCACATACTCACAACCCTGATTGCATTCATTGGTCTATGAAAAGAGGACATGCTCTTGGGAGGAAAATGTAATGATGGGATCTGGAAGGGGATGTTGTATCAATATGGCTGAAATACATTGTACGGCACACGTATGAAATTTTCAATGAACAAAAATGTTTTAAAATCTCACCTATCATATTTCTCATTGTAAGCATAAATCTCAATAGTTATTGGTGCAGTCAGGCTAGGATGAAGTAGATGCTCAGACCTACCATCTTGCAGAGCCAAGGCAAACCCATAAAAACCACAACCCCTTCAAGTGTTCAATTAAGCCCGACTTTCTAATAGCCCATTGAGTTTGCAACTGAAACTCTACCTATTAAACAATTCTCTCTACCTATTAAACATACTCATGGGAATTGATAATACTACCTCTTTTATGATTGGCTGATTTTATTTAGCATAATGGCCCCCAGGCTCATACAAGTTGTGCCTTGTGAGAAGATTTTCTTTCTTTTTAATGTTGAATAAAATAGCATTGTTTTAAAGAATATATCTCATTTTGCTTATCCTAACATCTGTTGAAAGACCTTTGGGTTGATTTGACCTTTTGGATAGTAAGCTCCTATGAACATGGGTAAGGCAACATTTTCTATTTTGCAACTCAGTCTTCAACTATTTTGGATATTCACTCAGAAATGGGGCAGATGGATGCTATAATTAACCTAGTTTTAATTGTTGAACAATTACAGTGTTTCCTACAGTCACCACAACATTTTCCAATGCCAACCATCCGTGCTCAAGCTTTTCAACTACTTCAAATCTCCTTCGATGCCTTTTGTTTTCTGAACATGCTTTATAGTAAACAACAGAAGAGATAAAATGCTCTCTCATTGTTATTTTGTTTGCATTTCACTGACAATTCATGATATTCACTTTTTCTTGGTCATTTATGCATTTCATCTTTTAGATATTGCATTTTTAAGCGCTTTTAAAAAATCAGGTTATTTGAGTTGTATTATAGACTGAAGGAACTCTGTATTTTATAAATATATTAAAAATAAGTGCTTTGAAAACCTGTATACCGCCCTATAGGTTGTCCTTTCACTTTGTTCCTTATGTTCTCTGACAAGCAAACTTTTTGAAGGTGGATGCAATTCCATTTGATTAATTTTGCTCCATGTGTTTTTGTGCCTGTTAGAACCAACGGATCGCTTTCAAGATCAATGGCATAGAGATCTGCTCCTTTGATTTTTAATCAAAGTAGTATAGTTTAGAATATTCCATTTAGGGTTTTAATTAACATTAAGGCAAAAAGTATATGTGATCTTGGAGTGATGATGGCTAATCGTGGTTGTCAAGTTGACCGCATTCTGAGATAACTAAAACCCGAGCAGTGGGATACAACTATGAGGGTTTTTTTTTTTTTCATTATTTGATGTAGGAGACTCACCCTAAATCTGGATCATTTGAGGTCAGCAGAGTCACCCTAAATCTGGGCTACACTTTTTGGTAGCAGCACACAGGACATGGAAGAAGGAATCATGGGCTTTCTGCCTCCTAGCCTTCACTCTCACTGGCAAATTCATCTACCTTGTCATCATTCCAGTGTGAACTGAAAGCTGGCATCTCTCTAGGACCAGCCAGGGACTCCATGACCAGAATATGACTGCTGCAACATCCAGGCTTGTGGACTGAACAACCACTGGTTCGTTGGCCTTTCTATCAAAAGACAGCCATTGTTAACCTCTTCGTACCACAGCCAATGTGCTATCCTAGTAAATCACACATGTATATGTACATATACATGCGTGTGTGTGTGTGTGTGTGTGTGTCCTTTCTATCAGTCCTGTCCCTTAGAGAAGCCTGAATAATACAGAATCCAACATACATTTTGAAGAAGCAGTTTCCCCACAACTGTTGCCTCTCCTCTCCTTTCTCCACTGAGCAGTGCTTTGTGTTGGATGTAAAATTATCAGGATCTGGACTCACCTTGGAGACAAATCCAGGAGCACATCTGTGAAAGAATAGCTAGATTGGGTCCCGCTGAGGTAGGAAGGCCCACTCTTATTGCCCAGGAGTGTGGAAAATGGAGAAAGCTAACGGAGTTCTCACACTTGCTGCTTCCTGATCCCTCTTGTGGACACAATATGGCTGCCCACCTCCTGTCTTATGCTTCTACTTTCCTGCCACAATGGATCTTAGTCCCTGGACTGTACGTGGAAGCAATTCTTCTTTCCCTAAGAAATCTACATCTGTCAAGCACTGTGACAGTGATAAGTGGGTAATGTAGCTCACTTGTTGAAGGCTGTATGTTCTGCGGCTTATTTCTGAGCCCTCTACTAAGCTGCCTTATTAAGCTGCTTGTTCTATGTTCAAAATTGTTTTGGCCATTTAGGATATTGCCATCCCATAGAAATTGTAGATTTTTTTTTTTTACATTTCTGAAAAAATATCTTTGAATTTCAGCATGGGGTATATTAAATATGTAAATTATTCTGAGTAGTCTTGACATTTGAACACTGGCGTCTTCTAACCCTTCACTTCAGAATCTCTGTTCACTTATTTGTGTTTTCTGTGTCTTCCTTTGTCAGTGTACATTGAGTTTTTGATATCTAGTTAATTTATTCCCAAGAAATTTTTTTTTACATTGCACTACATTATTTTCTTTTATGAACACTCATTGTTGAATAGAAACATGACTGATTTTTGCATGTTAGCTGTATATTCTAAATGTTGCTAAATTTATTATTTCCAACACTTTCTTATAATATGATACCCTTGAAACTGACTGTAATTCTCTTTATGCCATTCTTTAATAGAAATTTCCTTTTTCACTCTATGAGATTTTTGGAAATAAATGTGTATCAAATTTTACAAAGTAAGATGTAGCATTTTATAAGATTTATATAAAAGGTGAAACTCTGCTACTTCATATACACCACTTCATTTATACTTACAACGACTGTATCACAATGTCATTACCATTTTATAGATTAAAAATCTGCGGAATAGGATTTCGGTGGCTGTCAAAGATTATTTGCTAATTAGTAGTAAACGCAGAATATGAGGAGGCATCATCACTACAGTTCTATTTAGAAAGCAGAGAGGAACAACATTCAAGCCATGTGACTGTAGACCCTTGGTTAAGCATTGAGCACAACTCTTGTTCATTTTCTATGGAAATGCTTGGTGTACAGTGATGCCTCTGAGTTGGATGGCATATAAAGAAAGGCAGGTGCCGATGATAAGGACTTATAGAGAGTGTAGCTTCAATCTTCCACAGCTAACTAAATGTTTCCATCCACTTCTGCCTTTTTCCAAATCAATGTTCTCTCACTTTCTGGGATCGTTCTCCTCACCAACATTATGGATGTTTATTTCAAATGCTATTTTACCTTTCACTATACTTCATTTGGAGATCATTAATTCTACTTAGTTCTCTCTCATTTTTCTTCTTAAGCATGAAAACAATGATGATTTGCATTATTATCAATAGTAAGCACCACAGTTATAACTAGCAGGGCTTTTTCTCTCTACATGATGAACTTTTTTGAGAAATCAGTTATGCATCCATTTCATATCCTCACTGGCTACCGTAGTGCTGGTCACAGTGCCGATGCCAAGTACAAGACAAAGAATTCAAACAAGCATGTTTGCTTCATAGAACTGCGAAAAAGTAATTCTGAACTTTACCTGAGGAGATGGCGAGAGCCACAGACACACTTATCTCATAAGCCTGAGGACCAGAGTTCAATCCCCAGAACTCAAATAAAAAAGCCAGATGTGGTGCCACATAATTGTAAGGCCAGCACTGGGGAGACAAAGACACGATGACCTTGGGATCATGGCCAACCAGTGGAGCATAACTGATGAGCTCAAGGACAAGAAGAGATCCTGTCTCAAAGGAGAATTATGGTAATCCCGAGGGTGACACCTAAGTTGTCCTCTGGCCTTCACACCCATGTATATGCACACATATTCTACAGACAAATACAGAGCCCTCTACAAGCATGTACCTGCCGACACATGAGCATACACACATACACACATGTAGTTACATGAAACAAACATACTCTGACCCACCTTTTCAGTGAGCTTCCCTGCTACATCAGCATTAAGTATGCTCTAGTTTCTTGGGGAAGCACAATGATAGCCCTTCTCTGTCCCATCTGTGCCTTCTTCTGACTGGTCCTGACTCTTTGTGAAAAAGTAAGTATTGTCCCCTTCGTGATGAGTTCTCTAAGTTATAGCAAATCACCACCTGCGGGGACAAAAAAAAAAATATGTCTTGGGATTTTTTTCAGAAGTAAGGGCAACCAAGGGCTCTATGAATAAGTAGCCAGCGAGTAAAGGAACAACAAGTCTACTGAGGGCATTCACCTGTGAAGACTGGCCCACTCATGTTAGTTGAGTTTTTTTAAGTCACTTCAGTTGGCAATAAAGAAAACATAAGTGGGGCAAGGTGTGGTGGCCCATGCTTTTAATCTCAGCATTCAGAGAGGCAGAGGCAAGAAGATCTCTTTGAGTTTGAGGCCAGCCTGGTCTACAAAGTGAATCCAGGACAGCCAAGGCTACATAGAGAAACCCTGTCGCAAACCCCAACTCAAAAAAAAAAAAAAAAAAAAACCAGAGAGAAAAGAAAAAAGGAAAAAAAAAGAAAGAAAGAGAACGAAAGAAAGAAAGAAGAAAGCATAAGTGAAATAAAGAATAAAGAATATTTTCTGGGCTAGAGAGATGGGTCAGTAAGTAAAAGCACTGATGCTCTTGCACTTTGAGTGCCTGCATCTGGTAGCTCACAAACTCCTGTACTTCGAGCTCTGGTGAAGGTCTGGTGCCTTTGCCCTCCATGGCCACCTGCACTCACAAACCCACACCCACACATATACACATCATTACAAATAATAAAATACAAATCATTCCATTTTCAAAAGCACTGGGCATAATAAGAAACATACAGGAATAAATTCATTGGAATAGATGAGAGTTCTAAGTAAATGAAAATATATCTCATGCTCATAAATTAAGTTAAATGAAGAAGAAACAGTCACAAAGATCACATAATGTATGACTCCGTACATGTGAAGTGTGTGGAACAGGGAGGTAAGCAGAGACAAAGAGATTAGTGGTTTTCATGGGTGAGCAGAAGGAGGATCACGATTTGAATAGATACAAATTTTATGGTGATAAAAGGTTCAAAAGTCAGATAGCAAGAATGCCATAATTCCATAAATAGACTTACACAACAAAACTGCACATTGTAAAGGGTAAATTCTATAGTATTTAAACAATGCCTAACAGTGTTATGTAAAAAACAAAACAAAAAAAATGCTGTTAAAAAGTAACTAAAAGACAAACTACATAGGAAGAAAAGGATACTTTAAAGGTAAGAAATAAAGCTGAATTTGCAACTGCATACCACTGGATCACATTTTTTCATTCATAATTTAAAGTGTGCAAGGAAAAAATCTAGTGTGAATATTTGATATATAAGGTTTTAGAAAAATGAAAGGAGACTGCAATTTTGGTGTGCTCTTGAGAAATTTCCATCTGTTTCAAGTATGTGTGCTGTATCTCTTTAATTTTTCATGGAAGTTTATTATTAACTACCTCTCTCTTCTGAAATTAAAATCAGGGTAGAAAATACAGAATCAGGTTTTGACACAATCACAGTGGTCAGAGCTGTCATCAATATATATTGAATCAGAATTCTGGAAGATATATCTTAATCAACTCCTATTCCAATAATTTAAAAGTGTGTGTGGTGGTATTTCATATTAAAAACTCATCTTTCAATGCAATTATTTTAGAAACTGTTATTTCTTTAACACTATTAATCTACCACCCAAAGATAGGAAATGTTAAAGGACAAAGTAAAATGATACCCTAAATTTTCTATATTTTTAAGTGATTAAGAAGGCTAGCTAATTATCTGTCTTCTGAGGTTGTATGTCCTTTCCATTTTGAAAAATATACTACTGTATCATGGACATTGTTTATATTGACAGCCTTATGCTTGTTGGATTAAACAAAATACTGTGTTAAATCTTCAATAAAGTTCATATGGAAAATCAGGTATGTAGACTGGGAAGAAAAACACACCAAAAAGTAGAAACTTACAAGGGTAAACTCACCCCCATCAGATATTAAAAATCTATCAGCTTTGAACAGTCAGCATGTTGTGATACTAAGATGCCCCACACACACACACCAAATAGACCAGAAGTATAAAATATAAGACTCAGAAATAATCTGATATTCACAAGGAAATCTAGGCTATTAGGCCAACAAGGCAAATATTTAAAGAAGTTTTTCTGGAACAAATGATTAACTATTTAGGAGGAGACAAAATTTCATATGATAATCACACCATAGTCAAGAATAAACTACATTGGACCAATGATTCTAATAAAATAAATTAAATCATATGCAAATGGTATACATGGGAAAATCTGTAAATGTGCATGTATAAAAATTTCACAGCAAAACTCATTGTCCTGTATATAATATGTATCATTAATATAATCTTAAAAGTATATAATAGAAGAAATAATAGAGGAATTTCACTTCACTTTAATACAGAAACAAGTTTCTCTAATTAATGTTAAAAAAATTAGTAAAAAATAGTGCTTTCTCTAATTAGAGAAAACAAAGGAGAAAATAAATGTATTTGATTATACTTTAAAAAAATATTTGAATAGCAAAATAAATCTTGTAAGTAAAACCCAAGGACAACTAATAGAGATAAGAAGACCTTTGATATATACATCTCAAGTAGATAATATTTCCAATATATGAAACTTGGTAGATATCAGAAGACAAACAACCCAAAATATCTGTCAAAGATGCACAAAAATATGAAGATAATTCTCACATAAAAGTTATGAAGTGATCATTAGACATGGTGAGTGATACTGTAACTTCAGGTTGAAGAAATAGTAAGGAAAACAACCCTATGTGTATTTGTAAGCTATCTGCTCAGAGAAAAGGCACAAGTATGCTAACATGCTCCATTGTCAAGGCTGTAAGAAATTAGCATGTATGAAAATGACTCATATTTTTCCTGTTGAGGTAAAATTAACATATGCCTCCAAATTGGTATAGTATCTATAACCCAAAGAATGACTCCTACGAGTCCATCTTGATGATTAAATTCAGATTATCAGGGACCACTTACAACGAAGTAGACAGCTATGGATAAGATGCATTTCCTCAACATATCTTCCTATCTAGGACCTATTTTATTTGGGTCTAAGTCTACAGTAGAATTAATGCAAAGCTGAACTTAGAGGGTTACATAGTATTAAAGTAACAGAGCTGATCACAGTCTTAGCTTAAACACAGAACAGTCCAGATGCTAGAAATGTTATGGATTTGTGTGCCCAGTCTTTGACCTTACTGAGGATCTGTTGGCCTCAGCAAACATTATCCAACCACAGGAAGGATGGCTTCTTTCATTGCAGTCTGATATACAGACCAAATAAATAGAAGCTTTCTGCAAAGTGGTGCAATTCTGGGTAGGATTCAGAGTGCTTTACTAGGTAGAAGGTTATTCACTGAACTGCAGAACTATTTGAAATTATTCTTGAAAACAACCTGAGTAGCTACATATAAAAAGAGTGGATCAAAGATGGTGATGCTGAACACGCAAGGTATCTGATCTGCAAGACGGAGACTAGGGACGCGGCTGGGAACTACAGACCACAAGACCTGGAGAGCCCTAGGTGACAGGGGTCCACACAGTGCACAGCCCAGGTAGGTCCAGCCTCAGGTCATCCAAATGGCCAACAAAAGACGTGTGCCCAGTCCCCAGAGTCAAGACCCATACCCACCTGTGAGCTGCAGCCATGCTCTATATCACAGACTCGGTATCTGGGACTGAGACTGTGGGCGGTGAAGCACCAGAGTCTCAATGTGCTGACCTGGGGAGAACCCAGGAAACTGGGTGGATCTGACTTTAGACGGTCCCGCCATTCCACAGAAAGCCCCAGGGGCCAGCGACCACATGGGCACAGTATCCAAAGTCCAGCGCAGCCTACTGTGTCAGTGCTGTACCTGCACTCTTCCTCTCTCCCTCTCTGACTGCTCTGTGAGCTACATAGAAACAGAGTCACTGTCTGCTGGCACAGGGGGAGCCGAGAGTGTGGATCTGGGAAATATACGACCTCAGATCATCCTGTCAGTGCACGGAGGGACCCAAGGCCCACACAGGGAGCTCAGGCAGCTGTAGACAAGTTCTTCACCTGAAGCTCCACAGCCACACTATCGGGTTGACTGATCTAAGGCTACATGGCCTGAACGAATCTGGTGGAAGCCGAGCCAACCACCACAAGCCAGAGGGCAGTATCTGCTGTCTTAGACGGGACTGAACTTGGCCCCACAGCCTGGACAGATCAGGCAGAAGCCTACAAAATCACCACAAGCCAGGGGGCTTCTAGTACTCTAGGGTGGACTGAGCCTAGGCCTGCAAAGTTCCAGTGCCCGAGGGCAGGGTTTTGAAAGACCAGCCAAAGGCAGGAAAACCGGCTATTCCTACACTACCTGGAACTGATCCTTGTGCTGCCGAGCACCAGCACTGGCCTCTGCTGACCCAGTAGAGAGCCCAGGATATGGAGCAAAGCCCCTTGGAGCTAAAACCAGGTCACCTGCCTGATCAAGAGAAGGTTTCCCTTATCCCTACAGGTAAGGGTTCTAGACCTATAGATACCCACGAATGAACAGCTCTCAATGACCTATAAAAGACACCAGAAACTACCTCCCAATGTCAGAGACAGTAAGATGACTAAAGGCAAATGTAAAAAACACAAACAACAAAAATCAAAACCATATGGCATCTCTAAAACCCAGATATTACAAAGAATTCAACCCTGGGAACTCAAACACAACGGAAGCAGAAGAAAAATGACCTCAAATCCTTAGTAATAAAGATGATAATGGAGAAAACAAATAAAATTCATAAACAAATGAAGGAAGATGCAGTCAAACAGATTGAGGATACTAAAGAGGCCTATAGAGAAGAAATGAAAAAATCACTGGAAGAAACTCAGGAAAATAAAAATAATCAGATGAAGGAAATAATAAGGTAGCTCAAGATTTGAAGATGAAAATGGAAACAATTATAAGAGCACAGACAGAAGAAAGCCAGCAATGAAAGAACTAAGAGAAGAGAGAAGAAAGTGCAGACGTAAGGTTCTCTAACAGAATCCAAGAGACGGAGGAAAGAATCTCAGGAGAAAAAGACACAATTGAAGTATGTGATGGAACCATCAAAGAAAATGTTAAATCTCAAAAATTCCTGACACAAAACATAAAAGAAATCAAGGACACCATGAAAAGGCAAAACCTAAGGATAATAGGAATTGAGGAAAGAGAAGAGCCCAGCTCCAAGCTCTTCACGGTATCCACAAGCAATATAAAATATCTAGGAATAACTTTAACCAAGCAAGTGAAAGACTTGTTTGAAAAAAACTTCAAATCTCTGAAGGAGATTGAAGATGACATCAAAAGGTGGAAAGATCTCCCTTGTTTGTGGATTGGGAGAATTAACATAGTAAAAATGGCCATCTTACCAAAAGTAATATACAGATTCAATGCAATCCCCATCAAAATACCTACACAATTTTTAAAAGACATTGAAAGATCAATTCTCAGCTTCGTATGGAAAAACAAAAAGCCCAGAATAGCTAAAACAATCCTATACAATAAAAGAGGCTCCAGAGGAATCTCCATACCGGATCTCAAGCTGTACTATAGAGCAATAGTAATTAAAACAGCATGGTACTGGCATAGCAATATTATGGGTGATCAATGGAATTGAATCAAAGGCCCAGAAACAAATCCACACACATAAAGACACTTGATTTTTGACAAATTTATTCAATGGAAAAAAGATAGCATCTTCAACAAAAAGTGCTGGTCTAACTGGATGTCCATATGTAGAAAAATGCAAGTAGATCCCTATTTGTCACCATGCACAAAACTCAAATCCAAGTAAATTAAAGACCTCAACATAAAACCAGAGACACTAAATCGTTTAGAAGAAAAAGTGGGGAAAAGCCTGGAACTCATTGGCACAGGAGACAACTTCTTGAACCAACCGCCCAGGCTCTAAGGTCAGCAATTAATAAATGGGACCTCATGGGGCTGAGAAGCTTCTGTAGGCAGAAGACACTGTCAACAGAACAAAGCGACAGCCTAAAGACTGGGAAAAGAACTTCACTAACTCCAGATCTGACAAAAGACTAATATTCAAATATATAAAAAGCTCAAGAAATAAAACACCACCAAACCAAACCAAATAACCCAATGGGGCTCTGAATTAAACAGAAAAGTCTCAAGAGAGCAATATCAAATGACTGAGATACGCTCAAAGAAATGCTCAACGTCCTTAGTCGTCAGAGAAATGCAAATCAAAATGACTCTGAGATTCCATCTTACACCCATCAGAATGGCTAAGATAAAAAAACTCAAGTGACAGGACATGCTGGCAGGGATGTGGAGAAAAGGGAACACTCCTTTGTTGCTGGTGGGAGTGCAAACTTGTACAATCACTTTGGAAATCAATCTGGTGCTTTCTCAGAAAACTGGAAAGAGGACTACATCAAGACCCACCTATTCCATTCCTTGGAATATACCCAAAAGATGCTCCAGCACACAAGGACATATGCTCAACCATGTTCATAGTAGCCTTATTCATAATAGCCAGAACCTGGAAACAACCTAGATGTCCCTCAGCAAAGAATAAATAAAGAAACTGTGGTACATATATACAATGGAATACTATGCAGCTATTAAAAAACAATGAAATCCTGAAATTTGCAGACAAATGGGTGGAACTAGAAATGATCATCCTGAGTGAGTTAACCCAGACCCAGAAAGATACACATGGTACATACTCACTTATAATTGGACACTAGCCCAACAGGGATGAGTTCTGAAAGTCTTCACTTAGCAGGAGATTGGGATAGATGCTGAGACATCCTATTGGGACCCCAGGTGAGAGAAGTATGGAAGAATGGGAAAATAGAAGGATCCAGAGGGTCCTAGAAACCTACAAGAAGACCATCAAGGCGGTGGATCTGGAGCCAGGGCAGTCTGCTCAAACTACTGTACTAACCAAGGACAATGCATGCAGTAAACTTAGAACCCCAGTTCAGATCAATCCAATGAACAGCACGTTCTCTACAGTTGTGTGGAGAGTGGGAACTGACTATGACATGAACTCTGGCACCCCCTATTTGACCACTTCTCCTTCGTAAGGAGGCCTGGTGGCATTCAGAGGAAAGGTAAGCAGGCTACCAGGATAAGACCTGATAGGCTTTGATCATATAGAGGGGGAGGATGTCCTCTTCTGTCACAGGTCTAGGGGAGGGGAATAAAGTGAAAGAGGGAGGAGAGGAAGTGGGAACAAGAAGATACAAGTGAGGGGATAACAACTGAAATGTAATCTGAATAAATTACTTAAATAAAAAAATAACTGTTAAAAAAGTGACTGGATACACTATTATATATATATATATATATATATATATATATATATATATATATATATATATAGTGAAATAGTATGCAGATATTTAAAATGAGGCAAATCTCTGCAAGCAGATATGTACTGATTTCAATAATATGTAATTTAGAAAAATAAAATCAAAGAATCTCCAAAGACAAAACAGAATCTTAAGTATAAGTTACTATTTATATAATGAACAATCATAAAAGGGTATATAGCTCTCTTTCCATCTCCAAAGTGGAACAGAATAAGGTTAAATTAAAATACCATTAGACTCAAAATGTAGGGTTCCAAATCAGGTCATTGGAACTTGAATTTGATCATACACTTGGTTCAATCACCTCAAAGGGTAAAACCTGGGAACAGATCTAAGGCCCCCAATCACTGGGGACATTGGTATTTGATTTTATTTACTTTTACTTGGATGTAACAAGGTAACTTGGATGTAACAAGGATAAAACAAGGTAATTAAAATATAAGAATAAAATGAAGTAGCAAGAATTGGTCCCTTCTCTAGGTACAAATTTTAGTAGACCTTGAGCATTTGAGCCCAACTAACACTTCCCTAAGTTCAGCTCTTTGATGTTTCTAAGGAAATGAAATGCTTAGTTTGTTGTTATTGTTTGGTTTGGTTTTTGGTTTGTTACATTGGACTACAACTTGTGTGATTGCCAAAGCTGATTTCTATTATTTATCGTTGTCGATAACTGAGACAATACAACAGATCTCTTCCTCTATGTGATAGCTACGCAGTTACCTTTCTGTGTCTGCTTCTTCTCAAGATTTACTCCAGTGCCACTAGATTTCTGTGCTTCTGTGACAGAGGCCATGCTTCCTTCAAATGCCCTTTGTTCGATGTGCCTGCTGTCTAGCTTCTGAAACCTGTTTGTTTTCTCTTCTGGACTTCTCATTCATGTGAATTCCTGCTCTGCATTTTTATCGATGGTGACTGCAAAAAAAACTTTGGATAAAATAAAGACAGATTTGTATTTTGTATATATTTACTTTTGCTCTGTGAAATAGGATAGTTCTGCATTCCTCACACTGTCGCCAAACCTGTGATGCTTCTACCTCTGCCTGTCAGTGCTGGGATTACAGGCCTGAGTTCCCCTGCTAGGCGACATATGTATTTTTGATAAACTCAGAGGCAGCTACACTATCTTACTTGGGTGATCAATGGAACTAATAGGAACTACATAGGTCTTCTCCTTCACAATGTCATTGTCACTGGGCTGTGGAGCTTAATGTTCCAGAACATAGCTCCCCAGTGTGGTGAGCGTGCAGCTGCTGAGACTGAGGTGGTCTGTGGAGCTGGTGAAGTTCTCCTGAGGAATAAGTGCCTTAATACCCTAGAAGAACTGTTAGTATAATGCCAGACACAAAGTAGTCATTCAATACCATGACCTATCTTTTGAAAAATCTGGAAAACAGTTTCACTTATGCAGCATATGAAATCACCAAGGAGTAAACTCAACCAAGAGTGTGAAATACTTGTGCACTAAAAGCCACAAAAAGTTGATAAAAAATTAAAATAACAAATAAATGAAAATATTCATTATGTGTGAAAACAAAAGTATTGTTAATATTCAACAATATTAATATTCTTAAAATGTCTGTGCTGTACTCCATAACATACATATTTAGTAGTATGTCAAAAGTCTTATATCATTCTTATCTCACACAGAAACGTCAATCAATGTGAATGCACAAATGTAATCCAAATATCCCAGACAACACAAAGAAAAAAAAAGCAAAATCGGAGACATTTTATTTTCTAATTCTAAATTGTAGTTAGGACTATAATGACCAAGATAGTACGGAACTAGAAAAATAGCAAAACAACAGAACAAATGAATAAAAAGGAAAGGTAGCCATAAGTTCAAAAGAAATTTTGGGAACAGAGAGGCGGACTTGCATTTAAAACACTTGCTTTGCAAGAAAGAGGATCATGCTCCAGAGCCCACGTAAATATCCAGTGGACATGGAGGAAGTGTGCCTGTATTTCTAGCTTGAGTGGGCATGAACAGGGGACATGTAGAACAAAAGCTGGCTAGCATGACTATCTATCTGTGAGGTCTGGGTTTCGTTGAGAGATGTTGTCTCAAGATAGAAAGTTAGGAAAGCTATCAAGGAAGATTTTCGACCTCAATCTTGAACCTCTGCGCGCGCGCACATACACACACACATACACACACACACACATACACACACACACACACACACACACACACACAAATGTGCATATACACAGGCATGCATACCACACTCATATTCAGATTAAAAAGATTTTTTTTATCTCCCACAACATGACTGGACATCAGGACATAATGCTACATGAAACAAGCTGAAAGTAAGAAAAATAACCAGTGACCAATTTTAACTGCTCAGATACAGAGACACTGAGAGTTAAACGATAGTTACCTTCTGTCTTATTTAAGGTTTCTATTGCTGTGATAAAGCACCACGAGCAAAAACAACATAGAGAAGAAAAGGTTTCTTTCAACTTACAGCTGCTCACCACAGTCCCTCATTGAAGTAACTCGGGGCAGGAAGTCAAGGCAGGATCCTAGAGGCAGGAGCTGAAGCAGAGACCATGGGAGAATGCTTTTCACTGGCTTCCTCCTTATGACTTGCTCAGCTTACTTTCACATAATACCCAGGATGATACCCAGGTTGACCTGTGCAGGGATAACACCACCCACAGTGAGCAGGAGGCCCTTCCACATCGATCATCTTCTTCCCAGATGACCATGGCTTATGTCCAGTCGAGATAAAAACTAGCCAGCAAAACAACCAAACGCCAAGGATGGGAGAGTAGCTTGGTGGGTTGAAAACAGCATATCTATGAGAGGAGCAAGTCTGTAGTTCTAATGTAAAATATGATTTTTATTTAATAAGTCGTTATTAGCTTGCTCTTGTCACAAAAGATACCACATGAAGTGATACACATTAACATGCTTTATTATGGTAACCATCTCATTACATAATTGTATCCAGCAGGGCAGTGGTGGCCCATGCCTTTAATGCCAGTCCTTGGGAGGCAGAGGCAGGTGGATCGCTGTGAGTATGAAGCCAGCCTGGTCTACAAAGTGATTCCAGAACAGTCAAGACTACACAGAGAAACCCTGTATCGGGGAAAAAAAGTTAATTGCATCCCATAGCATCTTCTTGGCAATGTCAAATTTACACAATGAAATGCATTTAAAAAATAGTATTTGTTTTCACTTCTAGTACCACAAAGCCTCCCGAAAAGCAACTATACCCATCTTCAACCAGCCTTATGTAGGAAAGGCAGAACCATGAGGTCCTGCCTCATTTGCACTATGAAGTTCCAAATACTCAAGGGCAGCTCATCTGTTTTATTTTTGTGCCTAACAGCCCTGTATTGATGCTAACACCCTTAATATAAATGGGAAACCTAGCCAAATTGGTTCCTCTTGTTGCTTTGCATCTAATCAATTCCCTATGTATTTACTGACCATGCAAATCACTGCATTTCTAGTAATGAGTGCCTTCCAGGAGCGCACAGGGAACGATTACATAATGGCTCCAATACTATGATTCATAAAAGATTTAATTTTGCAGGCCATGAGTAAAAATAGGAAAGATGCTTAAAGGCAACACAGAAATGTTGAGCTATAATTGGACAATTGAGTCATAATATTTTTATTGAAATCTGTCCTGAATAATTTGAATAAATCATTCAGTGTTGGGATGGATTTATTATCGAGTGCATGGGACTTTTGGATTCAGGGAATTTTCACTTGCACAGAGCTTTCAGAAGGCTCTAGGCAGGGATAGAAAACACATCCACATGGCTGCAAACTTAAGTAAAATGAGGGGAAAAAAAGTTTTCTCAGTAACTCCTCTCTTTTGTGCTCTGGTTTGCTTTTTCATTATATACTTGAACGATGAACATATGGCAAATCTTGAGAAAGAAACTCGCAGGAGAGGATGTACCCTGTTTGGGTTTACCTGGATACAGATGATGTTGCTCACAATCATTTCTGCACAGGGATCTTTCTGTGAGCCATCTAATACAGGAAGAGATCTCACAATCCTGGTACCCCTGGCTGTGTGAACTCGCTCACCCTGTCCTGGCTCAGTATCAGGGGTCATAGTATATAAACATGCCCTAGAGTTCCTGGTCCTGGAAGTAAGGACAATGGAGAAGAAATAAGGGCTGAAATGCTCACAGCCAGGAGGCAGCCCGTGGAGATTTTTCTAGCTACCAATGGTGAGAAATTCTAAGCAGTCCATTCAATTATTATGAAGCCTAGTCACAACAAAAGTTGCTGCCTGTCCAGAATGTATTTAGTAATGTAGCATTTGCAATTATAAACATAGGGTGCATTTTTAAATGGGAGTGGGGAATAAATTTGAACTTCCCACATACCTATAACAAAGCTACAATGATTCCAGACATTAACATGAGAAGCTGTCCATGGCATCATCCTAAAGCACTGGGTTGTATCTTACCACAAAGGATGCATCCTGTCGTTACGCTGTCGTAGAGATCAACCAGTGAACAAGAATGCTGCGGAAGCTCAAAACTACCGGAAGAGATGTTCAGCTGACCCACCCTCTGTCCAGATTGATGAGAAAATCAGTGTGTGGAAGTAAAGAGTAATTAGAGCATACAATTATTAAACTCAACACAGCATTGGCATGATCTGTTAAGGCACTTTTCTATCTGTATTGATTTCAAATTAATTTTACCTTTTGATATTTCTTGCCCATGCCAACAGTCAAACAGCGTCTTAACAAACTGTGTTAAACAATAACATAGTTAATTTTAAAAGTTGCTCACATAATGCATGTGAGAGCACATATTATATATATATATATGTATATATATATATCACATATACATGAGAAAAAGATGTTTACAATTTTGTGGTGTTGGTGGCATCTTGTGGCTTTTACAATTTTTAATGTATCTTGTTGGAGGTTGGCCTGATTATTACTGCTTGCTATCTCTCTGCTCCACCTGTACCTTGCCTAAGAGCCTAACCTGTTTGACCAATAAAAGGCCATCACACCTGAGTAGGACAAATGGGGTAGACATGGTTAAGGTTCCAAGGCTTGGGGAGACAAAAAGACTCTTGGGAGAAGGAGAGGCGGGAGGAAAGTAGAGGAGAGTAAGAAGAAGGCTGCACCATGGATTAGGTAAAGGAGAAGCACATGGCCAAAGTGGATGGAAATTTGGCCCAGATGATAATAAGTAGCAAGTATTTGAGATTATGGATGAGAAGTAGCTTGGTAGAAATTCTTAGAAGCAGTTGGCATGGCATTGGGACAGATACCCCTGCCCCACTATGGGAAGTAGTTTAAGGGATTAATATCTACCCTACCCCAGGTTAACTGAGGCTATTTTAAAATATAAAAGGTGTCTGTGTCTTGATTGATTGCTAACAGGTTAGAAAATATTGTCTTAATAATAATTGTAGCCCTAACAATAAACATTATTAGGCTATACTGGTAAATTAACCACAACAAATTGGTGCCCCACATTCTTTTTTCTAAGAGGATGTCTTCTTTATATAATTGTACATATCATTGTCTATTCTTAATTCTATATATTTGGAATCTACAGCACAAGGCAATTATGAAATGAATAACATAGCTTTAGGGGCAGTGCCCGCCTCACAAGCCCTCAGTGCCTTCTTCTCAGTATTGTATGTAAACAATCAGTACAGTGGCAGACACACAGTAAATTCTAAGGACTCGCTTATTCCCAAACCAAACTGTGAAACTCACTTGACCACTTAGGAACTTAGGAACTAGATAGGTCTACCAAATTACAACTGAACTTTACGAATAAGCAGGAAACTATGTTACTTTAGTAATTTTCAACATTATAATCTGTCTCTAGCCCAGACTTTGTAGGCTGGGAAAAGGCAAAAACCACAGGGTATCAGAATACTACAGTATAGTATAGAGCACCCAAGCTTTAGAGAGGCCCCAGGGAGACAATGCACTTGTTTTAGTATTGCCTCTCTCCTACTTGAATAATAAAGGTGTAACCACTACTACTCTATTAATATTTCTTTCAAAAACTCTTACCATCTTTCCTCACCCATGTTATTTCTAAGACTCACTGTTATGTTCTTTTAAAAAAATGATCAGGGTTATATCTACCTCAAGGAATGTCTTCTGTAATACACTGACAATTATCCTGTAAGATTCTGAAATGTGCTTCACTTTCTTTTTTTTTTTTTTTTTTTTTTTTTTTTTTTTCTTTTTTTTTTTTTTATTTTTGGATGGAAAAATATTTCAACAACTTCATTATTTCTCCCACAGCTTACATATCACAGCAAGATCTCACAAGCAGTACAAAACTCACAATGTGGTTACATTCTATTTTCTTTAAGTGAATGATTACAAAAAGTAAATGTAAGAAAAACATGCTCCTCAATACCTTCGCATGATCAAATGTTTTACATATTATAGGTAAGAACTATGAGCATGTACAGGGGGAGGAGGTCCCCCTCAGTCACAGTCATAGGGGAGGGGAGTAAGGGGAAAATGGGACGGAGGGAAGAATGGGAGGATACAAGGGATGGGATAACCAGTGAGATGTAACAAGAATAAATTAAAAAAAAAAAAAAAAAACAAATGCATATGGGTTCCTGGAAACAACTTGTTTTTCATGTTTGTGCTTCATTTTCTTGCACCTACACCTCTTCAGTTCTCCTCTCTACTGACTTGTGTAGGGCATCTTTCATGACCCTTTTATCTTTCACTCTGATGCCTGCACAAAAGCCTTTCCCTTCTCTCTTGTCTTATATGCTGTCCCATCCGTGACAATCCTACCTAGCTTTCTAACATCGCC
This sequence comes from Acomys russatus, assembly GCF_903995435.1. Lineage (NCBI taxonomy): Eukaryota > Metazoa > Chordata > Mammalia > Rodentia > Muridae > Acomys > Acomys russatus. Next base: position 23,231,461 of record NC_067144.1, on the reverse strand, counting down.
AACTGTGAAGCTTAATAGAAACACCCTCCAGAAACAGCTAATTGCTCAGGGAATTGTTACTCCCTAAAGCCAATGGGAAACTTTTGGAATCTCCTATTAGTCTCAGACTAAAATCCTACCTCAATCAGAGATAATTATTAAACTAAGCAAGAGGATTTCAATAGTCTTCTCAAATTGATCCCAAAGATGCCTCCTATAGTGGGGCTGCCTCTTTCAGCTTTAGCCACTTTCAATTAACTGAACAGCCCAAAGCACTCCCAGGGGACCAGGAGCAAACAAAATCCAAATTACAAACAAAAGGAAATATCTGAAGCAATTAAGTCCTAGGTGGCTTAACTCCAGGGTGCCCAGAAGTCTTGTTCAAGGCCAAGGACCCGATTGGAGTAGGTAAGATAATAAATCTATTCAATCTGGTGAAGCAACTAATATCTGATAAATTTAAGCTGCGTAGACAGCTACACTATATAATTGGTGAGATGTGGGGAAAGAAAAGAGACTTTTGAGCTGGAAGACCTTCATTTAGCACTCTCTACACCCCAGTTCTGGGAGGTAATGTCCAAATCTCTACTTCACTTATCCAATATGACCTCCTTTACTTCCTACCAAAACATAGCACTCCAGTAAAAATATAATTTCATAACTCCTTGAGACCCTGGTAGGTAATCTAGGCTGAGCACCCCTTTAAATGTCCTCCTCAGCAGTAGAACTAAGCAGCTCCCGCATGTGCAAAATTGCAAATTTAAAGACGAGCCAGTGGAGAAAAGGAGATTAAAGCAGAGCAGTAGCTGGGAAAACAAAACAGAAAATGAAGCAAAGAGCTCTATGGGTGAGACTGAAGTAATGAAGTAACTGTAAAAATTAAATTTAAAAAAAAAAAAAAAGCAGAGTGAATCCCAGTGGCTGTGCCTATCTAGTGATGGGGCCAGGGGAGCATTTCAAAGGTGCTTAAAGTTTGACTGAGTGCTGGGTTACTGAAGTCCCCTGCCAAGCTTCAGTGGGGGAGGCAGAGGCTAAATCTCCATCCCTCCTTCCACTCACTCTCCCCTCCCCTCCCCTACAACCGTTATCAATGGTGGCAAGGCAGCTCCTAGGAAGAGTTTTGGGACTGAAGAGCTTATCTGTAATAACAGCTTATCTGTGGCTGGCAGTAAACCCTGAGGTTAAAACTAAAGACATTCTAACCCTCCTGCCATTTCTCTTTTTCCTCAATGCTATTTCAGTTACCCCCACCAGCCCCTCCCCCTGCCTTGGGCACTTCAATCAATCAAACAGGTAATAAGCATATTCAAGCCCCTTTGTGCTCTAGGAATCATGTAAAACTCCAGGAGGCACAAAGATAGGCAAGACACTCTCCCTGATACTGAGGACTTACATGGTTGTAGAGGACACAGAGGGTAAACATTTGAGGCTAAGAGCAGCTGGACAGCAACGGGTGCATGTTGGATTATAGTGCAGGTAAGTAGGCTCTGAGTTCAAGGTAGAAAGAGTTCATTCAGGGCCCCTCAGTTCCATGCCCCTGGAAGCCTGAGAAAAAAGACAAAGCTGGGACAGACAGGCAGCTGGCAACCGTTCATACCATGAGCTTGAAAACCCTTTCTTAAAATGAGTTAAGAAAATTTTCCAAGGCAATGAGAGAAAGGAAAAGTCAGCTCAGACTCTGGGAGCTCTTGGTTATCAATTTTCCAGAAATTTGACCTTGTTCCGCTAGTTGTAGAAAAAGAACCAGACCTTAAAGGAAGGATAATACAGACTCCTTCCACCGGTTTCTTAAATATGAATATTGGTGCGTGCATAACTATACGTGTAAATTTACTGATTTATGTTCTAGCCTCTGTCTCATCTCTGCTAAGGATATGAAGTGCCTAAGAAGGAGGATGTCAAAGGTAATTTGAGGAGAAATGCAGGAGACTAATCCCATAGAATAACAATCAATATTTTCAGGTCAGAATCATTTTAACTGTAGTGAAAGGAAGAGAACTGATAAAGGTGACACTCAATGGTAGAGCCCTTGCCCCACCCAAAAATGGAATGATGGAAGGGAATCGGATATAAAGCTGTGGCTGAGAATAGAAGGCACAGAGAGGTAGTACTTGATATAGATTTTAATACGTAACAGATGTGAACAGATTTGATTTGAATGGCATGCATTCACAAATGCCTGTGTTCATAAATGAGCATAACAAATATATGAGAAGGCAATCACCGCATCCTGCACAAAGCATCTCAATCACTGCACAAGAAACTGAATAATTCTGGCACCCTCAGCACATGCCCCCTGCCCTTTAGAGACTTGTCCTCCCGCAGAAATATGGCCAGTCTCAGTGGACTCTGCTTTATTGCAGGCATGACTAGTGAAGGCAGTGCCATGATGATGGTGATGCTTGCCAAAGGGACCACGGTCACTGCTGGCCAGTTCTGTGGGCATGCAGCATCACTTAAAGTGATGAGGGCATGCTGTCTACATGGAGGGCCCTGGCTTGCGTCTCTAACATGGGCTTCACTGCTGCCTCCAATTACTGCCACAGGCCTAGCACTTCTGCTTCGGAATGCTTTGCTGTAATGTGCCTCAGAAACTATAGAGGAAAATAAATTCTTGGTACTCAACCTTCTGATTACTGTTGCCCCCTTAACCATATTCCAGGCAGAAGACAATCTCATTAAAAGGCTTGATAATTTCAGAATTGTCTCTCCTCATTAATAACTGGGCCCTTGTCCTTCATCCATCAGAGCCTCTTCATCCTTTCTTCTTGGGATATGATTTGACACTGAAGAAAACCTGGGCAGCATGATAGAGACATAGAAAACTTCAAACAAGACCAGACACCACGGGGCTACAGACACAGAAAACAATCACAGACACTGTGATGAGATGTAAATTGCTTCTAGCACCCTCTCTCGTTCTCGAACAACTAATAACCCTGCTGAATCCAGAATTCTAGTACTGCTGCTTGGGCTCGAAGTCCCCCACTATAGTCATAGTGGGCAATTGTGTCAATAGCTAGAATGACTGTATGTAAAAGCAGTATAGAAGGTCCAGAGACCTAGTAAAGGCCAGAATTAAAGCACGTATGCAACAGCAAGGACATATCAAAGACCAGGTCAAAGTATATTAGGGCTTTTTGTTTGTTTGTATTCTATTTCAAGCTGAAGATTATACCTGGCCACTAATTAGCATCTATAACATACCTGAGGCATAAAATTTACACTTTATGTATGAAGATTTCTTATCTGTTTGGGTTTTTTGTTTTGTTTGTTTGTTTGGGAGAGGATTTCATACTGTGGTCTACTCATGCTGGTCCCAAGGTCACCATGTAGTCCAGTTTGGCCTCCCAGTCAAAGGGAACATCCTGATTGGCCTCTTGAGCCATAGAACTACAGGTGCGAAGCATCATACTGTGTACATACACACACACACACACACACACACACACACACACACATACACACACGTGTGTGCGCATGCTCACGCACCCTAATTGCTCAGTACCAGTCATTCTGTGACTTAAATCTTGTTCCTTGAAACCCACACATGTGCAGACTAAACCTAGTGGTAAAGGAATGGTATATCCATGGGATGCAGGGTTGAAAAAGCAATGTTGCTTATAGAAAATAATAGTCTTCACTTCAGCTCCATAGCGTTGGCATTCTCAAGTCCTATTCTGCATACAAACAAAACAAAAGTAGTATGCTGAGTTCATAGTAAAACAGTTATTTCATTCTCACACATAATAATGTCCTTTCAAGGATAATGACATCAAATAAGATCAAAACAAATGATATGTACCTTCGCCTCTTGTTGAGAAGGAAGTGAGCTCCACCTTGCATTTATTTTTCCCTTAGCTGTTCTTTAATTCCATAAGGAAATGCTTTCAGATGGACCAATTAGACTAGTCATGTTGCTCCATTTTCATTCAGATAGCAATCTCTCTGAAAGTAGGACCATAAAGACATAATTTTTGTAAATGTAGATTTCCTAGAGGTGAAAATGTTAGTGCCATAGCCAGTCATAGCATGTCGATCTCATAAAATGATTGCATCAGATAACAGGGCAGACACTCTAAAGTTCAGAAGACTGTCAAGCTGAAAGCAGACATTGGAATCTGTATGCCTGGAGCTATAGGAATATAAACATGAGGACATAAAAGGTCAGCCCTCCTCAGCAGCTGAAGCACAGTCAAAAGAAATGCATTTTTAGAAATAACTCAAAAACATTGTGCCATTGACTGAGATCATGTGGCTAGCACACATTTGCCTCTATCCGAATTATTTAAGCTCATGGGCTGTAGAGAAAAGAAAATTCTTGCACCATGAGATAACTTGTATCCTAACACCTTTTTCTTTGGTTGATTAATAATGTGAAAAGTTAGACATTTGGTGACCAGATCATTTAAAATGAATGTCTTACCATACTGCCATTTGTAGTCACTGGAATAGGACATGGGAAACAATGATTCCCTGTCTCCTTGCACTTATACTAAATTTGAATCCATATCACCAGAAGTGAACAGGCCTTCATCAACTGGGCTAAACATTTTCTCATAATCAGTTTAGGCATTAGCAGGAAAAATAGTTGTATAAGAACGGTATATGAAACTGACAAACCAGTCTTCAGAAAAAGACAGACTTGCAAGCACTGAGAAGGAAGCGTGGTACAATGATATAGTACTAGTAGTGGGTTGTGGTGGTGGTGGTAGTGATGGTGATGGTGGTGGTGGTGATAGTGGTGGTGGTGGTGGTGGTGGTGGTAATAATGGTGATGGTGGTGATGGTAGTGATGGTGGTGATGGTGGTAATGGTGGTGACGGTGGTGGTGGTGGTGGTGATGGTGGTGATGGTGGTGGTGGTCGTCGTCGTGGTGGTGGTGATGGTAGTGATGGTGGTGTTGTGGTAGCGGGGGTAGTGGTGGTGGTGTGATAGTGGTGGTGATGGTGGTGGTGATGGTGGTGGTGGTGGTGGTGGTGATGGTGGTGGTGGTGGTGGTGATGGTGGTGGTGGTGGTGGTGGTGATGGTGGTGATGATGGTGATGGTGGTGGTGGTGGTGATGGTGGTGGTGGTGATGGTGGTGGTGGTGATGGTGGTGGTGGTGGTGGTGGTGGTGATGGTGGTGGTGGTGGTGGTGGTGATGGTGGTGGTGGTGACGGTGCTGTGATAGTGGTGATGGTGGTGGTGGTGATGGCTTCAAACCACAATGCTGACCAGAAGGTCATTGACTAGGATCTAGTCCATTTCAGGCTCTTTTGTTCCTGAGTCAGTCTCTCTTTTCTATGTTAAGAATTATCTCTTATTTCCATTGATGACTAAAGCCAGAAGGTATTTTTATATAGTTTCAAATTCCCTCCACTCCCAAATAATTCTTGTACTATATTTCACTCCTAATCAGTAGAATGTGGACATCATACCTTAACATTCATACTTTTCATGTATGGGTCTCTTTTTTCCTTGCATATGCACCTATGAAATTCCCCATGTGGCACAGACAGACCTCCGGTAAGGGCAAATCTGCTCATGGCAGTCATAGTTGTTCTAATGCCCTCCCCTTCCGCTTAGTTCCGAATGTACCAACAGTCCCCAAATCTTTCCAAATATCCTTCTACAGAGCTCTAAAATATGGTTGGTGAGTACCACATCCTGGTGATTTATAGCCAAGAAGTAATTCCAAGCAGCACAAACGGTTTCTTGCTTTTCCTATTTTTCCAAACACGAGATAGGTAATTATTTTATTTGTTTTGCTTTGTTGAGACAGGATTTTAGGTAGCCTGGACTGACCTCAGTCATGCTGAATGGCCAAGGACACCAGTGACATTCTAATCATTCTGCTTGCAGGCATGCATCTCCACAGCCACTGTGAAGTCCAGGGGCTGCTGTTTGATTTGCTGCCTTTGTTTTTGGGTTCTGATGTTCTAGTCATGAGGACTCCATCGGGGACTATGAACTATTCTTGATGGATAGAACTCTTCTCTCAAAGTTTGGAGTTTCAGTACTTCTTCCCCAGATAAAAGAAAGAGGAATTGGCCAGCACAACTTCCCCTGCAGGCAAAAATGCTGAAAGGAGGCAGAGTCCTCCAGGCACAAGCAAGCAGGCCTAAAGGCTGCAGCAGGTTTCCGACAGACACCATTAACAGAAAAAGAAAATAATTAAAAGACGATCAACAAGAACAATGCGATTTCCTGTGCAGACTGAGAAAACCATGGAGGGCCCCACACAGATTCAGTATGACTAATGTCCCAGTATAAGGAAGAGACCCTTTCATACAGAATAGAAATAAGGCAGAAGGGGACGTTTAGCCAAGCATGAGGACACGAGAGCGAGTGAGGGTCCCAAACTGGAACACTTCACTGTAACACTTAAATGACAGACATTAAATTTCAGTGAGAAAAAACATTTGACAATTAACACCGCGATTCCATGCTGTATTATTTTGTAATTAAAAATAGCATTAGTCAACTATCTGGGAAATGTCACATTTTTTTAGCATAAGCTACTTTATTTATTTATGTTTACCTTAATATGTTTTTAATTGAAATAGAATTACATTACTTTCCTACTCTTTTTCCTCTCCTCAACTCTTCCTAACTACCTTCCCACTAAGCTCTCCCACACCCCTCACTTTCAAGGTGAGAGCCTCTTTTTTAAATAACTGCCACACACACATATGCATGTATACATGTATAAATATTTATGTATGTGAACGTGTACGTGCATCTACAAATATATGTACCTGTGAGTCCGTTCTGTGTATATAGTTCAAGGCCGAACTCTGTGCATCTACAAATATATGTAACAACAACCTGCTGAGTCCGTTCTTGGTGGTGGTGTGTATATAGTTTCAAGGCCGACCACTCTGTGTTGGACAACCAGTAAGATGCTTCATCCCTGGGAGAGGTTGATTCTTTGTTTTCTAGTAGTCATTAGATAACTGTAGTCCTTTGGGTGTATGAGAGTGTGAGGAAGCCCTGAGCGTGAGAGGTCCTGAGGGACATATGCTGTTAACATGGGTGTGGCCATGCCGAGGACTTCAGGGCCTCAGTCTCATGAAGAAAGGGCAAAACACCCCACACTCCCACATGCTCATCCCAGAATAAGGCTCAGAGGAAAATAGCAAAGTTTCCCATTTTGGTCCCTGTGTGGATGTGGACAGTGTGTACAAAAAAAAATGCTCATTATAGCATCTTTTCTTGGGGTACACAACATCTAGAAGTACAACCTCACAAAGTGAAGAAAGCATTAAAACAGTGACAAATGTGTACGGCTTACAGTACAAAGCCAAAATGGAATATGTTAGTTGGCACAGAGAAGAAAAGGCTCATCGAACGTCTGCTGATGGCATTGTGGGTAAATGCTTCTTCATAACCAACAGGCACAGGAATTAGATATTCTTTCCTATTTCAGTTTTTCCTATTTCTCTATAGAGTAAAACAGGACATGATGATAACTGTTTTTAAAACAACCTAAATACAAAATCTTCCTACAGATTTATATTTTCTTCTAACTTTTGTTCCATTTACTCTCTTTCTAGTGATATTTTCCTGTACCAAGTGTTACCTAAGCATTTAATTTAGATATTATGGTTAACAGTCCATTTCTTTTCATATTTATGTGTATTTTAATAAAAGGTTTTTACCTTATATAGTATTTAATAACATTACAAAATCATAAGAAAGGTAAGGCAATCATCAGGTTTAGCAATAAACACAATAGGACCTTGATTAGCACACAGACTCGGTAAGGAGCAGATATGTCTACATGCCAGAGCAGAGACGAAGTTCTCACATTGATCAGTGTTAACCACAGAGTGGCTGACCAAAGTTATGGAGACTTAAAGCTAATGAGAAGTTGATGAGTACAACTTTGCATGCATTGTCTATGACAAAAAAGTTTCTTCAGATAACTTAAAGAGTTTAAGTCTTCTCCATTCATGCTTATCCATATAGTCTGTGCTACACTACTCTACATTGAAATCTATCACAATGTAATAATAACAAAGTGTTCTCTGCTCCAGCCCTGTGTGCCAAATACTGAGTGATGTTTAATTTTTCTTGTCTTCTCTAGGAGTTCCTAAAAGGTTACTGAGCTTTATTAAATGCAGCTCCCCACCCTAAGCCTGGATCCTTCATTAAGTCCCTTTCCTTTTTTGCTCACAGCAATAAGCCATCTTGTCATAACTGTTAAAATTTCTTGAGTTAAGACAGTGGCCAGAAATTGTGACAAGTCTTTAAACTTGAACAAGAGTCAAAAAAACAGGAGCTCAACTCCAAACACCAGGGGTGACTTCTTGCTCAGCTGTGGTAATAAGATTCTTGCTCAAACCAGAGTGACCCTTTATTATTTAGTGAAGTAGTGGGAATGAAGGAAATCAGATCTTGTATTGAGGAGGGGGCTTCTGGTTGTGTTGATTCACAGGGAACCATGCTACAATTGGAATCTTGAGCAAAAGACTCAAGGACAAGGCCTAATCAAAGGAGGAAACAGAGGAGTCTTTCTAGACTTTGGTCAAGGATTAAGCCTTTGTCACCTTCAAGCCTCAAAAGCAGTTAGTGTTCTCCATGAATAGCCTTAATCAGATGTATTTTACCTAGCTGAACTAACTCACAAAGAAGCTATCAATGAAGTACACCCACGAGTATATCAACAATTTCCCATTCAGAAGCCTCATTAATATATAGCTGCCGTCAAAACCAAAGAGTCAAAACAATGCCTATAACCAAGAAATTAAAAATATAATCTGTAAGGAGGAGAAAGAAATTAATTTAGCTGTGTCAGATGTAGCGACATTAAGACACATCAGAAGCACAAGGTTGATCCATACAAAGAAAGCAGTTACTGGTGAGAGAGCCATTCCTGGGGAGGACGCAGCTTCGTGGCTTCACTAACCTTTTAGGTTTCAGTTTTCATGAGCATTAAGATTGCTTCCACATCAACAAAATGCATGCATAACATGTTTTAAAAACTGTTAGAAAACTGTATAATTATTAGGATATATATTTACTCTCATATCTGGAGGCAATATTTTCAGCAAGTACAGACAACTGTTATATATATATATATATATATATATATATATATATATATATATATATATATATATATATCTTGAGAATTTTGCCATAGGTTAAAGATAAATAGCATCAAGTAACAGAGTATTGAGATAGATAGATAGATAGATAGATAGATAGATAGATAGATAGATAGACAGACAGACAGATGGATGGATATGATGCTTCCAAGTGGGTGGTGACAGTCTTCAGGGGTACAATTGGGTTAGCAGCACACAGTGGTGAGTTAATGGTTAGCTGAATAACCAGTGACCCAACAGTGTGGTAGTTCTTCACAAGAAGTTGTGTGTCTCCAGACAGGACAATTTCTGAAGACACGTTTTTACTGTCACAACTGTATGAAGAATATTGATAACATCTAATGGATGTTGGGAATACATCTAAACATCCTATTAGGCATACTCCTTCCCTAACAAAGATGTATTTAGCCCAAAGTGACAACAGTACAGAAGTTGAGACATCTGTGGTGAGACTATTCTGGAGGGGAAATAGGCCAGGAATCCTATCTACACCAATGAAAAGCATGACGAACACCAATGAGCTGCACAACCAAAGCTGTCTTTTTCAAGGTGAAAGATGGATATTTCCAAATGGATTATAGCTACAAAGAAGGCAATGGATAATAAAGAAAAAAATCTACACTTATACGTTTCCGTTGGTAATTTTTTTTTATTCTAAAGACTTCTCACATTATCTTCTGATGAGTTTGCCACTTCCTTTCCACAACCTCCACCTCCACCCGCATTTCCATCTATCCTATCACCAAGCCTATGAGATCACATAAGATTCACCTGAGAGAGTACTCAGAATGTTTTAAAGTAAGGAAACCACAATGGTTACCTGAGGATAATCTGAGGTAGTTGTGGCCAAGCTCATCGTGGAGAGGAGATAGCTTGTGTGATGAAGGAATTATTGATCAAGTTTTAAGAAACTTGAGATATTTAAGTAAATGATCTAAAATTCTATGTATAGTTCCTTCTTCTCTCACATACTCTTTATTATCTCCTTATAATCATGAAATATACCTTACCTGTAGTCATGTTGATATGACTCAAGCTTTCTGGATGATTCCACTTTGCAGATGACACTAAGATAAAAAAAAAAATAGATAAGGTCAAACAAATGCAAATGTTCTGTTTCAAGTCAACTACAGTAAATGTCAACATGTCTCAGTACCTCCCAATGACTGCATCTCCTGGAGTGCCCCAACTAGGTCCATGTTTACTCACTCTTATTCCTGGTACACTGATGAACCAAGAGCATGCCACTGTAGCAAACCATTATTATCCCTGCAGTCAACACCCATGAGAACGGTGGAGACTCTGTCTTCTGTGTAACAAAAGTAGAGTAGACTCTTAACTGGACAACCTCCCTACACCCATCTTCCTCCATGCTGTGTCATTTTTCATTATACCATACTAGTTTCGATTCAAATAGAATATGTTCATTTATTATCTGCACTCTAGCATATGCCAATTAGGCAACACTTCAAAGCATATAGTCAATACTTTGCATCTTCTCTGCTTCCAAGATGATGCTTCTCTTCAGTCAAGTTTGAGAACTCATGTTCTCGATACCTCATAGAATTTTCAATAATTATCTCACCATCGTCATTTGCAGAGCTTGCTTTCAATCATAGTCTCTAATGAGTATCACAGTGACAAGAGGAACAGCATAAAGGTAAGTCACAGAATGTTACCTGAAGTTCCATACCGAGTCACTGGTACTATAGACTAGAAGCACTTTTGAACCTAAAACCTAGGGAAGATAGTCACCCTGAGCAGGAACATAGTAAGCTTATTTTCAAAGCTTTTCTTCTTCAATGATGGGTCATGGCACCTGGACTCAACTACCTTGTTTCTGTCCACTCATCAGTAAGAGTGCAGGAGTCTTTATTCCAGTTCACACCAGAACCTTCCATCCTACACACACACACACACACACACACACACACACACACACACACACACCTTTTATATCCCACGGTTGGTGATAACTGAAGTTCAAGTTAGATAATCCTTCTTGCTCCACTGCCAGTCCACACAACATCCTGTAGACATTGCTATCACAAAATATCCCTATAATTTACATAAGCATATATAGAACTATCTTGCCCTCTCCGCTCACAAGACATAAAATACACCCCCTAAGGAGGGACATGCTTCTTAACATTTCATTCAGTGGCCTGATCACATAAACAAATAAAAAGCATGGAAATAATTAAAATGATGGTCTGGCGAGTCAAACTTGCATTCAGAACCCATTTCTTCCACTATATAGGTTTCTAGAATTGGGAATCTCTTAGTCTTCCAATATCTAAAGTTGAAATAAAACTAGGTTTCCACAACAGATACCTAGATAATATATATTTCAAGAGAGAAATTGCTCAGCCAAAGAATTAATTTTTGTCATTTGCAGGAAAATGAATAGAACTGCAGGGCGTTATTTTAAGTGAAATGGGCCAGACACATAAAAACAAGAACAATGTCATTTCTCCTATTTAGGAAAGTTTAAAAATTATTGAGCAGAATGTAAAATGGTTGCTAGGAGTTAAGAGCTAGGTACAATGGGGTATATCAATAGTCTCAGCAACTTGGGAAAATGATGATAGTGGTCACTTGAGCCTGAGAATTTGAGGTTAGCCTCAGAAAGACATTAAAAATGTATTCAAAAAATTAAAATAAAATATTACAATGAAGTTAGGGAAAGGCATGGCAGTAGTTATGGAAGTGGATGTTAAATTCGGTCAGTGAAAGCTATATACATATAGGGCAATATAGCACTTAACTCTATTGATATATTAATTAGTATGAAATACTAAAATACTGGATTTTAGTAACTGGAACAGTATGGTCTGGTGCGTTGTATTTGATTGTTAACTGTGCTGCTCCCTGAGGTCTGCTTGCTGTCTTTAAGAGCAGACACTCGCATACCCTAAGCAGTGTTGTGTACCTTCCTATCTGATTGGCTAAATAAAAGGCCTACACCTGGGCAGGGCAGAAATGGTGGGTGATGGGTGGAGCTAAGGTTTGAGGGCTTTGGAGACAGAAGGATCTTAGGTAGGAAGAGACAAGTAGCAGAGAAGAAGAAAGGACACATGAAGTTGAGAATTGACCTTTTAATGTGTTTTAAAAATTGTGCAGGTATTTTGATAGGGATTGCATTGAATCTGTAAATTGCTTTTGGTAAGATGGCCATTTTTACTCTGTTAATTCTCCTGATCCATGAACAGGGAAGATCCCTCCATCTTCTCATGTCATCTTCAATCTATTTCTTCAGGGACTTAAAGTTTTTTTTTCAAACAAATTCTTCACTTGCTTGATTAGAGTAACTCCTAGATATTTTATATTGCTTGTGGCTAACGTGAAGGGTGTAGATTTCCTTATTTCTTCTTCTGTGCGATTGTCATTTGTATATAGGAAGGCTATGTACACTATTATATCATCTGCAAATAGGAATAATTTTACTTCCTTCTTTCCCATTTGGATCACCTTGATCTCCTTGTATTGTCTTATTGCTCTGACTAGAACTTCAAAAACTATATTGAATAGATATGGAGATAGTGAGCAGATAGAAGGATCCAGAGGGTCCTAGAAATCTACAAGAAGAACATTATGATGGGCAGATCTGGGCCCAAGAGTGCTGCTCAAACTAAGGCACCAGCCAAGGACAATATGTACAGTAAACATCAAACCCCCTACCTAGATCTAGCCGATGGACAGGACATTCTCCACAGTTGAGTGGAGAGTGGGGACTGGCTTTCAAACCAACTCTGGTGCCCCATATTTGACCACGTCCCCTTGATGGGGAGGCCTGGTGGCACTCAGAGGAAGGATAGCAGGCTACCAAGAAGAGCCTTGATACCCTATGAGCATATACAGGAGGAGGTCCCCCTCAGTCACAGTCATAGGTGAGGGGAGTAGGGGGAAAGCAGGAGGGAGGGAGGAATGGGAGGATACAAGGGAGGGGATAACAATTGAGATGTAATATGAATGAATTAATAAAAAAAGTTTAAAAAAAGAAGAAAAAGAAAGGACAGAGATACCATGGGATAGATAAAGAACCACATGGGCTGGGAAGAATCGACTCTGAGGATCCAAATAGAGAGAAGTGGCCCATATGGAGACCATAAGCATATATTTATGGAATTATGGATGGGAAGTAACCCTAATAGAAATGATATAAGCAGATGGTATGGGATAAGAGCTGGGAGATAACAAGACAGCTTAGGTGCAAATATCTGACCAGCCCCAGATAAAATAAGGCTTGTTCTAAAATACAACAGTTATCTGTGTCTTTTATTGATTATGATAGCAGGCTAGATAATACCACCATAATAATTACAGGTTCTAAGAATAAACATTATTAGCATTCTATATTTTCTGCAACAGGTAAGTAAATGTAAAAAGAGGTCTTTGAAAGTAGGAATATCCACCTCGTTGAATAGTGATGAGGGTTTTATTTTTCAAATAATGCACATAGAGCTGTGTTTGTCTCACTGAAAACCTCGCATAAGTGTTAGCTTGTGACCTGTGTGATGCTGTGTGATAATAACTAACTGAAGCTACAAATCCACCAGAAAAACAAAGAAAGCTTTTTTATCTTAAAATTCTTGCTGGTGTTCAAAGTTTCATATATGAGTGCAATAATTAAACCATTTATTTCTACCTCTCTCCCTTGCTCTTAAAATTCTCCCATGTAATCTCTTATCACTCTGACTTCTTTTTCTTCAAATCCCTGATATGTGATGTGTGTGTGTCCCTTAAGTAGTCCTTGTATGTACATTGTGTTCAGGGCTACCACTTAGAATTCAATAAACCTATCAGGGGCTTCTTCTTGAAGAAAACTGATTCTCCCTCTCTCAGCAGCAATTGATGACTGGTAGATTTTTATCTAAGAGTCGGACATTGCACAATTCCCCCCTGTATGTTGGCATGTCTGCTGGTGATATCTCCCTGCAGGCATTGTTTGGGCAAACATATTATTGAAACGTCATGGCTGCAGATACTCTGTCATGTAGAGAAGGCATTGCCTGACAGTAAGCATTCCAGTCCTTGGGATTCCTATAATCGCCCCTCTCTTTTTTCTGCAATGTTACCTGAGCCTTAGGTATAGACACTAGTCTATAGATGTTATCAACTGTGTCTAGGCACTCCACAGTCACTTTTGCCATGCATTTTGACTAAATGTGAATCTCTGTGATATTCTCCCCCTGCTGCAAAAGATATTTCTTTCATGAGAAGAGCTACACTTATCTGTGGATATAAGCATAAATATTTAATATACAATTAGAAATTACATTGGCTTAGGAAAACAATGGTAGTGGGTTCTCATCCTCTGGGGTCTATGAACTCTCTAGCCACAGGTAGTTGTTTACAATACTTGGCAGGAATTTCCTTTTACTGGGTGAGCATTAAGTCCCACTGCATAGTTTTTGGTTGCACACTGTGGGTCTCCCCATCCCCTGGGGGTTATTGGCCACTAGTTCCCAGCACAAAGGGAGCAAAAGCTGCAAACAGGGTTCTTATGGCATGAGTGTGATGGAATAACTTCCGGGAGCAGCTTCAGTGATACAGCTCAACTTTATTCAAAGGAAATGAAGAGAATATACAAGATGCAGTACATCATCTGATAGGTGCCCGTCGTGTGCTTTATTTGCATTTTGGCCGCACAGACCTAGTATGTGAATGTAAGCACAATACCTAATTATCCTATGGGCAGGAGGGGAGAGTGGCTGCAGAGAACTGTGTCAAAGGTTATATTCCAGATGTGCTTAGGCATCTGTGCCTAGAGATGCTCTCCAAACAAGGTCAGGCCCCTGATGGAGGAGGGAGTCCTCCATTTTGTGCCAAGCTCAGAATGTAATCTGGACATGGTGGACGATGACCTTCAACAGCAGGTTTCCCCAACAACCCCCAAGATATAAATGATACCCTTGCACCCTTAGAGATATCCTGCCATGCTGATCAAAGCTGTGGTTCCCAGGCTTTACAGCTAGGTAGGACTATTGATTGCTTTTCTCCCTTGACAGTTTGCATAACACATTCAAATAATGTGAGAGTTAGTTCTCAGGGAAAAGAACTCAGTTCTCCCAAGTCCTGTGCCTAAAGTATATAACACGGTAAGTAATAATGTCTTACCTACAAATTGTGGGAGACAACCAAGGGCAACAGTAATAGCTTATGTAGCTTTGAGGAGTCTCTTGAACACTAATGTTCAAAACTCAAATGGAGGTTTCTCTTGTCTGGCATGGGGATTTTTGTTAGATGGTCTGTGTTTTGTGGATGTTCGTTCCTCCTAGGTTCATAATAGCTAGGAAATAGAAACAACCTATATGTCTTTAAGTTGAATGAATAATGTAAATATATATATATTCTCAAAGAAAAGAGAAATCATGATATTTGCCAGCAAATGGATGGAACCGGAACATGGTATAGCCAGACCCAGAAAGACAAATGCACTGTGTTGTTTTGTCTTAATTGTGGATTCTAGCTCTATAACTTTAGACTTATATGTATAATTTGAAATAACTATAGAATCCAAGAAAATACAAAGAGACCACTGAAGGGGGTGGGGTGACGGAGCTCTAGAGGTGTAATTACAAGTGAAAATTGGAGTTTTAAATCAGGAAGGAGAAAAGACAGTAATATAGATGAATAAGGAAGGAGAGATAAATAACACTAAGGATGTTTGAAAAAGCCATATGGAAACATAAGCTTATATAAAGTACATATATGTGTATGTATGTATATATGTATGTATGTATGTACATATGCATGCATGTGTGTATTTTAAAAGCTTTTATATTCTACTATAATCTGAAAAAATAAATACAGTGCAGAAATATATGATAACCATATAGCTGAAATAAACCATTTGCAAACCAATGATTTTCATCTTTATATGTAATATACTCTAATATTTCTACTATACTCTATTACTAAGCAGGATGAACAAAATCCACCAAACTGATTTTACAGTTCAGTAATAGATCGCATGCAGTTTTGAAGACATTATACTAGACTGCAAACCTTGTGGAGGAAGTCACCGTACTTGTTTAATTCATTTTCTGTAACTTATGAAGTGGATTATGACTATAAGATCTATTTCTGCAATGTTTTGGATAAATGAGCCCTCAGATGATTCTCATGAGAATTACATAACCTTCTCTAGCGTCAATTTGTAAATCTGTGAAAAACAATACATTTACTTATTTTTTGAAGGGATTCTTAGAGAAAGCCCTAAAAACAATTATTTAAACTTAAAGATTTTTAAGGCCCTAGCCCAGTACAAGTGGGCACTGGTCTGAAGCTGCCAAACTCTTGTCTGGCTCCTTAATTTGTAATTCTCTTAGAAGAGTGAGAAATTCTAGTAACGGATTGTGTTGATATCCTTAATTCAAAATTGTTTTCCATATAAATCATCATACTTGACTTTGAAGTCACTCATTCTCTACATTTGGAGATATTCCTGAAATTACCAGAGTGATTCCCATTCTTACAGATTTTTAATATATTTTAACTATTTCGGTTCAATGGAGTTTAATTCAGTCTGTTAGTTTTACCAGGAGCTTTGTCTCACAGGTAAACTGATGAAAGAAATGACCATTTCCACTCCATTGATCTTTTGTGAATTTCCCATTCAACCTAGGAAACACCTCACAGGGAAGAATATGAGAGAAAATAAGAAAGCACAGAACCTACGGTATGGTGACACACCGAAATGGAATCATTTTCACGGTCAGTAATGATGTCTGGGCCAGAAAATGGAGCACCAAGAGAGATGGCATTGGATAAAATATGCTACATACATACAAGCAAAAGTATGCTTCCTTTAAGCATTGGCATTAGAATCAGGAAAAATCGATATACAGAGCCTGTCCACTAATTGCTAGTTCTGCTTCTATCTGCAAGACGGGGCAAACAGTGTCTATGACATGGGGCACCTGTGACAGAGATGCCCAAGTAACGGCATATAAAGAAACTACTGTAGAGCCTGGCAAAGAGCAAACGTAGCTCTTTTCTTCTGCCCTCTCCAGGTGTGTGCTCCTCAATAGTGGGTCCCCGTGACCTTAATCTCTTGGTAAAGAGGAATTCCGTTTGTAGAGGTAATGACATAGTTTTTCATGTTTAACCAAATGCTACACAAATAATACACATGTATTAAGTGCCTCTTATATACAAAATATAGTGGCTAGCTGTAAAAGAAAATTGAAGTGATAAATCAAATGAAAGAAAATTTGCTTCTGGTTATGAAGAAGCTTCAAATTTACTGGGTGGAGAGTGTAACTAATTAATACAGTACATGTAAGCAATACTATAACTACAAGTGAGAAACAACTCGCTCTAATTCCAGAGAGGCAGTAGTCCACAGCAGTTAGCACAGATGGCACTTGAACTACAGTTGGAGAATTTAAAGACAGAAGCATACTGGACAGTTTTCTTTGTTGTTACCATTAGATGTTTTGCTGTTTAGAGTGAAATTCTTTTAGGCACTTTTACTCTGAAGCAACAACATGAACAAACCCAATAAACTAGCTAAATAGTGATACTCCGTAAAGAAGAGGCGGGGAAACTGGGCCATGGCAGCAGCAACAGAAACAAGGATGATGGGGTGGGGTGGGGGTGGGGTGAGGGTGGGGGTGGGCGGTGGGGTGGGGGTTGGGGTGGGGAGTGGGGATGAATCGCAAAGGCCAAAGCAAATAATTATCAAATAGGACAAGCTGCAGAGAGTATCAACACACTTTGCAGGGCTCTCTGGGGGGCTTTGGGTTGTCCCCTGAGTCTATTTTGTTTATTAAAGCCTTTTCTTCCCAAATAACCACCCTCATTTCCTGACTAGTTGGCTTGATTGTCAAAATGTCTCATGCAATAGCTGCCTCCCAAACTGTAAGAATAGACTTGATTGCTGCCTCCTGTTTCATTTCTCTCCTTTGCTTTTTAAGATTTCTCCTTTTCGCAGCTTATACCACGTTGGTTGACTTTTTTGCTCAAATATTATATTGTAAATTTCTTTTGATTTAGCTACTTGCTTGCTCCAGATCTTCCACCAGATTTCTCAGGAGGACTACGAAGCTGGTTCAATTTCTTCCCAGATGTACTAGTTTACTTTCTCTCCAGTTTAATCTCATTTTGATTTGAGTCCATATTTGTAACCTTTTCGAGTTGCAGAGAAGAAGTTTCTAAGTCATTATCTGTGTTTACCACTTTCCATAGCGTCAATTCAGGGTGTATTAATGTGCCGCTATTCCAAAGGTATTAACTGAAGAATTAAAAAAAGTAGAAGCTAGTCTTTGCCCATGCATGCACAATGTCCTCTATTCTCTTTCCAATTTACCAAATTCCTTAGTCCACTGCCTTATGCTTAACTTATTACTTATGACTGTTCATGATAACATCTCCTTTGAAGTATTTCCAAAAAAAAAACTGGGGAAAGGGTATTTATACTCACTTTACAAATATACTTATAATGTTCTGTTTGTAAATTCTATTTAGGAAAGCAGTCCTTCAAACTCTCTGATTTAGGTACTAGGGAGATGGCTCAGTCAGTAAAGTGAACATGAGGTGAACGTGTTGCTGCGTGTATGTGAGGTCCTGAGTTTGAGTCCAGTGCATGCATGAAAAGCTAAGCATGTCTCACTGGAGCCTGCTGGCCAGGCAAACTAGCTGATCAGGAAGCTGCAGACAAAAGAGAGGCCATGCTTGAAAAACAATAAAGTGGAAAGTCAACTGAGGAAGGCACCTCCTCCAGCATGCATATATACATTTATGCGCTGCCACACAGATGGACACACACACACACACACACACACACACACACACACGCACGCACACACACGAGTCCAATCTTACCATATTTAGAAAACCTTCTCTGCTTCTTTTCTGGTCCGTGCAGATGTTTCAAAGAGCTAGTCTCCACAAAACTAACTTGCCAATGGGGACCCACAGACTTCACTTGATTCTGATGAATGTATCTCAACCCACTCACCGTTGTTGTCTTTTAGACAGCTGCGTGAATTTTCCTAATTTACAATCAATTTTAGTACAAAGAGATTTTATATACTGAGACTTTATGTTACCAAAACTGTTCAGATAATACAAAAAAGAAAATATATTGATACTGAAAGAGAATTCACAAAAGATATATGACAGATGGCTGACAAATGAAAAGGGGCCAATAGCTTTAAACTCACAAGACATTGCTTTTGATTTAATAATGGGGAAGCCTATCTGTGACAATCATTATCAGTGGGCAAATTCAGAGATGCTTATACACTCAAATATGAATTTTAACCATAAAATTATAGCATCTGTTTTACAAACAGCTTGGTACTTTGCATCAAAATTATGAAGAATATTCTGTTCTTTTCAGTAATTCTACTCTGAGTGTTCCAAGAATATAAAATGAGAACTCCCAAAGCTGATATATTTGTAGAATTTGAGAATATTCTGATTACATACTTTATATTAGAAAGATTTTAAAGTTACTTAAATACTCAATAATAGGAGATTCATTGTATAAATTATAAGGTGTCTACTAAAGGAACTATCAAAATTATTAAAATTGATGTTAAGACTCTAAATATGACAAAATCTTAATTTAAAACGTACTTCAAAGACCTTTAACATGAAGATGCGTCTACAAATATGTATATAGTGTATATAGATACATGTCTATGTCTATGTATATTTATACATATAATAAAATAATTATGCAATGATTATATATTTTATATAAATAAAATAAATATAATGTACACAATGTATCTATAATGTGTATATGTACATTGTATAAATTATTTATCCTAAAATAAGTTTTTGAAGCCAATAACTTTTAAAAGTGAAAGTAAGAATGATACATTTTTGTCTTGTTTTAGGAGATGTTTTTGTTGTTTTGTTTTTCTCTCTGTAAAGTGCAAATTTCTTCTATATAACTAACTTATTTTTAATAAAAAGGCTCAGGTTCATGAATATTTACTAGGAATCCAATGTGTGTTGGGTGCTGGGTAAAGCCTTATAAAAACAGAAGTTAGAGCCTTCCCAGCACTTGGGATGCAAAAGCAGGCAGATCGCTGTGAGTTTGAGGCCAGCCTGGTCTACAAGGCAAGTCCAGGACAGCCAAGGTGGCACAGAGAAACCCTGTCTTGAAAAACCAAAAAACAAACAACCAAAACAAAACAAAAAAACAACAATCAAACAAACAAACAAACAAAAAACCCAGAAGTTAGAAGATAGCAGTGAACCACTACCCTCAGGGATCACTGGGGTGTCAGGGTTTGCATATGTCTTTATTTACCACTCCACACCTCCACTATAATCCATAAAGAAATAATGTTGGCTTTGCCTTCAAAATATTATCTAAAAACCCAACCACTGCTGCCCTTCCCCCTCCCCACTGTCTTCATTGTGACTTTCTTGCTTAGGCAACCACCATCATGTGCCTGGGTTTCTGCAACAGCCCTATGATTGAATAATGCCCAAAGATGCTTGAGTTCTCACCCTGTGACATTGTTATGACAAAGAAGACATTTTCCAGGTCTGATTCAGTTAAATTTATTTTGATGCAGAGATTATCCTGGATTGCCTGGGCAGGCCCAAGCTAGTCACTAGGGAGTCGGAGCAGATGAAGGAGAGAAGTAGAGATTATGGTGAGTGCAATTTCTGGAAGGGAATCTTGGACCACAAATGACAGATAGTCTCCAGGAGTTGGAGCTATAAAACACAAAGAAATGGACCCTACCCAGGGCCTCCAGAAAAAACACAACCTACTGCTTAATTCCTTGCTGGTGAGAGTCTTCTGCACTCTCCAGTTTGTGAGGCAAAGGATTTATCATGTTCTGAGCTGCCATCTTCATGCTAATTTATTACACTAATACCAGCCTCCTGATAGCTCTTTTGCTTGTAAAGTCTTTTCCTGTGTTGTTTGTTTGTTTGCATGTTTGTTTTGTTTGTTTTCTCAGCCCAATTGCCAGAGGTGCTAAATAAAGGCAGTCTTAGAACTCCATGGCTTTCAAGTTCACTTAGAGGAAAAGCTGAAGGCCCCTGCCAGTAAGGTCCCTCTGACTAATGCCATTTTCTCTCTGACCTCACCTTTCACCAGTCTCTAATTTTATTCTGTATATACTAGCCTCCCTGACATTCCTCAAGATTAAGAGAGGTGCGTCTGCCACAGATCTCTTGCACCGGCACCTCTCTAGATATTTCTGCATCATATTCTCAGAGCCTGACATGACATGTCTTCTGTCATCTCGACACCTTCATTTAAATGCCATCTATCAATAAAACTATCCCAACCACTCTAATCCGTAATGCAATTTACCCCCTACCAAGCACTCTATCCGTGCCTCATTTTTATACAATCCTTACATCGCTTCCTAAAACACATCATGATTTACCCCTGATATGCTTTTTGCCACATTAGCACAGGCATACATGAATACACATGCCAGTGGAATATAAACTCCATGAGCACATGACTTAGTCTGAGTGTCATGTACTAATAGATACCAAGTATCCAGCACGAATGAGTACTCACTTAAGATTATCTGGCTAACTAAGGTTGCATTCCAAACTGTTCTTTGACACACATTTCATGTTCTCAAATGGAAAATTTTAACAATAGAACACCCACTAAGTAAAAGATTAAACTCAGGATAGAAAATGGAAAATGCACAATTGATAAAACATCGCCAAAAATTGGGAATGATTCAAACTCTTACAGTGTCAATGAGATATCTTTTTTAATCACTGTGCATATGAACTGGGAAGTTATTAAAGGCATTTTAAAGCCTATGGATATACACACATATATACATACACACATATACATATATATGAGTGTGTGTGTGTGATACATATTAGTAGATATACTAGTTACTTGTCTTTCTCTTTATTTCAGGTTTTATGAGTTTCAGTATGGATTCTGACTCTTCCTATGGTTGGCTGAAGGAACTTTTCCATTTAACTTCTGCTCTACACTTCATTTAGATGTGATTTGTACCCATGTACTAGTAGTCCATCACTAGCCCGCTGCTGCCTCTGAAAAAGTGAGTTCAGCCCCGCATCTCTCTTAATTTTATTTTTCATTTTCTCTTATTCCTTTTCATCTCTCAAGTGTCATCAATTCCGCTGGAAGGATAATGACGACCATATAACATAACATTTTCCAAAGCTTCCTGAATCCCACACATCACAGTGAGTTCTCCAGAGCTTGTGACAGGTCCCAAGGCAGATGCCTAAGAGCTCACAGCACATGATCTGGTAATAAGCTTGATGACAGGGGAAGAGAATTGCTCCTCTTCATTTCAGATGATAAAAAGGAATAGGTGCCGAGGTGTGGTGTGGGAGGGGACCCTCAACTTCCCTCCTCTGAATGCCCCGTCTCTATCTCTGTCTCTGTCTCTGTCTCTCTCTGTCTCTGTCTCTCTCTGTCTCTCTCTCTGTCTCTCTCTCTGTCTCTGTCTCTCTCTCTCTCTCTCTCTCTCTCTCTCTCTCTCTCTCTCTCTCTCTCTCTCTCTTTCCTGATCATTTTGTTATTTTATGTAATTGTTAACAAAGGCTGTTAAGGCTGTTAAAGAAATAAACCTACACATGTAGCCTCTTGACTTAGGAGCTTCAAAATGATCTAGCCTATTAACTATAGCCATCTTTCTCCCAAGACCAGAACCCATCATGACCTCCTCTTAGAACCAGCATGAGAAGTACGCCCTGCCCTTCAGGGGCAGTGACTAAGCCTGAAACAGTAGCACACATTTATAACTCAGTTACTCAGGAAACTAAAGCAAGATGACCATTTGACTATTCCTAGGACAGCCTAGGAAATAGAACAGAAACCCGTTTGCACAAATAAATAATGGCTACAAAAATGTAGGGTCTAGTCAATGAATGTGAAAAAGTAGCAATTTATAGGTCAGTATTTAAAAATTGAAAGGAGGAATGTCTCTGTGTTCTTGAATATCACTGAGGAAAAGTTAGCCTAAATACAGGAACAAAGAAGGGACCAGGACAACAGTCGTGAGAAGAGACTCACGACTTTAGGACAAAAGGAAAAAGAAAAGCTTTGCAACAGGATAGAAGGAAAGGGAGTGGAGGGGCAGTAAATGGGTTTGAGCATCAGCTTGGAGTGGTAAAAAACAAACAAACAAACAAACAGAAACAGACTCTGGGAACTTTAACTCATTATGGCTAGAGTATAGGGTACAGGAAAGATGTGGATGGCTCAGACAGAATATGCAGGTACCCACTGCGTTATGGAGGCATCTGAACAATGATAACTATTCGTTTCTGAATTACTAAGATTTGTCATTTATAATTCTACATAAATGAGTTCCCTTTCTTATTTATGTCATATCAGGCACAGGGAGTTTGGTGTATACTATTGAATCCAGAGATTTTATGTCCAAGCACAATATAATGTTGTCCTTTCCAACCTTGAGGTATTTATTTGGCTTGTGCATTCTTCAAAAGTAGCGGCTTTGCAAATACATGTCTGCTAATTACAGTAGCTGTAGATAAATAACGCTTTGACTTCATGTGCACATGTTCAAATTTTCTACAAACTCTTTTGCATTCATTGGGTCAATAGTTGCCTTATTATTTTGCAATGTTTAGATTTATGGGATTTATTTTTCTTCTTGAGGACAGATTTTGAAATGAGTTCAGCCTAATGAAGTATTTTAATCGACATTAAATTTTATTACCTACTAGCAAATATTGTTTAAAGTAGGTTTTCTTCTCCTCTGGCTAAACTGTACTTCTGAGGGGGACTAGAGAGCTTTCTGATTAATTGTTCACTTGTTATTGTGTAACGTTTCTTCCTAGCATTCACTCATCCAATTTTTTTATTGGCTATTGAATTTATATTAAAAAAAAAAATGTCCTGAGCTATGATTGGCTGTTTTGATTCTAAATTCTCTCAATGAATACAAGATATTTAATCCTGATCAATTTATCTTTCTTCTCATCTCTAAAATATAGAGTTATAGTGGATCATTCTAGAATATCTTCCAGTGATTAGAGATTTTAGACTCATGACTAAGTATTCAAATATGCAATAGTTTACATCATCTATTCTTCCTCCTGTTTTATTGATCTATTCTCTTGTTCTTTCTCTCTTTGTGTATGTATGTGTGCATGCGTATCTGTTTGCATGTTTCTGTGTGTATATAGGCATTCGTGCATGCCTGTTTTGTGGGTTCATGCAGTGACCATGTACATGTGTCCATAGACATACATGTAGATGTGGATGTGTATGTGGACAACAGTGGTCTGAAATGACATTCCTCAGGAGCCATCCACTTTTCTCTTGATTTGTTTATATTCACGTTACATCCTGGTCATAGTCCATCCCTCCTCTCCTCTCCTCTCAATCTCACCCTCGCTCCTGCTCCACTACCCTTATTCCTAAGAAAAGGGGAGCCCCCCTTCATATCCACTCCAGTTCATTAAGTCCTATCAGGACTGAGCATGTCCTCTTCCCCTGTGGCCTGGCAAGATAGTCCCACCAGGGGAAAGTGATTAGAGACAGCCCCCCACTCCCCTTACTAGAGGTCCCATATGATTCTTGACCTGCCCATCTGCTACCTCTCTGTAGGGGTTCTAAGTCTAGTCCATGTATGGTCCTTAGTTGATACTTCAGTCTCAGCAAGCCCCTCTAGGCCCTGGTTAGTAGCCTCTGTTTGTCTTCTTGTGGAGCTCTTGTCTCCTCCAGGCCCTTTTCTCCTTCCCCCCACTTTTCCACTCAGTGTTTGGCTCTCAGTATCTGTATCTGTTTCAAAGCAGTGCTGGGTGAAGCCTCTTAGAGGACAACTTTGTTAGGATCCTGTCTGCAAGTGTAGCAGAGTAACATTTCTAGTATCAAGGGTTGACTCTCTCCTATGAGTTTGGTCTTGGATTGGGCCAAGTATTGGTTGGACATTCTCTCAATCTCTGCTCTATCTTTATCCCTGCATATCTTATAGGCAGGGAAATTTTTGGGTCAAAGTTTCTGTGGGTAGGTTTGTGTTCCCCTCCCTCTATTAGGACTCTTGTTTAGTTAGAGGGTGCCCTCTTCAGTCTCTATGGCCCCCTGCTACTAGGAGTCTCAGCTATAGTTCCACTCATATCCTCTCAGAGGCCTATTCTAACTTACCTATCAAGCTTTTAGCAGATATGGTCCCTACCCACAGTTTCTCTGGCACTTTCTCAGGAAATTGGGAATAGCTCTATCTCAAGACCCAGCTATACCAATCCTGGTTATATACCTGAACAATGCTCTACCATACAACAAGGACACTTGCTCAATTATATTCATACCAGCTTTATTTGTAATAGCAAGAGTCTGGAAACAACCTAGATATCCCTCAACCGAAGAATGGATAAAGAAACTGTGGTACATTTACACAATGTAACACTAGCTTTTAAAAACAAAGAAATCATAAAATTTGCAGGCAAATGGGTAGAACTAAAAAAAAAAAGATCATCATGAGTGAGGTAACGCAGACCCAGAAAGACACACATGGTATGTACTTACTTATAAGCACATTTCAGCCAAATACTACAGGAAAAAACTAGGACAACACATAGACCCAAAGAAGTAAAAAAGGAGGATACAAGGGAAGATGCTTAAATCTCACTCAGAAGAGGAAATAGACAGAGGTAGTGGTTGAAGAACGGGGGAACAAGGTAGGAGAGGGAATGCAGAAAGATATAAGGGTGGAGATCAGACCTGGGGAGATCTAGGGTAGGAGGACAGAAGACTACACCCACCTTGTTTTTTAAATCGGTCTTTCCCTAGGAGCTGAGGCTGGCTGATAAGTGGGCTGACTAGCCAGAGAGATTTAGAGATCCTCTTGCTGCTTCTCCCTCAGCACAAGGATTACAAACAAGTACTTAGATTTTCATGTAAATTCTAGGGGTAGATATCAGTTCTTCATGCCTGGACTAATTAAGCTATATTTCCAGGCCTTCATCACATCCCTTCAATCACAAATCTGTGTATTTTACTTGTTACCTCTCCTGAATAAGAGTATTTCAGGTGCCAGTACTGAGTTGTTATACATTTCCATTTGAAACGTTGTTGAAAATTCCTGGCTTGTAGAAGTTGCTTGGTGACTGTCAAGCTGTAGATGAGGTCTGGCTGTGTGGTCAGACCCTCTGTGTTCAGGCTTTTTTTTCTTGTTAGTGACAGGTACCACAGGACAACAAGAAAAAGCTTTATTTCAAATAAGAAGCAAACACACATGGGGCAGCATTTCTGAGCCGAGTAATGGTAACTGAGGGGCCTTTCCAGGCTGGAGCTACTGGGCTGTCTTCCTTTTCGATATATTAGATCTTGATATTGCAGCAGCCTAAGCCATAGACACCTGGTAGATGACATCAAGAGCAAGGTTCTGTGGGATATTTGTCCCTATTGATTAAGTCCCACAGTGGGAAGTGGGAGAACGGTCACCTGGAAAGCTGTAGCACTGTGCATTCTCTGTGGTTTTATCACTGCGTAGTTTCGATGATCCAGGAGACACACAGGGAGAACAGATTACTTTCTGTTTTGGCTGAATAAGAAGAACTGGCAGTTGATCTCATTAAGAGCTGAAAGGAGGGGACAGTTTAATTAGGGGTGTAGCTAGTACACTGGATCTTGTCTCCTGCCAAGTAACACTTTCTCCTCATGAAACAGGTTCAGTAAGCGCAATTATTTGTGAATCTGTGTCTTTTGTTGGCATGTTTTACATGTTAAACTTTTTTTTATATCCAACAGATACAGACTAGCTTCTGTTGTATGCTGAAGCACATAAAGGAATGTTCTGCCTCTGTTCTGGCTTCTCTGCCTTCTGTCCTGGAAGGGTTGGCTCACTCTGACTCTAGTACTGAACTAGTCTGGATGACTACTAAGACTGATGATGGGGTTAGAGGTTGAAACTATTGAGCTGAATCATAAGCAAACTCAAAAACAAAGCAAACAGTGACTAATAGACACGAATGCTGAGCAGTTGGAGCGATTTCCTCATTAGATTATCTTATCATTCTTTCCTTAAAAGCTATTTCTCTCTCCTTTTCATTATAATTCAGGAACCACAGAGATAGTAGCTTCCCTTTGCTATAACTGCTGCTGTAATGCCTCTATTAGGTAACCTGGGGGTATCTAGCCCTCAGCCCAAGGGCTGCATGTGTCCCAGGGTACCTATGTATGAAAGGTGGCACCAAATCCTGAGTTGACTTCCATCATTATGCAATTCGGTTGTGATTGTTTTCAATGCAACTGTGCAGTTCTCAAATGTGAACTCTGTAGATGACAGTGCTGTTTTGCAAGGTCATGCAAAAATAAGCATATGTATTTTTATGCATGAACAGCTTCAGTTTTATGGGTGCCATGAGGTTTCCAGTGTGTTATCTTCCAGACACAGACAGTAGAATTGGCATCATCAGATGCTTCATGTCCATGGGATGATGTGGTGAAGAAACAGGGTTATCAATAATGTTTTAACCTGCCATTGCAAACGATAGGTATTTAATGCTACTTAGAAGATAGGTAACTCTTTTTAGTCGCTTGTTCCAGGCACTCCCACAACTCACCTTTGCCTCACCCAACACCCATTTTACAGTCAGCTCTTGGCTTAGGCATCTGAGATGTAAAGGGGTCCTACACCAGTTAATTTCTCATTCACTTGACACAAAAGGCAGCGATTTGGGAAGAGAGAATCTCAACTGAGAAAATACTTCTATCAGATTTACCTATAGACACGTCTGTGGAGCATTTTCTTAATTTATGATTGAGTGAGAGGGACCCTGGATAGATGACTGTGGGTTGTATATTTTTCAGAAAGCAAGCTGTGCAAGCCACGGAGAGCCAGCCAATCAGCAGTACTCTTCCACTGCCCTGTTTGAGTTTCAGCCTTTAGGTTACTATTTGAGTTCCTGCCTTGAGTTGCTTAGCACCATGACCTAGGATGTATAAGCCAAACAAACAAACAAAGAAACAAAGAACTTCCTTTCCAAGCTGTTTTTAGTCAATATTTTATCACTTCAATAGAAAGGAGAGTAAGAGAGATCTAAACCTTGTTTTGTATTTTCCCATCAACTAATTGTCATCATAAAAGAAAACAGAACACCGTAAAGAAAAGGGACAAATGATGGAAGAGTGTTTAACACAAACTGGGCAGCTGATTATTATTTTTATAATGGTAAATAATAAAACACTCTGCTCAATTTGAAGGGAAATTTTGTGCAAGTTCCCAAAGGCTGTAACATTAAATCTAAAACTATAATGCCAAATTGTTTCTCATGGAGAACTATGTTCTTAAGACAGAAGGGCAGAATGGAAAAGTCTTTTTTCTCTTACGTTGTTTTTGATGTTAGAACCCAGTGGGAGGTGACTGTAAAAGCTGCGTATGTGGCAGCATATGTAGTGGAAAGTCTCTCATTAATGGTGAGTTTGCTAAGCGCTACGTGAGAGTGTGGCCAACACAACATGCCCTGAAAACAGAGCAAGACATATAAAGACCAGCTTGACACTGAAATCAGACAAACTGCAGAAGCTTAAAACCTACTGAAATAAGTTTGGAGAGTAGAAATACAGACTATAAATTTTATGTTGTGGTGAGTGGCAGCACCGACGTAAGAGATCTGGCTCCCTTGCTGTTTTTATTAGAGGTATTAATGACAAATATGTCACTGAAAAAATAGCTTCTTAGTTGTCATTAAAATATGCAACGAAATAAAAAGATTTATATGAAGCAGTAACAAAAAATATGTTAAAGTGATTTCCTTTGCTGATTGTCAATGTATCTTGCAGTGACTGATGGTGTCCCAGCAATGAAAGGTAAAAGAGAGAAACAGGTAAGACTAATAAAAGAAGAATGAAGTGACATCCCACATTTAATGAAATATTATTACACAGACATCAAGAAAGTTAATGTTCAAAAGCATTAAAAATGTATAACATCTTAGTTTGGGTTTTATTGCTGTGCAGAGACACCATGACCATGGCAACTCTTATAAAGGAAAACATTTATTTGGGGCTGATTTACCAAACTAAACTAAAGATTTAGTTCTTATCATCACAGCGGGGAACATGGTGGCATGCAGGCAGACATGGTGCTGCAAAGGTAGACAAGAGTTCTACATCTTGATGCACAGGCAGCAGGAAACGGTGTGCCACACTGAGCATAGTTTGAGCATAGAAAACCTCAAAGCCCACCCCACAGTAATACACTTCCTCCAACAAGGCCACACTTAATCCGACAAGGCCACAAGTCCTAATAGTGCCACTCCCTATGGGCCTATGGGGGCCAATAGCATTCAAACTACCACAGAAAACAAAATGGGAATTATTACCAAGACTGAAATTTATAAGGGTCATAGCATGGACAGCTCAGGAATTTTTTTTTTTTTTTTTTGACATGTTCACTATGGGTATGGTGACCTAATTTCCTTGGGTGATAGCCAAGTCAAAGCCAAATGTTGAAAATATTTTACATTTACAAAGTTACTAAGTCATTTATGGTCTCAGCAACAAAATTTGTACCAGAGGTTGATGATGAAACCTAACTGACATCTTTAGCACTTAAACACTGATATAAGTGAGTTGCCTGGATTTTAAGGTAAAAACCGACTGATCAATACACTGTTTCAACTACCCCATTACCAAGAGTCTTAGCTAGGGTCACTCTTGTAGATTTCTAGGAGTTTCCATTGCACTAGGTCTCTAGCTTGTCCCTAGGATGGCCCCCTAATTCCATGTCTCTATCTAGGCTTGGGACTACCCAAAATGGGATGCGCTCTCCTACAACAATTAGGAATTAAGAAAACGCTCTACAGACATGTCCACAGGCCAATTTGATGGAGGCAATTCTTCCATTGAGGTTCTATTTCCCCAAGTGGCTCTAGTTTATGTCAAGCAGACAAAAACTAACCAGTATAGTGCAGAAAACTGACAGTGACTTCAAATTAACATGTCTGTATTTTGTTCTGAGCTGGATAGAGAGGGTACAGGCAACTACTACTTTAGACAGGGTTACAACAATCCATTGTCTACAGAATGGATGAAAATCAATACAGGAGTGGATCTGGGAGTTATTGTGGCAATTATACCTAAGATGTTTAAATAACCTACTTCTGCCCTGTTGATCCGTATCCTCCCTCGCACCACATGTGAGCAGCGGAGGAGAAACCACAGCACCACTCATACAGCACCGGTGCCCGTGCTCAGCAATTCCAATTCAGTTCATAGCACTATTCAGATCTCAGCTCCAGTATGACTTTTAAGCACAAGTGTTCTCTAAACTCTGACCTGATAAATAAACTAGTGACTGAGTGGTAAAAAAGAAAAAGTTGAGCATTAGACAGCCGTGCTATGAGTGAAGTAAATTTCTGCTGCAAATAGTATATCACCAATGGAGCCTAGGCCATCAAGTCTAATTTTCTATGCAGTTTGACTGAAAGGTGGGACTCTGAGAGAATCAGCCGAGGCATAAGCATAGACATATTTGTTTATCTGCCTCACTCTTATTAGTAAAAGTGGGTACAGAATGTCAAGAAACCCCCAAGGGACTTAAAAAAAAGAAAAAAAGTGTGTGTGTGTGTGTGTGTGTGTGTGTGTGTGTGTGTGTGTGTGTGTGTGTATCATCCTGTGCAAGATATGGTGGTACTAACTACAGATCCATCCAGACATTGATAGATGTTTCCCCAAATGAAGAAAGTAGATTTCATCACCTTGAGCGTCCAAAGTTTTCTCTTTATTTTCTGATCTTCTCATTCCACTTTTGGGACAATGGCTATGTTCTCAAGGGAAATACTATGCAATCTTTTTTTGTCTTTTGTTCTGCCATAAATTCACATCTTACTTATTTTTAATTCTGTGACATGCTAGTCCGAGTCTTTACCACTTTATCTTTAGAAAAACCTAACACTACAAATGACCTATATGTTTATATCAGCTAATGAAGGTTGAGACAACCCAACCAAGACCTAACTAATCATAATAATTACATTTCATCAAAACTGAACTTGGCATGCCAATGTTTACAAATTAAAATTTTAAATTAAATAAAAATTAAAATAGCTATAATTTAATGATCTACACTATGTCGGTCTTTTTAAAATGAGTGTCAATTTAATATCTCTCAAACCCTGAAATATGGATATTATTATTTTTGATGACTTTAATGTGAGGAAAGAGATTTGACAAATATGACTCCGTTAATGGGTAGCACAAATGGTATTTCAATCCAGACCTCATTCTAAATCTTTTTACTTCCAAATAGTCTCAACAGAGAATGTCATCAAAATTAATTGGAAAACATTAAAATGTGTTAGCTACTGCCATACACAAACACAAAAACGGATTAAGATAGATCACAAGACTAAATATGAAAGCTGAAAAGAATAAAGGTTCTGTTATAAAGCATAGGTGACTATCATTATGACCATTGAACCGGCGGATTTCTTATGCCACATTAAAACATAATGGTGAGCATTAAAAAAGAATAACATATTGGATACTACTAAAGTTAAATCGTCTGCTTATAAAACATCACCGTGAAGGGATCTAAAAGCTAAGAAACATGAAAAATCATAACATAAGTAGGTAAGTAGAAGATAGATGGATAGATAGATGAGAAAGAGAGAGAGAGAGGAATATATGGATAGCTGGATGGATGAGAGATAAAAGCAAATTGTATCCACCATCAGAATGTTTACAATTAAAATCCAGGTGGGGAGGGGACTTATATCAGCAAGCTGTGTTCACCACCTCCAAAGAGATAACCACAAAGCAAACGTGAGCAGCATGCTCAGGAAGACAGTTGCAGTACAGTACTGGAGACTAACAGAAAGCCTGGGGAGCGCAGAAACCTCCCTAGGTTTCTAGGAAAATCATCGCCCCTCGCACCCCATCCTCTCCCAGGGATCAGCTTGGGAGCCGATCTTCCTTCAGAAAAAAAAGACACATTGGAAGACTCCAAAAGCCGCCATGGCCACATTAGAGACAACACTTTCTGCCTTTACCATTGAGTAACCCTTTGACCTAAACAGGCATGTGGTTCAGAAGAGGGAGCCTCCTTGGAATCCACGCAACTACATTCCTTCAGGACTAAAACAACACCGTGCCCTATTCCCTGTAGCCAGGACAGCTATTGTCCATCTATGCCTTAGAACTGCTACAATGGTTGGCAAATTTTGGAGCATTAGCCACCACCTAACTAACCATATCCCATGACCTGCTATATTCCCCTGCCTGAGCTCCTGCCTTACCCTGCCCTCTGGGGCCAAGCTGCCTCTGACCTGTTTCTTCTATATCTCACAGTTTTAGTATTTTGCTGCCATTAGGGGCTTGCATTGAAGTCAAATATATTCTCCCAAGGAAATGGCACCTTGAAAGAGCTACTACACCCACTCTAAGTCACTGCTGTATGCTGTCCTGCATGGCCACGCCTGCTGTATGCTGTCCTGCATGGCCACGCCTGCTGTATGCTGTCCTGCATGGCCACGCCTGCAGCTGGGCGCTAGCTATCAGAGGCTCACTTACACCTCAGAGGTGTCTGGGCCTTACATAAAGCTCTGCACTCTCTCACTGGGGAAGGAATTGGCGTCTTTGCTGTGCTGGTTCATCTATTCCTTCTAGTTATTACCGCGCATGGACCCTCAAAGCCTGGGCAGACAATGTCAATTGTCAGAAGGAGGGACTGTCCTTAGATAACCAGAGTAACCCCGTCACCCATGTCTGTGCATACTCCCTCTCATAAAACTGTCTTGGCCAAGTCAAACAACTATGTCCCCCAGAACTGTGGGTAGAAACATCAGATAGCCTAGGACATTAGAGCATTGTCTGAACTCAGACAACTGTCCCAAAGGCCAGACAATCTTAGCACATTACCTCCTCACAACTGGATGAGGCCAGAAAAGTGGCTGCGAAGGTAAGCTCTTTCCCAGGGAGCTCAGTCCTTTTTGACATGTTTCTTGCCTCTGTCCCCAATGAACAGATGCTGTCACCATTCCAGAGTCCTTGCAGCTGCTCCAACTGGCTTTCAGAGTCTGGATATATTGCCACATCTGATTCGCCCATGCTCCAGAGTTACATAGTATTTCTTCCCCAACACACCCAAAACCCCAGCTCCACAGAAGCTCTATCATCAAAGCTTCTAGGAATCAGAGGCATCATGGCTTTCCCAGGAAGCTCAGCAAGGCTCATCTGCAGGTGAGAGATGCGACTGATCTGCTGGTCGTACAGAAAGTAATGGAAGGACTCAAGAAAGACAACTAAGAAATGAATCATGGTGCTAGTAACAGTACACAGGAATACTTCAGTGGCTCACACACACACACACCTGAAAAAACAAACAAATGCCAGAATGGAAACTCAAAATAAAAATCTTTAGGAAACTTGTTAAGGTAAAAGGAAATAAAAATATGCAAATTAGCAAACACATAAACAAAGAAACCAACAAAAAGCCCATGATCTAAATGGAAATCCAGAGGTCATTTGCAATAAGAAAAAAAAATTGAAATCTTGGAGCTGAATAATTTAAGATTGAAGTAAGGAATAGTTTTAAAGAGGTCTGCCTGTAGACTAATTCAAGCAGAAGAAAGAATATTATAATTTAAAGATAGAAACTTTAATATTTTCTAATCAGAAAAGAGGGGGAGGAATGAACAAGGTTAAAGACAACCCACAAATTCATAGGAAAAATTAAGTAGGTAAATGTTTACCTTATGGGAATTTCAGAAATTTTAAAAAAAATGTACTTGGGGTACAAATCTTACTTAACTAAATAATTACTAGAAAAAAAAATTCTTCTCTTAGAAATATGGACACCCACATAGAAGAAGTTAATATTTTCCTAACACATGTGTATTAATTAGTTTTCTCATTGTTATAGTAAATTGCCTGCAGAATACATCTCAAGAAAGGATGTACTTTGGGTCATAAAGCATGTACCTTCTCACACTATGTTCTGGTTAGTTTTTTGTCAACTGGACACATATGAGAGTCATATGGAAAGACTGTTACCTCAATTGTAAAGGTACCTACATCAGACTAGCCTTTAAGGGAGTCTGTGGGGGAATTTTGTTGGAGTGGGAGGGATCTCACTGTGGGTGGTCCATCCGTGGGCAGTGGCCAGGGGCTCCTAGGCTGCATAAGAAAGCAAGCTGACCTAGGGGAGGAAAATAGGGTGAACGCAGGAGGGAGGGAGGAACAGAAGGATACAAGTGATGGAATAACAATTGAGTTGTAATCTGAATAAATTAATAAAATTAGAATTATTAACAAACAAAAAAAAACAAGCTGAGTGAGCCAGAAAGCAAGAGATTTTTATAAGATTAATATAGTTTTTTCTCATGTAAGTTGGCAAATGGTGATTTTTTCATATTTTTAATTTTCTTTTTTCATTTTTTTATTGGAAATAGATTCTTCTCTCACACACTATACATTTTTAATTTTCAGTTTTTAAAGTTATGCTATTTCTGCTCTGCCTCTCCTCTCTTCAATCCCTTACATGTTGTCCCTTGTTCCCTCTCAAATTTGTGGCCTCTTTTTCTTTAATTATTATTGTTGAGTAATTATTATTTAATTTGTTATTTATAATTTATTATTATTTAATTTATTTATTATTAATTATTATTTAAATATTATTGATAAGTAAGTGTTATTGGTAAGTATATATACATATATATGTATACTTACCAGTTATATATATACATATATGTGTATATATATAGAGAGATACATATATTTATTAAACATAATATGTAGTAGCATTTTAGTATTGTGTATACCCATTTTTTTCCTTGGGATTATTTTCTATGCTACTAGAGTTTTTTCAGAAAGCCTTCGCCTGTGATTATTTTGAATTGTTTTTCACGTGTTTTTTTCCTACCAGTTTTAGTTTCAGGTTCTACGTTAAGGTCTGTGAACCACTCTGAGTTGATTTTGATGTGGGTGAGAGATATGGATCTAGTTTCATTCCTTTATACGTGGAAGCCAGATTCCGCAAGTACCATTCTTAAACTGAGTGTCCTTTCTCCAATATATGCTTCTGAAATTTTTGCCAAGAATTAAGTGGCAGCTTTAGCTTTGAATGCCCATGGCATGAGCATTTTGCACTCTGTATTCTGTCATACCACGGAACACTGCCTGAAACGCCTCAGTTTAAACTTTCATAAGTCCTAAATTGCACTGCTTTTACTGTACATAAAACATAGTCTTCTCCTACGTGAATGTAATGGTTTAATTAAAGAAAACAAAGACTTTTAAAAGTTACCTGTGGTTACTCTTCAGCTTATGCAATGATTAACATCTCTGGGCTGCATTGAGTTAGGAGTTTGATCTTGGTATTTGAGTTGATGAGTTGCATTTCTTTAAAATGGCATTATACTAATCTTTGCTTTGAATTAGGACTGAGTTTCTAACCATTTCTGAAATGGCCATAACCACATTCTATATCTTATACTATGTATTTTCACAGGAAGATGTTCTTTGCATTGACAATTTTAAATGCAAAATATCAGTCAACTCAGAAACATTGAAGATGTTCTGCATCCTGCAGCATTCAGTATTCATCCATGATTTACTTTTTATGTAAAAATAAACAAGCATATGTAGCTCAATAGTGTGAAAATGTGTATTTATCTTTAACAAACAGTATAATAATATGTATGTCAAAGAATTATGAAATAAATTTCTTTATGATTTATTACCCATAACCATTGTTTGAGTTGTATTTTACATATCTGTATGTAGGATAACATGAAAAAATTCTCAGATAAGCATGAATCACAAGTAAAAAGAAAAACATTCAGAAGCCTTTTGTGCGGTAGAGTGACAGCTATTAATTCTGTGTTTCAAATTGGCAAGAAAAGGACATTTTGAATGTTCCTAACACAGAGAACAATAGTAGTTGGCAGTGAGGCATAAAAATGTCCTGTTTAAATCATTATAAAGTGTATTCATGCCACAAAATATTCTACTCCAATCGTAAATGTCTACAATTATTTTAAATCAATAGCAAGGAGGGGCTTATATGACTGTAGATAAGGGTTCCCTCATTTGCTGCTGGACAAAATGCTAAAATCGCTTTGAAAAAAGTTCTCAGTAATACTGAAAGATACCCTAATAATGCAGTAATATGCAATAGTCAGTGGGCTATCGCAGTAACAATACAAGGATATGCATACAGGGACACCCATACATGAAAACATGCACAAACTAACTATTCAACAACAGTGAAATGAAAAAACTTACAAATACTATATAGAAAAACAAAGGAGCTCACAACTCCTAGACATGAACAGATTTCAAAACTGTAACATTAAGTAGTGAACTTCAGATAAAGTACAGATCAGTTGAGCCTACAGGAAGGTTGGCAACAAGGAGCCTCACCAGTGAGTGTGGTCATCCTGGAAGGAGAAAAATCACTGACTGAAAAGGAGCACAGGGATTTTTCCAGAATTCTGGAAATTTTAATTTATGTCTTTTTTTTTTTTAGTAAGCATACAAATCTGTGCTCATATGTATGTGTGCCTGTTTAGAAAATAATTATATGCACATCAAGGATTCCTGTACTTTATTATATAGAGACTTATTACACTGATCTTTTTAAGGAACAAGTATGTTTGCTGGCTATCCTATTTGGTTTTGATGAGTAGTGTTATAAGGGGTGTGTGTGTGTGGGTGTGTGTGTGTGTGTGTGTGTGTGTGTGTGTGTGTTCAAATGCCCCTCATGACTCTTACTCACATCTTTGTTCTCAAGTTGCTTTATCTATACTTTGGCAATTCAAGTACCATTCACAAGGTTGGCCCTCATCCCTGGGCATGGATGGGTACAAGTCCTGGCTCTGCAAATAACAAGACGGGCCTCACTAGGTATTTACTGGCCATAACAATAGGAAAATAGAGCTCATGATTTCTATTCTGACTAATTCTCAGGCCTCTAATGACATTAATGTTGTAAATCCTACAACATAAACTCATACTAATAAGTCAACACAAAGAAATCCAGCATTAAAACCTAAGGAAAGGTGATTGGACAGAATGTAATTTCAGCGATGGCTACCCAAAAGTGCCTTCAGTCTAGGTGAAGTAAATGCACCATCCTCTATTATGTAAAGGTATTCTTTGAATGATACACTATTAAAATATGGTAACAGATGAAGCTATTATCAGTGATAGATTATTCTTGGTTTGTTAGTTATTAGAATAGTATCTGTTAAGAATAAGTAGAAGCTAGATAGATGACTCAGTGATTCAGACGCCTGCTCTACCAGAGGACCTGAATTCAGTTCCCGGCACATAAGTCAAGTGGCATAAAATTGTCTGTAACTCTAGTTTGGTGGGGAGAGTTGATCTCTCCTTCCATGCTGGTCTCCACCATCACACACACACACACACACACACACCATATTCTCACAAGGCACATGCACACATAAATAGTAAAATAGAAATAAATATTTTAAATTAAGTTATTTTTAAAAAGAACAAAATTTAACTTACTTTTGAAAAGAGTACAAAAACACAGAACTTAAAACAATTTTTCTTGCTTATAGTTAGATTACTAATTGCATTTTAATTAGTTATTTCCCGTGACTATTCTCCTTGAGAAAAATGATGGGACTGGAATAGGTAACGTCTTCATGGTCAAGAGAGCTGTGTAACCATGAATCTTTTCAGAGCCTGATTTGGTATGGTCAGTGGTAATATTGAGTTCTTAAATGGAGGCTTGGTTTCTTGTAACCCTGAAGCAGAGAGTCACAAAGACTGAGAGAAAGAAACTGATGAAGAACAGAGAATAAACTAGTTTGTTCACTTGTTGTTTGTTGTGGTTTTGTTTGTTTGTTTTTTCTCTTTCACTGGGATGAGGTCAGGAATGATTGCCAGGTAAGCTGTCTCTCTCTCTCTCTCTCTCTCTCTCTCTCTCTCTCTCTCTCTCTCTCTCTCTCTCTCTCTTACACACTCACACATGTGTGTTCTGTTTAGAGTATTCGCTTCTCATAGCCAGCCCATATGAACTGTCTGAGAAGAAGAGAACTATGTGTCTCCCATGCCTTATCCAAGCCACACAAGATGTGTCAGGAACTACTATGAAAAGATAGAGAATAGAATCAGCTGACCAACTTCCAGAAGCACCATGTCATGATGGACGATGCTTTCTTCTTCCCTGGTACCCATAAGCTGTATCATGTTCCCTTCCCTCTAAAGGGCAGGATGAAGGCAGGTGGTTCTCAGAGTCAAGGGAATGGTTGTGGTCCTGGGTATAATTTATAAATTCAGGATCGAGACAGCAGCTCAAGGATGGAAGTCAAACAACCATCTAAAGGCAGGACCAGGGGGGAAATGAAACGGAGGACCAAGCGGTAGGAGTCACAAATGCCATCCACAAGAGAAAGAAATGATCACTTTAAAGCAAAATGCTTCACAGTGATCACCACAAACCTCCCAGCTTCCCTCCAGTGACTGGAACAAGCCACGTTCGATATGAAAGGAGCTCATTCCATGTTATGGATGAATGAAATTAGGCTCCTCACTCCACACGGACAGGGCTGAGACCTCAAGTTTGGAGAGCTGAAGGAGTTATGGAAAACTCATTATTATAATGTGTCATCTAGTCTCTGAAAGCTGCTCTATCATTTCCCATGGCCTCGCCCAGAAGTAAATACTACTAACCCAAGAGTCACTGGGACAGAAAAAACAATTTCATGAGCCCAAGTTATGTAAGAACTAAATAGCAGTCTACAGTTCCAAGTAGTCCAGAGAGTGGCCAACAAATGTTTTCAGGTTGTCACTGGCCTCACGAAACTGAAGCTCATGGGAACAAAGTGGGGGGATACCCCTCTATGCTTTCTATAGCCTAATGTATGCTTCCTCCTCATTGCTCTTATGTACCCTCGACCCCCCTATCTTTCTCTACTCCTGCTTCCATTTCAAGTTCTAGTTTCTTCCCACTTCCCTTAAAGAAATACTTAGCTTATATTTCTAACAAGCCCCAGGAAATTCACTGGGGCTGGGCCCAAACATTGCCTGTAATTTAAGGTGAGTTATGGTTCAATTACCTCCATATTATGGTATACTGGTGAGGGCAGGCATTATGTCATGTCAGGAATCCAGGCAAGAGAAAATATGGACACCTCCATTACAGGCGGTGATAGAGCAGTTTTAATAATATTGGGGGAAAATGGAAACATAAATGCTTTTCATCTGCACCATTACCACACATTAGCACCACCCTGCACCAGAGTGTGCAGGAAAGGCAGAGGACGAAAGGGGTTACAAGGATGCTGGCTACTTGCATTGGCCCTCTGCATTCAGAAATGGGGAAAAAAAGTCCTAGTAAAACGCTGGAAATATTTGCCTTTTCTCTAAATAATGACATTACCAAAGATATAAAAACGCAAACTTTTAAATGAAAGCAAAATCTAATTCTGCACCATTCCTATGAGGAGGATAACCCTGACTTGTTCTATCATTCTCTTCCCTCTCCCTCATTTGCTCTGCCTCTTTATTTTCTTGACACAAATAGCAGTCATTGCTCAAAGAATGTGTGAATTAGGCTGCTTTGTAATTCAAACCTTTTATTCAGGTTACCCTGTGTGTAGTAAAGAGGAAAACACCATTGGCTAAATGGCTGTGTTATGAATGTTTCCAGCTGCATCTGGGAGGTTGGGAGGTTGGGTTCTCCCCACACAAACAGTTCCTTCTGAGCCCTAACTCCATTTATCACTTAAGATGGAATTTGGCCAATGCTAATTCCCATATCTCCCTTTTCCTCAATACCAGGCATGGGGGGCGGGAGGGTGCGTATATAGATATTTTCCTTTGGCGTGATTGGTGCTTTTAAGAAAAGGAAGTGGCAAACAGGAGCAGCCTCCTCCAGGCGATGATCTGTTCTTGGAGGATTGGAGGGAGTACAGGTAGCAAGCTCCTGAAATACAGTAAGATGGATAAGGATGCACGGCCTTGGTGCATCCAACAGCTGCTTAATTTTGTTCAGTTAGAACAAATACAGTCAGGAGTGCCTCTTATTTAAAGACGGAGAGACAGCTTCAACAACTAAAACAAATAGCATACATGGATGGCCAATCTTTCCTCTAACCATAACACAGCACCGTGCTTTGAAAACACTCAGAATTACAGAGAATTTTAAGACAACTTTGGGGAAGAGATTTATGAGAGAAAGATGGCTTGCTATGGGTTTTATGATTTCTTTTCTTGCTTCTAGATATAATTTGAATATAGTAGGAAAAATAAAAAATTGTCATACAATATGAAAACACCTCTATTATTATTTCATTACACATTCATTAAGTGTCTACTATGCGATGATAACCAGAATCATTGTTCTCCATATGAAATGAAGGTGTGTAGCAAACAAGATGAATGTGATCAATGGTCTCCTGAAAGGCCATATATAGTATATGAGTGCCTTCGTGTTGTGATGCATGCTGGGAAAGAAAGGGTGACAGAATGCTAGAAGATTAAGACCAGATTAGAAGGTCTTCAGAGAAATCAGGATTATGCTGAATGGAGCTATACCCCTGCCTGATTCACTTAATAGAGCAGTGTGGCTGGCTTGTTGTTGTTGCTGTTGTCAACATTCTTGTGAAGTATTTTTAATCATTACAGGATGTATCTTTTAAATAAACTCAAATGTATGTTTATGACTTCTGCATTTTGGGTTGTTGGAATGTCTCTAAATGTTTATATTCACAAACAACACATAGAAGTCTATTTGATGCAAAATGCATTTGCAGCCATTTCTGATTAAATTATTATATGATTATCAATTATATATTTGTGTATAATATAATTATACATTAATTATATTATAAAGTATGTATTATATTATTATCTTATCTATTATTAAAATGGGTTCTAAGAAGTCAAATTCCTAGTTTAAAAGGCATGTACATTAGAAAGCATTATTTGTACAAATTGAATAAATTTGCTCCCAAAGATGGCACAATACAAAGAAGAGATGAATCTCCCTCCTTCTCTGAACGTCCAAACTTTCAGCAATAAATTAACAATTAAAAAGATATATTTACTAATGTGAATACACACACAGATCTTGCAATATATGAAACTCAAAGAAAGACCACATGGGTGGATTACAAATATCCTTGCCTTGGAAAAGAGAAAAATGGGGGTTAGGCAGCTTTAATGCCATAGTGATTTTCAGGAAAAATTAATGTTAAGAACAGAGAGTATCTTGGAATTACCCAAAACTGTCTGAATTTGAGGAGTGATGGAGTCAAGTTGTGTGAAGATACAGGCTGGAAACATACTAGAACCATAGACAGCCCTACGCTAGTGTATCTCTCAGACTATAGTAATCAGAAACCAAGGTGTTACATATGATGTTAAGGTGGAGACACTTTAGTCTCCTTTTCTAGATATTAATTCTCCTTGCCTAATAGTATTTTTAGGGAGAAAGTCCAATGAAATTGTAAGGATTTTATAAGAATTCTGATCAGAGTCTAGTGGTTACTCTTCAGACTGCCTCTCGCTATACTTGAGAAGGGCAGAAATGTGTAGAAACATCAGGTCACAGACATGTGGACCTCTGAGGCCTCCAATGTCTTCTCAGTGGAAGTGTTTATGCCTGGGCATGGAGAAGTGGCTCAGAGATTAATAGCACTTGATGTTCTTGCAGAGGACCCCATTCAGCTCACTGGACTCACATGGCTTCTTACAGTTACCCATAACTCCAGTTCCAGGGCCTCAGATTCCCTCTTCTGACCTTCTTAGGTACCAGGTACACATGTGATAGCCA
Organism: Acomys russatus; assembly: GCF_903995435.1. Classification (NCBI taxonomy): domain Eukaryota; kingdom Metazoa; phylum Chordata; class Mammalia; order Rodentia; family Muridae; genus Acomys; species Acomys russatus. The sequence continues at coordinate 23,189,669 of NC_067144.1, read as the reverse complement.
TGTATATGTCTTTTACCTGAGAAAATACTTTTAATATCCACTAATTATTCACCAATATTTTGTACTGTTTTTGTTTTTCAAAATTTCACTTTATAATTCATCTGAAATTCATTTCAATGCACATATATATATATATATATGGAAAAACACATACACATAAAATAAAATGAATAAATCTAAAATTTTTAGAAACTTCTTAACATGCCATACATTGGGGTGTCATTTCAGAGCCCTAACACATGCTCCTGTCCAAGTACAAACATCCCATTCTGCTGATAATAGCTGACATTTGGCTGAGTCCTGACTGTGCTTCTAGATCCTCTGTATGTGTTCACTAGACTGCCTCCTATAGAGCATGACTATTTCTACCCCAGTTTATTGATGATTCTGAGGGTATGACAATGAGGGTAAGCCTAAGCTGATGCAACTGGGGGGAAGAACACAGGGTTGGAGCCATATTTCCCTTGCAAAGCCCAGTTTGAAATCCAACCCCCTGGGTCTGATGCTCTCAATAGTCTTTACTGTCCTTCTCATCTCTATTTTTTGGGAGCCGATGATGTCATCCTTTGTCCAGATTGGCATGTGTACTTAACCATAAAGTTAAGCCCTGCCTCTCTTCCATTCCTGTTGTTCTGTGTGTTCCATGACTCTTGACGCTCACATCAAGTGAATACCAGTCTCTAGCTTATTTCTGAAAGATTATTTTCACATTGAGTATAATACTGTCTATTGTAATATTTTTTGTTCTCGTCTTGATATTTGTCTCTTAATTACATTTCTGCATAAACAGAAGAATTCTTTTCATTTGCCTTTTGATCTGTTTATCAAAAACTATTGATTTTTTTCCTTGTTGCATTTCTCTTTCATGGCTTTTATCTGAGAAAATACTTTGTCTGAATATCCACTAAGTATTCACCAATGTTTTGTACTGTTTTTGTTGTTTTTATTTTTCTACATTTCTCTTTATAATCCATCTGAAGTTCATTTCAATGTAAATGAGAGAAAAATAAATTAGTGTTCCTCACAAAGTTACAACAATTCCTGAATGGCCGATAGCTTTTCCACTGTTTTATGATGTACTATTTATCAAATACCAAGTATCTAAATATACTAGGATTTATTCCAAGGTTACAAGTTCTATTGATCTGTCTGTAAATATTTATAACAAAGGATTTGAAATTGCTTTAGTGGTATAATCAATTTTAATATCCAGTAGGAGGCGAATCCCCCTCTCATCTTCCAATTTCTTTTGGCTGTATCCTACCAGACTGGAGATGAATTTTAGAATTATTTTGTCAAATCTCTATAAAAGAAAAATTAATAGATAGAGGAGATCCGTATTGCCTGACATTTCAAACTTGTAAATTTGCTCAAATTGATGGATGCCCCAATTCAATGTTATTTTTTCATGATCAGATTCAAACACATGCAGAACAGAGAAAACTTAAGTCTCCTGGAACCGAAACGCAGGGAGAACAACCTGCCACATGCTTTCTGGTCTCAACTTTTCTACTATGAAGACGTACCCTTTCTGTGCTTTATTGAATGTCAAGATTTTTTCAATTTGGGAGATTTTACTCACTAAAATACCCGTCTCTATGTGCTCAAGTGGTCTTTTATGGTCTCTCGGTCATTATTGCTGTGATATGCCCTATGAGGGCATAATAGATGCACTAGATAAATTTGGTTTAAGCATGAATTGTAGTTCTGCTAGCTTCAGCTTCAATGTTAACAAATTACATCCACTACACACACACACAAACACACACACCCATGCACACATGCTCATGCACATGCAGAATGAGAGAGAGCGAGAGAGAGAGAGGAGAGAGAGAGAGAGAAATAACTTAAAAGCCATTGAGAATTTCACTTGTATATCTCCTAAGGCAATGCAATGATTTAGTTATTGACTAATAACTTTATAAAACACAGCACCCACAAATAATTATAACTAACTACATTTTATAAATATTGCTTTAAAGCTATATTTATTGGCTTGAGAAAGAAAGACATTCAAATACACAAATGTTACTCAGAAGTATTGTGTTTCTAAATTTTTACTTCTAAATTAATTTTATTATGCCAATTCTCAAGTATTGTATTACCACTTTGGTCATTGCCATCTTCATCATCATCATCATCTTGCAGCTAGCTCTGTCGCTGATCAGCTAGCTCACTGCCTATTGTGTATTTTTTTATATTTGCTGCAGTAAATGTAATTTTTAACTTATATATTAGAATACTATTGCTGGTTTTCAAAGGTTCTGTTGTGTCTATCCACTTTGCAAAAAATCATTAATTTTCTTTAAAAGCTTATTTTTTATTTTCTTCAGAACTTACAGGAGTCACTCTGGAACTGGCCTGGAAGCCTCCTTCCTTGGTCTAAATGGAATAGTACTGGAAGATGTTAGGCAAAATGCCAAAGGAAAAAAGCAATCAGTGGTCCTACCTAACTGTAAGGTAGGTGTACAAACCACAAAATGGCCAGCAAGGCAGAATATCTTCAAGCATGCAGTAGTAGCATTTATTTTGGTGGGGGAGGGGCAACCAATAGCCATCTGACTGGCTTTAAGGGCTGCTCAATAGATGGGAATTCAAATCTGGTACTGTGGGTCATGCCTTCCCTCCCAGAGCAGAACATATTACTGCCACTTGACTAAACCACTTTAATTTCTAATTCATTCTAAATACTTATTTCCATGCCCATGGATGAGACTAGGTCCTACTCCTCAACAAAGAAGCTTCTTTTTGTAATATATGGAAACCAATATGAAAACCCACAACTCGTTAAGGGCTGTGAAAGTGAGAACCAGGCTTCTCACCAAGGAACTACTGATAAATTAGCCAACACTTTTGGTTCATCCCTGAACAAAATAGATGTAGGAGCAAAACTAATGGGACTCAGAACATTGTATGTCTATATAGATGTAGATAGGTGATAGGTAGGTAGGCAGAGATAGATGGATACATAGATGATAGATAGATAGATAGATAGATAGATAGATAGATAGATACGTAGATAGATATAGATGATAGATAGAGAGATGATAGATAGATAGATAGATGATAGATAGATATAGATGATAGATAGATAAATAGATAGATAGATAGATAGATAATAAATAAATGATAGATAGATAGATAATAAATAGATGATTGATAGATAGATAGACAGATAGACAGACAGATGTAACTATAGCAGTTATAAAGTTATGAATTTGAGAGAGAGAGAGTTAGGCACATTGAGGGAACTAGAGGGAGGAATGAAAGGAGTGGAAATGATATAAATATTGTAGTCATCTGGAATTTTTTAAAAATAAATATTTTAAGAAATAATTTTAAATACTACTTATAATTTTGTCCTAAGAGGTTTATTTATTTTCCCTATGTTTTAATCATCTACTACTGTAAAGTACTTTTAGAATAAACAACTTTATATTTTCTTGGATAAAGAGTTTATTTCTAGAATGGATAGCAGGCTGTCAAGAAGAGACTTGATTCCCTATGAGCATATACAGGGGGAGGAGATCCCCCTCAGTCAGTCATAGGGGAGGGGAGTAAGGGGAAAATGGAAGGGAGGGAGGAATGGGAGGATACGAGGGATTGGATAACAATTGAGATGTAATGTGAATAAATTAATAAAATATATTTTTAAAAACTATGAATTCAAAAAAAGAGTTCATTTCTAAAGCTTTGTCATTAAATATAGTGTAGGATCATGATTCTCTGTTTTAAAAGTGTTCTGTAAGAATTGTGATGGAATGGGTGTTGGATACAATAAAAAAGCTGCTTCATATTTCATGAGATAATTATTTTCACTTGCTTAATCCAATTAATAAATTTCTCGATATTAATTTACTATTTTAGTCTAATATTAAATCGTGCATTTTGATTATATTTTTAGTTACACAAGGATTCAACTTGCTCATGGCTTATTCTTAAAATTGATTTTCTATGTAAATGAGATTGGTTAGATAAAGACAAACAGAAATAGCTATTTGGTTTGTATATGTGTAATATGCATTTATATATTATTCTATATCTGCTGCAACTGTACAGTTTTTCTGTCTGAAGTTGATAATTTTCCTACATAAAGTCAACAAATTTACATATTCTTTTAATTTTCTAAATTCTTGAATATCATTCTACATAAAGCATTTAAACCCATAATTTAAAATAAACATTTATGTAATAAAATTTCTATTTTTAATTAAAATGTTAATCTTCCCAAGATTTCTCATGGGTAATTTTGATAATTAGCATATAATCTTAACTTTATTTGTACTCTCTTAGACATAGTATTATTTTGCTAAATTTTCTCCTCACATTTACTGTTCTCACATTAATTTTTTTCATTTTTATTTTGTTTTTATTAATTAGGCTTCCCAAGGGGGTTCTACTTTTGTTGTTGTTGTTGTTGTTGATGTTGTTGTTGTTGTTGTTAAAGTCAATGTGACCGTGTTTACTTGATGCAAGAGTTTTAAGAATTGTTTTGAGGGTGATTGAAAAAAAAAGATAATGAAAACATAAGTGTGTCTAGGAAAACAAAAGTCCATATATGAAGCAACCAGCCTCATCAGGCTGAAGACAGAATTCTGAGTCAGAAAGATTTGAGCATGTTGGCTTCTTTGAAACAACTAAGGAGGATGCAGGAGAAGGCTCAGGGCTATGAAAGGGGGTGTAAGCTGGTATTTATAGTGATGATAACCAAGAACTCGTAGGAATAAAGTTAAATTAAATTATTCTAGGAAATGTTACAATTAAAATGCAACTTCAAAGATAAACAGAAAGGAAAGACTATTTTCAAAGAAAAGATTTAGAGATGAGACAGAAGGACTTTCTAGGAAGCAACTAGAATGTGCAACAAAGAGGTGAGCAAAACTCAAACAGCTCAAGATTTTGTGGCTCTGATGAAAACACAACTCCTCTGGAAAGGACGGCTTCACGTTGAAAAGTATCAAGGTATTTTTAACAGTGTGCAGACAGAACTGTTGAAGATGCTTTGGTGGCCCTGAAGACAATGAAATTGAAAATTTCCAGTAGAAATATATGGGGAAAGATTGAAAGAGAAATCCTTGGGGCAATATTGAAACTATGAGAGAAAATAAAAGAATGCCCTGATTTATTAGTTTCAAAATGCAGAGATAAGAATGAGTCAGGTTTAAGCATCAGGAATTAGGCTGGAAATTGGATGGGACAAAAATAAGGACATGGGTATATGCTTTTTAAGAAAACAGGGAAGGTTAGTATTAAAGTAATTTGTTATCAACTTGTTACAGTCATTTTGAGAAAGTTTGGACAGTTTTAAATAAATACTTCAGAACCTAGTCTTTAATTTAATTCATTTTCTAAAGTGCTACTTTTAAGTCTTAGATATGAAAACGTGATTTTTCGTGTTACACTAAGAACTGAAGGAAAGTTGGAATGCTTCCAGCACATACTTTTAAAAGCCCATTTCACCTTAAAAATCACTTCTACTTCTTTTTATATGTATTTCCTCTCTCAACAGTATCTCCCCTTTCCCCGGTAGTATCCCACATGAACTCTGTGTGCCTGGTAGGACTTGTGTGTGCCTGAAGCCTTGCTTATCACTGACACAACTTCCTTGTGAAGGGAAGGAGGCGGAGCTCTCTCCCTCGTGTCCCATCCCTCTCAAACTGAAACCAAACCTTCCTGTACAGCTTACTCCTCCCTAACCTGAGATTGGGAAAAACAAGGCAATGATGTGTTTTGATCAAGTTTCAAACACAATCATGCTTGACAGATTTTGTACTTTTTAATTTATGTAAAGCCACTTCCAAGTGAGATTATGGTACCCATGCCTTAACTGGGATGATCTGGAAGGCTCAGAATCTGTCAGTGTGCTGGAAGACGGTGGCTCATGAATAGAAGTAGAAACAGCATATTAAAAAAATTCTGCACACTTTTTTCTACCAGGACCTTTTCCTGTGGTTTATGCTACTGATTTTCAGCTTCTCCATATCCTTTCTAACCCACGTGGAGATTTTTTTTTCTCATTTTTAAAAAAGTTTTAAAATTTTATTCAATTTACATCCTGATTGTTGCCTCCACCCTCATCTCATCTTGGTCCTTTTCTTTTTCCCTCCTCCCCGCCGCAAGCTCCCTCCCCTAATTCTCAGAAAGAGGGATTCCCTCCTCCCCTACCATCTGACCCCAGCCTATCAAGTCTCCTCAGGACTGTCTGCATCCTCTTCCTCTGTGGCCAGGGAAGGCCAAGCAAGTGGGGACTGGGGGAGTGATCAAGGAGCAGGTAACAGAGTCCACATCAGAGGCAGACCCTGCTCCCCAAACTAGGGGATCCACATGAAGACTAAGCTGCCTATCAATCTGAGCAGAAGATCTGGGAACTCTCTACGCCTCATCCTTGGTGGGTACATCAGTCTCTGCAGGCCGCCCTGGGCGCAGATTCCTTGGTTCTGCTGGTCTTCCTATCAAGTTCCTGTGCCCTCCAGGTCCTTCTATTCCCCACCTCTTCCAGAAGACTCCCTGTACTCTGTCCAAAGTCTGACATCTGCTTTGTTCTTCTGCTGAGTAGAGTCTTTCAGAGGACATCAATTGTAGGCTCCCATCCTGTTCCCTTTCTTTAACCACTTCTGTAGTCCATTTGCCCTTCTGAATGAAAATCAAGCACCCTCCCTAGGGTCCGTGTTATTTAGCTTCTTTAGGTCTGTGGATTATAGTGTTATCCAGTATTACATAGCTCATATCCACTTACAAGTGAATATATACCATGTTTGTTTTTCTGGGTCTGAATTACTTCACTTAGCATGATCTTTTCTAGTTCCATACATTTATCTGCAAGTTTCATGAAGTCCTTGTTTTAATTACTGAGTAATAATCCATTGTGTAAATGCACCACAATTTCTTTATCCATTCTTTGGTTGATGAACATCTAAGCTGTTTCCAGCATCTAGCTATTATGAACAAAGCTGCTAGGAACACAGTTGAGCAAATGTCCTTGTTGTATGGTGGGACATCTTTAAGATATATGCCCAGGAGTGGTATAGCTGGGTCTTGAGGTAGGACTACTCCCAGTTTTCTAAGAAGGCACTAGATTGTTTTCCAACATAGTTGTACTAGTTTGCACTCTCACCAGCAATGGGGTGCAGTGTTCCCCCTTCCCTACATCCTTCTGATGGGTGTAGGATGTTTTGATTTGCATTTCCCTCATGACAAACTTCTCCTGTAGCTCCCTCAAGAGCTCCAGCGGGAATAAATAGAGAAACAAGATCTCGATGGCATGATAGTAGGACCCTCGTGTTGAAACACAGATCTTATTGTGTCTGTAACATCAATTCACTACTGCAGCAAAGGCTCATTGAATGCTTACCACGTAATAAGGATATGTCAGTCAATCAAACAGATCGTATTCTAGCCAGGGAATAAGTAAGAGCAAAACTACTGAGGAATTTAATATTTAGTAATGAGCTGCTTGCGAAAAATGTGAAGCAAGAAATATGGACAGTAATAATGAACTAGAAAGGTCAATCTTGAGCACCGTGGGAATGAGCATCTCATTGAGAAGGTATCGTTTGTGCATAGGTCTTGAGTGGGTGAGTGACTCATTGGGTATGAAGGAGGACAGTGTACTAGGTAGAAGAACTAGCTGCTACAAAGGCTTTCAGGCAAGAAAATATCCAGTACTCAAAAGAAAAGAAAGCCTGCATGTGAGTGGATTGAACAATGAGTGAGACGTTGACTATGAGGTGTGTGAAGTGGGAGCAGGGCGCTTGGGCCAGTATACAGACTCTGGCTTTTACTATGAGCAATCTGCAAACCACTGCAGGTTTTGAGGACAGAAGGGAAACAATTTGACATGTGTCTGAAGAGTTATTTTCAAGGTAAGATAATTAGATTTATTTATTCTGGAGACTATTTATCTTCTCTGTGCAATAGAATGTGTGGGAGACAAAATACAGAAAGTTCTCACTTTTCAAAGTACTTTGTAATCCCTGCAAGAAACAGGCTAAGCATTTGACAGGCAGACAGTTGTGATTAAAGATTACAAGCCCAGATTATGTGAACCATTATGAAAGGGGGTATTAGGGATCTCATAATGATATCAGAAGAAGAAAAGGGACATAAGGCAACATTTTTAAAAAAATGACCGACTTTGGGAAACAATTTGGTGAATATATTCATTTTCAAGCAATGTTCGCAATTTCTCTGACACCCAGTCCCTCAAAGCTGGGTCTCTTTTCACTCTGTGCCCCTTGAGGTAAGAATCTGACTATGAATGAACTAGTAAAAGGTCAAAAGTAAAATTATGTTATTAAAAGAACTATAATCTCTCTGCCCCTCCTCCATCTCTAAAGAAGGCCATTTCTTTTTCTTTTTTCTTTTCTTCTCTTTTTCCATTTTTATTATGTTTCCTTTTTAACATATACACTTACATTATTACATATAAATAAAATAAACTACATACAGCAGGAAGAACCACAAAACAATCAGGAATCATATAAATGTTACATTCATAGTGATTTGGCTATTTGTATTTAGCAAACTTGAAGTAAACATCTTTCCTATATTGTTGGGTCTAAAATTCCAAATGAAGATCAATATCTATCATATTTCATCTCTGTTCATTTAAAACATCTATCTTGATCTGAAAACATCTTAACCCCTAATCAACTAAGCTTAATTGTAAGGCTGAACTATCTGATCTTCAACCCCATCAGAGACTTGAGAAGGAATAAAACGTAATTACCTGAGTGACCGGAAGCGCAGGTTAGCAGCTTCCAAAATGAAAAAATGACAGAGACAGATTACTGCCTGAATAGTCACCCAAAACGCTCTGTAATGTTGGAGCATTATCCTCAGCCTTCGAGCTCAATATATCTGAAAGACATATTTGTAAGGCAGGAATTGTTGAGGACTTACTTACCCTGTCTTGGCAGAGTTTGGCCATCAACTCAGCCTGCATCCAACTTGCCCATTTTTAGGCAGAATTCTGTCTGTGGCAGAAACAAGGACATTTTACCCAGTGGCTGCTTTGCCACATTTAAAGCCATCTCCCTAGGGAGGTTTTCTGATGCTCATCATCTTCTTTGAGGTAGGCTGGATGTTGACAGGAGTTAACTTATCTTGTTGTCAAAGAATCTTTAGAATAATAAAAAAACATCTTTAAATGTCATATCCTGTCGGTCTCTGAGGCTTTTGAAGACCTTATTTTACTATTTTACCTTATATATCTATAGAGTCATATCTATTAGACCTGGGATATATTTTCTTGTGATAAAATTAGACTAGTATTTGACATGACCATGATTTGTTCAATTAACAATTAGCTTGTATTACTTAATTATCCTAAATAGTCTGAAGCCCCACTCTTAAGGTATTGGAAGTAAACCTTGTACTATAATTGAGTTGGATGGATATAATACCTCATATTATAGTAGAAATATATGTGTGTGTGTGTGTGTGTGTGTGTGTGTGTAATGTGTGTAAAGAATAATCTTAGATTTGAATTCTATATCAATGTATCAAAATTATACTTATTTTGCATCAATATACGAAATTCTATACCAATGAATTAAAAAAAAAAAAACCTTATTTGTGATTAACAATTAAGACCTTGAGTTGAAGCGTAGATTCAATAACCTTTTGTTCTATATCCCCTTTTCTTTCTTTTCGGTTCCTATCTCCTTACATACAAAAGAAAGATAAAGGAAAAGAGAGACATCCCTGAGTCCAACCTAGTTTTCTCTCTGTATAAGATCAATAATAATTTATAACCAACGCCCAATGAAAATAAGCATCTGTAGCCCAAAAGAGCAAACAAAAACCTACCCAACCCCCCTTAGAAGAAATGGGATGGTGTTCTCTTAAGGTTTATTCAGGCTGATTTAGGGCAAATAATACCTTTGAAGGGGCCCAAATAAAATTGAGGAAAGTGGTTAGCAACCCAGGAATAGCATTTGTGGTCAATTTTCTAACTGTTGAGAAATTCCAGGCTTAATAGGAGTCCTGTGTGGGACGGTCTGAAATGCTGGACCAACTGGGATCAGACACTTTCTACAGTGCTGTCCTAGAAGCTGTCCCGTTCTGATATGTAACAGCAACTGAAGTACCTGGGGCTGGAACATGAAGGATGCAGGATGTCAGTGTCCAGGATGCTCAGAGGAATTAATCCTCTCAGGTCTGATGCAGCATCAGTGCCCAGTTCTTTTGTTCTGAAAACATGATTTCTCACAAGCATTATACAGCTCTAAAATTATCATTGTAGAAGGCCATTTCTTGATCCACCTTTTAGACCGATGTGGGACAGAAGTGAAGTTCTGCTCATAGCAGACACCCCAACCCTTCAGAAACCATAGCTTTACCAGGTGGTATTGTTATGAAGAAAACTAGGGTAGGGTTCTCTTTCCAAGTTCTTAGACTAAAATATGAAACTGATTTTAAAATGGACTCAAAAGGTGGTTTGGGGCAATTCTATCAAGAGAAGGAAAGCTATAGATTTCTGTAGGTGCTGGAAAGCTGAAGCCATGAACTTTTGAGCTAGTGACCATGACAGCCAGCATGTTCAGCAATGGAGATTGACAAGTCGCTGCATGGCAGAAAGAATAAGAAGAAGCAAGAGAAAACCCACAGGGTCAGGAAAAGCATGTTTATGTTTCTGGTTAGTGTCTGCAAAAGAGATAAAAGATGTTATGTTATTTGAGCTAGAATTTAGAAAACAGGCAGGTTTCACACTGCTACAAGCAATTGCATCAGGTGTGGGACTTCTGGGAAGTGTAAGCACATTATCTCACCAAGGGAGTAATTATTCCTCCCATCTCTTTATCATACTCTGGTAAATCCTCTTTCTAGATGGCTGAACTTCTGATCAGATGATTGACAGGAAATGACAGTATCAATAGTCTAATCATTGGAGCAGATCGGGGGCATGTGTAGAAACTAGATTGTATCTTTTATGGACCTCAAGAAAGTCCTGATAGTGCTACCTTTTTCATACAAGATTTTAGATAGCTAAGGACTGGCAATTGTGATGTTTACCTTTTTAATGTTATTTGAGAAAGAGGATATGGGATACAAAGAAGATAACAAAAGTAGGGCGTCCTCCAAACCTTCTTTCTGATCACTCCTCAAGAGTTAAGACTTTAGTAGAGGACCCGAAGTTGGAACACAGAAAGGTTTGGTGTCACCATCCTTGTTAACTTTGGAGACTTGAAAAGCCATTAAGGGACCCAAATACATGTAGTTAGACTGTAGCAGGACCAGCTGACTATAAACCAAGTATAAACAAGACAGCAGTTGAATGCAGGAGGTCCAAAGAGTAGCACTGTCACTACTAAGCTTATTGTAGGTAAAAAAAAAAAAAAAAAAAAAAAAAAAAAAAAAAAAAAAAACTATTTTTGCCATGAAAATCCAGAGATTTAATCCCAAAACTGACGTTCATCAAGAGACATGACGGTGTCCATGGGGGGAGGACTTAAAAGGCATAGCCTCATGCATAAACCCAGGCAACTGCATAAAATAACAAAACAAAGTAGAAACTAGTCTAGAAACATTTCTGGAATTTCTGGCCTCCAGCCAGTGTATAATCAATAACATTTTCAGCTTCTGACTAAAGATGGGAATGGTGTGTCTCATTTTTAGGTCCTTGCCCTAAAATTTCCTGATACATTTGTTTTCTCTTTTCATCAGCCCGAATGCATCTTCAGAGAGCTATCAGAACGTGGCTGAGAGGATAAGCAACTCTCAGGTTCATGGCCCTGAGAGAACACATACAATCATAAAGCTTGGCTCTATTAAGATGCTACACATAAATATAATTTGTTGTTGGGCAGTAGATAACTATACAAGACACATTAATGAAAAGGCTAGTGTTGGAATTAAACAGGAAGAGTATAATATAAGACTTGACAAGATATGTTTGCATATTTAAATGTGAAAACCTTAAACTAGTCATTGGTTCAACTCAATTACAAGGAACAAATATATTTGGAGGGCACAATACATCTCATGTACTGCTGCCAATGAGTTACAAAGTCTGCCAGAGCTCTCAATAGGTGACTTTCTATCTCTGCAGTGAAGTATCTTACGAGCATCTACCATAAAGCAGAGAGTGGTAAATTCCAAGCAGAGAGATAGCGTTTGCACTATAGATTTCCCTTTCAGAGACAAGCTAAAGTCTCTCTTTTTGGAAATTTAAAGAATTGTGTTTATTTCCTCACCACTTAAAGAATAACAGCTCAAGTGTCAAGAAAAATGGATCAGTGATAAAATTCTCACCTAGCATGTGTGAAGCTGTGGATTCAATCCTCAAAACCATCACACACACACACACTCACCAACACCCCAACCCCACCATCACTACCAGCAACAAGAAACAATACCAACAACAACAACAACAAAGGTATTGTGGTCATCCGTGAGTCTGTATTAACCACCATTCACTGCAAAGAGAAGTTTTGTAAAACAAGGCTGAAGATGGCACCAGTCCGTGAAAAGAAACATAAACGTTTAGTAAATAGTCTGATCATGTGTCCCAATTGGTAAAATACAAGTAGTGAGTTCATTTCTAGTGTCTGTGGTTGTGTTAGCCATAGGACTTTGACCAAGTTCATGGTATAGGGCATGAACTCACTCCTACAAACTGGGCCTCAGATACAATCACAAATCATTCAGTTTTTCCCATAATAGTTATGCCACTCTTGCTTGGTAAGGTGCCATGCAAGGTCCAAACTTGGGGGACCATACCTGGCTGTTGTCCCTCAGCTGCTGCTCAGCACACTCTGGCACTATGATGGCTAGGCAGGATGGAAGAGACTTTTACCTTAGTTCCAGCATGGTTCCTCTCTATACTGTAAGCAAGCTGTGTGGTACCTTCAGCAACAGGATCTTACGTTCTAATGGGGAATTAGGTTCAATGGCATCTTGGGAGATTGGGTATGCATGTCCAACAACTCCTAAGAAGGTATTCTACTTCTGACAGTAGAATAGTTATCTATAACCCATAGGTTCTAGGGCTGTTTTGTCTATCTATGTATGGTATACACATTCAAAGGTTTTCTTAAATTATGTTTTAATTACATTTTAGGGTACTAGATTTATATATAACTTCTTTACACGTTGTTAGTTGTGGTTAACCATCTGTGTGAAGCACATCTTCTTTTCCATACACCACCCTCATCCTAATTTATACCTTATCACCTCCATTATTTCCCCCTGTATTTTTGTAGCACGTGTTTTCTATCATCCTTAAGACCCTTTTCCCCCTATGCTGCTTCCAGGTCTCTACAATACCTTCAAGTTAAACAAATATACCTAGACTTTCTGGGCCTGGGTATCTCACTCAAAATAGTATTTTTCTAGCTCCATCAAATTGTCCTGAATATTTTCTTTTTTTTTTTTTCTTATTACAGCTTAGTGAAATCTCACTATGCATATTTTAATGGTCCACTCATCAGCTGATATATGGCTATGTTGATTCATTTTCCTAGGTGTTCTGAACAGAGAAACATTGAATGGAGATGGGCAAGAACTCTGTAATAAGACGTAGAGTTCATTGGGTAATTGTGCAGGAATGGTATAGATTGGGCCCCATGGTATATTACCAGGTATTTTTTATCCTCTGTGGTTGTTGTCAATGTGATTATTATCCAGTTTCTTTCTCCATATGTCTACCATTGGTATATAAGAAGGCTACTGAGTTTTGTGTATTAACTTTTTAAATTGTCACTTTGTTGAAAGTGCTTAAACCTCTAAAAGGGTTTGGTGGAGTTTTTAAGGTTTCTTATGTATTAAATTATATATTATTGGCTTGGTTTTCATGGGTCATCTATGCTTGAAAAATTAGATTTGTTTTGTTTTTAATTTTTTATTATTAATTTATTCTTGTTACATCTCAATGGTTATCCCATCCCTTGTGCCCTCCCATTCTTCCCTCCCTCCCCTTTTCCCCTTATTCCCCTCCCCTATGACTGTTCCTGAGGGGGATTACCTCCCCCTGTATATACTCATAGGGTATCAAGTCTCTTCTCGGTAACCTGCTGTCCTTCCTCTGAGTGCCACCAGGTCTCCCCCTCCAGGGGACATGGTCAAATGTGAGGCACCAGAGGAAAAATTAGATTTTTCCATTTAGTAGAATACATGGTTTTTAGAGTTTGTTCTTAGGATTTTCTTATTGCATTGGTATCTTTGTGATCTCTTTTCATCTCAAATTTTATTAATTTGAGTCATTTCTCTTTCTTATGATTAAATTGGCTAAAGTTTTATTCATCTTGTTTATTTTTTTAAAAAGCCTTTTGGTGCATTAATCCTTTTAGTGTTTTTGTGATCATTTGTATTTTTCATTAATTTCTTCCACATAATTATTTTCCACCATGTATTGCTATTAATTTTGGTCTGTTTGTTTTGTTTTGTTTTATGTTTTTGAGATATCCTTTGTTGTCCAAGGTCCAAATATGCATCATTAAGTTATTTGTTTATATTATTTGATTTTTGATACAGGCACTAAGGGATATAAATGTTCCTCTTAGAATAGCCATCTTCATGTCTTACAGATTGTGACATGTTGTGCTTTCACTTTTATTCCATTCTAGCAATATTTTTAAATTTCTTTCTGAGTTTCTTCACTCAATAGTGTCATTTAATCTTCAGGAATTTGCATAGTTTCTGTAGTTTTCTCTTGCTTTTGCTCTCTAGCTTTATTTCATTTTGCCTAGATAGAATAAAATGCATTATTTTCTATTTTCATATATGCCTTGAGATTTGGCTTTTTCCAAATATATGGTCTATTTGCATAAAGTTTTATCACTTCTTGAGAATTTTTATTTTAATGTTATGGTGGAATGGCCTTTAGACATTTCTTAGGTCCATTTGTTGTATTATACTGCTTGTCTCCAATGTTTGTTTGTTTGTTTGTTTGTTCTGGAGGACCTGTAGATTGGAGAGAGAGAAATTGAAGTCACACAGCATTATATTATTCAGATTAATTTGTGATTTTACACCTACTAATATTTAATTTATGCAATGAGCTATACCTTTGTTTGCTAGAATTGTAGTATCTTCCTGATGGATTGCTCCTGATTTATAATATGGCCTTGTTTTTTTGACTTGCTCTAGTTTGAAGCCTAAGTTGTCACATACTACAGTAACTATGCCCAACACTTTCCTAGTTCCATTCATTCTAAGATGTTTTCATTGATGGTGAGTTGTGCTTCTTAAAGGCAGCAAAAACATGGATCTCATTTTCTTATCCAATCTGCTTGTCTGCCTCATTATATTAGGCAATTGAGATAATTATTGTTCAGAGTAACTAGTAAAGGACATGTATTAAGTGTGTCTTGATATTATTATTTTCTCCTCTAGATTCTTGAGTGTTTATCTTTCTCTTCAGTGAAGTATCCCTTCCAGTATCCTCTCCAGCAGTATCTTAATGGGCATAAGTTCTCTTTATCATGTGAATGTTTATTTGTCCTTCAATTATGATGAATAGTCCTGCTGTGTACGGTGGCTGGTGCTGGCAGCTGTGTTCGTCACAACTTGGAATATAGCTTTCCAAGCCCTCCTTATCTCAACGTTTCTATGAAATGACCATCTGCTGCCATGAGATAGCAGCTTTTACATATAACATTTGCATCAGCATGCCCCTGAGTGAGCCCTGGTTCTGATAACGTCATGTGTGCTCTCCACACCTGGACAGCAAATGCCTGGACAGGTCTGCTCTTCTTCCCAATTCGACAACATATGCTGCCACGTACTGTGGACCCAACACATCAGGGTGTCCTAGCCTATCATATCCTGCCTGCTCTAGGTGATTTCACAATCACTGCCACATGTTGAGGTCTCCATGCATTGGGGAAATCTACTCTGAGTCATTTTCCACCTGATCCCCACTTCAGAAATCTTTTTCACCATGTGTTGTGGGTCCTTGGTTTTTGTCAAAAATTATATATATATATATATATATATATATATATATATATATGTGTGTGTGTGTGTGTGTGTGTGTGTGTGTGTGTGTGTGTGTACACATATAATCTTAATATATTACACATACATTCTTAAATACCTTAAACAAAACTCTGATAAGAAAAATTTAAATTACTTATGTTACATATACCCACTGATCATTTTTAATATTAGGTAAGCATCATTTCAAACACAATCAAGAACAAATGAAAATATAGGTGAAGCACAGATAGATGAATAGAGAAATGCCATTGCAAAAATGACACCACATCACAACTTACTACTTTTATTTTTTAATTAAGCAATAAAAAATTAAAATGCTGAAATTTACATAAATATGTAACTTTAGGATAAGCGATATTTTCCTAAAAGACTAATTGAATTTCAGAAAGAACAAAAGGAGTGTTAAGAAGCTGAAGTCATTTTGATTTTAACTAAAAGTGTCAAATATAGTCAGTATTGATTATTTGTTCCAAAAAATGAGGAATTAGATTAGCACTCCCACCCACCTCCATTTTCAGTTTCCCATCAGCAATTTTTATTATGCAGCTTTAATAATTTCCAGTTATATCATCCACCTTCAATTCTAAAACATATTAGTTATTTATCTTTGTTTTTTATTATGATTGTCACACCAATTCCTTTACTTAATTCTCCCATTTCTGTTTTTTTAATTTATTAATTTATTCATATTTCATCTAAATTGTTAGCCCATCCCTGTATCCTCCCTCCCACTTCTCCCCTACTCCCCTCACCTATGTCAGTGACTGAGGGGGACCTCCTCTCCCTGTATATGCTCATAGGGTGTCAAGTCTCTTCTTGGTGACCTGTTATCCTTTCTCTGAGTGCCACCAGGCCTCCCCATCCAGGGGACGTGGTCAAAAATGGGGCACCAGAGTTTGTATGAAAGTCAGATCTCCCTCTCCACTCAACGGTGGAGAATGTCCTGTCCGTTGGCTAGGTCTGGGTAGGGGTTCGAAGTTTACTGCCTATATTTTCCTTGGCTGGTGCCATAGTTTGAGCAGGAAGGACCCCAGGACCCAAATCTGCCCATCATAACGTTCTTCTTGCAGGCTTCCCAGACCCTCTGGATCCTTCTACTTCCCTATTCTCCCATGCTTCTCTCACCTAAAGTCCCAATAGGATGTCCTCCCCTCTGACCCAATTAATAAATGGGACCTCATGAGGCTGAGAAGCTTCTGCAAGGCAGGAGACACTGTCAAGAGAACAAAACGACAGCCTAGAGACTGGGAAAAGATCTTCACCAACCTTTCATCTGACAAAGGTCTAATATCCAAAATATATAAAGAACTCAAGAAATTAAACACCACCAAACCAAATAATCCAATTGAGATATGGGGCTCAGAACTAAACAGACAATTCTCAACAGAGGAATATCAAATGGCTGAGAGACACTTAAAGAAATGCTCAGCCTCTTTAGCCATCAGAGAAATGCAAATCAAAACGACACTGAGATTCCATCTTACACCCATCAGAATGGTTAAGATCAAAAACTCAAGTGACACCACATGCTGGCGAGGATGTGGGGAGAGAGGAACACTCCTTCATTGCTGGTGGGATGCAAACTAGTACAACCACTTTGGAAATCTATCTGGCCTTTTCTCAGAAAAATGGGAATAGGGCTTCCTCAAGACCCAGCTATTCCACTCCTTGGAATATACCCAGAAAATGCTCTACCACACAACAGGGACATATACTCAACCATGCTCATAACTGCCTTATTCATAATCGCCAGAACATGGAAACAGCCTAAGTGTTCCTCAGTAGAAGAATGGATAAAGAAACTGTGGTACACTTACACTATGGAATACTACTCAGCTATTAAAAACAAGGAATTCCCAAAATTTGTGGACAAATGGATTGAACTAGAAATTATCATAATGAGTGAGTTCACCAAGAAGCACTTATATCGATACACTAGCCCAAGGGGTATGTCCTATGAAAGTCTTTACTATGTCTTTTTTTTATTATTATTCAAAAACTTTATTAAAGCAAACAGAGCTGCAGTTCCCACCTTCTTACATTTTAAGCCCTAAAGTTTAGGGGCTAGTGTCTATTCCTTTCGCAACAAATAACTTGGATGATTTTAGCTGTATTGCCTGGTTTTCCCTATCCCAGCCCTCCTCCCTCCCTCCCTTCCTCTCTCCCCTTTCCTGGCCCCTCTCCTTGCTCAGTCTCTCTGCATCTCTGCATCTCTGAGTCTGTGGCTTATAATTTGCCTTTTTGTACCCTAACTCCTGAAGAAACTTTTTTTAATCAAAGACCTGTGTGAACTTATCTGTAGTGTATTGGACCAAATAAAAAGTATAAACAGAGTTTTTTTGTGTGTGTGTGTTAAGTAGGAACAAGATGAAAATAATTTACATAGAAGCTATTTATATACAACACAGTAGTAAAGAGAGACTGCAAGAAGAAAAATGTCCCACCCTTTTAGAAACACAACTCAAGAAACAAGTGAATGAATTAGTTGAGTGAATAGATCTGTTTAACTCTCCATGTTCTATTTTACATAACTTTGCTATTTTTCATTCATGTGACCCTAAAACCAATACAGTGCCTTAAGCATCAATTTATGCCTAACAATTTTGACACTGTATTTATATACACTAAGAGGCTTTTGTAAGGCTAAATATACATTAATAAGATGAATGAGGTGGGGAAGTCTATGGAGATTTTGTATCTACAACTTTCCCAGGGTCTTATCATCACAGAATTCATCCTAATAATAATCATTATCCTAGAGGAAACCTTTAACACATTAGAATGTGGGCTGTGCAAGAAAAGGGAAGGACCACTCCTGAGCAAAACTGAGCCAGGGGTATCTACATGCAAAGTGAATACATCCTGTTAATGAATAAACTGCCAAAGGTCCTCTACTCTGGCAAGCTGTCTACTGAAGAAGATACTATTGGTCCAGGAATAACAGCCAGCTAGAATCAAAAGTACACCATCATTATTCATGTCCAGCCTCTCCTATAACTTGCCAGAGATCAGGTCATGCCAATTACTAGTTACCAAGTATTTTGGATAGCCTCCTATATTAATTTTCTATTACTGTGTAACAGATTGCCACAAATCTAACAGTTTAAAATAACACCATTTATTAACACTAGTTCTGCAGGTAAGAAGTGTGCATGGGTTTATGTGAGTTTTCTCTGCTCAAGAACTTACAACTTATAAGTTATGGTATCAGCCTGACTCAGCTCTCATCCTTAGCTCAGGATTCTCTGCCCACTGCGTTAAGGTTCTTGGTTCCTCGTGCTTTGGGACTATACTTCCTGGTTGTTCGCTGACTGCCTGGCAGGGGTTGTTCTCAGCTTCTATAGGCTATATTCGGGTGCTAGACACATGACCTTCTTACAACCTGGTAGCTTACTGTCCCCGACCCGCGGGTTCAATTATTCGTGGAGTGGCGAGGAGGGTCGTGACCTGTGAATAAAGAATAGGCGAGAAAGAGGCACGGGCAAAGGAAAAACGTTGCTTATCGAGGGCCGTTTATTGTAAGGGGGTATCCAAATTTAAAGTAAGTTTCTGAAAGGGTGGGTGGTGGGAAGGAATGCAGTGGAAAGTTACAAAATCTTCTGGGCCAGGCCCAAGGACAGCAGGTGTGGAGTGGGGCGATTATTCAGAAGTCGCGATACACCGAATGTTCTCTTTCTCAAGGTCAGGCTGGATCTTTGTGGTTGCCAGGCAGAATAATTATCTCAAGTATGCAGACAGCTGTGGCTTTCAGCCAGCAGGGCCTCTCAGCCACTGGGGCAGGTCAGGCAAGGTCCTATGGGTCCTGACAGCTTACCTCTTCAAAGCCAGACAAGAACCTTAGGGGAGATGCCCCTGTGTTCATTCATTCTCATTCTCTCTCTCTGTCTCTCTCTCTATCTCTGTCTTTGTCTCTGTCTCTCTCTCTCTCTCTCTGTCTCTCTCTCTCTCTCTCTTACTCTCTCTCTCTCTCAATATCTCTCTCTCTCTCTCAATATCTCGCTCTCTTTCTCTATCCCCCCCCCCTTTCTCCAGGAGAGGTATAGGGGTGCTCTGTAGAGAATCTCCGTACATTCTTATGCAAGAAAATGTAAGCATAGGAGCTATTTGCTATATCATATTTGGAGGTCTGCCAGCACACATGGGAATGTGAGTATTAAAGGTATATACAACAATGAGAGGGAGAGAATCTTGAAGAATGCCCTAGAATGCTCTTACCTCACTCCACTTACAGGGTTTGCTTTATTCGCCTGAGCAGCTTTGAGGAATCTTGCAAACAATTCATGCCTAGCTGGACTCCCATTTCCAACTGCTTTCTCGCCAGCTCTGCTCTGCAGGCTGACTGAAAACAGGCATGTGTAACATTAACTTGGCATATATTTTGAGGAAATGTTAATTGTGATCGCAAATGGTACAGAACATTCTGGGAAAAGACAAAAGAAGAAAATTGAAAGTAATCTCATACCCATTATTGTTGCTCTGATTGGGGAGGGGGACCACAATGAGTGTGAGTGAAGATGTGAGGAAGTCGGAGCCCACAGATTCTGTGGGGGGCAGGGGGCCAGGAGGGCCGGGGAGAGGGCCAAGGGGTCGGGGGGGGGGAATGATCGGGTGGGGGTGGACAAAAGGAGCAGAAGGGCAGGAGGGGAGGGGAATGCCTCCAGCACTGTGGAAAGAGAAAGAATGGCAACTTCTCAAAAATTCCAACATGGAATTATTATAGTGACTCAGAAACACCTCAGATTAAGAAAACATTAAGATGGGCAGATCTGGGCCCAGGTGTCCAGCGCAAACTATGGCACCAGCCAAGGACAATACGTACAGTAAACTTCAAACCCCTACCCAGATCTAGCCAATGGATAGGACGCTCTTCACAGTTGAGTGAGGAGTGGGGTATGATTTTCACACGTACTCTGGTGCCCCATAATTGACCACTTCTCCAGATGGGGAGGCCTGATGACACTCAGAGGAAGGATAGCAGGCTACCAAGAAGAGACTTGATACCCTATGAGCATATACTGGGGGAGGAGGTCCCTCTCAGTCACAGTCTTAGGGGAGGGGAGTAAGGGGAAAATGGGAGGGTGGGAAGAATGGGAGGATACAAGGGATGGGATAACAATTGAGATGTAATATGAATAAATTAGTAAAATATATTTTTAAAAAAGAAAACAGGTATTCAAGCAATTCTTATCCATCTTCAACAAAGGACTGTACAGTAGCTAACTAGTGGGAACATCCACAATGTTCAACAGCTGAAAGAGTGAAGAAACTGCAACACACACACACACACACACACACACACACACACACACACACACACACACACCCCTAGACAAATGAATTACCAGTTGAAACCTCAAAAATGGTGTCGGTGAATGAAGACATTCACATATGACCACATATTTCATGACTTCATTTGTAAGAAATATCTAATCTACTCAAATCTCTAGTACCAGAAAGCAGACCAGTTGTTTCCAGGAGCTGAGGGAAACAGGCAGGGTCGGTGTACAGGTTAGCTGCTTTTGTCAGCTTGACACAAGTGAAGATCATCTGGGGAGAAGGAATCTCAATTCAGAAAATGCATCCATCAAACTGATCGGTAGAGAAGTCTGCAGGGGTATTTTCATGATGAGTGACTGATGTGGGATGGCTCAGCCCACTGTGGCTGGTGCCTCCTCTAGGCAGGTTTGCTGGATAGTATGAGAAGGCAGCCTCCACCGTGAGCAAGTTGGTAAGCAGTGTTCTATCATAGTCCTTGCTTCTGTTCCTGCTTCCAAGTTACTGCCCTGAGTTCCTGCCTTGACTTCCCTTCATGGAAGGTTATTAACTTTAAAATAAAGCAACTCTCCTAGTTGCTTTGGTCATAATCTTTATCAAAGCAATAGAAAGAAAAATATGACAGTGGAATCTGCTTAATGGATTGAAGATTTCTTTCTGAGTGGTTGGCAATATTGTGAAACGAGGTACTCATGATGAGCTCACAATGTTGTAAATATACTAAATGGCACTGAATTATTCACTTGAAAATTATTTGTTTTTAATTAGGTGACTTTCAATTCAACTGAAAAACAAAAACAACAAGGAAAAAGAAATATCCATTGAAGGAAAAAACATGCCAATGAAGAGCTCATTACAACTTGGACAATTAATTTGAGCGGGAGTAGAACGCTGCTGCAGAGCTGGAAAATGTACTGGAAGAATGCACACCCAGGATCATTTCTCTGACATACAGAAAAGTACATTGGTCACAAGCAAGTGGCAGTGAACAAAGGCACTGTTTTTCTACTGCCATGTCTAGTTCTAATTGAGCTGAAAACAGAGCAGAGCCATGTGTGGATCTGCCAGGTAGGTGAGGCCAAGGAGAAGGTGATGCTATGTTAGCTAGTGCATTTTCTTTTCTGTGTAATAGAAAATCTGGTAGGCATTTGAACCTATATGGCTACATCTGATATAAGCAGCAAAATTTTATGGCCCTTCTTTCTAACATAAACATGATTCAGTACATGCAAAGTCCAGGAAGAACCAAGCTTAAGAGAAGTATAAAAAGATCCACTGTGCATCTAAAAACTGCATTCAAAAATAGAGTTAAAGTGGAAATAAAGAGCAATTGAAATTGGGGGGAAAAAACCCACCTGAGCCTGTGTGGCATTTCTATCGCTCTTATGACATGTCCTACCTTCTCCAATCGTGATATGCAAATGCAGATGATCAGTACTAAGTAAAATTTACATTTCTATTTTGATAGGGGAAATGAGAGCTTGCTGATAACATGCACTCCTCGTTGACACCTTTACTCTGTTTTATATACTAAACACGGACTTTCCTGAATTAGTTGAAGAATGAGCAACTCAAAGCATGAGCCTGGAAATGTCTTTTCTCTGCTGGCACTCCAATTTGGCAATGTCACATTTGTGGCTAACAATAAAGTTTGTATACAACTGCATTGAAGTGTTCTAAAAATTGCATCCCACTCAATACAGGCCCAGGGCTCCTCCACAGCCGCCACAGGGCCTTCTGGGCTGAAGAACAACGGAGACACTCTAACGTCAGAGGTCAGGGCTTTACCCATACCCTTCCCGGCACTGCTGCAACTATACACTGCTTCTGTGGTAGACATTGTGTTTCCTTGTGTTAACTAAAGTGGTTTACTACTGGCATGCACTTTAGAAAAGTGAGTAGAAAATGTTAAAACACGCAAGAAAAATCTTTACCCTCATAAAATCAACTTCGATATTAAGAGAAATATAGAAATCATGAGATTTGAAATCAATGAATCTTGACTTTCAACAGGGTATCATTAAATTAATTGCTGGGAGTAAATTTAATGATGGAAGAACCATGCATATGTCCGCATACATAGATAAAATACTGAACTTTTATATGAAAATTATAATTAAAAGGCAAATTAAAATCACTGTTGTGTTTAGCATGGCTCCAGGGACTTGTGCCTAACTAGAGATGGTGATGGAATGAAGAAAAGATAGGCAGACAGGCAGACAGGCAGACAGGCCGACAGGCCAACAGACAAGATGGGATTAGGTGGACTAGGCTCTCTGATGGAGAAATGGCAGTATCCGGGATGCTAAGAATACTTATTATATAGACTTGACCGTATCCGGGAAGTTAAGAATATTTATCATATAGACTTGAACAGAGAGATGGGGTTTTGTATAATGCTGAAGAAGAAGTCAGCATTTATGGTCTAAAGCTAGGTCAAGGAGACAGGATTAATAAGCTCTGAGAGAGTCGACCCTGTAGGAGCAGCCTTCAGGCTGCAAATACACAGGGAAAGTAGCTACAGTGGGCATTTTCTTCACACACATCTACACATGAGCCAGAAAGGAAAGCTTTGGTATTTCCTTCTGAGGTTCACCCCTAATAAGGCTTTGCCACTTTCCCACTGGTCAGAGGGTTGGATC
Source organism: Acomys russatus (assembly GCF_903995435.1). NCBI lineage: Eukaryota > Metazoa > Chordata > Mammalia > Rodentia > Muridae > Acomys > Acomys russatus. The sequence goes on along the minus strand of NC_067144.1, from coordinate 23,165,811 downwards.
CTGGATATGGGCCTGCCAGTGGCAAGAACATATTCACTCAGGACCTCACACAGTCATGGCTTCCTTTGTTCCCCCCAAAATGCAAACTCCATAATATGTTACAGTTCTGAGAACCAAATCAATCTTCAAACCTGTAAGTCTGTGTTGTCTAACTTCATCTCATCTCATCGCTATCACGCGCAGTCGTGTGTTATAAAACTAAAAGATTAGCTTTCTATTTCTCATCCAAAGGGAGAGAGCATCATCAATTGATCGTGCCTCAGTCCTCCAATCCATACCATTGACTCTGCAAGCTTCCTGAGGCAGGCAGGCTAATGATAAGCCTGGGCCTGAGGAAGGCGTGATACACATATGATGTACATGACTCTGCAAACTCTGCCGCAACATCCTAGGCCAGTTCTGAATGTTAATATTTATTGGTCTGTTTTCCCTCAACTGAGCCGCCATGTCTTTCAAGGCACGAGCCGGAGCCTGTGTATCTGGGTCTCCTGTGCACTGCAAGTGGCTGGCCCTCAAACAAAGGGCCATGGGACAGCCAGCAGTGTGATGATGCCAGTGGTGCTGAGCCACAGTGGCCATCATAATGAAAAGTGCAAACACCTACGACTCTTTCTACCAAGTCCGGTCGGGACAAAGTGCTGAATATGTATGATCGCTCAACCTGACATCAGCAAGAAATCCCACAAACTTTAGCAGAAAATAAATCTCTCTGAAAGGACAAGCATGTGATGTTACTAGGATTAAAAACCTTATCCCTTAAAGTCCCAAAGCGGTCACAAAGAGTATAATGGACCAACTATTGAAAGGGCAATCTGCTGCTGGGAGCAGAAGATTTAGAAGTAGAAACGGGCTCTGCTCAGATCAGAATAATGGCAGGAGGATCCGAAATGAGGCAAAGTAAAGGAACAATCGATTGGCCAGTGGGACGATAGTAAGCAGACGGAGAAAAGAGGCGAGTGACTAAATCTGAGTCCGGGTATTTTTTAAAAATACATTCTGTTCAAGGTTTCATAGTTTCAGGCCAATACAGATAAGAATGAATCTTGCTTTCAAATGATGCAGCTTTTAAATATGTGGATCACACAATGCCTAGATGAAATAGAGAATTCGGTCTTCTATAACATGTGATTAGGTTCAAATGCAGAGCCTTTACACAGCGTCTTGCATCTGATCACCCATTCCAAAGAATAAATATGTTCATCTATATTTTTAATCTAGAAAGTGAGTAAATTTCTGGCAAAGAAATGTACGTCTAGACAAAAGACGGCACTGTAGACAAAATTTACAGAACATCCTTTTAGTCGGTACATAAAAATACCTAAACATGGTAACCCCCCCCAAAAAAAATCTAAAAGTCTTGCCTATCAAGCCAGTAGTAGGGTACAATGATAACCAAAGCGAACGTTTTTAGTATTCTCTTTATGAATGAAAATCATACTAGCTGATTCTCCCAAGTGAATTTTGTGATGTAATCCTCGCCCTAGTACAGTGAGATGTAACGTTATGTATACATGTTATAGAGGAGGTATGTAACTTAAATGGGGGCTATAACTTGCTAGTCATTAGCTAATTAGAAGGTAAATCTGAATTTAGATTCTGATTTTCTTATTTCAGAACCCATGCCCCTCGATGCTGGGCCACCCTGAAAGGTGGAGAGAAGTATGTTCACTTATATTAGAACTGCATGTTTGCCCAGGGCTTAGCACTTTTTTTTTTTTTAATTTTTAAATGTTTCTTTTATGTTATAACTCTAAGGACCTGCTATGTTAAGTTAGCATTTATATACCCTCCAATTGTGAAACACAGCCATTCCACACATCCTGAAATTCTGATTTTCCATAATATATATATTTTTTTATTCTGAAGCTACATAAGGAACTTGACTACTGGATTCTTTGCCATGTTAGAGCCTCTAGGAAGGTGCTCTTGAGCCTACACCTTGGTAATCTTGTGCATCTTCGTCCTTACTAGGAGCAATGCTGAAATGAATACCCCCAATGTGGTCCATCTGAGCTCTGCAGCTATTGCCTCCCTCGGTGTATGTCTTCCCAAGAGTCCCTTTTCATCCTTCTCTTTCTGAGAACCTTAAAATCACTTCTAGAAAGATTATGCCAGCCCCACCCACAACTCCCCCACCACCCCCAGGCCCTGCAGTGTGCACTGTTCTGCATATGTCAGACTGTACCTTTGTCTCAGCTTTAGGCAAGGTTTTACTCTATAGCCCCGCGTGATGTGGAACAGGCTATGGTCTGGAGCTCATGTAGATCAGGCTGCCATGGAACTTACAGACATCCACCCACCTGCCTCTGCCTCCCCAGTTGTGGGATTAAAGGCTTACAGCCACCACGCCCACATAGGTTAGTTCTTCCATTTCTAGTCCCCACATGGCAATGAGACACCAGGTACAATTGACCGTGTCCCATGGTTACAAATGGTCTCATCTTCTATAGACAATCCCTCTCATACCAGATGCCTGGCGCACTAGTATCCCCAGGATATCCTAAGTTGCCTTTGGAGCCTTGTGGCATGGGCTACCATGGTGACATCTCAGTTTCCATGTCTAACTCCCAACCTCTTACTGTTTCTACCTTTCAGATCCTAAAACATGGCCAGGTTAACACTCATCTCCAGATGACGCATGTAGGTGTGGCTATTCCACAGTGATTTCTATACTTAGCATGTTTATCCATTCTTAACTTTTTTTAAGCTTAGTTGTACTTATCTTTTTATTTCTTTCCCAAACATGTACCTGTCGCCCATGCACAGATACCTCACCCCAAACACGGCAAAGGTGGGCTCCTTCCCTTCAATATCCTAGAGTCCTCAGAGCTTAAACAGTGAGAAGTTCCCTTTGGTATTGAGCTCAATGTGCCTACAAGCTGATTGATGTCTCTGTGCTTCCGTATATTTTATTCATGTGCATTCTAAAGGCCCCCATGAAATCGCACGACCATTGAGGATAGGAACTGTGTCTATGGTTTCTGTTGGAGCTTGAGTCTTCTATTTCTAGACATCAGGTTCTCTGCACAGGGAGCTCTTCTGACTTACTTTATCCAGGAACAGTGAGCCTCCCCCTTCAGACTCGACTGCAATGGAACAGAACCATTGAAAGCACAAGCACCTGGGTGAGCCCCTTCTCTCATGTTATGACCAAATACCTGGTCAGAAGAAACCTGAGGGCGGGCATATTCTAGTTCACTATTTGAAGGCTCAGCCCATCAATCCAGAGACAGGGAATGAACGACCACAGACTGCTCTGTGACAGCCTCTCCTCACACCCTGTCCCAGTGGAACAGGAAGCAGAGAAAAGGCTAGAATCAGGGCCAGACTACAAACCTCAAGGACCACTTTCCTCCAAAAGGTTCTACAACATCTCAAAACAACTCCATCCGAGGATATCCAGTGTGCAAAGGTAGAAGCCTGGAGGAGCTATATCTCATAGGATTCTCTTTTAAAGGGGGCACAGTTTGAGCTAGTGGGTCCCCTCGGATACCCTACACATCACCTACCATACAGACATCTTTTGTTCAGTGGTTTTAAAAACCCACCTACACGATCATAGACAGAGGTAACAACCATACAAGTGACCAAGACTCGTGCCATGCTTCTACCAGGTCCTAACCCTGTACTATGAACAGATTACTCAGCATCTCTCAATCTAGATTTTCCCATGAGCTAAACAGCATCCTGTAAACAGTGCATGGTTCACAGCATATTCTCAAATCACGGCAACTTTATTCATAACGTATGTATCCCAGGATTTCACATGTCTTTTATCATTTTGTATTGTACTAAATATGATGAAGAAAATTTCCAAATTGTGGTTTTTATGAATGTAGAGATCTTGTTTCAAACAATCTAGAAAGCTACAAAGAAACCCCTGCGTTGCACGCGGCCGTGCTTACATACTAAGTAAGTAGCTTTTCTGGCAACTCAGCAATGTAGAAGTTCTGTAAGAGACCGCAAGGGAATATAGAAGGAAAAAATCCCTTTTAAGTATTGATTTCATCTTCTTCCAGCATGTCTCAGGGTGGAGGAAGTCTCTAGGCAAGCAGTACCATCAGTTCCCAGGCTGTGTGAGCACAGTGAACCTGCCTACTTTCAGGAAACATGTGTCCAGGAGTCCTGGCCCAACATGGCTGCCAGCTTGCCTATACTGAGACAGCCAGCACATCAAGACCACCATAAGACCATGGCCACCTTGGCATTGAGCCCCAGACAGGTGTTTCTCCTTGAGGTGGTAGGTGCTTTTCTTCCATGCTCCCTAGAGCTCTCACCATCCCAGATATCAAACCTGCTCTGCCTCCTGCCACTTTATCAACTCATTTGCTTTCTGATCTGACTGTCTCTTGCTATGTAGTTGATCAAAGACAGATATACACTCTCTTCTTCACGGAGAAGCCCCTGTGCTCAAGCAAACATGTTCGTTCATTGTCCTTCCCCTGCCCTTCTTCCTCCTGTGCTTCTCACTGGCAGTCTCTTCGTCCACTCTCTTAAGGATCTTTTTATTTTCATTTCTCTTCAGTCTATCATTTATGCTTATATTTCAATATTGATTTATTGTTGTCAGTACCATTTATCCTCCTTGCAAGTACAAGAAAAAAAGAGGGGGAATCACTCAGGGCTTTGTTTTAGAGAGTCTCATATAGTCTAGAATAGTTTTGAACTTGCTATATATCAGAGGATGACATTGAAATTCTAACATTCCTGCCTCGGTTCTTCAGTGTTGGGGTTACAGGCTTGCCTCCATCCTTCCCTGTTTTATTTGGTGCTAGGTATGGAATGCGGGATGTCATGTGTGCTTAAGCTAGCACTGTGGCATCAGAGGTAAACTGCTAGTCTATATAGGAAAGTGTATACGTGTATGGTGTATGTGTATCTACTTGTGCATACATGTGTGCTTGCATATGTAGACAGGCTAGAGGGTAACACTATCTCTCTTTCAATAACTCTCCACTGTTTTTGATACAGGGTCCCTTATGGAACCTGAAGATCCCCAATTTGCTAGACAAACTGACCAGCAAGCCACAGGATCATCTTATCTGTCTCCCTAAAGCTGGGATTAGAGGCACATGCCACTGTACCTGGCATTTTATGTGGGTCCCAGGGGTGAGAACTCGGGTATACTACGTTGTATGGCAACCACTTTACTACCAGTACCATTCCCCATCTCCAGAAGCCTGAGCTGTAATGGTCCAGCTTTGTTTTCTTGTCTATCTCCTCCCATATTCCTTGCCTCTCCTGTGCCTGACTCCTTACCTGGTCATCCCTTCTGGAAGTGCGCATCTCCTCTCCCTTCTTTGAGTTCTCTATCCATTCCCTGTAAAAGAGTCACCCCTTCGTATTTACTTCCAACTCCACCCTGTTGATGCCCCTTCTCCCTCCTGAATTTTGGCTGAATGTCTCCTTCCAAGATGTTGATATTGAGTAAATCCTTGATACCTAGCTCTCATTTAAGGGAAGAATGACCAATGCAAACTAATAAGCTCAAGAAACAGAATATTTTACAGCAAATCTGCTACTTGAAGGATATTAAGTGGACATAGTATGGTTGTTGACAGAGAATAAAAAAAGCTGTTCACAGAACTACCAATAAAAATTTACTGAGTTCTGCGGGCCGTGGTGGTTCAGAGATGAACAAGGCTTGAGTCTTGCCCTCGAGGAAAGCAAAATGTTGTTCAGGGGGCGAAAAGCAGCTCACTTTTCTGTGACCTTAACACAGAGTGTAAGGGGCAGCCATTCACTAGACAGACATTAGTCCTCACACCATGATTAGAGCTGTGGGGAACTCAGAAGTGACTCTGGTACCAGGCTCACCCTCAGGGCACGTAGATTGTGTGAGAATCAATTCAGACATAGATAATCAACAGGAAGAGCAAAAGACAATAGCAAACACAGAAACAAAACCCATAAGGTGATGGTCAATAAAAGGTTCAGAGGGGACAGTGGTTAATTCAAATAAGAGGATAAGGAAAGAATATGGCCCTGATGCCATTTGACTTGAGGCTTTGGGATAACTTGAGGTTGATAGCTGTTAAGGGGATATCATCCTGTAGGGATCCAGATGGTAAGTAGGACCCATGTAAGGGCCTACTTTCATTCTTTGTGGAGGGTCCTTAGAACTCCTGCTTGATGAGTTTGAGTCCAGGAGTGCTGGGGTCTTGTGCTATGATTGATTTACAGTCTTCCCCTGAAGAGAAGTAAAGAGTGAAGTCACATAGTCCCTGTATGTCCCTCTGTAAGGGAGCAAGGTTCAGAGGAAGGAAAGGAATCAGGACATAAAGATGGTAAGTAAGTAGCTGGGTGGCAGGGCATGCACATTATAAGACTTGTCATCACTGTGATGACATATGACATAAAAATCATAAAACAGGAGACGAGAACACATATAAACTATAAGGCCAGCTTTATTGTCTGGCTGGAAGTAGCTTACTTCCTCTAGCTAGGACCCACCAAGTAAGGTTTTTACCACTTCATGAAATATGCCTATCATCCGGGAAGCAACTGCTTAATACAAAAGCCTATAGGGGAGCATTCCATATTGTCAGGGGTTAGAACCCAAGTAGTCCTTGCACATGAGGATAACTATCATAGTAGAGCTTAGCAGGGGTTTGATCCATCCAGTTTATCTATGGTAGATTCTCCTGCAGAAGGGAAAGAGAGGTGAGGGGTTAATGGATTGTCTATTATAATGCTAAAACCAAGAAAGGAAATCATGAGGAAGACATCTTAGGAAAGAATAATCTAGTAGTATTGATTTAATTTATATGGCTTTTGGGATATTTGTAAATGTAAATAAAATATTTGCCAGTCCTGGGCTTGAAGGGATACCTCAGAGGTTAAGAACAATTGCTGCATCCCTATAAAAATACCTACACAATATTTTAAAGACATTGAAAAATCAATTCTCAACTTCATATGGAAAAAAAAACCCAGAATAGCAAAAATAACCCTAAACAATAAAAGATCCTCTGGAGGAATCTCCATTCTTGATCTCAAGCTGTACTATAGAGCAACAGTAATTGAAACGGCATGGTAGTGGCACAGCAATAGGCTGGTGGATCAATGGAATCAAATTGAAGAGCCAGAAATGAGTCTACACACATATGGTCACTTGATTTTTGACAAAGAAGCCAAATCTATTCAATGAAAAAAGGATAGCATCTTCAACAAATGGTGCTGGTCTAATTGGATGCCTACGTGTAGAAAAATGCAATTGGACCCATATTTGTCACCTTGTACAAAACTCAAGTCCAAGTTGATTAAAGACCTCAACATAAAACCAGAGACACTAAATCAGTTAGAAGAAGAAGTGGGGAGAACCTGGAACACATTGGCACAGGAGGCAACTTCCTGAACAGAACACCAACAGCCCAGGCCTTAATGTCAACAATTAATAAATGGGACCTCATGAGGCTGAGAAGCTTCTGTAAGGCAGAAGACACTGTCAAGAGAACAAAGTGACAGCCTACAGACTGGGAAAAGATCTTCACCAACCCTACATCTGACAAAGGTCTAATATCCAAAATATATAAAGAACTCATGAAATTAAACACCACCAAACCAAAGAATCCAATTGACAAATGGGGCTCAGAATTAAACAAAGAAGTCTCAACAGAGGAATATCAAATGGCTGAGAAACACTTAAAGAAATGCTCAACGTCTTTAGTCATCAGAGAAATGCAAATCAAAACAACTCTGAGATTCCATCTTACTCCTATCAGAATGGCCAAGATCAAAACTTCAAGCGACACCACATGCTGGCAAGGATGTGGAGAAAGAGGAACACTCCTTCATCGCTGGTGGGAATGCAGTCTAGTGCAGCCACTTTGGAAAGCTATCTGGCGCTATCTCAGGAAACTGGGAATAGGGTTTCCTCAAGACCCAGCTATTCCACTCCTTGGAATATACCCAGAAGATGCTCCAGCATACAACAGGGACATATGCTCAACCATGTTCATAGCAGCCTTATTCATAATAGCCAGAACATGGAAACAGCCTAAATGTCCCTCAGTAGAATAATGGATAAAGAAATTGTGGTACATTTACACTATGGAATACTACTCAGCTATTAAAAACAAGGAATTCCCAAAATTTGTGGACAAATGGATTGAACTAGAAATGACCATAATGAGTGAGCTAACCCAGAAATAGAGAGACTCAAATAATATATACTCACTTATATCCAGACACTAGGCCAAGGGGTATGTCGCATGAAAGTCTTTACTTACCAGGAAAATGGGATAGAGGTGAGGACACCCTAAGGTAGGAGAAATATAGGAGATAGGGAAATAGATGGATCCAGAGAGTCTTAGAAACTTACAAGAAGAACACTATGATGGGCAGATCTGGACCCAGGGGTTCTGCTCGATCTATGGCACCAACCAAGGACAATATGTGCAGTCATCATCAAACCCCTACCCAGACCTAGCCAAGGGACAGAATATTCTCCACAGTTAAGTGGAGATTGGGGACTGACTTTCATACGAACTCTGGTGCCCCTTATTTGGCCATGTCTCCTTGATAGGGAGGCCCAATGGTACTCAAAGGAAGAATAGCCGACTACCCAGAAGAGACTTGATACCCTAGCATCATATTCAAGAGGAGGAGGTCCCCATCAGTCACAGTCATAGGGAGGGGGAATGGGGTGAAAGCGGGAGGGAGGGACGAATGGGAGGATGCATGGGATGGGATAGCAATTGAAATGTAATATCAATGATTTTATTTTTCAATTAAAAAAAAACCACAAAAAAGGAACAATTGCTGCTCTTTCAAAAGACCTGTGTTCATTTCCTAGAACCCATATGGCAACTTACAACCATTCATAGCCCCAGTTCTAGGAGATCCAGTGGCTTCTTCTGGTCTCTGCACAGACATACATTCAGCTAAAACATCTATACACATAAAATTAAAAAGAATAACAAAACCAACAATAATTTGAAGACTATAAGACCACTGAAATATATTTTGGTGACAAAATTTTATAAATAAGTTAAAACTATATGCCTTCTGTGATAGTTTGAATAACAATACCCTCCATAGGCTCGTATATTTGAGTGCTTAATCATCAGAAAGTGAAATTATTTGAGTGCTTAATCATCAGAAAGTGAAATTATTTGAAAAAAATCAGAAGGATTGGGAAGGATGGCCTTGTTGAAGGAAGTGTTTTACTGAGGGTAGGCTTTGAGGTCCAAAAGCTTACATCAACCCAGAGTTTCATATTCTCTCTCTGTCTCCCTCCTTCCCTCTCTCTCTCCCTCCCTCTCTCTCTCTCTGTCTCTCTCCATGGCAAACAATATGGCTGCTTTTTATCCGTGTCCTAAAAAATCTGTGTGAAGCTAAGCTGAAGAGTTTTAGATTAATAGCTTTGATAGAGGAGATTTCGAGACAGCCCAGTATTGACCCTGTCACATATGAAAAGGAACAAGGTAGTCAAAGAGAAATAAAAAATTACAATTTGAAGAAAAAAAGGGGCACCAGGAAGTATACTGGAGCTAAGTCCAGTGCTCAAGGAGATAAAAGTTTAAAGAAAAATCCTGATGAAATAAATGAAGTAAAGGGAATGGTAAAATCAGGGAAAAAACCCATGGAGATAAGCTTACAACATAATGAAAGGAAATTAAGGGATAGCTTCATCAGTGAAGGAAATCATCAAACGCAGAATGTTGATGCAGATGTAACTGAAGGAATAGGCCAAATTCTAGCCCCGGCGAGCAACGGAACTCGGCAGCTTTGGCAACGTGATTTTAACTTTAGAGTCAAGGATACATTAATCAGGTTGTGAAATCTCCCTCTGTAGCTAAAGAAAACTACTGAGGCCAGATGTGTGTAAACTACATCCCTGCATGGAGGCCCAGAGAAGCTATCATGTGAAGCTGCGAAGGGTAAGACTGGATTGTGTTGCAGACCTTAAGGTGTTGACGATGCAGAGTTATGAGACACCTTCCAAGAAAAGTTACGGACTGAGTGAATAGCCAGCCTAGGAGAGAGAAGTATGTTGCATTCAACAAAGCTTAAAGGTTGGAGGACTGAAGAGCTCTTTGAAATTATATATAGGGGAAGAAGAGACTTTGAACTTTGGGCTTTTAAACAATGTTGAGACCATGATAGACTATGGGGACTTTTGAAGTTGTACTGAATGCATTTTTGCATTGTGATATGGCTACAAGACTGTGGGGGCCAGGGAGTAAAGTGTGACAGGAGGTAAACTTTAAGCCCCTTCCCAGATCTAGCCAATGGTCAGAATATTCTCCACAGTTGAGTGGAGAGTGTGATACGACTTTCTCACGTACTCTGGTGCCTCACATTTGACCATGTCCCCTGGAGGGGGAGACCTGGTGGCACTCAGAGGAAGGACAGCAAGTAGCCAAGAAGAGACTTGATACCCTATGAGAATATATAGGGGGACGTAATCCCCCTCAGGAACAGTCATAGGGGAGGGGAATAATGGGGAAATGGGGGGGGGGAGGAATGGGAGGATACAAGGGATGGGATAAACACTGAGATGTAACAAGAATAAATTAATAAAAAAAAAGTGACAAATAAATAAAATCGATAAATACATAAATAAAAAAAAAAGTATGACCTCTGTAGGCTCAAATGTTTGAATACAAAATAACCAGGGGGTGGCACTATTTGAAAGGATTAGAAGGATTATGATATGGCCTTGTCAGAGAGAATGTGTTACTGAGGATGAACTTTGACGTTTCAAAAGTCCATGCCAAGCTCAGAGTCTCTCTCCTGTCCTGAGAATCAGCATATAGCTCTCAGCCACTGCTCTAGCATTATCTATGCCACTATGCTCCCTGCTATAATAAAAATGGACTAAACCACTGAAACTGTAAACAAGCCCCAATTTAAATGTTTTCTTTCATAAGAGGTGCCTTGGTTATGATGTCTCTTCACAGCAATGTAACAGTGACTACACCTCCTGTTTCATTTAGCAGATATTTTAGTGAACATCTACTATAAAACAATGGAATGAAACATAGTCTTAGAAAATAGATGTTGATAACATTTCAATAGCCAAAAATGTCAAGAGCTATAAGCTTGAACTGGATAGAAAAAGCTAACAAGCCTTTACCATGGGTAGATTGATTCTATCAAAATTGAAACCACATCAATGTGTCCCAGAGTCTGTGAGGACAAACAAGTGAGACTATGAAGTTAGAAAGACTCCGGCAGACATAGAGGATGTATAAATTCTAGCAATTCGTTAACAAATAGATAAGAATCAGTTGTGCTTAGCAAATGTATTATTTAAATGCAAATGATGTTGCTAATTGTCTTCACTCTTAAGTAGGCTAAAGAGGAGCCATTTTCTGCAGGAAAGAGCAGGGGACCAGGGGAATCTAGTTTTGTAATTACTCTGCCACTTAGTAGTGATATTCCTTAGGCAAGTTACTTTCCATTTTTAAGTCCCAATCTCTCTATGTATAAAATGAGGAAAGTAATATTTACTGTGTTATTTTGAAAATTAAATGAAACTAATGTAGATAAATTGTCTGGAACAATGCAGCTATTATTGTTGTTGTTGTTGTTGTTCTTGTTCTATTATATTAAAAATATCTTTTAGTCTAACACTTTTTCTTTAACTGAATCAAATTGTATTGCTAGATTTCTCAATGAATAAACTGCCTACAAATCCTAGCAAATTTTTTTTTTTGTAACAAAACTATGTCGGTTTGATTATAATGCAATCCCTGCAATCTCCGTGCTGGTAGTCCATGACCCTGTCAACTTTACAATAATTCCATGCTGTAAATGCAATGCTTATACGGTTGTCATTACAGAAGAGTTGAGCTGAGTGGCAGAACAGAATAATTGTTGCCATATCAAATAGCAGTTGTCCATCAAATCCTTAACCTTTTCCATCTGGATCAACCTCCTACAGAAACACTTATAAAGCCTTGTACACATAAACCATCATCCATCATTCTCAACCCCTACCTTTCACAGACAAATGCATTGTGCCTCCCTCCGTTCTTGAAACACCCTAGAATACCTGACTCCCACTGTTCATTACACCTACATCTAGAGGTCTTTCTCCTTGAGCCAGAATCTTCCTCTCCACTCTCAGCCTATTGTCCAGTTACAAGACTCTCTACATCTGAGTTTAGGCTATCCTCTAGGCAATCTTTCCTTGGCATTATAAAATAGGTTTATTTATGGCATTCTGCCATTTGCTAACTCTGATTATCTTTGTATTGTCCACAGGATAGAATGTACATTTTCAGTTGTATACTATGGCTCTTAATATTTCCTATACAGATACTCAGACTGCCCTCTCATCCAGTTCCCTGGACATATAATGTCTTTGACTAAATAAAGTAGCTGCAGTAAAGGGGTATATTGGTTACTTTTTTATTGCTACAAAAAAAATATGGCAAGATTCAACGTAAGGACGGGAATATTTTGGCTCATGGCTGTTGAAGGAACGCAGTCTGTCATGATGGGGATGGCTACCAACATTCATCTTGCTTTTATTTCTGTAGATACTCATATCTCTTTCTCCTTATTTAATTTACCATTCCTGCCCATGCACGGTGTTCCACATATTCAGGGTGAATCTTCCCTCTTGGGCCTCACCTCTCTGAAATCATTATCAGAAATATATTTCCAAAGCAAATCAAACTCACTTGTCAGATCCATATTCATGTTTCAAGTCTCAGGTAAAAGTTAACTGTTATTACAAGCAAGAGGCTGGGGACCTAGGATTCCAGAATCCTAGGATTATGCTCTTAACTAGCCACTGGGTTTTCTATAGGTTTGCTAAGGAAACCATTACTGTGTAAGCTAAAGCCAAGCAAAAGTTATAGCTTGTCTGTGATCTCGAATCCAAAGTGAAGCCCTTGAGCAACAGTCCCTTGAACTCAATTATTTCTCTTGGACAGAGTGACTGACCTTTTAGTGAGACTTCATTCCAGTCTCTAGATGCCTCTCTGATAGTTTGTGAGAAAAGGAAGGATAGAAATTGGGGTGAAAGGCCTCTTCTCAAGAAAGAATGCCATGGGTCCTGACAACCCTAAACCTTCTAGAAGAGAAACAGCTATTCAGCCAAACATAGGCTTAAGTTTTTGCTCCCATTAATGCTCCATCCTCAGAAACCCTGAAGTAGTAGGAATCTTCTAGTGTGGCACTTTTATGCATGCTGTACTTGTAATGCAGAGATAAACCAAAAACTATTCCAATAGTAAATCGCCCTAAGAGTTCTTCCATGAGTCTTATCATCTGAGCTATAAGGAATAAATGTTCCTTCAACTTTGCTCACTGTTCCTCTCTGACAGCTTTGACCATTCCACTCAACTGCCATTTTTCAAGAAGACATGGATATGTTTACCTTGAAGCCCTGTATGTCTAGTATCTAGCACAGGAAAATGATGAATACCTATGATGTTTTAATGAAGCTTCCTCTATTGTGGAACTCTGCTGGATAAGGTTGAAGCCTGATTTCTCCCGATAGCCATTTCTGGCCTTGTCTATGAAGAAAGACTCCCTTTTCTCAGCAGGGTTCCCACACCACCTGATCTGGTAAACCCAGATTTTGTAAGAAGTGTCACATAGTCCTCAAGAAAGACTACAGGACTGACCCTTTCCTGATAAGGAACTTGTTCAGCTGGCACAAGGAATTCCTGGAACCATCCCTTCCTTTGCTAAGGAGATCATAACCTTCGGCAAATGACCTTTAATTGTAGCTAGAAGTCATCCCCTCACACATAGGATAATTAAGTACTGTTTTCTACTTCTTGTAGTAGGACTCCCATATCCCCACACCCTTAGCACTAGATAATCAGACGCATTTATCCTCAAACCCCTCCCCCTCTGGCCAAGGTTCATAAATTAGTGTTCGAGGCTCTAATTTGATCAACATTCCTCCACTATGACCATCTGAGACCCCATTTATTCCCCAGGGGACAGGGGTGGTAACTACCATTGAATGCCCAGGACATGATTGCTGATTAAGGTGGTCAAGGTAGCTATGGCAGAATGGCCTTGGCATCTGGTCCACCACTACTGGCTTGGTACTGACCCCTGGTGAAGTACCACCAGGCCTGTGTCTCACCAAACCTGCCTGCCAATGAGTTTCAGACATCTGCCTGCTTCGTCTGCCATGCTCAGCACAGCAGCTCAGAGACTAGGACCCTGGCCTAGTACCTGGGTCACTAGCCTCAACCTAAGGTGGCTCTAGCTTCCCCTGAGCAAGAAACAAGACCTTGGGACTTTTGACTTCTTTTCTTTCCTCCTCCTTCCTTCCTTCCTTTTGTGATTTATTTGTAATTTATTCAGATTACATCTCAATTGTTATCCCCTTACTTGTATCTTCCCATTCCCCACCTCCCTCCCTCTTTCATCCTATTCCCCTCCCCTAGGTCTGTGACAGAAGGGGACCTCCTCCCCTACCATGTGATCACAGCCTATCAGGTCTCATCCTGGTAACCTGCTTCCCCTTCCTCTGAGTGACATCAGGCCTCCCACCAAAGAGAAGTGAACAAATAGGGGGCACCCTCCATTCATTCAAGTCAGGAAGCAAGCAATGCCTGTACCAACCCCTGGGACATGGAACATAGGCCAGCCCACCGGAAGCTGACCAACACTCTATGTGTAATTGGTCTGTATCTGTTAACAGAGTCCTCTCCTTCTACTGATTAGATAGCTTGTGTAAGCCACAATCTAGACAACGTGTCCAGCAACCCTAGACATCTGCATAAAAGAAACAGTAAACATTTTTGAACAGGTAAATGATGCATAAAGGAATTTATTTCAGGGTCTGAAGAATATAGTGATATTGTACAAATAAGCTAGGGAAATATGAAATATAAAATTAATAGTGTTTTGTGGCCAGGCCCATTAATGACTTATAGATTTTAAAAAGTTCTTAAATGTACAAAGCAATAACAAGGCCTTAAATTTCAAAGAATTTTATAGCTAGAGATATGGCACTCACATGTTCCAGATTGTCTGAGATAATTCATATTTCATTTCTCCCATCTCCTTGTCCCTTAAGTGTAATTGCACTTGACAGAGCATATGTTCTAATTTGGTGCTCAGAAAAATATGATCACTAACTGGGAGGTGCATTTCATTTATTTTTACTTGTCTTTCTCATTGTGCAGATGAGGAAACTGAGCTCCATAGTGCCTTCCCATGAAATTTAAATTAACACGGGGATTTAATTACAAGCCTGGGGATTATTAACAAGACCTAGGTCTCCTGACTATACCACTACTGTTATATTTTTATTCTTTCATATTGCAATTGAACATTCACTCTCCCAAAGCTTTTGGTTTGCAGGTGATTAGACACAATGTTCACAGCATTTAAATCTTCCTTGGGCTAGGATGTTCTGCCCTCATGTCATGGTTCAACATTCCATTCTCAAGCTGTGTAGAGCATCTACTGTCCTATGTTGCACAGTGCCTGAAAAAAACTCACCTCATATATTTGGACTGGGTGTTTTCAGGTGAAGAATAAGGAAGACACAGCAAATGCCTTCACTGAGGTCAGTGATACAGAAGGGGCATAATCATTGGGCAATGCTTCTTAATCACTATACTCTGAACTCTAACATCAGCCAAGGTGACTTTCTGGAACAAGAAGGACCGTGAGAACATCTGGTAGGGGACGGCTCAGTAATGAAGAAGTACAGGGAATACCCATCAACCAATCAAAAGCTGCCATTCATAAGAGCTCATCACAAAGGGAAAAGGCATATGGAGTTATTAAGGAAAGGCAGGGAAAGAGGGGGTAAGTTGAGGATAATTAATATGAGCGCATTATGGATTCTGTGGTGCAGTAACAATAATGAAGAGCTTTAAAAATCTGAGCACACCAACATGCTGACTGAAGGACTCATGCAGGTTAAAAACTTAGAAATGAAGAGAAGGGAGTTGTAAAATGAAAGCGCACAGGCAGGGAATGAGGCGGCGCTTCCAGTGCTGAACAGAGGACACAGCAGCAAGCCTTTAACTACCTGATGTGTGACTTTGAACAAGTCATTTTAGCTCACTCTTAAACACAAGGATGGGGCGCTTCCACCTCTAAGCCCTCTGTCTAGCTTTAATTCTTACAATCTCCACTGAGCTATTACCGCTCAGTTTATGTGTAGAGAATTTTATTTTTAATTGACAATTAACAGGGTAAAGGTTTATGTTTATTGGATCAGTAAGAAATTCTAATTAGAATAGGTTCTGATCCAGACAGAAGTAAAGTTTTTGGTTTTGTTCTGTTTTCTGGGCTTTGTTTGGTTTGGGGTTTTATCTGGTTTTTATAAGTAGTCTGATACTAATTTTCTAATCATTGCAGGCCATACCATATTGATTTTCTCATAATCACTCATCCCTGCCACTGTAGTCTTAGGGTCAGAAAATAACCCCAGAGAAGCCTCTGAGTCCCCACTCCCTTCAGAGACTCTATTGGAAATGGTGGCTTCTGAGGGAGAGAAAATCGTTCTCCTCTGGAGACCTGGTAAGTTGCTTATGTCCTAGTGGACAGCCATACGCCCATGAGCATATGCACAACACTAACTGGTAAGTTGCTTATGTCTTAGTGGACAGCCATATGCCCATGAGCATATGCACAACACTAACTGGATTTGGAGATTATTAATAGCAACTTTTAAAAGGAAAGCATGAAGTCTGGAAGAAGGTAGGATGAAAGCACAGGGACAGCTAGAGGGAGGTGGGGTGAAAGGACGTGATTATATACACACACACACATATATATATATATATATTGCATAAATGTTTGAGATGTTCTAAGAATAATATTTAAAAAGTTTAAAACACACACACAAAGGCAGTGTTTTATTTTTACATTTACACATTAATGAGATAAAGCATGTTGGTAAGGGGAATTTGGCTCTTCTATGACAATAATCAGACACCATCTCCATTTTCTTAATTTTGGATATAGAATCTTAAAGAGACTTCCTTTTCGTCTTCTGTAAGCCTAAGGTTACTGTGTGATTTAAATTCTGATTTCCTGCCTAAATGTTGTATAAACTCTGCTCCCCAATTGTTCCCCTGCTATGCACGTAAAACAGCTTACAGCCAATTGATGAGCAGGGGAGAGAATAGGGCTGGACTTCTTGGCGGCCATTGGTGTGTGTGGGGGGCAGGGGTGAGTTAGGAGAAGAAGCAGAGGATTGAGCCATGAGGAGAGGTCCAAGGACGATCAGGCACAAGCAGCTGAAGCCAAGGAAAGCTATAAAGCACAAGCATTTCTGGGATGTTTGCTGGGAGTAAGACAAATGAACATAGAGGGCTGAGAGCAAACTTAAACTGCTCAGACTGTGTTGTGGAGCCTTGTATTATAAAAGAGTCTCAATAATTGGTGTGATAGCCGAGTTAATAAATAAGCTAAGAGAAACAAGCACTGTTTTATACAAATAACGTCAACAGTTCTGTTACTTGTCTGTAAGTTGGGGGGATTTTTAGGCAATGCCATTTTATAGGCTTTTGCTAGTAGAGGTAAGACCCTAATTCTAATTCTTCTGCAATTTTATATCTGTTGACCTTAACTAAATTATTTATCTTCATGCAAGAAATTGAAAGAGAAAGAAATTGAGAGGGGGAGGGCCTTCAGAATAAAAGCTTGCCTCTGCTCCCACTTCTCTGCCTCTTTCTCTTCATCCTCGCATCAGCTGACTCACAAGCTACAATTCTTCATCTCCAATGGAAGGTCATAGAAACCAGATCCTATCTACTCCAAAACCAACTCTCCAGAAATCTATTATTATTACTGTAATTTGTTGTGCCTTTCTCTGTAAGGGTTCTTGGTTCGGCTAGAGAGATGGGCTCGGTGGTTAAGAGGGCTTGTTCTTACAGAGAACCCAGGTTCAATTCAAAGTACCCTCGTGAAGACTCCAGACCCAGGGGATCTGACATCCTCTTCTGAGCTCTGAGGACACCGGGCACACACATGCTGGACATAAATATACAGAGTCAAAAACACTCAGAATCATAAAATAAAAATTAATAAATCTGAAAACAAAACAGTTTTAAAGGAAGGTCTTGTTTAAGTGTAAATTGTTAAGAGGCTCATTTCAGAAGGGTCCTGCTAACTCTACCTAGGAGAATGGAGTATCACAGAGAAGAATATAAAAAGGAAAAACTGACCGGGTTTTCCCATTCATCTTATTACTGTTAGGGCTTAACCATTTTGTCCAATCAAATCTCTTCATGCCTGTACATAGTTCATCCAACCTAAACATGAAAAGGAACACATCACCCCGAGTCTTCGGGAGCTTCACACTGAAGGGCCAAGTAGCAAGTGAGATTATATCAAATGAATCCATTGTGCTGCTTTTCCTTGTTCACCTGTCCTTTCCACTGGAATGTTGGCTGTGGCCCTTTTGACGGACAACAAAAGGACCACCCCACTTTCTAACCTTATAGTGCATAAAAGCAACCATAGATAAGAGATAAAAAAAAATGAGTAGAGATGTATTTTATTAAAATTTTTCTTCATAAAATCATGTACCAGGCTAGATTTAGTCTGATAACCTTAGTTTGCCAAGTCTGGTATGGAAATTTTATTTTATGCCATATTAGGCAATGTTTTTATTTTTCTTTGCAAGACAAATCTCCGTGTGTGTGTGTGTGTGTGTGTGTGTGTGTGTGTGTGTGTGTGTGTGTGTGTGTGTGTGTGTACTATACAAGCCAAGAATGAATAAAATTTTTTGTGAGCAAGTATGCACACTCCACCATTGACACGGACTAGCCTACACCACTGCATGACTCCAGGAGCATCATCCACCATGCTTTTGTTAAACTCTTGAACTCATTGCAGTCCAAGGTGAAGGAGAGAGATGCGCAATCCATCAAGTTCTGGTGGTGGTGCCAATACCTCGACATCAGCCTATAAAGCAGAACCTGGATACCATGTTATAAAATAATATGAGAAGGAACAACAGCTGAACACAATTCCTATTACCTGCCTACTTCATGAACTCTTTGTTTTCCGTCTCCCTCGTCATAGTTGGCCCTCCCTGATTTATGGCTTTAACTAGAAGAGTGGTTCTCAACCTTCCTAATGCTGCAACCTTATAATACAGTTTTTCATGTTATGGTGATCTGCAACCATAAAATTATTTTTGTTGCTACTTTATAACTCTAATGTCACTACTGTTGTGAATTGTAATGTAAATATTCCCCCATGGTCTCTGGGGGGGCGGGGGGTCGAGATCCACAGGTTGAGAACCATTGCCCTAGAGAGACATGTGCAAACGTCTATGCCACTCAAATAGGGCACTGACAACAGACCAAAGAAAGCATTCTATCCAAGTCAAGTCTAGATTGGTGAACCAAAAAAATTTGGGGTTTGCTTACAGGAGCAGGAGTTGTTCGGAGGCAGCAACATCACCAAAAACATGCACCCCAGTGCGAGTGATAACTTTCGTGAAACTGAACTGCTGGAGCCCCATGCCTAGGTTGCAGGCAGCTCCGCCGAGCAGGGACTGTCCAGCAACTGTTTACTGCCTAGTGCAGCTTGGGAATGGGGTCTCAGAGCTTCCTGGGCATTATAAGTATCATCAACTTCGTGAGTCTTGAGAGCTACCCTCATCCATTCATAAGGAAATGTATCAGTTTTGAGGAAACAGATACATATTTTTCCAAGCAAAAGGTTCTGGTCCCAGGAGAGAGATGCTACATCAGTCACTGACTTTAATGTGTTGCTCCTCTTGTTCATGTGTTTTTATTGAAGATACTGCATTACTGGGTGTAGTCTAAGAAACTCTGAGGAGACTGGAGAGTGGCCCTGAACTCAGACCTTGTCAACACTGCCCTTACCTTGTTCTTACCCTGCATCAACTTAGAGATTCCTATGCAAAGCTCCAAGGAACGCCTGCCTGTTGCCTCAGGGCAGCTGAGGGATTCAAAGGCAGACATTTGACCCTGGCCACGCAGATCACTCTTCTCCCCTGGAATATTTCAAACCAGGGCTGAGGTGCCTTTATCTGTCTGGTGAGAAATCTATGAAGCAGACTGCTACCTGCCGTGTGTGCTAGCATTCACTTAGAGCAGCTCCCAGAGAATAAAGCCAGCGTGCAGTGAGAGCTGCAAGAAGAGATGCTTTGAGAGGACATCCTTAACAGAAGTATGCCTCAGGCTCCTGCAACCCATTTTTCTCCATGTCTGAGGATGGTTTTTGGCATTTTTCTGATTCTCTAGTTTAATAAAAAATAAAAATAAAAAGATCCTATTATTTGTAACCAAATACATCTTAAAAGCACAGCCCTGTGACTCATTTTAATTTTTCCCTGTATCTATACACTTTTCTCACATATGTCGCTTGTTTCTGTCACTCCAATTTTTACTAGTTGGGAATAAATGTTATATTCCTGTTATGTATGCTATCCACACCAATGTCTACATGCTAAGCAGGCTTCGGCATTGTGGGGATCTTTGTAGTTAGAAAAGTGCTGATCTATATACAGCAGGTATTGAGACAAGGAATTCAAGCTGAATTTCTCGCTTAATCAAACAGGACATGCCGCAAAGCATCCCCAGAAACCAGGGAGCAAGCAAGAGCATATTCAAAGTTTAAATTGACAGATTCTATGTGCTGCAACTATACACATTCCAGGAAACTCCTCACTTTTTACTTCCTTAATCGTCATTTTACCAGGTGAGCCATGTACATGTCATTTTTTATGAAAATTCTCAAGCATGTTCATAATGGAAAATGCAACCCCTCCCCCTTCCTGGTGTTCTGGTTTCTATTAAAAAAAAAAAAATGCCTAAGATAATCAAGTCATAAGGAAAAAAAAGTTTATCTGAGCTCACAGTTTCCAATATTTCAGTCCATAATTGGCTTGCCCCCGCTGCCTCTAGGTCTGTGGCAGGGCAGTATGAGATGGCAGGACTGTGTTATAAACAGAGACAGGAAGAAAGCAGGTGATGATGGAAGAGAACACACATACACACACACACACACTCACTCACGCACACACATCTCTTTCGCCCTCCCCATTCTCAACTTCTGTTATAATAGGGATGGGCATATATTAGCTGTGACCGAAAACTCAGTTTGGTCAGGCTTCTTCTTTCCAGTTCCAGATTTGACCTCTTTCTACTGCTTGGAACTTGTGCTATGACTCTTTTGTACACACATCCAGCCAATCCGAGATCATATGAGCGCACATCAACCCAGGTAGTAGGGGATTTTAGTCAGTCCAGTAGGAGCCTTGAGCACTTTCTACAGAATAATGATTGTCCCAAGCCTTAAGACTCATCTCAGACACAGAGTCAGACCCCACCAAGACACCAAGACCTGGTACGTCAGCTAGAAAACAGACTAATTCCAGCCTTCCTTCACGAGATCGCACACACCTACTGAGACACCAAGATCCACTGCTTTCGGGTGCAAGCAGAAGAACTGCCTTCATCCTTTGGGTCCTTGCAGAGGCAGGAGACTTACTGCATTCTCCTTCCCTGATGATCTGACTCTCTGCAAGGGACCGCCCTCCTCTGGCATTGTAATGCTTGTAGGTTTTCAGCAAGACACCCAAGTCTACTGTGACTGTCATCTTCCAGCAGTAACACTGCCCAGCTCCTTGGAATGTTTTGTTAGAAAGAGAGAAAGACAAAAACACGGCTAAAAAAGAAACAAGGGAAAAGGCTGGTTTGACACACCACCCCCCAAATGGCCTAAGAATTTCTAGAATTCTTCACTTATTAAAGGTTTCAACATTGTCTAGGAAGAAAGCCTTTAAGGTACATGTCTTTGGGCCAATTGTTCTCTGGACCAGTGATTTTTTGTCAGCTTCTCAACTACGTTTCCAAGGACAGCCTGTGCATTTACAAAGATAACTCTAAATGCACAGCTTCATGAATACCTTGATATTACCATTTCATACACAGCAGTAGTAACACTGACACTGTTGGCTTTTCTTCATGCGCCACCATAGCCATCCTCACCGCTTGGAACGAGGCATGTGCACTCTGAAGAAATGAAAACTTCTCCTCACAACTGTTTGTGGCAAGACACACTGAGCAGGAAAGTCAAAATATGAAGTTTCTATTAGACACATTCCTTGTTTTCTTATAATACTACCCTTATTCCACCTAGGGGGGAATCTAAAGTGTGCAGTAATATAACATTGAACTTTAGAGATAAATATTTAGCTGATCACCAAATACTAGGTGTCAACTTTGATTTGTTAAAATCAAGCTCACAGAAATCATGTATTTCTTTATATTAACAATCTGTGGACTTCAGGATCTGCCATGATAAAACAAGCTTTGGCTGCTAGTTTCCAAGATATTTCTTATTAAAGAAGTAAAGGGACAACTCAATGATGAGTTGTTTAAAAAATAGAATTTCATACTAAACTCTTATGATTGACATCAAGGCAAAATATTCCATCTTGGTCATAACCAAACCCCGGAGTAAGGGACCATTAATTTGGTCTTATACGGTCATTTCTTTGTAGTGTCTATGAAGAAATATAACTTTCTTCAGCTCAAAAGACATAGGAGATGGTCTGAATGACCAATTCTGATTTTTATCCTCTCTTTGGAAGAGACAGTTTGAAATCTTTCTCTTCTGGTGGGCAAATCACTCCATAAAAGCAGACAGCTTTGACATTTATCATCATTTAAATGGATTGGAGTTTCAAAGCATGTGCTGGCCTGGATCTAAGCCCATCATAAATTTTGCATAAGTTTCTTTGTCTGCTCTGAGAAGATAATCTGACCCTGGCCAGTGCTCTACCTTGTCTTTCCTCTTAAATTCCTCCCTCCCTTATCCTCCTCTCCTCTCTCATTTGAATAGGATGGCCTTTGTTCTGATTGGTCTGATATGAGCCATACTAAAAGTTATTTTATAGCAACGGCCAAGAAAAATGTTTCTATCTCCCTTTCCCAAGCTGATCCTATAGAATTTGAGATGAAGTTCAACCATAAAGAAACATAAAACTGTTTGGCCTTTTTTTTTTTTTTTTTTTTAATTTCCTTCCCTCCTAAACTGTTTGGCCTTCTTTTTAAAATTTCTTCCCTCTTTTCTGTTCCTACAATACCGTGGCATCCTATTACATTGCCTGGATTGGGGGTCCTTCAATACAGGGTCCAAATAAAGTCCGCATTTATATTTAGAACCATCTCGGGGATCCATAGTAGTCGGACCATTTTCCTAGATACCAAAATTTAGTTGTTATAGAATAAAGTCAGCATAGTCTCCCTCAACCTGGCTCTATCACGTTTTGGATCACAGAAATATCGAAGTCCTGGTGTGCAAATTATTCCCCTGAAGACAATATCTGTAGGAATCACAGCTTCTTTCCTCTCCAGCAGTGCTCAGCTGTATAATCGGCTCAGGTGCATAAATTGTGTTTATTGCATTGAGTTAGACTCTCCGTGTTAACAATATTGAATCTATCTGCCTTAGGTAGTGTTAGGTTTTGATTTTGACATTCCTTTGAAGGAGGTAGGTTCTCTATCCCAGAACATTTATTCCAAACAATAGGCTCTTAGTGCTGGAATGTTAGCTGCTTTGTGTTTCTCTACTTAGAGCTAGGATATTGTTTTTAATTCTTGCTGTGGTTTGAATGTCCTGTGTTAATAGTACTATTAAGAGGAATTTGGAGTGAGACAAAAATCACCTGTTTGAGACCCGAGTGGTGACCTTAACAGTTTAGTGACTTAATAAGAAAAAGAAGAGAGACACGAACCATCAAACATGTCCTGTCTCATCTGGTATGACCCATAGGGACTCTGTAGAAGTTGTAATCAGTAGGAGATCTTTCACGAGATGTAGCCATCTGATAAGCTTTCTAGACAGCAGAACTATGGGAATAAACATTTATTATTTATAAATGACTCAGCTTGGCCATTCAGTCCTAGCAAAATAAATCAGATGAAGAGGGCTCCCTTGCCAATGAAGAAAGCAAGGCTCTTTCACTTCTGCCCCCCAATAACTATTTTATCAGCTCTGGATCAAAAGCACCCAAAGGATCCAAGATTCCTTCACTCGGCCATTATGTCCCAGAATCCATCCAAAGGATATTTCAATAAAATGTTCACTTTCTCTAAGATTCTGTATCTTATACAGCACTTCCAAGCTCAGTCTCTGGTCTTTCACCTTCTCCTAACCTCTCCAGGGTGAGCGTTCCTCTGCTGGCTTTCGTACTGGACGTCCCCTCCAGGAGACTAGCGAACAATATCTTTCCATCTTAATTGCTCTGTCAGAAGTTTGTTTTTTACCTTAGCTATCCCCAGGAACTCTCACTTTACACTGCTCTTTTACAGTAGCTCATCTGGGTACCACTTAGCTCATAAGTGCTATAGACATGTTAAAGCCCAATTATAGCTATACACTCTTCTCTACTGTTGCCTTTCCCTAGATACATTTACCATTTAAAATCCCACAGTTGACTACCTCAGCTGCTCCAAATGTTGTGGAGGATGGGGGGGGAACAAGTGATTCCAGAAACCTTAGGCATCTGGTTGCCTTATTAAGTTATTACAAGGGACATTTCTATAGCCTGTATTAAAGATCTTATTAAACCATGTCATGAAAAAAAGCTAATGCTTTGGAATAGGTAGGAAGAACTTCATATTGAGACATACCTAATTTCCAAACTGTCCTTGTCCTCAGCTTCATCTGTAAAACGGGCATACTTGCTTTCTATTTCCCAGGAGTGGTAACATTAACACTGACAACATGTCTAGTGAGATGCCATGTGCCAGCTCACCACTCCAGGGCTATTGTAAAGTTGTACAGATTATTCTCAGAGAGTTTTTCTCTCCCAAAGCTCAAAAAGGACATGGTTTGGGAGCATAGGCTCATGCCATACAACTCATGCATGGTTCTACTCTGTGACATTTTGGGACCAAAGTAGCAGAAATTATACTTTTGCTCCATGATGTACACCTTCCAGGAAATAAATTCAAGGCTTCAAGTATTCCTCATCATGTCCACATTAGGAAAGTTGAAGTGAAAGAGTAAGAGAAACTGAAAATACCAAAGAAGTACAGACACATCCCTGATCCTCAGACGTCAATTCAGTCGAACTATGTCCCTTGTAAATTCTCTTCCACTTTGAATGAGATTTTTGTCATTGTCAAATTAAAGATCTGTTTTATTTTTTAAATTTTTTATTTATTTTTAAAATATTCTTTTTTTAAATTTTTTATTAATTTATTCATATTACATCTCAGTGGTTATCCCATCCCTTGTATCCTCCCACTCCTCCCTCCCTCCCATTTTCCCCTTATTCCCCTCCCCCATGACTGTGACTGAGGGGGACTTCTTCCCCCTTTATATGCTCATAGGGTATCAAGTCTCTACTATTGTTTTGTGTATGGGGGTACATTTGTGTGTATAGGTGCATGTGTATGTGTCTGGAGGCCAGATGTCAACCTTGGGTGGCATTCTTCAGTTGTGATTCACTTTGATTTTGAGGCAGAGTCTCTCACTGGGACACGAAACTCACCAATTCACCTAGACTGGCTGGCCAGTAAGCCTCAGGAATTCATCTGTCTGCATAGAAATATATTATATAAGTTGTAAGATGCAATTTAAGACTTTTTCTTCAGGTAAGCACTCTTCAATAACAGTGGGTCCCAGAAGACAATATCCCAAGATCCAGGGCCTCCACTTTTTAATTGAGTTGAAGGAGAGTGGGCAAATCTCAGAAGGAATCTCTCTCAGATACTGTCCTGCTTCTTCATCAAAGGCTTCTCATCCCTTTATCCAGGTCCAAGAAATGATAATGTACCAAGCACTGTTACAGATGCTCCTGATAGCTCAGTGAATGAAATGTGTACTTTCCCATCTTATCTATTCTAGTGAAAGGATATGTTAACAAACAACCAATAAAGAGTTACAGCATATATCATGTCATGAGAAGCACTGTAAGCAAACACTGAGCAGCAAATAAGGAAGATCCTGAGGAATGTAAAATGTTAGATAAGGGTTTTGAAAAGTCCCATGTCTTTGTTAGGTTTCTATTGCTAGCATAATAGGTCACGACAAAGATAACTTGGAAAAATATTATTTTATCTTACACCTCTGAAGTCATAGTCCATACTTCCTGAGGGAAATTAGGGCAGGAACTCCAAGCAGGAACCTGGAGGCAGGAACTGATTGATGCACAGGCCATGGAGGAGTGCTGCTTACTGGTTTGCTCCTCATGGCTTGCTCAGCAGGCTTTTTCT
This sequence comes from Acomys russatus, assembly GCF_903995435.1. Lineage (NCBI taxonomy): Eukaryota > Metazoa > Chordata > Mammalia > Rodentia > Muridae > Acomys > Acomys russatus. The sequence goes on along the minus strand of NC_067144.1, from coordinate 23,139,652 downwards.
ATAGCACCCAATACCACCTTCTCAGGAGCAGTACGGTCCCTTGTCGTATGAAACCTTCCACATCAATCATTAATCAAGAGAATACCTCACAGACTCACGTGCCTACAGGCCAATCTACTTGAGGCATATTCTCAATTGGAGTTCTGTCTCAGATAATTCTAGCTGTGCCATGTTGATGTAAATCCATCAATCACTGCATCCATGAACTGGTGACACAAGAGAAATGACTCAGGAACTTGAGCACTTGCTGGTGTTTTGGAGAAGAGCGTTCTGGGCAAGATGAATACATACTTGACAGTCCACCTCTGGAACTTTCTAGGAATAGCTAGGGAGCTGCAGTGCTGAGTCAGAATGAGTAACAGGGAAGATTAAGACAAATAGGCAATGGCGAGAAAGAAAGGACTTAACAAAGGGACATTGTATGCAACTTCTGATTTTAAAGATAAACCACACTTTTGAAGTCTTTGAAACTGGTCAAGTGTGGAAGCCAGAGATGACTCCAAGTGCCATTAAAACAATCAAGGAGGTTCTGATTGCTCTGAATTAAGCAACAGCAGCTATAAGTGAGAGAACTCAGACCCAGAAAGACATGCATAGTATGCACTCACTTATAAGTAGATATTAGCCATAATGTGCAGAAAAACCATGCTACAATCCACAGGCTCAAAGAAGCCAAGGAAGGATGCTTGAATCTAACTCAGAAGAGGAAATATAATAGACATCTGAAGTAGATGGAGGGAGGGATATGGGCAGAAAAGGGGGTTGGGAGGGAACCGAGGACACATCAGATGTGAGGAGAGCACATGGGAAGACTGGGAGAAAGAACGGGAATCAGCGGGGAGGCTCCAAGGAGTCTTGGGGGGGTGACTCTAGCTGAGACTCCTAGCAGCAAGGGGCTATGAAGCCTGAAGTTACCACCTCCTGTTGTCAGGTGGGACTTCCAGTGGAGGAAAGGGGACACCAACACACCCATAAAACCTTCAACCCCAAATTTGTCCTGCCTACAAGAAGTGTAGGGATAAAGATGGAGCCAAGAGTAAGGGAATGGCCAACCAATGACTGGCCCAACTTGAGTCCCATGCCATGGGAGAGGACCAACCCGTGACACTATTAGTGATACTCTTCTATTCGTGCAAACAAGAGCCTAGCATAACTGTCTTGTGAGAGGCTTCATCTACCAACGGATGGAAATGGAAGCAGAGACCCATAGCCAAACAATAGGCCAAACTAGAGGAGCCTTGTGGAAGAGTGGGAGGATTGAGAGAGCCAGAGGTGTCAAGGACACTACAAAAAGACCTGCAGAATAAACTAACCTAGGCCCCTGGGGGCTCAGAAAGTCTGAACCACCAACCAAAGAACATGCATGCGATGGAGCTAGGCCTCCTACATGTATGTACCAGAGGTGTAGTTTGATCACCATGTGGGTCCCCTAACAATTGGAGTAGGGGCCGTCTCTGATTCTGTTGCCTGCCTTTGGATCCCTTCCAGCTATCTGGGTTGCCTTGTCTGGCATCAGTGGGAGAGTATGCACCTAGTCTTACTGCAACTTGATATGCCAGGGAGGAGTTGGTACACATGGGAAATGAGGGGACAGGGTTCAAGCGTGGGACTGGGAGAAGAGGGTAGAAGGGGCTGGGATCGGGCTGTAAAGTGATTAAATAACTAAATTGATGAGGAAAAAAATAAACAAGATATATTTTGAAAATAGAGCCAGGGGATCCTCTGATGGATTGCACGTGGTGTGGGGGGGAAAAAAGTAGTAAAATCAGAGGCTGCAACAGAGTTTGGGCCTGAGCAGGTGCAGAGAGAGGATCATATTTGGGCACAGAGAAGGAGTTTGGCTTCAAAATGTTAGGCAGATACTCTATAAATATATTGATGATAACAAGCTTCCTACTTAACAAAGTCGCTTACGGCCAGCCCTGCAGCCCAGCAGTGTGCACAAGGAACTCCAATGCTAATGGCCAGCACCCTCCCCGCCCATCTGCAGAGGCAGGCTTTGGCCTCTGTTGATGGGTCAGCTAGAGCATTAATTCAGATTGCTTCTCTGGCCAAATAGACACAGAATGGTGACAAGGGTCCTTTGTCCAGGCGTCATCTGATGAAGGACAAATCCAGAAAATGAAGGAGAGACTGTCTGCCTATCAAGCTGCATATTCATTAAACTCTTTATCAACTCTCGGCCCAGGAGAGAGAATGACAGATTTTTAACAAGATAATTTGAAGAACATTCTCTAAACATATTGAACTAAATTGTCCCTCTTGTATCTGGGCTCATGCCAGCAGTCACTGACCACATCTTAAATTCTCCCCCAGGCCTCTTCGCTGGGTCAACTGAGAAGTCCTTTTGCACTGTTTCGGAACCGTGTACAAAGCTCACTCAGAGGAAGTGAGCATTACTTGCTCTGAGAGTGAAAGAATCGCAGTTCCACAGCTGCAGCCGCTCCAGCCCTTGTCTCATTCCCCAGGGAAGAAAGGAGCTTTATTTGGCCCATCCTCGAGTTTAGATTAGCTATTCCTCACCCCCGACCCCATCTGTAGGAAAAAAGCAAAGTCCTGCAAGAGTATGTATAAACAAAAGAATGTATACCCGATTTCAGTCTTTTTTGTGCAATCCCAATGTTTTCACGCATCTCTTCGTTTTTCAGCATGTTTCCTAGAGGGGCAGTAGCCTCAATAGTCAAGAATGTTCCTACGTTCAGAATTCTGTCCTCTGCTAGACCTTAGTGCTGGAGGAACAAAGGCTGGTTAGTCCTTCATGCAAGGCTCACTTCAGCCAAAAGATAGGATGTGGGCAATACTTGATGAGAGATGGAGTAGTCATCAGGGAGAGAAAGTATAAAATCTCAGTGACACACACACAAAAAGAAATCGCCAGGGTCTGGCAGAGGTGCGATGGTGCTCAATCCAGCAGAGATTGAAATTGACAGTTTTAACACTGGGTGCAGGCAGAGAACAAGCAGAAGGAAAAAGAGGCTCGGTTCTGCGCGTGCTAAAGGAATGATGGTAGACTTGCTTCTGGAGAGAACAAGCTTTCAGAGCTCTGCCACGAGATATCGGCCGAATGAAAAGCTGGGATGCATCTGCTGGGACCAGTTTTGCTGCAAGTAATAGGACTTGATACCCTATGAGCATATACAGGAGGAGGAGGTCCCCCTCAGTCACAGTCATAGGGGAGGGGAGTAAGGGGAAAATGAAAGGGAAGGAGGAATGGGAGGATACAAGGGATGGGATAACCATTGAGATGTAATATGAATAAATCAATAAAATATTTTTAAAAATTTAAAAAGAGAGATTGACCTTGCTCCTGCAGAAAGGAGCAAAAAAAAAAAAAAAAAAAAGTGACAATAATAAGAACTTGTTACCTCAACAAACAAGAACCTCAGGGTTAGCGGAAATCAAGCATTGGTACAGATACTTCACAGGATTAAATTAAACCTCCATTACAGCGCTTCTTCTGTTCCACATGTATCTATGGGTTGGTGACTTCTCCTCATTATCCCAACCTGGCTACAACTGCTACAGGGTCTCATCCCCATGATCGGCATGTCAAAAAAGGTAAAAAGTGAAGCCAGGCATTGGAAGGTAAGTACTGAATATCACTCACTGCAGAATAATTAACACAAGGATGATCTCATAGAAGTCTTAAGTACAATGCTGGTGACCAGAGAGGCCAGGAAGAGCAGGAGAGGGCAGGCGGTGGGGTGGAGGGAGAGTTGGGAAAGGGTGTTGTGTAGGTGCTAAATTACAGTCAGGAGGAGACAACTCCTGAGTGAAATAGCACCTTAGAGGGGCTGTAGACTCTCTCTCTCTCTCTCTCTCTCTCTCTCTCTCTCTCTCTCTCTCTCTCTCTCTCTCTCTCACTCTCTCTCTCTCTGCAGTGTGCAGTTTCAAAAAGCCAGGAGGAAGAGTCTGAAAGTGGATGTCATTTAAAAAAAGAAGTGAAAGAGGTTTGAGAAGATGAGCCACTCTTCACCTATCTGAGCATCATACCATGTGCGCAGACTAGAACATTGCCGGCCGCCCTAGTCACATATGTGGTTTGTGTGTTTCTATGCATTATTTTTTTTAAAAAAGAAAATGGCAGAGAGTATAAAAGGGTCAGCACCGTGGGCTCTATTTGCAGCAGTACTGAAGTGGGATGAATGGCTCTAATCCTCTAGAAGTTCTCCTGAGTACCATTGGCAAGTTATGAGTTATCAAGCAGAGGGAGCAGGCTTGTTTTATTTGGCTTATTCAAAATCTCCCTTGAGGGGTTAAGTCAAGGGGTGAACACCTTGCTTCAAGAATAAAAGAGGGGACCTATTAGTAAGGAGGAGGAGATGTCTCTTGGTAAGTGTCTTAGCTAGGGTTTTATTGCTGTGGAGAGACGGCATGGCAAATCATAAAGGAAAACATTTCATTGGGGCTGGCTGACAGTTCAGAGGTTTAGTCCATTGTCATTATGGCAGGGAGCATGGCGATGTGCAGGCAGACCTAGTTCTGGAGAAGTAACTGAGTTGTACGTCTGCATCTGAAGGAAGCATGAAGAGAAATTGACATTAAACCTGCCTTAAGTATCTGAAACCTCAAGCTCCACCACCAGTGACACACTTCCTCCAAAAAGGCCACACCTACTTCAATGAGGTCAAGCCTCCTAATAAAGCCACTCCTTATGAGCCTATAGGGGCTATTTTCATTCAAACCACTGCAGTCAGAAAGCCAAGAGTATCTGATATCATTGGCGTCTTAAATTCCTCATAGATTATTTTTAAAATACTCTAGGGGCTAAGAACTTTTCCAAGCCAAAGCAGTTGAGAAACTGAGCTAAGTGTCGATAGTGCTGATTAAAAATATCTATCCAGACAAAAGTGGTCAATAGATAGATAGATAGATAGATAGATAGATAGATAGATAGATAACAAATAGATAGATAACAGATAGATAGATATAGATATAGATAGATCCATAGAAAACAGTATAATCATCTTTTTGAACCTATCTATGAGCTATAGCTAACAAGCTAATAAATAGCTATGTAAGTTTACTAGTCTATATTCTTCAGAGAGTTAGAACCAATAGCATATACAGAGGCTAGTTATAATAATCTACAGTTATATATAGTTGCTTCATTCGCCATGCCTGAGTAATATTCCATTACATGGATACAGCACAATTCATTTGTGCTTATGCCTATGGGAGGACATTTAGGTTGATTATTATGAGCTGCTATGAACATTTGAGTTGAAGTTTTTATGTAAATGTAGACTGTACTTTCTCTGGGGTTTATATTTAAGAATAGGATGAAGGAGTCATACGGGAAGTATGTTTGCCAGCACCATTCTTACTAATATGTGGATATTTTAAATTGCTATCATTTTAGCTATCTCTTAAGTGTGTTGTAAACTAAATTTCTCTAATAATTAAGGAGGCTGAATATTTGTTTATGTTATTTGCTATGTGCAATCTTCTCTGGTTTAATGCCTTTAAACTTTATGTTTTTCTCTTCTTGCATTTTTTCAGGCAGGATCTCATGTAGTTTAGGCTGACCTCCAATTTACTATGTAGCAAGATTCCTTATCTTCCTGTGTTCACTTCCTGAGTATTAGGACCAGAGTTGTATGACCCTATATCTGGCTGGTTTTGTTATTCTGAAAGTGGTATAAATGCAGTACAATTGTGGTGTATACATGGTGTGATTCTTTACATTTTATTTTCATTGATCATTTGTGTGTGTGTGTGAATGTACAAGCTATATCTGTCTGGAGGCATACCTCAGTTATTAGAGAACTTTAGTTCACAACTAAATATAAGTGAAGACTATATGGGAAGCTAATCTTGTGGAGCTAGTCCTCCCTCTACATCTTAGTGGGTTCCAGAGGTCAAATGCAGCTCTCCAGGCTTGTGTAGCCAGAACTCTTATCCACTGAGCTCACTCAGCAGGTTGGCACACAATTAATTTTAACAAATAAATGATGTACTGATATTTTACCTGAGTATTATTTATTGCCAGCACTGTATGCTAGGGACTACACTAACTGTTGGCTGTAGACTCCACCTGATCCTAATGATCAACGGTGGTTAAAGATACTATGGCTCTTTTATGTTTAACAACTGAGGATTACACTCAGGGTGATGATGTAATTTGTCCAAGATCACACAACCCTGATTTGACAACAAATCTGACTCATTGGTCATTAAGTTGGACTACCTCTAGGCGCTAGCAACTCATTTAGATAATTACATGAATGTCTTTTCTGCTCTTTACTGTTATATAAAACCTGCTAAATAAATAAGCACTAGGACCTCACAGGCATTTAAATGGAATTATACAGTAGGCATTCTAGATAGTTAATCTTTGTTGTTATCCTCACTGCACTTAGAGTCACCTGGGATGTCCTGTTTAACAAAGAAGGAAAGATCTACCTTAAATGCACCACCATCCCATAGACTAGAGTCCCAGGCTAAGTAAAAACAGAAAAAGGAAAGAAAGAAAGAAAGAAAGAAAGAAAGAAAGAAAGAAAGAAAGAAAGAAAGAAAGAAAGAAAGAAAGAAACAAGCTAAGCACCTCGTGTCCATTGCTCTGCTGCTCCGTCTGCCCATATGTAAACAACCACTCTATATTTCTGCCTTTACAGCTGAGAGCTGCTGGAACTACCATGCCTTGCCCTCTATAAGGGACCAAACCTCCTCAAACTGTGAGCCAAAATGAGCCTCTCATCCATTAAGACAATACAAAGAAAAGTAGCTAATTTGGCATCAAGCCCTTTTGAAGTAAACGTATGGACAAGTGAATAGGGGGATGAGGGAAGGGTAATATTGATTTGGCTTTGGTGAATGGTAATGCACTGATCAGTGAAGCATTATAGTGGCTTACAGGAAACTAGCCTAGACGTCCAAGAAGTTAGTCAAATTTGTGCATGTAGAAACAAAATCTGTTAGTACCACTTCTCTCAGAAGGCTCTGGCCATCTGTGCTACCCAGTCAGGACCCTGCAACAATTATTCTGGATTAAGCTTCTGCAAAGGAAAACAACTTAGCAACTAGATTATTTTTCTCAAGTAATACGAATTATTTGACTAAATCTTACTGTTTTAGTCGGAAGCCTTAGGTATTAGTGATTCTGTTTCTTATTCTGAATGCAAAGAAAAAGCAGCCTCAGAAGGCTGCCACTCTACCATCTGCAGTTGATTCTGCTCACAGAACTCTGAATAGAGTAATTCTCAGGACAGCACCTGCTCCTCTAATATGGTCTCTGAAAATACCCACTCCTGATCCCACCCATTCTATGATATGTGGCCTCAAAATAGATTTGTGCAGGCAGGATCTGTTTCTAGAGAAAAAAGAATGGTAAAGATTTAATAGAAGAAAAAGTTCTGGGAATCTTCAAGGACAAGTTAAGTTGTGTTTCTCATTTGAAGGGAACTTCCTGATAGCTTCATTGAAACCTAAGTTTCCAAAATATTTTTCAAGCTTTCACATGGCTAGTTCCTTCACCTCTGAAGATACACTGGTGTTTACAATTATGGACCATGATGAGGGGCTCAGGTTTACTATTTTAATGCTCCATGCGATATTTCAACATAGGGGTAATTTGAATTCTTGCTTAATAGATAAAGTAACAGGCCATATAACATCTGAGGTAATGGGACTAGCAGAGATTAAAGCCGGAAATCAATCTCATGCCCTGGTAATGCCAAAGGCTTTGTTTTTCTCCAGTACCATGGGGCGGGGGGAGCGGGCAGGGGTTAAGGAGGGGTGGGGCAGACGGGAGGCAGGAAAAAATAGACAAATAAAGTGAAGCTTCTCTTCTGCACACAGCAAATGAGCAGGACACTCTGAGCAGCCATCTTCCTGGTTTGCTGGACAATAAGAATTTCTTCACATGTGTCAAGGATAAACAACATTTCCAGAAGCACTCATTGGTAAAAGGCATATAAAAATGAGTGAAAACAAAATAACAGTTACAAATAACAAGCAACTTGTGCCATTTACTGTTCTACACACACCACAAAAATAATTCTTGCTTCATTGCTAGAACTAGGAGGTATGGAGTATTTTATTGTAAATACCAGTTAAGGAATAGGAAGCTTTTAGACTTCATTGCCTTATCCAAAATTGTAAACCATGGAAACAGTGGAAGTCAGATTGGGTATGTGGTTTGCCTGGTAGTATTTGCTTAACAACCAGGAAGGTCGGAATTTGATCCCCAGTGCCTCATAAAGTCATGTGCGGCAGTACAGTCCTAGGATCCCAAAATTTGGGAGTTTAAATCAGAAGGGTCCAAGTCAAAGGATGATGTTCGAAGTCATCCTTGGTTGCATAAGGTGTTCATGGCCAGCATAGATGACAAGGGACCCTATCTCAAAACAAAATTGTTTCAAAGCTCTAGAGCTTTGTTATCTTATTGTTGTAAGAATACACACACACACACACACACACACACACACACACACACACCACATCTATATTCAGATATAAATAAGAAATTATGTTATTCGTCTCAGTGCAATACAGCTTGTTTAGCATGAAATTGAGCAGGGCAATTGTGTTTACTACTAATGATTATAAAAACAACTATTATGGGATTCACCATAAATGACAATGGGATGTGAAAAATTCATACCCAGTATTCAGTCTCCAGCCCCAAATCACGTTATAAATAGGAGGCAGATGCATGCCATCCTGAGTTCATGCTCTCTCTTGCATAGGAACACAGAGCTTTAACCCGCTAGCCTTCTCTCTCCTTCCTGCCTTTTCTGGAGTTCATAAATGATCTAAAACCTATGGGGAAGAATGCAGTCTAAGTGCATTTAGCTAAGACTAGCCTCACAGCTAAGACTCTCAATTAAATGTGTCATTACATAGAATCCAGGGCTGGAGAGCAGTCAGGAGAGCACACTGCTCATGCATAAGACTGACAAACCTTGTCCAGTGTGAGAGAAGTGTACTATGAGCAATGTCTGGGCACCTGAAGAAAGCAGAGGGACTCTGCCTCTTGGTAATCACTCGTTCTTCAATCATATTATCCTATTGTCCCAAATACAGATCACACCAATACTGAGAACCAAAGCTACCCCTGATGATACCACAGACTGATGTACTGATAGGGGCCACAGGGCTGGGTAGCATTTGCAGGAACAAGTCTACATGCTCCTAGGATGGGAAGATCAGCTTCTAACTTAATGATTATTTTAAGACTTTCTTATATTTGAATTCAAACCTAATGTGAACTAATGCAGGTGGGTCAAGTTGTAGGGAATCAGAATAATAGCAGTGTGCATATAGCTCTGAGGTTTATTTCAAGGATAATATGAGAAGAACCCATACAAGCACAAGGCCTGCATAGCAAGAACTAAATGTGAGTCATTATTATTAATACTATGGTAGTAGTTTTTGCCTATTGAAAACAATTTTCTTGTCAAGACTGTCCAGTAATTATGGTATTTCAGGCATGTCCTCAGTCAGAGGCATTGTTAAAATAGATATGAGTACCCTGCAGGCTTGCTGTGGTCTTCATCGCTAAAGGCATCTCTTTCATTTTTACTAAAAGATAATTTCACGGAAGCAATTCAGGATTAAAGTGTAGATCGTCCAGAAAATGGACTAACGGGTATTTGGTTTTGTTTCTATTTTTTTCCCTAACTTATCTCTCAGTTGTCCATGCCCTCGTCAATTAGAAGATTACAACATGATATCGCTTAGGCCTCGAGAAGACAGTGTTTTAAATAACATTTAAATGAATCCTGCTTTGGGATGGTCACTTCATGAAATTTACTTATAACGTCTCCAAGTTACAAAGTAGACTACTTCTGAGAAGGACTGTGATCTAAATTTGCTGATTTTTGATCCTTTTAAACAAGACAACTTGCTGCTCATGCAGAGGAAAAGTTGGTTAAGCTTTAAGACTTAACCGGCTGGTCAGACAGAAATACACAGACATTGGTAGGCCCTATGACAATTCTGTTTAACATTTTTCCCAGTCTAATTATTTTTGTAGTTTTGAGATTATAATAACATAAGTAAATCATTTCTGTTTTTCCCCTATACTCCCTCCAGAACCTCCCATATACCGTCCTTGCTCTCTTTCAAATTCTTGACTTCTTTGTTCATCGATTGATTGACTGATTGTTGTTGTTGATGGTGGTGGTGGTGTGTGTGTGTGTGTGTGTCTGTGTGTGTATGTGTAGATACATATATTTTCTGTAATATAACCAGCTCAGTCTATATAATGTCACTTGTATGTATGTCTTCAGGGCTGACCATTTGGTGTTGTTTAACCAGTTGGTGCACTCTTCCCTGGGGAAGATGATTTCAGCATCTCTTAGTTGCCTGTGTCTCTTTGTGTAGAGTTGAGGGTTTGCAGTCTCCCCTACCCAGTCCAGTTTAAAATGTCTATTGTTGTTGTCCTTGTTCAGTTTTAACATTTTAAGAAACTGTCAGGCTGTTTACCAAAGAGACTGCAACATTGTTCACCCCTACAGGCAATGTATGAGGACGTTTGTTTTTCCACGTTCTTGAAAACGCTTGCAATTGTCTGTCTCTCTAATTATAGTCATTCTTGCAAATGGGTGAAGTGGTTTCTCATTGCATTTCATTAATGACTATTAATTGAACACCCTTTCTTGAGTTTATTGGTCATTTGCATACCTTCTTGTGAGAAAAGTCTCTTTGAATCACTGTGTTGTCTTTTCATTACTGTGTTCAGAGAGCTGGTGATTTATAAATTCTGGACACAACTTTCTTATCAGATATAAGATTATTTGAAAATATTTCTGTGGCTTATGTTTTTACTTCCTTGATGATCTTCTTTGAAGTTTTTTTCAAATTTTTGGTAAATCCGATTTTCATTTATAACTTGAGCATCTCTGCTTGCCTGTACCCTCCTGAATATTTTTGTGATTTTAGCTCTTACATTTATTCTTAAGCTGCATCTGTTTTTGCTTCGAGGACAGTATGAGGTAGGGACTCAGTTTCATTCCTCTGCATATGGTCACACAGCTATCCACGTGAAAATAGAAAAGTCTTTTCAGATGTATGATAAGGATCCCCAAAGAGAGTGCTGAGATACAGACAGGAGGCATTCTAAAGAATAAAGGTCTGTATCTGAGGCATCTAGAGAGCGCTGTGGCCGTGTCATCAGGAATGATAGGACTGCCATGCTCATGAAAAGGAAAGCCGGTAGAGAAGGTCTTAGATTAAGGTAAGCTGTGCCCTCGGCTTCCGAGCGTGCATTGTCCAGGTGAACTGTCCAGAGTGCCTGAAGAGCTGGATGCTGATGCAGCCTCACAGTAGTTTCCATGGAGATAATGATACAGACTTTTCCATGGGAATAAAAACATGGTGGTAAAACAACATACTGAGAAACACTTTTCTACAGAGAAACAAGAGATGGAACGAAATGCATCATTCACTTGTTTATTATTTGTTTATTTACTATTTTATTTGGGTGCTGATGATTGAATCCCAGGCTTTATACATCCCAAGCAAGAACTCTACTACTGATCTACATCCCAAATCCTGAAATATATTTCTAAAATGAAAGTTATTTATTCATTCATTCACTTAGTTATTCTTTAATCAAATAATCATGAAGCCCGTAACGTGTACCAGAAATTGCACTGAGCACCGTGAGCCAGAGGAAATGGTCATTATGAAGTGTTTACTTCTAGGGAGTCTTCCACCGACAGTGAGAAGACAGACACTGCAATAGACAGCTGTATAAAGTAGGGTTGCATGACAGCAAAAGCCTATAGCGAAATCATCCTATCAGCATACCTGAGCCAGGAAAGGCACTGAATCAATCTTTGTCTACCCAAATATGAAATGAGGTCAGACTAAAAACCAAAGATAAAAGCAAGGGCCGTGGGGAAGCATTCTAGGTAGAAAAAAGGAAAAGAAGAAACTGTGTAAAGAATGGGAGACTAGAAAATGATGTTATCTGACAAGTTACAGGTGATTAATGATTGCATAAATCAGAAGTGAAGCAACCTAAAAGCTCAAAGTGAAACAGCATGTGCTTTGGGTCTGGGAAATAGCAAAAAGCATGAAATCACCAACAGAGTTACAGTTGAAGTTTGATGTCTCGGTGGGCAAAGGCACTTGTCTCTGAGCTCCATAACCTGACTTTGATCCCTGGGACAAAGGGACCTGGGTCCAGCAGGTGGTCCACTGACCTCCATTCATGATCTATCACATCTGAACCCACACAAATACACATTAGATAGATAGATAGATAGATAGATAGATAGATAGACAGACAGATGATAGGTAAATAGGCATACATACATAAATAAATAAATTTATTTTAAAAATTAAAAGCTGAAGTTGAAAAATAAAACATTGAGTTCAAGTGATATGTATAAAATTCTCTCAATTCCACATTAATTTATTTTTATATGAAATAACTGATGATAAATTACTGTTTTAACCAATGCTCAGGGAGGCAGAGGCAAGCTGATCTCTATGAGTTTGACACCAGCTTGTTTTAAAAAGGAGTACAGGACAGCCAAGGCTAAACAGAGAAAAACCAACACAAACAAACAGTTTTAAACTTTTGCTTTCTACTGTAACAGCATATTTTGTCTAGGATATATAAAAAAATAAGCAACTCATTGCCTCGTGCAGAGAATGCTGTGGACAGCAACGGGATGGTGCCCTTGCGTCCCCTGCACTCTAACAGAGGGGACACAGAGCCTTGCACCATGTTTCACGGAAGTAGAAGGCACAGGGGCACACGCAGGAAAACGAGCCAGAAGGAGGCAGAATGTGGAGGAGACAGATGGCACCGGGAGGGTTCTGAGTGAGTGAACTGGAGGTAAACCGCTCTTGTCACATCCTGCTGAGCACGTAGGCAGCGCCTTCAGAGTAAGTTATCATCGCTCTTCAAAATCCTCATTAGCTGAGCAATGTCAGGTCCAAGGGCTCTGAGGCTTTCCCTCTGATGCCCAGGGGAGGACTTACTCTGAGCTAACATGCTCAGGGGTCAAGGCACCGGACTGCAGGATCGGAAGTACTGGCATTTAAATCTGAGTCAAAGCTGACACAGCCCAGCAGACAGTGAGATCAGAAAAGATTGTAAATCCAAAATAAGGAGTCCGGAAAGGGACGTTTCTAAGCTGTAACCAGCCTCAGAAAGGGTGGGGATACTTGTTCAGAAAGGCAGTGGGCTTGAAATAGGAAACAGAGTGAGTTGAGTCCTCTGGTCCTTACACTAGAGCATGGGGTCCTTGAACAAGTAACTTTGATTTTATTTTTTTAAAAATCACCCTTCCCTGCTTCGCCCTCTAGTTCTTAACTGCTCCAAACCACAATATGTTCATTTGGAAAGTGAATAAAATACCAATACTCTTCCTTTCCAACGATATGTTTTTAAATTTCTTTAAACCTATGGAAAAATGCATAAGATTTCCTAGCATTGAATAAGCATTACCTTAATTCTGTGATCGTTCCTATTTCCTTTTCCTGCCTCGCAGGGATTCCATTCAGCCAATCAGATAATGTGTGTCAGCCTGCACTTCGCCAGACTCCTACCTCATCTTTCTGGACCGTTAACTTTGCCACCTGATCTTTCTATCACTCTCGTTTCTCACTGGATGTCGCAGGAAACATCAATCTGTGGGCCGCCTAACAAGCTGATGGCAGCCCGACACCGATGTCACCAGCAGTGAATTGTCTGAAAAGAAAAAATTGCCCTCATCCAAGAGACACACATGTGATAGGAAGACGCAGGGCCACAGAGGCCACCATACCCAAGAGGCAGGGAAACAGGCCCTGCTCACCCAGGAGAGTAAATCCAAGACAGCCAACTTCAAGTGAGATAAAATATATAAACCTACAGGAATGGAAAAGAATAAAGAGAATTATTGTCCAAGTCCGACAGACTGCATTGTAGAAAGATTTTATTTTATTTTTATGCTTTTCTCACCTCTCCAGTATTCTGCATTGCATAGGCATAGGCAAGAACATCAGAAATAAGATGTACAACTGACAAAAGTTAAAGGGTCAAGCCACTCTCAGGGCTGCAGAGATGCTTCTGTAAGAGACCTCAGTCTCAGTTCCCAGCAGCCACATGAGTTGGCTCAAAACCACTTGTAACTCTAGAGATTTGACGCGCTCCTCCAACCCCAAGTGTGCCTGCACATACATGTTATACATACAGACAAACAGATCCACACACATGCATAACTAGTCATAATATAATTTTAAAAGTAAAATGAAATGATGCCACTCATGATTGACGCTGAAGAAAGAGACATGAATCCGTCTGTGTTCAGGGAGAGGAATACAGCACTGGAGGTATTCATAATGGGGTTTTCCAGCCTCTCGGTTTCCATAGTCACTTGCTTCCCTGCTCTGGATGGAAATCACTAGATTGTTGTAAAAACTACCCTGAAATTTATTTCCTCACTTCCAACTCATCCTTGAGACAGTCTCCCACATAGCGGTTAGGCACCCTGCTGCAGACATGATCTCTGCCTGTCAACCTCCTGTTCCGTCATTTTAATGACATCCTGTCATTTTTGCATTTCGCTTTTCACAATTCTTGGGCTTTTCCTCAACTACTCCTTTGCTATATTTGCTTCTCTGCTGCTTTTTTTTCTCACTGAAATCCAACATGGACTCTGTGTTTCAGATAACATACTAAACCTCAAAGCATGGACCCCGGACCATCACAAAGGACACAGGACCCCATTCCTTCCCTGCCCACGGCACTCTCATGCAAGTGGCAATGAGTTATTTATTTCTATATGTATCTCCTAGACAAAATATGCTGTTATAGTAGGAGACAAGAGTCTAAAACAAGTAACTTAGCAGCAATTAGTTCATAGAAAGTAAAGTTAGGATGGGACATGTCCCTTGAACTTGTGGCATTACTTGGCAATCTGTTAGCAATGTCCAAGCTTTAGTCCCGCTCTGAGGTAAATAAGAAGTCCTCTGGTTTAATGACAATCTCTCCGTGCGCTTCCGACCTATGCCTAAAGTTGAGAAGCACTGAACTAAACTGAACTTCTTGATGTCTTCAAACTCTGCTTGGTCCCTCACACCCTGCTACCTTCATATACATGATGAGTCTCTAACGTGCTGTGAACTACATCTCCTGAATGCCCTGACCTAGGAGCCAGAGAGCAAGGTCAGGCCACAGGACACTCTCAAGCTAGGATGGTAGCATACACATGAAGCTGAAGTCATTCTGCCCTTCACAATTAATTATCATGTAGCTACTTACTCGTATCACAGGCAGGAGGGGACAGGCTCTTGGCCTGCCACTTCTCTGCATCCTCGTGAGTCCTAATTCACTTACCAGAATCCCACGCCTTAAGTTTGGGGATTTTTGACTTGTTTTCGTTCCATTTGCTTTACCCTCCTGTTCTCCTCCAATACACAGCCTATAGATGCCAGGCCCCGCACCCAATGCAAAGACAACAGCCTCACAGCCTGGGCCATGAATGCTGTATCTCTCTCCTCCAATGTCCTTCAGAACAACAGAGTTCGGAGAGCAATTGCTTTGCCCACACCATATACCTCACTTAGCCCCCTGATTCTCCACACTATTGCACGCTGGTAGAAACCCCATTCAGATCCAAACTCCAGGACGTCTTCCAAATTACCCCTATTCCCATTCTGTTCCTTATTTCCTCATTCCGAAAACCATGTCGCTCCCTTCTGCGTCCTGGTTGGTAATTGTTGTCAAGCTGCTTCACATAAGGCCCGTTATGTCTCCACATCTAGATTACGAGCAACTTCTGGCCACCGGTCGTGTTGCCTTTTGTTTGCCGCCCCAGAACCCAGTAGAGAAGACCTCATTGAAAATGTTTTGTAATGCACCACTGTTCTCTCTTTGGGAGTCATGTGCATCCTGGTCATCCTCCTCCCATCCCAGCGTTTCTGTTCTAGGCTGAGGACACTCAAATGCATATCTCGTTTACCAAGCTCTGTCATAATCTTTAAGACCGTATCTCACTTGGCTTAACCCAAATTGTGACCCAGGTTGTATCTTAGAGAACTTTTTCTCTGGTCATTTAGATTCTTCCCTCTTGACTTCCATTTAGATCCTTCCTTCCTATTGCTTTTGTTTCCCCCCTAAAAGGTATAATATGTATATGGTTGAATTTATGAACTGTAGAGGCATGCATAGGTAAACTTGACTTATAATTATATTGATGATTTCTCCATCTCTTTATCTGTAAAATTGGGAATAATAGTGTCTATTTCTTATATTGCTGTGTATATTGATTTAGATATTTTTCATGAAGCTATTCCCAGCCTTTATCACTTTACAAGTATTCAGGGAATGCTACTTACTGTGATTCCTTCTGCTATGACTACAAGCCAAGTCACTATCTCTTTCCTTAATTATATCAAAGCTTCTTAATTGGTTTATTTTCTACTAAATTTCTTTCTCTTTCTCTCTCTCTGAATTGTAAAGAATGTTATAAAATGTCACAAGCATTTTTCTAAGATACAATTAATTATTATGATATCTAAAGTATATAAATGTTTCAAAGGGGAGAAACTTAACAATTTATTGTCTGAGTGTGAAGAACCAGATCCTGCCTTTGAGAATTTTAAGACAGAGAGGCACCAGAGCACAAAAATCCCCAGTAATATTCCTAAGGATTCCCATAGTTTCGTTGGGTAAGTATGCAATAGAGCCACTGAGTCCCAAAACAAGAATCATTTTTTCTGGGGTAGTTTATGGATGACTATGACCTTCCAACTTTTCAGTCACTCATATTGAAATATCCTAGGATTGTAGCAAGAACTCACTATGTCCTTGTGCCTTCTCAGAGCAGTAAATGACTGACTGAGACAGACAGACTCAACAGCTGCACAGCAGATGGTCTTCAGTCATGTTTTAGGTGACTGCTTTGATTGAATATTATAAAATTTGATGAAATTCTGCCAATTTCTCCTTATAATTATAGAATTGCAAAGTGAGGAAGTAAAAAAGATTTAGTATTCATTAGATTGAGCATCATTAATAAAGTCTTCCTTTTCCCTTTTGGAAAGGCTGTGTGTTATTGTAGAGCGCACCAAGGCATTTGATTTGTTCGTGTAATGAGCTCTGTCCTATATCACAGTGATTTATATATAGCATTTACCTTCCCCACAAGACTGTGAGCAACTTAAAGGCAATTCCACATCTGATGCATCTTTGTATTCCAGAAACTAGCATGCTCTCTTGCTTACAGTATGTGCTCAATGAATACTGCATTAATGAACAACCAGATGAATAAATATACCATGAAATTTTTCATAATTAAATCATACTTTGTAATGAAGTAGAGCATGTCAGTATTTAAAAGTACTCTGTGGAATACTGTTATCTCTAATGCCAAGTCTAGTCATTGTTTATCATATATTACACATATTAAGTTTACTTAATTTGATACAATTCAAAAATTCACAGATTGAGCCTCTCCTACCTTCTATTGACTGCTAGGTGCTGGGATGCAAAGAATGAGACACGGTCCCTTTGGCAACTGGCTTAGTCTCTGTTCTTGATGTGAAGAGGCACCATGACCAAAAAAAAAAACAAAAACAAAACAAAACAAAACAAAAAAACCCTTATAAAAGAAATCATTTAATTCAGGACTTGCTTAAAGTTTTGGAAAGATTATTGTGGCAGGAGGCAGATAGCCATACTGCTGGAGCAGTAGCTAAGAGCTTAAATCTTGATGAACAGGCAAAGGGTGGGGTAGCTGGCATGAGTTTTTGAAACCTCAAAGCCCACCCGCAGTGACACATCTCCTGCAGCAAGGCCACACCTCCGAATCCTTCCTAAACAGTTCACCAACTGGGGAGTAAGCATCTAAATACATGAACCTACGTAGTTTTTTTCATTCCAACCACCACAGAAAACTTTATTTTCTGCTCTTTTTGCAGGACATCTTTTCCTGGAAAGGCATGGTTTGTGCTACACTGCTTACCTCTGGTTGGGTTGAGATGTGCCCTCTAACCTTTCATGTGTTTGAAATTTAATCTCCAACCTGTTATGTGTCAAAAAATTATGACAGTTAAGAAATGATTGAGTTACAAAGGCTCTTGCCTCTTGAGGAGAATGATGCACCACAGTGAGAATGGATTAGTTGATTATCATCAAAGTAGAGTTGTTATACAGATCGGAGTGTCCTCTTCTTGCTGGCGTGTGCTCACACATAACATTTGCCCTTCCACTTGTGCTCATGGGATGATGCAGTAAAAATGCCTTCATCAGAGACCAACACTTCAGTCTTTACCCTTCAGAAACTGTGAGAAATATTTGTTTCCTGTAAATTGCCCAGTCTGTGCGTGTCAGTTATCGTACCACAAAACAAACTGGGATCCACTCTCTCAGAAATCTGTGCATAGTTTTCTTATTGTCAACTCCATACAACAGACGACAGTCTTGGGTTCTTGAGGCCATTTTATATGGGGGATTCAGCTTCTAAACAACATTTTCATCAGGCATTCCCATACTGGGAAGTCAGACATTATTTTGTGAGAAAGTCCAAAGTACTTCCTATAGAGAGCAGGGGAGACTACATTGGTGAGATCAACCAATAAATGAACAGAAAATTTCACCATACTTCTGAGTGAACAAGCCTTTGCTTCAGTTTTATACTCTTTCTGACATTTGGAGAATGAAATTCCTTGCTGCATATATTAGGGGAGGGGCATGTCCTGTGTAATATAAACATTTTAGCCATGTTCTTAGCCATTACCTATTGACACCAGTGGCACCAGGTCCCAAATTGTGACCATCGAAAATGATTCTAGACATGGCTAAACACCCCATAGAGGAGCTCTGTTTAAGATAACTCTAATATCTGATCACTGACCTGAAAAAGTACAGAAAAAATGAGGTGAGCTCTGCGAAAACCAAGAGGGGTGAGTAGAAGACATGCTATTATTATTATAACCCAGATAAACTCAGAAGGACTCTCAATTAAAGAATTGCCTTCATCAAATTAGTCCTTAGGTGTGTCTGTGGGACATTATCTTGATTGAAAATTAATGTAGGAAGTCCAAGTCCACCACAGAAAGTGCCTTCCCTGGACAGATGGACTTGGGGTCTTCATGAAATGTGCCTGAGCAAGCCAGAGAAAGCAAACGAGTAAGCATCATTTCTCCATGGTCTCAACTTCACTTCCTGCCATGGCATCTTTCAATAATGGATTGGAACTTGTAAACTGAAATAAAGTCTTCTCTCCATAAAATTATTTTTTTACCCAACGTTTTATTACAGTTCTATAAACCAAAGAAGACTACAAGCCTCTAACTTTGTTATAAAACATTATAAAATTATGTAAGTAACCTCTTGAAAATATGGGTCGGAACAAAATAATAATCATTAATTGTCATAACTCTACATCAGACATATAATATCTACTATAAGCCTTCATTGTTGAGGCATACCTTGAATGTGCATACGTAACTGAGAAAAAATGATGTATATGTGTACACAGAGGGACAGTATCTTCATAAATAAGTCTCCTTCTGTGGCCACATTGAGTTATCAGAGTTTGTATGTCAGCCTAATTTCAGTGTATATAAGTAGACTGTCTTCCTAGTTCATTCATGCACTTTCAACTGGAAGTAGTCCAGCTTCTTAAATAATTGCACATCATTAAGGTCACCTACAGTAACACGGGGCTTGTTTTCCTGCATTAGATGACTCAGTCCCAGAGCATTGGGAACAATTGTGAGATAATGTTCTGAACCAGGCCATGGTGGTATCATGTTTGGGCTGTGTGGCACTTACAATTCATCTTCAGATATTAAGGGGAAAGTCTGGATAGAAAATGTGAATATGCAGTATCTCAATGCTAAATTAAAATTTTAGATGTTTTTAAGAACCCGAAATAAAGGTATGACCATATGTACACCTAGATGCCATTGTTCTACAGAACTACAACAAAGAACTCAAGTCACTCAAGGTGGAAACATATGCCTTGTTTGGAATAATATAATGGATATTTACTCAGTACATAGACTGCTGGACCCATACAAGGGAGGGGCGATGTCATTAATCCTCACAACAACTGACCAACTACAGTTCAAAGAAGCTAACTTATGCATAAAGCTGATCCCATTTTGTAGCCTTGAATCCCTGACTCCTAAGCTTGTTTGTCTTTACATAGTGCCTGGTCCCTTTTTCTTTGTCTTCTTAATCAACATAGTATTTAGTAGTTAGGTAGACATACAAAGGAGTTGGTAGTTATTGATTCAGAATCGAGTTGTATTATAATGTAACAGTTCTAGGTGGAAAAGGCAAAGTAGTTTATTGGCCTGACCATTATGATGGTCATGCTCGTTGATTGCCGCACACTTAGATGACTTGCCAATTAAGTGACTATCCTAAATGTTAAGCCATCTGAAGTTACCTTGACTCTGTTCAGTACAACAGAGTGCTTAACAACCAGTAACTGGATGGCAAAACCCATACTCTATGTGGATACAGCCTTACAAAGGATTACTGTACTGTTTTTATTTTCCTTTTATAAAATCAGTATTGTTTCAGAAAGAAGATATAGAAGTCAGCACACAGCGTATGCTTTCCCTAATAAGGCTAATGATACACTGCTTGGTGGAAGCATGCTGGATCTTATTAACCTGTGCATAGAATATGCTGGGTATATAAAACTAATTTTAAAAGTTCCACCTGAGTTATGGATTAACACATAAACAATATCCTTGGAAAGTAAAGGAGGGGATGATTATGTAAAACAAATATTAAATACTAGTAGACTGTACTAGATGCAGGGCTTATCAACTGATGTCCAAAAGTGCCAACTGCAAACTAAATTCGTCAAGATCATAGGTACACAGAGCCTACTTACTCACAGTGGCCATTAATACTCCAGAACAGCTGATGGTGGCTCGTTGTTTGAATTAAGCCTTCTTTTTTCTCTAAAGTGCTCTTGCTTCACAGAGGTTGCTATAAGGTTAAGATTCAGGATTAAGAATTTGTGTGTGTGTGTGTGTGTGTGTGTGTGTGTGCGCGCGCGCGCACGCGCACGCTAGAGAGATAGAGAGGTGCTAGCCTTAAAAAAAAGTGCTTCTTCAAATAAATACACTCTCAATTTTTCATAACCTCAGACTCTTCCTGGTGCTTTATGGCCCTGATGACATAGGTTGGAGCTACACAAGCCAAAATCTTTTCACCCAGCAGGAAGCTGAAGCTATAGGTGACCTCTCTTCCTGAAATGAAAAGGGTGGAAGGATAGACAAGATCAATAATTCTCCTCAGGGAGTATCAGAGCCCTCCAAGGATTATGGGGACACAGGTGAGGGGTGCCACAGTGACAGAAAACATCAATGGCATTTAATAAAAGGCAGCCAGAGATAGAAAACTCTGTGCACCCATATGTCACAACTTTCCTAAGGGAAGACTGTCCCTGCCAACAGTGAGAACATCACTGAGAAACATTAGCCAATGCTCTTTTAGAACTTGGTAGGCTACTGGCTTAACATCAGAAGGAGGACTCAAAACTAGCCATAATTACATTTAGAGAATATGGCAGGATCTGAGTGAGAAAAAAAAAATCCAGTACTGAAGCAGAGAGAAATCCTTATGGCAACTTCCAACAATCACTTCTAAACTCTCCTCAATAGTGAGGACTGCATCTCTTCAAGTTTCTCAAAAGAAACAAACATTAAGATTCCAAGGACCATATCCCCTGCTCAGACAATAAGCTTGGTTGAGTGGACAGAGGACTCACTAAAGGACTTAGGCGGGTGGCCCTGTGCAAGGCTCACTTGAAGGTACTGTAAGAAAAAAAAAAAATAGCCTCCCTCCTCCTCCTCTCATCTTCCAGGAGCCTGTGCCTCTTGCCCAATTCTGGAGGACAATTAGTGTTTTTCAGTATGCAGTTGGGCTGAATCTCTAGCAGATGGCACCAGGATGGCTGTAAAAGAGGAGCGAGTCTTGCAGATGGTGCATTTACTCCCTTCTGAGTTTTTCTTTTGAGAGGGGGAAGGGAGAGAGACAGTGGGAAGACAGTGCAATAATGTGGCCAGCTTCCAAAGTACTTACTCTCCTGCATTTTCTCAAGTCACCACATTATTATCTTTCATGAAGTTATTACAGAGGAGAAATAAAGCACGAAATTGAGAGAAGACAATGGGAAAAACAATCCTTGACCATCTATAACTGTCAATTCGCCATCCCATGGAATTATCTTTCATGGTCTCACAGCGTGTCAGGGCTGCGAATCTCCCTGCATTCTTCTTTTCCGGGGCGAAATAAACTAATTACTGTAACCTCTTCTCATAGGTCACTTTCCTCCCAATGCTACACAATTATTTTTGGCCTTGAATCACAGCTACATACATCTCATTTGCCCTGTGATTCTCCACCAGTACAAGTTGATCACAATATTCTGAGAATGGCTCCTGAGGTAGCAGCCACCTACACGGCTGCTTTCCTGTTAAGGGATAACACCGTTTCCCTTGAAGCCTATCTAAGGAAGGCATAGGAGGTAATGAAGGCTCTCTGATGTGGGCATAGACTTCCTACTGTAACGAACAGTCACAGCCATTAATTAGGTCCTGGGACTCCAAGCCTCCCAACCCTGTTTTTCCTTTCCTGGTGTTGCAAAGATGTTAAGCCACAAATCCTCTGCAAAGCACTATCTTGTAAATGGGGAGGTCAACCCAAGGAAGTTCACACCCATCGCCTTCCCCCTTGCTGGCTTTGAGTGGGCGGTATCCTTTCTTCATTTTGACATTAGGAAGGGGAATAAATGAGAGCAGGAGATGACTTGGGGAACAAAACACTTTCTTCACAAGTGTCGGGACCCAAATTCAAATACCCAGAACATACACACTCTCTCTCTCTCTCTCTCTCTCTCTCTCTCTCTCTCTCTCTCTCTCTCTCTCTCTCTCTCTCTGTCTCTCTCTCTCTCTCTGTCTCTCTCCATACTTGGAATGGTTACTAATTACATATCAAGTAGACCAATTGTGTTCTGGTGGAGGAAAATTGACAAGGGGATCAAACAGTAGATTACTAACTCAGTACAGATGGTCTCAGTGGAAGCTGCAATGTGTTCATAGATCACACTACCATATTGTACCACAGAAACGCATACCACTACCTGTCAATTAAAATCAACTTGAGAAACACAATCACAGTACAATGCAATGTGTATGTCATAGTTTTGGATCTATAAGGTCACCTGACCAAATGATTGCAGTTCACATGCTCAGGCAGAGTAAAGTTTAACGAGTCAAGGAGCTTTAGCTGGAATCAAGAATAGTAACTAAAAACAGCATTAAGTAGGGCAGAGGGTAAAGTCTGGGAAGCTTTACACAGAGCCCTATGTCCTTGTTCATTTTTGCTTCACCTTGACATAAGCTTGAGTCGTTTGTGAAGAGAAAACTTCAGTTGAAAAAATGTGCCATTGGGGGTCTTAGAGATGGCTCAGCGGTTAAGAGCACTATCTACTCTTCCAGAGGTCCTGAGTTCAAATCCCAGCAACCACATAGTGGTTCACAACCATCTGTAATGGAATCTGAATCCTTCTTCTGGTGTGCCTGAAAACAGAGCACCCATATGCATAAAATAAATAAATAAATCTTGAGAGAGGCAGAGAGACAGAGAGACAGAGAGAGAACATATGCCTACCATATTGTTGTGTAGGCAAGCCTGTGCAGCATTTCTTACTTACTGATTGGCGACTGGCGTGGGAGAGCCCAGCCCACTGTTGGTGGTGCTGCATCTGAAGAAGTGATCCTAGGCTATATAAGAAGAATGGCTGAGCACAGAGCAAGCCAGTAAGCAGCGCTCTTCCATGACCTCTGCTTCGTCCCTACCTCAAGATGCTGTTCTTGAATTTTCGCCCTGACTTCCTTCAGTTATGAACTGTGACCTGAGAGTTCTTAACTGAAATAAACTATTTCCTCTCTGGGTTGTCTTTGGTTATATCATACTATCAGAACAACAGATATCCTGACTAAGACACCCTACAAAGTCAGAATATTTTTTTAAACCAAAGGAAAAGGCTGGAAACCCCTCACAGGTATATTGGCTTTATAGCATAAGGAGGTGACCTGTGGCTCATTACGGAGACTTAAGATGCTAAGGAGGTTTGTGACACATGAAATTGTATGTAGAGTAACAGGTAGCACAGCATGGAAAAGAAAGCCACTCGTATGCAACTGAACACAAAAGCTAATGCTAGAGCATCAGAAAAATCCTAACTCTCTACACAGTGTGGCTGTGTGCACTGCTGAACTCTTTGTCACCCAACGTGTGCTTCCTACCTCCTGGACAGTTACTTTTGCTTAATGACCTGTCCACTTCTTCTGTAACTGTAGGTCTCTACTCAGTTACTTAGTTAGGGACCCAAGAACTTTGGACCCCTCCAAAGTTGCCTTTCAAAGCCTGGTTATCAGCCATTATCAACCCATCAGTGAGCCAAAGTTGTGCAGAGCACGTCATAGAGAAGAGAGAGACCATGAAAAGACATAGGACTGTGAGACGGCTCAGAGGAACCACGTCAAGAGGAAACCTGGGAAGTTTTCTAGTATCACAGCAGACACAAAGCTAGATGGTGGAAAAGAAAGGACTGAGAGGGATACAACTAACTCAAAAGCTAACCAAGAGCCAAGAAAATAAACACAGCAGGTCTGAGCGAATAAGTGGTCTCAGTCGGGGTGACCAGGGTTTGGAGTCAAAAGTATGGTGAACTGAAACAGAGTGCATCACCCTTAACTGTGTCTCTGCTTAAGATGAAACAGCATGGGAAAGGGGATAGCCCCTAGTGGACAACAGGATTCATTTTCAATAACGCTTCTACATCCTCAAAAAAACTGGAGAAGAAACACAGAAACTCAAGTGGCTCCTTATGAAACTTGTGGTTTTTGTTTGTTTGTTTTGTTTTTAGTCTTTTCATCCCACTCTCTCTTTGGAGAGTTAATCTTTAGTCTGCATGAAGTTGTAAGTTTGGTTTGTAGTTTTCTGGTTGTCGTTAGTCTGTGTGAAGTTCCATTCCCATTTCCAGAGATGAAGTCTATTTGCACATCAGCATACCGCAGTAGTTGGTCGCACTGCCTAGCTGGGGATAAGTCCCTGGACCACACCATCCAGGCTGGGGAAAGATTAATTCTCTCTAGTCTGTGGTCTCAAAGGAACTGATCTGATTGCCAACTTTCTTACCACTCTGTGAAACTCGGAAATGCAATCAGCACCCCTCCAAAGGAGATCCCGGGGAACAAATGGGATCCTCACCACTCCTGGCATACACCAAGCCACAGTTGAATCTCAGATTATCCTAGATTTCCATATCAACAAAATCCCCTCTTTGTTAAAGTCAGTTTATGCTGGAGTTTCTGCTGTTTGGCGCGCGCGCGCGCGCACACACACACACACACACACACACACACACACAAACTCATATATATTCAAATTGCTTTTTTAAAACCTGCTTCTTTACCAATACTACGTCTTTTCAATTTTTCTTTATTTATATGAATGCCTGTCTGAATATACACCTGGAAGTTAGTAGAGAGCATCAAACCCCAATACAAATGGTTGTGAGTCGCCATGTGGTTCCTGGGAATTGAACTTAGGACCCCTGGAAGAGCAGCCAGTGCTCTTAAACCACTTAGCTTTCTCTTCAGCTCCTATACCACATCTTAAGGGGAAGACTGTGCTAAACACTGAACATGTGAGGAGAAATGAAATAAAGTCCACAGAACTTGTACTCCAGGATAAATGTGCAATTACTAGTTACATAATTCTGAGCAAATGATTGCAGTTTTGAGCCTGAAACTCTCTACCTATAAAATAACAACAATAATTACATCCTCTCCCTACACACTGGATAATCCTTCAATGAAAATAAAATAAATTTACTTTAAAGCCTTCACTTACCAGGAAACTGGGACAGAGGGGAAGGCATCCTATTGGGACTCTAAATGAGAGACGCATGGGAGAACAGCAAAATAAAAGGATCCAGAGGGTCCTAGAAATCTACAAGTAGAACAATATGATAGGCAGATTTGGGCCCAGGGGTCCCGCTCAAACTAAGGCACCAGCCAAGGACAATACAGGAGGTAAACTTTAAACCCCTTCCCAGATCTAGCCAATGGTCAGAATATTCTCCACAGTTGAGTGGAGAGTGTGATACGACTTTCTCACATACTCTGGTGCCTCACATTTGACCATGTCCCCTGGAGGGGGAGACCTGGTGGCACTCAGAGGAAGGACAGCAAGTAGCCAAGAAGAGACTTGATACCCTATGAGAATATATAGGGGGACGTAATCCCCCTCAGGAACAGTCATAGGGGAGGGGAATAATGGGAAAATGGGGGGGGGAGGAATGGGAGGATACAAGGGATGGGATAAACATTGAGATGTAACAAGAATAAATTAATAAAAAAAAACAAAAAAACAAAAAACAAAAAACAAAAAAAAACTTGCCATACACACAAAGCTAAGCCAGGAACCATCATTACTAAGGGCCTTTCTTTCATAAGCTCGCAGAGAAGTTATTTTTCCAGTAGAAATAGGCTTCCTTTCCACAATGTATAAAATAGTTCTCATGATGCTGCTCTGTGGCTAGCATATTCTATAAAGCATAAGATTCTTAGAAGTTAAGTGGGAGTCAGTGCGACTTCCACGCAGGATCTAGTTAAGCTTGCACACATGCTGCACCCATGATAACATAGCTCATGTGAACGGCATTGTTGGCAGCCATGGGAATAAAAAAGAAAATGATAGAAACATCTCTTAAGCACTTTGACTCCAAAAAAAAATCAGCTGCTAAACAAAACAAAAATCCAACATAATTGATTTTTACCTTCCAGGTTCTTACCTTGTATTTTTACATTTCTGCAGTCACCTCCATGGAGTGACAAATTTGACTGACCTGTACTAAAGTGGTGAAGTTTTCAAGTAATGAAACTACTTCATTACTTCAAATTCATCCATTTACCCATTCTCTTTCTAACTGCCTTCCCATATAATCAAGCGTCAAGTCTTATCAGTTTTATTACTGAGGCTATCATAGAGTCTGAGCTCCCCAACAAGTCATTCAAGCCATCTTCCAAGATAACCACATTCTGCCATGACCCTGCCCATCACCTCTGTCCTCAGCCAAGACAGAAAGTCAATAACACATCTATGTTTCAGTACTAAAACATAACATGGTACAGACATATTTTTCTCTAACTCATACATTTGTATAAACCAAGCTGTACACATTTAGTTTTTTCTAACTGGAATGTCCTTTTCATTAATCTGCCTGCCCATGCCAATAATCCCATTCTTAAAAATGAGGCAGATATCTTAAAATCAGAAATGCTTACCTGTCTGTGATGGATAATGATATGCATAGATAACATTGGCTAACAACATAATATTCACCTTGTAATCCCAGCCAAGTTTTATCTTTCCGGACCTGATAGCAGCAAGGGACAAAGAAATGTTTCTCTAGAATTTAGAAAGCACAGATTAGAATTAAGAGAAGAGAGGGTAGGAAAGGTGGCTTAATGGTAAGGAGCACTGACTGAATTTCCAGAGACCCAGCTTTGATCCCCCAGCACCTACATGCCACCTCATAACCATCTATAACTCCAGTCCTCGAGGATCTGTTGTCCACCATCTTCTGTCCTACACTGGCACCAGGGACACAAATGGTACACAAAAATACATGAAAGCAAAAAATTCATACACATGAAATAAAAAAAAAATATATATATATATACACATATAAATCAAAGGTCAACAGATGATAAGAAATAACTAATTGTGTCTGCATGTCAAAAACACAGTAGGGACCAGTGGGAACTGCAGAAAACTGAGCATTATGCACTCTTTCTCAAGTGGGTAGAAAACACAGGCATCTAGACTATTGTTGCACTGTCTCTCTGAGACAGGCTCCATGTTAACAGAATTTTCAAATTTCAAGATAATAATTAAGTCTTCATTGCTAAATAAAATCTCCAGAGAAGACTAGATTGACATGTTTTGCTGGGTCTGTATGGATGTGAATTAGTACATCTCAGCTTCCTGCCCTTCCACAAGTATTGTTTGTTCTGTGATGGCTTTTCTTACTCCCCCTCAACTCTGCTGAGTATTAACTGAGTGCAATCAACCACACTCCTTAAGTATCAATACGAAGGTGAATTTAATGTAGTATTTTCATATGTGGGTACTAAAAGTAGAAGACTGTAGACTGTGCTTGCCTCTCCTCAAGCCAACTGATTTCAGCACAGCTCCAGCAGGGGCTAGGATAGTGGATATTGCCAGCGTCTCAACTTAAATGGACCCCATGCCATTTGGCCATCTGCTTTTCTGTCTGATGACTTTCATGTAGAAAGCAATTCATTTAGTTCAGAAACAACCCCCATCTACCATGCAATTAGATAAATGTCCTGCCTAACTAATACTTTGGTTGAACAATTCTGTCTCTAATAATTGGTATCACAGCCACACTGTTTAAAAAGATGTGTATATAATGAACCATACTTTAAATGAATGGTAAATAGTTAACAATCTTGTGTGTAAACCTAGAGCTTTGCACATGCCAGGCTAGTGCTTTACCAGTGAGCTGTATTCCTAGCCCACAACATAATTTTAAAAGGAATATTTAGTTCAAATATTTGAGGAGACTGACCCATTCAATGCTGTGGCTATTGGGAAATGGCAGTGCTATTTACAACACCACTATAATGGTTACTATACATTTTTTAAAATTTAGGATGTTCTTTGTATCCAGTCATTTCTACTTAGGATGCATATGCTGCAAGCCTGTTCTGAAATTATTTTCAGTGACGTCACAGTATTTTCACTGAGAGAGAGCCATACTCGGGCTATTTGTTTAATATTGACTGGTTTTGTTTGCTCCCATGGGAGCTCTCATCTAGGGGGATGCAATGGTAGGGATGACTCAAAATCTCCCGAGAAAGCTTGTCAGATCCCATAGTCTGTCAGTAGGTCAAGGCTTAATCAGAGACAGCCATAACCCCAGAG
This sequence comes from Acomys russatus, assembly GCF_903995435.1. Classification (NCBI taxonomy): domain Eukaryota; kingdom Metazoa; phylum Chordata; class Mammalia; order Rodentia; family Muridae; genus Acomys; species Acomys russatus. The sequence continues at coordinate 23,110,710 of NC_067144.1, read as the reverse complement.
TTCTAACTAAATTCTGTTACTGTAATAAAACAGACCAAAAGCAACTTAGCAGAATGAAAAGTATATTCAACATATACTTCCTGGGTCACAGCCCATCAGTGAAACAAGTCAGGGCAGGAACTTGAAGCATAAGCCATAGAGGAAGCTGGCTCAAAGCAATGTGTAAATCCTAAGCCTGATATCTCTGAAGGTGGCTGTCTTGGAAATAGGGGAATTGCAGATGATGAACTTGAGGTCATTACTGTGGGCCCTGTTATAATATGACTTTCATGGTCAATTTGACTGAATTTAGACTCACCTAGGGAGACGCACTCCCAGCTCTGTCCTTACATTTTCAGGGAGGTTTAACAGGGTGGGAAATCCCATCCTGAACGTGGTGACTGCATCCAGCGTCGGGTTCCAGACTGAATAAAAGGGAGAGAGGGAAAAGCAAACTGCGCTCCAACATTTGTCTCTGGTCTCCAAGTGAGGATAGAGTGTGATCACTTGCCCAATTCTTGCCACCACAGCTAGACCTGGTCTTGCCACCACACTTTTCCCACCATGGTGATGAAGCATCCTCTCAAACAGTGTACCAAAATAAACTCTGTCTCCTTTACGTGGCTTCGGAAAGGCATTTAGTCACATCAATGAGGAAAGTAACAGACAAGTGGTGTCCTTATAGAGAGGAAAGAGTCTGGACATGGACATAGATTCCATAGAGGGAAAGTAATGTGAAAACACTGGGAGAAAGTCATATATAAGTTAAGAAGGACTTCAGAAGCAGAGAAGGATGCACAGAAGATTGCCTCACAGCATTCAGAAGGAATCAACGTGAACGACATCTTGATTTTGGACATCTAGACTCCAAAATTGTAAAGCAATAAGTCTATCGCTTTAAGCCACACAGTTTGCGGTCCCTTGTTATGACAGCCTTGGAAAACTAATATGCTATTCCTCCTGCAAGCTTCAGACATAACTGGGCACAGAATTGGATTCTTGCAGTCACACAGGAGGGATCCTCTGATTATTGTAATTTAGATATTAAAGGTAAGGGAGGAAAACTTAGGAGCACTCAGGTAACAGCTTACTCTCTCCCTGGTGCTTTCAGTGTGTGGCATCCAGTTCCCTCGTTGTATCATAGGGGTTAGTTCTGAGCCTCGCTGGAATTAAAGTCTTTCAGAATACTCCAGTATAATTTGATGTGGTATAATTGATGGTCATAATACAAATACTGAGTAGAGCATGAACTCCTGCTGGGCCAACTCTACAATATCCTTAGCAAATCACTGACTAGTGACAGTTAACACTCAGTGATTATGCTATGAACTACACCTGCCTACCTTCACACATTTCTATATATCAGTTTCCTCAAAACACTTGATCCCTTTTAATCCAAGAGTGACCAAGTTTACCTGTCCCCAGAATTTGGAGCAAAGGACATGATCCGTTAACAAACCAAGACTTAAATGGCATTTTTCAGGGTGTTGAGTGGTCCAATGATTATATTGACTATATTTTGTCTTGACAGTATACTAGCCTTTCTCTGGTCAATGATTATTCATTTACTATATAATTTTTAATATCTATATATTTCTTCATTTACATATCATAATACATAGTTAATTTAATGAGTTGCCCTTTTGCATACAAAGTGATGGGAACATTGTGATAGTCATTGGATCCAGGGTTGTGAAGGCTGAGGCACTGGCTATATATTATATAATCACATTTTTCCTTCCTTACTCTCAGTGGTGCTTTGCTTGTGAATGAGAAAGTGTGCCTCTTGAATATCACTCTCTACTCCATGGATACTTTTAGAACATTGAAGGGGAAACTATCATCTCACAAACTATATACTATTATTTAGAATACAAACACTATTTGGGACCCTGTGTAACAGAAATGAGCATGACAGATAATGTCTCTGCATTCTTACAGTTTAAAGTCTAAGTACAACACTTTACTGGTTATTTTTCTCGTCATCATGACAGACTATGTGACGTAAAGATCTCAGGAAAAGAGTGGTTTGTTTTGTTCACTTTTTCAGAGGCTCATGGCGTCATGGGGAAAAAGTCCTAACAAAAATAACTTTCTCTTTTCTTTTTCATTCAAGCCATAATCCATATTTAGGGTAGTCTTCCCCTTTCCTTTAATTCTCTCTGGAAATATGGTCAAAGGCACATGCATTGATGTGCCTTACTTACCTGCCATGTGATTCTAAATACATTCAAGTTGGCAAGGAAGATAAGCCATCATGCACAGAGATAAGTACTAGCACTGAAGAACGTGAAACAGGCTATTTGAAAGAAACTGATCAATAATAAGTTGTTTAGATTGCAAAGGAAGGAAGAGACACAGAGACAGAGAGACAGAGAGAGACAGAGAGACAGAGAGAGAGACAGAGAGAGAGAGACAGAGAGAGAGAGAATAGCATGTTCACTGAGACCTGAAAGCAAACAAAACCCTTTGATCTTGAACAGTCAATGAAGAGGACACAGGCCAAAACATGAGATACTGAAAACTTTTATGTGTTCAGGAAATAAGTTGGCCAGAGTATTCACACAGAGTGTTATAGTAAGTGACATTAGAGAATAATGCAAGAAGTAGACAAGTGTTGGATACGGTAGACCCTCTTAATAAGACAGTTGGACTAAACTCTGAATACAATGGGCTATAGTTTGGAGGGCTTTCATCTTGGAGTGTTAAATGTTCTGGAACAGGATATTAGACTTTGAAGGGCATCTCTACCCTAGCCAGATCCAAAGTAATTGAGACAGACACTTTTGGTTTTATAAAAGCTTTAAGGCACCATAACTGGACAAGTACCAACCCTCTAGGCTATTTTGCTATTTCCCAACTACACACCCCAAGTTACTTGCCATAATTGTTCCTGCCTGGGTTGCTTCTTTCCATCAGGCCAGTCTTCATGGCTATGTGCTCATCATCAATACTGCCCCATGGTGACATACATCTTCTCCATCTTCTTCTCCTCCTTTCCTTTCTCCTTCTTCATTGTCTCCATATCCCAAAACCTGGGAACCTAAGCTCTGCCTATTTCTCTTCTGCCCAGCTATAGGCTGTTAGCTACTTCTATTAACCAACAAACTTTAAACTGAAGATCAGGGTTTACACATCACTTGGTGTATGTGAGAATGTGCTCTTCAGCATAACAACCAGACCTTGGACAGTCTGTATCTAGCATCAGACATAGCACCAGATCAACCTCCAACACATGCTCTTTTTAGGATGACTGTTTAAAAAGAATGTTCTGAAAAGAATGGGATAAAGAAGAGAGGAAAGAACCGTAGGATACTACTGCTGCTGTGGTCTAGTTGGGAGAGTGGTTGGCAGCTGATACTAGGCTGATGATGGCTGTCAAAAGAGAAATGACTGAATTCAAAATGTGCTTGGATAGCAGACAGGAATGCTGATAAAGCTCAACTGGATTGGTGAACCGCAGGAAGCAGTAAAGTATGACAACACTTTATTATGAAAATTTTCAATCTCACAGAATTGTTGAAAGAATTAAGTGTTGAATATACGCCATGCAAACTGTATAATTAACAATTATGTATTTATTCCATTGGGTTTATCCTTCCCATTTTCAATCAATCAACCAATGTTATTCTTTACTTCTCTTTTGGTAAAACTTGAAACCATCAGCACATTTCTTCCACGTTTCTCTAGTGCAATGCAGGTATTGTTAACTAGGACAGTATTTGATGACACATGGCAAAAGGCAAAACTCGACTATAAGAAATGTAATAAGATTTGGGATATGCCTGTATCAGCATAAATCTGACTCAGGGTCTTTACTTTTTACTCTATTCTTGTCCTAAATGTTGTTGTTGCTACTACTGCTACTGTTGTTGCTGTTTTAAGAGATGTCCATGGACATCGTAAAAATTCAGCAGTGTCCACAGCCTCTACCCACAAGATATGAGTAGCACCACACACCCTTTCCTCAAGTTTTAAAAACAACAACAGAAAAAAAGTGGGAAGGATTAGATGATAGCTACTGTTCTAGATAATATGACGATACAAACATGACCATCTTCCAGAAATTCTCTTCATATTCTTCACCAGATAATAAACAAGCAACCAAAATTGTAGAATTATTAGCCTCATTGATCAGTCTTACCGATTGTAGAACTTCATTTATGTGTAATATCGTATGCTCTCTTTTGTGCAAGATTCTATTGTGATTTGCCCATATTATGTATAGGGGAGCTTTGTTCCTATAGCACTGTTTCTTTAGTCATTCAGTTATAGAAGGGTAATGGTGATCTCTGGTTTTATATGTTATAAATAAATTTGATATGAATATTCTCATATCATTTGGGAACTTAGCATACATTTCAGTGCTTTTAATTTGTACTTCCTTCATATTGCTAACAGTGAGTGTTTTCTTTACTGTTAGTTATCTGTCTACTTAGACTGCTCAGTTTTAAAACCAAGCAGTTTTGTTCAGTACCATGATTTATGTGTATACACTGGCTATGATTTGTCTGCCATATACATCTATCTTATAGATGCACATATCTATGCATGTGTACATGTCTATTAACTCATTAAAACTCTACTAATTTCTGCACAAGTTTATTTTCTAGTTATTACGGCAAGTTCCAAGTATGAAGGAGCTGTTTTGGCTCACAGTTTGAAGGGACATAGTCCATGGTAAGGAATGGATGTATACTGATGCTTATTTTTTTCTCTAGCCTTTGTGTCACCCAAATCCAGGGAGTATATTCCCTCCTTAGTTAAACCTGTATGAAACACCCTTGCAGACAAACATAGAGGTGTATCTCCCAGGTACTTCCAAATGCAGGCAAGTGGAATAGCCATCACAATTTCCATTTTAAACAAAATCAATTCTGAAACACCCCACACTGAAACATGACCATATAGGATCTCAGACTTTGACGCATCTGCATGGTACATGAACAAAAGTCAAAATACCTTGAAGTTGGTTTTCTCCTTCAACCATGTAGGTCCTGAGAATTAAACTCAGATCATGAAGCTTGGCAGCTTTCACTCAGCACAGATTTTGCATTTTTGAATTAAGGAACACATGGCTTAGAGTTTCGTTCGATGAGTAGAAATATTTAATTTTCATAATGTTAAAAATCGTCCATTATTTATTGCATGGTTACTATTTTCCTGTGTCCTAAAATTTGCATTTTGTTCTCAGAGTCCAAAGAGAATTCTCTCTGGATTTCTTCTTGAGGCATTTGAGCAGTGATATTTCAATCTATGTTTCATAGGCTTTTTTAAAAAATTACTTGAGCTGTAATTTCTGTGGTTATTTTTCTTTAAAGTCTCCTAATAAAACCAGTCACTAACTAGTCATCCTTACATCCTAAAATGTATGGTAATTCTGTTTAACTGACTGTGTCTCATAGTTGTTTGACTTATTTGCATCATGTAACTGCCGTTGAAATGGAAAGCCAGTGTGGCTGATTACGTAATGCTATGAAACATGCCATATGGAGAGGAAGAAGTCTAGGTCTGTGAAAGTAAGCCAGCAGGAGAAAACCAGGCCAACATAAGAAAGTCTCGGGGAGTGAGTGGGTACAGAGGAGGGATTTCCCACAGTACATAAATAAGCCAAGGGCATCTATCTTTTCAGTTCTCTTACATCCTCCACAGCAAGCAATGAGAGATGGCTAAGGGCACTTGAAGGTTAATGACAACGATCCAATCATTTCACAGAAGACGAAGAACATTTGATCAACTATAATAACTAGTCACTAAAATAACTAGACCACATCAAATTATCTTGTTTGTTAAGATAAATGTATTGGATTAGTCATTTTACTAAATCCATGGATTGATATTTAACTAATTAAACTCATTTCTTCTATAAGAAGTGATTAATCCTCTTGCAGTTGTAGTGTCAAGTAAACAGGATGAGTTGATTTGGAGAGGAACAGAAATTAAATAGAGTTTTCAGCAAAGAATATGTGCATTTAAATCTATTTAGAATTCAAGCCATCACCATGGCTGTGTTTAATCTCTAAAATTCCCTAGACAGTGGGCAGCAAACAAAGAAATGTGTAGAAATTAACCCTATTCTCACTAGCTTTTGAGTCACCTGAAGCACACAGCAGTGCTCCACATACCCACATACCAGAACTCCAGGCCTTATTTTGGGAGTGACTGGAAAGTTTTAGTGACACAGATGCACCTGGGTGCTAACAAGCAAAGGTAGTCAGCGATAGCTCGTGCACAATGTGAATGTTAACACATAGAAAAACAGAGAAGCAGAACACAGTTACAAATGATAAAGTCCAATATGCCCTATGTGGAGCCTACACTGGAATTTGTAGGAGACATAAGTCATCAAAGCAGGAAGGATGATAAAATGAGTGAGTATACAGGTGCCTTCAGATTTCTATTCCTCTCGCTCTCTCTTACTTATTGATTTCTCTACATCAGTTGTTTTTTTATGCACATCCAGTGGATTATCAGAGAGGGAAAACATTGCTATGATTGTTTGCAGGGGATGGAAGCACAGTGCAACCAAGGCACATGAAAGAGGAAGGAAATAGAAGCATCACAAAAGGGTGTGCCAAATAAAGGACGTAAGGACGTGTGTGTGTGTGTGTGTGTGTGTGTGTGTGTGTGTGTGTGTGTGTGTGTGTAAGAAAGGGCAATGTGTTTTTTTCTGTATACTTCAAGTTTCATTCCATGATAAAAGGGTCTGCAGTTATATAGCACTAGAAGGAAGTCACTAAATATAACACAGAAGAAGCAATTAGTGAGATAGAAAAAAATACCAACTTTAATATATACTTACAGTAACTAAGGTCAGCAGGAAGATCACTAAATATGAGTCAAGTTATCAGAGGCATCAAAAAGGAAACTAATACAGAAAAATTCGGGAATGGAATAGTTTTTTAAGTAGATTGAAGGCAATTAAAGTCAAATTGAAAAGGGATTAAGAAGTAAGTGAATTAAAGAAAAAATGGAATTTCATCTTCCAGCTATGATGGAACAATTAATACCTGGCTTGTACTACCACTATTAACTAGCGGTGTGCTTGGAAATGTTCAATCATCAGCTCCACAATACAGAAAAAAAATCATTGATGTATAGAATTTTTTTCATAATATATGTGCCCTCTAACTCCCCCTAAAATAACCACGTGTCAACTTGGCTGATTTCAAGAAACCAATAATTTATTACCTGCCTGATTTTATGTGTAATGATATATTTATTTCTTGAGAATTTCATGCAATGTATTTTGGTCACTATCACCCTTTTTCCTCCTCCTCCCACCTCCTTCCAGATGTTACCCCACTTTCCTATCTCCCCGTACATTGTGTTCTCCCCGTATATTGTGTTCTTCCTTGTAAGTCCATCAAGTCTGACTTGTACTGCGCATACACATGAGTGTAAGAGGCCATCCAATAGAGTGTGGTCAACCTAGTAGCAGGCATACCCTTAAAGAAAACTAACTTTTCCTCTCCCAGCAGTATCAATTGTCAACAGCTCCTCACCTAGAGTGGGACTTCATGCATATTTTCCCTCTCCATGACCTTGTTTTATCTATCTTGAGTTTGTGCCAGTCTTGTGTACGCAGTAACGACATCTGTGCAACTGCCCTGATGTGTCCCCAAAACACTGTTTTCTTATAGGTACCCCATTACTTCATATTCTCACAGTCTTTTTGTCTCCTTTTCTACAATGATCCCTGAGCTTTGGGAGGTGATAAAGACATTCCATTTAGGGCTGAGAATTCTTAAGTCTATTATTCTCTGCTTTGACTAGTTGTGGGTCTGTCTCTGTGTTCATTACCATCTACTACACAAAGAAACTTCTCTGAGGTGGGTTGAGAGATGCCTAATGGTTATAGCAATTGGTCTGTAGGTGTCGCTGAAAACAATAACAGTATTAAGTTCGAACCTAAGTCATATGAGCTTTCTAGGCATGGGTCCTTGTCCCCACAAATGGTGCCAGGCAAGGATTCTCTCTAGTGCAGTAAGCCTTAGATCCAATCAAAGAGCAGTTAATTATTACCATAATATTTACACTATTATTGCATCAGTAGGCATCTCTTGCCAGGCCAGTTGCTATTGTAGCTCACAGCATTCACAGTGGGTAAAGACTGGTGATTTATTTGCTACTGTAATAGAATGTACAGATGCTGATGTGGACATGTAGAAAAAGAAAGATGCATTCACTGCTGGTGAAAATGCAGATGGATGAAGCCACTGTGGAAATTAGTGTGTGTTCCTAGAAAGCTAGAAATAGAGCAGACATGATCCAGCTATACTATTCCTGCCTTATACTCAAGTCATTCTGTATCCCACTACAAAGATAATTGATAATTCACATTCATTACTTCATTATTCACAATAGCCAGGAAATGAAGATAGCCTATATGTCTGCAAACCGGTTAACTAATAATGAAAATGCAGTACATTGGGCCAGGTGTGGTGGCGTGCACCTTTAATCCCAGCACTCAGGAGGCAGAGGCAGGTGGATCGCTATGAGTTCTAGGCCAGCCTGGTCTACAAAGTGAGTCTAGGACAGCCAAGGCTGACATGGAGAGACCCTGTCTCAAAAAACAAAAAAAAAAAAGAAAAAAAAAGAAAGAAAGAAAGAAAAAGAAAAAAAGAAAAGAAAAAAGAAAATGCAGTACATTTATACAATGGACTATTATTCAGCTAAGAAAAAAATAAAATTTGTAGGTAAATGGTAGGAGCTAGAAATGATCAATCTGAATGAGGCAACCCATATCCCCAGATAAATATCCCATGTTCCCATTTATATGTGGATGCTAAAGTTGAATCTTTAGATACATATGTGTAAGTTGGAATACTCATGGAGGCCAGGAACCTAACCAGGGGCCACACTGGGTGGGGATGGCTTTCAAATAAGGGGAGATAGGTCACACATGATATAAAGTAGAAAACAAGGCCAGGAACCTAACCAGGGGCCACACTGGGTGGGGATGGCTTTCAAATAAGGGGAGATAGGTCACACATGATATAAAGTAGAAAACAAGAAGATTGAGGAGAGAAGTAACTGGACTCTGTGATGGCGGAGCAGGGTAGAGGAGGGTGTCCAGGGAGTCTTTGAAATGTCATATGATATGAAGACATTCTACTGCAGAAGCTTCATAAAGTTCAGAGTCATGGAGGGAGGAAAGAAGGGAGGGAGGGAGAAAGAGTCAGATTAAATAGTTGTCCTCTCACAGGAGAATATGCCCCTGCTAGACATCATAAGCTAACAAATCAAAGACCCACTGTGGGGAATGAGTTGTACCTTTTGGACTTGGTCAGTAGGGTCCCATAGACACACACAAATATTACAGACTGTTATCATTGCTCTTGGTTTCTCTCCAGAATTTGCAGGTAATAATCAATTGCTGAAGACACCACACACTTGACTCACAGAACATGGAGTAAGCAAGCCACCACCAACATGGCAATATGTCCCTACTGAAGAGTTTTCATAATTCTAGAAATATTCTGTCTACAATAATGTACAACTTTTCCTGCAAGTACCATTAGATAACTCTAGAATGCCAACAGTATACTGCCACAGAGCTATGGAAACTTTTAAAGCATTGGACAATAGAGAATCCCATAAGATTAATACTATGTACATCTTCTGCCCTCTCACCTCTTTACACCCGAAGACACAATAACCCAAACAGAATACAGCAGTCTTGGCTGAAAAACCTTACATGAATGTGTAGATTCAGAAGGGTCTGGGATTGGGGGGTTGCCATGGTAAATAGAAGTGACCCCTCATATTCCAAATGGGAAGGTCTCAAGAGTCCTCGCTTGAGGGGTCAACTGGAAGGAGAAGCTACCTTAACATGCTTCTGTACCTGTCACTCAGCATCCAGTTGACTACATCAAGGCCTTGCATTGAAACATGCTATTCTTAAAACACTACAAGAAAGGGCGTAGAGGGGGTCCATTCTACACCCAGCCACTACATGTTTCCTTATACGAGAAAGAAGAAATGGATGTGGGAGACAGCTCAGTTAGTAAAGTGCAACCATTAGGAACTGAATCCCACCCCAGAGTAAACGCAAAATAAAGACCCAGTGACACGTGCTTGAATGTCAGCAATGGGCAGACAGAGGTAAGTGCTCTGCTGGGTTCACTACCAGGGCCAGCCTAGCCTACTTAATATATTCCAGGCTGGCTAGCAACATTGTCTCTATACACACGTTAGCCAGAACGTATGAAGGAGGAAAAGCTGGTGCCATCCTCTGGCTTTCATGGACACACATGTCCACATGGTGCTCATATACAAACACGTACCCATGTACACTCAGGTATACACATAGTTCTCTAAGAAGGAAGACAAAATGGAGGGTTTTTTTTTAAATAGTACTTTAAGAAGTGTTAAGGAACAGTCTTCATTTTGAAGGGCAGTGACACTGGATACAAACTCATCTACAGGAAAGAATGAAATGGGAATAGAAAACTGTGAGAAATCTGTTCTAATGTCGTTGAAGACCATTTATTGAATGAATCAAAACAGCAGCTTTGAAAGATGTATGTCTTACAAATATATACATGAAACATAGGGGAAATGGCAAGTATACAACTACGTCTATTTAATATTATCTACAGTCTGAACAAACAAAATGCAATTAAAAATAAAGACATAGTGATTCAAAATAAGAAGTTAACATGGTTTTATTATAGGCAGCATAATTTTATACATAGAAAAGAGTAAATTATGGAATGACCTACACCTAATAAAATTTACATAGTCACTTGATAGGAGGTCAATATCCAAAAACTAACTGTGTGTCTATAATCTAGGAAAAGCAGTTGTAAATTGAAACATTTAAAATATATAATAGCATCGTAAAGCATGAAGTCCTGAGAAACAAATTTAGCAAATAAAATAAGACATTGATTCTTAACAACACAAAATATTTTTCAGAAAAATATGAAATTTAAATGAATATAAAAGGGCATCACAAACATAAACTACAGAACACAAGATATCTGCTCTTTTCTATTTGATTTATACATTTAAATTCAATTCCAATTCTGTATTTTGATAGAATGGGCAAACTGATTAGAAATTTTAGCATATATGGGAATTTAAGGACATAGATTAGACACAATGCTATTGTAAATGAATAACACTGCAGGTGATCCACTATGCACCTCACCCTTACCATAGCATGACTGCAATCAACGTACAGTAAGAGCAGCATAAACACAAACCTGCACAAAATGTAACAGGATAGAGAATCCGTAAATGCATCACACATGTTTCTATCTACTCCTTCAAATGATTTCAGCAAAGGTTCCTAAAGGAAGCCCAGACTTTTGAAGTGATGTTGGAATAAATGGGAGCAAATAGAACAGACACAGGCAAAAAGCTAAATTCAAACCCTACCTTTGAATAAACATAAAAGCAATTTAAAGCAGATCATATACATTAGCATAAAATCAAGAAGTAAAGAAAGACACACACACACACACACACACACACACAGAAGCATGAGCAAACCATTACAGTTTAGGGTAAGCAATAAATTCTTACATAGAATATGAAAACTAAGAGAAAAAACTTTGAGATAATTTGAGACTAATGATCTGGCTCAGCAGATAAAAGTGTTTGCCACTAAATCTGTCACCTTTAGTTTAATGCCCATGAGCCACGTGGTGTAAGAGAGAACTGACACCCTTATGCTGTCCTCTGACCTTCACATATATTAGTGCTTATATACAACAAAGGGGGGGGAGAGAGAGAGAGAGAGAGAGAGAGAGAGAGAGAGAGAGAGAGAGAGAGAGAGAGAGAGAGAGGCTTAAACCTTTTCTAAAAGTTAGCTTGAACTGCACCAAATGTAAAATCTTTGTTTTCCCGGACACCATCACAAAATGAAAAGTCAGTACACAATGTAATGGCTGTAACTAACGCTGTAGGGCATACAGTGAGTAGAAGTCCCCCTTATGTCCAAGGGAAGCATTCTCGGAGCCAGTGGACATCTACAACCATGGATCTTACCAACCCTTATGTATAAAGTGGAATATGATGATACTTGAAGAATATTACTCAATCCATGCTCTTTGAGTACAATCGCTACAGTGCGACAGTTAGGCTGAAAACTGAAATGGCTACTAAGGAAATAAAGGCTGGAAAATATGTACAGAATAAATCCTGGACAAAGGAACAATTTACAACCCAGGCAGTCCAGGACAGGAGGGTCAAAACTCCATTACATTACTCAGCTGGTAAGTCATTTAAAACCGTCCATTTCTGAAATTATCTAGTATTCCTAGACTACTCTGAATTATGGGTAATTGAGACCATGGAAATTGATCAATCGATAAGGAGGCACTGCTGTACTTGAAACAGGCTAGGAGGGTGGCACTTGAGTGCTGTCACTACAGAAAGAAGAAATGAAATTCTGAAACGACTCAGTTAGCAAAAATGCTTGTTTGGAAGCATGAGGACCCAAGTTTCACTCCCAGCACCCACATAAAAAGTGGACATATGAGGTTGATCTCTGGCCTTTTCACACATGAGCAGACATGCATGTATTTACATGCACACACACATACACAAACATACACATACCTTCATACACATGAACACCCATAAATATAAACACACACAAATAAAAAGTAAAACTGTATGGGGTAATAGATTTTTTTCAATAGTGTAGAATGACCATTTCATGCTTTACCAAAAGACTGTGATACATCCAAATATATACAGTTTCTATTTTTCAATTATGTCTTCATAAACCTGGAAAAATAAAAAACGAAAACACACGATACAGATGGAAGAAAATATTTGTGATGGATGCAAATGTTTCAAACAAAATATTACTTAAAGAATTACAAATAAACAGAAAAGCAAGACAAACTATAAAAATGGAGGAAGGTTGTTAAGCATTGCTTACATAAATGCAGGCCAGTAACCCAGTGATGTCATGGAAACACGCACAGCTGAGAATACTGTCCTCAGTACACTTGAGGAACAGAGTTTCCACACATCATTTGGGGAGATACGATGGCACCACCGGATTAGAGATCACCTTGGCAGGTTCTTTTAAAATGAAGCACATACCAACAATATGATTAAATTGTTCACTTGTTAAGTTTTTCCCCAAAAGAATCAATACACAGTATATATGTTCATGAAAAATCACGTAGGTGAGTGCTGATAGTAGTCTCAATGCCAACTGCCAAAGAGTTGAAAAATCCAAGTGTCTGTCAGGGATAAAGGGGGAAGGTGTGGATATTGATATGATGGGATATTTCTCAGCAACAGAGACTGAGAAATCACACATCAACAACAACGAAATTTTCTTTTTCCTTCTTCTGGCGCTGTGGACGGAACCCTGGCCTTCACGTGTGATACGCATGCATTCCACTGCTGACTCGGCAATATCCACAGTGCTCTACTGTAGTTCCTCAAGTTAGTTTTGAACTCAATCTACAAGCCACACAGGTTTTAAACTTGTGCTCCTCTTGCCTCAACTTTCTAGATAGTGGGGCCTTTGCCCTCCAGCTCAGCTTTCAAAATTAGGTGTTCAGTATTTTAAGCAGAAGATACGACACGGAGAGTCCATAATAAATCATCACAATTCTGTGAAATTCTAAGGAGGGCGCCACAAATCTCAAGTGATAGAAAGTAGACTCACACTTATGGAGAGCAGTGAATAGAGGAAAAGGATTATAAACAGGCATGGAAGAGCTGCATAGATGGAGGGATGTTTATGTTGCAGCTGACGTATTGCTTATACCAGGTACATAATTTATAAAAGCTCATTAAAGTTTACACTTAAAATTTATACTCTTTGTTAGCTATAAATTATTTCCCAATAAAACCCATTGTATTATTAATTTAGTATTTTAAATACAAAGTAGTGGACATAAGGATAGCTGCCACTTTCCCAGTGCCTCACATATGTTAGTCAGTCTGTGTGGTGTTCATATGCATCACCATCCCTAACCATGGTACAAGCATGAGTTCTCACGAAAACACACATTGAACAATACAATAATCTGCTCATGTCACACTCGATGCAGCCCAGGGGGAAAAAATCCACAGAATGTCAACACCTGAAATTACCACATGAGAGAACGAATGTATGAAGACAGAGACTGAGTCACAATGGAGGTTTCGTCTGAGGGACTGGGTCTTCTCAGTGGAGTAGGAGGTAGCGCCATCTAGTCGGGCAGAGATGGATCCTGTGGGGGAACATCTGGAATGATCCACATAGAAGTAAGAAAAGAACTGCTGGACAGCCAGGCCTTCTGGGAGGGAGAGAAAGACCTAGCATGTAGTGGGCAGAGCACGTTGGACTCTGCCACTTTCTTGGTCATCTTCAGAAAACTAAGATCAGTGGTGAAGGTGACAGAGGCACAGTCAAGTTGTGAGTATAGAAATCTGCCCCAGGCAGGGATGACCCAGAGGCCTCGGGGAGTGACTGATAAAAGCCATCTTAGTCGAAGTATAAAAAAATAAAAAAATAAAAAAAAATCTAAAATCTGTCTCAGCTGAGGGACAACCTGGCAATTCTCTCTTCCTTTTTTAATTATAATATTTGACTTACTATGATTCTGTCAGACTACTAAATTGGAAATGGAATAAAATATAGTAGATAGAAATTTTGGCTGAGCCAATTAAAATATTCCATAGAGAGTCTTTCCTATCCAAGCAACATTATGAACCTCTGAATAAATTGGGCCTGGGCCCTGGTTTGGTATTTTTAATTTGGACTAGTAGAGTAGATATTAAAAAGGCTGAAATTTGGAGCATATTCAGTCACTCACATGCTGATCAAAACTCTAATGTTTCAAAAATTGGCATTGCCTCCACAATCTCAGCTTTCCCTCTTACTGCCAATATGTGTCCATTCCTTTCCTTTCCACAGAAGCGCTATGACCTCAGACAGTGCGCCTTCACCTGTACACATTTAGCCTTTTCTCCTGTGCCCATAAGCATGCGTTGTCAATGGTACTGTTCATGAAGATAGCTGTGTAGTCAAATATATCTGGGGAATGTTGTGTTAGAGAGTTACAAATGAGAGCTGCAAAACCTCTCAGAGTGTAATACATTCCTATGCACCGAGAATCTCCAAGGGTGAGATTAAAAAAAAAAAAAAAATTGATCATGAAACTCCTGCGGTTGTAGCATTACCTAAATTCACCTTGGGAAACATTGGCCTAAATTGCAGTAACTGTTCTCAACATCCCCTCTGTCTTCAGACTCTTGTTTAAATCCATGTCAAGTACTACTATGGGGAAATTACGTCCAATCACAGTATTCTCGAACTGGGTCTGATGTGCTGAGGACTTTGTGCCATACATAGTACCTGTTCACCAATGTGAGAACCTCTGCCAGAGCGACACCCACAAGGGTCTTCAGAGCCCAACTTAAGAGCAGCAGCTACAGCCACACAACTATCCTGGGTGTCCACAGGCTGCCAGCAACAGGGAAGCGGTTGTTTCCAGAAGAAATGAAGCTTCAATTTAATGTTCAAGAGCAGATAACATGAATAAATAAGGAGATAACTTTTTTAAAAATGCTTGAATGACTCCCATAGTTCAGAGACAGGGGAACCCTCAGTTGTTCTAAATCCCAAGGTAGTTACTTGGTGACTAGTAGGTACAACATGTCAGAGCCAGGGCTAGTGGGAATGGCTTGCCCAAGTCTCAGCAGGACTAACTGCAGAAAGAACCTTCCCATTGATGACTCTACGTCATTGTGTGATAACCAAAGCCTAGCCAGTTTCCACAGTTGGAATCTTGGAAGGTACCAGGAGTCTACTTTTGATACTCAAAGAGAATCGTTTTTAATGTTTCTTGGATTCCAATGAATCTAGTGAATATCACAAATGCCATAGACAGCATATGAACTATCTAGGTCATTCCTAAATATTTTGTATCTAAGATTGTTTGGATATACCAGATCCAGATATGTTTGAAAGTAAAGGTATAAACAGATTTCGGGGTTGGTTTGGTTCCAAGAGCCTGTGACTGAAACAAAAAGAGCGTGTTTCTTTAAGGAGTGTTTACAAAGGCATTCAAGAGCCCTCTCCTGTTTTGATGATTTTTTTTTTTTTTAAGTGAGAAAGACGGTGATGAATGAGCCCAGCCTTTAGAGGATACAGGAAAGGGCCATGGGATTCCGGGAGGAGGAAGGGCTAGGATTTGCTCTTCCATTTTATGGAGGCTCCCAAGTCCCAGGTTCTTCCAACCTTCTTGCTACTTACTCTCTAAGACGCTGCCCTTAGTGTCTGAGTTCACACCAGGCTAGGAAAATGCCTCTTTCAAGCCTTGGAGAGTTCCAGGCTGCAGTATTATAAAGTAAGCGGAACAGAGAGGGGCAAAGGGTAGAGGGGAAAAAAAAGAAAGCTGGGAAACGAGTATGTTTGCAGGCTGAGAGATCTTGGCATCTCTGGCCTGCAAGGCTCCCCCATGAGTTTGGAAGAAAAAGACAACAGCACTTGTTCAAAATACCCAGATCAGAAAGAAAGACTTGCCTTGGAATGGAATGTGTTCCAGCAATGACCATGCATGTAGTCTGAAAAATAGCAGGAAGTGTTCTCAGACCCTGCAATAAGACTGCAAATGTATGGATTTGTCCTAAAAATAAAAAATAAAAAAAAATTACTGAGTTTTGGGAATCTACACCACAGATCCCTTGGGTTGTGTGGGTCCCCTAGAAACTGTGCAATCAGAGCTGTTAAACCCCACATTTGTGGCAATAGGGTCAACAGAGCAGCATTGTTAGATGATGCGCCTAGCATGTTGGAGGGAGAAGCTGCGTAATCCAGTACCTGTATCACATACAGCTGAACAAGAAAGTAGGTCAGCCACTTTGGAAATCTACCTGGTGCTATCTCAGAAAACTGGGAATAGGGCTTCCTCAAGACCCAGCTATTCAACTTTTTGGAATATACCCAGAAGATGCTCCAGCACACAACAAGAAAATTTGCTCAACCATGTTCATAGCAGCCTTATTCATAATAGCCAGAACATGGAAACAGCCTAAGTGTCCCTCAGTAGAAGAGTGGATAAAGAAACTGTGGTACATATACACTATGGAATACTACTCAGCTATTAAAAACAAGGAATTCCCAAAATTTGTGGACAAATTGAGCTAGAAATGATCATAATGAGTGAGTTGACCCAGAAGCAGAAAGACTCAAATGGTACATACTCACTTATATCTGCATACTAGCCCAAGGGACAAGTCCCATGAAAGCCTTCACTTACCAGGAAACTGGGACAGAGGGGAGGACATCCTATTGGGACTCTAGATGAAAGAAGCACGGGAGAATAGCAAAGTAGAAGGATCCAGAGGGTCCTAGAAACCTACAAGTAGAACATTATGATAGGCAGATTTGGGCCCAGGGGTCCTGCGCAAACTAAGGCACCAGCCAAGGACAATACAGGCCGTAAACTTTAAACCCCTACCCAGATCTAGCCAATGAATAGGACATTCTCCACAGTTGAGTGGAGAGTGGGGTATGACTTTCACACGAACTCTGGTGCCTCATATTTGACCATGTCCCCTGGAGAGGGAGACCTGGTGGCACTCAGAGGAAGGATAGCAGGTTACCAAGGAAAGACTTGACACCCTATGAGCATATACAGGGGGAGGAAATCCCTCTCAGGAATAGTCATAGGGGAGGGGAATAAGGGGAGGGAGGGAAGAATGGGAGGATACAAGGGATGGGATAACCATTGAGATGTAACAAGAATAAATTAATAAAAAATAAAAAAAAAAGAAAAGGAAGTGGGTTAGTTAATTGAAATAGAGGTCATCTGTGGCACATACAGAAGGAGGAAGGTATGGCAGATAGTTTCTGTATATACAGTCAATGTCTTTGCTTGGGCCAGGGGAAGGATTTGCTGCCCCCCTTGGCCTGATGTAGGAAGGCTTTGCCAACCCAATGGGCCTTGACACAGCCGTGCTCATATCAACAGTACACTTTCCCTCGGGACTTAATTTATTCCCCATAGTAACCACAAGGCAGCTGGTCAGTTGCCCCAGTCCTTTCACTTTATTCTTAGGCCATGAGGCTGTCCCACTTATTCTCTACCCCAGCTCTTAGACCGAAAATACAGGTTTCAAGTCTCTGATAATCTACGGGCATCTCATTGAGCAAGGCAAATAAATCAAAGGGCCAAGGCCAAGTGCAAGAAGCAAAAAGTCTATACCCTTCTTGAGAAACAAGTCACAATGTTAACATGGCAAAATGTGTAGATAAAGGAAGAGGTGATGAATTGGTTCCTCTAACTCTAATGGATTATTATCTCTTCGGTTTTTGAGACCTCTAAATATCTTCTCTAGATCACTAATTCTTCACCAATTATAGCTAAATAACACTGAAGATATATTTATCTCTCTGAGGCTTTTTTTGTTTTGTTTTGCATATGGTAGAAATCAGATCAAAGGTTAGGTACTGAGCAGGAGCGTGGAGGGGTGGGATTCTTGGCAGCTTTTCAGAGGAAGCCAGCAGGCCAGGAGAGGAGGGAAAAATTTATTCATTGGTGCCCTTTGCCAGACTTCACTAATTACAGTAGATAAGCAGAAATCAACATCAATCTCAGATATGCCTCCATCTTCTGGAAGCACCAGAGTGCACGCTCCTCGGAAGCACAACCAACAAGCTGCTTACACCTTCCTCTCAGACAGAATGTGTGAAGTAGAGTCACAGTATGCCTTTCTACTCAACTTGAATGGAATCTCCCACCACAGGACATCTCATGTGTACACAGCAATCTAGACTTCCAGGGAAAAATAAATGCCCAGAGTAGAATTTTCACAAATGGGAAAGAGGGGAGATCTGGATTGAGAAATTCTGCTTTCTCTCCTTTCAGTGAATTGATGCCTAACATTATTTTTTTTCCTTCAAGAGCACAGTCTGTAGAGAGATGTCCCAAGCAGCTGGGAGGCACACCTGCTCTGCCTATGCAGCCCTGGTCATGAAGCAGCAGGTAGCAAGGAACTGTGTCACCGTGGCTTACTTCCCCTTGTCACCTACCCAATTTGCACTTTTCTACTCTAGTTGGGTTTGAACCTCCCCATTAAAACATCAACATTTAGTTCTTGGTTTGGGTTCTGTTTTCTAGGTTACCATGGAAGAGCGGAAGAGACATTAGACTTGCACAGTGAAGGAAAAGCTCTGTGGTAATTTCTAGTTCACACAGTCCGTTAACAACTCTAGATCTGCAAGTCCACATCTGCCACATTAAAGGGATGTCTCACCATGCTCTGTGTGCTGTTGAGGAATAATAACTGTCTAGGCAATTCATCCAGTAGTTCAGAACTCATCTTTCGGTCTGAGCAGGTCATTTGACTTAGCAGAAAATTAATGAAAACAAAAGAACTCAGCCAAGCCGGTGCTCCACCACACAACAAGGACATATGCTCAACCATGTTCATAGCAGCCTTATTCATAATAGCCAGAACCTGGAAACAACCTAAATGTCCCCCAGTTGAAGAATGGATAAAGAAACTGTGGTACATTAACACTATGGAATACTACTCAGCTATTAAAAACAAGAAAGTCCTGAAATTTGTGGGCAAATGAATGGAACTAGAAATGATCATAATGAGTGAGTTAACCCAGACTCAGAAAGACTCACATGGTATATACACACTTATAATTAGACACTAGCCCAACAAGGATATCCCCTGAAAGTCTTCACTTACCGGGAGATTGGAATAGATGTGGGGACTTCGTATTGGGACTCTAGGCGAGAGAAGCATGGCAGAATGGGGAAAGAGGGTCCTAGAAACCTACAGGAAGAACATCATGAAGGGCAGATGTGGACCCAGGGGGTCTTCTCAAACTGCTGCACCAACCAAGGACAATACATGCAGTAAATATTGAACCCCTACTCAGATCTAGCCAAGGGACAGGACATTTTCCACAATCATGTGGAGAGTAGACTGACTGATACAAACTCTGGTGCCCCGTATTTGACTACTTCCCCTTGATGGGGAGGCCTGGTAGCACTCAGAGAAAGAATAGAAAGGCTACCAAGATGAGACCTGATAGGCTGTGACCATATGGTGGGAGAGGAGGTCCCCTTCTGTCACAGACCTAGGGGAGGGGAATAGGGTGTAAGAAGAAGGGAGGGAAGAAAGAGGGGAGACAAGCAAGGGGATAACAATTGAGATGTAATCTGAATAAATTAATAAAAAAAAGAGGCATAGATGCCAACCAAGACCTGTTAGAGAGATGTGTCTCTTCCCTAAGATCCCAGCCTGGTCACAACCCTATACTAAATGATGGGCACAGGGATGTGACTCAGGTTTGACTCCTGTGCTTATGGGACCACACTGAGACAGAGTCACCCACCGAGGAGAAAAGAGCTCCAGAAGAGAAAGGACAGAAAGACTTCTGGAGGCTTTGGGGAGAGGAATCATGAATCTAATGAGTATGTAATGTCTAGTAATCCCTTGAGTACTGAAATAAACTGAGCAGGGAAATGGAGGAAAAGGACATACCAGGAAGGGAGGACACTGGCCAAGGTCAATTGCATTATTCTATGCCAAAGAGCATGATGTTGTGTGTACCATCTGTGAGGAGCACAGAGCCTGTTGGAGGGTATTGCAGGGAAGATGTGCCTGAGTTAGACCCGAAGGACTCATAAGTTAGCCATGCCTCCCACCTCCTGACCTTTACCATGGGCATGCCTGTGCTGTACACGAAGGTAACAGAAATATGTGAAGACACTTGCCAGTGCTGTGGACCAAAAGGAACTACAAAAGTTCTGAATGTCCATAGTGCTGCCAAGAAGAGGGGCCAGACCTCCTCAGGCTCAAATTATTCTGGATATCCAGGGGAGTCTCAGAACCTTGGCTGTTCTGGCCCCAGCCCTACACCCCTTACTCTGACTCTATTCTTTATGGTTGCATGATCATGCCATTAAACAGCCCAAGATTACCTGGGGTGAGCATCTACATGCAATGGATGGAACATTATAAAAAATATGTGAGAGGCTTGCTTGGGACTCAGCACTGGTGGCAAGGACTTAATACAGTGCTGGAAGTAGCCTTTATTTCTATATGGTTCCATTTCGTGGTGCAACCTTCAGGGTTAAATGGACCAGGACTGGTCTCTATCTTCTACTCCATTGCTCTCACACAACTGAATAGATAGAGCCTGAAGGCTACATCGCTGTTGGGAAGCAGGGTGAGAGATCTGGCTGGTGACCTGTCACTTACCAGGAACTGAAGCAGAGTAGACAATATTGTCCCCAACAGGCCTCGACCATACAGAGTCACAATCTGGTGGAGAAGGCGTGTTATTAGGATTGTTGTCACCAATGGATGTGTTAGCTGAGTATGGGGCATATGCCTGTAATCTTAGGGTTTATAGATTGAAGCCAAAAGATTGTGAATTCCAAAAAAATGTATTGTGTTATCTTAACCAATGAAAGAAAAATAGATTTAATTTTCTGTTTATTATGATGTCTACCACATATGCAAAAAGCACATATATGATTTTAAGGATAACATTTGTCCTTCAGGTCACCCAAGGGAAAGAATTTGATAGAAAAAGTAAAGCTTTTTGTCCTCTCTAGACATAATCAATTTTCTGATTTCTGTAAATTTTTCTCTTGCTATGTATTGCTTTTATCACATATGTATCTATTCCTAAGCAATGTAGGGGTTGGTTTTATATAGGGGTTTTTTTCTGTGTTTTATGGGGCTCATTGGGCATCCTATTCTGAAGATCTATAGTTTTAATAAAATTTAGAATTTAAAAAAGGAACATTTTCCGCACCTATCATGCAGGGTTGGTATAAAGGTCAAATGGAATAATAGGCATAAACGGTTCTTAGAAGGCTATAAAGTATTAGGCAAAGATAGAAATTTACCTTGTTGTTAGAGTGCTAAGAAAGTTTTTTAAAAAGGAGAGGGGAGGGGAGAGGAGGATTAAAGAAAGAAAGGGAATCATTACATATTCCACATTGCCACTGCAAATATAAATACACAGACATAATCTACATATTGTGCTTTTGGAGACTCTGCATCTGCCTTAGTGAGATTTACTGTTGCTGAGATGAAACACCATAACCAAAGCAACTTGGGGAGGAAAGAGTTTTATTTGGCTTACACTTCCACATCATCATCGAAGGAAGTCAGGACAGCAATTCAAACAAGATGGACACCTGGAAGCAGGAGCTGATTCAGAGGCCATGGAGGGGTGCTGCTTATTAGCTTGCTCCCTCTGCCTTGCTCAGCCTGCTTACTTATAGAACCCAGCACCACCAGACCAGGGGTAGTACCACCCATAACAGACTGGGCCCTCTTCCATTTATCACCTATTAAGAAAGTGACCTGCAGACTTGCCTACAGCCCCATCTTAAGGAGGCATTTTTCTCAATTGAGGTGCCCTCCCGTCAAATTACTTTAGCTTGTGTCAAGTCGACATAAAGCTATCCATCACAGCATCTCTTTGTCCCAACTTCTCCACTCTGCCACTGTTGCATGAAAACAAGTGTGGGTAGCATGAGGAGAATTGACATGGCTGTCTATGTTTCTGTAATAGTTTGGATCTGGAGTATCTCCTAAAGGCCTATGTGTTAAGTCTTAGTCCTCAACATAATAAGTATTGTGATGGTGGTGGTGGTGGTGATGTTGTGATTGTTGATGACGTTGTTGTTGTTGTTGTTTGGGATATGACCTTTATTGAGCTTATCCACTAGAGTGGAAATAACATACTGTACAAAACCAAATGTTTGTTACTATAACTTCTGCATCACAACTAAAATCCAAACAGCTTCTTAAAAACAGTCAACCCAATTAAAACCCTCTACTTTAGAAACAATAGTTTGTTTGAAGCCACAGTAACACTTAACTATACTTAAGACCCAAACACAGAAACTTGGTTGGTTGGAAGACAAATTAAGCCTCCAACTTGCTCAAAAAGAATTACAAAAAGGCAAAATTGTGGTCTTCACAGAGATACAGTCCACTGGAATCACCAATACTTGACAGCTGTTAAGACTACCTAGAGTCCTGAGATAATAAGGAATCCAGGCATCCTTAGATGGTCTTCTGTTGTCCTTTCTTCCCAATCAGAGATTTGTGGACATGTGGGATGGATGACACCAGCAGCAGCAGTTGCAGCCTTGGTCAGAGAACCCAACTCTGCATCTCCAGGAATACCAAGTTGCAAATGGCAGGGCTAATGTTTTGCCTTTAAGTCTTTCGATGCATATCCTGCCATTTCAAGTACCTCTGCGCGAGGTACTGCAGGATGGCTGCGCTGTACACAGCAGCAGTAGCGCCCACAAGTCCATGGCTGCTTGTCCTAGATTTCAGGTGTCAACAAATAAGGCCCACAGGAACCTGTAAGCTGGCTTGCTGCTAGCATGAAACTGTCTTTGTCTTGGCCTTTACAGAGTCCTTCCTAGCCTTACCACCAGCCATCTCTGACTGTACTGAAGCTCAGATGAGTGGACAGTGAGGAAGAGGCAAGGCCAAGTGGAAGCACAGAGAGATCATGGCACCCACCGTTTGTCGTGCTGTGATTCAAACTGCCCCAACATAGTATTGTTAAGGGGTGGTGGGGACTTTAAAAGATGAGATCTCCCTAGAGGTCCTCACACCAGGCTTATGCCTCTGAAGGAGATAATGGGAGCTCCCTCATCCCCTCCTACCTTCTCTCTGCTAACATGGGTCACCTGGCCCAAGGGCCAGAGTTGTCCAGCCTGGCTATATCTTTGTGGATTTTAGGAAATAGATACAAGAGTAGTTGTGCATTGATCCCATACCCTTAGGTAAAGCCTCCTTCAGGACACTCCTTGTGCCATTATTTTAATTCACTGGAAAATTTAACAACTTTCACCATGAAAAGATTGGTCATATAGACGAAGTTCCTCCATCTGCAATATGGCCCTTGTCTCTTGCCCGGGCAGGCTGATGTTCTGTAGTAGGCACTTTGCACAGTTTATGTGCTTTATAAGGATAAGTTGAGGGCTGCTCACATTTGAAGAAAGAAAGACTTCAGCTATTTTCCCTGGAGCATTAGCAGCACTGCCTGCCTCCTCTCCCAACTACAAGCTCTTATGCAAAACTTTTCTCCATAGGCGTCAGGAAAAGTGAAAACAGGGGTCCTAGGATAGACTTGCCAGATGCAGCTGAGAGAGTTGTCTCTTTGTTTTCCTGAGGAAATGGCTGCTGCCTCAGAGAACTTTCTCTAACCCGTTTTTTTGCTGTTTTCGGAATTATCTTTGAGTTTCATTCCCTGTCAGCCAGAGGAGACAGTAGTGACAGCTGAGAGCTATTCTTCATTTCAGTCAGGTAGAAGCCTACCTCTAGCCAATACTCTCCAGACACAAGTACAGAGGGAAAACTTTTCACATCTAAGGCCCAGGAGACCAGTAGACTTAAACTTGAAAGTAAAAAGTGAACAGAAAAATCAGGTGTGAGGGGGGGATTAAGAATAGCTCCTCAATCCCACCACCTTTATTTTGTCTCTTCATTATTAGGCCTTGAATGATATACTTTGAAAGTGAATGAAACCACAGCAAATATTAGGGTGAAGAATTTCTTGTACTTTCCAGAACGTCCCACATGATGCAGAGTAATGCAGGGTGTCCAAAGAAGCCCAAGGCAAAGGACTTTATTGTCCTAGCAGGGTCTTCTCACGCTGGGTTGGCGGTTTCAATAATAACTGGATTACCAGAAACTGCCCATTGAGTCAGTCAATGCAGGCAACGAAAGGATTTGAGGTCATAAAACTTGTATCTTCCTCCTTGGTACATATTTTAGAAAGTGGGCACGACCCTGTATTGATTTTGTGTCATCTTGTCCGCAAAGCTGGAGAGGCTCTCGGGGTACATTAAACTCAGTACAGGCATCGCGTGTACAGCCTCTGCAAGAACCAGGGCATTTTAAGATTTGAGCTTGTCAGTTGGAAGCAGTTCCTCCAAGCCGCTACCCCTCACGGCGGCGCACACTGTTTGTGCAGAAAGGGGAAATTCCTTTTTCTTGTGCTTGCCTAAGAATAGAGATAGGACTACATTCTATCTACCTGGAGTCCTAGGTAGAATACTATGGTCACCAAGATTAAAATCAAACCATCCTGTCTTCTGCAATACAGGCCCCCCCAGGTGGCTGGAGCAGGCTACAGCATGTTTAAGCTTTGTGTGGTATTTTCTACCTCCCGTCTCTCCATTCTCCTCCCACTCATGACTTCCTAACCAAATGCTGCTGCTTCCCTCCCCACCGTCAGCCTTTCTTTTTGTACAAGTCCGTTTCACATGCTAACCCTAGCCTTCCTAAGCCTTGACTCCAGTTATCCCAATTCCTATATTAAAAACTCATATCCTTTACTGATCCGTAGGCACTCTGTGTTCCAGCAAACGGGGATCCCCACTGCGCCCCAAGCTCACCATATCTCCCCTCGCTACCTTCTCTCTTCCTGCCATTCTCTCAGCCTAGGGCGTCTCCCCTCGTCTCTATGTCTTAGAGCATTTCAAAGCCCAATATATACAGTATCTGACCTAAAGGGGCAATTAAAACTGATATTTTATAGACCCTTAGACTTTAGACTCTAATTATATTTCTCTTGTGCTGACCACATTGTCTCTGGCACTATAACAACATGTCTTTTCTCCCTTGTTAGAGTCAGACACTTTCATCTCTCTCTGTGTGTTCTTCCTTCTCCAATAAGGCAATTCATAATAGATGCTCAGCTAATTCTTGCTGCTGAGTTAATGGCTCAAGAGCACAGTCTGAGGCCTTAAAAGATAATTTGCCTTTTTACGTATGTAAAATAAATGCAGAAAATATTGTTAAGTGGGAAAATGTTTTTTAAAAATCCGTAACTTGCCCTGTCCCTTATAAAAAGTCAGAGGGAGATTTCACAGCAGTTTTATTGCATTGATTACCTGGGTGTTTACAGAATCTGATCCTGTAAGCCTAAGAGAAATAACTTAAATCTTAGTTTCCCATAAAAGCAATCTTATAAAATTGGTTTCCACTCTTAACCAAGACTTGGTGCCCAACTTCTTTATATGGATGGTCACAAGCATGGTATTTCATCAATTATAAATGTTATACCTGTATACTATGTTATATAAAACTCTCTACAGTGCACATAAATCAATTAAACAAGGCAACACAGCGGCCCATAAAATAAAACTTTATTTAATCCAGTCCATCATAAAGATCTAGAGAATGAAGCTTTTCTCATCTTTAAAAATCTTATTAAAATAAATCAGCAGGCCAAGCTTTGCCTTTAATAGGGTCAGAATGTTTAAAGGATTTGAGAAGAATATATTTTAAGAGATATTAAAGAAATGTTATGGGAAATTAAAGACTACATTGATTTTTGAGAAAATAATTCTGTAATCTAAGCTCAGTCATCCCGATTTCTTCCTGACAACTTTTCTGCAGTAGCACAGCTCTCAGCCAGCAAGCCTAGATTTTTCTCTGTGTGAAGGCAGAAGGCATGTGCCACCTGAGTGGTCTTTTCATTAGCACTAGCCATTTCCCTGTGATACTTGATTATAACTTAGCTATAAAGACACTACTAATTTGATAATAATCTTGGCCTAGGTGCTTCCCAACTCAATAGCCTCCTGCCTCTGCCTCCCAAGTGCTAGGATTAAAGGCATGTACCACTTTGCCTGGCTGTGAGACCTCTTCATATCTGGGCTGCCCGCTGAATGTTTCCACTCCTTATAGGGGAAGGTCTTCCCCCTTTAATTCATCCTTCCTGCAACTCTCCCCATAGATCCATGAAGAAGCATCTCTTGGTAAATTCCAGGTCCAATTAAGTTTTCAATCAAAATTAACTATCATGCTATCCCTTCCATGAAGGCCATTTCCCTCCTGGGTCTTCAATTCTTCACTCAAACTCCCATCCCATCAGTTACACATAACAGAAAACTGCAATGACCTTCAATAACCCCGGAGAGGAGCCATCTTCCTCCGGGATTATCCATCCCTAAAAGCTTCTTTATTGTGTCTCTTCTATGCTTATTAGCCTTCAGTATCAGCCAGGTTTAAAACACAAAACTAGTTATCTAAATGTAATTATCTAATTTTATTTACATTAATTAAATTATTTATTTATCTATTTAAATGTAAAACACTGAAACTAATTGTTTAAAACAGGAGGGCTTACACACAGACATGTTGCTGTCAGGGTGACGGAAAAACTAATAAGCCAAACAAGAGATGGTCAGGCAACCCAGAAAAGCATTCGCCCAGTTGCTACAATTTCTCCTTGATGAGCTAAGCCTAGAACATGGGGTTAGCAAAGCTAACTACCTCTGCTACCAGAAATGGAAAAATAAAAAGAGTGGAAGATAATCACGGGCTCCTTCCACCCTCTCTCCCCGCTCCCACCAGTGTGCTCACTGGCCACATGAGCAGGAGGCCAGCTGACAGCTGATACAGAGACCTGCCAGGAAACACAGACCACAGTAACCAGCTCCCTTCGAACCAAAGGAAGGGAGAAGCATGGATCCAAAAGCAGACCCACACTGGTTTGACACCCAAATTCATCCCTCTCTTCTTTTGGCTGTGACTATCAGCGGCAGTTTCCTTTAACTAGTCTCACTGCCTGGTATGTCTCTCCACATCATTGCAGCCAAATTAGTCTTTCTAAATGACCAATAGAATCATGCCCCTTTCTCCTTGAGGTTTTTCAATTCCCTATTGCTCCCACAGCACAGTGTGGTAACTTGTTACCATGATGGCCACCTGAAGACAGCCTTCTTAGTACCCAAGTGCTGTGTTCTCTCTTCTTGCACTGGCTTCTAGGATTGACAGAAAGGCCATTAGAAAACATGATGTAAATGGAAGTTTGATACACATTTAGATTTACCTCACTGGCTTAGTTACTGCTGGGTTCAAGCTTTATGAAAAGCATCCACCAGCCACACAGAAAATGTGATGTTGAGAGACATAAAGAGATACAGAAAGCTATCAGCCATCCCTGCTAAGCATCAGGTACGTGAGTGAAGCTCACTTAAAGATGGGCTTCTGCTCCTAATATGATGACAGCCTCATGAGAAACCCCAGCAGAAGAACCACCCAGCTGAGCTCAGTAGTCTCTAAATCAGAAGCATGTAAATTGGTTGTATTTTGAAGCCTCTAATATGTGAGTTGGTTTGTTATACAGTAATATAAAAGCAAAAATACTTCAGCTTTTCCAATAACTAGGTAAGATGTAGCTCTTCTTTGATTGAAAGTAGATTTTATTTCATACAACATATTCTAATTAAGGTTTCTCCTTCCTTAACTCTTCCCAGATCTTTCCCATCTCCCCATGCAAATACATTTTCTTGCTCTCGCTCTCGCTCTCTCTCTCATTGGAAAAAAGTGGCATCTTAAATTAATAATATTAAAAACATGATAAGATAGACTAAAACACAATCTAAACAGAACAAAACAGAAAAAAGACCTAAATAAAAAGCACAAGAAACACATTTATACACAGAAATTCCACAAAGACACAAAATCAGAAACAATAATATATAAGCAATAGATCTATGAAAATAAATACCATGCCAATATAAATCATTATGAGACAGAAAAGCCTTCAAAAATAGAGTTATTTTCGAGTTGGTTAGCTAGTGAAGGGCACAAGGCCTGCCCTTACCTGTGGTTTGTATACCCAGTGAGACTTCTTTGGAGAAAACTTATTTTTTTGTGAGCAATTATCACTTGGAGACAGTGTCTAGGTTGGGGATGGGGGCTTGTGTTCACTTCCCCTCAGGCTGCTGAGACCTCATCTGACCTAGATGTGTGCAGGCCCTGTACATGCTGCCCAAGATTCTGTGAATTTATATGTGTGTGGCAGTTCTGCTGTGTCTAGGAGGCCTTGCTTTCTTGGTGTCTTCTTATTCACACTAGCTCTTAGGATCTTTTCACCTCTTCTTCTGCATAGTTCCTTGAGCCCTTAGGGGAAGGATTTAATGGAGTCATCCCATTTAGGACTGAGTGGTCCAAGGTCTCTCACTCTCTGCACTTTGTCCAGTTTTGAGTCTCTATTTCTGTTTCCCTACTTCAGAAGGAAGCTTCTTTGATCAGAATGTTATGTTATTGTTATGCTTCTTTAGCAAAAGGTTTGATTTTCTGCTAGACTCATGGTCTACCCAGTCTCTGCTCAGCCATCTGACTAGCGTAAGGCCTTAATCTAATCATATAGTGGTTGGTTACTCCCATAACTTTTGTGCCACTAGTACAACAGCATAACTTGCAGGTGGGTCACCATTGTAAACCAAAAGGTTCACAGCTGGCTTAATGTTCACCTTTCTCCTCTGGTAGTGTACAGAGTAGCTTCCAGTAGTAATGTATAGTTATTATAATAAATTACCTTTCCACCACATCTGTTCTAATACTGCCTCTCTAATCAGGCCTTGACAATATGCCCAACATTAAAACCATGCTTCACTGCAGCCCAGTTAACATTGCTTTCTCATTTCTGGCTACTGTCCTCAGTAAGCTTTCCTGTGGTCAATCAAATCATACACTCTCACACATGGGCCCTCATTTCCTAGATCCACACCTTTCTTACCTAGAGTGCCATCTTCATCTGTGAACATACCGATTTAATAACGTCTCCTCCAGGAAGTATTAGGTATCCACAGATGAAGATATCTTTACAAAAATATGCATATTTTATCCTTCTATATACCCACATTGAATAACTTAATTAGAGCTTCTGGTAGATAGTTGTGATTCTTAATGCATCTTTTTTCAAGATACTCAATTCAGTAAGTATAAATGCGTCTACAAATTCCTTAAATGATTGACTGAACCAATTAAATATCAATTAATCTTTAGCGATCAGAGGGATAAAACAATAGGCAATATATGTTTACCAGATGTGGTGGTTCAAATGAGAAATGCCTGCTATAGGCTCAGGCATCTAAGCACTTGGTCCCCTGTTGGTGATGGCAGTGAGGGATGCTTAGGAGGTAGATTTTGGTGGAGGAAGTATGTCACTTTGAGAGTCTGTTGTTTTACTTCTCTTTCTGGCCATTCTCTGCTTCCTGTTTGTGAAAAGCATATGATTTCTCAGCTTCCTGCTCCAAGACTAATGAGCCCAGTAACCAAAGGACATTTCATTCCTCCCACTTCCTAAAGATTTCATTGTCTCAGTATTAATGTACTGGGAGCTGTGTTACCAGCATGTGACCCCTTCAGGGACACATACAAACAACATCCCAACCTTAGCACTTCTCACATGTTTCCTGGTGATCACCACTTAGCTCAAATTACCTCAACAATTTTGTATTGATTTATACTTAGATTAATTATTAATTATTTTAAAAA
Source organism: Acomys russatus (assembly GCF_903995435.1). Lineage (NCBI taxonomy): Eukaryota > Metazoa > Chordata > Mammalia > Rodentia > Muridae > Acomys > Acomys russatus. The sequence goes on along the minus strand of NC_067144.1, from coordinate 23,080,455 downwards.
ATAATTCTTCAAGCAAGTTTCTCATGTCGAGAATAGAATTAAAAGATGAGGATCAACTGTGTATGAGATGGAAGTGTTCTTATCATATAGAAAGGGGGCCAATAATGATGCAGAAAAGCCACAAATACACCGAATAAATAGCTATCGAGTTTTCCAATAAAAGAACAGGGAGTCAGGGCTTTCTCCACACAGAGCGAACAGCCATGGAGAGAAGCTTGGCATCCATGGCTTTTTCTGCATGGTTGCTTGTACTTAGGCTTGATGTGTCTATCACTCTGTAATTAAATAAAATAGATTAAATACCTCACTGCTGTGGAGCCTCCTATGATATCAGAAATGTTGAGAACCTCAGAGTCCATGCAGACCAAAAAATTTCCATCTCCGAGATCAGAACTCATTGAGACTAATGTGATCAATGTGAAATCATTTCCCCATATACTGACTTAAATCGTGTCCCCCTCGAAACTCATGCCCAGCCAGAACCTCAGAATGAGACTTTGCTTGATAGTAGGGGCTTGAAGATGACATTGAAATTTAAAAGAAGTCATAGTGAGTGACTAGTGTGGACCCTCAACCCAATGACTGAAGTCCTTACACTTGTGAGCACAGAGACCCCAAAGGGACAGAGCCCTGTGACAACAGAAGCTAAACTCTGAATGATAGAGGGTCAAGCCTAGACTGGGAAGGAGAGAGAATAAATTCTTGCAAGGTCTGTCAAGTGGAGCACAGCCTTAATGGAATCTTAGTTTTTAATTTCCAGCCCCTGGACTGTAAGAGAAGAAACTTGTGTTGTCTTTAGCTAGACGGTTTATAGCAGTTTGTTATGGTAGCTTTATAAACCAGGCATGTGTTGTGTTCAGTGGCTTAGACAATTCTTTTCTTTGCAAAGGCTGCTGAACACAGGATAAGAGATTTTAGTTCCTGGGGCTAATTCCAATGCCACATTGCTGAAGCAAAAGACCGAGAGAAGCTGCTGTTTTGACTCTCACAGTTGGCCACCAAGAAGAGGTCACCATGTCTCTCAGTTCCACGATCTTATTACATTGCTTCTCTGCCTGCTTAATTCAGTTCTTAAATCCAGGCCACCCGTTCTAGAATCTTGCTATTATGAGGCTTCTCTGCCTGCTTAATTCAGTTCTTAAATCCAAACCACCATGTCTGTCAGCTCTAGAGTCTTGCTTCTGTGATGTTTCTCTTCCTGCTTAATTCAGTTTTCATGTCTGGCAGGAGAGGGCAGGCAGCACAGTGGTAGAACACTAGTTCGTTATAGGATAAGACAGCAGTACCTCGGCCCCAAAAATAAACAGTTCTTTCACAAGGTCATCTGATTGATGAAACTGGGATTCTAAATTCTGTCATTAAAGGAGACTAGAAACATGAGCCTGTGCACCCAGAAAGACGCGTCAGAGTTCATTTGGATCACAGTAAACACCAAAAGCCTACTACTACTAATGTTTCACACAGACCCAAATACAGTTGATCACTGGGCAATAAAGGTCCCATGTTCTAGAAACTTTTGATTCATCCCATTTTATTTTGCCTATATTCTGAATAACTATAAGTCTCTCTCTCTCTCTCTCTCTCTCTCTCTCTCTCTCTCTCTCTCTCTCTCTCTCTCTCTCAAGCACTCAACACACATTATATCTTCTTTTAAACCTAAAACCTCTGAAGTTTAACAAGCTTGCAAATCCTGTTAATATTTCAGAATAACACCCAGTGAGGATTTATTGGATACCTAACCTGTAGTTGACTTGCTGGGGATAAACAGTAAACAAGAAAAGGTTTAAGTCCTACTCGTGAGAAGTCTACTGTGATTGTTTTAAACAAGTTGCCAAGTGAGCTAGGTTCTTAGGTAGATTTCTGAAGTCTGGAAAGAGACATATAGCCCAGGGCTTGAAGGTATCCAATGATGGTCTGAATCTTCTCTTGATTCCAGGCCCAGATGTTGTATTGATACCTGGAAAGTCCTCCAGGAACACGCAAGTAAAATAAATCAGTGGGAAAGGCAAATATGCCAGTATGTGTTAAGTCATTATCTGTAGCTTAACCCTACACGGCAGCCTCCTGGTGAACCCTAACCTATTCTCCGATCCTTCGGGACCTTTGAGGATCTGAATTGTGAGCCCTGCACATGTTCTCTACTCCTCAATCTGGCACAAATCCAAAAAAGAGGATCCTCTTCTTCATCCAGCTCCTCTCAACACCTCTCACACCAAACTGCGCTTGTCTCTCTTCCTGGGTCTTTGTTCTGCTATCTGTGAGGCCAACGAGAACTGTGTCTGTATTGCCCATTGGTGGACTAAGCTGGACCAAGAACAATACTGAGTTCTATTTTTTGAGGAGTATTCAACACAAGGAATATTCACCGTCTAGAAAGTAAAAGGGGGAGCAAATGTGAGAGTGTAGTGTGTGTGTGTGTGTGTGTGTGTGTGTGTGTGTGTGTGTGTGTGTTTTTTACCCTGAAACCATAGATGTTTTGGTTATAGCTTTATAAACAAAACAGGCCCAGGCACTGGGTGGTCTGCACAGGACCCTTTTCATGGGGTCCACCTGGGCATTTTTAGTTCCACATATACCCTATTATAGATATGAATTAACCCCTTGACAGGTGTAGGCCATCTGAATGCTTTTCCCATTCTGTAAATTGTCTTTTGTTGTGGTGGTGGTGATGGTGGTGATGGTGCTTTGACACAGAGTATTTCTTTTTTTTTTTTTTTTAACTTTTTATTGATTCTTTGTGAGTTTCACATCATGTACCTCAGTCCTACTCATCTCCTCATCTCTCCATATCTGACCCTATCCTTGCAACCTTCCCACTAAAAGAAAATAAAAAACAAAACAAAGCAAAGTATACAAAACATCTCATCATGGAAGCTGTAGCATGTCACAGTGTGTCTCACAGAGTGCCCTTTTGTCCACACATCTTTACTTGCAAACACTCACTGCAATGAGTCATTGGTCTGGTTCGAGGCCTCTGAAAAAGAGTATTTCTATTTAGCCCAAGATGACCTCAAAATCATGGCAATCCTTCTGTGTCAGCCTCCAGGGTTCTGGGATTACAGGCATGCACCGCCATGCCCAGTTATCCTTTTTGATAAGCTGGAGAGAGGAAAATAAGTTTCCATATGACCTATAAGGTTATGTACACAGGACCTTTAGAAAAGTTGTTTGCTAGACATTGAGTATAGATTTAGCAGAATACAGAGTCAGAGGACATTGGGGGAAGCATGCCTGGAAGGTTTAGCGCTGATGGAGGACAGAGCAGCACGTTCTGTCGGTCTTTTGAAGGGTATAGAATGATAGTCTAAATAGTACTGTATTGTACATTTCAAAATAACTAAGAAAAGAGCTAATAAAATAGCTTCAGTGGAAAAAAAAATAGCTTCAGTATTCTCACCCAAAGAAGTGATAAGCATTAATAGGTTAATTACCTTAATTTGATAATCATAAAATGTATACATGAACCAAAACATTACATTACCTCCACAAAAACACACAACTATGTGTCAATCAAAAGCAATAACAAAACAAGAATGTCTTAAGTTTTTCCACATTAAGATATCAAGATCTACTCATTCCTATTTCTTTCTAACAAATTTCATTCTAGCAAATATGTTATCAGATCTGCACATCATGAATTATTTTGGCTTCTCTATTCTCCAGGTTAGTTCTCCACAATAAGCATTTAAGGTGTTTCGAAGATTTTCGACACGAGGAATACTGCTGCAACTAACATCATACACAAGTTATTTAGTACTTGGAGTTGCTTTCTTCAAAGAGTGAGATATTGGATGCTGGCCCACGTTCTACCCTGGCTTTGGAGCTAAGGAGTCGATGCCCTCTTAGGGCAGAGCATATTCTCTTCTGCTTGTCCATGCCACCACCCAGATTTGCTCAGTTAGAGCTATGAAACCTCAACAGATGCAGGTATTTTTTTTTTTTTAGTTGTTTTGTTACTGTATTCAAGAGTCTCTGTTATCAGAAATGATGGTGATATAATTTCTCTTATTCTTATAGTATCTGGAAAGAAAGTAGAAGAGGAGGGAGGGTATAAAGGAAGAGCGGCAGAAAAGAGGGATACTAGCATTGGAGTGTCTTAAGTTAGCATTCAATGTTAGGCCTTTCGCTTTTATAGAAAGTTGTAGCACTATTTGTTTTTAGGAATGCCTGCACCTTTCATAAGTGCTATTACTGAAGATCCTGTGTATTATACTGTCCAACTTTATTTGCATAAATTCTCACTCTTTACACTTTTGCTTATCAGGACTGGAGAGCTGGCTCATCATTTAAAAGCACTGGTTTTTGGTTTTTGGTTTTGTTTTTTCACTTAGAGAGCATAGTTTCAGTTCCTAGCACTCACAGGCTACTCACAAACACCTCTAATTCCAGTCTCAGGGGATCTGACACTCTCTGCTGGTCTCTGAGGACACCAGGCACACATGTGGTGCACAAACTACATTCAGGAAGCACACTTATACACATATTCATACAAAATAAAGTTCTGTTTCCGTTTTGATTTTAGAATACAAAATGTATCTTGTTGGATGAGTGCAGTATTCTTTGTCTTGTCAAAAAAATTAAAATGAAACAATCTATAAATTCTAGTCTTCCATTAGGAAACAAAGAAAACCTTTCAGGCCGACTCAAAGCCCCATAGAGCTCTACAGAGGTTCTGCCTCTCTAAGTTTGTTTCCTCCCAATAAATGATCCCCACCTCCCTGCACACAGCCCTGCTACGTTCAAGTTCCCTGTCTTCAGCCAACTTTGGAATGAATGTATTTATGATCCCAAATTAACATCTTGATGACTAAAGCTCAGTGGCATTTATTTCATTGGTATTTCATGATCAATAATGTAGGTAATTGTATTTACAAAAGTATAAATTTTCCTGAGGGGCCCAATAAGCCCATTTTTATTCTGAACAAAATTAAAATGGCACATAAATATGCATATTTCTACTGGATTAGCTTTAGGGGGAAAAGAAAAATTGTTTCCCACTGAGTTCAAAGAATATTCTTGATCTTAATCTATAAATATTTTGTGGGAATCTGCATCATGGAAGTGGATAAATGTGATGATTCATCTTGGTTGTCATCAACTGGATACAAAGATGTCTAGAACAGGTAATATGTACCTCTGTGTGCCTGTGAGTATTCGGAGTATGGAATAGGAACTTGGGGTATAGGGAGAATCCTGGCCCCGAATATGATAAATGCCACTGCACAGGAAGGCCAGTATGGGAAGAAGCTAGAAGAAGGCACTCTGAGAGCTCAGAACACCCTGGATGATGATGGTGATGATGTACATGGCTGTCACTAAAGTCAGCTGATGTCAGAGCTCAGCATGTTTGGCCCTTCAGGGAACTTCCAGGCCTTCAACATAGGATTAGACCTGCAGAGGCACCCAGCTTCTCAGAACGATTAACTATTGTGTTCTCTGATCTCTAGTATGTATTTTGGCTACTGTTGAACTGCCCGGTTCCTATTGTGTAAGCCAACTGAATATGTCTCCTTTAATAACATATACGTGAGTTCCTCTGGTTCTGTTTCTCTAGAGAACTGGCTAATGCAGTGGGGGTATACATACAAAATACTAGAAAGGAATACTGGGCTTTCTGTTTTAAAATGGGAGTATTCCTATTGAAAATACAACTTCGTCTAATAAATTTTTCTATATACATGGTGACTTAATAAAGTTCTAAGCCCTTTCAAAGATTGATTGGTAATCCAAAGTCTCAATTCTCGGCCAAACAGTGAGATTCTCACATAAGGCTTCTCACTTGAGTGCTCATGTCTGCCAGATTGGGGATCTAAAAGGACAACAGTGAAAGCTCATTGAAAAGAGCTGGACACTTGCTACAGGGCTGTCTGTCTGTCTGTCTGTCTGTCTGTCTTCAGCTGTGTGGGATTGGAGATGCGACTGGAGAGCCAATCATTTCCTTCCCCACAGGCTGTAGCCACTACAGCTCAAGGCTGTCATGATAACAAAGAGTTTAAAATGTAAGCATCACTGGGGAAAGTTCAAATAGAAGACAAGTAATAACCACTATGTGCCGGGCGGCCTCCTTAAGTGAGCTGCATGGGTTAACAAACCTTTAGATTCCGTGACAGACTAAACTTATCAAAGTCCTTATATTTTACAGACAGAAAAATCGAGACCCACAGTAGTCTAAAGGCCACAGAAATGCCAGGATTTGATAATGACCAGCCTAAAGAAGCACGGCCTAAACCACTAAACCCTGCCTCTCAAATATAAGGAATTGAGATCAATAAACTCCCACGGAGTCCCCCAAAGCTAGACAAATTTCTTTGAAAAATGCCTTTCCACTTGTCTTCACTGACATCAGTTCAAGCTCAGAGAAGGAGAAAGCAATGTTCGCCTGCCTGCTTCCTACAGGGCTGGGCCCTACTTAGCAAGCGTGGATAGATAGAAGACAGACACTCTCCCTACAGCTACTCTGCATCTGCTGAGTAGATTATGGTGCAGCGTGAAAAGGGGGTAATACGATGGAATCCCTCTGTCTCTACACTTTTCCATGTGGGAACCGTAAGAATGTCATGCTGTGCTTTCCCACCTCTATACTGTGTACAGAGAGCTGATCTTCCCAGAGGATACAGAAGCACATATGTGCGCCCTCTGGTCTCCCGTGTGCATGTTGGGACATGTGTATGGATTATTAAGGACCAGAGCCATTGCTTGGTGCTGCCCCATTGTTCATCTGTGGATGTGGTTCTTTTCCTCCCCCCACTCCTCCAGACTTGCTGGGGAAGAAAAAAGGGAAAGAAATGCAAGGTGCCTTATGGTGTCTCTCCAATATTACCCATACATAGCAGACTCTTTCATTGCCAGTAGGAGCAAGCATTCCTTACCTATGATGTGTCATTTCCCGCTTGTGGTAGGGGATGAGATAAAGGTAGCAAAGATGGACACCATAGAGACCTAAAAATAGAAAAAGGGTCACGATAAATGACCCTTGGAAGCAGCAGTGACAAATTACCAGCAATTCAGAATACTATGAAATTAATAAGAACGTCAGAAATGTTTACTGATGAAGAAGTAAAGGCTTAGAGGAACTATGGCATCCTCTGGCAAGGTCTTCACAGACCCACAATGCCTTTCAAAGAAGTCAAGTCCTTCAAACACAGTTAAAGGTCTTCACCCTGAGCATCTAAGTTTCTTCAAAGGAAGCCCAACTACATTCTCTTAGCTTCAGAGACAGTATTGAATCACTAGGTTATGAGAAATTGAAAAAACAAACACAAGTGGTCCAGTCCAGGCCTGGGACATGGAGCCATGTTGGTTGAAATGTGTAGGTAGTATGTAATTTGTTCCCAGGACCGCCTCTATGTGGCCTAAGACCTCAGTCCTCTGAGGACTCACAGATGCTTACAAGATTCATTAAACTACCAAGTGTATCTGATATGCCTCTTATGCCATTACCCTGAACTTCTGTACAAGTACCTATTATCTTAGCTTTTTACAACTAAAATAACAACATAATTTAGAGTTCTGTCCCCACACACAGGGTCACAGAAGTGTGGGGGGGTTAAGTTTAGATGTCCTATACTTTCGGCCCACATCGGAGAAGGTCCCCCAGAAGATCCAAGCACCCATGCCTCATAATTACCTTTGGTAGATTTTCAGTCTTATTGCTAAAAGGTGGGTGATGGCATGGGATGTGGTGAAATGGACTTAGGGTCCATCATCCAACCAAAAGTCTGCCTGAATGCCTTTGGACAAGTGCCTAACCACTCCTGGTTTTCTCCTCCATAAAACAGATTCTTTAAAAGTTTTTTTCCAGGAGTTGTTAAGAAAGATTGTACACTCAGGAGTGCTATAGTTTGGGATGAAAAAGATCATGTGTTTTCTCTCCTTTGCAGGTCCTACATTGTATGGATGGATACATAAAGACACCCACAACTCTCAGTGTGTCTCTATCTGTCTCTGTATGTGTGGTGTGTATGTGTGTGTGAGTGAGTGGGTGTATGTGTGTGACATATGTGTGTGGCATGAAAGCAAAATACTGAGGGAAGGAAGGAGACTAGCGGGAGACAGAAAAAAGAAAAGAGGAGAGTGAATACTGCTAAACTACATGATGTACTTGAAAGTAACTGTCTCTATGAAGCACACTACTATGTAGAATGAATAAATACTAATACTGTTTTAGTTTATCTTTATATTTGGAATTTCATACAGGCATAAATTAAAATAAGACCATATTTCCAACCTTTCTTGTGTCACCTCCAACATCCCCCCCACCCACTTTCATGTCCTTTTTTTTAATGACTCACTAAATCCAGCTAGTGCTTTCTATGTGGCCATGGGTATGGGGACATCCATGGGATCATGACCCTCCCTGTGGCTACATATCAATAAAAAGAATGTCCCTCTCTCAGCAATTACCCACCACCAATAGAGTCTCCATAAAGATGGGTCCTAGTGATGTTCTGTTCCATCTATGCTGGGATTTTGGTTGATTCATCTCATATAGGTCTTGTGCAGTAACCAAACCACTGTAAGTTCATGAGTATATTAGCCATGTCATGTCCAGAAGACAGTGTCACATCATTCCTTCTCACCTTCTTTCTCTTACATTCTTTCCACCTCTGCTTCCACAGTATTCCTTGAGCCTTGCCAGTGGTAGGGTTAATAGATGTACCTTATGAGGTAAAGCGCTGGCTCTCTATTATCATCACTTTGACAGTCATGCCTTCTGATCTCCAATGCCAAAGAACCTTGGCTGACTATGACCAAGTGCAGCCCAGCTCTGTGAGTTAAGCACATTTAGAAAATAATCTAGTAAAACGACCACTTAGAGAAATAGCAACAGCATGTCTTACCCTAGGTCCTGTGATGATATCCAGAGCTCTGGGCTTTTGACAGGGTTTATACTGCCAGACATGAAATTCCCTCAGATACAACCAGAATGTGGTCAGTTACCCCCATAACAGTTGTGCCACTATTGCAGCAGCCCTGCAGATCACTAGTGCAGCATACAGGACCTAGAACTGATAAGACCATTACCAGGAAACTAGAAGGGAGCTGTTTTGGATGGAGAGATATGTTTTAAGGGAAAGGGAACAGTAATCTACTACATAGCTCTATATAATCTATATGTAGGTAAAATGAACGTAGACTACTGGGGGTCAAGACCCTTGAGCAGGGAGGGGCATGTGACTATGGGGAAAACCAAGACAAGGCAGAGGGATAATCTGGAAGAAGAAAGCATAAGCCTGACATGGAAGCCTATGACTCCACAACCAAGCTTTTAAAAATATGACAGACAGTAGAACTAACAGAATACTTAAAATAACAAAAGAGATTAAATTAGGTAACATATATTAGTAGCTGAGAGACAATGCCACATCCTTGACAGGTGCTGATGATATACCAGCTAACCCTGCTATTACTGCCACCATTCTTACTAATCTCCAAATACACGACAGGGGAAAAACCACATAAGGAAGAATGGGTCACAGGACTCCTTCCATGGCAGATGAAGCTTCAAGCATCCAACCCATCCCTTCACACTCCCAAACCACTTGTCTATCTCTATTTGAGACTTATAACTGAAAATGTTCACTTCTGAATCTGTCCCCGAAACAGGGTATGAACCCTGCAAAGTCAGGTAGAGATTTACTTATATCTACAGTTTCACTGCTTCTGTTGGTGTCTAGCAAGAATAATAATTAGTAAATACTGAATGAATGAGTGAACAGGGGAATTAAGAAAGATCTGTCAACACAAATACAGGCTTGCTCAAAAGGAATGTATTCTCCAGGTAGATGTGGAGATGTACTATGAAATGAGTTTATAATGCTTCTCTAAATGTCACTAGGAGGCAGCCAACCTAAACTATAATTAATTAAAAGTAATCTGTAAACTTGTCAAGTGTAGATTGTTACAAAAGGATTTTAAGGGAAAAAAAAAAAAAAAAAAAACCATAGTGACCACGAAAATCAAGTGACAAGGGCCAGCCCTACAGTGAGATGGTGGACAGGGTCTACTTCTCTGCGGACCCACTCAGGCATGAGGGTTCTCAGACAGGGAATGTTCCGGATCTGCAGATAGAAGCATCCCTTGGGAGGAGAGAGACGATTCATCAAGCTACCGTGACTTGACAAGACTGTCCCTTGAGCATGCCCAGCTCTGATTCTATATTCACCAAGAAACTTTCTGAACTGTCAAGCATTTTTCTGAGTGAACTCACAGTCTCGGGCCAAGTTCTTCACCAGCTGTAAATTAATAAGCCTGTATCCTGCCTTGCATAACAGAATCGGGGTGGGGGGCGCGGGGGAGGAATCTTTCAGGAACCAATTATACAGTGCCTAATCATGCCAGGAAAATAATGATAAAGTCAAATTGCTAGTGTGATAAAAAAAAAAAAAAAAAAAAAAAAAAAAAAAAAAAAAAAAACTGTGGGCTGGATGCTAAAAGGAAGGTGATAAACGCTGGACAGTTCGGGTCTGTTGGCCTTACCTGTCATAGTTACTTCAGTGAGCAAAAACTACAAAGAAAAGCTAAGGCTGGGAGCAACGCCTATCCTTGTTCTCATAAATCTCCTTGCTGTACTTCAGAGTTCAAAGAAGTAATTTAAGGACTGCGACAGCAAAACAGTTGCCTACTTCTCGCTAGACACCAAACAGAAGATCAAAAGACAACAGACGTATTCAGTGGTCAGAGAACTATTGGCTATCTAACAGGAAGAGCTTTGGACAGGGTGGTTAGGATTGCTACACAGAGTGGCTGTCAATTCCAAAGTCTTAAGCTAACCCAATACTAGATGGACATTGGTCTAGCTTGGGTTATTTTCAAACTCATCCCCCAGTCATATCTGGCTTCATGACCCTTCCAATGTACTCACATGGCGCCCCGGTGATGCATTGGCTCTGAGAGCGTACATCAAACTGATGGTCCCATCTGTGTAAATGAAATAACCACCCAGAAGGCTTCTTACCTTCCCGACAAGCCAGGATGGCATTGATTGATTAGGTATAGACAAACTGTGGGCTACGAACCAAGGTAAAGTCTCGACTCATTTTCATCTTGACAATATGGAAAGTAATACGAGCTGATGGTGTCCAGTGACACTCCTGCCAGTAGTTGCAAAAATATGGAGGGTCAGTAAAAAAAAAAAAAAAATCCTTGTTTATAGAATCACAGGGCCTGATGCTTATATGAAAACAATCTAAACACAGCCCAAGACTCCGAGACTTCTCTCTCTCTCTCTCTCTCTCTCTCTCTCTCTCTCTCTCTCTCTCTCTCTCTCTCTCTCTCTCTCTCTCTGTGTGTGTGTGTGTGTGTGTGTGTGTGTGTGTTATGTGTGTGTGTGTCTGTCTCTCTCTCTCTCTCTGTCTCTCTCTCTGTCTTTCTCTCTATCTCTGTTTCTCTCTGTTTCTCTCTGTCTCCTCTCTCTCTCTCTCTCTCTCTCTCTCTCTCTGTCCTTCTCTCTTCTGTCTGTCTCTCTCTCCATGTCTTTCTCTTTCTGTGTCTCTATTTCTCTGACTCCCCGCCCCTTCAAACTCTTAGCCTTGTATATTCAGTGTCTGCTCCTTTTCCTCTAATCACCATTGATGTCTAGCTCCTCTGACAGCAGTCCCAGCTCACAGCTCCACTCACCAACACAGCAGCACTGGTGCCTGTGGGTTCCACTGAGCCCTCAAAATAGGGATGTGAGAATGTGAACTGAGGGGTTTACAATATTTATTTTTCTTAAATAGTCACATATGGATAGCATTTACTATTTTGAACAGCCTGGGGATCTAGTCCATGGAATTAACAGGTTGTTTTAATCACGATCTTTACCTTATAAAACTATGAAATTTGTATAAATCTCAAAAACAAAAAAACCTATTTCCTTTCAACACCCCAATAAGCTCATAGCTACCTACCAATTTTTAAGTTTCTTAAACTGATCATCTTATGCTAAGAACTTCAAGGGAAAGTTAAAGCAAAAGAAAGAACAAATTTTAGGCTATAAACTTGAGCAGCAGTTTAAATCCATGAACCCATCCATGTGAGTCTGTTTTGGCTCTGCCTATCAATAGAACATTAATGGCTGATTAGCAGATACTGAGGATTTGTTGATTTGGCACGAGGGGAGCTGTGGCTGGCTCTTCGATTAGGTGTCCCTGAGTACAGATTTCACAGGACTGCACTCTGCCATGCCCAGAGCTGACTGTCAGCCAGGGCAGCAGCGACAGCCTTCAGCCCGCAGGTGGTTCTATCTAGAGCAAAAGCGCCCCCTACAGGCCGCCGGAGGATACGGTCTCGCTAACAGGGTCTTCATTCATCCTGACAAGAAGCCTATACAGGGAGAAAATCTCATCTCCAAATCCTGCCACAAAATCACACGTTCATGGGGGTGTGAGGAGGTGGATAAAGTGAAGCATTTGTCAATTCCATCTCGCCAAAACACTACCTCCCTGACTCCACACAGCGAGGCACTTCATTTTAGAGCAAGCGGCAGTCCATCGCCTGCCTCCTCCCCGGGTGCCCTTTAACCCTAGCCAGAGCCCAAAGTCCTTCTGGCTCCTAGGGGAGCTTCCAAACGTAGGTGTCACTATATATTCTTCCTTTTTATTTGAATTGAACAAAGTAAGTGATTTCCCTGACAATGAGGTACTTATTAAGGAATCTGGAGATAGAATTAGATCCTCCTACCTTCCCTTCATTTCATGACAATGGAGTAATCTATTGTTACATTAAATGCATTAGAGTCGAGCATAATAACCCTGCTATTTTTACCACTGCACAGGCACCTTTAGTGGATGTACACTTATGAGAGACAAAGCACAAGCGAGATTTTTCAGTTTGCATTTTTGACACTGACTCCTTGGGATGTTTTTAATCCCCCGGATTGATCTGGACAAAAATGCTAGCCCTGAGTCGAGGGGAAGTATCTTTGTCCAGAAAGCTGCCTGCTAGGAAGCTAAGCTCCTGTGAAGGGACACCCCTGCAGTCTTCAGGGATTGGATAGCTATAGAATCGATGACATTGTCACCAGACACAGACCAAAACCGCCACGGGCGGACTCCTCATAGGAACTCTGTTTCCCACTCACTTGGACGACTAGGAACTGAATGGGTCACAGAGAGCCACGGGAAAGGATCAGAAGGCATCTCTTCCCAGAGAGCCAGCTATGCTCAACATTAGTTCATTAATTCATTCAGCAGCCATTAGACCACAATAAGTGAACATAATACAAAGAATACAGAGAGGAATGCTTCTTACTTCAGCTAAGAATTTCTGTTTTGTTCTTCTTTTTGAGAGAGGGTCTTCTGATCTCCCTGCACCTGCTTCCCAAAATCTGACATTACAGGCATAGGCAACTATGCCCAGCCCAAACAAATATTTTTGTAATAAAAATAAAGGAACTAGGGGCCTAGAGAGATGGCTAAGCAATTAAGACCATGCATTGCTCTTTCTGTAGACCTGAGTTCAATTCCCAGCATGTACACCTACAAAGAGGCTCATACCTGCCTGTAACCCCAGCTGCAGGGATAGCCAATACCTCTAGCCTCCCTGGACTTGTACGCTCACATGTGTGTGTGTGTTTGCACACACACACACACCATTTCTTTTGTTCATAAGCTTAGAGTTTGGACAGACTTAGAGGTAAAGACAACTTTCTGCTCCAAGCACAAAATAATGATGTCCTTGAAGGTAAGGAAGTAGAAATCAGTCGCCAAGATGGAAGCAAAGGTGTGTGAAAGACTGGGGTAGAATTTAAAGTCTACGAGTAGAACCAAAAGTTTGAAAACAATTGAAGACTAAACGGAGAAGGAACAGTTGATCTTGCAATTGAAGTAATTAATCTACATGAAGATGTCATCAGGGTCCAGATTAACCTCAGAAGGGACGTTTGCATTTTGAAAGAAGCAATTAGTTCATAGAACATATTAGTAACTCTCAAGTGATGCAAATTTGAGGTGGTTTGACTCAAATTGTGGTATTTGCTTTTATCTGAATTCAAAATGAAAAGGCATTGCAAGAAACAGGATGCTCTCAGCTTAAAATTCTAATTCGTGAGAAATTCAAAATAATTCTTAGGTCTTTCAAGGCCACAACATGGGGGAGCAGTCAACATATGAAAAGACAAACTATTAGGTATATTACATTAACAAAAACAACAAAACAAAACAAAAAAACTTGGGGTCATCCTGAGCTCCCTGCTCTGTGGTATTACGGGCACAATTTCATATGCAGCATGTGAGATGACTGTATTTTCCACTGGTTAAGTGGTCTAAGTCTGTATGTGGAATTAAATGAGTCAATATTTTATAAGGTCCTTTTTCAGAACACTACTTCCTCCAAGTGTTTCGCCAACTGGACAAGATGGAGAACCACTAACTTAAATGAATCTGTCGTTGGAGGGATGCAGGAAAGGATGTGCTTTAACTGCATGGGAAACTTTACTTGGCACCATCTCTGCTCTGAACAGCTGCCAGGCCTTCACCATAGGGCAGAAAGAACCGCAATCAGCAAGTCGGCATCTTAGTTTTGAAGGGCTTACTCTACTGGCCTTCCGGAAGCTCAAAGAAGCCAGAAGCTTTTTGAAGGCAAATTTAGCCTGAAGACACAGAACCATATGGTGGCCCAAAGAGACAAGTGTGATCATAAGATTAGATTGCATAAATATGAAGTGAAAATTATAATCAAAGCCTAAGGATGAAACTGGGAGATTGAAAACAATTAAGGAAAGTGAGAAAGTCTGTCATGTATTAGTGACCCTGGTTTAACGTTCTTAACTCTTTTGAGAGAGAGAGAGAGAGAGAGAGAGAGAGAGAGAGAGAGAGAGAGAGAGAGAGAGAGAGAGAGAGAGCGCACTGTTTTATCTCTAATACCTAGGAAATTGCTTATTGAATAAGACTATATATTTAAAAAGCCACCGAGTTCATGAGAAAAATATCCCCTTAATATTAGACTGAGAAACAAAACACAAGATGAAAATAAAAGACATAATTCTGAATAACATTAGAGTTACTGTACTTGTACAGACACTAGAAATGGTGATGTTAAATTTCCCAATACTTAGACCTCATAAAAATGAAAGCAAGCCATAAGACTCCAAATTTATATTTGTGTTTTCTATCAAATAGTTTCCAAATGGATTCAAGATAACTTTCCTTTTCCAGACCGAAGTTGTTATAACATATATATATATATATATCTCGTACTCTCATACTCACTTTCTCACTCTCAGTATTAACATATTAATAGTTGTTCTCTTATTGTCACTTGATTGTTTTGACTGAGTAAGAGTGTAACAAAGCCAGAAGTTTTCTCTATTTCCTGGGTGGCTTCTCTCCTGCCTTAATCAAGTACATATTTTTACCACAGACAGCTCTTCTACCCACTCTGATTTTCCTTGATGGCTCCTTTTTCATATTACCATAAGAAAAATTAATTTCAGCATCAGGCCTTGGGGAGAGAGATGGATCGCATGGGTGCAATAGGTAGCAGCCCCTTCAAATAAGATGCACATCAAAGATAGAGAGGAGACTAAAATCCTATGCTGGCAATGTGGGGTAAAATACCCCAAAACCTGCTACTATTGGTTTCAATATGACTAGTCTACTACTATTTATTTTTTTAACCCAGAATTATATCATAGCAAAGAAGATAATCTGAAAATATATTCAAAAATATTTTTAAATGGAACAACAACCCAACCTATATCCCATAACGGCACATGTCTGTAATTCCAACACATAGAAGGTAGTTGTTTGGAGGATCTTGGGATCTTGAGTTTTAGGCCATCCGGAGCAGCTTAACAATATTCTCCAAGAGAGAGGGAGAGAGGGTGGGAGGGAAGGAGAGAGAGAGAGAGAGAGAGAGAGAGAGAGAGAGAGAGAGAGAGAGAGAAACACAAACCAACACACACACACACACACACACACACACACACAGAGCTCAAATGGAATGAAGCTGAACATAGAGGTCTGTGGTAATTATACCATATAGATACACTGAAGTCTCTGTCTCTCTCTCTCTCTCTCTCTCTCTCTCTCTCTCTCTCTCTCTCTCTGTGTGTGTGTGTGTGTGTGTTTGTGTTTGTGTGTGTGTATGTGTGTGTGTGTTGTGTGTATCAAATCCAATAGGAATTAGAATTCTTAATAATAGTGATTAATGGTACAAGGATTGTGATATTGCTATTTTCTTCCTCAATTTTTTTCTTGACTTTCTAAAACTGCCTGCAAGTTTTATTCTTATATCCAGAAAAATTAATGATGCTTTAAGCAAGATCCCAATTAATACCCCTGCAATTAAAGCATGCTTTTCTCTGGATTGCTTCTAGGAACAGATCCTGGGTTGGTTTTCTTCCTTTGGGTTTGGTGTGACTCCATTTGCTTTGTCTTCCACCACTCTTCTCTCAGAGCAGCTTGCTCTGGAGAACAGGAGTCCTCTAGGAGACAGTGTAGGACATGGCCCTTTGTCCCCCATCACCACTGCCACCATCTGGTTTCTGCTTTCCCTTTCTCCTGGCCTAGACACAGCAAACAGACTGAGTGAAAAATGTTCTCTTATGTATCACTGGGAAGCTTCTAGTTTCCCTCCTTTGTTGACTTTTAGAAGTTGTGGGCCACTGCCATTATTTAATTAAGAAAAGACATTGCCAGAGAGGCTTTTTCCTCATTGTATTTTCTGTGTTGTTCCTCTTTATTCAAAGATCTCAGCAAAATAAGAAAGGGTCTTTGTTGTTGTTGTTGTTGTTGTTTTGTTTTGTTTTGTTCTTTGGAGGGTTTTCGCATTTGGTTTTGGTTTGGTCCCCTCTCATCCCTTACTAAAAGGCCATGAACATTCACAATCTTTTACCTAATTATTCCATTTCTGAGAATATAGCAGCCCCCCAAACAACTGGAAACTTAGGAGGTATAACATAAGCTATAAAGTACATACCAAATCACAATTTATAATAACAAATATTAGAAGCAACCGGAATGCCAGCAATTGAGAAATAATCAAATCAAGTAAGATATATTCATAAAATAAAATTTTCAATTATAACTATTGAAATTAACAACTAATACTGGGCTAAAATACTTGAGTATTGTAACAAGTACTGAGCAAATAATTGAGTATAACTTTAATGAAAATTAAGTTGGCATTTCAATAACATCTAAGCCTAAGGAAAAGAGCATAAGAAAGCCTAGGAGAACAAGTAGAAAGTATAAAAGTAAAACATCAATCTTTTTCTTCCAGTCATCTACTTTCATTGGCTTGTAATATCTCTAAACACCAATCTAAAGATGTGTAGTAATGCATTTATATGAGCAAGCCAAGTGGGGTATACCCATAATCAAAAACCTCTTGAGACTTTATAAGTGAAAGTTCAAAAGCAGCCTGGGCTACATAGGGAAACCCTGTTTCAATTAAGCAAACAAACAATGAGGTAGCTATTAGAAGGTCTTAAACTTCTAATCCTGGGATGAAGCTTCGTCTCTTGTCTTATTTCATCTCAGCAAGACAGTAGGACCCTTCTGTGGAGAACAAAGGGGGTTCCATGCATGGACCTGGGAGGACAAAAGGGTTCTATGCATGGACCCGGGAGGACAAAGGGGTTCTATGCATGGACCCGGGAGGACAAAGGGGTTCCATGCATGGACCTGGGAGGACAAAAGGGTTCCATGCATGGACCTGCGAGGACAAAGGGGTTCCATGCATGGACCTGGGAGGACAAAGGGGTTCTATGCATGGACCTAGGAGGACAAAGAGGTTCTATGCATGGACCCGAGAGGACAAAAGGGTTCCATGCATGGACCTGGGAGGACAAAGAGGTTCTATGCATGGACCTGGGAGGACAAAGGGGTTCTATGCATGGACCTGGGAGGACAAAAGGGTTCTATGCATGGACCTGGGAGGACAAAGAGATTCTATGCATGGACCTGGGAGGACAAAGAGGTTCCATGCATGGACCTAGGAGGACAAAGAGGTTCTATGCATGGACCCGGGAGGACAAAGAGGTTCCATGCATGGACCTGGGAGGACAAAGAGGTTCTATGCATGGACCTGGGAGGACAAAGAGGTTCTATGCATGGACCTGGGAGGACAAAGGGGTTCCATGCATGGACCTGGGAGGACAAAGAGGTTCCATGCATGGACCTGGGAGGACAAAGGGGTTCTATGCATGGACCCGGGAGGACAAAGGGGTTCTATGCATGGACCTGGGAGGACAAAGAGGTTCCATGCATGGACCTGGGAGGACAAAGAGGTTCCATGCATGGACCTGGGAGGACAAAGGGGTTCTATGCATGGACCCGGGAGGACAAAGGGGTTCTATGCATGGACCCGGGAGGACAAAGAGGTTCTATGCATGGACCCGGGAGGACAAAGAGGTTCCATGCATGGACCTGGGAGGACAAAGAGGTTCTATGCATGGACCCGGGAGGACAAAGAGGTTCTATGCATGGATCTGGGAGGACAAAGGGGTTCCATGCATGGACCCGGGAGGACAAAGAGGTTCCATGCATGGACCTGGGAGGACAAAGAGGTTCCATGCATGGACCTGTGAGGACAAAGGGGTTCCATGCACGAACTCTATTTTGATCACTAAGGACCAAAATTTTTCATTGTACCATCAGCCCTTTGGTGAGCCAGTGGTTCTCACTGGATCTACCCACACCTTTGTCTCTGTTCCTCTCCATCATTGTTCTGATGTGCAGTAGCACTTCTTCACCAACCTCTGAGTTCCCATAATGCATCTCTGCAGCAAGAACTGCCCCACCACTTTCCTGAGCATGGCTAGAAGCTGCCCCTGGTAGCCTTGAGTAAGGCAATACTTACTGTGACCAAGGTAAAGAAGATCCTTTCTTTCATTCTTCCTGTCACTCAAACTCTGTTTCTAGGCCTAGTGTCACCTCATTCTTGTCTTGTTCCTTAATTTTGTAGGTCTCTCCTTTTTTCCAGTCAAAACTCCCTGAAATCGTTTGTTACCAATGGGCCTTAGCCAGTTCTTGGCCTCTCATTTGAAATACTTGTAAAAGGGGTGGGAGCAGTACTCACACAAATCTTGAAGGTTACAAGCAAAGAAATAGTACAGATCAGAAGTATGCTATAAAATATTAGCTCAAGCCCAAAGAACTAGTAGAAGAGGCAGGTAAGCTCCTAAGTGAGTATCTTCGTGGAAACCTCTAAATGTACCCTGTCAGCTTTGGAAAAAGTGCCAGGAGGCCACATGATTGAGGAGACTCAGAGCCCCTGGTTATTGTTTGGAGCTCTTCTTTATGTGAAAGGAAAGGAACAGTTTGTTTTCTGGGATGTATAGTGAAATTATTTCACTATTTTGATTGACAGTTACATACTATGGCACATGTTTCTTCCCATAATGCATCAGACTTTAATCATATATGTTCCCAATTTCCCAGAGACATACTCGTAAACCGGGGATTCTCCCTAAAAGTTAACTTTGAAGTCACATTTTTCTTTGCACAAGTACTCCTAAAACAGTTCAGGCTAGATCATTCCTCCTACCCTCAAACCCAGATGAACTAGAAATATGTTTGAATATAAATTGTCTAGATTTGGTGGTTACAGTAAAGAAAAACTTATTCCATTGTGCAGAAGAAGAAAAATGTGTGTGTGTGTGTGTGTGTGTGTGTGTGTGTGTGTGTGTGTGTGTGTGTGTGTGTTTCTCTGCAGGTAGCAGTCCTGTGTTCCTACTTGCATTATTTGGAAGATGGCATGTGCCCAAACCAGGTAGAGTTCCAGGTTGCTGTTCTATCCCTTATGCTTCCCTACTTTATTCTCATTAAAGTAGATCATGCTTTTATTATTTCTCAGACTGTGTATATGATTGTCACTGGACCCAAATGCCTGACTGAATACCCTGAAAGGAGATTTCTTTTCCTTGTGATTTTAACTGCTTCAAAGTCCATTGTGGTGAGAAGAACATGATAGAGCAACTCTCACCAAGGTGGGTGGCAGGCAGAGCTCTAAGAAGTAACAAAATAGACCCATGTAATGTATGGTCTCCAAGGATACATCATTAGTGACTGATTTCACCCACCTAGGCCCCATCTTCCTCAGTCTTCACTTGCCCAACAATCTATTAAAAGTTTAATCAGTCAGTGGGTTAAACAATTCCTTTGGTCAAGTCCTCATGAAACCCTCTCACACACACAAAGAAGTGTGCTTTCCAATCCCCTAGGTGCTTCTCAGCCCAATCAAGTTGGCAATCAAGGTTAACATCAGTGTTCCCAGAGAAGACAATAGTCCCTATGGGATTTCTCAGAATGAATGACTAGAGACAAACGAACATATGTCCTGGTAGAACTCAGGACCTCCTGAGTTCACAACATGGGGGGTGTTGAACTTCCTCCAACTCCCACTTGGTAAATGTGTTCAGGGATCACAGAAGCCCCTACATAAGAGTTGTGTACTTGGACAAGCGGACCCAAATATTTCATTGCAAGTTCATTTATGTTGGAAATTTCTCCAGATTTATAGGAAGAAAATGCCTCATTAATGAACCTATCCAAAACTCCCAGAGCACATTTAGAAACTACCTAAGGCAATCACTTATGACCTCACCTGATTTTTCCCCAGAGCTCTTTGTATCTGAGCGAATATTTTACCAAAGTCCTAAGCTTTATAGGGTCTCAAGTTCCAAGTGCATATTTCATTTTGAACTTTAAAGATTATATAGCCTTAAAGAACAGGCTAGGAAAATATATCCAAATGACCATAAGGCTGTGAAAGTGGTAAAACTATACCTGACTTATTTTTCTAAAGCTGTATTTTCTAAATGTTTATCTTTTACCTTTCAACCCAAAATAATAAAAGTATTTCTCAAAATGCTCAGCATTAATCAAAAAAATTCCCTAGAAGCCAGAGAATCACTCCCACTTGCTTTTCGTTTCATTGTCTTCAATTCATCCCTTTCTGTAGTGTGAGGATACCTGATTGTAGTCTTGTCCATCTGCCCATCCATCCACCCATTCCTCCATCCATGCCTCTGTGCCTCCTCCCCTTTCTATTCCTGTCAAGAGGAGCCTAGTAGAGAAACCACAAGCTGTCTTTGATAAAAAGGTGGTGGGGGTGGGGGTAAAGGAAGAAACACTCGGTGGCAGCCACAGGCACTAATGTGAGAAGCTGGGGAAGGTGTCGTTTTTCACTCAAAGTGACATTTAAGCTGTTTCATAAATATGAAATCAAACTTGAGGGTCCAGATGGGCTGCCACCCCCTCCGCCTTTTGCTGGAATGACATGCTATTTACCAGCCTCAGGAGGGAGGGGGACAAGGAACGAAACTTTCTGATGATGACTCACTGAGGAAAATGATTGATGAGTGATGAATGAACTGGGAAGTTTCCCATACAAGAATCAGGAGTTTTTGCAAGACGGACAGTGATCAGCAGAGCACGCTGAAGCCACAATCAGCCTGTGGCGAGAAGGAGGCTAGAAGTGTCTGCCCAGAGGACAAAGAATAAGTCACCACTTATCACTGTCCACACATACATAAAGGCATTTCCAAGAAGGCCACTCTGTAATGGGTGATCACAGCAGCAGTTGCTCAGTGCAGTATGCATACCGGGAGAACAGTATCACACGAGCCAAGTGTAAAAGGTAAGTTTTGAAGATCTATGCATCTCCCCAGACCTTCAAACCTGTCTTGGTTTAGATCCGTGGAACTAAAAGGAGGGAGTGAGCCTGGGGCTTTAAAGAGCACCACTGTCACTCTACCAAAACCATGCCACCCCCTGGGAAGGTGCCTCCTGTGGCTCAGCTGCAGACAACATCCTCCCAGAACCCTGAAAAACAAAGGTACAACCCTGGTTTGTTTTTTATAATTACTACTGAGAGGAGTCATGGAAATTATTTTTTAATCAGATTTCAATCACAGAAGTGAGATTTATGGACAATGTGCATAAGCTTATATTTTCTCCATTTGAAAGACAAGAAACCAGAGGCTATGGGAGGCGGGGCAGCATTTTCTCCAGTGAGAATGTGATTTGCAGGCACCAGGTGTAGCCTTGAACCACACATTTCCTTGAATGAGCTCTGCAGACCTTTTCTAACATGACAGACTCAGCTCTCTGGCTGTAGTACTTTGAAAGGACCACCTTTGTGTGTACCTGAGGACCCAGAGAAGAGAAACCTTGTTATATTTCAATAGAGTCCTGTGCGTGGCCAGCCATAGCAGCTGTTCCACCTTCTTCCTCCAAGAGCTCTTCTGCAGACAGAGCTCTCCAGACAGAGCTGTAAGCTTCTCCTTATCCTAGGGGAAGAAAACCTCCCTCTTTCTCTGCCGCTCCCCAAAGCAGCATGGGAATTTTTGCCAAGAGTGAATTCATGCTTTCACTCCACAGCAACTCTGATGGTCCCATCCATACCACTGTTGGGGGCAGGGAAGCCGGGAAAGGGTCAAGTCTGACACACACACTGCGTTCAAGCTAAAATGTACTTGCAGACACGATGGTAACTACTTGATCACAGGAGAAAAAAATAAGATAATCAACATAATAAGACGCTACTCCAGCTGAGTAAGGACTCAGAGGCAGGCAGAGAGGAGGTGCAGGTACTTTGTTTTGATTTGGTTTGGGTTGGGTTTTTTGTTGTTGGTGGTGGTTTTTGTTTGTTTGTTGTGTGTGTGTGTGTTTGGGGTTTTTTTGGGGGGGTTGGTTTTTTTTTGTTTTGTTTTGTTTTTCAAGACAGGGTTTCTCTGTGTAGCCTTGGCTGTCCTGGACTCACTTTGTAGACCAGGCTGGCCTCGAACTCACAGCGATCCACCTGCCTCTGTCTCCTGAGTGCTGGAATTAAAGGCGTGCGCCACCACGCCCAGCTGGAGGTGCAGGGATGAGGCAGAGCAACAGATATTGTCTAGTGGAGTTTGTGCTTGTGGGTCCCTTGCTTAGGGTCTTTGGCTATCACCCGGTTGGTGCATGATACAATTATATCTTTCTGCGATTGCTTTTATTATGGTTTGGCCACCTCTCACATTATCTAAATGGAAATTGTCCTCATGAGTCCATGAGGTTTCTGCCTTCCCAAGACTATAAATGCTAGGGACACATTGTCTTAGCCTTGCACTCAGAAACCTATGGCAGTCAATGAAGGTGTCACCAAGGCTCCATTGCAAAGATAAGGGGCATATTCGCCCCCGGAGACATGCATCAGTGGCTAAGAGAGCATGCTGCTTTCCCAGAGGATTTAAGTTCCTCTTTCAGGACACGATGGCCAGGTTACAACCACCTATAACTTCTTCTCCAGGCATCTAGTGCTCTATTCTGGCCTCTGGGGCTCCCATACACACATGGCATACACTCATGCAAATACACACACACACTCATATGCAAATTTTTAAAATAGGAAGATACATGCTAATGTATGGCATGCCGAATCAAAAAAATGCAAAACTGGTATAAATTAAACAACCGCACAGGTAGCAGGAACACGGGCACCCTTCGTCTATTCAGGATCCTCGCCATTTTATTGCAACACTGGGCCAACTGCTGGCAACTTCCACACTGGAAGAAATCCAAAGGCTTAGCACAAGGAAGTTCCATCTCGCAGGCAAAGATTAATTTAATTCAACTTAATGCAAAAAGGATTTCTTAATTGGATACTATGAGCTTAGCCTCACATTAGCTATTGAGCAAGGTGTTTTAAGTGTGTTTCCCTTTTATGTTTAGTAGTATATATGTTTGCTGTGGAAAAAAAAATTAAATAGCTTAGGCAGTAAATAATTGAGTTCTCAATTAGATCACCACATTAGCTACTTTTAAAAGCAACTCAGAGGGAGAGTTCATCTTGGCCTTCAGTTCCAGAGGGACAGGAGGCCATAATGGCAAAGCAGAGGTGTGACAACAGCAGTCTGCTTGTACAGGAACAGGAAGCTGAAATTCCCACTTGAGCTACAACCAGAAAGTGGGAAGAAACAACTGGAATTAGCAAGGCTCTACACTCTCAGAGCCCATCCCCCCCTCGTGAGATACTTACTTCAGGAAGGCCACGCCTCTTAACCCTTCCTAAGCAGTGCCACCAACTGGGGACCAAGCATCCAAATGCTGGAGCCTTTCAGGGGTATTTCTCAATGAAACCACCTCAATCACATTACAGAAAAGAAAAAGGAAGAGAGAGAGAGACAGAGAGAGAGAAAGAGAGAGAGAGAGAGAAAGAGAGAGAGAGAGAGAAAGAGAGAGAGAGAGAGAGAGAGAGAGAGAGAGAGAGAGAGAGAGAGAGAGAGAGATTGTCTTGTGCTGCTCTTAGAGAAAGCAAGGCCATTGTGAAAGGTTATATAAATGAAGCGTGGGTAACCGGGGATATCGCTGGGCTTCCCAGGATCCCGCTTGAGGTTTAATTAAGATGCTAAGATGCGAAGGCATCTATAGAGTTTAAAACTGCTGGCCTTCTGCTGGGGCCGTCTCTCAGCTCGCTACTGAATTAACTCGACTTCTCTGGCACTTTGTGTCTCCTCGTGGTTCTCACTGCCTACCTCCCAGCTCCGTTCTGTCTCCCTTCTGTTCTGCCTCTGTCCATGTCTGACTGTGTGTCCCTGCATCTCTGTCTGCAGAGAAGTTCCCACCTGCCCTTCCTGCCCCAGCTCCAGCCACCAGCTCGTTATTATGCAAAAAAACGCCACACTCCTTACTCAACTTGTAGGCTTGGGAAGGTCATCTTCCCCAAGGCAGCCTGCCTTATTTTTAAAGGAAGATAAGGAAGAGACATTTACATGTCCTGCTAGCTGGGAATTGCCCACTTCAAATAACAATTAAGAACACACTTTTTTATAGCCAGGAAATACAATATCCAACTATCCAACTTGGATAAATTTAATACAAGATTGGAATAATGATTCAGGGAGAGACCAGACTCTCCCCCAAATAGGAGGGTTAGCTACAATAGATCAAGATTTCAAATTAAGCACTTCCCTAAGTGAGTACTATAAATCTTCCAGTTGCAGAAATGTGAGAAGCTCCTGGTCTCACAGGCATCCTATGATGTAGGCACAATGTAACATGAAACAAACTGAACTCCTCATGGCAAAGGAGATACAGAAGCCATTAGCAGCATAGGAAAGTTTAGAAGCCTAAGGCAGGAATTCAGACACTGGGCTAAGCATGATAGAGTGCTAGAGTTTACACAGGACCCCCAAACTCATAGTTTGGAAATGTAATCCTCAATGCAAGAACACTGGGAAGTGGGCCATGCTCAAAGGTATTTAGAGGATGTGGATACTGCTTTCCTGAATGGATTACTGATGCTATGACGAAGTGGGAAAAGGGTAGGGCTGCTCTCTCTTGTCCTGTAAACCTGAGCAAGAAGGCCATTGGCAGATGTTAGTGCAAGGACCAAATTAAGGCTGTGTTCTGTATGTTGTGTAACTAATGCCATGGTCTGTATGTTCTTTGAGAACGTGTCGTCTAGGTGACCATTACTTTTTCCTGCTTTCGGGGAATGACCTTGTTCTGCCATAAACTGCACCTGCCAGCAGCCTCCAGAAACTCCACCTGTGTAATTAGATATAATCAGCACCCAATGTTCCTCTGAGATAAGAAAAAAATTTTCTCCTTATGATTCAGCCTCCACCCAACCTGCCTACAGGTCACATTCCTGTGACCCACAACTTCCCCAATGATTCAGCCTCCACTCAACCCACCTAAAGGTCAACATTCCTGTGACCCACAACCTGGGCTTATGGTTTTTCCTTTTATAAACCCATTATCCTTGAAGCTCTGCATCACTCTCCTAATCTATTGTGTCGGGAAGGGCTGTGGTCTGAGCTCAAGCCTGTAATAGAGGCCCCTGTGTGTAGTGCATTGGTATCGAGTCCTGGTGGTCTTTTGAGGAGGTGGGTCTCGAGATCTGGGCACAACAGTTAGTCCATTAACTCTGTAGTTCTCAGCCACTAACTTTTTAAGTTACCCAAGATCAGGATTAGCTCATACTCGGTATAGCAGTACAAAAATGGAAAACTCAAGACCCTTGGGAACTACAGGGGGGAAAAATAATACAAGATTTTCATTACAAGAAGTTGGACATGACAGATCTTTAAAACAGGGCATACGATGGTAGGGAAAACATCAAGGACACAGCCACCAGCACAAGAAGTCAAAGGCAGAAGCAACAAGTTAGTCTAGCCTAGGAACTGAGAGCTGGCTTTGCAGCTGCGAGTATTGCTTTCTTTTTTTTTTTTTTTTTTTCTTTTCTTTTCTTTTCTTTTTTTTTCAAAGGACCCATGTAGGCAATCAGGCATATCTGCGGCCAGCTGCAAAGGACTTGACAACAGGACAACGGGCATCTATGAGGCCACCCCAGAGACACAGTGACAATGGAATGCACCATCACCAGCAGCCACCAGCAGTTTCCTAAGCCGCATGCGCCCTTTCTGGGCATGCACTGGGTTGTCCTATAAGGGGACTCATTCCCACTCCCCCGTCCCGTCTCCCCTCACATATACCCAGAAACAATCTCTGTAAACCCTTCCCTCTAATAAACCTCTCACATGGATCTGCCTCTTGGCATGATTTCTGAATTTACTATATAGTTCTGTCACACAGTTCTGTAACATAAACTCTAACAACCCAGGATTGTTTTCCAGAGCCTTCCTTGGGCCACTCACACTAACCTGTAACAACAGTTTCAGTGAGTGGGAAGCCCTTTTTCTGGCCCACTTAGACACCACACACATATGTGGTCTACATGCAGCTAATCACAGACACACAAACACACACACACACATGCATACATGCACCCACATGAGTGTTCGCAGCACATACAAATACATACTTTGAAACAATACTGTAGTCTATTGTTGAAAGAACACAAGGTTTGATCTAGGTATGCAAAAAAAAATAGCTAATAAAAAGCATGAGTTTCAAAGAATTTTATAGTGTATGAGTCTTCAGGTTATCAAATGAGCTCACCTGCCATCCTCTCTACAGCAGAGATGAAGGAGTCTGAGATGAAGAAGGAATGGCTCTAGCGCTGAGGGGAGAACAGTGGGGTTTGAAGGGCCAGTTGAACAAACAAGCAGGACAAAACGTACTAACTTTTGATCATCTCAGGGTGCAGTGGGAGAAGGGAAGCCAGCCTGGCCCCTTCCCCTTCCTGCAGTCTTTGCAACTGACTGAAAAAAAAAAAAAAAATCTCACAAGTGACAGTCCTGGCTGGCCCTGATGATAACGACTCAGCACCATTTCACATACCAGAACACTGGAATTTAAA
Source organism: Acomys russatus (assembly GCF_903995435.1). Taxonomy (NCBI): domain Eukaryota; kingdom Metazoa; phylum Chordata; class Mammalia; order Rodentia; family Muridae; genus Acomys; species Acomys russatus. The sequence goes on along the minus strand of NC_067144.1, from coordinate 23,053,287 downwards.
TTTCCACACAAGTGAGCATTTAATTTCAGTCCTGTGGGGCTACATTTGGAGCAAGGGCTCATTTTAAAATTCGGCAGAATAGGTCCTGCCATGCGAAGCACCAGAGGACGCAGAGGTGGATGGGCTCTAATGAATTGCAATGTGACTGGGATAATATCGAGCTCTGGGGGGAAAAAAAACCTCATACAAATGTTGGGTGATGAACTAAAGGAAAAAAAAAAAAAAGAAGAAGAAAGCTTAAAAAATATAGTCAGTCTCGGTGAATATGAGACGATTAAGAAAATGAACATATGAGTTTCAGAGTAAAAGGTACTCTAGGATCCTGGAAACTTTGAATATTTTGAACCCAGTTCCCCTCCTCCCCAACCCTCCATCCAAATGTTCTGTTGCTAAGACAACAGGATGCTAGGAGGCATATGCATGTATCTGCTCCCTGCATGCTGTTGCCTAGCAACAGAGCCTGGGCTCGCTCTCTTTACACCTACTGTGCTCCTTCTATTGCCTTGACTCGCTTGTTGCTTTCCCCCTCCCCCAAAGCAAAGAAACCAGAAGCCAGAGAGTGCAAGAGGCTCAAGATCTGATCTTGTCAACAGCTTATTGTCAACACCCCTAAAAACCCCAAGCCTGGCTTCCCTCAGCTTAACCCCTACAACATGAAGCTCTGAAATGTAAACCGACAATCACAGCTAACTGGGATGAGATGATGATTGGACATGCACAGGGTCTGAAATTCTGTTACACAGTCCTAATCTGTAACAATCAAAGCAGTGTGGTGATAAGGAAAAGACTAAAACCGCTGAGGGTAAATTAACAGAAGCATTTTACACAGAAGACAGAATAGAACAGGAAGAAGAGAAAGGAGGAGAGAGAAGTTCAGAAGAGTGGGAGTGGGGCTTTTAATTCATAATAAATATTCCTTAAAATGTGACAGCGCATAAAGGGAGATTGTAACATTGTACGGAGGAGAACCAGATCACTAATAACAATAAACTTCACTGAGTTTCTTAATCTTAGTCACGACAGTGAGTGTTTTTTGTCAATTACTTAGCGGAATGATTTTTTAAGGTAGGACTCAGAACATTTATGTGGCTTGACCTGCCTACACAACTATCAAATGTGGCAAGGCTAGAAAACAAAATGCTGTTTAAAGTACAGTTGGTCTCACTCAAAATTTCACATGTTGTCTCAACATGTAGCATGATATTCATCTGGTAAAGGAACATATACAAAGCATGTGAATTCACACAAATTTGTTAAACCGGGAACCTTTTGAAGGAGCTACAAGTATGTTTTATATAACATTAAAGAAATGGGTCTTTTCTTCAAAGCTTTAGTGCAATAATTTATGAAAAGAAAATCGTGCTGCCAAGTGGGAAAAGGGAACGCTGATTCTTTAACAAAGTGCCCAATGGAAAAAAACTTCAGGCCCCTTTGAAGGAGCTAGAGAAAAAAAAAACCCTGGGGTTACTGCCTTTAAAATGAAAGTTTGAATTCTGGAAATATTCATGGTATTATAGGAAGCTGTGTGAGGTGACAAGTATAAACAGAGAAGGAATTGCTCAGGGAAGGCCAAAGGTAAGCAGAAAGAAAAGGTGCTGGAAGCCTCTGTGACTTTGAATGCTGAACTCCTTCCAAGTGGCCCAGCAGAAAGCCTGTGTCACTGGCCATTAGCCAGCACCCTCAGCAGGACTGAGTACACATGTATCCTATACTCTTTTGTCATATTTCCTTGCAATGAAAATACCTGGGGTAGTCTGGACCTAGGGGTCAGAGAGATGGACTCGTGTTTGCCTAACCAATGGCAACAAGTAACCTTGTCAAAGAAACTTATTTATTAAAGTAAGGACATCCTCTACATATTAATAAGGACAAAGCAGGCCTATCTGGCCATTATTGATAAACCCTAGAGCCAAAGCAAATAAACAAAAAAGAGCTAAGAGGTTAAGTAGTAAAGTATCATTATTATTAATTATTATTATTATTATTAAATATACTATTTATTTCTCTAGAAATAGATTGGTTTAAGGATCAGGATCAAATAATCTCCCTGTGGGGAGTATAAACTAGAATAAAATAGGCCTTCCAGCTTTTCTTCCAAGAACTTCGTGATGGAGGTATATGTTCTAGAATTCTAAAATAATATATCAAATGGTACTTGTAATGTGCAACAGTCCATTGTGTAAAGGAAAATAATTGTCTTCCAATACCCATTTTGTTTTTTTAAATAATGACAGAATTTTAGCTACCAACAGAGCACTCCAGAGTAAAATCTAGCTAATACAAGTGGAGGGCGGGGGTGGGGCTGGGGCTGGGGCTCTGCTGGTGGAGTGCTTGTCTAGCATGCAGGAAGGCCAGCACTTCATCCCCAGCACTGCGCACACCAGGTAAGGTGGTGCAAACTATAGTCTCAGCATTTGGGAAGTAGAGGTAGGAGGATCAAAAGGTCAAGGTCATCCTCAACTACACACCGTATTCATGGTCAGCATGAGATACAGAAGTCCCTGTCTCAATGAGTGTGTCAATGTAGGGGCAGCAGGGAGAGGGGGAGAATTGGAAAAATCCCACAGTGAGTGAGTAAGGAGCAAATGAAGTCCAAAGTGAATGTGTGGTGTTGACATAGACACACTCATGCCAAAGACAACAATTGCTCAGGCCCATGGAAGTGACAAAGCTCTCCCCTTGTGAGGCTCAGAGGTATGGCAAAGCCTTTCTCTGGTTCTAGTATGATTATTTACAAATGATTAACCAGTCTATGCAGATATGATCAGCCACAACACTCTCCTTTAGGATAACTAATACCTAGGACCACTGTCCTACAGAGACCTCCTAACCTGCCTCTTATGCAGCCGCACACAAAAACCCAACCTCCTCGATTCAGATACATAAAATAAATAAACCAAGTTTGCAGGTTATGCAGCTGAGCTGATATATCTCTACCTGAACAAGAACATCCTACCCATTCCCAGCTTTGTTGTACAGTTGTATATGTGTCTGTGTGCCTGTCCTTTTTTTTTTTTTTTTTTTTTTTTTTTTTTTTTCCTCCTTTCCCTCTTCATCCCTGCCAAATCAATCCCAAAGTGATGCTGGACAAAGTGTGTGTGTGTGTGTGTGTGTGTGTGTGTGTGTGTGTGTGTGTGTGTGTGTCTGTGTGTGTGTCTGTGTGTATGTGTGTGTGTGTGTGTGTGTGTGTGTAATTACAATGCAATAGTTTCAAAACTCTAAGGAACAGTTTGTGCATGGAGGAGGGAAAGTCTCATGAGCCTCCATCCCTAGCTGAAGAGTTATCAACAGATGAAGGCTTCTAAGGAAGGAAGGATCAGTTTTCCTTATGGGGGTGTAGCCTCTGGTAAATCGACTGAGCTCTAAAGGGTAGTCCCAAATCCAAATCCATGAGTATATGGACAGCACAAATGAGACTCCATGTGTTATTGAGAGAGAAAGAGAGAGACAGACAGACAGACAGACAGACAGACACAGACACAGAGACACAGACAGAGAGAGACAGAGACAGAGAAATGGAGATAGGATAGGATGGGAAAAGATAGGATAGTAGAGTGGTGCATCTGGGAGGAGCTAAGGTAAAGACTAGGGATAAATGTGGCCAAAGTGTATTATGGGCATTACAAAATTCATAGAGATTAATAAAATATTGTATTTTAAGTGGAAGTGAGAGGCAACTTGGGAAGCAGGGGGAGGCTAGTAGGAAGTAGAAAGGACAGGAGAGGGCAATGGGGAAGAATTTCCTCAAAGTACATGATAGTATTGAATTATAACATCATACGAAGCCCATGATAATAAAACATTTAAAAAGAAACAGCTATCACACAAATATTCTGGGTGCCATGTATATTTCACTATTCTCCAAGTAGATAGCATCTTCATTAGGACTTCTATTACTCTTATAAAGTACCATGACCAAATCAACTTGGGGAGGAAAGGGTTTCTTTCACCTTCCATTCTATAGGCGATTAACCAGGGAAGTCAGAGCAGGGATGAAGGCAAGAACCTAGAGGCAAGAACTGATGCAGAAGATGAAGGAGTGCTGCTTACTGGTTGCTCCTCTTGGCTTGCTGAGCCTGCTTTCTCATAACACCCAGGACCACCAGCCAAAGATGGAGCCACTCATAATGGTCCGGGCGCTCCCACATCAAACACTAATTAAGAAAACAGCAACAGACTTGCCTACAGGCCAATCTCATGGGGACATTTTCTCAGTTAAGTTCCCCTCTTCCCAGATGCGTCTGTGTTTGTGTCAAGTCAACAAAAAGTATCTAGCACACATGAAATAAGTGACGCTATGCAAGTATAGCTGCCATGTCTGGCATTAGAACAAACTTGGTGTCATCTTCAAGTGTCCTTGAAGCTAAGGACTTTGGCGGTGACCTCTGAATGAACAGAAGGATGCTGCCAGTCTCAAGGTTGGAAATGGTCACAAACCTACTCAGAGAAGTAGGTTCTCCATGTGTTAGCACTGTGTCTGATCATATTTTTTCAGTGATTCTATCTCTATGTCCAAAATACGTGTGTAACAGCAAAGAATCCAATGTGTTACAAGAGTCACATTTGAGAATGCTAATATTCACCTCAAGGTGCATTCCTCCTTGGTAAACACACAGTCTGTTTGCATTTAATTCTTTCACACAAGCCCCGTAACAAAGTTAGCCAAATTGATAATCGATTCACATGATCTTTGCTCACTCACTTATTAAAACACACCAAACAGTTAATTCCCTTTTCTGTTGGGAAACTCTCACTGGCTGAATGCAGCCTGAATGCTAAACAGCCACTTAAGGCTCTAGGAATACAGCACCATTAGAAATAATTGTTTCAAACCACTCGAAACGAGTCTCAGAAGCCAGAGGTCTCCCTGTTACTTCACAAACATGCTTTGGTGAATCGTATTGATTTGAGGACAACAGATGAAAAGAAGGTCTATAAAGGACCCAGCTTGCCTGGTTAACCAATCTACTTTCTCCCTGCTGCACCTTCCACTTCCCTAAAAAAGAGGAGGAGGACATTGAGTGCCCTCCACTTTCCCAGCTATGATAGGGAAGCTTTAGGCAAACTTGACAAAGACCCAATTTACTTTATACTTTATATGTGTGCTGCCCATTTTGCCACGTTTGGGCAAAATGGACAACATACACATATTGTATGACACTATTCCTTGGTCACAAATATCTATGTCACCTAAATAAGGAACTCAGGACAAACCAACTAAGGACCACTCGAGGGACAGCTTGATGAGTCACTGAGTTATATTAGGGTTACATATAGAAATGTGGGGGAGGAGTTACTTAAAGGAGCAGAATGAGTTGAAGACAGCTGCACCATCGCCATGCCATCTCAAACACTGGCGACAGCTTATGAAAGCGGGAAACCCCAAAGACTTATCAACAGGTTGGAGAGTGTCCTCTACAGGTAGTTCAGCTGGTCTGAGCTCTTCGAGGCAGCTATATACTGGTCTCTGCCTCTTCCAGGAATCTGATCTGGTCTGAGAGTCTTCTGGGCATATCAACTTGTCTCTGCTTATTCCAGGTGTCTCAAGGGTCTGAGAGTATCTCTCGGCAGTTCTATAGCTTATATAGGCTTGGGGAAGGCGGGGCCTAATGTTTCTGGTCAGTTTCAGAGACTTTCTAAAACCTTTGAGTTGTTTACTTTCTGAGTTTAATTGAGCTTCCCTGCTGGATTAAATATTTCACCTACGTCTCAGCATCTTGTGTCTAACAAGCTTTCCTCTAAGATAGGTGTGTGTGTGTGTGTGTGTGTGTTTGTGTGTGTGTATGTGGTGTGTGTGTGTGTGTGTGTGTGCATGTGCGTGCGTGCATACGTGCATGCACACGCGAGTGCCAGATGAATCCACTGGCTCTAAAACTTCCCTGAAAGTATGGACTAAATGTCATAACTTTCAGAATACTGCATACATTAATCTTGTCTCTCACAATAGCAATTGCATTTCATTTGTTTCTTCTCACTTATTGGATACTTATTCATAGAGATCCTGTTATGTATTATATACAGAGGTAAGAACTGAAGGACATAAAAAAAATCAAACATTGCAATATGGTAGATGATACAGACAGTATATATAGTATATATGTATATATATACACACATATATATATATACAATTCACACTTCTATATACTTAATAACAATATAATTATATACATTCAATGAATGGTATTAGAAGTTGTTAGCAATCAGGCAAACTCCACCACTGGCCCCAGGGACCCAGCAATAGCAGGACACGTCATCACTGGGTGCTAAGATACCACACATTCTCACTATTTCCAGGAGTTGCATTTCCTCCCCCTGCACATGTGCTACATCACCTTATAAAAGGCCAGTCTCTATCTTCCCACTCTCTTCTTCCCTCCAACCTTGCCTAGAGACAGCACTGTATAACCCCTTCCCCTAATAAACCGCCCATGCTGTGTCTTTATGGTGTTCATCGCTTAGATCATAACAGAAGTATTTACACAATATCAAAATGCAAAGATAGGATAACTAAACAGTGAAATACTAAAACTCATGGTAAATTCTCAATAAAGGCAAGTCCCTAACATCTATACAGTCATTATCTTTTGTTAGGGTTCATGTGGCTGTCAACAAATACTGTGACCAAAGCCAACTCAGAGAAGAGAAGATTTATCTCAGCTTATAGTTCCACTTCACAGTCAATCATCAAAAGAAACGAGGGCAAGAACTCAAGGCAGGAACTGGAAAGCCATGGAGGAATGTTGCATACTGACTAGCAACTCGTGGCTCATTCAAGCTGCTTTCTTTTACTATCAAGGACCACTTGTCCAGGTGTGATACCACCACCCCTAGGGTGGGGGGAGCAAGGCCTTCCCACATCAATTATTAATCAAGAAAATACTATACAGGCTTAGCTATAGGCCAGGCTTATAGAGGCATTTTCTCAGTCAAGATTCCATTCCTTCAGGTGACTTGAGCTGGTGCCAGCTGACATTAAAAACTAGCCAAGGTAGTCATTAAGGTGTGTTGCCTTCTGACTCAACTAACTCAGAATTTGCTAAGGAGGCTTCATTATATACTATAGAAAAGTATACTGTTTAATATTTCCCCTACATATCCTGACACACAATTTCAGGAGTGCACGCTTCTACCAACACATGAAAAGAAAGCCATTCTCAAGAGCCTCACAGGGGAAGAAATGTAAGCTAAGATTTCAAAGACAAGCAGGAATACCAAGTGGTGGTTTGTAAGACATAATATGGAAAAGAACTGCAATTTTCCTGTGGCTTTTCACTTGGCAGAAATAGTACCAGCATATTCAAGTTAGCATTTAATAAGAAGGTCGCAGAAAGCTGCCTTAAAATGCACGGCCACTCTGAGAGCACGGAACAGCCAGTAGCTGGAAACATTCAAGGCCAGTTTGTTGAATAAAGGCTCTGATTACTTCTCGCTTCATGAGGTCTTCTCCCACCATCTGCCAGGCCCTTTGGCACAGCCAATGAATGTGTAACAGACACAATGAAGCCCATGAATAAACAGATGAATAGATGTCATCTTTTATAAGGTTGAGATCAGATTTTTAAACCTACCTGCATTATTTCTCGTTAAAGGAACCTGAGATCAAGGGCTGGCTCTCACACATTTTTGCTAGTTCATTCTCCACTAGACTTTTTCCTCTGGGAAGTGTTAAGAATGTTTGCGACCTGTTGCTAGAAGCCTTATTCAATGCTGTTTTATTAGCTTTACCTGTTGTTTCTACAGCTTTAAGACCCCTGTAGCTGGATTCTGATGTTCACAAAGAGAAAAAGTGTAGAGGCGAAAGAATCCAGCTCTCCTTACCCTAAGATTGGTCATACTTGAATAGGAGAATTTCTGAATATGTATAAACAGTCAAATCAGGCTTGCTGAATATACTAATGGCAGGCCACTGCCCAGGGGTGGGGAGAGCTGTAGGGACTAAAGAGAAAGTTGAGAAATAGGTGTTAAGCACCCTTCTGCCATATGCCAAGGATCCAAAGTCACAGAGCTGAGAGAGCCTTGTCTGGCCTAGGAGCTGAATTCAGCACCAAATGTCATCCTTCTCCATTACATGTCCTTTTACTCTTCCAAATGAGAGGAAAGATGTTTCTATTTTTTTTTTTAATGCACTTTCCATGTGCAGTAAAAAGGACATAGAATAAATTAAATTTAAAAATAAATACTATAATTTTATAATGCTTTCCACAGTCTTCGGTCAGTCTGACACTCATTCCCAAGACCAAAAAGAGGGTAACAGAGATGACCGAATGGCCAGTTCTATCAGAGTTTAAGTGGTAGAAAGATAAGAAAAGCAGTAGGTCTCCGGGTTTGTAGCTGGGTGACATTGATTGTTGCTTTTCTCTTCCAGCAGCCCATGGAGTACCATCCAATACTGTGAATGCTAGTCAGTAGGAGTGAGGCTCTGACTGAGTACCAACTTGATTTCTCCATGTTCAGTGGCAAAGTGGTGTCTTCCACAATGAAGTCTTACCGCCAGGTTGTGGAGGGTGACCAGCATCTTGGGCCATAGCCTGTGATGGCCATGATGCTCAACAGGAATGTAACGCTTAGCATAAGCGGTCTACTTGGGACATTGTGTTCCTCCTTATACATATAGCATATACGTATGTTACACTCACATATGCATATATACACACATACACAGGGAGGGAGGGAGAACAGGAGAGAGAGTGAAGAGACCGCTTTTACTATAGCACGTTTCTATATGGCTTTTCAAAGGATTTTAGTGTTTGTTGTTCCACCCATGTTTACCTCCCCTATCTAATCCTCCCATCCCACCCCCTCAATTTAATCTTCCTATACTGGTTTCCCTTTATCCCTTTATAACACTATTCTCTATTTTCCCTTATTTAGAATATCTTCTTCTTCCTCCTGGGCACCTACCTAACCTCTGTGGTCTCTCTGTTCAAAACACACATACCTAAGGATTAAAAGTTAAAATCCACCTATCAGAGGAAATATGCAGTGCTTGTGTTCTGATGTCTGGGCTAAATCACTCAGGATAACTGTTTCTAACTCCAGCCATCTAACTACAAATTTCATAATTTCATTTTTAAAACAGCCAAATAATATTCCATTGTGTAAAGGTAGCACAGTTTCATTATCCATTCATCGGGTGAAGAGTGTCTAGGCTGTTTCCAATCCCTGGCTATTATGAATAGAGGAACAATGAACAAGAGTGATCAAGCATCTCTGTATTAACCATAAAACCCTTTTGTTGGCTCTACTATCCCTAGGCAGGTGGCCCTGGACTCTATAAGAAAGGTGTGTGAATGCGAGCATGGGAGAAGCCAGAAAGCAACATCTCTGCTTCAAACTCCTGCCTGCAGTTCCTGTGTTGGCTTCATCCCTTGATGAAGTTCTCCAATCTGAAGGCCCAATAAACCTTTCCTCCCTGAGTTGTCTTCGCCATGGTATTTTATCATAGCAACAGAAAAGCAAATTAGAACATCACTAATTTGTTGCTAAAATGAATTGAACATTATTTTATAGTTTGACTTAAAAGTCATAAATGTTTTCACTGTTGACCTTCTGACCTGCTACATTACTGATTGTGCTATTAAGAACAAGGCTGCGTGTCCTATAGGTTTTGTATTCACCAACTTTCTTGTGATCACCATGTCATTATGAATGATATTTCAGGTAGGTGAAAATTATGCACTATGTAGAGGATCACACATCCACACATTACCTACAAACATACACATATTAAGCTTTATTGTGCTTTTAAGAAACAAAGCTTAATGAAAAAGAGGAAGGCCTGAGGAAGGAGAGCTCTGTGCTTCTGACCTGAAAGCAGCTGGCGACAGACACCCCTTTTTCAACCACTGAAGCAGTAGTCATTTACCGTCCTCCATGGCACTCCTCTCCTGGTGGCAAAGCTACCACACTGGGCCAGTCATCTTTACCATGAAGTAGCATGGCAGCCCCATGTACTCTTCTCCCTGCAAATGAAGAAGATGGCATTAGCCCTTTTCCTTCACAGGTGTCTGCATCCATCTGAGGACAAAGATGTGTAACCTAAAAAGAGACCGTTTGTTTTGGTACAAAATAGGAAAGACCAAGGAAAGGGCCAAAAAATGACAGCTTCTGTTCAGTGGTGAGGAATGACTTCTTTATAAACCAAAATTAAATGTTTTCCAAGCTTTTATCTTTTTCTCTTGAACCCCTTTCAAGTTAAAAATCTATTCTTTTAAGAACCACCAAATTGATTCTAAGAGAATAATTGCCTAGGCGTGAAGGTACTACTGTATCCTGGAAACGAGCTGAACTATGGGTGGTTTCTCAATTTTCACCCTTTTAGGGTAATTTCCTGCCACTGTGGGTTTTTTCCCTGTTGGCAGTTCCTGCATGCTGGCGTCCTGGCTCCCTCACAGCTGCTTTCTAAAGCAGAAGGAAGGAGATCATTAGCATCATTCTGGAAGTGGATACAACAATGCCACTGTTCTATTAGCCTGCAACCCAGGAAAGTACAAAGACCATAGCGTGAAAGGCCAGGTCAGCCCCAAGGCCACGATTTACAAACCCAGTGCACTACTTCACAGGCAGACTGACAACACACTATGCAAATAATGCCCAGCCCTGCTCAGTTAAACAATGAAATGCAGTTTAATAAACAGACAAAAACAGTGCTTTTCTTTTTTTTCTTTTTGGCCTTTTTCTTTGGTTTTGGTTTTGATTTCTGGCATCTGTAGCACAGCTTTACTGCATAGGACCACACTGTCCTAGACTTGTTATGTATTCCTGACCTAGCTCAGACTAGAGATCCCTCTTAGGCCAGCCTCCGAAGGGCTGAGGTGGCAGGTGTGTGCCTCCATGCCTGCCCTTATCCTTTTCTTAAATGATAGAAAACAAATGCCAGTGAGGATCCAGTGAAATTAATAGTTTCATAAAGCAGCCATAGCAGCATAAGCTTATAGAGACATCCCAGAAATCAATGTGACAATATATACTAACAGGCATAAATGCATCTATGCTCTTTGACCCAGTAATTCTACTGTTGAAATCTAACAAAAATGTAGAAAAGGGCATATTAATTGCTTTTTTATTTATAAAAATGGAAATATATGTGTATTTTATATATAATTGTTTATATTTTTATATAAACACATATATTTTATAAATATATATTATATATAATGATATGTAGTATATACTATATAACTATAAATATATATGACATCTATGACATATATATATATACTCTTTCTCCTGGGTGTCGTAACAGAGGTTGGATGGTCGGGTATGAGATATGCTACAAGTATCTCTCACTCAAGCCAGCTCCACAATTCAAAAAGGGGAAGTTGCTGTGGGCCACAGAAAGAGAGATAGAATCAGTGCATAGAGCCTAGGGACCAGGAGATGGTCGGTGCGGAGACCCTGCATTATAGGTGGACAGGGTACAGAAGCAGTAAGTGGGCTGCCCCAGTTTCTTTTCCCTGTTACTGTGATAAAACAATGACCAAAGGTGACTTGATGGTAAAAATGTTTATTCCATTCTATCCTTTTAAGTAATAGTCTAACACTTGGTAGGAGTCAGGATAGAAACCTGAAGGCAGAATATGCAGCAGAGACCATGAAGGACTGTTGCTTTTAAGCTTCCTCGCCATAGCTTGCTTAGCCTACTTTGTTACACAGTCTAGGGCCACCCGACCAGGAGTAGTATTACCAACAATAGGCTGAGTCTTCCCACATCAATGATTAACCAATACAGTTCCTCACAGACATGTTCATGGACCAACCTAATGGCAGCAGTTCCTCAATTATGGTTCCCTCTCCCCAGGTGACTATTTTATAGTGTCAGGGTGACAAAAACTAACCAGCACACAGGCATTCTCTACGGCCAAGAAGAAGCCGCCTGGTCAACTGTCTAGCTGATACAATTCCAGTTTGGTAATGGAGATGCTATTGCAGATAGACAGAACTGGGGATGATGCCATCAGGACTGGCAAAGGGGCCTTCTGGTAAGGTCCCAAGTCGTGGGGGACGCCAAACTTGATGCTGATACAACAGCAGTAAAGTTCTTCTAACTTCCAGTCAAAAGGATATCTCTGGTCTGCTTTTCTTTCCCAGCATGCCTCACTTGTCTCGCCTTCATAATGTTTAATCACAGCAACAAAGAAGCAGGGATCCAACATTCCAGTTGGGCTGAGTCATTGGCCTGGCTAAGAGACAGCCTCACAGGAATGCAAGAATGCGGCTAGGAAGGTGGGTTCACCCTAAGCCATGTAGGTGGAGTAACTGTCCCTTTAATGAGGTAACATACATTTCCTTCCAAGAGTTCCTGGCCTCTCGTGCCATAGCTTTTGGCACCACCAGCGTGGTAAACTGGCCTGCTTTCCTGAATTACCCAGAAGTGTGTAATACTTTGTTTTCTTTTTTCTATGTCTGTTCTAAGCATGCTTTCTCTGGTGTTTTGGGCTTCTTTGCCATTTGTCTAAAGCTTCCCTCCCCACCACATGATTGTTTGTCCACCATGTGATTAATTGGCTTGCCTCCAAGGCTGGCTTAACTCAAATGGCACAGTCTTTCCCTGTGTCTTCTTCATTCTCTTTCTCCAGGCAGCTGCTGACACAGCTTGCCTGCCTTGGAGTTTTCCTCTTAAACGCTAACAAAATCATCCTTGAGCTTCCATGGAGTCCACTCTTAAATTCTTATATTGATGAGGCTAAGAACCCAAAGAAAGGACCTTAATTCCCCAGAATAAGGACCTGGCAACCATAAACCGATTGCTCAGAATTTCTGATTGGAAACATTATAGAAATGTTCTTAAGCTGGGATTGTAGAATTATTATTTGGATCCATTTTTGCTTATCATTAATTCTGGGGTTCAATGAAGCATTGGTCTTCTCTGAAATCTCACTTTCTTAGGGGGACTCAGCAAGCATCCAAAAAGGGAAGTGAACTGAAAGCTGGGTCAGACTTGAGAAGTCTGATCTCAGACAGCTTACACCCAACAAGTTTAAACACAGTATAATTTAGGGGCAGAAATCCCTGGTGCACAAGGAAGCATAATTACATAGAAACTCAACTCAGGATGCAGGTTGTTTCTTTCAAGAGGATGGGTTCTACAGGCAGGCTACCTGTGTGAACTCAGGGCTGTGTGAACAGAAGGGTCTGGCCTTGCGGCGTTGGTCAAACAGATAGCAGAAAGCTCAGTTGGGCTATTAGCCACCTCTGGTCCTGGTTCTGGGAGCCTGGGGGAGCCTCTGGCTATACAGATAATGTAAGAGTCATTTAGAATATTAGGTTTCTCCAGTCCTGGTTGTGAAAGCTTGGCTATAAGTGTCATTTAGATTTATAGCCCCCTCTAGTCCTGGTTGTAGGAGCTTGATATGGCCTGGCCCAACAGATAACACAGATCACCAGGCTCTTCAGCCCCTCTAATTGCCAGATTTCTGAGTGGAAAGGCAAGTTTTTTATCTTTCCTATTGCAAAGGAAATCCAGCAAACTTAACATTCTTGGTTTCTCTGGAGATTTGTGGGCACAAGATCCTTTGTGCTGTACGCCCAACAACTTTCTTCATTAGGAGAAATGCATGTGACCATCTCTGTTACTTTATAATGCTATTAATAACAACTAGTTAGGAACAAGCACACTGGTACCTGCGCATCAAGTGAGCCAGGGTGTGTCATGGGCAGGTAAGAGCACCATCACTAAGTAAGAGCAAAGCACAGTCCCATACATATACTAAGATATCACTATGAAACCCAGAATTTTGTATCCTAAGTTACAAATCTACTCTAACTACTACCTCTAGCAGTAGTAATAATAGTAATAATAACAATTACAGTGTGCGCCAGAGGACGGTGGATCATTCAGCCTGGATGTCAAAAGGAAGAGTAGTGGGAGGAAGGGGAATAGGAGGAAGAGGAAGGGGCATTAGACGCAAATAAGCTACAGGCTGTCAAGTACTCATGAGGCTGTTACCAGAAGATGGGGTGTTCCAAGCCAGCCTGGGTATCATAGAAAACCCTATTTTAAAATGAACATGGCACAGGGAGATAACTAACTAGATAAAGTGTCCCTTGTACAACCTGGGTATCTAAATTCAATTCCCAACATCCATGTGAAAATCGAGGATGTTGATTCATGCCTGCACCACTAGAGCTGGGGAGGTGGAGGCAGGGGGATCATGGTGGGCATGAGGAGAGAGTGACAAGGCAGTTTGGCTAAACCAATGAAGTCCAGGTTTAGTGAGACTGCCTCAGAAGAAGTAAAGTGGAGAATGGTGGTTGGCATAATCTTATTGTGCACTGTGTCCACAATCCTTTCACAAATTATAGAGACAGGTATCCAGTGTCAACCTCTGGCCTCCATGTTTACATAAACACACGAACATGTGCATGTGTATGCACCATATGCACAAGAAAAAGAAAAATAAGAGAAAGGGTAAGAGCTTTTTAAAAGAGGAGAGGACAAGAAAAGAGAAGAGGAGAGGAGAGAAGAGAAGAAGGGAAAAGAAAAAAAAAGAAAAAGGCCAGAGCGGGCTGCTTTGTGACTCATTCTGAAGTTTACCATCAGGAGGTCTACACAATCAAAATTCAAGGAAACATAATTTATTTCTAGCCTTTGGATAAAACCCACTAGCTCCTTTCTGCAGTCCTTTATTGCTTTCTGATTGTTACATGGAAAGGAAATGATATTAAACAGTGAAATTGGCACACAGTATATAAATGGTGGTGTTTACAGACATAGGTTCAGAAGTGCAAAGTCTCACTTTCTGCCTGCCCTCAAGTCTGGAAAAGCTATCAGCGTCACTAAAGAGCTATTCTTTCCAGCAATGGACATGAAAGCCAGCTGATAGTAGCTCACAGTTAATGGGTATGAGCAAGTTAAGGAGGAAATTCCCAGAGGAGCTGCCAGAAAGAGAAACATCTATTGTCTGAGACACAGGAATAACATGGAGTTGATGACCTCCACTTAAAATATGCTCTTTTAAAAGTAGTTCTCCCTCAAAGATTGAGGCGCTCTAAGAAACTGACCCTTCCTCCATATCCAGAGGCTTTACAGAGATGATATTTCATCAGCAAAATTCCAGGACAGCAAGAGGCACCTCAAGGGAAGCCACCACTGTGTGGGCACATACAATATATTCAGCAGAGTTCTCTAAGAGGAACAGAGCTGATGGAATGTTTATAGTTCACACCGGGGATTTGCTAGAATGCCTTACATCTGATAGGTAGTCGGATAGTGATGGCCTTCACACTACAGATGCTCAGAACTCACAAGACACTCAGACCACAAAGCTGGATGCCTCAGTGGTCCCAACATAGCGCTCAAGACTCTCTGGATATTTCCCAGAGAGTCACTGAATGCAGTCAGTCCATGCTTTAGAGGCCACAAAATTGGGTTCTGATGTCAGTGGAGAAGGAAAACGGAGGCAACAGACATGGACACACCCGCAGTAAGTAAGCTAAGGAAAGCAAACAAGCAACCCTGATTTTTCTTGGACCATTTTGTATCTGGATGTCTATAGAAAAATGCTCCCCATTGGAGGAAATTGTCTTCTCATCCACTGTTGGCATTTCCTGGAAAGGCTTTCACAGACCCACCAGAGCTGTGTCTACTAGGTGCCACCAAGTTTGATCTAGTTGACAGAGAAGATTGACCATGGCAGGGTACAAAGCAGGAAGGTATTGTGCTCTGCCCCCACAGCTTGCACCCTTGCTCCTTCAGGTCTGACATTGTCTAATGTGTGTTTGCAACAAATCAAGAACACGGAGGCATAGTCTATTTAGCATATATCCTCCAACTGACAATAAAGAAAATTCCCTTTATTTGAACATGCAATTTGCTCATCCTCACAGTACTTTTTGTGACTCTGCCTACAATCCCACATCAGAATGGACCATGGAACCAAGCATAGGCAGTGGCAATCACCACACCCGAGCCTCCATGGGCCATGGGGATCAGCACAGGAATGTTTGCCAGGCCCATATCATATTCAGCCATTAATTAATTCAATCTCTAACAGCATTCATTCAGAACCATTCAAGGAATACTTCTGCCCTCATTCCCTCTGAAGATGGCCTAGAGGGCTTCAGTAATAACTTGAGAGTACAAGGCAGCCTGAGAAAAATACTAGGCTTGGGAAAGGGAAGCAGGAACAGAGAAAGGGCATCCCAGGGGCTGTGCACTCCACCTGAGTCCTGAATCAAGCCGTGCAAAGAGAGGGTCCCTGGAAGATGGTCAATGACAAGAAGTAGACGGGCTTGAATCGGCTGATTGCTACTTGCGATGGAAGGCATCCTAATGGAAACAGTGACAAATCAGAACCAGGAACACAAGAAGGAAAAGATCTAAACCAAGGCATGTTCCGCGCTCATGACCATAGGCTTCTTTAGTTCAAAGAAGAGAAACTAGACGTAGCAGAGCAACCAGGCATGATACTGGAGTTTATGGGATATCTTTATGCTCAAATTAACATTTTAGTGAACTTTCCAAGTCTGTGCTTATGTAAGTAACTATTTCCAACCTACTACTGGTATTGTCAGTATTTCAGATATTTTATGGAAATAGGTGACCTCCTCCATCAGATGTCATTACAATTCTGACACTCAGAGCAGACACACCCCAAGAGCATATCCTTCTGAAATACTGCCTCTATTTCTATGAGCCATTTACTATATCAGCAAGCCATCTACCCATCTTTGTTTTGACTACAACATCTAAATTTTTATTAATTTGATATGTTAAAAATAATAAATAAATAAAACCTAAATACCTTGCATATGCCTAAGATGTGAAGATAAAGCATTTTTAAAGCACCCATTCTCATTTTTCTTATTGATGTAAAAGTGTTTATCTCCCTTGCTTTCATATTTTGAAAAGCTCACACTCCTTCTAATCTCTCAAGGAATGCTTGACCTTTAAAAGCCCTCCATGACACTCCCTGATACTGTCTGACTCCCAGACTGTGCTTCCGAGTCCTGTAAAATCCAATTGTAAAGAGTAGGCTCCCAAGAAACAACAGTGAAAATGAGTCCTATACACAGAGACTATAGAGCCTACATTTTACTACAGGCCAAGAAACAAGGCATTATTGAGTCTCACTATTTGCAGCACTTAAGGGAAAGAAGAATAGATGCAAGCCTTAAAGTGTAAAATTGTAATCAAGGGAAAGTAAGGAAATGGAAAAGTCACTAGGAAGGGGTGACTCAGTGTGTAGGAACAAAGTTGTAAACAGACCGCAAGATCCAACTGAAAAGCACAAAGTTAGTGAATTGCTGCAAAGAAACTACGTAAAATTATAACCAACTCGAACCATGTCAGATACTACACTTACTCTACCAAGAAGACTTGAGTCAAAGTTCAGTAGAAGTAGGCATGCTTAATATTGACATTTCAGCCCAAATAACTGGGCGACTTAGATAGGATTGAGCACTGTGCAGGGGTCCTCCAACCATGCAACCAACAGAAAAAAAGCATAGTCACGATGAATGAACACGGAGTTACTTGTCAGGCACCAGTCCAGAAGCTCATGTGAGCATCTCTAGGATCCCACAAGGTCAATGCTTATTCCTCCTCTTACAACTGGACACTGAGGCCAAAGGATTCCAGTAAAGTCCCAGTGGTTCGTAACTGCGAGAGTAGCCTTTGGGGGTGGGTGGAGAAAGCGACCGCTCTATAACATCAACAGCTATTATTTTGACTACTCTTCTAAATACATACAGGGTTATATTCAGTTCACATAAGAGAAAAATAAATAAAGCATAAGGGTGGTTTTAAAAAATCATGGAATAGGTTTCAAAGTCCATACCTGTGCCAAGAAATCAATCACACTGGCTGTGGGGAAGGGTATCTGGGTTGCCTCAGGTTGCAGTACAAGGAGCCAGGATGCTAGATGGAAGTCATTGTGTGTTTGGGGCTCTGAGCAGTAGCTATTTCTAAACCAGCACAAAAATATTTTAACAACTCACAAGCTCATTGTAGTATATATTCGTTGGGAGGGAATGGACTGACTGAAAGGCGTAAACAGGGCAGAATCAGTCACTTGCACCGCCTCCCCCCCACCCCCAAATTCCTCTTGATTGCCTCCACAGCAAGGAAAATGCAACAACACAGGTGAGACAAGGAAAGCACCAGCTGGATCAAGAGGCCCTGGTTTATCCAATACCATGTGACCATCTGTCTCACACCTGTCAAAGGAAAGGAAGGAAGGGAAAGAGGAGCTGGGAGAACTAGTGCAATTGATTGTTTTATGTTAGTGCAGAACAAGTCAAGCAGATGTGGCTCCCCCAGTTCCTAGTGGTCTGCAATCCCGCATAAGAACAAGTGCACTGTGAGACGGTGATAACGTCACGGAAGGGGCTGCTTAAGCGGAAAAGGTTACGCTACAAGCAAGTTAAAAAGCAGGATGTGCCGTGAGGAAATCTTGGTGCCGATAATTAGTTCTTGCAAGATTAAGCAGAGATCTATTATATTAGCGATATTTCAGAGGCAAAGCACAAGTGATAAATTCAGACACTGAAAAGGGCAGAAAGAAGTTCAAACCTTCAAACTCAACCACCGTTCCTTCTGAAAATTTTGGACGACTTGGATTAGATTTGTATTGCAATTAGTCTTAATTTTAACAATTCTTCCTAGAACAAGCGAGCCCTTTGGGCAGTAACATTCCAACAGCACAATAAAATCCTTCCTTCGGAGATTTGAAGTCCAATACACAGGGTAAGAAATTTTTCCAAATGCATTGATCATTTGAACTCTAGAGCGCCTGCTCCTGAGGGTACATTTTGCTCCTCATTAACCAGAAAAGGAAAAAAAAAAAAAAGTGAGCATTGTATGTACTTACTTTAGGAAACTATTTTCCAAAGATTGAATTAAAAAAAAAATTGGTCATTTTCCTCAATTTGGACATGATTTCTTCTATTTGCATGTAATTTCATAAGTGGTTATTTCAGATAGCTCAGCTTTTAGTCATAACCTTGTAAAGGGGCTAAAGCAGTATGGGAAGGATTTTGAAATGGTAAAGGTTTGTGTCGAACTGCACTCTGACCGAAGGGCGCATCTGGACATTGGGAATGACATCGGAACCCCTCTGCTACCTGGCATAGGCCCTTGCAGATCTCATCAGCAACAATCTCTATTGACCGGTATGATTTTGTTTTTGGAGTATTTCCTAGCCTTCTGTTTTCTCAGAATAATAGGCCTCTTTTTCATAATGTTTGGATAAATATCCATGCCTACAAAAGGCAACCCTTGTCTTTCAGCACTTTCTTTCTTTTTTTTTTTTTTTTTTTTTTTTTTTTTTTTTTTTTGGTTGCAGGTGGAATTCTTGAATGTGCTGGTGCCTCTGGAGATCAAAAGCGGAACTTAAGATGGACCCTTCAGTCACTGTCCACCTTGTATTAGAGACAGAGTTTCTCACTGGCCTAGAGTTGTCCAATTAGTCTAGGCTAGTTGGCCATTGAGACCCAAGGATGTGCCTGTCTCTGCCTTCCCTGGCCTGGCATTCCAAGTGCGCTCTGCCACACGTTTGTTCCGTTTTGTTTTCAGGGGACAGGGGGACACTGTGGATTGTGAAAATCCAGCTCAGATCCGTGAGCTTGGAGGGCAGGCCCTGAACTGACTGACCCAGTCCCGCAGCTCCTCCTCTCACCTCTTACTGAACTCCAAGCACAGGATGAAGTAGCAAGCTTTTGAAAGCAAACGGAAGTGGAGAACGTCCTCAGAGCAAGCCTTTTGTCCTTACTTTGTAGCCTTCTCTTCTCCAGCCACTGTACTAGGGTGTGGATCATTTTGATCCACTTCTTTCAGAGAATCCTGTCTTCTTCTTCATTCATATTCATGAGATGCCCTTTTACCACCCCTTTCCCATGTTGATTCCATAGCTGGTCCCTTTCAAACTGACAGGTGTTTCTCGTCTGGAAAAGACAAATAAGGAGCCCCACCCCCAAACACTGTGCCCAGGGATGCTTCCTTGGAATAAAAATACTGATAATTCAGGGTGTTGATGTCACTTTCAAGCATAAAATGGGTGGTCCATATGGCATGAAATCCAACAACAATCCAAAGCTCAGAAGTGATGGAATAAAAGTGCTCAGAACTGATTTCTCCTGTTTTCCTCTTCCTCAGGCCACACTTCTTGTTAAAGGACTCTGTGGGCAAATACACTTGGTTCTCCATGTCCTCCTAACAGTTTACACTAGATTACTAAATTTCTATTGCTAACCCAAATGTCCTTGTCTAAATGATAGCTGGTAGTCTGAAGATTACACTAAAAACCAAACAATGGCAAGGGTGCAAAACTTTCTGAGCTGGGGTGTGGAGACTCTAATTCCACTACAGCTTTCCTGTGGTGACCATGATAATTTAAAATGTCCTTCTAGAATTTCAGATATGGATTGTGAGGTGCTCGCTTACCATTCATGAAGCCCTGGGCATACTCCTCAGTACTCTATAAGCCAGGCATGGTGGTACATGCCTGTAATCCCAGCACTTAGGGGGCAGAGATGGAAGCAGGTGTATCAGAAGTTCAAGGTCATTTTTAGTACATAGAAAGTTCAAGAATAGCCTAGAATACATGGGACTAGATAGATAGACAGATAGACAGATAGAACTACAGGTATCAGTATGATGGTAAACATTTAACAAGTTAGCTCACTGGTGACAAAAAAAAAAAAAAAGCCCTGATACACAGCACTTGCAAATTTCTATGATGTAAATACTTCTGCCTTGGATGGTTTCACAAACTGAACATTGAGTTGGGAAGGGACCCTAACTTACAAACAGCTCCCATTAGCTGGTACACCACCTTCTGAATTGAAGTGTTGCATTGAAGTTTGACATTACATATGACACACATGATACATTTCTAAGCCTCCATTATCTCTAAAATTTGAATATCAAATAATAACCCAACCCTATGGGGGTACTAAGAGAGTCAGGTAAGGTGTGGTGCACCTTGCACAATACAGTTCAGTTACTATCAGTGATTATCACTGTTGTTAGCACTGCTGTTGCTGTGATTACCTATTTTGGATTAAACATCTACATTTGTATAAGAACACCAAGTCCTTATGGTTGTTGCCAATTCTCCTTAAGCTTACATTTTGTAAGCAAGTTCTTTATTCAGTATCTTCATCATTGAAACAAAGTTCTAAACCTTCTATTTTCAGACCTCAAATTCTATAACGAATATACATTCTACAGAGTGAAAACATGTGTACATTGGAAAAGGACAGTGGTGAGCAGGGAAGAAAGAAAGTAATCTTTCCATAGGGCGGGGCCACCTCTAAGAAGGAGGTAAACCATTAAGTGTAAGGTCTAGGGAGGACTGTCTCTTAGGTCATCTACCACAAGTTGCAGCTGCCGCTCTTAAGTAAAGCATCTCAGTGCCTTGCTTAAAATAAAGCAAATGGCATTGGAAAGCACTGAACACAAGGAGAGGAAATCGGATGCTTTCTCCTCGCCATTTAGCCCAAGAGCAAAACCAACACATTAGACCAGGGTCAGTTACATACCCCACGGACTTCCTTCTCTGGACCACTCCAAAGGTGGTGTGAACCTCATGCATGCTGCTTTTCTTATTTCCTTCATATTCCCTCAATACACACACACACACACACACACACACACACACACACACACACACTTGAGATCTGAGTTCACCTGTACCAGCAGTAGATTTATTTGCATATCAAGGAAGATACAAGAGCTGATTTTCAGTGAAATCTCAAGTCTGCCCAGTTCACAGAACTAAATCTACTTCTCTTCCTTTTTTCAAAAGAAAAAGCAACAGAAAAGTGGGCTGGGAGCTGGCGACCACAGAGACTTATTAACCTAAAACAGATGAGACAAGCATTTTTAAAAATAAAAAATAAATAAATAAAAAGCATCTGATTGATTTTTTTTTTTTTTTAATAAAAGAGCATAAAAGACGGGAAGAGCTAAGAAAGGACTGGAATGGGGAATAGATTACAGGATGTGAGAGAGGAGAGACATGGGACTGAAGGAAAGGGACCAGAGGAACTCATGATGGGTGATATTTTTAGTGTACTGTTTTCTCATGATGTCAGAAGGCTGAGCCCAGCAGAGATTGTGAGCCTCTTGATAGATACAACATAACTCTGAACAGTTCTCATTGTCTTCAGTAAAGCCTCGGATGGCAAAAAGGCACATGCACATGTGCATGCGCACGCGCGCGCGTGCGCACACATACACACACACATACACACACACATCCTTAAATAAAACTTGTATTCAAATAAACCTAGAAGGCAGGAGAAAAATAAGCTGACTGTTTGCTGTATCCCATTTACAGTACTAAAACGCCAGAGCCAAGTACCCAGAATATTCTGGACAGATTAATCTTTGCCAAGGTCTATATAAAGATGAAAAAATGCAAAATTAAAATGATTCTGTCACTAAAATAAAGAGTAATTGCTTATGGGAGGAAGGAAACCAAGTAAAGTTGCAAGGGAATTGTGGGTTTCATAAAATGCATAAAAGCAGAGAGATTTCCTCTAAGATCTGTCAGCTGAGTGGTGACTCTAAGACCGCAGACTCCATATCTGATTAGGACCTTTGATCACCTCTTGCTCTGGCTGCTCTTTATTGCTTCTAGCTCAAGATAAAATGCCCCTAACACACACACACACACACACACACACACACACACACACACACACACACACAGAGTCAGAGTCCCTGTAAAGAAACACTTGCAACTGCTTGGAAATTGGGCTCCAGACTTGGCCTTCAACGATTTGTGTCTCGCCTAACTCATCTTGGGGTCTGGAAATTAATATTTGTTTACTGCTTAAATACACCATTTGTGTATGAAATTGTCATCCTTGAATCATTAGGCCATGAAGTCGTTCTTGCTGGGTAAAAATCAAATGGAGAATTAAGTTCTGTCGCCACAAGCCTGCCGACTATCCTTACACTCAATTTAACTATTTTGATGGAATGAGAAGGCACACACTCAAACACAGTTAAAATTAAGGACTTTATTTTCTTGCCTGGTTTATCCCCAAACAGCCTCTGGAGTTCAGCTTGTACTTCCTACTCTCCGTGAACAACAGGAGCCTGGAAGGCAGGCCATCCTAAGCTCACACTGGAGAACAAATGAGTTAAACTAGGTGACTAAAATGAGAACTAAAGAAATAGAAATTAGGAATTCAGGGGCAAGAGAAGAGAAAAGACAAGGTTTGTCTTTCTTGATAGTCAATAAATTCATTCGATCACATCCGCACCCAAGCTGTGCATTCAGAAAAAGATGAAAATGAAGGTATCTCTCCCCCACTGTCTTTCAAAGCAGATTACAATGTGCATATGACAGGACCTGCAAACAGAAAGATGAAAATCCCATTAATGTGATAATGATATCCCGAATGACCTGAGCAAACAAAGGAGATTGGAAGTTTGGATGCAATTTCTCCATAGATAGCTTCCTCCCCTAGAGTTCCTGAGCATCTCACTTGCAGTGTTTTAGGAAAGGCAGCAGCTTCCTGTCTGTCAGAGAATCCCTACAGGAAGAATGCATTCTATAGAACACTATTTGAATTGTGTTACTGTATTGTTTCTACTTTCCATCATATATATGTGCTAAACTATATGTGTGTACATACATTAAAATATGTGAATGCATATATCAATGTGTGTGTGCATATGTGTATATTAACAAATATGTATGTTAACATATGTATGCACATACATATCATGGATTCTGTATATTGGTCTATAAGCCCTGGGATCAGGGGCCTGATTTACACAAGGATTTAGGGTAAGGAATTGGTTAGAAGGAATGCTGCATGATAAAGGAAAATGTCAGGCGGGATACTGTGATAGGCACTGGCTGGAGATCTCAGGCCTGTGATTCACGTGTGGGAAGTACAATGGGAAAGGTCTCATCTGAGCTAGGCCTCAGAGAATGGACTCAGTGGGAGGTGTCTTGATCCCCAAAAGACAGAATGTCCTACCAAGCCAAGTCCCCCCGGAGAGACTCACAGTGAACTCCAGAAGAAGAGTAACTGTGTAAGAAGGAAGCCTCGCTCAGCCGCTCACTCACCAGCTCTGAAGAAACAACCTACTACAGGGAACTGCCTCATGGTCCTCCAAGTACCTGCAGAGAGGGTTTCTCTTGATGCTTAGATGAGCTAAACTCATACATAGTACATAAGATAATGCTTGCACAGTATCCTGAGTTATCCATCCTGCAAGGCAGTCATATATCAAAGCATGCTACATGCTGTAAACAGGTGCAATTTGGTCAGTTATAAATAATAAATAAAGCAAAGCCAAAAAATTAAATAAATTAGTAAATGCAAATGGCTCAGAGTAATTTCCAGAACAAAGTAATGATCCAGCGAACATTGGCAATTATAAAACCTTTCAGTACTTTCACTACACTATTATGAGAGGTAGAAAAAGATGAGCAGGCAGAATCTTAGCCACAGGAACTAAATGTGTATATTATAATGCCTAAAGGTTGTGGTAATTTTAATAAATTAAATTCTCTTGATCAAAATACTTGTTTTAATAGTATAAGTCAGAAAATAGGGGTTTAAATTAATGTACACACTGGGAAGCATTACAAAGAGATCCAGTGATAGCCCACCCCATGCCCAGCCCCCACCTCCAGTCCCCTCCAGTCTACCCTCAGGGTCCCGACATGAGGGTATGGTTCAGATAGATGGCAAAAGAAATGCAGAACTAAACAGTGTTCACAGGAAAGGCTTTTCTCTCAGTGGCTGGACTCCAACCCTCTCTTGACAAGTTACAAATCTTCCTTCAGGAGGTAAGCTCCCCCTATGAACGCCCCCCCCAAAACTTTAGACTTTCCCTTCCCGTGAGGACATTCCTGGGCAAACTCTAATTTATTTCTGCAACCATCTGACAGTGAGAAAGAAGGTACAGGTGTCTCTTGAGAATACATTCCTTCCTTTCAGGTGAGCCCTTGGCACTCCCAGCCCTTCGTCTCCTACTCTTTAACATCTTAATCCTGAGCAGTAATGTGCTGGAGTCTGAACCACAACTCGAACACAAGAGGGGATCAAGGCTAGACCACATTCGGTTACTGTCAGCTTGCTGTGTGTAGGAAATAGTCTCTACCACCTCTTAGCATTTCCGCACGTTTGGAGGGGTTGGCATAAGCAGCTCTATCTTGTGGGCTTGAGACAGTTTCTTGCCACAAAGTGTAGTCTAGCCTCAAATTTATGATCCTCCTGCTTCAGCTTCCAACTGCTAAAAAAAAAAAAAAAAAAAGTGTGTGTTGTGTAATATTTATTTGCTGAACAGTTACATGCCTATTTTAAGGACACGAACCTCTCACCTTGCAATAGTATAAAGGAAGTCTGCCGTGTCCATGCGTTTTGTCGATGGAAGACAAAGTATTCCGATGGATGTCTTCCCAGTACTGTCCTCCCGTGTACAGAAGGAAGACACAGCTCCTCGCTTGATATCTTGGTAAGTTGATTTTTAAACCAGTTTGTGACATAGCTTCTTGCCACATTTCCATAAGCATGTCTTCAACCGCAGCAACACCCGATTTTTCTCAACTAAAACTGGCCCATAAGCTAAAGCTGTGGCACCAACAAAACAAACTTCAGCCATCCTCAGGCTCACTCCTGACAAGGTGTGTTTCAAAGTGCTTTCCAAGCCATTTCCATGCCTGCCCTTAGCACAGCCACACCAAAGCCTTATGCTTAGTCTGCAACAGAGAGGACCTGGCTCAAGGTCACAGAGCTCGTGAACGAGGCACCATTCACCTTGTCCTAATTGTGCCCGCCTTTCTTGGCACCCTCCTCAAAGGGCGGGGTGGGGGGAGGGATGGGTGGAGGAAAAGGCCTTTGAAATTAAATTATGGTAAAAGTATTAAATTCTATTTTCAAAGCATTTATAATAAAAATGGCAATTTTCTCAGTTTCCAGAACCTAGAACATTTGACTCCCATATCAGCTAATCAAATACTCAGAAGCATTTCCAATGCATAAAGTCGCCAGATATAATCTGCTTCCCCTAAGAAAATTCAATACATAAAATTCCGCTTACAAAACAGATAAATCAGACTTTCCACTTTACAAAAGATTTTGCCACCTAATTTTTCCCTTGAAAAAAACCCAGTTCCCTGATACTTGTGCACCGTGATTTATTTTGCAAAACTTTTCATATACATGCAAAATTTAGGTGTCACTCCAGCTGTAATAGAATTTTAGTCTCTCCCAGAACTGGATCATTCATAATCCCTCTCATTAATTCTGTGCTGTTATCTTCCCAAACTGAAAATTCAACTTTGAAATCCCAGGAGACACCAAGAGTAACCCTAGTCTCTTGGGACAGCAGCTCTGCCACCTTGGAAACAGGTACTTAAGGCTCCCTGCCTGCACCCCTAAGATTTCTAATGCAGGAGGTCTAGGGTCCAGCCTCAAGATTTGATATCTTGAGCAAATTCTTTAAAAAGCACAATTTGAGAAATGTTATTTAGGAACTTTCCTTGGTAGAGGTGAGCAAAAAATTCTCCTGAAGTATTCCTCAGTTGTCAAACTATATTAAGATAGAGTCTGCTGATAGCTGCCAATGTGACCATCAGGAAATAGCACTTTTTCTCAGCTACCTACTCTTGTCACCACTAACCCAGAGACGAATTGAAACATGAGTTCAGAAACAATGCCCTGAACCACCCGCAAGCAATCCTAGGTCAACACAAGATTAAATAGTTTCGAGAAATAACAGGAAACTAAGAGACTTTTGTATTCTTTGGGGGAAATATTTGAAAGGCTATCTTGGGCCTCATGTTTCCAGTAACACTAAGAAAGCTATGACACCAACTTCTCTCCTTTAGATGCCTTGATGAAGTACCTCCCAACAAAGCTGTGCAATTTTCAAAGAAATGTATAAAAATCAGTTACCTACTATTTAGAAATAAGCATCTGCATGATCATTTTGACCCATAAATAAAGCTAAGGCTCTTTTGCAAATGCAGCCAAAAGGATGGAAGAGGGTTGTCCCAGGTTGCTCTGAAGATAAAAGACAGAGGCAAGGCTTGGTTCTGGGGTTGTAAGACTTCCAAGATACAGCATCTCTCCTTTATTGTATGGTGAGTGACACATAAAATGGAGCTTCAATTATCTTGTTCATCAAAGAATAAGCAGTTCCCAAATACAGAGAAAGAAAATTCTCATTTACCCTTTTGAGGGCTTTGATGGTGTGCTTTCTACTGCTTCATAACAAATGACCACAGACTCCAGAGCTTAAAACAATGCCTACCGATTATCTCACCAATTTATAAACCATAAATCCAAGGGGGCTCCAATGTGTTTTCTCCTCAATAAATCAGACTCAAAGTGGGTTTTTATCTGGACATATAGAAAAAAAAAATTCTCTAAATCTGCTTATGTTGCTATGGTTCAGACAAGAGTTCTGCAAAGGGCCATCTGTCATGCTTGGTCCCCAGTGCAGACACTGGTGGAACTTTTTAGAGTTGAAATCTAGTGGATCTTTTAGATCTTCAAGGCCATACCCTTCAAGTGGATTGTGGGACCGTGGTCCTTTCTTTTTTTCTCTTTCATTTTCTTCCATGTCCATGAAGTGATTCCACATACTCCTGTCCAATGTGCTTTGTCCCACAGTCCTAAAAAGTAATGTGCCTGTCTGGTTATAGAGTAGAGCTTCTAACGTTGAACGTAAAACAAAAAAACAACCTTTTCTTCGTACAAGTTGATATTTCAGTATCTGTTACAGTAACAGAAAATGAGCATACACATTGTTGGTAGAATCTATATCCACAGAAATAACATGTGGAGCCACTTGTTTCTTTCTTGGAAGCTACTCTTATTCCAGAGCTTCTCTGTTCCTTATGACATGGTTTCCTTTGACTTCTACCCATCAAAAATTGCTTCAAACCTTTCTCCTACTTGTTTCTCTTTTCTCTTGCTAGCCAAAATAAATACTCTGCTGTCAAAGGTCTCATATATGTGGGCTAAAAAGGCACAGGTAATCCTCACCTTAAGGTCTACTGACTTGAGACCTTAATCACATCTTCAGGAGCTTTGTGTCTTGGATGACACAAAATTGATCACCTAGTAAACAAGAATCTTGGAGGGAGGGACATCTATATAAACAGTCATATCTTTCTATAGTACACATTTTTCTACATTAGAAAACACTACCAGATTCTCTCTCATACCTTCAGCCTTCATAGTCTTTGACAAACACTGTCCCTGAGGAGAAATCTTACTGTGAGGAAGGGCAAATATTTGTTGTCACTCATGGAAATTTCTTCAGATTGTAACTTGAGATTCAGCTGGAGAGAAATGTCCAATGTTTTAAAGAAAATTGGTTTTCTATAAGTCATATCACTGAATGATCATTTTACCTTTTGTGTTATATATGGATAGAATCATATCCCCATACTAGGAAGGGTTTCCTTCAGAAGAACTCTGTTTAGAACCTTTTTGTGTGGGAGAACATGCCTAGCAGAGTACCAACATTCAGAAGACACTCGGTATATTTTTTGATTAATTGAGTTAGTTATTTGGCATTAATGAGCTGGTAGACAACACTGCTCATGGCTCATTATAAGGTCACTACATTTCATTTTCCTTCCCATCCCTTTTGTATAAAGACCAAAGAAAACTTCCTGTCTTTTGAAAAAAAAACAATTTTAAACTACAGCTATTACAAATCTAATCACTCATGATTTACGACGACTGCCTTATGACTCCAAACTAGAGAGATGAATGTATAATGGTGTTTCCTTTGCAGTTAATCAATCAGTATCTTTAGGATTACAAACTTCAAGCTTTGCAAGGACAGATCAATTACTTGTTTCAAATGTGGGAAAAATAAGGCATGATGATTTTATTATTAAGAACTTCTAAAAAGTTGTATGAAAATAGAGCATTCCATGCTTCGAGGCTTCGAAGAACCCTGCAAATGGCTAGAGAGGGTCACTCACCTGGAGAGGTGGGCGTGATTCACAATAAAAACAACATTTAAACAGAAATGAAAGTTGAGCAGCTGGCATAGATATTTTTCTGCCTCCAAAAAAATCTCTATGAATATAGGCACATAAAACTTAGATATACTTGCTATTCTGCAGTGTGGTGTCCAACAAGTTGACCACCTACCAACTAAACCAGCTATTGTAGAAAGCTCAGCTCTGATGATTACTGGCCAGTTGGCTCCAGCCTGAACACTTTTGGATATTGGTTTCTTCATGTGTAACTGCAGGTGTCAGATCATGATCCTGCTCCTTTAAGATGCCAGGTACCCTAGGTGGACAGAATGCACTGAAGAAATCAAACCGTTCCTAGGTGACTTTGGTTTCAAAGATACTAGTTCATGGTCCTACCATTGCCTGACTCATCCAGACTTCTTGTCACACAGACTGTCCCAGACTAAATCATGTGGTGAGGAATGTCCCACCACCCCATGAAAAGAATAAAAGCCAATTATTTTCCTTCCTTCAAGCAACATTTCAGAGGATCTTCTCTGAGCCTACCCATCATCCTTCCTATGGTGGCTATCTCTCTTGATGAAATCCCTTTCCAGGTTTTAAAGTCACACCTCTCTTTCTCTTTAAGGACCCACCATTATCCCCTCTTTTAATATCTCCCCATCTCAAGGCCAGATCATGAGGGGCTCCATGTCTTCTGAATGGCAACTCAGTATTGGCTCGTTTCACAAACCAACCACTGCCACACTCCTTTTTCTAACAGCACAGATATATTTGATGCCTTTAAGTTGTAAACATTGGACATACTGTAAATAAGTCACGTGACACAGTTATTCACTCAGCAGTTTTTTCAATTCTTTTTTTAGATTCTTGACACCCATCAATAAATGCCTCTTTCAATATGATTAGATAGATGACATATAGAGAGAGATATATAGATATAGATATAAATCTGTGTCTAAACATCATATATAGAATACAGATAGATAAATCTGTACAATATATATAGACAGAATTAGAGGTTTTTCTCCTTTTTCCAAACATAAATTTCAACATCATTTTCTTGTACATTTGTGTACACTTTTCCAGATTTACAATTCCAATGAAAACAATGGAACTAACTTGTAGGTGGTGAAGACATTCTCTCTCTCTCTCTCTCTCTCTCTCTCTCCTATTCTTTCTCCCACTCCACCCCCTTCTCCCTGGTGTGTGTGTGTGAGAGAGAGAGGGAGAGAGAGAGAGAGAGAGAGAGAGAGAGAGAGAGAGAGAGAGAGAGAGAGAGAGAGATTCCTGCAGTAATGTGTTGCTATTGTTATATGTTGTGTGCATTGGAAATGTAGGCAACTAAAGGACATTTGTCTCAGGGTCTTTCTGCCTCATCTTAGTATTCAACACTTGTGAGGGAATAATAATGGTGATCAGGACCACTGCATACATATTCCACATAAAAGAAAAATTCAATTGGTGCTACCGAGCTGCTGGTCTTAGATTCTCTTTCTGCTTCAGCTGATATATAGTGTAAATCTAAAACTTATTTTAAAACCTGTCTGAGTAAGACAGCTTTTAATTAATCTTCTCTTAGTTTTTATACTATATGGTACCTGGAAGATGCAAGATCAATCATCACTGCCTTGTAATGCAGAGTTGTGAGACAGAAAGATAAATGAGCTATCAAGCTTAGCATTTTGATAGCTAAGTTAATTTAACCAGCTCCAGAACATACTCTAGATTGGTGGATAACATTGTGAGCCTGGGCACCGTGCTGTTATAATAGTGAACATGGTATATTATTAAGAAAACAGGCATTTGAAAGTTGCTGTCTGTCCTCTATGGAAATTTAAACCCAAGATCAGAGAGGTGTTGCTGTGTGATGAGGTCACATTGCTTCTCCTGTAAAAAGCAATTAAGGCAGCTTTATTAATTCAAACTTTTAATTGAGCACTGGTGACAAGGCTCTGGGCTGTTCTGCACTCCTCCTCTGCAGGGTGCAGAAGGAAGGGCTTGGCCATGCCAAAGCAATTTTAACTCAATTGAAGAGGAGATCTCAGTATTCTGTCTCCTAATGGGAATATCAGGATTTTTTTAGATCATAAATTGTATTTCAAATTGTATTTTCTTAGTGATAGGAATTTGAGATTGATTCTTATCCTTAAGGGAGAAGATACTCCTATCCTTAGAATATCCATTTATGAAAGGATGTTTCAATCAGCAAGAGTAAGAATAAAACTATCAGCCTGGCTTCTCAAAACCACCAGTCTAAATTAAAACAGAACTTCAAAGGAGAGAAAGAGGCTTCAGAAGTCACTAGAGAAGTATTTAGATATGTTAATCACAGCTATTAGGGAATATTAACTTTGGAATGTCACATCTATTCAAGTAAGCAACTGTAAATGGAAAAGTTTTGATAGGCTTTTTCTCCCTTAAGATGATAACGAAACCCAATTGCTGGGAAAGGAAAATAAATCGACCTTTACCCATTCTTCCTCCTCTTACTCATCCCCAACTAGCCCATGGCACATGGCTTCTTCCAGTTTTGATCATGCATTTGTTCATTCACTCTTAAATAAACATATTAATTACTACCTCACACAAGTCATGTCCTTTGCTCGCTCTAAGACTCATACTTATTACTAAGTCATAGTTCATTTCTTCACAAAGTCACAAAGAAATGTTAGGTATTCCAAAATGACATGTATCTGGTAGTTCTTTTATGTCAATTTTACTAGGTTGCAGACTGACGAGATATTTTGTTGGATATTCTGAGTGCATCCAAGAAGGTGAGTCAAGATGAATAAAACAGTTGGACTGATGGAAAGAGTAAAGAAGATGGTAGTTGCCAGTATGAGATGTTTCATCCAGTTCATTGACGCCCCTCCCCAACAGCAAAGACAGAATTCTTTTTGCTTTACTCTCTTTAAACAAGGCCATAAATACTCGCCAGCCTCTGGACATATGTTACAACTAGAACAATTGTTCTTAATGTCAACGACGTGAGAAGAAAGACCATCCATCATGGCCAAATTAATTAAAGCAAGCAATTGATTAAAGCAAGCTTTTTATTTGTATACACTGGCTGCCTCCCCCTAAGACACGGTTCAAGACATCAGCAATGGATATGTGAGGAAAAGAAGGTTTTAATAGTTCAGAGGCAGAGGGTTTCCAAATGGGAGAACTGGGAGGCAGATACACGACACTACAGAAGCAGTGCATAACAAGGTGGCCATAAGAACAGGCAGTCTTAACAACCTTTTGTAACAAAAGTAGAGTTGCAGGACAGTCATAACAACTTCCTGAAACAAAGGCACAGTTGCAAGGTGGTCATAACGACTATTTAAAAAAGAAAGATATGGTTGCAATTTCCTGGAACAGACAATACAGAACCATTTGTAGTTAAGGTTACAGGCAGGGCATAGCCCATTCTTTGAGGAACAGAGATCTGATGCTAAACAGGAATGAGCCTAATTTGTCTTTTTATAAGATGGCTTTCAAGCCAAAGATGGAGGCAGGCTGATTCATCACTATATCCACACATCATGACACACATGGTATGTGCTTCCATGTCTGTGTCTGTGTGTTCTCACATGTTCCTGTGTGCAATGTCCAATACATGTTTCCTGGAACTGAAAATAGTCTTGTAGGCAAAAATGAGAATAACTGTACCCATGGGTTTTCAAATTACCGCTACAAGCCATCTTAAACTTCGCACACTAGTTCTCTCTTTATCTACCACCTTCCCTTAGTTCCATAGACCACTGCCTTTAGAAATCAAATGGCTCAAAGACTCACCTTAAGAACCTCTGAGCCCAACATAAGAAACAAAAACACATTACTTCCCTCACATGCAGACATTTCAAAGTTATCTGTGTGGTGTTCTCCTTTGTTGCAGCGTCTCTAACCCTCAGTGTGATCCTATTGTGATGGCTCCTTTAAAGAAAGGACTATCTTTATATAATGGAGGTAATTATTTTCACAAATCTATGGATGCTTAGAGATCAAAGTCACCTTCGAGGCATTGTAATGCTACTCTCAAAGATAAAATGATTCCGCTAAAATCACCTAGCTAGTTAGTGGCAAAGCCAGATGAAAACCATAATCTAGGGATTTCACAAAGACAAGATTCCCTTGTCTTTTCATGGAGGACAGTTAGAAGGGTGCTAGAAAAATAGTCCTGATTTTGAACAAATCTTTGGTTCATTAAACAAAGCTTTCTTACTGTACTTTTCTGTGTAAAAAATTTGTTGTGAAGTTCTCCCAATCAAAGAGTTTACTAATTAATTCACACACACACACACACACACACACACACACACACACACACACAGGCGAGTAGATAATACCTTAGCAGAGGCCAAGGAAAAGAAACTCTCTGCATTGAACTCAACAGACATGTGCATGCATATAAATATGATTATAAATCTGCATAAAGGTTTTATAGTGTTGACATTCATACAATTTTTAATGTTTGTTTCTAGTTCTGTGAAGACAGTAATATTTGTAGCTTTCCATTTTAGAATCTAAAATCTTACGAGTCTACAGAACAGACATCACACTGGGAGGAGGGGAGGACCATGGTTAAGAGCAGAGGTTTTGACATTAGCTGTCCCCAGATTCCAAAAGCTCTGCCACTTAAAAGAGAATTGGCCTGCCTCTTTTTCTAACTATAATCACTTAATAAGCACAAAATGGTGACAAAGAGCAACACAGGTGTCCCTGTATTTAAAATTTTTTGTTCATATCATCTTTCTAGGTCTACAGACAGTATGGAGAGCACATGCTATAGGAAATGAAATCACAGTGCCTATATTTATAGTCAATAGTTGGTGCTGATGTATTTTAAACTAAAAGTAATTTTGTGTAAAATAATTTGTATTATTTCAAAATTGAAAACAACTTAAATAAAAAACTCTATGAGAGCTATCTGAAAGAATGTTTATATTGCTAACTGCTAACAAATCCTGTCTAGGAAAAAAGATAATTTTCTCTATATGTTTTTCTATTGAGGAGAGGAAAGAGAGAGACAGAGACAGACGAGAGACAGACAGAGAGACAGACAGACAGAGACAGAAAGACAGACAGACAGAGACAGAGAGTGGAGGGAAGGAGGGATGGAAGAAAAAAGGGAGGGGGGAAGAAAGGAGGGGGAAAGAGAACAGAGAGACAGGACAGAGACAGAGACAGAGAGAGATTTGCATAATCAGCAGCCTGTGCTTTCATCAGATAGCCTTTCAGAAGATGGGCCAGTGAGGACCTGCCCTGGTGGATGGACAGAACTGGTGCTGAAATACAGAGTTAGCTACTGTGATGGGCCTGGGTGTCATCTCAGACATGGGCCGCAGGGACCTGGGAAGCAAGCTCACCATAGACTAGTCCTCAGCCTGCCTCAAGTCTAGTGAGACAGCAGTCCTATGAATAAATTCCAACAAGTGGATTTCCCAATTTAAAATACTTGTGAAATTTTTTTCATACAAGTCCTTCACTTGCTTAGTTAGGGTAACTCCTACAGCCACTTTGGAAATCTATGTGGTGCTATCTCAGAAAAATGGGAATAGGGCTTCCTCAAGACCCAGCTATTCCACTCCTTGGAATATACCCAGAAGATGCTCCAGCACACAACAAGAAAATTTGCTCAACCATGTTCATAGCAGCCTTATTCATAATAGCCAGAACATGGAAACAGCCTAAGTGTCCCTCATAGAAGAGTGGATAAAGAAACTGTGGTACATATACACTATGGAATACTACTCAGCTATTAAAAACAAGGAATTCCCGAAATTTGTGGATAAATGGATTGAGCTAGAAATGATCATAATGAGTGAGTTAACCCAGAAGCAGAAAGAATCAAATGGTATATACTCACTTATATCTGCATACTAGCCCAAGGGACAAGTCCCACGAAAGCCTTCACTTACCAGGAAACTGGGACAGAGGGGAAGGCATCCTATTGGGACTCTAAATGAGAGATGCATGGGAGAATAGCAAAATAAAAGGATACAGAGGGTCCTAGAAATCTACAAGTAGAACAATATGATAGGCAGATTTGGGCCCAGGGGTCCCGCTCAAACTAAGGCACCAGCCAAGGACAATACAGGAGGTAAACTTTAAACCCCTTCCCAGATCTAGCCAATGGTCAGAATATTCTCCACAGTTGAGTGGAGAGTGTGATATGACTTTCTCACGTACTCTGGTGCCTCACATTTGACCATGTCCCCTGGAGGGGGAGACCTGGTGGCACTCAGAGGAAGGACAGCTGGTAGCCAAGAAGAGACTTGATACCCTATGAGAATGTACAGGGGGAGGTAATCCCCCTCAGGAACAGTCATAGGGGAGGGGAATAATGGGAAAATGGGGGGGGGGGAGGAATGGGAGGATACAAGGGATGGGATAAACATTGAGATGTAACAAGAATAAATTAATTAAAAAAAAATACTTGTGAAAGAACCAACAGAAACTCGGGAATGAATACCTGTCAGTCCCTAAACCTAAGGAAAGCTTCCAGGGCCACACAGTCCTGATGTCACGTACCCACGGCACTGCAACCGAGGAACCAAAGAAAGCAGGAAGCCGTACTGGACTTTATGTCCACAGAAGATAAGATTTTTTTCCGGACGAAAGCATCCAAAAACATCCCGTTTCTAGGGAGGATGGAGCAGAGTATGGCCTCTTGCCTCCAGCCCCTCCCATCTCAGAATATTGGTCCCAACATATTCTATAGCTCCTCTTTTAGCTAAATGCCAGCAGGAAACAGGGAGGTGGGGAGGGAGTGGATGGTTGGAAGATCACCTGGGGAACTGTCCTGTAAAATTATTCTCACAACATCTAAGACCAGATAGCTCCTGACTTCCTTCAAAAAAAAATTGGAACCAAAATGACCATACCATATTTAAAACATTTAAAAATATCATAACTGCTAAAAGCTATCTCTGCCCTCAAGAGGAAAGAAGAAAACAGACATTGAAAGTATCCAATCCTCAGAAGACGGAGTCAAGAGTCACTTTTAAGATGGTCCACAGCCTTCAGCAAATAGGCCCTTTCAGTGTTTCTTAGAGTGTTTGCATACACGACAGCAACAGTTGATTCCTAACTTGGGGATACTGGGTATATCAGAAACCCTCTCTAAGCCTCCATTTTCATGTCCTTAAGCAAAAGAGCTAAATATTCAATTTTATTTTTTCATGATGGGCATAATAAAACACATGTAACACAGGATCTCATATAAAGTAACTTTTAAACAAGCTGTAGTCAGTATGACTTATTTTACTTTCTCTAACATTTATGGATTTTAGATTTATTCTGTTTTGTGTAGGAGATTTTTGCCTGGATATGGAGATGCAGGCCCCATGTATGCCTGTTGCACACAGAGGTCAGGATATGTCAGATCCTCTGGGACTGCAGTTATGAATGGTTGTGAGCCACTGTGTGGATGCTGGGAACAGGACTCTGATCCTGTGTTCTCCTAACCACTGATACATCTCTGTAGCCATCCTGCTCCCCCACCCCACCCCCAGTGTTTACTTTTAGGAAACAAAATGCCTATCTTAGACAATATATAGTATTGTAGTCATAATACACACTTAGACAAAGCATAAAAAAGACAAACATAAGAGATATGGGTGGCACTGCTGGCTCCCCTGCCTGCTCCATTACCCACTATGGAGTACAAACAGCCAAGTCTTCTGATCTTCCATTATCTGTAGGTAATTAGATATTGTTAACTTAATTACAAGTGACTCTTACTTATTAAGGTAGTTTGGCTCTTGCCTGCTTCTGTTAGTGAATAATTAATTTTTGCTACATTGGGGGAATCACTTTATGCTCAAATCTGAGTGATTTGTGTCTCTCTAAAATTCTTATGCTGAATTTTTTTGCCAAGGTGATTATATTAGAAGGTGAAGTCTGTGAGGGTAGTCGATCATAGAGGGTAGTCGATCGTAGGGCCGGGCAACCTTATAATAGACGTTCCAGTGGTCTGCCATGTGAGGACACACAGAAGGTATCTTCACGAGGCACTGACTCTCCCAGCACTTTGACCTTAGACTTCTGAGCTTCTAAAACTGCAAACAGCAGATTGGTTATTCGCAATATGACCCAGCTCAAGGTACTCGGTTATAGCAGGTGAATGAGTGAACTGAGATAGCTGAGGAACCCATCAAGTTCATCCCATCCTCCAGAGTCCGTTCTGTGCCTGATTCTCCAAGGGGGTATCTTCTGCTTCTTTGGATAGAACCTAACAGACAGAAAAGTGAATGAGTACCCAGCTTTTCTCTTTCCAGCAACCCTAACACCATGGGCTGAGCGAACCTTCCACACTCAGAAAATTTAGTGGAATGCCTGGTGTGGTCCAAGACCCAGTCACACCCTACTCTCCTTACCTCATTAGATTTATAAAATTCAGCAGCTATCAGTGTCCACAGCCAGACAGGCCCGGCCTCCTTGTGAACATTTGCCTCTGTACTCCTCCAGGGCCAGCCCCTCCTAACCTGGTGATTACACTCATCAATGACTCTGCAAGGCAGGTCCAGGTACCCCCAAGGGAGAATATGTTCGCAATCACATTGCCCAGACCAATGAAGGAAATGCCATTCAATCAAAGGCACAATACACACCAAGTCACACTATAACTTTCAAGCTGTTGAAGGGGGGAAAAAAGTTAGATTAGATTAGTTTGACAAGACTAGGTCTTTTAAGAGTCATTCTGATTTCTCCTCACTAGCTGTAATCCCTTGAAGACTTTGAAAATTAATCCTCCTATTATGCTTTTCTTCAAGAGCAGAACATTATGCTGCCTAGTTTATGGCATCTGGTATCAGGGTCCCCTTAGCGAGCCTCTCAGAGTTTTCAGAAGGGTTTTGTTTCCGTTAATTCCTTAAGCATCCCTGGATTCAAGCCATTGTATCTTGTAATTTATTTTATTAATCCTAAGTGTATCTTTACAAGAAAGAAATAGAAATTAATGAAAATAAATTAGCATTTTTGATTGTGAAAGATACCTTCAAGGGTGTTCTCATTTCTTGAGAGTGATGTGCTTCATGGCCGTGTGCCAGGGGGAAGATAACATGATAGCCTTGATTTATTTATAGACAGGGAGCATCTCACTTTAAAAAGGGGCCATACTAACCAGGGATTGGAGGAGTTCAAACTAGAGAGAGCGCAGCTACTAGAAATTCACATTGGCCGGAAGGAAGATCTGACAAGTGTCCTGATAAGGCAAACTGTAGCATCCCTTTTCCAAAACCTTAGCATCTCCCTTTCCAACTGCACTGTTTCCTACCAGTTAAAATCAGCACAACCTCTGACCTGGACATTATGGTGATCTCCTAACTAGTATTGCTGCATCAGGCTTCCGCTTTAACTGCCAACCATATCACCACCAGGTCAGATCAAATTACTTCCCTGTTTGAAATGCTCTGGTGACTCTCATTAGGGCTAGGAAATAAATATGGATATTTCTTTTACATACCATATAAAATCACAGAAAAGACCTAGTTCTTGCTGACTTCCCCAGGGGCTGCTCTGCTTCAATATAGCATACACGTTCCTGAAAAAATAATCATTGCTCTGTGCAAAATCATGCACTAAAAAGTCGTGAGGCTATAGGAAGCATGGGGCTAGGAGAGAAGCACTCAAAAGTTTCATCAGTTGCACAGTCTAAAAAGATAGGGACCAAATACACTCTGTGCATAATTTCACATGTTTTTTTTTAAAGTAAGAAATCTAACAATGTTTCAACAAATATGATAGCTGACTTTTGCGGGGGGTGGGGGAGTGAAGTTTGTTTGTGTCCATGAGTGGGAGAAGTAATGTAGTTTGTGGACTCAGGAGGAGAACTGAGAAGTTGTGTGTGACTTACATGTAGAGTAAACTGGGGCATGGGAGGATGGTGAGGGTGCAGGGGCTTACTTGGTATATTTTCCCACTTCTCGCTTCAGCAGGGCACAGCTTTCTGCATTCCCTTCATGTTCCTCCCAGTCAAAAAATAACAAGTAGTCAAATGCAAAATCCACATGATATGATGCTCAAATTGTCCTTGCCAAGCCTGTGTGATCATGTTTTCATTCTGGAAGCAAAGAGCCTCCAACCCCTCCCAGCACAGTGTCCCTGTTATCCCGCACGAGGCATCTCCATTGTGCCAAGTTTGGCCATTCCTCTGACTAGACTGCCCTTGGTCAAGTTCTCAGAGCCTCAAAAATAGTTTCACTGCGATGGTATCAGACGAGCCTAGCCCTTATCTTCTTTAATGCAGCCTCTACACTCATGACCACACCTCAGAAACCTGTACTTGTTTAGGTTCTAGCAAACGAGACATCTTAGTTATGGTTTGAATGGTATGAAAAGACACCACGACCATGGAAACTCTTATAATGGAAAGCATTTAATTGGGGCTGGCTTATAGCTTCAGAGCCCATCATTGTCATGCAAGAAACACAGTGGTGTGCAGGCAGACCTGGCGCTGGAGAAGGAGCTGAGAGTTCTGTGTCTTGACTCACTGGCAACAGGAGGAGACTGTGTGTCACACTAGGCCTAGCTTGATCAGAGGTGATCTCAAAGCCCATCTTCACAGACACACTTCCTCCAAAGGCGCCATACCTCCTGATCACACTGCTCCCCGTGGGTCAAGCGCTCAAACACATGAGTGTACAGTGGCCATTCTTACTCACGCCACCACATGAGGTAAATAACTAAGCTCATATCCTATGTTTTGTCTCTCTTAATACAGAGCAGCCTCTTTGAGGTCGAGGGCCATTCCTCCCTTGACATATTAATTTCCAGATCATTCTGGGTATTGTGTTCCGTACAAAAAAACACAAAACAGCTTTCAAAAATTCATCTCCTGAATAAGAGAATGAATGAATGACCGATCGTGTTTGAGAAAATACCAAATATATCCAGCAGGCTCTCACAGAATGGCCTTATTAATGCTACTACAGCCCCTTACAATTTAGCTCTTGGTTAGATTTAATGATATCATTATAAAAAAGCTTGAAAGGAAATAGTACAAAATTAAATTTAAAAACAAAATATAGGAGACTTCGAAGGATAGATTATTAGAGTTATGCAATACGAAAATAACAACAGAAGAAAAACTCACCCCTCAAAATGATTTAAAAAAAAAAAAAAGTTGGCTCACTCATGCCCTTAAAAAACTGGGCCAAATTCACAGGGATGATAGTAGAAAATTATCCCACTTGCAAGAGTATCTAAAGGGACTCAGCAAGGCCTCTTTAAAATGATGACACTGCTTTTTCTGTCCACCTTTTAATAAAATTTTGTAGAAATTCTGAAGGATCTGCAAGGAATTAGTCATTGTAGGAAAGTTAGAAGTATCAAAGAACCTTAGCGTCCCCCCTTTTGCACCACAGGAAAGCAAATGTAACTGAGGTGTCTGAATGCCTCTTGGTGTTCATTCTTTCCTTCTTCTCAACCCACAGGTCTGTGCTTAAGGTGGATATGGGATTAGTGAAAGAGCTCTGTTCCCCAGCTTCCTTTGCAGCTATATGAGATCATGTGATAATGAGGTGAACTTCTGATGAATGCATTATAAAAACCGACCCCTACATCCACAAAACTTCATCTTGAGAAGGCTGATTTTTACTCATTGCCCATTTTATCTTGGTATGCAGATGTCCAAGTACCATATTGGGTCATAGGATGGCCATGGAAGTAAGGGTCACAGTCAATAAAGCAGTATTATGGAAACAACCAAGGTCTGTGTAGGCTTAAGAAAAAGGACCATTCAGCAATAAAATCGCTTTGAATAAATCATGCTTTGTGTTTGTTTAAAAAAGAAAAGAAAAAGGACCATTATGACAGCCATGAACAACTTCACTGTAACATATTAATATGAGAGGGGAAATAGCTCTTTGGCTGAAACCTTCTCATTTCATATTTTAATTTTAACTGGAATTTGCAAGTATAACCCAGTCTCTGCCTTTCCTTAGATACCACAGCCTAGTCTAACAAATAGTCCAGGGAATGACCACAGTATAATTTGGAAATCATTAACCAAAACTTAATAGTTGCTTTTGGTAAAGAAAGGCAGAATACCTAGGCATGGTCAGAAGGCAAGAGGGGGGGAGGGAGAGAGAGAGAGAGAGAGACAGACAGACAGACAGACAGACAGACAGAGAGACACAGAAAGAGACAGAGACAGAGAGAGAGAGAGTGAGAGAGAGAGAGAGTGAGAGAGAGAGAGAGAGAGAGAAAAGTTGAATTGCTCTGCTTAACTAAGTATTAAAGAATAAGTACCTAGGAGTGGGAGACAGAGCTCAGATATTAAGAGTGCTTGCTGTTCCCCCA
The DNA here is from genome assembly GCF_903995435.1 of Acomys russatus. NCBI lineage: Eukaryota > Metazoa > Chordata > Mammalia > Rodentia > Muridae > Acomys > Acomys russatus. Next base: position 23,012,071 of record NC_067144.1, on the reverse strand, counting down.
AAGACCCTGAGCATAGTTATCAGCAGCCACATCCTGTGGCTTGGAGATATAGGAAACATCAAAGAATGGATTATTAAAGCTATGCAATGCAAAAATAACAACAGAAGAAAACGCCAGCCACAAAATGGCAGAAACAGGTAGCCAATACTTGCTCTATACTTTAAGAGATGATAACAGGAAAACGCCCCACTTCCAAAGGCATCTAATGGGATGCAGTGGGGTCCTTTTAGAACCAAGGGCCTGCTCTAGCTGCCAAGCATCTCATGCTTCCACCTGGCCTCTGCACGTCTGTCTGTCCGTTGTCTCTGTCTCTCTGCGTGTCTCTACCTCATATACATGCACACACATATGCATAAATTTTTTTTTTAAATCTTTTATTTTAGAAAAAATTGAGGCAGTCCCTGTCAGGGAGCTTCTACGGAAGAATGGGAGGCATGAATGAAAAGGAGAGGCTCCTACAGGCATGATCCCATAGAAAACTCTCTGATCCATTTCCAGGAGGACAATGACTCTAACGGAGAGAGAGAGAAAAAGGGGGGGGGGGGAGAGAAAGTATGACCGATTCTGTCAATGACTTGAGGGCTCTCTTTGGGCATTAAAGCTATGGGTTCGGATCATAGAGAAGGGATTTCAGGGCCTGGCCAACTGAGAAACATGAGAACAACACAAAACGTCCTCATCCATCAAAACTGTGTTCCCGTGTCCCCTGTGTTGGCAGATCTTCCCTCACCCTCATGGATAGAATTAATCAGCTGTTCTTCCATAGAAACTGTCTGGGACATTTATCTCTTGTTGAGCTTCTCCCACTGTGAGCTATTTGAAAAACATGATTATCTTGTATTTGTCTTATCTCTGGTGCCCGACACATACATAGTTAATACCAAAAAAAAAAAAAAAAAAAAAAAAAAAAAAAAAAAGCTTTAGAAAATTGAATTGAATGGAATTGCGAGTTTTGTAATAATATCATTGATGTGGTCAGAGCCTTGAACGTAATCTTAGTAAATCCTTGTCTTGCATATTTAAAAAAAAAATTGGAGAGATTAAAGTACACAGCGAGGAACAGGCAGACTAAGGACCAGAACCCAAGTCTGTAGAGTCCTAGTCACCTGCTCTCACCACTGACCTGTGTCCACTCGCACTACACCCTAAAGCTTTGACACAATCCTGAGGAAACATTTTTATGTTTGAGCACTCCTCCAAACAAGGCGTTGTGTTGCTGTATGGGAGACAACGCCACTTCCATTTGCTTCAGCTTCAGGGAAGGAAAGCACGAGATTTGTGCCTCCTGTTTCCCAGACTCCTTGCGAGTGCCAAATATGAATAATGAAGAGATACTGTTAGCAATGCACAGATAAGTGCGTAGATTCATCAGCCCTCCCGGGGCTCATAAATTGCAGAGAAAAGTACATTTTTCAAAGGAAAGATTATTATATGTCTCTGGATGAGAAAAAAAGTGGGGGGAGGGAAGAAAGAAGAAGAAGAAGAAAGAAACCAGGAGAATTTGGATAATTTGCAGTGCAGACAGCACTGCAAACATGCCTGTAATATTTGCAGCCTGTACACAGAAGCCAGCTTGAGCTGCTCTCCAAGATCCTCACCGTCAGCACAGTGTCCCTGTTTTATCTTTTTATTTTGTTCTGCTTCCTGAATCCACTCAGTCATCTGTTGGGTCCTCTGTGCCATTACGAGCTGCTTCTTCGCTTTGCTATCTCCTACTTTCCAGAGATAAACACCTCACACCTGGGAAACAGATGCCTCTAATCAGTATTAAAACCTGAAGCTTACGCCTGATTCTGATGTTTTCCTGGGTGCATATTTTTGGTGAATATTAATATTCTCAAGGCAGCACCATTCAACACTTCATCAAAAGTCTCTTTTGTCAATATTCTCTTGTTGTCACTCATTGGACCCAAGTCCAGAACACAGTTGTGCAAAGAAAGAAAAGAATAATGGTATCTAATCTTTGAAAAATCCCTTCATGCGGCACCTCTCTCTGAGATGAAATCTGAGGGGAAATGGGTACACGCATTTTATAAAATCTCAATTAATTTCAAACTCAGATGAAAGCCAAAATTGTGGCAAGGAAAATCTGGAAAGTAGTAACTGTTCTATATTTGCGGAGTGATTGCATTTTGTTTCAGTTACTTAAGAAGTATTTCTGTTCCATATGTTGTTAAAGTACATCAGTGTAACTGCTAAGAGGGAAAAGGTTAGCACTTGGGAGGCTGAGGCAGGAGGATCAGCTGTTCCAGATCAGCACTGACCACACAGAGAGACCTTGTCTCAAAAGCAAATAACAACTGGTTCTGTAGTCCTGAGAGAGTATCCGTGGGCACCAGCCAGGAGTCCATGCCTAAGACCATTGAAACCCTTTTCTGCAGTTAACTTAGCAATCTTTCTCCCAGTTCAAAACAGAGGCAAGAGAAGTATCCCAGCCTCCATCCAATGGCTTTATGTGTGGCAAAATACAAACAGTGAAGAAAGAAGCTGCAATGCCACACATATATAGGGGAACACAATTTCTAGAGGAACAGTGATACAATTGAAACCAGACGGTGCCTTTGGAGACAAGGAAACAAAACCAAAACAGGTGAGGAGAAAGTCTGTAAGCCACGACTACCTAAGCTCTGAGAAGAATTGGAAAGGGTTCTACTTAAAATATAAAGTGGGGGCTGTCACAGTTACTGTCCTATATAATCAATAGCAAATCTCCTAATGTGACCATGGTGAAAAAAAAACAACAACAACGAAACAAAAACAAAAACAACAAACCCAGCAGAGAACAAAAGAGGACCAGGAGGGGGAAAAGAAGAAAGAGAGAAAGAGAACCAGAAGAGAAACAAGAGGAGACAGAGAGAGAGAGAGAGAGAGAGAGAGAGAGACAGACAGACAGACAGACAGACAGACAGACACAGAGACAGATAGAGACAGAGACAGACAGAGATCTAGTTTCTGAGGTGTGGAGCTTTGGAAAATTCATACTGCCCTTGACCTGGCACACACGTTTCTCTTTGCTTTGTCTGCATGGAAGGCTGGACTAAGCTATGCTGTGATAACAATCAGCCCATGTGTACAGCGAGAGTCCACACTGTGTGTCCTTCCCAGGCCAACCACAGTCTTGTTCCAAGTCACTGGACTTCCACCTGGTACACTGCTGAGAGTTATGTCGGAGGTGAAAAAAAAAAAAAAAAAAAGCAAAACCAGCATCACCTGACAGCTTCTTCTCTGAGGTGACACACGTCACTCAATGGGATTGCTTCAGGAAGTCATATCCACAGCCTGGGACTGAACTCAGTGCAAATGAATGACCTTGAAAATGAATCATATCATCTACCACACTGTGCTTGCAATAGCTGTGGGTAGTGAATGGGGTAATTCTGGCTTCGTAATGGCCAGTGTTTCAGTGTAATAAACACAAAAGCTCCAGGTGTTGTTATAAGCTGTCATCTAGACATGGTATTCACTCGTCTTCGATGATTTATAGTATACAGCTTTCCTCCTCCCTGCGCATGTCTTAAATTTTAATGGTTTGGGTATGTTTATGATATTTAAGCCTAAGGTCTTTAATGAGGAGGAACAATGATCTAATTAATTGAGTCTCTTCTTGTGTGCTTATGCTAAAAACAAAAAAACAAAAAAACAAAAATAAACCAACCTAACATCATGTTCAAGCAAGTGTGTGAATGATGCATGAATTCTAAACACTTCCCGCTTGCCACCAAGAAGCTGCATCTTCCAGCATACCTTCACAACACATTTAATAAAGAAAAGGCCTCCTGAACCCCAGCACTCCATTCACGTCAGCACAGAACGCATAGGCTTGATGCCTGGAGCATCACTCTGGAATTTATAATTATTTTTCCATGATATGAGCTTTAATTGGCTTAGTGAAAATAATGAAGTGCACGCCCTATAAATAGTGCTATATCTGCTTGGAAACACTTGTGTCACAAGCCTCCTTCTCCGACTGCAAAGGTGAAAGTCAGTGGATCTGTTTACCTAGCACAGAGAGGAAGCAACAGCCCTCAGACTTGGTTTCCAGCAAATGACTTCAAGTTAAAGTCCCCCAAAACAACATTTATCATGTCATTTCAGAAGATATTGCCTGGAGGCAACAGCAAGAAATAATAGTTGTTGGTTTTGTTTTGTTTTGTTTTGTTTTTAATGTTGCTTTGTTTGATTTTTTTTAACCTTCTCTGCTAACCAGCAGAGCTTTCTCCTCAGCCACTGAAATCATTGTTATAAAGATTCCTAGACAACCCAGAGACCCTGGACCTGTTCTCTGTCCTCAATGACCTTGAGAACGAACTTCAATTGCTATGCAATTTTAAGGATGTCTAAGCTGTGATGACAGATCATATTTCCTTTTTATAGGTGTTAGTTACATAAAGGCTGGGTGAGAGGGTTGGCTGATTGATGATTGACCCAAAAAAGGAGAGAGACAGAGAGAGACAGAGACAGAGAGAGAGAGAGAGAGAAGCTGGTGTATAGTCTGAGGATACATCCAAGGGCAATGCCAAATCTAGACCTGAGGAGACATAGGGGTCCATATGGTCTCCACCCATCTCTTCCTCCTTCCTGACTAGTTCTCTCATCTATCCTTCTGTTCCATCCCGGTGTCATTCACACTTGACTTTCTGCAAAACCACTGGCCTTAATCATGGCCCTTGTCATCTTATTCTGCTATTCATTTGTTCCTAGCCTTGTTTTCATCACTGCTAGAAGTTCTTATCAGAAAGTTCTTATGCATGGGAATAAACAGGTGTATCTATGACTAGAGCTGAGGAAAACAATATTTGTTGAGTATCTTAGTTACTTTTCTATTGCCATGACAAGACACCAAGGCAACTTATAAAAGAAAGCATTTAGCTTGGGGCTTACCATACCATGGCATGGAGCATGGCAGATAAACATGGCTCTGGAGCAGTAACTGAGGGTCCACATCTGCAACTGAGAGCACATGGCAGAGAGCTGACTGGGAATGGAATGGATTCTTTGACACTTTAACGCCAATATTCCCCCAGTGGCACACCCCCACTAACAAGGCCACACCTCCTAATCCCACCTAAACAGTTCCACCAACTAGGAACCAATCATTAAAGTATATGAGCCTGTAGGAGCCACTCTTATTCAGACCATCATGCTGAGTATCTGCCAATGATGAGTTAAGGCTCAAAGTCCAGAGTCAGATAGATTAGAATCTATACAAAGTGGTATAATCACCCACTGTTGAACCTTCCCTCCCTTCATGTCCCTATTCTATGTGGCTTCTTGGAAGGTAGTAAAAACATCAGTTTGACTTATTCAAAGTCTTATCACACTTACAAATTTGACTCAATAACAATCTCCCCTGAAAGCCTTTCTTCTTTCCTGCTAGAAGTATTATTTATTTTTTCATTATGTTACAAAAAAATTAATTTGTAAACTTATCATGGTGTTTTCATGTTACGATGTGTTATTTAGTTCTATTACAACAATCTTTCATGGGCAAGATTAAATCTTAGTCATCTTTGCATCTATAATGTCTGTACTGCCTTGCCTTACGTCAACGCATAAACTAGAGTTATCTGAAAAGAGGAAACCTCTATTGAAAAACTGCCTCCATAAGATTCAGCTTTACACCACCATTTTTTAAGTTAGTGATTGGTGGGGAAGGACCAGCCCATTGTGGGTGGTGTTATCTTTGAGCTGGTAGCCCTAGATTCTATATATTTAAAAAAAAAGCAGGCTGGGCAAGCCATGGAGAACAAGCCAAGGAGAGCAAGCCAGTAAGCAGCAGCCCTCCATGACCTCTGCATCAGCTCCTGTGTCCCTGTTTGAGTTCCTGTCTTGACTTTCCTTGATGATGAATAGTAATATGGTTAGCCAAATAACACCCCTCCCCAAATTGCATTTTGGCCAAGGTGTTTTGTCACAGCAATAATTTCATCACAACAATAGAAACCCTAACTAAGACAATTGCAAATTAAGTAGTGGACAAACACTAGGGGATTGAGGTGTTTGTTGGTTGGCCTGAAATGTAGTTGATATTTGGCACCATAGTGCCAAAGGGACAAAAAAGTGCTTTTGCACACAGATGAGCTCTGGAGAAGCCAGGAAAGTTAAACATACAGCATACCTCTTCAATGGAGTGAGGTGCACATCTGTTCTTCCTGGACCATCAGGAATAATATAGTTTTACAACCTGGTGATCCTTTACTGTTTGATGAGACAGGCTGTGCCTATGTCTCCAAGAATTTACTTATCCCAGATCCTTTACCCCTTAAAATCTTGATCATTGCTTTAAGACCATAAAATTTATTCTTGGAAGTGATGGCACATGGGCTTTACAACAGCCTAAGTAGCTTCTGTGTTATTTTAGGGCCAGGCCAATCCTGACTCCCACGGGCATTATGTTAATCTCAGTCATTCTCTCTATGCCCTTGTTTTGAGCATTGTTTTTTGTTTTTGTTTTTGTTTTTTTGGTTTTTCAAGACAGGGTTTCTCTGTGTAGCCCTGGCCATCCTGGACTCACTTTGTAGACCAGGCTGGCCTCGAACTCACAGCAATCCGCCTGCCTCTGCCTCCCGAGTGCTGGGATTAAAGGCGTGTGCCACAATGCCCAGCTGAGCATTGTTTTTAAGTTAAAAAAAAAAAAAATTATCTTACAGATGAAGCCGTATATAGTTTGCAAAGAGCTGCAATGTAAGTATGTCTTAAATTGTTGTACACTTGGGACTAAGTCAATTGTTACCTGAATAACTTTTCCCTAAATTGTCCTGTGCTTAAGCATGGCTTAAGTAAAACAATCTGGGCCAGACTCTAGAAATCCTGGTCCAGCACTCGTTACAATAAAATCTGGCTGAGACGAGTTTCATCCTTACCTCACCCTGATCGGTTTTTTTCTTGCCTGCTGTAACACCTGCAGAAGAATCATCACACTGTAGGAGTTGAAACTGCCTACAAGGAGAAGCTGCAGCTCCGAGGATAGGGCATGGGGTTATCATCAGAGAAACCCACAGGCAAATTCATAATCTGCCCACTTACAAGGTTTGTAAGTTCACACAGTTCCCCCAAAAAAGTATGCCTTTCCTTTCACAGCAGAGATGCCATTCCCTTTTCCCTAAACCAGGCCCACAGTTTAGTGAAGGAGACTTCCCGTCAATGGGGTGCAATAAATGTCTGTGAATGTGGCCACACCATCCAACCCCCTCCAGATGCCCTTCCTCTCTATAGGCCATCCATGTGCTACAGTTCCGTGGCTGGCATCCACAGTCTGTCTTCGAGAGACCATCCTTGGGTTACCGAAGATGTTTTAGTCTACAAATGGAGGACTAGCAATTCAAGTCCCCATGGAGGAGTTTCCATGCTAGGACTGAGTCCTGCGCATGCCAGAGCCCATGCGTTTGCCTGTGAGACAAGCTCTGAAGCTAAACTGTAGCCCTGCGCTCCCTGCTGGTCTCTTTTCTCTTCTATCTTTCATGAGAAGTGTTGCAAGAACAAGCTATTTAACAGGACTCTCATCTACGCATGGGTTTCTAGGAATCCGACCTAGAATGTGAGCATCCCCAAACAGTAACTATTTCTGCAACCCAGAGTGACTTGAGAGAAATCATCATCCTAAGTTACTCTAAAAACATTTCTTTTGATGGCCTCTACTTTTCTTGCCCTCGCTACACTTTGTCAACGTGTTCAATTTTAGGGAGAAAGAAGAGCAGAACTTTTTAAAAACGCAAACATATGTGTGTCCGTGTTCTTAACTGGGGAGCTGCCTCCTCAAAGCTGGTTTGTTCAACACTTAGCATCTTGATGGTGATTAACAAATCTAAAAATTCCATTCAGTGATGTCTCACAGGAATGAGAAGGGTGTCTTCCATAAAAATCTCGTCCAGAGGACCCAAGACAGCAGATGGGGTCTATTCTGGAACTGGCGGATTCTGGCACATCTTGAGGATATTTTCCCCAGGGAAATGGGTGATTCTGAGGGGTAAATTTACTTCATAATGTGCCATTTCTGTTGAGACCACTTTTCAGTCATAGAATTTCAATGAGCAACTACTGAGTGTTCTCATACTTTTTTTCTTTTATCAAAACAAGCCCAAGAAAGTTTATAGCCCTAATTACAATGTGGCATCTCTTAAACTCAAATGCAGTTGCACTGCTGGCTAGATGAAAGATGACGGTGGATAAGTGACTTGTCCTCTGCCTCAGTTTCCTTGTCAATGAATTTTACGTCCTAAGGTAGTTGTGAGAGTTCAGTAAGTGTAAAGTAGGTATCACAATGCCTGGCATGAGACATTCTGCTAAAGTTAGACATCTATTTTGGACTTTATTATTGTTTTCTTTTTTGTTTCAACTATTTCTTCTACTATTATAAATAAACAAGTGGGGGGCTGGAGAGATGGCTCAGAGATTAAGAGCACTGACTGCTCTTCCAGAAGTCCTGAGTTCAATTCCCAGCAACCACATGGTGGCTCACTATCATCCATCATGAGATCTGGTGCCCTCTTCTGGTGCAGGTGTACATGCAGACAGAGTACTGTATACATAATAATAAAGAAATAAATCCTTTTTAAAAAATACAAATAAAGAAGCAAACAAGTTGAATGAGTCTTACTTGAATGCCACCTGGATAACTAAGTTGTATCAAGGAGCTCTACAGATGGCTCAGCATTTAAAAGTACACTGTGCCCTTGTGGGGGCTCCAGCACCCATTGAGGATAGCTCCTAACCATTTATGACTCCAGCTCCAGAGTATCCCACACCCTCTTCTGGAATCCACTCATGTGCATTTACCCATATGCAGACACACATACATACACACACACACACACACACACACACACACACACACACACACACACACAACTTAAAAATAAATATGTAAAAGAAACCATAAAAAATAGTGTCAAGGCTGAGGGGTTGCCAAGGGTAAACACCTATTTGTGCAGTGAGAAGCATCAAAATCTCATCTGTGAAATCCACATGAAGCTATTTAATCTCAACATGAATAGAATCTCAGAACATCCACTGTCTCTCTGCACTGGAATTCATAGAGTCCTTCAAGATGGCACTCTCCCTGCCGCTAGGGACAGTTTCCTTTCTAGGAATGCTGCCTATAATGGTTGAGTCTCTTTCGATTTCATTGGGCTGTAACGGTGTTCGTGGGTACTAGGAATGTAATCAAGTGGAGAACTTAACTTTAAGAACTTGTGGGACACAGAAATGATATGCTAAATCAGTGGTTCTCAACCTATGGGTCTCAACCCCCTTGGAGTCACATATTAGATATCCTGTATATCAAATATTTACATTATGGCTCCCAACAGTAGCAAAATTACAGCTATGAAGTAGCAACGGAATAATTCTATGGTTGAGGGTCACCACAATGTGAGCAACCGTACTAAATGGCCGCAGCATTCCGAAGGTTGGGAACCACTACGCTAAATAAAGATCCTAGAAGGCGCCTTTGAAGCAGTTTGTCTCTGACCCTCTGACACCCTGCTGCCCTCATTTCACATTTACAATGAGACACAGAGACTGGAATTGTTCTTCCCCAAGACTGGTTATAGAAACTAGAATCTGTTCTCAAATCGAACCTTAAATGCTAAAATTTGTCCACTAATCTCCCATCATTTTTTGTAGGCGCTAACAATAAAGAAATTCTCCAGCCTACCTACCTTAACTAAAAGAACCTGATTTCTAGAGGGATCCTGTCCCATACACAGAAGGAAGGAATGTTACACAGAGGAGCCAAGAAGAGACAGAAAAGGCAGTCTTTGCAGCATGCCCCTACTCAGTCTATTAACTTTAGGTCATGTCTTTTTTGCCTACCCCATTTCCCGGTGACTTCCTGAGGAACATATTTCTCATCACCCTACGTTAAAAAGGCATATTTGACCACGTCCCCTGGATGGGGAGACCTAGTGGCACTCAGAGGAAGGATAGCAGGCTACCAAGAAGAGACTTGATACACGATGAGCATATACAGGGGGAGGAGGTCCCCCTCAGTCACAGTCATAGGGGAGGGGAGTAAGGGGAAGAGGGGAGGGAGGGAGGAATAGGAGAATACAAGGGAGGGGATAACCATTGAGATGTAATATGAATAAATTAATAAAATATTAAATCAATTAATTAATTAATTTTAAAAAGGCAATGACACAATCAAGAAGTGATCTTATCCACCTCCATCTTAGGGAACCAGTGAGTCTACTGTTGCTATGAAGAGAAGGTATGAGTAACTCACCAAAAGGCCCCGCCCCAGCATGGATGACCACTTTCCAAAACCACATCCCTGGTGTTCCTGGCACACCTTGCTCTCAGTTAAAACACCAACTCCCCTTTCCTCCTGGCAAATGTTGACCATTTGTACAACCTCAAGAGAGCTCTCCAGAGTCTTGTGGGCTTCATGAGCCTCGTGACCCTTCGCAATCCCTCCATAAGGGAGTTAATGGGCCCAGCCTTATGAGGGTCTCCTGGGAGTGATCACAGCTGCTCTGCGTCAATACGGCAAAGATAATGCCCAGTCGAGGGGAAACGGCTACACAGGTTTATTCTTGGCTGCCCATGCTTCACCGAACACAAGCGTAAAAAGAGATTTCACTGACTCTTTACATCTTTGATATGAAAGCCCTTGTATCATGTAAAACTATGATCAAATAAAATTTTATACTTTTCTCTTGTTAACCTTTCCTTTGTTGGAGAGGCATCAGCCATCCGCCTTTGCACTGTAAAGCAAAGCAATTATCCTCTTTATTCTAGCCACCAAATGCACAGGCAGAATTGCGGACAGGACCCCAGTGCCATCTTGTGTGCATCACTTTCAGCCTTTCAAGTGTACTTCTGTTCTGTTTGGCCCTGGGGAGTCTTGCTGTGCCTTTTGGTTTCCATCACAAGAAGTGGACACCAAACTTCACAAATTTTGTACTTTAGAAGTCAGGCATTCAAAATGCTAACTAACATATCACTCTCTGCTTGACAAGAAGCCAAGTCCAATAGAAAGGAACAAGCTTGATTCAAATGCAGGCTGAACCGATCAGTTGTGCTGGGAGCAGGATCCTACCACACAAACGTAAAGTAACCCTCTCCAGAAACCTGAGAAAAATGAGGGAAGGTGGGACAGTGCCCTAGAGCAGAAGGCAGAAGCTCTCCACAGTGGAAAGAAGTACTGGCAACTCAGGAGAGACAGAAAACCTGGTTTCCATCACACTTTAAAGAGAATAAAAAGTGGAACCAATTTTTTTTTCTGACTTTCTCTTGACCTCTCCAATTCTATGAATCCTCACTGAGACTTATCAATGGAAGCAAACTAATGACTTCAAAAATGGCTGGATACAAGGACAATACAGGCAGTAAGCTTTAAACCCCTACCCAGATCTAGCCAATGGTCAGAACAGTCTCCACACTTGAGTGGAGAGTGGGATATGACTTCCTCATGTACTCTGGTGCCTCACATTTGACCATGTCCCCTGGAGGGGGAGACCTGGTGGCACTCAGAGGAAGGACAGCAGGTTACTGAGAAGAGACTTGATACCCTATGAGCATATACAGGGGGAAGCAATCCCCCTCAGGAACAGTCATAGGGGAGGGGAATAAGGGGAAAAGGGGAGGGAGGGAAGATTGGGAGGACACAAGGGATGGGATAACCATTGAGATGTAACAAGAATAAATTAATAATAAAAAATTAAAAATAAATAAATAAATAAATAAATAAATAAAGTAAAAAAATGGCTGGGTATTAAAAATTATGAAAGGTGCTCCTTTCCTCAGACAATGAAGGCTCCAGTCACATGAAGACACCTACCACATTTCACTGAATATTACACACCATTTGTTATACAACACACTATTGTTTAATACACAGCAAGAGAGAGGAAACACGACAATTGTAATATGTTATTAGCTATAAAAATGTCAGGCGTGAAGATGTGTGTATCTGGGTATCAATGAGATATAAAAAAATTATACTGTAGACTCTGACATGGGCTTTACTTTGCTTCATTTAGCAAATAAGGTTTAAGTCAGTTAGGCAAAGATTTAAGAAGCACAGGCTAGGTACTATGATAGGCACAGGGCATGCAGAAATGTGTGGGATCCATCTTTATATTCTAGAAATTTACAGGATTAGAAGACATAGCCATATATAAAACACAATCAGATGGTCACAATCTAATAAGAATCCTTTAACATGTATAATGCAAAAGTTCCCTACCTGAGGATATTTGTATATGCTATTTCTTCTGTTCTGAATGATTGCTTTCCTTTATCTGTCTAATTGATATCCCTATACAACCATCTGGCTCTCTTTTCCATAGGGCAGACAAAGGATTTTGGATACCAGCTTATAAGGAGTATTTTTTTTTTCTTCAAAGACTAGGTCTTGGGGATGAAAATTTGGCTGTGTGGTAAGTTTGTTTGATATGCAACCATGAAGGCCTGTGTTTCAATTCCTGGCACCCACATAAAAAGCTAGGCACGGACACATGTGCCTGCAACCCCAGCACCAGGATAGTCAGAGACAGGGAACTCACTAGCATTTACTGGCCACCAGCCTAGCCAAAGAACAGTGAGCTCCTGTAGGAGACCATGCCATAAGAGTAAAAGATGGAGTGTAACAGAAGGAGACAGCCACAGTGTTCTGGACTCCATGCTTGTGCATCAGCATGCACACACACACACTTACATACACACATGCATCACATATACACACCCAAACAACACCACAACAAACCCTTTCTTTCCACAGTAACTGACATCAACGCTGTCCTTCTAAAAGAATAAATGCAATAAGGATATGACGTTGGCTTGTTTATTACCGTTTCTGCAGTTTTATTCTCACAAGGATGTGTTGAATAAATGAACACATCAAAACTTGTAGGTTAAATGTTTTTACATTTATTTTCCTATTTAACTGACAAATTTTTCTGTGAATGTGGGAGCATAAGGATTAATTGTAGGCTCAATTTTCTTAGCCAATATACTTTATTAACAAGCATACGTCACGTATAACCCAACTAACCAAAACAATAGCAAATGAGGATTAATGGACACAATAACAAACCTTAAGGATATCAGTTCTGAGGAACGTTTCTCCAGGCGTAAGCTGCAGGATTTCTTCTGTTGGAACCTGGGACAACCAGAACCCAGAACCTCAGCAGTAGCCAGAGCCCCGAAGTCTGCCCTCGAGCGGTTCTCTATAGGAGCATCTTGAAGTGCAGCGATGAACAGCCAAATCTATCCCAAGTCTCCAAAACACCCCGCCTCCAGTTCTGGGCTCATTTATATATCTCCTCCCAGAGTCTGGTCACGGGATCTTTTCAGCTGGCAACAATTAAGCTCCTGCAGGAGGTAGTTGCTCTTCTAGTGAATTAACCTCACCTGTTCTCTCACGAGACCGTTCAGATCCCGCACTTGGAATCCTAAAAAAACAGGTTTATATTTATCTCTCCTTCAATTAATGATGTACAAAGCAATTCCAGGAGCATACCTGTGGAAACTGAGGCCAGCAGGTACTCACTGGGTCCTACACATCTTCTAGGTGAAGGCAGGAAGGGTTTCTTTGAAATGGAGTATTGAGGTAAGATTTGAGGGGTGGGAATAGGTAGATATTGGGGAATGCCCATCCTGATGGAGGAAAGCACTGAGGTGACTCAGGGCCAGAAACAAACTGGAGAGATCATTTACTCTCTTGGAGAACAGATGTGAATCAAGTTTGACAAGGGGGAATGCTAGATCAAGGGTAAATTAAAGGAAGAGATAGCTACTATTGAGCCAATGAAGCTTCGTGGGCTTTGTCCTTTCTGACTCCTACCAAGGGGTGGGAGAAGGGAGGGGGAGTCTCAGTTGCTCTGCATCAGTCTACCTGTCACCCCTGTGGACTCTTGGTGGGGGGCTGTCACATGGAGTGTTCTTTCATACCCACTGAGCCTACCACAAAAATTGACCATGAGTTGTCTTAAGGAGCAACTGGACCTCACCACTGACTCCAAGGAAGACCCAAGGGAGATGTTTCTCCAAAACCCAGAAAGGAAATTGTGATAAAAGGAAAGGAGAAAGGGTGCTAAGGACCTGGTCAACAAAGCTGGGCACTTCAGTGCAGCATTGGAAGTCAGACCAAGAGATAGCCAAAGAAATGCACTCGCCAAGGATTTCCTTGGGGGCATGAAATGCCCTCCCGGAAACACCTTGTCAAACCCAACACAACTGTGGCCTTCCATGCAAGGTTCCACATTGGCTTGTTCTGTCTGAAACACTTAGGAAGGTCTCTGTCAACCACGCTGGTTGAAAACGTGAGGTTTTTCTCTGGAAATTATTTTACCCAACAGTTGTCATGAGGCAATAATCAAAGACTACATCCCGAATATGTAGGGGCAAGAGCAGCATCAGAGTGTTACAGAACGCAGGAAATTAATCATAACAGTAACCCATATTTCTGGATTCTGTACTGATTTTGATATTTTATTATCTTTTAGAAATGTATAATTGACTTTATTTCCCTTGAGAATAAGCCTTCCTTTTTCTATCTAAAATTTGAATTTACAATTTTATCTTCTTATTACAGGGGGTCCCACAAACTATCTTGGACTCATGTCCTGTAAAACCCCTGTCTGACCCTAGTTGAGACTCTTGCCTGCCAGATTCAAGGGCCTGAGATGCTGATTGTTCGGGGACATCGGAGCCCAGAAGAGTAGCGCTAATCAGCTTCTCTGGTCCTCTGTCTGAGGATGAAGATAAATCTTTACATATTACCACTGAGACTTTATCTTCCACCAGCAGTATTGACAATTACTTGGGAATTAAATGTTGTCTTTATTTTGTTTTTAAGATTTTTTTTTTTTTTCTATTTTGCCATCTTGCTGAGGGAATGTATTGGCCAGTTCTCCATCTTGAAACAGAAAGATTCGCCTGTAACTTATCACTGTTTGTCTCCGATTGAAAATTCTTCCTTAGCGTCATGACAGTATTAACACATCACAACCATTCCATCCGCATCACTCTTCTGGGCTTGGCTACAGGCACAGATTAATAGTAGTCTTTGCATTATGCAGTAGAACTTAATTTCTATTTGAATGCTTAACACCATTGTAATGATTTTATTGCAATTAAGAATGATAAATGTTTCCCTTCCAGTCTCAAAATCAATATGCACAAAATGTAAAAGATAGGAGGAAAGGAGGCAGTTAGTACAACTGGGAACTGCCCAGGAACAATGAGGAGACAAAAGGAAATTGATATGCCCCAGAGTGCAACAGGAACCTACCGTGTGACCCTGCTGGGCTAGATGTTTTGACAGCGCTACAACATAAACAGTTGGCATTTGGTACACACTCATCTTCTGTGTGCACTTGCCATATATTTCCTAGCTGATGGCCTCACTCCTTCTGGAAAGCATATGTGTTTCCGTTCCCATTCCTGCCTATGGATGAAGAGTAGAGAGGCAGAGGAGTTAATACACTCCCCCACAGCCATAAAAATCTTGAGTAGAAAACTGAGAACCTGTCCCATTGTTCAAAAAGTCTAATATCCATTTTATGGCTTTCTTATCACTGCAATACAAATTCCTGCAAACGTCCAAACACTCACTAACCTCATCTTTGTGTAGGACGGACACTGGGGGCCACGGGTGGTAAGTAGGTGCTATGCTCACAATCTAACACCGAGATGGCTGCCAGGCTGGGCTGATGGGAAACTCCAAAAGAACCCACTCATTCAGACTGCTGGCGGACTTCAGCTCCTGAACAGTATCAGATGAAGATTTCCATCTCTTTGCTGGCTGTCATCCAAGGCCTGTTCTCAGCTTCTCTACTTCCCACCAGTCCCTGAAACATGGGAACCTCCATCTTGAGGGAGGCAGCAGAAGACTCCTTCCTTCCCACACTTG
Source organism: Acomys russatus (assembly GCF_903995435.1). Lineage (NCBI taxonomy): Eukaryota > Metazoa > Chordata > Mammalia > Rodentia > Muridae > Acomys > Acomys russatus. The sequence continues at coordinate 22,996,212 of NC_067144.1, read as the reverse complement.
ATATCTCTGACATCTCCCTTCGCTACCAGCTGGTAAAACTCTGCTTTTAAATTATTCATATAGTTATGCTGAGTCCATTTAGAAAATATCCTTTTTGACAAATGCAATGCTAACCTTGGGTGCATCTGTAAAAAAAAAAAAATCCCTTTGTGGAGAAATACACAAAATCATGACAACTGATCGTATTTACAATGCAGGAGAACAGGGTAATAAAAAAAAATCTGGGGCCAGAGGAGAGAAAAAAAAATTCTTGGGATACTCTCTACCATTTTCAGTACTATCTTCAGTGGTATACAAATGTTCTCTTCTTGTTGTTAATGTTGGCTGATTAATAAACCTTCGCTAAGCAGTTAGTTTCCTTACAATGAAGAGTTATGTAAATCTGAATATAGGATACATGACAATTAGAAACCATCATAGCAAGAGAAAGCCACAGCCACCTGCTGCGGCCAGCACATGAACAAGAGAGAACAGCAGGGGAAAGTAGCAACGGAGGTGGAGTGTGTCTGTTATCAAAGGAAAAATAGCTCCTTGTGAATCTTAACAAGGAGAGGAATATTCTGTGCTGGGAGAAGCAATAGGAGGATATGAAATCATAAGCACTTTAACTCCAGGGCTGTCCCTAGTTTCTCCAAGGCACAAGGGAAAGGAGCCAGGTGAAGCAGATAGTTAACTCTGTAAAACTATGTCTCCACTCTCTACAACCTTGATTAAAATCTAAATTTGGGTTTGCTTTAATGTTTACTAATATATACAGATAGATTGGAGTAACATACTAGTCCCAACAGAAAATAACCTCAATACCCGCCTGTTAATATATAGCGATAGATCTGTGTCCTCTAACCCTGAGCTCAGGGCTCGGATGAGTGAAAGTAATTGGCATGGTCTTGTTGATCACCCAGCACCTGCTCTGACAGAAATGTAAACAGGGATTCTTTAAGAGGTGGTGAAAGACAAGAGCCCAGATAACCAAAATTTCTAATGTTCCTTCCCTAGTCAAAATCGATCCTATTTATTTATTTATTTATTTATTTATTTATTTATTTATTTATTTATTTATTATCTCATTATAGATGGTTGTGAGCCACCATGTGGTTGCTGGGATTGAACTCAGGACCTATGGAAGAGCAGGTGGTGCTCTTAACATCTGAGCCATCTCTCCAGCCCCAATCCTATTTCTTTTTTTTTTTTTCTTTTGAATATGTTTGAAATTTACTTTATATCTTATTAATTTATTCATGTTACATCTCAATTGTTAGCCCATCCCTTCTATCCTCCTGTTCCTCCCCAATCCTATTTCTAAACCAAACTTTTCACCTCACATCTGGCACCAGTGACCAGGATAGTTTTCTCCTCTAGAAAACACACCAATCTGCATACCATTAGAGGGGGGGGGGGACAGGGAGAGGGAGGGAGAGGGAGAGAGACAGACAGACAGACAGAGACAGAGAAATAATAGATGGATAGATGATAGAAAGATGGTTATAGATAGATAGATAGATAGATAGATAGACAGACAGACAGAGACAGAGACAGAGAAATAATGGATAGATGATAGAAAGATGGTGATAGATAGATAGATAGATAGATAGATAGATAGATAGATAGATGGATGGATGAGCGATATAGAGTGGCAGGTTTTGATTTGTGTATAAATGAAGGCCTTTTTAAGACAGGGCATCCTTCAGTTGGTGATCTGAGTGTTTTATTCATGAATGGTATGCGGCCGCAAACAAGGAAGGCACACCTTCCTCAACCCCTCCTCCTCTCCTAATTTCTATTGTAATAGAAAGCTGACTTTACCACGAGAAGTAAGAGCTTCCTGGGCAGGTGAGATGGCTCAGTGTGTAAAACACTTGCCTTTCCCTCGGAACCCACATAAAGGTGCAAGAAGAGATGTAGTCTTCACACACGAGCTGTGACACATGCATGCCCCACAACACACAGAGTAATAATAAATAACTATTAATGAAATAAGGGAGTTGGAGATGGAGAGGTAGAAATTATTCAAATACAGTACTCAAGCATAAACCATCTTGAAATTTTAAATAGAGTATAAGACATTAGATATTTCTAGCAAGAGGGGAAATGCCATTCTAAGCCAAGATGGGCTTTCCCTTTCAACTACCTTGATAAAATCCCTCTGCTACTTCATGAACACACCTTTTTTTTGTATACAGCTACACATACTGAGAAAGCTTGCTTGGGGAGATAAAAGCAGGAGCCAGCTGCGTTACAACTAATGCATTAAAAAGCTTCAGTGACAGGGGAAATAGGGTTAGGAGTAAGTAATTGAGCCCTCTATCCTGACCAGTGAAAACAACGTTATGAAGAAAAAGAAAAATGATCCAAACGTTGCACCTTTTGGCAACTCAGACAACCGAGTTGAATGGTAAGGAGATGGAGTGTGACGAAGAGCTGAGCTGGGGTGTGCACTCCTTCCCCACAGGTAACTGTTCTATAGACTTGGCCTCACAGTTCAGGCTGGGAGTCTGGCAATGAAGACTTCTGCAACACCATCAAATCCAAATATGCATGGTTGGAATGTCTCATCCTAAACCAGGACCATGTGCATCTGTTGCACGCCTTTGCTTAAGTGGAGGCTTGTTAATACAGCCATGGCAGAAGGTGTTCTCAGTGGCCAGGAGATGGCATGTGGATGGGCAAGTTTTAAGATTGAATTCAGCAGAGGTGAAAGAAATCAGGTTATGTACAACTTAGACACTCCACAGTTCTTCCATTCCTGGCTCTATCCATGTACGCTCCTCTGTCCCATCATCCTGCAGTTTTGCCAAGAGCATAGTTCTTCATGGAGAACTCCGAGAAATCAGGACCACCAGCATCCAGGGAAATCAACAAGGAAGAAACAGTAAGAAATCTACATTTCACATCACATAAGTAGGACATCATATAAGATGTACATATTTACTGTTTCTTCTCCAGTGATCATCCTGGATGTAAGTCCCATTATCGGCTCCTTCACAGGAGAACATGGAATGTCTTCTTCAAGCATGTAAGGACAGGAGCTCATGGTGATTGTAAGCTACTTGCCTAACTCAAGATCGTAAAGGGAAGTGTCTAGATCAATAGCCTAGGAAATTAGTAAAATGAGTTGAGATAGGCTAGACAAAGGTGGGCGTTCCCCCCCCAATGGACCATCATTAAAAAATGGCCTCCCATGTTGGGATAAGGGTCCAGCAAAAGCCTTGTGGGCCCTTCAGTGGTTCAGCTGCAGATGGGCTTCAAGAATGAACAGGCTCAGTAAAGATAACCTCAGCTTCTATCTGGTTCCTGCCACAGAAGACCACTGAACAAGACAGCACGGCCTTTTCTTGGCACAATTCTTCCTACTCAGAAGTTTTTCTCTCTCTTCTTTTAAAAGAAAATCCCCTCCTCCCAAAAAATCAAAACAAAACTACCTTCACTCTGTTCAACCTCTGACCGTGTCCTTCACTCTTCTTTGGTTTGACAACCCACTAGGAATCAACTAGCTCAAGGCAGATTTTGTGACCACTAATCATTCTGTACCTTAGCTCTCTACGTTAAGAAAGAACCCATATCAAGAAATAAGCACTACCTATACTGATGGTTCTAAATGCACTGTACACTTACATGCAGGCTTTCTGCCTAGAAACTTATAACTGTGTTCTTGCTTGACTCAATCTTTATTCTCCTTGAAATCTCATTTCCCTTTGGAAAGTGTTCCCTGTCCCAAGATGAAAACGTCTCCTACACTAAAGCATCTCTATTTAACCAATTCTCACGTTACTTATCAACCTGTGCTGTGATCCCATTGCTGTAGATAGCTCCTTACCATCTCGACCCACTGGTGTAGTCTGTTCTCTTGCCCATCAAGATATCATTTCTATGTTTTTAGATTCTTGAGCAAGTTCATCTTCTTTGGCTTAACAATAAATAAAAAATTCTACCCTGATAATGCAGAGGCTAAAGGGTTATAAAATGACAGGAAAGATCCTATATGTACTTAAATCATGACAAAAGTCTCCAATAATGGCAGGACCCTTTTCTCTTGCCTAGTACCATGGACTTAATAAAAAGCCACATGGTTTCTAGCAGAGATTTTTAAAATACAAAATATTCACAGATCATTTTCTTTGTACACCATGGTCTATATTTTTTTGGCAACATGGTAAAGAGAAATTAACAAGAATATTAATGAGAGTTTTAATTAAATGAAAATGTCAGATTGAAATACTTAATGCCAAGCATGGTGGCATGCACACATAATCCCAGGACTGAGGAGGCAGAGGTAGGAAGTTCAAGATCATTTCTGCTCCATACAGAGTTCGAGGCCAGCCTGGGCCTTTCGGAAAACCCTATTTCAAAACAACATTGCCGCCTCAAAAAGCATTTGAACTCTACCTAAATGAGTCAACTTATTTTAAAAGTAATCATGTTAGCATTAAGGCCTGGGCTGCTGGTGTTATGTTCAGGCACCAGCCAAGGACAATACGTGCAGTAAACTTCAAACCCCTACCCATATCTAGCCAATGGACAGGACATTCTCCACAGTTGAGTGGAGAGTGGGGTCTGACTTTCACACAAACTCTGGTGTCCCATATTTGACCACTTCCCCTGGATGGGGAGACCTAGTGGCACTCAGAGGAAGGCTAGCAGGCTACCAAGAAGAGACTTGATACCCTATGAGCATATACAGGGGGAGGAAGTCCCCCTCAGTCATAGTCATAGAGGAGGGGACTAAGGGGAAAATGGGAAGGAGGGAGGAATGGAAGGATACAAGGGAAGGGATAACCATTGAGATGTAATATGAATAAATTAATAAAATAAAAAAATGAAAAAAAGTAATCATGTTTTCAGATGTTCATTATCAGCTTAAAATAAAAAATAGGGAAGAAATATTTGAGAAAGTCCAAGAAAAACCAAAATATGAGGTACCTGGAGGAAAAGAAGATGGCAGTAACTGACTCTTCACACTTAAATGTTGAGCGTTTCTGTCATGGTAATAAATCATTATTCTCGCACCATCTGGACCAATCTTTGCAAAAGTAAAAATAGATGAAAATTTATTATAAACTTATTAGGAGACAGCCACTCATGTTTGACCCTCGATGTCCAGAGAAGGAATAAAGCTGCCACAAAACTTGTTTAGAAACCACATGGGGGAAAAAGGATATTTGAAGGTTTCTCTTTCTCTCTGGCCCTCACACAATCTCTATTAGCTGGAGATCTCAAAATCCCCACAAACACTGTGTAATAAATAGTCCAACTATATTAGATGAGAGGAGCGTGGAGAGGGAGACCTCCAAATTTTGCATGTAACAAATTGAAATAATGTCACAGAAAGAAAAGCAAACGTTAACAGTTTACTACCTTGATACCTAAATGCACCAAAAATTTAAACTTATATTTTAAGATAAACAAATTTCTGAATGAACTCATTCTAATTTTCCAGCAAATACCAATACAGGGGATGGGAACCCTGAAGCATAAAGTACCAAAAGCGATGCTACTAAAAATGTCAAAGCCTGAATCTGAGACATTTTGTCATTATGTGGTGGAGTGCGAGGGAGTAACATCTACACGTTTATAAGCTTGGTCAGGCCTCCTAAGAAGAAAGAAGGTGCAGCTGAGCTGGGCATCTCCTTCCCTCAGCATGAGTCTCCTGTTTGATATCAACCTTGTTCACTTAACCCTAAAGAACTTGTCAGAAGTAATTTTGAGGTTCCCAGAATCAGTGACAGAGTAGAAATTCGGCTTCAAAATTAGACAGGAAGCAAGGGGGCAAAAAGATAGCTCCCCTCCCAGTCCTCCTTCTTCTCCCCTCTCACCCTCTCTTTGCTCTCTCTATGCCTTCACTGTGGACCCAACACACATCCATCTTACAGTCTAGCCTCTAGACCCATGCTCTTAATTCTGCCTCTGCCCAGAAAGGTCTTTCCCTATGACCTATGACCTATGACCAGCTGGCTCTCTTCACTTAATTCTCAGGTCACATGACATCTGCTCAGAGACTACCCTTAAGCAGTCTCTGCACTAGTACAAACTCCCAAGCTTTATTCTTTCCAGCTTTATATTTACAGTCATCATCGATAAATAAAATTATCTTAACTATTAACTTGACTGTTCCATTGTTCAGTTTACTTCTCTTAGATCTTTCTATTGTGAACAAAGAGACCACACATGAGCAATGTTGACTATTTCCCAACACTGTACCTTCAGCCCTACCTAGGATGCTACATTTCTCGTGAGTTATGGGTCTTATCATTAGCTTTGAGATCTTGTCAGAAAAGATCTTGAGAGTGCTCCTGATCCTTCCCCATCTCTGTGCCCTAGAGCCCTGCCATGCTCCCCTCATGGCAAGGTTCTCAGCACGTATTTATTGGCATGAATTCTCTTCAGCTGTGGGCTATTCCTTATGAACTGCTAGACAAGCAGGCTGTAGCTACAGGAAGCAATTTTCTGAAATGATTCCAAATCAGATGTCATAAGATGATAATATCTAAAATAAAAAGTCCTTTCCAAGAAAGCTTTGAAAACATGACAAGCATTCGGAAACATTTAGGACCTTGAAACTCCTTTAGTGAGGCATCTGCCTCCAATGGGATGGATGGATGTGTCTGGGAAGTTCCTGTAAACTGCCAGACTCAAGGCTTGGATGCAGGGCCTTTCCCTGGACAGTCTATCTTGAGGTAGGGCCATGCAACCACAGGCACCACCACAAAACTCCTTCAAGGAAAGTGAGCGAATAGCTCCTCTGGTCATAAATAGTTCAGCTGGAGAATTTCAATTGTGTATGTAATACAGCACAGGTATAAGCCATAATTACACTCTGGAACCTATACAGTAATAAAAAGCTCCAGTCAGGGAAGAGAATGCTTGCTCGCCATGGTTTGACAGGCAAGCAACAAACAAGAATCACTTTTTCACCTTTTATTCAATAAAATCAGCATATTAAATATTCAGACTGGATGTCTCCATTAAGCAACTCACTTCTGCCTCTCCTCCCTCCTCCATCCCCACCTTTTCTTCTTGTTTTGTTTTCATCAAGCCAGGAAAGAAAAAAGAAAAAAAAAAAAAAAGAACTAAGTTCGTGATGTGACTTTTAATGATGCTGTAGCTAGGAGGTTCCCAGCTGTATCAAGAGCAGCCTACCTAGTCCACAGGGGCTTGGGGATCCTGGACCCTGGGAGGGAGACAGGTTGAAAGGGACCAGTAGCAGCAGGGAGACCCCCATTTTCAATCTGGGATAATGAGGATAATGTTTTGGTGGGAGAATTGAGTAGATGCAGGAGAAAGGTGAACACCCCCTCCCTTCCCCCAACATACACACAACACAGCCAATGGGGGGAGGGGGAGCGGAAACGTGACCTAAAGATAAAGATAAGTAAATGCACTGAGTTGCAAACACAGCATGGAATAAAAGAAGCAGAGCAGAGGGGAGAGAGAGAGGTTAAAAGGCAGCCCAAGGTGGGGGGGGGCAGCTAGATTAGAGTGATTAAGTGGGAAATTGACACAAATCACAAATCGAGGGCACAATTGACTAATCTCTGAGAGCCACTGAGAGGAGGTTCAAATATTTACTTGGACAACCAAATTGTTACCTGCCTGTGCCTTTCCCTCCCATTTGGAAGAGGGTTTGGCCCTCTCCATTTTCATCTGCCACAGAAAGAAAAGATGACAATTGGCCAGGAGAAAGGACTTTGGAAATATCACTTTCTCCAGAATCAGAGGGGTAGGGGTGGCTGATAGGATAGTGCCACGATCTTCTGTCATCCCAGGTATGAGCCACAGGCTTTATCCTTGGCTCTGCCTGTGCCACTGACTGCAGAGGTCATGGACCAGCAGGACTGTGGGGGGAAGGGCAGGACTAGTCGGAGGACGGGAGGGGGGAGCTGAGGGTGGATGGGCCGCGAGGGGGTGGCGGGGGCGGGGGGTGGGTTAAGGGGATAAGGTCAATGTGATGAGAATGCTAAAGCAGAATGCAAATTGAAAAAAAATGTATGAAGTTGTTGCTGCTCACTGATAAGTGGAGTGTTAATAAGGCAGGCGAGGTTTTCAGCTGTGCCAGCTGTTAGAAGACGCCAGCGTGCTCTTAACCCGGTATTTATTGGATTCCACTCATTGCTGTGACAGCACACATGCGTACACGAGTGTGTTTATTCACAACACGCATAATCACTTCTGTCACAACACAGACGCTCATCAGTGGCCCATCTCACCAGCAGAGGGGTACATCTAAAACCCGGGGCCCCTAGGGAGCCTTACCCAGAGACTTAACAGACGCCTTCTTCCTCACTTCCTTTCCATAATGATGAACCATATATGAGTTTCAGACGGACGAAGAGGCATAAAGAATGCCCTGGACTCTGTCTCAGACATGAGGAGTTTATGCCAAACAGTCTGAGTCATTTGCCTGGGAAGACATAACTGAATGATTACCATATGCAACTGGGGGGTGGTGCTTTCAGGGGCTGCAATGTTCTCCCAGCCCTCCTCAAAAATAAACAAACAAACAAACAAACAAACAAACACACACACACACACATATATATTAGAAGCAGCGGCAAGGAGAAATCCAGGCAACCCAATGGTTAAAGGCAGCTTCTCTGAGTGCCTTGGAATGTGTATGTAAATGTGGCAACGAATGATTGGTTCTTCATATGCATTGACAGAATCCCAGGAAAACTGGCTGAGAAGTTAAGAGGCTGCAACAGCCATGGGAGGTTTTGAATGGCAAAGGAATTACTCAAAAAACGAGGAAGTTCTTGATGAGGCCAGGAGGAAAGAAATGCCTGCCACAGGAATCCACCAGGTGCCAACTGCACTGTGGGCACTAACGCACTCCTTCTCATAAGCCTTCAGCCATCTCATCATATACAGGAGGAAGCAGAGTTTCAGAGTGTTTAGAATGTACCCAAAGTCATGGCAACATGAGGGGGACAGGGCTGAGTCTCAGCCACAGTTTTGGCTAAATGCCAACCTGTCCTCTTCCAAGTGTCTAAGGTCAAGAAGAGATTTGTTGAACAGATTTTGTAGAGTCTTGGTCCTACAACAGACTGAGTCTGAGAAGCTAGGCATAAATTTGGATTGCACAGGTGGATGAGAAAAGAAGTGACCCATAGCTGAATTTATGATGTGAATTCTGTGAGGTGTGACTACAAACAAAAGTCAGGAGACTGATTCACTGCTCCCCCCAACACATTCCCATAGCCAGTCTCAATGCTTTACAGCAGGGGCGTCCAACATTTGACATTGCGATATGATGCTGTTATCTACGAAAGTGTTGGGTTGCATTCCAGAGTTCTTCTGGGAAGCATGAGGCCCATGGGCCACAGGTTAGACATGGCTCTTTTATAGTCACATGACCTCCTGCCTGGATTCTAGCACTTACAAAATTTGCTTATAGCTGACTACAGCCACCAAACCCCAGCAACTGTCTGAGCCTCCCTTTCTCAGGTCATATAACCTGGATAATTCCTTCGGTACTCTTTTTCTCCATTCTCTTTTTCTTCTGAACATATCTTTACCCTGATATGTTTAAGTTTCTGAACAACTGGAGGAGCTGTGCTTTGTCGTATTTCCTAGAACTGCTTGGCCCTGGTGGAAACTGTTGGAAGTGCAAGACCCAATCTCAGAGATCCGACTCTGTTAGTGATATGAAGAGAGTGGTGGGTAGAGATCTGTACTACGCCTGGAACATGGTCCCATTGCTGCCTGTGGTACTCTTGCATGGTATGGCCATGGGCAAATTGCCTAAATGCTATGGCTCTCTTTCCTTATTCATAAAGTAAAATGATTGGACAAGAATTGTGTGGCCTTTAGCCAGGTACAATGCTAGTGCAGAGATAATCAGATTTGTGAAGACTAGGGTGCTACAGTTACAGTTACCAGAGGAAAATGATTCTGCCTCAAATGACCAAGGCCCCTGCTAAGGATCCCTAGCATGGACCCACTGGGAATCCCTCTTCTTCTTCTTCTTCTTCTTCTTCTTCTTCTTCTTCTTCTTCTTCTTCTTCTTCTTCTTCTTCTTCTTCTTCTTCTTCTTCATCTTCTTCCTTCTTCTTCTTCTTCTTCTTCTTCTTCTTCTTCTTCTTCTTCTTCTTCTTCGACATTCTACTGATCTACTCAGAAGAGGACTGTGGAATAGCAGCCCCCTTTTTGAACTCCTCCTAAGTCTTATCAGGCAGTCCAAAAGGCAAGGCGTTTCCTAACATCAAGACAGTGAAAAATGAGCAGCCCTATCCTGAATACTGTGGCTGCTGATTGTAGAGCTTAGTGTCTCCCTCTGCAGTGGCCTCTCTTTTCTGTGCATCCCATCGGTTACAAACTGTGTTCTTCAAACATTTGGAATTGTTATAAATGGGAGATGATCTTCTGAGGCTTGCAGTGAGAAACAGCCAAGTGCCCACATCTTGGTGCCCTGCACATGTTAGATCTCTTGGAGCTCGCAGTGGCTGCCACATCAAGTGCATCCTACAGGAAGGAGACAGAATGCTGCTGTAGAATAATGCAGAGCAAATCCATACATTTCAGTCAACTCCGTGCGCATTTATTCAGCAACTTCCCCCCAGCTTCTTCACTTACTGCCGCCAGTGAATCCAAATTAATGATCTAGCCAAAATCTTACACTCTTGGAATCATAATTATGCTAATCTTTTTCTCAAAGCCGTCTTTTTATTCACTGTATTTACATAAATTTCCAACTCCCCCCACCCGGACTCAATCCTTTAATTTCTCAACCCTCCTGGTGTTGGCATTCCTGATCGTCTGCATTTCTAACCAGCTGGTTCTGAGTTCTTCCCTTTTCTCTGGGTGTCTCCCTTCAACTGTTGTGTGTCCTGAGCCCAGAATAATATGTCTGCAGACTCACTTCTGTCTACCCGTGTTAAGGAGGCTCTGAGGAGCAGGGCCTTGCTTCCAAAGCTGGAACCATGCTCACCCCAGCATCTGATGTATCTGGGCCTTCCTGGAAGGCTAGGAAGGGGTTCCTCACCACAGGAATTCATAGGAAAGGTTCCCCTAATGGAAGAGAGCACACAGATCTCAGCTGCAGATAGGTAACAAACAGCTTGCATGATGTTACTTTTCTTCTTTCCAAAATGAGTAATTAATTAATTAAAATAAAATAAGCAACAGCTGTAAAATCTCTGAGGTTGGGGTTGGAGAGCTGGCCCAGTACTTAAGAGCACTGGTTGCTCTTCCAGAGGATCTGGGTTGCATTCTCAGCACCCACATGACAACTTAACAACCATCTGTAGCTCCAGTTCCAGGGGTTCTGGTGCCATCTTACAGCATCTGAAGGAACCCACTCATGTACATCATGCACAAGCAAACATGCAAACACAACACCAATAAATGTAAATAAAAGTAAATGTTGGGGAAAAAAATGATAGTGGTCTTGTTTAAAAAAAAAAAAGACCTGAGATGAGGACCCCAGTATCACTCCCAGTGCCCAGTGCATAAGAGGAGCTGGCAAATAAATGACAACTTAGCCAACCCTTAACAGCCCAGGAAAAATAATAAAAATGTATGGTCAAATAGCACAGCAGGTATTTGGGAACATCAGGGATTCTACCAGCTACTTCACAGACCATACCACAAGCATAGTATAATACAGAAGTGGTAGCACAGTACTTGAGAAACTGGGACAGGAAGATTCCTGTGAGCATAGGTACAAATTGGGCTACAGAGTGAGAGACCCCCCATCTCAAAAAACAAAACAAAAAACCAACAACATCCATCCAAAAACTAATCATCATCATCATCATCATCATCATCATCATCATGGTAAGAAACACTCAGTATCTGGGACTTGATCCTTTAGTTAAAATCCTAAATACAGGATTGAGGAAATGGTTCAACAGCTAAGTGCTTGCCATGTGAGTGTGAGGACTGGACCTTAGATTTCCCAGAACCCAGGAAAATGTGAGGTGAGCATGGTGGCCCAGTTTAGAGAGTAGAGATGAGACCACCGGAGCAAGCTGCCTCTAGAGTCTAGCCGTATCAGTGAGCGCAACTGGTGAACTACACATCAATGAATAAAGTAGACAATGGTAGAGGAAGATCCTCCGTGTCAACTTTGGGCCTCCATATGTATATACCACACATCAACATGCGCACACAAACACATACACACACACACACACACACACACACACACACACACACACACACACACGCCACACATAGACATAAACTATGGCCACCTAGGAGGAAGTGCCTGCAAGCATTAGAACCCAAAGAACGGCAAGTATTAAAGACTACAGAAAATGTTGGGGCCTTGGTGGGACCTTTGGTGATCGCCCCAAAGAGTAGTCTTCAGAGAAGAGTCGTAGCAAAGCCATCACCTGCACATCCAGTCAGTCTCTTTTTAAAGATCTGAAACCTAGCCTCCAATTTCCATTAACATTCATGAAGGGCTTTTGGAATCTATCAGAAAACTCTCATACTAACTAAAATTATTCGTGCTGTACCCCAAACCCATTTATGAAGTGCCCTTAGTTCCTCAAAAGCAACTCCATTCCAATCTGCTTAATGATAAAACATCCCCTAAGGGTTTTCTATCCACCATTTATCTCCTGGGCTTCATATCCCTTGGTAGAAAAGATAAAGCGCTATCACTGGGTACATATATTACCCAGCTTGAGGAATCCTAGGACCCCAGCAGAGCACCACTTGGAATTGAAGTGGGGTGGGACGAGGTTCAAATGCCCTTATGCAAATTTAGTGTGACTTTGGAGTTCTTGCCTCACTTTGGTTTAGCCAATTTAGCTTTATTTGTTTGGCTGAAAATTTTTAGGAACATTAAAGGCTGACTCAGGATTGTCATAAAGGAGCGACCATGACCATGAATATGAATGTGAGTCACTTGTAGATTTCCTGGAACTTCCATCTGTGAATTGTCCTCGATGTATGGAAGTATGTAACTCTGTGCTAAATGAGACACCAGATCCTCCCTGACTACCTACCTAACGCAGGCCCCTGCAGAGTTCAGCCTGGGCACAACAGGAACCGGCAACCATTAAATCCCCCGAGTTTTGGGTTTCAAGTATTCTCCATAGAAACTTCTAGCACTGGCCTTGGCTTCTCTGGAATAATACTCACACACAGACACCCTCTGCCTGCTGTGAGCCTGTCGACATGTTTTTAAACAGCTGTCACGTCCCTCTTCAGACACTTCTGGAGAAATATTCCATATCGCTATAATTATTGTTCATATGTAGTGAGTTTCAGACCTTTTAGCATCTGAATTAGCATTCACCAGTCAGATATCAGAACCCAAGGACACTGGTCCAACATTGAACTCACCTCCATCAGTGTGACCAGGCACGGCAGCTTGTGGGAACTGGTACGTGTAAAGTTGTCAGAGGGAGTTAGCTGGTTACAATGAAGACATTTTCAAAATAGCGAATTCGAATGACCAAGAATTCGATAGAAAGATGTTCAGCCTCATTACTAAGCATAAAAATGCAAATTAAAACAAAAATGAAATATCACTTCACACTCATCAGATTGGCAAATTTAAAAGATGTCTGATGATAGAAGCGTTAGCAAGGATGTGGAGGAAAGAGAGCTCTTACTCTGCCAGCGGGAGTACAAATTGGCGTAACCGTGTTGGAGAGAACTCTGGCAACGAAAACTAATGTTGAAGCTGCATACGCCTGCTACACAGACGCTCCTTCCCACCCGGCTTAGTATAGAAGCACACACATGCTCATAAGAAGTTTCCCTGTGACATCATCGAAAGATTGTTTATAGTAGCAAAGGGGAGGAAAGGAGAAAGAAAACAAGCTCATCTCTTTCAACAGAAAGAGAGTTGAGTGCATGTGTTATAATGATGCACAGAACTTAACATGAACAGAACACAGATGTAACCTGGCAGCATGATACTTAAGCATGAAAAATGTAGAAGAAGGTTTATTTTTATTTTTTGAAAACGCAGTAAATGATTTAAAGCTTTGATTGTGGTAAATTATATATCCTTATGTGTACATATATGTGTATACAATGTGTACATGACTGATATGCATGTTGAAATGTCAAAATGGGAGTGGAAAGCACATCTGACTTCTCTAAAAGAAGATGCAGGAATGTGACAAAAATCAACGTGAGAAAGAAAGCCTAGTGTCTTTATAACATTTCATATTAAAAAGAAAACACTGAAGAAAATATGACAGAACATGACCAGAATTGGATTGGAATGGCAGGCAGTTGTCTGTTGTGATTTCTACTTTTCAGTATATTTTAAAATATTCATGTTTTCAAACAACAAATTAAAATGCTCTATATAAAGTTTGGAAGCCCTGAACACTTTAATAAAATTCATATTTAATAACTTTATCCAAGAAATAATTTGTTTTTAATCTGATGGGTTTTTAAAATATATTTTATCTTGAAATACCTTGGGCCTAGAAGGGAGGCAAAAATAGTAAAAAAAAGTTCCCTCATTAGCCTTTCCCTCAACTGAGAACCAAGTATTTAGCCATAAGGGCCCATGGGGCCATTTTCATTTAAACCTCCATGTTCTACACCCTGCCCAACCCCCATAAAAAGGTAACTAAAACATCTGCTCATGGGCTTCTGCGGCATGTATAATCATCAGAGGGAGATGTGCATTATGGGTAAGAATGCCACAGAAGTCACACTGTAGCGTGGTCTCGTGCTGTCTGAGGGGTATGTGGTATTGGCAGAGCTTGTGGATGCTGGGGACGATTTTGACTACTTTAAGCCCTGCCTGCTGAATTCTTTCTCTAAGATTACTATTCCCACCTTGATAACCATCTTGGTGAGGCTCGGTCAGACTTGGTCAGACTTATTCTACGGCCACAGTTCCTCTCAAATTCACCCTCTGGGGCTGAATCCCTCTGTACCTTCCTATGACATTTACATAACGGTCACTGTATTTCCAATGTCCCACGTCCCTTCCATGTTTTATAACTGGAATTACTCTGTCAGGGAAGGAGGACTGCTTCTCCTGCCTTTACTGTGCAACCAATCATGGAAATAATCACTGTCATCGCATGCGTTTATTTTATTCTGTGAACTGTAGTTCAATACCATCGTCATGTTGGTGACTACACTGTCCCGCGCTTCACCATAGTTCCTTTAGGCCATCACTTGTGTCTTCAGGACATGCTCACCACACTGAACCTCTGGTTCTATGAGGCTTTTCTGGAGTGTTCCCTTCCTGTGTCCTGGAGTCAGGCTCTCTCCTGAACTCCAGTCTCTTAAATGGAACAACTAGGATAGCATTGATTATCTTACTCAGGCCTGGGGCAGTTTATAAAGCAAGGATTGACTGCTCCTAAATTCTCTCAGTGGACACTTTTTGAAATGCATGTGTGTATAACATCTGTGTGAGCACATAAGTGAAAATGCACTTTTCTATCCCTGTTTACATGCAACCAAAAGAAACACCAACTGACTGAAATATTTGCTTTTTGTTGTTTTTGGTCTGGTGGTATTTAATCAAACCAATTCTTTCCCAAGTTGCTTACCTTTTCCCCCATCCTACTCATCACTGTTACACCGTCTATTTGTGACACAACTAGTTTTGTCAGTGCCTGTTGTCTTTTAAATTTCATCCATATTCCAGCTGAGTTCTCTCAGGTATGGGAAGAAGTGGAATTGTGAGATAGTAATACAGTATACCAAAGCAGTGCAAAAAGTGCCCTCAGGAAAGTGTCATACCATGTACATTTCTTCTCCCTAACTCTTCTCAGCCAGTTCTTACCACTGGGCCCCTTCAAGTAGCCAGTTTTTACCTCCTTCTATACGTTTCCTTGTTCTCTTCTTCCTTAGGCAAAGGGTAATAAGCAGGTTATGCTTTTAATCCAGCACCGGGGGGCAGAAGAGAAACAAACTCCAGATCAATTAATAAAAGATGCCCTTTTTAAATAGCTGAATAATATTCCACTATGTGACTATTACAAGAACTCTTGATAGCTTTAGAAATGAACCAAGTACCCTTTGCCCCAGGTTATCTTTCTAAGGATGATTTTATGGACTGCAGGCTCTGAAACAGGAATGGCATTTTCCTCACATCAAAGGCTGCTATGCCTACTATCTAATATGAAATATCCAAGTTCTGTACTCTTAGGGTCCCGCCATGATAGCATTATCCATCGTTCTTTGATCTGACCTCTGGGAACTGAAACTCAAAACAATGGTCACGAACAGTATGCAATAGCACTAAGTAATAAGCTGTTCTTGTTCCTACGCAAGTCTCTTGTGCTGGCCTCCACAGAATTGTGACAGGCTAACATATAAACTTGTAAATAGGTAAAGATCGCACATATCTGACCATTCCTGACAGATGTGTCATGATGTATTTAATTGTGAAACATACTAGGCCTGCTACAGTTTTATGGCGGTAAAGGACCAAGACCCCTAGACCACAGAAAGATGGCTTTACCACTCATAGCACATTTGCCCTCCAAGATGGAATAGGGGATGGGTTGAGGTCCAGCTCTGTCTTGTATACAAGGTTTTTGTAGCAGGCAAGGTTAAAAACAAAAAAGCTTAGGGAGGACAAAGCTGAACTAGGTGGCATGCATCCCAGCAGCCAGTGTTTGACTGTACCTGTTGCTCAGTCCTACCAATACACGGTGTCATTTCACACTTCCTGACTTGTGCTAGCTGCTTGTGAAAGAGGCGGCGTTCATCACTGCTGTCGTGTGCCACTCCATCAGTGAGTTTGAACATTTGTACCTGTTTGAGAAGCACCTAGACATGTGTGTGTGTGTGTGTGTGTGTGTGGCTTGTCAGTTCATGTCATTTTCTCCGTTTTCTGTCATTTTCCCCCTTCATTTCTCAGGATTCAAAAGATTTTTGTACCTCGGGAACATTGTCTTTCAGCCATGTCATGTATTCTGAAGGTCTTCCCCCCCCCCCAAGTGTGTCAGCTGTCTTTCTGCTTCCTCTGCAGTGCTTTGTGACATATTCCTACAATTCTCTATAGAACGAAGTGTATTAATCTTTTGTTTTCTAGCCTCTATATTTTGAGACAGTTGGAAATTTTTTATATTACCAAGATAGAAAAGAGAGTTGACCACATTTTATTCTAATAGCTCTACATTTTGAATTTCCAAAACTTAAAATGTTTTGGTTACATAGAACAGATTGGTAGAAAGACAGAGTGAGAAAGCAAGAGAGCTAGAGATGGAGAGAGAGAGAGAGAGAGAGAGAGAGAGAGAGAGAGAGAGAGAGAGAGAGAGAGGGACCTATGAAAAGATATTTACTATCAGAATTGATTATTTTGATTACAGAAAGTTAGACAGGCCCACAACAGAACTCCTGGTGGTCAAGAAGCCTACCACTGCCCAAAGCCACCGCCAAAGACTCCAGAAGGCAGTGAAGGGGTGAGAGCCTGCAAGGGTGTCTAGTAAAAGTCTCAACATCCAGAATCTACAGAAACTGGGGTCCTAACATTGAAGGGAGAGAGAGGAGGGTGCTGTGGTTCCAGGACAGCGTTCACAGGTCCTCAGCCTGTTACTCTATCCAGGTGTCTAGCAGATTGGGCAGGATCCAACTTCACTGAGGGCAGATCCTGCCCATTCAACACACTAACTAAGTGGTAGCTCCCCCTAGAGATGCTCGGTCAGATATTCCAGGAAACTTAGTCTTTCAGTCAATTCTACCCCTTCTCACCCACCTGGATTTCATTTTCATTTAAAAAAGAGATGAGGTCAGCATCACATAAACTAGTGCGATTGATTAACCACCCAAATCAGCATAGTCACCTTTAAACCATCTGAAGCCTAGTTTTAGCATATATATGTGTGTGTGTGTGTGTGTGTATAGATGTGTATGTATACATATTATGTGTATGTATGTATGTACAAATAATCTATTTATAATCTATTAAGTCCATATTGTATAGCATGTTTTCAGGCTTGATGTTTAATAATATATACATATATACACATATACATATGTGTGTACATATAAGCACGCAATAAGTTAATAAGAAAAGAGGCCATGAATTTGAAGGAGAGAGGGGGATGGGTGCATTAAAGGGTTTGGAGGGAGGAAAGGGAAGGGAGAAATTCTGTGATTCAAATTCAATCTCAAAAGCAGCAAATGACAAAAAAATAGAATTTTAAAAAAAAAAGACATTAAGCCCAATTTGTGGTGCCCATGTACTCCTGGATGTGGGCCCTTCTGATGGAGTATGGCTGTCCTACCAGGGGTCATATTCTTCAAGAAAACTGATTCCCTCTCTTCCAGCATTTTTCAGTTGCCAACAGCTCTTCGGCCATGGATAGATCTTTGTGCCTACACCACCTCTCCACGCTAGGGTTTTGTCTGAGCCCCGCTTGTGCGTGCTATCACGTAAGTGGTCTGAATATAATTTGTCTGTTTTCAAAGTTCCTACAAACAGGTCCAGGATGGTGTTCCTGAACGTGTTTCCTTGACCTACCTCCCACACATCCTTGTGTATGGGGAACTGCCTCTACTTCCCGCTTTGTGACGCTGGTCTAGTTTTCTGTGCCTACAGCGTTATTACAGCTTCTAACTTTGTTACTGTAATTTTTAAACATAATTGAGATCATAACGTATAAAGAACTTTGTAAGCTGTTTTCTTTAATTTATTGTAGGAATATTCTGTGATATCACTTAACACATTTAGTTAAAATCATTTTAGAAGTTTTGCAATGTTCGATTATGAATATAATTTAATTTATTTGAGCATCTCTCATTTCTGGACATTTAGATTGCTTCAAGTTTTTCTTTCATAAGTAGTAACACACTAATGAAAGGAGAATATTTGCTTTTTTATTAAATTTTTTATTAAATGATAATTATAGATTCACATGAAGAAGTAATAAATGACACAAAGACCCCGTGTGTTTTGTTCAGTGTCCCCAGTCACTATAGCTTGCAGAATTGTATTGCAGTATTTTATACAGGGCTTTGACACTAAGAGATGAAATACTGAACATCTCCATCACAACAAGGTCCCTTCATGTTGTATGCTGGTAGTCTCACGCACTTCCCTTCCCTTTTTGTCCCATGTACACTCTCCTTAATCCCTAAAAGCCATTACCTTGTTCTCCATTTCCATAATGTTGTCACCACAGAAGTATGTGGATCATTCTGCATAGAACATTTTGAGAAGGGCTTTTCCTACTCTTGGAGATGCATTCATAGTTATTTTCTGCCTGTTGCTCAATAATATTGCATGATACCAATGTAGCATAATTTACACACACAAATGTGCTGATTGTGGGGGTTTGGGTGGGGTTTTTTCTGGGTGGTGAGTATTTTTTGCCAACTTGAAACAAGCTAAGATCATACTGGAAAAAGGAACCTCAACTGAAAAGACACCTCCATCAGATTGACCCGTAGACAAGTCTGTGAGACATTTTGTTTATTGATGACTGATGATTGATATGGAAGGGGCCAGACTACTGTGGGCTGTGACAGCCCTGGGCATGTGGTTCTTGGTGGCATTTAAAGCAAACTGAGCACAGCATGGGGTGCAAAGCCAGAAAGCAGCTCTCCTCAGTGGTTCTGCTTCATCTTCTGCCCTGACTTTCCTCAGTGATCCATTAGGACTTGAGGGTCTGAAGATGAAATAAACTTTTCCTTCCAGAGATGTTTTTAAATCATGATGTTCATCACAACAATGCAAAGCAAAATAGGACAAGACTACCAGTGATATTTATCTAGATTCTTTTTTTCCATCTTGGGGCTACTACTAAATACAGTTGCCCTGAGCATCCATGTGAAGATTCTTGTGAACATAATTCTCATTAATATCAAGTAAATGCCTTTGACTCCAGGTTAAATGGCAGTCCCTTATTTTACAGGAGATTGCCAAGCTTTTGTTTAGAATATATGGCTATTTTACTTTTCACCCACATTCTTTTGTAATGTTAACCTCTTTACATCCTTTCTAGCACTTGGTGTTGCCACTTTTAAAAGTAATTTTGTATGCACGTACAGATATACCACTGTGGTTTCATTTTAATTTCCATGGTGACCAATAAAGCTGAACATCTTTCCTTGTGCAGTTATTTGGTAACTGTGTATAATCTTCAGTAGAATATCTGCCTAGGGTTTCTTGTCTATTTTTGTTTCCTTTTATTGTTAAGATTTGGAAGGCCTTCACATACCCCAGTTAATATTCCTTTATTTGACATGATATTTGCAAGTATTCACTTCAAATCAATGCCTTGTCTTTTTGTTCTCCAGTTAGCTGTCCTTTGGTTGCTATTTAATGGATTTCAAAATATTATTAGTAAGTCTTGAATTTGTCCACATTTTCTGCAGTGGTTGATAAGGGCATATAGGTTTTCTTTTTTCTCTTTGAGAGATTATATTGCCTGAATTTTGATTATTAAATAAGACTTCCATCTCTGGAATGAATCCAACTGTGCTGGCTACTTTTACCTATCAGTGAATTCTACATGCTAATTTTGTTTAAATGTCTTTGTATCTATATTATCAGGAGTAGCAATCTATAGTTTGGTGAGTGGATTTTTTAAAGTGCTTTTCTTCTAGTTTAGGTACCAAGGTAATATACTCTCATAAAATAATTAAGGAGTGCTTATTCCTATTCTGTCTTCTGGTTGAGACAGGGTAGATGGGACAGCATCAGTGTTACTTCAGAATTGGAGTTCTTTTCCCTAGTGAAATCACATAGTCTATAAATAAATTTTAAATATGTGTTCAACTTTGCTGATAGTTTTCCGATCATTCACCTTTTATATTTTGTATTGAGTGGTATTGTCTCTGGCAACCATAGTGACTTTTTTGTTTCTTTCTTTGTTTGTTTGTTTCCTAATGTTGCTCATGTATCTATACTTTCTTTTTCACTTTTTATCTTTTAAAATGTTTTCCAGTAGGATGGTTTGAATAACAGTGGCCCCCATGGGTGCATAGATTTGAATGCTTGGTCATTAGGGAATGGTGCTACTTGACATGGATTAGGAGGTGTGGCCTTGTTGGAGGATATGTATGTATGTATGTATGTATGTATGTATGTATGTATGTATGTATGTATATGAACTGGAAGTAGAATTCTCAGCTCACTCTCCAGCACTATGTCTGCCTGTGTGCTGCCGTGCTTCCTGCCAGAAGATAATGGAGTGAACTTCTGAATGTAAGCAAGTCCTAATTAAAAGCTTTCCTTTATAAGAGTTGCCATAGTCATGGCATCTCTTTATAGCAAGAGAATACTAAGACACTAATGTTGTTCTTTTATTTTAAAAGATACAGTTTTTTTTCTTTGCATCGGATTGCTTTTCTGTTCTCAGTTTCACTGATTTCTTTATATTTCCTTCTTTCTTCTTAATTTGTTTTTCTTTTTCTGGGTTCTTGAATTGGGAGCTGGGATGCTGATTTGAGATTTTTTTTTCTTTCTAATCCAAGAATTTAAGAGTAAAATTTCTCTCTCAACATGGTTTTTCTGTGTTTAAAACTTAAATTTAATGCTTTTGACTTCCAGGCAATTTTCACGTCTTTTGAATTTTCACTAGCATCTCTGCTTGCCATGTGTTGGTTTACCTAGAAGTGTTGCATAAGTCTATAACTCTTTGGGAAACTTCAGTTGTTTTCCACTTATTGATATCTATCTTGATACCATTTTGATGAAATGGTCAGGACATAAGTTACTAAATATATATTGGGAATCATTTTATGGTGCAGCATAGTGTGACTTCTCTTGGTATGCTTCTGCGGACAGTGGGGGATTGCATAGACTGTTATAGGACAGAGTGTTCTAGAACTTACCACTAGATCTCTCAGTTGATGGCATAGTTGAGTTATTATGTATCTTTTCTGATTCTTTTCTTCTAATTGTCCATCTTCTGTTGTCAGCATGGTGAGAGACTTCCAGATTACTCATTGGCGTGTCTGCATTTCAGCCCTCCTTTGTCTAATCAGACTTTTCAGCTCTATGTTTGATGCAGACACATTTTGTGTTGTTGTCTCTTCTTGGTAGATGGAACCTTGTATAGTGCTATTCTCTGTTTTGGTAATTTTGTGTTCTTTAAAACTTGATATTAAATAGATAGACAGATTGATTGATTGATATGAAGAAAGAGATACTTCTAAATATGAAAATACAATCTGTTCAGTTCAGTCTGACTGAAGTTTTTTCTTTGTATATGATTTCAGTTCTGACCACTTAGTGTTGGTTAACTCACTGGGAGAAAAAATCATATATGTGTAACAATTATAAAAAAAGTGAGACCAGAGGCTATTAATTCATGAGAGAGCAGGCAGTATAACATGGGAATGTTAAAGGAAAAACAGGGGGAAAAGTAAGATGACGTAATTATAGTTTGGTTTCAAACAAGTCAGAGGGAATGGAGGCCACTAGAAGAACACGGTTCACTGAGTCAACTAAGCAGGGCTCACAGAGGCCGAAGCAGCAAGCACAGGGCCTGAGCAGGCCTGCACCAGGTTCCATGCATACATGTTATAGCTGTTAGCTTTGTGTTTCTGTGGGACTCCTAATAGTGGGAGTGGTATATCTCTGAATTTTGCTTGCACCTAGGGCTTTGTTTCTTCTATTGGATTTCCTTGTCCATCCTTGAGATGAGGACTTTGGCCTTGTCTTGTTGTATCTCTTTTGCCCTATTTCACTGTTGTCTCTTAGAGGAATGCCCTTCTCTGAAGAGGAAACACGGAGGAGATGGAGCTGAGGAAAAGGGGAGGTGGGGGATAGCTAGGCAGAGTGGAGGGAGAGGAAACTGTGACCAGGATGTATTTTATGAGATAAGAATCTATCTTCAATTAAAAACAGGAGGAAATAAAGTGAAATATACAGGAAACTAAGCTGGATTGTACACTGCTAATGCAAAAAAAAATCAGCATAAAATTTAAAAATAAATAAATAAAAAGAACTTTTCTTTGTCTGATATTAATTTCATTAATATATCTGTCTGTATCATAGTATTTGAAGCAATATTTGCACAAAAAGCATGTACTTGAACCAGGTGTTTTAATGCACACAGTCAACCTCTTTCAACTGATGCATTTTGCCCAAAAGCAATGGAAAGAGGACTTTCTTTGCCTTATGGTTCAAGAGGGATGGAGAACTCATCATGGTGAGGAAGGGGCAGCATAGAGGCAGGATCAGGAAGAAAAATGACCACACCTCAGCTGCACAGAGGAAAGAGAGTAAGAGCAGGAAGTGGGTCAAGGCTACAGTCTCTCAAGGCCAACGTCAAGCAACATACCTTGTTCAACAAAACTCCACCTGCTAAAGGTTCCACAACCCACCCACCCAAAAAGGACACCAAAAAATGGCAATCAAGCGTTCAAATAAATGAGCCTACGTGGAGCATTTCTTACTTAAAGTATAGCGCGCGCACACACACACACACACACACAGAGCTTATAAAAATAAAACAGTAGGTTTCCATGTGGATTTTTCAAACCTCTTTAGTATTAATCAGTCCTCTCTCCAGCTGTTTTTCCATCTTTCCACCCATCTTCTCCACACTTAAACTTCCTGTCCCACGACCCCTCCTTCTTCCTCCATATCAACAAGACAACTTGTCTCCTCCAAAACTTACCAACCTCATACTTATGACTCCCTGTTCAAAATGGCTTAGATAAAATTCCAGATGCAACACTTAAGAGAATAATTATGAATATGGTATCATGGCCCTTTTCATTGCTCCCTATTATGCATTTCATGTGTTTTTTTTTCCTTTCTACTTAGTTAAATTTATTAATGTGTAGAAGGTTTTTCATTGGGGTTTGTGTGGGTGAACATATGCATTCTTGTATATGAGTTCAGGAGTGAATGTGGCGGAGGTCAGACATTATCTTCAGGTGTCCGTTATTACCTTTGGCCTTGGTTTCAAGCAGCGTTTCTGTTTCATTGTTTGCCTCTGTGTATGTCAGGATATCTGGCCGTTGAACTTCAAAGTGTTTCCCTGTCTCCTCCTCCCATGTCACCATAGGGATGCTAGGATTACAAACACAAGCTGTAACACTAGCTTTACATCGATTCTTGAGATTCAAACTCAGGTCTTCACATTAGGGTGGCAAGCACTATACCCACTAAGCCATTTCCCAGTCATTATTTTATATTTCTTGAGATAGAGCCTTGCTATGTACCCCAGGCTGGCCTTAAAGTTTCTAGGGAGGCCAGAGTGACCATGAACTTGGAATCTTCCTCTCTGTCTCCTAATTGTAAGCTTAAGTATGTTTCCTACAAACTGTGGTACATATACACTATGGAATACTACTCAGCTATTAAAAACAAGGAATTCCCGAAATTTGTGGATAAATGGATTGAGCTAGAAATGATCATAATGAGTGAGTTAACCCAGAAGCAGAAAGAATCAAATGGTATATACTCACTTATATCTGCATACTAGCCCAAGGGGCATGTCCCACGAAAGCCTTCACTTACCAGGAAACTGGGACAGAGGGGAGGACATCCTATTGGGACTCTAAATGAGAGAAGCATGGGAGAATAGCAAAGTAGAAGAATCCAGAGGGTCCTAGAAACCTACAAGTAGAACATTATGATAGGCAGATTTGGGCCCAGGGGTCCCGCTCAAACTAAGGCACCAGCCAAGGACAATACAGGCTGTAAACTTTAAACCCCTACCCAGATCTAGCCAACGGTCAGAACATTCTCCACAGTTGAGTGGAGAGTGTGATATGACTTTCTCACGTATTCTGGTGCCTCACATTTGACCATGTCCCCTGGAGGGGGAGACCTGGTGGCACTCAGAGGAAGGACAGCAGGTTACCAAGAAGAGACTTGATACCCTATGATCATATACTGGGGGAGGTAATTCCCCTCAGGAACAGTCATAGGGGAGGGGAATAAGGGGGAAATGGGGGGGAGGGGGAAAAAAGTATGTTTCCTACTACAAATGTTAAGCATTTCCTTTACTTGTTTAAGTGTTTTTTGTTTGTTTGTTTGTTTTACATAAAAAGTTGCTGATGTATCTCATTTCGGTGCAGGCTATGAGCTGGGATACAAATGGCTGGTTCCTACACTTACAAATACAGCTCAATAGTCTTTCTAAAACTCACCACTACTTTTTCCCCAAAGCATTTTAAGGAATTCTCATGTGACACCCACAAGGTGGTACAGCTGTAATCCCAGCTACGTGAGACCCTGAGACTAAAGGACTGTGAGCCAGTGGCCAGCCTGGGATGGGGAGGAGAACGTGGAGAGGGAAGACACAGAAACATTAGTTCTTACATGATCTTATCCTACTTATCCTAGGGATTAAGTCCTGGCTGTCATCAAAATCCTCAAATCTGGGCGATAACAGGAAGCTTTGGCATCACTTGACTAGTGATGATAAAGCAGAGAAACTGTCTGACTTTGGTGCACACAGAGAAGATGTAACAAGGACTCCAGCAAAGACGAGGTGAATCTCTAAAAGACCTCCGGGTCCTACAGTACACGCAATGGCTAAGGTCTTCCTAGCGACACTGGCGATCAAATCCTTAGCCCTTCCTTTTATCTCTTCAGATCTCACATAGTTCTGGAGAGTTAAGGAAATATGAAGACACAGAGGAATCCCATGGTTAAATACAGGAAAGAGTGGCTTTAAGTTTATATCCCACCCTCATCAAAAACTATTTGGAGCTATTTTAAGCAATGTCTCTTTTCAGCAATATGCACGCTGTCGGGCAAAATGTAAAGCCATTTGATGTCTGCACCACCAGGTCTCTACCACAGGGGTAGAACAAAACTTAACCTACTTCATTCTGGATAATTCTGGCTACCGGGGTAAGAAGGACGAGACATCCTAAATGACATAAGTCATGATTTGACAAATAGCACATGATATGCTCTGGAAATAAAAAGAAATTTAGCATCCATAACCCTGTGATTTCCACAGACAGATAATTCTGTATCTTGCATCCTGTTTCTGCATTCCCACTTTGTATTTACATACTTCTCCAACCCTTCTTCTATTCTCCCAGCTCTTTTCCAATTAAGCATTCTCCTCCCTACTCTAGCCTCACTCACAAACACTTTATTGACTGACTTGAAATATCAATAGGCAATGGCTCTCTCTCTGGATCTGTGAAAGGATATTTTTGAGTACCCATACATGAAAAAAAAATACTATCTACCTCTCAAATTAAAAAGAGTAGGACAGAACACATGGACTTACATACATTGATGTGATGAGACTGAAATTAATACACTACTGTTCACAGCCATCCCCTTGCTACTTAGCTTTTTCTCTCATCCTTGGTCTATGAAAAGAGTCAAAACTGCTCAGGAGGGGGTTTTCACAGAAGAGTCACTAGGAGAATAATTGTTATTTCCAGGACCATTGTAAGCACAAAAGGAAGAGAGGTGGAATTAAATAAACAAGGCGATTTGGTAAGGGGTAGGGCTGGTGAGAGGCCACGGACTATAAAAGAATAAAGTAGACTAAATTGAAGAGTTAGGTAACATGATAGAACAAGAGGCACTAACAGAAATCGCCAAGAACTGTGTTTCACACTGAAAAGAGATATTGAATAAATATCACAGTGTACCTCCGGGTCTTGATTTTCAAAAGGCGAAACTACTCTGCAGTAGGGAAGATCACAACTTTATAAATATTGCAAACTCATTAAACCCTGCTATGCCTCCAGGGTGCACGGAGAGTGAGGGGGAGGGAGATGATGACACGTTGTCTCACTTAGAGCACTGAGTATTAGGGAGGCCTACATGCCACTCCTGTTAACCCAGTTATTTCTGGAGGTCAGGGAATGTGTATTTCCTAATTACATTTCCAGTCTCCACCACAGAGTCTCAGTCTCTGGCACACAGAGGATATCGTGTTTGGTAGACTAATGACTAATGAACGTTACAGGCTAGCTAGCTCTAGGCTGAATTCATATGAATGGTTTTTGAAAGATTGATCAGCCCATTATTTCTGGCTGAAAAAGTCTCAACTCTGCCAAAACACCATCTCCGGGAGAAACCCATAACCACGTGGCTTTGAGAATTATAATTTGATAACTGCTGTCCCGACTAGACTAACTCTTATGCACCCCTGATCCTCAAAAGAGAGAAAGTTCCTCAGATAGGAGTCAATTTAGAGATTTGAGAATAAAACAAGATTTTAAAACAGCAGGTTTATAATAATCCCAAGAAAACAGACTTTAGAATTGCCTAAGAAACTCTGGAATATCCAAAGATTAGATAGATGAAAGGCAGGCCCACAGGAGTGAAACCGAATACAATCAAAAGGCTTACGGATAAGGCAGGCTTCACTTAGACAGTTTGCATTCTTATAAATGTGATTTATTTTATAAATACCCAGAAGGGAAGTTTGTATATTTTAGCTTATGGTAATTCCCCAGTTCAGAGCAGATGTAATAGTGAATACAGCACCGTGGTTTGCTATGAGGAGCCTCAGTGTTATTTACAGGATTCAATAAATAAAAAAGGCACAAAAAGCCAAAGTGGTCCTAGAGTAAGCAAATCCCATCACAGACATAGAAGACCTTTATTCTTTCTACTTCCTCTGTCTGGGGTGATGCTGGTTTTCCTGAAGCATTACAAGCAAGTGGAGGGAAGAAGGGAGGGAGCCAGTGAGGGAAAAAAGGGAGTGAGAAGAGCAGAGGAGCGTGTGTAAGGATATAAGATACCCATTTTGGTCAATAGCACAGTCTAAATCACAGGAATAATATTTCTGAGAGAAGTAACTAAAAAGTGACTAAAAATACATTGAAATACATTTCAGATCCAAGGCTGAACTGGCATGAAAGGGAACTACAGAGTCCAATGCCGAACTGAAATGAAGAATCGCAGAAAAATAGTATACAACATGGGTAGGTCCACTCCCACAGGCTTCCCTCAGATCCTAAAATCCAAAGCCCGTGAACCATGGCCTGCAATGAGCTTTGGGTGTGGGAAACAGGAAATATCTCTGCCTCTACCCATCAGAACCCCCTTCCAAGAAAAATGGGCAAATAAGAAATGACCATGCCACCCAGGCAAATGAGGTGGCAAGGTTCACTGCCAACTAGGCTCTAAACAGAGACACAAGGACGAATAACAAGACAGCCATCAAGGGACTGGGGTAAATATTTATATTGACTTGGTACACTTTGCTCAGCTATAATAATACCTAACACCAGGTAATATATATATAAATTTACCTGACTCAAGACTCTACTGGGCTGAAAAGTCCATAAAGTGTGGCACTCACAACCTACGCCCCAGTGTTTCCATTGGTGAGGGGTTAACAGCAGACAAGAAATTGGAAGGGAAAGGAATTGCATGTAAAAAAAATTATGGGTAGGAAAGTCAGATCATAGAGAACAAAGATAGATGTCTTAAGTTAATGGACCTATTTACCTCATAGGAGACTTGACACAGTTCCTGAAAAAGGCACTAGACAGTGCTGAAGTGAGCATGCCTGTCATCTAATCTCCTTCCACCGGGCCCCACCTCTTGGAGGTCCACCATCTCTCCACCCTGCCACATGGGGGCCACACCTCCTGCAAGGAAACCTCTGGAGAAGAAAACGCATCCAACATATAACACATGGTCTCTACAAAACCTTTCATTAAAAAGTGTGGTGACAAGAAAAACCCTGGTCACTAGACACCTATTCTATCTGGAGGAATGTGATTTCAACCCAAGCCTTGAAAAAAAAAAAAAAAAAAAAAAAAAGGATCACCAAGAAAGTTGCAAGAAAACAATCTAAAATCTCAATTAAAACCAAAACAAAAACGTTCCTTGTGCGAAGAGCAACAAAACCAAGCAAGGTTCTCCCTCCAAACGTACCACAGGCACTTGAGACACAATGTAAACAAACAGAGCACATCATCTATGGTTACTGAGTGTTAAACACAGAATAGAACCTTGAAAACATAAATAGAAGAATCAAGTTTAAGAACTAGCCAGAAAGACTTTTAAAACTCTTCCAAGAACAAGAAGCAAACTAGCAAATCAGAAGCTGTCAGAGAGAGAACAATCGTGACGTCTGAGTAAGGAAGGGTTCCTTAACCAAGACACTAAAATATAAGCCGTAAGGAAGGCAGCAATTAAGCATCGCCCTTAGCATTCCTGTATGCCACGTCCCTACCCAGCACTTTCTATACACCAGCTCACTAACTCTCCTGATAGGCCATTGGGCTGGGGACTATTATCATCTCCACATAACAGAAGAGAACAGAGCATGTGGATATCGGCTAGATTTCTGAAACCTGACAGGCAGAAGTGGAGGTGCCAGGATTTGAATGGAGTGTGGGAGGACTCATGTATCGTCTATTCTGGCTACTACCCTTTGCCTTTGTATGAATGACTTAATCCACACAACATACAACTAAAGCTACAATCATTATCCCTACTTTCAGATGACGCAAATGAGGCACAAAGGTTAGGAAGCAAGTCCTAGACACACCATAGCGAGGTAGAAGAATCAATGTGATCTAACTAGAATGGCCCTTAGTTACACTGAAGCATTTATTGCTTTTCCAGCTGAAATATATAATGCTGACTATGTATCAATAGCTTGTCTCAAACTTCCTGTATATTGTTGGAAATCCTGACCAAATAGGAGTTATGAAAATATTGTACAGAAAAAAAATGCACACAAGTGGCAGAGCACTGTACCTGCATTTCGTCCCCAAATGGGGAAGGGCTCAGAACCATTTCTCCATGAGCTCTTGGGAATAAAGGTCCTCAGATTAGAAGCAGTGTTTTCCGTTACACCATTAGAGACAGAGATAAAGCTAAGATCGAAATACTAAAAAAGATTTAAATGAAGCAAAATATAATAAGCAACAATCTTTCCTGGCGTGGCTACAGCAGGATATCTGAGGATCTTTAAAAAAGAAGTGGGGAAGGTACTTGATTCTTCCAACATCTAGCTTTGATTGTATTTTTTAATCCCTCCTGGAATTCAATATCCATTCTCTATTCAAACTCATTAGTTAAGTCAGATCAAAACCAAGCAATAAGCCATGTCCTCGCCCTGTGGCCCAATAACATCCCATACCTTTGTCTTTAAAGGCCATCACCAGCGGCAGGTTTCCCAGGCTGTCCAGCCCTGCATCCCTATGGGCTCATACTGCTTTGAAAAGATCTAAGAAAAGAATCTACTTCCCAGAGACACCTGCTCAAATCCAACAGGGACATGGATCTTACTCCCTTGCCTCAGCACTCGGGAGCAGCCATTTTCTCTTTTGAGGAGCTGGGAAAACAATCCATTCACGGACGTCACTCTGCCAACCAGCAATTCAGATTGAGGGATGGGCAAGGCCAGGCTCCCTTCCTCTGCCTCACTTCTTCTCGCGGCTGTGTCATGGGGTCCACTTCTTGGCACCCTAAGCCCAGGATAGAGCACGATGAAGAAATATTTTAAATGGCAGGAAGCAAGGTCTCTTTCAGTGCTATTGTTACAAGCTTGGTTGAGAAGACAGACACTATTGGTTAACATGAAGTCATTGTGTTGTCTATGACTATCATGCAGGCTTTGAAGAAAACAGCCATTTTGCAACTTGCCAGTTTGCATCCATCCAAAATAAAATACAGATGGTACATTTGTCCTCGTGAGTTATCATTTATGCTCACATGCATATACATCCTAAAAATAGATACATAGTCTCAGAACTGCGTGCACAAGAGCAACTGACACAGATGTACATGCGCACATCAGCATCTTTGTAAAGAGACCTTATCTCTCTTTCTCACCACCACCCCCTTCGGTGCCAGCAGAGATTCACAAGTAGCAGTCAGCAGTGGTACTATCAAAATGTATTTTTAAGCCCATTGTGATGTTTTGACAAATTAAACGATTAATTAACAGCAATCTAGCAAACAGATCTCTGCTTACAGCTTAGAGTGGGAGAAACACACAGATCGCCATAAATGTTCTATCGCCACCATTACTGGAGAAGAATGCAGCCTAATTAATTATAATTGATCACAAAGATTAGATTCAAATTCCACCATCAGGGCAGAAGAAGCCCAAACAGGAGGAAATAAATCAGAAAACTATTCTCTGAATCCATAATGAACCAACAAGCTTTCGAGATAAACAGATTTGTTTTAATTGTAGTTTTTAAAAAATAATTTAAGAACATTTGGAAGTCTTTCAAGAGAAAATACAAAGCAGGAAAAGAGAAAGAGTTCAAATCAGGAAGTACATATTCCATGGAACACTATGTATCTATCTGATCTCTCCTCCCTTCCGTACAAAAAGGTAATCTATAAAGTATTCGCCCAGGTAAGTGTTGGACATACAATGTGTGAGCCTTAGAGCTACACAATGGCCTTGTGGGTAGTTTCTGTCTTCCTATGCTTTAAGTCTTTCATGTGGTTTTCTCTTCTCAGCTTTTATACTGAATGTCTGCCTGCTCTACCCAGCATTCATTTTGTCTCTCTCTGATTATAAAGTCCTCTCTGGTAGGCACAGTCATGGTCACAGGATACAAATGATGATCTTTACCCCAATTCCTCCTAGCTGCACCCTAAAACAGTATACAAATTAAAAGGAAGATTAGGTACACACACATACACACACACACACACACACACACACACACACACACACACACATCAACCTAAAAGTCTTACAAAATCAAAATGATTCTGAGGATGGCCATCCATGACCAACTTTCTATTCCCCTTGGCTATGCACATGGAAAGATATAAACTTCATGAGTCACAGGAAGAAAAGAGATGGAGGACACAGGCCCAGTTCAAATCCACAGGTCCTCAGCTGATAGTTTCCAGGTAGTTGAATGTAGGTTCTAAGAAAATCCCAACATTCCACTGTGTAAATTAGTTAATCCTCCAATTCTCCAAAGGGGTGGGGGGACCAATCAAGGAATCATCAGATACACGATAGGAACAATTCTGGATGGGAAGGGAGCGGTTCATAGATTCTTGCCTGGGATACTAGAATTTCATCTATCAACACCTCATCACATGCCTTGGACCCAGGATTGACCAGTAGGGAGATCAGAGGCTTTGGGGAATAAAAGAGGTGGGTATAGCATATGGTCTCCCGGCATTGGCTAACCACCATGGCCTTTCTGAACCGCAGTGTCATCATTTGAAGGATGGGAGCAGTGATCGTTCATTGGAGACGGTAAGAGGTAAATGAGATAATATATGAAGCACAAATAAACAACAGCATCTTGAGCAGAACATATGAACAGCTAGGTTTTACACGGCACGTCAATCAGCCATTATTCTTAGTTCTCTCCCCTCCCTTGACAACTCAGCATTGCAATAATCCGAACCTTCGTTATCCTGGAACAAGAGCTTGGCAAATGAGTAATTAGGAGCTAAAATCCTGTCCCATCTATAAAATATTAAAGTCTGATTTTAGCTAAGAGCCTGTTGGATGTGATAGATAGACAGGAAGTGATCATGCATTTATTAATAGAGTTGGTTGTATTAATAGTGACCTCACTAATTTAAACTAACTTGGGAGACGGCCCAGCCCCAATTATGGGACACTCTTTTAAAGCACAGTTTAATTAGTTTCAGACATAGTTAGTAACTGAAATAATTTTGAGAAGGATTGCCTGGGAGAACTTACGATGTGATACAGCAAGTCAAATGCTTTATAATTGGTATATCAGAAGTTAGTACATAAAATATCAGGCTCATCGCTGTCATATATGGTGACATTGAAAGGGCCTTGGTCTTGTGCCAGAAGATCTGGCTTCTCTGTCTCTTTACAAAAAGGAAATGAAAATATCTGTGGCATGAGGTGACTGGGAAGCTTAATTAGACAAGAGAGAAGGGAGCTGCAAACCTCAGAAGGCAAGGTTTATATACATCCAATTCACAATGGTATCCCATGTCCAGGACAGCTTCCAGCAAATTTATAAATAGATGAATGAAGACACAAGATTATAATACAGACTTTGGCATATGCAACATCAGGACTTGGAACTACAGGAAAGGAGGTACCCAAATCCTGGGCTGGTCCTTCAGGTGTTCATACAGTCTCAGGGACATTGCCTTTGGTCAGTCTGGCTGCCTTAACTGCTAGGCATCCACTCAAGGAAGTCTTTAGGCATTTAACCCAGGAAATCAACCCAGATTTGTCTAGCTCAGAATTTGGATATGGGACTCAAAGCCTTAGGTTAATGAAACTTCCCAGGTTAGTTTCTAGAATAGTAGCATGTAAACTGCAAAGCTGTAATGAACCACGTGGACCGTGTGGCTTGGGAAAACAGGACTCAGAGAAACAAAATGACCCATTCCTATTTCAAAGCCCTAGTTAACATCTTAGCTGCCTCCCTGTATTTGGCTTTACTGACATGTTTTCCTTATCATTAGGATGAAATATTCCTCTGCCCTCACTAGGGATAACAATAAAATAACCTTGGCACAATGGGGAATGGATGTGGAATTGTTTAAGAAGTTTGCCAGGAAGCCTGGGGGAGATGGCTCAGGTAACTCCAGGGAAATCTAATGCCTTCTTCTGGCCTCTGGGGGCACTGCGTGCGCATGGTATGAGGACATACATGCGGGTCAAATACATAAAATAAAAACAAATATATAAAAAGGAAAAGTAATTCTGTCAAGGATAAGTGAGTAAGGATGTAACAGGTCCCAGATCTTAGTAGGCCTCCACACCTTAGCACAAATGATGCCATACTGGGAGGACAGTTCAAGCTTAAAACCCAGCAGGTAGGCAGCAGCACCTGCAAGAACAAAGGCCTAATCCATCAACGTCCATAGAAAATCTCTCAATGTAATAGCTTTGCTTTTTGCCTTCTGTAGCTCAACTTCTGGCTAACTGTTCTTACTAAGACACACTGAGCTGTGTCAACCCAGGATGTTGTTTTTGTGCTTAAAACCTCACCCTGAGAAAGGCTCAAGACTGCACTGAGGTCCCAAATCTGTGTCTGAGTAGTCGTCTCTGGTGGATACCTCATAATAAGAACCAATGTGGCATCTACTGGTGAGAGAAAAGACTATTCAGAAACTGAGACCTCTAAACCAAGATACTCCAAGTTGTAGGGTTGGTAAGATGAAAAAAAAAAAAACAAAAACAAAAACAAAAGCATTTTTTCTCTACCCATCTATTCTGCCAGTGGTAGAAATGGTATCATATATGGATTTCTGGGTTTACATATTTACTATATCTCCTTCTGCATAAGTGTGGCACACCTTCCTTCACTTTCTTTTCTTTTTGCTCTTTCCTTTTTATAAAAAGCTACGAAATAAAATTCTTTGGTCAGGACAAAAATATTTTATGTGCTATCAAGACAGTGAATAATACATTCAATAAGCCCACAGATGGTGGTGCTGGCAGAAGCACAGCTGACAGGGAAGGCAGACCCACATCCATGGTTTGTGTCTATTCCAGGAAGAAAAGGAATGCTGCCCCCTCAATGATGGAAAGACTCCAATGTAATCAACTTGCCACCAGGTGGCTGGCTGGTCCTCCTGGGGAATGCTGCCATATTGGAAGCTCAGCTTTGGTGAGCTGTTGACATGTTGACATGTCAGGCACTCCACAGTAGCAGCCAGATCAGTCTTGGTGAGGGAGCCAGCCTGTTGAACTCATGAATAGCGTCTAACCCTGTTCGTATGGCCACATGTAGTAGGCTGAGTATGGAAGAACGCTGGAAGCCACTCACAAAAAGGTCACCTAGTCCAGTGGTTCTCAACCTTCCTAATGCTGTGTCCCTTTATACAGCTCCTCAAGTTGTAGTGACCCCCAGCCATAAAGTTATTTTTGTTGCTACTTCGTAACTGTAATTTTGCTGTGGTTCTGAATTGTAATGTAAATATCTATGTTTTTTTTCAGTGCTCTGAGGTAACCCATGTGAAAGGATCATTAGACCCACACACACAAAGGGGTCACAAACCACAAGTTGAAAACCACTAATCTGGTCCATGTGGTCATTGGCACTCCTCTCTGAAGATAATACCCTTTGATAAGGAGTTCCATAGGTTCCAGTTATTCTTAGATCTATACTTCCTTCAAAAGATCCATCTATATACAGAACTCTCCCTGTCCCTGAACCTCTAACCTGGACCCTAACAAGTTCATGACCACCCAGACATGGAATTTATCACCATCCAGTATCAAGCTCTGCCCCTCGCTATCTCTTGAGTTGTTCCTGAAGGTCCCACCATAGTCTAGAGCCACCCCCATAGTCCACTCCTGTCTAATGACAGAACACTATCCCTAATTATCTATAAATTAAAGGACCCAGTTTGCCTTCCTCATTAACCAAATGACCCTAGGAATCTTCCATGGACCCATGGTGTAGCTCTAGAAAGAAACACCCACCCATGCAGAGCTCACAAAAATTGCTTCCAGAAAATCTAGCAACTCAGGAATCACAGGAAGACATACCTAATGATCACAGGTGCCCGCAACATCCAAAAGGTGGTTCTCAGGGTCATGTCTAGAAACTGATGAGTCCCTGTGCCCACCAAATGCAAAGACCCCCACATCTGCCCACCATGGCCTCAGAAATTCACGACTTGTGTTTCCTTTATGGCATCTAGACCATAAGAGTACCCCTCTTTATCCAAACCCAGCATATTATTTGATGAAGAAGAATATTGGATATGTAGTTCTAAAAAATAAATAAATAAATAAAAAGATGACTCAGTGGAGAGTAATGAACAAACAGTTCCTATTGTTCTGAGAAAGCCTTTTTAGTAAATTGAGTTAGCAAAGTTTCATCAAAGATTGACTCATGGCACCAGGCTGCACTTAAAACCAAAAAAAAAAAAGGGGGGGGGGAGAGATTCGAACAGCTCGGCGATGCTATACAAAAAAAGGGTGTTTGTAAACTGTATGGAACTAAAGTACAGAAAAAGAGTTCAGTACAGTTACGGCTTGACGTCTGTCTCATTCGGACAGGATCTGAGCGACTGGCTGGGATTGGCTGATGCTTGACCATGTCTGACTGACCAAGAGATGTTTGTTTCACTCATAAGTTCGGCTTTCAGCTTGTTTAAATAATGAGTTTAGGTTGCAGCTCCTTTATACAGAGGCCCATAGTATGCAGGGGCCTTAGAGCCAACTTGCCTTCTGCGTATTTAATTTAACTTGCTCAATGGTAGAAGGCTGTGTTGACAACAAACACAAAGCACAACTAAGTCAAGTTTCTAGCTAAAGTTGGGGGAGTATAGAAAGTTCGAACTAAAGTACCTCTGCAGCCGCAGCCATGTGGAACGCCACCTGGAACAGATGCATTAGCATACTGGCACAGTCAAGATTCAAACTCATGAATGGCTGGAGTGTCTGTTCCACCATTTGGGATTGCAGTGTCACCAAAGAGGACAGTGAGCTGGAGTTCACTCTGGAAGCTGGTCTACTATCTTAGACACTAGGCATACATGCACGCCCCACTGCACATATCTACAGTTTTGGTTTTTTTGTTTTGTTTTGTTTTTTTCTTTAAATGGGGAGAATTTTATTTTGGTGAGAGAGGACTCTTAAGAAATATTCAGACACCCAAACATGAAAGGACCCAGTTTGTCTCCCTTGTTTGTTCTTCCTTCTAGTCTCTGACTCAGGGCTCAAATCCTTTGGTCATGAGAAAGGAATATTTTCTCACCTAAGATAAAAAAAAAAAAAAAAAAAACAAAAAACAAACAAAAAAAAAAACCCACCTTCCATTTATCTGTACAAATAGATTATGATTCTACAATAAACTCTCCCTAAGCCAGGCTTGCCTTTGTCATGTTCTACAGCCACCCTAGTGAGCAATGCAAGCCTTTCTTTTAAGTCCCAAATCCTCTTTCTTTGTTCCTTCGCAAATCTGTCCCCACAGCTTCGCCATTCTGGCCAATTATCATTACCCAGATAAACATGAGCGTGGCATATTACCATATCTAAAATCCAATCACACTTCAATTTCCCTTGTTGCAGATTAGGCCAACTTAATCCTTTGGAGAAAAAAAAGTTTTGGCAACATTGCTGTTCTTTGGTGATAAGAGTGGGATTGTGATTATGCCAGGCTTACATGAAGAATAGGAGGGCCATGTTACACCCTGCTTTGCCAAGCACCTGTACCCAACAGCCCTTGGGAGGATTGAGAGGAGCTCCAGGAGCAGCAGGGAGAGAAGTATAGTCAGTCACTGCCAGAGCCCATGAGGCAATGTCACTCCTCTGGAGAAAGCAGAGCTGTATCTTGTGGTATAGCCCAAGATCCAATTAAACCTCTTATTTTGTCCCTATCTGTGAAGCCAAAGATTTCTTTTTGCATACAGAGACAGATGATCTGGTCTCGATGACATGTGTTCACAGACAGAGAGAGAGATGGAAGGGCCCCCACAAAAGCTGTATAGACTGAGCCTGGTCTCTGCCTACAGTGACTTGGAAAGGGGACCAGTGCACCAGCTGCTCTTCTTCCTTAAGACTGTTGGGGTCACACCAGAAAGTGACTGGGGGAAAGAGAGGTCTGAGAAGGTGCAGGGCTGAGCATTTGGTCTTTTGTATACCCTGGTAAGAAGCTCATTTGCTCACCCATGGGGCCAAGGTCAGGGATCAAAGGAAACTAAAAGGCTTGAAGCCAGTTGTTGTTAGACACAGTGCCCTAGCTCCTACTAAGCCACTGCACCCAATCTCCAGCCAGACAATTGCTAGGATAAGGTAGCTTGGCCAACCCCTTGGCGGGAATGGCTTGCTTGCTTGTCAAGCTTTATTCCTGATTCATCTCCAGAACTTGCCCATTTCCCAATAGTACAAACACCAAAATAGATAGGTTTTTCACAAGTCTCTGACAGGAAGAAAAAAAAAAAAAAAAAAAAAAAAAGTCCCTGTTGGGCTTAAAATGGTTCTGCAATGAGAGGCTCCAGAGAATTCTTGAAGAGATTGGCACTGGCCATGCGTAGGCCAGGAAGTATGCTTTCCAATTATCTGACACCCTCTTCCAACACATCCAGGGCACTTTATGCATCTCATTTGCATCAAATTCATTTTAGCACATTTTTGATTACTCTTTTATTATTCCCTTTCAGTCCCAAACTTTCAATAACGGAGGTTTATTATCTTAAGTAATTCCTAGTCTGAGAAGCAACCTTTACTCTCTACCACACCTTCATTTACACTCTCCAGCAGCTACCTACCCCAACAGCACATATAAATCTTTCTCATGACCATTCCTGTTAATGGTACAAACATCTCATTAAAAAAAAAAATCATCAGAACCTAGAAAGAATCTGTCAAGCATAGAAAGGTGATACTAATCCTCGCTTATGAAACACTGCTTTTTTTTTCCTCCCCCCTCACACCCATTATTCCTTATGTTAAGACACTGAACTTCCCAATGCTATCCTCAGTAATGTTTCAAGTTTAGTTATCTCAGTCACAATAGTGAAGCCTGCCCTGACAGTTTGATGGTGGAGTCTAAGGTTCAAAAGAGCACAGAGACAAGGAGCCAGATAAGGTGAGACAGGAGAGAAAGAATGTTGAGGGAGATCATAAAGAAAAAGAATTCCAAGGGGCTGACTGTCCTTATTGATTTAGGGTTGTTTGTTTATCTGTTGGCTCTTCAGCTTGCTGCAGACTGAATTTATATTGGCAGAGAAACCTCAATTGAAGAAATTCTTCCATCAGATTGCCTGTAGGCAAGCCTATGGGCATTTGAGGTGGTGGTGGTGGTGGTGGTGGTCAGAGTTAACATAGGATGGCTCATCTCACTGTGGGTGCTGCCACTCTTGGTAGGTGCACCCTCCCCCCCACCCGAGTTATATAACAAAGTAACTGGAACAAACCAGTAAGAAGCATTTCTCCACAGCCTCTGCTCCAATTCCTGCCTCTAGGGTCCTGCTTTGAGTCCCTGCCCTGACTTCCCTCAGTTGTGGAGTATGACCTGAGTGCTGCAAGCTGAAATAAATCCTTTCCTCCCTAAGTTGCTTAGGGCCATGGTGTTTTACCACAGCTACAGAAACCTGAGACACTGCCTCATCTCTACTCAGTGTCATGTTACAGGATCGGAATGTCTACCCACCTTCCTGAGAACCTATACTCAGAAAGTGCCAAGCAATATGTCTAGGAAATGCACAATGTTCGCCGTGGGTAGGAGACCAAGGTGACAGTCATGGAGGTGCAGAGAGGCTGACCCACATCACCTGAGTGGGTCAAAGTCCGTTGCACTCTAATTTCTGAACTTTATATCTGTGACTTGTGTTGTTCCAATCTACAGACCTCTCCTAGAGTTTTAAAGTTTTGTAACAGTCCAACTTCCCTGTGCTCGTTGACCCACATGGAATATTTCTCCATGTGGGGGAAACTCCCCACTGAGAGGGAATTGCCAAGCTCACACAGAGAGGTTAACAACCACAGGGCAAAGCTAATGGCGCCTGCTGCATCTTTCATGCCGAGACTCTAGAACTGAGACCAGAGGAGTGAGCAAATGTTGAGTAACACCAGACAGGTGAAAAATGAGCTATGACCCCCCACCTCCTGGAAGAGGCAGGGCCTCTGGCTAAATCATAATTGCACAGTTTATGCATGCACAGGAGTACGCTTGCCCCCACTAATCCCCCAAGAGAAAGTTGTCTGTGTATAACATCTCCACCTCATTAGAGCTTCGGTTCACTTATTAAATATTGAACACGTCAGATGGTTCTCTTTGGTGTGGAAGAGCACAGTCCTTGTTCTGAGGGGGGAATGCCGTGTACCCTCCTGAGAAAGTCCAGTTGGCCGTGCTAATTGCGAACAGATTTCTTCTGCACTGTTATTTCTTCATCTACCCAGGAAGTACACGCTGCACCACAGGAGATGTGGGACAGAACTTCGTTGCTAGGAGTCTTAATGATCCTGGCAATTAATTATTCACACCAGTAAAAGGAAGAAACTTAACAAGCAACCCAGCAATGGGAGCAGCTCTAGGAGGTTGAGCAAGATGGGAAAGAAACATCAAGAACCCTGGGCTAGACCGGGACCTTCATTGGCAGATAATGGAAAACAGATCTGGAAGCAAACGCAAGTGTCCCAAAGCACTATGAAAATGGCTGTAAGCTCTCACAGTGTGCTGTGTTCTAAACACTTAAAACGCTGTTTAGTTACTGAGAATCTTATGCATGAGTACTCTAGTTACAGCGTGGTCTCCTTCTGCTCCTTTCTTCAACCCTCCTGTGCCACTTTACTCCTCGTTAAATCCATAGCCTCTTATTTGTGAACTATTGCTGTTTTTTATGTGTGTGTGTAATACATATATATGCACATATATGTACACATACATAGATGCACATATATGTATACACATATATGTATGTATAGGTATATGTGTGTGCATATGTATATATACATACATACAAATATATTTATATAATACAATCTCTGTGTTCATTTAGTGGGGTGTGTGTTTGTGTGTGTGTGTGTGTGTGCTGTTTAGGTCTGACAGACTAGGATTGGAGAGACTATCAGGTGTCTCATCCCTGGAGAAGACTGCTTTTTCCTCTCTCAGCTGCCAGGAATTGCTCTATAGCTCTTCACACCAGGCTAGGGCCCTTATGAGATTTCTCCCATCCACACTGGTATGTCAATTGCTATTATTTTTCAGGTCTTGCTTAAGCAGCTGTATTGCGGAGAATCATATCCCAGTGTCTTTGTTTAATCTTAACAACTGTGTAAAGGGAATGCTTGACCCACAGCACACTACCAGCTACACCAGCCGCACCAGTAATATCTTGCTCATCTGTAGACTCACTTCCAACCATATTCACTACTTAACTGAGACCTGTTTGCCATTCCCCAGACACAGTCTCTTGAACTAGCAAGTGCCAGACTCAAGAAAAAGCATCCCAGAGTGAGTCCTAGCACATAGAATTTCAGCATCTCTAAGGAATATTGAAACTACAAGATGGAAAGAGTCCAGGTTATATAAAAGACCAAGTGAGTAGCCTCGGTGATACGCAATATACACAGTCAAGATTCAGTGTTCACATGGCATGTTTCCTATCCACGAATGCTTGTTCTGTCAGATTCAAAATAAATATCTTTTTTTCCAGTCAAGCTTGAAGGAGTTTCAGTTTTTTGAAATAAAAAATTTTCTGTCTAACACACTAAGGTATTATTCAGTCTTGACAAGCAGAGAAATTCTGACATATGGGCCAACGTGAATGAACCTTGAGGACATTGTGCTAACTGAAATGAACCAGCCACCAAAAGACAAATGCTGCATACTTCCACTTACCATGAAATAATTAGCGGTGCCAACACTGAGAGATAGGAAGCCTAGCTGTGAATCTTCAGGGCCTGAGAGGATGAACAGAGAATTTGTTATGTGTAGAGCTTCTGTTTTGTAGAGTGTAAAGTGTGATGGAGATCAGTGGTAATGATGAGACACACAGGGACTGTCTAATTCTGCCCAACTGTACACTTTAAACTGTTATGATGGCCATAGGTACTTCATTAATATATAAAATGGCATTTGTATTTATCCATTGAAAATAAAAATAAATGGGTAACACGACAAGTTTCATGTCAAACATATTTGCCCAAAAAGTGGGAATAAGAGTATGGCTTTTTTTTTATTTTGTCCTTTTTAAATTAGCATGTATGCCTAGCCATAAATCTAAATGCCAAATGGAAGCAAGTCATATCAAAAGTTACTAGTGAGTCAATAATTAGAAAATAGAGCTTGTCCCAATATAACTGAGGGCTTGGAAAGAAAGTCTATCTTCTAATCGGAGGACATGGTATCTTCTGATGCTAAACCAATAGGAATAATCATAAGTACTGCCTTCTACACACTGCATATGGCTATATTCATTTAATCCTAACAATTCTGCCAGAGAGGTGGTATTCCCCACCCTCCTAGCCAGTTTACCACAACCCAGAGAAGAGGCACACTCAGGAATTGAACTCAGAGGGTACCGTTTCCCAGTCTATGGCTAGGTGTTAGGTGGACAGTGAGGAGTCCCTACATCCTCTGTTCTCTTTAAGCTCCTCAATAAAAAATGTATTTTTCAGGTTCCACAGAAAAAGCCAGAACTGGGTAGGTTATATTGACATTTAAAGATACAACCCATGAAAATGAGAGAATATGTGGAATTTGTCTTTCTGGGTCTAGGTGACCTCACTCAGTATATTTTCTAGTTCCATCTGTTTACCTACAAATGTCACGGCTTAATTTTTCTTTATAACTGAATAGTATTGTGTGTGCTGTGTATGCACGTTGTGTGTGTGCACACTTTTCACCATTCATTCATCAGTTGAAGGTTGGTTAGGTTATTTACATTTCCAAATAGAGCAGCAATGAACATGGCTGAGCAAATATTTCTATAGTTACTAAATAGTAAATATACATACAGCATAGTATGATACGGAATCCTTTGGATATATGCCAAGGAGTGACAGCGATGAGCCAAATTGTGGATTTACTTTTAGCTTCTTGAGAATTGGTCCCACTGATTTTCATCATGGCTACACCAGGGTGCAATCCCACGAGCAGTGAGTGAGTGCCCCCTATCCACACCATCTCCAGCACTTGTTGTCAGTTATTTTTGTCGATCTCAGCCACTCTGACTGGAGTAAAATGAAACCTCAAAGGAGTTTTAATTTTTATGTCTCTAATTGCTGAGGATGTTGAGTATATTTCAAAATATTTCTCAGCCCCCTTTTAATCTCTTCCTGTGAAAACTCTCTGTTCAGCTCCATAGCCCATTTGTTAATTGGGTCATTTGTTTCCTTGACTCTTTGTATTTGAGTTCCTTGTGAATTTTCTATATGTATCATCTCACAGATGTATAGCTGCCAAGGACTTGCTCCCACTCTCTGGGCTTCCTCTTCACAGAGTTGGCTGTTTCCTCTGCTGTGTTGAAGCTTTTTTAGTTTTATGCACTCTTGTTTATCAAGTCTTGGCCTTAATTCCTGAGAGAATAGAGCCTTACTCAGAAAGTCCTTTTCTATACCTTCAATGTGTATGGTACTGTTTTCTTCTAGCAGTTTCTGTACTTAACAGTAAGTTCTTTGGTATACCTGGAGTTGACTTATGTGTTACCATGGAATCCAGGAGAGCAAAAAGAGGCAATGGCTGAGGATGGGGAAAAGAACTCTAGAGAGGGGGTAGGAGGACACAGATGCTATGAAAGAAGAAATGGGGAAAACAGGAATTTTAATTGGGGAAAGAAGAGCAATAGAAGAAAGATAGGGAAAGAGGAGCAAAGGAGAGATAAAATACTAAAGGAAATTGAAAAAACATATGGAGACATTACTGTGTGTG
This sequence comes from Acomys russatus, assembly GCF_903995435.1. Lineage (NCBI taxonomy): Eukaryota > Metazoa > Chordata > Mammalia > Rodentia > Muridae > Acomys > Acomys russatus. Next base: position 22,953,111 of record NC_067144.1, on the reverse strand, counting down.
TGTGTGTGTGTGTGTGTGTGTGTGTGTATACATACATACATACACGCATACATAAAGAGAGACAGTTTAAAAGAAGATATGCCACCTAACTATGGCTAGTGAGGTAACAGTGCCCAACGTCAGTTAATACAACTGCAATACAACTTAAGGCTCAGGAAACACTGGGCAAGGGGGCAGGGCCAGGACATCTGGTAAATTGTGTCTATATATGACATGGAAGCCATACTCATGAAATATAAATAATATGGCTGCCTAAACAAGGCCGACATAATGACAGCATCAGCTGAAATGCTAATGTGGATGGGGGAAATCTTACAAGACACAACCCCTACCTACGTAAAGAGCTCAAGGCAATGCATGGATTCGGAGAGAGGGAGAAGTAGTCTTCTCCAGGGAGTTGAGCCACCTGGCAGGTTATCTAGTCTCAAGTTGTCAAATCTAAACACATACATGTATCAGCAACACTAAATTAACATGTTATATTTATGTATGCATGTGTGTGTTTGTATACCTGCATTATGAGTCTCTCTCTCTCTCTCTCTCTCTCTCTCTCTCTCTCTCTCTCTCTCTCTCTCTCTCTGTGTGTGTGTGTGTGTGTGTGTGTGTGTGTGTGTGTAAAACAATAATTAAAGAAGTGTCAAGAGTTTCAGAAGAGGTTGAGGGGACAAAGAATAAACCAGCGGGGAGAGAGGGAGGGGTGGGAATAATGTAAATAGAGTACTCATGTATGAAATTCCCCTCCACACAATTAAAATTTTTAATTAAAAAACATCTGGTATGCAGGACTTTGGAACAATAGCTCAGAGGTTAAGTGAACTTAGTTCCCTTGTAGAAAACCTGGGTTCAGTCCTCAGCAGCAGCATGGCGACCCACAACTGTCCATCACTCAAGTTCCTGGGGATTGGCTCTCTTCCCCTTACCTCTACAAGCACCCAGAATGCATCACTGGCATACAGGGAAGCTTCCCAGATACTAGACAAAAAGAATGTCTTAGTGTGAAGATCTATAAATAAATCTCATAATTTTGTTTCAAATTGTCAGTCCATGTGATTTAAACCACACCCTCAGCAGTGAAGACACATATTGTAGTTTGATCTTTATCTCAATATTAAGACCCACAAGTCAATACTGTTGTCTTTTTAAGTATTCTCTTTGGCTTCCTCAGCTATGAGTGAGAGAACATGCCAGTCTTCATGAGGCCTGTGGCTCTGGGTACTTGAGGAGTCTGTGAACTCTAGCAATAGTCTGTATCACCCTTGGGACAAGGTAGTCAAAGCAAATTTGAGAGCAAAATGTCTATAATTTCTAATTGTCTAAAATCTGGAGTGTTTTGATTGTTAAGAATTCGGTTCCTTTGTTTCGTGTTTGTTCTCTAAGTCAAGGAGCCAGACTCAGCCCCCAACCTCATGATGCAACTGAAATCTACTCAGGCCACAAAGTCACCCATGTATGGATAGTTAGCTTTGGAAAAGGCAAACTCTTACTGTTTCACTGCCACACAGGGCCATTTTATGTGAGATGTTTGGGGAGGAATGGTCAGGGAGAGCAGAGGACACAAGACACAAAATGAAAGAACCAATCCCTCAGGTTAAGAAAGAAATATCCTAAGTGTCAGAGTAACAGAAAATTCTGCCTAAAGAGAAATGCTATTGCTTCAGTAGGATAACCTCAATGTTTTGTCTAATGTTCATGATGGATGGAAAAGATAGACACGTAGGAATTATCTGAGTTCAGTCTGAAGTACTGAGCTCAACAAGTTCTCTCGCCTACGAAAACTATTCAATAAAATAATGCTTTTAATAAAGGTTCCCAACAAGAGAATTTCATTCCAGCCACCTGAATATTTGGCAATACTTCATAATCCAGAGAATATGAACAAGAAATAGATCTGGAAAAGCAGGGGAGAAGGAAAGGAAAAAAAAACACCTCTTTTATAAAACAAAAAAGATATCATCAGTGTGATGAACTTCACAAACTGGAAGGGAACATAGTTGCCCCTCTATGTATGATGATGATGCATTCCCAATAGAACCAATACAGTGAAATGACCACAAGTTGTACCCACACTGAATGTTCCAACCTACTGCATATCACAGCATAGAACATACTACAGCATAGAGACTTGGTCATTTCTCCCAGAGACACCTACCTGCTGGGACATGTAGTTCGCTGCTGTTGCCTAACATTATAAGACATAAAGACACTTCCATCAAACTACTGTAATTGAGAACTATAATAAAGGGGTTTGGAAATATAGGCTCTAATAATCTCTTCCCATTCTGTCCCTGTTCTCCACCCATTTCAAGATGCTGAAGTAAATGGGACAATTCCTGGCCATTATCAAGAGTCTTAGTGTTCTGTTTATGGGCTACGATCTCATGAAATTAACCAGTCTACAGAGGAAATAGAATTGTACAGTCTAGAAAGAACAGGTCAAAGTTTAGAAAGAACAGGTACAAGCACAAACATTTCCTTTAGACAGGAGTAGTTTTAGCCTATGTGAGAGACATGGTGTTCCCATTGGTAAGGGCGGTTGACAAAGGGATTGGTGGCAGGGTAAGGAGATGTATGAGTAAAGCACCATGAAATTGTTACCAGGATAGAAAAAAAGAGAGGAAAAATTTGGAGGGGTATTAGTGGACTTGAGACATGCTTCAGAAATGTCTTTGGGTGTGGTCTCTTGAGAGTCACTAAAGATTTTCTCTTCCATAATTGCTCAGCAGCCCCCTCTCCCATATCAAAGATCAAAAGGCCTATAGAATTTAATGACGTTTTAAGCCAACAGGAAGCCTTTAACAATTTTTAAGGAAATCTAATGAAGATTTGGGCCTCAGTGCAAATTCTGAGTCCATGGAACATTTCTGGAAGTGCATTATTAATCATAATAAATAAAATCCAAAACATTTTTCATGGTTTACTTTTCATGTTTTATTCATGTGTTAACAAAGATAAAATTAGTAACAACTATTTTGTCAAATATCTACATGTGCTAGACATTACCAGACATAGAGAGATACTTTGCATATATTATTTTCGATCCTTACAAGAGGCTAAAAGCCATGTATGATGCTTGAAAAGCAAAAGGGAAGACCTTGGGAAAGTGGAGGGCTACTTCTATTTGGAAAATAAGAAGACCAACTAATTCTTCCCACCTGAAATCATGGAGAAATATGGGCTAAAATAATGTCAACATCTGCTTAAGAGCTGAGCATATAATAAACCAAGAGACACCTACAAGGACTCAAAACAAGCAAGACTCTGAATCCACAAGAGTAAGTGCAGGGGGCAAGCAAATTCCTCATTCTATAACCTAGATCCCTTAGGGTTTATGTGCAGATGGGACCAGGCAAGCAAGCAAACAACAGACAGGAGTTAAAAAAAGAAAAAAGATCATCAACCTTAGCAGTATATAGGAAATTTTAAGTCAAAAGAACAGTATTATCCTGTTTCATAATTGGAAAACCTTTAAATTCAATTTCCAACCATAGAACAATAACAATATTTTTATAATTGATAGAAGGAATTTGGGGTAGTAATTTTCAAAAGATATTTGGCAAAATTTAGTAAACCTGATAGATGACAGGCATCTTTAATAAATAAATAAATCAGGACCTCTCAGGATCCCCCCCAACGGACCTCTCAGGATCCCCGAGGACCCCCCATGATGATCCAGTACCTCTCAGGATCTCCCAGGACCTCCCAGGCTCCCCCAAGACCTTCCAGGATCGCCCAGGTCCTCCCAGGATCCCCAGGACCTCCCATGATGCCCCGTGACACCTCCAGGACCTCCCATAATGTTAACAGGACCTCCCAGGAGGACCCAAGATGCCTCAGGATCCCCCAGGGTCCCCCAGGATCTCCCAGGAAGCCCCAGGATTCCCCAGGACCTTTTGGGATGCCTCAGGATCTCCCATGATCTCCCATGATGCCCCTGGATCCCCCAAGACCTCCCATGATGCCCCTCGACCCCCTGTGACCTCCCATGATGCCTGCAATCCCAAGGACCCAGTGGGAAATTTCAGAAAACGTCAAAATTTTATTTTAACTATAATTTTTTAAAAAGTAAAAATAAAATAAAATGGGGGGGGGGGCCCTCCTGTCCCAGAAGTGAACCCTGGGCCCAGGAAGAGGCAGAACAGCTGACCCAGAAGTGACTAGTGGTAGAAACTTTTATCGCTCCGAGAAAGAAAAAAATAAAAAACTTAGAAAAAAGAAACCAGAAATAAAAACAAAACTGGAAGTTGGCGAAGGGCATTTCTAAAACTGGAAGTTGGCGAAGGGCATTTCCGGGTTCAGACACTGTTTAAGTGGAAATTTGTAAAATAAATAGTTGTAATTAATTAAGACACAAAAATGTAAAATAAAAATTTTTTTAAAAATCAATCTTCAATGAAATCATGGAGTGTATACGATCTTATTTCCAGAATTAAGTCACCTCTCATCAACCAGTATTCATGAAAGAGTCACACTACTCAAACAAGGAGACAACAGAGAAAACTTTTGTCTTTTGTCTTGACAGTCGAAGATGAACCGCTCACCCTAAGATCTCATAGCCGAGAGTTGTCTTTGAGCCTGCAGAGGATGAACTGGTCATTACCAGGCTCAAAAAAGTAGAAAAGTAGTTTTTGCCATGTGACCGTTCCTGAGATACCTGGAAAGAAAACTGTTTAGATAGTCACATTTTTTCAGCGCAGGCTGATTGGGATTTGAAGAGAAAAGACAATGTTTGTAATCCAAAATAATAAAACAATGAAGGGCAGTCTTTTCAGTCCGCAAGAGTCAGGATATGAAACAAACGGGAGAATCAGATCCCTAAACATACTAGTGTTAGAACTGTCACAGAAGCCACTGAAAAGCCTGAAAAACAAGGTCAAGCTTGGGGCCATTTGACCCCTGCCCTAGTTCCAAGAAACCAGCAAAACAAAACATCACCTGCAGCTGTAGGAAAACACCCCATGCGGAAAGCCCCCACACGGCCTGCTCTCTGCCCCCAGATAACCCGGCCAGAACCAATCATCCTGCTCACATACCTCAGACACAGCAGCCCAACCAATCAGTTTAAAGGTCAGGTTCTCCCCCTAGCTTGCCGGTTTTAGCCTTTATAAGCAGTCTGTAACAGCTACTGGGGTCCTTTGCTTCCCGAGTGCTGAGGGACCATGACACATCAACAATTGGGACTTCTGGTGTGTCAGTAATAAATTTTACCTATACCTCTCAGCTGGTGTGACTTGAGTGGTTTCTCGCGGCGACCCCCTTACAGAATTGGACTCCCAGGGTCCAACATTTTGGGCCAGGGTCCAACACCACAAAACAAACATTTTAAATAATTGTGAACAAAACCCTTAAAGTTATCAAAAGAAAGAAACACTATAAATGACAAAATAGCTCATCAATGAGTAGAAATTTAATGAATTAAGTGAAACAAATGCCACAAAAGACATAAGGCTTCTGTTTAGGCGCTTTAAGGTGCATTCCTATGCGTTGGCTGTAGCATTCCCTACATCTTTTCACTTTCTCAATACAAGTTAATTTTTAAGAATTAAAAAAAAAATGACTAAGCCTAGTGAATGAGTTAAAAACTAAACATAATCAAAGAGAGACCTAAGCAGATGAAAGTATTTGTGGAGAAATAACTTGAGAAGTAAGCTTTTAGAACTAAAGAGATGAAAAAACATGAAATATTGGGCAGCATGGAAGACAGCCAGAGAAAGTTCGACACAATGCGTTTCAGTCTGAGAAGCAAAAACAAATTCACACAGAAAACCCAATTTAAAGGACCAAAACCCACCGAGGTAAAGCTTTTAAAAGCAGCAAGGAAAACAACCCAGCCCGTTTCTAAAGGAAAAGAATGTCACTAACTGAAGACTTCTCAACAGCGGTGATTTAATAAAGTAAAGGAAATAGTTTTAAAGTTCCAGGATTGGAGTGGGCGTGAAGAGGGCCATCTCCCCAGCAACAGTCACCCCAGAGCACAAGAGAGAATGTGCCTGACTCAAGATTCCCAACTGAGAAGAAAAGGCTGGGCAACTGAGAGCAAGATCACCAAGTAAAGTCGCTCAAACACAGTCAGTCTAGGTCGACATTAACTATAAGATAAATAATAACCATGATAACACCGTGAGCCTAAACCAGAGGATTTTTACATATTAAAATAGGCAAATTAAGAACTGAGAAGACTGTAAAGCTTTGCGTGCAGTTCATGAGACGGGAGGCCTTTAGAGAACACAGCCAAACACGGATCCTCAAATGTTAAGGGTAACCTTTAAGAGATGAGAGCAGAAGGCATGAATTTCAAATAGTGGAAAAGGGAAAGGGGAATAAAAATAACAATCTACATAAGGCAGTAAAAAGAGGGAAAAAACAGGAAAAGCAGATTCAGTAAAAAGCACAAAAATAAGATGAGGGAAGTGAAGTCAGCTAGCTCACTAATTACAATTCACCTGTGTGAGTTACACAGGGAAGTTTAAAAACAAAAACAAAAACAAAACAGATGCAAGGTATGGTGCTAGATTCCGGTAATCTCTGACCTTCAGAGATGAAAGGATCAGAAGTTCAAGGTCACTTTCGTCTTTGAGCCCAGGCTAGACCTCAGGAGACCCTGTCTCAAAAAATACAAAATAAGGGGAGGGAGGGAGGGGGAGAGAGAGAGAGAGAGAGAGAGAGAGAGAGAGAGAGAGAGAGAGAGAGAGAGAGAGAGAGAGAGAGAGAGAGAGAACTACAATGCTTTCTCCAGGAAGAGATGACTCAAAGAAAGTCAACCTAAAAGACTTCTAAACAGAAGAACAGACGGTAGAAATGAGTACTACTGAGAGAAACAAGAGTCAAAATAATGGTATTCCATTTCACATCTACCCAAGTGGGAAGATCTTAAAGTTCCACCATCAACTGGCAAAGAATGGTTGCCAGTCTCCCTACATATTTGATAGCAGTACAAATTGGTATAACCATTTTGGAAAGATCTTTATCAAAGTGTGTGGGTGCGTGCGTGTGTGCGTGCGTGCGCACTCACATTCCTTCAAACTAGCAACATTACTCCTAAGTAAATAATCCAGAGAATCTGTTACACAATATTCTTGGATTCATTGGATTCATTTTCAAAACTATAGCCTAAACTGCACTGCCAAAAAAAAAAGACTCTAAACAGGAAACATTATAAAAAAAAAAAAAAAAAAAAAAAAAAAAAAAAACACTCTGTGGCTTGTTAAGGAGTTAGACACCCAGTGACATGGATGACAGCTACTACATGCAAAAGGATGACTTTCAGAACAAGGTTGAGCAACAATGTCAAGTTACAGAAGATTTTTAAACATTTTATTTACATAAAGCTTAAAATCTTACAGAATAACAGTATATATATATTTAAACTTCACAACAGTGGTAAGCATCAATTTCAGGAAAGGAAAAATGGCCAGGTCCGAAGACACAGTCTTTCATGCATAAAAATATGTGAAGAAAAAATACACACTGTTAAAATTGGGCAATGAGTGACATGCCTGTGGGGTTTTTGTTTGTTTGTTTGTTTGTTTTGTTGGGTCTCTCAGATATTTCATACTTTAAAATGCAATGTACTTATGAGTGAAGTATGTATAAATTGAAGAGAGTGAAATGACAGCAAATGGAAAGGAGGAAGAGGAGCAAAAACCAGGTGAATTTCCAAGATCCCAGGCTGGTGGACGGCTGGACTGACGCCCCCGCCTGCGCAGTCTGACTGCAGAACCTATTGCTTTCTTATTCTCCCAGGTCTCAAGACCACCCAGTTTGGACAATCTTTTCAGCTTGGAAGGGCGGGCCCTGGTCCTCTCTCATCATCTTTTTGTGGGCACACTCATCCTCCCTACTCTTTCCTGCCACCAGCCTCACACGTTCTTTGCCTCTTCTAGCCCTTGAAACGAGAAGCAGGTGTTATGACTTTGGCAAAAGAGATGAATACACTGTGAATTTTAATGGGTGAAGGCAGATGGGAACATCCTCAGAGTGTCGCCTTCTTACACTTTATGTGAAAATTTATATGTCTTCACTGTGGAAATAAATTAATAATACCGCCAGCTAATTGCTCTATAAATTAAGAAGTATTTTCCAAGTGCCTTTTCAGATCCTGCCATTGTTCTCACAGTCTCTTGATCTGGGGATAAGACAAGAACCAGTGACACTGGTTATAGGGGTGGGAAAATACTACCCATGCTGAAAACTTTGACAAAAAGAGCCAAAGCCTTTACAAATATATAGAAAAAAAAAGAAAAAAGAAAGAAAGAAAGAAAGAAGGAAAATGAAAGATGCAAACTATGTATAAACTAAAATCTCTTAAGAAAATATTACAGAGCACAAATACTCACTGGGAATGAACAACCTTGCTGGATGGGACCAGTGGATGACAGGTAGACATACATGAGTGGCCATGGTGAATGCGAATAAAATGAAGTCTCAGGGTGGCATTCCAACCAACTGCTTCTTTCTTTCTGATCACATAAGGAAATGGAATGTCTGGGGAAAAAACAACAACAACGACAACAAATGATCATTTCTCGTTTTAAACCTGACTAAAGGGCACCCAGAGTCCACACGGTGTTTGAGCATCTTTGGAGCTTTTGGTTCACAGAACAATGAACGTTGCCCCATATAGGACGCAATCTGAAGGCATCTCAGAAACAATTTACACTCAGCACCACTGTAGACCCAGTCCAGTGCCAGGTCAAAATATAAGGAGCTTCTATTCTCTTTAAGCAGGATCAGTGACTAGAACTTGCATTACCTTTACTAGGTCTGCCTCATGACAGGAACTAAATGTTCCCCCCAAGAATCCCAAATCGTGTGTTGTCTTCCTAGCTTACACGTGGTCTCAGGAGTTTATCATTTGTTGCATCTAGAACACAAGCCAAGACTCTAATTGCAGCATCACTACTGTCTTTGTCAAAGGAGCTCAGAAATAGAGAGAGGAACTACAAAGGGAGCCTCTTAGCTGTAGGGATCAGCCCTGTGGCGTGTTTGGAAGGCTGCCAACCAGCTCTGCCCTTAGTCTCTCTGCTGTTGTTAGAATTTGCTTTTTCAAATCAAACTGTTCCTCCACAAGGCTCTATCTCTTCTCCCCACATCCTTCAGGGAAAGGTAAGACGTTCCAGTATGCCCATAACCAACAGCATTGCACCATTTATACTGGAAAATTTCCTCTCAGCCTTTACCCAGAGTATAGCAGGGAACACCAGCCATTACTATTATCTAGGACAATGAAGGGAACTACCCATTGGAACCTAACAAAAAATCTTCATGTGAACTGCATTGGAATGTAAAACCAAACTAAACCCCGTACACAGACAAGATGCAGAAGAATTGGCTCTCTATAGGAACACCTGAAAAAGATGGCCTGGTGATCAGCATGGATCACAATTTGACCGCGAAGGGCCACCTGACACTAGACATTAACAGTTCCAAGGGAGCAGTTCAACTCTAAGCTTAACAATAAATAAGAGTTCTCACAGCTAAAATTTATTATCCGCCAGGCACTATGCTAAGCAGCTGGCAGACGTTAACTCACTTAATTGTTCAACCATATCTGATAATTATCATCCCCATTTAGAGAAGAAGAAGCGCAGGGAGATAAATGGGCTACTGGAGGGTCACGAGGACAGTACCACTGCAGAAGGACGGAACCCATGCAGACTGAGGAAACCATGTGTGAACACTTACATCACATCCAGGACCCTGGAGACTACAATATAGAAGCCAGAGAGGAGTGCAGCAAAAATGAATGGAAGAAGTGTTTGAAATAAGGGTTCAGCATTTACTTTAAGAAGCCAAGTCAGTGATGCCAACAAAAAAAGATTAAGCACTTCCTGGAGAAGAGAGAAGGAAGAAGGAGTGGGGTGCATGTTTATGCCATAGAGACACTCATATTCTAGAAACTTACTTGAAATAGCTTCATAGATTTTTGACACAATAGCTTTGGCAGATTAAATACTCACTAAGGTTGAGAGAGTAAGTTTAAGCCATGTTGCAGAAGGTGTTAAAATTTTAAGTCCTGACAAAGATAGCTGCTGGGGTCACCATGAAGTAGAATAGCATAGTCAGAGATCACAAACTATAGAAAGTCACTCCACTAGGAACAGGAAAATATTGGACTCGATAAGATAATTTCAAGTAGGGAATTGAGAAATCTTCACAACTAAACTAGGGACAATTTTCTTTATCCCTAACCAACTCCTACTGCAAAGAACTTGTAAATAAAATAAAATAAAATAAAATAAGAAAACATTGAACTCTCAAAACTATTCTTAGACCAAAAACCCAAGTCCATTGAAGAGACACATAAATATGACTGCCACACCACTGGTACAGTCTGAGCCACCTGCCCTTCAAATTAAATGTTCTTTCCTTCCCTGGAATTACCTCGGGAGCCCAGATCATGTCATCAGAGTCTTCTGCCCCCTCTGCTAAGCTCCACTATCTCTGATTTCTGCCCAAGCATCTTCATTTAGCCCCCTTCTCTGTCTAGCCTCGGAAAGCCAGTACTTTTGATTAACCAGACTCTTAGACTCTCTTAATTTTTCATTGTGTGTTTTGCTACATGTTCATTTATCTCAAAATCGTGGCATAAAAAATAAGCCAACCTTAGAAGATATTTTGAACAAGAAATTAATTTTCTGTTTTTATCCTAAATATTGGATTAACTTTTTGAGAATGTAATACAATGTATTTTGTTTATATTTACTACCCTCTCCCAACTCCTTCCAGATCTACCTCCACTTCTGTATCAACTTTGTTCTTAATATCTCTCTCTCTCTCTCTCTCTCTCTCTCTCTCTCTCTCTCTCTCCCCCCCCCCCCGCCCCAATCTCCCCTTGCTACTGTGTCTAATTTGTATTGGCCAACCACTCTCACATATGAGGTCTACTCTGGAGTATGGTCAGTATACTGACCCATTTTAATGTTCGTCTAGGATGATATCTTCATATCCATCACCATTGTGTACCCTATAGTCAAGAGCTGTTTCAGAGCCACCATTATTCAAGCTAAGTTCTGCAGTCCCTTGGAACACTTGATCATAACATCAGGGGAGACTAACAAACACTCTTGCCTAAGAGAAGTGGAGATGTTTATAAAGTGTCTCCACCTTTCAGACTTTGTAGAAAGAACTAAGATTCTCCCAGTGATGATAGTAATCACAATATACGTTCTTAAGATCACAGAAGAGAAAAGATCTTTGGAAATCAGTTGTATCTACCTTCTTTCTTTAATATGGGAAATTGATGATAGCTAGATGATATTGATAGATAGATATATAGATGATAGATAGAAGATTTATAATAGATGGATAGATGATACATAGGTAGGTACATAGATGGATGATAAGTAGATGTGCTAAATACCAGTATGACTAATCTCTCCTGATTTTTAATCCATCTCATATAAATATCTCTAGATGCTCAATCTAGTGTCAGCAATTGGAACAGAGCTATCTAAATTACAGATGCAACCAAGATTATGTTGACTACATCCTTTTCATCTACACCCTAGAGCACTTTCTTCCATCACCCTGCATTGCTCATTGTTTCACTGGGTCATCTTGATTTCCCAGATGGGTTCAGTTTTCCTTGTATCTTCAGCCAGCTGTCATGGTGGTGCTAGATGAAGGTGCACGCCCAACAGTTGTCTACCGTATTGACTGATTACAACAGAGATGTAAATTTTGCACCATTTTTATGTAAATATGTGGCATCAGGTACTATTAGTGTTTGTTAGGAGGGTCAAGTCATGAAATCATAAGCAGGGTCTTTTTCATCACGTTTAATGTTGGCAGTGTTGGTATGTTACTATGATATTCTTGTGCAAGTATTTGAGAATCAATATCCTTATCTGCCACCAGCAGTTAAGGCCACTTGTAGGATTGTCCTATCTGAAGATGAGATAAACAGCTCTTCCATCAGTTCTCAGAAGCTATAACTGGCTTTTGCTGAACCGCACAGGGTGTCTCTCCTGTCTATTCCTGCCTGTTCCCATTCTTCACCCATTACAAAACTCTGAGCCAAAAGGGTGCTCTCTAATAGTATGGTGCCTTGAACAAAGTGAAGGTCATTTCCCCTTTTACACTCTCAGGGTTCAAAGCCTCAGTGAGCACTCTCCAAAGTTGAGGACAACTGTGTGAAGAACTGAATTCATCATGGAATCCTCCCATACTTAGGACCTCTGTGGCCCTTCCCCAAAAAACCAAATGTACAGAATGTTGATTATGCATTGAATCTTAGTGTTAGCCATGATAGTTACCATTGTAATTGTCTTTCATTTTTCTACAAATTGTTCTGGGCACCTTCATGGTTAAATATTAAAAAACAAAAAACAAAACAAAACAAAACAAAAATAGATGAACAAAAATACCTCAGCACCTCTGGCATTTGAAAATAGAATTTGCTGGGCTATAAAACCAGTGAGTTATTTGTCATGCAGCTTAATTCTGTCATAAAATGCTAATCAGCCTTTCTGTCACTTTGCTCTTGCCCCATATCTTTTTATGAGAGCATTAACACGGTTATTACAGAGCAGAGACTCTTATGGCTACAAATATACTTACCATTTATGTATATTTTTGTCCAAAAGAAAAAAATGTCACCACCAAGAGCCTCAGGCACCTATTTAACATAATCCTAGTTCCTGACAAAGAACCTGAGTCTGTGGTATCATCCAGATGGTGACATCAGGTACCCACTGCCAGGGTCAGCTTCCTGGTGCTCGGGCCTTTGTTCCAAAGATCACTGGGGAGTTGTTGCCCCCGTCTTAACACCAAGCAACTGAATCTCCTAGTAAAATACTACATTTGTGTTGCTTTAAACACAGTATGTGACAGAAGCAAGCATAAAGGGGGGGGGGATATCTTAGCAAATAGTGGTAGAGGATTTAAGAACATCATGCCAGGGAAAGGCAGGGCAGAGCAACCCAGCGTGTGGAGGAGGACAAATGGCAGAGGCTGTTCACACCACAGCAGATTAGGATGTAGATGGAGCACGTCCTATCAGTGGTCTAGTTCTGCTTTGCACCTGAAGTTCCAGCTTTATTATTTTTAAAAAAGATTTATTTATTTACTTATTATAAACACAGTGCTCTGACTGCATGTACACCTATTCCCCAGAAGAGGGCATCAGATCACATTATAGATGGTTCTGTGCCACCATGTGGATGCTGGGAATTAAACTCAGGATCTGTGGAAGTGCAGACAGTGCTCTTAACCGCTGAGCCATCTTTCCAGCACTCAAAGTTCCAGGTTTAAATCATGGCTCTATCACCTGTTGTGTCTGTGAGTCTTTTCAAATCAGTTCTCTGTTACTCTTATCGTTCACTGTGAAGCCGTCACTAACACTAGAAACTATATATGAAAACCAGTCTGCACGAAGTCACAGAAACCACGATTGTATCCTTAGAGCTGCCAGGTTATTGTTGTCTCTCAGTCAGAACTAGGCTTGGCATTCAAGCGCTTTGCATATATTCTAGTACAATTTCTCTCTCTCTAGACTTCTGTTCTTTGTCTACATCTTAACTCTGTGGCATTGATTGTCTGTTTCTGGGCAGCCTCAGACTCTCTTTGGAAACAGATGTTAAGAATAAATGCCTTCATGGTCTTGTCAAAAAAAAAAAAGGGAAATCAAAGATGATTGCCAGTCCACATCCACCTCTGTCCCCAGGGTGTCCAGCCACCGTTGCACACCAGGCTGGAAGCTTAACCAGGACGGTGTGTTAGCATAATCTCATCTGGCGGTGAGTGGGGGGAGAAAGCCTTCGTTGAGATGGTTTTCGGTGACACAGCTCTTCTTTATTCTTGGGGAAGTGAGTACGGGGTTTTCAGGGTTAAGTGTACAGCATTGGCTGGGGCTGAGGTACTGGGAATGCCTCATTTGCATAGAGAGGGATTCCAGGTGCTAGCTGGACATGTCCTTATAAGGAAATAGGAAGTTTAAATATGAAACCTGGCCACCAGGCTACTAAACTACCTCAAAGGTGGCAGAGGTGTGGGTCAAAAGGCTAAATTCACTGGGACTTGGAGGCCCAAAACATGGAGGGGTTTGGACACTTCTCAACCTTACTCTTACTCTGGGCTGGCTCCCCTGTCACAGGGATCATGTGTCCCACAGATGATTTCTAACTTTTCTCATATTTAAAATTCTAACCAACAAGTCTCAGGCTTCTTTCCAAGTTCTGTCATCAGCCCTGCAATCTGTGCACCCCACTTTGCATAACACCCAGACATTTGAATCAATATCTTCATTTTTTTTTTTTTAAAGCATAGGTGTCACTAGTAGAATGAAGCATGATTCACCAGCCACTGTTTAGTGTGGCCTGAGGGCAAATTCTCAAGAGACTTAAAAAACTCTAGGTTTCTGCCTTCCCATCCTGGGGAATATGCAGGCTCATCCTGAAGGTTGGTGATGGTGATTAGATGGTGCTGTCATCTCCTGGTATGGACACATCAGAAACTACCAACATTGAAAGCGAATTGAATTAAGCAGTCGGGTCATCTCCTGCTACTATGCAGGCTCCTACGAAGGCAGCATGCGGCATTCAATTCACAGAAAGCCTGCAAGGGGACAGGCAGCCTCTACACTGCCCTTTACAGGCACCATCCCCTCCTGTCAATGGCTGAGCGATGTCCAGGCAATCAGACAGAAGTCAGCTATCATCAAGAAGAAAATTTCTGTCAAGAGTCACTTAAATCGTGTCACTCCTGGGGAAAAATCAATACCAACAATCCCAGAGATGTTACTGATCTGGAAGAGTCTCCTACCACATGACAATTCTCACTAAGGAGCTACACGACTGCACTCACATAAGGAAAACACAGCGTCCCCCACCTTGCTCCATAGCCTGAGTCATTACTCACTCCCTGACACTCTCCAGTCAGAAAGAACGGGAAAGAAATTCATTAGCATGTAAGTTTGAATGAGTTTTATAATTTCCTTTCTCATGTCAGTGAATTCTCTTCTATCCGCCTATCCACTGTCTCACTCTCCAAATGCATATTGAATTCCCCTTTCTTTGCCAGGCTTTTTTTTTCATGAGCACTCATTAAGGACTTACAATGAGACTAGAGCTAGCATTCTCTCCTGGTCCTGACCTATGCTCAGTGGGAAGCGATTTGCATCAGTCATAATAGCAGAACACAGGCTCAGGTTGCCTTGCCAGACAGGCTGATGAGGATCCAAGTAATCAGATGATCTGGGAGGAAGGAGCTGCTATGTTCTCTGCTCTCATAAAGAACCGATTGCTTTGTAGATCAAGATCTGTAAAACTTGCCTGGTTCACGAGTAACTTTTCACAGATGTGAGCTACAGCATACTTGTAGCTGTTGACTTTTCTTCAATAACAGAACCAAATAGCTCCAAACAAACCCTAAATATATAAAACATTTTTTTAAAGATACAACTTCACACACAATCCAAGATGGATGGGTATTTTGAACAACTCTGGTTCTTTTGAACTTTGGTCACAGTGTATAGAATAAGTTAGGATTTAATAAGGAGAGATGATCATACATGGCCTGGCTTGAAAAACAAAAGTTTGGCTTAGTTCTTATTGAACTCACTATCAGTGAACACTGTGAACCCAAATAAAAAAATATTTTCATATAAATTATCAAGAAAAAGTTCACTGCTGACATTTTAAGTAGCAATTTTAGCAAATTGTCCAAGAAACCTGAGGTCACTGTGCCCTCTGTCTGATGACTTGACACTCTTCTAAGATGTAGAGGAGTCTAGTTCAAGCAGCAATTGGTAATGCTGAAGTTACAAAAAAAAAATAGGAAAACATCGTCATCAAAAGATAAAGCATTCACAGCATCACTCCAGAAAGAGGCTGTGGTACAAATCCACTCTCCTGGTTTTGCAGAAGAAACTACACAATTCCCCCTGAAGTTAGCAATAAGAGTGCAACTCATGTTCAGGCAGCATAGTCCCCCATCCAAGGTTTTGCTGCTATTGTCACCATCAATATCAAGGACCAGTGAAAGCCAAAAAAGAGAATGTGGATATGGCTACTGATGCTCCAGCAACTGAGACTAACCTCAAGGTAGATAGAGAGTCAGTGTCATCACTCCCAGGGAAAATGGGAACGCCAATTGAAAGAAAACCAGTCCCAAGGATGGGGAGAGAGGAAAAAAAAAAAAAAAAAGAAAAGAAATAGCAGCTGATACTCAGCAGAGAGAACCTGCTCGCCGTTCCTCTCTAGGACCTTCCTTTATAGTTCAGGAAGTGATGGCAAGTGGTTTTATTGCATATCTGTGGTAGGTTAGTTGTTTCTTTTAATGTGCTTATTTATAATAGTTCTTGGGTCCATTAGTTCCTTCACCTTCCTATTTACAACTTTATCAGCTGCTGGATTTATTTCTCCTTATACTCTCCCTTTGTTTTACTTAGGAAACGATAGTGTCTTATTTCCATAATTTCATAGAGGATGCGTGCATACCGTTCTCTTCTTGTTAAAGTGAATATTTAAAGTCCCGCCTTTACTTAGAAAGCGCAAGTTTAATTATATCTCCCATAGCCTAATATATGATATTCTTATCACTTTAATTTCCTAAATGTTCTCCAGTTCCATCTTTGACTTCACTTTTAACTCAAATATGGGCTAAAGGAATGTAGGTAGCAGAAATCGTTGCTTTCCAGTTTGGTAACTAGTGTCATGACTTTGGATTCTCAGAATGAGTTTGAAGGCGTTTGGAGCCACTCTTCATATATAACACAATTAGAATTTTGGGCATGTTCCACTTGTTATGAAGGGGTCTTTTCTGTTTACAGAGTGTTCTGAACCACATATGGATGCAAGGACGCAGGTGAGAGCTACCATCTTAATTATGTTGTCATCGTCTCTTGTATCCTAGCTCACATATTTCTCTAGTTAATCTGTCAGTGTACTAAGGGAAAAAAAGAATCAAAGTCCAGTACTACTAATGCATTTCAGTCTACTCCTTTATTTTGATGCTGCTGTTTGATTGGATAAGCATTAGCACTTCATTATGATACTATATTCATGATAGTAGCATGTCCCATGTTACCAACCATAAACATTGTTGAGAAATGATATTATTTTAAAGAACTGAGCCCATATAAGCATGCTTTTATAAAGCCTCCACAAATTACATGCCCCAAATCACCTTCCCTTTCACTAAAAAGTCAAAACATTTGTATTCCGAGTCTCTTAAAATTATGACGGGTGTTTGCCTGATGACCATTTTTTTCAAGCTTTGTTTTATATTTTTTCTTGTGTGTATGTGTGAGTGTAGGCCTGTGCACATGAGTACAAGCACAGTGTTTTCATGTGACATAAGAGGGCCCTGAATCCCCTGAAGCTGAAGTACGGATTTCCAGGTAGTTGTCAGCAGCCTGAAGTAGGTACTGGGAAGCTAACTGGGTCCTCTAGAAGTGTTCTTCTGTTCTTCTTCAATTCCTTCTGACAGTGCAAGAGAACATTTATGAATGTTGTGTAAACCAAGACGTTATGAGACAGATGAAGCTCTAGGTAGGTATTTTGACAATTGTAACCTTGTTTTCTCTACTTATCTCTTTCCTTAATGCTTTATTCTCAATGCACGCAAGAAAGAAAACAAATCCAGCTTTGTTTTTAACTTGTAATGCAAGGGTCTTGGAGAATATGTTTATGTGGCATGGAACCTGACTTACACAGTGGCAGAAAATTGGCACATACAAGCAAGCGCGTGCACGCGCGCGCGCGCACACACACACACACATAAACACACACAGTGGGGGGAAAGCTCAAAACAATAATTAAACTATCATAAATAATCCCAAATGAACATCTTGCACTGGTAGTAAAACGTGAGAACTGTCCAGTAGAAACTGTAGAGTAATAGAAAGAGCCTGATGTGTGGCTCTCGCTTAGAAAGCACGTTTCTCTTTTTCTCCCTTAAAACTAGACAAATACATTCCTTTAAATCAAAAATCACAAAACGTGAGGTAGGGATACAGATGGTGAGTAGTGTACTTGCCATGCAAGCATGAAGACTCAAGTCTGAGCTCCAGAATCTACACAGCTGCCTGCATCATGGTGCATACCTGTAATCCCAGCACTGGGGAGCTGGAGACAGGAAATACTCAGGCTTGCTGGCTACCTGTGTTAAACCCCAGGTGCCAGTGAGAGAGCCTGATAAATCCCAGGGCCCTGTGAGAGATCCTGCTTCAAAAACTAAGAAGGCATCTAAAGCAGGACAGTGAAGGTTTCCTTCTGGCCTCTACACACCCCTGTTCATGTAGACCTGTACACATACAAACAAAACATCACAAAATACTACGTTCTATATAATTTCAATGGCAGAGATTAGCCTGTATATTTCCTAGGATGAAAGGAGCATATAAAGTATCTATTACTTCCAATGTGCCTGCGTTCTAGCGGAGACAGAGCAAAGGGGAGGATGGTTAAGCCCCGGGTACGCAGTGAACTGAACTTGGAGCACTGTCATAAAGAACAAGAGATTTCTAAAGGAGCACAATTATTCTACCTATAACTGCCTAATTTGGCTTGAAGTAGGAGGAAGAGGACAGGGAAAGGAGGAGAAGGGGAGGAAGAGGAAAAGAAAATGAGTTACAGACCAGACATGGTAGAGCATACTTTTAAACCCAGCCCTGGTAAGGCAGAAGTAGGTGACTTGTTGTGAGTTCAAGGACAACCTGGCTTACATAGCAAGTTTCAGGGCAGCCAAAGCCCAGGATGTATCTACAGTTATATGTATTTTACCTGTGGACTATCTTAAGTTAGTCGGAAACAATAAATGAACAGTGTATATTGAGAGCACTGTCTGGTGTGCACACACACAGTTGCTCCTTGGCATCTACAGGGGGTTGGCTCCATGGTTCAGCACAGATAGCAAAGTTCAGGGACACAGATGCCTGAGTCTCTGATGTAAAATGTTACAGTATTTGGCCATGTCATATGCTTGTCCTCCTGCGTATTGTGGATTATCTTGGTTACACTATCTGATGCCACATTGTGTCTGTACAAATAAATCTTATATTATTGCTTAATGATAAAGGAAAGGTTAAAGATGGAGCATTTATTGAAAATGTTCAATAAACCTGCCTTTTGTGTGTGTTTTGCATTTGGTTGAATCAGTGGAGGGGCTTGATAATTACTAAGCATATTAATTAAATGTTAAGTATCTTACCTTCATTTTACCTTTGTTGTTGTTGACTTCATAGTATGGCGCCTAGTATCTGTGAATCACTGTAAGCACAGAGGTCTAGCCTACATCTAATGTCACTATGGTGGTATACCTACAAGGTACTATAATAGCTTGAATATGTGATTTTTTTCCCAGATGCCTCATGTGTTGAAGGATTGGCTGCCACCTGGTGGCACTATTGACAAGTGATTGGCTCATGGTGCACAAAGTTCATCGATGAGTTAATCCATTGATGAGTTTATACTGAATACAGTATTAAAGGGTAAAGCCTAATTGGAGGAATTATGTCACCAAAGAGATACAACTGCTGGATTATATGGTACATTTATTTTTAGCATTCTGAGAATTCCCTACACTGATTTTCATGGTGGCTGCAGTGGGGTACAATCTCACCAACAGTGAATGAGGGTTCCCTTTCCCCCACATCCTCCCAGTATTTGTTGTCAGTTGTTCCCTTGGTGTAAGCTAAAAGGGTTCACCATCCTACTCAATAGATACTTGCTCAACCATGTTCATTGCTGATCTATTCCCAATAACCAGGAAATAGAAACAACCTTTATGTCCTTCAACCAATGAATGGATAATGAATATGTGGTGTGTATACAATCTGAAATACTATTCCTTTATAAAGAAAAAGTAAATCATGAACTTTGCAAATAAATAGATGAACCAGAAAAGATCATATCAAGCGAGGTAATCCAGACCTAGAAGGAGATATGTCACATGTTTTCTCTTAGTGAAGGCTCCTAGCTCCAGATCCTTAGATGTGAGCACCTAGCTTGTAGTAACTACAGAAACCAGGAGAGTAGAATGGAACCATTGCCAGGGTGGAGAGAGTGGGGACTAGTAGAGAGGGGACTAGGAGGGTACAAGTGATCAGATAGGGGAAATGGGGAAGCAAGAGCTTTTTTTTTTAATTTTTTATTATTAATTTATTCTTGTTACATCTCAATGGTTATCCCATCCCTTGTGTCCTCCCATTCTTCCCTCCCTCCCCTTTTCCCATTATTCCCCTCCCCTATGACTGTTCCTGAGGGGGATTTCCTCCCCCTGTATATGCTCATAGGGTATCAAGTTTCTTCTCGGTAACCTGCTGTCCTTCCTCTGAGTGCCACCAGGTCTCCCCCTCCAGGGGACATGGTCAAATGTGAGGCACCAAAGTACGAGAGAAAGTCATATCCCACTCTCCACTCAACTGTGGAGGATGTTCTGACCATTGGCTAGATCTGGGTAGGGGTTTAAAGTTTACTGCCTGTATTGTCCTTGGCTGGTGCCTTAGTTTGAGTGGGACCCCTGGGCCCAAATCTGCCTATCATAATGTTCTACTTGTAGGTTTCTAGGACCCTCTGGATCCTTCTACTTTGCTATTCTCCCATGCTTCTCTCATCTAGAGTCCCCATAGGATGTCCTCCCCTCTGTCCCAGTTTCCTGGTAAGTGAAGGCTTTCGTGGGACATGCCCCTTGGGCTAGTATGCAGATATAAGTGAGTGTATACCATTGAAGTCTTTCTGCTTCTGGGTTAACTCACTCATTATGATCATTTCTAGCTCAATCCATTAGAGAAGGAAGAGAGAAGCAAATATTAGAGAAAGGGGGATATAGGCGAAATAATAATAAGGATGTTTGAAAAAGCCACAGAGATTGATTAACTACTAATTATTTACCAAAACCCCTATAATACATGTACTTCCATTCATAAAGATACACATATAGCCTTAGTGATCTTTCCTCATCGGGTTGACAATGTTCCCTGTGATAGCTGAAGACCATCTAACAAAACCCCATACCAGACAGGAGAAGCTCTCTTTGAGCTGTCAGTCAAAGCTGTCTAAGAGACTCCCAAGACTATGGCCTATTGCTGTTGTTCTCTATTGCTGAAGACACCTTGTGTTTCAGAACCAGGGTGCAGAGATCTCTGGGTTGGAACTGACCTGAAGGCCCCCATCTCTGAGGACTAGCTTTCATGCAAGCTTCCAAGGGAGGGAGACAACCAACAGCCCTATGCAGCTACGATGCCTATGAATCACATCAGTGACTACCATGACATGAGAACCCTAAAAGCACAGTAGTGGCAAGCATGCCATGGTGGTAACCAACAGCTCCCCAATTGGATGTAAGGCCCACTCAAAAAGAGGAAAACCATGTCGGGTACTAGAAAATTAGCCAACTACTACTCTGTGTTACTGAAGTCATGGTTATTGCAGAAGAATCCACAGCCCCCTAATTTACTAAGCCATCATAATCCTTAATCATAATTTATCTTTATGCCCACAGATAAGTATAACACTCACCCGTCACCAAGGAGACCTCACTTTGCAACATACAGAAAACAAAACACCACAACCAATCCAAATACAGAGTTGTGGAGCCCAGTCCCAATGACTACACCTACAAAACACTCTTGTACTTAAGCTCAGGGAACATTGTGGAAGAGGGGGTGGAATGACTGGAAGAGCCAGGGGACCAGGGAATTTTCTGTGTCTCCTAGTAAGATCAGAAGCTATTCCTTCTTCCATTGAATGGATTTGGCTTCTTTGTCAAAAATCAAGTGACCATATGTGTGTGGATTCATATCTGGGTCTTCAATTCGATTCCACTGATCAACCAGCCTGTTGCTGTGCCAGTACTGTGCTGTTTTAATTACTATTGCTTTATAGTACAGTTTGAGATCAGGTATGGAGACTCCTCCGGAGCACCTTTTATTGTACAAGATTGTTTTAGCTATTCTGGGTTTTTTGTTTTTCCATATGAAGTTCAGAATTGAACGTTCAATGTCTTTTAAAAATTGTGTAGGTATTTTGATAGGGAGTGCATTGAATCTGTAGATTGCTTTTGGTAGGATGGCCATTCAGTTGAGTGGAGAGTGGGGTATGACTTCCACACGAACTCTGGTGCCTCATATTTGACCATGTCCCCTGGAGGGACAGACCTGGTGGCACTCAGAGGAAGGATAGCAGGTTACCAAGAAGAGACTTGATACCCTATGAGCATATACAGGGGGGAGGAAATCCCCCTCAGGAACAGTCATAGGGGAGGGGAATAAGGGGAAAATGGGAGGGAGGGAAGAATGGGAGGATACAAGGGATGGGACAACCATTGAAATGTAACAAGAATAAATTAATAAAAAATTTTTTTAAAAAGAAGCTATTCCTATAAAGTCTCACCAACACAACTGCCCAAAAGTTAGCTAAACATTTGAATGACACCAAAGAACATTCAAAAGGAGACACAGAAAATCCCATGAGGTTTCAACCCTCATGCAAGTTAAGGAGCGGTCGGCCCTTCGTGGTAGAACAGGGCAGGTGCTAAGGACCTATGCCTCCCTGGCTTCAGTCTAGGCTAAGCTGCCCTAATAACTTGAGCAGTGAGGAGAGAATTATAGAAAGGAGGCTGGGGAATCCTAAGAAAGAGGGGAGCAACTGGCTGGATGCAAGCACGTCGCTCATCTGCTCATCACATTCCATAGCACATCGTTGAGTGATTTTCTTCCCTATAATTTCAAGTTAACCTCTCATCTGCGCTCAGTCATTCTGCTTTAATGAAACAGTTGCTTATCAACCACAGCCACTCAGACAGAAACTGACTGAAGTCCTGGTTTACATAATCAGGGCCTAACAATGGTAACACCAAAGCCACATAAACAGTTTGTCAGTTTTCTTCATTTCTTCTCCAAATTATGGGGGAGAGGGCGGGCAGATGGTGAAAGCAGAGGAGAATCCAGTGGATAAGTAATGAATTCATTTTTAAATCAATAATAGCAGATAACAGAATCAGCAAACCATATACACTGTGTTCTGGAACTTACCATCTAGCTCGATAGCAAACAGTAGACACATAATCTTGAATTCCTATGATAAATTCTACAAGGGAAAAGCAAAAATATGAAATAAATAACAAGACAAAAGTGTGCGCTGTAGTAGCTAAAGCAACTCCACCTCGCGTGAAGAAATCAAAGCATTTGAAGGCAGGAAGAAAAGCTCCCAGTTAAACATCACACCTGCAAAAATAATTGGAAGGTGCTGTTACCACACTTTTTAAAGCATCCATCCAGTCTAAATCATAAACACAAAAGCAAAACCAATGAATGGAAAAGATACTAATATTGTAGCTGCCTCAGTAGGAAAGGGGAAAGGTCAGATTTCAAGTATTACTCCAGCAGCTTCTGGTACCTTGTCTCTCCATCCGCTTCCTAAGGTTGGTACAGCGCCCTGTTTATAAAATGCCCTGGACCCGGGCCATGGGGATTATTGGTAGAGCATATCATTCTGCACCTTCTCTGACCTCCATATAGAATTACTTGGTGCTATTTTGGCTGTCATTTATCCAATTATACAAGCACGTTTAAAAATACTTTGAAAGACCAACATTTCCCAAAACTGAGGGAAGGTCTAAAAGACATCCGAAGTAGATCTAAGGTAACAATTGTTATGACCCTAACATGAGAAGGAACCAAAAATCCATCAAGAGTTTTAGAAGTTTCAATCGGTGATGGTGGCAGCTATTTGCCATTTCTCTGTTTAGTAGATTACCACCAGCAGTAAACACCCAGGCTGTGGATGGAGGTCTAGAAAGACCCCGCTTACACCTCATCGGAATGCCTTCAGTCATAAATTCTGATCTTTATACCAACACTGGAAACCAGATGCCAAAACACCAATTTTATACTAACTGTATAAGAAGTCAAGGCTGCAACACTGTTCCTACCCTTGAGGAGCTTATCATTTTGTCATGAGAGTGTTACAAATGCCTCAGGAAAAAATATGATAGAATGAAAGTAAGGTAAGCCTGGAGTACAAGGAGTGTCCCCAGATACTCCATGGCAGGATTCCTGATCTTTATAGAAAGAACAAAAAAAGATGTAAGAAAAATGCACAAAGAGTCTTGAAAGGTAAGAATGAAGAAAAATGTATTCCAGCTTGTGGAATAGTCAAAGATCTGGGGTGTGAAGACCAAGGAACATGAAAATGTTTTTGGAGATCATAATATAGGACAAGGGGGATTGGGAAAAGCAAATAGGAAGGATCACTCCAAAAGCAATGAGGAGTTAATGAAAGGTAAGGTGATGGGAGCAATATGAAGTTGGTTGATGACTCAGTTTGTGAATTTTTAGGAAGGATTTATAAACCTAAGTACCTAGAATTGCTTATAGGAGGTGGGAGGACCAAAGACAGCAAGAAAGAAAAAAAAACCAAGAACATCAATACAAGTATATATTCATTTCTATGGAATAAATTATCACAAACATAATAGCACAAAATGGCACACATTTATTACCTCATTGTCTTTAGGTCAGGAATGTGGGCTTTTCTTTGCCTAAGAAAACATGAGTTAGTTATCAAGGTGTCACTCAAGAATATGACTTTATCTGAGGTTCAGCTTGTAAATAATCTGTTTCCGAGATCCCCTCAGCTGTTGGTCAAATTCAGTTTCTTGAGGTAGAACTGGAATAGTCTTGTCTTTAATGCCTGCCACACCCAGGGCCTGAGGTTTCTTATGGTTCTTTCACATATTCCTCCTAAAGTCAGCACAGGAGGGAGGGAGGAAGGCATCCCTGCAGTCACACACACACACACACACACACACACACACACACACACACACACACACACACACAAACTCACATATGGCCTTTCATCTTTACTGTTTGCTTTGTCAGAAGAAGCATAAGCCATTACTGCAATGTATATACATCAGAAGGATTACATAAGTCTTAAATAATAAGAAGCGGGGGATGTCAGGACTACATTTACGATCTATCTCCCATGTACTGCAAAATGTAGTCAAGCAATGATAAGCCTTGAAATTTGGCAGAGGCATTGGACACTAGATGACAATCTAAAGAGCACATATGATTACGCCATGTAAAGAGTCTGGGTTGGGATGGCCCAACATAGACATGCTGAGAAGATGTAATTCAGTGGTTTACTGAGCCCAAGAATCTCTTGAGGAGCTTGTCAAAGAAGCAGATCCTCCTGCAACCCACCTAATTTCTGATTCTGTAAAGACCAAGAACCTGTACTTCAGCTAGCATTCCCATTGCCCCTGCACGAGGCAACGCCGAAGTACTAGCAAATAGAAAGCAGAAGAGGCTCACTTGCTCAGCCAATATCTAAGTGTGTGATAAGATAGAATCGAAGATAAAAACAAAAGTTCATCTTCAATGAATCTCAAAGTCTACTGGGAAAGACATGTGGACAAAACACTACATTAAAGATCAGGGAGACGTGGCTGCCCAGGCAGGGTCAGTGAGCTCAGGATTTGAAGACAGGAAGCATGGGAAATCTGAGCAGTGGAGATGTCTCACAAAGTGGGGAGGTGTTATCTTTCTCCCGCTCTGTAGGGAACTTAAGTTGCCAAAGTCACTCATCTAGTAAATGCGAATCCAATAAATCTGGCCTCCTAGTCATCACACTACACAACCCAAGGAGAGTCTCAAAGGATCAGTAGTAACTTCCAAAGAAAATATAGTGACAGGGAGGGATGAAAGAAACAGCTATTGTGAGAAAATGATAAGGAAACAAGTCTCTAAAAGAGATTCTGAAAACCTTATGCTCATTCAAAAAACCATTTAAATTGTTCCATAAAGAAAACGCACATATTTTACACCAGAAGTGACTGCATTGGCTATAGTTAGAAACTTTTAAATGCTAAAGTGTTACTGGAGAGGAAAACTATCAATATTCAGTCTAAAACAGTGACTCTCAACCTGCAGTGTGGAACGACCCTTTCACCTGGGTCACCTAAGGCCATCGGCATATCACAGATTTACATTACAACTCATAACAGTGGCAAAGTCACAGTTACGAAGTAGCAATGGGGGTCACCACAACATGAGGGACAGGGTTAAAGGACTGTAGCACGAGGAAGGGTGAGAGCCGCTGGTGTAAAGAAGCAAATGTTGGCTTCAAAGGGACATCATCGTGTTTTGCTTCTCTGTAGTTGAATTTTAAGTATAGGAAAGTGAGTAGGTGGGTCAAAATATGAGACTGGCCTTTACAGTGAATACTTGCTAAGAAAGCCTGTTTGCCAACTTGATAAGGAATGATTCCTAGAGGAGCCCTTCTGGAAGGAAATAATTTTTGTTCTCTCTGTAAATATCAGGGAACATTGTGGGGGGATGGGGGACATTTCAGAAGGATCTCTTACTTTGAAAAAAAAAATGAGGCGAGCAATGCCAACGTCATGCTCCTGTTAACACTGCATGCCATGGAGGATAGGCTTATCCAAGACTAAAGCCCACTACGTCTTCAAAACTTGCTCAAGTTGGATATTCACACAGTAGAGAGAGAGGTGCTGCATGCATGTCTGCTTGAAGACATGATTTAAGACAGCGTCACATTTCGGCATACAGGAAAATGTCAAATGAACCATAAACTTTGATAATTCCCAAGCAGCTGGGATGGGAAGTCTCCATCGCTGGGCGAGGTCTAAACGCCTTGTCATAGCACAGTGGCATCTGCTGAAAGGCTGATCACAGCATCTGTATACAATAGTCAGCCCTGAAAGCAGCGTTTCTCAAGCCTGCGATAGCTTCTTTTTGTTTGTCTTTGTAATGCTCGCTTGTTCTTAGCATCCAGCCCACTGCAGACCGGTATAGAGTTTAGTTGACGTGATTAGTGTCGGATGTGCACTGCCCGTGTAGCATCACTTTTCCAGGGAAGATGCAAACAAGTACCCGCTGACCACAGTCAGGATGCCATCTACGCAAAGAAACAGTTCCACCCCAAATGGCTGTATGAATCATGAGTTTATTGGGGTGCTTTACAAGAGAGTAGGTGAAGATGAAGGCTTCCTTACAAGAGCATGGGTCACCCCATAATGAGTTACAATTCGCAAAAACTACATTACTAGAGTCACTGTTCATCCTCACCCGGTCACCCTTACACCTCTTACTTACTCCAGCCCGGGAGTTCTTATCCCATGGGTTGCGGCCCCTTTCAGGGTCTAACATCCCTTTCACAGGGGTCACCTAAGACCTCAGAAAACAGATATTTACATTATGATTTATAACAGTAACAAAGCTACAGTTATGAAGTAGCAACAAAAATAATTTTATGGTTGGGGGGGGGTCACCACAAAATGAGGAACTGTATTAAAGGGTCACTGAAGTGGAATTTTCTAGTTTCTTTGAAGATTCAGTTCTGATGGTTTTCTGGGAGCTGACCTGTGAGAGGTCACATGATGTTTTTCTGGAAGATGTCTTGTGAGAAGGAGATGTCTTGTTTTCCTAGGAGCAGACATGTGAGAGAGTAAATGATAGTTGGAAGGAGCTTAGAAAGAACCACGGACAGTGGTACAAGGCTTTTTACATTGCTAAGCCATGGAATACTTCGCTGGTCTTTACTGGTCTTCGGTTTGCAGAGAGAAATGTTCCCTAGAACTTGTTGTGGTACTCCAGCTGATTCTGGCTGCTTCCACTGACTCACATAGATTCGGCAGGGCCTTGTGGCTGGATCATGCCACCTGCTACAGATTCATGCTGCTGTTTGGTGTTGGCTATTGGACTGGACTGCTGTTATCCTGACAATGCAGAATGGAATTGGCCCAAGGAACTAACGTCTAAACAGGTCAACACCCCCTTTTTCCTATTAATGTTCTTTCTCTCCTTCCTCTGGTCTATAGATTGGAAATGAGGTTGAAATGTTTGGAAGCCGTAAATAAAGTAGGTTGTGGAAAGTCTAAGCCTACAGGTCACAACATGAAAAGGCTGAGAACTGCTGCCCCAGCCCCTCTAAGTCCCAGGCACATGCAGCTTTGTAATGCAGAATTTATCTGCATCTAGAATGGGCAAATGAATCTCCCGGAGAGTCTAATGACCCTTCCTTCTATGAGGGGATGTTAGTTAGGCTGGACCATAAGGGTCCTGTGTAGGTAATCAGAGCTGTTCTGATTTTAAGATGACAATGGCTATGCCATGCCTAGAGGACAAGCTCTATCTACAGCAATCTACAACTCATGATGAGCAAAGCATAACTACCGAGCTGGTCTGTACCCTAATCAGTGAGTCGCTGATCACTTGCTAGAATTTCATATCTACATCAAATTGCTATAAAATTGTCACAACACTCAGTCCCAGTTCTCATCCTACTAGAAGCTGGAAATTGTTCTCCTGATGACACTGGCCTCAAGATGTCACTTTGGGAAGTATAACACTGAAGATAAGCATTGGTCTGAATCACTCAGGAGCTATGAGGTGAGTCTATAGAGGAGACCAGAGACTGGAGACAGTAAATGGCATGATGGATGGACCAACCCCTCCATGCAGAAGGCCTGTGAGGCAGCTCCCTCTCTGAAGCTTCGTTTAAAGTGAACATCGCCTCCAGCCTGCAGCAAACACTCTCCATGAGTCTGCAAGCGGCTCCATAACTAAATCCACGACAAAATCAAGTGTGTGAAGTAATGTTAGCCTCACCAGCTCTCACTTCAGGCTGACATGACCTGACCCCCTAAAAGGAACAAAGATCCTCCCAAATCCTCCCAATACTTGAGAAGAAAACTGTGGGCTCTTTAAAACAGTTTTCCCCACATTTAATCACATCTGGAAAATGGCATTTATGTTATAGCCAATTTGTATACTTCATACAACAACAAAACAACAGCTTAATGACAACATTCTGGCATTTTGCCTCAAATTGTTTAAATTAGTTTTCTCTAATGAAAGAGATTTTAGGAAGGGATGTAATGCCATTGTAAACAAGTGTGCGACTTACCGTTTCCTGGAGCAGTCCTGTTTTAACGAAAAGTTTTGTTCCATCAGAATAAATGAGCATGAGAATTCATTAGCCCACTTAAGAGATTCAAATACATACAAACATAAGTGTATGTATGTATTACTTAGATATATATTTACCTCAACATTTATTTATCCCAAAATATTTTATTGGAAAACTACAATATTTACCGATTACCATGTAATCACTAAATAGATGTAAACACTGTATAAAAACTACCACAGTAAACTGATGCGTGTATCCATGAGGACCCGTAGTTCCCATTTTGTGTTTCTGGAATGTGTACGCACAATCCACATGTGGGGTGAGGCCACTCTAAAAAGAAAACTGCTCTCCTCTCAAAATCCAACAAAGCAATATAGCATCGATAACCATAGTCCCTCTGTGGTACATGAGATCCCAGGACTTGGACATCTGGTGACTGGAGGTTTCTATTCATTGACCAACAATCTCCCAGAATTTAGTGAGATCCTGCTGTGTCAAATATATAAGGTACCCATTTTAAGTACCGGTTCATCTACATCAGCTTTATAAGAAAGCTCTGTGGTTGGTACTCACTTTATGGATCAAGAAAGAGGGGTTCGGAAGGCTGAAGGAGGATTGCCCAAGACCAAATAGCTTGGTACTTTCAAAGACAGCCAGGGTTTGTAACACGTAATTGCTAATTTCTAATCAATTTCTAATTTCTGATAAGGCAATCCATCAAAGACAAACCATTGCTTCCTAAGTCAGGAAGATTTGTTCTCTGAATAGAATCTCATTTTCTAGAAAGGGGGGTTCTTTGTGAGGATAGAGGATCCCAACTCAAGAAGCCTGATTTTAATTAAACCAGTTCCTGGTATAATAGTTTAAGATTGATGAATACCATAGACTACGTATCCATGAAGGGCTAACATTGGTTTCCTTAGTCTGACGTAACCACTTCCTTGGCTGTCCTGGACTTGCTTTGTAGACCAGACTGGCCTCAAACTCACAGGGATCTGCCTACCTCTGCCTTCCTGAGTGCTGGGGATTAAAGGTGTACACCACCACACCAGGATGTCTTTTTTTTTTTTTTTTTTTTTTTTAATTCAGATAAATAGATTTTTCATGAAGTTCCTTAGCTAAATAATTACTACTTGCCACATCATATTCCTGGTCCAGGCACACACATTTCAGTTCTCTGCAGTTAGCTGCTACCCAGAGTCCCATGCATTCACTTCTCTCACTGGGCTTCCTATTCTAAATGGCTTCAAGCATTTGATGGACTAGCATGTGTCAACACGCCCCATAAACTGAGGCCATGTGTACATGTGAGCCAGTCATGTTGTTAATAGTACAGTCCCCACAGTTCCTGGCTTTTGGAAGGCTAACTACTTATTCCAGAGTTTAATGACATGGTTGAGGAAAAGCCACTGGGCCTAGCGGTTCTCTTCAAGAAAGCTCACCTGGAGTTAATCAGAAAGCAAGCTTGACAAAGGGATCAAAGAACAAGTTGGCACCAGCACAACCAACTTTCTCTGAATTCCTGAGGAAATGAACTCCCAGCTGTGAATTTATTGACTCTCCCTTAAGAAGTTCTAATGGAATAAATTTTGCTTTCTTGGTGCCTGCTAATTAGACAATTATTTAACTCTGTTTCTTTTTTTAATGACTCTCTGCTGTTGTTTGAAGACTTCTGTCTATTATTTGTAATAAAAACCTCTGTCACATTTTTGCCTCATTATCCTTAACAAATAGCGCAATCCCCAGCCCCAATCCCTGGCTCCCTTAGTTCTCCCTCCCTCAGCACCTCCTGAGTCTGGAGCTCCCAGAGTTTCAAAGACCAGCTGTTATCATTTTGTTGACTGAGAGATTTTTTAGAAACTTCTATCACAGGCACAAGGCTCCATGGGGGGCTGTTGAATTAAATATCAGCTCTTCAAACAGGAATTAGCTCAGAGAACAAAAGCAGCGGGGATACAAGGGACAAACATAGGCAAATACTGCAGTCCTCCCACTCAGTGACTAAGAAGCTGAGTTTCTCTCTGGGCCCTAGAATTCACACTGAGTTCCTGGGCCTTAGCTACGCATAGCCTCGGGGAGTTGGCAATGCTTTTCCTAGGACTGGAAACCAAGCCCAGCCCAACCCTGGGTCATTCATTAGTTTGTCCACCTGTGAGTCAGTTTTACTTGGGCATCCCTAAGAATCTTCTACTAAGCTGCTATTTCTCCTGCGGGAAAACATTAATATAAAGGTAATAAATGTTCGTTGAGTTCTGTTCTAATCCAAAATCTGCCTACTGTTTCACAATCCTCTCTTGATAGCAAGCCTAGAGAGACTAAATCCTTGTGGCTCAGAGGATGGCCAGGACTGGCTTCTTGGAAACGTAGTTCATACAGTCCCTTGCTCAGGAGAGACATGCTTGAATGATTGCTCTGTTGTCTTTGAGAGTCTTTCATTTGTTTGCTTTGCTTTGTTTTACACAGAGACAGGGTTTCTCTGTGTGGCCCTGGCTGTCCTGGACTCACTTTGTAGATCAGGCTGTCCTGGAACTCACAGAGACCCACTTGCCTCTGCCTCCCCGAGTGCCGGGATTAAAGGTGTGCGCCACCACGCTCTGCCGCCTTTGAGGTTCTTCATAATGTTATGTTTCAACTTGTGTTCTGTAAATGAAGTCCAAATGGATACAGGACATGTACAGACAGAAGCAGATGTATGACCGACGTGGGTGGATCCTTATAGCTCAATCACAGGTAACATTTGTGATGTCCATAGGCACAGAGGGGTGTTAGGGGGGGTTGGTATGAATTTCAGGGGGAGACTCAAAGCAAAACAAGCTAAGAGTGCTGCTAGAGTCCCCAGAACACACACCAAACACAGAAGAAAATAAAACAGCGATCTAGGGAAACTACCAAGATGGCTTTAGATCCCTCTGCTAGCAGCCACTTAAAGCTGAAGATGACTTAGATAAAGGGCAAGGTGGGGCGACAGCCTGCAGCTCATTTCCCTTTCAGCATTTCCTTGCTCTTTTAACTCTCCGATCCCACAGGTAGAGAGTCTTGCAGACAGTGTATATATCGGGGAATCAAAGCAGCTGAGTTCGTTTTCTGGAGCAGTATCACTACTCTGGGATGAATAAAATACAAACAGATACACCAGCCGTGGGACTCTGAGTTCACTGGCCTTGACACGCCTTTGGAAGTGACATTGTAAAATAGAAAGGACAACTTTGTACATAGCCCAAACTTATGGTTTTTTTCTTTGTTCACCACAACATTAAATAAGAAATATGCCATAAAGAGCAGCTGTGAGTATGACTGTGGGAGAAGAAAAAAATTATCATAGATGATCCTACCATCTTGCCCAGGAAGAAGGGGCTCCACATCTGTGTTTGTCCTAACCCTGTAGTAGCCACACACTTGCACCATTAGTGATACTCTGCAGCTTTTGAGAAATGGTGAAACACAGAACCTTCCCCAGGCTCGAGTTAAACCAGAATCTGTGTTTCACCACAGTCATCACTGGGAGCCTCCTACACACATTCCATCAGAGGCATGCAAATCCAAATGCCAGCAGTCTGACTTCAACAGAAGTGAGAAATGACTCCACTCCACTGTAGTGCCCGGGAAGTCAAACCTCTCTTACCCCCAATTTGCAGAGGTAAAAACAGCTTAGAGAGGTCAGTGCACTCGCCCAACAGAGTAAGTTGTCAGCTAATGAGCCATAAAATAGGAACTACAAGCCAAATGTGCCTGGTCCCAAACCTGAGGCTTTTGTTGAAATCAAAAGTTTTCAAACACAAATGAACAGAAGAAATGACTAGAAAGATTATTGGGTGAAGATTCCAGGGCCCTACACATGGAAGGCCAAAGTCTCTCTAGGTTAAGACTAAAGATGAATATGGTTAAGAACAGTGGTTTTCACGCCAGCA
This sequence comes from Acomys russatus, assembly GCF_903995435.1. NCBI lineage: Eukaryota > Metazoa > Chordata > Mammalia > Rodentia > Muridae > Acomys > Acomys russatus. Next base: position 22,920,320 of record NC_067144.1, on the reverse strand, counting down.
AGAAGTCTCAGCAGGTAAAAGCATTCCTGTGTAAGCTTGATGGTCTGAGTTCAATGCCTGGAAACCACATAAAGGGGATAGGAGGAAACCAACTCTACAAGTTGACCCCTGACTACTTGACACACACACACACACACACACACGCACACGCACACGCACACGCACACACACACACACACACACACACACACACACACACACGCACACATTCACATAACAATAATAAAGTTTGAACATTGGTTCCCAAACTTGTACATATTAGAGAAGGAGCTTGGTAAAAACAGTGACACCCAGGCCATATCTCAACAATTACATAAACATTGCTAGGGTTGAGACCACAACATCTGAACATCAAGCTGTTTGTGAACTACTCTTTGAGGACATCTAGGTGGTCACCCAGAGTTGGGACTGCGCTTGACACTTGGAAACACTAACCTGTTCACAAGGGCTTCCCCTCAGACTCCTGTGCACGCCAGTTAGAGAGAAGTGACCAAGAAGCAAACAAGAAGTGTGGGATCACAGAAACCTGATCTCACATCTAGAGCCAGCCTACTCAAAATGCTCCATATGTGGGGAAAAATAAGCCAAAACAATTTGAACCCATGAGATGTTTTGTTACTAAAAATCTAAAACAGAGCCCTGGGAAGGTAGCTCAGTGGGTAGAGTGGTTGTCATGCAAGCATGAAGACCTGAGTTCATTCCTCAGCATTCACAGTTTAAAAATCATAGGATGGCGGAGCACTGGGTAAGCAGAGACGTGAGGATCCCTTGCACTCTCTGCATACTCAGCCCAGGCAAAGCAGTGAGCCCCAGTTCCAGAGAGCTGAGAGACTCTGGTTCAAACCACAAGATAGACAGTGCCTGAAGAACTCAATGTCAGCTGTGGTTGTCCTCTGACCTCTGACATGCGTATGTGCATGCACAGAGTCTAAAACCCATCCGACAATCATTAGCAACCCAAAAGCATCAAAACCGTGCTGAATATTTATGTCTGCTTCTAAGTCCATATTTTATCTCCAGGAACAACATCACTCACCAGTCCTTGATCTGGAACCTGTGCCAAGTGTCTATGATAAGTGAAAGCTGTTCTCAGTCACTATCAAGGAGACTATGGATATGGCAACCCAAGGCCCACAGAGACCTGGAGAGACAAACGAAGAGCCAGGGGCATCTGCTGAGACTCTTAGGAGCTCAAGCTTAGATGATCACCAGAGGCCAAGATTTAAACCCTATTTAAAACTCAAATCTGCCTACAGTGTCCAGCCTTCCACAAATATTTTCAAAGCTCGTCTGGAGTCGCCACCTGCGTGTGAATCATCTGGGTGCTGGCTTAAACTGCAACATCTCCTAATTTCAGCCCGGACCCCAAGATCACCATCTCCTGAAAATGATGCCAGTAAAGACGAGTTCCCTAATGATTTGTGTGCTCATTAAAGTTTGAAAACAGCTGTTCAGATAGTTCTATCCCCATGTAAGGAAGAGGCAAGACCACCAAGCTGATGTCACCCCAGGGAAGTTGTAGTGGTGAAACAGCTGCCTTCTCCCTCCCCAGAGAGCAGCATACATTGTCACACCTCCCTCTTTTCTGTCTACTGTAGACTTAGTTGGAGATCATGTCCCAGAATTTACAATATTATCCAGGACCCTAGATATTTTGTAACCAGTATAAGCAATACAGAGACCACTGACTCACACATAACCCAAGAGAAACCCCATGTGTTCTCTCTGAACTATGCCCAAGTGGCTTTCTTTCTAAGACATCTTCATGCTACTAATTGAGATCTCATCCCACCCAAGACTTTTGATCATCAATCTGAATAGCTCCATGGCTGCTGACTTTCTTCTTCTTCTTCTTCTTCTTCTTCTTCTTCTTCTTCTTCTTCTTCTTCTTCTTCATCTTCTCCCTCCTCCTCCTCCTTCCTCCTCTTCCTCCTCCTTTCTTCTTGTATTGCCTTAAAACTGTGTCTGTATGTTTCTTGTATACAATGCCTTACTGTTCGGATATAAATATTTTTAGTGCACATAAGCAGAGTAGTGTAACATCTCATTGTGATTCTTTTTCTTTTCCATCAAACATGAAGCACTTTTTTAAAAAAAAGACGTGCTGATCTCTCTCTCTCTCTCTCTCTCTCTCTCTCTCTCTCTCTCTCTCTCTCTCTCTCTCTGTACCTTCAGGCTTCCTAGTTTGCATTACTTTACAAGCATTCCTTTTTTTGTCCATATTTATTTTAAACTCAAAGGGGGACCTTCATTAGAGAGACACAAAAGACAGGAGAGAGTTTTTAAAGTCTCTCTCAATGGTTACCAATAAGGGTCTTAGTACAAATGCTATTATAAATAACAATGCTTCATTTAAACCATTTATCTTTTAAGGACACTTCCTTCTCAGGCTGAATGATCCTGTGACGTGGGGAATATTGTCCCCCACATAAACTAATTCCGCATTCTATTCCACGTATTCCTGTCGATTACAAGAGTGCTTGTTGTAGTGCCGAAGACAGTCTCACTGCAAAAGACTGCGAATATCCCAAATCAACCTTGGTGATCATCTAGCACGAAGCTGCCTGAGTTGGTTGTAAATGCTAAACATTTTATGAAAGAGAAAACAGAGGTCTAGAGAGCTTCTGAACTTGCCCAGGGACATGTGCCAATTACAGCCTCAGAGCTGAGTCAGTAGCCCCAGGTGTCCTGACTTCCTGGGTAGCTCTTTCTAGTGCCCACACAGGCCCTGCTCCCCTCAGCATTGAGAGGGACGACTGGGAACTGGCTCCCACAGCTGCCTCCTCCCCAAGTCTCTGATTCTCAGAAAGCAGAACACACAGACCCAGTCTGTATTGGCACTTCAGAGCTACAAAGCTTGCATTATTTAACACCAGCTTTAGCTATCTAGGATGGAAAATAAACAGCACTATAATAAAATCCATAAAATATACCAAATTGGATTTTTTTTTCCTCGAGATGGCTCGAAGCACAAGTTGGTAATCAAAAGGTTTTCGAAAAGACTGGAAATAGTGTTTGCTGTGTGGAAATTTCCTTGAATCCCGATATTCCTGCCCTCTGTCAACTAGCTGAATTCTTTAGGAGAGAAGGAGTCGCTGTGATTCATAAGGAAAGGGTCATTTGCAGAAAGCCTCATAGAGAATGCTCCCCGCACACACACACACCCCGGCCCACACACACCATCAAGAGCTAAACTAGCACACCTTAGTGATGATGCCTCAGCTCTCAGATTTTCACATAGCTCCAGGCCAGCATCTGTCATTCCCATGGACAGAATAGTGAGCATGCTTTCTAGCAAGGCGAGGAAGCTGTCAGGGACAGGAGTCTTGGCGCTCATGTATCACTAGGTTTGTATATCCACTGAAAATTAAGCTTCTCCCTTCTCATGCGTTTAGTCCCAACTCAAATTTACCACCAGGTAAAGCCTCTTCTAAGTCACATGGCTTGTAGTCAAATAAGGGCAGGAATTAGCACACAGTCCTCTCATCATAATATTTTAAGGCCATTTTTAGGGTCTAGGGGTACAGATCCGTTTGGTAGAGTGCTTTCCTGCTCAGCAGGAAGCAGTGGGTTTGATACTCCTTATAGCACAAAGTGGGTATGGTGGCATGCACCTGAAAGCTCATACTCCACTTAGGAAGTGTAATTAGGAGAATCAGGTTCAAGGTCATCACTGGCTAGATAACAAGTTTGAGACCCTGCCCAAAAAAAAAAAAAAAAAAAAAAAGGAAACCTCTAGCACTTCTTTTCCCTGGTATGCAGAACACAAATGGCAGAATCTATGTCTTCTGGGGTGAAAGCTTCATATCAACTCTATAAGGATGGTGGACAACTGTCTGGGTGCCAACAGCTGTCTGGGTAAGTGCACTGAAAATGCTTTCAGTATGTCTATGATGTGCCTAAAATGCTTGAAAGAAATGGGGAGGAAATAAAAGACGTGAAGAGGAAGAAAAAAAAAAGAAGTAAAGAAAGGAGAAGCAGAGGAGCAAGAGGAGATGGCAGGAGCTGCTTTTCAGGATTCTCCCCACTAGAGCAGACTAATTTCAGCCCTGTGGCACCTACAGCACACACACTGCCTGTTTCTCCGGAAGGAGGCCTGCAGGCAATGGCCCCAAACACTACCTCCTCCAGACACACAGAAATCCTATCATGAAGAGGAGCTAATGAATGTAGCCTTCGCCAGGACTCACTAGACAGACATACAGACAGACAGGCAGACAGACTGACAGACAGAGCGCAAACATAGTAACTGAATTAACAGGAACTGGAACTGCAGGGAATGCATACCAATGCTTTAATAATCTAATTAATGCACTCTGAAAAAATCAGAGAGAGCTTAACTTCTGTAAAACAAGACATGTTGATTCAAAAGTCAAAGCAAATGGACCAAGAAATTGAAAATGTGGAGAGAAAAGTTAAGTCATATGGAGTCATAGAATATCTATTCAATAAAAGGGTCCAGAAGCAAAAAATAAACACAAACTAGAGACAATGTATGTAGGAAAGAGAGAGAGAGAGAGAGAGAGAGAGAGAGAGAGAGAGAGAGAGAGAGAGAGAGAGAATGTCTACATGTGTATAAACAAAACTTTCAAAAGTTTGAGACAAACAGGAATTTTCAAAGTAAAATTCTGAACTTCAGGTACAGAGAGAGACCCTGCCTCAAAAAATAAGGTGGTAAGTGATCTAGGAAGACATCAGTGTTGACGACGCAGATGAGCACCCCCACATATACTACTATACTTCACACACCACACCCATGCACCTACAAATACACTAAAAACTAATGCAACAAAATTGAAAAAAGACACAAAATATACTATAGGATATAAGAAACCAGTGTATAGGTGTGCTTTTGGGGGCTACGTTATTGGGTTCCTATATCTACCAGCCTTCTAACCTTTATTCCACCCTAATCCCTTCCAACCCCCCATTACTAGGTAGCAGAGAATGAAGGTGAGAGGAGAAAGAGGGCACAGGCCTCTTTAGACTACTTCCTGCTGATGGGGGATGTTGGGTTCCTTGGGGCCAAGTCTAATCTCCATCGTCAGAGTATCCAGCAATCCAGCATTCCAGGAAGCCAGGAAACCAGCAATAGCAAACAGGAAAGAAGATGCCGCTTGGAGATTTAGTTTTATACAATTTAATTTTATACAAACCTGTCGTTCTATACTGAAAAATAAATGTAAAGGAAAAATCCTGATGTGAAAAATTTTGAGGCACTAAAAAGAGAGAAAAAAGACTGGAAGAAAGTTCCAATGAAATAAATAGTTCAATTTTTACGTCAGGAAATCAATCCACACAGTCTAACACTTTTTAAAATGTAAGAAAAAAGTCGGGTGCAGTGGCACACACCTGTAATCCAGCACTCGAGGAGGCAGAGGCAGGTCGATCTCTGTGAGTTCCACGCCAGCCTGGTCCACAAAGTGAGTCCAGGATAGCCAAGGCTACACAGTGAAACCTGTCTTGAAAAACTAAATAATTAAATAAATATTCAAGAAAAGTATCCAGGTAAGGTGTTGTTTACCTGTAATTCTAGCATATGGATGGCTGAAACAGGAGGATCATAATCTTCAGGACAGCCTGAGGTATATATAGGGAGACTTGGTCTCAAAAATAATTACAGAAACAAAATAATAAAAAATAATGTAAGTTATTCTTCAAGGCAATTATAACATCTGAATGACTAAATATCAGATTTTCCTAAGGAATACTTTCAAAAGGATTAGAGAAAAATATTTCGTACTTTCTGCTCAATAATTCTCTCATCCTAAAAGAGCTCCAAAAACCAAGGTTAATTTTACTAAGAAAAAGAAGAGGTTTCCTGCCTAGAATAGATGGGTGGCTGCCTGCACGGTCTGAACAATTTTATTATAATTAATAATATGCTAACTATAGAATAAGTATTAAATAACATATGTTAAAGAGATTAGAGAGTCCTTGACAAGCATATTTAAGTCTTTATGTGGTGATTTATATATTAATCTTAGGCTGTGAACTCTTGTAAAGCTTGCTCTGGTTCTTCCTTTCGTAATGCCCACAGTAAGTACTTAGTTACTTAGTGCAATTAAAATGACTAGTTTCTGAAGTCTTAAAGAAATAAAAGCACGAAGACACAATTATTGATGTTTCTTATCGATTTTTCACTTTTCATCGGTCACTTCACACATGTGATATACAGTAGGACAGATTCGGTGAAGAGACCAAGGTCATCTTTGTCAGCTGCTGCCTGTCAGACCCAGGCAGTGGCTTTCTGGCTCGGATTACACTCCTGAACTTGACGCCTTTGGCCTGTGCCTGGGACTTCTGCATGCCTAACTTGCCACTACTTGCTCCGAAGTGCAATGACTTTAAGATCCTTGCTCCTGGGTGTGCTTCCCTGCTCCTAACAGCCCCATCCTGGCCCCATTCCCCATTCTCACTCCTCATTCCTCACTGGGTACCCATTCCTCTCCATCACCATATTTGCTCATCCATTTTGTGCCCCCCCCCCCCCCCCTCGCTCTTGCTCTCTCACTTTCTCTCTCTGTCTCTCCACTTCTTACCTGGCCATAGCATTAGTCTGCCATTTTATCATTAAGTCTATTGATTAAAGTTTTATTTTCCTTGTTCTTAATTAACTTATCATTCATTCTCCTCCCATATATGTCTGTTGTATAATTCAAACAATAGATACATTGCTGACGAAGCTATTTGTAAATCAATGCTCTGCAAACTGTCTCATATTTCAAAGGTATCAACAGAGCTTGCCAGATAAAACAATCCTATAATAAAAAATTAAAACAATTTACAATGTTCAATTTTGTGTACCTGAAGTTTCAGATACCAGTCACATAAAAAGGATCAATTCATTTCGGTGTCACTATCACTACCTCTCAGCCACGGTTTTTGTTGATCATTTTAGAATCAATATTAGACATAGAAAAAAGTCTGAACAAGGGACTAATGACTCCTTTTGTGACTCTCTTGTATGTAAATAAAGGCGATGGGAGATAATGGGTGAGAAAATGTACTCAAAATCTGAAAATGTTAAGGCAAAAATATAAAAGCTACTTATTAAATATGTGTTTGTCTACTTGCTATTATAATCTACGCACTCTGCTAGTACTGAAGATTAGAAATTTGATTAAGACATACTGCTTGGCCTTAAGAGTTCCCAATCTCTAACAGGACACACACGCATGCACGCACGCACACACACACACACACACACACATACTGCTTGGCCTCAAGAGTTCCCAATCTCTAACAGGACACACACGCATGCACGCATGCACACACACACACACACACACACACATGCACACACACACTATATGCAAGTATTATGAAGAATCCCAGGATATAGATAGAAAGAAAGACAGACAGACTGACTGACGGACTGACGGACGGACAAACAGATAGATGGACAGATGGATGGGTGCATGGATGGCTGGATGAATAGATAGATAGATAGGTAGATAGATGGTGTACAGTGGCACCAAGTGTGGAAATTTTCACAAGAGCAGAAACTAGATCTGTTTGTAGTTTGATCATTAGTGATTAGCACAGAGCATCAGACACAGCACAGATATTTCTTATTAGAGTAAAAAGAACATGGGTTCTATCCTTAGTTGAGGAGCTACCGGCAGCTAGCTGGTTGCCGGGAAGGGAGAGCCATTTGTCTTCAAGGGCGTAAGAAGTTGGTAAATTGTCCAGGCACCAGCAAATAAGCCCACACCCGTACACATGCAAGCAAGCAGCAGTCATTAACTGCTCTAACTCTGAGAGATAGACAATACAGATGTAGACACAGAGATAGAGATGTGGTTATAGAGAGAGATAAGGTTATAGACATAGATGAGAGAGAATGACATGAGAGCAGGAGGAGCAGATGTTGGGAAAGAGGGGGCTCCATAGGGAGTAAGGAGAGCTATAAGAGAAGGGAATGAAAGGAGGGGTATGATATGATCAAAATATGTCACATAGGTGTGCATAAAGTCGTTACATAAATATAATCTTTTCAAAAATATTTGTATTAAGTTGTTGGATGACTCACTCTGCTTTGCCAGGACTTGGTAGCTACAGATCAGCGAGGGCGTCAGTGAGAGGAAACCGTCTCCAGGGAGGAGAGATATTCTATAGGAAGTGTAAGCAAAAATGGCACTCCAGGAGGAAGCAGCTGTGAGCTTAGGGAACCGAAGTGATGGAGACTCTTGCACACTCAAGAACCACACACGTGGTTATGCCTAGCCTCCAGCCTGCACACGTCTCTCATCGCACCCCCTCTCAGAACGCCAAGAGGAAGGAGAACCCAATTTCATTCATGTGCAGTGCACCAACTCCACAGACTTTTCATGGCTTCTGGGCATGGACCACAGGGTCACTTCCTGCCTCCTGTGTCACTACACCTAAATTGGTTTCTCAGGGGTTCATCTACATGTTCTTTCCATTTTCAGGCTCTCCTTGTATATTCCTAAATCGCCGACTTATCCCTCGTGTTGTAGGTAGTCCCCTAACATACATTTCCTAGCAAATCAAAGTACTATCCAAAGCTTCCTGTAGTACCTAGTAGAAATAGTACATACAGGCTTTCCATGGGCACCAGAAACTTGCATCCTGCATCTTTCTTCTCTATTCTACTGTTTCTTACGCCTTCAAAATGCCTGAGGCTTAAATATTTCATCACCTGTGTCTCTGAGTCTGAGGTCGCAGCATGAAATAGATCAATATTCTTTTGTTAGACTCCTTGTCACCATTTTTATTTCAGAGATCCTGAGACCAGCTTCAAAGGTGCTTTGTCTTCTCCTAGGATAACTCATATACCTAGCATTTGCTGCGACTGTGTCCCTTCCCCAAGACTGATGAGGAATTGTGTTTGCCACAGGTGGGTAGAATGCTAACAAGAACTCAGCCTTAGCCTGAGGAGCTGTAATAGAGGCCACAAGGCAGGCCATAGAGCACACAGCCTTGTAGACAGACAAGTCAGAACTCAGATTCCATTTCTATCTCTTACCAGCTGAGTCCATAGCTAGCCCTGAAGCACCCGAGGTCATCTAAACGTTCTTCCTCCTACTTTGTGGTGAAGTACTTTCCAGGTGATCCCCTAGCCCTCGCAGTGTGTTAACCCAACCTAGCGCAACAACAAAATAGGTACCTTTGGCTCTCCCCACCCCAAGGCCTCCCTCAGCAAAAGCCACAAACGTTCCAAAGCCACCTTCATTTGAAGACATACCCTGCTCTAACATCCTCTGAGTAGTCTCCCATTGAGTCTATCTGTCCGGAAGTCTCCACCCAATCGTACTTGAAGTAAAATTCTGACCCACACAGCTTCTGGGTCACATGATCAGTGCTCATAAGGAGGACCTGAAGTGACAAAGGCTCTTTGCAAAGCTTAGGTTTGCTTCCTGACTTCTAAGTTCTCATTCTCTCTCTCTCGCCACCACTCAGGAAGGCTTCATAAAGACACTCAGGCTTGCCCTGCGATGGATGTGGCTCATCCAGTGAAGGAGGGTCCTTACACTGTCCTGTAAACGCTAGAAGATGTCCTTTAAAACACGTAAAAATGCAAGCTGTGTTGACAATGGTCCTTCAAACCAATGGAAGGTACTCCAGACAAACCTCCACGCATGGCTTCATCACCACTCCACTGTCTAGCCAGCTCTCTCTTTCCTTCTTCTTATCTTCTCTTGTCTTCCTCTTATCTGGTTTTTTTCTTCCTTTTATTGCTTCCACTGCTTCTATGGCTTTTGCATCCCTTGATCATTTTATGTGACTATAAAAGCTGTATGCTTCATCTTGAATTATAGTAGATTGCCTTGATTCTGCTCCCTAGTAACTCGAAACCAACCAAAGCATCAGAAAGCACTGCACAGCAACGTGTGGGCAGTCATTTTCTAAGAGCTAAAATACACACCCAATTTACATGGCTATTTGCATCTGTGTATAAATTATACATCAATATGTATCCTCCCAACACAGTGAGTTACTAAAATACTTTTGCTACTTTCAAACTTGTCATTGCTCAATTTTTCCTCTCTCCTTTTGCTATAACACCCACACACATCTTTTCATTCCTTTGGAGAAAAAAGAAGAAGAAGGAGGGGAGAGAGAGAGAGAGAGAGAGAGAGAGAGAGAGAGAGAGAGAGAGAGAGAGAGAGAATAGATAAGAATCAACTAGAGGATAAAATGGAACAAAAGAGAAATTAAAGATGAAAAAAGAAAGGAATCAATGGGAGAATAAATATATATTGATAATGAAGGAAAGGAAACCACTGCTATGAGCTTGCAATAATGGTTACACCAATCTATTCTCCTTAAAGAAAGTGAAATAAGGTTGAAATCAAATATAGGCAACCTGTACTTATTTTATTAGTGAGTGCAGGTAAAAAAAAATAATAATAATTAGGGTTTCAGAAAGTTTCCTGACACTCTCACTTTGCTGTAAATATGTATGTAGATTCAGCCTTTTAACAGAAGCATACACCATAAAACACTACAGCTACACTTGTTTTATGTCCACATTAAACTGGCTTTGGGCAACGGCACTGCGAAAGGTTCGCATAAGACTAAATGTGTAATAGACAGTGTCCATCATATAAATCAACCTCACTGACATAGTCTCCTACCCCACCCCACCCGCCATCCTGTCATAACCTAATCTAGGTCTCCAGACATCCATGTGTCTGCTTTCCCAAGGAAGCCACATTCATTTTTCTACACACCTAGACTAAGAGAATATGGCGTAGACTGAGATCTTTGTTTAAGCCTATGGAAGCAACCATCTCTAGTAAGGCCTAAAGAGGCCCAAATATTGCAGAAACAAAAGAATGGAGTAGTTGCTTTAAATTCACCACACAACTATGCCTAGTGTCTGATGAGATGCTGGCTTCAGGTTGCCATCTAATCTCTGTCCTTGGGAATGCCTAGATGGCCAGGTATCCTTATTCATAAGCTCTTCTTTTCTGCTCCAGTGCATTTTGGGTAAGTTTCTAATATTTTCCACTAAAATGACTTTGACTATGACTATATAGTCCAATTAATTTAGAGGGGTTTGTTTACATTTTATTTTGCATTCCTAATAATTTTTAATAGGTTGAAAGTGCTTTTTGTGGTTAATGGGATGGTTTTCTTTTTACTATTAAGGAAATTCGACTTCTTCAGGATATAGCCGATTGTGTAAGGAGCGTTCCTTAACAGTGTTATATTTGCACTCATAGCACTATCAGAGGCTGTGTGGACAAGTATCAGTTTGTTTTGCCAAGCAGATTATGACTGTGTGAATTACAATACATCTTGCAAACTAAAATACATTGAAGTTCAATAAAATTCTCACCCATGGGTCTCACTTTTTCATTTCTGCCATCAAAATACCAATACCTCATTAGCTGTGAACAAACATTGGAAATGTGCTAATTCATTTAATAAATGCATGGAAAGAGCAAAGACACACACACACACACACAAAGAAAATGAAGCAGCCAGAAGTAGGCAATACTAGTAACAAAGGATAAATTTGATGAATTCTTCAGGAAAGGCTTCAGGCTTGATAAGTAATTTATTACAGCAGAAAAGAAGGGACCATATGGTGAGAAGATCAAAGAACCTAGAAGAGGAATCTGGACCAGCCAGAGCAAAGCTGCTCTCTCAGTCACACCTATGTGGAGCGTGCAGCGGTTCATATCAGAATCCCACTGTGCATTCCCTCTCCTTGGCTGTTTGACCAGAGGCCAAAGCTAATACGCAACAAAACACACTCCCTTCGCCCACACACTGCCTGAGAATCAGTAGTTCTCAGGCAATACTCTTCTCCTTTCCAGAACTTGCCAACTCAGTCGAGTAATTCATGGGATAACAGCTTATCCCTGTGTTGTACAGGCACAAACCTGACTAAAAGGCTTAGTTAGCCCCAACCTTTAGTAGATTCAGGTTCTAGGCCTTTGCTCACATTCTCCTCTCCCAATTTACTATGCTAAGATAACTGAGGTTGGATTAAAATGCATAGGATTATGAACAGTTATTGATAGTCTATATTTACTCTATACCAAGGACTGCTAGATGGCATATGTATGTGTACTTTGTACATATGGCTATGTACATATTTATACAGAGAATTACATATGTCTTACAGAGAACATATGTGTATATGTTATCTATGTATCCACATAGCAGACATTGCTCTACCTATTGTATAGATTGGCAAGTTAAATTTCAAAAACATTGACTAATTGGCCAAACCATCCTGACATGGAGGGACTCGGGATTAAACCTATGTGTCTCTTAATCCCAGCCTCATTTACTTCTGTTTCACTTGAATGTAACAGAAACAGAAAACAGACCGTAAAATGCCTCTGAAAAGTTATTTACTCAATCAGTCACTTGATTATTTGGCAATTTTCATTTCTTGAGCAATTCTGTGTCTTGTAACTTCAAGCAACGACTCACAGTGTGCCCATATGAATCACTCACCACTGGACCAACACCGGAACCACAAAACCCACAGACCCCATCCATCTTGGCACATATCTTTCTGAATGAAACCAAAGTAAGCACGGAAGTTTTTCCTCCAAGAATCCTCTGGTCTGTTTGGGAGATAAATAAAACACCCATTAACCAAATTAAGCAAAACACGATGATGCCTCAAAAAAAAAAAAATGTCAAAGTCCAGAAGACATTCCAAAGCAAGCACCCGATTTCCCAAAAGTCTGCTTGAGGAGATTAATAAAGGAGCCCTTTAAATACCATAGCAATCTGCTAACTGCACAGGTGGCCTGACACGGCCCACTGCTGCCAAGCACATTCAAAGGCACCACAAGGAAGCAAGGAGAATGAGAAAAGCATTTTTACATTTTTTAATCTTCTGTGATGATTTATCCTCTGTGCTATGAGTGGAAGCAAGTCAGACTCCCTCAGAGCGTTCCCTCCCCCATTTAATTCTCTCTCTCTCTCTCTCTCTCTCTCTCTCTCTCTCTCTCTCTCTCTCTCTCTCTCTCCCTCCTCTCTCTCTCTCTCTCTCTCTCTCTCTCTCTCTCTCTCTCTCTCCCTCCCTCTCTCCTCCCTCCCTCCCTTCTTTTCCTCCCTCCCTTCCTCTTTCTCGCTCCAATTTAAATTCATAATTCATCTGTGTTCCTCTTCATTTAGGTTTCAGTGACTCAATTAGGAAATGCAAATATATGTTCTCTTGCTACCTGCCCTAGCTCAATGATCACTTGTCAGAAGGCTGGCAACAGATAAATTAAAGGACATTTGAAAAGACATGTGATTCTAAGAATAAACATTGTGGAATATTAACAAGTAATAAATCTGTATTTGGACACCAAGTAAACTTACCTTCGTGTTATTTCTTTTGCTCACAGGTAGCTGATAACACGGTTATGCCTGTACAGTATATTAGGTCAGGGATCCAATTTTGATATTTCCCCATATCTAATATTATCTATTACTATAGTTCCATAAAAATATTAAATTGATGCTAATCATATAGATATGTGGATGTACATGTACACTGGCATTTGTCTCCTATGCAGAGCTAAACTACCTTTCTTCTTCACTTCCCTCCTTCCACTGATATCTAATTTTTTACTCTAACTGAAGGAGGAAGATATTAATTTTTTGCTCTAGCAGTCAGAAGATTAGAAACATTAAAATAGATGCACCACAGTCATGTTCGAGATTTTTTTTTTAATCTAAAGACCAAAGGGGAGCTAATCTAATTGGTAGATACATGAAATTGGGCTGCATTCCCAAACAGACTGTTATCGCCCTACTGGCTCCCCTCTCCCGCTTTATCCAGCAACTCATTTTTGCAAATACGGGCTTTGCTTTATAATCCGAAGACGTCTGCCCTGTCACTCAGCCAGGCAGGAGTGGTCCTCGATGGCATACCGTGTCCCTTCACAGGTGGCTTATCCACAGAAAGAAGATGTCAGGCAGCCCCAGTGGGAAGAAAAAACATACAACAGAAGGCTTCAAATTAAGTGGGGATTCTGTGTGAAAGGTTGCTTTAGTTAAGGAGGTGGCACGACAGTGGGAAGATAACACAGAGAAGGGAGGCAGAGGCAGGCGATCTCTGTGAGTTCGAGGCCAGCCTGGTCTACAAAGTGAGTCCAGGACAGCCAAGGCTACACAGAGAAACCCTGTCTCGAAAAACAAAAACAAAACAACAGAGAAGGTTGGAACTCCACCGAGCAAACCATCCAAAACACAGGGAGCCAAGGTGCCCCGAGTCCCTCACCCACGGCCAGTACAAAGGGAGGGAAAGGTTATATTCTAAACTTTGGCCAAGGGTAGGAGTAGATGAGCGGGGACAATGGCTTGGATGGGCCATCACTTAAGACTTTAAAAAGCAGGTGTGCAGCCAAAGCATTCCCAAGCCTATCCGTCTATTCCAAAGGCCTCCACACAGCTGTGGAGGAAGGGCAGGGCAGGCAAAGGCAGACCCAGGCCATGTGCCAGCAGCAGGTGACTGTGTGACGTGTCTGTTCCCAGTTGTGTCAGCTGTGCCCACTGCTCCCAAAGAAAACAGATTTCAACACACTCCTTCTCAATCCCAGAAGTTCAACCAGGCAGACAGCGATTACACTGGATAGAAGATGTTACACAGTGCAACTTAGGTATTTCAAATGGACAAGAATTTAGTATCAGATCAGTGTCTCAGGATGAAGTCTGAGCAGAGCTTCCTGTCCAGTGCTTTGAAGTCTACAGATGTATCTAGAGCATTCACTACTGTGGAAAATGGAGTCTTATGTTGGATGGGGAGGGAGGGGCCAGGGTCCTGGTGACTAATTGATGTGACACTGTCATTCTAGTGGCTGTGGCAGCTTCATGTTCTCTTCTGACATCATCAAGTGTGGAAGTTCCTGCAGGATGACTTTGATGCTGTGGGATTTCTGCCATTTCACCAGGACAGCCATGGCTCTTGAACCCACCACTCTATTCAAACTACTTACACCGCTCATATTGACTTTTGTTACAAATCTTACAGACAGGGGTGTCTATTCCTTTCTGGTCTTCTCCCAGCTCTTCCAACAGCCAGAAATTTTGAGGGCCTTTTACTCCCGAGCTTGTGGTGACTGCCATTTTGCATCACTATGGCTCTAGTGCCACAATTTAAACACCAAACAGCCAGGTGGTGGTGGCACATGCATTTAATCCCAGCACTCGGGAAGCAGAGGCAGGCAGATCTCTGTAAGTTCGAGGCCAGCCTGATCTACAAAGTGAGTCCAGGACAGCCAGCCAAGGATACACAGAGAAATCTTGTCTCAAAAAAAACCAAAAAAACAAAAAGCAAACAAACAAAAAAAAAAAACTAAAAAACAAAGACAAAAAAAAAAAAAACCTAAACCGGAAACTATAGTTCTAGAACCAACTGACAAAACCAAAACCAAGAATGGAGTAAAGGTATATGCAAGCATTATACAGTAAGATGTGTTGACTGGTTGGATATGAAGCATAACCAGAAATACTGAGGTCTTAATCTGTCTTCCAGAGCCAGCATCTTCTCTCTACCTAAAGGACCATCACCCTGTCCTCACATGTTTCTCTGCAGCAGCATCCAGATCTTTGTCCCTGTGTCCACTCGTGCTGGTTCTATTTACCTTTGCTCATCACGTTGGTACCTTTGTTGCTTTGACTTGCAGCTCTCTCCCATAGCCACTTTTAACAATGGTGGGTGGTGAGCATTTCTTTGTTTGCTTGCATTTGTTTGTTTGTTTGGGGATGGTTGGTTTCACCTTTCTGTTCAAATTTTCTTTTCTGTGTTGAACTACCCTTCTCAAGCCCTGACTCATCATCCATCAAATCCTTATTCAAACTTCACTTGCATTATGCAGTCTTCAGTCTAGCCCGATGCTGTTTACATGTTATCTTTCAATGACCTTCCTGGACATGTAGTAAGCTACATTTTTGTGATTACATACTGCAGTGGTTTACATGAGAAATGTCCCTTGTAGGCTCATCTATGTGAGCATTTGGTCCCCAGCTGGTGGCACCATATGATGAGGTTATGGATCATTTAGGACATGGAGCCTTACTAGAGGAAGTATGACTTTGGAGGTGGGCTTTGAGTGTTTATAGACTCACCCCACTTGCAGGCCATTCTCTTTTATCTCTTGTTTGTTATTAAAGATCTGATACTGTTTGTCCAGGTGCCTGTTGCTATGCCTCCCCCGACACTATAGGTTCTTCCTCTGGAGCCACAAGCCAAAACAAACTCTGTATTCCATAAGTCGGTTTTGGTCATGTTGTTTCATCACAGCAACAAGAAGTAACTGTTAAACATACTTACTGCTAATCATGCTTATGTAGAGATCATATATTTTGGGCCACAATCCACTCAATTGTCTGAGATACTGAGATATATATATATATCTCATATATATATATATGGATAACTGGAAAGATTCAATGATTTCTGAAGAAATAGAAAACCAGCAAAGGAGGTAATGAAATACTTGATTTTAAGAATTAACAATAAGTTGACAGCAGCAAATGCAGGTGAATACATGAAACAGAGAATCATAATAATTACAGTGACATTTGACATTAATAGATAATTGATAATGGATGTACTCCACCGCTGAAAATAATGATTTGGAGCTTATAATCATGTGAATGGAGGCATCCAAATGGAAAAGTACACACAGCTACTAATGTCAGAGAACAAAATACTGAGTCTCAAGGAATTTCCATGGTTAGGAAGTGGGAAGAATAAATGAGAGAAGAATGAACTTGAAAGACAAAAATCCACCATGGTAGCATAGTAAAATAGCATAAGGGAAGGATCTCATGACAGAATTGTCAACAAAGTCAAATGTCACAAAAAGATGAGGCTGGCAGAAATGATGTAGATGACTAATATCACCATAAATGCGCCCCTTCAAGGGCTGACCATCAAAACTCTGCCATGAAGAATGAGTCAAGAAAAAAAAGTGAGCAAATAAAGACCAGTGTCACCCATGAGTACACTGCAATGCAATCTCAACATCTTGAATAAGTCAGTGCGTCCAGCAGCAGATTGATTAAGCAAAAACACAGAGTTTCTCTCTCATTGTAGTTCCCATTCAGATGCTTTGGTTCCACTCTCTCTTAGTTCAACAGCATCTCAGACTCTCCTGAAGGCCTGCTAAACTAGAATACATATGTTGTGTTCAGGCATAGCTACCCATTATTGATTTTTTTTTTCTCTTATGAGAGAAGTAGTAAAGAAGGGCCAAATATAAAGGAAATTTATACAAATCTTCTCCTAAATGGAATTTAAGGGGGCTCTCATTTGAAACTACTATGAAACCCAACCCCAGTAAATGCTTACAGATTCTGATGGTGATATTGTCACCCATGATCTACTGTTCTCATCGTGGCATCTCCCTTAGTTTGCTTTCCGTTGCTGTGATTAAAAGTCATGACCAAAGTCAACTTTATTTCAGCTTACAATTTGTAGTCCTCCATAAAGGGAAGTCAGGGCAGGAACTCAAGGCAGGAACCCAGAGGCAGGAACTAAACCAGAGACCATGGAACAGTGTTGCTTTCTTCTTTGTTCCTCCTGAATTTCTCAGCCTGCTTTCTTATACAAACCCATGACCACCTGTCTTCGTGTGGCACTGCCCACAGTGAGCTGGCTGCCCAGCCCCCATATCAATCGTTAGTCAAGAAAATTTCCTACAAGAAAATTTCCTACAAACTTGCCTACACTGTGATGGAATAAATTTTCTCAATTGAGATTCCTTCTTTCAGGAGAACCCAAGCTTCTGAAATTTAACAAAACCCAGTCAGAATGCCACCATACTCCAGCAGGAAAAAATTTTGTTTTGCAATAAATGTTTGTGAAGTATTTTGTTAAATTCTAATGCAGAAATCCAAACATACACAGTGTGCCTTATTGAGATACTAACTAGCAAACATAAAAGGAAAGGGGATTTACAATGATAGAAAAAGTCCATTGAGGGGGACACTGCTGATGGTCTCCAATACCACTGGCACTTTAGCTGGATGAAGATAAAATACGTCACTGACTTAATAGTTTCCATAAAGGCATACTGGGAATCAACACATGAAGTCTACCATCAACGAATTCTACTACCTAGCTTACAAAACAAAAAGCAGAAAAGATGAGGAAGACGGAGGAATGTATAGTTTGCATGCAGAAGTGGTTACACTATCAGCCAGGTTCAACACTGATTAGCAAAAAAATAAAAATAAAAATAAAAAACCAACAACAACAAAAAAAAACATTTGAATGTAAAAAAAAACTTTTATCAACCTATCCCTCCATATTTTCGATGAAATGTTCTCTGCCCATCACAATCTCCCTTTTAGGACCATGTCCTATGGCATGTATTTTCCTCAAACTGTTCACACATAACTTCAGGAACCCTTTATTGATTTCAGGGAGAAAGTAGGCTAGAGACAGGAAGGTTAGATGGTCCGACCATGAATTCTCACATCATGCTTGTTTTTCATTCGTTATTTACCCAAATAATTAAGATGCTCAATATCAGAAGAAGTCCTGAAGACAAGGAGAAATCTGGGTCATTCAATTGTTAATAATTCTTTGACATGCAAGCACTGTGTCCTCTAAAAGGAGAAAGAAGTCCATGGCTGTCCCTCTCCGTGGCCCACTCAGACCACATCTGACACCTGTAGCGCTTGCTGAGACCTATACTTTATTGGGGGTGTAGGCAACATGAAACAAATCTAAAACTTGACAAGAAGCCTCAAAATAATGCCAGATGAAGAAAAGTTGCTATTCTGTCTAAGGGTTGTATTTTAATGGGAGAGTTGAGTTGAAAAGGCAGAGGTTAACAATACACTGCTGGGCTGTGTGACTATCACTTGTTTTTCCATCTTCCCTCCTAAACTGTGGACATATTAACCCCAATGACCATTCTTAACTTGTTTTGCGTTTCCAGCACAAAGGTCAGCATCCAGAATAGATGATAAATATTTAGTTAGAAAAATGAATGACTGAAAATTGCCTTCAAACTTTGAAGAAAACTTTCATGTGAAAAAGATTAGATTTGAATTTTGTGGTCTCAAGTAACAGACTCAGGAATGATGGGGCACAAGCATAAAGAAACATTTTGTGTAGCTGTGGGGCAGAAATTGCTATAGAACTCTTCTGCAGAGAAGGAGAAATCCAGAGCGGACATGCCTTTCTCGGTAGTGTCCGGCAAGCACCAGGCAAATTTTGAGCAAGTTTATATAAGTTGTACCTTCCTGTCTAGGCCACACAAGCAAAGTCAATAGGAATGCTTTGGTTTTTGTTTGTTTGTTGTGAGTATAGATTCCTAGATATAATCCGAAGAAAATTGATGTCAGTTGGGTTGGTTTGGAAGACAATGCCCCTGCCAATACAATAGGCTCACATATATTGAATGCTTGGTTCCTTTGGGAACTATTAGGAGTTGTGAGTTTGTTGGAGGAGGTGTGTCACTCAGTGAGCTTTGAGATTTCAGAAGGTTACACCTCTTTCTCTCTCTCTCTCTCTCTCTCTCTCTCTCTCTCTCTCTCTCCCTCCCTCTCTCTCTCTCTCTCTCTCTCTCTCTCTCTCTCTCTCTCTCTCTCTGCCTTCAACTTGTGGATCAGATGTAAGCCCAGCTAATGCTTTAGTGCCATGCCTGTTTGCCTGCTGCCAAGATCCCTGCCATGGTGGTCATGGACTCACCCTCTGAACTGTAATCAAGGCCCCAATTAGATGCTTTCTTTTATAAATCGCCTTGGTCGCGATAGCTCTTCACAGCAGTACAACAGTAACTAAGACAATTGTTGACGTCAGTTTTCAAGGACACCAGTAATCTTTAAAGTTCTCCAAATGCTTCTAAACTGTAACTAGAGCTGACAAACTGCCAAACCACAACTTTAACACTTCTTCCTTCCAAACTTCAGACTCCATGATTCCTCATCTGAAGGGACAGTGGGTTTCATTCAACGCTTCTCAATGTTTTAAAATGTCTTCTTTTAATAAAATAGAATTATATCATTTCTCCTCTCCTTTTTTCCCTCTAGCCCATCTAGCAACCCTCCCTTTATTCCTTCCCATGTACTCCCCACTTTCAAGTTAATAATCTTTTTTATTATTGAGATGTGTGTGCACACACGTGTGCACAAATATATAAATGTATATATGTGTGTGTATGTATGTACATATATGTATATGTGTGTGTGTGTGTGTATATATATATGCAATTTGCTGAGTCTATTTTTGTTATTTGTATGTATATGGTTTCAGGACTGACCATGGTGCACTGGATAGCCAGTAAGGGGACTCATCCCTGGGAAAGGTTAACTCTCCTTCTTTAGCTCTCATTAGCTTCCTGAAGTTCTTTGTCAGAGGTGGAACCCCATGAAATGTCCTCCCTCCCATATTAGCACGTTTATTGATATTGCCATTGTTCCAGTCTTATTTAATCAACCATTTCTAAGAGAGACTGAGTCACCCCAGACTTTGTGGTACTGTTTCTTACAGTGTTTCCACCCCAGTTCTGCCATGTTCCATAACCCACAGCTGCAGGAACTATGATACAGATGTATCCATGTGGGTTGACCTCACCACGATCTGCTGATCTCTGCACTGTGTCCAGTTATAGAATTCTAGAGGCTTCTTGGATGAGTGGTGGTAGCTACACATACTGAGCTTCCCAGTCTTGACTGGCTGTAGGATTCGTATTTTCTCGAGCACTAGATAAATAAATGAAACCTCTAAAACCATATTCCAAACAGAGGGTGAGAAAGAGAGACCAAGAGAAACAATAGAGAGAGATAGAGAGATTTTAAAACATACCTCAATTTTTATTTTTGCAAATTTTAAATAATTAGATTTGCCTTTAACCAAAAAAAAATCTTTAAAAAGTGCTTGCTGTCCAAACCTAAAAAGTTCTCGCAGAATTTCCAGATAGGAAACATCAACTGTTGAAACGAGAGTAGGCGTGGATTTAGTCAAAGACCTTGGAGTGCTCAGATTGTGTTAGAGACCTTTTTGCCCGAGGACTGAAATACGGAAAGTGAACGGGAGAGTACATATGGCTGTTAGAATGCAAGTAGGTGACAATTAGATAGCTGCATATGCTGTGTTTTATTCTGAACTATTTCAGTAGAAGTCTGCTCTTTGCTAAATGAATAATTCACTTATATTTCGAATGTATGTTAAACGTGTCATATTTGAAAGCAGGCTAAGATATATTTAAATGATTTATTACTTCTTGATAGGTAGTGAAGTGGTTTGGGATGCAGCTGGAAGAAGCTGGTAACCTCCGTGCACAGAAAAGCAGAGCCAGGAGTGTATGGGCCCCAAGGGGTTTTCTTCCCTGGAAGAATTAGAAGCAAATGCCATGTGAGCATGTCCCTTATTTCAAGTTCCTCTTGACGTGGCTATCCAGGTTCTGATGGTGGTGGATGGTACTCCTCAGAACTTACTTTTTGACTATCAGTTAGTGAGGACTCAATTTCTCTATATCTTCATACTGAACAGAGACCGCATTTGGGGCTGGAGAACCAGCTCAGCACTTAAGAGCACTTGAACCTCTTCTGGAGAAGCTGAGTCTGAGTTCAGGACCCAGCACCCACACGTACCAGCTCACAACCACCGGTAACTCCAAATCTCAAAGATCTGGAACTGTCTCCAAGCCTTCTTGGGCACCTACACATGGGCACGAGTGCACGCGCACGCGCGCGCGCACACACACACACACACACACACAAATTTTAAAAAAAATAAATCATCTTACAAAAAGAAAGAACATTTTATGTTTATGATATTATTAAAAGTAAAAAGACCCTAAAACATATTGAGGCCAAAATACAATTAATTTTCACTTACGAAGAAGTCATTGCACATAGAGAAGCCACAATGCTTCACCCCCCAAGTGTTCAAGACTTTACAAGTGGTGTCAATTCTTGCAGCTGGAGATGCTACTTAGTGGTGTTCAGCTAGCATGCACAAAGCCCTAAGCTCCACCCACAACCCTGCAAAAGGTTTTGAAACAGGAAAGAAGCCAGCCCTTCAAACAAAAACTAGAATGAGACATTATATGTCAGACTCTGCACTTTCAACAATATATTTAATATGAAATTTTAGGTGTGGTTTACTATATCCTTGTTAAAAATCAGTAGACGTGGAAGACATTAGTACTTCAAAAAATGTACCCTGACTCTTACCCAGATACATGCTCAAATACCTTGGGTTTAAAAAAGCATTTTTTAATTGCTTCACTTACAATTAGTTCTGTATACAGCAGGAAGGGGGAGATGGGAGGCTCTGATCTAGTGAACTTCCTAATTTAAGACAAGATGGCTGTAAGAACTTACTGGGTTGACATCTGAGTCAGGATTATGAGAAAACTGCCCATTCATGTGCTTAGAGAAAGTTCCAGGCATAGGCAGCCAGGAGCAAAACTCTGAACCAAAACTAAGGCTGACATCCTGGAAGCTAGTGTGAAGCAGAAAGGAGGCCATTAGACATTAGCTCAGAAACACTTGTGAAGAGCTTTATAGAACTTGGTGAGGACTCACGCTGTGACTCTGAGTGATATATGGATCCATTTAAGGTTTTGAGCAGGAGAGTCACACAGCCTGAGTTTGGCTTTTGAAAGGCTCTACAACTTTGCTGCCATTGAAAGTGACCTTGTAGGTTCCAGGACCAACGCAGATGTTCAGGAAAGGCACTGCAGGAAGCAGGAAGTTGACAATAGGGTCTGGGATGAAAGAACTAGCAGAAGTGCTGAAACATGGCCAGATTCGGGGCACACAGGTTCACCAAAGATAAGCGCAATGCTAAGTTTTCAACGTATCTACTTTAAATTCAAACAGAGAGTTTAGTAAGCACACAGCTGCGTGCACCTGATGCACATGAGAGAGTTTCAAGTCAGAGATAGACATGTGAGAGTCTTCCTCAGCTGATAAAGAGGGGTTAAATCCGGAATGTGAGGTGAGCATGGATATAAATGGACTCTGGAAAGCACGATTAAACTATGGGAACCTTGTATTCAGACGTTAAGAAGACTAGGATGCATCTGCGGGACTGAGGCCGAGCTGCCCCCAAGGTATAAAATAACTAAAAACTAAAAACTTTAAAAAAAAAAAAAAAAAAAGATATTCTGGAAACTTGGTGAAGATACTCTTCAGAGTTAAAAATTATGGCGGCTCCCCATGTCACAGTGCTCAGGTAGAACAATGGAAAGGGAAGGTGAGGCCAGATGTTGGTCTTCAGTCATGGGGAGGACACTGAGGATCTTTTAAAGAACAGCATTTGGTGGAGTTAAACAGATGAGATGCCTGAAAGGAAAGGAAATGGAGCGAGCAGGTGCAGCCGACCCAAGCAGCCTTCCCTGACAGCCGAGGACCTCAGCACACATAGATTAGGGCCTGGAAGATCTACTGTCCAAGGAAAGAGAGTTACCTACCTCTTGCTAACAAGGTGAGACCTTTTTTTAAACTGCACATCTTGTCATCCTACCTGGCTTTTGAATCTAAAGTCACCGCGTTCCTGCTCAATTTGACACACTTGGTGGCAGACTTGGATTTTCGCTCCAACCGATTTCCTTAGACCATAATACAATTCTGTACCCAAAGTGCCTCAGGCCTCCGCCCAATCAATAAATTGCAGCTAATGCCCTTAGGGAAAATGGTCTTTGATGAGACTCCGTGTTAGCAGCCAATCCAAGCCCATTAACTTCCACATCTGGAAATAAGGTGAGAAAGGAAAATGAGACTGATGGCTTCAATTTATTTCTCATTTATCAGCATCACAATAACCTAGCTCAGCCACATACAATTCGGGTGATTGGATGAATTTGCCGAGTAGAGGTCCAAGGCAGAAATAATAAGGAGGCTGAAGGTCAGGATCCAGGCTTACTGGTGGAGTCATTTCAAAGCAAAGGGCATCAAATAAGATGCTCCAAGACGCCAGTCCCAAAGACTGATCAGAGCGGATGTAACTCCATAGCACTCCCTGCTTCTTAATCAGTCACCTCAAAACAAACAGTGGTCACAATGAACCCCACATTTCTATAGTTTAATTCCTCTTTTACTCAAGTGCCCAAGCCAAAAAGGATGCTCTCCACTTCATAGGTGGGAAAATTGAGCTTGGAGAGGGTGATGATTTTTCATGGCAACTGGGGAAAGAGCACACTTCATTTCAGTTAATGACACACTCCCCTAATGAGGCAAAGAACTGGCTGAGTTTACCAAATTTGGAAGTACATGTAATGGAGTGAGAAAAAAAAAAGTTTTATTAGCTAACACCAGAATTCCTCTGAAGGAGAAAAATCATCTCTGGCTAAGAAAATAACTTGATAAATAGCAAATTTCTGGAACAATCATAGTTTTGCCTTATGGCTGAGAAAAAGTTATTAACATTGCCTACTTTTACGTGCAAGGGTGTTCTAATACTTAGGAAGTGATTACCTGTTAGGGTGTGTGTGTGTGTGTGTGTGTGTGTGTGTGTGTGTGTGTGTGTGTGTGTGTATACACATGTGCACTCATGTGCATGCATGCCTGAACACATCTGTGCTGTTACCTAAATAAAGACGAGTAGGGGGAAAGACCCATCCAAAAGCAAGAATTCACAGGAGATGAGGTAGCAAAGGGGGAGATGAAAGCTCTGCTTCTGCCATAAACAGAAATGGGGGAAAGAGACAGAAGACAGAAAGAGAGAAGGAAATGAGTGGATCTAGAAGAAAGTAGGCAGATGGTGTGTGACCCTGGCGCTGTGGGAAAATTCATGGCCAAGTCCTCTTCCTGTAGCTGAACGCCAGGGCCTTTATAGAGCGTGGATATCTGGTTATCAAATTACAGAATGTTTTGTTCCTACATAGTATAAAAACCTTGATCTTGCCCTTCTGTCTTCCCACTTCAGTCAAGTATACTACATATGTAAATGCCTTTGCCTTAGATCTTTCTTTTTTCTAAATAATGAAACTAAGGAACCGTGAGCTTCCCAGTCCCTGCTGAGAGACTAGGAACAAAGAAGAAACACAAAATAAGTGATGCTCCCCTCCCCCCAACTGAAATACAGCAGTCCATTTACAGCAGAGATGACCATGAACATACCACCCTCCTTAACCCCGAGGGACAAAGAACGGAGCTTCGGGAACACATACATCCAGAGATTCTCAAAGAGCAGCCACACCCAGCTCCCTTGCAGATTGCATCACTATTGAGTATAATAGGGCCTGGAAGTCAGAGTTCCTCAACATTTTCTTTGAGCTCACACTTGCAGATGTCCGCTTATACTTTGATGCGTTATTGTGGAGTTGAGGCTGTTTCTTCCACCCAGGAGCCAATCGATGGACAGCTTTTGTCATCGTTCAGCTCTCCCTCCGCCATATCTCCAATGCAGTGACTCATTTTTGAAGAGGGAAGGAAAAAAAAGAAGAAGAAGAAAACAGCCTAAATTTGGAAATCTGCTGGACTTAGATTTTTTAATTTTTTCCAGCTGCTTTGCCTATCTCTAATTTAAAAGGTTTTGGCAACCTGTTAGCCAAATCTTTCCAAGGAGGCCTAGGCTCCTTGTATTAATATCCTCATCCAGTTGTATAATGCTTAACACGTGTTTATAATTACGATGATCAATGCAGTTGACATTAACAGTGTGAGTTGAATGCAATGGACTCTTGAGGAAAAATGCCACGTGTGGGCCGGAAGTACCATGTGTACGCTCAGCCTCAGATACTTGGCAGATAGAGGGCAGTTTTGAGATCACCCTCTGGGATGATTTTGTTTGTTTTGTTTTCCATCGGGCTTTTACATTGCTTTTCTGAGCAGGTGAGCAACTTACCAACCCGTAGCACATTTTGATTATGGCTGTGCCTTGTACCATCCAAAAGCATCCTGGGACCTCCTCCATTCGGCGTGCGTGAGACATAACCCAGAGGCTGGAGAACACGCTCCCCTCCTGGGGGATGGGCTTGGATCGACCCTCAGACTCAAACGTCACTGAAGCCGCAGAGACCGAGGCTGAGCTAAGAGCGGTCCAGGAGCTTCTCGAGGCGACGCGGTAACTAACATTTAGTGGTAATGACTAAACGTATGTATTCAGTGTAAATTAGGACCCTTCTTCGGCTGGAAAGGGCAGAGAGCTAAATCTAAGCTGCAGTCAAAGAAAGCAAATTTTCTCCTAATCAGAAAGGCACAATCATTGGGACGCGGATCCGGTAAATGGAGCTAGTGGTGTAATTAGGCTTTTTTTTTTTTTTTTTTTTTTTTTTTTTCCTCCAAAAGGCATGAGAGGAGAGGTGGGCATTTCAGAAAGTACCACTTGAAACTTCTGGAAGATGACATCACTTAGGTAATTGACAACAGGTTAAGCCTGCTAATTTTCTTGGTAAAGAAGAACTGAGAATAATAGTGGCCCACTAATGTGCAGAAATTGAAAGGAACTTCTGACGCCACAAACTCTAAATGATAGCATCATTTATTTAAATATATGTACATATATATGCACATTGTGTGTATATATATGTATATTGTGTATATGGCATATGCATGAGCTTGTATGTAGGCATCTGTGCGTGTGCATGGAAGTCAATACCACAAGTGTCTACCTTAATCATTGCTCTTCATCTTTTGGGGGGGGGGGCAGTCTCTCACTAAACCTGAAGTTCATTCATCCCCACTGATTTGACTAGATTGGTCAGTAAACCTCAGCAATCCTCCTGTCTCGGTCTCCCCAGCTGAGTATACAAATATACACTGCTGTGAACAGCTTTTATCACTGAAGCTAAGGAGCTGAACCTGGATCTTCCTACTGACTGCGGCATGGCTCTTAAAAATGCAGATTTTTCTAATGGACAAATATTAATCAGTATAAGCCTTCAATAAGCAAGAGTTCTAACTGTGCTTAGATTTCTTGTTTCCTTTAATTTGACTGATTATATGTGTTGTTAAGTATAGTGTTTAATACATAACACATGATAAGGGATGCAGTACAAAAGGTGGTCGTTTTTTTTTTAAAGGGGCAACCTTGAGTAAAAGAAATGTGCCCTTGTCTCTGGGACTCACTTAACCTTGCCTGTGGGTCATCTCGCACTTGACACCTGAGGCTTCTTAACTAATCAGAGATTTAGGCAGAAAGAAAAGTAAAATGCATTAAGTAGTGGCAACTAGCAGAAGGCAGGGGATGCGCAAAATGACTCGAACAGCTGGATGTTTTGTTTGTTTTTTTTTTTTTAATTTCAAAAATGCAAAAAGCAGCAAAGAAATTAAATGGGAGTTTGCCATTTGGGGGGCTGTGGGTATAGACGCACAAATCCTTTCACCTGCTGCCGGCTTGCCTGGAGAAGGATGACTTACGATTTCAAGTGGGGAGGCAGACATTAGTGGAGTCCACACTTCCTCCTTTTCTCTCCTTCTTCCCCAGATCAAATTCAGAGCAAGAAGGCTCATGCTGAGGCCTCTGCAGGAAACCATCAACAGTAGCTGCTAATGGGAAACCTAATGACACTTAAATGGGACTAGGAGAGCTGAGAGAGTTGTGCAGATAATATTTATAATAGAAAAGAAAAAAATAATAATAACGGCACTAAGTCAAAACAAGAAGTAGCCCGAGCCGGGAACTGTTATAAACTCAATAAAGCAAAAGCTGTGGTCTCCCTGAGGAACAGACACCCATCCCACCCCTGCAACTTCCTCACCAGCTCTCACAGCCAACACTGAAGACGTGGTGACACAGCAGCCCACACCTGAGGTAAGCCACAAGCAGTGGACCGAGCCTTCCCTGCATTTGTGTTCACATCACCCTATCAACCTATGGGGAATGGACTGTGGCTGAGTATACAAGACTGCACGGACCTGAAACAAAAAGGTGTTTTCACTCTCTTCGAAATAGTTATAATAACAGAAGAACGTGATTGGAGGTAATTTTTTCAAGCGCTGCTCCATCACCTGAGTTTTCCGAACTGATGCAAATGTATCTGTTGTGACTGAGTCTCTCCTTTCCATTCAGACCACTTTGATACTATCAACAGCCCCCCACGAAAGTTCTAGAATGGTGGAGCTCACAGTGTAAACCCACTGGCCACTGCCATCAACTGGGGGCATGTCAGAAATACAACTTCTTGATCCCCTTCTTAAGGCACTGACTCGGGAAACCACGGCAGTGGAACTCAGGCTCCGTGTTTTTACAAGCTCTCCCGGTGATGCTGATTCACAGCTCAAGTTGAAAAACCACTGGCCTATAACATTGTTTCTCAAACCTGGCTGCACACTAGAATCATCTCCACAAAACAATGCCGAGGCTGCCTCACACCCCTCCCCCTGAGATTTCAACTGACATCAGGTACACCCTGCGTGGTTTGATTTTTGTGGTTGTTGTTGTTGTTGTTTGGTTTTTTTTTTTTTTTTTTGGTTTGTTTGTTTGTTTAACCTCCCAAGTGAGTCTCATGTGCAAGAAAGCGTGGAAGCCACCAGAACATACTTTTAAAAATGGTAGTAAAACAGCCAACCTTTCACAACAAAACCACGTACAGTAAAGCATTAGTTGCTTGGGCCGTCGCTCCAGAAAGCACCTGCCAGAGCCACTTAGGGGAGAAAAGGCAATGCATTTGGCTCATGGCTCCAGGAGTTTAGTGCGTCCCAGCGGGGAGGGCAAGGTGGGGAGAACACGTGCTCAAGGGTTTCATGCTGGGCCTGGACCAGGAAGCAGAGCACAGAGATGAGAACCAGAAGGCCCACCTTTAGTGACATAGTTTCCCCAAGAAGGTCCCACATCACAAAGGCAGCTAGAGGGGCAGGAGTTCAATCACGCATGCCACGGTGACCATTCCACACGTAATCCTAAGAGGACTCAACAGATACTCAAAGTCAGCATGTATAAACACGAGTAGGTCCGTACTAATAGGCTTGTCCACGTTTTCCCTTGGTCCTATTTCAACCAGAGAGAAAATAATTTGTCCCTCCTGTCTTGATTTATTTAAATGCTTACTTGAGAATTCCTGCTTTTGTCCTGACTCTGAGGCAACTCAGAGTACAGTTGTCTTTTAGCATTTTATCTCTCCTCTTTAAAGTGTCTGATTCCCGCTGTTTCACACCTGCTGAGAAGTATTGTGACCCTGCGTCTCACACTGAGTTGCAGAGACATCTATAAGCTATGCATCGATGTGTGGTGGGACCCAGAAAGCTGTATGTCACAGCTTAAGGCACATGTCTGGGAGCCCAAGTTACTTAAAGATAGGCAATTTGAGATACCCTAATAGCACCATGAAAGGCATCAATATACTAGAAATTAGGAGGCAAAATGTGATTATCACAATTAGAAATAGTAATATCGGCCTGTAGTTCCAGATGCTCTGGGGGCTGAGGCAGAGGCATTGTAACTTCAAAGCCTGGCTGGGCTATAGAGTCAGTTCAACAGTCAGCCTAGGTAACTCTGGCTCAAAATAAACTAGCAGAAAAGGGGGATGGGTAAGAGGAGGAGGGGAATTGTGTCCAGGGCTGTAGCTAGAGTGCTTATCTAGACTGCATGATAGATGGATGAATGGATGGATGGAAGATAGATAGAGAGAGAGATACATAGATACATAGATACAGATATACAGATACATAGATAGATACATAGATACATAGATGACAGATAGGAAATACTCAGGCTGGGTTCTCTAGCCTTATGGAGAAGGCTGCCCATCTCTTTCCCTGCTCTGAATGCTTCAATAGGCTCTGCTGCGTGTGGACAATGCACACACCCCTAACATTGCACAATATATATGAGCCTTAACAGAAAGCAGCTTGTAATAACTTTAAATAAAGTCAAAGTACAAAAAACGACAAATGAAGGATGAAGGTGTCACGACCTAGAGGTCAGGCTCATTTTCCTCAGTAGTTAAAGAACTGAAAAGGGAGGAAAACTCTGGAACACAACAGGTAGCAGTGGGGGACATCCTGAACACAGCAGACAGAATCAGCTGTTTAAAAGGGAGGGCACTTATTGGGAAGAGGAAATACATACACACTAAGCACACAGAGAGAAAGACCCCCCTGCAGAGTAGAAAAGGGGGGAATTGGGGAGCCACAGCAGGGTTCCTACTTGAGGACTGGGGGGCGGGGGCTTTAAAAGCCTTTGAGTAGGTTCCATCTTTCACCTTAAGGTTGGTCAGCTTGAACAAAGACAGGTGATATGTCTACCATTTGGTGGGTAAACAAATCCTGGTCTGGCCTTGAACTTGTCAGACCAGACTGGTCCACAGGCTGGGCATCCTTCTGGCAGAAGAAAAAGCCTGCCAGGCCTTGGTTTTAAACTACCAGCCTTTTGTGTTCAGTAAGGAAGGTGAGGCGAGTTATCTCATTAACCATCTTTTTTAAATCTAATCATGGCCCCTCTCCCTATCTGTCTGTCCATCAAGAAATCTATCTAACTCCTAGTCCAACAAAGACATTTCTCCTTGAGGTGTCTTCTATGCAGGAAGCACAGGGATCACTCAATTCCGACCCACATTCTGCCACCAAGGTGGTATTGATTACAGAAAAGTAGTGCTGTTGTAGACTGGATGTCTCCACTGTCTCCTGTCTCCCCCGTTTGTATGTTGAAACTCTAACCTCCAGTTGTTAGCATCTCCTTCAGCCATGGTTTGATCTTTGAGTTTCTTCAGAAACCAATAGTAAGTGTAAAAAAGGGGCGCTATCCCGGAGTTAATAGGACAGATGCATAAGACCGAACTGGAAGACACTGGGGAGCCGCTGTAGGACCACTGCTTTTTCAGCTGAACACTGACTTTGGCACTAGTTCCAGGAGCAGGTGCTTGTGATCAGAGCAAACTTAGCTGGGACTTAGATCCCAGAAGGAGCCGAAAGGAGATAAATTGTTGAAATTCTAATTCATGGCAGAAAATTTTAACACCCTATAAGGCAGAAGCTTGAAAGAAAAATAAGATTTACCTCCTCTCTTTCAGAAGAAGACGAAGAAAGAAAGAAAGAAAGAAAGAAAGAAAGAAAGAAAGAAAGAAAGAAAGGAGAATAAAGAGTAAATGACAAAAATCCAAATCAAGATTGCAACCCGGAAGGGATATTGTAGTTGTTTTATGTGGAACTATGGTGTCAAACTTACACATTTATAACACCCAAAGGATGTATTGCTCAGTCTTTTCACTGAATTCTAAATGAAAAAAGAACTCTGTTCTTCAGAGCTTTAAAAAAATGATAATAAATTTTCCCCAAAGAGTTGGGCCTATCTCCCATCTTTGTGCTCTTCCTAACGAAGTTTGAGCTTGCAGAACTGGGACTGTTTCTCATTTAGTTTTGCTTTGGGCACTGGCACACCACACTTCCGCTGCATCCCAGCTGAGCGCAGGTAGCAACCTAGGTAAACCCAGAGTCCCTGCAGTTTGCCAAAATTTTAAAGAATGGTAAATCTTTCTTTCACATTAGAAAATGAAACTAAAATATCTGTGTTACTCCCAACTACCCTGAGTCCTCGTGTGTCCTAAGCAACAGAAGAAGTATCTGCCTTCCCCCAAAAGCTGGGCAGAGGAGCCCACAGCATGGCGAGAGTTGTATGTGGAGCCCCAGCATGTGAATTCCATGGAGAAACTTAGCAACCAGCAATCCAAGCATTATTCTGACAGGAGAAAGTGAGACATGAAAAGAGAAGATGAAGTCTTGCCACACAGCCAGGGAGACTGGAGTCCCCGTCTCTGGATCACATTAGTCCCTGCCTAACCAGTTCCATTGTTCATGGAGTCAATTACCCATGCTCAACAACGGTCCCAAAATATTGAGCAGAAAATTCTAGAAATAAACAGTTCATATATTTCAAATAAGTTTTATGGGTACTGACTTGTAGTTGTTCCATTTTATTTCTTACTGTATCTAATTTAGCATACTTTTCAGACCATAAGATGTACTCTCCTTACCCCTAAAAGTGGGAGGGAAATTAAGATGGGCTTATGGTCTTATTGCTAGTTTTACTGTTTTACTTGTTTTACTTCTCTAAAAACTGGGTGTGTCTTATGGTCAGGTGCATCTTATAGTCCAAAACATATGGTATAAGTTAAACTTTATGCCATATAACATAAAAAATAGTATAAGTAGTTTCATCTAGAAGTTTTGATGGGACAGTCATAGTTTCCCTTTTTCTTGAAATCCCCTTCATCATGTCTCTGGAGGGCCACAGAGCACAGGGAGGCTGCAAGCTGCTGATATAGGGAGCAAGCAACAAAAACCAAAGAGAAACAGAACCAGAGGAAAGGAAGGCCCAGGACGAGGTCCTGATCTGAGCGTGGGCAAGTAATAGAAGGCAGGAGGCTGCAAGAAGAACCCCAGGAAGTCTCTGCCTCCATGGCAAACAACAGAGGCAGCACACAGCAGCAGGAAGAGAAAGGGTAGGGATGATCCCACAGGGCTAGCAGGCCAGGGCAGCCATTGCCTGTCTGTCTTCTGACCTGCTGCTCTTATATAGGCACTAGTCCCATTGTCACGCAAGTGTGCATGAGCCCTCTAGCTCCCAGGGGCATAGAGTGCTCAGTGGTTTCTAAAAAATACATTCTACCTTCTGTGTCCTTATCTGTAAAATGTCTTAATCACTTCTATCCTGTAGCACTGACGTGAAGCACGTGACTTAATGTGCAGGATATGGGGGAAAAATAGCAAAAGCACATTGAGTCCACTGGGGATGCTACTGCAGAGTGCTAGACTGAATGCCTTCTAAGCTACAAAGATGTATTTCACACAGCCCTGGGGGGGCTGAGGCATCAGAGATTGGAGTGCCAGCATGCCACCAGGCCCTGCTGAGAACCCTTTTCCTGGTGCAGGCTTCAAACACTCCATGGAACTTCACTTGAAAAAGAGGGGAGAGGAGAGCTCTCTGGGCCTTGTTCACTAAGCCCACCACCCCATTCGTGAGGGTTCCACCCACACAGTCTACTTGACTCCCAAAGGCCCCACCTGCTTGTACCACATCTCTGGAGGTTAGAATTTCAACATACAAACCAGGGAGAAGCGGTCAGCAGAAACCTCCAGCCCACAACCGGCACTGCTGTTCTGTCACCATAATCAGGACCACCTTGGTGGCAGAACATAAGAATGTCTGACCTACGGTCCCTAGGTTTAAAGATGCAGGAAAGATGTGTTTTAAAACATGAACAGGACCCAGAGGCAGAGCTAGGTTTCAACAACAGCTGGCTCACCTTAGGCAAATCACTGAAGGTCTCTGAACCTCTGATCATAGGCGCCTACAGCGAAGCTAAGAAATTATAGCGTTGGACAGCGATAGTAGAAAATGTGTTCCAGAAAACTGGTCAACCTCAAGGCCAGAGCAAAAGCATCATTCTATGATTCACTCCCCTACCTGTCTCAAATCGAGTCCCGGGTGGAGTTATCTAGATTCTCCTTCCATCCTCCCAAGCCCCAACCACACACCCTCACCTGCCGAATTCTCCCTTACCCACTTCTTATTGGCCAGTTATGGAAGGCCAAACTCCATCCACAAGCCAGGACTATACAGACAACTGGACACAAGTGGAAAAGAAAGAGAGAGATGCTCTTAGAACTGACTGTTAGAGGCCAGTGAGTGGCTCAGCTGGTAAAGGTGCTTGATGCCAAGCCTGACAGCCTGGGTTTGGTCCCCAGACGCCATGTGGTGGAGAGAGAGAACCAAGCATCGCCAGTTGTCCTCTGACTTCTACACACACGTAGTGGCACATGGATACCCACTTACACACACACAAAGTTAAATAATAAAATAATGAATGTAATTTAACTTTTAAAAAGCATCACTCTGAAGTTAACTAGTAAAGCAGAAAAATTGAATATTCGGTGCATGGTTTTGGAAATTTATTAGTAATAATTTTAAATAATTGTTCGTACTCGGCTTTATTATTTACATAAGAAATTAAATCTTCTAGTAAGCCAAAATGACAAAAGCTGAGAATACAGAGAAAGATAATATCGGATAGAAATGACAGAAACCACTATTCTCCGATCTGGATCAAAAATATTAAACAAAGAAAAAAATACTCATTATTCTGTCAGCGCTAAGACATTTTCAGCTTGTTCAAATGGGAACAAGTCCCCCTGTGGTCTTGTAAAACTCACTGAATTGGAGTAAAGTAGTGTATACAGCAGCCTCCTCTGCAAGCTGCCATGGAAAAAGACACATATTAACAGGCAGGGGCGTTTCCAGACTCTCATCACTGCTCTGTTTCTCAGCTCTGCTCCAAGCACCGAACACATCTGAGCTGAGTAATTTCAAACAGTTTACATTTTTCCTGCACCTCCTGTCACCTCCTCACCGTGAGGCCTCCACCATTGCCAGGGGAGCCCTCCTGGGCACCCGCAGGAGGGCCTGAGCTCCATAAGCCGGTGTGGTTGACATAAGTACTCATGTCTCTTTCCTCTCAGACAGAATCTGGTAGCTGATGCCATGCTTAGGACTGCTTGTAGTCGAAAGAGCAAATCAGCTAGAAAGGTGTGTGTGAGCCCAAGACTCAGTGTTCTTTCTGCCCTGAAAATTCCTACAGAATGGCCAATTAGACCAGAAGCAGCCAGGGTCTCCAACCTGAAGTGAGCTTAAACACATGTGGGCTCAAGTTTGACGTCATATATGCCTCTCCATCAATGTAGTTCTTGGGAGACAGCTAGTCAGTTCTGCTTTGCAGGACATCTGTGGATGCTCCAGAGAAGAGTCGGGATTCTGGAGAGGTGGCTGAGCAGTTAAGAGCACTGTCTGCTCTCCCAGGGCACCCAGGCTCAATTTCCCAATGCCTGCATGGTAGCTCACTGTCATCTGTAACTCCAGGCTAGGGGGTCTGATGCTCCCCTGGCTTCCAAAGGCACCAGGCATGCATGTGGTGCACAGGCAGGCAGGCAAAGCACCTATGCACATAGAATCATTCAATACATTTATTTTTTAAGAGTCACGACTCCACTCCCCTCATCCTGATACCCGTAGTGACTTCTGCAATGGACAGGTGAAGGGAGCTAGTGGCAAGACACCAGTGGACTGAGAGAGCAGGTGATGGTATCATCATCTCCTTTTCCCTCTGTTTTATCACCCCACCCCCCACTTTCCTCCCATTAAAGGATATTAAATTCAAACTGAGTAATGTCATTTAGTTTAGTCCTATAAAGTTCGGAAAGAACTTTTGAGACCCTTCTAGAGATCTAACTGCATCTCCAGCTCTAGAACTCTGTCAGTGCATTGTAGGGGCTCAGTGAATAAAGGTTTGAGTGAGGGAATGAAGCACTTGGCCTGTACTGTCAAAGACGTCAATACCGGAATTTACGTCAATAGCTTTTAAGAGGTAAGAAAAAAAAAAAACAAAAACGGTAGAATTTGACTCTATTTCCAGAAGAAATACAGTTCGTAGCACATTGGTAAATTGCTACTTCAAAGTTTTAAAGTCTAATTCAACTCCCATAGTCAAGCTTGGAAAGAGGGATATGATGAAAGGCAGAGTCATGCCGAAACTGATTGTGCTGATCCCTGAAAATGGACAAACCTGTCACAATGTGGCATCTGGACCACCAGTTTTCTGATACCTCATAGCATAGCACAGGGGTCAGCAACTGGTCTGAACATGGTTACAAAAGGCTGCACATGAGACCTGAGCAGGCACACAGAGGTCAGACCTGAGAAAGCTTCGCTGTAGTCCCCTGCAATGTGAAGTCTGGGCACAGGGACAGGACTGCAGGAACTCGGCAGGCACCCTGTTGTTCAGGATGGGGTTGGCAGCAAAGCCCTCCTCACAGGTGTTGAAGAAAACAGGCTGGGTTTCCTTAAGGCTCCTTAGACCCAGGTGACCCTTGACACCAGAATGTGGCTGCACACTAACACAACCCCCACTTTGCTGAGTAATAGGAAAAAGATCCATTCGTTTCCTCTGGCCACCAGCCCAGGAAGATGGGCACCATTATCACCAGGTCTACTTTGCAGACGAGGAAAAGCAGGCACAGAGCGCCCGTGTGCTTGTCAAGGTGCAGGCAGCTAATGAGGGCTCAGCCTGGATGTGAACCACGGCTCTAAAGTGAACCCCTGCCTGCCTCTCCTGCCTACGAGGGCCACTGGCTGCAGGCCTGTGAGGGAGGAGATCAGGAAACTTCATGTTCTTTCTAAGCAGGACCAACGAAACCAATTACCTATGTGGCTAACTCCCTGATGAGATCCACGCTTTGAAAGTGGGCAATTAGGAAGCAGAGCACATAACCAGAGTCGTCCACACGACTGTGCAGCCTCATAAGAATAATTCAACAGGGAAAAGGCCCCCAAAGAGCCTGAGGTTTGCCCACATAGTGAATCGAAAATGTGCACATTTATGACTGAGAAGGAGAAATGGAAGGTAAGGCTCCACGCTTAAGAACTCACGTCTCCGTGCCACACAGTCACCTCAAAGTAAATGCTCAGGACACTCATGATTCTCTTCTGTGTTATTCTCCTGTACCTCCGCCAGGGACTGAACTCACCCATGGTCTTAACTCTATTGGGCAGCCCTGTCCCTCCAGCTCCTGGGCATATGCCACTCTAGCATGCAGCTATTTCAATTTAAACTAATAAATAAAAAGCCAAGTCCTCGAGTCACATCAGCCACATTCTAGCTGTCCCCTAACCGCGTGTGGCTAAAGGCTACCACAAATGAAGACTAAGCAACTGGACACTGGACCACTTATGTATATCCTCATATTCTTGTCTATTTGTAGTTTATTTTTCCCATTAAAAAAGACTATAGCACGTATATTATTAACTACATGTATAACAAGACATTTAAAAAAAAAATCAAGTCAAAGACACATTGTAGAACAAGATCTGCCAACTGGAGCAGTAAAATCTTGGGTAGTCATCGATGTCTCTAAATCTGCTTATTTGTTTTTCAAATGGAAATACAAGTTGAACATCTTTAACCCAAAGTCGAAACACTTTCAAATCCAAAACTTGACCACTAAATGGATACCACACAGAGAAAATTGCATGCTGTGAAATTTTATTTCCATGGACAAATTTATATAAAATGTTGTATAAAATTATACAACGTATAATACAGTATGAAATTGTGTGTGTGTGTGTAACCTAAATAAATTTTTTATTTGGTGTCCACACTCAAGTTATCTCATTATGCATATCAAAATATTTCCCACCCTTCAAATTTCACATCCAAAGCACTTCTAGGCCAAAACTTTTCAAACACGGGATACTCAGCCCCAACCAGTCCTTCAAATTCACAAAAGACTTTGAGGACCACATGGCATAAGGGAGGTGGTGCCTCCAAGTTCTAAGATAACAAGGGCTGGAGAGCTGGCTGAGAAGGTAAGAGAGCTTTGTGAATTTACAGAGGACCCAAGATCAATTCTCAGCACCCAGGCAGCTTACAAGTGCCTGTAACTCCAGCTCCTGGGAATTCCATGCCTCCAGCCACTAAAGGCACTTGCACTCCTGTACACATGCCAGGACACACACACACACACACACACACACACACACACACACACACACACACACGTCATGCACACACAATTAAAAATTAAATCTTTGAAATAAAATAGTTCTAAGACAACAAAAGTTAACTACAGCTATTCATCCCTATGCTAATAATCACTATTTTTTTTTTATTTTAAAAGAAAGAAAACCCATAGCAAAACCCAATCAAACTGGAACCTGGGTGCTAAAGGAGTTTCTGTGTGGACACCATGATGTGGCTTCCTTTGCAGTACAAGATCAGGGGTTGACCACACATTGGAAGTACAAAGGATTCATAACGAAGGTTGAAGAAATTGGGCCTTGTTTGTTTGCTTGCTTTGTTTTTTGTTTGTTTGTTTGTTTCAGGTAGGGTTTCTCTGTGTAGCCTTGGCTGTCCTGGACTCACTTTGTAGACCAGGCTAGCCTGGAACTCACAGAGATCCACCTGCCTCTGCCTCCCCAAATGCTGGGATTATAGGCATGCGCCACCATGCCTGGCTTTCATGGCTCTTTTTAAACAAAAGAAAAAATGGTTCCAGGTAACCACACCCCAAGATGCTACTTACCAATTGTTAAAAATCAGAGCATACTTCCCCATAAATAATTTCAAAATATTCACAGCAAAGCCTATTCATTGTGATCACTTATTAGGCTAAATAATTAAATCCAGGGCTCTTATAGGCCTAGTGTGCCTTGCCTTCAGGCAGCTAACATGCCCCCACTCTGCCTTTGTCCAATGCAGTGTTGGCTCTTGCCTTCAAAGTTAGCCAGGAGGAGCCTACAGATCCTGTCTTTGGAGCCCTGCTGCACATGGGGACACCGTAGAAAGTCTGGAAAGGACAACCGCGTCAAGCTATTCACAGAGGCTTAAACAGAAAAGGGTCTGAGGCAATCATCTCCAGAAGGACAGAGGGTGCGTGCACCTCCAACTTGATCGACATCACCAACCCATTTTCCACAGGATGCTTCCTTATAACTCGCAAGGCTCCCATCCTGGCTACTGTCCCACCCAGGCCCCAGGATGTGTTATCCTGAGTGAGTGAGTGAAGGACTGGTGACAGCCAGTGAATGGAGAGACCTGCTGGTTACTCTTTTTTATAGTGGGGATCACATGTCTCTGGACACACACACACACACATACAAACACACACACACACACATACACACACACACACACACACACACACACACACACACTGTATCTTCCTGATGAAGCTATACCTGTGCACAGATAGGTAGCACTAACTCCAATTGAGAATTAAGAGAACTCAAATGAGATTGGTTATGGAGTTGTCCAGGAGCAACCCTGAGATCCCAGCTACGGTACCCTTACAGCTAACTTCTCAGCTTACATCTACCCCGCATCTGATCAGACAGTGGTTACACGGCCTCACTCCTGGCTGTGTAAAACACTCTGACCTTCTCTGCCTCCCCCAACTTTCTCACTCCCACCTCCCCCCTTCCTGTTATCTGCTCTTTACCCCAGCCCCCACGTCGTGTACTTGTTCATGTTTAGGCAACTTTTCTCCCCATTAGGGTTCTTACAGGAAGACCTGCCTGACCTAGAAAATAATGTTCATGTCCCCTCAAGGGCAAAATTACTAGGTATCCCAAACACAGCTAGGAACGACCCATATTTTTAATGTTTGTTCCACTTTCAACTCCACTGGGACAAATAATTGTCCTATATTTTAAACTGGAACTAGGGTGTGTAGAGTGCGTGCACGCACGCTCACACAGGAGAGGGGGCGGAGAGGCGGGAGAGGGACAGGAGACTGAGAACAAATAGAATACCTTGCTTCTTAATTTTATAACTGAAATTTCTAAGACAATATATTTTGTTCAATCCAGCTTTCCAAGATCGTAAGTTCTTTGACTCAACGCACTTGTACACTGCATCATGCAGGCATATGAGTACCCACAATCAGATGCCTGATAAACCTGTTTTAATACTAACATCCAGAACCTGGATATTATCAGCCACGTCTTGTGTGTGCTCATTTAAATCTTTATAAGAAGCTAGTCTGATAAAAAGAAGGGAAAAAATGTTGCTATTAAAATTTTAAAAAAATCATCAAATCACCAAATGGCCGCCATTAGCAAGGAATGTTGTTCCCAAGTCTGTGTGTCTGTGTGTCTGCTGTCCCCCTGGCTTCTGAGCAGCTGGCGCTAGTCTGTAGACGCTCCTTGACAAGGCTGCCTGGAGAAAAACTAGATCCCCTGCCCTCTGTTCCAATGCTGTTGTAGGATTCACACACAAAGGTGGCTATTGTAAACGAGCATATTTTATCCTTCCGTAGAGTGGAGTGGGGAGGAGGGCTAAGACAGAGACAAAGCCCTCCACTTCCAACGCGGGTCCAAGATCAAACTCAAAAACCACAATGCAACCAGGTGTGGTGGCACACGCCTTTAATCCCAGCACTTGGAGGCAGAGGCACACGCTGTGAGTTCAAGGCCAGCCTGGTCTACAAAGCGAGTTCCAGGACAGTCATGGCTACACAGAGAAACCCTGTCTCGAAACACACACACACACACACACACACACACACACCACAATGCAACACGCTCCTGTTTGCCTTTCTCCGCCTGCCTCAACGAGGTCTCTATTTCTAGCCCCTTCCTCTTTCTGTCAAGTAATCTTCACGCAAGTCCTCCGGCGGGACCCTAGCAGCATGCACACTCGAAGGCCTCCTTGGTGACAGTGACAATCCATTGTCACCAACACTCACAAAGCATTCAGACCATGCTACTAATTATGTGTGTTTTCTCTTATCTGGCCTACGGTTCTGAAACGTCTATTATCTTTCCATTTTACAGATGAGGGGAGAAAAATTATCATTGCTTTTAATTCGGTAGCAATCTGGAGAATGCTCTGACCAATATTGTCACATTACAGATGACAAACTGGGGTTCAGAAAGGTCCTGTAGCTTGCGCACACTCACCCATGGACGAGCCTAAAACACTGTGTTAGCAATAGAGAAAAATCTTTCTCTCATTTGACCATTCATTAAAATATATCTAAAACCGACGCGGACAGCGCTGGGCCGCCAATAAGCCCAAGGGTGGGGCTTATGTGACAGCAATGAAGAAAGGGAGGAACTAAGCTAAGCGCCACCTTCCCCGCCCTCCAGTCCCCCGCCCCTCCCCCGCCTCCGTCTTGGTCCCCGCCCCCGGCTCAAACACGGAATCAGTTACTCCGCAATGTAGACGAGGATTTGTCACAAAGCAAACTTAATCCTCAGAAAAAGAAAAGAGTAATTTTACAGGAAGGGAATTTTTAAAAACGAAACAGAGAATTGATAGCTTGGAAAAGGCAACGTTATAACAACGAGTTGTAAATCCTAATCATAAATTAAGGTCAAAATGAAGAGGATTTTTTTTTTTTTGGATGGGTGAGGTGTCTTACCGGATACACTAGCACCACCTTGTGGTGACATGAAAGAATACACATGTGCTCTCTGGTACTAAACCTTGCCAAGGCTTGAAGGAAAAACAAGATTGGACAAAAATCACCAGGCTCAGAATTTCATTCACTAAGCGACAATAGGCATTTTGGCCAAAGCTTATTTCAGAGGACCTTAGCCTTTATCACCAAAAAAAAAATCAAATCACAAAAAGCCATTCTTGCTCAAGCTTAATATTGTGATATAATACTTTTGTATTTGCTGGCCACTTCTGTATATGTAATTTGTATTTTATTACTAAAACAAACCAAGAACTAAGGAGACAATTTGTCCCATTCTACAGACAAAAAACAAAAATCAAAACAAAACCACACACCCTGAGGTTTATTTGCATACACTCAGGTAATTATGACCCTTCTCTGGATAACAATGCGTTATTAAGGCCTTCTTGAAACCCCAGGGATTATAGAGACAGGAATTAGGAAAAGTCAAAAAACAAAACTCAGGGCTCCCTGACATGACTCCTAAAGACCTGAATCCTCAGCAAAAACATCCTTTCCAGATGCTCCAAGTAAAAAACCATGGCAACTGGTGACCATGAGTCACCGAGTTGGCCTCAGCTGGCTGAACCACAGGTCAGTGCCATGTGGTGCCCATGTGCTCACCGTCCATCGCTGAAGGATTTAGAGTCACCTGGCTACACAGCCAGGCATTTCTGTCAGAATGGCCTCACCACAGGGGTGTGAGTGGCGTCCTGACCATTTCACCCCCAACCCAAGTTGTCTGCTGTCCGTTTAGTATTTCTTATGTGTGCTCCTGTCCGTCAAACCCCAGAGGTGTGTGGCCAGTGTCTCTCAGGCCTGCGGTGTGGCCGGTGTCTCTCAGGCCTGTGGTGTGGCCGGTGTCTCTCAGGCCTGTGGTGTGGCCGGTGTCTCTCAGGCCTGTGGTGTGCCCAGTGTCTCTCAGGCCTGTGGTCTGGCCAGTGTCTCTCAGGCCTGTGGTGTGGCCAGTGTCTCTCAGGCCTGTGGTGTGGCCGGTGTCTCTCAGGCCTGTGGTGTGCCCGGTGTCTCTCAGGCCTGTGGTGTGGCCGGTGTCTCTCAGGCCTGTAGTGTGCCCGGTGTCTCTCAGGCCTGTGGTGTGCCCAGTGTCTCTCAGGCCTGTGGTGTGCCCAGTGTCTCTCAGGCCTGTGGTGTGGCCAGTGTCTCTCAGGCCTGTGGTGTGGCCAGTGTCTCTCAGGCCTGTGGTGTGGCCAGTGTCTCTCAGGCCTGTGGTGTGGCCAGTGTCTCTCAGGCCTGTGGTGTGCCCAGTGTCTCTCAGGCCTGTGGTGTGGCCAGTGTCTCTCAGGCCTGTGGTGTGCCCAGTGTCTCTCAGGCCTGTAGTGTGCCCAGTGTCTCTCAGGCCTGTGGTGTGGCCAGTGTCTCTCAGGCCTGTGGTGTGGCCAGTGTCTCTCAGGCCTGTGGTGTGGCCAGTGTCTCTCAGGCCTGTGGTGTGGCCAGTGTCTCTCAGGCCTGTGGTGTGCCCAGTGTCTCTCAGGCCTGTGTCAAACACAAGTGTTCACCTGTCCCACTTAGGAGAGGGCTCGTGCTGCTTCTTATTCCTATAGGCCCTCACAGGACATTTGGAGGGGGTCACATGGTTGCTCAACATCAAACATGATGATCTACAGCGTCAGTTCATCAAACTGATAAAACACCTTACATTTATCTTCGCATTTATAGCCTTATTAGATGATTTCGAAGGAGGAAGGGTGATGTTCCACAAGTTACTCTAAACTCTATTTGTAAAACAAAAAAAAACTTTTAAAAAATACTATTTATAACACCCCTCTTGTTTATTACTTAATGATGAGGTTAATAGACATATTATTAAAATCATAGCATTTAAATATTTTGTCAAACAATCAAGCTTGGCCCTAACTTAATTACTACATCTCTTTAAAGCTGTTGGGTGATAGGCCTCGATATTACATTTTATTCCAGCAAAGTCCTTTCATCTTTCTACTCTAAATAACATTAAGAAATCATCAGATATTAACTCTCCTTTAAGTGTTTCAGAGGCCTGAAACAAACAGAAGACACATGATCACACACAAACACAGCATATATGCTGAGTTAGAAGCAGGCATGGTTAAGAGAAATGAACTACTTCCTCTCTCTGCCTAAAGAGGTCACGCCCTGTATTATACCTCACATTATTGACAGTAGTGACACTCAATCAAAACCTTCCTGGTTTTCACCTGGAGCTCAAAGAAGTAGGCCACTCCTCTTAAAATATATTACAAATCGGCAAGGACACAAGCATTTTGTTGACATGCTACAGTATAAAATTAATGAGAGCTGAGGAGATTTCTCAGTGTTAAAGAGCTTCCAATGTGCTCACAAGCACCAGAGTTCAGATCGCCAGCGCAGCACAGCAGCCTACCTGCACTTAACTGCAGCCTGGAAGGCAGAGGTGGGATCCTTGGAGTAGATTAGCTGAACAGGTGAACTTGGGGTTTGACTGAAAGACACTGACTTAAGCAATAGGATGGAGAGTAATAATTGAGTAAGACACCATCGACTTTAGGCCTCCACAGCACACATACACACATGCACCAAGATTCATACGAACATGCATACACACATGCATGCACACCACACGCAACCACACAAGAGAAGGAAAAGAAAAGAACGAACCCAAAGAATGCATTTCTTTTCCATGCTTTTTACCAACAATGAAAATATTAAAACAATTTAAGAAAGTAGGGAGAAGACATAGGCAATTTATGGTGTGTGTGTGTGTGTGTGTGTGCGCACGCGCACATGTATGTGTGCACACATGCTAGAGTCCCACAGCCCATCACTAGAAGCTGCATTAACTATACATTAAATGTACACTATAATTAAATAAATGTAAGCAATGAGATGCTGTTTTTATCAAGTTGGAAAATATTAAAAACATAAAATCATTATAAAAGCCCCCTATTGTCCTGTGCCATTTGTGTCTTTTATTGTGCCAATATCCTCCTCCTGTGAAAACACTAGGAGAGCATGCAACAACAGTCTTAAAGGTCTTATGTATTTTGACCCATTAATCCCAACTCTAGATAACTACCCTAAGGAAATCATCAGGAACACTAGCCGATTTATGCACAAATATGTTTGTTATAGATTATTTATTATTGCAATAAATGGAAATAATACAACCTCCAACGACAGAAGGTGGCCTTAATAAATTACAGGCCACACAAATGCGCACATTGGTGACTGTTGCACAGCTATTTAAAAATCACATGTGTCAAGAATCAGAACAACACAGAAGTGCTCAGGAAGAAAGAGAAGCAGGGAAGCTGTTCACCTCAGGAAAGCTGCCCACCTTCGCAGGAAAGCTGCCCACCTTCGCAGGAAAGCTGCGCACCTTCTCGAGAAAGCTGCTCACCTTCTCGGGAAAGCTGCTCACCTTCGCAGCCCCGTTACTGCTTTTCCTTCAAGTGAGCTCACACACAAAGAAAAGTATAGATCCAAGTCACATTCATTTCTGTTTCTCTTCCAAACTCTGCATAATAGGCACATATACTCTGAAAATTAAAGAAATATCAAGGTACACTCCATAGCATGATGTTCAAGGCCCTGAAAAAAGTCTGTTCCAGCTGCTTCCTAAACACATCAGACATTAATGTTTTTCTTCTTAATAATC
Source organism: Acomys russatus (assembly GCF_903995435.1). Lineage (NCBI taxonomy): Eukaryota > Metazoa > Chordata > Mammalia > Rodentia > Muridae > Acomys > Acomys russatus. The sequence goes on along the minus strand of NC_067144.1, from coordinate 22,875,898 downwards.
ACATGGAAGGTCCTACAAGGACTTGAAAATCAGTTCTTCTTGTTGCCCTTCTCTGAAACCCCTAACAGGAACTGGTTGTTTCTTCATTTTTGTTTTTTAAATCACTCCAAACTTGGTTATAAAATTGCCATTTTCAAAAATTATTTTAAGTATTTATTTAAATGTCCAGGTTTTCCAATGGACCTTGAACTTTTTTTAGGGCACTGAGCCTTAGAATCTTTAAAGTCTCTAATAACCTGTTGAAATTAAAGTATTATTTGGGGGTGGGGGGGGTCTTTTCTAGTCATCAGCTCTAGCTCCCAAATAATGAGACAGAGAACTATTAGATTTCTTCAGTGAGCTTTAAAGTACCACAGGTAGGCAAGTATTTATTTATTCTAACCTACTATACTAGTCTGGCTCCTTCCCAGCCACACACCCCGAGGTACCTGCCATAGTGGTCCTGCCTGGGATGCTTCTGCTCCATCAGGTCAGTCTTCATGCCTACGTTCTTTCTCTCCTTCTTTCTCTTTTTTCTCCCCCTACCTCATGGTCCCCACCTGAGATCCCTCACCTGGGGATGGAAGTCCAGCCTCCCTGTCCTCTTTCTCCCAGCTATAGGCTGCTCACCTTCTTTATTAACCAATAAAAGTTATTGAGGATCAATGTTTATACACCATTGACCAATGATCATGGCCATGCCCGTGTCAGGACTACAGCCATATCACAAGGCATAGATATCAGTATCTGGATACACAGTGCACAAAAACATCCATCCATCCATCCATCCATCCACCCACCCATCCATCATCTATCCGGGTTATATGTTATCCATCCTAGTACTTAACATACCTGAGACTTTTCCTAATATGCCGTAAATATTCAGTGTGTGCACAAAAGAATAGTAAATGGATGAGACAATAGATGCATTGTTGGATGGATGGATGATGGATAGAGGATGGATGGATGGATGGGTGGATGATGGATGGATGGATGCATGGATAGATAATGCATGGATGGATGAATAGATGGATGGATGATGCATGGATAGATGATAGATGATAGATAGATAATGTATGCATGGGTGGATGGATGGATAGTGCATGGACAGATGGATGAATGGATAAATGGATAGATGCATGGATAATGCATGGATGGATGATGGATGGATAGATAATGCATGCATGGTTGGATGATAGATGGATTGATGGATGGATAATGCATAGATGGATGGATGGATGGATAGATGTATGGATAATGGATGGGTGGATAGGTGATGCATGGATGGATGATGGATGGATGCATGGATATATAATGCATGGGTGGATGGATGGATAGATGGATGGATAATGGATAGATGGATGGATGGATGGATGATGAATGGGTGGATGCATAGATTAACGGATAGATGGATGGATAATGCATGGACAGATGGATGGATGGATGGATGGATAGGTGGATGGACAATGCATGGAATGATGGATGGGTAATGCATGGATGGATGAATCAATGGATGGATAGATGGATGGAAAATGCATGGACAGATGAATGGATGGATGGATAATGGATGGATGGATGGGTGATGCATGGATGGATGCATAGATGGATAATGCATGCATGGATGGATGGATGCATAGATGGGTGGATGGGGGTGCCAGTAGGATTTAAAGAGGTGGTAGAATCCAGAGAGACCATCATGTTCCTGCTGCTTCACCTGTGTGTGTGCAGACCTCAGATGACATATAGGAAGCACTACCCTGAGCACTGAGAAGATAAGTTGGACTATAATTAGCTTATAATGGAACTGAAATTTTTCTAGTTGAAACAACAAATCTGTTATCCTGCTCTACAGTAAATGGCTTTCTGCAGAGGATACCCACATGCTTTTTTATTATTAAAAACCATTCCAATAAAAGATATGCTGAAAAATTATTGCAATTCCTACTAATTAAAAACTAATTAAGTCATTTGCTGAATAATACATGTATTCTACTTGTATTATCTATGAGCATGCTCTTCACTTACAAATATTTGTCTCCATTTCATTAAAGTAATTAAACTGCTCCAAGTACGGTTATTTTTATAAGCATTTTATAGCCAGCTCTCAATTTTCCATACCAATGGAGAAGCATAATTGAAATATTTAAAACTGAATAACAGATAATAGAGACCCTCCCAGTAGCTCTCCTCCTCCTCCTCCTCCTCCTCCAGTTTAACAAACAATGAAAGTGACTGATTTGAGTTTTAGCTCTCGCTCCCTTCTCTCACTCCCACTCTGCTATCTCGCATATAGAATAATAGTGCGTAAACAGTACCTCATATTCCTGCATGCGCACCCTCCCTCCCAGCACCACTGTCAATATGTTCAGTTTAAGGTTTGTCTCAGCAAGGTGGAGGATGTGTGAGCCTGCTTTGCCAGGGAAGAGAGACCATCCCCAAATCAATGACAAAATTAATTGCACTCTGTCTCTCCTTCGGCATCACCCAGGCTTTGTCTCTGGCAATTATAACAATTCCTTAAGCTCCTAGAAAAAGAAATGCTGCTTAAAGCCAAAATTCTTTATGCGAGGAATTTTAATGGGGATTCTGAGTGAAGATGTCAGCCCGTGCATGGCTGCAGGTCTCTGTGCTGTTTGGGAGGAAGGGTTTTTTTGTTTGTTTGTTTTTTGTTTTTTGTTTTTTTTTTGCAGAGGATACACTTTCCTGCACAGAACAGGAGGGAGCATCAGTCTGAAGGGGCAGAAAATACATATATATTGGATGCATCTAATTATGTACGGTGAGAAGTGTGACAAGAAAAACATACACTAGGAACAGGTTCATAATCCATGTTCCATAATAGGCACTCGTGGTATTAGTATGTTGTGGGAGATAAGGAGACTAGGCTTCATCCCAAGTCTTCATAGTCGTTTTTGCACTCACTGTAAGGAGCAGGGGTGGTGCTGCCTTGAAGAGGAGAGACTGAGTAGAGGGAAAGGAAAATGCCATCCAAGGAGGGGAAACCCAGCATATCACACTTGAGTACATGTCTCTCGCATAGAAATTAGATAATCCATGTATTGACCTCTTGAGGTCCTGGGGGGACAATATTTAATTCCTATGGTTAAACACACACACACACACACACACACACACACACAAAGCTATATGGCAAGAGGCAGGAGATTGTTTTCATTGTTTTGTTTCATTTTAATGCAGACCTCACAGGCAGTCTCCGAAATGCATGCAGAAGGCTCAAATCAGAACTTCATTCAGAATCCACATGCACATGGCATCTGCTTTATTCTGTACTTTTTCCCCTGCTTTAAATTTTATTGGATTTTAATCGGGGACCATCTGATGAAATGTTCTAACCTAGATTAGAATGTAGCTTGCAGAACGACGGCTGAGTGAGAGGGAGGACAGTGGAATCTCATAATGGAATATAAAATAGATTTTAAAAGCAATAAAACTGCAGCGGGCAGAGGGGCCTCCTTAGGGGCAAGAAGGCACAGAAAGAGAGAACTCCAGCAAAGTCCCGCCCAGGGCGGCCACTCACCTTGAACCAGGCAGGAGCTTTCTATTCCCCAAGCTTACCCTCCTCCCACACTGTCCAAGACAGAAGGGAGAAACAAAACACAGGCTGAGCCTGATTGTGAAAAGGAAGAGCCGGCTACTCCCCAAAGTCTTAAGACGGTCTGGGTAGTGAGCTTTGGAGACAAAGTTCACTGTAGGAGACGATGAAGGTCAGTCCACAAGAGCTAGCGCGCAACTAGACCAACAGGATCTTGCAGACTCTGCCTTATGGGACCAAGGGTGGACCTCTGCTGAATCTGCACTTCTAGCAAGTTCACAAACAATGCAGGTGTTGTCGAGCAGCTACAGGGGAAATAATGGTTTTCTCCCCTGCACCAGCCTTGGTCCGGACCTGGTCAAAACTTGGACACCAGAGCTCCATCCAGGCTGCGGAGGAGAGGGCCTGGGAATTTGCAGCTTACCAGACTTCCCCATTGATATATTTCTCAACTCGCTGATAGGCTGGGTAAATTGTCGGACATCTTAGACAAGGAGCTTCCAGTACAAACTCTTGTAAGGGAGAAAAATAAGTGATAAGTGAACTGGCAGAAGTGGGAAAGATGAGGGGAAACGAAGTAGGGTCTCCTTGAGGAGCCCTGGGGCGAGTCTGTGAGCAGGAACGGATTGAGGAACTTCCCTCCCACTCCTACTGGGCAGCCCGATGCATAGGTACTCACAGGTACCGATCCACCATATTTTTTTTATGTAAATGCCGTTGCCTTTCTCTGTGGACTGGAGTCCTTCCAGCATCCATCTCTTACTCTCTTTGCTCACACCCTCGGGATCTGTTCTGTTGTGAGTCTTGTTTCTGACCCAGCTTACCAGATCCATCCTCTCATCCGTGTCTGTGACCACAGTCCCAGCCTCCAACTTCTCCTACTTAGGCCAAAGCACAGATTGCCTAGCTCGTGTTCCACCTTCCGCTAATATGCACTCTGGAGTCCAGTGGAGGCCACTGTATCCATAAGGAAAGTCAGCACTGAAGCCTGAAGCCTGAAGGGCCTCCGTGACCCAACCACCTCTCGCCCTGTGCTCCAGCTACCCCAGTTTGCTTTGTTCCTTAGATATACTAAGTCCTTGATGTGCTGGGGTGGGTCCGATGGGGGCTAGGGGTGCATCCCTTTTCTGAGGAAGGGTAAGGAGGAGATGGTGGGAGGGAGGGACCGGGAGGAGAGAAGGGAGGTGGCTACAACAGGCATGTAGTGATTCTGTAAATTAAAAATAAATTTTAAAAATATATCAAGTTCAAAAAAATATATACCAAGTTCTTTCTCACCTCAAGTTATTTGCATACATGCATCCTGGCATGTTCTTTTGACATAGCTAGCCTGACTCTCTCTTTAGGTCTCAAATAGACAAGTGCACATCTTTGTGTTCTGTGGGACTGCTTATTACAGGCAGGAAATGTGATAAACCTGGATGCCTGTCAGCAGATAAATAGAAGACAAAACAATAGCAAAACCCTATGGTGTGGTTGAAGTGGTAGCTCATCCCTATAATTCCAGCACTTGCCTGGACTACATGGAGTTCCAAGCCTGGATGGAAAAAAAAAAAAAAAAAAAAAAAAAAAAAAAAAAAAAAAAAAAAAACGCTAAAAAGTGAGCTTTGACCTCAACAACAACAACAACAGGTATTTATACACAATGAAATATTAATCTGGCATAAAAAATGAATGTTTGCCATTCACATCATTATCAATGAAATGAGACAGTAACCAATGAAATAAGTCAGACACAGAAAGGCAAATACCACATGTTCCCATCTATAGTGGATGTTTGAAAATGTTGATCTCAGAGTAAAGGAGTCATCTCCAGTGGCCAGTAAGTCAGGTGAGGGCTAGAGGAGTGGAGAGAAGATGGTTTATGGATTAGTTAAGAGATGCAACTGCTAATGTTCTATAAAGCACAATAGACTACATGGTGATAATTAATATTTCAAGATAATAGAGATGTTCAATATTCCCAACACAAAGAAATGATATTTGAGATGGCACAAAGAACAAACTTTAATGTGAGCATTACATATTATATACATAAGTGGAAACATCGTAAGATACTCATAAGTACAGGTCATCATTAAAGGTAAATTAAAAATGTAGACCTAGGGTCAGCAAAACAGCTCAGTGGATAAAGGTGCTTCCTGCAGAGGCCTGGTGACCTACACCTGACACCTGGAACCCATTGAAAGGTAGGAGAGAACAGATGCCGCAAAGCTGTCCTTCAACCTGCAACCATTCAGCATGGTGCCTGCACACGCACTAACAGTAATAGTAGTAGTGATAATCTTAAAAATGTTTCCTTAAGTGGCAATGCACTTTCATGTGCAATGCATACACATTAGCCCACCTGTGGCAATGCACTTTCAGACAGAAATTACAAAAGCGTAAAGAAAAAAAAAATCACATAAAATAAAGCAGAATTCTCTAAAAATCTTTATGTAACATCCACTCCAATATTGGAAATAATACAAAGATGTTCAAACACAGCAGAGTGAATTGTGAGGTTAATGCTGGAATTTTGAACATTTGGGGTGAAGGAGGGAAATAAAAATTAAAAAACTCTGACCCTGGAAGGAGTGTGTTAGAGACCCAGACTATGGGTGGTACAGAGACATCCCCCGGAAAGCTGGCTGAGTTCTGAGATTTCTGCATTTTTCTCTTTGCGTTTGGCTCTTGTTGGGGACACGCTCAGAGGCTTTGCTTGGTCCGCCTTCTGAAGCTGTTCTGGGACTTGTAATATTCCAGTGTGAGCATGCTCTGTCTCCTACCTTCCATGCCATGCTTCCTTTTGGGACCCAACATGCATACATACACAGACTGCTGGTTGGTGGAAGCAAGGCTGATGATGGACAGGACCTCCGCAAAGCTACCCTCTTATCCTACTGTGCGCATAATCGTTTTCCACCCTGTCAGTAACGTCACGGGCTTCTTCAGGCAAACACAGCTCAAATTCCTAAAAAGCTCCTGGAATTTCGTCAGCAGGGAGGAATGCCAGGGCAGACAAATGATGCATATTTTAATTGATGTTTCATCGTTGAAGTATTGCATGGCCAAGCTACTCATCTGAATTTTCTGCCAAATGCTTTGGGCTGAGTAGGAACAAAATATATTAAAATTCACTTCAGAGGCCTTGATCGTTCCCAACTCCAGCTCCATCATCACACTTTGAGAATTCAGTTGAAATCTATTCTCCCAAAGGTATTTCATACCCACCCACCCCAAATAATTAATGCCCCCCATTACTTGTTCTGCCTAACACATTATAACTGCCTCACTACCCGAAGAGCTCTAATCCCAATAGCCCTTGGATTTAGCTCCCTACTCCTCTTTATGCCTTCCTTGAATGGAAGCTTCAGTTTGGGCGATTTTAAGTTTTCATGTGTAATTTGGAATTTTAATTTTTGGGGACATTAAGCTGTGACTTTAAAGATTTTGGAGTTTAGAAGTTTTAGACGTCAGAGGTTTTGATCATTCAAGACTGTAATATGCAGGATTACAGCATTTAAATTTGTGTCTTTCAGGGTTATGAAAGAAGTAGATATTCTAATACAACTCAAATATAGGCATTTGAAAAAAAAAAAAAAAACCTTGAAGTGGGGTTTCTTTGCTCAGGATTGAACTCAGTGCGTGTGCCTGCTAAGGAAGCGAGCTCCCACTAGGAACTGACCTAAATTCCCAGCCCCCTTCACATTCAAGTATCTTTGTTCTTTTCTGGACAGGGTCTCACAACATAGTCCTGGATGGAACTTGGAGTGTAGATGGCCTTGAACTCACAGAGAGCTACCTGCTTCTGCCTCTCAAGCACTGGGATTAAAGGCCTGCGCTACCAGGTCTTGTGTTCCTGTATAGCTGCAGATAGTGTGTGTGTGTGTATTCCTTCAGGGAGCTGGCTGCCTCAGCTCACCGCTGGTGGCACCGAGGCCAGGCTCGTTCCTCCTTCTCTCATTTCTTACTTAGTGGTGCTTCATGGGAGAAGGAGAAAATCTTCAGGGTCTAATGCAATTGGAAGTTGAAGGTTTTTTGTTTTTTGTTTTTTTAAAGAATTTCAATGGTAGACGCAGTCTAAAAGCAGGCTTCTGCCTTCTGCCTAAGATAGTTTAGCCCAGCATTTCTCAAACATAATTGACCACAAGGTCCAGAGCTTCATGACAGTCAGCACACATAGCATACGCCATCCGCATAAGCACAAGCATCAGAGAGACGGGGTTAAATTAATCCCAGCTAAAAGGTTACGTCTGAATTTTTCATACGCTCTTATAAGTCCCTATGCCTTTGCTTATGCATATTTTCAGGGCTTTAATTGACTGGCTGCTTTAAGCTGCTGGCTAGGCTCATTTTGAAAGCACTCAGCTATCACTAAAGGAAAATACCACAGCAAAAACGCCAGGCTGTTCCTCACTTGAAATATTCCTCGAGGCTAGGGATGTGACTCTCTCCAGGCCTGGTCCTGACCATCTGCAATGAGAAACCCTGCCCTGCCAGTTTCCTTAACTGTGGTAGGACCGCAGCTCACAGAGAGATGTTCTCCTGTGCTTGCAGGAGGACCCCCCCCCCCCCCCCCGCCGCCAGAGTGGCCAAGACCGGCAATCAGCAATGGTAGAGAATCCAAGGGTAGAGAGTCCAAAGTGCCCAAGCCAGGCAAAGATGCCCATCAGGAAGAAGAGAAGGAAGGCTGACCGCTAACTAGCGCCGCCATTCAAGACTAGGCAGCCTGAAAACAGAACTCAGGGTCTTAAGAAAGACGTGGAGATGTGAGGCTCTGAAGGGCTGCTGGAGGAGTAAGCATGTTAGGTTGGGGCTGGGGAGGCGGGAGGAAGCACTTCCGGATGTGGATGCAGGGAATGAGCTTGCCAGGCCACCAGGTGTTTGCCTCCTGCTGAGAGGCAGAAGTCTAGATCTCACAGAGGAAGTCCAAATGAACAAGCTCCTTGTGTTTTCGATTCATGACTTTAAGCTAATTGCTTGTTTCCCTTGAGCCTTGGTTTTCTGCATATATAAAAAAAGGCACAATAATTTCTGCCTCTTGGATTTTCTTGGTGATTTTAATCAGATAACGAGTGCGAAAACACTGACAAGATAATAGAAGCGCAGCCAAATATAGATATGATTGCAACAATTACCACAGATTTAGTCATTTATTGAGCGCTTTCAATGTGCCAAGCACTGGGTTAAATCTCTCAATAGCTAGTTGCTTGTTTAAGCCCTCTTGAGGACTCCTAAGGTAGACGCAGTTGTAAGCCTAATTTTATAGCATAGAAAATCCATGCCCAAGGAGCCAGGCTCCAAGGGCAGCCAGTCTGCATAAAGAAAACACTTTCCACTCCACAAATGTTGGCAAAAGGAAGAGGCAGACAGGCACCTCAACAGAAAGCAGGGACACTCTCTGGAGTGAACAGTGTAGTCAACAGTTACACCTCTCGCTAGAGTAGTTTAACAAATATTTTTAACGTTCATTTTAAAATTTTTTTTATTTGAGAATTTCATACAATATATTTTTGAGCACATTCTTTCACCTTCCCCAGATCCTCCCTCCTACTCCTCTACCTGAAACAAAAAAAAAAAAAGGAAAAAACTAAAAATTCCTTCAGGAAATCTTTCCCGTTCTCACTAGGAAGGGCAGAGTGTCTGCCCAAAGGGGACTGTCTTAGTTAGGGCTTTTTTGCTGTGAAGTGATACTATGACCATAGCAAACTCTTGGAAAGGAGACTTTAACAGGGGCTGGCTTACAGCTTCTGAGGTTGAGTCCACTATGCTGGGAAGCAGGACAGATGTGGTGCTGGAGAGGTAGCTGAGAGTTCTACATCTGGATCCACAGGCAGCAGGGAGAGAGAATGAGCCACTAGGCCTGACTTAAGCATTTGAAACCCCATGCCTACCCTTAGTGACACACTTCCTCCAACAAGGCCACACCTCCTAATCACATCACTTCCTATGAGCCTACAGAGGCCATGTTTATTCAAACCACTCTAGGCACCAGTGATGGCCACAGGGTGCTCTGCACTGACGCAACCGGATCCTTCACTCTAGCCATGAGCTGAGCACTGCACTCCATAGACTAGCACACAGGAAAAGTGAGCCCCACAGCAGAAGCCAAGCCTTGGCCACATCTGGTGGCAATTGACCAGAAGAACCTCAAGCCAATTGAACACCAGCCCTTGAGCAATCTGAAGTAAATCCTCCTATTTAGTTATTAAATCACAAGAAAGAGAGTTTCCCAGTAGGAATTTGATGGACAAAATTAGTCAGCCTTTAGAGATCTTTAAAAGAAATCCAGTGGTGGCTGAAAGGAGTAAAGGCTTCCATGCTGAAGAGGGAGGGCAACCTTTGGAGCACCTGGCCACCCTTGGCAGTCTGCTAAGTCTTACACTCAACAATCCCAGTAAAGAACTATGCCCATGTGGCTGAGAGGAGGAAGATGTGGGAAGATGGGTTCTGACAGTGCCAAAGAGGAAGCCACAGATCACTACAGTCCTGGGTTCAGTCAGAGGTAGCGTGAGGAGACCATACTGGGATCTAAAGCTGTGATGGTGTGGACAGGAGTGTGACCCTCCTACTCGGTCATATCTGAGGTTGTGGAGGTAGAAAAGCATCCTTCAGAAATGAAATCTACAAAGGAACATAAAGAATAGCCCTAAAATAAATCGATGCTGGATGAAGGAGATAGAAATCTGCCTTCCACACTTGAGAAGATAGGGAAGGGAGGTCAAGGGAATAAAGGCCAGAAGGAAGAAGGGAAAATACAAGAGAAGGAACGGGAAGACAGAGAAAAACCAGATGGGAGCACTTCTTAAATTAAGGGCAAAAAGAGATGAAGAAACTTTATACCCAATGTTGGCCCCTGTGTCATGGGACTAGCTTATTCTTTGGTTAGAATCTGAATAAAATCCATTGTTTTAAAAATCATGCTGTCAGGCTTGTAAGTAGCTCTGTTCTTCACTATAGATTTCACTCTTGTAATGAAGAAGAAAAGAATTTAAAATGAAACATAAGTGATCAAAACCTCAAAATTTTCCAGTCAAATTTCATTAACTGATAAAGGTCTACCCTGAGCCCTGGGCAAGGGCAGTGCACGGGATTTGGTTAATTTGGAGATTAAAAGCCTTTTGAATAATTGAGGCTACATTAGAAGGAGACTCTATAGTTTGAATGGCATTCCAAGGTCAGAAGATGAAGAACCGTGACTCTTTATCCAGAACACCAAGTTAACCTTTCCGGTGGATAAAAGTCGAGCTAGTGTGGCCTTGAACTTCAGTGGCTGATAAACAAGGAACAGACAGTATAAATTGGTTATCTACCTGTTTATACACAGATTTATCTTCCCTTTGGTTAAGGATTTGACCAGTGGAGTCTTGAATATTTTAAGGTGCTCTCTATAAGGTAATGTGTTATCTTGACAGTTTATTAGCAAGAAAGTCAAGGAGGTCAGGACTGAAAACTCCTTCTATAATTTTATTTTCACACTGCTTACATCTTAATAAAAGGTGTCTCTTGCAACAGTAAACACAAGCCAATCTGCATGCGCAGGTATGGAAAAGGCGCTTTCATATATATTATAAGCAGAGAGTGATTTGAGCTCCTGAGGATCAGCATTCTTCAACACACTTCAGACATGAGCAAGATTCAAAACAACCTCTCTCTCCTGTTGGCTAAACAAAAGGGATAGAGCAGTGTCCAAGTCTAAACCAGTCCAGACTGTGGTACCTTTGCTTTTAATACTACAGACAGAAACTTATAGAGTTGTAAAGATATCCCATAATTCAATGGATAATGTCCCTTTGGTTTAATGGGTGTGTGCTATGGCAGATTGGCGTCGGATTCTTATCACATCCTTGAGGCTCAACTGAACACTGAATTTTAATCATCAAAGCCACAACTTGCCTGATTTTATTCTCAATGTGGCTATCATAAGCATTGCAGGTGACCCCTTCTCTTCTCTCACTGCTTTTCTTTGTAGCAACCAAGACTTTTATTGTGGAATACTTATGGCAAACTTTTTTTCTAGACATAAACCATGTAGAAAAGATGTGCTATTCTCACTTCAGAATACAGTTGGTTAAGAATGTGTTCCAATGTTTCTTTATCCATTCTTCAGTTGAGGGACATCTAGGTTGTTTCCAGATTATGGCTGTTACAAATAAAGTTGCTATGAACACTGTTGAGCAAATGTCCTTGTTGTGTGGTGAAGCATCATTTGGGTATATTCCCAAAAGTGGTATGGCTGGGTCCTGAGGTAGAGTTATTCCCAATTTCCTGAGAAAGGACCAGATTGATTTCCAAAGTGGTTGTACAAGTTTGCATTCCCATCAGCAATGGAGGAGTGTTCCCCTTCCTCATCCTCCTCACCAGCATGTGCTGTCACCTGAGTTTTTGATCCTAGCCATTTGGATGGAATCTCAGAGTTGTTTTGAGTTGCATTTCCCTGATAACTAGGGGTGTTGAGCATTTCTTTAAATGTTTCTCGGCCATTCGATATTCCTCTATATTGAGATTGGCCGCCAGAATTTTCTAAGGGAGCTGAAGAAAAGACCCACCTCTCTCTTCTAAAAGGCTATCAGTGGGTTACCATGCACACATGGTCCGTGCAGACAAGAAAGTACATGGTTGGTCCTTGAGCTCTTTGTAGGATGAGAAAAGTGCAGAGAGAGAAGGAAAAAGGACAACACTGTAGTCTGAGGGACCACACTCATACTGAAACCCAAAATAGTTCTACACTTCCAGGTAGATGACAATAAATTCTATTTATTACATGAGTTAACTTGATTCAAGTTTTCTGTTATTTGCAACTAACCAAACCCTAATAGAAACATGAAGTACTACTGTGTGAGGTGCTTTGGTTTGTGTTCTGTCTCCATTTTGATGATGTTTTAAGTTCTGTGGTATAAGTGTCCACGGATACCACCTTGATGAAACCAAGGGTCAAATCCAAGTCCTTTTCATTCATGTTTAATACATTTCCCAGTTCTAAATGTCATCTCCTGAAATGACCCTAAACAGCCCCATTTTCAGATATATGGTGACCACTAAATTTAAATGTAAGAATTCCAAAGTAAAAATAACGGTTTAGTTTACATGAATAGATGTATACATACATACATACATACATACATACATACATACATATAATGAGCAGTTTTTGTTTGTTTTCTCTCTTATATCAAAAAGTCATACAGCCACTTGTGGACTAGGAAGTAACTGTCAGATAGTTCCATGAACACCACCAACAATGGTATAAGGCATGGAGGCAGCCTAGCTGCTCAGTACCTTGTTCTGACCAGAAAGGCTACAAACACAGCAGTTCATAAGCCATAGATCATAGTCACCAATTCAGAGCATCACTTAGGCAATATAGACACTTAACTACAGCTTCTAACAAAAAGAGTTTGTTTACTCACCGGCGGAGAAAAGAGAACCGTCTCCTCTTCCTGGCACTTTTCCCAACTGTTTTCCTCCCCCACATCCTGAGATTATTATGAGATTAATTGTGCCCGTGCATATACTGATGCACTGAGTAATTATCGGCAGTGTATTAGTGACTTCTGCATTGCTGAGACCGCAAAAGTAGGTGGAAACAATGAAGGACAGAAAGACTTCCTTTGACACATGCCTGAACAATGTTTCAGTCCATCAAGGCAAGGATGGCACAGGGGAGTGGCTAAGGTCACAGTGGTGAGTGTATATGGTGTTGACATTATGGTGGGTTTGGGGCGGGGGGAGAGGAAGCATGACAGGAAGCAGGAGCCTCATAGCAGTCTTCAAAGACCTGCCCCTGGTGATGTGCTTAAGCAGCCAGCTTCTACCTCAAAATAGAGCCATTAGCTGGGGAAGGAGCCTGTGACATACATTTCAGATGCTAACAGTTGTATCTAGAACCTTGCCATCATTACAGCAGGAAGAACCAAGAGGAACCCACTTCTGCTTAAAGATAACCAATTCCAATGAGCCCCAGTAGCCATGGGTTTTATATCTACAGAATCAATAAGCTTGATAGTAACAATACCTACAGGATCAAACACGCGATGTGTATAAGCAAACACTGTGCCATTATATGTGAGAGACTTGAGCATTCCAGCCTTTGCTATCCATATGGAGGGTGTGCAAGCAGCTCCCTGAGTTTGCTGGAGGGTAAATGCATCCAGACAGGAAGCAGAGAGAGAGGTCAATCAGAGCAAAGAGAAGTGATTTGTCATCTAGAGTGATAGCTCTGGTTACCAAAGTAACAGGTGAGGTTTAGCCCAACGGAGAAAAACAAAAACTACAGCCTGCCTGGAGATAAAACAGAGTTGTTATTATTATTTGAAATTAACATTGTGTTACTAAACTAATTTCTGACTGAGAAGGAGAACTAGGAACCAGGCACCTATAACCAAAGAAATAGCTTATGCTCTTTCTCTTATTTGTAATATCCACTCTTTGCCTATATTAATTTCTTCACAGTGGGAGAATCGAAATTACTCTTAAGTGTTTTAGATTCAAGACAGATAGACCTGGATCCAACCCCCATTCCAAAACTTGCTATGTGACTGTGGAAATTATTGAGCTTCTTTTAAAAACGTTTTTTCTCTTTTACAAAGGGGGACTCATGCAGCATAAGAATTAATAGTGCACATACTATTAATATGTACATGTTATATGTATTATATGTATAACAAAATAGTACATATAAAGAAGAGATAGTTAATGATCAATAAATTGAAGATGCCATCACTAGTCAACGCTGATTACTGTTCTCAACTTTCCCCCGATTTCTAATTGCAGGTCAAGTCACCTCTGGCTTCAGATAAAGCCCTGCTGAGGTGACCAGAGCAGGTACTAGAGATCAATAACAATGTCTCCTAAGTGCTCTGGCCAGAGATTCTAGAATGTTCTTCACTGTTTGCACCCATTCTTATTGGCTGAGTCCTCACTGGGCTTCGCAGAGGCTCTGCGGAGCTAAAGGTCATGTTCCACAATGCTTCATGGTTTCCTGTGTCCTTCAATATTCATCCCAGTTACCTTAGCTCAGCTCTACCTGCCCTAGAAATACACAACATCTGGGTACGAGGTGCCTCTCACTGGCAGCCACAGATCTTCTTAATCTCCCCTCACAGCAGTCCTGGAGAACTAAAAATATGAGAATTCCCATGGCTTTTCCTGTGAGTCTCAAGGGCTCTCATACTGGCCTTATCTGAAAATCCTCAGTCTAGCTCCAGGTACAAGCTCAGATAAAAATCTTACATAAGTTAAGGTAAAGCACAGATAAAAATCTGAGTAGAGAGTATTTAATATAAAGGATTTATAAAGCCACCAACCAGAAAACTGAAAAGAATAAAAGAACACTATGGTATCCAGAAATTGGAGAAAATGACTGTCATCCAGAGGGCTGGAAGAACAAAAGGAAGGGTTTATAATTATTAAAACTTGGAGAAGGAGAAGAAAAAACCTGCAGGAGGGACACAGAGCTCCAAGGAGGTAGCAGGTGGTTGGTACTGGTAGTTTGGAGGACAACAAAATGAAACCAGTTATTCAAACACTGGGCAAACTGCAAATCAAACCCAGAAGCTCCAATAGGAAGGATTTGCTACCATCATGAAAAAGATTTATTGGATGACAACCAGCAAACAAAAGATCAAAATGCTTCTGGTTTCTCTGGCTCTTTCTTAGCACCCCCAACCAGCAATGCTAGCAGGGATCCAGCAGGCCAAGGACACATGAAATTAGAGCATCACAGAATAGAAAAGGGTGGCTTTGGGAGTGAGAGATGGCAGCTTAATGCTTGACATAAGGCTCCTATCTTCTATCTTGAGCATAGAAATCCCACCCTACTGTATCACTGGAGGTTTCAAAGACATATACTATTTTTTTTAATCTCAAAACATCTTCAAACCTCAAGTGCTGAAGAAGGCAGAGATTTCCCAAAGAAATGAAATGCTTGATGCACCTTCCCTAATTGGCCAGATCTATCCCAGGTCCTGGGTCACAAGTCATACTAAAAGTAGAGTGATTTGGAATACGATGTAAGTCTTTCATATTCATCAACATCTAAAATACTGTCTACCTCTATCCTCACCATTGCTCTACCAAGTTCTCAGAGATAGAAGCTTGATAGACAGGTAGGAGATGGTATGTAGGTAGGTAGGTGCATAGACACACACACACACACACACACACACACTGAACAAAGCCAAGCAAACCCTTGCTCTTTACTGCCATAAATGGTTTATTCCAAATCCAGTGCAGCCGCAATGGAACCATGAGAAAGAATATTCTGTACATGGAAATATAAAGACAAAGCAGGCAGAGGGTGTTCCTAGTCCACTTTTCCCTAAGCACACAGCCACAGGTTAATATTAATTCTGCGTACATCACCACTCTAGTAGGAAGGAAACATCATTTGAAGAGAAAACACAGTAAACAAGGGAAGGAAATAGTCATGCCAGGTCTCCTCCACCCCCCACCCCTCACCTCTGCCACATTCCAACAAAGGCCAAGGCAGCACAGCTTCTGGAGGGACAAATTCATCTTTACTCCTCCTACCAAGGCAGCTCTGTCTGGTGTCAATGCAGTGTAATATGAACCAACAGAAGTTCTTGACTCTATCTCCTCATGTGGGGACCACAAGTGAGGAGAGGAAAATGTTTCCAGGATGAGTTACCATGAGTGGAATAAACCAGTCAACCTAGCTTTTCCTTTCCCTGCCATAGCCATCCTTTCGGGAATATTCCAGTCACCATATCTGAAAAGCTCTGTACCACCTGAGCCATGTTCTCATCTTTCCTCCTGATGCACAGATCCACTTAAAATTCACAAAATGAGCAGTTTAGTTCCTCAAAACAGTGTTGTCTCCAGAAACATCTGAGAGGACTAAAACAAGATAGTAAGTTGGTCCCAAAGACATACATAAGACTCTCTAAGTCATATGTGCTAATATAACAAAATGACTGAGCCTGGATAAATCAGGGTGAACAGTGGTTTTCAGCTCATGATTCTGAAGACTGGAAAATCTAAGATCAAGGGGCCAGCACCTGGCAAGGGCTGTGTTCTTGTACCCTTCCATGGAAAGGCAAAGGGAGGATGAAAGTGGCCCTGAGGTGGCCAAGCCTGTCATTTTATAAGGATCCCACTCCCATAATGACAGCAATGATCTATCTAGTCATGAGGGAAGAGCTCTTCTGACCCAATTGCCACTCTGGAGCCACATTGTTTAGGGAGACACATTCAAATAATTACAAACACTAACCCCATTCCTTATGTTATTGATCATATTTTCAAACTAGATAACTAGAAGTCATTAATCAGTGGGCACTGGGTAGCAGCCCATTTGGTGCAGCACTAGAAACATAGAGTGTTTCCAGCCTGCCACCATCCTTGACGATGTAAGCTGTCCCTCTGTCTGCCTGGGTGAGTCAACGTCTGTAATAAGTACACACGTTTGCTTTCCATTTGATTTATTTAAAATTCCATTCGATTTACTTAAAATTCCATTCCCATCTCCCTCACTACTTTGTGCAGAATCAGCGTGGGCTTTTTAAAGCCTTTACAGGAAGTTGGAGTCTGGGATCAAATCATACACGAGCGTGCCTCCTCTCTCCTCCAGAATCCACAGATCTCCTATTCCTTACCCCGGAAGTTCCCAGAAATGTGTTGGGCTTCCATCTAAAAATACAAGAGTTCACAGGACACTTGAACAATAGTATCAGAGAACTGGGGTGGTGGTTAGAGACCTTGATGGGGCTTGGTACCCTCTAAAGACTGGTGTATTGCTATGTGTCTCTCAAGATCCCCCAAAGTAACATGTAGTGAAATGTGGAATGGGGGTGTCCTTGCACATCATAGAAGGGTGTGCAGAGTATGTGGAAAGGAGACACCTTCTGTCTGACACTGAGATCCTCATCTGACCATCACTACCAGGGCTTCAGCCCCTTGCAACAATCAGTAACCACAGGAGTCACAGTGTCTCATAAAGAAAGCAGCACAACTAGTGATTGCAAAGAGAGGAAAGAAAGTGGGGTATTGTAAGAGGACACTGATGACAGATGAGCAAAAATATGTCAGAGGCAGCTCATAAAACCCAGACACAACACATGGGCACACACAAATGATGGCCAGAAACAAAACTTGGTACTAACTGACAGGTTACCAATGCTGGGATTCAAATCAGTGTCCTAGAATACCAATTAGAATCACAATCCCAAAGTACAGGAAAGGAAAATTTGAGGAAAAGGGAAAAGGACTCCGAGAACAGATTCAAGAGAAGCAAAGCTGCAATTATCAAAGCTCTAGAAATTGCTAACAGAATACAAAGATGAGAGGAAATAATTACACAAATGCTGAAAAAACTTCCTGAGATTAAAAAAAAAAAATCTATTTTTCAGATTAAAAGTATACGTATGCTCTAAGTAAATTTAACTCAAAAACATGTACCTGGGGACATCTCGTTAGCATTCTTAAACTTCAACCCAGACCCCTCATCCCAGCCATCAGCCGTCTGCTCTTTTGGATACGGGTGGAGCCCAGGGTGTCCCTGGCCGTTGGCCACCTGTCAGGGGAACACGCAGCAGATCCTGTGGACTCAGGAGGAGAAGGGAGCGCCATTCCCAGATGTTCTCATCCCAGACTCCAACGTCCCAAGGAGGCTTTTAAAAGCCCACGCTGACTCTGCACAAAAGTAGTGAGCGAGATGGGGATGGAATTTTAAGTAAAGAGAGTGGGGGGAAGGCACAAGTACACATTTCAGAGGGCCACACCCCTAGGCAGACAGCAGGAAGGATGGTAGCAGGTTTGGGACACTTTGTGTTTCTAGTATCGCGTGTGTCAAATGTTAGTCTCCATTACCTGGTGACTTCCAGTTAGTATTATTAACACACCTGTGAAGAAGGTGGGGGGTATAGCTCAGAAATGGAGTGTTTGCCTCACATTCATGAGAGCCTAAATCAATTCTCGGAAGGGATGGAGACAGAGAGGGAGAGAGAGAGGGAAGGAGCGGGAGGGCCTGCGTAGATGCTATATGTGCCGGTGATGTAATCAGTTACATCATGAGTTTCTGGCTGCAAAGAACGACTGTGTTATTTACTATAAACTGTATCCAAATTCTTTCCCTCTAATAGGAATCTAGGAAGCGTTTCGGTAATAACTGAGAAAAAATTGTTGGACCTTGAGGATTTTATACTCAACCCTAACCTAATTTAACTGTCTGGAGGTAAAATGATTTTTAGCAGCTATGTATATCACTCATACCTTACCAGAAGACAATACTCAAGAAAAGACTGTAGCCAATTCACAGATGAACTAGGAGAAGAAAGTTCAGTCGCTATTATCCTGAAGAGAAGACAATGGTGAGTAGAGCTCTTTGCAGTGGGGGTGGGGAGAGGCAGACAGACAGACTCAAAGTGGATACTGACAAGATGTGACAATGAGTTAAAGACAGACTAAATAAATACGCATACTTATTAAACCTGTAGCAATAAATTTCAGTAGAGTTTTGTAACATGTAAGACCAAATAGTGCTAAACTATTTTAGGAAAAAATTAAGATTAGAGACAGAAGAAAGAGAACATTATTATTAGATTCCAAATGCACAATCTAGGTGAGGCTGAGGACTTACAACTTGGTTCGAGTTAAAGCATCTTTGAGTTCTTTTCCTATGGTAGCGATGGCAGAGGAAGCAAAAAGGGGGGCATGGCCCTAGTGAGGGGGAATAGGTAATAATTTCTCATTGTAGAGAAATACACATATTAATTAAATTAATAGAAAAAGGAATGGGAAATTATAGTACAACATAATTTACAAGAGGAAACTAAAACAATGAATATCAATTTTAACAAGCAAAAACAATGAACAGGAAATGCTCAGTTGGGTTATTTAAGTATTTCTGGAATTCCATCTTCATTTATGCGCTAGCTTTGGGGCCACATCTGTCTTCCGTTTTGTCTAATTTTCAGTGGCTTCTCTTGGGTACTGGAACATCACCCCTCGTCTCACATGCTCTGTCTAATTGGAGCTGTTTGTGTTCTGCTTCATGTAAAAGTGTTCATGTCAGAAACGCCACATATGCTGTGCCTGCACACGTTAAAAAAGCTTATGACTTTTGCTTTTTGTTAGAAATATTTCAAGACATTAAGACAAAAAAAAAAAACATTGCTGGGAGTGGTGGTGCACAACTTTCACCCCAGCACTCAGGTGTCAGACGCAAGTGGATCTCTGTGGGTTATAGAGGTCGGCCTGGTCTAAAAGTGAGTTCCAGGACAGCTGGGGCTGTTACACAGAGAAACTCTATCTTTAAAAAAATCTTTGAGTATACACACACAGACACACACACAGACACACACGCACGCACACGCACACATCTTTGTACTCATCTAGAGACTTATCCTTTTCATCGCCTCGCCTCCATTTTACCGGACGCTTCCATTAGGAAAAACTTCCTTTGTTATTTCCGTCCTTGACGAACCTCCGCGTTCCTTCATCTGAGGACAGCATCTGCATTCTACCCTAATTCCTGCTGGATAGTTTGACTGGGCACAGACTTTGTGGTTCCTTTCAGCACTATTGTTTTTATTTTAGCCTTCTCTTCCCTCCGTGGTCTTTTGAGGATTTTTAATGAGATATCCAATTATTCTGATCTCTGTCCTCTTAGACGTCACTTTCTCTAGTCACTTTCAAGAGTGTCTCGGTTTGTTTTTCTTTTGTTTTCTCTCTCTCTCTCCTCTGTATTTCATCAGCTGAACCATGATGAATTCTGACACAGCAGCTTTCGTCCATTCTCTTTCCATCTCACATGATTCCAGAATTGAAAGATATATAGTTATTTTTAGGAGGTTAGGGCTTTTTTCGCAGATCACAGATAGGAAAATTTTGGGTCATTATTTCTTAAAACATGTTTTCAGCTGTAATCTGTTTCCTTCTTGTTCTAGGGATTTTATGGCATGAAAGTCATACCTTTTGCTATTTCACGGGTCTCTGAGGCTCTGTTAATATTTTCACCATTTTCTTCCCTTGCTGCTTGGGTTGGATAACTTACATTGATCAATCCTCAAAGTCACTGATTTGTTTCTTGGTCTGCCGAGCTTATCCAAGGAACTTATCTATTGTAGACACTGTATTTTTTTTTTTTTTTTTTTTTTTTTTTTTTTTTTTAGTTCTAAAGCTTCCATTGCTTTCTTATTGTAACATTTATTTCTCTTTGGTAACTCTTACTGGTCTATTTACTTCAAGTGTGTTTAATTTAGTCTCATATAGCATAGATCTAATCAAAGAATTGGATTTTTGTCTGATAATTGTAGCATCCGGGGCGTCCCAGGGCTGATCTCTGTTGGGTATCTTTCCCCATAAGATGCTCATAGCTATCTAACTCTTTGTGTATCAAGTGACAAGACATTAGAATGTCATGGCGTGTAGCTGGGTGTGGTAGAATGGCAGTAACCCCACACGCAGGAGGCTGACGTACGAGATCACTGAGTTTAAAGCTACTTAAAGCCACTTAGTGAGACCCCGAGACATCCTCTTATAGTCTTCTGTTCTGAGGACATGGAAATGGGACTCCTGTGCGTTTTCATAGACTAAAATGGTTTAACCACCTTGAAAAACCATCCGTCAATACCATATAAAACCAAAATTATATGCACCGCATGAAACAGCTCTTAGTCCTGCATAGTGATCACATGTTCTTACAAGATTGTCTACATTAATGATCGTGGAAGCTTTACTCATAAACCCCACATGCTGCCCACAGCACCCATCCAGAGAGTCAATAGACAAAGCAGCTCCGCCATATCCATCCACTGGGCTGTCAGAGAAACTGGTGCTGCATGTCAGTAGATGAATCTCAAAGTACGTATGTTCTTCATAAGAACCCAGAGGAAAAAATGAATATTTGTTCTGTGATGCCATCCACAAAAAATTCCATACAATTCAAGCTACTCATATCAGCAAAAAGTAAAACAGTATTTGTCCAAAAAAAAAAAGAGGGGGGGAGGGATGAACAGAAAAACAGACTATAAAGAATGACATGGAAACTTTGAAAACTATCAGGAGTGATTGATTGATAAAGTGGTTTTAGACATGTGTAAATGCATCAAAATTGATGTTATAAAACTTACAACTACACAAACACATATTTATGTAGTTTATGAATCTATTTATCTATGAGTTTGGCCTAAGAGTGCTCTATCGTGGTACATTAACATGTACACAATGTAAAACAAGAAAGATAAAAAAGCCCATGTTTGTAAGTCCTTGCAGTGTGAATGACTGACTCCATCCATCAAAAGACAAAAGACAAAAAGCAACTTTGTGTCTTCTCTGAAAATGAAATTCGGAGCTTGTAAGATAAAGACTGAAAATAAATAGAAAAGCAAATACTGGGGAACGGAGGGGGAAGTTGAATAAAGCATTTTAAAATCAGACAAGGTTAAAGAAAAAGACAAAGCTACAAGAAGAACATTATGATGGGCATATCTGGGCCCAGGGGTCCTGTTCAAACTATGGCACCAGCCAAGGACAATATGTGCAGAAACTTCAAACTCCTACCCAGATCTATCCAATGGACAGGACATTCTCCACAGTTGAGTGGAGAGTGGGGACTGACTTTCACACGAACTCTGGTGCCCCATATTTGACCATGTCCCCTGGATGGGAAACCTGGTGGCACTCAGAGGAAGGATAGCAGACTACCAAGAAGAGACTTGATACCCTATGAGCATATACAGGGGGAGGATGTCCCCCTCAGTCACAGTCAGAGGGGAGGGGAGTAAGGGGAAAATGGGAGGGAGGGAGAAATGGGAAGATACAAGGGATGGGATAACAATTGAGATGTACTATGAATAAAATATATGTTTTTTAAAAAAGAAAGTTATCAAAGATCCTAAACAAAGAGCCTGGGGTCAAATTTCACCTGAAATTCCTAGCACCGGTGTGCTACAGCTGCAGTCACCAGGTGCTCTGTGATTCCACCTCCTATTAAATAGCAGTGACTCTACCCACTCTAATGGTGTCACCAAAACTTCATAAAATGCTAAAACTTAAATCAGAGTATTTTCCCAATTACAAAGCATTCTGCAAACACAAGGTTTCTATGAGAAAACACACCTAAGGGGCAATCAACCAGAGCCTTGCAGGGAAAGGTTTTAAAACTAGTCGCCATAATGTGAGTCTGCTTGTACATGTGTACAAAGATATTTTTAACTAACCCAGAAGCTATCTCCAATTGCTAACCACTCACAAATGGAAAGCTAGTTCTGTCCAACAGAATCTTGCTGTGGATACAAGCCACGCTTAAGAGCAAACTCCATGCCCAGGAGTGGATGGCCAACACAAAACCAATTCAACAGTATCTTTAGAGGCTTTTTGCCTCATCCTGTTGAGTTATTGAGTCAAGGCATTTTTTTCATAACATTAAGGTCCTTTGCATGTATATTATGGCTTCTGGTCTTGTGATTCCTATGTGTACAATGGTGCATGTCTCTGCCTCTGTATGGGTTTTTTGTTGTTTTTCTTTGGCTCTTTTTCTTCCATGTGTTTGTTTGTCTGTCTGTCTGTTTGTTTGTTTTGCTCTATTCTGGTTTGTTTGGTTTTCTTTAATCTTATTTTATTATACATTGTGATGCTTGTTTTCTGAAAAGAGACAGAAAAGGTGTGGATGCAGATGGGAGGTGGGTAGGGAGATCTCAGAAGAGTCAGGAGAGAGAACATAATAATCAGAATATGTTGTATGAAAAACATCTGTTTTCAATAAAAGAAAAATAGAAAGTAATCTATAGAAGTTATATATACTTGGAATAGAAGGAACTAAAGCAATCAACAATGTTAATGTGTTATTAACTTAACAACTAATGAGGAGAAAAAAGTCCCTCAGATAGGAGCTACCTAAATATTTGATGACTAATAAATTAAATGTTAATTAAATACTTCAGTGATTTTCTTCTCTGACCAGCATATAATTAACATTTAATTTGTTATAAAATATTTAAAATTATGAAATATCCTATGGTATCTAAGATGTCTCTGTTGTCAAACCATCTTGGGACAATGTGCCAAGGGTACAAGAGGTTAGACTGGAGGTTAAATCCCATGAGAGAGAACATAGAAAGAACTTTTTGAAACATCCTCATGTGAAGACATTGAGAATGAGATCAAAGGGATCTCATTTTCCAAGTGAATTTTGCCAAGGAATGTATAACCCAGTTCAAAGAAGTAAAACCAGAACTAGGAATGAGACGATCTCTCACTGTGGAACTAGACAATCTCATGAATCTTGCAACCCCATCCATGGTAAATAGGAAGCATGAGGGGAAAGTCAGGTGGATCACTGTGAGTTTGAGGCCAGCCTGGTCTACAGAGCGAGTCTAGGACAGCCAAGGCTACACAGAGAAACCCTGTCTCAAAAACAACAACAACAATGAGCATTCTCCTTGGTCCTTGAACTTGAAACACCTAGAAGAACAAACATTGAAAGGAAGAATATTGGAAGCTGGAAAGATGGCTCAGTAGTTAAAAGAGTTGGTTCCCAGTACCCCCACGGCAGTTCACAACTGCCTGTCATTCCAGTGCCAGAGGATCTGCCACCCTCTCCTGGCTGCCACAGGTACTGCATGCATGTGGTGCGCATACGTATGTATTCAGGTAGAACACTCAAGACACATAGAGTAAAAATGAAAATGTTCAAAGGGGAAGCAGATTAGACAGTTACCACTAAGATCATGAGTGCAGTGAAAGAAGGGTCCCATTCCTAACTTTCCCAAAGTTCCACAGAGAAGCACACTTTCCCACTGGTTTGGAGAAGACATTGGAAAGCACTTGAGGATCAAGGAACATAGGAGCTTCCGGGGCAGAGGGAAGTGTGGCAGGACAGCTCGTTAATACGAAAAGGGGCTTGGGGGTGCGGGGGGGTCAGAAGAAAAAGCATGCACATTTTAAAATCTTTAACAACCACTGGACCAGGGAAGACTTCCTTTACAGTTCTCAGTAAAGTTCTGCGATGAGCAATGCTAAGGATAATGCACCCAAAAAATGCTCCTCTGTCACTGTCCTACTACCTCAAGGAGAACAGCTGTGTACCAGTTCCAGCAACCATGACTTGGGGATACAGCCTCTTCTATCTTTCCGTTATGCTCTTGTAGTGGGTTCTCAGCTGAACCCCAGTTCAGTGAGTCAAAGCACACATTCTCTATCGGAGGTGAGATCAACCTTGGCCTCTATAAAGACAGGGATGGGGGCAGGTCAGAAGCTTTCTAACCCCTCAAATTTATACTACTATAGGTGATCAGCATAAACTTATTTAAATTTCTTCATTCCTCAACTCTTTGCTACCTAGTGGTTAAAAGAGATTCCAGCGCCGTTGACAGATCTACCGGCCTCAAGTGCATCGATCTACACAACTCAATGTACGCTAACAGGAAAGCCTTGCCTCACTTGTCAGCGATTGATTTAGGAGTAATCAACAGGTTAGTTTTTGCTAAAAAAAAAAAAAAAAAAAAAAAAAAAGGTATGACAAGAGGTGTACCGGAACTGCTCTATGAAATTCCAGAACCCGGAAGTACTTGCCTTTACAATTTATCCATAGGCAACACTCAAGCAGTTGCAGACATCTCATCATCAAGGATGTAGTAGTCATCCTGAAGACAGATCATCCCACTGGGGATAAATGGAAAGCATGAAAAAAGCTAGCCATTCCTGCCATGGGCCAAGCCCAGCCATGCTACCTAGAGGATGCCCTGCTTCAAGATTCTGCTTGTCATTCCCACCGTCTACCTGACTGTTTGCTTGCTTGGTTGATTAAAAACAACAACAACACTTTCCTTCCCAAGATACAGAATTTCTTTAATTTCCATATTCCATTTCTCTCAATAATTGTGCCTGTTTTGATTCCTACTTATTCCCTCCTACGTAACACATACACACAGAACCTCTACATGGTCAACTCCAAGGCTTCTGCCACTTAGTACCAGTGAGGCCAAAAACATCTTTGGTAGCCACTGTATATTAAATCCCAGAATTGTATTGGTAGGAAAGTTCAAGTGGCTACTTATAAATATTCCTAAATTTTGTTTACTGTATGGTTGATGTTATTCCTATAGTGAGCTGTATTTCTAGGTCACCCTGCAACCCTACATACAAGAGAACCTGGAATAAAAAGAACTATAGTGTCATCATCAGTAGTTGACCTCCTGTTTGAGTTGTGACCGCCACTGAATTTTCTGTCCAGAATTATTCCACTCACTCCTACCAGCAAGTTCAGTTGGTTGGTACGGTTGGTTCATCTGGTATAGACAAATATGCAAATAGACAGATCTGACCTTAGCAGACAGCATTTACAAACCTTGGGGACTGAAGGTGGCTTCAGTAAATAGCATCATTTCGTACCCGTTATGAGCTGTGCTATGCCTGTTTGATTTTCTCTACCCCTTCAGCTTTGTCCTAACTGTGAATACCGATCCTTTCCTTAGATGGCAGTTTACATGCCTTGTCTTGTTTCCCAGGTACGTAGTCCCTGGCCTGGCTCATGCCACTGGCCACTTCCCCAGCTCTCTAACTTCATTACTCATCTGCTACATCAGAAGAGCTTCTGCCCACATACCAGTATGTCAGACTTACCAACAATAGAAAGAAACATTGGCCAAAGTGAGGGAAATGCATGCATATTGTGGGACACACTGTCCTGTGGATATAAGATAGGGCAAGTGACAAGTAATTTTCCAGTGGGAAGGTGATGAAGCAATAAAAGAGAATTAGAAAGGGATAATGGCAGATGCATCAAATAAAAATATATGCAGATACTCTCTGATGCACATAAAGCTATAAAACTCTAGATGGGAGAATGGTCAACAGAAGGAAAGGCTGAGAGGGGGAAATGAGGTTCGTAAAGCATCGTATGTCTTAGTCCACTCTGGCTACCACATAAAAACACCATATACTGAGTGGCTTATAAATTTTTAAAAAGCTCATTTCTCATAGATCTATAGCCTGGGAGGGCCAAGATCAGGCCTCTGGCAGACTCTGACTCTGATGAAAACCCATTTTCTGGTCAATAATGATGCATTCTAACCATATCTCCAGATGGGACAAGCTGGTTCTTCAGGATCACTCATCTGAATTTCAGTATATGAATTCTGGGGAAGGACACATCTGAACATGCAATTTTTCATATGAACCACACCAGAATGGATACATTCTAGGTGAGAACTGTGTTCGCAGGAAGAACTCTTATGATGGCTGCAAACGACCCTCCTCCATAGGTGATCTGATTGAGGAGCCAAGAACTGCAAATCCTGTCTACTGACATCAGAGACAATGACAGAAAACATGAGATCCACAGTCTAATGATATCTGAAATTGCACAAAACTACACAGAAGCATCAGGTTTGGCGATGGTTGAAAGATTGCACACAGTGTCAGATGTTTTCTTAGTTGGCACAGCTTTCAGCCAGGCCAGTAAATGCTCTGATGAGCCTAACAGTGGTAACCATTCTTTATAGCCCTAGACTGGCAGGCCACATCAACATCAACCATAATTATCATCCTCAAAGAAAAGAGTCCATTAATAATCTAGGCTGAAACCATGTCTGAATGCTAATGAACGGGTAGCCTTCTAGGATACTAATTAGGGGTGACACTTTTAGGGCAAGTTTGACTTTTCTTCCCAAGATTTTAGTTGAGGCTGCATTACATGTGAGTAAAATGCATATTGGAATTTACAAAGAATTGTGAAAGGTAGACAAAGAAGGAAAGCAAGCCGTGAAAGCAAATTAGGAAGAATTCAACAGTAATACAAAATGTTCAGTTGCCTGTGACTGAAGGGCCAGCTCTTCTCTACTTGTCACTTAAGATTGAATAAGGCTGGTCCCATTTGTCTTTCCAGTGCTCTGGGGTCAGTTTAGCATTCTCCCAAGTTACTGAGAATCTCTAGGGTTTAACTCCTAAGGGTCTGTCTGGTTCTACATTTCTCAATCCATGAACATGACACTTCATGGACACAAATGTCTCTCTCCTTGACATTTGTGGAGGTTGGAATGAAAATGGCTCCCATAGGCCCATGGGGAGTGGCACTATTAGAAGTTGTGGCCTTGTGGGAGGAATTGCTTCACTGGGGGTAGGGGGTTGTCTGTATTGAGGTTTCAGGGGCTCAAGCCACGCCCAGTTCTTGCACTTTCTTCCTGCTGCCTGCTGATCTGAACGTAGAACTCTCAGCTACCTTTCCAGCACTGTGGCTGCCCACTTGCCACCATGCTTCCTGCTATGACAATAATGGATTAAACCTCTGGACTGTAAGCCAGCCCCAGTTAAATGTTTTCCTTATAAGAGTTGCTGTAGTCATGGTGTTTGTTCACAGCATTCAAAAGTGTGGCCTTGAGGACCAAAGATATTGCTAACCACTGGGGCTTATCAGTGATATAAGCAAGGTGGTGGGCCAACCTCAGACGTGCTACATTCAAGTCTGCAAGTTGATCAGAAGAGCCCAGGGATGTCAATATATATGAAAGTGTTAGAAGCTCTGCCATACTCAGCTAAGACAATGTAGCTAAGAAACTCAGTCACTCCTTTAATTTAAAAACAAAGAGGGGCTGGAAAGATGGTTCAGTGGTTAAAAGCACTGACTGATCTTTCAGAGGATCCAGGTTCAATTCCCAGCACCCACATGGCATCTCACAGCTGTCTGTAACTACATTTCTAGGGGAATATAGCATCCCCACAAGACAAAGCACCAATGCTCATAAAAAGTTAAAAGGGAAAAAACAAGAAATAAGGAGTAAAAGAATTCATGCAGAGACCTACTTGACTTCTAATACTATTCAAATTATTCCATAAAATAGAAAAGGAAGGTATGCTTTCAAACTCTTTTATGAAGCTAGTATTACCCTGACATCAAAACCAGATGAATACATAACAAAAAGAACAAGACAAACAAAATTACAGACCAATATCCCATGAACACAGATGTAAAATATTCCAAATAAAACATTTGAAAACTAAATTCAAAATCACATTAAAAAAAAAATCACTGATCATGATCCATTTGACTTCATTCCAGGGAGGCGGGACTGGCTCAACATATGCTAATCATGATTCACCATATAAACTGATTTAAATATAGAAATCACATGGCCATATCAACAGATGCAGAAAAGGCCTTCAACAAAATCTAATGTGCCTTCAACAAAATCTAACGTACCTTCAGGATATACCTCAGAATAACCGAGCTATAAGTAATGAATGGATAGCCAACACTGAACTGAGGAAAACTCAAAACATTCCCACTAAGTTCAAGAACAAAATAAGTATGTCCATTCTTTCCAGTGCTGTTCAATATGGTACCTGAGGTCTTAGCCAGAACAAAAAGAGTAGAAATGGGGGAAAAAAGAGTTAAAAATAGGTAAGGAAGAAGTCAAAGTATTTGTCGGTTTGTTTGTTTGTTTGTTTGTGTTGTTTTTGCTGATGATATGATCCTATTCCTAAGAAACTCTAAAGACTCAAACAAACAAAAATCTCTTAGAACAAAACAGTTTCCATAAAGTTGCAGGCTACACAATTAATACATAAAAAGCAGCAGCCTTCTTATATGACAGTGGCCAAATCTTGAAAAAGCAATAATCCCGTTCACATTAGCCACCAAAAAAATGCCAAGGGAAAAAAGCCTTTAAGATTCTGAAAAAAGAAACTGAGGAAACACTAGATGAAGAGACATCTACACTTATGAATCAGAAGAATCCATATTGTGAAAATGATCGTCCTGCCAAAGACAATCTAAGATTTAGTAAAACTCCAATCAATATCCAAAGCCATTATTCATAGATACTTTTAAAAACTTAAAATGTATATGAAAGCACAAAAGATCAAGGATAGATAAAAATCATCCTGAGCAAATAGAGTACTGACAGAGGCATCACACTATGTGGTTTAAAAGTATACTGCAAAGACGTGGAAATAAAAAAATAGCATTCACTGGCACAAAAATGGGCACACAGATCCATAGGATAGTTTAGGGGAACCAGATATAAGTCTATGAAATGACAGCTCACTGATTTGTGATAAAGAAGACAAAAATATACACTGAAGAAAAGCTAGCATCCTCAACAATGGTGCTGGGAATCTTGACAACACCAGTCCTAGAACTAAGAAATCACTAAACAAAAGCCTCACTGCCAGATATGAGATAACTCCATAGGAGTTGTTGGTCAAGAAGGCCTCCAAGTCCTTCGGAACAATATAGGCTCTTATCTTCCTCTTGGTTGCCTACTAGAACTAGATGACAAGACTATTCCTGAGAAATCCACACACCTTCAATGTCACACACAGGGAAATCATTGGCCAGAAGCGCCCCTCCTACTGACTAGCTTTCATAACGCCACAGGTTATGGTGCTAAAGGGGGGGGACAGCTGAAAAGTCTATAAACTACACTATCAAGTTCCAGACAAGATGGGCCCATTGTGCAATACTGGCACGACTGCCTGCAAGTAACCAATCACTCCCTGGTCGGATTTGAGGCCCACTCCACAAGAAGGAATTCACAGCTAGTTCTGTAAATCAGTTCAAAAAACTGATGAAAATGTCTTTGGCTCCAGGGGTAAATGTATCACTGCCACTTAATGAATTTGGGATTTTATCAGACCTCCTACTAAAGCTCAGTGAATATACCCACAGACAAAAACTACTCACAGCCTTAACCAGAGAAGCCTCTTTTTATGCTGAACAGAGGTGAACGCAAAGCCTCACACTGCACAAGGTGCTTAGGATAACGGATGATGGAGAAATCAACCCTAAACAAAGCATTTGGATCACCCCTCTAAGGCTCAGGAACGATGAAGAAAAAGAGGACAGAAAGGATGTAAAAGCAGGAAGAAGGAGAAGAAGGGGAAGAAGAGGAAGAAGGCTCCAAAATTCCCATCTAAGTATGGTACAGCCATGGTAATCATGAACTCACAGCAAATATACCTGCTAGCAATGAGTCCATACAAGTCAGGTCACTAAACAATCAGCTATGGATGCAGTTGGCCCTCCTCCTTACTGTATATCTACTGGCAATTAGAAGATTATTGGAAGAGGGGCTCCTAATAGCTAGTGTACCTAATGGTGAGTCCACCAGGCTCTGATTGATATTCCAAACCTAAGGTCGTACACACAGTCTTTGGGACACAAAACGAAAAGTCATGAATATGGAATGGAGTTTGCAAAGAAGAGGGCAAAGCTGGTAGAGGGGGGAGTGAAATAATAAAGTTGGGAGGGAGAGCAGCAAAAATGTATTACGTGTATGTACACAATTGTCAAAGAATAAAAGTTATTAATTATATGTGTATATATATATCTCACATGTAATAAATTATATATCATAGTGTAACACAGATTCGGCAATGCTATGCTTTATAATCAAATATTTGCTGCCTCCAATGTATCCTTGAAAGTCTTTGGACCATCTTGACCTGATGTCTGACCACCTATCCTTCAGATCTCTTATCTCAACTGCTCTCCTTTTATTAAGCAAATTCATTCTATTCTTCATCCTCAGCCTGACTCTGCGCTCACTTTTCCATCTATAAAACAACACATTCCCCTCTCTTGATGAAACAAAGGGTTATCTACTCTTGGCTCTCAACATTTAATTCTCCAGAAAAACTCACTGCTTTTGAAGTTCCCACTGGCATCCTTTCACCCGCTCCTCTTTGCATGTGTAGAAGGACCTGGCACAGCGAGGGACATTTTCCCCTCAGGAAATACATCAAATATATTCCACTAAAAAGGCAGAAACCGCTATGATCATTGTAGATTTTGAAACTTTTTCATCTTGCCACATTCCTGAATCTTAATTACTCATTGTATAACAAGATAATAATAGTCTCGGTCATTCAAACCCACCATATGTGTCTAAGCGCTGTATGTAACCCACTGCTTTCAAATGTTTTAACAAGAATTACAGGCAGAAAACGAAAATTATTCTGAGAACAGCTCTAATTGATTTCTCATTATTTGATTAGTCTCTTGTCGAGCCTCCATCTTAGACTCTAAACTCCTGATTCTGGGCAAGGCAACCTATTATACAATTCTTTGACTCTCGCCCTTGGCCCTTAGGAGGCATATTTCTGGGATTGGATCCAGTCCTAACTGGAAGTAACTAAGAAATGCTTGGCTGAAAGTTGCCTTGAGTTAGGATTACCAAACCATTACTAAAAATAAAAAGAATTATTGAAAATAAGAAGAAATGAAGGAGGTTCACTTGCCTTCATCTGAGATGGAAGAGGAAACTAAATAAAGAAGATAAATAGCCTGCTTTGACTAACAACACCTTAAATTAATACGCTTTCTGGTATAGATGAGCAGCAGTCACAGAATATGCTTACCAACTTTGTTCAATCGAAGATGTGACCAAATTGACCTTGAGTTCAACTGAGTACAGCAAATACTGAATATTTTTTTTTTCAGTGTCTGTTTTGTTCCAAGCACAATACAAGGCCTTGGGAATGTGCAAATAATTACAAAATAATTCCATCTACCAATAATAGACACAGAGCAAAATTAATTTAAATATAACACAGTGAGTCCTAAAACATGTTCACACAGGGGATCTTATACCGCCATAGACTCTTTTGTCTGCCTTGGGCAGTTGAGGAAGTCTTTTAGAAAAGGGCACAACCTGAAAAGACATTTTCCTGTCCAACTGCAGCTTGCTATCCTATTATGTCACCTTCTTTCACCAAGTTTGTTTGATTTCTAACATAAACAACAGAACTCTTCTGGGACCCTTGTGTCAGAGCTGTTAAATCAGTGGTATCTAAGGAGACCACCAGCTGTGTTACAAATGTAAAGATCTGAATGTCAGATTCTGAGCATCTGGTATAAAGAATTTGGAGGGTAGTTAAAAGGAAGAGCTCACGGTGGAGAAAAGTCACCATTGATTGCCCAAATGAATACATTCTGAGGGTGGTGAGGGGCAGACTATCACTTAGACTATGATATAAACTGAAGCTAATTTGGCTAAACTGGCAATAGGGCCCACAGGTGAGAGATCAAATTTCCAGTCAACTGGCAAAAAGTGAACACCCCTAAGGACATACCATATAACCAGTGGTCTCCTCTTTCCATCAGGTTGCTGTTGAACTGTTTATGAGAGATTCTGAATAGGCATACCCTACAAAACCTGTAGTTAATTCTGGTTTTAAAATTAAGCAACATTTTTAAAGTCAGTATAATAGACTAAATGCCCCCATCAAAATATTCATTTGTTAACAAAAGTTAATCACCACTGCAGTGGTATTATGGGGTGGGGCAGAGCGTGGGGAATAAAGTCATAAATATTTTAACCTGGTGAGCTTATCTGTGCATTCAGAAGGGCTAGGGAGGAATAGCATAGGGCCCTTTTGCCTTTTCATTCCCTCTATCACATGAGGACATAGCATTCACTCTTTTTCTGCAATGGGAGCATGTAGCAAGAAGGCCTCATCACACACCAGAGGATACCTGGCCTTTTCCACCTCCACAAAGATGAGTAATAAGTTTCTGCTGTCGATGAATTTCCCAGACTGTGGTATCTCACTATAGCTTCACAAAACGACTCAGACATTGGCAATTGGTATCCTGTGTACTTTGTTCACTAGGCTTAGTAGCCAAAACAAAGAGACCAGGTGAATGTTCAGCCCAACTACATGCATGAGCCCTTGGATACATAGCATATTATATTTTTCAGTCTTATTCCATGTAAATATTCACCCATGGCTAAGGACAGGGGATAAGGACAAGGAGTATGTTAATTAGTTTCCTATTGCCATGATGAATACTTGGAAAAAAAACAATCTAAAGAAAGAAAGATTCTCATCATGGAGAGTGGTTTCAGAGACTTTATTGTTGACTTGCTCCATTTCTTTGAGCCTAAAGTGAACTGGAACGTAATGGTGATGAGGACACGTGGCCTAGGAAACTGTTCTCCTTGTGGCAGCCAGAAATCAGAGAGAGATACTGGAGGGAGCTAAGGATAAAACATACCCTTCAAAGTCAGACTTCCTAAGTGACCTTTGTCAACTGGAACCCATCATCAGAATGACTCTGTCCATTGAGGAGTCCACTGATTAGGTCAGAGTCCTTGTGATACAATCTCTTTTCAGTGATGGGACCCATCAGCTAATAGCGAAACCTTCTACACATGAGCCTCCTAGAAGAAACTTGATATCCAAACTATAACAAGGAACCAAGATAAAATCAGAGACTTATTTAGGGGATGGCCAGAGATGACTGAAACACATGTAGGACAGATGATACTCAGCAAACAGGTCAGGAATTCCATCTTCTGATGGTCCACTGAACTACAGTAAGACTCAATGCCCGCCTTGAGTTCCGGTTCCTCCTGGAGAGACCAAAATCACAAATCCACCTGAAAGGGGGATGGAATAGTGAAGTACAATGTCCTTGTGAAACACACTTTAAAATGCGCATCTTAACCAGTGAGTCCTTTCGAATAAAAGTGATGACATTAACACTAAATAATATTTCAGTAACTATGCTAAGTGTTTCATATTTATGAACTCACTATTTGTGGGGATTTTTGTTGTTGTTGTTGTTGTTGTTGACAGTAAGTTTAAATGTTGGATACTTCTATCATCCTAATTTTGCATTTGAGAAATGGAGATCTCAGGATATAAGCTGTGAAATCTTGGGAGACAATGGGAGTGTTGTAGCTACCATTTGTACAACTCTATCTCTGTCTGTCTTTGAGCAGATGAG
This sequence comes from Acomys russatus, assembly GCF_903995435.1. NCBI lineage: Eukaryota > Metazoa > Chordata > Mammalia > Rodentia > Muridae > Acomys > Acomys russatus. The sequence goes on along the minus strand of NC_067144.1, from coordinate 22,841,690 downwards.
AAATACAGCTCTTCAAAGGCAATAGCACTTAAGAGGCAGGTGAGGAACGATTTGAGATTAGCATAGTCAGGATCTCAAAAGAAAAGGAAAATGCTTCCAGATATAGTGGAAAGTGCCAAGAATTCAGTGCAGTTCACCTACAACGACTGCATGAGGGCGTGAGAATATGGCTCTTATTTCTTAAAAAAAAAAAAAAAAAAAAAATGCTTTGGAGAGAGGGAGAAGTCAGAAAAACCTTTCTAATAGAAAACCATGTCCCCTGGAGGGGGAGACCTGGTGGCACTCAGAGGAAGGACAGCAAGTAGCCAAGAAGAGACTTGATACCCTATGAGAATATATAGGGGGACGTAATCCCCCTCAAGAACAGTCATAGGGGAGGGGAATAATGGGAAAATGGGGGGGGGGAGGAATGGGAGGATACAAGGGATGGGATAAACATTGAGATGTAACAAGAATAAATTAATAAAAAAAACAAAAAAAAAAGAAAAAAAAAAAAGAAAATCAGAGTTGAGAAGAAGAGACACTCACAACTCTGCAAGATGCAAATTGCTGAGGTCCTAGGGAAAATTCAGGAAGGAAGTGGGCACTTGGCTTTTCAGTGGAGATCTACTACCCAGCAACTCAGAATGGAATTGAAGGACCTTCTTGTGGAACACATCAGATTATTATTGGACTACATTCCAGTAAACTGCTTATTTGCCTTGGGATGAATTTTTTTTATTGTGGAGTTGGCCCTAAATTGCTTATCACACACACACACACACACACACACACACACACACACACACACACACACAAAGTTTAATGAGGCAATATAGAGGCAATAGAAGATTTTATGCACCATTGAGAGGGGCAGAGAATGAATGATTGACAGGTCTCCAAGACCAACAGGGGATTGCTGGCCAGTAAAGAGGGACAGGAGGAAATGAACCTGAGACAGCATTGCATAGAGACAGAATGCTATTTCCCTCTATGCTTTGCATATGACTTGTCTCTTCTCAGGCTCTCAGAGGATTTTTAAATTACTGAACTATTGTGGTTTGAATAAGTATGCCCCCCATAGACTCACGTGTTTGATGCTTGGCCCATAGGGAGTGGCACTGCTAGAAGGTGTGGCCTTGTTGGAACAGGTGTGGCCTTGTTAGAGGAAGTGTGTCACTGGAGGTGGGCTTGGAGATCTATTTTCTCAAGCTACAGTAAAAGAGTCTCCTTCTGTGCCCTTTGGATCAAGATCTCAGCTCCTTCAGTAGCACCATGTCTGCCTGAATGCTGCCATGCTTCCCACCATGATGATAATGGACTAAAACCTCTGAAATTGTAAGCCAGCCCCAATTAAATGCTTTCCTTTATAAGAGGTGCCTTGGAGATGGTGCCTCTTCACAGTAATGAAACCCTAAGGCGCCAACCAGTGGTGACAAATGGGCTTTTGGCAACAGGGGTAGGGAAGAGGGGTTCCCAAAAGATTAGATGCTGACCCTCACTGAAGGCGTGAAACATACAGCCGCACAGATGGGGTAAAGAACGTTACTATCGGTCATGTGACATACTTTGACTACTATGTGAAATTAATATGGGTTGTGTTCTGTTTCTAAATTAAATTTCTTATTAACTAACTCTTTGATAAGAAATCTCCTTGATTTTTCACAATGCTAAAAGTAGGAAAGAAACCAATATTATAGATAGTCAATGAAATCAATAGCCTGGAAATTTTCTCTAAAGATCCCTGAATGAGATGATAACATTCGTAGCATATGATATCTGGGATATTCTGTAGGAAATATCCTAAATAGAGCCAATATCTTCTGGCATGATCACATAAGGATTGTTCCTTCTTGCTGAGACTAACTAGAACTAATAAGCAATGACCACAATCTGTTAAAAAGGTGTAACAGGGCTGTGTTCCTACCTCTACTCTTTACTGCTATCGGAGAGAAAAGGTTCTTGCTAAGAGCCTGATCATATAACAATCGCCCTAATTCTTGCCTTTGATGTGGGGATTTCTATAAATATACTGAGAGAAAGCTAAGCTTTCTGTAAGCCAAAGGAAACAAAATCAAACTGTGGCTAACTGCCACTGTGAACCTACAGTTTTAACCCAGGACAGAAGAATAAAAGGAGTCAGCGTCCCTACAGCCTTCTACTAGAACTGCTGTACATTTTCCCCGAGTTTGCCCAGCAGAGAGAGAGAGAGAGAGAGAGGGAGGCTGAAAATGCTATCTGTGCGAAGGCCTTTGGAAAGCACATCTCAGCATGACAGTGAGAAACCACATTGGTTCTCCCTGGGAATTAAGCAGCTGAACTATATGAATCTATAATTCCATGGAAGTGACAGCCTCATTGCCACAGAGGGTATGAAGATTCAAAGGCAAAGTCCCTATTAATCCCTGTGTGGTTTGCTACCGAGGGTGTGCTGTCAGCCACTACAACATGGGGGGCTGCTGGCCTGAATGCTCAAGCCATGCCCACAGGCACAGCGGTGTTTCTGCACCCCACTGTGACTCTGGAGACTGATGATGCTTATTTCTCTCATCCTATTCTTTGAAGGACTGAATGGTATATCCAAACACAAGGCAATGGCACAGCTGTGGCTCATGTTTTAAAGATAGCACCAAAGACACAGGTAGAGGTCAGGCCATGCAGGAATCCCTTGAGACAGCAACGAGTTGAGAAACAAGTGAAACAAAACTGCTGAAATCCCAAGGCAAAATGTGAAAACTAAAATAATCCACTGATAAGAACGTGCCTGGGGTCAACTCCATGGGTGAAGATTTCAGGGCACTATAGAATAACGGAAGCGGTCGAGCCATGTTTTATTTTCCCCCTCTTTGGATGTACATAGTTTCCTCCTGAAGCCCATGCAACCAATAAGGAAGCAAGAAGCAAGAAGGAGGGCTATGTAGGCCACACCTCTGCTTCTGATCCTGACAGTAATTGGTATCAATTGTACTCTTGCAGTACTCAACTGTCAAACTAGACAGTGTACAGAACAAATGTTTGTCAGTGGTTGGACTAGAGGCAATATATAAAAGGAGAAAAGCAAATGAGATGAGCCCTTCAGTTTCTCTGGCTTCCTGAATGGAGATCATTTCTGGGCTGTCATTCAGCATATGTGCTTCCTGCAGACCTAGATGTGTCTATCACGCAGAGAGGCAAGGTTTGGAGATAAGGATTAACACAACGGAATACATAGAAGGGTAGGAAGAAGGGAGCGTCACCAAAATGGAGGGCAAGAAACCTGGGAGGCGATCTAATTGCCACAGTGACCAAAGACTGAGTCACACGTGCACAGGTTGAGACGCGATTAGGCAATGCACAGCGTAGCTGCTGCGGATGAGACTCACAAAGCAAATGAAGACTGCTGAAGACACAGACTCCCAAGAGACAGTGTTCCAACCAGCCAATGTAAAGAAACCTTGTCAACACTGACCTCAGGCTATCAAGACTCATCTGGACTGCCTGTATCCTCTTCCTTTGTGGCCTGGCAAGGCTGCCTGCCAGGGGGAAGAGATCAACCTGTAGGCACCAGGATCCATGTGTCAGAAATAGTCCCTACTCCCCACATTATGGGACCCCCCACAAGAAGACTGTGATGCCTATCTTCTACATCTGAACAGGGGGGGTCTAGGTCCTTGCTTGGTGCATCAACCTCTGCAGCATACCTTTCTCTGTCCAGGTTTGTCGGCTCCTTGTAGAGCTCCTGTCCCCTCCAGGTCCTTCTATTCCCCAACTCTTCCATAGGGGAGTGGGATAGAGAGGATGGGGAGGGAGGGTAGGACCAGGAAGACATGAGGGAGAGGGCTACAATCTAGATGGAATGTGAACAAATTTTTTAAAAGTTTAAAAATCATGAAGGTAAAAATCAACACTAATATTCAAATAAATTTTATTAATCAATAAGAAAAAGAAAATAGAATATAAAGGAGCAGGCAATTTTTGTAAAGAATGTTGTGAATTCTCAATAAATATAGAATAAGATGCTTGGTTTATATAAAAAATAAAGAAAGGAAGGAAGGAAGGAAGAAAACTTGTAAATAATTATCAATTCAGAGATTAAAGAAGCTCACCATGTTACAACCAGAATAAATACAAAGAAAACAGCACCTATATTTACCGTAGTCAAACAGCTAGAAGTAAATAATTAAAAAGAGAAAATGCTAGACTCGTCACTGGCTTCTCATCAGGAATGACATAAACCAGAAGCTTAACAGAATGGCATCTCTAAAATGTCAAAAGGCAAAAAACCAGTCACTGTCAACCTGGATTCTTCCTATCTTATTGTTTGTTTTAGATGCCAACTTCAGTTTTTCCTTCCTCCTCTCCTTCCAGTACCCTCCCTGCCCCCCAACTCCTCTCCATTTCTCTACAGAAAAGGGGAGGCCTCCCATGATATCAACCAGCCCTGGTAGTAAGACTAGGCACCTCCTCTCCTATTAAGGCTAGACTAGGCAACCTGGTGGGAGGAAAGGGTCCCAAAGGCAAGCAACAAGTCAGAGACTCCCCTGCTCTCACCATTAGGAGTTCTACAAGAAGATCAAGCTACACAACCGCAACATATGTTCCAAAGGCCTAGGTCAAGCCCTTGTAGGTTCCCTGGTCCGTGGTTCAGTCTCTATGGGTTGATTGTTGGTGGTTGGGTCCCTATGGGCCCATCAACCTAGAACTCTATCTGTACTGAAAATATTCCTCATAAATAATGGCAAGATATACACACTTTTAAATGAACAAAAAACTAAATACTCATCTCCAACAGGTCTAGTCAATGGGGACTTTCTCTGAATTAGGGTTAAATGTAAACTATAAGGTAGGGTTGCGAGATGTCTCAATGGATAAAGGCACTTGCCAGCAAGCCTGATGGGAGCTCAGTCTTCAGTCCCAGAACCTACAGAGTGGAAGACGAGATTCAACTCCTAAGGTTTGCACACCATGGCACACAGAAAACAAATGTGGAAAGTTTAAATCAAATTTAAGTTTAAATTTTTAATATGAAATATTAATGAAAGACACTAAAGTAGATATGACACATTATCCATGGAAACTCAGTCTTATGAAGATTTTTAACTCAGGGTAATCCATAAACGGAATGCAACCCTATCAAAAACCAGTGAAATTATTTTCTTTATCTAGACACATTAATTATAAACTTTATTTGGAAGCATAAACAGGAAAAATAACCATAAAGTTCTTATAAAAGAAGAGCAAGGAGGAATAAGTTAGTCCATAAAATATCAAGAGTTATCACAGTCCTTTAAAATTTAAGCAGCAGGGTCTGGGGTGTAGCATGGTGGGAGAGCCCCCGCCTTCCTGGGTTTGAGCCTACCACCATAAAACACATGATGATATTTACATGCTAATAGATACACAAAGGATATCTAGAAATAATCCAAAGTACACAGGACAATCTGATACTTGAAAAGGCAGCACATTAAATCTGATGGTAAGACTGGCTTTTAAACAACTCATCTTAAGATAACTAGACAGCATTGGAAAAAGAAAGTAAAGTGTAATTTATTGTTCCCCAATCCACCAAGATAATTTGCTAATAAATTACAGACTCAGTGTGAAAAATTAACACCATATAAAAACTAAAAGAAAAATAAGCATATTCCTACATAAACTGAAGAAGGGGGTGCGGTTTCTGTGGGGTTTAAATTTCAGAAGCAATAACCAGAAAGAAAATCCTGTTTGACAACACAGAATGAAATAGAGGAGGAAAAGGAAAATTCATCTTTTAAAAGGTCTAAAACTAAAGTGCAAATGAACAAATAGAAGAATGTAATAAATGTGCAAATGGATCTTTTATTTACCTGTTTCAGTTGTTGTCAATGGGAGATTACTGACTCTGTCTGCTAACCTAGGCTTGGTCCTGGAAGCTTCTACTGTCCGTACAGTCTAACCTAGGCCTAGAACATTTTCAGCCTCTGAGACTTACTGCTTAAATAAGCTCACCATTTCTTGTTCTTAACGAGCTCTGGGCTGGCTGGTTCAACTCAGCTGTTCTGGCTCAAACTCTTCTCCCAGCTGATTTATTCAATCTGGCTTCTCTCTTGGCCCTGAATTGCTCTTCATGGCCTCAAACTAACTCAGCAATCTGCCCTAGTCTCCTGGTTCCTTCTCATTCTCTGGCTCATTCTGTCTTTACCTGAGTTCTCTCTCTGCAACCTGCCTCTCTATTACTGTCCTGGTAAAACTGCCTTCTCTCTCTTTCTCTCTTCCACCCCTTAATTAGCTTCCCTTTCCCCTTTCTTCTCCTGGAGTTGGGCATAGCCTATTCTGTCAAATCTTCTCTGATTTGTCTCTTTTTCTGCCACCCAATTAAACATCACTTTCAAACACGGGTGTTTCCTTCTACAAACTAACTTTACCTTCACTGTTTGGGATTGAAGACATATACCACCACGCTGGACCTAAGCTTTTCTTTACCTGAAATTTGTTCTATACCAGCCTTGAATTCAGATCTGCCTGCCTCTGTCTCCTGGATTAAAGATGTGCTTGTGTTCCCACCAGATCCCACAGACCTAGGGCTTTTGATGCCATCTCTTGCCAGAGCAGCCATGTTCCAAATTAAAATTTCTCTACATTTAATGTGTAGACTCTGTGGTGGTTTGAATAGAGCCTCCACGGGTTTATATGTTTGAATGCTTGGTTATTAGGTAGAAGGTGCGGCCTTGTTGGAGAAAGTGTGTCCCTGGGGGATGGGCTTTGGACTTTCAAATGCTCAAGCCAGGCCCAGTCTCTCTGTCTCTCTGTCTCTGTCTCTCTGTCTCTCTCTCTCCCTCTCTCCCTCTCTCTCTCTCTCTCTATCTCTCTCTATCTCTATCTCTATCTCTATCTCTCTCTCTCTCTCTCTCTCTCTCTCTCTCTCTCTCTCTCTCTCTCTCTCTCTCCTTCTCTCTCTCTCTCGCTGCCATGCTTCCCACCATGATGGTAATGGACTAAACCTCTGAAACTATAAGCCAGCCACAGTTAAGCATTCCCGTCATCAGAGTTGCCGGGGTTATGGTGTTTCTTTGCAGCAATAAAACACTGACCAAGACCGTCTCTGTAGCATTTAAGGATTGCTAGAACAGGCCTGACAGATGGCTCAGCAGTTAAGCACACATTTCCCTTGTAGACAACCCAGTTTAGTGCTCAACACCCACTTCAGTGAGATCATAATTGCCTGTAACTCCAGCTCCAGGCTATCCTACACCCTCTTCAGGATTCTGCAGGCAACTGCATTCACACATGCACAAACCTACACACACACACACACACAATTTTGAAATGTTCTAGCACGTAAGACCACTAACAAAATATAATCGGAGGCAATAGATATATTTACAGAAATTATGAACATATAAAAAAAATGAGTACCCTGTTCCTGATTATAAAACCACACAAATTATGGGTCATGTGTTTTGGGTTAGCCTGGCTACATAGTAAGACCTTATAAGAACAAACAAATGAACAACAAGACAAATCCCAATGACTCATCACTATGTCTCACTTCTGTCTCAGCCAAACCCACAAGTTCCCCTCACTGACTCATTGATCAGGCTACAGTGAAACACATATTCCCAGCTGGGGGTGGGGGAGGGGTGCATATAGGAGCTGTTAGTAAAGTTAGATTTGCATTAGGCCAGGCTGTGTTCCTTGAACTTTAGCTGGTGATACTCTTAAGTTCTCTTTACCTGGAAAGAGTATTTAAGGCTCACTTTTCAACTAGGTGAGACTGGGGTTGGGTTCTTCTGCCCTTCCTGTACTTGCTGGGTGGGAACGAGGTTGACTTGACATTGGCATAAGACAGTGGGGACGATACTGCCTGCGGTGTGGCCAGCAGGACTTCTAAAGCTAACTGATCAGGACACATACTTCTCCTAACCAAGAACCAACCTTCCGGGAAGAACCACGAAATGTTTTCTTCCTTCAATTTTTATCCTAGGACCATAGGTGGCTCTGGGCCAACAGAAGGTTAGGGTAAAAGAAGACAATTTAAAAATAAATAAATAAAAATAAAAAGCTTTACCTATGGGGTCAGCAAACGATAGCCTGTGGGCCAAATCTAGACAGCTCCCTGTTTTTGCGAATAGCTCTTTTTTTTTTTTTTTTTTTTTTTTGACCACAGCCATGTTTATTCATTTCACAGTGTTTATGGCTGCATACAAGCTATAGCATCTGAGACAAGCAGTTGCAATAGAAAGTGGCCCAGAGAGCTAAATGGTCTTATTTGGTCCTTTACAGGAAAAAAAAAAAAAAGTAAAAATGCCAGTGGCTGCCCTAAAGTAGAAAGAGACTTGAACTTTGCAAAACTCGGGGCAAATTTAGCTCCATGAGCAGGCTCTGACAAATTGCTCCTCCTGCTATCATCTCGATGAGCAACAAAAGGTCAGCAGAGTCTCGGAGGTGGCTGCAATCCTAAGATAAAAAGCAGAGCCTTTTGTGCTGCAGGTCCTGGGAGCCAGACTCTACCAAGGCACTAGCCACAGTGTCAGGACCTGGGACTAGCTGCCAAGCTCCTAACAAGTTGTGTCACATAGTGAGTGGCCCTGGGGCACACTAACCTTAGAACTCTGGGATAGTTATCTTAACCACTGTGTCGGTTTGCAAAGGAATACCGGTCTCTGCAAAGCGCCCTGCTTCTAAATCGATCCGGAGACCAAACAAATAACAAGATCCTTAGACACGCTAACGAGGGAAGAAGAAAACCCTGAGAAACAAACACCCCAGGTGGGGGCGGGGTGACCACAGAAGCAGAAGCAGCTTGTTTGCCTTATATTCTCTGCAGCACACCCTCACACCCAGGCTGCCTGTCCTACACGCTCAGCACAGATGCCCTCTGTGTCTGAATCTCTGAACTGATGTAATTTTCCTCTACCTGCTGGTCCTGGATCCCGGTGCCTCTTGACCTCTGGACACACCGTATCTGCTCAGAAAACGTGAACAACTTTTCTTGTGCTCCCAACCACCCCTTGTCACATACTCTCTGCTTTGCCCTGGAAGGAGGGAAGGTGCCAGCCTTCAGAGCTACCAGGGACTTTACAAAGAATGATCTGTACTCTGAAAACTATCGCTGGCGCCATCAGCTCCGACTCACACAACACAAGTGGCAATGCCTCTCCAATAAAAGTGCTCGCTGATCTGTGGTCAGCGAGCTCTGAAATTAGCCAAGAGGTGTGTGCCTTTTCATCGGCTTAGGCAGGACCTCCTGGGCATTTGAACTCAAGAAGCAATTTGACTTTTTCATTAATTCACAGGCACGTTTTGAACTCCCTTGCTCCAACTGCAGAAAGACCCTGCCTCTTCGAAGCACGAATGTCTTGTCACCTTCCACTTCCTCCTTTTTTCTGTCCCTCTCCGAGGGGGAAACATACTGGATTTCTTTCCGCCCCATCGCACTCCCTATGGGCTTGAGGAGCTAAAGGCTAGCTACGCCAGAACTAGGTAACCCATTCTTGGAGTGCATCGCCCCCTTGTGGATTACAGTGGGAACCCATGTGGGTCCTAGACACTGGGAGTACAAGCCAGGGGATAAGCCCTGGCTGCTAAAACCCACTCCCCAGGCTTTGGTTTAGGAGCAATAACCAAGGACTACATTTCTCCTCAGACCCACAAGTGGGAAAATGTCACCTGGTATATGGATAAATAGTGACAAACTGGAAAGTCAGATGATAAAGGTTCTTCACTGTGGAAGGCACCTTCAGGTTTATTTTTCTATCATGTGTGACTGTGTGTACATATGTGTGCACAGGTGCACATGTGTGTGTATGTGTGTGTGGGAGAGAGAGAGAGAGAGAGAGAGAGAGAGAGAGAGAGCCCAGTTCACAGGAGAGTTCTCTGATGTGTCATCACCATAATCCAAGGACCATTCTATTGGGCTGAACTTGGCCCCAAGCTGTCCCCTTGTCGCCTAGCCATGGCCACCTCTTATCCTTCCTCTGCCTTGCTGCCCTTTGTCATACCTGCACATTGCCAATGGAGTTTTCTACCATACAAGTCCCAGGATCCCAACTTGGTTCCTTCCACGGACTAAATGATGTCCCTCAAGTTCCTATACTGTCGCCCTACCCTCCTCCATGTGGTGTGTTTGAAGAGAGAGCTTTGAGGAGATGATTATGGTTAAATGAACTCCTCAGGGTGGGGCCCTACTCTGATAGGAAGTCTACGAAAAGATCCCAGAGACACCTCTCTCCCTCTCTCTCTCTCTCTCTCTCTCTCTCTCTCTCTCTCTCTCACACACACACACACACACACACACACACACACACACACAGAGAGAGAGAGAGAGAGAGAGAGAGCAAAGCATGACAGCAGTCATCCATAAGCCTAGAACAACGGCGTCACCAAAAGACCCTTCAAAGTTGCCTGATCTGTGGTATTTTGTCTCGTCAAGTCTACCTACCTACAGAAGGGACTAACACGGTCACTGGGTTCTATCATTGAGTATTCTGTTTGGGGCCTGGCTTCCACAGTGAGGCTGAGACACAAACCCCCCCCCCCCAAGACCTAAGTCTAAAGTGGTTCTGGGAAGGAACATGAGGTATGTGTTTGAAACCACCCACCCACCTTTCCTGCTCACCCAGCCCCTTGGCGTCTTCGCTGTAGCTCCCCTCTGCCCCTTTCACTCTGTAACAAAAAAGACTCATTTATGCAGCCATCACACAAAAGGAGCCTCCCCCCTCCCTCAGCTGCCCAGAGCCTTTCTGGAGAGCCGGGGCCTCTACTAGCTCCGCAGTGATGGCAGCACTGTTTACCACTCTCTTTTCCTGCATGCTTGTGCCATCCTTGCTTCTCCCTTAAGATGGTCTTTAGTCACTCCTCCTCCACCTCACTTTGAGGTCAACTTTTGCATCTTACTCTCAATCACTCCCCTCTCACGCTTAACCTTGAAAAACACTCCCGTCTTAAGCCTATTCGATATGGCTTTTTTCCCCTTCCAAATTTCAACTTTACAAGTAATAGATCAAACGGAATATGCCTCTTTCGTATTTAAACACGTAGTTCTCTGCTTCTTGGTTATACCGTTTACTTAGCTCCCACCAAACAGCACAGCTGGCCAGCGTTTGCTGTTACCACAAGGGGGCAGTGCAATCACGCTGATCATCTCACCCAAGGGATTCGGAAGAGACCAAGGAAGGAAGGCAAGCAGCCCTGTCCCTGTCCGGGTCCCTGGGGAAAGAGGATGTCAGACGAAAGCAGCAGGTTTGTGGCAATTGGTTTTCATACCTGTGAAATGAGCTTTCACCCACAGGGCCATCTCAAAGTTCATCCTTGGCCCAGAAATCTGTTTGTTTTGATTGAAAGCCAAGAGGCAGGGGCGATCTAGATAAATGCATCTTTGTGTATGGAGGAGCAGAGGGACTTAGCGAATTGGTTTTAAACATATTGATGGTGTGGTGGCCGCGTGGAAAAATAGATACACCTAGCTGACATTAGGAAATTTGTGCTCAGAGTTCAGAAATGAAAAAAAAAATTTAGAAGAGAGATATAATTTGAGAGGCCATAGAAGTCACATACCTGGAGATCCTGTGGCCTCAGCCCAATAATGCGCAGAGGGCTTTGTGCCCCCCTCGTGTGTCTTCTTATGTCTATTATTAGCAGGTGGCAAAGGCACAACTCAAATCAGAATCAGTAAAAAGGGAATTTAACTGTCTCTTGTATCTGAAGTCTAGACAGCCTTAACCAGTAGAAATGCAGTGTGAGACATGCACATTTAAACATTGCCGCTAGGCATGTATGTTTGAAAGTTAAAATAGCAAGGTTAAATTTACTTTTGTAATTCATTTAATCCAACATACCGCAACGTATTTTACTTTCAGCATATAATTAAAATATTAAGACTATCGAGATGTGTCTTACGCTGTGTTTAACTATGCTGCATAGACCATCTTAGTTTGGGCTACGCTGTGGTTTAGTGATTCCGTTTCCCCCAAATGTCCTATGTTAAAGGTGTGGGCCTTGTGGCACTGCAGCTGGAGAGCAGTGGACCATCTAGGAGGCAGAACCTGGAGAGAGGTAAGTTAGGACACTGCGGAGGGACCCTTGGAAGAGCTAGTGTCCACTGCCCATGCTGCGAGCACTTCCTCTCTGCCATAACTCTACTATTCTCCCTACATTCTACCTTGCCACAGACCCAAAAGTGGTGGAGCCCACGAAAATGCATGGAATCTATAGGCCAAAGCAAGTTTTTCATCCTCTCAGTCAGCAGTGACCTGTGGGTCACAACCTGTTGGAGAAGATATAAAAACATCAGATAATGGGTTTTTTAAAATTAAAACCTATAATCATTTCTGCAGTATTATCTAACCTGCTATCATAATAAATGAATAGCCCCATTTTACCTGGGACTGGGCAGATAATTACCCCTTCTGAACTCTCCATATCACTTCCCAGCCCCGACCCCAGGCCATCTGCTTCAATCATTCCCAGCTGGGCTCCTTCCCTCCATCCACTCTGCCGAGCCAGCCATGTGCTTCTCTCCAGGCTAACCCATCTTCTTTCCTCCTCCTCTTCCTCCTCCTCTTCCTCCTCCTCCTCCTGTGCCCTGGCTCACCTCTTCTCTCCTTCTGCCTCACGGTCCCCCCACCCCTACCCAAGGCCTGTGAACCTCAAACTCCACCTCTCTCTCTTCTGCCAAACCCCAGTCTTCAGTATTTTTTATTAACCAATCAATTTATATAGGTGGAGCAGGGTTTATGCAACAAGCACAAGTGAACGTGAGAATGTGCTGGTCTGGGCAGCAGCTAGATCTTGGGGGTCCAGTAATTAGCATCAGAATACGTAGCACCAGGCTGGACCCCAACAACCACCCCTCTGAGGGTGGCATAGCACATATCCTTTACATTATGAATCTTCACGGCAGCAAAGTTACAGCAATGAAGTAACAATGGAATGATTGTGTGGTTGTGGAGGAGTCACCGCAGCGTGAGGTATTAAAGGGTGGCAGCATTAGGAAGGCTGAGAACCGCTGTGCTACAGTGATATTTTTGGCACAGCAACAAAAAGCTGATTGATCTAGGTCTGGTGCTACTTTGCCCAGGAGCCATGTGCGTTGGTGGTAACCACACCGGACAACAGAGATCTCACCAAACAGGGGTGGATGCAGGAATCAAACTGTGCAGCCTGGACCCCTCTCCCTTTTGTTTTTCTTTGTGTCTCGGCTTATTCTTTTTAAAACACTGCCCCCCCCCCCATCTACCAATCCCCAGCCCCCAACCCCAACCCCAACCCCTCCCCAGGAAATCTAAATTATATTGTACTTAAAGCTCACAGTCATCAAGGAAAAGAGGTCAGCTGGTAGCTGTACATGTTCCTGCTCTTGTCACATGACCCCCTTGAGTCACACCCTCATACTGAAAGAATGGTGTCAACCCCGGCCCCACTTTGTGTTCAACAGTGCTAGTTCACAAAGCCCAGGCCTGGCCATGGTCTCCTCTCTGGATCTGAGCATAGAGGGAACTGGTCAGCCCCACATGAGCCACACAACCCAGGAAAGTGACTTTCAGAGGACTGGATGTGGCAGGAACCATGCATACCCATTTACTAACTCTTGAAGGCTTAAACAGCCCCGATGCCCTAGACTCTACACAGAGGCAGGGTAGGGCAGTTTAGAAAGGCCAATGGTTTTTTTGTTTTGTTTTGTTTTGTTTTGTTTTGTTTTGTTTTTGGCTTTTTCAGACAGGGTCTCTCTGTGTTAGCCTTGGCTGTCCTGGACTCGCTTCGTAGACCAGGCTGGCCTCGAACTCACAGTGATCCGTCTGCCTCCCGAGTGCTGGGATTAAAGGCGTGCACCACCACGCCCAGCAGAAAGGCCAGTGTTAACTGCTGTCCATCCAGGTAGGTCTCAAGGACCCGGTCCTCTTTTTCTACCAATACCACCAAGTTTGTGTCACAGGAGTAGAACCCCCAGTAGATTTGCACTCCTGAATCTGCAGGGTCCAGGCCTCCCCAACACTGATCACCTGCCAGTGTGAGACCATCTAACCCCACACTACCAGCAGGGCCCTTGGGTTTCAGTTTGGCCATCTGTCCTTTCTTCCCTGCAGTCTACAGCACACATTTTCTGGGGGGGGGGGGGGGGGCTCAAGGCCAGGATACTCCAGCTCGGCCGTTCCATTCCACTAGTATTGCCTTTGTGGAGCAATTTTAGCCTAACAGCTTTCTCCTGGCATTGAACTGCCGTAACAATAGCAGTGAAAAGGCAACCAGCAGAAATTACAGAGTGCAAAGTCTAAGAGCAGCACCGGCTCTGGGGTGATCCTAAAGCTAGGGTTCAAATCCCAGCCCCTCCATTTAGTCACTGTGATGCTGAGCAAGTCAGCAGACATTTCTATGCCTTGATTTCAACATATTCAAACTACGGACCTATTTCTTGGGCACGCGCTATAAATTGAATATATAAATATTTGAAAAATACCTTGTGAGAGCCTCTTAGTTCGTATTATGGAAGTGAGGAGTGGGGAAGGCAGAGCCATGATGACAGCCATGGAATAAGCTTCTATTGGGAGACTAGACCTCGAGCAAGTATGAGGACACCAGTAAGTACAAGTCTGCAAAGGGAGGTGTAATGGGTGAGAGGCTACTGATCAAGAGGGCTGACTGAGGAGGACTTCCTGCCTGCTGGCGTCTGGAAGAGCTGGGTCAGAGGGGAAGGGTGGCAAAGCGGTCCAAGGTAGAAAATGAGGAAAATCGGAAGTTATAGCAGTCTCTCCTAGTGCGTTAATCCGCACAGTGCTGGTGACCCCACAAAAGAAGCCGGGGTGTTCACAGAGATGCACACATGCCTGGCCCAAGATTGAAAGAGGCTGATGAGAGTATAGTGAGGACAGGACAGAAGCAGGTGTGGTAACTGCTGGACCCTCACAAAGTCAAAGCAGATAAACAGAAATAGTGGTACCTGTAACCCCAGCACTCAGGAAACTATGGGCAAGGATTGTAAGTTCCAGCTCAGCTTGGGCTATGCAATGGACAGGTCTTTGAGAGAGAGAGAGAGAGAGAGAGAGAGAGAGAGAGAGAGAGAGAGAGAGAGAGGAGAGAAACAGAGAGAGAGAGAAGCCAAGAATAGCATACTCTATGATGACCACAGAGTTCCACATACCAGTTTTAAGTTGTTTTGTTTTTTGCCAGAACCACACAAATATAGAATCCTGAAAGTGTCGTAGTTTAAAGCCATCCTTAGTATTACTAATGCTACCTGCCTTTGTGCATGTGTCTTCTGCAGATACCATGTATTGCTGGTATTACACACACTCGGCCAAATCGCCTAAGGCTGAGTAGGTGCTATGAGCCACAAGGAGTCAATCACAGGGGGCTGCTGCTCAGTTGTGATCCCCTGGCTTACGCCATTGCGGGCTCCATTCTGCTATTCCCCTACTGTGCCACATGGTGGCAGCATAGTGAACAGTGTGGGCTCTCAGCAATATTTATTAACTGGCTTTCAATTCATGGGTTTGGGTCAATCAGCCAAGAACTGGCTTTCTGTGGTTCTCATGGAAAAGCCTGTGAGATTGGTCGCTATTAGCAAGGCAGCCATTATTTGCAGGAGTTTGTGTTTTCTTAAAATGTGCACTGAGTGCCCCTCTGGAGCTACTGAACTCAGGCAGTGACCAACATCTGAACCAAAGTGTAATATATACAATACAATGTGGGGCATGGCCTACATCTCGACAATAAACAAGCAATAAAAAAAAGAAAAATAAATCATTTACAGCACAGATACCTGCTGTTAAACAAAGTGTTTCTCTCTACCTTATGCCTTTGACTCTCCATTAGTGAGGACGTGTACTTAGAACAACAGCTATGTGCCAAATCACAGGGAGTGAGATCATTAAAATGGCCCCTTGTCCTGTCCTGGTTTAATAACCCCGTGGCCTTTTGACTAGTGCTCGGACTTAAGATCATCTCAAGGCAAGGTTGTCTCTGATCGTACAGCAGTGCCGCCTCTTCCTGCCTGCTTTGCCCTTCCTGGACTCACGGGCGTGGTTAGGTTTGAACAAGAGCATACGGTACAGTCATTGCATATTTGTCACTTGTCAGCATCAAACTATTCTCCAGACCTGTATAACTTCACTTGACACTACAAAATGAGTAGAGCAGATGCCACGATATTCATCCTGGAAAAGTGGAATCCGGGTGGCTCCGGCAGTCCTCCCAGGGTGCACACGTGGCTGATGGAAAGACCAGTCTCTTGAATGCAGAAACCCAAGGCAGGGTATTCTGCCATTGTGTCTGTGGCATAGGCGACATCTCTTCGCCCCATTTTCCTGTTTCCAAGCTCTGTGGGGTTCTAGTTCTTCAAGAGCAGAGACTGAAGATGTAAGTACGAGTAAAGCCTTAGGATTCCAGCCACAGCCATTCCCCGCACCTGCGCATGCGTCCGGCCATTCCACAAGGGAGCAGGTGCCTCTAATTCAGAATCCGCCCACACTGGGTTTCTGCCTGGAGTATGCCTCCCTCCTCCAACGCCAGGCCGTGTCTGCGAGCCAGAGCTCACTCCTAAGACTTCACCTGAGTGCACCCCGAAATGTTGCTAGCACTATACTTTATTTGATTGTGGCAAACATACTGAGCAACAGAGACAAGGCAGCTAAAAACACTCAGCCTTTGGCCTAGTGTGTCCCTGGAAAGAGCGATTGTATAGAACAAAACTCCAAAAAGTTACGTGCAAAATTCCACTGCAGTGGTCTTTAGAATAGTAAACACTATATGCGACCTAAATGTCCTCCCCGATGACTTTCTAACAGCTTTTGGATCTAGTAAAACAAACAAACAAAAACAAAGCATATTATATCACAACCTATACCAAACATACACATGTGTTTTTTAGATAGATGATAGGTAGAGAAAAGGCTTTGAAAGATAAAACTTTATTACTCATAGTGTATAGTGTATGGCTATATGTGTGTTCATAGCTGTGGGCACATGTATTTGTGTGGGTGAGAGTGTGTATGTCTGTCTGTGTGTGTCTTTCTCTGTGTGTCTCTGTGTGTATGTGTTTGTGTGTGTGTGTTGTGACTCTGTGTATGTGTGTCTCTCTCTTTGTGTATGTCTGTCTCTGCTTCTCTCTCTCTCCCTCTTTCTCTCTCTCTCCCTCCCTCCCTCCCTCCCTCCCCTCTCTCTGTGTCTGTGTGTGCAGTAGGAATCTTTCTGCATCACTCCCTGTCTTATTCCTTGAGACAGGCTCCCTCAATCGAACCCAGAGCTCACTGATACAGTCAGTCTTGCCAGCTTGCTCGAGCGATCCCATCGGTGCCTTCTGACCTCTGTAACTACAAGTGGACCGCCATAGCCACCCAGCACTTCAGTGAGTCCTCAAAATCCAAATTGCAGCCATCATACTTGTGTGGTACGGCGTATGCGCTGGGCCACACCTCCCCAGACACATTTCACTTTTTACAGTGGTGACTGCCCCCAACTAAAAACCTATCACTGGCTACTATTGTAAGCCATAGTTTGAAAAAGGAAAAAAGTTAAATTAAGCTACGGTTACAATCTAATGAAATATTCCTTAGCTACAAAAATATTTGAAATAATTCCATGAAATATTAATAAATTGTTATAATAATCAAAATAGCAATAGTCTCTAGAGCCTGATTTTAGTGCTTTTTAAATCAGGATACTTTTCTGAGGTCATTCTAAATAGACAAAGGGCTTCGGTGTGCCTGCTGATTCTATGTTGCAATTTATTGCAGGGAGCAGATGAAAAAGAGCCTGAGATGCATAGTCTGAGAGTCCTGGGTGACCTTGGGTTAATCGTATGTTCGTCTTATTCTTTAAGCATTTCTTGGTCATAAGTACTATGTTCTCAGTGCTCAACATGAGGAAGTGGCCCCAACCTATCAGGAGAAGGCAAACATCTCAACAAATTAACATACCCACATTGCAGATGATGGGCACAGGGTACGCTGTGAGATGGGAGGGGAGGGGAGAAGGCTCTGTTAGAAGGGGATTCCTGGGCTGAGATGAAGAATGTATTCATCTCAAGAGGTCCAGGAGTGAAGAAGAGATCTCCTGGCAGGGGGAGTGAAGGCTGGCCAAGTAGGAGGTCCTAATAGACTGGGGTAAAGGGCAGGGTAGGAGCAGAGCTGGCAGCGAAGCTGGAAATCTGAGCATGGGCAAAATCATGGAGGACCTTTTGTGCATGCCAAGAAGCCTAGACACGTGCAGTTCTGAAAGTTATAGTGTCCAACACACACACACACACACACACACACACACACACACACACTAATAACACTGATTAGTTGGCCTTTGGTGAGCACCACTACTTTTTATTTTTTGCCCACCTCTTTCTGTCGGCAATGAGGGGACAGTAAGAGAGCGCACTAAATAAGCAAAGCTGTAACAGCACATCTTCAAGTCAGCGTGTGTGGAGCACAGAGCTGAAGTGGGCGAGATGAATAGCAGGAAGGGCACCTGAAGAGCACACAGGAGTGTCCAGGTGACTAGGGCAAATGCAAACGCTGAGAGGAGCGCGGCTAGCATGGGAGGGAGGAGCACACGGAAATGTCGGGTGTACAGCCCAGGTCTATAGGGAGGCAGCGCTGATAAATAAACAGGTGAGGGGGAAAGGCCGCTTTCTGTACTAACAGAATCCCAGTGGGTGGATGATCCTACGCCATCCTCCACGCTGTCCATGCTCCAGGGTGTGGCTCGTCTAGGCAACTTCTCTCTCGAGATCCACCCTAGTTAGTTATTGGGGCACAGGAAGGGAACATGGTGTTGGAGGGGATCTAAAGGTGGCTGCCTGGGCAACACCTTATGGATGCAAAGTAGGAGCAAGTAGATAATGTATGCCCCACCCAGCACAGGGCAGGCAGGTCCTCAAGTACTCCTTTCCTTTTCCATGCTTGCTCCTTTCCCTCTCATAAACATATTCATAAGTGCTCTAGTGAAAGATTAATGTGGCTGCTTTGCACTTTCTCTTTCGGACAAGATAAAGGAATTTTTCTTCCTCGTCTGGGATAATTAAAGTCAGTGCTGGGTGAAAGATTTTTTCCCCCCCTCTGGGCCATGTTCCACTAACTGCGAAGAACTGCTCTCGCCTGCTAATCTTCCCCTGAAATTTTTTCTTTTTACCCTGAATTCAAATGGAAGGTTAGTGGTAAGTGCTAAGGGTAACACATCTGAAGCTTCGTTGGGCCCATCTAAAAGTTAATTCCTCTTCAGTGCCTTGTGAGTAACTCAAAAAAGAAAAAAAAGGCTGCAGAGGCCTCCGTTAAAGCTGTTCTTTTTATAAAAGTGCAGGCACAGGCCAATGCGTTGTTAATGAGTTTTCCTCCACTGGCCTCTGGAGCAAGGCTGGGGGTTGAGATGCCCTCATGACTTCTGGCCTAACAAAGGGGGCTTTCAGCTCCCTCTCCTTCAGAGGGACCTTGTGAAGCAGCCAGATGGGGGAAATCAGACTTCCCTCTTGGTAGGAAGGGCGAGCATAGAGCCAAATTGTTTCCAGCCACCTTTAAATCTTAAAGTGGTGAGAACCGCACCTTTCCGTCTTGTGGAGGCACACACAGCAGACAGCGCCGTCCTAAAACAGGAAAGGGCCACACTGTCTACATCTGAAGCCGCATCCGACTTCCGTTGCCACGTTGTAATGTCTGCTGGTTGCTTAAGCTCTTGAGCCTGCGTCCTCATCTGTGAAGTGGGACCTCTCCGTACCTTCCACGCGGAGTTGGCAGACTGATGTCATACACATAACAGCCTATGTTGAACAGGACCCCGGCCCACAGATTCTAGTTACTATCTATGACACTAACGGAAAACGTCTGGCTAGATCAATGGAAACAAAACCATGTGTAAAAACTGGACTGCAGGCCAAACAGAGCACAGGCAGACACAGCCAATGCCAACAAGGGTTGGCTTTTTTTTCTTTTTTTTTACTTTTATCTCATTTTCCTACACAAGCAATCAATGGACTAGCCAAATCATTCGTCTAGCCAAATCATTCGTCTTCAGCTTCTTTCAGATTCAAGGAGGCCTGACCAGACTCGACCAGTCTGAGTTGAACAGCTACTGAACCCTCTGAACGAAGCATGTTCCCTACCCGCTCAGTTCTCTTACTTACCCTCTCTAGCCTTTGGAGGCTGTGATCTTGACAGCAGAAGGAGAGAGGCTCAGAAAGCCACAGTTTATTACTACATCTTTACCAAGGAATGGCACTGGCCAAGTGTGATGTCACATGGCTGGAATCCCAGGACCCAGGAGGCTGGGACAGTAGAATTTGAATTCTTGCAGCCTGGGACACATAGGTAGACCCTCAGACAAGCAAAAATGTACCCGTTCTGTGAAGTTGGCAAGGGGGGCTGGGCCTTGACTTCTGACCCACTGGAATATGGAAGAGTGGAAAGATTCCAGTGTGGTTGTATGAGACTAGAGTTTGTTGTTCCTAATAAAATGCAAACACAGGAGGTAAACCAATTACACTGCTGCTGGTAACAGCGACTGTTGCTCACAGCCTAGTGACATAGTGGAAAGGTCTGCCTTCCAATCAGGAGCATTCTTTTCTGTCAGTGACTAAAGAACAGATTAAAAATGGGTCTGGCCAGTGAGCTGGCTCTGCGGGTAAAGCTGCTTGCCAAGAAGGCTGACAGCCTGAGTTAGATTCCCAGACCCCACCCAGCAGAAGGAGAGAACCAATGGCTGCATTGCTCTCAGAACATACCCCCCTCCCCCCCCCCCCCAGCCCCAGACACACTAAGTAAGGCTTCGAAAGGGCGATGCTGTGAAAGACAACCAGAGTTTTGTTCAGAAATGCACCAACTGCTTTTCTGTCTTTTGTCTAAGATGAAGCATACAAGGGTGTCAGGGTTGAAAAGAGCAAGAGCGGCAAACACAAGACTGGACCAGATCTCAAGGGTCTGTTAGGGCAGAAGACAGGTCAGGCAGGGTGAGAATGCCAGCAGGAAGGAAGGAATTGTCTGGTGAGAAGAGTCACTGATGGAATTTTGGGAGAATCCCCAAAAGTACATCTAGTGACAAACCTCTTCGCTGTGATGGAGAGGGGAGGAAAGGCAGACCTAGCAGTTACCTCAAGAAGGCCACTAATCAATTAACAGCCACTATCTTAAATGTTACAAAACAGCTACGCTTCATGCTTACGGCGTGAATAATTCAATTTATCTCATACACCAGAATTCAGATTGTGACCAATAGAACTCTTAGGTTCAGGATAGTCCTGATTTAATTAAACTGGACACTAGTTAATTATAATCTTTAAAAAAAAAAGGACAGCAACTATAGTTCAGTAAATACAATCGGTTTTCACTTTCTAAAGATATTATCGGACATAGTAATGCTCAGTCATTTACAAAGACAGCGAAAGACATTTTAAAACCGATTGAAGATTGGTTTTATAGATCTAGCTACGCTCAAGTCTCTCTTAGGGTTTCCATTACTGTGAAGCGACACCATGACCATTGCAACTCTAATTAAGGAAAACATTTAACTGGGGCTGGCTTACAGCTCAGACATTTAGTCACTATCATCATGGCGGGAAGCATGGCGGCATGCGGGCAGACATGGTGCTGCAGAGGTAACTGACTTCTGTATCTGGATCTGCAGGCAGCAGGAACAGAGCCATATTAGACCTGGCTTGAGCACCTGAAACCTCAAAGCTCATCCTCAGTGACACACTTCCTCCAACAAGGCCACACCTACTCCAGCAAGGCCACACCTACTCCAGCAAGGCCATTCGTCCTCATAGTGCTGCTCCCGGTGAGCTTATTATGGGGGCCATTTTCATTCAAACCACCACAAGGTCCTAGGGAAAAATCCCGTGTCTCAGAATCAAGAGAGACTTGCCTTCATTTCTATTAAAGTTCAGAGGCAACAGATAAAGAAAGTCTATTTTATGATTTCTGGTTTGGAGTATGGCAATTTAACTAGAATTTCGTGTTTCTAAAATGCTGCCTTTTACTTATTGAAAGGCATGTTGGTGTGGTTTACGTATAGTGCCAAAGAAAGAATATTTAACACTTGGCACACACAAAGAATATTTAACACTTTTATGATCTATCCGTTCATATGATTTTTAAAATCAGCACGACAGAATTAACAGAAAGCTACGCCTTACTTTTGGGGTACTTTCTGCTGAAGCTGGACCATGCTATTCATTTAAGGTTGTCTTTAAACAGCTTTTCAGAGCACGCACAACAGTGGGACTACTGCAGGTGTGATTGGAAACAGCGAGTTTTGCCAACTCAATACGTAGGATTTAAAAATAGAGGAAGGGACATGTCAGCCATAGGACCAAAAGAGTTAGAAAAAATGAGTATTTTACTTAAAGAATATCAAAACAGGTGTTTTGCACAGTCTATGATATAGAGATCACACCCCCATTATCGAGCCTCAGAGAGTCTGAAGAGCCTGCCCATCAGGGAGTGGGAAGTGATAGAACTGGCACTGATGCTTAGGTCCAGGGAGAGGAAGAGCCTCCTTCCAGACAGCATTTTCTTTCCCACTCACCACATGTGCCCACAGATCCCTTTTCTCTTAAAATCCCCCTGCCTAGGTGAACTCTGTTCACTACCCCCTCCTAAGGATCTATTTCTGACTACAGTTGTGTGGATACAGCTCTCTGCAGAGCTAAGGATGGTGACAGTGGAATTTAGTGTTTTATGTAAACCGCAAATGCCCCCAGGAAACTGATGAGAAAGAATTAAAAGGCTGCGAGACTCCCTAATGTGAGGAACTTAAAAGGCAGACTCAAAACACT
Organism: Acomys russatus; assembly: GCF_903995435.1. NCBI lineage: Eukaryota > Metazoa > Chordata > Mammalia > Rodentia > Muridae > Acomys > Acomys russatus. The sequence continues at coordinate 22,819,003 of NC_067144.1, read as the reverse complement.
TGGCTGCATGGGAAAAATTACTCTAATGGTCTAGTCAGAGATGAAAATTTTCTTCAGCAATTTTTTTAAGTGGGCAAAGAATGACTAGAATGAATCACGGTTCTGCCCGTGCCACGCCTTTAATGTTAGCTGTCTTAAAGATGAGGTTGCTTCTGACATCACAGGGCCATGCCCCTGGCTCCATAACCTACAAACTTTGTGAGCTTTACTTGAACCAATGTAAGCCTGTTTTCCCGGTGTAACGTTAGCATAATATTGACTTTGGATGGCATGAGAATTAACTGTTACACACAGTGATGGGTATGCCTTCTCTAGCATCTGGTGGATTTTGTGTAAATACTGATGCTCTCCCACCCTCATACTCTGCTCTGTGATTTAAATTAGTAGTGATCAGAATGTGAACACGCTATCTGGGAACAAAATGTGAAGGAAAAAAATTGTAACAAGGGACTATTTGGGCAGACAGATAATAATTAGCAAGTCTTCTCCCTTCTTAACAGAGTCCCAGAATGTTCTCGTTCTCTCTCTCTCTCTCTGTCTCTCTCTCTCTCTCTCTCTCTCTCTCTGTCTCTCTCTCTCTCTCTCTCTCTCTCTCTGTCTCTCTCTCTCTCTCTCTCTCTCTCTCTCTCTCTCACATTGTAGTCAGATCTTACCTCTGGCCAGAAGAGTTGGAATAAAACCAGGGTTTTAAAGTACCTTGGTGATTGCTAACAGTAAGGGGTGCCCTGTGTTCTCACTGGCCACACACTAGGCTCTTCATTTTGTATGCATTTACTTAGTCCTTGCAGCCTCAAAGGTACCTACTATTGCCTGTATTTTGTAAAGGTAATGAATTGGTAAAGAAGTGTGCAACCTGGCCACTCTGCTTAGGAAGCCTTGAGAAGCTCTGGTGGGACCTAGTAAGGTCTTGTTAGCACTTGAAACTTTGTTAACTTGTCCAATGCCACAGGCAGCTGAGATCCAATATAATGCAAATGGGAGTGTTATTCCCCTCCCCCCCCAAACTTCCAATGCAAAAACTCTTGAACTTGGGGAGCAACTAACGAGTGGAAAGAAATGTGACGTCACTAGCAATTACTACAGGGAAATTATCTACTCTAGCTATTCCATCTGACACTGCAAATCCAGGGTTAAATGTGCAGCAGGCGCTTGCACTTTTAACATTGATGATTGTCTCTGTCTCACGATGAAGTCAGAATTCTGTGCACTGCCTTTACCTAGCAGAAAGAAATAGTACTTCCATCACGAGGGAGCTGTGAGGAAATGCTATAAATAGTGAAATACACACAGCCGTTACAAGTCACCTTTGCTCTGCATTGCACTTAGCATCTCAACTTTTCTGAGGAGCAGAGCACTATGTGACAGAAGTTAAATGAAGTGTCCGAAGGGGTGCTGTCAGAAGATAAAACAATGAGGACACCAGAACTAGATTTTTTTTTTTTTTAGGGATTTGACAGTCTGACAGAAATAACTATTGGGAAAAACCATTGGCCTACTTTATGCCAATTATTTAATGTCTGTTTACCATAGCCTAGAGAGTATTAAAACTTGAGTGATGACATTTCACATAGGAATCTGAAAAGATTAAACGAGTTAGTACCTGATGTACATTTTTCAAAACGTCTTTCATGCCAGCACAAAATGATATATTCTATTTTTAAATAAAACACTTCGCAATTACTTAACATAGGATTCTTTCAAACCATTACATTCAGTATGCTACCCTTGGGGCTTTCCAAAGAATAATGACTCTCTAATGTGACATCAAAGGCCACCAAGAGAACTGGCACCATCTTGTGCACCTGTGTAAACAATTCCGATGTGGCCTTGCTTTGAGAGTTTTCTCGTGTTCAATTGCTATTTTAAACACGGGATAAGACATCTATGATATAGTTTCATTTTTGTGAATTTTACACACCCTTCAAGTACTTTCACTGAATTAAGCAGTACGCTAAGAGTCATGACCGCAACCAAGATCTAGAGCCTTTCTTGTCTCCTTGAACATCTACAGGAACATCTTACTGTAACTATCTGTCACAGGTCTCTGGCCCTCTTGTAATATGAACTCCTTGGGGACAAGGATTACCGATCACTCCCCAGTTTTGTTTCCTAGGATAGTGTTTCTTTCACAAGAGTTGAGATTTATTTTTAAATTGCAGAAAAACTCAGCCTTCAGTCCAATAGGAGATCCAACATGTACACAAAAGACAGGGATGTATAGAAACTGTGACGACTCCCTTGGAGGCGTTATATGCCAGGAGAGCTTGAGAGGCAGCATGGTCACTTCTCGCTAGGCTGAGAAAAGAACAGGATGTACAGAGAACATGTTATCTGGATTTGACAGGGAAATAAATCCGGGAAGAAGTCAGCTCAAAGGAGGAAAGATGGTTTCATGCCGAGTATTGGAAGCTGAAAGGGGGAGGTATCACTTACGGGAGGAACTGAGCCAGGAGACAAGCCAGGAGGAATCAGATGTTTATCTAACATACATGGTTAAAACGTCCACATAGAATCCTATCAGATTTGTTTAACTGCTGCACACTTTGTAGTAATGATCTCCAAGTTCTGGCTCCAGCAAAGATGGAGCAGTTCCACTGTGGACTCCATTGTAGGATCGACTTCTCACAATTTAAGAGGCAAACGATGAGTAAACAAAGAAACAACAGCAAACTCTGAACATCACACAGCAAGCAACCACAGGAAGGCCCTAAAGGGAAGGAAGATGGATTTACTGGGCCCCTGGAATTCTCCCATAGGAGAGCTGAGCTCTCTGGATCAACACGGCCGGAAAAGGAAGTGCCTGCAGGATTGCTGATACACTGCTCCTCTGAGCCTGCGAGAGGATGAGCATCCATTCCCACCCATGCTCAACAAGCCTCTATGAGGTGAGACTCCACCTCTCCATTTTCTCTCTGAGATCAGGAGAGATGCTTGGGACGGAATTTATAGTCCAACCATTTCGCAACAAGTGGTGTTCTGGGTCTCACCACAGCCAGCTGGTTTCACACTTGGTGGCAAGGTGGTGCAATTTGGTACTGCACTTGTTTGTACCAAAAAGGTGCAATCAAGAGCCAAGGTGGGGAGCTCTCCTTTGCCCTACTTCTTCACAGGAGGCAGTGGTCCAGTGCAAAACTAAACATGTACCCATCTCGCTATAGTGCCGTACTCTAAGAGCACATATCAGTCTAGCAGAGGACCCAAGTTTGGCTCTCAGCACCCACTTTGGGCAGCTCACAACTGCCTATAACTCTAACTCCAGGGGATCTGATGCCCTCTTCTGGACTCCAAAGAACACTCCACTGAACAGCAGCAAAACAAATCTTCAAGTTTAAAAGAATTAAAGCCATAGAGTATATTTCCTCAACACAGATACACCAACCTAAAGGTGGCAGGACAAACTTAACTCCACCAATCTGGCCAAAAAAGGGGGTTTTGTGTGAACATAACTGAACGGGAACTAAAATACAACATGTCCAAATATGTGGAAACAGTCCTGAGAGGGAATCATAGCTGTAAATACATACCTTAGAAGACAGCAAGAGTTTCACATAAAGAAACTATTTCTCCAAAAAAAATAAAAATAAAAATGAGATAAACATAAATCCTATGCAATTTGAAGTGTATAAATAAACAAAGATAGGCCAATGAAACTAAAACTGAAAGGGAAGAAAGGACAAGTGTAAGTGAAACAAAACACCATTCCTCTTTGGGAAAAACAAACAAAAACCTCAGAAAACCCACCAAACTCCTAGTGAGACAAACAAAAAGTGAAATGTAGCTGACACAGCTGTCACCATCAGGAATGAAACAGGGACAGCACCACAGATCCTTCTCCAATCAAACAGGTAACAAGGAAATGAAGTAAACAACTTTTTACTTTTATTGAAAATAGGCCTTTTTTTCATGCAATATATTCTGATTAAGGTTTCCCCTTCCCAAATTTCCACTCCCAGTTCCTTCCCACCTCCTCTCCCATCCAGACCCATGACCCTTTCTGTCTCTCATTAGAAACTAAACAGTTTTTGTGGGTGGGTTGGTGTTCTCCTCCCTCCACTAGGAATCTTGCCTAGTTAGAGGGTGTCTTCTTCAGTCTCCACGGCCGCGGCTACTAGAGTCTCAGTTAGGCTCCCCCTCAGATCGTCCCATTAGCCTATCTTGCCATAGGCCTCCAGCTTGTCATTGAGATGGTTCAGTCCACAGTCTCTGTTACCTCTGCAGGCCTTGTGTGTCCTCCCCCAGCCCCCCCCCCCCCCAGGTCTGATCCCTACCTTTATTTCTCTTTGCACTCCCCCTCCTACCTTGTTCCCTCTCTTCAACTACTACCTCTGTCTGTTCTATTTCCTCCCTTGGGTCTTCCTTGTTACTTGTCTTCTTTGGGTCTGATCACTGTAGTATGTTTATCCCGTACTACATGGCTGAAATCTGCTTATGGGTACATACCATGTGTGCCTTTCTGGGTCTGAGCTACCTCACTTGGGATGATCTTTTCTAGTTCCATTGATTTGCCTGAAAATTTCACAATTTCGTTGCTTTTAGTAGCTGAGTAGTAGTATTCCATTGTACTTTGCCTACAAGACATGCACAGATAATTAGAGAACAGATAGAGCAGAAATTGAGGGAATGTCCAACCAATGCCTGGCCCAACCCAAGATCCACCCCTTACACTATTAGCAATACTCTATGCTTGCAGACAGAAGCCTAGCAGAGTGGTCCTCAGAGAGGCTCCTCCCAGCAGCAGTTAAAACAGATGCTGAGACTCATAGACAAACATTGGACGAAACATAGTGAGTGTCGTGGAAAAATGAGGGACCTAGGTTAAAAGGCCCTAGAGGTGCCAGGATCTCCACAAGAAGAACAGAGCCAACTAGCCAGGGCCCAGAGGACCTTGTGGAGATGGAAGCACCAAGGGCCATGCATGGACTGGACACAGCCCCCCTACACAGATGTAGCCGATGGGCAGATCAGGCTTCATGTGCATCTTCTAGTAAGGGGAGCAGGGCTGTCTCAGACATGAACTCTGTTGCTTGCTTTTTGATCAGTTCTACCCCTGGCAGGACTACCTTGCCAGGCCACATGGGAAGAGGATGTGTTCAGTCCCAAAGCAACTTGATGAGCTGGGGTGGGGGCTCCCCTGTTCTGAGGAATAGGGGAAAGGGGGGAGAAGGAGGGAGGGGAACTGGGAAGAGAGAAGGGAGGATATAAAGTTAATAAATGAATGAATGAATGAAAGAAAGAAAGAAAGAAAAAAGAGACAGAGACAAACAGGAAGGAAGGAAGGAAGGAAGGAAGGAAGGAAGGAAGGAAAACAAACAGGCAGCAGGGTGTGGTGGTGTTTATCTTTAGTCCCAGCACTCGGGAGGCAGAGGCAGATGGATCTCTGTGAGTTCAAGGCCAGCCTAGTCTACAAAGAGAGGCCAGGATAGCCAAGGCTCCACAGAGAAACCCTGTTTTGAAAAAAGAAAAAAAGAAAAAGAAAGAAAACAACAGGCTTCTAATGGATAATAAAATAAAATAAAAACAAATCAGATTACAAAACCAAACAAGAAAAAGAATAAATATAAAAATGCATTATAGATGTAGAAACACACATGTTTGCGCACACAGAGCAATCCCATAAAAACCCAAACCTGGAAGCCATAATTTATATACAAAGGACTTGTAAGATAGGGGGAAATGCCCTTACTTAACATTATGAGACAAGAAACCTCCAATGACGCTGTTGAGTTCATTTGCTTCTGGCCATCTACTGCTGGGCATGTGGCCTACCCTCAAGAGTGGTTTGTTTCCCCAGAGACCCTCTTGGAACAAGACTATTTTTTTCACTTGCAATTGGCTGTCAATTGGAGATAGCTTCAGGGTTATGGATGGAACATGTGTTCACTTCTCCTTTCAGACCCCATCTAGTACAGACCTGTGCAGGCCCTGTGTATACTGCCAATCTCTATGAAAATACCTCCATAAGGTCTAGGACAGGGCTGTAGGCAAGACTGTAGGGTACTTTATTAATTAATGACTCATGTGTGAGGCCTTGGCCCATTTCACAAAATTGGTAAGCAATCTACTTGAGGACAGACAGCAAGGAGACCCATATAGCAAAATAATAAACCTCAACTGAAACTTCATTTACTGTTAGAGTGAAAAACAAAAAACAAAAACAAAACCACAACACTCAAAACTGATTAGGGAATTTAACGTAAAAGCATAAAACAATTTAGGGGAGGAATGGTGAAAATATTTAGGACCTGGACTAAGTGAAGAGTTTAGACTTAATGCAAAAAGTTCAACCCACGTAAACACACACACACACATGCACGCACGCACACACGCACTCATGCATGCATGCACACACTGGCGCATGCCAGTGAGATGGCTCAGCAGGGAAGGTACTTGTCACCAAGCCTGATGGCTTCAGTTTGATTCTTGAGATCAGCCTGATGGAAAGAATCAGTTCCTACAAGTTGCCCTCTGACCTACACATGTAAGCCATGTCATGAACATGTAACACACACACACACACACACACACACACACACACACACACACGGGAGGGAGCGAAGGAGGGAGGGAGGGAGGGAGAGAGAGAGAGAGAGAGAATAATAAAACCATTTTCCTTTAGAAAAAAGAGGGGGGAGGACATGGTCACGTGGACGTTATCTGATTTGATTTTTGGAGCCTTACATCGCCTTGCATCACTTCTCTGATTTCTGGCTAAGAGCAAGCAGCAAAGAGTGACTGCCACAGCCAGGCTGGGAGCTCACAGTCCTTACGCCTCAGACCTAGAGTATCTGGCATTGCAGGGAAAGGCACTGCACCCTGGAGGACCCTGTTTTAGTTTAAACTTGCTCTGTGAAAGATTCCATGAAGAAAATTAAAAAGTAACCTACAGAATAGAGAAACTCCACCAAATGTCAACAACAACAAAACAAAAAACAAAAAAACAAAACAAAACAAAAAACAAAACAAAAAATCAGCAGATACAATAAACAGAGAAGTCTCCGGAGCTGAGAGTAAAAACAACAACAACAAAAGCACTCTAAAAGCAGGCAGAATACAGGAACACACATTTTGTGAAGAAAAATATGCTCCAATATCTATCTGAAGTCACTGTCCAATCACGCCCCGAGTTTGATTTGGCAATTTGAGCTCAGAAGCCCCCAGTTAGTTGTGTATTACACAGTGCTCAGGGTACACACTGTGGTAGGTGATGGCGGGTTCAGTAGTAAGAACAACCTGGATCCTATTTTCAGGAACTTTCAGACTGATGATACAGAAGCAGGTAGATGTTCAAAAAAGGTCACTACATTAGCAGTCCTATGAGTGATGGCTAGAATCCACTTAAAAGTCTAATCTAAGAAAACTTAAGCCATTTAAAAAATACTCTATGCCCATTAAAATGATTATGGCTATTACTTTACAGAATGGAAGTACACATGTAGCACCAACAGAACATGAAAGTAAAAGTCATGTGTCTATTACTAGTATGACAATGACTACATGTTTTATATGAATAAACTTTTATTGAATTTTAGGTCATTAGAAAGAATAAAGAAATGCAAGATAAATGCTTTCTAAACAGCATCTGATAGTTTCATCTTTTCTGTGACATGGTATTTTCACTTTTCTTTAAAAAGTATAGACATTCATTTATTTAAATTTTTACAAAGTCAAGAACCATCAAATGGGGGGGGGGGGGAAGTAACACTACAGTAAACTTATCTTCTTGTCAACATTGAAATGGTCCTAACAGTAAAGTTCTGAGTGTGGCCCTCTGGGAAAAATAGTGTATGCAGCCACTGGTGGTTTCTATTCTCCCCACTCCCCATGCCCACAGGGAAAGAAGGCAAGAAGTATAGTGGAAGAGGGACGGAAGGAATGTAAGAAAAAAATTGTTCTTTGAAAACTGTGGGCTTGGTAGTACAAACAATTTAAAAACAAACATTGGAAGAAATCACCGTGAGTTGCCCTAAAGTGCGATTAAGGCAAGATAGTCACCAATACAAGTACAGCCAGATACACGCAGCACAGTAGAGAGCAGTGAGTCCGTAAATGAATCTGGTGAGCTGCTAGGCCAGCCAAGCCAAGTAATTAGCCAAATGGATGGTGTGGGGAGTCTTTTTACACTGGTATGCAATGCATTCAGGCAAAATCACACACCTGAATTCCCAGATGCTGAGCAGTTCCCCAAGAGCACACTGGAAGACACACCCCCATTTGTCTAGCCTTTATTTATTTATTTATTTTTTGCAAAAAAAAAAGTTTTTTTGTTTTTTTTTTAAAGAAACAAAAAGCAAAACAACTACTTCGGGCCCTTTCTGTAATAAGCTACTAACCTCTACTGTCAAACAAGAGGGAATTATCTTCCTGGCTATGAAAGGCATGGAGTTGTTGCTGCCCTCATTAAAAGTGACCTGTGTGACAGCCCGGATGCCATACACAACCTTGCTTCTTTGGGTCCCCAGCTAGCAATGCAGAGGCCCCGCCCACCTGCCTCCAATTTCAGCACAGCCCACTCAACCCCCTAAAACTCTTCTGGCATGGGGCCTTGTGCTGAGTCACTGGATACAATCACTGGACAAGGGGTTATGTTCTTGCTTTCCTAGTCCACTGTCTCTCCCGCATTTAAAAAAAATAGTTTTCTTTTAAAAAAATATTTTTTTCAGGGAATCATGAACAGTAATTGCCATGGACCTGTAGGAGATCCCAGAGTAATGCAGACAAGAATCTGTCATTATAGCAAAATCCCAAATACGAAGTGCATGGTTCAGGAAGAGGTAAGTAAGTGTGTGTGTGTGTGTGTGTGTGTGTGTGTGTGTGTGTGTGTGTGTGTACAGGTTCAGGAAGAGGTAAACGTGTGTGTGTGTGTGTGTGTGTGTGTGTGTGTGTGTGTGTGTGTGTGTGTAGGGGGTTCACAAAGTTTATTTTTCCCCATTTCTAGCTGAACTGTGTTCTGTACAATTTTGCCTCTATGATAAAAGAGCCAGCCTGGTTAGAATGTGTTGCTAGTACCCTTCGGCCCTCGCCATTATAATGCGGTGGCAGAAGCAGAGTATACCACGAGCCTGCTCCTGGTTGGTTGGTTGGTTGGTTGGTTCTCTAAAGACACCTATTTTAAAAGATAATTTCAATATTTAAATTCCACCTGGCACTTTATGTCTCTCAAAAATTATTAAGTTAGGCAAGAATTAAAGAACAGGTCTACCTGGACCCTGGTTTGGGTTGTGAGTGCCGTTGTGCCGCTGGCATTCTCCTTGGCTTGGCACATCTTTTGACATATAGCATTTATTTCTTTCTAACTGAATCTCAAGACAGCTGTGGTGGGGATACAGTCTTCTTGAGTCTTCATGAGGAAATACCCCCAGGCCGCTTCACACATCGCAGTGGCCAGGGAACGCCATCCCTCCTCCTTTGTGCTTTTTGCTAATGTGGCCGTGGCAAATGTTCTCTCCAGCACACACCCCCCACTCTTCCCCTTGTCTGGAGGTGTTTCATTCCTCTATCTTCCGAACACAGCATCCTCAAGTGTCCTATACCAGGGACCCCGCCCGACTCTGAGCAGGCACCATAACAGGAACTGCACCAATCCGCTCCAGGGTCATTTGGCTGACAGTGTAGGAATGTGTGTGCTGAGGCCAAGGCTTCCTGCTGACTGAACCATTGTTCCTGGGCATGACCTGGGGTGATGACCCTCTGTTGGCTGTCACTACCAGAGTCTTCTGTGGGCCAGAGACCAGATGGCTCCCATTTGCATAGATGGATGGCATGCCGGCGTTGCCAGAGAAAGACTGGCGTAAGTCAGTGAAGTGGTTTAATGACTCTGGGTTTCTATGGGGCTTTGGATTGTTGTTCCAGTATCGACTGTTGTAGGTATTGGAAGAGGTCAACGTGTTGTTTTCTGAGGAGGATATCTCTGTGTGAAATGCTTTGGCAGAAGAGCATTTGGGTGGGAGATCATCCTCTCTGAAATGAAACAAAGATAAAGTTATATATAAGTAAAGTACATAAAATATAGATATATATTTAAGTGCATCTCTTTTAACTAAAAAGAATGCAACTTGCCCACTGAATTAGTTGTCATAAAACACCGAGGAAAGCAAGCTAAATACATGGAGATGTTGAAAAAGGCACTCATGGCGTCTAGACACTATTACCAGCACGGCTTGAGGAAACATTGTGGTATGCTGATGAGAGGCTAACGCATGGGAACAGACAGAGCAGGTAGGTGAGAGAGGAAGACAGAGAAACATAGGGGCCAAATCCTAAAGGCTGAGTACACCTTGCTGAGAAGACATGGCTCGTTAAAGCATGCAAGGGTATGATGAGGCCAAGTCTGAGCCAGTTGGGACCCTCAAATCCCATGAGCTATTTTTCTTTAGAGACCATTTTGACATTTTTTTTCCTTAACACATTTGTATTCTTTTATGAACTGCTTGCTACAGTTTTTATGTTGTGGAAAGTCCACAGAGGAAATAAGATTAAAGGCTGAAAATTGATATCCACTGAGGGGTATTTTGAGGTGAAATGTAATTGACTATGGCATTGAGAGGCAAGAGCCCCAACTGCTGTTTAAGACTACACAAGGTCATCAGCATTGGACACTGTGACCCAATCTCAGCTGCTCTGTAGAAAGAGAAAGATCAGACAGATACATTTACTTCCTGTGCCTCACTACGTGAGGCCATGTGCTGTCCTGACATTCAGACAGGAAGCCATCAGCAGATGCCAACCCTTAGACCTAATGTCTCCAGAAGCATCAAGCAACACTATTTTTTACATAAAGTACAATGCCTGGTGTATATTATTATAGTGTTGATACAGTTGTATATTATTATAGTGCACCATGCCATGGTGCAGTGCATGAGTAGGCGGAGAAGCTGGTGTGTTTGTAAGGTGATCCCCCTGCTTTGGCTTGTTCCCAGCTATTAGACTGGCCAACATAAAACATGTGTTTTACGGGCTAACTGTTCTGGTGTGACAGTCACTATCTACTTTGCAGATGTGGAGGTGCGGGGGCCTGGGGGAGAGGGGCGGCTCCTCATCCTACTTAAGTTCCTGAAGGATCTTTGCGAATAAAAATGAGTATGACCATGAGGAAAAGTCATCTACATAACAAGAAAATGGCATTTGGACCTTTTCATTACCTTGACCCATAAGAGTTTATAAGATTAGCAAAGAAACCTTGACTCTAAAATGAATAGAAATACACGCTATCTCAGGATAGACTGACCTGATTTCATTAGGAATCTCTTCCTCCTCTTCCTCTTTATTTTTGCTTCTCCAGTAAAGGAATGCCCCTGAAATTAGTGCAACGCAAACAACGATAAGAACTGCACCAGTACCAACAGCTCCAGCTATTACTCCAACACTTCGGGGCTGGGCTGAAAAACATTTAAGTTAGATTTAAATAAAACACAGAGGAATGACATATGCCCTGCAGCTCTTATCTAGTCACACAACTAAGTCTGCTTCAAATGTACATCCCATCTACACCAAGTTAGACCTCGACTGACCTTTAACAGTCACAGGTGGCTTTCTGCAACTGTTGAGTAAGCAAACTTTCAAGATTCTGCCCCCCCCACCCCCTGCCCAAGGCCCCAGGATAGCGGCAGCGGGAGCCTGGCATGAGACAGTGCCAACTCAAGCTGCCTGAGGTTCCCAAGAGAGCCTTGGATCTCAGATGCTTCATGGCCTCAACCCTAGTCACATGACTCCCTTCTACAAACAATCAAAATTACCTAGATCCCCCCTGCAACAAAAGAAGTGCTCTGAATTGCTTGTCTGTAACTGAGCGCCCAGAAGATACAAGGAATTAGGGAGGGAAACACAAGTATATTATGAGAGCTCCAACATGAATGTCATTTATGTCACTTACATTCATGGTGCCATGACCCGAAGACTAGTGTGGTTCTGATTGTCTTGACAGGACATTTTATCACAATGATTAGCATATCAAAGAGGCTTAAGTAGCAAATTTTTTATAAAGTATTTTCAACAATGGTTAAAAGAACTTGTTTACTGTTCTTCGCACAATCTCGAGACAACTGTCTAGAACCCTGCATTGTATGACTTATCAGTCTTCGCCGCCTGCACCTTGGGGTGGCCTTCTAGTTCTGTGTTCTTACGTGAGATAACCTGGAGATCCAGGCGACAGGTGCTGGTCCCGATGGCATTAGAAGCCACACACTGGTACAGGCCGGAAGACAGGGCACTGATATTCCGGATGGTGACTGTTCCCTGGACCTGATCTGTCACAAAGACAATAATTAAGTGACAGCTTGATGGGATGAAGAAAGAAAACAAAGGAATCAGTACAAAGATGTCATCACACACACACACACACAACACTGGGGAGTTGCCGATTTTCTTCTTTTTTTCTTTTCTTTCTTTCTTTCTTTTTCTTTTTTTTTTTTTTCTTTTTTGTGGGAAGAGGAACTGGTGGTTCACAAGTGTTAAAGAAAATCATGATGGCATATTAAAGATGCAGAAATATTAAGGATTGTCCTAAATGAGGCCAATCTTGAAACTCGAGCTGCGGACTAGCAAATCATAATGAATGTTGGTAGTCTTCCCTGGCTAGGGAGCTAACAGCCTGTCCTTGAGGGTCTGTGATCAGAAGCACCATGTTGTAACTCTAGGGAAATGCAGTGACATGAAGGTCAGGTTAGAGCCTAAATGGTTCCCTTTGTACACGATGGAGAAAGAGTTCTCTGTGCTCCAAGTATCGCAATGTTGGAAGGGGAAGGGGGAAAGGAGAAGCCTCAGACCACATCATCATTTCACAGAATTTCCCTTGAGCCGAAGTCATCTACTGAAGGCACGCCATGCACTGCAGGAATGGGCCTGCATTAGGGGTGCCACTGAGCCCCTTCACCCCCTAGGAACAGCTCAGGGAAGCTTGACCTTGACTCAAATCATCAGTGGATCCAGAGTGGAAAAAGCCAGAGTAGCCAGTGATTGTTGCTCCCCCACAGAAGGAGGTTTTGCTGGGTGCTTTATTTCAAAGCTGCCACACTGGCATATTGAGAAATGCTCTAACTGGTAACAGACAACTCAAAAGTACCAACACAGCTTAGTCATTTATTCCTACAAATGACTTACCACAAGAACAAAAATGTGCAAATCACTGGGCAAATTTTCATATATTGCCAATTTTCCAATGACCCTTTGAGCGATATTTTTGTTATTAGCTTACTGAACAAATAAAGGCACTGAAATTTTAGGTGGCTAATAAGAATACACAGTGGGTTGCTACAAGCTCCAACTGTATGGATGGCATCTAATATCTATGCTCTGGGCCTCACTGCCTCCCTATAGCTGGAAAGAAAATACATCTGTCATCAGAACCATCCAAAGCAGGGCAAACGTAAGAGCCAATGGGAAAGGCTCTTAATGCCACACGTGACAAGTACCAGACCCAAAGTCCAAGGATGCCTGAGCCTAGACTGTCTCCACTCTGGTTTGGCCAGATACCTTAGTTTATCTGTTGGTGGCTTTCATCTTTATCTACATCAAAGCCAGAAGCAGAGAGCCTAGCCTGGCTTTATCGATTCCTTCATTTACTGCACAAATACTTATGAGGACCCTCTCTCTGTACTGGGCAATCCAGAGGACAGTGCCAGGATGACTGACAGTGCAGACCTTAATGGAGCAAGAAGGCAAGGAGTCTCAGTAGGTGGGTCCAATGCCGGCCAGGGCCACAGACCTCAGGTTGCTAACAGTGCACAGGGATGGGCATCTCCTGTGCACCAGGAAACTGAACAGAGTGCAGGCGAGGAGGAAGCCACAGCCAGAGCCACAGCCACAGCTTCCCACATACCAATGCTGTCAGTTGTCTAAGCCTTCAAACATGATACGATGGGGTGTGTTCATGGCTGGCAGTCATCAAACATGAACTTGAAGAAACATCAATATCACAGGCCAGACAAAGGAAAGAGATTGGGTATTTGCCCTTTTCTGTGGGAGTATTTAAAAGGTTAAATCCATATTATATGGATATCTTACATATTTATGACAAGATAGTGACTTTGGATTGTATTGTATATAACAAAGTCAATATTTTCATGCATTATTTCCCCCTCTCCTCGCATTCTCCTCTCTCTCTCTATCTCTATCTCCTCCTCTCTGTATCTCCTCCTTTTCTCTTCTCTCCTGTTTCTCCTCTCTTCTCTGTCTCTCCTCTTTCCTCCTCCTCTTCTCTTCCTCTGTCTGTACCTATGTACTGTGAGCAATGACAGTAAGAACTTGTGGCTCGGCAAGGCTACCCTGCCATGGTACAGCTTAGATGGAATCAGGTGATAGATCAGATAAGCACATTGATTTAAAAAACAAAAAAGGATTAAGAAGAAACAAAGCAGGCAAAGCTGAGCTGGGAGCACCCCCTCAGTAAACATCCCACCCTGAAGCCAGGCAGGCCTGTGTTGGGACACAAGTAATTCACTGACATGAAGGATGAAGGTAACAGTTCTTTAGGGCTTCCTTCTTCCAAATAGGGATGTGAGATTTGGGCAACTACAGTGTGGGAAGGCAAAAGACAGCAGAACCTACTGTTTTACTTTGTCCAAGCACTGAATCCCACACAGGCTGTCCTGCTGGCCTAGCAGGCTCTTCAGAATCAGAGACACAAATACACATGATTAGCCCCAATTAGCCTGTTCTTCTTGGTGCCGGAGCCTGCATCTGGCTGGGTCATCAGTGCATCAGCTGGGAGCAGGTGTTTGGGGGTTAGACCACTTGGGTTTAAGTCTGTGCAGCCTCCTGCTGGCTATGTGGGCCTGGGGATGCTACCTGCTTAAGGGTGTGTGTGCCAGTTCCCTCATCTATAATTGTGAACCAGGAACTAGAAAAGATCCTGTACCTATGAGAACTGAGTGAGACAGTGAATGTTAACGGGACCAGGATGCTGTCTGGTGATGCATTTACATAGGAATTTCTTGGGATGTGTATTTTTAATATGTATTTATTTAATAAATATATGTAAATCCCGAGGAAACTTGGTTAAGAAATGTAGGAAATCCTCTGGTTCCTTGAATTCTGAGTAGATGTCAACATTTGGGATTTTACAGAATAATAGGAGTCCCAAATAAAATTAGTCTGTAAATTTCATGTTTTATACATCTTAAAGAATGAATTATCACAATAGCAGTGAAAAATTCCTATATAAAAGTATGAGAAAATTTCTGTTAAAAAGATATAAATACACGGCTTAATGTTGTTTAAGCCAACATGATGGAGTACAATTATATGCAAACATGATCTCACCCTGAAGCAAACATTTGATGAGAAAGTTAAAACCAAAGGGGAAAACAACACAAAATACATGCCAAATAAAGATCTATTTAAGAACACAACGGTGGGGCCAGAGATGTCATGTTTTTGCAGAGGACCTGAGAAAAGTTCCCACCACCCACGACAGCAGCTTCTAGCTGCCTGTGACTCCGGTTCTGGGGGATCCAACCCCATAGTGTGGCTTCGATGGGCACCTGCACTCAAGTACACATAACCACACACAGACAGACACATAGAATAAAATCTTAATAAGAATTGAGGATAATATTATAAAGTTAATATTGTAACAACTACTCGTAAGGAGAAAATTTGAATGCTGCGTGACATTTTGTATACTAGTCAGTAGGTTTGGTCTTCGCTCAGAGACATAAATGAATTATGTGTCATTATGGTGTCATTGTCGGTTGAGTTAAAATGATGACTGTTTTATGTTAGCATCCATCTTGAATTGGTAACCTTCCTCATGTCTCCTCCACCGAGCACCTGCTTAGAGCCTTCTTCACTTATCAAAGCCTCCCGTTTATGACCTGGATGCTCATTGTCACCCTCACTTTTTTTTTTTCTATTTCTTTTTAACTTTTTTTTTTAATGATTGGATTTTTTATTTACAGATGAGAGGCATGAATCATTCAGTTAAAAAAATACAAGCCATGTTCAAATAGAAAGTAGACAGTGATTGAGATAAAGCCTAAGTATGTCAAAGAGAAGTCATCAATATATACTTGACACATGACATTCCAGGGGATGTCTTCTGGGAGCTTGGCCTGCATTCCATCTCCCCTTCTCTGCTGCAGGCTGCTGCTTGGTATGGACTCTGAGATTTCCTTCAACAGAAGTCAAAGGTGGAATGAGGGAAGCCTAAGCAAGGTGTCTTCTTTTATCCTGTTGGCCTTTTCGGAATTCCCGCACTTGCCAGTGCCCCTCCTCCTGGGATTCCAGATCGAGTCCCCGGGTCCTGCACTGGAAAGCCTTGTCATTCTCTCGCCTAGCACTTCTTCTACAATGCGCATCTTGCTGTCTTCTCTGGCTACACATCACTGAAAATGCAAGTGTCAGAGAGAACATCCAGACTCCTTGCGTGTTACATGACGCTTCTCGCAGTCTGTGTGTGGTGCTTTTCGTTATAACCTTTAGGGTTTTTTTTTTTTTAAGCTGTAATGGGGAACATTCAATGGCTCTTGTTCCCTTTTTTCACGTTGTCTCCAGTAAGAATGGCACGTCATGAAGCAAGGGGGGCGGGCAGGGAAGCACCAACTTATTCAAAAGCTTAAATGCACGAACTCTTTCCTTCTTCCGTGACAATTACATAAATTCTCAGACCAAGTGAGGAAATAGTTGTCGTTCTTTTATCGGAAATGGATTTTTCAGGGGCTCGTATGGCGAGAGTGAACACTCTTGTCTTGTTTAGGATTTTACTGAATTGCTTTGACTTTTTCTCTATTTAAATTGACCTTGGCTGGGAGCTTTCCGTAAACTGCCTCTATTATGCCGAGGCATGTCCCTTGTATCTCTAATGTATCCAGGATTTTTATCATGAAGGGGTGTTGGATTTTGTCAAAGACCTTCCCTGCATCTAATGAGATAATCGTGTGGTTTTTTTGTCTTTCAGTTTGTTTACACGGTGCATTACATTTATCAGTTTACGTATGTTGAACAAAGTCCGCATCTCTGGGATGAAGCCTACTTGATCATGGCGGATGATGATCTTTTTGATGTGTTGTTGGATTCAGTTTGCAAGTGTTGTATTGAGAATGTTTGCACCTATGTTGGTCTGTGTTGTCTAACAGTTTCCTGCAAGATTTAGCCTGTCCCTGCAGGGGGGCTCTTTAAACAGGAAGATAAACAACTTCAGGAAGTCCCTGAAACTCACCAGATTCACTAGCCACCCCCTGCCTGACAGAGTGAAAAATAAAAGTTCAGAGTCCCTCTTAGGGGAAAGGAAGGTGAGTTGCAAAGAAGACTCTCGGAGGAAAAAAGCTGCAAAGAGGACTCTGAGAGCTGCATGGAAGCAGCAGAAACCAGCCTAGCTGCCTGGAAGAGGTTTAGCCCAACTGAGGCACCTGGAAAGGATGCTCGCCCACCTGTCGAACGGTCTGCAGGCTGTGCAGTGTGCTTCTGATCCCCAGGTGTGTGAGCAGTCACCAGTGCTGGGGTGGGCCTTAATGATGCAGCTGTCTTTTGAGTCGTTTCTGCTCCTGTAAGTAGCCCCTCACCATACTCCTGTTAGTGAGCCAAATAAACCAAATAGTTCTTCAAGTTGGACTTCAGTAGTATCTTTTGTTCCGTTGTGGGATCCCTATTAGGGGTGAGTAGATGTGTATTTTGTCTCCCCGGAAAAAGTTTTTGTCACACAAAAGTCTGTTAATTCTCTTTCTTTGTTGAGTCTTTATGTGGTGAGGATATTAGAATTAACTGTGTCCTCATGAAGTGAACTGGGTAATGATGTGTTTCTATTCTACGGAATAATTTGTGGAGTATTGCCATTGACTTTTCTTTGAAAGTCTGGTAGAACTCTGTGATGAACCCATCTGGCCCTGGGCTTTTTTGGTAGGGAGATCTTTAATGACTGCTTCTATTTCATTAGGGGTTATAGGTCTGTCTAAATTACATGATTATGATTTAATGTTGGTTAGTGGTATGTATTGAGAAAATTACTTTTTTTTTTTTTTAAAGATTTTCCAAGCTGGCGGACACAGGTTATGTTTGTCTGGGCTTCTCGGTGCATGTTGCCGACGACCCCCTTCTCATCTCTGATTTTGTTAATTTGGATTTTTCCCTTGTAATACAACAGCATTAGACCACAGTGACTCTTAAGATCACCCCCTGTTCCAGCTGCGTGATTTCCAGCAAAGCTCTGCACAGAGGTCTTAAGCAATCTGCAGAGACCATTTTAATGCTGCCCTGGGTTCAACTACAAATGAATGGGGCCAGCCTTGTTGTTCTTAGAAAAAAAAAATGTAGAATTTAGGTTTGGAAACTGTTAACTACTGATAAATAAAATTATAATGTTTCACTTTCCAAAAGAAAGAATATCAGAGATTAACAGTAATTATTTGCCCTAATTAAAAAAAATAAGGTATTTTAAGGTTTTCTATCTGGGTTTTGGATTTGTGAGGGTTTTTCTCCTTCTTTTGAGTCAGGCCCAAAGGATGCAGTCCTAACTGTATCCCACAGATCTTTGTTCCTGAGGTAAAGTTCTGCTGAGCCACTGACAAGAGCCACTGTGTTTACTGAAGCCCTTGACAACCAGGAGGCTGAATGGCGTAGAGGACAGGTCACCCCTGAACCAGTCACCCTGTGCAGCATCAGGTGTACCCTGCTTGGTGTGCGCATGTGTTGTTTAAGTGATTTTCTGGCTGTACATGAGACATTATTTATTTAGACCATCAATGCCAGATGCTACTGCAGGTCAGTTGAGTCAGAATATTTGGAGGGGGTCATGGGAATTGACATTCAGTAAACACTCGGGTGATTTTTATGTACAGTAAACTATAGATTGCTATGTTAGAATATGTACTACAGATTATAGTATCCGATATCTATATAACATATACATGCGCATATATATATATATATATATATATATATATATATATATATAATTTCAAAATGTCCTACATTGGATTTAAAAGTCTGCTAAGCATGTTCAGCTTGTGGCATGTAGTCAAAAAAAAAAAAAAGCTATGAATGTTGCCCAATACGAAATCATAAATTACTTAAACATGACGGTATATTTTTTTTCTCTGTGTGAACCTTGGCAACATCATGTCACAAAAGTCAAAAGGCTGGGCAGAACAAACATAAAGCTATATTTTTGGAAAAACTTCTTATGACATAACAGAAGTTACAAAGCTATTTCCTAAAATATACTGGGCCAAAAATAAAGTCACAATTTAAAAGCAGTTTAAACATCCTACGATAGGAGGTTAAAAATCTACAAGGTAATCCCAGTAAAAATTTTGTGAAATGAATTTTTATGATATGAAAAAATGTCAATCATATATTTAATCTTTCACTAAAAGCTTATTGAATAATATAAACATAAAGCCAAAAGAACACATACATTAACATACAGATAATAGGTCAGTGGTAGTAGGGCACAATGCGCAGTGTTAGTGGCACGCACCTTGTGATGGGTGTTATAACCGTGTTAAACTGCTATTTTTTGGTATCAGGAAAGACTATACTATTTACTTCATTGATCTACCTTCTGATTATTACAGTTTACTGATCTGTACATTTCTATAACATTTAGAATTTGATTGTTGATAACAAAGCTTGCCATGGTTCCCTAAACTAAAAGGGCCAAACTCAGAAGCTGAGAATCGAATGATGGCTGCCAGGGAGCTGGGGAAGTGGGAAGATGTTGCTTAAAGGGAACAAAGCTTCAGTTGTGCTACATATTCTGGAGATGTGACACACAACATGGTGACATGTCAGCGGCACTGTTATATGCTCAAGATTTGTTAAGAGGAGATCTTAAGGTTGACCAGCCTGCCCACTATAACACACAAAACTGTCATAGCTATGTGAACTGGTGATATTCATTAGCTTGTCATCACCTCACAACAGCCACATGTACCAAGTGTGGTATGTACTCTAAGTATGTGAAAGTCCTATTTATAAATCATGACTTGATAAAGTTGGTGGGAGTAAAGATGTATAACGCCCAAGACAG
Organism: Acomys russatus; assembly: GCF_903995435.1. Lineage (NCBI taxonomy): Eukaryota > Metazoa > Chordata > Mammalia > Rodentia > Muridae > Acomys > Acomys russatus. The sequence continues at coordinate 22,799,043 of NC_067144.1, read as the reverse complement.
CATCACAGCTAAGAATCCCACTTAAACAGTAAACTAAGTAAACGTCACCTTCTCTGGTGTTAGAGCGCTGTTGCATTTCTGGAGGACAGTCGTGTGGTTTTAAGGAATTGCTCCATTCACTGCGCCGATAGAGGGACCATGGGATCACAGAGGAGAGTGACGACCAATGGTGGTTTTGTTCTGTTTTGTTTTACTGTTGTGGCCACTTTAATGTCCTCATATCAAGCAATCTCATAGCATGAACTGGGCAGCTTTTCTTGCTTTTTGTTCTTTGAAGCCAGCGTGAGGGAGCAAGAAGACGAGGACCAGCTGATATGTCTGTAGGATTCCCCAGGAAGGCTCATCCCATGTGTATGTGTAGTTGGTGTTTCTACTGATCTAGTTTATTTCTACGGGTTTACTTCAGTTTCTGGTATGTGGCATGTTTTTAACGTCTCTTTTGTTCAACTGTATATAACGTGGCATCAACTTGTTCACAGTATTTTCTATATTGAAGCCGAGTAGAAGGATTAGGGAGGTCCTGAGTGAAAAGTGGTTTGGCTTCCTGGGTCCAGGACTGAAATATGACTGTGGATCTTTGTCATAATGTGTAAAATAAGACAGGCCAAGTAACTGGATTATGGTTGGATCATGATTAAACAATAACACCTATGAAATGTTTAGAACAGTATCTGCCATGTATAAGGACTTCTTTAATATTTACGTTACTGTAATAATCCTATGAATTTTAAAGGTCTGTGTTCCTTTGTATTCCCAATACTTTTGCATAACTTTCCTCTTTAGCCTCCCATGCTAAAACACTCCTTTTGATTTCCTTTATTCTCTTGTTCACCATTTGAAAGTTAGAATCCATTCCTTAGCTCATCAAATGCCTTTTGACAACCAGTAGCTGTCCTCGGTGCTGAAGACACATTAGACGACAGGCCAGGTACCCCACCTTCTACAGAGCGCCCTAGTAGTTGAGGATTCAATAAAGCACTCCAGCAGATACACAATGTGTTCCATGTGGAAAATACAGAGCAGGACAAAATGGACCAGCTGGAGGAGGGCGAGCTTTGATTGCGAATAGGGGGCTCAGTGTGAGGAGCGCCACCGAGTGGAGGAGAGAGTAGGGAAGATTAAAACATGCAGGAATGAACCACAAGAACATGCGGGCTGGAGAGGCTTCCAGGCAGAAGGAACACGTGTGTGAAGCTCTGCCACAGGCATCTGTCTGATAAGATGGGCTTCCCAGGGATCACTGCGCTTGGAGAGCGTGAGCAGGGATAGTCAGGACTCAGAGGCCTGCAGAATACTGTCCTGGAGGCACTGGGTGGGTATGCGCATCACACATGTGCCATTTATTAATGACTGTACTCAGTCTCTATGGCTGTGGCACTAGAGCATCCATTTCAGGCAGCGTCTGATGATGAAGCTATGTTTAGGAACCACAGAGTCGTTTCATTACTCCCTTGGCCACTTAAGCGGTGTTATCAGGAGCTCACAAGACTCCCCAGAGCTCACTCGCTCTCCACGTAACGTGTCTCTTGGTTTCTTTCACCCTCTCAACTTAAAGGCTGTAATACCTTTCTGCATCAGTTCTTACTGGGATGTTTCTATTCTATGGCTCCTTGGCTTCCAGCTCTCCATGCAGTGGTTTAAGTGTATCTCTAACTCGTCATGTGTTTGTGAACTTAGTTTGATTTTCAATCAGTACCCTCAGAGCCTCTAACCTTTGATTATCTGAAATCATTGTACCAGCTACTACTACGTTTAAATCTGTTTGACTTTGTTATAGTTGCCAAGCTTTCTCTTTACTGACCCCCAGCTCCACTCACACCTTCTACAGTGATGTAATGGGGGTAATTCCTGTTTTAGACAGAGATACAGTCATGTATCCCAGGCTTGTTATATTGAACTTGTTATATAGCCTGGGGTGACCTTGACCTTCTGACCTTCTTCTGCCTTTACTGGCTGAGTGTTGGGATTACAGGCATGTGCCACTATAGCTGGCTTTATGTAGCGCCAGGGGATGGAATCCAGGCTTCATGCACGCAAGGTAAGCAGTCTTTGCTACATGCCTAGCCCCTGACTGTCCTTCACAATCTTTATTTTTCTCCTCTATCTTATGAGTTCTAGTTTTGTTTCTCAGTGGTTCGTCTTAAATTTCGTGAGGATATTCAGGTAAGGTGTTGTGGCTCAAGCCTTGTGAGACTAACATAGTGAGTTCTGGGCTAGCCTGAGATACATAGTGACACCTTGTCTCAAACCCTCCCAATTTTCCACCTCCCTACAAAATAAAAACAAACAACAATAACCTTGATAATTTATTTGTGGGATCGTTCTATAGGACTATAAGAAAAATGTGTTCTTCGTCAATCTTTTGCTTACAACTTAGGCATCAATCAACATTGCTGTTGTATCATTTCTTCCATGTGCATTAGTTAGCGTTCTACTGTAAGACAATGCATCCCCAATCTTCACTTATACCTCTTAGAAGGGAGTCAGAAATTATCATTCCATTCTATGGATTATGCATTTCTGCTAAATCACTACAAATTTGCCAGAGGGAGCTCCTTCGAGCCCTACATGTAAGAGACACTACTAATTCCAAAATGTTGTTCTGGTTGGTCAACCTCATAGGATGCCCTCCCCTTGTACCAAATATTATTTTCTCAGAAAATGCACCAGGAGTTCAAGTTTTAAAACATTATAATATAATCAGCTAAGTAAATCTCCTAGAAGAAAGTTGTTTAAGTTGTTTGGGGTGTATGTTAACATCTGTTTTGGTAACATAAGTATCAAGAGGTGAAACTAAAGAAAAACCGTGGCGCATTTTTCTTTAGAATAAATACGGTTATGTGAAATAATTTTGATAATTTATCCGAAGACCAAATTACAAAAGACCACCGTTTTCATCATTGGCATTCAAGTTCACCGTCACCCCTGAAATACTGAAGAATTCTCAAGATGCAAATATAGATTTATCAAACACAGGAGGTCCTTGCTGCATGTATCTCTCAGCTCACATACATAGGGCTGCTGGGCATTCATGGCTTCATCTGTAACTTCACCTTTTCCTTGGTGCTCCACAAAAATAAGCTGGGTATAAATCACAGAACCTCAGTGATGTTTCAGAGGTTCTAGACGATACTGCAAACCCCTTCATCTTACAAAAAGGTTAACATGGGTCTGGAGATGTAAACTATTGCAGCCATAGTTGCTGGCAAAGCTGGACTTCGGTTTTCAGCATTTCAACACGAGCTATTTTAGGCATGCCACTTACAATAGTGAGATTAACAAGTTGGTCCACAAGAAAGCTATTTATCCACAGTGTAGCTGGAGCATTTAGCAATGAACAGGCAGCGGGGGACCATGGTACTGCAGCAATCATGACAAAAGTGACCTAAATGCCATTATGCTGAAAGTAAGTTTTTAAAAAATAATGAAATTGGGGCTATGTAAATTAAAAGGCGACAGGAGAGTCCACCAGTATTCTTCTGGATTCTATAGGGAGTTTACTTGTGGCCCTTTTACAGATTTGTAGCCCTGGTTCTTAACTACACCTAATGTCACCCAGCAACCCAGGGCTTTCCTTTCCTGTGGCAGGCACAGAGCATCAGCCTGATCCAACTGAAGCACAGCTAAGGCCAGCTGAGGATTTTCATTAAGGGCAAGCTCTCAATAAAGACTTGTCAATCTGCCCCAAGAATGAATCATGGAAAATAGTGTATATGAAAGAGGACACAACACTCAAGGACACCGAATTGCATTTTCTTGAAACAAGGGCTTTGCAAGGGCCTATAACGTCATCTCATCGTATTGTGTAACATCTTAGATTTTTCAGAGATACTTCCTTTACAATCAAATCCGGATAAATGGATTTGTACACCCAGAGCCACGATGGCATGGGAGGCTCCTCACCTTTACCTATCCAGGGTGATCTTAGCTCATGGGTCCCTTTCCTAACTTCTTTGTCATCTTCTTCCTCTAAGCAGACTTGAGGCCAAAACAGGAGAATTAATATGGAGATCTCTCTCGTGCTAAAATGGGCACCTGTGCCTTGAGCAGAAAGTGAGTTTGTAGAGGTATCAAGAACTGTCCTAGTGTTAACTCAGAGAAGTCCCCAGGGTGCTATTTTAAAGCCCCACCAAGGAAATAGAATTTTCATGCTAATAGATACATTTTCAAAAAGTAGTATATGGAAGAGAAAGAAAAGGCCACATTCACCTTAAAGTTGAAAGCACAAAGTTCTCCATAGTTAGAAACTATCAAATTTCATTACTTTCCTTGAGTACTTACTGATCCAGCAGGTTCCACGGCAAGGTACGTACCCTGAGTGGCTGTGGGAGGTAGCTTGAACGTATTATCTAACTTCTCCCAAAGGTAAGTGGGCCGAGGGATGCCTTCCTCTGAACTACACAGGAGGATGACGTCACTGCCAATGTCCTGGGATCCTTGGATTTGGCAGTGCGGAGCAGAAGGGGGGACTGTCATGGGAAGAGTGGATAACACCAGTTCAGTTTTACTGTGAGCCAACAAGACAGGAGTGCTTATCAGTGGCAAACCGAGGATCAGTGGGGGTGGGTGGGTGAAGGGGGGGGGGGTGACAGCCTCGTGGAGGAAGCCAGGTGACAATCAAGCATGCACGATCCTCAGGATGGGAGTGGGCACTAGGCCTTCAGTTGCCATAGGCAGGGAGCAAATCTACAAAAGGAGCCATGGCTTTTGGTTACAGTTTAAGGTACCTCAGCATCTTGGTTTGAATGCTCCCTCTAAAGCAAGATTCTTAAGATCCTTCGGGCAGGGAGGCAGAGGCAGGTGGGTCACTGGGAGTTCGAGGCCAGCCTGGTCTACAAGCAAGTCCAGGGCAGCCAAGGCTAACACAGAGAAACCCTGTCTTGAAAAACAAAACAAACAAACCAAACCGAGAGATCCTTTGGGTCAACGCACTGACTTTAAAGACACTGCTGAAAAGACACACATTCAGCCCCACCCCACAAGTAAAAGATGACCCCGCCAACCATCCTCTAGCAAAATTCACTTTAGTGAGGCGTTGTGATATTTTACAAAGATCAGATGGGCTCACTTTATAGCAAATTTGGCCTTATGGTACAACAACTTAAGAGTGAGGCACAAGTTAGAGAAACAGAACAGTAAGGTAGGGGACACGTCAAAACCTAAAACAGTTTGTGCTCATTACAGGCTGACAAGGACAAAAAGTGACAAGGATACAGAAATGGCCAAAGCAGCAAAGTGGGGGAAGTGACCATTTACACTAGCACGAGGGGAGCGAACATAACCCAGGACAGGGAACTGCACACAGGTGAGGCAGACACCACTGGAGTTCAAGCACGTGATAATGTTCTTAGTCCTAAAGCCTTCTCAGTAAATGAGTCCCCCCTTCAGCAACACAGGACTACAAAATGAGCTGCAGATACACCGAGCATCAGGCAGTGAGTGAGCGGGAGAAGAGGGTTAAGTCATGAGAGGGTACAGGGCCACGTGGAGGCAGCTCAGTGTCAGGAGGCTTGTCTAGCACGCATGGGGCGTGGTGACACAGAGGGGAGAGGAGCAGCTAAGTAAATATTGTGCTAGGGTGAGCCAGCCTCCTGAACTGGTTCCGTTTGACAATACCACTATGTGGCTGTGAAGCAAAAACTAAATTAATTATTTTTAAAGTGACACTGACTATAAGATAAGGGGCTTCGTTCCCCCTTAAAAGATTTTTTTTTAAAGCTTGGATAATGTGGGAAGCTCAACTATCAGATACAAACAGAATAGCATCTACTTCCTTCAGTACTCCACACTGTGCTCAGAGTACTCAGGACTCTATACACTTTCAATATAATGAGTTCTATTTTCAGAAGATAAATCTCCAACCTGGTCCTTAGCTTTCTGAGTTGGTTGAAGTCTGGGAGAACAGGGCACCAAGAACGAAACCATACTCTCCCCTAAAGAGGAAAAGCATCCGAAACTCCCAACATCAATATTTCAAATCATTCAGCAGTGGGAGGAGACAAAAGGGGGTGAGGTGGGTGAGGACTATGGCGGGAGGAGGAAGGGCCTTTTCTGAGCACTTCTTCTGTCTAAATGCATTGAAATGGCCTCTCTCCTACAACAGGGATCTGCTTGGCCACCGCTTCTACAAGGGACCCATCTGAGAGACCCAAGAAACAAGACATCAGGCAGCTGCAGTGAGTGTAACTCAGTACTTGCTGCAGAGACAACCCACATTATTTGGTAGAAAGAGTTGCCGGTTTGAATGATCAGAGCCAAGTTTTAATCTAAACTTTGCTCATTCACTGTCTTAAATAACTAGGCTCTAAATCAGTCCGATCTCATTCTAAAGTGATAGTCTGTCATCCTGTAGAAACAAGGATGCCTTTAAGAGGGCAAGGAAGTAAAGTTAAAATGACTTCAGCGCCACAAGTACGAGCTGAGGACTGTGGTGGCCCCATTTCCTGTCACAGATGGAGTGAGTGATAACGTTACCCTCACGCACGCTGACACCTCTGCTTTTTTGCTCACAACAAATCATTCATGACTGAGTTTTACCGCAACAGAAGTTTCTGTCCTATAGGGCCCTAAAAAAATATTTTTATGCCACCCTTCATGCACTGTGAGAGAATAGCATCAAGTAAGTAACTTTAAAGACTGTCTGGCAGTGTAAGAATGAGCATATGTAAGAAACTAGGGGAGCTGAGGCGAGCTGGGGGCGTGTCAGGGTGAGAAGTGGGCGGGAAGGAACTAAGACACGGGGAGGGAGCACAGAACAATGTAAACACGCTTTAGAGTAGATCGCTAAGCGAAGCCCAAGGTAGCGGGACTTGTCTGTCACTCACCTAACACTGTGAGGCCAGCGACCCCAATGTTCCTGCCCCCTCTGTCTGGAAGGTTATTCACCAAGCACTGGTAGGTGCCCGTATCTGACAGCTGTGTATTGTTGATGAAGATGGAGACATTGGTAGCGGGCATGGTGCCTGTAAATCCTACCCTCCCGTGGAACCTGGAGGCACCGTCAAACATCTGTCCACCCTGATAGAGAATGACCTGCGAAAGGAAACAGTATATAAATCAACTGGCCACGGTAGCCCCTCCTTGGCACATAACCTAGTGGACAAAAGCAAATGTACCCCGCAACAACAACAACAACAAAAATAAAAATGTTAACTTCTCAGGGTGGTCAGCAACTTTTTATGAGTGCCCCATCCATGAGCGTCTTAAGGCTCTAAATTCTCACGCAAAATTAGAATATCTTTTCTCCTTCCTTAGTTTATCAGAGAACATAGAAAACGTCCTTAATGCTACCCGACTATCAACACATAAACATTTCCACCAGTGAAAAAGTTAATTGTGAGATGAAATCTAAAAGGCATTTGCACAGCCATGCTCATCCTGCTAGGCCACAGAATGACAGACCACTCGCCAGCTGAGCATCAGTGCCATAAAAGGGAGGGAGTGGTTCAAGTCCACAACAACTTGTTTGCCAAGTGCTATTATCAGAGTGAACTATTCTTGGGAGAAGACTCAACATATAATATAGCAGAAAGCCCTATGAGCTGAAAACGAGGATCTTCCTGTGCATGCTTAGGAAACCTTAGTCAGTTCTCTTTAAAATATCTTTAGCACCATCACTGATGCTTAAAATGGTGCAGTTTGACAAAATAATCCCAAAAGCTTGGTCTACTCCAAGACTTCCATGGTTTGAAGATACAATGTATCCATGTATGTAATTTTCAAGTGATGGAGATTGCTTTACATTCAGAATTTTAGACATACCAAGACAGGACAGATGTCTTTTCAAGGCTGTCAAATACAAATAGCCAAAACACTAAGAACAGAACATTTATATAATTCCTGATTGTGTCATGGTTCTTCTTGCTATAGGCAGTTTATTGTATATATGTATAATAATATAAGTGTATATGTAAAAAATAAAAATGTTTAAATAATAAAAAAAGAAAATGAAAAAAGTCATAAACAAAAATAAATAAATAAAATTTAAAGACGTTTCTATTGAATTTTGTACCAGAGAATTTACTTCACTTAATATGTTACGTATTAAAATAGAATCAGAAAATAAAGTCATCTTTGTAAATAAAACTGGTTGCCAAGAAAAAACTGTGATGCTAACCACAATTCATTAATTGTATCTGAGATTATGAATTTATTTTATATAACTAATACAGACTTCTGGGATTAGCTTCTGTTTTCACATGTGTTCTGTGTGGCACATTCCCACTGTATGAGAGTCTGAATTGGCTGGAAAGCCTACTATGTTAAGATGCATGCTGGCTGGTATAAGCCTACTGTGTTCAAATGCATGCTGGCTGGTAAACCTACTGTGTTCAAATGCATGCTGGCTGGTAAGCCTATTGTGTTAAGGTGCATGCTGGTTGGTAAGCCTACTATGTAAAGGTGCATGCTGGCTGGTAAGCCTACTGTGTTAAGGTACATGCTGGCTGGTAAGCCTACTGTGTTGAAGTGCATGCTGGTTGGTAAGCCTACTATGTAAAGATGCATGCTGGCTGGTAAGCCTACTGTGTGAAGATGTATGAAGAACTCAGCAAAGCAAGCCGCTGCCTATGGCTTCTTGCTATCATCACTGTCTTTAGAGAGAACATTCTAAGTCACCCGAGTCAGTGCCAATCTCTTCATGAAAGACTAGACCTCACCGTCTCTGCCTTAGTATTTACCTCTCAGCGGTGTTTTCTTTTTAACACTTCAAAGCCCTCAGAAGAGTATGTTTAGCAACTGCCAGTGAAGATCATGATGACAATGATGACATCCTTGTACAATGGCAGCCTTCTTAGAATATTTATTAATAATGTGATGGGAGGGCACACTGGCCATGGTGCCCTACTCCAGAAATCAAACGCACCCCTATGATGCTTCCCCTCGCTCTATCTTCAGCAAAGAGCCATGGTTTGAGAGGCAGAACAGAAGTACCTGCTCAGGCTGGTTTGCATTGGAGAGGGGAATGACCATCCAAATGACGTTTAGGTTAAGGAGGGCGGCACTGGTAGAGAAGGCGCAGGGTAGGACTGCTGTCTGGCCCCGGGCCACCTGGACACTGCCAGGGCTCTCGGACACTTCCAGGGACACTGTGACACCTGTAGAGAAAGAAACAATTTGGTTCCATGCCTGTCTTTTCCTGGAAGCTCTGTGAGTATCACAGTTATCACGTAACCACTGGCCTCATCTGTGAACACAAGACAGGACCGGCTAGCCAGAGAATGACTCACCAGTCAGTCGATGAGCCAAACTTGGCTCGTCTTGGAAAGTAATTTTAAAATGTTAGGGACCATATATTCTCTTTTATAAGGCAATAACCCAGTATTTGGACAGACTCAATAAAACATGTCTGAGTTTGAGCAGAAGTTGATAAATCCTGACAAAAACCATGATAGGAACTGCAAATTTCAAGCATCCACGCCTTAAAGCCTAGTGCTTATCTGTAAATCTAACAAAGTATGTGCACACATCTATGCTCAAAGCCACATAGAAAACATCAATAAAAGAAGTAATCTGAACAAATAAATGGGGAGATACACAGGGTTCATGAGCTGGAAGATTCAGTGCTAATTAGAGGTCAATTAATTCTCTCCAAGTTGATCACATGGAAATGAATTACGTTTAACACAAATGAAAAGAGAAGAATCACGAAGAGTCAGAAGAAAATTTAAAAACAATTTAAAAAATGATGGTCAAGGTCTCAAGAGATGGCTCAGCAGCTAAGAGCACTGGCCATTCTTGTAGAAGACCCAGGTTTGATTTCCAGCACCTACATGTAGCTCATAGCTTCTGTTAAGTCCAGATCCAAGGGGTCCAGCACTCTCTTCTGGGCTCTGCAGGCACTACACACATGAACTGCAAATACATACATGTAGGCAACACACTCAAGCACATAAAATAAAAATATTTTTTCTACAGGGCTGTAATAATCAAGGCAGTTTAGAGTTAGTATGAGAAGTGACTTATAAATAATTAGCAAAGGATTGGGGGCGCCTGGTGTTCATGGCCAGACACTTGTCAACAAGGCACAAACAAAATGAGAAAGCAGCAGGTTTTCTTCTCCCCCACCAAATGGTGCCAGGATGATACGGCAATACTATGTAAATCAAAGGGGGAAAAGACAGAATTTGAACCCATATCTCACACACAATATGCAAATATTGACTCAAAAATATTTCCAGGCAATCCATCCACAAATAAATACAGAAAAAATTTAAAGTTTGTTTGGTCTAGTCAGAGAAATCTTAGAAGCATTCCTAATACTGTGAATCATGAAGGAGAACAAGGTAGAGACTCAGAGCTCATTAATGATAAACATCTCGGGGCTGGAGAGATGGCTCAGTGGTCAGAAGCACGTAGAGGGCTCTTGTGGAAGACCTGGCTGGGTTCTCAGTTGGCCGTGAGGGCCTGTAACTCCAGTGCCACGCAACCATCTTCTGCTCTCTCCCAGCACGTGTGCGCACACGTGCATACAGATGCACATGCCCACGTGCACATGTGTGCGCACACACAGTTTATAATAATTAAATCTAAAGATATTAAATATATCTCTTGCTTCTAAAAAAATTAATAAAATGAAAAGTTCAAAATAGAGCATGAAAGAAATAGTATTAAGTCATTTATTTTATAAAGGGATCATAGCCAAAATATATACAGACCCATGACAGTTCTATTTAGAAGATTATCCAATTTTGAAGAAATATCCACATCTGGGTGGTTTGAGTAAGAGTGGCCCCTGCGGCTTAACATATTTGAGTGCTTAGTCACCAGGGAGTGGCACTGTTTGGGAAGGGTCCGGAGGTGAGGCCCTGTTTAAATAGATGTGGCCTTGTTGAAGGAAGTATGTCACTGCGGGAAGCCCATGCCAGGCCTGGTCTCCCCCCACCCATCCGCACCCCTAGCCTCTCTGCTTACAGATCAGAATGTAGCTCTCAACTGCTGTTCTAGAGCAATGCATGCCACCATACTCCATGCCCTGATGATAATGAACTGACCCCTTCAAACTGTGAGTGAGACCCCAAGTAAATGCTTTCTTTAGTAAGATTTCTCTAGCCACGGTGCCTCTTCACAGCAATGTAACAGTGACTATGCCAATATTTAAACCACAATGCCAGGCAGACATATTGCTCATAAGAATACAAACTGGCACCAGCTCCTTGTAAAAACAGTTAAAGTTTCTTAGAAAGTTGTACACAAACATATAACTTAATGTCATAGGCCACAGAGTTCTATGGCACTGTACTGCGTACAAGGGAATGCTGTTCAGAGACACAGGCACCAGAGTGCCAATACATGATACAACAAGAAAAGGAAGCTAGAAATAAAATGCTGCACAGCGCATTGTCTGTATGTAAGAAATGTATGGAAAGGGCAATTCTGAAGAGACCTGAGGCCGACTGCAGGCTGTGTGGGCCTGGAGGGGGCCATCGGGGGACAGCGTAGGCAAGTTCAGGGGGCATGTGGGGGCTTTATAGAGCTTTCTGTCATGGTTATGCAACTCTGTACATTTAGGAGAAACCAATACGTGTTGGACTTTAAAGGAATGAATTCGTAGAATGTAAATTATGCTTCAATAACAATGTAAAAATTAAAATACAAAAGCAAGGACCCATCAGAACCGATGCTCCAGAAATCAAAAAAAAATGTTTTTTGATTTTTGTTTTTTAAGCCAAGAAAGCCAGCCCCACCCCCCTTGCATGGTGAAACACTGTGAAAATAAAAGCAGATTAAACAGGTCGCAGAGACCCTCAAAACGGCTCGTCTAAGTCATGAAAAGTACATTATGTTCATGGCAGCATCTTGTCTTATTTGGCAATGATGTTTCTTCATCCTCCCCTGCCCCTGAAGGAAGCAGCACAATGGCATCTCACTGTTGTTACAATTGTGTCTTTAAGGCATGGGTAACATCTTCCCCCACAGAGCTGCATGCGCCAGTCTGATGGCGTTCTCAGGAGTTACCTTTCCAGTGTGAAACGTTTCATAACATAAGCCACCTGCGACTGGATGTAAAGCACCAGATTACAGCATGACAAGTCCTGACTTCAGGTAACCATAGGGGAAGCTCAGGGAATCTCAGCAGTGAAGACGAGGAAAAGGGCAGGTTTGGGACACACTGAGGGCAGTGAATATATAGTTACCTCACAGGACAGACACAGGCTGTGAGAAGCATTTACATCACAGTGACCTGATAGCACAAGTGCCACTAGGGCCTGTCAAGGTTAAGTGTTGAGGGTGGGCAGAGTGATCACAGCTGTACACGCAGGAGGCGTTCAAGTCTGAGGCCAGCTTCAACTGCAGTGGTACCCTGCCTGGGAAAGAAAGGAAGTGAGAGGGGAGGGGCGGACGGGGGAGCGGCTGCGTATGATGGCCAAGTCCCATAATCCCAGAGTCCAGGGCTAAAGCAGGAGGACTGTAAAATCAGGACATCCTGGGCAAGACCCTTCCTCCAAAAACAAAAAGCAGTGGCCACAGTAGCACCACCACTGTATCTTTCAGACTGCTCCAATGCAGGAGGGACAGCATGTAACCCTGCTAACCTGTGTAAGGCCGGGTTCATTATCCATCCTAAAATAATACTCATTTATTTCAAGATAAACTCATTCAATTTTAACACAAGTTTGGTTTGGGGGGGTTTTGTTTTGTTTTGTTTTTTAAGTCAGTGAAAACAAACTGACAGTGAAAGCTAGAAATTGGGGGGAATTGTCCAAATAGGGAATGCAGAGGGCAGGGATGGGGTAGGGATGGGGCAGGGATGGGGCAGGGATGGGGGAGGGATGGGGGAGGGATGGGGCAGGAGGAATGGGGGAGGGATGGGGTAGGGATGGGGCAGGGATGGGGTAGGGATGGGGCAGGGATGGGGTAGGGATGGGGCAGGGATGGGGCAGGGATGGGGGAGGGATGGGGCAGGGATGGGGGAGGGATGGGGGAGGGATGGGGCAAGGATGAGTCAAGGATGGGGAGGGATGAGGCTGGGAAGACAAGCCAGCTGACAGAAGAAAGCCCCTATGCAGCCACGGCTCACATTTCACATGATCTGATCCTTGATTCCCACGCCTTGGCCCAGCTACAGAAGAAACCGTCTAGACAGTCAGCTTGCCAAGGGGCAGGTGAAGCTGTAAGGTCTGACTGGAAGCCTGGCTCTTGCTTCTAATCAGCTGTGGAGCACCAAGCAAGTCACATAATCCCACAGACGTTTTGTCTACGCAAAGGGCTTATGCTATCGCCTGCTCCCCATGGGGTACTATGAGAGCCAGAGAGATGGTGGCTGCCGCTGCTATGACTGTCCTTGATGGTTCCCAAGCAATGGAGCACACTGACCCCGCCCCCAAGCAATGGAACATGCTGACCCCCCTACAAGCCTATAGCCAATACTGTATCAATACACTTATTTAATTCTGTGAAGACTCAAGAGAGGATTCCCACCACTGAGGTCCTTCCCATCCCCTTGATGGGAGCTGTTTGTTCTAACAAAATTTGTGCCCCCAAAATGGAGAAAACAGAGGCCCAGAGAAAAAATAAAAACCAATTAAGAGACATATATCCATAAGGCTAGCAAATGTACACTCTGGACTCAAGGCAGGCTGTTTATCTATAGAAAACATACACTAAAATGTCTCATAAATGATCATTACCACAGTGTTAGGCAGTCACAAAATTTAAAGCTATAATGGGCTTTTACACAAAACCATTCAATGAAAACCTCCCTCAATTTCCTGACTGTAAGCCTGCAACTGAGCTCTATCAGCCTCACCTCCCTCTCGCCTGTTAGAGAAGTTTACTAGGGCTGCCCACACCTCATGCCACATGAGCTTTGGATCCTACCCCTTTGGCCCCCTTAGTAACCATGCCACAGCCTGCAGTCCCCATAGCATCAAGACCTCCCTCTGCACTGGAACTCCCTGGCAGCACTGAAACATTCTCCAGTTACTCAGAGTTGTTCAATTTCAAAACAATCCCTCCTTCCCTGCAAGCCAGTCACCGTCCCAGCCCCCACCACCCTTGCCCCTTCCCCCTCCCTCCTCCCCCCAGGATCTGCTGCCTCAGGTTCTTCATGTGACTCTTTTTGAAGAACTGTCTACACTGGCTCCCTCACTCCCTCTGTCTTTGATTCACTCCTGTCTGCCACTTCTAAAAGAAACTCCCCCAGCCTCCCAGAGCCCTGTGGCTGCACAGCCTTTGTAACCTCCCTTGCGCCCTCAAGAGCATCTACCAGAGATGGGAGCACTTGCTGTTGCAATCCACTGCCCTCAGCTCCAGGGAGACCATGTGAGTGCCTGTGTCCATGTTGTACACCCCTCCCCACACAGTCCCTGTTGTGCATCCCCCCCCCAGTCTCTGTTGTGTGTCCCTCTCCACACAGTCCCTGGTGTGCATCCCCCCATACAAAGTCCCTGATGTGCATCACCCACTGCCCCCCCCCCCGCCACAGTCCCTTTGGGCATCCCCTACCCACCCCCTGTTGTGCATCACACACACATACACACACACACACACATTCCCTGTTGTGCATCCCTGCTCCCCCCTGTTGTGCATCCCCTACCCACCCCATTGTGCATCACACACACACACACACACACACACACACTCCCTGTTGTGCATCCCCTACCCACCCCATTGTGCATCACACACACACACACACACACACACACATACACACACACACACACACACACACTCCCTGTTGTGCATCCCCACTCCCTGCCACACACAAGGCTTCAATGTTTGTACTCTCAAAGGACTTGATCTCTACACTCCCCTACAGAACCACATTTACAGTCTTGAGTTGGATTCTCTTTTACACATCAGTGGCTTCCAAAAGTCTCTCTCAAATGCAAATTTTACTAGTGTAACCTCCTAGACACACCTACTTGATATCTCTAAGGCATCTCAAGTCAGTGTCCATGTCTGAAGTCATCTCTTCCCTGCCAGGCGCCTTTGGTTTTAAAAAACTTATTTTTAGGTTGGTATACAAACTAATGTGTTTTATTATGGCGTTTTCATACATGTGACATTACGCTTTGTTCTCCTTCATTCTCCTCCCAGAACTCCTTCCCTTCTGTACTCTGACCTGCTCTGGTTGGTTCCCTGCTTCCCCATACACTTCTTTCTCTCTGTTCCACACTTTCATGACCTGTGTATTCTGTTACCCTCTTCTTCCCTCCCATAGTCACTTTTGTAGCTTCAGAAACTACATGATGTGCACACTCAAACACACATGCACATATGCATGCATGCACAGACACACCTCTACAGATATACTCACATTTATGCGTTTAAAAGTAAGTTTAATGAGATATTATGCAGTATTTGTCTGAGTCTAGCTGATTTCATTTTAACATAATGGTTTCCAATTCCATCTATTTTCTGCTAATGTCATGATTTCATTTTCTTTTGTAGCTGAGTAAAATTCCAATGTGTATATGTACCACAGTTTCTTACTCCATTCATCTACTGACAGACAACTAGAATGCTTGCACTTCCTGGCTATTGTGAAAAGTGCAACTATAGACATAAGTATGCAAGTAACTCTGCAGACTTCAAAAAAGTTTTGAGTACATACCCTAGAGTGGTATAGCTGGGACACATGGCAGCTATATTTCTGGCTTTGGGGAAGCTTCCATGCTTCCCCAATAGGGGCTACACAAGCTTACACTCTCAGATGCAATGTAAAGTCTCTTTCCCCATATTTCTACTAGCATTTGTTGTCACTTTTTTTTTCTCAAAGAAATTTTAATGGTAGCCAAGGAACTCTTTTTCAAACATTGATCAGCCATGTGTATTTATTATTTTTTGAAACTGTTTATTCAGTTCTTGGCCCATTGGTAGATTAATTGACTGATTATTGTTACGAGATTACATGGGCGCTCAGACTTTTCTGTTGCTGGTTAGCTTTTGTTTGTTTGCTTGCTTGATTTAGAGGGCATATGACCTTTATTGAGCTTATCCACCAGAGTGAAAACACAATGCCTGCACAAAATCCAGTGTGTGTTACTGTAACTTCTACATCACAAAGTCTACACAGTTTTAAAAAACAAAAACATCAGACCCATTCAAAACCCACTGCTTCTTCGAAGCCACAGAAATGCTCGAATATGGCGAAGACTCAAACAGGTATTTTGCTGGTTGAAAAGCTAATTACGCTTCTAACACGCTCAAACAAAATTACAAAAAGGCAAAATTGTGATGATAGTTTTTGTTCTCTGGGTTTTGTTATGATTGCAGCGGGTTCTATTCTTTCTTCTCCCCTTTCCCCAAACTTTGCTTTTCACAGATAATACAGTCCACTGATGACTACCAGTTTGCCAGAGCACTACCTGCTCTTCCAAAGAACTAGGTTAAATTCCCCAGCATCCACATGGCAGCTCACAACTGTCTATAACTCCAAGATCTGACATGCTTGCACCAATGCACATACAATAAAATTAAATGCCATTTTTAAAAAGTAATATTTAGAGTCCTGGGGCTGGAGAGATGGCTCAGCAGGAAGAGCAAGTGTTGCTATTGCAGAGGACCCAAGGTCTTAGCACCCATGTCAGACAGCTCCATATGTCTGTGATTCCACCAGCCCTCTACTGACTACCCTCTCCCTCGGTCTCTGATCCATTCCTGCCCCTCTACGTACCCTCTTCTGGCCTCCACGGGCACCTTCACTCGCATGCATATACCCACACACAAACATGCACATGTACATATAATCGTAAAAACTAAAAGAGATGTTTAAAGTAGATTAGAGTCCTAAAGCAGGAATGCAGCCACCCTTAAACAGTCTTCTGTTTTCCTTCCTTCCCAATGACAAATTTGTGGATGTGTGAGATGACGTCACCACCAGTAGCAAGTGCAGCACTGATGGCCAGCCAGCTCTTCGTCTCCATGGAAACCTAACCAAGGAGGCAAAAGAACTCTACAGTGAGACCTTTAACCCTCTGAGGAAAAAGACTGAAGTAAACAGAAGAAGGTAGCAGGGCCTCCCTTGCTCATGGATGGCCAGAATTGACATTTTGAAAATGACTATCTTGCTGAAAACAATCTAAAGATTCAATGCAACTTCCATCAAAATTACAAAGACAGACAACTTGATGCCTTAATTTTCCTTAGCCGTATCACTTTGGCTAAGGCTTTGAATACTATGAGCACACGTGAGAATATGGGCACACTATCTCATTCCAGATCTGAGAGGAAATATGGTTTTTCCACCCGTTTAGTATAGTGGTATGTAGGGACTTGTCGTGCACAGTCCTTATTGGACTGAGGCATGTTCCTTCTTCGTTACGTCAAAGCTTTCATCATGAAGGGATGCTAAACTCTGTGAAACACATTCTGCATGGTTTGGGATGATCATGTAATTTCTGTCCCTTAGATCTATTTTATGTGTGAACTTTACATATTGATTTGCATAAATTGAACCAACATGTAACAAAGCCAACTTGATCATGCACTATGATCTTACTATGTTCCTGAATTCAGTTTCTCATAAGTTTCTTTTAAAATTTTGCAATAAAATTGGTCTACAGACTTCTTCTCCGTTGTAACTTTGCCAGGCTTTTGTATCAAGACAATATTGGCTTTATAGAATAAGTTTGATAGTTTTTCTTTCTTTCTATTTTATGAAACAGTTAGAGAAACACTAGTCTTAACCCTTCCTTAAAGATTTGGTACCTGGCTCCCTTCTGCTATTCCTTATGGAAGGAATGACTCAAACAGCACCAGTTTGAACAAGCAAGCCAGTCAGAAATCCTTCCTAACTCTTCTTTCTAGTCATCTGCGTACCTAGTGATTCTCAACCTGCCTAATGCTATGGCACTTTAATACAGTTCCTCCTGCTATGGTGACCTCCAACCATAACATTATCTCATTGCTACTTCCTAACTGTAATTTTGCTACTGCTATGCATAATAAGTTGAGAACCACAGCTCTAAACCATGACCTAGCATGCTCAATCTTATCAACCAAATTCCTCTTGACTTCTTGAATGGAGGACCTTTGCTCAGAGCCCTGCCATTCCTCCATGCTTTGCAGTAAATTCCAACTCTTACTAAGGAATTCACCCTCATTATTTCAAGTGTTACTCTTTCCAAAATCTCCCTTTCCCCTAACCTCCTAGCTAAAGTCAGGCCTTACTCACACCAGCATAAACACAGGTAGCTCTTTCATTAGTGTGGTTGTTTAACATGCAGACATCCATATCCTATAATGTCTATAGAATCACTGGATAGGAACGAGATAAACACAGTGTTACATTCATCTAATCTAACACCTTCAGTTCCCACACAGAAATATGATGGCCCAAAGTGAAAGGTCTCAAAATCAGGATCTGTGCCTCCTAACTTTCTGTGGGGTGATACTGGAGAGGTCGAAGTCCGGCATACCCAGACAGTCAACTGAGCTAGGTCTATTACAATGGACTCCCTTTCTTAGCGGGGTTCTCTCTTCGCCTGATCTGGGGAATCCCAGATCTTGTAAGGAGTGTCACATAACCTTCAGGGAAGACTACACGCCCAACCCTTTCCTGATAGAGCTTGTTCAACAAGCGCCTGGAGATTATCCCATCCTATGCTAAGGAGATCCTAGCCTTCAGCAAATGACCTTTAACTGTACATGGGCATTCTTCCCCCACACATTGGATAATTAAGTACTGTGTTTTCCTTCTTGGGATAGCACCCTGTGTTACCACATGTAAATGAGGTACTGTGTTACTGCATGTAAATCAAGTATCCTGGCATCTCTATCCCTAGTGAATCAGACGTGTTCACCCACAATCTCCTCCCCAGTGCCTAAGGTTTATAAATAAAGCCTGGCTGGCCTGCTCTCTTGTGCTTGAGCCATTCTTCCACCATAGCCATCTGGCAGTCCATCTATTCCGGGGAAGACTCGCCACTGGATGCCAGGGACTTAACACCTGCTCAATGGCTGCCACTAGCTAGGTGCTGACTGCTGGTGAAGCTGCCCACATCCTCTCCTGTGGTTAGTATGGCAGCTCAACAAAGAACTGTTAACACTTCTTATATCATCACAAGACTGTGGTGTTCCCAAGTCTCCACTGCCATCTGATACCAGCAATTTCTTTCTAAAAGAGCTAAACTGTAACTAACACTCTATGGGGAAAAAACTCTTTCCACACCCCAGCTCAGTGCGTGGGCCTCACCCTAAAGTGCTTTGTTCCTGAGAGAAACGGGACTTTGATCTTGAGGTCCCCCTGTTCTATTCTGGAAGCAAGCAGGACTTGGACCTGCCCACCAGATGCAGAAGCCAGGCCAGCTGCGGGGCGGGAGCTGAACAACTTCTTTCAGTAAAGTGTGTTCTCTCCTATGGCAAACCTTCCACCGGCCAGGCCCTAGAAGACAGCTCATGGCAATGCTGTCACCTGTATTAACGTAGGAGACAGCTGTTACAAGCTGAATTGATACTGAGCAGTGGAAACTCAGTTCACTTGTTCTTCTCTGCTTCACACAGAAACAGTTCACAGAAAAAGGCTCAGATTCTTTGACTTGGTTTAGGCTACTGTTGTTGTGATGAAACACCATGACCAAAGGCAAGCTGGAGAGCGAAGAATTTATTTGGCTTACACATCCAGGTGACAAGTCCATCACTGGAAGAAGTCAAGAGCAGGAGCTCCAACACGGCAGGAACCTGGAGGCAGGAGCTGATGCACAGAGGCCGTGGAGGGGTGCTGCTTCCTGGCTTGCTCACATGATTTTGCTCAGCCTGCTTTCTTTTTAAAATTTATTTATTTATTTATTTATTTATTTATTCACTTTACATTCTGATTGTAGCCCCCTCCCTCCTTTTCTTCCAGTCTCTCCTTCTTTCCCTCTACCCCTCCCCCCCTCCCCCGACCTCAGAAAAGGGGAGCCCTCCACCCACCCACCCACCCCAGCCTGTCAAGTCACTCAGCCTGCTTTCTTATAGGACTATCAGCCCAGAGATGACTCCACCGACAATGCATGAACCCTTCCCCTCTCCCACACCAAGCACTAATTAACAAAATGCTCTACAGACTTGCCTAAAGCCAAATCTTAAGGAGCCATTTCTCAATTAGAGTTCCTTCCTCTCAGATAATGCTAGCTCGTGTCAAGTTGACATAGAATTAGCCATCACACTGTCTGCTAGGCTTCTCTATGGAGCAGGATTTTCTAAGTCACCTAAGACACTCACCGTTACCACGAACGTCTTTACAAAGAAGATGTAGGACTACATGGGGGAACTCATTAACTCGGAGAAAAAGCACAGAGAGGGGCCTTATGGAAATAAATTTTAAGTTATAGTTGTGGTATACTTAAGGACGCATCCCATTCCTACCTCGGAATGGGCCTACAGACCCTAAATCTGAAGTTCTCAACCTGTGGGTCAGGACCCCTTTGAGGCTATCTATCAGCTATCCTGCATATCAAATATTTACAATGTGATTCATAACAGTAGCAAAGTCACAGTTATGAAGTCGTAATGAAAATAGTTTCATAGTTGGGAACTGTATTAAAGGGTTACAGCATTAGAAAGGTTGAGAACACTGCTCTAAATGTACCTAGGCAAAGGCAGCTGAGATTGGGTGTGACCGGACACAGGAGCTGATGCAGTGTCATCGTCAGTCCTCCCAGAGGCCTTCCCGATTGGCTTCAGGGGAGGGGAGCTGTGGAGAGCCACAGAGCCCAAGGAAATGCACACCCAAGAATCCATCTGGCAATGGCCTGCACATTTCTGGAGATGAGCCGGTTTTTTGTTTGTTTGTTTGTTTGTTTGTTTGTTTTGTTTTGTTTTGGGTTTTTTTGGTTAATTTTTATTTGAAATAATCAAAAAAGTTGTATAGCTTACTTTAGTTTTCATCTTTTTCAAATCTTCAAGTTTCTGAGAAAGAATTTGCTCTTGAACAAATTCAAAGGGGAAGGTAAGAAATGCTGCTTTGTGACTGGATCCCAGGGCTCTTTAACACGCTCAGTGCAGCAAATATAATTTTTTAAAGAAAGAAAATCTTAGATAATTTAAGGTAAAGAAGTGAGTGTGTTTCACATTTTAAGTGCTTATTTTTTACCCAACCAGTAAAACATCAATTGAAAATCCAATTTTCTTTTAAAGTGTATTTCCATGTTTAAAATTCTGGGCAAGGATTTAAACTTTAATGCTAAATATTAGACTAAAAATTCACTTACAACATCTTAAAATTTGCAATATTTACATCTAAAATACATAATTCAAGAGCGGAATTGGTAGCATTTTTGCAGAATTCAATCTTTCCTTAGTACTTTCAATCCCCCAAACTAAAGTCACCTCATGAATTCTGAATGACTCAGCAATTAAAATAAGAAAAGAATAAAGTACATAACCATGTTTCCTCTGAGGAGCTGAAATCAAAAGTTAAAGTTCTCTTTCCTCTTTTGAAAGTCTAAAGACTCACTTCCTAGGATTTGAAGCAAAAAGAAAGCCAGATCGGGTCAGATCAAGAAGTAAAATTCATATAAAATGAACCTGCCAGACAGGAACCCTTAAGAAGAAAAAAAAAAGAAAAAACCTGAGGGACCATCCACAGCCAGGAGACCAAGCGTGTTCCGGTCATCTATCCTTGGCCAGATGCAAATGACATGAAGACTTCCAGAAAACCTGTCACAGCGGAACAGTGGACATTCAGAATGGTATGGGTCCAAGCAACCCAATTGAGATTTCAAAATGGAGCACTGTCCAGTGTCAGTGGAGCACCTACTCCTGTTTGGGGGTCAGCCCTCCTGAAGAACACTTCCCCCAGAATGCAGTCAGCGAAGCAAACAGGAGCCTGTGTTTGTGGCACTTTGGGAGACCTACATCATCCTTTTCTTGCAGTGTTTTAATAGCAGTCACAATCAAAGAATGCTCGCTGGCTAGCATCATCCACATATGACCTCACAAGTGTATTCTATTACATGTGCAACAGACTGTAAATCTAGTTCCTCTAGTCAAATTAGGTTTTAAGAGTTCTATTAGAGTGAAATAAATTCAACACATTAAACTTCTAATCTACTTTCTGAAGGAAACAGGAAATATTACAACTCTTTAATATTGGGACTTTTTAAAAACAAATTATTTTTTCTTTCTGCATTTTAATTAAATTTAAATTGATGAAATCATATTTAGACTTCTTATAAGATCTTTGTAAAATGCTATATGAACTATGAACTAAAAATGTTTGTATTAATTGCAATTAATTAAATTTTGGCCAGAAACACTATAGTAAATGGTTATTAATGTCTAGTAAACTTTATGAATATAGATGGTTCTGTTTTATGTTGGTTACCTTCATTAATCAATATGTGGGGTCACCGCCAAATCTCCATTTTATGCCCCTTCACACAATACATTTTATTCTTGGTATACAGAAGCAACTATTGCACTATTTCCTACCTTATTTTCTTGCTGAGGCAATAAGCACTAACTATGCAGACTATGTCACATGGCATTGTATTTTAACGGTATGACACTTATTTTAGTGTCTTCCCACTGACTTCACTTCTACAAACACCTGCTTAGTGCAGGGAACAGCAAGGGACCTGAAGACAGAAAATACTTCCTCTGGGGCAATTGTGAAGAGCAGGTCCGGGGAGGAGGCAGAGACACAGGGGACTTCAGTGCCTGTGCTGAGCGACAAGGCAGAGGTGTGGGAGCTCTGTCAATAACCTCTTCTTGGTCACCTTTCAGAGCAAGTGCATCCATCCTCACATCATGGCACATGGTCGCACCTGAATATGGTTGAGGCATTCTGCTCCACTTAGAGATGCAGTCTGGTAAGATGGATGCAGAGAAGTGCCTGAGAGTAATTATGGAAAACCTAGCCACCACAGTACCACAGACAAGCAACATAATTTATACACATATTTTGTTTTCGACAATATTACATGACTCACTGGGTTTTTAAAAAAATAACTTTGAATTATTTATACCTTAATAAAACAGATCTAGATTACCAAATTAATCTTGGAGAACTAGTAGCACTGGGCCTCCCCGTCCAGCATGGCAATTCACAAGAGCTGCCGCCTCCTGTCTCTCCACAGGCTAGCACTTCAGTCAGTCAGATTGCTGCCTGACTCCTGTGCACATTTGCTATTTAAATCATTACTTAAAGCTAACGTGAGGTGTGTGGCAATAATTAACTATAAAAGCAGCAAGATGGGTGAACAGAGCCAAGCTCTGCCGAGTTCTAATGAGCGTGTTAACTATACCATACTGAAATCCCCTTCAGAGCAAACAGAAAGTAACTCCTTATATGTGGGTCACCAGAATTGAGACACAGGCTCTCACATGCTGGGTAACTGTAATAGCACCACGAATCTGAACTTGAGCAAAAACCCTCATCTACAAGCTAGGAAGCTATTATGGGATGGGTCTTATCTAAAGACACAGCAGATGGTGGCTAGAGGTATAGGGCAGTGATAGAGCACTTGCCTGGCCTATTCAAGGCCTCTAACTCTGTCCCTAGCACAAGAGAGAAAAACAGTCATATCAAGTACAATTATGTCTGGCAAGCTCGACATCACCTCCCCCGTAAGCAGTGTGTGAAGAGAAGAGCTAGGTCACTAAAATGAGGGGGAGAAGCGATGTTAAGTGATAAGGGACAACCATCAAGGACAACCTATGAGACACACACACACACCACACACCACACACCCACACACCACACACACACACACACACACACACACACACACACACACACACCGGTCTCTTCATTCCTCAAGAGTGCTTCAGAGTACAAGAAGGAAAAACGGATATAAATGAAATATAAGAAGGAGAGACCATTTGGGGTCCTAAGACTTTCCTCCCGCTAATTCACAGAATAGGCAATTGTGAGAGTTTAGGGTCCTCCCGTAACAGAAACTACCCTGTTACTTTCCCTAGGAACTGGAATGTTCTCCCAGATGAGCCATAGTGTGTGCTGTAAAACAAGCTTTAGCACATTTAGAAGAATATCATGTAAGGAATGTGAATTAAACTAGAACTCAAATTAATAGAAAGAAATTTATAACAATCATCAAATATTTACTAAAATTTCTGTACAACTCAAAGGTCAAAGACGACACTAATGGAAAATACCAAGTAATATTAATTAAATACATATGAAAATATAGCATATCAAATTTTTATAGGCAGCAACCAAAGCATTACTTAACCTCCCAATAGTGCCTTGCCATTATTAGAGAAGAAAAATGATCCATGACCATCAAGCGAACTTTCTTCCTCAAGCTACTATACCCTAATTCCAAAATCCAGTACAGAAAATAACATGAAGTCACAAGATAATATTCCTCTTGAACACAGGCATAACCATCCCTAAGAAAGTATAAGAAAAAAAAAAAAAAGAAGAATATAGCAACACATAAGGATGGCTAACCATAATGTAAAACTCGCTCTGAAGCCGAGCACAAAAGAGGAAGGGGTCGGGAACAAGCTTGTACCCCCAAAGGCACACCCTCAACAGCTTGCTTTCTTCAACTAGGCCTGTCTTCCACAGTTCCACTCCTCCCCAAAAGTCTACGGAGAAACTGAATCTATTATTGGATTAAATCATTGATTAGGACAGAGCCCGCAAGACCCAGTTATCTCTGGGGACACTCTCAGTCACTCACCTGAGTATGTCTATGCACCTCATGAGCCAATCAAATTGGCCATTAAGATTGACTATGACAGCTAATCAGCACATGAGCATTATTCATGAATAACAACAAAATAAGAAGAAATTACTGGCATAAACAAAAGGATAAATCTGAAAGGCACTATGCAAAGTAAAATAATCCAGAAATAAATGATAAGCTGCATGCCTCCAGTTTTTAGAAAAATTATGAAAAAGTAAAAAATATATATATAGATAGATAAAAATATAAAACAAATCAGTGGTGCCAGGTGGTAGGCTGGGGCTGGGGTGTAGAGCAGGGCAGAGAACTGAAAGTCCAGAGCTGATCTGTGCCATGTGCCTGAGATAACAAAGCTGTAAACAAAAAATTATACACCTAAAGTGGGAAGACTTATTACATGTAAATTATATTTCAATGACAGAATAAACTGGGACAGGCATGAGTTAGAAAATACATACAGTCAGTGCAATGACCAAATAAACAAGTTACAGACTGCTTTTCCAGAAAAGCAGCCAAAGTCATCACAGAGAAACTTTGATAAAGGAACACTGTAGTGGCCCCTATAACAGAGACTAGCCACCAGCCCCTCCTTCAACTACTAATGAAGTCAGCTCTCTAACCAGTGACAGGAGCGTACAGCAAAGCCATGCACATCTCTTCCTCTCACAGGGTTCTGAATGGAATACCCACGTCTCTGTGAACTGAAACACCGTCTCCAACATCAACTCCTGGTGTGGACTCAGAGAAATATTATTCAAAACACGAGGGACAGCCATGTGTGAGGCAAAAGCCAGCAACCAACGCAAACTTCAAACACTGTCTCTCTTTCTCCTCCCTCACCTCTTCCTGCTCTTGCCCAGCCATCTTACACGCCCCTCACTGCATAGCTTTGGAGGTTTGAAAGCTTAACCTGCCCTCTCGTCCTGGGTGAGCCTTTTGTCCACTGAGGCGGTGGGAGTAGCGGCCACAGAGCCAGAGAAAAGGGTTCAAAGGCAGGGGAATGCAAGCTGTCCAAGTTCCCCGACAAAAGGAGACTTGTGCTCTAGTTTGCCTTCAAGAAAATGAGGACTGACGGGACTGGAAAAAGATGGCCACCCTCGTCACCACAAGGTTCCCCACGCACAAATGTTACAGGGCAGACTTCAGACCCTGGAGGGAAACATCAGCAGTTATCCAATGGGAAGTTAAGAGGGTTACTTCACAGACCAGCACTGTAAGAGACCTTGTGGTATACTAAAGAAACCTCAATGACTGATATTGAATTTCATGCCTTACTGGCAAATAAGAGAGTTTTCTATTTAAAATTATAATGACTTAAAAAAAAAAAAGAGATGGATAGACATTTCTTGCTAACCATCGTCAGCCTAGAAATAATGAATATAATTTTAAAGTAAATACAAATGCACCAAGGGCTAGATGAAAGACTTTTATCTATGTGTCTTTAGATCTCAGAAATTATCGTTTAGATTCAAGCCAGGGGTGGTTAAGAAAACTGACAGAACCTAAGGGCTACGTTTCTAGTGTTTGGGGGCATCCCTTCACTCCGGTGACAACTCTCCATCCAATGTGAGCCGGTGAGTGGCCTGCCTTTCTCAAGGGCAGAAAAACATCAAAATTCTTACTGCTTAGTTCTCTAGAGACTTTTAAAAAACATGGTCTTTTAAGCAAGACTAAGAAGAAAATAGGTTTCCTTTCTTGGGTTAGGTTTCCTTGCTGACAGAATAATTTATATATTGGATGCTGGCACACTGTACTTGACAGTCTCTATTCATCAGGTTACCAGATTGAAGATGTCTACTGGGAAGTGCTATCTAGAGTTCCCAGGTGGCAAAAGGCCAGAGCTGTGGCCTTTGCTGTTAAAAACAAGTGTTCTCTCAATCTCTCCACTCAATGGAGCATCCCCACTTGGCTGCAACGAGCAAGCTCCATTTGTTTAATGAGGCATTCATATGACAGAAGTGGCTAAACCAACAAGTGGAGTTATTGTGAACAAATAAAGCCATCTGAGACCATCAGAAGGATGCTATGTTCTGAGACCGGCTCTTTCTAAGCACGGCTCAACTGCGCCTCTTCCAAGTGGAATGCTAGGTTTCATTCTTTTTCTTGCTCTTCTTGATGTGTCTGGGTCAGTGCCGGCTTACTTTTCAGCAGGTAAGTCCTTCCTTGAGGGATATAAAGCATGACAGTCTAACACTTCAGATGAAGGAAGAGACAATCTGTTATCTTCCAGATACTCACGGAAATCTAGGCGAGCAAACAGAGAAAGAGGTAGGACAGAGATATAATCAGGTCCTGATGTGAGTCCAGGTACTTTCAGCCGCCTCCCGGGCCCTGCTGAAACCGGCCTCCGCCTGGCTTTAGATTTACCCAGGTTCCACAGAACACCTGCCTTCCCCACCTTACTCCCTGGAGAGTCTATTTGCTTAGACTGAATCACCACCACACAGCCCTTCTTATTCTGCCCGTCCTTTGGCTTTCAAAATCCCACCACATTTCTCTTCTGAACGGCCCCCTGGGCACCCTACGTTTTCTTAAGATCATCACTGACAATTCAGACTCTCTTAGCCTAGTGCTTCACCCTTTAGACTCTACAGTGAAACTATGGGCCCAGGTCCCAGCAATGCAAATGGGTGGGACATGGGCCGTCAGGGATGTATGTGCTAAGTAGCATGGCAAACACTTTATGTACATATCAGTAATAAGGCTAGGCAGTCGTATGGCTGTTGGTCACATTTTACATGAGGACGCAGTGGCCTGGAGATGGAGCTTGGCCTCCATACCTGTATGACTGAAGAATCTCTCCTCACTCCAAACTATACAGTCCCCAGGAATGGCGGAGAGCCTCAGCATGCCAGTATGGTGGAGGGCTAGCTGTGTTTTCTTAATAGTATGCTTAACCTTGTAATCCCGTAGGCATTTATCGTCTTTAAGAGATGCTTGCAGGATCATTTTGGAAAGTATACGTTAAATTTTCGTGGCACAAAGAGGTCTTTAGTAACTAGTAACCGACCCTGAGCTCATAAAAGCAACTTCAAGTTGTAAGCACTGACAATCAGAAAACAGACTTGTCATCATTAAGAATAAACAGAGAGAGACACAACAGATCTGATATGGAGAGATTTACTATAGAAGCGTCGGGAAAGAAAAAAATGGGGGTGCACACTCCAAAGGCCCCAGTGGCAGACAATGCCTCAAAAAATTACAGCCGTACTCTCAGTTTGCTGCATGCCTTTAGCTCTGTTTTACTGTGATTACTGAAAGGGATACAAAACTGCTCTTAATTATGTGTTAAGGAAAAGCTCACTTTAGCCCATGAGTGAATATATTTCCACGCCCCCCACCCACCTGAATGAGAGGTCAAAAGGCCAAAAACTTCCCATGACAAAGCAGAAGTGAAATTCAAAAATAAAAACTCAGAGACAGAGACAGAGACAGAGACAGAGACAGAGACAGAAAAGAAGAAGAAGAAGAAGAAGAAGAAGAAGAAGAAGAAGAAGAAGAAGAAGAAGAAGAAGAAGAAGAAGAAGAAGAAGAAGAAGAACAACAACAACAACAACAACAACAACAACAACAACAACAACAACAACTACTACTACTAACTACTACTAACTACCACCACCACCACCGAGCACAAAGTGGGTCGGAGATAAATTGATACCGCTCCATGAAATCAACAGGCAGAAATGAGTGTGGGAGAAGGAAGCAGGAAGCAGGTGGGGGCACTGTTGTCCACAGCATCTGACGCACAGATTAGCACTGTTTCTAAGCAGATTAGCCAAATCCCGACTGTTCTACATCAGGTCCTGTCTCTAAGCTTCCAAACCTCCCTCATATCCGTGCAACAAAAAAAAAAGAAATTAAAAATTTAAATACACAAATAAAACAGAAGGGAACAAAACACCCACATAAAACAAAAATGTCCTAGGCTGACAGATCTCTTGTGTAGCCTTCCGTACTGTGGTATCAACTAAAATGACTAAAGTGATCAGGCTTAAAGGAAGGAAAATGAACTGGTTCGCCCATGTAAGCTTTAAAATGCAGCATTGAATGTCCCCCCAGCAGGGCTGATGGCCATTCTGCCTGTGAGAGCAGAGTGCATGGAGATGGTGCAGAGCAGAGGGCGTGCATGGAGATGGTGCAGAGCAGAGTGCATGGAGATGGTGCAGAGCAGAGGGCGTGGATGGAGATGGTGCAGAGCAGAGTGCATGGATGGAGATGGTGCAGAGCAGAGGGCGTGCATGGAGATGGTGCAGAGCAGAGGGCGTGCATGGAGATGGTGCAGAGCAGAGGGCGTGCATGGAGATGGTGCAGCAAGGGGCTGTTATTTCTGTCTCAATTGCAGAGAACTTGTAACCTCATTATGGTCTCCCTTCTTACAGCCTTCCCCATAGCAACTACAAAAGTAACCACAGAGGCAAGGAATGGGTGGAAAGATAAACACAAAATGTGTGTCAAGTGCATTTATATAACAAATGTTAGAGATATAGATTTATCTTTGATCTTTTATTTCCTACAATTTGTTTTGGTTTATTTTGTTTTTGCTTTTGTGGGGTTTTTGCACTTAGGTTTTGAGTATAATGAACAGGAAACTAATGCCTAAGTCTGTAGTGGTAAAGACCCTCACAAAACCAAATTCAGCCAATGGTTAAAAAGAAATCACACATTTCCTGTGAGGCCCCTTATACTGCCAAGACAAACCACTGAAAGCTGAGCTAACCTGGCACA
Organism: Acomys russatus; assembly: GCF_903995435.1. Taxonomy (NCBI): domain Eukaryota; kingdom Metazoa; phylum Chordata; class Mammalia; order Rodentia; family Muridae; genus Acomys; species Acomys russatus. Next base: position 22,769,734 of record NC_067144.1, on the reverse strand, counting down.
GAAGAGTAAACCCGCCCCAGGTGTCCACCAACTCTGTGATCCCAGGCACCAGGGTCTCTGGGATCCCATTCCAGTTATCCAGCCCCACCAGCCCTACACAGGGGATGCCAGACTGCAGCAGAGAGCCTGAGGGGAGAGAGAGAGGCGGGGGAGACGGGTGGAGAACTGGAGACATAAGGCTGGACAGACAGAACACCCAACCAAACTTGTCCATTCACTTACAAGGTCACAAATACAGAAATGGAAATTAATTAAAAGTAGCTCTCAAAGGGAAGACTATGAAAATAAGACTGATAAAGGAAGCCCATTTCATGATCACCTCCACCTCACCTTGGAAGGCAGGCTCCAATGAGGATCACAGAGGTGATCAATAAACAGGGAAATGACAGGCCAGTGATCTTAGGTATTTATAAATATTCTATGCCATGAGTTGTATGTGTGTAATAAAATGTACATGCACATACATACATAAAATTCATGGTGTGTATATTTTGTTATATGTATTATATGTTTTATATTATAAAGTTATTATATATTTTTATATTATATAATATGGTTGTATGATATAAATATTATGCATATACGTTTATATATCATACTATCAGTGAAGATGCCTGAGGACATTAGCTGAGTCTTATAAGTCACTCAGTTTAAAATTCAGTAGTTGTTTCAATAAAAGTAACCACTTCCGATGTTTTAATTAGGATTTGATTTTTTTTTTTAAATAGCCTTCCCTAGATGGTTACAAGTCAATATCTAGCAGCAAGTCCCATTAAACAAATTGCATGTCTGAGATGCATCTGTACTGGAGAGGGGTATGTGCTCAGGGGGAAATAAACAATAAACTGATGGTTGGAGCATTATCCACACACATTAGCAGCAATAGAAGGTGGTATTTAATCACCAAGGTATGATAAGGGAGTGTTTTTCAGTGAGATGGTTTTAAAACAAAATAAAAGAACAAAAGAACACCCTCTAACCATCCACCTTCTCAACCTCATGGACTGAAATGTTTACAAAGGACACAGTCTACAGACTGTTCGAATCTTACCTTAGTCAGAGTTTTCACTGCCAAGAGAAATTCAGTTCAGGCTACCCCGGGACTAGTGTTTCCCCTGCTGGTGCCTCCGGTGAGCAGCTATTCACAAAAGGATCGGTTACCCGAACTCCTCAGAAATCAAGTCGGCGGCCAGATGACAGATGGCCTCACCTCCATCAACTTCAAAGTTTTCAAAGTTTCTCTGAAAGTATTTGCTTTGGATGGTTTTATGTTTCACCCTTGAGTTTCCTTACAGAACTAATGATTCAGCCTTTTATTTTTCATGTGAAAACAAAGATTTAAGGTGAACCCTATGTCTTAGGCATCGTTTTAATATTCACACATTAAAATTTCAACTCAGAGTTAGAAAATGTCCTCTTATCATTTACTGTGATTGTTTTAAAAAAAAAAAAAAAAAACTTTGGTTTCCTGGCTGAGGGATTTTTGCTGAGTTTGACAAAAGAAAAGTTATTCGTCTAAAATGCCAGTGCAATGCCCTCATTTTTCCTCAAGTGTTATTTCCATGCTATCAGATTGACTGCACAAAGGACAGAAACCCAGATGGGAATCATGAGAGCTTACTAACAGCAAGGCTGAAACCTCCTTCCTGTGTTCCCTGGAGTTCGTGCTGTGGCTCCTCTGGTTGTTCACCAAATGGTAAGCAGCACAAGCAAACACACAGGCTCAGAAATCAACCAGCTTAAGGATGTCTAGAAAGTACACTTGTTCTAAGGCCTGGGAGTGAAACGGGGCTGAAATTCTATGGGAGAAGTTGCAACCTGGGATGTTTACAAACACCTGCTTTTCTGCTTTATATTGTCTCCGTTTTTTAATATACTAGGCCACAGTCCCCATGAAAACTCAGCAAAAATCCCTCATCCAGGAAACCAAACAGGAGCATCAGTTCAAGCAAACAAAATACAAGAGTTTCACTTAGCACCCACCCCATGTAAAATCTAAGAGTGCCTGGCTTTAGGGTAGCCAATGCCTGGTAATCTGGTTATACTATACAAAAGTCTCATACATGGTTTTTGATTGGTGAAATGTTACATGGTTGAATTAAACAGGTAAAAAAAAAAGCATGAAATATGAAAATGTTGTGCTACACCCACAGACAATTACAGCTGGTAGCACTAAGTCTAAACCGTGTAAAGAACACATAGTAACTTTATAAATATTTAAAAAATAGAAATTAAAATATGATTATGGAAAAATCTAAATATTCTAGATTATATAAATGAAGCCAAATCTGAGCTACTGTTAAAGCCCATATTTGAGTAGTAAGACTGACATTTTCAAAATTGCCAATGAAATTAGTAAAAAGTTTCTATAACGTTTGCCACCAGCCATAAAAGACTAGATGATTTCACTCCGCCCCTGCCATTGCAAGTGCTTATAAAACTGAGCAGAATACACAAAGCAACTGAAGGCAGAAAAGGGTAGGAAGTACCACAAAGTGAACAGAAGATCTGTCTAGCCTTCCGCCCTGAGGCATGCTCCCTTCCAGAGTAGGAGGAGGGAATCAGGGCAGGGCACAACAGGCTGTGTGGGCAAGGCCCGCAGGGGGCTGGCTTCAGGGCGACCGAGATGCACCGACTTTGTGGAGTGTGGAATGAAAGAGTAGGAAGTGTGAAAAAGGAGCTTCAGAAATCCACATGAAGCTCCCCTTAGGTCTGACTGAAGACTCTGGCGCATGGGCAAAGGGCGAGACTTCACACAGCTCAATGCAGAGGAGACAGTTGGAAGCTGTGAGCTGACTAGGTCTGTGGGTTGGTGATGCTGGGAGAAACAGTGCTGGCAGAGTCGAGAGGCCTCACTGAAAATTGTAAGAGTTTAATTAAGCCCCAAACAGTCTGCGTGATGGTGTTTATAGCCCTGGAGTAAAGGCCACCCTGAGCCCCACCATACGATGACTTAAACCCCTAGGTTTCACATCCTAACACAACCTAAAACATTAAGTCTCAAATCAATCATGTTTATATTCCAGCTAATTATCCTCCTAGTTGTATAAAGCGCAGTGCTCTGACATTTAAACCTGGACTCCCAGAAATAGTATCAACAGCGTCTGCATTTAATAAAAACTACCAGACACAAAAGGACAAGCAAATATGACCTCAAGTGAGGGTGGTAGGAAACCAATAAATGCCACTGCATAGATGGCAAATGCGTTAGAGCTAGCAGAGAGGCACATCACAACAGCTCTTTTAAATATGCGTAAATATTGAGTGGGGAAAAAAACTGGACATAGTGAAATGATTTTTAACAGACAGTTGTTCCTATTTAAAAGGAACGAACTAGAATCTCTAGAAATAACAAGGATGAAACCAGTAATTGAATTTCCCTGCACGGGCTTCTGGGAAAGTTTTCCATTGAGGATTAAAAAAAAATAATAAAGCCAATGAACTTGAAGATAGAACAACAGAATCCATCCAAACTGGTCCACAAAGGAGGGGGCAGGAGGAGGAAGAAGGGGAAGAGAAGAAGAGAGGGGAAGGAGGAGGAAAAAGAGGAGGAAGAATAAACCCAGCACAAGCAACAACTGGAGAATACAAACAACGCCCAGAGCCACACTGGCCTGTGGGACAGAATCGACCTGTATGACATATGGGCCTGGAGTCACAAAATCAATAAAAAGACAACACAACAGAAAATATGCGAAGAAACAATTGTCCTAGTTAGGGCCTCTGCTGCTGTGGAGAGACACCATGACTACTGACACTCTAATAAAGGACAACACTTGACTGGGGACTGGTTACAGGTCAGAGGTTTGGTCCGTTCTCACCACGGTGGGAAGCTTGGGGGCACACAGGCAGACCTGGTGCTGGGAAGGAACTGAACATTCTACAACCGGATCCAAGGGGCAGGAAGAAAAGAGATTCGCTGGGCCTGGCTTGAGGATCTGAAGCCTCAAAGCCCACTCTTGTTGACACACTTCCTTTCATAAGGCCACACCTGCTCCCACAAGGCCACACTTCCTATGGTGCCACTCCAAATAAGGCTATGGGGGCCATTTTCACTCAAACCATCACATCACTATTTTCCCTCAAATATATTTAAAATAATCCATAGATCAAAGGAATTCAGCAGAACCCAAGTGGCATTTTAAAAAAAAAAAGCCAATATCCAAACACATCAAGGCTAATTTACTAATTCCCCCAAAAAGTGGCTGACAATATTCAAAAGCTGAAACCACAGGAACAGAAAACTACCTAGAGTTTACAAAGATCTGAAGCAGAAGGAGTTGATTGCAAGGGACTCACAGGGAACCTTGAGGTAGTGGGTCTCTTCCACACCTTGACTGTGGTGGTTATGTGACTATGGCTGTGTGACTATGTGACTATGTCAAAGTGAGTGATTTCGCCATGTAATATACCAATCGTGCACTTTTATAAAATGTAAAACACACCTCATTCAAGAGAGGGTAACTTGAGATGGACAGTGTAAATTGGCTTAAGTAAAAATCCATTGCTTATATTCATTCCCTTGATTCTCTCTCTCCTCTCTCCCCTCCCCCCTTTGTGTGTGTGTGTGTGTGTGTGTGTGTGTGTGTGTGTGTGTGTGTGTGTGCGTGTGATCTCCAGAATCAACCACCCAGACCCAAAAGGTCTAGAAGGCTTAAGGCTGCTGTAGCATATGCTATTGCTGGAAGGGCTGTTAGCTGTTTCTTGACAATATCCAGATGAAATGGCTTTCTGCTTTCCAAATAATTTTCAGTGATTTAGCAAAAGCAGCAAGCACCTGCACCATGCACTGGGTGATGACTCCTGCTTGGCCTTTGTGAGTTGTCGGATGTCCTGGGCAGCAGCTCAAAACGAAGCTGACATCATCAGGGTGGTGCCATGCCAGTGCTTCTGGCAGGAGTCAGGTATGGTTAAGACCAGGCCACAGAGATTTGTGTATGGTTGACAAGTCAGGCTTATAAAGCTCCCTTTGGACAAGTGGGTAAATGTATATGAAGTTTCCTTAAAGATAAAAGACTGCAGCTGTCGAGCTGCTGGAACCGGCATGGACTAAATCAAACAGAGCCAGGAATTTCATTAATACTGAAAATATGGACCATGATAGTTGGAGCAACACATTATGATCCAGATAATCAAGCTAGGAGTGATGGGAGACACCTGTAACCCTAGCACTGGTGAGGAGGAGGATCAGGAACTCAAGGTCCTCCTCAGTTGCGTAGGACTACAAGCTCAAAGCCTACTTGAACTATGAAAGACCCTGTCCCAGAGAAACAACAAAAGCCAGTGATTACAGTAGTTGTAAAATCTACTCAGTCTTTCAAACTTTGAAACTAAGTAGAATAGAGCTGGTAACTATGACTATCATCTCCTCTCTACATAAGTCTTACATAGGGTTTCAATTCCTGATATCTAGGGCAGCATTAACTCATGCAGTCGGGAGGGTGTGCAGGTCAACTATAGATGCCAAGTGTCTAATCTGATGTCAGTTTACTGCTCACTGCATTGGAGCTCTTGTGCTGACTGTGGGCTGTGTGGTAGTCCAGAGTGATGGATACTACAACTGCTTAGGAAATTTAAGCAAATGAGTAATTCCAGTGGCTTAGGTAGACAAATTTATTTGAGCTCTGTTTTATAATAGGTTAATTTCCTTTCAATTTAGTTTATTCCTTATTAAAATTTAGTTGGATTTCTATGTGTTGGGCTCCCTTGTAAATTTTTATGTGGATCTGTAATTTGAATTTGAGTATCAATTATGGTGTGATGTTACACTCCAATACAATGTGAAGTTAATTTAGGGTCTATGTTACAGGTGCACAAAAGTTCATAAGAGCTTTTTATCATTTTGTTATACAAACTCTCTTAGTAAACTCGAATTTCCAATTGAGCATTTGGTGTATTTCCCAAGTCCCTAAAGTATCTGAGATGCAGCTAAAGTAATATTTAAAGGGAATTTTATAGCTCTAAATACCTGCATTAGAAAATCATACCATTTTAATGGTCATTATAATCAGGAGACACAATTAATGGATAAATGTTTCTTAAAGTGATTCATTAGCAAGAAAGACTATCAACATAAACAAGTCTACTACAAGCTACAATTTCAGTTTTCATGGAAAGCTTGTAAAGGATAACATACACCGAAAGGTGCACATACTTCATAGATGTCTCAGTAATACTTTAGGAAGAGCACACTCGGGCAACCGTCACATAGCAGGAACTAGAAAAATAAGTATCCATAATTCTATAGGCCCCCTTAAAGCCCATCTAGTCACTACCCTCTCCTCATACAGGTAGCTACTATTCTGATCGCTATGGTCATACTTTTTTAACTTGAACTAAGTAGAATCATATTATATAGTTTTCTGTGTATTGGCTGCATCTGATTGAGGAGTTTTGTCTTGGTTTGTTTTGGTTTAGTTTTTGGCCAGATGTCTTCGAGTATTGCACATCCTGACGCTCACTTGCTGTGTACTGTTCCGTTGTTCTGCTGAGGAGCTCACCCAGCACATTCAGCCACTTTGTTGTTGGCAGGCCGCTAGGTTACAAACAGCAACAGCACCTTAAAAAATGGTTTAGTAAGTTTTGTGTTTGTGTGCATTTTCTGTGTTGGATTTGTTAGTGGTGTGTGTTGGTACAGTGCCCAGCAGGCTTTTACGCTTCTGAACAAACTCTGAGGCAAAGTATCATTTTTCTCTAACTACATAAATGGTTTCAAAATTATCTAGCTCCTATCAACCAGCAAGTCTTCTGAAGAGTGGTAGGGGTAGGTGTGTGTGTGTGTGTGTGTGTGTGTGTGTGTGTGTGTGTGTGTGTGTGTGTACACGTGCAAAAACAAAGGTGGACATACTTTGCTAGTGGCAAAATGTAAGGACTGTTATTATACTGGCTACTGTTATGTCCGCTTGTCACAAGCTAAAGTCATCAGAGGAGAGGGAGCCTCAATTGAGAAAGTGCCTCTATAAAACCCCTGCCTGGGCAACTCAACCCTAATGGCATGAGAGCAAGAGAGCCAGCCTGCCCCTAGCCAGCTGTAGTATTCAAGAGAGCTGGCCTTGTCCCTTGCCAACTGCAGCATTTGGGAGAATAGCCTCGCACCTCACACAGGCAGCACTGTGGAACTGGCCCTTGCAGCATGAGCACAGGTAAGCAGTCCCAAGGACATGAGAGTGGGAGGGATAGCCCTGCCCTTTGCCGGAGTAGTGCTGGAGACTTGGCCCTAGTTGTGTGTGTGCAGGAGAGCTGGCAGGCTGACCAACTCAGCTATCACTCAGGCTAAGATCCAGAGCTTTGAGTTGGCCCACCCCAAGACTGCCTTGACTTTGCACAGCTAGTGGGCAGGCCATCACAGCTGCTGTGAACTGATGAATACAGTGGTCTTGGCATTTCCGGGAAAACACTGCTTAGCTCCAGTCCTCTCCAGCCTCTGGCTCTAATAACCTTTCTGCCCCTTCTTCCGTCATATCCCAGCCTTGCAGGGCTGGGTGAAACAGATGCGCCATTTGTGGCTGACACTTGTTGTGTGCACTTTGGAGCTGATCCCTCTCTTGCTACACAGTGTTTTAGACATGGCAGGTGTCTTCTGTACTGAAAATAAGATATTATAATCTTTTCCCTCACAAGTTACCATTAAGAAATCAATGACCAAGAATAATATGTTACATGAAATAACCAAACCACAGAAAGACCAATGCTGTGGAGCTCACTCATGTGTGACCTAAGAAGGGAGAGCTAATAGTTGGAGAGAGTCACTGGACAGCTGAGTCAGGAAGAGGATTGAGGATGTGTTGGTCAAAGGAAAACTAACACAGCCAAAAACAAACAAATAAATAAACAGATGTCCTTGTAGCACAGAACTATAGTCAGTGGTGATCTGCTGCATTCTTGGGGAAAAAAATACACGGTGTGACTACCAAGGTTTTTCCCCCCTAAAAAAGGTTAACTATGCAGTGCATTTGTTAATTAGCTAGTTAGCTAGCTTTAATCATTCCATCATGAAACAATGTGTGTGCGTGCACATAGAAGCATATGTGTTTGAACATGTATGCATGCTTGGGGGGGGAGGGGAGAGAGGACAGAGAGGAGAGAGGGGAGAGAGGAAAGAGAGAAAGGTGAATTCAAGGATCTTGAAAGGAAACATCATGGTAGAACTCACTTATCTGCAGGAATCAGGCTAGGACGGGTCTCCAGCTCTTTGGGAAAACTCGAGGTCGCTGAGAGAAGAGTCTTGGGAAACAGCATTTTTGAAACACCAGGAAAGAGGCTTTCAACAAGCTGATACCTCCTCAGACAGCCTGGAAATTAGCTGAGGGAAGAGGGGACTTGTGCTCTGAAGTGCTACTCAGGGACCGGGTGACTCAAGTGCAGAGTGCCACACGGCGCATCAGAGCCACGGGCCCTGTTCTTCAGCTTCTACTTAGGAGCCACCTTGGTTCAAGAGGAAGTGATAAGAACTTTAAAAAGCTAAGTTAAACTTAAAAGTGCTGTGAACTTTAAAGAACACTTTTTAAAAAGCAAAGATGTCCAAGAAACCTTATAAAATTGCTTGTAGGAAAGGGACTAACCTTTGGTTCCCACTCAAGTAAGGTGGATCAAGTGACATAGATGACACGAGGCCACCAGAGCCAGTGGAAAACGTCAACCAGAATTATCTACTAAATTACCACAAGGAAAAAAGCAGATTTTTCAGCATCCTATTGCAAGAAAACACACACACACACACACACACACACACACACACACACACACACACACAATTTGCTGGAGCTACTTTGGACACATAGGAAAAAAATATTGCACTCTGAGTTGCCCAGAAGCTTAAAAAGCTAAGATGACAGTCAGGCAATTCACACCACTGAAAAGAAACCCAACAGTCAGACAAAACTACACACGAACATGATTCAAGCCCAAGGAAAAGTCTGCTAAAGCCTGGACAGACTCTGTAGCTGTGTAAAAATCTAGCAGGCCTTTCCAGTGCCACATGTGTAGCAGACATGGGCTTGAGGTTGTTTTATCCTTTTTCTTGAAGACTCTAAGCAGTTTTTCACATGTTATCTTCAATATTCTTATGAGCTAAATGGACACTGGTACTAGGTTTTTTTTTTTTTCATTTTGTACATTCAGAAAATAAGACATAGTGATTAAATACCTTACATAAAATAATTCAAGAAATTTGTCAAAACCAAGACTATAATCCAAGTCTCATGCTATTCATCCTTTATCCACTGTAACACACAACCCCAAAAGGGCTAAGCAGAAAGCAGTCCAAGGTAGTTAGTTAAAAGACCTATACACACTTTACCTATAAGAGAAGGGCTGTCTTCATTCTAATGTGGGGATAATGTCTGAAAGGAATTCACTAATGAAACCATCCATCCTTCAGCCAAAGTCCAGACCTTATAAGATTCAGTTGGTAGAGGAAAAGATACTTGCTAATGTAAAAAGCTAGCTCAACAAAGAAAGGAAATACAAAATTTAGCTGTATGTGTATTGAGTCAAGAATAGAAAAACAGATTTGTTCAGGCAGTATAGGTCATGCCTATGACATGTATAACACCAGTGTGGCTGCTGATTCTTTCAAAAGCTGCGTCCCTAGGCTCTGTGCTGTCTGCACTGGGGGTGAATGACACCAGAGATGCACTCTCCTCCAGCCATTAACCTGAGGAGCCTGACCTACCTACCTATTACCTCATCTTCAGCTCATGCCTCCTCCAGCTCAGCAGTTCTCAACTTATGGGTCTCTACCCTTTGGGGGGGGTCACATACCAAATATCCTGCATATCAGAAACCTATATTACAATTCGTAACAGTAGAAAATTACAGTTATAAGTAGCAACAAAATAATTTCATGTTTGTGGGGCCACCACAACATGAGGAACTGTATTGAAGGGTCGCAGCGTTGGGAGGGTTGAGAACCACTGCTCTAGCTAAATTTGAACACAATAGAAACTCTTCTACTCACTATTAAATGCCTTACAGTGTGTGACTTCTAATCATGACACATTATTCTAGAATCCCAAGTATTCATTGCCCCCGAGAGGCACAGCATTATTAAGACTTACAAGAGTGCCTGAGGAAACATCCGTTTGTTATACTCCATAATGAATAAATTTAGAAGGTTTGGGTTTCTCAGTTTATTATTTTTCTCAGTTGGTAGGAAACACATACTCAAGCCAACCCACATACATACATCCTAGCCCGTTTCCCCTTGTGCATGAAGCTTGTCTTCTCAAGCTCTTGGGGGAAAATCACTCTGTCTATAGTGAATTTTCGCCTTAAACTTCAAGTCATTCTAATATCAAAGATACATAAGCCATCAGAGAAATAATTTTTTAATAAAACTTATAAACTACTGTGAGTAGACTATAAGCTAATCCCATTTCTGTGTGACACTTGGATACTAGCCATAGCTTGCCTATTTCTCATGCTCCCCATATGTGTGTGTGTGTGTGTGTGTGTGTATATGTATATATGTATATATTTGTGTCTACTGTTATTATTTTAATTTAAATATCTACACAGGATAATGGTGCACATGCTAGTTACACAGCTAGGTGGATCACCTCTCCTTAGTCCTGAACAATAGTAGATTGCTTACAGTACCTCAGCTATTTACCCACTTTTATCCTGACGGATATATGATTTATTTCATATACAGGACAAAGGTCCTATAAATATGTGGACATGTTTTCAGCCCCTTTGACTATACACCAAGAGGTATGATTGCTGATTCCACAGTAAGAACATGTTCCCTTATAGGAAATGTCCGGCCATCTTCCAGAATGGCTGTACCACCCTGCACTTCTACCACGGTTCTGTTGCTCTACAATCTGCCAGCATCAGTGCTGCATCCAGAGTTACAAGTCTTGACACGGGAGTACAGTGAGATCCCACAGTCACTTTTATTTGCATTTCTCATGTAACACAAGCATGTTTTCATATGTTTATTTTTTACTTAAGTGTGTGTGGGTTTGGGGATTTTGTTTGTTTCCCTTTGAGTTTCTTTTTTCTTTTCTGTTTTTAAGACAGGGTTTCTCTGTGTAGCCCTAGATGTCCTGAGATTCCTTCTGTAGACCAAGCTGGCCTTGAACTCACAGAGATCCACCTGCCTCTGCCTCCTGAGTGCTGGGATTAAAGGTGTGCGCCACCACTGCCCAGCTTTCTGTGTGTTCTTTAGTGAAGCATCTGCCTAATGCCTTTGGTCACTTTTTGCATCAGGTAATAATCTGCTGTTGCGTTTGAGGGGCACTTTTCATATTTTGGATCACAGCTGTTTACTAGCTGTGCTTTTAAAAAATATTTTCCTCACACTGTCACCTTTCTCCTTATACTCAACAGTTTCAGAGAAGAAGTGTCTGTTTTTGTTTTCTGGGTGTCCAGGGTAGACTCCTAAGACCCAGCACCCAACAGATGTTCTACCATTGAGAAGCACCCTACTCCTAAAGATATTACTTTTAATGATGCTAATCTTACCAGTTCTTTCATTCACAGACTGTGCCTTTGGTGCCATATAGAAACAGCCACTGTTCCTGGGACATTTTCTGGGAATTTTATAGCTTTGCATTTTAGATTTGGATCTATGACCCATTCTGAGTTAATTTTATTAAATGGTGTCAGGCCCATGTCTACTTAGTTTGTGCCTGAGGAAACTGAGCTCCCGGCATCATCTATTGGACAGCCCTCTCCCCATACTCTACTGTCTTTGCCCCTTTGTGAAGGAAGAGCTGGCTGTGTTCAGATGGGTTTGCATTCTCTATTCTGCTCTGCTAATGAGTGTGCTTTTTTCAGGAGTGCTGTCTTCATGTCTATGGCTTTACAGTAAATCTCAAAGTCAGGAGTATCGGCCCCCAGCTCTGCTTTTCGTCTTCAGCACCACAATGACCACTCCGAGTCTCTTGCCTCTCACTGTAAATGTCAGAATAACGTTCTTCAACAACCATGAAATGACCTGATAGGAACCAGATTGGGATTACATTAAATGTTTAGATAAAAATCTAGTAAACCTGACACTTTGCAGTACCAGATCTCCCTATCCAGGAATTTGAGGACTAGTCCTCCATTTACTTTCTTTTTCTTTTGACTTCTTTCGTTATGATTCTGTAGTTTTCTTCTTGAACACTGTTTAGGTTTTACTTTAGGGGTACTAATACTAATCTACTGTATTCTTTGTAATAATAATCCACTTATATCTTAATGGTGCATAAGAAATCAATTGAGTTTTGTTCATCCTGGAACTTCCCTATACTCGTATGGATTCTTTTAGATGTTTTTACACAAATGTTAGATGTTATAAAGCTTTGGTGGATTAAGACTTTTTTCCCTCCTACCACTCCTTTCAACAGTTTGTTGGTGGTAAAATAAAATGCAGTGAAATAAGATTGCTTCTGAAAGAGATTTTACGTGAATGCTATAAATGTTTGGTAAAATGTACTAGAAAATCCAGTTGGGCCTGGCACTTTCTGTTTTGACAAGATATTTTGTAAGTCAAGCGCTTTCAACAGGCACTGCTGTACACGCATACAGAGACGGTGGAGGGATGAGGAACTGGCTCAGCCCATGACAAAGGCTGAGAAGGATCATGATTTTCCAGCTGCAAGCTGGAGACTTTGGGAAGCTGGTGGCATCAGTCAGCTCATGTCTAAAGGCCTGAGGAACTGGGAATAATTATGTAAACCCAAGTTTGAGGGCCGAAGGTGCACTGTTCGAGCTCTAGCTGTGAGGAAAGTAAATGAGAGGGCAAGCCCCTCCCTCCCCCTTCTTTTGTGCATCTAGGCCCTCAACTGTTTAAAGGATGCCTGCTTGTACTGGAGAGGGCAATTTACTAAAAGTATCCATTCAAATGCCATTCTTACCTAGAAATAGCCCCATAGGTACATGGATAAAAAACAATATGGGGGCCAGAGAGATGACTCGGGGCTTAAGAGACTTGCTGCTCTTGCAGAGGCTGGCAACCATCTGTAAGCCCAATAGACAATACCCTCTTTTTTGACCTCCACGGCCATCAGGCATATACACGGCACATATACATACATACATGCAGGTAAAAAAGCACTAACATGCATAAAATAAATAAATCTAAATAAGCACTCAAAGCTCATTCAACTTCACACATAACACCTCCCATCACAGGTATTGATATTGTTTCAGTGTGATTAACAGAAATAAGCTTATTCAGATTGTCTTGTGTGAGTTTGATAAGCTGATTTTTCTTCAAGAAATCATCTTTCAAATCATCTTTCATATTGTTAAATTTTTTAGCATCAAGTCTTTCCTAGTGGTGCCCCATCAGAGACAAGTACCAAGTATCAGATGTCTGGCTCCAGAGTCCACTCGTGGTCCTAGCCACAGTTCTCTCTACTCCACTTTGCTGTGTTATATCCCTGGTCATCTACCTTACAAGCAACACTGGTCAAGCATGGTTTTCCCAGTGCATTTATGGCCCCTACTTCACCCTTGTTCTAAGGGGAAGTTTCTACTTGGAATCAGCACCTCTACCTCTCAGCACAGGCTTTGTAGAAGGTGCTTTGTCTACAAGCTTAACCACAAGTATCCACCCAGCTTCGTTCCTAACTTGAACAACAGTAGGGCAAGTGGAACTCCCTTCTTTCCCTCCAAGAAAGGGCGGTGGCCACCAAACTGCCAATGTCCCTACTTTCACTGGGCTCCTTGGCCTGGTACGTATCTTAAATTTGATTGGGTGTGTATAGATTACCTCTCTGGTCACTGTGATAAAACCCATGAAGCTTGAAGGAGAAAGGATTATTCTGACTAAGGGGATAAGAGGTAGAGTCCACCATGGCAGGGTGAACATGGCGGCAGGAGCAGCTTCTGACTGCGATAACAGGGCCTTGAGCTCACTGCTTCTGTTACAACAGCAGCTGGGAAGCAGAGAGCTGGACCAGACAGGAGATCCATCCATAATCCTCAAAGCTTGCTCCTCCATCCCAGGGATCTGCTTCTTCCTGCAAATTCCACCTAAAGGCTTACAATCTGTACTCCCAAACAGCAGGACCAGCTGGGGAACCAGTGTTCAAACACCTAGGCCTACTAAGGGTCATTTCATATTCAAACTAGAGCGGGAAGCTTTAGCAACCTACTTGATTGCAAAACCTGCAGGGGCCTCCCTCCGAAGCTCAGGAGTGCCAAAACAGGAATCTCAGAAGATAAAAACATTTGTGATCCTTAATCTGCAATGGCTCACAGACCATCTCTGTCCTTATTTTCCAAAATCTTTAACACTGATTCAATGTTCCCCATGACATTTCACAGGCGATGGGGAACATTCACAACTGCATGAGGGAAAGGTTAAAGTCCACAATGAACCCTGCTACTAATGAGCATCATTACTGTTCCTTTGTGAAGAGCAGGAATAAAAGAGAGCTTGCAAATGTGGGAGTAGATCAGAGAGCACGGCTGCATCCATCACTGCTTCTGGCCTGATGCTTACTGGCACTCAGGCTCAGGAGGGAAGGGCAAACGGAACTGCAAGCATTTTTATAATGACCATCGCCAGTTGGATTTTCTCTTCCCTTTCTCGCATGGGACTCAAAGACGACTTACACGTTGGCTGTGGCTGGGAATCTTCTCCTAGATTTCATTCATCCCCAACTTTCTCTGGTCAGTGGAGTAAACAAGGGCGGCAAAATGATGCCTGGGTGTTCACACTAGCAACCTGGATGTGTAAACATTTGATAGTTAACGCCGATTGTTTCTGATGCTGGAACGAATTCAAAACTGGAACGCACTGGATTTAACTGCAGTGAGGGAAGGGCCGAGATAATGGCAAGGTCAGCCTGTGACACGAAGGACCAATCTGTGTGTTTCCTAATAGATGTTCTCCAACATTTCATTACCACCAAAGGCATTATTGCAATAATAAAATGAAACAGGAGTGCAGATGAGCAGAGGACAATTATTATGGGCACATTCTGTCCACAGCACTGAGTTAAGCATCACAGAGAACACAAGACCAGCAGAGTCTCTTCTTTCAAGCCAAAGGAGATGCAAATCACATTGGTGTGTGTGGAGGGGGTGCATGTGCTACAGTACACATGTGGCAGTCAGAGAACAATTTAAGGGAGTTGGTCCTCTTCTTTCTACCACATCCAACTCAGGTCACCAGGCTTGGAGACAAAACTGTCTTTATCTACTGAGCCATCCTGCCAGCTGGGATGCCATCTTATTTAACAATTCCAAGTGGTAGCGATCTCTGTTTTTTCTTGGCAGAAACTTTACCTATGTTTAAATTAATGCACTCAAGGCATCTACTGAATATTTGTAGGTAGAAAATGCTATTTTTCTAATACCAAAGTTGGAAGAGCATGTTTTACTAGATGTTAAGCATAGCACAGGAGGTATTATTTGGACTGGGCAAGAAGCACTAATAGGATCCCTACCCTTACTTAAGGAGGTTTTTCTTTAAACAAGGAGTCAATTATGGAATTCCTTTAAATGAACTGTGGGTTCAAATCTGCTGGTTAGAAAAGATAGGAACTCATGAGTCAGACGCCCAACTCTGATCACATATGTTGCTGCATGTCAGAATGGAGGAGCTCGCCATGCTTGGCTCACAGAGAAAACTGTAGATGGTCTGAGTTTGGGGTGAGACCTGGAACGCCAAGGAGAATGATAACTAAACAGCAAGGACACAGAACCACACGCCTGCCAGGGGAGCCAACAGCAACACAGCAGGTCACACAGGTCAGTGACAGGTGTCTCGGTCTCTATCAATATCCACTTTAACTCTTCATCGGGATCTCTTACTGAGCCTGAAGCCTACTGTTTCCACCATGCTGGCTGCTCAACAAGACCAGGACCTGCCAGTCTCTGCTTCTCCAGTACTGGGTACAGATGTGCTCTGTCGCTCCTAGCATCCTACGTGGGTGCTTGGGACAAAACTCAGGTCCTCACACCTGAACAGCAGACCCTTCACCCACTGGGTCATTTGCTGGGCCCCAACGCTGGTTTTAAGAAATGAAAATTTGTAGAATATAAAGACTAAACCCAGATAATATATATCATTCCTTAGTCAAAGTGCCTAAAGAATCACTAAAATTAAAAAGAACATTGAAAGTATCCCTGCTTTTGTCCCAGCAATTTATCCCAAGAAAACTCTCAAACACATCAAGATTAGAAAGATTTTATATTTACATGTGTGTGTGCGCATGTGCACAAACATATATATACATATATATTATAGCATTGCTCAAAAGTGGAAATTTTTAAATAACCTAACAGTAACAGAAAAAGTATTCAATAAATTACCACACAACTATTATGCATACTGCATTTGAAAACACTTAGGTGATAAAAATTAGAATATGAAATCCTACAGCAATGTCGCAGTCAAATATCTATGTATAAATGTATACAATGCAGAAATGTCTTTTCATTACTGTCTCTTGATAAACATTAAGTTCCACATGAATTGAAAGACTGCATTTACTGTGTGTAACTATGTGGCCTGGCCCCAAACACACGCTCACTGGAAAGGACTGAACCCACTTCAGGTGAAAGTCCTTCCTGTTTCCAATCTGTATGTACATGCCTGGCCTGAAGAGTGACTGGCTTCAACTCTGTCCCTATACTACAAATTGATAACACTTTACTCTTTCAGAAGTATGTTCCTATGAACCCTCCCACCTCTAGTACCATACACTGTGTATAAGTTTTCATTTCTGTATTATAGGATGATTATTTTCTTTCCATTTCTGTATTATAGGATGATTATTTTCTTCCTGACATCATTATATCTCATTGTGAAAAACATTTTCTTTACCATTATTGCTTTAGAACATGACTATAAATGAAAACAATTGCTATATAGAAAGTGAAGAAAGGCATTAAAGAAAATTACTCTGGCCAGCCATGTTAGACCATGCCTCTAGTCTTAGGACTGAGTAGGTAGAAACCCTAGGACCCCTGTGAGTATGACACTAGCTTGGTCTACGCAATGAGCCCCACCCTAGCCTGAACTGCATTGTAAAACCCTGTCTCAATAAGCAAACAAACTCTGTCAGGTTCTCTGTGTAGATTTACTGTTGGGATCATTTATTAAAGTAAGATCCATAGGTAGGAGAGTATATGGAAACGACTTGGGTTTAATGTCGGACACGGAACTAGAGGTTCTACAGACGGACACATAAAAACTTCGTAAGTGACCAGAAGTTCAAGTCAACAAGATCTGCAAGTCATAAGCACGTAGACTACTCCCATCACGGACCTGTAGAGGAGATGAGGTTACCAGCGAGGGCTATGGAAGCACACCCACACAGGGTGGAGGAAGGGAAGAGATGAGTGGACAGATAAGACACATATCCTCCTTTCCTCAAGCAGAAGGAATACAGAGAAGGGGGATCACAACCTGAAAGCAACTGGCGTGCTGAAGCTAATTTTTTTTCACGAGGCCTGAAATCTAGCCCTTAAAGGGTTTCTCAAGCACCTCTTTGACACTTAGGGTTACAGCACTGATGGTCCAGCACATCTGCCAGGTCACCCCAGTGGGAATCCCTGGGCTTGGTGACCATGAAGATGTGGTCCCTGAACCACACCCATGAGCATCCTGAGGAACACCTGTTTCCAAGGACTCTCCCACACACTGAAGTTAGAAGGTGATGAGGTAAAACTCAAGAATGACTATGTATCTTCAATAAGCTCCAGGATTTGCTTACACACACACACACACACACACACACACACACACACACACACACCTAAGAACCAAAGGACTCCGTGCCCCTCAACATCTTTCTGTTCTTCAGTGAATCATCACTCTGAAAAGAGGACAGAACAAGTCCCTCAGTCTCTCCAAAATGCAAAGATCACTCCATCTGCCCTGAAGGTCAAGCAGAGATGCTTTTAATTCCCACTGGGTCATTTTAATCGTGCAGTACCTTCACTCTGCTGAGGAGCTGCACTCCGGAAGTACTATACTCACAGATAAATAGGAGACTTCTGGGCAGTGGCCCAGGTACACTGTGTCAAATGAGAATGACAGAGAAAACACTGAGATGGGTGTGTACTGCTTAAAAGCACTAAGTTACAGTGAACAGACACCTTCCAAAAACACTCTGATTTTGTCTTTCTTTTGTCTGGAATCAACCTTATGTTTGTATTTACCTATATATAAAAAGCAAGTGCCAAAGTCTTATAGGGAGACAGAGAATCAATGGTTTATCCTTGGGGAGGCTACAGTTTTAATTAGTACCCCCTAATTGATATTGACTCTAATTGACTGATGACAGTCATATGGTGGACACTGCTGAACTCAATGAGAAACCACCCTATGAACTCAGCCATGCAGAGAAGCCTCTTGTTTGTACTGGCCTCTGTCAAGGTAATGCGTTTTAACTCTTAAAATACTGAAGCCACGAAAGATCCTTGGGACGACAACTTCATCAAACTTCTATAGGATTTTCTAAAAACATGACAACACCCTGACCTTCTACTGTCTACAGGACCTGCTCATCAAGCAAGCCCTTCCCTTCATGTCCTCCTTGACTCATCTGCAGCATTCTACGGATGAAGTTACCTTGGGAACGATGGTTGAGGAGTCTCACTACATTCCGTGTGTGTGTGTGTGTGTGTGTGTGTGTGTGTGTGTGTGTGTGTGTGTGCGCGCGCGCCTGTAGGGATTTAGACAGAAGAACAAACATAACTAAACCCAATGGGCTATACTTGCATTGGAGACTCATTGTGATGCTTCGTGGTTGACACACATAGCTACAACGATTGCAAGGCTGGTGGGGAGCTGAAGAATGGGCAGAGCTAATGAAGGAAGAAAGGGGTCAAAAAGCCTTGCCACCAATAAGTGACCAATTGAGAAGAGGATGAGACCATTAGCTTAAGATAAATATGCACCTGACCACACACACACCACACACACACACCACACACACCACACACACACACACACACACACACACACACACACACACACTCCTTGCATAAGACCAGGCCGAGGAAAGAGAAGACATATGTCGTGGAAAAGGCAAAACATTTTACATTTGTGACTATGTGTTAGATTGTTGGGCAGGCCCTGATGATATGGGTGTCTTAAATGATCTACAGAGATCACTTTTTACAAAGATTTCACTGGAAGAACATCTTGTCCACTTTTGAGAACTTGTAGGCGAGAACAAGACACCCTTACTCTGGTGTTTTGAACTCTCGCAGCCTAGCAAGTCCATCAGTACAGTCCCAATAGAGAGCTCATATGACTGACCGCAGTAGCAACACTGTAGTAGAATGGTGGTCATGGGGTATGACTAAGCTCCAGGTTTGCATATGTGCTTACGGAATTGTAGACAAAACAACAAACGTAACTAAACCAAATGCATCGTGTCTGTATGTGTAGACTCACCATAATGTCTCAGGGTTAACACACACACAGCTAATAGCAAATTAGTAATATTAGTAGCAAAATTCCCCTTGATTTTTTTCTAACCAATAAACCAAATTTGTCAGAGTTTTAAAGTTTTTACAGGGTCCTGGTATGCACTGCACAGGTGTGTGCCCTGCCAGAGTTGGCAACAGTAACAGGGCTGTCTCATCCAGATCTCATACACAGTCCGTTAAATCTTTCTCCTAGTCACAAAACCATTTGGGGACCTGGTCAAACTTACGGAACAAGCATCTTCTCAGAGAAGCATGCATGCAAGTAGATCGTAACATGTAACCGTAGGAAATACAGCTGTCCCTCCTCACCCCAGATTGGGCACCTACAACCTGAGATATGTAAGGGCCATACTCAAGTCCCACTGTAAGTTACAGGAAATGACGGTGCAGAGACTTCCAGGGCTCTGTTAGCCAGGGTTGAAGGGCTGAAAAGGAGCATCAGAATATAAAGAGGAAGCAGTACAGGAGGAAGAACACTTTCTGGCAATATAACAAAGAGCTCTCGCTTCTCCTGTCTCAGGCAAAGAAATGATTCAAGGTCACTGGCCATGGTAATCTTACAAAGACAGGATTTTTTCAAAATGCTGCCCTGCAGAAGGGCTTATAATTTTGGGGAGGGTGAGAATAGTTCTAAATTGTCAGATATCCCAAATAACTGTGAGACTTTTGTCTTCTGCATGTAACTAACAAATCCATTGGAAGACTCAACCACTTTCTAAATCTTATCTTTTAGAGGACAGATATGCCAAAGTCCCATGTTTATGCTCTCCAAAGTAATAAACACTCGGGTGATCTTAACATTCTTCTTTGGACTTCCATATCTTCTAAAGCTCCTATGTTAGGAGACAACGCTTGGAATTAAGAATGTACCTGCTGTGAATTCACCCAGAAGCAAAAACTTATATCAAAACACTAGTCCAAGGGATACGTACCATGAAAAACTTTACTTACCAAGAAAGTGGGTCAGAGGAGAGGACACCCTATTGAGACTTTAGGTGAGAGTAGTATGGAAGAATGGGGAAATATTAGGATCCACAGGGTCCTGGAAACCTACAAGAAGAACTTTATGACAGGCAGATCTGGGTCCTGGGGTCCTCCTCAAACTAAGGCACCAGCCAAGGAGAATATAGGCATTAAACTTCGAACCCCTACCAAGACCTAGCCGACGATCATGATATTCTCCACCATTGAGTGGAGAGTGAGATCTGACACTCACACGAACTCTGGTGCCCCTTTTCTGACCACGTCCCCTGGATGGGGAAGCCTGGCGGCACTCAGAAGGATAGCAAGTTACCAAGAAGAGACTCGATATTCTAAGAGCATATATAGGGGGAGGAGGTCTCCCTCAATCACAGACATAGGGGAGGGGAGAAGGGGGAAGTGGGAGGGAGGGAAGAATGGGAGGAAACAGGGGAAGGGCTAACAATCGAGATGTAATATGAATAAAATAATAAAATGGAAAAAAAAAGAATGCACCTGCTAGCACTGGGGAGACAGCTCAGTGGTTAGAGCAGACTAGAGTTTATGTCCTCAGAAACTTGGGTGTGGTAGCCTTCCTATAATTCCAGCTTCAGAAAGCATCAGGTGGAGATGGGGGATCCCCAACGCAAGCTAGGCAACACCCCCACACATATGTGCACCCACACACACAAGAATGTGTAAACACGCATGCGCACAGACACACACACACACACCACGAAAGTGGGGAATGTACCTATTAAGTCATGTTTACTCAATAGCATCATGAACATTGTTCAGAAATTTTAAAAAAACATCTTAAACGGGATGGGCAGTTGAGTTCTTGGGGAGTGGAGACACTTGTGGTGTTCAGAAAAGAACAGACAGAAAGATTAAGGAAAGATCAGGAGGAACACACAAAAAAGGAAAGAAAAAAAAAAAAACAACAGTAAAAAACATTGCACAGTCAGAACAGTGCCGTTCATCACAGGACCGGGGTGACAAGGGTGTAACCTGTCCTAACCACAGGCATGGAAATGCTGCCTCCCTTCTTCCATAAATACAAAACAAGTAAAACAAAACCCATACAAGCTGTGTTCCCACTTGGGAAATGTGTCCTCGTCACACACCCACCTCTCCACTGGAGTTTGCCTGAAGCCATCTGCGCCTGTTAACTTTGCTCTGATCCCAACGTTCTTTGTGTAACCATGGAGGCTTTCTTCCTCCGACCTGTTTCTGAGATGGTCCCTTGCTCTACTCCATAAGCCAAGGCAGCATGCTCTCCATGCGCTCTGAATTAAAGCATGAGGCACAAATGCCACTAATTATGTTATCAGACAGAATATCAAGTAAACTGTAAAAGACTCAGGTCTCAGCTGCTAAACGGTAAAACCTATAAAAACAGGATAGAGATCTTCTAGTCTACCTAATCTGGCACCATGTGTACTCAATTTCTGAATTAAGGGTTATATAGGCCTATGCTGATCACTCATACGTACTGTGACCTTCACAAATGACCCATGTAAATATTGCTAATATCATGTTTCGCATATGAGCTAACAGCACAGAATAGCTGATTTCTTTAAAAATCTGATGTTACATGGCCATTTTGTGGCAAAGAGAGAAGTGTCAGAAGGCCTGACTCTGCCTGCAGCATACACTCTTGCAAGCTTGAGCTGTTTGCCTAATTACACACAGGCTAAAAATCAGAATGACGTAAAGTTTTCAAAAAAGCATCTAGCCTTTCTGATTTCTGTTATCAAGCATTGACAAGGGGCTTCCTGGGCAGCAGGACTTAAGACAGCAACTTTCACCTCCATATCCCATCTCTCCACTATGGCAGGCACAAGGATTTTCAAGTTTGGGTGTGGCACAAAGGCAGCATTAAGAAAGCAAACTGATTGATGTTGATGACAGTGGCAAGTATCCCCTGCTGCCAATGGGAGACCAGAGCTGGCTTACCTGATGAGGAGCTGACAGATGAGTCTGTTCTTTGGGGTTGGAGAGATGGCTTAGTGGTTAAGAGCATGCATTGCTCTTGCATAAGATCTGTGCTCAGTTCCTAGAAGCCACACCAGGCAGCTCATGACTGCTTGTGATTCCAGGTCAGGGGTAACGGGACACCATTTTTCTGCCTCTGTGGGCACCTATGTGTGTGTGTGTGTGTGTACACACACACACACACACACACACACACACACACACACACCTCTTCTTAAAATAAAGCATATAGAATTATATACTTAAATAAAAATAACTAGAGGAAAAAAAACAGGTGGAACACCTGCTAAGGGATCAGTCAAAATTACACGAAAGGTCAAGTAAGCCATTTATGATGGCACAGGTGGATCTCTATGAGTTCAAGGCCAGACAGCCCTACATACAGAGTTCCAAGGCCGTCCAGGGCCACGAAGTAAGACTCTGTCTCAAAATAAATAAATAATGGTCAAGTGCAAACGTAGCCACCACTTCCTGTTCCTCATACCCACTCTAACCATACACAAGCTGGACTGTGTGCAGCTAAATTCCCTCTCTTCTTGTCTACTTTCTGTTCCCAGAATGTCTCCGGAACACACTGAACTCTGCCTTCCCAGGAACGGTAACACAGTGCCACATTTAGAAGAGACAACCACACCTACTGGGGTCTGTAATCCTACCTCGGAGACAGGCTGATAAGAGCAACACACTTAACTTCAGATGTTGGGGTGGGGGGGGGGGCAGGCTTAACTACATTAGATTCACAGTGAGAAACATTCTAAAAGGTTGGTTCCCAAACATACAGAAATGCTAAATAAGTCAAACATCAAGGGTTAATACTGAAAACATTAAAGTAACATCAAATGGACATATGTGTGTATATACATATACACACACACACACACACGCACACACACACACACACACACACAAAGCTTTTCATGTAAATGCCCAAATATTTCCCTCATTACCTGAAAGAGGAAAAGAAAGTTTATAAATGCCACGGTGAGTGGCAGCATCGGTGTTAAACCTTTCCTCTAGTCTTTCTGTATGTGTTTTCTGTGTACATTCAGATACGACTTGGTGACAATCTCTTGCTTCGGCATACTGGAACAAGCCACTCCACTTTCTAGGCTTATTTGCCAACCACGAATCCCCAAATCACATTTCACAAGTTAAAAACAAGCAAAGCCAAGCTGCCTCCAAGTTCCACCATTAACCACCCTCTGACATGCATGAGGCCTCTGCACCTGCGTCCAATGGCAAGCAACCACTCACCTAAGGCCTTTGTTCTTTAGTCTCTGGTCTCAGGAGGGAGACAATGGCTTGAAAGGCCTCTCTCCCAGAATCCCCTCCCTCCCGGCCATTCTCCCTTAAGAGCGCCCTGGGTGCTTGCTGCTCAGATACAGTTCAAATGGACAAGTGCATAGGCTAGCAAGAACTAAAGTTGTCTCTTTTCTCTCTATGGAGATGTTTCTGTTTTCTTTCTTTTGTGCACTGGCAACCTGTGCCACAGATCAGGCAGAGACAACTCGCTGAATATTCTCCTTTAGTCCCCAAGGACACACTACAATACCCTTCCTGTGACACAGGGCGAGTCCTAGTATGTTTTCAGGGTCACGGGGGAGTGTGGAATCTGGGCAGCTTAAGGTGCTGCAAAGAAGGTTGACTGGTGCACTGCGCGGTTCAAGATGCAAATTATTTGTAAAGGGCCACTTAAAAAATTTTTTTAAATATTTGATGATTATATACTTTTACATGCAAAAAAAAATGAACAGAAAGAAATATACATTTCACAAATTATTCCTTAAGAGATCCTCATGACCTCCTTCTACCAAACGGGTTTTGGGTTGCTGTCAGGGCCCGGAGCGGGGAAAGAGGAGGGACAGTGACTGAGTGGGAGAGCTGGGAAAGAAAGAGAGAATGACATTCCTGTGTGTGTGAACCCTCTCAAGTTTCTAGTCCTTCCTTCCTTCCTCCCTTCCCCTCCTCTGCTGCCTGCTTTAGGCAGTTAGAGAAATAACCCAGGGACAGAAGACCCAGTCTCCCAAGTCTATGGAGAAGGGCCCTTCGGTGGAAACAAACCCACCACTGTAGAAGCATTAAGTGCGCAACCAGGCAGGAAGTTAGCTCTCCTTCAGGCACATAAATGAAGCAAAGAATTAGTATCTATAACCAAACCAATCCATCTGAAGGTATGTTGAAAGTTGCCCTAATATTAGAAGAGTTTCACAAAAAAAAAAAAAAAAAAAAAATCACAAGACACACAGAAATAACTCCTCCATCCCTTCAATCACTGTACTGACTATGGATGTCAAACCTGTGATGCTCAGATCCCAAAAGTCTGTCTTCAGCAACACGGACCACTGCATTAAAACAGAGCACTTAGTCCGCTACCTATTTTTAAGTGACACTTGAAAAATTAACACCATCAGGTCTTCTAAAAATAGGGCAAATCAGCTTTGTTTTATTTGTTTAGAGACATGCACAGCGCATCCACCCACTGCCTGCTTCTTTCACTGCAGGAGTCATGGAGACGTGGTTACATAAAGGATGAAACAAAGGGGACAAAAAATCATCCCATCGCTGTTAACAAATGCCCAAGGTAATCAACTCTGAAACAGAAAAACATTTTTGGTTTAAACTTTGGGAGGTTTGAATTTGTGATTGGTTGGTAGGTCTGTTGCATTGGACCCACAGAGGAAGCGTATGCCAAACAGGAAGGAAGGAAGAGAGAGGGGAGGGAGGGCAGGAGGGGAGGGAGGGCAGGAAGAGAGGGTGGGAGGAGTGACCTACTCTTCACAAGTGACAGGAAGACCTCATACTGAAGTCTCTCTCTTCGTGGTCCCCCTACCTCTCAAAAGTGCCACACTGGAGACCAAGTCTTAAGCACACAGGTCTCTGGGGGACATTCCAGACCCAAGCTACAGCAGCAGTTATCCGGTGATGTGAGACTAATAAAGAGAGAAAACTACCCACCCCAGGAGGAGAGCTTCCGTAGGAGAGAAGCAGGGACAGGTGGGTGGGATCAGCCTGAGAATCTGCATCCAGGTGTGTCCTGAAAAAAGCTCATGGGGAAAGGTGCAGATGGAGGGACAGTCATGCCAAGCAAGGGCTTCCTCCACAGGCCTGCCGCAAGACGCACACTCGCAAGGAAAGAGCCTCAGCGTCCTATCTGTTTTGAGGCCCCCATTCTCTTGAAGGATTACAAACTAACCAAGGTCATTTCGGTGTTTTTTCCTTGCTCGAGGCTTGCTTTCAAATATGTATGTGGGGAGAGAGGAGAAGAGGGGCACCCTTGGCCTTTCCCCCCCCCCCCCGCAAGCCCACCTAGAGCCTGCTCTCACCCTGCACCCCCTTGCAGCAAGCCTTCTGCGAATCTGGCTCCCTCTGGGCTACTTAGATGTATATGCTTTTCTCATTGTACTCTTATTGAGTATCTCTGAGATTACTGCTGCCAGAGGAATCCGCAAAGCTGGGCCTGGTCTCTCTAGCTACACAGCCATCTTCAGTGTTCTCCATCCATGCTGGGTGGAGCACAAATCTCCATGTTAGCACTCTGAGTTCTACTTTTCTGAGGGAAAGAAAAACCCACCTAGACCTACAGCCAGAGTTTGCTGCTCTGTGAGTTCCTTACCCTTTTCCACCCTTATGCCACCATTCCAACCCCCAACACTAAGTCAGACAGAAAGGAGGACAGAGAGGAAAGGAGGCGACGTTATCGTTTGACTATTTTCTGCTGATTAGGGGTGTTAA
This sequence comes from Acomys russatus, assembly GCF_903995435.1. Taxonomy (NCBI): domain Eukaryota; kingdom Metazoa; phylum Chordata; class Mammalia; order Rodentia; family Muridae; genus Acomys; species Acomys russatus. The sequence goes on along the minus strand of NC_067144.1, from coordinate 22,743,652 downwards.
ATTCCTTGGAGCAAGTTTGCCAGGATACTCAATTTCTTCTTCCTCTTCTCTTTGCACACAATCTCTTGACAAAACACACACACACACACACACACACACAAACCCCACAACCAACAAGAGCAGCCACCACAACCCTCTCTCAGGGCTCTGGCATTTATATATCCTCTGAAAAGTTCCCAGAATAATGAACATTACACACTTTGCACCTGGCAAAACCACACCAATGCTAGAGCACAAGGCAAATCCCAGACACCTGCTGTGGACAATCCGAAGCTGGCCCACATCCCACACCCGGAACAAAATCATATTCCCATAACATTTCTGTGTTTTTAATGAAACCAAAAAAAATCTCACTTCATTAGACTCCCTTGGATCCACTGCTTTCACACCCAGAATGACACATTAAAATTTTAGAGTCAAGAAATCAACTCTTATTATATGGGTTACATTGTATCTTTTCCTGAAAAATAAGTTAAAATCCCAAGCAATAATAAATAAAATAGATCATGGCAGAGAAACACTGGTGAGATAGTCCAATTGCTCCCACCTTAAGCCACGCAGGGTGGAAACAAAACCAGAACTGGGGGACGTGTAGGAGTGAAGATTCAACAGGTAAATTTACAGTCATTAAAAGGAAAACTTGGTGATAAGAGAGGACATTAAACCGACCCGTGGCTTCTTACACTTCAAATTAGCAAGATTGGCACTGTCAAAGGACAATTACATTTAAGCTAAAATATTTCCAATAGCATATTTAGATCTATTAAGGTATTTAATTAAAATCACTTAACACTCATAATGTACACAAAGATAAACACCACGAGCCTCCCAAGACCATCCAACAGAAAATAACTCCGGTGTTCTGCTATGAAGTATGTTCTCAATAAAGTGGGGCCAGGCTTGCCCTTTGGAGTTTATTTCTGTGTGTCCCATATGGCCAGGAATAAATAGCCAATGATTTTGGTGACACCTAAATACTAGGATCTGAACTAGAGTTCCTGAGGCTCCCATGATCTGCAAACATGTGGGAGGACACAGTCTCTTCAACTGATGTACCTGTTAAAATAAAAAGCTTAAATTTGTCCAAGTTGAAGATCCGCACCTACATTTCCGCTCCTTTCAGCCTTCCGGACACCGTCTCTCATCACTCTACCAGTTTCCCCCAGCGTGGCTCACCTGTTCAAACGCTTATTAAGGCACTGTACATACTTAGGCTTCCTGCCTTGCTGAAATGTGCGTTTTATGGGAGAACAAACTGAGCTGCCTATTTTGTACATTAGAAAACACCGTTCAGTCTCCAGTTGTTGACCAATATACTTAGTTATGACTGGCATCATAGCAACTCCAGCTTTATGGTTGGGAGACAAGTAGAAATGAAAACACTTTCAGTTACGTAGCCTAGAGCCTCACTGGCATAAATATATGTGGTGTTCGAAAGCCACTGTGGAAGAAGAATGTAGGCTCGCTTAATAAAGAATTGGCACCTGCTAAAGCAGGTTCGTACAACGCAGTCCACACCATGAATGATCACGAGTTGGAGGCCAGGACCTTCAGGGAACCTCATAATTTGAGGATGCACAACATTAAGAAATATGTTCACAGGCTGGAGATGTCTCTGCAGTTTAAGGACACTTGTTGCTGTTCCAGAGAAGCAGGATTTGGTTCCCAGCACTCACATGGCCTCTACCAACCATCTGTAACCCCAGTTCCAAAGGATCTGATGCCTTCTTCTGACCTCCCATGGGTACTGAACACACAGGGTGCAAAGACATACATGCAGGTAATTACCCAGAGACATAAAAATAAATAAAAAAATTTTTTAAGAAAAGGAAATACACCCCAAATCAGCAAGATAGCTCTTGTTGTACGTGCTGGCTAGTTTTATGTCAATTTGACACAAGAGTCATTTTGAAAGAAGGGACTGTAACTGAGGAAATGGCCCTATTGGATTGGCCTATGCACAAACTGGTGGTACGTTTTCTTGACTCATAATTAATATGGGAGGACCTAGCTCACTGTGGGCAGTGCTGCCCGTGGGCTAGTGCTCCTGGGGTTGACTAAGCCATGAGGAGCAGCCAGTAAGCAGTGTTGCTCTCTATGAGTGGCTCCAGGTCCTGCCATGACTTCTCTGGACGACTGAGTGACTATACACGGTAAGATGAGATTTAAAACAAAAAACCAAAAACTTTCTTCTTAAAGTTGCTTTTGGTCACAGTGTTTTCTTCACAGCAACAGAAATTCTACCTAAGATACTGTGCAAGCCTGGCGACTTCTGTCTGATCCCCAAAACTCATGTAAAGGAAAGTGCCACCTCCACGAAGTTGTCTACAGACAGACAGACAGACAGACAGACAGACACACACACACACACACACACACACACACTTTCTTTTAAAGATGGTTATATGTAAAGAAATGATTGAGTATATAAACAATGTGATCTGTAAATTAAGGAAAGAAGAAAGGAGGAGGAAAAGGCATCTGAAGGGACTCCACCTGGCTCCTTCCACTGGCAATACGGATTTCGGCTCCCTCTGTTTTTAGCGCATCTTTTTATTTCTGTTGTGGTTGCTCGCTCCCAGTCTCTCATCATCCCAGCCTGATGCTCTCTCTACTCCTCTCGCACTGAGCTATCTCTCACCCAGCCACTTGCCCCTCCCAGTGGGGAGCTGAGCTTGTCATATGCAGAGACAGAGGCCAGGCCTATCCTGCCCACCAACATATGCCAAGCCCAGCAGTGGCCTGGCACACATAAACGAGTCCTGATCTGAATAGAGTAGGGCATGGCCAGCCCAGAATTAAGTGTTCTGTGTATAAGGCCTGGGCACCCTCCCAGCAGAGAAAGGCATTCAACGCATTCAGGATAATTTCCCCAAAAAAGGACCCAAAAGAAAAGGGAAAAAAAGGCTTTCTCTGTCAAGAGCCTGAGTCAGGAATTTGGTGCCTTGGAACTGTTGACACCACAGCTTTGACAGAAGGTGAAACAGAGGAGGTGCAATAAAGACCCCGCTCACTTCTTTAAGCTGACTTGTCTGGGTTCCCGAAAACTTGGTGCCACAGCAGCTTGACATTCAAAGCAAGGCTGTCCATCTTGGACTCGTAGGCTCCTGTTTCTACAAACCTGTGCTTTAGTCAATGCCATGACTCTATGGCCAACAACTCTGCCGCACCCTGAAGGACTGGTGAATACAGCTATGAAACATGAGTGATGGGCACAACTGCAACTGTGATGCCAAGAAGAGCCGTGAGAGATACAGAACGCTGAGACCCAAGAGCAAACAGGGGAGCCAAGAACAGTGGCTTATGCAGAGAAGCAAGACTGGACATGGTACGTTTGAAAGACAAGGTCACTAGACTAAGTGCAAATAGGTCTTACTCTCTATAGGAGATAAAATGTGTTGGTCTCCTTCCAGGCCATCTTTTTCTTCCTTCCTTCCTTCATTTAATTATTTTTTAAAATACTGTATTAATTTATTCATATTATATCTTAATTGTTAGCCCATCCCTTGTATCCTCCCATTCCTTCCTCCCTCCCGCTTTCCCTCTACTCCTCTCCCCTATGACTGTGACTCTAGCTAAAAGACAGGACATTCTCCACAGTTGAGTGGAGAGAGGGGACTGACGTTCACACGAACTCTGGTGCCCTATATTTGACCACGTCCCCTGGAACGGGAGGCCTGGTGGCACTCAGAGGAAGGATAGCAGGCTACCGGCTCATCTTAATGTCAAGTAAGAGTCTGGCACTGGGGACAAAAGGATCCTTCAATAAAAGCACAGGAATGAAAGACAGGAATAGTAGAACTTTTCACAAATGCATATGGTGGCCACAGGTAGATGGACTTGGAGAATCTAATATAGAAGAAAGGTCAACTGGACAAACAGCACAGTGGCTCAATATTCACAATGAAGATTAACACTCATGGACTGGCGACCTCGATGAAGAAAAGTGAGTAGACAAAGGAGACGCTGTCAGTCCTCATGGGAACCCCCTCCCAGGATGCAGAATATTCCTTTGCATTTTGGAAGACCTTGGAGTGGTTTTGTAATCTAGCCCAGGGACCCTGCAATGCTTGCACACATGGGTGTTTTCAGCGCCTGATCTTGCAAACCACATGCCTGGCTTCCCCGGAAAACTCTGCTGGCCTCTGATTTTGCCATTCCCTTGGATTTCTCCTTCTGCTTTGTTTGTTTGTTTGTTTGTTTGTTTCCTAATCCAGTGGTGTCCAATCTGAAGGCAGGTTTCCACGTGACCACTACCCCACCACTGCCACCTTTCCTCTTTCCCTCTCTAGCCTTTTTATTTTCTCAGTGTCCTCTGGAGTTAAGCTCACTGAAATGCATTTTTCAAGACACATAATTACCATCATGATAAAAAAAAAAATAGCATTATGTAACAAACACAATTACCCTTCTTTTCTCAGCTTAAATGCTTTTCTCAGTTTCCATCAGTTTACCTAAAAGATTAAGCCATTAATCTTGGGGGTCTCAGAGCAAGCCTTGAAATAGCTCAACCCCCTCTCCAAGACCAATATATGGCACAGGCCTCATCCTAATTACTCTAATTACGTGAGGACCATAATGAGATCCAGCAGCAGATGGCTACAGATTAAGTTCCACAGAAAAGAAATTCTCCCCCATCGCCTCTTATTGAAGAAACTCTGCCTTGAAAGGAAAAAAATCAAAATTAAATCATTTGTTCACAACGCCAAATATAACTCTGAATGTTATTCTGCTTTTCTACTTCCTTCAAAAGAACCTCTTCTTAAAGGTGAATTTACTCATTTATGTAAGTTATGGTACAAATGAAAATAGCCCCGTTTAACAATACAGAACAAAAACTAAATGCTCACAGAAAGTCTTGGGTTTATACTACAAAGTATATATTTCTTCAAGCCTGTCCTACCATCTCCACAATGTGTCTTACAAAATATGAAATTCAGGAAGGAACTTGAATCTAAAAACAAAACAAAACAAAAGGTATCTAAAAGACCTGCTAACCCCAGCTTTGCACACACACAAAACTGGAGTGACAAACTTCAATGCGCCATTTTAATAATCATCACTTCAATATCCAAAAATACTTCAAAAATTTTTCCCTACATGTGAGCTTGTTGGAGGCTAAAGAAATGGCTCAGCAGTATTAGAAAAAGTACTTGTTGCTCTTCCGGGGGGCCTAGGTTCAGTTCCCAGCACCCACAGTGGCTCACAGCTATCCCTAACTCCAGACCTGGCCTTCTCTGTGTTCTTCAGGCACACAGGAAACAGGCAAACATGCAGGCAAGACACCCAGACACATCAAATAAAAAGTATATCTTATTAAAAATGAGTTTGTTAGGTGGGCATGATAGTGCAGCACTTGGGAGGCTGAAGAAGAAGGGTCGGGAGTTCAAGGCCAGCCTTGGCTTTGTAGAGAAATCCTGATTTTTTTAAAAAAAAAAATAATGATGATGGTGATGATGATGATGATGATGATGATTCTTTGCTAACTTTTCTTATTTGTGCTAATGGCAATGGGCTTAAATCTTGAAACTATCTTTACTATTTTAATGTTATTGTGTTGATTCTTTCAGATAAAATAACAAAGGCATGAACCCAAAACTATTATCACCACATGCCAGGTCCCTTTCACCTGCCACCTAATACTATAAAAGAGGTGAGCACCAGGGCTGCCCTGCTCTACGGCTGGAATGGATGCCCTATGCCGCTGCGGAAGGTACGGGAGAGACTAGAGAGAGAAAGTGACTTCTCATCCTAGTGTGATGCCAGTGACTAGGTAACCCCTTTTGACCGAAGCTCTGTTCTTGCTTCATTTCTGGCATAATCTCCAACTAGGACATTGATGTGCCGCTGTACTCTTCAGCAGATGGGAGAGGTGAAAATTCACCTGAAGGTTCCGCCCTTCCTCCCCGACCCTGTGCAAGGAAACACTCTGAGCTCAGCCTCAGAAATTACCTCTCATAATCAGCTCAAACAATGAGGCGTTCTCTGAGAAGCCAGCTTCCTGTGTGTCCCTTCTCTGGAGGAAGAACCCAACACTGATTTTTATCTGCTCCTCTGATACAGAGTTGCAGCGTTTTTCATTCCCAGAAAACCTGGGAGATCTTTCCACAGAGCATGGAGAAGTGGCACGCAGGAAATATGACCCATGATGCAATCGCGTCGTGGGTTCCTTTTTCACAAATTACCCTGAATTTATACATGAAACTCACCTGACTTAGACCTCTAAGTCAGTCGCCTTAATACTTGGCTTGTATTTTTCTTAGACTGTGTTTTGTCATTTTTTTTTTCATGCACATTAGTGTTTTGCCTGTATGTGTGTCCGTGTAAAGTTGTTGGATTCCCCTGGAACTGGCATTACAGACAATTGTGAGTTGCCATGCGGGTGCTGGAAATTGAACCCAGGTCCTCTGGAAGAACCTTCCAGTGCTCTTACCCACTGAGCCATCTCTTTAGCCCAGCATCTCCTTCTCTGGGGTTACAGTGTGGCCAACCTGAGAAGTGTGTGACTAATTAAAAACTGAAACAGGAAAATGGCACTAAGAACATTTTCAGAAGTCAGATTTTCTTGTCACGTGCTTAGCAACACTTGAGAATTTGTTTCCCAAGAATAGAAAGCACTCATTGATTCATATCATGGGGGGGTGGGGTGGGGGAGGGGGGGAGGGACACTCCAGGACAGTGACAGCACTTTGTCATTCAGCAGGGATGGATCTCAAGGATCATCTGACTGTGTTCGTGGAGGAGCCAGGACCTGCCTACCCCCTCCCCTGCTATAGTGAGGTCTTAGAACTGTACGTCATCTCAGCAACCATCTTAAATGTGTCATAATTCTTTTTTAAATATATTTTATTAATTTATTCCTATTACATCTCAATTGTTATCCCATTCCTTGTATCCTCCCATTCCTCCCTCCCTCCCATTTTCCCCTTACTCCCCTCCCCTATGACTGTGACTGAGGGGGATTTCCTCCCCCCGTGTATGCTCATAGGGTGTCAAGTCTCTTCTTGGTAGCCTGCTATCCTTCCTCTGAGTGCCACCAGGTCTCCCCACTAAGGGGACGTGGTCAAATATGGGGCATCAGAGTTCGTGTGAAAGTCAGTCCCCACTCTCCACTCAACTGTGGAGAATGTCTTATACCAAAAGCAAGGCATGGTCTCTTCACATACTTTATAGTCCCCCCAGCCCCCATCACTAATCTAGATGTCTGCCTTATACACCTTCTTCCTGGCACTGTTGGATACAACCACTTGTTGTGGCCCACGACTGCAATGGCCACACAGCTCCTTAAATAACGCCCACAAATAACACCCCTCATCCCCTTACCTCCACTTACAGTCCCAGATAGATGCGTGAGCTCAGTATAGCTGCGAGGTAACCAGGAAAATATAGCTACTGTATGGCTCTGAGATGAAAACAAGACCACAAGGACATGTGGTACTGTCTCTGGCCCACCCAGGGGCTTTATGCCTTGTGTATACAGCAAGCTTTATACGCACGGACATCTTCACTCCAACTGCTCCGTGCGGCAAGTGTTGTTGCCGTCTTCATTTTACAAATAAGGAAATTAAGGCCCAAGGAGTTAAGTAACTCTCCTAAGTGATTAAGTGGCCGAGCTGAGAGTCAACTGAAGCAGCGTGCTCCAGCACAGGTGCTGTCATGCTGTTTCCCAAGCACGGAAGGTACAGGGCCTCACACTGGTAAGGAAGCTGGCACTCAAATACCTAGAGGGTTGTCACATCAAAAAGAGATTTAGATAGATCTTGAGACTGGAGAACACAAAATAAGAAATGAGACAGAAAAATCTAAGTGAAGGGAAGTATTTTTAGCAAGCTCGCCTCTGGTAGATATTACTGCTCTAGATAAATAAACCAGAAAGCACATTGACAGTTAAGAAAGAGCTCCAACACAGCCGGCACTTAAACCCTAGTTAATGTAGCCTCGACTCTTGGCAGCAATGAACTGTGGCTTGCTGTCGCACGATGTGAATAGAGCAGACACGAGCCCAAGTCCCTAAGTCACCTACTCGAGGATAACTTCATTATCCTCACTCATTCGTTTTGTGACTAAGCTTAATTTGGGTTGTAAGCGTCCATATTTAGCTGAGATGCAGAAAGTTATCTGTTCTTTTAACAATTAAAGCTGCTGAAAATTAAGATGTAACTATGAAAAAAGATGGTTGGTTGCACGGCAAGAAAAATGTACAGTCCTACCAGATGTACCCGGGTTGCAAGGGGAGGACTGATTAGACCTAGAATATGTTGTTTTTAACTTAGCAGACACAAGTAGTAAAGAAGAGGGGCTGGTGAGACGCTCAGCAGGTAAAGGTATCGGCCACCAAGTTTGACAACCTGAATCTGACCCCTGAGGTCAACATGGTTAAAGGAGGGAACCAACCTCATACGTTGTCCTCTGACGTCTACATGCACACTGTGGCCTGCATTGTTGCGCTCACACACACACACACACACACACACACACACACACACACACACACACACACAAATATTTCAAATATTTTTAAAGTAACTGAATAGAAAGGAAAACAAGGAAGAGAAAAGCAAAGGAAGAGACAGAGGAAGGACAAGAGATGGAGAGACGGAGAGAATGACAGGTGAAGATGAAGTCATAGTTTTCAAAGGAGCCAGGTCAGATGGGCTGGTTTTTCCATCTATACTCGAGCAGTAAAGTTAGGAAGGGAACAGCTGCTATAAACCTTGGTGCTGATAAGAACATATTTTTAATTCATGTGTAAACTATAAAGCAACATGAACATCAAGAACACAATTTGCTAAGCTCCTCTGGAATAAAGGGGGAAAGGAATGGTTCAGGAAATGTGGAAGCTAACGGAAAAGTTCTGAGTGGCTGAAGGCTGTCACTCAGAACCTCCCGGGCAGCATTAGTGAGAAGCTGGGGGCACAAGACCTGCGGGGCATACAGTAACCCCCACCTGGAGAAAGCCTCCCCACTTGGCTAATAATTTTCTATCAACTTTTGTCTAGGAACTAACGATAATAATAACAACAACAACAACTGCTTGGACATACTCCCCGAGTTGTTGGATGATGCTGAGCCACATTAAAATGCAGCTTCGAGTTACGTAAAGCATCACAGTAAAATGGAACCTCCTTCAAAACTCCATCTTACTTCGTTTCAAAACTGTATGACATGCGGAAAAGCACAATTGGAACTTAAAAAGAAAAGAGATGCAGCAATGTTCTATCTCCACTAAAGAAAGAACTCGGGTGGGAGGGAGGAGACATCTATTGGACAATTTCCAGCAAAGCTTCATTCCCGATATGTTACATATTTATCGCTCTGTCACAGTGTAGGGACAAAAGTTCTTTTAACCTGTTTCTAACATTATTATTAAATAAGATTAAAGCAAAGGCTGAATTTCTGACCCTGACCTCCTTTAAGCCTCCGGCCCATGTATCAAACTTGCTTGCTGGTATTCATCCCCTATCTTGGTTTTCTTCTTCCTCCTGTTGCATTGATAAAATACCCTGGCAGAAGAAACTTCAGGAATGAAGCGTTTATTCTAGCCTACAGTTCAAGGTACAGTACCTCATGCCAGGAAAGTCAAGGCAGCTGGAGCCTGAAGGAATGATCAAGGCCTCTCATGGCTCAGTCACTTTTCTCTATTGAGCCCAGGATCCCACGCAGAGAATAGTGCCCCCAACAGTGAGGCAGTCTTCCCATCCCAATGGATATAAACAATACAGTCCCCTCTAGGCATCTCTCAGGTGGGTCTGAGTCCTGTCAAATTGACAAGTGACATTAACTCTCATCCATCCCACTGAGTTCATCATCTTCCCCAAATGCCATCTCTCTTTTACCACTCCAATTAGCCACACCCAAAACACGAACCTAAGAGACTTATCCTTGCCTATCTGATCCCTTACAATGACACTGTCACAGAGATAACCTAAAAGACACCCAGGTAGCCTCCTTTTCATCCCTCTACCCATTTAGTGTCACATGCCAGGCCCTCATCGTCCTCCTTGTCTCTGCACAAGCTTCACATGCTCTCCCCCATAGTGCCTCCCGCTGACAGCACTCTGTGCCCTACACCAGAGTAATTCTTCTAAAATGCAAATCAGATCCTGTCACAACCCAGTACAGGGGCTTGTACTGAATAGCTTCCATTCTCCAGAGGACATAAGCCAAGTTTCTTAGCAGGACAAAGAGGCCTTCCGCACCCTAGTGCACCACTGCCGTTAACAACTTCACCCGCCACCTCTTGCCACCTCACTCCCTACTTAAAAGCCAATGAAGTCATGGAAGCATTTGTTGACAGCATTAGGCTCTTCTGTCTTCCCTCATGCACGTCCCTGGGCTAGGATGTGTTCCCTCCTCAGCAAGCCAGGCTTCGGGGAAAGCCCCCTGCCAGGACTCTTCGCTGAGCCTTGTCTCTGCTCACTTAGCTCTTCTACCACTTCCCAACAGCAAGAATTCTCGCATGGTCACCGCAGTGCAAAGCAGCCATGTCTTCGCAGCACCCAGGCCTCCCATACAAACAAACAGGCACTAGCTAATCTGCATTATTCATCAGATCGCTACCTGGGCGGCGAAGTTTCCTTCTCTGTCCACAGTGCCTGGTGTGCAGGAATGCCACTGGACTAAGCTGAACGGTGTTCGTTAACTGGCTCAGCTTCCTCCTGCTGTAATTTGTAACATTTTCTCTTACTTTTCTGTAAAGATAGAGAGCTGAGAGATTTACAGACAATAATATTTTGTACGGCCAGCAGGAAAGTGAAAGGGGGCCTTCACCTAGGTCTCTGCAAACTAGCAGTGCACTGTGCCGCACGCACACTTCCACCGCTCTGTGTAGTGTCTACAGTGACCACTAAGTTAAGTCATGGCTGCATCGTAGAGAGAGGAAACTAGGGCATCAGAGGGCAGTAAACTCCTTCCGGGTGGCACAGCTGCAATGTAAGTTCATGCACACCCCACTGACAAAAGAGAGGACTATAGAAAACACACAGAAACAAAAGGCCACACAAACAATACGGAAAGGGGAGTGTTTTGAGTCCTTCCCTACCCTTACTTTTCCCTTTTTTTCCACATTCATCAGCAGAATGGGTAACTATGGGTAATGGGACACCTGAGACCACAGCCGTTGCTAGAACACAGTATAAAGGTTGGGTTGAGGTTAGTAGGTAAGCAAGTTAAGCATTAATGGGGTTCATTCCATCAGACGACCATTCACTAAACTTCTCACAGACGCAGGAGCCAACAAATGTGAAGACACTTGCTTTGAATCCCTCACCGCCATCCTTCCAAGACAGTGAGCTTCCTACTGATGCCTGGACATTTCGGTGTATGGGACATGGCAAAGAGGGACGGGGGAAGACGGCACAGATGAAACACAAGATGGAATGCGAGCCTGAAAAGAAAAAGTAAGGTCAGCTAAGCGTGACAACTATTTCATGTGCTTACTGTAGAGAAAGAAGGCACCTTCCCTCAGGACTGAGGGTGAGAACTGCAGACCTTACGTACCATTCATTTCATCTTCCTTCCCCTCCCTACTGCCCCCTCTCTCTGTAGGTTTGGGACACCATGGAGCAAATTATGAGTAGGAGGACCATGGGCTGGTATGAGTTAAAGGCTCGAGTTCAGAAACAAGGCTCCAGCAAGTGTAATGCGTGCCTCTCCTAGATCTGCCCGGTAGGTAGCCCAGATCCATCAAGAAGAACATGCCTGGCTTCCTTAGTGGAGGTAATTCAAACCCCATACAGATTGCTTCAGTAGCTAAACAGTGCTTGGGGGTCATCACTCAAAGAACTAAAAAGGCTGTAACTTGGGGACACCAGACAGAAAGGCCGATGGCAGTAGCCTCAAGGAGTACGAAGGAAGAAAAAGAATGCAGCGACAGCTCAGCAGGCCTGTGACTCTTGGCAGGCAGCCTTGCAGGGCGGACAGTCTGTGGGCAGAACTCACATCTTATTCTGCGCTGCCAAAGGCCAGCAAGGCACAGACAGAGAAATACCGACTCCTATCCTCCCTCCAGCAGGCTGATAATTAATGAGACCTTTCTAAGAACAATGATTGGACAGCACAATGCCCTTCTGTGTCGCATGGGCATATGACTATTTACACGACTCTAACCGGGCTTTAGAACTTTCACGAGCTTAAACAGCCCAGTAACATATTAACCAGGAATCAAAGGCACAACACACGTCGGTTCCTCATCTCATAGAGGCAGACCGCTAACATACACTGTGAAGCGAAGGCCTAGGACAGTTCAGTTTAACAAGCCAGCCAACATTAATGGCCCAAGCATTGAGACACGGTGTGGAATACAGATGAGGAAGATAAAACATCCTGGGAGAGGAGCCAAAAATCAAAGATAACGTCAATATGATATACTAAAGGCTAGCACGCTGTATAAAGAATAGGAGATGAAGATTACTAGCGAGAAAGGTAAGGCAAGTGGCCCTGTGGGTCCCTGGAACACAGGAGAAGTACAAAACAACAGGAAAATCAATTTAGTCTGGATCTCAAGTGAGGGTGGGAGGGAGCTGGTCAGTCAGTAGAAAAGCCTGGACTGACTTGGATTCCCAGTGCTTCCCACCACAGCAAGGCACTGTTCGTAAGTCACAGGAAAGAGCACAAATTATAGGCTCCTGAATCTGGGAATCCAGCTTCCAAAACATGCAGACCCCTAGGCCCGGCGGTTATGAGCAATTGCTGCTCTTGCCCAGGACCTGGGTTCACATACGACATGTGACCCACAACAGCTCCAAGTCCCGTCCCAGGAGATCTGATGCCCTTCTCTGGCCGCAGCATATACAGCAAACATGAGGCGCACATACGTTCAAGCACATATGCATAAACAGAAACAAATGAAAAGAATTTAATGCAGATCCTAAAGACATTTGAACCAGTGGGGATCTGACCGTCCCCAGGGTGAAAAGAAAAAAGAAAAATACATGGCAGCTGCCTATGTCAATGAAACCAGAAGAATAAAGAGCATTTCATCTGTGATTATCAGAAAGCATTTCTCTTTAGCAACTATCTGCTACAAGACTGCTTCAAAAGGGCCCTGGTTCTGACTGACTATTCTATCGCAAACAAGTGTTTCATCACTGTGCTAAGAATCTAGCAATGTCTCCTGCCTATACTCCGATTGCTAGAGGCCACTAAAACTAAAGCATTCTTTTTTAAATATATTTTATTAATTTATTCATATTACATCTCAATTGTTATCCCATCCCTTGTATCTTCCCATTCCTCCCTCCCTCCCATTTTCCCCTTACTCCCCTCCCCTATGACTGTGACTGAGGGGGACCTCCTCCCCCTATATATGCTCATAGGCTATCAAGTCTCTTCTTGGTAGCCTGCTATCCTTCCTCTGAGTGCCCCTGGGCCTGCCCATCCAGAAGACGTGGTCAAATATGGGGCACCCAAGTTCGTGTGAAAGTCAGACCCCACTCTCCACTCAACTGTGGAGAATGTCCTGTCCATTGGCTAGATCTGGGTAGGGGTTCGATGTTCATTGCACGTATTATCCTTGGTTGGTGCCATAGTTTGAGCAGAACTCCTGGGCCCAGATCTGCCTGTCATAATGTTCCTCTTGTAGGTTTCTAGGACCCGCTGGATCCTTCTATTTCCTCATTCTCCCATACTTCTAAGACCCAATTTTTTTTTTGAGGACCAAAAAAGGTGGGAAGCCAAGCAATGTGCAAGATCAAGGCATAGCCCCTGACCGTGAATAATAGTAAACAACAGGAAAACTGCTTGCTCAGCATTAATCAGCAGTGCTGGGCCAGGCTGGCCTGAGAGTTCTTACTGGCCTATAAGCAGATGGCTAAGTAGAAAGATTGACGTTAGGCATGCAAAAAAAAAAAAAATTATAACAATATATCATATTGGTAAGCCAAGGGTCTGTTGAAGCTAATAAACTTTTGAATGAGGTCTCTATTGTGTCTATTTTACATTTCACTTTGCTATCATATAATTTTTATTGCATTTTAAAATCATCAGCCCACAGGGATTGAGAAGCAATGCAATATGTGATTGAACAGCAGTGTTTGCTGAGTTTTAACCCAGACCATCAGCACACAAGGAGAGAAACTGCCTGAGGGAGTGAGAGAGGCTCCGAGGAAAATATGAACTTCTGGGGGCAGAGGAAAAGCAACAGCTTTCCAGGACAGCTCAGATGACAGAAGGTGAAAAGCTGACAAGATCCAGGGTCAGACAAGTGGAGGTTAAATTTACAGATCATCCTGGAGGCAGAGTGATAAGCAGCAAGAGGGCACAAAGCTAAGTCCCGCAGATATTGCTGTGACTTAAGAGTGTAGACTCTGGGCTCTCCCAAGACACAACCAGAAACCACTTGTGAGTTTTACGAGCAGGAGGAGAATGAGGCTGTGTTTTTTTATGGAAGTAGCTGCAGTAGCAGTGCGGCAGGCCTGAAGGAAGAAGGGGAAAAGAGGCCAATCATAGCCTCCCAGAACAACCAAGGTGTAAAGAATCCTGGGTTGTATTAGGAAACTAAACCAGAGAGAATGACCAGGAGAAATGTTTCATTTATTATTCCCCTTCCCCCTCCTTATCAATATGGAGCAGGATCTGCAATGTACTCGCTAAATTCAGTGTGCGGTCTCATCACCTGCACTCGAGGAGAGGCAGGGTAACAGAAGATGATCAGCGTGTTCCTGAGACGACAGAAGATGTGACTGAAGGCGAAATGCAAATTCTAAATGAAAATGTCAACGGTGAGTAAATATAAGACTTGCTGCAAGGAGCGTGCAGTGTAAGCGGTAAAATACAAATGCTAAAATCGTCTTGGTAAACATAAATAGCAGGGTGAAGGGTTTATAGTTAACGTGTTTGTTTTGCACGGTCTGGGCACAGAACGCTGTTTGAGGCACACGAAAGGTTTAGGGAACTAGGAACCGCCCTCACTGCTCTTCTCTTCCATCGCCCTACAAGTCAGCTGTGGCCCTAACCAGACTTGCAGTGGCTCCTGGAGTCTGTAATGATTCAAGAGTCATTTTTGACCCAGGAAAATTCTATGGGCTCAGATAATCTCCACAGGTGGGGGTGGGAAGGGAGGGTTCCTCTGGTGGAGATGGGTGTTTCCTGAAATGCCCCCACAGACCACGTCATTACCACAAAGGAAATCATGCACTCTGGAACCCCTCCGTATCCCGAGCCTACTGCAAACATGACAGAGATCCCGAGAACAGTGTCTCCTGGGAATGGAGGACACTGGCTTAGAAGGTCCCTGAGACAGGTGCCTGAGAAGAACTGGGGATAGGAAATGGAGGGCAAGCAGATTCCCATTTTTCATGGAATAATTTTTTGAATGAAATAGATGGATACAAGGAAAAAACTCTATTGTTGTTCTGCCGACACTGTACCATCGCTGACACAACTGTGCCCTCACCCACAGCCAACACACAGGGAGTGGCCAGGCCCAATGTCTATGTTATGACAGGCTGGCTGTCAAAGCGCTCAGAGAAAGTACCTGCCATATCTCAGGGCACATGATTTTTACAAAGGCCTCATTTAGTAGCTTCTACGGCATTCTAGTCAGGAACTAGAATAAGCCCCTTCTGTATCCCTACAGTTATGTCACTGAAAGTAAAACACAACAATTAACTTTTGAGTTAACTAAATGCAGAAAATTAAATATTGCAAAGAATTTGCTCAAAAGCTCTTACTCTAAGATCATCAATGGCTACTTCGTTTTATTTTATGAAAACATAATATTGCCCATATCTTTATAAAAATGGTACTATGCCATAAATGTTCACATATAAAAAGCCAGAACAAAACTATCTCCCAACAGCATTAATCGCCCTCTTTTTTTTTATTTAGAAAATGAACAAATTCTCAACCAGTGCCCGAGTATCTGCAAAACACTTTTGGGAATCAAGAGAAAACAAACGAGCTAATTATCTGCAAGGTCTAGAAAAGATATAGAACAAAAAAATCACTTAATACCAAGAGTGTATGGAGGCGAGCAGGGGGGGGGGGGGGGGGGGAAGGGGAGAGGGGGAGGGGGAGGGCTGCATTCTGAGTCTCCTAGGTCTTCTGCAAGGCCCATACAATGCACTAGTGCAGAAAGTGATGAATAAGCTTCATTGATAATGGTGGCTACGTCACGGCTGGCTGAACATTCAGTCCACAAACAGAAGGCTTCTGTCTTTGCTCGAATCAGCCATAGGAAAGTTTTGGTAAAAAAGACTGTTATATTCAAATGGAAATCAGTACTTTGCAGCAAGAATGGACAATTAGCAATTCCTTAAACTGGCACTAAGAGGGACAGCAGAAAAATGTGTTCCAAACACCCCCAACACCTAATATTCTGAAATGTGAAATAATGACTACTGATTGCCGTTAGAAATGTTTACCCTGCACAGGATGGATGTTAGAGACCCCTGACCACCAAACTACAGACCCTGAGCTTCACCCACATCTCCCTCCATAGATCTCTACGACAGGCCGAGATTAAAGCACAGTCTATGACTCCAAGCCAAGCTCATTTACATGGTGTGCCTTGAACATTATTAGCAAGAGTATACAGAGTCTACAAAAGTCTGCATGAGGCAGATGAAGGCTAAGCCTTTATTAATCGGTTCTTGCAAATACTTCCAAGGCTGGCAAGGCATACAGGCATCATCACTCTCACCCTCACTCCCATGCACACATACAGCGATGGCTCTCCTGATGGTGGCCATCTAGGTATCACCCTTGCACTACACAAGTGTGGTTACAATGATTTCATGGCTACTTGGAATTGAAAAGAAAAGGTCCAAGGAAGAAGACTGACATGAAAGTTTTTGCTAGAGTTATACAATGGCTTCTTAGATGTGATACCAAGGACACCAAAACAAACAAACAAACAAACAAAACAACAGGGGAACGATGATAAATTCCACGCAATCAAAAAGACAAAAGCAAAAAAAAAAACCCAAAACACTTCAACTACCCACCACCAAAAAAAGAAAAAGACATCCAGAAGAATACAAGGACAGATCTGTGATGCACACATCTGGCAGTGGGCTTATATTACACCTATTATTTATTTATCTTGGCTCAGCTTGGGTGGTCCTAGTCCAAGGTTGGGTGGGCCTCCTGCTGCTTTGGGCATGATGAACATACTGGACGGCGATGGTAGGGAACACATAGAGAAAGCCTGTTTACCTCATGAGAAGTAGTCAAGAGGGAAAGGAAGATATTAAGTCCCATAATTCCCTTCAAGGGTACAACTCCAAGGGACCCAGGGATCTGTCACTAAACCCTGCCCCTTCATGGTTCCATCATCTCCCAATACCACTTTTAACACAGAACACTTAGGGGACACTTATCAAACCACAACGATGGGTTTGGGGAACTGACTTCAGACTGTGGATAAGGCACACATTTTAAACCTCACCCTGAAGTAAAGAGTGAGCCATTGAGGGGCATTCAAAGGGTGAAGAAATGGATCGGATTTCTTTTAGACAAATCATAGCAGTTGTCTGCAAGGTGCAGATTCAATAGAGTCAAGGATTCTCCAACCTTTATCTCAGCTTTGTAAACGTTTTTATCATCTCTCCAGTGAAATTTCACATTAGCAACCCATGATGGGGTGCGGGGGACCACTCTTCTGGCTGAAGTGGAGGTGGAAGCCCTGGAGCCTGAGTAGGCAAAGCTGCTGCCTCAGTGTCCATTGCAGAAGGTGCTGTGGGAAACTCTGGCATATGGAGACTTACTATTAATTATAATGGACCAGAGGGTAAGAAGCTGGTGCAACAGGCCAGCAGGAAAACAACCAGTGCCTGAAGTATAAAGAATGGCGAGAGGGGGGAAAAAAAAGAATTCAGAAAGTTTAAAATAGTACAGAATTCATACGGTTTTCCTCACTTAACTGCGTGTGGAGAGTAAGAAAATAAAATCAGGCGTGATCCCGTTGCAGGAGGATGACAGCTGATACAAATGAAATGTGGTTGGGCTTTCCTAAAAGTATCTCAAAACCAAGTAACTCACGAAACTGAACTTCAGCCTCTCCTCCAAACATTCTTCCAGTGTGCGTGTTTTCATCACCTCCGTTCACTGCACCGGACTGCCGCTGGTGCTTGAGTAAGATGCCTATGAAGCATCTTCAGTACCTGCATCCCAGACACTGTGTCCATCACCAAGCACCCCACCTTCGTCATGGTGTCAAAGCACTTCACTTATCCATCACTTCTCTCTATCACACTGTTAGCAGGCTAGGTCTTGCCGCAGTCACTTCTGCAATAGTCCCTCCACCACTCTCTCTACTACCATCCTTGACTCGTTCTAATTTACTCTTCATGCTAGATTAACCTTTTAAAACTGTAAAAATCTTTCAGTGGACTCCCTGATTTAAAGTCTAAACACCAAGAAGATATCTTGTATTATGCACCTCAGGGAACACAGTGCCAAATACTCTGTAGACAATAAATGATTTTAAAGGAATGGACAAGAAGGAATCAAGTATGGGCAAGAGGACAAACTCTGGTTGGGACCTACTGGGAGAACTGTGGCTATGACATCAAAGTAGGCTCTCTGACTGGCAACTAGCAGCACTGGCCTAGACCACACTGACAGTTGGCTTTAGAGCATCAGGACAGCCAGGAGGTGTGTCATGCAAGGACAATGGGATTAAGTTTATTTCAGGTAATCATGAACTAAGTTAACTTGCTGGAAGAAGGCTCAACTTCTTGGAAACAATTAAAGTGTCACTCTGACATGCAAGCCTGCAGCTCTGGTGTCACTTGAAGGGTAGCATAAGCCACCAACCGAGGCTGCCTCTATGGTGGGATCTTCACCATGAATAACATGGTGGCAAGGCCTGCCATTTGGCCATTTTATTCAAATTACTTTTCAGAACTTCTGCTTGGCTGACCACTCCTGAATGCCCTCACCTATGATTCCTCACTAATCCCAAGCCTTACCTGAATCTCATATGGCACATCTAATGCCTGGATTCTCATAAATACAGCGGGGAAATTCATAGTACAATGAATGCAACAAAAAAAATCACCTTTATTCTCCTTATCCCCCTAAATTGTCTTATGATATGGCTACCATAAGGATTTTCAAGCAATAATAAAACTGAAATTTACTATGGCCTCCCAAGAGTACTGTACAAAACATTTATTATAAAATATTGTGACAAATGTCCAATGTTCTCAGGATATTGCTCATAAGCAAAGTTACTTTTCCAAAGACAAATTATAAGAGTCAACGATTCTAATATTCGATACCACATCTTTATTTCCTTAACTTTTTCCAGTGTTAGGATTTCTTAACTACTCTATATAAACTCTTCAATTTCCACAAACTGGTGATGGTACCTAGGTATGAAGTCAGTATGTAAAACAATTATATAAATATTTCCTTTTAAGCAGAGATAACCTCTACCCACAGTGAAGAGAGCATGGATAATAGTTACAAAGCAAGAGGTGAGTCTGTTTACAACGTACACATTTGGATTATTATCCTAATAATCAGAAACAATGGCCTAATGATGATCCTAACATATTAACATGACTTATCATTTTTTTAAATTTTTTATTATTAATTTATTCTTGTTACATCTCAATGGTTATCCCATCCCTTGTGTCCTCCCATTCTTCCCTCCCTCCTCTTTTCCCCTTATTCCCCTCCTCTATGACTGTTCCTGAGGGGGATTACCTCCCCCTGTATATGCTCATAGGGTATCAAGTCTCTTCTCGGTAACCTGCTGTCTTTCCTCTGAGTACCACCAGGTCTCCCCCTCCAGGGGACATGGTCAAATGTGAGGCACCAGAGTACGTGAGAAAGTCATATCCCACTCTCCACTCAAGTGTGGAGATTGTTCTGACCATTGGCTAGATCTGGGTAGGCGTTTAAAGTTTACCACCTGTATTGTCCTTGGCTGGTGCCTTAGTTTGAGCGGGATCCCTGGGCCCAAATCTGCCTATCATAATGTTCTACTTGTAGGTTTCTAGGACCTCTGGATCCTTCTACTTTGCTATTCTCCCATGCTTCTCTCATCTAGAGTCCCAATAGGATGCCCACACACATATGGTCACTTGATTTTTGACAAAGAAGCCAAATACATTCAATGGAAAAAGGATAGCATCTTCAACAAATGGTGCTGGTCTAACTGGAGGTCTATGTGTAAAAAAATGCAACTGGACCCATATTTGTCACCTTGCACAAAACTCAAATCCAAGTGGATTAAAGACCTCAACATAAAACCAGAGACACTAAGTCACTTAGAGGAAAAAGTGGGGAAGAGCCTGGAACATATTGGCACAGGAGACAACTTCCTGAACAGAACACCAACGGCCCAGGCCTTAATGTCAACCATCAATAAATGGGACCTCATGAGGCTGAGAAGCTTCTGTAAGGCAGGAGACACTGTCAAGAGAACAAAGCGACAGCCTACAGACTGGGAAAAGATCTTCACCAACCCTACATCTGACAAAGGTCTAATATCCAAAATATATAAAGAACTCAAGAAATTAAATACCACCAAACCAAATAACCCAATTGAGAAATGGGGCTTGGAACTAAACAGAGAATTCTCAACAGAGGAATATCAAATGGCTGAGAAACACTTAAAGAAATGCTCAACCTCCTTAGTCATCAGGGAAATGCAAATCAAGACTTATCATTTATAATGAGGACCACTGATCAAACACAACAAGCATTAAAATTGTTGACCTATAAGTCAAGAAACATAAATAATTATGCTACTTCTAGAAGGCAGGGGTTATTAAGTAACCATCTTAGCGCCAGGCACAGGTTACCTCTTACAAGACATTGGTCAGGGCAGGCCTAGAAGCCCCTAAGACAGCACAGGTTTTGCCAATGCTCTTTGTTGCCACCATAACTAAAGGTAATACCCTATTGCTGAAGACGCCACTTATTTTGGTTGCCAAGACATAAAGAAATTGATCCTGACCTCACTAGAAAATTCTATACTGGCTGTCTGTCTAGCTTTCATATTACAGGAAGATGCTACGGAGGTGTTTGGTGACAAAATACATCAATATTTTTACTCTGCATGCTTTAATACCTCCCTACCATAAAAGTATATATACACATGTACCCACTGGTACAGGAGTGGCAAAACCGTTTACAGGAGTAACCAACTGTTCTCTTGATTGGATTTGAAGCACAATCTCTCTCTATAAGAAGGAATTTATATCTAGTATTGTATCTTAGTTAGGGGTTACTATTGTTATGATGAAACATCATGCCCAAATGCAGCCTCACAGGAAAAGCTTTCCTTGGCTTACATACCCTAAGTCTCATTCTAATGAGTGAAACCAAGGCAGGCACTCACATCAGATGGGACTATCTGAGGGATGGGCTGATGCAGAGGCCATGGAGGGACTATCTGAGGGATGGGCTGATGCAGAGGCCATGGAGGGACTATCTGAGGGATGGGCTGATGCAGGGGCCATGGAGGGAGGCTGATTACTGACTTGTTCCCCGTGGCTTGTTCAGTCAGCTTCCTTATAGAACCCAGGACCACCAGCCCAGGGGTGTACCACCAACAATGGGCTGGGCCCTCCAACATTAGTAACAAATTAAGAAAATGTCCCGCAGACTTGCTTATTACAGCCTGTTGTTATAGAGACATTTTCCCAACTGAGGCTCCCTCCTTTCTATAACTAATGCTTACATCGAGTTGACATAAAACAAGACGGAACAACGGAAAACATGGTCAAAACCCAAGGCTGGGTAAGTCACAGGCCCGAGGGAAGAACTTACTGATGCTGTCCTGCTGACTGGGCTTATTGCCAAACTGCCTTCTAAATATTTATGGATACTCATAGATCCACGTTGCTCCCAACCTTGGTCAGAAAAGCTCCTTATTGCAGTGGGAAGTGATGGACGAGGAGACTCCTAACTGTTAAAGCTGCTGAGCATAAACAACTGTGAGTGCCATGACACACAGATAGGCTGTCTACACCTACCCTCCCTGCCAAGCTTCAGGCTGTCCTAGCAGGGGCTGAAGGACGTAAGCACCAGAGGATGAGAAGGCATGCTGTACCACGTAGTCCTTTGGATATGGCCTGGCTGTTGTACCCATGAGCTCACAACAGCTATGGCTGCACGGGTAAGACCTGCACCAGATCAAGCCAGTTGAAACTTACAGGATGAAGAAGGAGAGGATCCTGGGATCACACCTCTGACGGTATATTGGCAACTGATGGCGCCTGGGAGAAGGAGGGTAATTTTTGGTGGGTGGCTACTGGTACACTGCCCATTCACTAGTGGATGACTCTTCACCCATGTACATGCAGGCAGCATGAACTAGACTCACTGGGATATGTGAAGTGAGAAAGAGAGAGAGAAAAGCTAGAAAGAGGTGTGCTGCAGGGGTGGGGGGGGAAGAGGTGTACTGCAGGGGTGTGGGTGGAGATGGGGGGATGGAGCTGGGGGTGGGTATAACCAAAGTACATTGTATACATGCATAAAATTTTCAAAGAATTTTAAAAAAGGATATAAACATTACATTCTGCAAGTTTAGCTCAAGATTTTTACCCAGCTGACAGTATCATGTTACTGGTCAAATTTCTCATAGCTTGAAACAGAATATCTCTAATACTTAAAATCCGAGAGAAGACAGAAAAAATGTGTAACAGCAAATAGACCATCTATTGACAATGAATAATATCATCTACTTTGTTTCTTCTTTTTTTCTTTTGTTTCACTTTCTGTTTTTTTTTTTTTTTTTTTTTTTTTTTTTTTTTTTTTTTGAGATAGGATTTCTCTGTGTAGCCTTAGCTGTCCTGGACTCACTTTGTAGACCAGGCTGACCTCGAACTCCCAGAGATCGACTTGCCTCTACCTCCCTGAGTGTGCCACCATGCCTGGCACCATCTACTCTATTACTGTGCTAGTCAATAACATCAGTTTGAAGTGTCTTTTATTATTGTACTTAGGAAGAAAGTCTCAGTTTCTTAAAGAGTTAATTTATGTATGTATAAGTAGGGATCAGCTGACCGGGAGCTGGAGTTACAGGCAGACGGTTGTGGGCTGCCTAACATGGGTGCTGGGAGCCAAACTCCAGTCCTCTGCCAAGCGCATGAGTACTCTCAACCACTGACCCATCTCTCCAGATGGCTCAATTTGTACAATGTTAAAATAAGCACAAAATATGAGACTTTTGGGCTGAGCATGTATATAGCTCAGTGGAAAAGAGTTTGCCTAGAGAGTAAGGTCTGAGGTCTGTCCATGGCACACATGTAAAACAAGAAAAGGAGACTTTCAACCACTGAGTAATTACTTGGGCCTTTCATTTATTTTCCAAGGCTTGACTACAACACCAAGTTTCAGTCTGCATGTGCCTTAGGAGACTTTTTGCTTCTGGGACAACGTAACCTAACACAAACAACTTACTGCAGGAAGGGCTGATTTTGATTTGTGGTTCACAGTTTTCAGTCGGTGCACAACAGTTCTTTTTCCACCCAGGCTGCGCAAATTCAAAACTCAAAATCCACTGCCACCACCTCCTTTCCATGAGCAAATGTACAGTTGATTTTTAAACCCATTACTTAAAATAGCACTATTGGGATTACTTCACCCTTCCCAATCCCTGAGTCAAGAGGAGCCTATCCTACCTACATTGTTATGAACAATGATATGAGAACCAGAAAAAGGAATTTGACCAGTGTAAACAATGAATCAGGGTAGGCTGACACCCCAGTGACCTTCCTTCCATGAGGATAGGCAATTCTTGGTTTAAAAGAAAAAAATTTAAAGCAATAAACTTCAAGATTATTTCAGGACCTCAAGCACCCCACAAAGGAGAAAGGAAAGCCACGCTGGCAATCTGCAATGGAGGTCAATGTAAAAATGACAACAGCGCCCAAACCCCACTGCAGCTGGCTTGAGAATGTGGCCTTGTGCTCAGGAATACTAAAACCTCTGATAAGAGTTCTATTGTGAAGGCTTTCCAGGAAAAAATATTCCCCCTTCCTCACTACAGCACAAGGACTAGAGCCACAGGGGCGGGGGGGTGTTGAGGGGGGAGAAGGAAGGCGATTCTAGGATGCACATTCACCTCTCCCCTAAAGAGACATCAGTGACACTTTAAGCATCCCAGGACCTTAAGAATTTCTGAGTTAGGGCGTAACTTCTTTTAGAAATAAACATGTTTGCTTGTTAGGGTTCATCTTAAATGTTGCGTCAATGGGCTATAAGGAATGCTCACCTACGGTCAAGCATTATACTGGATGTTTCCATGGAAGTGTTTTGGGACAAGATTAGCATTTAAATTGGCTGAATGAGGAAGGGGAATTGCTTTCCATGTGGGGCAAGGCCTTATCCAATCAGGTTGACTGAGTGAAAGCAAATCCTGCCTGATGCACTAAGCTGGACAGCAGCATCTTCTGGTTCAATGGTGGCTTCGGTCTGGATCTAGCCTGGGATGTCAGCGCTGCAGGCTTTGCTCCCCTCTCCCCAGTCACAGGAGCCAATTCCTGATAATTAACTTCTCTGAATACATGAACACACACGTGCACACTCTCACTCCTCCATGGAACCCTAACTATGCCATCTGCGGATACAAACTATAAGCTACTTAATCCATTTGCTCCAGTGTGCGGCCTTCCAGACCATAATTTCCAGAGGCCAAGCAGCAATCTTAAGACACAAGATCCAAAGTGTTTTATCGTGCTTTCTCTTTTTCCACATAGCCAAATTCCTTTGTAAAACACATATTACTAAGCATGAAAAAGAGGAGACTATTCATAGATAGAAGATTATTTTGCTTTTTTTCCAGGCCTTTCCAGTAGGAGGCTTTTTGCTTCACTTGTCACTGGTTTCTATGCTATTTACAATTACCACACAACCTGAGAAAGTTGCAGCACTACCACAGGCTGGATTTCTACTTTCAATTACATGATACCCAGATTACAAATTAAGCATGAAAAGTCAAGCCATGCCACAGAACATAGTGCTTTGATGTGATGGTACATATTTGGCCAAATTAGGCCAAAGGAGAAGAGCGGTACCAGTGAGCAAATAAAGGAAGAGAAGAGAATACTCAAGAACTACTCAAGCACAGGAGGAAAGGTGTGTAGAGGAGAGCCATCCTATGGGCCGCATCCTCACACCCCTCTTCTTCGTGGGCCTACTTCAGATCTAGGACAGCCACCATAGGCGGCAAAGGGCGCACCATGGATAAGAAGGACCCTTCTAACAAAAACAGTATTCATGAGGTCACAGACACCCAGATGTAATTCCACAGCTGCCTCCCCATTGCAGTGTTGCTTACAAGTCACAAAAAACAAACAAAACAAACAAAACAAACAAACAAAAACAAACACAAGAAAGAGAAGTGAGAAAAGTCAGGAGCCGCTTTGTAGTGAACCTTATGTGCCCACTTGACCGTACTGAGGAACACCCGGATGAGTGGCAAAACACTATGGCTGTGTCTCTGAGGATATTTCTGGAACTGGTTGGCATTGAACTGGAAGAATAGTTACAAGACTCACCCTCAGGAGGGTGGGTGCAAAGTGCAAACTGCCTGAGTGCTTGGTCTACGCCAATTGCTAGTGTTTGCAGCTTTGTCCTAATGATGACTTCATGGTATTGAAGGCTCTCAGCAGCTAAGTTCCCAGTTAAAAAATAAAAAAAACTATCATCACGATTATGTCTAAAAAGCAAAGGAAGCAACCCAGAGCCAGCAGAGAATGAGGGAAACCCTTAGAGATGACTGAGGAGAATGTCAAATTTTATATGGAAATCCCACGTGGTTTTATGGAACATACTTGAACATATATATCTGAAGCACAGGAGCAGACCAAAATTAGTGTGACCTGCACCAAGGCCTCACCACCTAACATGACCACTGCATGTGGAAGCTATACTCCAACACCACCTGTCGTCTAACAGACGGGAGAACACGGCGAGGCCAAGGCAACTAGAGACTACGGGAGGAGCCCATGAGAGAAGAGGGTGGCAAAGTGGAAGGCAGTTTCATGGAAATACTGACCAAGTCTCTCACTGAACAGTGAACCACAGATGTACAGGGAAGACTTAGGGCAGCCTGACATGAGGTCTGACCCACCACCCACCACAGGCATGACAGAGTTTGCAGGCTGCCTCACCAAATGAAGTGGCTGTTTACTGAACAAGTAATAATAACCAGCACGTCATGGGGCCAGAGAGCAGATACCAGACTCCAATAAACCACTTGATTTAATATAATGATGACATGATTTTAAATTGCACCACATTATAAAAAGACTATGAAATTTTTGATTTAAAAAAAAAAGATAATTGATAGATGCTATAGTAGACTGTCTGTCTGTCTGTCTGTCTGTCTCTTGTACTCCCTCTGATCACCTTCTCTCCTCTGTTCTCTCCTCTCTTTCCTCTCTCTCCCTGCAAACACTTTTGTAGACAGACATAACAAGGTACTGTGGCATATATGACTCTTGGAGGCAGAGAAGCCACATTACATGCACTATGAGCTGGAGACATGGGAAACCTTGAAAAACTATATATATATATATGAAGCACAAAGGCTAGAAGACCTACGGCCCAGATCCTTCCGTCTGTTCAGTCTACCCCTTCTCTCTCTCTCTGTTCTCTTCAGGCCCTCAACCTTATGTTGCTCACCTACACAGGTCAGGCCCTTCCACAGCCATCGAGTTTAGGTGCTAATCTCATGGAGAAATACCTCACAGGCACACCCAAAATGATATTTAACCAGGTTCTTAGGCATCCCAAGGCCCAGGCAACTAGACACATCAAGTTACCTTTCACAGATGCCAATCTCAAGATGAGTCAGATGCCGGAACTATCTGACATGGATTTTAAATTAGCTATTGCAATTACATTCAACAAAGAAAATGGGCATTTATAATAAACGAAAAGACAGGAAGCCTTCATTTAAAAAAAAAAAAAAGAAGCTATTATAAGAAATAAAATGAAAGACTAGAAATTTTAAATGTCTGCAATTTAAAGTTCATTGAATAAGCTCAAAAGCAGAATAAAAAATAAAGGAAGGAAAATCAATTTCAAGATGGAATAATAGAAATGGGGAACTTTTCAAAGTTAAGAACATTTACTCCATAGTAAGAAAACAAAGAGGCTTTAAAAAATAGGGGGAAAAAAAACAAGCAAGCTATTTGGATGAAAGAAAATGGTCCAATTACTTTGAAAAACCGTTTGAATGTTTCCAGGAAATGTAAAAACCAACCATTTCACTAATAAACATTTATTTACCAACGCCCAAAAAGTAAAAAAGTGAAATGTGTCCACCACTATCTCTTTATGGTACTCCCCAAGCCAGAAACAACTCAAATGCTCCCCAGAAGAAGAACGGGAAAACAAAGTGTATCCACAGAGATTTTTCTCCCCAACAAAAACCAAACTATTGACACATTCAAATGATTTTCAAGATCATTATGACCCAGGATGGAGAGACACTCAGTGGTTAAGAACTCATGTTGGCCTTATAGAAGACCCAGGTTCGGTTCCTAGCACCACACGGTGGTTCATAACCATTCATAGTGCCAGTTTCAGGGGATTCAATACCCTCTTCTCACCTCACGGGTCAGGCATGTATGTCATACATATACATACATGGAGGCAAAACATTCCTACACATAAAATAAATCTTTAAAAGAGGAAAAAAGTTAAAAGTTAATAACAGCTGTTCTTAAAATTGTATTATGACAAGTCAAAGATGCCAGGTTAAAATGTGTGTTATAAAATGTGTGTGTGTTAACAAGTCTATCAAACCAAACTAACGCACAGTCTCAACAAGTAGATCAGCACCTTCTTAAGCCTCTTACAGGTGATCTTAAGCACAAATAAAAATGTCCTGAATCTTTACCGAAATAGTGACTTGTTGGACATATCCAGCCATTACAAAAATGTTCTCATTACATAGTTTTAAAATGTTTCAACTCAGACTGCACCTCAATGAAGTTAATTGGGGGTGGGGTAGGGGTGGAATGACAGGGGCAGAACCTTGTCAGTGACCACTTAAGGGTCCTTTCTGTAAGGCACGGTTAGTAACTTTATAAGCAGACCCACCTGGGTTCTCATCCGAGTTCCCACAGTCCTGTCAACCAAGGAACAGCTTAATCACACCACTGAGCCCCTCTGTCTTTATTTCTAAAATTAGGATAATTGCCTGTCTTACATTGCAGTTGACAAGAAAAAAAAAAAGAAGAAGAAGTTCTGCCTGGGAGAACCTAATAGTGTTCTGTAGACAGCAGCATTGTGCATCAGTGTGCATGGTAATTCAGGAACATGTGTTTGTCAAACTTCTAAACCAAGTACATGGTACTTAAAGACTCTCAGTTGCCACAGGGGAATTCAATCTCAGATGCCTGCTTGCCAATCAGGGACACCAAGTGGAGGACAGGAAAGACGCAGAAACACACAGAGTATTTTGCCTGGCTAGTGACTTAGGCCCAGCATGTAAATCAGCTAATGCATCAAAGATAACCATTTAAAATCACCATTTTACATGAAACTGTCGTGGTGAGGACAAAGGCTATTACTTCTGGATCAGGATTTAAAAATAGAACATGTTGTGTTTCTATGCTAAAGTTATGCTGAAAGGATAATTTAGATGGGTGAGAAGATACAGTTGTTGATAAGCACTGCTAACTTCACATGACTATTAGGGAGGGCAGGGGAGGGGAGAAGGGAGGGAAGGGGAGGGAAGGGGAAGACAAGCAAAGTGCCTTTCCTCCTCCCAGGCCAGCGGGACAAGGTCTGCCCATTCCCAGTAGTATAAGATAGACAAGGGACACTCATGCAACTGAGGATAAAAAGCCCAGAGGAGAAGGAACGGCCAGAGAATCTGACAAACAGAAAAGGTGTCAGACTCATCCAAACAAACTCAGGAAGAGAGAAACTTCTGGGGTCTGCTGTTCTCACAACTATGCATTGTGTTTTCCAAGCCTTTCACACGATTTCAAACTATGATTTTCACAGACCTCACTCGATGTATTTATAACACACATCCTCCTTGCCCCATGAAAAGATAGCATCACCCAGTTTCTGCTCAGGTGGGTACCACCTAATGATAGCAACGTGAACGTCTGGTCTTTGCATCAGTCTAGATTCTGAGATCTGGTCTGCTCCTTAACACTTGAACCAGGCAGTGTGGTTCCCCAGGAGCAAAGACACCATAGTTTTTAACATTCCTCACCTACTAATTGAAACACCATCAAATCCTACACCTCCTTTCCTTCTTGTGTGCCCCCTATTCTAAGATGGAAATCCTCTCTTTACAATTTTTTTCATAATGTTTCATTTATTCAATGAAAAGGGGGGAGCGATTAAACGACTTTCATTTTCTCCCAAAATCTCAGAACTCCCCTCATTTAAAAACTAAACAACAAAAGAAGAAGAAACCCAACCCACACCAAGAAACACCTCTGTACAAAGCCCACACAGTACCCGCCCCTCCCAGAACTGAACGGGTGTTATTACAGGAATGAAACCCAGTGACACGCACAGAAAGGGCTGCGCTGAACTTGAGTTCTGTAGGTTACCAGCATCTTAAAAATACCTACACCTGCGTCTTTCAAAATGGAAAGCGAACACAGTAAAAGTTACAATGGACCACAGAACCAGAATCCCAGTGTCCTAGGACTCCTGGGGGAAAGGTGAACATTTGGATGAATTTCCTTCAGAAGACAAAGGAGGGAAGTGGGGGAGACCAGGCCATCATCAGAAGGTGCTGGGGTCCGTAACTTCCACGAGGTGCACGCTCATTTTTGTGTCCACGCTAGGAGTCCAGAGTGCACACAAGAAAGGAGCGTCTCCTTAGCTCCAGAAACCCAGGACTCTGATGGGGACCAGTGCCACCTGGCTAGAGGCAAATGAAGGTAAATCTCAACTGTGGGTTTTTGCGTTCTAGGATTAAGGGGGAAAGTTCTAAGGTTACAGACACCTCCCTACGCCCTCTCCTATGTAAAGATTGAAAACACACAGGAAAAGATAGCCATAAGACATTCTAACTTGCATTCTCAATAATGAAGATGACACTTAAAGCAAAGCTGTGCCCCGAACACCCACTCGCTCCTCATGGAAGGACAGAGGGAGGCAAGGACAAGCTGACAAAACCAAGAACTATTAAATCGCTCATCCACAGCAGTAGATACTGGCTCAAATCAAGGCATTTCTGTGGCCCCTCCTCTGGAGTGTATTCCTAGTGTGAGCACCCCAAACCTTAACGCATACACTCTGGAGCCAAGTGGGGTCCTTGTGCCCTTAGCACACTCTGCACAGCCTAGCGAAGGTATGGGGGGGCTGCTGACGAGCCCCACGTTCCGCTCCCATCCAGCACTGCTTCATTCGCCTGACTTGGTTATTTTCCAAATGATCAGGGCACACTAGTTGCCACAGGCTTCCCACTAGGTATCAGCCAAGGCCCTGACAGTATCAGGGAGTGGGGAGGCACGGGGCTCATGCGTGGGTCTGTGAGAAGAATAATCCTGAGAGAAAAGCGAGGAAGCCGAGACACAAGTCTTGCCATTCCCATTTCAGCTGGTAGTGGGTGTGGAGGCTCCGTGTAACTTCCATGCTAAATAGTTGCTGAGGCTTGTGGGCCTGGAGCAGCACGTCAAGGGACAACCCCACCCCCTTCTCCAAGTGGAAACTGCTGCTGCTGCTGCGGTGTACCTGGGGTCCTCAGATGTTTCCGGGCATGTATAACAGGACAGACAGGGCTGTTCCCAGTAGGATGGGTATGAGGCATCACGGAACTAGGACCGGGTATCTGGCCTGGATGGAGAAACGGGGGTGGGAGCATCCGATGGTGCTTCAGAGGGCTGGGGAGGGGGCTGCTAATGAGGCATCATGCCAGGGTGCCCTGGCCAGACCAGGTCCTGTTGGGTACCGGTGTGGCTGCTGTGTGTGGAAGTTCTGTATTCAGTAAGCGACTGCTGCCTCCGTTATCCTGCAGCCTCTTTCTCTGTGTCCACGGTGGTCTCCAGCTCTTCAAAACATCGAAGTTTCATCTTTACTTCCTTCATCTGTGCTTCAAGCAAGAGAGCTACCAGGGATTTCATCTTTCTCTCTTCCACAGCAGCCAGGTGCTTGCTTTTGGGAGCAGCTGAGGCGCCAGCAGCTGCTGCGGCTGTGGTAATGACTTCCTTCAAATTCCCTGTTCCACTTTCTTCTTCCGGTACCAAGGCCTCTTCCTTCGCACACACCAGCGATGTCCTCGGCCACTGCATTTTGCTTCTCTTCTGAGTTAATGTCCTCAATAACTTCGCTATCTTGGTCCTTCCTTCTGTTTCCTTTTTCTTTTTTTCTTTCTTTTTTTTTTTTTTTTCTTTTTTTTTTTTTTTTTTTTTTTAATTTTCTCTATTTTGTGTTTTATCACCTTCATCTGATTAAAAAGTATGGAGCATTTCACAAATCTGTGTGTCATCTCTGTGCAGGGGCCGTGCTGATCTCTGAATTGTTCCCATTTTATTATATGTGCTGCTGAAGCAAGCATTCTCTTTACAGTTCTTTCATGCACACTTTACCTTGTATTTTGGCTTTGAAACAATGATGACTCCAAGGTTTTAGTAGGTTTTTTGATAATCTGGCAGACTCGGGTTTTTCTGCCTACTAGGAATCTCACATGGTTTTGTAGCATCCCAGTGGACTCTTCACCGTATCCTAGCCCGCTGCAAATCCATCCTCCACACAGGCTGCTACAGCCAAGTGGCTAAAAGCAGTTCTGAGCAAGTTAGTCCTGTGTGTAAAACTCGAGAGGCCTTCTCCCTGCACATGGTGAGGTAAGACCTAAACATCTACCCCTCTGCTGTCCTCTCTCTGACCTCTGGCCTCAGCTCCCCTCCATCCCACCTCCCTCCATGTGGAAAAGGCTCACGCCACTTCGCAGGCTAGTCTCTGCTTCTGTGTTTGGCTGGCCCGGGCAATGTCCCCTCCCTTCCTCCCCACCACCCTTCTGCTTCCCGAATGTCCATTCTTTCCACTCTCCCTCCAAGATAAACCTTCTAGACCCATCGCTCCTCAATTCATTTCCTTTGATGATAGACTCACAGATTTTTTTTGAAATTTTTCTGTTGGGACTTTAGAATGAGACTGATTCTATAAACACGCATTTCATATAAGATCTGATTCCCACACACACACAGTGGCACATGCCTATAATCCTGACAATCAAGGCTAAAGTAGGAGAATCAAAAACTTAAAATTCAGCCTGGACTGCACAGTATCAGACCAGTCTGGGCCATATTACAAGATTGTCTCGAATGAATGAATGAATGAATGAATGGATTCTTCCATATAATTTCCACTCTAGTGGAGGGTGATATATACTTCTAAACCTCATTTGTTTGTTCATGCCTTCCATGCCTCTGGACCATTGTTTTGCCCCCTTCAACAACTATAGGATACAGAAAATATAGCCTAGTATATTCTAATGGGAACAAAGTGGCCTTAAAACATTTAGTTTCCAGACAGTTTTCTCAATGAGTTTTCCTATAGGGAAACATAAGATATATACTATTTATTCTTTTGACAATATTAAAACATCTACGCTACACTGGGGACTGGGCTACATTCTAGAGACATGACAGTCTTCAAAATAACTTGCAAATAGGCTTTTTTGAAAGAGGGGCCCTGATAACTCAGAGGGAGGTTCCTTAGAGACTACTGAATCCAGTCCAGCCACACAGCAGAGGACGTGTCCTGCCTAAACCCATCCTGCTAGTTTATACCAAAAGCAAGACAGTGGAAGGTTCTTAGCCTTTGTCTCCTAGCCTATTCCACTAGTGTGAAGGACTTCCAAGCCCTTCAAAAGATAGAGCACACGTTATTTGAGTTTAAGATACTGTATACATGCCAGCTGTGGTAGCATCTATCATCTCTGCAAAGGACCAAGAGTACTAGGCCACCCTTGACTACAGTGAACATTAGTGATCTACCTCGTCTATAACTCTGCATCCAAAATAAGTAAATAAATATAAAACCCTACATACACATCTGAACATCTTAAACCAGCAATCAGCGCATGAACGGAGACTTAACAGCGCAGCTTACGAAGGGAAAGCAGTGATAAAATAAAACAAACTTAAAAGAAACAAAAGAGTGGGAGCTGTGGGAGCAGAGCGGATGACATCTATTTGCACTCGTTAGCACAGCCTGGCATGTGCGACGCCACCCCCTTGGGTAATTTACATTTTTTTTAAAAGCATGTATTTCTAAATTTAGGAAGTCAGGATAATCAGGGTGGAAAAGCCCATCTGTTTGACGTTCTCTCCAGCTGCTGCAGATCCTGAAGTGAAACTGGAGTCTCTTCTCTGTGTCATCTTAGCCAGTCTGGACTGTGAGGACGTGACAGAAGCCAAAAAGCAGCTGAGGGCAGGGGTCTCCAGCGTGAATTATATCTGGTACATGATGTGCCCCACACACACACACACTGAGCTTAAATAAACCTGTCGCAAATGCTGAAGCACATCTGTGCTTGTTCGTGCTGTATGCACATTTCCCTTATGTGATATCATTGTGAGGTACAACTACAGAAAGACCCGGATAAATACCATGCTTCACTCTTTAAGAAGTTAAAATAATAAATAAAGGGACCAGAAGCATTGCTTAGCTGCATTATTGCTTTTTTCTCGGAGAAAGCATTTACCCAAATTCTGGCCCAAACTTTTCCACTTAGGTGCTGCGCTGCTTTGGAAAAGGCCTGTTTCTCCTGGCTTTTTATTACATGTCAATGCAAGAACAAAGGCAGGAGGGGACGAAGGAGAGAGGGGCGTAAAAGAAAAACAAGTGCATGTGGCTTTGGAATTTACAGCCCTGGTACTACAGAGCCCTGTGCCAGTTCCCACGAGAAGCTGCCACGGCTGGATGGACTCTTCCCCTTCCGGTTGGAAACTATCAACATTAAAATCAGAGGCAAATCCAGAAATACCCATCCAGATATGTTTTTATGTCTCTTGAAGAGGTGTGGATCATATATCTTAGAAGTTTAGATTTTTTTAGTAGATACTGAAGAATGTTTCTAAAGGGACTATAACCTAAGCACAATTTCACTTTATCAACGCTTTCCCAGAAGTGTAAAAACACCATCTGAGACATGAACACTTTTCTGGGCCCACAAGCCTTTTCTGCATAGTCTCCCTGTGCCAGACTCTGGAGCAAGCGATGCTGAATGATAGCAAAGCAAGGAAGGTTCCTGTTAGTGCTCTGAGCACTAAAGGAGCCATTTAGCCAGAAACAATGACAACTACGTGGAGAGACTCCAGCTTATTTAACATAACTAACAAGGGTGTCTGGCACGGACTCTGGGAGCAACATGAGCAAGTCACTATGATGTACCTGGAAGGCATGAGCGAGCACCCCACAGGGGCACAAAGCACTTTCAAAGCATGGTTACCTTAAGGGCATTTAAATACACAGCTTTTTCTGTCATACTTAATATACTTGTATTTGTACTAAATGAATATTTTAAGGAGTGATTTGAAATGGATCTTTTAGTGTCATCTTGTTCTTTTAGTGCCTTAGATGTTGGAGGTTTCTCCTCCTCTTCCTCCTCCTCTTCCTCCTCCTCTTCCTCCTCCTCCTCTTTTTCCTCCTTCTCCTCCTCTTCTTCTTCTTTGTTCTCTTGTCTATTTTGCCTCCAGTATGTATCTCCAATACCTAGAATAAAGTCTGATATAAAACAGGCACTAAGAAAATATTTAGTGAGTGACTAAGGTGTATTAAAAAGGAAGAGCAGGAGCTGGAGAGGTGGGTCAGTGTTTCAGACCTGTGTTGAGGTCCCGGTGGCCATTTTGGGTGGTTCATAACCACTACCCCCCAGATGCTGGCATTTAACAACATCCTCTGGCTTCTACAAGTGCTTATATCCACACGCACATGCCCATACACATGCACACAGAAATACATATGATTCAAAGTTTTAAATAGTCTTTTAAAAAGAAAAAGCCATTCCCAATATGGTGCTGTAGAAAGAGTAGGAAATCCACTGTGTACCGGGAGTTGCAGGTCCATTTCTCTATCTAATGCAGTCACTTGGTAGACAGGGGTTATCTGTTCCCCTTTTCACAAAAGGAAGACTCAGGAGTTAAACATTACCCTGACCACAGAAGAAAAAAAAAAAAAAAAAAAAAAAGACAACGTGCAACCATCTGGTCTACCTCACAGAGCCGAAGTTCAGGCTCTAAACTTTTCCCAAAAAAACAGGAGTTAGGTGGCAAAAACCAGTCAGAGGCCAGACCAGGCAGGGAGCTGAACTGAGAAGTTGGTGGCAGGTTAGAAAGCAATGCAGGAAAAGAAGGGGCACACACGAAAGATGTGGGACTAGGTAGACCAGGGCCAGACAAGAGGCACCAGGGGCAAAGAAGGAAGGGAGGTGTGTAAGCCACAGAGTGAGAGCACAGGGCCCCAGAGCTCCTCAACAAACCAAGCCAAGTGTTGAAAGGTCCTTAAAGTGAGAACTACCGAGAAAATGTCTATACAAGCAAAACATGGCACAAAAACTACTGACAAAGATAGTGGGCACTTCCCATAATTTATTAGCCACTCTGTCACTCTGGATTCTCTATAAAATTGACCTTACAAGTCTAAAGGGAAAAGCCAGTTTCCAGCAGAAGGAAGGGAACACTGTAATAGATTATTGTATGAGAAGGAAGATGTTTAGAATGCATAAGCAAATAGTTCAATGTCTACAGATCATATGCGCAACAGAGCTTCAAGTGAGTTACCATAGCTACAAAAACATAATTAATTTTGAGGAAACAAAGAAAAGAGATACCATTAGGGGTAGTTCTGAAAGAGAGGACTAATAAACACGCCGTCCAAATTTAATGAGCAGCGCTGCTTCCCACATGACCACTTCTGACACTGGTTCCCGCTCTCTTCTGCCTGGCCCGGTGTACTCAGGCTCCTCTGAGCTGATCTAAGTCTTGCTCAGACCCTGGAACACTCTATCAACTCCCCACATGCTCTAGTAACACGTCTAAGTTCTCCACACAATTATCGAAGTCATCTACTCAATTACGCACTATGCACATGCCACCTACTGTTTATGGAATGAGCATTTCCTAAGGAGTGGCTGAGAGAAGAGTGGTGCACAAACAGTCCAGTGTGTACGTAACAGTAAACTGATGAGGACAGAGAGAGGGAGGGAAGGAGGGAGAGAGCGCAGGGGTGCATGCTAAGTCCAGGGAGACTGCTTTGGGCATGAAGTGACATCCCAGCAGGGCACTGAAGCAACAATATTGCTTTCAAGCCCAAGGAATAAGAGAAGGAGGAGGAGGAAGAGGAAGAGGAAGATGGGAGATTTCAAGGTGAGGTAGTATTGTTGTTCATCAAGCCAGAACATGAGTTTAAAATTTTTTTAATTTATGACACTTAATAAAAATTAGAGTCAGCTATGTGACCCTATTTGACCTTTTTGGTCAACATATTCATTTGTAAAATGAACATAAGGCCAGGATATTCTGGAAAGTAATTAAATAATGCGTTTGGGAGGCCTAGAATCTATCACACACTCACAAATCACTCCCCTCTTCTGTAAAGCTATAAGCTCAGTGAAGACAGATAATAAGCACTATGCTTCTTTCCTGCTATTGACCCCGAAACATACGTGGCAATTTTTAACAATGCCTCTTTGACTTTGACAACATGAGTCTTCTAGCGTTCCTTTTTGATAATGATTTTTGAAAAGGAACTCTCTGGTTCCCAGAGCTGAGTCACCCAATGGGCAAATCCAAACTACTTAGTAAGGACCAGTGATGCGGGGACAGAGGTGAGGGGAGAGTACATCCTCGCAATGGGAAAACTGCGGAGCCATGTGAGACTCGCTCTTCCTGGACAGTTTGGTGTTTCGAGTTTCCCTGTGCTTAGAGTTTAACACTTTTTCGTTGTTAAGGTTCTGGAAGCCTTTGTAGGGCCAGTCACTAGTCTTAGAAATATTTCCCACAATCTTCAAGAGTCAGGCCCTAGAATGAAAACAAAACTACTGTGAAGGCCAGAGCTAAAGAGGCAAAATCTAATGCACTTATTGACATCTGAGCCTGGCACAGCGCTGCCTCTTCCTGTGGTGTCTTACGTACTCCCCCAGGGCACTTAACTCCAGGGACTGACGTTCACCCCCGCTCTGCAAGCGCACCAGCCACTTCTCCACACACCTCATAGGCTTATCTTCAGAACTAATGCATAAACACATATGAAAGTGTGTGCTGGTGCATGGCATGGCAGAGGCACCCCATATTTGACACCCAGACTAGAAGCGTTAAGACCAAAACCAGAGTGTGCGTGTGCGTGTGCGTGTGCGTGTGCGTGTGCGTGTGCGTGTGTGTGTGTCTCGCAGAAGTGGTGGTGGCAGCAGAACTGAGGCATCTTTGGGCTGGCATAGGATGGAGGATAACTCGGCTGGCCACCCTTCGGCACATGCGCCCAGAGCCCATTCAGCTTCAGTGTCCCAAGCTGTTAACCCACATTCAGTTCACTGTGGGCACCTTGGCATCAGAAAGAGCCTGCCAAAATCTAAGTATTAAAAGAAAACACTCCAAGTGATCAAGAAAATAAAGAGGCTTTTTCTCAAAAGAAAAGATCATCTACTGAGATTTGGTAAAGCAGCGCTAGTACACTTCGTGTAATTGCTACACGCTTGTGGTCATCTTGGTATATCGGCTTAAGTGAAAAACTAGGACAGGGCTCAAGATTGGTGCATCTGGCTAGATGAAGACTCTAGATTCCAGGGACTGGCTGTGCATCTAAATAAACTGTATGGAGAGGAGGGTAATACGTCAACTCCATCCCTCAGCTCAGAGATACGCACATAGAAAGCAGAGTCTTCTTTTCCCTCAAACTGACCTGATCTTCCTCGGCCACTTCTCATGCTGGCCCCCCCGATTAGTCAGGGTTCTCTAGAGTAACAGAACGTATAGAATGAATATATAAATAAATATAAATAGATGATATATAGATTATAGATATAGGTTGTTAAGTGGAGGTATACACACACACACACACACACACACACACACACACACACACACACACACACTGGATTTATTAGAATGGCTTATAGGCCATGGACCAACTGGTCCACCAATGGCTGTCTATGAATGGATGGTCTAAGAATCCAGTAGTTGTTAAACCCATGAGGCTGGATGTCTCGATCTTCATTAAATACCGAAACTTCAAAGAAGTGGGCTTTAACGCCAATGAAGGAAGGAACTTGCTAGCAAGTGAGAGCCAACAGGCACAGAGCAAAGGCTTCCTGCTTCCTGTCCTTATAGAGGCTTCCAGCAGAAGGCATGGCCCAGGTTAGAAACAGGTCTTCCCACCTCAAAAGATCTGGATTAAAGGTGTGTTTTATCACCTTAAAGATCCAGATTAGAAGTGGATCGTCCCTCTAAAAACAAAACAAAACAAAAAAAACCTCCCTCACTGGCGTGTGACCCATGTGAAGGTTTTAACCAACTCCAGACATAGTCAAGTTGACAACCAAGAATAGACATCACCCCCCCCCATAAGCATCTACACCCATTCTGAATGAGCAGCTGGAATCGGGCGGTTAACTAAGGTCCGTGTAATCTGATCATCTCAGGCTGAGCCAACACAAACAGCTTCTGTGGACAAACATGTCCATCTTGCTCTTGGAAGGTTCAGATAAATACTATTGTCTTTAGGATTTCCTCCCTCTTCCCCACTTTACTAAAAACAAAAAGGGTGTGTGTGTGTGTGTGTGTGTGTGTGTGTGTGTGTGTGTGTGTGTGTGTGTGTGTTAATGACTGAGGTGGCTACTCAAGCCACCCCAGGCCAGGGGAGGAAAGGGTCAGCTCTCCTATCCACATAAGGTTCTCTGGTTCACCACCTGCCTCTGCTCAAGGACCCTGACAAGCCCCTCCTTCACAGAGAGATGGTAAGAAGAACGTATCCTATGAGGGGCTCAAAAGTGTGATGGGCCATATACAGGTTCCCAGCCTTGTTCTGTGGTCCTAGACCTTCATCTGTGACCACTATAGACTAAATGTCTGTGCCCCCTCAGAAGCCAAATGTTGGAACGGAATCCCCAAGGTGGTGGTATACAGAAGTAGGCTCTTAAGACATGAGTAGATCATTACTGGACCCATCATGACAAGACCTGCCCCTCCCATCACCCAGGGACACAGAAAGATGGTTGTCTCTGAATTAAGAAGCAGGGAGCATCGAATCTTCCAGCATGAAGATCTCAGACTCCTCAACCCTCTCTGTGAGGAGCAGATTTCTGTGTCTGTGGTAGCACACTGTTCTCACAGTCTGAGGATACAACCCCATCAGCCCAGAAGTCTCTTGCATGCGTAGGTGGGTCCTGAGGAATGCAGCACAGCCTCAGACTCTGCTTGTTTCTGGCCATTCCCTTCTTGCCATTACACACGCTGTAAGTGGACAGCTTTAGCTTGCAGGACCCAAGAGCCAACCAAATCCCCAGTCTGTGGGTGGAATTCACGGACAGAGCAAGGATGTGTTCTGAGCAGGCACTCCATGCAAACCAGTCAGGCCATAAATTGCATCAGATTGAGCTGGGTTGCTGTCCCTGGAAGGCTGAACCCTACACCTTTTTCATCCCCAGGAGCCTAGAGGATAATAAACTCTCCGGAGAGGGGAGGTTGTTGTTAATTCTAAGATCTGCAGAGCGCATAAGAAGCAAAGGCAGTGCCTCACTGCCTGTGATAAAGACCACACAGAGGGGAGGGAGGCACACAAGGCTGAGTATCCGGCTTTATCATCTTATACCTGATGCTTTAGCTGTGATGTTCTGTTTCCTTCCCTGATCCTAACGGCAAGTATTCTACAGGACTTCTTTCCTGAGTCACATAAGTCTGCAAATTATAACTGCGGTGACAGTTCTAACTATAGGGACACATATGTTAAGTACCTAAAACCCACATTAACTCGTGCTGTATAAACCACAGCAGCATATGTAGGGTGGGTTTTTGACTGTGGTGGAAAACTGAAGAAGAAACAAACTTTAAAAGCTGATGAGGCAACTCTCTTATAAAAAGGGAAAATGTAAAATCAATCTAACGCTAAGTTGGCCAAAAATTTTCTGTGCACTTTCTGAAAGCTATCTTTGAACCACAAATTAAACACTGGTGGTATTAGGATACAAAGGGCTTAATATGTAAAATGCTATGTACAACTAAATTGATCATTTGAAAAGAAAGTGCTATATGGTTAGAAAAATAAGATAGTAAGGTAGAAAACCTCAGCTCCAAACAAGGAAGATATTCATGGAGAAGGTGGCCACGATAAGCATGGTGGTAGCACAGGCTAGCCCACCAAGCCCGGGGGGGGGGGGGATGAGTTCCAACCCAATGGAACTATTGAGGTGGGGTGAATAGATTATGACCCCTCAGAACATGTGAGGTGAAATGGCCCAGACCAACAGACAGTACCTAGCAATCACAGGGTGGATGCATACATTTGTGCAACTACTTTGGAAGACCGGCAAGCAGTACCTACTAAAACAGGACATGACCTGTGTCTGCA
The DNA here is from genome assembly GCF_903995435.1 of Acomys russatus. NCBI lineage: Eukaryota > Metazoa > Chordata > Mammalia > Rodentia > Muridae > Acomys > Acomys russatus. Next base: position 22,703,197 of record NC_067144.1, on the reverse strand, counting down.
TAGCATAACCTGCCAAGCCACGCATGCCGAAGTGTGTGTAGCAGGGCAGGGAAAGCCAGGGGAGTGGAAGGTGCACGGCAAGGTACAGGGATTGGACTTGGGCAAGCTGAGTGGTGCCAGCATCCAGGAGGGACCACATAACCAAGACAGCCCAAACAAGCCACCAGAGGCTCTTGGCCACTTGATGATCTCTGAACACTTGAACTTCAGGCAGAACAAGTCACGGGGCGGTTCTGTAGAGATCTGGTGCCCAGACCGCAGGCTGTGTGTTGCACACTAATATCCAATACAAATACTAATGAAGGGCTGTGGCTGCCTCGCTGCCAAATGGCAAGTTAATTTTATCGCTAGAAAAAAAGGATGTGACGAAACTGCGCCTCGATATTGCTGATCTCAGCACTGTGGCAGGAAAAAATAAATAAATAAATAAATAAACCTTAGCTTTCTCTTTATTCTAGAATAAACACTTGGTTCTTCATTAGAAGGCACTAAAATGTGGCTTTGGCTTGGCACCGTGCTGTACAGACGAAACCATGATCACTGATTGCGTCAGTCACTTTTTGTTGCTGTGACAATCATCTTTAGAAAACACTTGCTGAAAATAAAGGCTTGAGTTGATGTTTCCAGAGGTCTCCGTCTGGCCACAGCTGGCTCCACTGCCCTGAGCCTAGGCTGAGGCTGAACATGGTGACAGCAAATGAGTTGTACAGCCATTCACCTCGTGGTGGCTAGGAAGCCCAGCAAGTAGGGCAGGGGTGGAGGGAAGACACTGTGCTCCCAGGCTTCTTTCTTTTCCCCTCTTTATTCCAAATGACCTGCAGCCTAGTGGGCAGGACCACCCCAGTTGTGTTGCGTTCTCTTCCCTTAGTTCCCCCTGGAAATGTCTTCAGACATATCCAGAAGTAAGCTTTGCTGATCTCCTAGCTATTTCTCAAGCCAAACAAGTTGACCACAAAGATTAACCATCAAACCTTGGGGGAAATGATTCACTCAGTAAATTGCTTGAGATCCAAGCACAAAAACTTGAGTTCAGAACCCCAGTGCCAAGGCCAAGCATGCAGCTAGAGAGTCAGCTCAGCAGTTAAGAGCACTGGCTGCTCTTTCAGAGGAATCGAGTTCAATTTACACACCACCCACATGCAGCTCACAACTGTAACTCTGGTTCTAGGGAATCGGATTCCTTCCTCTGGCCTTCATGAGCACGAGACACACATAATGAGCAGACATACTTCTCAGAATGGTTTCCAATAGAAGGTGACAGACATCATGACACTGCAATCCTGTCATCACAGCACTTGGGAGATGGAAACAGAGGCAGCTTGCATATGTGCAAGGCCAGCCTGGGCTACATAGTGAGACTCTACTGCAAAGCACAAATCCAAAGAGAGGTGCACTGCAGTGGTTCTCAGATACAGAGAGAAGACGGGCATTACCAAAAAGAGATGCGCAGTACAGGCGATGTCCCCTGAGCTGGAAGTGATAAGAGATGAAAACTTACGTCTGCACCAAGAATGAAGCCTTCACATTGCTAGACTGAAATATGGCACCAACAGAAGCAGTGAGCCCCACACCTATGCCTCGCCCCTCATTGTCAACTGTGATGTTTTTACAGGTGTCCTCCAATTATCAGTTTCCTGGGAGTTTTTATACTGTTCTTATATTTTTGTCAGGTCTTTCTGTGAATCTATTAAGTTTATTATGTTTAAACTTTTAGTCTGTTAAATGGTGAATTACAGAAAGATGTGTACACTATAGAGACAAAGCTAGAGGGACAACCTGTGTTAACAGGAAATAGTGCAGAGTCATAAAGGACATCAAATGATATTCAAGCACTGAAACACACTGTGCATGTGTGTGTGTGTGAGTGTGTGTGTGCGCGTGCGCACACGCACTCCCGTGTGCCAGCGCCCCCCCCCCAAGGAAAAAAAAACTTATCCTGTGGGTCTCTGTGATCCACTACGACCAGCAGAGTAAAGATCATGAGAGGCAAGAAGGTAGCTGGGTCCAATACAACTCGGTAGCCAGTTCTGGTTCCATCTTTGGGAGTCTGACCCCAAGTACTTTATTTTAGGAACATTTAAAGCAGAGTACAATTCGGGTGGGGTGGGGGGGAGGGGAATCTTTCTGGTGACAATTAACTCAATCCTCTGTACACAACAAAGCATGGCATGACTACGTAGAAACTGTAAAGACATATTCCATAAAGGAGGCTTCTAGAGATAAACTACACGCGATACCCTCCATCAAGACAGGTTCTATAGACTGACAAGCTCACAATAGAGTCAGGGCGGGGGGTGGGGGGAGAGGTAGGGGAATGGGGGAGCAGGGGGAGATCTGGTGTGCTCTTAGCCACACAGACAGCACGATGATGGGTAACAGGTCGGTGTATTCCTTGTTTGAAGGCACAAGCCTGTGTGCTTAACATTCCAAGCCGTCCTGGTGCTTATCTGTGAGCACAAGGGCCTCAGTACCTCCCACATTGTCCTGTAAGTCTTCTGGGGTTTGCCACTATTATTGAGGGGCAGGTGAAGAGAGCCACATCTGCCACCTGCAACCTGGCAGAGAGAGTAAAGAATGGGTGGCAGTAACGCACAGTTATCAGCCAGGAAACTGAAAATGTCATAAACATAAAAGGATGTCGACATAACTTGAGAAGGGTTGACTGAAAATAGCAAGAAGATTGCAGGGAAGAAAGATTTTAGGAATTCGTTGGTTTTCAGTCATTGGCTATGAGAAGAAATAAATGGCCTTTGCTTATGAACAGGCCATGGGATCTCACACAGGCCAGCATGTAGTGTGTATAATGTAGCCACAGTCAGCAACAGTCCTTACATTCTAGGTAATGTGGGAAACTGGGCCAAGCACAAAAGCAGTCCACCTGGGATTTTTAAACAAACACACACACACACACACACACACACACACACAGCACATATGTCAAATGTCCTACATAAAATGTGATTTTTTTTCTTGACGTGTTTGAAATGGAATGAGAACTAAATGGTTTGCAAAGCCCAGACATGTGAAATCTGAATTAGTCCATGTGCCACAGTTGGGAAATAAAAGAGCTGGGGAAAGGCACCAGTACCCTCCATTGCAGTCGGAGAAAGGCGGTCTGCCAACTTCCGCTGCAGAAGAGGATCTGGGCGGAGAGCTCGGGAGGGAATGCTGAAGAGTGCAAATTATTTTTGTGTTCACGCACTTCATCATCATCAGTTTATAGAATATTTGTTAGACAGTGAGGAGTAAGCAGATTTGAATTATTTTAATGCAGGCAGATGGCTTGGTCATGGAAATCGTGAAGAGATTTACCAAGCCGCTCCACCAGATCAAGGACATTATGGAATTAAAGGGCTCGAGGAGACCCTACTGGTCTAGAGCTCACATTCTATTTTCTCCTTAATGACAGAGACAATTTGACTTTCTGATACAACCGTGGGGGTGTGGGGTAAAAACACACGCGATCCATGCAAAGGAGCACACATCTTAAGAATGCACCTAGCAATATGAATTGACCAACAGGCAACTACAACACGCCGTGCTCTGAGGCCACTGAAATTGCAAATAAAAGACAGTTCAGAGTGTTTTCAGGAAAAATGACTCATGCTTAAGTTTCTAAAGTGATCTTGGCATGTATGGTCTAGATTCAGGAGTAACTTGTCCACCTGCCAGAAAGGTTCCGCTAACGTGATGTGAGAATGTATTGGGTAACAGGCTTATGAGTTGCACAGGTTTCTTGGTGCTATCAGCCTGACTGATTCTGCCCATCCTAGAGACCATCTGGCTCTGTATGCAAACATCATCTTTCATGAAAATGCAAAAGAACAGCCTGGAAAACACTACCAATGGCATGAAGCCATCAGCAACACAACTGGCTTTAAGCTGGGGACTAACCACGCCCCTCACAGCTTGCAGTTTAAGAATCAATTGTCCTGTAGGTGGCTGTAGCTTGCAGTTTTCTTAAAGCTCCTGGACTTCTTGGGTTTTTTTGTTTGTTTGGTTGGTTGGTTGTTTTTTTGTTTGTTTGTTTTTTGTTTTTGTTTTTGAGACAGGGTTTCTCTGTGTAGCCTTGGCTGTCCTGGACTCCCTTTGTAGACCAGGCTGGCCTTGCACTCACAGCGATCCACCTGCCTCTGCCTCCCGAGTGCTAGGATTAAAGGCATGCGCCACCACGTAGGTGCAACAGTGAAAAGTTTGTGCGTCCTGTAGTCTACAGGGGAAAGCTCAGACACCTGCCTGTCTTTTGGCGGGGTGCAGAGGGTTCAAGACAGGGTTTCTCTGTGTAGCCTTGGCTGTCCAGGACTCCCTTTGTAGACCACTCACATTGATCCGCCTGCCTCTGCCTCCCGAGTGCTGGGATTGAAGGCATGCACCACCACGCCCACCAACCATCTGCCTGTCTTAAACAAACACTAACAGCAGCACCGGAGCCAGGGAAGGACCAGATGCAGCAACTGTGATAAAGAGATGCTCGCCTAGTCACGCCCTGCTTTGGACGTGACAGAACGAGCTAAGAGGGAGGGAAAGGGGGCGCAAGCACATCCTACAAGGTGATGAGCAGACATCTATCTCAAAGTAAAAACTTTAAATATTGCTTACATCGTAACTGCTCTTTATAACCTTCGCAACAGATGAAGATGGTTTAACATCCTAGAACTCACCAGGACATCTCACTATAGATGGAGGATGGGGAGCAAAGACTTTTGTGGGAGTTTTACATTAAAAGCAGCCATATAATATCTTCAGATGACCTTACCGCTAGAAACTAAAAGAATAGATTTCATAATCTAATTCCGTCATCCCGCAGGTGAATGCACGTTTGGAGAATGGCATGCCGGGTCATCTCTCCAGAATGCACTCTGCATAGACAACTCACCCTCCTGACCTGAGTAAGGCTGATTAACTTTTACCGCTGTCCTGAAGTGTTTGCTAAGTATCGGGTGCCAGGCTTGACCGCCTACTAGCGTCAGGTCTTGTTTAATTCAGTTTTCCTCAGCGTAAGAAAAAAAGCCCCTCTCCCTCACAAGATAAATTCAAGTTTGGGCATGACATAACATCCACAGGGGAAATAAATGAATTTTAAACTCCGTTTAAACTCTCTGACTGGAAAAGTGCATGAGATATGCACAATGCTCTTCCCAACAAAATGTTAGCTGTCTATATCTAAGTATTTCTCCTTTGGGTAAGCTGGACTACAGAAATGCAGGCACAGATGTACAGGCTGTTATCTACAAAGACGTTCGCTATTGCTGATACCAAAAGCTTAGAGACACCCTAACGGTCCAACCATGAGGCAACACACCATGGCTTCTGTGTGCTATGAAGAGCTAGTACTGTAACCAAAGAGAGGGCGGCGAATGCATCCCGTGGGAAAGGGCTCCAACATTAACTTGCTGAGCTTTACAGGACATTATGTCATGGACTCATTTTAAGAAGAAGCTGATATGTAGGAGGGTTTGTTTCATGCTTACAAAAAAGTCTAGACCTATGCACAGAAAACCAGAGTAGCCAGTGGGTGGAAGTCAGGACTGAGTCATTGTGTGTGTGTATGTATGTGTGTGTGTGTGCGCGCGTGTGTCCGCGTGTGTGCGCGTGTGTGCGTGTACATATATATACATATTAAATAAGTTTTTACACTGACAATGTTGCCCTTGAGATTAAATATTATATAGTACATATTAATTGTATGCTGTCTCCAAAAGAAGAGAATCTAACATCCCATCGCCACAACACTAGTGCGCCAAGCACAGCCATGAGCCTCAAACCCTTTCAGAAAGTGTGTGGGATGAAGACAGACATTCTTAGTATCAGTCAAGTGTTTTGTCCCTCCCACCCTGTGCTGACGTCTGTGCTGACGTGCGGACGCTGTGGTGGTTAACATTGCTGGTGCCTTATCACTTGGACCAAGGCCTTGGCACTAAGCTGTACCGACGGGCGCTGGCGTCCTCCCCACCTCGCACTCATGGTAGGAGAAAGAAAACTCTAGTTTCATCAACATCCTTGAAAAATAAAACTGTAATTTTACCAGTTCCTGGTCTTCATCTCTTACAGTATTCTGTGCCACAGAATAGGCGAGATATTAATCACGTACACTACATACCAAGGAAAGTGGCTGTCCCAAGGAAAAACACGCCACAACCACGTGCGCTCAGAACTCTAAGAACAAGTCGTTTCCTTAGTTCAACATGCAGATTTGGGAACAACACACAGAAAAGGATGGTGATTGAGACTCAAGACCTGACAGATATCTTCTTAAAACTGAAGCGTTTCCTATGTATCGGGTGCCAGGCTTGACCCCCTACTATTGGACAGAGTGAGACTATCCTTTCAAGTTGTCTGCTGCCAGTGACATAAAACCAGAGCAAGTATTAAAATATTACAAAATCTGTATGTGACATCATGCACCAAATGGCTCCACACACTCTGGAAGACTGCTCTGATGCAATTGGTAGCAAAGGTGATAACTGTCTTTTTAAAAAAAAAAAAAAAACATTCTATATGGTAACATACATCAAGTTAAGCCAGTGAATCAGTATTTTCCAGTAGTTGGAGGTGTAATATTAAATTTAAAAAAAAAAAAGCATGTGTGAATGAGCTACTCCAAGCCAAGACAGACCAACGAAACACTTTGTGACAAGTTGTCCAATTCCAATTCCACAGTGCACCCAATCTTTAACAAACACACCACATTTTGGAAGAATATTGAAAGCATCCAGAATTATGTCACATTCTGGAATAATATTAAGAGTATCCGAAATGACTTGAAAATGTCATTACGATATTACCTGTGCCAGGGCCAAACAAACTTCACACACTTTGACAAAAGGAAGACAATGAATTTATAGTGTGCAGGATGCAGAAGCAGGTGTACGCTGGCAAGCCAGACTTTAAAGAGATTTCCAGAAATGTCACACAGAAATACTCATGTTATTTGGTTTGCATGGTAATGATTACTTCAAAGGAAATTACATTGTTTCTCTTACCGTCTCACAGATTTCTTGGTGAGTCTCTGAATGACTTGGCTTTTAATTCCTAGCACAGTAAATATAAACACACTCTACATAAACAAGGCACCCGGTAACCCTTGATAATCTCTAAGGCCAGAAGTATCTTTGCAACTGGGAAACGCATTTTCACATGTTCTACAGGCTCTCTTAAGTCTTGGCCAGAAAGAGCTTGTTCAGCAACCTGTGTTTACCCATGGGCGGCACTGTAAATTGTTTAACCAACGGACGCCAAAGACACTAGCCCTGTATGAAGATGCTGGCATCACAGGCATGACGTCTAGTATCCTGCAGCCTCTGTTTTTCCCACGTGTTTGTGATCTGACAGATAAGCTTGACCTGGGCAGGCTGAGGGAGCTGCCTAACAGTGATGCTCCTGGTCCGAACAGGAGCAGGGTAGCACAGTGATGGACGTTTGCTATTGGCTGATAGTTAAGCCATCTCAAGTGCGTGGTTGGGGATTGGGCAGTGAGCAGTGGACAGCTTCTAGCGCTTTTGAGAGGGCATAAACAACCCTGCGGATGGAGAAGATGTTGCAGTGTGAATCACGGCTGGCATAAGCTATAAACAAAGGGGACAGACACAGGAAGGAGCAATAAACACTGACAGTGCCCAGGGGGTAAGGACAAAGCCCCTTCCTCTGATTTACCATCCACGCACCTGTTTCTAAAATCCATCTCCAGAGTTTCAGATACAATGAAGGGGGAGGGGCGGGGAAAGCAAGGTAGGCAGGGGCTGGAGAGGGATGGGGGGTTGCACGCGGGGGGGGGGGGGGCGGGCAGGGCAGGCTATAAAACTGTTCTAACACGCAGGCCTACAGGGTTGACGATGTACCAGGCATGGAAGTAGGAAGCTTCCTTCAGGTTACAAGGAATTGTCGGAAGCCTGGGGCTATTTTACTGCAAAGAACAAGACCTTCAGAATTACACAGGGAAAACATACTTCAAAAATCGAGGAGAAAAAAATCACAAGTAAGCTAAGAATCAACCAGTTTTTAAAAGCTATAAGCACAGGCTGGAGAGATGGCTCAGAGGTTAAGAGCACTGCCTGCTCTTCCAGAGGTCCTGAGTTCAATTCCCAGCAACCACATGGCGGCTTACAACCATCTATACCCTCTAATGCCCTCTTCTGGCTTTCAGATGTACATGTAGATAGGGCACTTATATACATAAAATAAATAAGTAAAATATTTTTTAAAAAGCTATAAGTACTTTTCTTAATCTCTAAGCAATTCACAGAATAATTACGAAGCTATGAAAATAAATCTCCATCACCTCCTCTACAAAATATACCAAATCTTAGTATAATTTATATATAATATAATATATATAATTATATATTAGACTGACATGAAGCACACCAATTCCTATGGGGAATGAAAACAAAGACTCTACATTTCTTCTAAAAAGGGAAACAATGGTCACACACAGAGTGACCTTCGAAGAACAAGGAGGAAATATCCCACGTAAAAAGTCAGTATTAATGTCAGTATTCCCTCGTACGCCCACCAGTGCCCAGCTGCTGAGATGGCTCTGCATCTGGTTGGTTGGTGCATGATGTTGAGGTTTTGTTTGTTTGGTTGGTTGTTGATTGGTTGGTTGGTTTTTTGAGACAGGGTTTCGAGACAGGTAGCCTTGGCTGTCCTAGACTCGCTTTGTAGACCAGGCTAGCCTCGAACTCACAGTGATCCACCTGCCTCTGCCTCCAGAGTGCTGGGATTAAAGGCATGCACCATGGTTATTTTTTTTATCAGTGCTTTAACTAAGCAAAATAAGTGGAAGCAGCCAAGAATGACTATACTAGTTACTTTTGAAGAATTTGGTGCTGCCAGCGGAAAACCCCGACATTCTCCAAAACGGGTGATGAGGAAAGAGAAGTGGAAAGAAACATGAGACTTTGGCAGGGGCAGGGGCGGCCTCCTCCAAACGAGGGTCTCATTTTGTTTCCAGTGATGGGATTTCTAACAGACCTTTATGTTTTCAGATTTTTAAAACATTAAACTATTGCTGTGTCCATGCTGTCACCCTGTGCACCGGTGACTCTTAACGAAGACAGTCCTATTCCACAAAAAACCTACCGTACTTTAACCCTAAATCCTGGCCTACTGCCAGCCAAAACCACCAGCATTAGCCCAACTCTCTGAAAACTCTTCTAAAACATATTGGTGCCGGGTGTGGTGGCGCACGCCTTTAATCCCAGCCTCAGGAGGCAGAGGCAGGTGGATTGATGTGAGTTCAAGGCCAGCCTGGTCTACAAAGCAAGTCCAGGACAGTCAAGGCTATACAGAGAAACCCTGTCTCAAAAAACCAAAATAAATAAACAAATATTGGCACACATATTCCCACAGCTCGGTGCTTCCGGGATTTAAGTTTCCTCGCTTTTCTCACCGAAGCACACCTTCAATAACATCAGTTTGCCTTTCTCTTATGATCCAAACGTTTAGCGCAGCAAAACCAGTCTATTTTTGGGAAAGACTTAATCAATTAGCGGTCTCTGTCCACACTGGCAAATCAGTATTGGTTTCATCCTAACCTAACGTTTGTTACAATCCGTTTCTTCCTGTAACACAGGAGTGAAGCGGAGGCACGTGACTTAGCACCTACTCAGTCTGTGGCCTGGTGCGCTGGGGCAGAAGGTTGGGGACGGGCCCTCTGCAAATCAGAAAATGCACGGCTCCCTTCGACTTCACATTTCTCCATAGAACACAAACAGCTGCTCTAAGTCGCTCTGGCACATGGAAACCCTGCACAGGGGATGTCAATTACCCAAACGTCACTCAGAAAGGAAAACTTCCTGGTTTTAACATATGCTTAACCTGTATGAAAATTAATTAATTGCACCACTCTTAGGGTGCAATTCAAATCAGAGGGCTTCCGAGGCCCACCCAGGAATTGACAACCTGTCCTAAGCTAGTTAGTTGCTCAGAGAAGTGTGACCAGGAGAAGACTTGACATCCTCCAGATGGTGGGGAGGGGCGCTGTTCTTGGCATGCAGGCTGAGAGACCTGTTGGTGCCAGCCGGTCCTCATCAAAGGCAAAAGTTCCGATGACTGTGTTTACGGCAAGAGACAAAAGTTCTGATGACTGTGCTTACGGCAAGAGACAAAGCTAATCTCACCTCAAAATGTCAAACATACGTAAAAGCTAAGGGAGTCGAAATAAACTGTTATCCTTGGCCTGGGTAGCAATGGACCTAGAACCCTTATTTTAAATAAACTGGTCCTATGACCAGATGGGGGGAGGAGGTCCCCCTCCATCATGGACCTAGGGGAGGGGAGTAGGGTGAAAGCTGGAGGGAGGGAGGAATGGGAGGATACAAGGGATGGGATAACAGTTGAGTTGTAATCTGAATAAATTAGTTAAATAAAAAAGTAACTGATTCTAGAGGAGATTAGTGGAATGATGAAGTTGAAACAGTTATATAGGCCAGGTTTGACCATACAACTCTTTACGTAGCCCAACAAGGCCTCAAACTTGTAATCTTCCTGTCTCAGCCTCCCAAATGCACCAAGATACACACATGGACCACCCCACCCCACCCCCCGCCGGCAGACTTGCAGATAGTCTGAGTGGGAAAGCAACAATTCCCCAACCCTTGCCAGCCTGAGGCAGCCCCTCACCTCAACACAGACTCTCGTGGCCCAGCATATCACCTCGTTTGCCAGTGAATCACCTGGCTTAAGCATGAAGATTTAAGTGAGGGTTTTTGTTATAGATATTTCCACTACAGAAGTGAGAAAGCACATTTGAAAATGTGCCGCTTACTGTTACCAGGGCAATAAACGCCCGAACAAGCATCTTCAGCCTTGCACATCACCTTGGGTCTGACAACAGCTCTAAGCATAACGTTATAAAAACTCCAGATGACTTGGTGGCTAAACTGCTTCCCAAAGACTGTACACTGGATAAGTGAAAGCTCTCTGAAATTGTCGCATGCTATCTGTCATCTTTCAAGAGGTCCGAACTACAGATTTTGACTAAAAAGCGAAGCCTTCAAAAACTAAAAGTTACATTAATAAATTTAAATCTGAGAGCCGGGCGTGGTGGCACACGCCTTTAATCCCAGCACTTGGGAGGCAGAGGCAGGTGGATCACTCTGAGTTCGAGGCCAGCCTGGTCTACAAAGTGAGTCTAGGACAGCCAAAGCTATCACAGAGAAACCTTGTCTCGAAAAACCAAAAAGTAAAAAAATAAAAATAAAAAATAATTTAAATCTGAGAAATGGAAATTTACAATCAGCTTCTCAAAATGCCAATACTCAAAAGATTTTGTGACTTTTTTCTTTTTAACACAAACTTTCTTTTTACACACTTCCTCGAAGTCTGTAAAATCTGCTATTTCAAAGAATCACAAATAAAAGAAGTATTTCAGATACTTGTCTTTTATTTGTAGATAGAGTCTCATATTGTGTAGCCCAGGCTGGCCTGGAACTTCCTATCTATACCAGGTTAGCCTTGAACTCAGTAAGCTTCACCCGCCTCTGCCTTCTGGGTGCTGGGATTAAGGCAAGTGGTACCATACCTGGCTCCTTTAAACTCTTCTAAGCCATTGGCAGAAATGCACAGAAGCAAATGTTTCCACCCAAATTCCCCATGAACTCACTTCACAGAAACTTAACAAAAACAGCAGCAGCAGCATGGCACTCATTTAGAGACTCTTCTACTGCTGGTGTGTTGCTCCTCTGTCCCTGCTGTCTGTCACTTATCCAAAATCCAACTTTCCCCACTTATGAATAGAACAAACTTCAGTAGATGTTCTAAGGATACAGCACAATTCAGTCAAAGCCAATGCTGCCACTCCCTGGTTCAAGACCTCAGTGTGGACACACTATCCTCCTGGACACTAAAGAATAACACAGACCCACTCTCTCTCCTCCTCCTCCTCCTCCTCCTTCTTTCTCTCTCTCTCTCTCTCTCTCTCTCTCTCTCTCTCTCTCTCTCTCTCTCTCTCCCCCTGTGTGTGTGTGTGCGTGCGTGCACACACATCGTCCTTCCCTCAGCCTGTAAGGAAACAGACCTGGGTTTAAACTGTTCTAAGCCACCCCATCTCCACCTCCCACTCTGCCCTATCTCTGCTCTTCCACAGAAGCCTGCTCTCTCAGTAGAGCATGTCCCTACACTTCCCCTTCATTCATATATTTATATATATTTCTTTCTTTCTCAGAGCTCCCTAAGCCATGAAAGCCCAACCACTCTCAAGTTAGATAGTCTAAATTCTATGCAATCAAAATCCAGACCAAAAGTTAACGTCAACGTGAAATGAAATAGTCCTTGGTGCCACTGGCAAATGCTGCTCATCACTTAAACTTTGCTCACCGTAAACTATTTGTGCCTGCTGATAGCGTGTTTTAAGAAAGAAGACCCCCAAAAGGGCTAAAGGCAAGCTTTATATCTTACCACCATCTCCCTGAGCCCCGCCCCCCACCCACCCACCCATCCACCCAGTGGTAGCAATGAAAGTATCTGTTGAACAGAGAAACACATTTTTTAAGAGTGAGAAGTGGCTCTATGGAACAGATCACCCCGAGGACTGCAACTCCCTTGGAGATCTTCAGAAGCAGTCTAGTGTTGAGCAGGGTTAGTCCTACTCAAAGCAGAGGCATAAACCAGGTGATTGCATATGGATGAGTCCAGAAAAGAAATTACCTCTTTCCAAGTGCTGCCTAATAAATTCAAAACCAACCCATACACAAACTCTATTGGCCAACAAAGTTTAACAATAGATTTCTCTATCAAAAACATTTGCGCCGTCCTTACAGCAACATTTACAGCTTCTCAGCCGTGCTGGAGGACTGCTAAGAAACATCCGCGCACTCACTTGCTTCACCTTTGACAGAAGGGCAGAGAAGCACAGGCCTGCTTAAAGTGGTAAATCACAAAATCAGTTTGGAAGCTCAAGTGCATCAATGTACATATTGGTGTGTGCGGCTCCATCATCTGCATGTCGTCACTAAAAATAGCCTACAGAACTTCAGGAAGTCATGACTCCGATGCTCACACTTTCCCTGGCATCTACAAAGAAGGCACACAGAGCAGGTGGCCTCGCCACACTAGCTTTCTTTGTCCTCTACTAGGTGAACAGCCTAAAATTGGGTTACTTCAAGATTAGACATTGTTTATTCAAGTAAGGCCATAAAAAAATTGACTGGAAACCTACAGAGATATCTAGAGAGAAATTCAGTTAAGCACAGCACCCTACCTCACTGACCTAGCTTGATAAATAAAAGCTTTCTGGACAAAATTCAGTAAACCTCAGCAACTAGTTAGTTGAGACAGAAACCTTGATTCCATCAAACAATGTACACACACAAAGGCAGCATTGTATAAAACGAAATTCAGAGCCTACGTATCAAGGCTATTGAGGGGAAACAAAATGTAAGGAAAACTGAAGAAATTAAATTTGAATAAACTACTGCTTCCATCTCTTCCTCACATTGCCACTTTCTATGTATTTTTATGAGGCAACTTAGAACCCTGGTTTAAGAAACTAAAAGTGTAAATAAACTTTGCTTTCGGATGTAATCGAGCACACTAGTGCATTTCCCTTAAAACAAAGTGAGGTGTTAACCCCGAATATGCTTTAAAGATTATAATGAAACGACAAATTTAAAATCTGCAAAAGTAATTTTTAATCAGTTAATTATTTTTTACCTCGCAAACTCCTTAAAGGTTGTTGTAAAGCTACAAAGTTTTCCAAAGCCATCTAGTAACCGCAAGCGATTGTAAACACTTATTTCTAACCCGATTCGCAGCCGGAGTTCGTCCGAGAAGTGGCGGCGGGGAGCCGCGCAGAGGTTCTTGAGCTCGGGGACACCTGCGCGACGCGGGCCTCCGCCAGCGCCCCGGGGCAGCCGTTCCCAGGACCGGGTCTGCTCGGTGAGCGGACTCGGTCCGGGCCGCGCCAGGACAAGCTGGGCTACTCACCGAGCAGCGACAGGAGCAGCCAGGACGCCAGAGCGGAGCGCCGCCGAGTCATGCCGGGGCCGCCGCGGGAGCCGCCGTCCGCCTGGGCTCCGGGGCGGCGGGGTGCAGCGGGGACCGAGCGGGACACCGGAGCGCCAAGGCCGCTCCGCCGAGGCTCGGGGCAGGCTCGGGCGTCCCGGGCTCGCCCGCCGCCGCGGCCACCACCAGCCGCCGCAGCCACTCCCCCCCAGCTCCCGCCTGCTAGTCCTCAGCCAGGGGCTTCGCGCCTCCTGCCCGCTCGCCGAGCGGTCTCCAGGGCAACCGGGGCTCCAGGGCGACGCCTGGCGGTCACTGGCAAAACGCTCAGAACTCACAGCTGGTGCGGCTAGGCCACCTGTGCTGTCGTCTCCAGGAACTCTGCAAGGACAGACAGGTGGGTTGGACCTAAAACCCAGAGTGGCTTCCCTCAGACCCAACACGTCTTTCTTGGCGGCACTTTTCAAACAGTCCGTAGTCTGATCATTTCTCTTTTAGCCTCTTCTGAAACCCAATTAATCTGAAAGAACCTAGTTGTCACTAGTCCTGGCATTAAAGGTGTACTCCAAGTAGACAACCCCGTATTGGTTGTCCAGTGCAGAGCCCTTAAAACCATATGCAAATAACAAAAACGGATTGAGCAGGTTGTATTTCCATAGATAGATAGATGAATATAGATATGCATACCCACTCATATGTAATTAATAGACTCTCAACTTGAGAGTGGAGAGGACATGGGAGGGGTTTTAGAGCTGGAGAGGGGGGGGGGCAAAGGAGGAGTGGAAGTGATATAATACTATTTCAGTTAAAAACAGGATGACCTTAAACACCTGATGTTTCTGCCTCCACCTCCCAAGTCCTGAGATTATAGGCCTGCCGCCATGCTTGTCATCGTCCAATGTTCTGAGTGGTCCCTTATATTGCCCAAGTTTCCCTAGACGACTTTTGATACGAGAAGTGCCTTGGCTGTGGCAGCTGTTGCTTTAGATGGACTTGTACCTTGTGTTTCTTCGTTGTGGTTATGTTGGAGAGACCTTCATAGCATTTGAGATGATTTTACTGACCTGAGCTGCGTTACCACCATTCCTCTCCCATTCTGGTTTCTGTTTCCTTTTACAGCCCAAAGTCATTTTCTGCTTCTACATCCACACTGAGCCTTCTGAATTTGCGGTCCTACCTGCCCAGGAACTGCCTGGCCCTGCCATCAGATTCTGAACAGCCTAGATTAGAATTCCTGGGGCCATTTGGAATTCTGAGGCCTCGAACCTCACAGAACCAGCCTTGCCAGAGCAACCCAGAAACAATCATATGCTCAGAACCAAGGCAAAGGTAGAAAACGCTTTTTGAAATAGAAATATGTTTGCACAAAGATTGAAAGTTACATAGGTAAGCCTTTTTGAAAATTGGATTGCTACATTTTTTATGAAAAGGAAAAAATTTAAAATGCCAATCACTGCGAGCTCAAGAGAAGGCTTGGTGGTTAAGAGCACTTGGTACTCTTGCAGAGGACTTGGGGTTCTGTTCCCAGCACCCACAGAGTGGCTCACAAGCATCTGTGATCCAGTGCCCTCGTCTGACCTCTGAAGGAACCAAGCACACATGTGGTGTATATAGAGCATAAGGAAAAACACTCAATAGACGGAGAAAATAAATATTTTAAAATAATGCCAATCATCTCACAAGAGTATCATTCAAAGATATCTGTCCTTATGAGTTAGGGGTGACTCAGCTTTGCTCATTCTCCCGGTTTCTCCTCCATATAAAATAACAAGCTTACATTTTCAATGTTGGTGTCCTCTCTAGTGTATTCTCCTTTTACCCGCCAGGAAAAGGACCAGCTCTTATTTTCTCTGTCCAGGCCTTTACCCTCTCCTGCGTGTCTCAACGGGGCACAGAAACAATATAGGTGGGAAAGAGAATGAAGTTGTGAGGTGGTCAGTGCACCTCAGGAGCATTAGCTTTGCCTTGTCATAACCCCAAACGTAAATGACACTCGGTGTTGATTTTTTTTTTTTCAGTTAAATAGATAATCTAGTAGCCTGTGCTTAAACGTCCTCATAAAGCAAGTTGTTGGCTACGCTTCTTACATGAATGCAGCAAATATTAACTAAGCGGAAACGCTGTGTCAAGGCACCGGGCTGAAGGTTAAACAACCACGTGGCACAATCCCTGACCCCAGATAAATACCACTTGTACCTGGACTACATCTGTGCTGTCACAAATCATCAGAGAAAGAATAGCCTCTTTGTCACCACAGTGAGTTACTGCCCACTGGACAGGAGCCCGTGAGTCACCAGGACGCAGCGCCAGCAGCCTGGTGAAGGATCCCCTGTAATAGAGAAGGCTGTGTAGCTTCAGGAGGAGGAAAAGGAGCAATCAGTGTCTGGGAGACACAGGGGTCCGCTGGTGGAGAGTGGACTCAGGTGAACAGGCCAGAAGAATTGGCAGAACCTGTGCTGGACCCAAAGGCTCTCAGCTGTTTTCTCCTCCAGGAAATGCAGGAAAAGGTGTGATCTTTCAATTCACAGAAATACCAGCACCATCATGTGCTCTGGGTACATTATTAGTGAGGATAAATTTCACCATGCTCTTTCTTCCTAATCTGCCTATAACCACAGTAGGATTTCTTTAAATCCCCTAAGTATTATGCATGAGAAAGCAACAGACATCACCAGACATTTGTGTCGCATTTTGTTTCAAAGTGCGCTCGCTCCCGTATGCGATCTGGTTTGATCTTCACTGCGATACCAGGGGGTAGAGAAGGTGTTTATTACCTCATTCATACAGGGCAGGGCTGCGGGGGGCGCGTATACTGGGCCTCAAAGGAATCAAAGATGCCTCAGGGACTGCAAATCCCAGTAGAACCAGAACCAAGTCTTCTAACATGTTTCCTAAAGCTTTTCCAACTACATTAGCAAGTCTTTTAAAGACTTCATGGTGTAAAGCTAGCCTGAGGAACCCTCAAGTTGTCTCCCCAATATTCATCCCCTCTCCACCCCACCACCATCCCCCCTCTATCACTCACCTCCTCTTGTCTCATACAATTTTTTGCTGGGGAGATGAAACGCATTCATCTATTCACCCCCAGAGAGGGAACCCACAACAGGCCAAAGTACAGGTACCACCAAAGTCCAACTTTGTGAACCAATGAGTTTTATTGGCTTACTTACAGGACTATGGGTGAGAGGTTCCGTACAGGGACAGAAATGACTCAAAGACCACTGCATGACCAAAGCCTACCCCATCATGGGTGATGACAGCTCACCAAGCTGGGAACCCTGAGACACTGCACAACCTGGAGGCATCTCAGCAGTTTGGAGAGTGTCCTTTCCAGGTGCCTCAGTTGACTTAAATCTCTTCCAGGTAGCTCTTCTTTGCAACTGGGCTCTGCTTACTCTGGGGAGGGGGTTGGAGGGAGGAGCTTAGTGAGTCTGGTCAGTTTCAGGAAATTCTTGAGGCTATTTTTTGTTGTTTACTCCCCACCTAAGGGAGTGCAGGGTGGGATGTTTTGATCCTGGAGGAAACTGTTAAACAACACCCGGACCCCCACCCCCACTCTAAGTAGCAGGGCCAGTTGGATGGGGTTGTGCGAGCGCAATTGTAGGGGGCCTAAGAGAGAAACGGAGATGAGATGAGATGGGCTGAGGAAAAGAACCCGGATAAAAGATTCTACTGTGATTGTAACAGCCCTCTTGACTCACAACATAGATGGCATGAGAATGGGTCCAACCTCTACTTACCCAGGTTTAAACTTAACATTAGTCCAAACTTTTTTCAATCCATCAAAATGCTGGGCCATCTCTGTCCAGGATCAGTTCATTTGTATTCAAGAATGGAAAAACAATTTTGTTATTGGCATAGGAGAAATATAATTAAGAATGAAAAAAAGATAGAATTAGAAAGCTTTCTAAAGCTATATATAAGTTGTTTGACTTAGATATTTTAAGCTATTAACACCACAGATCCCTTTCCATTGATGTGTATAAATTAAATATTAATTGCCTTTACATTTGGAGGTTTAGGATTTATGGAGTGTTCTGTATGGGTGTTATTTTAAGACTAATAAAGAGCTGTTTGGGCCATTTATTTATTCTATATTTATTTTCAACTAGTTTCTTAGAGCCAGATGTTGTCTACAGCCATGATTGGTCCTCATAAAAAATAAAATATGAGAAACTCTCCTCACCTTATAAAGATTCAGGGGAAAAAAATCTCTAAAATAACAAAGAAATGGTAAAAATGAAAATGATGGAATCGCGCAAACAAAACAGCAAGAAAGCCAGCAAGTGCCCCTTGTGTGCTAACATAGAGCATTTAGCATTTCAGACATCCTTAAATTTCAGAGTATGTATAGCATACCTGTGCCTAGCTATAGCAATAGCATAGGGCTCTTCTGTCTGCGCGCGCGCGCGCGCGCGCGCGCGCACACACACACACACACACACACACACACACACACACACACACACACAGCAACCCTTGCTAGGCAGGATTTAAGCAAAGGTGAGTAGCAATCGCCATCTCTCTTCCATGCCCCGCACCTGTCATCATTGTGAATGCTGTCAAAAGAACCATCTACAACCTCTACATCCACTGGAAAACCCCACCCCTTTTCTTTAAAGCCTTTCCTGCAATAACACATTAGTATTTAAATAAAGTCACTTTTGTACTTGATCCGTTACAACAGAATGCTACTAACTTCTTCCTGATGGCAATTTTTAAGTGGCCTCAGTGACTTTCGGAGACTTGACAAGGGCAACACCTTAAGTAGCATTTTACACGGCACCTAAAGTTTGGCATAGTCTCTCTGCTATGGGGAAATTCATTAATATTCTGCACAGGCTCCACCAGTTTCCACTGAGCTGATCTGCTTCAAACTCATTGTTTACTTTTATATATCAGGCTGTTTTGGAATTCAGTTGTTTCCCTCTTTTAAATTCTGGTGCATTTTTCACAATTATACACATAATTCAGACTCTTGCTTCTAGCAGCAAAGACTAGAAATCTTGACTTACCCCCCAGAGAGAGACAGACAGGAATAAGAAGAAGAGAGAGAAGGAGTAAGGGAGTTAGAGAGAGGGGGGAGAGAGAAAGGGGGAGTAGAGAGGAAGAGAGGGGGGCCACATGGACAGTTTGTCCTTTTATATGGCCCTGGGCAGAGCCACGCCCCCATGGCAGATAAGCAATGACATCATAGGTAGGCAGACAGACCTATGGCAGGTGAGCAATGACATAATAGGTAGGCAGACCTATGGCAGGTGAGCAATGACATCATAGGCAGACTGAAGCAGAATCTTAACAGAAGGTAAAGGCTAGCAGGAAAGGACAGTTGTCTACAGTCTGTGCTCAGCCCATGTGCAGTGATCTTCCCATGTCCACCAGGCCATGCCCCTTCCCAAGACGCTCAGTAAGAAGGGGAGCCATCTTATTACTAGACATTGTGTTCTTATTACTAGACTGTGTTTGCTCTCTATTGCCGCTGTAGCCAGTCCCTTAAGCCTGTGGCATAAAACAACACAGATGTATTATTTTACAGGATTTGAGGGTAAAGTAATTAAACCAAGTGCCAGTGAGGTAAAAAAAAAAAAAAAAAAAAAAAAAAATCAACGTATTTCCAGGGCTGTGCCCCTTTCTGGAGGCTGTAGGGCACACTAGCTCCATCGCCATTCTCCATCATTAAAGTCAGCAGCAGTGGACCACACCTTGTAGCCCTGCCAGAATAAAGCCCTTGGACCACTGCTTCCTGAAGAAGAGAAACCTGTTCTTTAGAATCCCAAGTGTAGTATCGGACCGGTCTCGTGAGAGAACAGGTGATGTTAATTCACTAGAAGAGCAACCACCTCCTGCAGGAGCTTAATTGCTGCCAGCTGAAAAGATCCCATGAACAGACTCTGGGAGGAGATATATAAATGAGCCCAGAACTGGCAGCCAATTGGAGACTTAGGATAGATTTGGCTGTTCATCGCTGCCCTTCAAGACGCTCCTAGAGAAAACTGCTGGAGGGAAAGCTTCAGAGCTCCGGCTCCTGCTGAGGCTCTGAGCTCTGGTTACCCCAGGTTCCAGTGGAAGAAATCCTGCAGCTCCCAACCAGAGAATCGTTCCTCGGAACTGATATCCTTAAGATTTTGTTATTGTGTCCATTAATCCTCATTTCCTATTGTTTTGGTTAATTGGGTTATAATTGACGTAGGCTCGGTCACTAAGTGGTTAATAAAATATATTGGATAAGAAAATTGAGTCTACAGCTTCCTTCTTCCACGTGTAAGCATCCTGGTAGTTACAGAGGGCGTTCTTAGATAATCCAGGACAAGCCATTCCCAGGTCAACTGAATATCATCTGCCCTCAAGTCCCTTTTGCCATCGTCACCAGACTTGAGGATTAAAAGGTGGGCGTCGTTGGGAAGCCATTATCCTGCACCTTAAGAGTTTTGCTGTAGGTAGTCTGTAGTCTCCCTTAACTGTCTGTCATATTGAAGATTAAAAGTTTAGAAGACATTTTAAAATCTCTCTCCCTGTTGTGGTTTTAGTACCCCGTCACTAACATTCTTTTTAAAAGGCTTATTTAGTAACATCTACTTGGTCCTTATTAATATCTTTAATAGCATCTGCTTCAACACACAACAACAGGAATTCATTTTTTAAAAAATAGGAACAGGAATTATCCACTTTTATTCACTACTAGTTCTCAGTGCCTTTAGCAATGCATGACATTAATAGATTCTGAAAACGTTTTTGGAGATTTTTTTTATATGTATGTGTGGTTTCTTTGTTATTTCGTTTGTTTGTTTGTTTTGCTTTTGCCTGTGTGTTTGTGTGTGCACCATATGCATGTCTGATGGATGTCTACAGAGACCAGAAGAAGGTACCGGACTCCCTGGAACTGGAGTTACAAACAGGAAGAGCTGTCGTGTAGATGCCCGGAAGTGAACCCAGGTTCCCTGTGAAAGCAGCAAGTGTTCTTAACCACTGAGCCATCTCACTAGGCCCTGGATAAACATTTTAATAGGTGGATGAACAAAAGACGCAGGAGTGAAATCATTCAGATTACATTCTACACCCACAAAAATGTTAAGGGAGGTATCAATAAATATACATACACTTGATTAGGGAAGGTGAGGAATTTAAAACCCGGATATTGTAAAGAGAACTAAAATGTAGTTAAAAAGTCAAATATTTTATATTAAATCCCATGAACTTTAGCTATTTTTTTTACTTCTAGTATGTTTCACTTCTGGCATCAAGTCCTCCTCCCAGAGTTTTTCTCACAGTGGAAGGCAGAGCCAAAACCGCCTCTATACCTCTGGGAACCTGAGTGTGGCCACAAAGCGTGATGTTAGCCAATTGGACAGGCAGAGTTCCAGAAACATAAGCCTTGAACAGGTGACTTAACTTAGGTCAAGGGGCTGGAGAGATGTGTCAGAGGTTTTGACCTTGTATTGTTCTTACGGAAGACCCAGGCTGGGCTCCCCAGCCCCACATAGCAGCTGACAACCTTCTACCGCTCCAATTCCAGAGGTTCTGAAATGCTCCTTTGCCTCGGGCAGCAGGCATGCATGTGGTATGCATTCATACATGCAGGGAAAACTCTCATACACATAAAGATAAGCACACATATGAATAAAACAGCAGGATGAAGGCGAGTGTGGGAAAAATGGAAATAATGAGACAAAAAAATTAGGAAGAAAGCATTCCATTGTTGGCTGAGCAGAAGATACGTCATCCCCGTTTACCTGAGGCTAGCAATTTGGATGGTTTCTGGGAGCTGCCCAGAAATCCTCACTGGAAGATTGCCTATGGCATTTTTTTTTTTCCTAGCTTCTTATAATGCTTCATCTTTACTGTTGGGTTGATGGATTTAGAATCACTATGGAAACACGCCTCTGGATCCATCTATAAGACCATCTCCAGAAAGATTTAACTGAGTTTAAGGCTATCACTTCGAAGGTAGCCATCACCGTTCCATGAGCTGGACGCCGGGATGGAATAAAAAGGGGGAACGTGAGCTGAGAACCAGCTGCCTCTGCCTTTTGACTACTGTGCCCATAAAGTAACGGGCCACCTCACATTCCTGCTACCACACCTTACCTGCCTTGTTGAACTGTGTCCTTTCAAACCGTGAGCCAAAACAAACTCTTTCTCCTTCCTGCTGCTTTTGTGAGATTTTCCAGAGCAGCTAGAAGAGTAGTGACTGGTCCACCTCTCTTGGTCGCTCCTTGGTTGCTTACAATTTCCAGGCTTCCTGTGTATGAGCCACTCAAAATCCTAGACTTTGTCTACTTTCATTAGCCACCATAGATTTCCATCCTGGAAACCAAAGGCTTTAAGCTCTTTGGGAATAAAATGTTATGAAGTTTATGTCTTTCTAGGTTAAAGATAGCAATTAACTTGCATCTCAAAAGTTAAAAAGTAAAGAGGGTTTTGATTAAATCCACCAGAGGAATTCTTTGTAAAGAAGTGATATCTGGGCAAGAATTCAACAGGCAGGAGAAAGAAATAGAAGATTTTTTTGATGGGTTAAATAGCAGTCTGGTGGATTCTATGACCAGTGTGGGGGCCAGAGCCAGAGCACAAAGCATGGTTGGTGTTTAAATTCAGTTCATGCTTATGGTATCTTTAAAGTGCTCTTTGCAACGAAACTATGTGATTGCTTTAACATATGCAGCCTCATTCAAGTCCTCAGAGCAACGGTACATGATAGGTTATGCCATCCTTGTGACATTTAGTAGTCATGGTCAACTTGGCTATGTCTGCAATGATCTAGGAGATGTACCTCTGGGCATATCTATAGGGGTGTGGCCACCTTAACTGAAGAGGAAAGAACTGCCTTAAATGTAAGTGGTGCCATGAGCTGCACTCCCGGCCTGAATAAATAGGAGAAGCAGCCATACAATGTCAGCATTTCTCCTCACTCTGCTTTCTTAGTGCAGATGCAGCGTGACCAGCTATCTTGTGTTTGTGCCGCCATGCTTTCCCTTACCATGATGGACTACATGCCCTTACATCACCATGTGCTAGAACATTCTTTTATAAGATAATTTGTTACGGGAATGAGAGAAGTAACTAATGCACCCTGTTTTTTCCTGGATAAAGGAAACAGATTTAGGCAAAAGAGTACTGTCTGATCTTCCAGAGGAATGAAATTCGATTCCCAGCACCCACATCACAGCTCTAGGTCCAGGAGTGCCAATACCTTCTTCTGCCCTCCCTGAGCACCAGATACATGTGGTACACAGAGAAACATGAAAGCCAAACACCCATATGCATACAGTGAAATATA
Source organism: Acomys russatus (assembly GCF_903995435.1). Taxonomy (NCBI): domain Eukaryota; kingdom Metazoa; phylum Chordata; class Mammalia; order Rodentia; family Muridae; genus Acomys; species Acomys russatus. Next base: position 22,679,979 of record NC_067144.1, on the reverse strand, counting down.
TGTGTGCCTATATATACATACATACACATAGGTGCGTGCACACACACATATATATACATTAATGGGGGGGAGTTGTGTGTGTGTGTGTGTGCACAATCTGAGATTCAGGGAAGGTTTAGACTGTGTGGTCAGCTCACACCATTCTTGCATGGTCAAGTTAAATAGTGTTGCCCAAGTTTCTAGTCTATCAGACCTGGAATCTCAACTTTAATCCCGCTGTTTGAATTGTTAATGTGACGGCTTGCAGCTGATAATTTCCCTACTTTTAATACTATACGTTTGCCCAAAGTTTAGCCTGTCTTCTCTGTATCAGTTCATGAATGACCCTCTTCCTCGACCCAGTGAAATAAAACACAGAACTCTTTTTTAAAAAATCAACCTGAGTTTTATATTCAGTGAGAATGAAGACTAAAATAATGCTTGGTTTTATATGATCTTAATAGTAAAATCAAAAATAGCCCGTAACAATTGGAACTTAAATTAGAAACAGTGAGCTATGCTCTGTTTCTGTGGTAGCATAATAAGGAAAAAATTAGATGGCCTAAGAGACACCGTAATTATAATACATAGGTCTAAGGCTTTAACATAATCTTTAGAAAAAATCCATATGCATGTAATAATTGTCACCAAAGTCCACATGTTAGTCCATCATGTGTTCCGGAAGGAGTGTGCTATGAAGTGGGGACTCTCTGTGCGTACTGCTGGGACTGCCTTCTGCAAGCTGAGCCCAGCTTCCCACAGCCGTAACCTGCAGACATCTTGCTCACCATGGCCTGGTGAAGCAGCAGCTCTTTCTCCTCAGGAGTATCTTCTTGTTCTTGAGCTGAAGGCAATTATTCGCCCACTACAGTGGTTCAAATGAAGCAGCCCCTATAGGCTCACATGTTCATACCTGGTCCCCAGTGGATGGAACTGTGTGCGGAGGATTAGGAGGTGTGGCCTTGTCAGTGGAGATGTGTCACTAGTGCTGCGAACTGAGGTTTCAAAAGATTCCTTCTGACCCCCAAGTGTTCCCTTCTCTGCCGCCTACTTATGCATCCAGATGTGACCTCTCAGCTATTTCTGCTGCTATGCCTTGGCTCCACCATCATTGTAAGCTCCATTAAGTGGTTTGTTTTGTAAGTTGCCTTGGTCATGGCGTTTTGACACAACAATAGAAAAGTGACTAAGACAGCTGTTGCTGAAATGACATTAGGCTCTGGAGGGCTTCTCTGCCTGGCTAGTTACCAAATAATCGAGACAGACACCTCTTGGGTTTACAAAAAAGCTTTAAAGCACAGTAACTGGGCAGATATCAAGCCTCTAAGATACTTTGCTATTTCCCTGCTACACACCGCAGATTCCTTGCCTTAATAGTTACTGCATGGGCTGCTTCTGCTCCATCAGGCCAGCCTTCATGGCCATGTCCTTACGGTCCCATCACGTAGGCTCTCCTATCTCCTGCCCCGTTGACTTCCCTCTCCGCAGCGTCCGCTCCTGTTTCTCCATCTTATGCTTTCTCTCTACTCTCCTCCCTCAAATGACCCAAACCGTGGGAAACCTGAGCTCCACTTACCTCTCTTCTGCCCAGCCACGGGCTTCAGCAACTTTATTAACCAATTAACTTTGACTTAGCTGGAGCAAAGTTTAAGCAGCAAAGACTCATGTACATGGGAATGCGTTCCTCCGAGTAGCAACCAGATCTTGGGGGCCAGTGATTAGCGTTAGGATACACAACCCCAGGCCAACCTCCAGCAGACAGCTGCAAAAGATTGCGGCAGAAGGAACATCACACATTGAACACACGGAAGCATGTGAGTAGCAGTCTAAAATTGCATAACAAGTAAACTAAGAAGCCAAGGGGGGCGGAAAATGGCCATTCGATTAACCTCTCTCATGAAATGGGCACTGTGTACACAGGGTCTCCCTTGTAAACCTTAAATCCTTGAGCTCAATTTGCCCTCCCACCTCAGCTTCTCAGCATCCAGGGCTGTAGGTCCACAGCATTGCCCTGGAGCCTCAGGAGTGCCTTCACCACTGCTCCTGAGGCACTGACAGGAAGCTAGTGGTACTCACACGTATAACTCACAGATGTCAATTACTTACAGAACTGCTTCTGAGTGGAACGGATGTCAACACATAATCCGTTCCTCTACATCCCCTAAACAGTGGTTTTTTGTTTTGTTTTGTTTGTTTGTTTGTTGGTTGGTTGGTTGGTTGGTCATGTTCACTAGCCTCCTTGGAAGATTCCAGTATGATCAATAACCAACTGACAAAAATGCATCTTTCATTGGCTTTTCCTCTGGTAACTTTTCCATCAAATACTCCCATTCTCCTGGAAATTCTTCTCAAACTAATTATACATACGCCTCGACTCAGGATACATCTTCAGGAGAATCTAGTTCTTTCTTTTTTTAATTAATTAATTTATTAATTCATTCATATTACATCTCAATTGTTATCCCATCCCTTGTATCCTCCCATTCCTCCCTCCCTCCTGCTTTCCCCCTACTCCCCTCTCCTATGACTGTGACTCAGGGGGACCTTCTCCCCCTGTATATGCTCATAGGGTATCAAGTCTCTTCTTGGTAGCCTGCTATCCTTCCTCTGAGTACCACCAGGCCTCTCCATCCAGGGGACGTGGTCAAATATGGGGCACCAGAATTCGTGTGAGAGTCAGTCCCCACTCTTCAGTCAACTGTGGAGAATGTCCTGTCCATCGGCTAGATCTGCACCACCACCAAGGGACCAAGTGTTTAAACACCCAAGCCTGTAAGGGACATTTCTCACTCAACCATGACAGTGATTACATTAAGTATCAAAAGCAATGACCTTTGCCCTTAAGAATTTTCTGCTTAGTCAAAATGACAGAACATCATCAAATAATGTTCTACAAAGTATTATAAAGGAGGTTGGTCTGGTCTCAGGCAAGCCTGTAACAATAATTTGACATACTCAAACTGAAGTCTAGAATGTTTTCTGGACTCACGATTCTTGTACAAGGGAAATAGGTAAACAATACTTTTCCCCCCAGCATGCTATTTAAAGAGGAGAAAGTTGTTCTTGTGTTGTTGTTTGTAGTTTTGTTAAATTCCAATAGATCCTTTTTAAAAAGTCTAGACACGTTGGGTGGAGTCACATGAAAGAAATGCATTATAAGTCATCTTCACACAAGTCACAGGATATGACATAAAAGCGGTTCGAAGGGGAACGTTTCCAGAAATAGAACAGGGAGAGAACAAGGAAGAGAGTAAAAGTCTCCTCTCCCCTGGAGAGGTCAGGTTGACACTGTTGTGTCTTCGGAATGGATGTTGAGTAATATTTGAGAAGAATCTAAACAGCTGAGCCAGCATACAGTCTCACTGTGCTGCACACACCCCCATATGGTAGGAGCCGTCAATTCTTTGACTGTAGGAAGGGAGACTGAGATGCAAAGAAGGCTGGAGAACAGAGGAAGGAATCCTGTCTTAGTTAGGCACCGTGGCAACTCTTACAAAGGAAAACATTTCACTGGGGGTGTCTTACAGCTTCAGAGGTTTAGTCCATGCGGGGAAGCATGGCGGCACACAGGCAGACATGGCGCTGGCGAAGGAGCAAAGAGTTCTACGTCTGGATCTGCAGGCAGCAGAGTGTCTGAAACCTCAAAGCCCACCCCCACAGTGACACACTTCCTCCAACAAGGCCACATCTCCTAATAGTGCCACTCCCTATGGGCCTAAGGGGGCCATTCTTCTTCAAACCATCACAAAGCCTGAATATGGGAATAAAGAGACCACAGAAAATGATAAATCACAAATATAGTTTTCTATATTGTCAAAATTCATTTTCTATTTTTTTCATATGTACATCTTCAGGACATACGGGTTTAATCTTTGTAAAGTGCATATGGTAAGGACAACTGGTTTACCCAGCACCTTTTATTCAGATGGTTTCTACTTACAAACTACAATTTTGGTATAAATAAGATGACTGATGATACATGATTTTCTTCTCTACTCAGCTCTCACTAAGCAGTTTCTCTATCCCAGCCTCAGGAATATACTAATTAATCTGTGTTTATAATAATCTTCAAATCTGGTGGTTGCCTCCAACAAAATGAAATATCTCCTTCTTGTGAACATTCCCATGGGTATGTAAATATAATGTAAAAAAAACCCTTTAAAATATAATAAAATAAGTTCCTCTCAATAATTGTCCAACTGAAAGATTATATTCTGCTCCAAGTACCTTATCAAACACCAGAAAAGATTCCACCATTTCATATTTACAATGCATACAAGAAGCCTGACTTCCTGACTGAAACAGAGAAGGAGCCCTTACTATCAATGGCAGCATGTCTTGTAATACCAAAATTGCCCAGATCGCCCAGAGCCCAGAGTGTGAGACCCCCCCCCCTCGAAATGACTCAATACCGTTGCAATTACAGGCTCAGAGCTCGGGTCACAATCCTTTCTGACGCAGCAGGATAGGAGAGTGACACCGGAGCTTCAAGGGTAACGGGTTCATAAGGGGAAAAACTGTAATTAGGGGTTGGGGGGTCACAGGGAAGTAAGGGAAAAACCGTAAATGGGGATAGTTGGTCACGGCAATGCCGACTTTCAGGCAGGTTGGGTCCAGGAGGCTGAATCTCCAGGGAAGTTGTTTTCTTTCAGAGGATCATTGGGAGTTAATTGTATCTAATCGCTTTGGTGGAGTTTCTGGAGACTGCTGGCAGGTCTAGTTTATGGCAGTGTGTGGTCATTCCCAGAACGCAGGAAGAAGTGAAGTCACTGGGAGGACAAGTTCTCACAGAGCATTCACAGACCACAGCATTAGTTGCAGAATATACATTACATATAGAATATGGCATTAATTTTGCCCCTATAGTCTGTGCATCTCTTGTTTCGTCTAATAAGAAAGAGTCAGTAAGTAATTTCTTTGCTGATTATTACCAAACTACTTCTAAGAATGCACGCTTTCAAAGTAACATTTTAATTAAAAATAATTTTTAAGTAGAAAATGCTATTTTATAATGTCTTGATACAGTGTGATGTGATAAAAGGATGATTTCTTCATCTTAAAAACAATCAAAATTTGGAGTCCCTCTTTAGTAAAGCATGCAAGGATAGCATTTCTTGGTGACAACAAGTAATTGTTTTCACTGTTGCAAGAGCAACAGGCTTTCGTTTTTAAAAGTCACATTGGTAAGTAAAACCACAAGACTATGAAGGCATGTTATATATTTCCCTAGACACTTGTTGAATCAATTTTTGGCATTTCAAAATAATAGTTTTCACTTCACATTTGTGAATTTTCATTTAATTAAATTCATTTGGAAATGGTTCTATTTAGAGTATGGGAGTCCTGATGGCCACGGTAAGTCTCTGAGGGTGGTTTTTAGTGAGTAAAATATAACCATGGCTGAAAGGTATCTGAAGAACAGAGATACTAATGACATGGTCCAATTTCAGGTAATAACAAAATTTCAGCTCCTTTGGACAATTTTCTGTGGGCAGCAAGGCAGATGTATAAAAGGGCAAGATATCATTGATAATGCCTTCCCAGCAAGAGCAACATCAGTCTGCTCCTCCTGTCCTTTCAGCATAAACAGGCAGGATTAAGGAAAACAGCAGAGGGGGGAAGAGGAAAGAAATCACATACTTGCCACCAATTAAAAAGGTGCTACTTTGTTAACAGTTGCTCACTGTTGCAGGAGGAAATTTTTCACTTCTCTGAGTCTGTCGTCATGGCAATGAAAATTGAGACCTATTTCTTCCCAGCTTTAAAATCCCATATAGCCATGATTCACCCGAGTATGAGACAATTCTGAGAGGAAAGGCAGCGTGTAGGAGGAAGGAACATCTGTGTGGGCTCCTCTGAGCGCGAGGTGCTTTGCATAATCTAACTTGTCCCCAACATTAACACACCTTGGAAACACCATATCCAGTCTGCAAAGGAGAAGGCTAGGGCTCTGAAAGCACCTTGGTGGGGAGTGTGCTGGGATGGGCTGGGCTGGTGGTATACCTCTGTATTTCCAGCACTCCGTAGACTGTACCAGGAGGATGAGGAATTTGATGCCAGCCTGTGCTCCTTAGCAAGATCTTCTCTAAAAGACGCCCACGTATGTCACCAGGTAAACTGGGATTTAGGAGCTCCTGACTCAGAACTCACACTGTGTTCCCTTTGTAAGAGTTTTGCCAGACTAAAAAAAAAAAAAAACAAGAAAACAAAACAAAAACTCACATAACTTAGCCTGAAGCCCTCTGTGCGAAGGTCAGACGTGTTTTTCTTATACATTGAAAGTTCCAAATAAAAATACACTGGTCTTTTTTTCATGGGGGTTTCTGTAAAGGAAATTTTTAATGTCTATTCCTATGATAGAAATAATGCATTAATGTGAAACGATGTGTGTAGGATGCTTAAAGAGGGGGGAAAAACACAACCTTCTGACCCAAAGCAACCTGGAGAGGAAAGGATTTGGTTGGTTTTATCATTTATAGGTCATCATCCAAGGAAGCCAAGGCAGGGACCAGTAGGAAGGGCCATGGATGGGGGGCTGCTTACTGGCTTGCTCCCCCGTGGCTCAATTACTCTGCTTTCTTACATAGCCCAGAGCCCCCAACCCATGAGTGGCGCCACCCACGGTGGACTGAGCCTTCCACATCAATTGTTAATCAAGAAAAGCACTCCACAGACAGGCCCACAGGCCAATCTGATGGAGGTGATCCCTCATCTGACATTCTCTCTTCTCGGGTGGCTCTAGCTTGTATGAAGTTGACAAAAACTACCCAGCACAACGTGGCTCTATACATGTGTCTCTCTGGCGGAATATTGTGTGTGATATGAAACGTAATCTAACGGTTTGACACAACTGTCCGTCTACAAGTAGTAACGCTGACTTACTTAATTGACTGCTAAAGTTAAGCACGGCACTTCAGTTCTAATCAATGTTATCTCTGAGACCTTTCCTAATCTACAACTTCAAAACATCAGTGGCAGTCAAGGGACGACATCCAGGGCAGTTAACTCCTCCCTTGTGTGTGGGTTCAGAGACACAAAGAGCCAAGGAGTCTCAGCAGCCACCTCAGCGTTGTGGTCCATAGGCTGCCCTCCCAGAGGAGTCACCCTTCCTTTCGGAATCCAGGACTTCTAGAATTGTAGAGCTATAATCTGGGGTAAGAAGTAAAGCTTTGTTTGTAGATCACTAGGAAACGGTCTAGGAGAAGGCTGTGCTAATCTCAGCCCTTGGCTACTGGACCCAAGATCCCTGACTGCGAGAGAAATAGGACTGCACGCTCACTGGACTTGGAGTATGTTTTGTATCCTGAGGCCATTCCCTCGGCTCTGCTACCTACTTGGCACTGTAGCTCCCTATTCGAAGTCATCCTACCATTACTAAGACCCAGGCCTATGACAAAACAGATGAATTCCTCTGCCTAGCTCCCTGATGACTTCCTTAGCCAGGAGTGATGCTCGCGTGGGAGCCTGTGACAGCGGCTAAGGCATTCTACAAATCCACAGATGGTGGGTTTTGGCAGGAGCACTGAGTACAGGAAAAGGGAAATCCACACAGCCTAAGTATGCATTCTAGTAAGAGTGATGTGCCGTACCTCCGTGGTTTAAATGGCCTGAATTTCCAATCACGCACCAAGTGGCTCTAAGCATTCAAGGCCTCAGCACAAATTCAGGTTTCACGGGTGTGAGGGACACATCCCCTGGACCTCTCCAGGTAGAGTTTTTTATATAATAGCTTCACTGTAGCTTTCCTATCTCACCGTACCTTAGTGCTTTCCTTTGTTGTGTACTGAGACGGTGCTAGAATCTGGCACCACGTGGTGTAAGATGCTTTTTGCTCTGCACTTCAACCAAGGTGCTCTTAAATTTTCCTAAACTCTGATTAGCAGCCTTCATTCCATCTGCAGCCTTAAATCCCTTTGTGGGGTAGCTTCACGTATTCATAGATGTCAAAATTAGGATGTGGCTTTCTGGAGGAAGGGGCTGCCACACCTTTCAGCTCACCTCAGCTAAAAATTAAGATCCATAAGCCAGACCCTGTGGCACAGGGCTGTGAGCCCAGCTACTCGGACGACAGAAGCAGGAACATTGCAAGTTCAAACGCTACTTGGATAGGCCCTGTCTCCAATAAAAAATACAAAAGGCTGGAAAGAAAGAAAGCTAGTGGTGAAGCCCTTGCCTAGCATATAAGCAAGTGTAAGATCCAAGTTCAATGCCCAGTACTGCATAGGAAAAAAAAAAAAAAAAAGAATTAAGGTCTAGAAAGACAAAGGCTTCATTGTGTTTTTACACCTCTATACCTAACAGCTCCTGGGGAACACTAGGCACTCAAATCCTTATAAAATGAATCAGGAAAGAAATCAAAGAATGATTAAAATGAAAGAAGAGCCCTGCAGGGAATATTATCCAAATATAGACTGTAGAAACATACAATAGAGAGAAAGAAAACGAAGAGTAACATCAGGGAAGGCATAGTTGGGGATGTCTGAATTATCAAACGGTACTCTACAGGCACGCCACCATGAGTAAGCTGAGCACATCTGCAGTCATACCAGTTGTCAAGGACTAGATCTATTTAAAGGCTAAAGAAGGAACGAGGGGAAAATCCCATTGACTCAGAACCCAAGACATCCCAGCTGGACTGAGGTGGGCTGCGAAGAAAGGGAGAGGTGGAGAAGTAGAAAATTAAAAGTGTTCTTTTACTTTTTTTTTTTTTCTTTGCTTATCAATTGTACATACTTATGCTGTACATTGCAATAGTTCAACACGTGGACACAATGTATAGTGACTAAATCAGGGTAAATGTTTTCATTTTCCTTATAGTTTGTAATTCTTGTTGTTTTGCATATGCATTTTTGTTTGCTTTAGGCACACCGCTAGACAAAAAGCACCAGCTCTTCCTCTTTATTCTGACTGGACCTTTTCACCGATGACTGACTTCTCTAGTCTCCCTCCTTCCCCAGATGGCTCAAGTTTCTAATAATCGTTATTGTTTTCTGTACTGAATTCACATGGTTTTGGGGTTGGTTTGGTTGCTTTTAGCTCCCACATGTATTTGAGAACATGAAATGGTTTCTTCTGCATCCACCTTATTTTATGAAACGTAACGTCTTCCATGGCACTTGTTCTCTGTGGCCAAGCAGTATTCCATTGTTTATATATGCTCCATACTTTCTTAATCCCATCATCTGTCTCTGGGCATCTGGGTTGAGTCCACATCTTAGCCACTGTAGCGCACACAGCGAGGCAACAAACACGAAGGGTGCAGATAATGCCTTAACAGGCTGAGTGCCCCCATTGGTAACTATCTGAAAAGCAAGCCGTCTGTTTTCCCTTAGAGACGGGAAGCCAGCAGATGTAAAAGAGGAGGCCAGGCATGGTGGCTCATGCTTGTAGTCCCATTACTCTGGGGGGTGGGGCTAAGGCAGGCAGACCACCATGAGTGCAAGGCTACACAGCCTGAGCTACAAAGCAATAGGAAAAGCATACACTGTGTAGGTTCCAGAAAAAAGAAATGGACAAAGAAGCTGAGGAAGTTCTCATCTAATTTTAAGGCTAAGTCAACCCCTTGGGGTGAGACGATTCTAAGCAAATCCTATGTGTGACTTGAAAAGAGGAATGAACACTCTTAGATAGTCCAATACTGAAACTAAACCACCTGACTACAGGAAGGGCCAAATCAGGGGGAAAGTGCCTGGCTTTCTCACAGGGCTCTGATTCCGAAAGAGCTTACCTCCCAGGATGGAAGACTTTTGCCAACAGTCCATAATCCCCAAGGGTGACAATGCACCCTGCTGGCTTCTAACCACAGAAAACCCTCAGGCCTAATGAAGGAACTTAGGTAGAAGTCACTGTGAAATTGTCCAGGACTCACGGTCTCCTGGTGGTGCACTTGAACTCTGAGATGACTGCCGCCACTGAGGTCTGAAGAGAAAAAGGAAACTCAAAGCCCCACCACCATTCCATTGTCAGAATCATGGAAAAAGCCAGAATAGTTAGTGTGGACACAGTGATGTGACTTGGGCTGTAAAAATAAGTAAGAATCTATCTCCCAAAGGTGAGTTCAGACCCACAGTGCTATTGACAGTCTTGATCTGCGTCAGCCGTTGTGTTTCTATATATCATCTATTCCTTATTGTACCTTATGATGAATTAGAAGTGCATGGAACTGGTCTGTGTGTTGTCAAAGGTCAGTGACATATCCAAAAGGCACAATATTTGTGCTAATACTGTGTACGGGTCCAAAATTCAGTGAAGGAAGACCCCAGACTCAAATAGTATGTAAAAACAGAGTTTATTCTGCAGAAACAGCCTGCTTGCAGGAGTCAGCCATCTATACAAAATGGCGGTGACCGGAAGTTGGAGCTAGCAGGCTTTAAGAGGCTTTAGGGGAATCCTATCTGCAGCTACATGACTCTAACTGGGATTGGCTGGTCCTGGTGGAAGGCTACATGACTCTGTGACTTCTTTCACAACCCCCTGGTCATGTCCGATCCTCACAAATGGAGAGATTGATACAGCCCATTCAAATCCAGTCCACTTTCTCATGTCTATTTATGACGTGGTTTTGGGGTCTTAAAGTAGACATTAGAAATGAGCCATGAGGGGGCTGGAGAGATTGCTCAGCAGCTAAGGGCGCTGGCTATCCCTGTAAAGAACTGGAGTTTGGCTCCCAGCGTCCATGTCTGGCAGCTCACAACCACCTGTTATTTCAGCTGAAGAAGTTCTGACACCCCCCCCCTCTGGCATCTGTGGACACACACACACACACACACACACACACACACACACACACACACACACACACCCCTAAGTAAAAGTAATAATGAGATACTTCATTATTTGTAATAATGAAGTTGTTTTTAAAAAAATCCACGACTATACACAAGGTGCTGAAACTCCACAGCAGCACCCTGATGACTTGGATACTATAAAAGCCAGGAATCACATGACACACAATACCTAAAGCTACTAAGCAGGTTTTATACTGCGAAAAGTTATGCAGGATGCAGAGATTTCCCCATACATGGCCCCACCAAAGCAATTGGTGTCACAATCTGTTTTCCATTGTCAATGGATCCAAGCAAACCTGCAAATCCAAGGTACTATCTGGTTAGCCTCAATCTTAGTCATCAAATTCAATGACATGAATGAAATAGTCGCACTTTTCTATCAGAAGAGCAAAACCGAGGATACATAATATACACACCATTTGCCATAGACTATCCTTGTCATTTGCTAGGCTTTTGTGCATTCACTGTTTTAGAGAGGCGTTTTTAGCTTCAACATGAGGTTACAGAGTGGAGGAAACCCACCCTAGAGGCCTCAACTGTCCATGGACACCAAGTGCCCCAGAGGCTCACATCAACCGAGAGTCACTCCATGGTTCCCCGTTCATCACTGTCATTTCACAGCTTTCTGGGGGAGGAAGCTGTCCCTGACATGCGGTCAAGCCCAAAAGCTTAGGAAGATTCTAATGATCCCAAGACAGACATCAAGATCAGTCCTCAACTTCAGAAATGCAAGCCCTGCCCAGCTGCTTTCCTGGAGGATTGTGCTGCAAAAAAAAACTGCAACAGGTGTTAGGTATAAGCAGAGTTCTGTCTTACAAGAAGTAAAACCACAGGATAAAGGGGGAATCCTGGTAGGTGCTCTTGGTAATTGGTAGTCTTGTCTTTCCACATCAATCAATATAATCAAGATAATCCCCCACAGACCCATCTCGCAGGGGATACTAGGGTTGGTCAAGTTGGTAATGAGAGCTGACCATTCACGACATGACGTCATACTCAATGCAAAGGCATCCGAAGTCAGAAAATATGAACATAGAAAAGTTATATTAAGACACTCTTCATCCATCATAATACATTCAATTAAAATATACAATAAAACAGCTTGGCCATATTCATAGAGTTGCACGAGTGTTGCCACAATAATCAGAACACCTTCTTCATCCCCAAATAAATGTCCTGTTCATCAGTAGTCACCCTTTCTCTCAATGCCTTTCATTCCCAGACAACTACTAAAATACTTTATTTATAGAGTTGTCTTTATAGGACCCTTCACACATATGAAAACACACAGCCTGTGCCAGACTAATCTAAAGTGATGGTCCCATCTTACACGCCACTGGCAGTGTGTTATTTCTCCAGCTCCCACAGGCACTCAGGACCACTCTGGTTGTAGCTTTCCTGGTATATGTGATATTCTCACTATGGCTTTGACTTTGCCTTATCTTGGGTTTTATGGCATTGGGAATCTTTTCATATACTTAGTGGCAGTTTGCATATCTTTGGGGAAATGCTTACTCAAGTCCTTTGCCAAATTCTTAGTTGGGTTGTCTGTCCAAGTCCTTTTATCATATGTGGTTGCAGAAACTCTTGATATATTCTGGATATCAGACCTGAACAGCTAAATAATTTGCAGATAACTTCCTCGCCCCCATTCTATAGGTTATCTTTTTATTTTCTCAATACTATCTGTTGGTGTAGCTCAGGAAGAGTGCATGTTCTTAGCAGGCATGGAGACCTGGGTTCAATCTACACAAAAACAAAACAGCCCACAGATACTTGTAGTCCTGATGTAGTCAATTTATGTTATCTCTATTGCTGCCTGTATCTTTGGTATTACAGTTAAAAGTTCAAGGTCATCTTTGGCTATCCGATATCTCAAAGGAACGAGGAGGAGGGGGAGAAAAAGAGAAAACGTGGACCTCTTTAGCTGTGAGTTTTAGAGCCTTCCCTCTCTGCTCCATGGCTCTTAGCCATGAGTTGATTTTACATGAGGGACGATGGCACAGCAGTCTACTTCCACTGCTTTGCGTAGTGCTGTCCAGTCGTAGTAGGTGCCCTTTGAAGACTGTGCTTTTTCTAGCCAACGTCTGGCAGTTTATCAAAAAATTAGACCACATGTATGTGCACATTTCTTACACTTTCTGGAGCTTCCAATTATAGCCCACTAGTCTCCGTGTTTGACATCACGCCAGATCCACTCTGCCTCGGTTCTTATAACTTTATAGGAAATCAGGAAGAAGTGAGAACCCTAAATTTTCTTTTTCGGGATTGTGTTGGTTGTCTGGATCTCTGGGATAGTCATATGAATTTTGGGGACCCACTTGTTGATTTCTGTCCCCAAATCTCAAATACTGACTTTTGCGAGAGTGGGTTGAACTTCTAGTTCAACTGGGGGAGTATTACTATTTAAACAATTTTAAGACTTTTGAACTATAAAAACACAGGATGGTTTTCTGTTTGTTTGTTTCTTTCTTTTACAATCCTTCAGAAAATAGACATTTTGTACAGGAATTAAGGTGCCCTACTACTCCATTGAACAAACACAGTCTGTCCACCTCCACAATGCCTGGCTGTCTGGTGTACTTGTGTTCCTCACAAGCAACCAAACTGTATTTACTCTGCTTGAAGAAGCTTCTGTTCTTCGCAATCAAATTATCCTCAACCAGGACATTATCTATCAAGATTAATAAAACTTTTTAAACAGCTCAGAAACTACTGAAAACTAGAACTGAGATTTGAACCAACCAAGTAACTACTTAATCCATCAAATTGCATTTCTAACTTTGCATAGGACTTTTTAGCCGTGCTGCCTTAACTACAAGCCCTAGGAGTGTTCATTTCTGTGGGTTCTCTATGGTAAGCTGTCAAGCATCATGGGGGGGGGAGGGGAGGATTGTCTCTGTATTGAATATTCTGCTTCTATTAATAATCATGGCAGCGTGCAGCTTTTAATAATAACACAATTCCATGGTACCTCTCATCTTGCTAACAAAAAAAAAAATTACAAACATTTGCAAACCACAGCCTTATACCAATCAATATGACAGTGTGGGAAAAAGTAAATACTGTCTCCACAATTTCCACAGACAGATTTTCTTCCCTGCTTTCTTGCTAACAGTTGGAAGTCTTCTCTCCTAACAAACAGCACCAAAGAGACAAAGACCAGCGAGGAGGAGCCGAAGCTTGAGATGGAATATTTTTAGCCACTTTGATTAAATTATGGAGATGTGAAGTTGATAATTTATTGAAGGGGAACAGGGAAGTCTATGTAAATGTTTGCAGATGAATAATTAATGTGACTTTTCGACATCACTAGGCCTTTAATTAGAGTCACTGTAAAACAAAACGAGAACCAAAGAGCCCCGGTTATTACTGCAGCTAATTGTAACTTTCCTTAAGTAACATTTCAGAGTCGCTGCTTAATTTGCATCTTTTAGGGAAGAGAGACCACACCTAGGGTGGCAGTTGTTGTTGTTGGTTTTTTTTAATCCCACTGGAACTACTTAAAATCTATTAACACATTGGTGAATTTCCTTCTACTAAAATATTACCCAGGAAATTTGGAGTTTATGTATTTTCTTAATGTACTAAATTTTACGGCAGTGATGTTTGTGCTTCTCAGCTGCTTAGCAGTGACTGCACAATAGCCCTAAGGCCAATCACTCAATGCATCATTTCCCCTGCAGCTCATGACCCTTGATGATGCACTAGGCTGACCTAATCTGCATCTTTAGTGCCATCCTTGATTGTCTCTCTTCTACTCACTTTTCATCTTCTTAGCTCCATTTTTTTTTTTGTTCTTTTTGTTTGTTTGTTTGTTTGTTTAAACTATCTCTTCTCATTCTATTTTCATCTTTTTCCCCACACTTGGAACACAAAGGCAGCTTGATTTCTTTTTCCTCCAAGAAGCTGACTAAATATGTTCATGACTTTGGTAGTTAAAACGCACATATATCTTCTCTTCCTCAGTGGTTGTTCCCTGGGGTCTGACATCACTTGAGAAAAGGATGGATCCTTAATGACTGGAAGGTCCTTTGGTTCAGGATCTACAACTTGTTCAGTTCTCTGCCTCATGGACCCTGACTCATAGTTTCTGGCATAAACAGCAGGGCTCAAAGAAGGGTTAATAGGAACTGAATAAATAAATAATTCATGGTGAGAAATAGAATATCCAAGGGCATTTACTCATCAGCTAATCAACGTGATTACCTTCTGAGAGAGAAATAAAATTAGGACCAGAAGAAAGTCTAAACACAATCAGAAAAGAGACTTTAAAGGGTGTTTTCATAAAGCTGGTGTATCCTAGAAATTTTTCTCATTGGGTACAACATGTGGTAGGGGTGTACCAAACTAATGTTAAGTTACAGATGATGAAGGATTTAGTATAGAAGCCACATAGATAGGCTTTGCGACCAGAGTTCTTCAATATTTTAGAACCTCTATTAAATCAGAAAAGCAACTAGACAGCAAATTCAAAAGCATGTGGTGTTTATTTAAAAGTTAAATAACAGCATATTCTTACAAACCGCAAAGCCCAAATAATAGAGGTGAGCCACTAACAGCCACGGATCTTGTATGGACACATGTTTGCAGAAAACAGAAGAACAGCCACCTTGCACCTTCCCATAGGTCTGGCAACTCAGCCCTTTTATCAGGTCATACCTTCCCAGAAGATGTTAAAAGAGGGAGCTGAGAGTGGGTGGAGACAGCGACAGGGAAGAGAAGCTGTTGGGATTAGAATCAAAACTGAGCAAAAGAGGAGAAAGCTTCCACATCTGTAGGGATATGTACAGCAAAGCCTTTGTGTCTGGCTTTGAGTGAAGTGTTTCAGCAAAGCCTTTCCTATGTTTTAGTTAGTCGGTAGAAGCTGGGGGATTGTTTTGAGACTGTTTGAACCTAGAAGAAATGTTGTCTCTCAGGAGAATCTGCACTTACTTGGTACTACCTGAGAGAGCTCCCACCCACACCGTCCTTGGTCCTCAGACACTCCTGACAAATGTTGAGTTCTTACTTTTGATGGTGGATTGCCAAGGTCAAAGGGGACTGAGATTGGTGTGGGCTGTCGGCTCTCCCAGCCCCATTTAACCTTGTATATAAAGTAACTGGACTGAGCCGACTGGGTGTCAGTTTTTTCCAAGCAGATGGAATCCCTCTGCCTTTCTGGGAAATGAAGACTTAGCATCTTGCTGTGACGCCTACAACTGACATCAACCAATACACATCTACTGGGTAGATCTTTCGCTACCGTGGATAGTTTCTTGTTTTCAGGAAACCATCCCCTGTCTTTGTAACTCTTCTTCATGCCTCTTCTGTGCTCAAAGGTAAGGACTTTGCATATCCAAGGTAGGCTCCCACCCAGTTCGGACGATTGGCAAGTATCTAGTCCCGCCTACAACCTGCACCCCCCCACACACACACACATGTACCATATTCGCAGGTTCCAGGGATAGGGTGTAGAACGCACACCTTTGTAAAAGGTCAGCGATAAGTAGCTGCCACACGCTCTTCGGTAGGGAGGGATGCGCCTCCATCTCTCTCAGTTTTCCTCCCTAAGAAGCAATGTCCCGAATTCTCTCAGCTCAGAGGAGACAGTGGTGTCTCTGACTGATAGATTTGGGGAGAATCAACTGGGTGTGCTGTCTCAAAGTCTCCCTCCTTCCCAGAAGCCAGTTCCTAATAGGCTCGCTCACTTCTCCACTCCCGCCAGGGGCTGCCCTACTGGGAGGAATTACCGGATGGAGGTTTGAAGAGGAGGCAGGGGCCTGTCCGTGCTGGAACTCAGCACCAGCAACCAAGTTTCTTTAACAGATCAAAGCCAAAACCTCCAATGTGTCAAAGTCTCTCCGTAATAAAGGTAAGATGTGGCCTCCACGTCCCCAAAATACTGACACTGTAAAACAGACCTAAAGAGGAACAGCTTCACAGATGATAGAGTTTTGGGTTTTGGGGGGGGGTGGGGCAGAGAATAATACTGTGGTGTACTGCTGTGTTGGGGGTGCCCAAATTCCAGCATCAGCTTTGTTAGTTGCTACAATCGACTTTCCATCTTTTAAGTAGTGAGATAATACAGATACAGCAGGAAATATCCACATTGTGCAGTAGGTTGTGTTTTCTACAAGTATACGGTCCCTGCGTTGGTGTGGACATGATTTACCAGAAGACAGAGTTCTCCGAAGCAAGAACCCAGTCTGATTCAGCTCTCTATCGCGATAACTGCGCACCCCCTAGCGCGGGGCTGAGCCCTTACTCTAGGATGAAGCACGGTGTCCTTTACTAAGATAAAAGATAACACTTCAGCCTACTTTAAAGTTGATCAGAAAGTTAGAAAGTGTGTGTGTGTGTGTGTGTGCGTGTGCGTGTGCGTGTGCGTGTGTAAATAAATGGCAAATATATTTATTTTGTTCAAATGTGCGTTGGAAATTATATTCCAAAAACAGCCCAGCTGTTATTCAATCATGAATCTTTGCTGCCCTCTAGTGGAACAAAAACACAAAGCCGACCGATGGCCTCAGGTGTGTATGATCTAAATACATTGTAGTCATACATAAAATTACCAAAGAAATAGGTTTTCCTCAAGGTTGCCAAACACAAATAGCCAAAACACTATGAATGAAACATTAATTCCTGATTGTTTTGTAGTTCTTCTTGCTGTATGTAGTTTATTTTATCTGTGTGTAATAATATAAATGTATATGTAAAACTTTTTTTTTTAATTACAAAAGAATAAGTAAAAATTGTAAGAGTCACCTCTGAACACCAAAACAGCTTTTCTACATAATTGCCTTCCAAGCATTTGGTCTCACACATTTTTAGGGATTTTAATTTCAACATTTGCATTAACGTCTCAAACAGCAATTTATTTGCATTCAAAATCTAGCTCTGAATAATCTAGAACAATGTTTCACTTTTGAAATTTGTCATCAATTATGTCCAATTTAAAAATAAACAACGTGAAAGTTGAAGAGTGGTTGCAGGTGGGGGGGTGTCATTTAGAAACTTCACAGGTGTCAAGGGCCCTTGGGTTCCATCAGAATCAGGTGTCCTGCTCTCCAACTTCAGATTACGTCCCAGTCGTAGATCACCAGAATGCCCCGGAGGGATTCCAGAGAACCCTCAGTTCAATCCAAATATTTTTTCTGAGCACCAAGGAGCATTAACACTCAGTAAAGTTGGTTAGAATGTAATAAAGTAAAAAGACGTAGTCTTTATATGCAAAAAGGATAACCCGTGGTCACATAGGCTGTCAGAACACCGCTGTGCTGATGCAGCTCCAGAGGTTCCCGTAGTAGGCTGAAAGCCAGTGGGCTCTGAAGAGTGGGGAGCGTATTCAATAATAAGTAAAGACATCTTTGGAGAACTCAGGTGTAGAGCACAGGATTAAAAAGTACAGCACCAATTTAGCGGGAAAGTCTAGTCAGGACCCCCTGCAGTGCCAGGTGGGGTCAGAAAGCAACCAAAGGCATGCCCTAGTTAGACCTCTCTGAGGAGGACCGTTGAGACCCGTCCCAAACCCGACTTTGTCAGCTTTGAAAAGCTCCCGGACGTCTATAAGGGACCACAATGATTTTAGAGAAAAATTATAATCCAGGAGGTAATTTGAAAGCTAAAGGGGCCAGTTAGAGGGGCAGTGATATGGCCCAGCCGTGAATCTGAGCTGTTATGGTGTCCGGAGAAAGTCGGAGATTGTCTTAGGAGGAGAAACCAAGTCTCTCGGCAGCTGACTGATGCCAGCGTGAGTAAGTCTGGAGGATGAATGTGAGAGAGCGGAGAGATCTCTGAGGTTTTGAGCCTCAGCGGGTAGAAGGATGTGGGAGCCAGGGAAACGTAAATCACGGGGTTGGAAAAGCCTTGGCGTTACACTATTTGACACATGTGCTCAAAGGAAAACGTCATTCTAGTGTCTGCTACTAGTTAGAAATTGTGTAATTTATCAACTAGATAAGGGAACAGAAGGGAGCCCAAATATGTATAATTTCACAACTCAGCATATCTAAGTGCATAACAAGAAATCTAAAAGTTACATTTGACCATAAGTTCCTAAGGCTCATTTTATTAAATTTTCATTTATTTTTCACTTGACATTAATTGGGCAAATATATGTACTATGATGTGGTTTCCACATATGGATGCAATTTAGTGTGCCCATCATCTCAAACATTTATCTCTTCTCTGATGTGCAATGTTCAAAAACCCTCTCTTCCAGATACTTCTAAATGTGCAAAGCGTCACTGTTCACTGTAGTGGCAGTGCTGTGAGAAGGGACAGAAAAACTATTCTAACTGCAGCTTTGTACCCCCTGACACCCTCCTTATCTGCTCTTCCCTGTACCTGGCCCAGACCTGGAAAACCACCATGCCTTTCTGGATTTCTGAGATGAGTGCTCACATTCTGAACCCAGGAAGCAAAAATAGTGAAATATTTGTCATCCGGTGTTTCATATATTTCTCATCCCACACTTGAATCTTGACATCTCTCTGAGTGATTTTAAATATTCCCTAGTAGCTGTCTGTACCTCTTTTTCCATCACCATCCTCCCTTTCCTTCCTCCCTCCGCCCTCATTGCTAGGGACAGAAACAGGAGCTTTATGCATGCCCAGTGAGCACACTGCCACGGAGCAACATCCCATCATATCTCTTTACACTGTATAGTGTAATTGTTTATTTTTCATATTAAAGTCCTTTCTAGAATGTAAGTTGTGTGATGAGGATTAAGAGCTGTTTCTTATACTATGGATATCTCCTGACACACAGCAAGTGTTTGATCACAGATCTTAAGTTTAAATCAACTGTAACGAAACCGTGTCAGAACTGTTCTCCCAAGAACAGAGATAACTAGTTAAACTATCACCTTTGGAGACCTAAGACCTCCATCTCCCTCCATACATCACTGTGTTTGACGCACTGGGATGCGGTTTCAGACACAGGAGCATTAACTAAATAATGCTTGGCGGTGGCTTTCCCTGCCACTCCCTTCTCTTCTCAAGTCCACACATTTCCATTCATATTTTAATTATTAACAAATACACAAAAAATGATACCTATTTATGGAGAACTATGTTTTAGCACCCACACACACTGTCTAGTGTTTAATTCAGATTACATATGCTTATTTCCTGATGTGTCTCCTCCTCATGGTAAAAGCTCACATCTTTTCTCCAGCTTTTTAAAATATGGAGAATATTACCGTCTATACTTGCCTTACTATGCAGTAACACCCCACATCTGCTTGCTCAGAACTAGCACCCACTGATCAATCTAACCCCATCTCACCATCACTGTATCACTTGATGGAGGCACTGCTAGCACTCATTCCATCCTTGACTTCCACAAAAACAACTGTTTTAGCATCCACATGTAAGTGAGATCATGTGGTACTCATCTTCCTGTACTTAGTTTGTTTCAGTTAATATAAGGGCTTCTGGTTGCAGCCACATGACAGGATTTCATTATTTTTATGATGGTGTCTATGTTCCACATTTTCTTGATAGACAGGCAGCTTCCATCTCTGGGCTGCTGTGACTGGTACTGCAGTAGACGTAGGCGTTCTGAAGTGTCTTCAGTCTACTGATTTCCATTCTATGGATATATGCCCAGTAGTAGGAATGAGGAGTCTTGTGTGGCTCTTTTTGTTTTGTTTTGTTTATGTCTTCTTTTAAGAAATGACTATTTACAGGAGAGCTTTTCCTACCCCTCACTGGCTGTAGCACTCAGGAGAGCAGGCACTGTACCTTGACTGGGCAGCACAGTGGAGCTGGCTCTGGAGGGGTGGGTATGGGTGAGCTGGTCCCAAGGTCAGGAGAACAGAGCTCACACTGCCTCTTGCAGATGACAGATGGTGGCATTGGGTGGCCTAGCCAGAGCAGTGCAGATAGGGGAGAGCAGACGGGATGACCAGGATGGCTACCACCCAAGCTCAGATTGGCCCACCCCAAATCTATATCATCTTTGAATGAGTGGGACATGTAAAAGGGCCAGTCCTGATGCTCCAAGGCTACAGGATCTCCATGACACAGGGCAACAACAGGATAAGTGGGAGAAGTCCTGATGAGGATCCAATATCAATGGTGTCACAGAAGCCAGATGCCTCATTGCAATGAACACTTGCAAGTGAGGATGTGTGGACAGAGGGATGTACTGTGGGCACACTGTGACACACTACAGCTTCCACAGTGAGGTGTTTTCCATACTTTGGTTGTTGTTGTTGTTTTAGTGTGTGTGTTTTATTTTTGGGGGGAGGTTGCAAGGGCAAAGGGTGGATATGAGGGAACAGAGAGATGATCAGAACTAGAGTGAATGATGTGAAAGTCACAATGAATCAATTAAAAATTTAATTAAGATATGAATGTCTATTTAAATCAGGGTGGTTTTGACTATTGAGTTCTTCTTCTTTTTTTTTTGGTTTTTCAAGACAGGGTTTCTCTGTGTAGCCTTGGTTGTCCTGGACTCGCTTTGTAGACCAGGCTGACCTCAAACTCACAGAGATCCACCTGCCTCTGCCTTCCAGAATGCTGGGATTAAAGGGGTGCGCCGCCACACCCAGCTATTGAGTTCTTAGATACTTTTGAAACTACTCTTTGTGAGATAGTTTGCAAATATTTCTTCCTGTTCTCTGGGTTGTATTGTTACTCATTGCTTCTTTTGTTACACAGATTAGATGTAATCCCATTTGCTTATTTACACTTTTCTTATATGTACTCTATGGGTCTTACCAAAAATATCTTTGTCATCCCAATATCCTAAAGCATCTTCCTAGATTTTTTTTCCTAGTAGTTTCATGATTTGGGGCCTTGCTTTTAAGTCTTGAATCCATTTTTAAGATGACCTTGTAACTGGCAAAAGATCTGGGCGTCTCTTCATTCTTTATTAGATAGCTACCTAATCCCAACAGTAATGACTGAATGATTCCCTTTAGCACCTTTTTTGGAAGGAAAAAAAAAAAATCACTTGACTAAGGCCGAATGTGACAGTTCACACTTATGACCTGTGACCCTAGCATCCAGATGTCGACTGTGCTTAATAAGAGACCAGCCTGGCCACCAGAGTTACATAAAGAGCAAAAATGCTCAATTACAGACGTGTGGGTCTATTTCTTGGTTTTCCATTCTATTGGTCTGTGTGTATGTTTCTCTTGTGAGATCATGTTGTCTTGATCAACAGGGATTTATAGTATATTAGGAATCAAGTGCTCTAATGACGCTTCCCTTGCTGTTTTTTGCTCAAGATTGCTTTGCATATAGGGCAAGAGGCAGGGGTAAGGGGACTAAACTTCTGCACAAACTCTCAGATTTGCTTCTACTATGAAGAGTGTCACTAATACTTTGATAGGAATCGACTGTGTTGACTGATTTGCGTTGTATAAATATTTCTAACATTATGATTTCTCTCTGAACGCTGTCTTTCCATTTCATGTGAGTATATTTCCTCCATCAATGCTCTATAGCCTTTGCTACAGAGATTTTTCACTCCTTTTAGTGGCCGTTATAAATAAGGTTGCTTTCTTGGTTTCTAGTTCAGATCACTGGCCATCGGTATAGAATGGTGCTACTGATTTTTGTGCGATGAATGAGTGTGTTTACTGGGAAATTGTTTCTTAAGACTAAGAAATGGAAGCATTTCCTCAATGTTGGGAGGCTGTGGAAGGAGATGGGTGTGCATAAAGCCCTTCATGCACCCAGGCCACTGGGAGGATAACTGCTTACAGCAACCAAGTCACTCACTGGTTTTTGGGGAAAAAAAAGTCAACCTCAGCAAAAGAGCCGCCACCAGAGGTAACTTCTTCTTGTATCTGGAAATAGTGAGGAAGTGAAGAGAGACAAAATATGGTGAAGATGTAACATATAAATTCCATATATTTTTAAAATTATATAAATGCTGGTAGAAAAGTCTCCTTGCATACATTCAGTCATAACAAAACATACATTTTAAGTGCACATGAAAATTCTTGATATACATCATATGCTTGGCTGTAAACAAACATCAACGGGTTTTAAAGGATTATGTCCCACAAAACAGGCACTAGCAATATTTGGTTTGAACTCTAGAAATGTAGCTTATCTGAACTCAGATGTCTCATAAAGAAATCACTCAACAGATTGTGAGCACTTAATATAAGTGCAGAATAGCTCGGTAATTATTTTAACATGCTGATTCCTTGTTGAAATGTTGATAGTTTAGTATTTATTTAAGTAAAATACTATCAGATTGTTATAATTATACAAAGTAGATTCATAAACTGCAGTGAAATTAAATTAGAGATCAATAACAAAAAAAAACCCAGAAAATTCACAAATATGTGAAAATTGAATGACACATTCCAGAATAAGCAATGATTTTTTTAAAAAAACTAGAGATGGATTTGGGAAATACTTTTAGATGATTCTAAATGTAAACAAAACAAACAAAACAATGCATAAGAGCAACGTGTAAAAGAAAGATATATAGTTTGCCAACCCAAGTGCTAATTGATAACCTGAATTTGTTCTGTAAGAATATATAAAGATAAAAACCATACACACACAATACAAAAGGAATAATAAGTTAGCAAAAATAATAAAATAGAGGATAGAGAATGAGGAAAAACATTAATTGATTCTTCTAGAAGAAAAGCAAAATTGACAATTGTGAAAAAGATTGATTATACAAAAATAAGAGATGAGGTTCAAGTGGCTAAAATTAGGATAGAGAGGGGGAGGGGCGACAGAAACAGAACAGAGGAGATATTAACCCATGTGAGCTACAATGACGCAGCTTTTGACACAGATGTATGTGAGAGAAAAGACAATCTCTTCAACAAATGGAGCTAGGAAAACTAGATATGCACATGAAACTCGATGCCTTTCTATCACCCTGTGTGAAACAAAATCAACATCAAAGAGATCAAAGACCTGAAGATCTTAAACTGATAGAGGAAAAGGAGCAGGAAACACATAAAATGTCAGAAAAACAGCTGCAGCAATTCAACCCCAGTACTAAGCATGAGAAATCTCCTTTTGAGTGTTGGGCAGAGGAGTCCAAGAGATCTCTAAACAATTTTAAGCTATTGCTGTTGCCCTTGGTTTAAGGCAAGGCCCTATTCCTGAAGGGTCAGCGAATGGACTCAGAAGATTGCATTTAAATATGTATGCATTTATACATATATGTTACAATAACAATTTAAGGGGAAAAACATAAATTTGAGGAGGAGTGGGTCAGGGTACATGGAAGGGGTTTGAAGGAGAGGAGAGAAATGGGAAATGATATAATTGTATTTTATTTTAAAATACTAATAAAAATTTTAATTAGAAATTAAAAAGGCTACTCTGGGATTCCATCCCAATTAGAATGTCAGTCATTAAGAAAAATGGCAGATGTTGGCAATGATACGGATAAAAGGAAACACACAGTGCTATTGGGAATGCAAATTCATCCAGTTACTACGGCAATCGGGATGAAGGTTTCTCAAAAACTGAATAGATATTTCATACCACCCAGACTCCTCCTGGACTTCTGCTCCCCAGTCAACAGCACAGAACACGTGCATACCAATGCTGTCTACAACAATAGTGACAACAGCTGGGTTACAGACCAGCCTAGGTGTCCTTTGACAGGAATAGATAAGGAAAATGTGACACACATGCACAACGGACTGACTTTTTTCAGCCATAAAGAGCAAAGTTGTGCTGTTTGCAAGAAAATGGATGCAACGGGAGAATTAAGCCAGTCTCAGAAAGACAACTATTGTATGCTTTTCTCTCATTTGTGCTCCCTAGATGTTATATACATCAAACCTGTATGCATATATGACATGAAAATATGGATGAAACTGCCTAGGGGACAAAGGAGAGCAACAGGAGAGTAAGGAAGGAGCTGGTAGGGGAGTCTGGGGGAATATATTCAACATATAATACTTTTATGAAAACATCCTTAGGCAGCAATGAATATAGACAATGAAAAACACTTTTTAAAGAGAAGGAAGGACGGAAATAATGAAAACTATCTCTATTTTCACATAGTGTGAAGATATAGTTGAAAATTCTAAGTACTTAGAAGTTATAACCCTGCTTAGCAATGAAGCTGAGGACCAGACCTACATCCACATATGAACAAATGACACACATCAAGTCGATCTATAGGGCAGACCTCAAGGTTCAAGAGCTGTCTTGATGCCAGCAAAGGTCCATGAGTTCCTGTGCCCATTAGATACTTCCTACAACCACATAAGGGAAGCTCAGGTCCCAGGGGTCCCCGTCCTCCACCTGACAGGATCACTCCCGTACCAGCCAGTATGGCTTGACGAGCCATCAATACCTCATGAGAGCTGCAAGTGGGAGAGAGTTATGGGCAGGGTAGTAACTCACTTTTTGTGATTACAAAACCTGCTGTCCACATGACCCCTTCCGCTACTCTCTGCTTCCGGTGGCAAGCACTGGGTAGACCAAAGTGACAGGTCATGTTTTCCTCCACTAAGGTTGAGTATATGAGACTAGCAAGCTGTTCTCTGTTCCATCTGTTGGCAGCTGTCAGATTGGCTCACCAAGAGACCCAGCTGTCTCATCTCAAAGACTGCATGGAAGGTGAGTAATGTCCTCTGGGTAAGACTGCAAACTAGAGAGAGAGGTTGTTCATCCCAAAAGAGAACGCGCTTCGGAGGGTCACAAAGACAGGGATGCAATGTCAAAAACACAGAGTGAAACATGAGTGACAGGTGGTAAAGTGGCAGGGGGAAACAGCTCAAGCAAGCGCTGTGGTCCCCAGAAGGGGGAGGGGAACCAGAAGACTCCTATGAAAGGTAAGCAGCCACAGTCTAGGGGGCAGACTCAGGACAAGTCCACAGCCCACAGTGGCCCCAAATTCATTGCAGGTTTTGGAGAGACAGTGAGTTCCCCAATGGTTGGGTTGGCGATGGACGGATACCTCATTTTGTTTCTCTGTAGGATTTGGAAGGCAGAGGCCAGGTGCTATCTTGACAGAGATTATGTTGCCTAAAACTGAACAACTACGGGGTCATAGAGGTGGAAAGGGAAGGGCGCTGACCATTGGAAGGACAAATTTAATCTGCCACAAGCAAGAGGCCCTGATTTGGGCAAGGTCCAAAATGTCAAGAAGTTGGCTGGGTGCAGGCTGTGAAGTGCAGACGGTTACATAGCCCCACCCTTAACTTGTTGGACAATGGCTCATCAGTTGAGCTTTTGGTTAGTTCTGAGCCTAGAGTCAACAGGTGGAGCAAACCCTGGAACCAGCGTTCTTTCCTGTAGGCCTGAAAACTCTGATGTTCAGCGGTCCACCTGGCGCCCACAGCTGCATCACTGCAGCAGAAAGACAAAAGGATATTTTTAAAGCATAAACACAGGCCCAAAAGATGGGACTCAACAGAGGCAGGTTGGAGCTTTGTGGCTTCTCATAGCCTATGTCCCTGTGGTGTTCACAGGTCCCAGCCCAGATTGCATTCCCTTTGTCCTGAATCTGCAGCAGATTCCTCCCTCCCTCCCTTGGCCCCACCCTCTCCTTCCCTCCATCTTTTCTGATCAGGATATTCAGGATATAAGCTCTCAGCTATTGCTCCAACACCACGCCTATTTGTGTGTTGCCATGTTCCCAGAGGGAACATGGACTCTCACACTCTAAAACCATGACCCCAATTTCTTTTTGTAAGTTGTCATGGTCATTATGTTTACACATCAATAGAAAAGTAACTGAGACACTGGCCTCTGCATATGACCAAAGACTTGTTAACTGGACTAAAAACTATATCCAGCTATCTGCTGTCTCCTAGAAACAGTCCTCACAGACAGAGAATCAAAGGTTAGAAAGCAATCTGACAATAAGATGGACGCTGAAAGTAGTTTGGCAAGGCTATTCTGATAAAAGAGACTTCAAACTAAAAGCTAGTCAAAAGAGATGAAGATCACTAAGTAAAAATAGAGGTAACAATTTATCTTGGAAATATAACAACTACAAATAGATATTTGGTAAATAATTGAAGCCTTTGATTTAACTAAACAAACACCAGTGGGAATAAAGAGCTGGATAGCTCCCGAGACAAAATCAGTGCAGGACTCCACTCTCACGTTCAGATCACCCAACCTCAAAATCAGTGAACAAGGTTTGGAAATTAGACTAGACCATAGGGCTGGAGGGATGGCTCAGTGGTTAAGTACACTTGGTGCTCTTGTAGAGGAGTTGGGTTCTATTCTCAGCACTCACGCTGTGGCTCATAGTCATCTGTAACTCCTGTTCCTTACAGGTGTCTGTAACTCCAGTTCCAGGGACTGACTCCCTCTTCTGGCCTCTGAGGGTACTGCATGCATATGGTGCGCGCGCACGCACACACACACGCAGGCCAAACACCCATACATATAAAATAAAAATACTTTCTTTTTTAAAAAACGAGTGCATATGCCCAGAGAGGTTGCCGAGTGGTTAGCTCTTTTGTTGCTCTTCAGGAGGACTTGAGTTTAATTCCTAGCACCCACATGGTGTCACAACTGTCTGTGACTCCAGTTCCAAGGGAGTAACTGTCCTCTTCTAATCTCTATGGGCACCAGACGAGCAAGTAGTGCACAAACAAATGTGCTGGCAAAACACTCACAAATTTTTAAAAGATGAATCTAATTTTAAAAATAAGTGTGTAAACGTAAGCAGATCCATAACAAGTGATACAATTGAAGGGCTAACAGTCTCCCGTCTAAAAGAAACCTAGGTCCAGATAGATTTACTACAAAACTGTGCCAAGTCTTCAAAAAAGGGCTAACATGAACTCAGTGACAGCGGCAACATGTCATGGCCTTTACAGGCCCAAGCCAGAAGATGTCCCAGTGCTGAGAAGGGGAAGTGAACACAGATCCCGCCTCTAAGCAGGAACCTATCTCCATTTGACATGTGCTTACAAAGAAAGAATACACTTCTCCAATGGAGTCTCACTGCGTATATTAACCACACTTAGGGGCAGCCCCCACGTCCAGCAGGAGATGGCTAACACAAAACAAATGTAATGACTTTTTTGTAGGTCTTCTGTCTCATATTATTTTGTTTGGACATATTTTGTCTTCTGCTTGTATAATATGGTTTCCAGTTTTGTGTTTTAATGGTGTGGTTTTTGTGTTTTTCTTTATTTTGTTTTGGTTTTTTCTTAAGTTCTGCTCTGTTTGGGGGTTTTGCTTGTTTTCTAAAAAACAAGAGAAAGAAAGGGCATGGAGTTGGGTGGGAGGATCCAAAGGGAAGTTGGAGGAGGTGAAACTGTATGCAGAATACATAGTATGAAAACTTTTCAATTAAAAAATGTTGATTAAAAAAAAGAAAGTGCTAACACCAATTCTTCTCAAATTGTTCTTTTTAAAGAGGAATAAAAACTTCCAAGCTAAATGTATAAAGCCAGTGCTGTCGTGGTACCAAAATTAGATAAAACACAATGAAAACTAACAACTATTAAATCAAATTTTCTGACGAATTTAGACAAAAATTCCTTCAAAGCATACTTGCATGTGTCAAGAGCATACAAGGATGATTGATGGTGTATAAGAACACACGAGGGTGATGGTGTATAAGAACACACGAGGGTGATGGTGTATAAGAACACACGAGGGTGATGGTGTATAAGAACACACGAGGATGATGGTGTATAAGAACACACGAGGGTGATGGTGTATAAGAACACACGGGGGTGATGGTGTATAAGAACACACGAGGGTGATGGTGTATAAGAACACACGAGGGTGATGGTGTATAAGAACACACGAGGGTGATGGTGTATAAGAACACACGAGGGTGATGGTGTATAAGAACACACGAGGGTGATGGTGTATAAGAACACACGGGGGTGATGGTGTATAAGAACACACGAGGGTGATGGTGTATAAGAACACACGAGGGTGATGGTGTATAAGAACACACGAGGGTGATGGTGTGTTGTGACCTACTTGATTTTATTCCAGGGATACAGGAGTGATTCCACACGTGCATATTCTAACAGCTCGTTAGAAAAAGTGATCCGATTGTGTTCTGTCCATCAGAGAATCTTCTCCGTTCTAATACTGCAAAGTGTTGAAATGAAGGACTGTGAAAAGACACCCCAGAAACGGTGACCGAAGACAGCTTGTTTGCTACGTTAATATCTGACAAAAGAAAACAAACTTAAGTCATAAGCTTTTACAATAGACAAGTATTTTACATATTGATAAAGCAGTAAGCTAAATGCAAGATAACCATACCTATCTTTTTAATGGGGTTTTGCTGACGTCAACATGAAACAATGTAACACTTGAAGGGAGGGAAAGGCAATTTTACAAAAGCAGTTGGGATTTCAATACCTCGCTTTCAATAACGGATAGAATATTTAAACTAGTCAAAAACCAACTGCAGGACATGAACGACAACTTGGAAACTTATGAATGTTTAGAAATGAAGACATTTCTAGTTGTGGTTCCAAACAGGAATTCCTAAGAAGGTGTGAGAAAATCCTTTGAGATGGGCAAAAACAAAGCACAACAAAACAAAAGGCTATGGGATGTAGGGAGAGCAATACGAGGGCAAGAGTGTGTGGCTACAGATATCTACACTACAAAACAAACATCTCAAGTCAATAATCATTTTGCAATATAAATATACCCACAGATACCATCACATATATAGGGGCATATTAATAAAAAGCTATATCTTTAATATCGAGGGAATGTTTATCCTACCATTCTTTTCCTATGATGGTTGTAATAAATGCAAAAGCAGACATACAGACTGTTACCTTTTTGAAGGTACAAGCTATAAGACCTATTTATGCTAAATGTGGTGTCCGTTTCTCCCACACAGACTTAAATAAATACGGCATATACTTTATGAATTTTCATTCAACAAACACTTTTAGGGCTACTACTTTGTTTTAGTCGCTTGTTCATAAATGGCTTTACCATGGTGTCCCTGGAGTTCCCTCTTTGTTCCTGACTATTGAGCCGAGTTCCCACTCCCTGCACAGATTGATCCCAACTATTGGCCTTTAAACTTTAAATCTCTTCTCTGTTAAATGCAATTAAGTGTATGGCAGTATGTCTGACCTCACACATGCACTAAGGTTTATTTCAGAGGAGGGGTGCAAATCTTAAACCCTGGTGACCACTGGCCACCACTGCCAAGTGCAAATTCTCTATCTGTCAAACTTTTTCTCCTGTTATGTCGCCACAGTTTGTTTTCTTCTTTTCTAGAACTCTGGTTTGGCCTTCTCCCCTTAACCCTGTTTTTGCTGTGAGACCACTCTACAGCCTGGCTTTACAACCCACTCTCCTTGCCTCTTCCTGTTATTCCAGCCACGGATCACACATCTAACGAAGCAAGAAAACGCCTCACACGCTACACAGCGCAACTGTAACCAGGTGAAGTCAGACCCCAAAGCAGTGAGAATTTAATGGCAATATCCTCTCAGGTGTGGGGCCCTCATGTTGTTTGTGAAGGAGGGGGAGGGGTAGAAGAATTGTTCCTGAGAAAGCCTAATTCCCACAGTGCCTGAACCTACCTGGAAAACAAAATAAAATAAATAGAATACAAGAAGGGGAACAGCTCTAGGCACCAGTGAAAGCCAGGAGGCCTCGCTGCTAGGCCCTGATAGGGAATCCAGACTGCCTGCCTATGGGATTCACCTCTTCTCGGGACACAGTGTCCCAGCACTTGCTCATGCTGCATAGCCTAGGAGCAATCGTCCTTTTTGATAGTGATTGTCGCCGAAGCGCCAGCCAGATATCCAACCACCTACCTACTCTGGGCTGCCTCAGTAGGGGCGGGCGGAACAAAGCCCAACAGAATCACAAGCTCACAGGAAGGTTGCCTAGACAACCAAACCCAGGCCCCCATCCACAGTGCCAGGCAACTAAGGCCAGTCAGAAGTGTAGCAGAAAATGGACGAGCCTCCTCAGGAAGCCCCAGACGAATCATCCAACCATGAAAACGCGGCTCAACTCCCAGATAACCGGAAGACCAAGGGAGAAGGAGGAGCAGGCCAGGCGACTAACAAAGGTTCTGAACATGCCGGGGTTGGATCATCTGAGTCAACTGACGACCAGGCATCCAGCCAAGGTGCTAGCTCAGGGTCTAGACGGACTGAACAAAGAGCCTATGAAGAGCTGACCGAACACAGATCGCCTGGCCGTGCTGAGAGGAAAGCATCTCAGCAAGTCGACCGCAGATCATCTGGCCAGGCTGAGAGAAGAACTTCTGAGTCACCTAACCAACAATTGCCTAGCTCCCTTGAGGGGAAAGCCTCTGAGCGGACTGACCGAGGAACTTCGGGGTATGCTGACCAGGTTCCATCAGACTCTGGAGTACCAGGAAAGAGTCAACGCCAAGTATACAACCAAGATGGTTACCAGACGGAAGACTTTACTGATGAATACCGGTTTAGTGAGGATGAGGAAACCGACTATGAACATGGAAAAGAGGCTGACTATCATTTATACTGCAAAACACTTGGCCAGTCTGATAACCAATCGTCATCCGAAGACAACAAAGACGTCAGAGCAGCTGACCATAAAATCCAGCCTTGCATGTTTGAAGATAGTCCAACAGAAATCAGATCCAAAGTTTCAACTGGAGGGGAAACAGAAAGCTCAGGCACTATCCAAGGCTACAACCCACCCGACACCGAATTCACCAGTGACACCCAGTCCTCATATGAAAAACTGCCCTCCATCACAACCAAAGTGTACTATTCCTCCAGTCAAGATAAATATCAAACCACAGAAATCACTACTGTAGGTAAAAGGGAAGTTGGAGGCCGAGATAGGACCTATGGGGTTGGGAGCAAGATCACCAGATAGAAAGATTCGTGCTAAGTCAGAGATGAGACATAAACCCACATGACTAGCATCTTATATAAGCAACCCATAGGTTTCAAGAAGGCATGGCACAAAAGAGATACACTGCCTTCTAATGATCCTCCGGCCACTGAGGAAGGATTGGTGAACCAGGACTTAGGAAACCAATGTTTCCAGTTCTACCACTAACTCTGTACTACTAAATCACTTCACATCCTGGGTTTCTACCATAGCAAGGGAATTCGAAGGTACCTGGAAACCCTTCTGTGAGAGGAAGTATTCGAAGTAGACAAACCGAAGGCAGCTTCCCTCCAAGTTTTGAGGTGTGCTTTACAGTGCTTAAGGATGAGTTAGGCCTCTCAATGAACTGGCCCTAGCCAGCCATGGTGGTGCACACCTGCAATCCCAGAACTTGGGAGACAGAGGCAGGCGGATCTCAAGTGAGTTTGAGGCCAGCCTGGTCTACAAAGGGGGTTCAGGACAGCCAAGGCTACACAGAGAAACCTTGTCTCAGAAAAAAAAAATAGTGGGATTACTGGGACAAATATATTTTCTTTAGTGGTGTAACTATTGGAAAGCTAGCCATGCTTCTGTAAATAGTGTTTGATCCATCTTCTGTAAGGAACCCTTAAGGTCATTAGCCTCTCTCTCTCTCTCTCTCTCTCTCTCTCTCTCTCTCTCTCTCTCTCTCTCTCTCTCACACACACACACACACACACACACACACACACACACACGATGAAACTAGCATAGCCAGCATATCTTCCTTAAGTGTTAAATCCCTTGATGTTAAATTTCATCAAATTTAGATCCCACTGATCACAACAGCAAAACAACAACAACAACAGCAACAGCAACAGCAACCACAACAACCATGTGATTACTTTTAGGTTTATTTAAAAAAAAAAATAAATGTTTGGGGTAATCTTTCAATTTCAGGATGTTACTACAGAATTTGAGCAAAGAAAGGGCTCACAAAGGCACAGCCACACTCCCAGGAGGCGGTTTCCTCCCATCGTTTTTGAAGACCCTTATCAAGTTGCACTGCGCTACATGGAGAAGCACAACATTCTCCAGGTGTTCCAGGTAAAGCTCCTGGCGCTCAACCTTCCTTCCCGGCTGTGGACTTTAAAGGTGGTAGGAGACAGTTTGCTGAAAAGGGTTGGGGCGGGGTGGAGGAGTACAGTCTATTTCAGGAATTAAGAAAAGGAGTGGATGAGAAACAGCATGAAAATGACACCATGATGTTACACCCACCAAGGGCATTTGGGACCACCTCTTTGGTCTTGGAAACAACCAAAAATACACATGGCTACTTATTGTTAAACTTTGATCCCCCCACATTTGATCTTAATTTGCCTGATTTCATCCAAATAAACAAAGCAAGGTGGCTAGAGAGATAGCTCAGCAGTTAAGAGTTCTGACTGCCCTTCCAGAGGACCTGGGTTCAATTCCCAGCACCCACATGGCAGCTCACAACTGTCTTATAAGTCCAACATCTGACACCCTCACACAGACATACATGCAGGCAAAACACCAATGCACATAAATAAAAATAAATAAATCTTTTTTTTTTTTTTTTAAGAAAGATGTGAGCTGGAGAGATGGCTCAGAGGTTAAGAGCACTGACTGCTCTTCCAAAGGTCCTGAGTTCAATTTCCAGCAACCACATGGTGGCTCACAACCATCTGTAATGTGATCTGATGCCCTCTTCTGGCCTGCAGGTGTACCTGCAGGCAAAGCACTATATACATAATAATAAATAAATCTTTTTTTTTTTTAAAAGAAAGATGTTAGAAGACATATGAATGTCTTTAAGATGGCTATGAGATATCCCAGGGTAGTGGGATACTGACTACAAACCTCTCAGAACCAAAGTATGGTACGTTGTGCTTTCTCTCAGCAGATCACTGAAAACCTAGTCTATGAAAAGCCAGACGATCCCTTGGATTTCATGCTAGGCCAGGTATGGAGTGGGAGAGTGAAGCAACACTTCTGTTCTCAGTGTTGGAAACGGCATGTGTGCAGCCAGATGAACAAAGCAAACCATGAACAGCTCCAAGTCACCACAAAGGAAACACACCGGCAGCCTTCATTCAAGAGTGTTTATTAAAGCATAGAACAAGGGCTAGGTATGGTGGCTCACATCTTTAGTGCCAGTGCTCAGGAGGCAAAGGCAGGCAGATCTCCATGACTTCAAGGCCAGCTAGGACTATTTAGTGAGACCCTGTCTCAAACAGACAAAGAACAGCCCCAACATCACAGAAGCTGTTCTCACTCTCTCATTCACTTGCTCGCTTGTCTTTAAATTTTTGCTAGTGATCATGAGTCATGAAACGCTCTTGTTTAGACTGGTGAGCTCTCTGAACTGTTTTTGAATTGAATCATCTAGAGCCAGGGTTTTTGTTGTTGTTGTTTGCTTGCTTTGTTTTGTTTTGTCTTGTTTTTTGTCTTACCTCTTTTGCCCAAAATTCTGTCTGTGAGATGGATTCACGTGTTGCATGTAGCTATTCATCCACTTTCACCACTACATGCTTTTTCATCATGGAGAATACCGTGGCCAACCCATTTTCTTTTTCATGGACAAGTAGAATATTTCCAATTTGGACTATTAACAAAAAAAATTTTTTTTTTGTTATAAGCTTTCCCATGTAATGGCTTTCATTGGCACATTTCTCTTGGAAGAGAGCTGTAGAGCGTGTGTTTGCTTAGCTTCAGGTGGATTGTTTCTGTTTTCTAGCATCAATGTGCCAGGTTACACCCTCCCCAGCAGCTCTGTAGCTTTTCCACCCCTCACTGTTGTCACTGTCCTTAGCCATGGCTTTTTAGGTAAGCAAGTAGTAAGATTTACTGTGACCTTTTGCCTTTTCCTAGCTAATAGAAAGTTTCTAGTGTTTCCATCTGTTTACTGACCAGTTGTAAACATTTATTTTTCTATAGTATTACTTCATGAGTTCGTCCTCTTCACGTGTGGCCTGGCAAGGCAGTCCCTGTCAGGGAAGTGATTGAAAAGCAGGCAACAAAAGTCCATGTCAAAGAAAGTCCCTTCTCCCCTTGCTAGTGGGCCCATATAAAGCCTGAGCTGCCCATTGGCTACATCTATGTAAAGGACCTAGGTCCAGTCCATGCATGGTCCTTGGTGCTTCAGACTCCACAAGCCCTTCTGGGCCCTTGTTAACTGGATGTTGGTCCTCTTGTGGAGGTCTTGTCACCTCTAGGTCCAAGCTGGAGACCTAAGTCAGAATAGTCCTCTGGGGGGATATGAGGGGAATGACAGATGATATTCCTAGTAGCAGGGGCCATGGAGACTGACGAGGATACCCTCTAACTAGACAAGACACCTAGTGAAGGGAGGAGAACACCAACCCACCCACAAAAACTTTGATCCAAAACTCACCCTGACTACAAGGTGTGCAGGGATAAAGATAGAACAGACAGAACAGAGACTGAGGGAATGTCCAACCAATGCCTGGCCCAACCCAAGTCCCACCCCATGGAAGAGAGCCAACCTCCAACACCATTCATGATCCTCTGCTATGCTTGCAGACAGGAGCCTAGCAGAGTTGTCCTCTGAGAGGCTCCACCAAACTGGGTTCAAAACAGATGCTGAGGATTACAGCCAAACACTGGGTGAAGCATAAGAAATCTAGAGGGAAAATGGGAGGAAGGATAAAAGCTCTTTTGAGGAGAAATCCTTAAATTTAATATCAAATGTAATGGTATTTTTCTTTATGATTAATACTTCCATCATTGTATGCTAAAAATTTCACTCACATTTGACTATAATTTCCTACATTACTTTGCAGGTGTGTGTGTGTGTGTGTGTGTGTGTGTGTGTGTGTGTGTGTGTGTATGATGAAGCAGGGTTTGTTTGTTACCTTTCACTCTATCTCTACAATATTTAATTAATTTTGTATATAATATGAGATTAGGTAAAGATTCACTTCCTCATTTACCCAGAAACCATTGCCTGTTAGGAAAGGCCATAATTTGCACACTGATCTGTATTTCACTCATTCAGCATATTTATTTGTAACTGTTTCAAAATAAGACAATTGTTATGGGTAGAATAACTCAGTACCTATTAGAGAAAGTTGGCCCACTTTATTCTTCCTTTATCTTATCTTTGATTTCTTTGGACCTCTGTTTCCATATTAGTTATAAGAATTGCTCATGAGACTGGGCGTGGTGGCACACGCCTTTAATCCCAGTACTTGGGAGGCAGAAGCAGGCAGATCTCTGTGAGTTCGAGGCCAGCCTGGTCTACGAAGAGACTTCCCGGATAACCAGGGCTACTGCACAGAGAGACCCTGTCTCAAACAAACAAAAAATTATTCATGAAGTTAAATATATACCTCTAGTTACACACAAGTGTACACTAGAGCAGGAGTTCTCACCCTTCCTAATGCTGTCATCCTTTAATACAATTCTTCATGTTGTGGTGACCCCTAACCATAAAATTATTTCATTGCTACTTTACAACAGTAATTTGGTACCATCGTGAATCATAATGTTAATATCTGATATACAGGATATCTGAGATGTGACTCCCAAAGGGGTTACAGCCCACAGGTTGAGAACCACTGCACTCATGGGATTTTTGTTGTGGTTTCTGGGGGCATATTTGCATGCATGTTATAAATGTATTTGAGTGGCTTTATTCATGGGCATTTAGTCTTGGTGCTACTGTACATAGCCACTTTAAATTTTTCAGGATCTAAATAGCTGACATGCAGAAATACAGTATTTTTGCTGTTCTTAGAGTCATTAGCCTCACTGACCTGACAGAGTCAAATGATGTATTTGCTGAAGGATTGAGGGTTTCTGCAGACACAAGCACATCATTTGCAAGTAGTCTCTTGGCCTTTCCCATCCTTGCTCTTTTTGCTCCCTTATCGCATATATTGCATGTCTTCTCTTTACTCATCACATCCATCTTTCTCTACAGAAAGACTGACCTATTGGGACTAAGTCAGGCTTGTATCCTGTTCCTCCATTGGGCTAAGTCAATGAGAAACCCTGGAAGAAGAATAAGAAGAAAAGGAAAGCATGCCGCATGCTCAGTTTATTTCTGTAGCCTTTGAGTGCACTTTAATCTGTCTGTCTTATCTTAAGGCATCTTATTTCACATGACCTTTTAGATTCCAGCAATAGGCATATCCCACTTCAGCATGAAAACACTCTCTCTCTCTCTCTCTCTCTCTCTCTCTCTCTCTCTCTCTCTCTCTGTCTCTCCGTCTCTCTGTCTCTCTCTCTCTTCAGGCTTAAAATTATTTCTACTATTTCTAGTTTTAAATGATTGCTTTGTGTCCTATGACTCCCTATACCTATTTCTTTTTTCTTCTTTTTTTATTACATATACATTTATATTTTTTACATATACATTTATATTATTATTATACATATATAAAATAAACTACATAGAGCAAGAAGAACCATGAAACAATCAGGAATTATAGTAATGTTACATTCATAGTGTTTTGGCTATTTGTATTTGGCAACCTTGCCCTTTATGAATCACATTCACAGAATTCTATTGTACAACCGTCTTTCTGGTTGTTGCCATTGTTATTGTTGTTTTGGTTGGGTTAATAACCAGCATAGTACACTGGCTAGGGATATCCAAAATAAGGCTGTATGGGAAGTAGCTACTTTGATTCACCCCTTGACTATTATTTCTATTGGCTCAAAATTGAAAAAAGAGGGATTATTCCCACATTGTCACTGACTGCCTTTGACTAATCCCAGAATTTGCAAGTCGTTGTGGGTTCTTTCAGTTTGGTTTTTGCTGGGGGTTTTGGTTGGTTGGTTGGTTGGTTGGTTGGTTGGTTTTTGTTTGTTTGTTTTTTGTTTGTTTGTTTGTTTGTGTGTATAAGTGTGTGTGTGTGTGTGTGTGTGTGTGTGTGTGTGACTTAGAGAATAGGGCTTGTGTTTTGTCTATAATATGTATCGATTACTTACATTTTATGTGTGTGTGTTTCTACACAAAAGCAAACTTTTTTTTTTTTTTTGGAAAAACAAGCATCCATTTAAAGCTTCTATTACAGAAATTTGAGTTATTTGTTTACTTCAAAATACTTGCTAATTTTAACAATGACTTCTTCATCTCATGATTTTTTGACATTGGATTATTTCTGTTAATTGTTAGGTATTAGAGTTCGTGGCTAGCTATCCTGGAATCACTCTGTAGACCAGGCTGACCTTGAACGCACAGAGATCCACCTGCCTCTGCCTCCCGCGCCCTGTCTATTCTGTTTCTTTTATTCTTAGTTTTTTTTTTTTTAATCACTTCATTTCCCCATTGTCACCTTAGAATTGATACTGTTATATTTTTAATATCTTAGTGGAATATTTTGTAAATCAATGTAGTTTGTCTTGAAGACACTTTTCAGACCTATATAAAAAAAAAAGGAACAGAGAGTAGAGTGAGCTGTTTACCCTCTTAACCTCACCCTATTGCCTCATCACTAACGTCCTCTCTATTAATATTTTGAGTCTGTGGTGTGTTTGTTTTAATTGCTGAGCCAGTACCGACACATTTCCTAATGTAATTTACACCGGTGTCCCCTCTTTATGTTGTACAGAGACACGGTATAGATCTTGTCAAATAACATCCACTATTACAGTTCCTGCCCAGATATTTCTACTGGTTTTTAAAGTAGTTTTTCTGTTTCGTTTTTAATTGTGTTGGTGGGCAGGGTCTGACTGTGGGCACGTTCACACAAGTTGCGGGTGCCCCTCAGAGGCCAGAAGAGGGCTCCTGGAGCTGTAGTTATGGGCAGCTGTGAGCCAACAGACTGGGGTGCTGGGAACCAAACTCAAGTCTTCTGCAGGAGCGAAGGTGTGCCTCTAACCACTGAGCTAACCATCCATCTTTTTGCATCTCTGTGTCATAATGGCTGGTCTAGAGAGTACACCATGTGTGCGTAACTTATGAAGTTGTTTCATCTTGCTCAGTTCAGGGACTTCTGTATTTTAAACTTCTACATATTAAACCCCCTGCGATGTGGTGATGCTGAGTAGATCAAAATTCCCTCTTTTTGTTCTCCTTAGGTGCAGGAAATGATCCGGCAGAGAGACGAAAGGCAAGGCATCTGAAGACAAACCTCTCTCTCTAGCGTTGTTCGCTGTCATCAGTGTCAGTGCCGTGCTCTGCCCCCGCTTGAAAAAATGTGTTTTCAGTAGGCATTCGTGGTAACTCCGCCTGAACGTGTTCTTAATTTTTAGGACCTTAATATACAGGGTACCTTTGTAAATTTCACATAACAAGTTGACATATCTCTAGATAATCACACAAATAGTATATATACATTATGGCTACCCATGGGTTGACATTTCAGTACTCATCCCCACAAGTTCAGGAGGAACAAATGGCCTCTCGTAACTATTCTCAACCTCTCAAAGGGCAAGAGACTCCCTCATGGCCCTGAGCTGCTCACAAAACTCCAGTCAGAAACTGTGTGGGAAACACTTTCATTCTTTTAACAAATGATTATTAGCACTAGGGGCGTTTCATGTTAATGGCAACAAAATGCTAGCACCATCTTCTTTCTTATCTCTGCCTGTTAGATTCTGCCTCGGTGAGTGAGACTTAATCCTCTCCTGGCTTCTAGGCTACAGTGAAAATCAGACATGCTTTACTGCTCTGCACACTGAGGCAAAAAGGT
Organism: Acomys russatus; assembly: GCF_903995435.1. NCBI lineage: Eukaryota > Metazoa > Chordata > Mammalia > Rodentia > Muridae > Acomys > Acomys russatus. The sequence continues at coordinate 22,640,775 of NC_067144.1, read as the reverse complement.
CGTTTCCTTATCACCTTTATCCCCTAAAGAAATCTATACCGTGTGGGAGTGTGTAACCAGCCGGACTGGTGTTGGACAGCAGAGAGCTTTAACTAAGTCTGTCTGGAATGAAAAATATGTGTCAGAAACCATACTTGAGATGATCGTTTGATTCTACTTTCGTATGCCAAATACTTTACAAGTTTTCTATGTGAACAATGGGGCAGATTTAATTCTTTGTGTCGTTAGCTAATGGCGTGGTGTGACTGCGTATCACAATGGACTGTGCTTGTTGGACATTCTTGTCTCTGACATTTATTTCTCATAATTATACCCCCAAACAGCCCTCTATGGTTTCAAGGTTGTTTAGCTTTTTCTGTATGTTGTTCATAAACCGTGCATGTGTTCAAACTCAATAAATGTTCTCTACTCAGGTAAAGGTACTGCGTGCTGACTGTTAGCTTGAAAGATGAACTGCAAGCTGATACACAAGCAGTGAGCTGTGGAATAATCTAGAGTCATGTAAACTAATCGGGCGGTCCAACAAAATGACCTAAAACTGGAGAGGCCATCCCTGTTATTAGTGGTAGAAATGTGCAGGCTACAACGTCATGGCATATTAGCATCCAATCTATGCTGGGTTGGTGGTACCGTTATAAATCATAACATAAATATCTATGTTTTCTGATGGTCTTAGGTGACCCCCGTGAAAGGGTCACTAAACCCCGAATAGATTGCAACCCACAGGTTGAGAACCACCACATTAGACAGTTTTAACAGGGTTCTAAAGGCAGAACACCTCAGATCCAGCCACGTCAGCAGCTTCAGCCACAGCCTTAGGATGTCTCTGATGCCTTTCACAACCGTCATTTGTGGCCTTCTATAGTGAGGCAGTGGACCAGAGGGGATGGGCTGGCGGCTGGGAGTAATCCCATCTGTACACAGTTACCTGAGAAGGGAGAAAATGTGCATAACACTTCACATGCCAGTGACTCAGGCTCTCTACACAAAGGCATCTAGCACAGAAGATCAATCAGCGTGAGTTCCTAAGTGGCAGAAAATAGTCAGTCACTCACAGGCCAGAAGTAAACACTCAGCGTGAGAAGCTCAGAGCTACGAGCTGCCAACCAGAAGAGCAGGGAGTCTCGGAATTGGCCCTCTCCAAGTTAATTGCAATGAACTCTAAAGAGGACAGAGTAGCCATGATGGGGCCTAAAAAGTCTCTCAGTGGCGAGCAACCAGAGATTGAAACACGTGATTTATTTTATTTTATTTTATTTTTTGAGACAAGGTTTCTCTGTGTAGCCCTGATCATCCTGGAATTCACTCTGTAGACCAGGCTGGCCTTGAACTCACAGAGCTCCCCGCCTGCCTCTGCCCCCTGCATTCTGGGACTAAAGGTGTATATCGCAGTGCTTGTCTTGAAAGACGTGTCTTTTTGAAGGAAACTTTAAAAAAATTTTTTTATTAATTTATTCTTGTTACATCTCAATGGTTATCCCATCCCTTGTATCCTCCCATTTTTCCCTCCCTCCCATTTCCCCCTTATTCCCCTCCCCTATGACTGTGACTGAGGGGGACTTCCTCCCCCTGTATATGCTCATAGGGACTCAAGTATCTTCTTGGTAACCTGCTATCCTTCCTCTGAGTGCCACCAGGTCTCCCCCTCCAGGGGACGTGGTCAAATATGAGGCACCAGAGTATGTGTGAAAGTCATACCCCACTCTCCACTCAACTGTGGAGAATGTTCTGACCATTGGCTAGATCTGGGTAGGGGTTTAAAGTTTACCGCCTATATTGTCCTTGGCTGGTGCCATAGTTTGACCGGGACCCCTGGGCCCAAATCTGCCTATCATAATGTTCTACTTGTAGGTTTCTAGGACCCTCTGGATCCTTGTACTTTGCTATTCTCCCATGTTGAAGGAAACTCTTAAGGGTAGTTATGAGAGAATTATTTATAGAGCTATGAGCTGTATCTCAAGTACTGTTTTGTTTTGAGATGGAAACCTAAGCAACCCAGGCTGGTCTCAAATTCGCTGTTGATGAAGTGACCTCTGGCTTCAGTTTTCTCTGTCTCCCACGCACACATGCTTACAGCCGGATAGGCCCTTGGGCACCCTAGACCCACTGATCTACATCTTCAGAGCTCCCACTGCCCTTAAGTATGAAATCAGATGAAAAGGCACCTAGAATGGTAGCTTGCATTGTTGTGATTATCTTAGAAGCATTCTTATCAACAGGAGTAGTGTGGGTCGGACTGGAGCAGCCAGCCTCCCGTCTCTCTAGTTACTCTGATTCCCTCATGCTAGCAGAAGCCAAATCTGATAACTTCCCCTGTGATTCTGCATTCCCACCCCCCCTTCTTACCACTTCCCTTATATATATTTATTCTAGGCAGAGTCTCGTGTAGCCCAGGCTAGCCTCCAATTTACCTCATAACCAAAGGTGATCTTGACCTTTTGATGCTCCTATCTCTCCCTTCCAGGTGCTGAAATTACAGGCCTGTGTGTGTGTGTGTGTGTGTGTGTGTGTGTGTGTGTGTGTGTGACCACACCCAGTTCTCTGCCATGCCAGAGAAGGAACCCAGGGTTCACTAGTAATCACAGAAATGTAAGTCAGAGTCCCAAATGAGACAAGATCTCACAGTTAGCAGAGCGGCTGTGGTCAAAGGGAGAGATGGTAACAAGTGTTGGTGGAAGCGTAAAGAAGTTAAATCCCTCGCGAACTGCTGGCGGGGATGTAAAACGGTACAGCTACCTTGGAAGCTAGTTTAGCAGTGGCTCAGAAAGTTAAACACTGTGCTGTCATATGGCCCAGCAATCCAAACCAAAGGAACTGAAAATGCAAACATTTATTTACAAATAAACAGAGATGTGTCCCTAATAAAAACAACAAAAACAACCTAAATGTTCATCCGCTGAGGGGTGTATTTTTAAATACAGTAGAGGTGCCCTAGGATACTGTTTACCCTTGAAGAGGAAGAAAGAAGCCACCTGTTGTGATCCTAAATGAATCCGAGAGTGTAGCGGTAAACAAGATCAGCCAGGAACGAAATGTTGTGTGATTTTACTTACATGATTTATAAGTACACAAATTTGCAGAAACAGAGCATGGTGTGGCTGATGGGAGCTAGAGAAGAGAGGAGGAATTAAAAACCAGTCAAAGACTCAGACTTTCTGGTTTGGAAGATGGAAAACTGTGGAGACTAGTGCAGCAAATAGTGTGTGCTAGTGCTACAATTGTTAAATTTGAAATGGGAAAGTGGTGTAGCCACATACTGTGGTGTCATTCAGCAATATAAGGGAATGGGATATAGACATATGGCGTGACCGTGACACAAGTAGGGCCTAAGTAAAAGGCATATATTATATGATTTCACTTATATTAAATGTCTGGAACAGAAAAGCTCATGGCACAGACAGAGGCCAGCTCATGTCAGGCTGGGATGAGGATTCCTGTCAGGCACGAGCCTTCCTTGGAAGGGAGTGAAGATGTTCTAGTATTACTGATAATGGCTACAACTCAGCATCCCCCTAGTGGCTATATGCTGGTGACACGTGCTATGATGTGCTAATTATAGGCTAAGAGATGAATTTTTTGAGATGCAATCAATTATATTTTAATAAATTTGTTTTTATATTAAAATGTGGAGTGTAACACTTTTAAGTTTGCTGGAAAATGGAAAATAGGATGAAAAATAGCTGTGAAACTCAGAACAGGAATGTCCAAGTCTTCTGGAATTATCCTCCTATTCCCCCATCCCTAACAGTCTCCTTATCTCACTCTTAGTGTCATGTACACAAACACACTTAACTTTCTACTCATTGAACCCCTTAGTAATTTATTCTAAGCTTTAATCACTTGTTCTTTTCACTTGCTTTCTTTTGTTCTTGTATAAGCCTGAATTAACTCTAGTCAGCCCCCACCTGCTTCTGTCTTGCAGTATAGATGAGAACACATAAGTATAACTATGTCCAGTGGTGCTTTCATTTTCATCTCTGATTATCTTTGTACATGTAGAAGTGTAGACAAGCATTGTTCCAGGTGTATCTACATCCTGAGAGCTGTACCTATCCTTTAATGGTCATGGCATCAGTGTGAGGCTCTGGGTTCAGCTCCAAGGGGGAGACATTTAATTAGAAACATGTAAGGATGAAACTCAGAGAGAATTGCATCTTTCCATGTGGCTCTGAGTCACTGGGAGACTCCCTTTTCTGATGACCTTTACAACTGTGTTACTCATCACACGTGGTCATCACCAAAACTGCCCCACCACAAAACCACTCAGGTAGATGAGTTACACCTCCAGAAATGGCACTGAATTCAGAGAGTCTCATAGTGAAGGCCTGCATCAAACTTTTATAATAAAAATGAGAGGATAATTGTCAAACCACAGAACTGTCCAGCTAATCATTGATCAAATACATAAATGAGATTTCAGTTCACCATCCAATTAATCTTGCTGTTGGTACTATTTAATTATGTGTGAGTATTTGATCAACCCCACATCATATAATGCCTTTTGACACACGTAATAACAAGCATTTAAAAAAAAAACACAGTCAAATAGATGAAAGACTAACTGGATAAAAATTTTAAATTAGGATAATATGAAATCTTGAGTTAAAAAGCATTCATCTAACCATAATGTGCAAATCAGAAATGATTAAGAACAATACATAACTGATATGAGAAAACAAAACTTATGATAACTGAAAAGATCAGTACTAATTGCAGCATACATGGTATACCAATATTCTCAAAATACATCCAGTCTCCCTCAGGTTAATTCTAAGAGTACACACACTGCCACTTAAAGGAGATGGCTAGGATCAGAAAAGAAAATTTACTGTGGTGGATTAAATGAAAATGGTCCCCATAACCTCATATATTTGAATGTTTAGTCCCCAGTTGCTGAAACTGTTTGGGAAGGACTAGGAGGTGTGGCCTTGTTGGAGGAGGTGTGGCCCTGGTGGTGGGCTTGAGGTTTCAAAGCTTCTCACCATTCCTAGTCTCTCTCTCCCTCTGCTCATGCCTGTAGAGCAGGTGTTAGCTCTCTGTTACTACTCTAGTATCACGCTGTGTGCCTGCTGCTGTGCTGTCTGCCATGACGTCATGGACTCTAACCCTCTGGAACCAAAAGTCCTAATTTTGGGGTATATATAGTGTTGGTCATAGTGTTTTGACATGACAGCATAAGTAATTGAAAACTAAGACAGTTACTAATGAAAACATGTGACAGATGAAAGAAATAGAAAAAAAAATTTTTAAAGACTTATTAAATGCCTTTTTGTCTTAAGATGCTACCTAAAAGTGCAGAGAAATGGGAACTTTCTTTGTTCCAGAAAGCAGTCTTTTCACATCATCTCTGAAATGTTCATAAATCAAAATATTTTAAAATGAACATAGCCTGTAGCCACTTTAAATTTTAAGATATTTGTTTGTTTGTTTGTTTCCTCTGAAACAGGGTTTCCTCTGTGTAGCCTTGGCTGTCCTGGACTCCCTTTGTAAACCAGGCTGGCCTCAAATTCACAAAAATCCACCTGCCTCTGCCTCCCCAAGTTCTGCGATCACAGGAATGTGCCACCATGCCCAGCTTAAATTTTAAGAATTTTTACCAAGGAAATAATGAGTATTTAAAAATCCTATGTACGTGTATGTTTTCTGCAGCATTATCGTTATAGTAAAAAAAAATTAATGACCTGAATTTTCAACCAGGAAGATTATTTCAAATTCATAGAGCATAGTACAATTGATTAAAATTGTGATGTAAATAAGTAGTTATCTCTCTGTGTGTAATATGTACATGTTCACGTGAGTGTGAGCACATGCCGGTACACAGGAATGTAGAGTCCAGAGGTTGACACTGAACGCTTTTCCTGGTTACTCTCCACCTGATGGTTTGAGTTAAAGTCTCTGATGGCTCAGTGGTTAAGAGCACAGACTGCTCTTCCAGAGGTCCTGAGCTCAATTCCCAGCAATCACATGGTGGCTCACAACCATCTGTAATGGGATCTGATGCCCTCTTCTGGCCTGCAGGTGTACATGCAGGCAGAGCACTGCATACATAATAATAAAGAAATCTTGAAAGAGAAAGAGAAAGAAAAGAAAGAAATTGGAGCTCATTGGTTAACCATACTAGCTATCCAGTGAGCTCTGGGAATCTACCTGCCTCTGCCCCCCAAAATGAGCTCCAGGGATCCACCTGCCTCTGTCCCCCACTGGGCTCCAGGGATCTACCTTCCTGTACCCCAGCACTGAGTTACAGGCACGTGGCTGCCACACTTAGCTTTTTATGTGGATGCTGGGGTGCACATGAGCTGCTCTGTGTGCATGGAGGGCAGTTTAGCAACTGAACTATCTCCTCAGCTCCATCTGTGCCATTTCTAAGTGAAAATAACTCTCTCTCTCCCTCCAGTCCCTTGGAGTGAGATGCAAAAAAAAAAAAAAAAAAAAAAAAAAAAAAAAAAAAAAGAAGAAGAAGAAGAAGAAGAAGCAGAAGAAGCAGAAGAAGCCAGAAGAGCAGATCCCATACTGGTTCGGCTCATGCGGGAACAGCCTCTACCATGGAGGCATCTCTCAGTAGTTCCTGAAGGAATTACCCTACCCCAAAATGTTCTGCTTTCCATTGAGGAGGAGGTAAAAGGAAACTTGGGTGGTTACTTGGTTACTCTCTGGGGTAGACACACATCAGCTTTGTTATCAGGCTAACACTATGAATGTTAAAAGCAGACGATAAGTTAGAGCCACACTGGCACTGTGGCCACGTGCTTTCAACTTTCTCCTCAAGCTTCTTTATACAACAATCATGTTTTCTCACGACTGAGTAGAACGAATTCACTCTAAATTTTCTAAATAAGAAAGTCATTTTCTCATCCACAGCTACTTTACTAAGCAGTTGTAAAGAAAAGGAGTCGTGGCACATTCAGGAAAATGAATAGAACTGGAAAGCATTGTGTTTGTGAAATAAACCAGACTCGGGCAAATGCTATATGCTTCCTCTCATATATGGAAAGTATGTGTGGGTGGGTGTGTATGTGGGTGTGTTGTGTGTGTGATGTGTGCATGTATATGTGGTAAGTGCTGTGTGTGATATGTGTGTATGATGTCTAGTGTGTGGGTGTGTTTGTGTGATGTGTATGTTGTGTGAGGGAGAGACGTGGTGTGTGTGGTGTGTGTAGTGTGTGTATAATGTGTGGGGTATGTGTGTGTGTGTGTTATGTGGTGTGCGTGTGCTATGTGTGAGTGTGTTGTGTGTGTGATGTGTAGTGTGCGTGTGCTATGTGTGAGTGTGTTGTGTGTGTGATGTGTAGTGTGCGTGTGCTATGTGTGAGTGTGTTGTGTGTGTGTTGTGTAGTGTGCGTGTGCTATGTGTGAGTGTGTTGTGTGTGTGTTATGTAGTGTGCGTGTGCTATGTGTGAGTGCGGTATGTGTGAGTGTTGTGTGTGTGATGTGTAGTGTGCGTGTGCTATGTGTGAGTGTGTTGTGTGTGTGTTGTGTAGTGTGTGCGTGTGTGTGATATGAAACCGGGGACCATGAGAAGGGAAGAGGAGCTCTTAAGGGGGTGAGGAATAGAAGACATGGATGCAGCGGACATGGAAACAGAAGGGCACTCTTGGTTGGCAGGAGGGGGTCCTTAAGAAGAGGCAGAGGGCAGCAGCGCAGTAAGGGACTGAGAACAAGGTAAATGCCTCAAGGAAATCCATTAACTAGTTAACTTTAAAATTTTTTTTCAAGGAAAACGAAAGTCTGGAACGCCACCTCTTACCCATAGATTGAGAGTTGCTTTACCTGTTTGCATTTCTGTCCAGGAAGTAATGAAAATAAAGCACATACCAGCCTCTTCTAATGAAACTGCACCTTTAAGACTTGAGAGCTGGTCTGAGGCCATGGGTCACCTGAGATAAGGTGTCAGACTAAAGAGGAAACAGCAATGAGGACTAAAAAGGAAAAAAGAAAGAAAGAAAAAAAAAAACACAGAAAACTGGGAGATGCACAAAGGCAGATGGAATTATGGGAGCTGGAGCAGAGATGTACGAAGGACGGCTCCATCGGCTCTGTCACTCGCAGCTGTGGTCAGAGAGTGGTCATTGATACCTTGACTGTTTGCACAGGGAGATGAGAATGAAGACAAGAGCACATGTGTCTGAAAATGTACGGCAGTTGATGCATTAAAGCAAGCAAGTTGCTTAGAAAATGTGTAAAGCTAGGGCTGGAGAGGCGGCTCAGGCATTAAAGTGTAAGCTCACAAGCAAAAATGTAAGAAAAGGTGTAATTCTTCTAGATGCTGAAAAGGCAAGATGCTTTACCACAAGACCTCTTAGACCCAAAATACATGGTGGTACAAAGCATCTTCAGTTGCTTTATGTGATGAACCAAGCTTCAGAGCGTGCCTTTTTTTTTTTAATGTTTTTTTTTTTTTTCGAGACAGGGTTTCTCTGTGTAGCCTTGACTGTCCTGGACTCTCTTTGTAGACCAGGCTGGCCTTGAACTCACAGTGATCTGCCTGCCTCTGCCTCCCCAGTGCCGAGATTACAGGTGTGCGCCACCACACCCAGCTAGAGCGTGCCCTCTTAATGTACATCAGAGGAGGAACTGTACCAGGTTTCCTTCACTGGGTAGAATATGGGGCTAAGTGGTTACTTTATTAGAACTCAGTTAGGCCATGCAAAGTTCCACATCAGAACCATGAATGAGCATTAAGCACACCACAATCCCTTCCAAAGGAAAGCTCTCGTCACATTGAGACGTCCCTTTCCTGGGCAATGTCTAGATGAGCATTTAGAAGCCATGTTGGAGCTGGTGTAGCTATCGGTTGTCTAGATGCATGTGCCGGATTAAGCATTTGTCATTCCTTGGAGCTGAAGGGGATATTGGAATATCCATTCTCTTTGAATGTTGGTTGCGGATTGGGAAAGAGTATCCATTAAAACTCAAAACCCCTGAGTTTATGCAGTTCAAAAAAATTTTTTTTTCACCAAAGGTCACGACCCGCTGAAGAAAGTGATTTTTTTTTAGGGCCTTTAGAGATTTGTGTGACCAGGCATACATGAAACATAGCAGAGAAAGTTGCCAGCGCTGTGGTTCGGCCAGGCAGAACAGGCGGCCAGCAGTTGGTGTGGAGAGGATGGATTTGGCTTGAGGATGGCAGTCTAGATGAGATCACAGGGCACAAACTGGCTGCAAAGCGGCGGAGAGGACGGAGTGAGCGCCTCTGGTGCCCACGGGAGCCAGCTTGGCTGTGAGAGTGCTGTACCAGACCTTACCTGCACTTCGTTTGGCTGGAGAACTACAGAAACTGTCCTAGCAGCACAAGATGGTGGCCCGGCTCCACTCTCAGGAGACTGTTATTCAGGGAACCCCGTATCTTCTCCCATCTTGCAAAACCATTGGGGTTCCTAGTCTAAACTGTGGCAACAGGGGGGAAAATCTTGGTTCTTGTTTTTGTTTATTTCATTGCAATGGGAATTCACAGAATAGCTCTTTTAGTTAAGTTAGGATATGGTTAAGGCCATTACCTAGCCAGGAGGAAGGAAAGGCTTAGCAAGACAGAATTAGAAATTAGTTATTAGAAAAAGTACACCTGTTATACTTTCGCCTTAAGGGTTACAAATTGTTGGCAGGCAGAGGCAGGCTGATTGCTGTGAGTTCGAGGCCAGCCTGGTCTACAAAGTGAGTCCAGGATGGCCAAGGCTACACAGAGAAACCCTGTCTCGAAAAACAAAAACAAACAAAAAAACCAAAAACCAAAAACCAAAAAACAAAAAGAACAACAACAACAACAACAAAAAACCAAATTGTACAAAAGTACAAATCAGTTGCACTTTTCTGAAGACTGATCTGCCTTCTTCTGGTCTTCTGTTATTGGGTTTTGTGTTTCCTCTGTCTATTCTGAAAAGATTTTCAAATCTGTGACGGTTTTCTAAATTTATATACACACACACACATATATATGCACGTACATATATCGGATACACACACACATACACACACACACACACACACACACACACACACACATCAACCTGTGCATGTCCTCAGAAGGGGGCATCAGATTCCTTCCCAGGGGCTAGAGCTCCAAGCAGCTGTGACACAGCAAAATAGGTGCTAGTCATTGAAGTCACATCCTCTAGCAGAGCAGCAAGTACTCTGGCACCCAAATCTCTACATTTTTTTTCCACTGAGCCCTAGGAGTAGAACAGGAAATGCCTGGATGTGGTTAAAAACGAGCCTTTGCTTCCTTGCTCTTTCATTGTGCTTACACAGGTCCCAAGGGAGTGCACACACGCTGCTTTCTGTAAAGTTGTAACCTAGGTGGTGTAAGGACATGAACTGCAAAAAATACAGTAAAGTCACCCACACAATGGATTCCTGTTAGTGTTACTGAATATTCTTCCTAAAGTTGAGATTCATATATAAATTTTTAAAAAAGCATCAAATCAGACAGAATACTTTATAAGCCGAGCTGTTCTGTTCTGTTGTAAATTGGTCCTGGTGCAATGTGAGTTTTCTAAGCATTAGTTGAATACATTACTAAATTTATTTTCAAGGAGCTGTTTTTTGTTTATTTCTTTTTTATTATTACTTTTCTCCTTTTTTTACATATACATTTATATTATACAATAAACTACATACAGCAAGAAAGAACCACAAAACAATCAGGAATTATACTAGTGTTACATTCATAGTGTTTCAGTAACTGTTTTCATGTGGCTTCATTTTTAAATGTTGTGTAGGATTCTGTTGTGTGAATTATCCTAGTTCATCTAGGCAAACTCTGGAAGACCGAAGAGGAAGAAGCCATCAAGAGAGACATGGATATCCCAGGCTGTCCCCTCTCAAAGACTAGCGGCCTCCCATTGTCTGCTTCGCTCAGGAATTGGCCTCAGCTGTGAAAACCTGTTCCCCAGGGTGACCCTCACCTAAAGTTACACAGATCACATTAGACAGGCTGCCAGGGTGTGGCCCAAGGCTGTCCCACCCATACTGTGCTGGAGTTTCTATGGGCTTGGATCTCAGGGCACTCCCTACTAGGCACACTAAATGCTAACCATCCTTACCTGTGGTGAGATGGTGTCAATCTGTGAGGAACCCCCAAGTCTATTGATTAAAATGCTCACCTCTTCTCCTATTCCTGCCTTTACTTCTCCTCAACCCCAGACTAAATGAACCATGTGCTGCTATTTGCCCATCAAAAGCAATATTCTTCATGCTGTGTGTGTCTCCATGGCACACAGTGGTCCTGAAGGGACAAGTTAGCCATCAAAAAATTACTTGATCTTGTCTCTTCGTTTGCATTTCTCCATCTATATTTCCAACTTTCGTTCTCTTTTATTAGCTGCTGAACCACTCGCCGTACGGATATTACTTAAGCATTTATCGCCCCTGTGAATATGGCTTGTGGTTACAGAAACTGAACCTGGTCCCCACCCTGTGCAAGCAACAGAGAAGGGAGAATGAACAGGCTCCTTTACTCCGTTGAAGGCTTAGAAGTTAATGATGCGATCAAGCAAAGGAACATCAACTGAACACAAAAACCCTGTGTGTAGTCAAAGAGAAAAGCTGAACCCTCCACCAGAGATATACATTCCAGAACAACAGAAATCTGCCCACAGTGCTTCCTGCTCAGCCAGGCAGGTTCAGGCAGCATCGGGCTCCTCCCCATCGCAGACCCCCGCCCCGCCCCCCAGGGACTGGCGCTTCAGAGAACGCAGTAGGGTAGAAAAGCACCTTGGGCTGGTGCAGGGGTGCAGAGGTGCAGCGCCAGGTGGAGAAGAGAGAATAGACACAGCAGCCAGAGTGAGTACAGAAACTTCTCAAAGAAGCTCAACTTACGCTCTATGCTCTCGTGGGGGCAAGGAAGCAGGATTTGACGAAAGGGGGCTATAGCCCTTTGTAGTTTGAGAGCTTATCAATCTTCTGGGGAAACGCTCTTTGGCTAATTATCTGTTCCTTTGCCTGACGACAAGTTCCCTGTTCTGGTTAGAAATCATTCGGTCTGACACGCCTTTAAAAAGGGTCTGTGGGGCAGTTTCCTCCAGGGTCTTCCCTGCAAACAGTTCTGCTTACTCGGTGTGAGGGCTGGAATAAGTCGACAAATTCATTTCCTCTCATCAAGGCTACTTTTCCTATTCACCAATGAGTTAATCCACCAGGATCTGCAGGTCCTAAATACATGTATTTTTGTTGTAATATTTTCACAGAAACAAATTGTTTCAAGCAACACTAGTATTATTGGATATTTATGCTCTTATGATTTTAGTTATAAGCCTAAATTTTCATTTCTCAGGAGCGCTAGGCATTGTGAGCATGTATAATTTTTTGTTTATTTTAAAGTTTCTGTAAGTCAAGGCAATTCCTTTAGACCGGTTTTTTTTTTTTTTTTTTTTTCTGAGTAAGAGTGATAAGTGTAGTGGGAAAGAAAGCAACGTGTTTTGTGCCTGCGCAGTTATTTTGTTTATATAGCTAACATGGATGCTGTGCTTTTTCTATTTCCACGAGAAAGTAATTCTTTTGATTAATCTTCCCAATAAATGTAAAAAAAAAAAAAAAAAGGACACTGATTTGCTTTCTGCTGTACTAGGCTTTAAAAAATCAACTTCCGTGTGTGTGTGTATATATACACTGCCTCAAAAGACTCATAAACATTTAGGCAGCAGGAGAACTTAGGCAAGAAAAGTAAATGAAAGGTCAAATTTTCTTTTTCTTTTTTTTTTTTTTTTTTTTCACTCCTTCTTACATTCCAAACCCCAGAGTAAGTCAGCCCCAGATTCTAGCGTGCCCTCCTCTGGAATCTGCCCAGCAGCCTGATAGCCATTGCTGCCCAGCTGGGACAGAGGCCACACCTAGGAGGAGGGTCCCTGGGTTATCTTTCTCTTTCTCTCCCTCTCCCTGGTCACTTGCTCCCTCCCATTTTTTTTTTCATCCAAATTTCTCTAGCATGAGTCTGAGGTGCAGTTTGCATATTCTCTAGTTCAAGAAACTTGAGTAAAGGGGTAATGAACTTGAAGAGACAGTCTCATGGCTGGTAGGTGACTCTCACCTGTCTCCTCTGTAGTGAGTGGTTGGTTCTATTTAAATGTATTTATTTAAACACGTCTGGAAGTATCAGCACCCTGGATATGAATAACTTCATAAGAAAACAAACCAATAAAGGCATAAGAAAAGAAAGAAAGAAAGAAATACACTCCTAACGTCTTAAAACCAGCACCCCTCAAAGTGAACAGTGCTCCCAGGGTACTGAGTGACTCAAGTCAGTGAAGGAGGTGCTGGGTCCCTGGAAAGTCTTCCGCGGGGTAAGGCTCAGGAAGGCTACTCCTTTACAGGGAAACACTTAAGGTGAGGCGCACAGCCAGCCAGAGGTGCCATTGCTGTTAGTGTGCACAGCTATTTCTCCACTCTCTCTCTGTCTACTGCTTCACACATCTGTAATTCACCTCATCCTACTTTCTTTCTAGTACTGTCAGGGAAAGGAACGTAACATATGTGATGGACGTGAGAATAATATAAGGAGTTTCAGGGAGTCCCAAACCAGCCCCTAATACTGCGTGCTACACGGAAGGCAAGACAACAGGACGGATCACATCTCTAGGAGTCATCAATCCAGAGAGAAAGACCCAAGCCCCAGGTGTGCCTGTGCACTGCCCCCCTTGCCCTCTCCTCTCCCTTTCCTTCCCTCCCACCGTCCTTCTCTCTCTCTCTCTCTCTCTCTCTCTCTCTCTCTCTCTCTCTCTCTTTCTCTCTCTCTCTCTCTCCCTCCCTCCCTCCCTCCCTTTCCTTACTTTTTTGTTTTGCTCACAATGTAGCCCAGATTGGCCTCAAACTCAGAGCTCTCTCTCCTCTCTTGACCCCAGAAGGATGGAATTACAGATATGTGCCACCACGCCCAGCCCCTGAGTCTCCAAGCTTACATAGGGAGGTTCGTCCTTTTAAGCCCTACTTTCATTTGGACTGTTTCCTTCTGGTGGTTCCCTTCTCCCTCTTAAGATGAGTAAGAAGAGAGCTAATGAACTCAGTCACCATGAGGCATTGCCATTGATGGCTCAGGAGACTCACCCTGATTCTCCTGGATGTATTTGGTTTTTTGGTTTTTTTTTTAAGATTTATTTATTTATTATATACACAGTATTCTGACTGCATGTCTAGCTGCATGTCAGAAGAGGACACCAGATCACATCATAGATGGTTGTGAGCCACCGTGTGGTTGCTGGGAATTGAACTCAGGACCTTTGGAAGAACAGACCATGCTTTTAACCACTGAGCCATCTCTCCAGCCCAATATTTGTATTTTTTAATTAATTTATTCAGATTACATCTCAGTTGTTTTCCCCTCACTTGTATCCTTCCGTTCCTCCCTTCTTCCCTCCCTCCCGCTTTTACCTTATTTCTCTCCTGTAGGTCTGTGACCAAGGGGGACGGACCTCCTCCCCCACTATATGGTCATAGGCTATCAAGTCTCATCTTGGTAGCCTGCTTTGTATTTTAATCCAGAGGACCGAAGGAGCGATTCTGTAACTATGGTGCTTCATGAATTAAAAGGAAGATAGGGGAAGACTGTGCACAGTAGGGTGGTAGAAGGCTTTCCCCTGACAGCTTTGTGTACAAGGTTCCCTCACCCCTAAGATACAAGTCAGGCCAATGGCAAATCTCTCAATTTTAAACATAAATGCAAACAATGTCTCTTATCTTGAAAAAAAGAAATATTAGGGCCAGCAAGGTGGCTCAAGTAGACACTTGCCTAGCAAGGATGGTAACTTAAGTTCAGCTCTTAGAGCCCATGGTGGAAAGAGAGGACCAACTCCCACAAGTTGTCCTCTGACCTCCACACATAGGTGATAGCATGCACATGCCCATATTCACACACACACACACACACACACACACACACACACACACACACACCTTTCTCACATACACATATCTCTCTGTGTCACACACATAGACACATACACATACCTTTCACATATGAAGCACACATACAACAATAAAAAATTTCAATTAAAAAACTAAAGATAATATTAGTGATAAACTATAAAGCTGGCTTGTGAATCAGGAATCCTGTCCTTGGATTTGATCCGTTTAAAACATTGATAGTCTTGAACAAGTCATACCCATCTCTGGTCCTTGGCTTCCTCATCTGTACAGTGAGAAGGTGGCTGCAGAGCTTCTGAGTGTACAGCCAGACCTAAGACTCCATCACGCCATGAACGGCCTCAAAGTCTAGAACAAAGACACCTTGATCCCTCTCCCACTAGATACCTTCTTAGTTATATTAAAAACAACCAAAAGTATAATCATTGACTTCAAGTTGTGACAACTTGAGTGTTTATATTTTGATTTTTAATACTATCAAAATTGGCTTTTTAAACTGCATACAATCTGTTCTGTTGTGAGTTCAGAATGACGTCAGCAAGCACGGGCAAAGAAAAGAACCAGGGTAGGTTGCTTTGGCAGAAGCTAACAGGGGAGAAGGGCTAAGCATACACAGCCTCTAAGCAGGACTAACCCTCCTGTCGGCTAAGAACAGAAATGGGTAGAGAAGAAGGAAGCGTAATCTCAGAGAAAGAGCTCTGTGGGTGGAAATGAGAGAAAGGCTCACAAAGAAAGGGATGACTAAGAGAAACCCGTAAACACTAGGGGAGCAGGCAGCCTGGGTGCTGTATTGAATAGAGCTAAGAAGTTTTCCAGTCTCTCTCCCAGTGACTGGAAAACAGAATGGGCTGGATCTGGCCAGCATTACACACACACCCAAGAATGAAAAATCATCACTCCGTCTCCAAGAACCAAAAAGCCTAACAGTTCTTAACTGCAAGTGTACCAGGCCAGGATGGGAGGCAACCTGGGTTTGAAGAGACTCGTTGACAATAGAGAGTGCCGAGCAGGAGGTATGATGGGGCGCTGTGATACGGGGAGACGCTTGTGGATAACAACACATTCCTAGGATTCCCCTGGAATTAAGCCAGTGGTGCTCAGCCTTCCTAATGCTGCAGCCCTCCAACCCAGTTCCTCATGTTGTGGTGACCCACCCCGAGCCATAAAATTGTTTTAATTGCCACTTCACAACTGCAATTTTGTTACTGTTATGAATCGTAATGTATGTAAACATTTTTGGAGACAGAGGTTTGCCAACGTGTCGCAACCCACAGGTTATGGACCACTGAATTAAGGCTTCGGGGAGCCCCGAGAAGTTAGCAGAATCAGAGCTGTGTTCGGGGCAATGGATCTTAATATCAACTAGACAGCTGGCCCTTGAAAGGTTGTTTATGTTTGTGGACCACAGAGTGTTGATGCACTGAAGTTTAAATAAGTAGCTCACTTATAAACTAAGTCCTAAGATACAGGGTTTGGAGTAGTACTTAAGTGTTAAGAAAAGTCATAAAAAAGAAAACATTTAAAATCCCATATTCTGATGGAATGGCTGTGCTCTGTAAGATGATTTGAGACGTTCTGCTTTAGGAAGTTTTTGCCCCTAGAAGCTTGGGGTACCATAGGAACAGAAATTAGTGAATTCATTTGAGACAGAAGTTAACAGCTGGCAGTGGGATTTGGAAGGAAGCAGTCAAACGGTCATCAGAGTCACCAGAGAACCATCACTTTTGCTTATATTGAAAAGACAAGTCCAAACCAATTTGGAATGTTGCCAAGGTTTTCTTTGAAAAAGAAGGTTCTTCAAGAAATAAAACTACTAGGATATACAACGGTGCATGTACACATGTGCAGTGTGTGTGTGTGTGTGTGTGTGTGTGTGTGTGTGTGTCTATTGAGGGAAGGAGTTTGATTTTTTTAAAATTTTTTATTGATTTATTCTTGTTACATCTCAATGGTCATCCCATCCCTTGTATCCTCCCATTCTTCCCTCCCTCCCATTTTCTCCTTATTCCCCTCCCCTATGACTGTTCCTGAGGGAGCTTGATTTTTAAGGAACTTGGTTGTTAGGTTATGTGATTTTGGCTACCAGTGTGTCTGACAGTGGGTCAGCAGCCTAAAAACTCAGAGATGAGTTGATCTTGCAGATTGGAAACTCTGGGTTTCTATGTGGTAAGCCTTAGAAAGAAGAGCTGTTTCTTCGGAAAACATCAGTGTTTACGCTGATAACCTCTGGATGACTGGGGAAGGCCCTACATGAGGTGGAGGATAAGTTACTTTACTCAAAGTCTGCTGATGTGGTATACAAACCTTGAATTCCAGCACTTAGAAGGCTGAGGCAGGAGGACCACAAGTTCAAGGCTTGCCTGGGATACACAGTGAGACCTCATCTAACGTTTAAAAAAAATATCTACTAATTTAAATGTTGTAAGTGAACAAAAAAATTTTCATAGCAATACTTAGACTTGTATTTCAAGAGGAGAAAAACTAAACTAGGCACTAAATCCTACCCCAAATAAAATTAGCCATCACAGCAACTGGAGAGATGACTCAGCAGTTAAGAGCACTTGTTGCTTTCCCAGAGGACCCAGGTCAGGCTCGATTCTCAGTCTCCACGTGGTAGCCCACAACCAGCCCTCTTGTGGCAGGAGACTCATCTGGCAACCTCTTTAGAGGGCACCAGGCATGAATGTGGTGTGTGTGTGTGTGTATGTGTGTGTGTGTGTGTGTGTGTGTGTGTGTGTGTGTGTGTACATATATATGTATATATATATAATTTATAGACAAAACATTCACCCACATAAAACAAAAAAGGAATCTTTTAAAAATGATTAATTAACCAATAAAAGAAGTTTATTCAATAGCTCTTTATCAAACATGCAAAGATAACAGTTTGTATCCGGTATGTAAAGAAGTATCCATTTGCCCCTCCATTCTCCTTTCTCTTCTTGGAAAGGTAAAACATTCATTGTGTCTTTTTAAAGATAACTCTCAGGGGACGGGAAAGATGGCTCAGTGGTTAAGAACACTGGCAGATCTTCAAGAGAATCGGGGTTCAATTCCCACCACCAACATGGCAGTTCACATGTGACTCCAGTCCTAGGGGATCTGCCACCGCTTCTGGACCCTGTGAACATCAGGTGTGCACATGGTACAAAGACACACATACAGACAAAACACCTATGCACATAAAATAAAAATAAAAGGATTTTAAAAGACTAAAAAGAACTGTCAGTATAAAACATCATCAGACCTTTTGGTTTTAATCCCAAACGTGTAGTGGTCCACTCTTCCCTCCAGGGGTTGTTTGCTTGCTTATATTTGGAACCAGGGTTTCACATAGCCCAGGATGGCCAGGAACTCGCTGTGTAGCTGAGGATGATCTTGACCTTTGATCTTCCTGCCTTTGCCTCCCAGTGCTGAGATGATAGGCATGTGTCCTACCTAGTCTTCTGTGGTGTATAGAATGGACTCCAGGGCTTTGTGTGACAGAAGCAAGTACTCTACCACATGAGCAGCACCCCCATCCTCTCTGGGCACTTACCACACAAGTCCTGTCAGCCTTTCTTTCAGTACCAGGAGTGCATCTTTCCCCCAGATAGCCTTCTGGTTGTGTGCCATAGAAGCAAGTTCACTTGCCCATTTTCCAGAAACAATTTCCACACGTCCTCCACTGGATAAATAAACCAACCAATTACATAGACTATGGGCTGTCGGCCTCTGTTGTGGCCGGGGCTCTCTGGCTGCACTTCATAAACTCTTTGGGTGACTGCCTTCTGAGCTCGGGGGAGGGGGGGTCTTCCTATGCCTTTCCTGTTAGTCCTAGAACACTAGTTTCAGATAAGATGGAGAGCTGGCGAGGAGTGCGTGAGATCCCAGACCCCCTCTTTCTGTTCCGGCCAAGGAAGCACTATCTTTATCTGTTCTTATAAGAGTCCATGTTGGAACCATATGCCCACATTTCCTTTCAAAACATGGCAGTGTTGCTTTGTTTTTGTTTTAATGAAAACACTGGTTTAGTTACCCTCCATAGTTCCTGTCTTATTAGCTGTAGTCTCTCCACTTCAAGAAGCATCAAGAAACTGAGGGAAAAGCCAAGAAACTTAATATTGGATAGACAACCAATATGGCATGAGATCTTTGCATCTCCTTGTTTAATTTTTACAGAACTCTTGATGCCAGGCCTTACAGTTCTCATTGACAGACAAAAACCCAACAAGAATCCTGGGGTCACAGAACTACTAAGCTAAGACTCACACCAAGATATATCCAAAGCCCATATTCTCTCTGCTTCTCCTTACACACTAATCTACTCTCTTTCTATAATATGCAGGAAGCCCTACTTGGGGATACTAAGACTAAAAGGTTTCACAGTGGGGAGGTGGATTCAAGAGGGACACGGGGACACTGAGGAAAAACACTGAGGGAAAGTGGGGAGTGAAAAGTTCATTAGAAAACTGATTATGCTGTGAATAGACAGACAGAGGCAGCAGCATGGTGGGGGCTCCGAGGATCAGAGACAGACAGCATGGCAGGGTCTCTAAAGAGAAGTCAGGGACCACATGGCAGTAGTGTGGTCTCTCTTTCTACCTCTCTGAAGATGGAGGAGCTCTCGAGGTACCAGCCTGAAGCCATGCCCTCTGTAAGGAGGCAGGGAAGGTGGTGGGGACAGGATGTGTAGCTACCAATACCTGCCTCTGATGTAAATTCACTTCCCAGCTGAGAGGTCCTGGCACTTGGAAGTCTGTCAGCTAGGAATTCACAGACAGTATCCTTGTAGGGTTCCTCTGAAAGAGCTGCTGCTGCTAGAATCTAGCCTTGTGTTCTTAAAGAGAGGAAAGAATGCAAAAAGAAAGAAAGAAAGAAAGAAAGAAAGAAAGAAAGAAAAGAAAGAAAGCATCCCTAGTGCCTTGAAAAACCTCAGAGGTCATGTCCACATCACTGCAGTCTGAATCAGAGGGCTCAGCAATGGCCAGTACACAGGGGCAAGAGTTAAGTGGGCAGGAATGCTGTTGGAATGTACAGACACCCTCCCTGTGGACAGACGTGCAACTTGGTACCTGACACTAGCCACACCCCAGCACAGCTAGGAGGCTTTCTCTCTTTTCCCAGTGGGATTTTTACCTCTCAAAGCCAATCATGGAAAACAAAAAGAATCACAGAAGGGTAGCAGTGGGTGTGATGCCTCCAGTGTCCTTTGCAGGAGCAGCTGCCCATCAAGGGAAAGGAAGTAGATATGAGGCCAATGTTCCTTGACCTAGGAGCCCTTGACTGTAGGACCTGACCAGTCATTGGTAGGCCCTCCTTCCAGGTTTCATAGGTCTCTAGGTTATTAAATGTAACTTTAACCCAAGACCCTCTCCTTTCTAACTATCCCCTGGTCATCATTAACAACCTTGTGTTGGCAAACAGTCTTAGTATTTGATAATCATCATAGTCCCTAGGCCTGTAAAGCAAGTTGCGTTCTACTCATTTCATAAAGCAGGAAATGAGTCTGAGAAGGTCAGTCATTGCTCACAGTAACTCTTGCCTTTTTTTTTTTTTTTTTTTTTTTTACTCTTTTACCCTTTTTTACCTCCCAAAGTCAATCTGCTGCCAAGTCTAGCATGGTCACGCTTAGACCATAGCTACACGACAATACGGTGAGCAGCAGGAAGTCTGCATTTGGCTTCCTCTTGACACTTACAGCTGTGGGACAGGTGCCATAAACATCAACTTTTGGGACACTGAGGGAGGACAATCACAGTTTGAGGCCAGCCTGAGCTACTGTGAAAGACCCTATCTCTACAGAGCAAAACGCCAAGTGGCTGAGGAAGTGCTGTCAAACACTGATCCCCCGTAATTTCACACCGCACCCTTTATTTCCAGAAAGTAGAAGGGAGTAAAAGGAAAACATCTGTCAGTCACCTGGATAATAGCAGGACAATATTAGTGTGTTAGTGCCCTGTGGAAAGGCTAAGACATGAAACTAAGGAAGGGTATACAGGGAAGCCTGGTGTTTCTGAGCTTCGCAAAGACAGACTCTTCTGCATAAAAAAAAAAAAAATGTATGTGTTCTCTTTGTTCCCAGGTTGGCAAGGGAGTTAGGCAGGCATCTCTTTTTCTAATAAAGTGGTAGCGTCATGTCAGGATTGCTAAATTCTGGTGCTAAATAACCTAGAGTCAGGCTGACCTGGATTTGACCCTGGGTCCCAGACTTTCTGTCAGCATGGCCTTGAGCAAACGAGTCTCTCCAAGCCTCCCTTCTTTATTGTCAAGATGAGAGCATTCAGGTTCTCTGCCTCAATAATAGGGATGCCCAAACACAACCTCCCTGACAGCACCAACATGGATGGGGCACATCTCACAAGACTTTACCCCTAGGTGAAGAGCTACAGGCAGCCAATGGCTGCTGAGAAAGAGAACTGGGTTTTCTCCATGGGACAGTCCCCAGAGAGGTCATCCAACCACAAATGGTCAGCCCTAAACACATGTTTATAAGAGTAACACTAAATGGGCTCAGTAGGGTGTGTGTGTGTGTGTGTGTGTGTGTGTGTGTGTGTGTGTGTGTGTGTATGTGGTGTATGTGTGTGTGTGACAATAATTATAGGAGAAGAAGTCATAAATGTGAGAGGGACTAAGTAGGCCCAGGAGGAGTTGGAGGAGAGATTGCAGTAAGTACAGTACTAACACATGAAGTTCTCAAAAATACACATTTAAAACTTTCAAAGGACTACAATTACAACCCAGCCAACACGGATTTTAACCCAGTGGTTCTTGATCTATGACCCCAAACCATCAGGTATTATCTTTGTAAGCGTGAGAAAATCTGATACTATAACAATAAGAAACAAACACAGCATTTTGGCAAAAATATCCATTAGGTCTGCTGAGAACAACACAGGGTGCTTGACACAGAATGGAGAGCACTGAGGGGGCCAGTAGGTGGCAGCTTCCATCCCTTTTTGGTCATTTTTTGGAAAATGAAGATGGCTTTCTTTAAAACAAAACGAAACTACTGTATTTTTAACTATGTGCATGGGAGTGGAGTCGTACACGCAGGAGCATGCCGATGCCGTTGGAGGCCAGAAGAGGGCATTGGATCCCCTGGAGCTGGAATCACAGGCCAGCGTGGGCTCACCAACTCAGATGCTGAGAACTGGACTCAGGTCCTCTGAAAGAGCCGCACTCACTCTTAACCCCTGCCCCCAAGACAAGCATGGCTTTCTAAGTTATTACTGGGCACAAGCTGGGCGAGCCAGCAAGTTCAGAACACCTTGCCTGTTGATGCAAACGTTTCTCAAGCTACCAGCCCATGGGCGACGGCTTCACTAGCATTTCCTGCCATGCTACAGTCTAGGCGTCTCCTGTGTTCCTCTTGCCCAAACCAGCATTTCCTACCATGCCACAGTCTAGGCATCTCCTGTGTTCCTCTTGCCCAAACCAGCCTCCCGCCTCCCGCCTCCCTTCTCTTGTCCACTCTGACCTGCGTTTTCTTATCCCATTCTCTCATGATGTGTTCTTTGCCTCTTTCCCACCCAATCTTAGCCAAGAAGCTAAACAGTGACTACCCACTTCTAAAACTTGTTGGCATCTGGAAAAGCAGTCGCTGGGGGGTGACATCCTTGCTCAGGATCCCTTCAGCTTCCTCTGGACCAGTGAAGACTGCACGTTGAACATCTACCTGATCCCTTCCTTTTTCGCCACACCTCTCACCACTTCCCCCTTTGTTAGCACTGGCTCTAGCTAATTTGCCTTTAACATCTATGTTGCTGTAGTCCCACTTTAGAGTCTCTTTTTTAAAATGCTCTTCTCTGCTGTTTGAGCTCAACTAACTGCTGCTACCAAGAGATTGCTCCATGCCAAATGAGTGCAGAATCAGTACAGTAATGGCCAGTAGTGATGTCGAACTTGGCCTCTCCAGATACTTGCCCTTTACTCTCTCTTTCTATTATCTGAATTTCTATCTTTCAAGGTTTGCTTATCTGTGTGTCTAGTTTAGAGAGCAGCCCAACTGGTCAGGATTAATGTCTGTGCGTGCCAATGATGAATTTTTACAGTGTAACTGATCCGGCAGTACCAGTTAGAATCTCCCTGGCAGAGTCTTCTAGGCGCTGTAAGGTTCTACCCATCGGGTGTGGAAGGATTGCTCTAAATAAATAAGTAATATTTCCATGCAGAAACTCCATGGGGTGGAGGGATCAAAAGACAGTGTAACAAGGACCCGGATTCTTCTGTTCCTTTGACAAGCATTGATAGCGTGTGCGTGCGCCAACCCCTGAGTCAAAGCCACTCATATATTTTAACTCCTTAAATTCCCATAGCCTTCAAGGTAAAAAGAAATGGAACAATATTTGGGGATGCTTAAATTACTTAGGTTATTAACACATGCCTTTTAGTGTATAACATAGAGTTCACATTTGTCAAGGCCTGAGTCACATAAAAGACTTGGGCTGAAGGAGACTCAGCGGTTAAGAGCACAAACTGTTCTTCCAAAGGGCCTGAGGTCACTTCCCAGCACCCACACCAGGTGACTCACAACACCCTATAAGCCCAGCTTCAGGGAACCTAACGCCTCTGGCCCACACAGGCCACACACACGTCCAGCATGCACTAACACAGGCACACAAAAACACATGGTTTTTAAAAGAAAGGAGGGGGGGGGGAATAAAGCAACAAAAGCAAGACATGCCTCTCTGCACAGATTCTGCCCACAAACCCGGAGTTCAGCCAAACTGGCTCACTTGCTGTCTCCGCCTTCACCTTGCTCATAGGAATCTCCTCCCTCGCCTGCTTTCCCTTTCCTTGGAACGTCTACCGCCCATCCCACTCTCCTCCTACACATGCTACCCCCGCTCCTGATCCAAAGGCCCACTCTATGATCAGCTCCGCTGGAGCCTGTCGCACTCAGACCTCCCCCCCGGCTCATGTATTTAGACATCCACTTATGTATTGTAACTACTTGAGAGCTTGGCTTCTCTTCCAGCAGAGAATCCTAGAATATAACAACATTCCTCGTTCATCTCTACATACCTCGACATGCAAACTGTATCGCTTAATAAGCCTTTCGACACAGAGTGTCAACTGGTTAGCTAACTAAAGGATGAAGTGTTGAGAGATGTGAACGGCGTTTCTCAACATGTCTCAAGTGCAGGAGCCAAAACGATTGACCCAAACACTTAACCTTGTACTCCTTCCAGAGAATCTGCAAGGAGGCAATGTTTAGTTGCATCTGGCATCAACTGTATAAATAGTCTCTAGGAGCCATGTAGGCTGCAAGGAAGAGTGTGGGCCGTGGAGTCCTACAGACCAAAGATGCGCCCCACCTCCCACCCCAAGTCTAGATGGCCTTGTCCAAGGTTGGCAGAGGCAATACCAGGGACTCTCAATGTGTGTCAGCCTGGCCTTCACCATAACAGGTCTGCTCATTGTGCCCTTGGTGATCTTAAAGGACCTTAGTGCCTCTCTCAAAAGGATGGCTCTGGTGTCCTTCATACCCTAAGGAGTTCCTGGAGGACACTAAACAAACTCTGGAAGTCTTTATTTAATTCTTTAGAAAAACTCCTGTGATGGCTGACTTCCGTTACTAAAAGCTCTCAAGATCTTGATTTGGATTTTAAAAAATTTTAAAAAGGGAAACAGGTGATGCCACAATTTGCTGACTGAAACTGAAGCAGTATTTGCTATCTGCTCCCATCAAATTGTAACCCTCTTAACTGTGTCCTCAGCTTGTGGGAAATCCTGAAGATGGCCAAAGATGATTCCACTGTTCGTTGCTTCCAGGGCCTGCTGATTTTTGGACACGTGATTGTTGGTGTAAGTCATGAGAATTTTTCAAAGAAGTGTGTTCTTCTTGTGAGCATAATCTTTAAATTAACTAAAAGCGAATGTTTGTTTTTATCTTATTTTTTATTTTTTGGTTTTTCAAGACAGGGTGTCTCTGTGTGGCCTTGGCTGTCCTAGACTTACTTTGTAGACCAGGCTGGCCTCAAACTCACAGCGATCTACCTGCTTCTGCCTCCCTAGTGCTGGGATTAGAGGCATGTGCCACCACACCCGACAAAAGTAAATGTTTAAGAAAATGTTACAATTACTGTTCCCCTTTATAGTGCCTTCATTTTAAGAAATGTGGTAGGTAAATATACTAGCTAGAATCTTACATTAGTCACGTATAATTACCTACTCTGACAGAACACTGTGGTCAGCATTAAAATAGATGATTTTCTTTCCAATGTTTAATAGATAATGAATATAAGAGTCATGGTCGCCGTGGTCGGTGTCCAAACACGCCTGCTACACACTCACTTATGCTTCTGCCCAGTTTCACCTTGGTTCGACTTGGGGACTGTGTTATTGAAGGTGCTGGGACAGATGTTCTTCTGCGAAAGCTGTGGGTGTGGCTCAGAGACCGAGTTGTGTAAGAAGAGGATAAGGGAAGAGCATTAGTCAAGGAGTCACAAGAGGTGGTCCTTGGCTCAGTTCTGCCTCTGTCTCTGTGTGGCCACGGAAAAGTCATCACCATTCAGGGCCATGGATTCTTCGTCCACAGAATATGAGCACCGAGAAGACAGTTACTAAGACTTCAGAGCCACGGTGACAATGGCCAGGACAAGGACAACCCAGGAACGTTTTGAATGGGATAAGATAGGGGGAAAACTTTACTACAATAAGGCACTGTCTGAGTGGGTCATATTCCAGGAGCTATATGGATGGTCTGAAGTTACCTAATTTTTCTCCCCAAATAGCAAACAGACAAAGCTATATGTAGAAGACTGCATTAAAGGCAGAGGGTATGTGAAAGCAGGAAGTAAGATAAAAACAGCTGTTGGATTTCCTGGCAATGGGGGAATTCATCGCTTAAAGCCTTGTAAAGGAAGGGACACACCTCTAGAGCCGACCCTGCCCCCCGCCCCTTTCCCAGTGCTGTGCTCTTGGCCACCAGCCTGACGGACCCACTGTTGTACTGTTTCCAGATGTGTGGCATCGCCCTGACTGCGGAGTGTATCTTCTTTGTATCCGACCAACACAGTCTCTATCCACTGCTTGAAGCCACCAACAACGATGACATCTTTGGGGCAGCTTGGATAGGCATGTTTGTGGGCATCTGCCTCTTCTGCTTGGCCGTTCTAGCCATAGTAGGGATCATGAAGTCAAACAGGAAAATTCTCTTGGCGGTAAGACCTTACAGCGCTCTATGAACTGGAGGTGACGCTTAGTTGATAGTGCCTGCCTAGCGTACGTGAAGTCTTGGATCCGGTCCCTGGCGCCATATTATCTGGGAGTGGTGGTGCGTGTCTACAGTCCTAACACTCTGTAGGTAAAGGCAGGATAGAATTCAAGGTAGTCCTTGGATGTGCAGCAAGTTCAAGACCAGCCTGCACTGCAAGAGACCCTTTCTCAAAACTGTAACAACTAACAAATTCTCTGTGGTGGCTTGCCTGGGCCCATTTTGGCGAACTGTTTCTTCTCCGTCAAGTACAGAGCGTTGGTTTTGAGTACGCTAAGTGGAAGAAGAATTCTTGATGAGTGGAAAAGGATGGGGCTGGGGGCAAGATTCCCTGTGGCACAGTCATCTATGCAGGAAGTACAGATGCCCTTCATGATTGCATGTCAGGCTTTAGTGAAAAGAAGTGAAAATGGAGATGCCTGTGTGTGGTCCATTGGCCCTGTTCACATGGGTGCATCTCCAGCTGCTATCTGCACGTGCCCAACAGTCACAGCCAGGAATCATAAGAACATGAGGAAAGACACTGTGGGGACTATTTTGTTAGATTTTTCCCCCTTTGATTTAGTTTTAACAGTCAATGTGTTAAGATACAAAATATGAGGCAGACATGAATGCAAAGCAAACAGGACCCTGTTTTAAGACTTTCGAGGTCAAGGCCAATGGGTGTCGTGCGATGGCCTGCCCTTCCCACACTGTCATTTACTCTGCAGTACAGGAACCCTAGAAGACCCCCAAACAGCACCATGGTAAGTAGCCCATTCGCACTAGTCTGTGGTCTCAAGCAGACGAAAATGAACTGTTGGCGGCACTGAGGAAAATCTTACTGGGGCCTAGACCTCTGCCTTCTGCTCCCGTGCCCTCAGGACAACCTTACGCTGTTATAATTACATGCACATACACACCCACCCCCACACCCCTCCCTACCCCTGACTCCCACATCTACAGAAGCAGCCCAGCCACTGAATGGGGCTTGTTGGTTCACTTCTCTGAGGTAACCATTGCCCTAGTACCCGGGAATGCAGAATGTTTACTTCTCAGGGTGAGTTAGTTCCAGGGTGAAATGCACTGACTCTGACAGAGTAGGGAAAGGAATGCAGGGAGGAAAGAGAGAAGGAGAGATCTTCCTGAAGACAGCATTCAGTCCACTTCATGCACCCAGGCTTCTACACCAGCCCTTTGTGCCTGACACAGCAGGAGAATTGAGCTGAGGGAGAAAGCCCTCTCTATGAAGCGGGAGGAGACATGCCTGTCCCAGTGCCTCCTTTCTGGCCTAATCCTAAAGGGTCTTAGGTACTGTAAGGGAGCCACCAAAGTCTTGACAGGAAGCAAGGCAGTAGCCAACACCAGGAGTGTTATTGGAGACTCTGAAGGCTCTCTTTCCTGATTTTTTTCACAGAGGTGGGTGAGAGTTGTTTGAGTTTCTTTTTTTAAGGAGGGGGATGTTTTTTGTGGCCAGACAGTGAAAACAGCAAAGGACCCTGACCTTTGAACCCACAAACACCCACAAAGAGGGAGGACAACCTCTCTGACTGACTCCTACAGCCCTTCTTCCCAGAAAGGACCTTCGGAGCGATAATGCAGGTACAAAAGTGTGCAAGGCAGAGGCTCTCACAGGCTCTCACACTGAGAGGCCTCTACTGTTCGGCTCTTTTTCATCCAGACACTAGAGGCAGGGCTGTGCGGAGCTGTTTACACACACACAGCGGCTTCCATCCTGTGCTCCTACAGGCGCACACCGCAGGCGCAGCCCGCATAGAGCTCTGCTCTCCTCGCCTGAGCTGGCATCACTAGAACATGGGTGTGTGACAGGAGACCACCAGTGCGTCGCTGTGCCCGGAAGGCTGCCTGCTCTTTACTGATGAGCCCGGCCAGGAAAGACAGAAGGCATTAATCGTGTTCTGTCATCTTTTCCTGGCCTCAGTGGTTCTATATTTTCAGCCATCCAAGGAAAAAAAAAAAAAGGATTTACGGCGCTCGGTGTCGTGTATGACGCACTAAGCCTATCTTGCCAGCCACTGGGCATGCGCGTGTACGCAAAAACTCTGAAACACCCACACATTCCTTCACTGTTTATATTAATGAAATTCAGGATGCTGGCTGAAAAAACTCTTGAGTTGAAAGGCCATTTCTTCTAAAGATAAGCAGAGAGCTGAGTTGACCCACACCCCACCTCGGTCCAATTTCCTAGCAAAAGCCCCATTCGACCCAGACGATCAAACCGAGTTTGTACTACACGACTGCCTGTATTATCGCATTTAGATGAGTGTGCTTAAGACCCACAGCAATCATTTGGTGAGGTCTCTGTTATAACTCCCTGCTCTGTTTCCTTCCCAGTACTTCATCATGATGTTTATAGTGTATGGTTTTGAAGTGGCATCTTGTATCACAGCAGCGACACAACGAGACTTCGTGAGTATAGCCCCAAATGCACAGAGCAAAAGTGACGATAGCAAGCCGGGCGTGGTGGCACATGCCTCTAATGCCAGCCCTCTGGAGGCAGAGGCAAGCGGATCGCTGTGAGTTCCAGGCCAGCCTGGTTTACAGAGCGAGTCCAGGACAGCCAGGACTACAATAGAAACCCTGCCTCAGGAAAACTAAAAAACAAAACACAAAAACCCAATAGTACTGATGCTGTAGCAACTGGCACGCTTTGAGCCTTGATCCTGGTATTGGTCATTGCTCATCCATACCTTGGCCTTTCTGAGTGTTCAGCCTTGTGGGAGACACAATTCAGAATTTTTCTCTTCCTATTCCTCACTGTTTCCCTAATCTGGTTCATCTTAAAGCATCTCTCTACCCTGGCCAGACAGTGACTTCTCAGATCAGCTCCAACCAAATGAGTGTGGTGCCCCTAGCTTCCCTCCAAGAGTGTTAAGTATTCAGAGTCCTAGGCAACGGGCTCTACAGAAGACTTTGCCTTTCTCGGGAGCAGGTGTGCTGAGTCTCCCTCTTGTATCATCCCCACCCCTGCAGTTCACAACCAACCTCTTCCTGAAGCAGATGCTGGTGAGGTATCAAAACAACAGCCCGCCAACCAATGACGACGAGTGGAAAAATAACGGTGTTACCAAGACCTGGGATAGGCTCATGCTCCAGGTAAGGTGTGCGGTCCTGGGGCGACCCGCTGCACATCTGGATGGGTAACCGCCTGAATGTGGGTGAAAGTGAGGTCAGGGCCTCCAGAGTCTTCCTCCAGGAAGAGACTTGTTCCAGGCCAGGTCAGCAATGGCTCTCGTCTACTGGTGAGGGTGAGGATGGGGGAATGGTAGGCGTATGACTCAGTAAAGCCTCTGGATCCATATTTTATGTCAAGCTATAATGCTGATTAGCCTGCCATATACAATGTACATTAAAGAGCTTTGGATTAGTGAATTCAAACGGTGATATAAACCCCTCTCACTTTTTTATAGCTACTACGAAGAATTCTGCTAAATACCAGGAGATATGATTTGATTTAATCACTCAGTTTTAAGTAGCCATCATACCATATGGCCACACTTATCCCAAATACCATCAGAAGCCTGAGTTTTGCAGAGTGTCACCCCATGTTTTGTGTATAACCTCTAATATAAGCCAACTCTCCACTGGCCCCACCACACACACACACACACTCACAAACTCTCACACTCACACACACACACTCACAAACTCTCACACTCACATACACACACACTCGCAAACTCTCACACTCATACTCTCTAACACACTCTCACACATTCTCTCACATACACACACTCACACTCACACTCTCTAACACACACTGTCACGCACTCTCATGTGCACACATACACACACTCACACTCACACTCTCT
Source organism: Acomys russatus (assembly GCF_903995435.1). Taxonomy (NCBI): domain Eukaryota; kingdom Metazoa; phylum Chordata; class Mammalia; order Rodentia; family Muridae; genus Acomys; species Acomys russatus. The sequence goes on along the minus strand of NC_067144.1, from coordinate 22,610,913 downwards.
AACACACACTGTCACGCACTCTCATGTGCACACACACACACACATTCGCAAACTCTCACACTCATACTCATACTCTCTAAAACACACTCTTACATACTCTCTCACACACACACATATACACACTCACATACACACACTCATACTCTTTAATACACACTCTCACACTCACACACCCATAAACACACTCACATACACACACTCACACTCTCTCACACACATACATGCTCTCACACACTCTCACACACATTCACACATTCTTACACATACATACACATACAAACACTCACGTATACACACTTACACAATTTCTTTCTTACATACACATACACACACTCTCTTTACACATACACACACACATACACACACACACACAGAGCTTTCCATCTACTCTACTCCTTTTAATGCTCTCTTTACACCTGTTTCACTAAAAACCTGGCTGCTTCCTAGAGTCCCCTGCCTGCCCTCCCACTTTCGTGTGCCATAGGACCTAGAAATTGGCCAGGTTCCCTCCCTCGTCTGCTTGTCTTCTATACATCTCTTCCTTTGGTTCCCTGCTTGTTCAAAGCCTTGACGTTCATGCCATCAGCCTACAATCTCTTTACTGTAGTAACTTATCAACCACACGCCACACCGTTGCTCCCCCACCTTCCCCGGGGACTTCAGTATCACCAGCTGTGCCCTTGCCATCCACGTCCCCATCATCCCGTCCTGAACGAGGCTTCGAAAAACATGCTGGGGCTCAGACAACATCTGCTTTCTCAACTCCTTGTCTTCCTGCATCCCACAGACCTCTTCCCTTACCTCAGCCACCTTTTCCCATGTCCACAGCCAGTAGGTCATCACCAGTGTGCCACCACTTTCTGACGACCTTCTATAATTTCTTTCATCTGCCCTAATATCCTCAATTCATGATTTTATCCCAGTAGGACCTGCAAACCTCCAGTTTTCATTTCCTAAGCCCCTTTCCCGCTCAGTCTTTTTATTCGTCACTCTCTATTGGCTCCTTTACTCTGTTGTGAGTCTGTTTTTGTCGGTCTTTCCTACACGGTCCCAATGGAGGTTAATACCATTTTTGTCCACCCCTCCCCTAATATTGCCAGGGAAAGTCCCCCAGTGAGGCTAATTCAAATGTATGACTGTAAAGCTCAAATGAGCACTCTGCTTCCTTCCAAGAAATCTGCTTTGTCACTGTAGCACGGACTTCCCCCTTTTCACCTGTGCAAAATTCCTTCCCACCCTCAGCCTCAGTCATGGCTGCACCTCATGCCTTAAGAATATAGAAGCAAGCAGATGGAATCCATTTCTTCTCTCTCCCAGCAAAGCTGCCCGTCCACGTTTATCTACAGGCAGGTTTCTTCTTTAGTGCAAGTCGGCCCGTCCATATCCAGGTCGTTCTGGGTTCCACTCCTTTCCTTCAGCCTCCTCTTCTCTGAGTCTTCAGCCAACAAGAACATCTTCAAGAACTCTTGCCTAATGTTCACTCATTATTCTGTCCCATTAGTGTTCTGATTCATGGCAAATCTCAGAAGAGAAGCCTGTACCTGCTCTTTTTATCTTTACACTTCCCAGCTGCTTTTATCCAACTACAATTGGCTTCTGACCCAATGCTCTCCTTACATGACAGGTACCACAGTTACCAATGCCGTCCACCCTGCCAACCTCCGTGGTCATGCTCCTGTCATTATTAACTCATTTCCCCTAGAATGCACAGATTAAAACATGGATGAGGGCCTGGAGAGATGGGCACAGAACCAGGGGCTGGAGAGATGGCTCAGTGCATCAAACACGTGCTGCACAGTTCGTACCCCCTCTATATAAAACACTGGATGTGGAGATGTGTGTCCATAATCTCAGTGCTGAAGAGGTAGAGAGGGCGGTGCCTGAGGCTCACTGCTGAGCTCCAGGTTCAGTGGGAGACCTTGCCTCAGAAGACAAAGTGGAGAGATTGAGAATGACACTCGACATCAAGCTCCGGCCTCCACTCCACATGCCCACCACAGAATGATTCTAAATGGCAAAAGTGCACATCATTTCAAGATGATTAGCTTTGCTTGGTTGTATTTATTCTAAAAGTTAAGAAAGAGAGTCCTATAATTTGTTCTTTCCTCCCTGAAACGTTTTATCAGAATTTTTGATAAGGGAAGAATGCAGTATGAACTTCACAGTGTCTCTCTTCAGTTGTGTCCAGAGAATCAGGGTATCGGCTGAGTGACTGGTGACCCTTCCTCTTCCTATGTGGAGGGGCAGCCGTGTGCCACCAGGTCTGAAATGCTTTTGCAGTTTACTTTCCCCTAGGAAAATGTTATAGATACAGAAAAGAAAAGCAAGAATAACTACTAATAAGTTTTGCCTCTAAAACTTTTTACTTTATGATTTTAAATAAGTATACATGTCTCTTGTTAATGTATCTTGCTATAAATATTAAAAATAATAATGCATATTAGGAGTTTACTATGAGCTAGGTGCTGTGCCAAGTTCATTATCTATATTAACAATACTGATCATCCCCAAAACTCTATAAGGTAGGTATGTGCTCATTTCAAATTTACATCAAAGGAAATAAGCCTTAGAGCAGTGGTTCTCAGCCTTCTTAATGCTGTGATCCTTTCTTTAACACAGTCCCTCATGTTGTAGTGACTTCCCCTAACCATGAAATTATTTTTGTCACTACTTCAAAACTATAATTTGCCACTATTATGAATTGTAATATAAATATCTGATGTGCAGGGTATCTGATATGTAACTACTAAAAGGGTCATTTGACAACCTCCCTGAAAGGGTCGCGACCCACAGATTGAGAACCACTGCCTTACAGCCTTATAATGATGTACCCATTAATGGCTGGTGAAGTCATAAACATAAAAACACTTTGGAACATTAGAAACTCCTTGAGCTCCAATTTGGAAATAGTTTAGTATGTAAGATATGTTATGCTTTCATTATGACATTGATGGTTTTGGTATGAAGCATAAAGATAACTTTCTCTCTCTTTCTCCCTTGTTTTTGTGTTTGGAGACAGGGTTTCTCTGTGTAGCCCCGGCTGTCCTGGACTCACTCTGTAGACCAGGCTGGCCTTGAACTCACAGAGATCTGCCTGCCTCTACGTCCCGAGTGCTGGGATTAAAGGCATGCACCACCACTGCCCTGCTAACTTTGTGTCTCTTATCCCTTGGCAGGACCACTGCTGTGGTGTAAACGGTCCCTCAGACTGGCAGAAATACACCTCTGCCTTCCGGGTGGAGAATAACGACGCTGACTATCCGTGGCCTCGGCAATGCTGCGTCATGGACAAGCTTAAAGAGCCTCTCAACCTGGATGCTTGCAAACTTGGAGTGCCGGGCTTTTACCACAGTCAGGTGAGTCCACTCCCTCCGAAGACCTAGCCGGAAGTGCCTCTGCTCCTTAGGAAGAAAATAATTCATCAGCTGTGAGTACTGTCCGTGAGGAACTCTGCACGTTTCCTCTAAACCTCGCGTTATCTGCTTCCTTTTCTGTTTTCAACTGGGAGGGCTCATTTAGAATTTTTACAAATTTTTAGTAAAACCCACTGGGACCCGAGGATTTCCGTAGCACAAACCAACTCCTGCACAAACGAAGACGATCTGCGCCCTGTTTAGAATTAGTTTTTCCGAGAAATATTTGCATTAGAGGAAGGCTTGCAAAATGTAAGTTGGAAGGGATGATAACAAAAAGAATACTCAGTTCCAAAACTCTGGCGACTGCTGAGGTCAGAGGGCATGAAGGGCCGTGTCAAGTAATATTAGATTGGTGATTTGGGCTGAAGATGATTCACATACATTTGGGTCTAGCAGAGAGTACTTCTGAGCTGATGAAGCTCATGAAACATTTACGGAGTCTTCCTGAGTGCCAGCTGTTGTGTCGGGTGTGGCCCGCGGACTGTACAGGTGTTGGCTATGCTCTGTAGTCTGTCCGTGAGGAATGGAGCAAGAGATGCTAACTGGGGCCTTGCCCAAACTCACACAACTAGTAAATGGCTGTCAGGCTTTAACCCCAAACCACGTAGCTTCAGAGCATAGATGCCGCATGAGCCAAGGCTTGGAAATAGGCCCCCAAAGTCTTGGTGAGCCCTCTTACGCCCTTATAGGCAGCATCTGCTGACACAGCACACTGAAATGCTCAAACATGCTTTGGAAGCAATAGTCAGGAGGAAGCTCAGCACTATGTCAGTTTGTCAAATAATCGAGAGGCAGCAAGGCTCTTCCCCACAGTGGTAAATGCTACAAACCACACATTCGGAGTGAGAGATACCACTGTTACCCCTGGTGGGGTACCTGGACTACAACGGGATGCATTAATTCACAAAGGATATGGCAGTGATACAGATGATTTTGTAGCACTGTCCAGAGCAAGCCTCGCTGAGCTTTCTAGCAACCTTGTTGTGGCATTGTTCTGATCAGTAATCAAATTAAATTTGCTGCCTATAATCAGTATAAAATGCGACTAATCACTTGAACTTCTCATAAAATGTTTTCAGCATTTCCATGCTAGAAGTGGCTCATGTAAGCCAGCTTTTACTGAATTATAGTCGGGTACAAGCAGCATCTTCTCCCCAAAAGGGACAGAGAGGATGCCCGCCTTCCTTCCAATTATGGCATAACTTTGTTGTCCCCCTACCATAACACTCCAGCCGTGGAAATCAACTAAAACCACTTGCTCAAGTTTACATAAGTGAGTTTGAAGAAGAAACACGAATTTATTCTTTCTCTTTTGACTGTCTTGGGACCTCCACACCCAGCTTGACACCTTCCTTTCTCCCCATCTGCCTTCGTCTCCACGACCAGCCAGCTGAATCACATGCGTAAACCATCACCACTTAGCCCCACTCTTCAGCCAAGTCCCCAAGTCCTGACATTTCTTCCTCTGTCCCTTTTTCCCTTTGCCCTCCCATCCTCAATCTTACTCACTCTCCACCGTGAACATGAGCAGAGCTATCTGTCTTTCTGACTCTGCCTAGCTCCGTCCCCGAGATTGCCACACAGACCCACTTTCTGACATATAAGCGCTACTAGTTCCACTCCAACAATCCTTTGCTACAGAGCAGTAAAGTCCACCCTGATACCTGCTATTCTCTGCTGTTGTTTTTGCACTTACCTTGCCTATAAACTTCTATGAGCTCCCTTTAGGACTGCATCACTCGGTTTCTATGTCTTCAGTACTTGGCACAATGCTTAGCACAGGCTGGACGCTCAATAAATGCTGCGTGGGGGGATAAGTGACTGAGGAGGGAATGACTCCCCTTCTCATAACCGTGTTAAAGCTTTTCAACACCTACAACACTGGGTAGTGTGGCTACAACTGTCCAAACTAACAAAACTAGGAAACCTACACACACACACACACACACACACACACACACACACACACACACACACACACACACACACACAGAGAGGCTTCATCGGCCTTGAAAATGCTACATGCAAGCACATTCAAATCCTGATGTTGACTTTACCTCTAGAATATTAATATATACTCAGAGAGTAAAGTCCCAATAAAGTGATTAGCATCCTGGAATCTCACTAATGAGATGAAAGCTAGGAATTTTGACCGGGAGTCCCACAAAGACAAAAGCCCTTTCTGTCTTGCCCCAGCTAAGTGCCCAACTCAGTACCCAGGAGCAGCACAAACTGGCCCGTACGTATAGTATTAGATTAATGACTTCCGCCAAGATTTTCAAGAGGATGGGAGTGTTCTGTGTATCCAAGTGGGGATAGCAATCCTTACTTAACATCCTTCATTAAGTCTGCTTTTGTTTATTTGCTTGCTTGTCTATTCATTCAGTCATTTGTTTAAGATAGAATATCATTCTGTAGCTCAGGCTAGCTCTGAACTCATTATGTAGCCCTGAACGGCCTTAAGCCGACTATGAAGTAGCTCAGGCTGGCTCTGAACTTATAATCCTCTTGCTTGAGCTTCCTGGATGCCGGATGGCAAGCTATCATTCTGTAATTATTATTAGGTACCTACTATACGCCAGGCACTCATTCTAGGTTCTGGAATCCAACAATTAACAAGAGGAAACCTCTCCCCCTGTGGAGGTTGCATTCTATTATAGATTACTATAGCAGTAATATTTTTCAGGGGGTTCCCTCTGCCCCCCCCACACACACTTTGCTCCTAAATATCTATTTGGGTTCCCAAGTAAAAGACACATAAACCTTTTAGATTTATAAAAAGCTTTAAAGCACCATTACTGGGCAGGTATCAACTCTCTAAGCTATTTTGATATTTCCCAGCTACACACCTCAAGTTACTTGCCATAACTGGTCCTGCCTTTGCTGCTTCTGTTCCATCAGGCCAGGCCACATGGCCACGTGCTCATGCTCCGTACCGCCCCATGGCAACTTCCTTCTCTCCAGCTTCCTCTCCTCTGTCCCCATCTGACCCCAAGCCCAGGAACCTAACCTCCGCCTACCTCTTTTCTGCCCAGCTATAGGCTGTCAGCTACATTATTTAGCCAGCCAGAGAATACGGGTGAGCAAAGTTTACACAACATCACTTGGTATACGTGAGCAAGTGTTCATCTGGGTTATAACTAGATTTTGGGGGCTAGTATTTAAGAACTGCATAACAGCAGACCAACCCCCAACAGATGACAAATAATAACAACACTGCACACAAATACACAGTCAAATTCCAGGTAGTTGGTAAGTGCCAGGAGCAGAAATAAAGCAGGGTTTGTAAATGGAGTACAATTAAAAGAAAAAAGGAAAAAAAGAAAGAAAGCGGTTTTTTTTCTCTGGCTGTCCAGAAAGCCTTTGTTGAGATGATGTCAGCAGAGTTCTGAAATTATGTGCAGAGATGGGGAACTGGAGTGTTAGGGTACACTTCTGAGCAGAGAAAGCAGCTCATGCTAGGACCGCGGCATCCTTAGCATTTTTGAGGAGCATCAAGGAGGCCAGCCTCCAGAATGATTGCCAGATGCCCGGAAGGGATGCATAAACCTAGCTCTAGTGAGTGGAGTCAGCTATGCTAGGCCCTGTGCCCTGACTAACCGAATCAGTACCACAGGAGGAGGCCTATTCATGGTTTTCTTTATCCTTTAAGTGAAGGAGGGGCCAAGGTGGTGCAGGCACCAACTCGGCAATGTTTGTGTTTGTGATATACTTTTAAATAGCTCCTAAAGGATTTGCTTAAGTGTTGAATACTGGGTAAAGAAATTAAGGAAAATGCCAGGAGTTTTTATTTGGGCATCCTGCAATGTAAAAGAGTAAATGGGGGAAATACCAAGGTTTTGGGGGCTGGGGGAAACAGAGCATTTGTGTCTTAGGAATGGGAGGATCGTGGGAGACAGACCATCAAGCACATACCGGTAGCCACTGGGTGGAGCCTGAAACTCATGGTCAACCAAGATAGGTGTTGAAATTTGCAAGCAAATCTAGCACACTTGCCTCTGGACCTTTTGGTGCATGGAATCTTCCGGATTCTGCATTTCCTGTGATCCATAGATTACGATAGAGTCACTCAAATGGCAACTCTCGCCTTACATAGTTGTCAGCTGGTCTCTGGAGGCCCTTGATCCAGTGGGCATCTGCTTTCCAACCCAGTTCTTATCTCTGCTCTGGAGTCTCCATGTTAATGTAGCTCATACTGCCTTCGCAGGGCTGCTATGAGCTGATCTCCGGACCAATGGATCGGCATGCCTGGGGAGTTGCCTGGTTTGGATTCGCCATCCTCTGCTGGACTGTGAGTACCCTCAGTACACGTTACTTCAGAAAGGGACAATGCAGAGAGGCTTTGAGAAGGCCCCCGGCTCTTTCAGCCACCCCTAAAAAGTCTGGCAAACACATCTTGCAGCTAAATGAGTCAGGAAACTTCCAGCACCAGACCAAGGACAGTGGTTTCCCTTGAGGTGTAGGATGTGCCCTCCTGAGTAAATCCTTCTTTTGGGTGCCCCAGATGCTTTCACCTAGGCTGCTTAGTGAGCTCCAGATGTGCTCTGCGTCTCAGTCACACCCTGCAACTGGATTTCAAGGCCCACTCTGCCACCTCTCTTGCCCCAAAGTCAGTCTGCCTGGCTCCTGCCAAGGTCTCATCACTCACTCCCTGTAGCCTCTCTGTGAGGCACATACAATGACATCAGAGCTCTGGCTGCACCCTCAAACCTCCTGGACAAGGCAGAACTTATGTGCATCATCCTATGGTCCTTCAGTTGATCCTAAGGCTGGGCCTGGGCACTTTGTTTTACTTTGTTTGTGTTTGTTTTGTTTTGGTCATTTTTCCAGATGGTTCTAAATTTCTGTCACAACTGAGAAGCTTTAGGGAAACAACACCAAACTTTTCAGATTTCAGTTACTCTTGAACACCTTGAAATACATTAAGGATTAAAAAAATTTTTCTATGTGCCCTGTCTATTGATATTTTACTTCCACTAAGTATAATAGCTGAAAAATTAAATATATATAAATTTGTTTTAAAATAAAATAATAAGCCAATTACAAGTTCACCTAAACAATTAATATTAGTAGGCAAACAATAACTATTTTACAAAATGAAAAATTCATGAAGCAGTCTTGCTTTGCACAGTTTTTCCAATTCTAAGTCTGGTGTGGTGAAAGAAGCCAGGACTCTCACACGTGCACCTTCATTCAGTCTGTGCTAGCATGTCGCCAGCATTGAAGGACTGGAAGAAAGATCCTTCATGATAGTGTGTGGTTAAAAAAAAAGCAGGGATGTTTTGGTAGCCTGATCTGAAGGTGGATATTGTGAGCATCCCTTTGAAACTGTGCCCAGTGATACTCGCTTCTTCAAGGTTGGTTGCAATACAGAATCTGAAACCAGGTTAAGGAAGAGCCTTTCACACTTTGCTTTGATTTATACCTGCGTCTGTAACATGCTGAGCCGGCTCTTTGCAGAAGTGCTGGCTCATTGTTTCACAGCACTTGTCTTTAGGTGGCACCAAAAGATCACGTTCATTAGTACTGTCACGCTGGAAAAGGTCTCAAACAATAGGAGCCGGTCAATCCCGTAGCAGCATATTGATTTCCCAGAGATCTGATTTCTTTGCTTGAAAACACAGATCTATTACTGTATACTAGTCAAGTGTTTTCCTTGAGGTAATAGACTAATTTTGTAGAAAGCATCTGTCTGAATAGCCACAACCGTAGCTTCTCTCCTTGGCTTTTCATTCATTTCAAATAAAAGTGATGTTTCAAGGGAAAAAAAGTTAGGCCAGTGAATAACTGATTGCCTACATGCTTTCCTTCTGGCCAACTATATTTCAGTGTGCCATGGGATTTACTGTATTTTTATCATAGAGATATTAAAAAGATGTACACTCAAAGGTCAAATCAACCAGTAGCTTGTTTGTCCATGGAAGATGATCCCAGATAAAACTTCCTGCTTCCTTCTTTCCCCACAAAGGCAGCAGTGCAGAACGCAATGAACGCTAATGCGGTTTAGTGCCTCTGCCCCATTCTCCCTGAGACTGCAATCTTACCGTATGCTGCTTTGGCACCACCAGTGCCCATATTTAATTAAAAAAAAACAACAACAAACAAAACAAAACAACAAAAAAAAAACCCTGAAGTCCTTTTACTTAAATATTCTTGCCCACATTGGCCCCTGAAGGGTGTTTTATTAGGCTTTGGAAGTACTGACTGGGAGGATATAAATGAAGGAGAAAGAGAAAGCTGTTCCTTCAGGAAGTGTTTTATGATCCTCTTAGGAGTTCGTCCCTGTTGTGAAGCGACCTCCCTGTGACATATTTGATGCGGTCAGAGGCAGGGGACCCGCTGCTCTCTGATCCCCGGTACCGAGCATAACACATAGTAAAGGCTCAGGAATCAATTTAATTAGTTGAATCAATTTAAACAACAACAGGGAAGTGTCTATTTGTGCCACGTGACTAGGAATTCTAGGACGTTTAAAGGTTTTTGAGTATCATAGCGTTGCCAACCCACTGTATACAAATGTCGAATTCTAAATCTTCTGAAATTCAGCAGAGAGGGGATAAGAGCTAAAGATGTCGAGGCCCTGCTATGGATAAGACACCATTTCAGATAGAAACCCTCTCCAGGGCACTAGGCATGTCTGTCCTGCGAGAAAGCATCCTTGAAGACCCCCCTAGACATCCCATCTCACTGCTGCTCACGGGGGTGGGGGGGCTCTCCTGTAAGGCTCGACACTCTGAAGTCCACTGGGCTCTGTGACTTTGGGTGAGTTACTTAGCTTCCCGGTGCTTTGAAGACAGATGTGCCTGATACACTGAAGTCTTCATAATTAGCAGGCCCAGTTATTGTTTCGTTGTCTCACCCAGAAATCTAGATCTGAGATAGAAAGAGAAGATATGAAATTTGTCTTATAGATACAGACACTGGGACTCAGGAAAGGAACATGGCATGGCTAGGACCCCTGAGAGTAGACTTGCAGGCCTGAAACGCCATACAAGAGTGAGGGGTCTTAGGGACTGTGGTGGCCTTCAGAGGCAGTCACTCAAAGGTGGCAAGCACTTTAGGATATTAGGGAAGTCCCTTGCAAGGAAAGGTTTTAAGATTAGAAGGAAAAAGGGACCCATGTAGCTGGAGGCTAGCTCAGTTGGTGGAGCACCTGCCTAGCATGTCCAAAACCCCACATTAGATCCCAGCAGTAAGCAAACCAAGCATGGTTGTGCTCACGTAACATGCCATCACTTGGAAGCTGGAAGCAGAAGAGTCAAAAGTTCAAGGTCATCCTCAGCTACATAGCAAGCTCTAGGTCAGACTAGGCTCTGTGAGAGCCAATCTCAAAAATAAGTAACAATGTAAAAGACAAATGATCCAAACAGTTTCTAACTAGAAACAGAAGCACATTGGAGAACTCCTAACCTTGACAATGGGAGAGAAGAATTTCCCCCAAAGCTATTTCCATACAGAAATGAGAAGAGCACTTGAGAAGTCAGAGAGAGACTAGGTAGGAAGTGAAGCAGTCACATGGAGAATGAGGAAATTGCTCTAGGTGGCAGATTATAAGCAATGGTCTGGCTCAGCACGGACACAGCGGCATCTGGCCCTGAAGGTTGCTGCCCCCTAAATTACTACCGGAAGTCCTGTGCCACCTAAGTCTGAGGAGGAAGGACATCATTGTTTTATGTAAAGTAGATGGTTTAAAAATCCTGTCTTAATTACTTTCCTTTTCCCCCACCCCCCATTTTAATTCTAGTTCTGGGTTCTCCTGGGCACCATGTTCTACTGGAGCAGAATTGAATATTGAGCACACAGTGTCTCAGCCGTACCTCCTTCCTCCGGGTGACTCTGAATTTGGTGCTGGAACCTGCTGTTTCGTCACATGCTCCCTGTGTGCTCCTCAGTGACACATGTGCCTCGTCTCACTCAAGTGCCAGTTCGGGTGGAATGAGCTTCCTTTAGGCTCTCAGGCTGCTGCGATCCTCAGCAGAAATATTGCTCATCCTTGCCTAAGACTCTGTAACATATTTATGTCCTCTAAGACACAAAATGTGCTCTCTAGGTACTTGCATGTACCATTTACAGTGTAGCACTTACATGTGCCATGTAAGACAGAAAACTTGGAGAGTGGAGATGACTCTCACACCTGTTTAGGTTTAGCGTGGGAACACAAAGACGTTCAAAGGGACCTGTCTCACCATAGTAAGCTCTGTTCATATTTAATAGCAAATTCGAGGAAAAGGAAGATCTCACTGTTTTCTTCAACCTTGCAAGGCTTTTGTTTGTCACTGTGAGGGCTGAATGACACAAAGGGGTGGGTTACAGAGCTGTTCTGTCTGCCTCTGGTTCTGCTGCGGCTTCTGTCTGTGCCAGTGGTGTTCCTGAGCTTTTGGATACTTTTATTCTCTGGCCCAACCCTGGGTTTTTAATTTAACAAATGTTCAGACTTCCTCTTGTGCCCTGTGGAGTGGTGCGTATTTAACAGCTTCATTCTCTGTTAACTGGACGTGTGTAAACTTTAGGGACACAGACACTGCCCATCTTACAACAGCTCAGTCTTTTTCCTCAAAGGTTTCAACTTGAAACGCTTTTCAATTCACGAGCTCCAAGCCAGCTGTTCAAACAGGTGATTTAGAGGGACTTTTGTTTGCTCTCAAAATAGTTTGCTTCCATTTATGATCCTGAAGGAAGTCTTGCAACTCCCCACTTGTCTGCTTATATATAAATAAAGAACCCCATAAAATACGCTCACTTTCTTTTATTTCAGTCGGTCCTACGTAACTCTAGGAAAAAGAGGTTTCCAACAGAAAAGCCAAAACTATGGGAGTTAAACTGGAGGAAGCAGGAGACGCACACCAGTGGGTTCCTACTGGCTGGTGGACGACAAAAATGGACATGGAATACCTGGAATTCTGTTTCCTTTTGGTTTTTCCTCCTGCTACATGGACCTTTGAAGCTATTGTTCCTCTGTACTTGGAGGCAACATAGCTGATGTCAACCACCCAGCTGTGTTCCTTATGCTGAAAACACACCATCACTTAGGAATAGTCAGCCCAGGCACAGGAGGTCTTGCCTCACCCTGACCCTACTGTATGTAGGCAGAGCACTGGGGCAGAAGAGGAGCCAGAGAGAAGGAGTGGACTCCCTTGCAGCAGAAATCCAGTGGACTCCCTTGCAGCAGAAGACTCGGGTCTAAGCCCCAGCGTAGCTTACCCCCAACTCTCTACCTCCTTATGTCTCTTCTGAAAAAGACATCTTAGGTAACAGGCTAACTAGCACCTGCGGTTGGCACAGAAGATCCTCTGTGATTCTTTAAAGAGGGAAGGAGATGGGTGGAATTAAACTTACCTGTCTGATGCCTTCAATATATATTATCTAGTGCTGGAAGTTGAACCCAGAGCTTCCTACTTGCCAGGGTAGCCCTCTACCAATTGGGCTGTATAGGGATACAGTTCCTACTTCCTGCTGCCTTCTACATTTTCCAGTGAGCTCCACTGGCTGAGTGCTTCCTGCCCAACCCTACTCTCGCCTTCCTGCCAGAGCTTTATTGTGGAGAGAATGTAACCTTTCATGCTCCCAAACCCTCATCTCTTAGTGACTGGGTCTCAGCCTCAAAAGCATTGTATAGAAAATTCCATCAGACTTTGATCCTTCCCAAACCAAGGAAGGATGGATGGTGAACCCAGCCACCCCAGTGGCCGAGGGCACTGTGTGAGAGGGACAAGTCTTAGCGTCGCCCTGTAGAGTTCTGCTATTACAGGCTGTAACTACTATGGCTACTTTCTTTAGAACATGCAGAAATTTCTTTATTGCTGCCTCTCACCTCCATCCCTGTCCCTTTCCCTGGGAGGCCTCAGACTTCTTTACCCTCCTAGAAGCTCCTGGAAGAACTGGAAATGGGGACAGCAAGCCTCAGGTCCCAGGCTTTAGCTCAGCAGAGCCCAGGTTGAGACCCCCCCCCAAAAGAAAGAAAGAAAGAAAGAAAGAAAGAAAGAAAGAAAGGAGAGCAGAGGGCTTGGGTCTGGGGAGAAAGGAGGCTGCTCCATTTAAAAGCCACCCAGACATGCAATCTGTGAAAACTTCCTAGTCTCAGCAATTATCATGGGCACTAATCACCACCAGACCCCAAATCAGTCAGGCTAACTCTGGGGCAATATTTACTGACTGTAACATAGAAATGACCACCCTGACTCTGGTTGGCCTTATCCTTCCCAATATTAACCCTAACCCAAACCCTAACCCTCTAACCCTAAGCCTCTACCCTAACATTAACCTTAACCCTAACTCTAGGCCTCGGCAGCCTGATCACATGTAACACGTCAATGCCTGAATTTGTCAGCCCTGGCACCAGAATAAAGGATCTGCTTCTGTTTGCACAGCAGAGCAAATACTCTCTAGCTACTCATATGTAGTATATAAACTTGAAAAACTAATGTCCTCCATCTAACCCCGCCCCTGCCTGTCTGATTGATAAGTGGTGCTGGGGGTGGAGGAAAGTAAAATCTAACTACTAACCTGGCTTCCTGCTGTAGAATAAAGGACTGCTCTCCATCTAAGTTTCTTTCCTGTTTTCACCTCACTCGGCTTCTTTTTTTAAAACATACTTTATTAATTTATTCATATTACATCTTAATTGTTATCCCATCCCTTGTATCCTCCCATTCCTCCCTCCCTCCCATTTTCCCTTTACTCCTCGCACCTATGACATGACTGAGGGGGAACTCCTCCCCCTGTACATGCTCATAGGGTATCAAGTCTCTTACTCAGTTTCTTATCAACTCCTATGAAATAGGTTAGGGGCCAGACAGCAACAATTAGATCTCTGGCTGAGTGTGGTTTCATGCACGTGGATCTGAAGGCTCAAGTGATCATATCCAACCAGGATAGCCAGAAAGGTCTTCGAGAAAGGCAGCACTGCCAACACATGGAAGCTGCTCTTCATGTGGGCTTCCTCCAACCCACAATCCCCATGGCTAACACAACCAGGAGCATGTGCATGCCTACACACACACACACACACACACACACACACACACACACGCACGCACCTTTTTTAATAGAGAGAGAAACTGAGACAGAAGAAGCCTTCAGTTATATTCTACCCTTCATTGACTTTTCTAAGCTCCCAAACTACACACTTGGGCATACTCAGGGTTCAATATTTATTTGAATTCTCATCAGTGGGCCTTTTTGTCAATTCAGGAGGTGGAACATCTGGGCCACTCCCACAAGTGCACTTTGGAGACCTGTCTGACTGTCTTCACCCCCTCACATAGCCCTCTACTTCAAGAGATTGTATTAAAAACATGACAACCTGTAAGCCAGGCCAAGTGATTAAAAAGGCAATTTAAAGAACGTGTAACAGGCACTCATGACTATAGGGAGTTGCAGTGTCCAAACAACAGTGCTCATATAGTTCTTGGCAACCTGGACATGGCTATCTGCCTTTACCATTCAGTGTTGGGGTCCATGGAAGAGGAACAGCAAAACAGCTCTAGAACTCATGGAATGTGGCCCACTGGTTAGCAAACCCACGAAGAGTGTGTCTCTGCGAGGCATAACCCCAAGAACTGTGTGTCCTGAGGACTTCATGCTGTTGTAGAGCATAGCTCTGCTTGTTACCTTTGCGGTCCTTATAATCCCTTTAATATGTGAATTGTGTGAGTACTATAAAGGGGGCGCCCAGCCCCTCACTGGGCAGTATCATTGGCATAGGCAATAACAATGCTTGATCTCTTTCAGGCATTGCTGCTGGAGCAGATTAATGATTCAACCACCATCTCTGAAAACAGCCTGCAGATGTAGATTGTTAACGATGATCACCACCCTTAGGAAGAATTTGGAGAAATAGATTGTTCAATGAGGTTAGGTAAAGATGTTTTTGTTAGTGGCTCTGACGTAGAAAGTCTTAGGGAAGAATAGATTGTTTAGTAAAGTAGGGTAAAGATGTTTTTGCTGTTGGCCCTGATGCAGGAAATCTCAGGGGACAATTGAAGTTAAGAGAAAGCACACTCTTATTAGCAAAGCTAGAGACTTTTTGAGGTTGGCAAAGCATGAACAATGGTCCATAGCAGCATTGGCTGACCTGACTCCTTCAAGCTGGGCTGGTGACTGAGATGATGATTGATTTCCTTATTCTAATTTTCTGACCTCAGCTTCCTGATATCATTTAATAAAACATATTAATGAGTAGATGAGCACCTTTAGGACTTAAAATAGATATGGCTGATTATTTTTATATAGGAGTTTAGATTTGTGATTTCCTTAAGATCTTCATAAGATTACTTCTTAAGATAATTGATTCCTTCTTTGTAACTGCAAATTGCAGCCTGCCAGTAAAGAAAAGCCGGCTGAGAAATTCTGTTGCTTGCTTATACTCTGTTAATATGTAACAAGTTGCTTATGTACAAATGTATGTGGGTTCTCAGAAATAACTTGTTATTCATGTTTGTTCCTTACCCATAATACAAACAGTTGGTCATGTGAAGGTATTGTGGAACATGATTTTCTTACGTATATCCATTGTAATCATTTATTTATAGAGAAATAGAATGTAAACACATTGTGGGTTTTTTTGTACTGCTTGAAAGACTTTGTTGGGGTATACAAACTGTGAAAGGAAAAGAATAAAGATAGAAAGAGAAACAGAAGAAGAAGAAGAAGGAGAAGGAGAAGAAGAAGAAGAAGAAGAAGAAGAAGAAGAAGAAGAAGAAGAAGAAGAAGAAGAAGACGACGACGACAGATAAGAATAGGGATAAGGATGAAAATAAGAAAATAATAATAAAAGGAAGAAGAAACAGCTTGTTGAAACCTACCAGCTGGAGTCTGTCTTCATCATCTAGTGTAAGTGTGTGTGTGTGTGTGTGTGTGTGTGTGTGTGTGTGTGTGTGTGTGTGTGTGTGTGTGTGTATAAGGTTCCTTTCTCTCCTTTTCCTTTCTTTTTTAGACGCTTGTCACCATCAGTGGAAGCCCCAGCTAGGAGCCATGAACTCTAGTCCCCGCTTGCCATCATCAGTGGAAGCTATTGCCAGTAACTATCAGTTCCGGCTTGGAAGGTTGCCCTCAGAGAAAGTCTACAGGGTCACTAGCCAGCCAGGCACAGGATTCAAGCCCCACCTCAGTTTTCCCCAGTTGGTGTGGAAGTAGGACTTCAATAGACCTGTGTGATGTTATGGACATTCAGGCACAGTTGGGGCTGTGACCGAATACCTAGGCAGGAATTGGGAGCTGCACTCCTTTGAAACCAGCCAGAGAGGGGTAAATGACAGCAATTAGCAAGCAGCTAGCACAGGGTTCTAGCTCCTCAGTAGGCCTTAGACCACCTGCACTAGTCAAATGGCACAAGAGTGGCATGAAGGTGCCAAAGGTTATCTTGCACCTCGTGAAATTTTGTAACAAGCCAGAGATGACTTGTACATTTTCCTGGTTGAAAGAATTAGCTAAAGAAGAGTCAAAAGTCCTACTTCAATAGTTGCCAACATTTTGTTAATGCAGGTGTGTATGGCCAATAACAAAAGGCAGGGAGTTCCTATATAGGGAGGGGGGGTGCATGGGGGTGGGAGGTGGGAATAAAAATGGGAGGGATCAGGTGTGGGTAGGATAGAGAGAGTACTGAGAAAGGCAACTGAAATCGGGGCCATCTCTAGAACAAGCTAGAAGCCTAGGGCAATAGAAATGCTGAGGAGTTGATGAAGGGGATCCTAGCTAAGACTCCTAGCAATAAGGAGCCTGAACCAGCCATCTCCTGTAACCAGGCAAGTCCTCTAAGGAAGGGATTGGGACACCAACCTAGGCACAAAACCATCAACCTATAATTTGTCCTGCTTGCGAGGTGTGCTGGGGTAAAGGTGGTGCAGAAATTGTGGAGGTGGCCAACAAATGACTGGTCCAGCTTGAGATCCATGCCACAAGAGCCCTGACACTGCCTAGAGGGACAGGTAGGCCAGAAGTGGAGTAGCCGAGAGACCCACAGTAAAACCAAAGTTTTATTGGAAGAAAAAGTCAAATGATTCCTAGTGACAGTCGGCTATACCCATAGATAGATTGGTGTCTAGCCCAATTGTCATCAGAAAGGCATCACCCAGTAATTGATGAAAATAGATGCAGAGACCCACAACCAAACATAAGGCAGAGCTTAGGGAATCCTGTGGAAGAGTGGGAGGAAGGATTGTAGGAAAAGAGGGGTCTAGATCACAAGAAAACCTACAGAATCCACTAACCTGGACCCATAGGGGCCCACAGAGACTGAGTCACCAACGAGGGAGCCTGCATGGGACTGATCTAGGCCGTCTGTGCATACACATTTGTGTAGCTTGATCTCCTAAAAGTGGGAGCAGGGACTGTCTGCTTTGGGGACCCTTTCCTCTTACTGGACTGCCTTGTATAGCCTTAATAGAAGAGGAGGTGCCTAGTCTTACTGCAACTTGATATGCCATGGCTCATTGATGTCCATCAAGGCCATCTCTTTTCTGAAGAGAAATGGAGGAGTGGATCAGGGATGGGCGTGAGAACAGAGGGACTGAGAGGAGAGGAGAAACTTCGGTGGGGATGTAAAATAAATAAAACTAAATTTTTAAAAAGTATAAAAATGTCATCAAGAGGGACACACCTCAGCTTTAGCATGATTGCTATATGCTTGGCTCAGGGGTAACAGCGTACATGGGAGAACTAGACTTCATAGAAAAAGTTTGAGCAAAATTTATGGTGTAGGTCTTTCTACAACTTTCCAAAGAAGATGTGATTATTTTTAGTAAATCTGTGAGGTGGGTGAGTGATATTTGCTGGATTAATTCTGTGTACTTTCAAATGCATTTAACCAATTATAAAAAAATAAGCTATTTCTTTAAAAAGGAAAAAGAAAGAAAAGTAAGTCTCAAATCCCCTAACACAGCATTCTTTTCTGTTACCCTCCCCAACCACTTTCAGATCCCCTCTACCTCCAACCTTCAGCTCTTCATCAAAGGCAATGAGATGAAACACAAAGGGCTCTAAGTAAAGAAGGGAAGGGGAGGGGGGCTTCTCACTAACATAAGCCATCACCAAATCTCTCAGGAACAAAACGCCCTTTATAAGGTTTGGCAAGAAAATAGAAAAACCCTGAGTTTGGTTTTGTTAAATAAATAATTTTTTTTTTTTTAATTTTAACTTCATATGCTGAGTTACGAAAACAAGACTAGGCCTGAGTAAACCTGCCAAGTCTATAAAAAAAAGTCCTTTCAGATCCTCCTCCCTCATTTGGGGCTGTTTACTGCAACCCCTACCGCTCCCCCTTCCTCTTTGGGCGGGATTAGATACTACTTACAATCACCAACTAAGTTTAGTGGCCATGGAGTCAAGTAATGATGATGGATTGAGAGGCCTGGGGCATGGCCACACAACACTTAAGAACGTCTAGGTTAGTTAGGGTCCATCCATTCATCCAAGCAAATGACATATTCTCACCACACTTCTGACAGAACAGCTTCTGCTACCACCACCCTTCCTGTCCACAACCCCCGCCCCGCCGCCAGGAAGCCAACAGTGCTCTGGCCTTCTCTCTCAAATCTCTCTAGTTGTCATAGAAACACCACAACCCCAGCATTATTGCAAGTGATAGGCCGTGTCCCCTCGACCTACATACCCTCGGCCTCTTTTAAGAGCCCTGTCTCCTCAAGGACCACCTGCACCACGCCTGAGTGCTAGCCAGCCAGGTGCACCCCCAAAGCCCTGTGCTTCCCGCTTCTGACTGTGCGGAGGGGACACGAAAAGAGTAAGAACTCCTGAGAGACCAAGGAATAAGCCCCAGCCATGAGTCGATGCACTTGGCTATATAAGAAGTCATAGACAGTAACAGGGGAGAGTGACAGAAGAGAATGGGGTGCTATGTTTAATTTGTTCTATTATGTGTATTTGTTGTTATGTGAATGAGGGTGTGCACATGTGTGCACTAAGACATCTCTCCAGTCTACGCTTCTGTTTTTAAGATGTTTGAAATCATAGGGACCAAAATGAATAAACCATTTGCCTAAATTAACAGAAAAAAACAGCAAGAATCAGAAGATTTTTTTTTCATATTTTACTACAGAGATACTCTTTAGATGTATTATGAGTCATTATGTAGCTTATAAACTGCTCATTCATATTCTACATGTACAAAATCATTTTATAAAAATGCTTTAAAAACTAGTAGAGAGTGTGTTCTCTGGTGGGCTATTACTGTCAAGTGCCTCTGAAGAGGCAGGGTACATTCAGGGTCGAGTGGCCACAGACTGGACGGTGTTTCTGATGAGGAGGCATGGTAGCAGCAGCCAGCACAGGCACCGCTGACAGCTCATGCCACACTCTGTCCTTAGCCACCTCTTCATTGTCAACTTCATGGCATCTGATTCTTGACTTTGCTCCCGTCTTTTATGGCTTTCTTCACATCTGGGATGCACAACTTCATGGATGGCCAAACAGGACACATGAGTCACAGAAGCACATCTTAGTACCTTTCTGTCTTGTACTTAGCAATTCTGGTTCTCTGAGACACTGGGGAATTTTATTCCGCACTCTTCAATCTCATAATGCGTTGATGACGTCAATCCTTGAAGGACACAGTTCTCAAGTTGCCTTCACTGCGGCCTTTTACCTTTCGTCCTTCAAGCGTGTGCATTACAACACCATCGCCATGATCAAAACAGCTAAGAAAGCTGTCTTGTTACGACGGCTGGACATTCTACATAGTCAAGAGCTCTGCTAGAAAAACACAGAACGGAAAATTACAGCCTAAAAATTAGCTGGAACAAATCCTTAATGTGTGCTACTATGGAAGTCTCTAGGCCAACATTATTACAATCAAGTCATCAGTTCTCCCAAACATCATCAGAAGGCCCAGGTCATGCACCGGTCCAGAAATCCACTGTGATGTTGGTATATAAAGGATTGTGTTCCACAGAGAGCAGTCTGTAAGAACAACTCGATAAGCCATCTGTCTTCCAGACTCGTGACATCTGTTGTAACAGCTTCATCCTGAAGACAGACAGAGCCAATGAGAACGACGAAAAGGAAAACATGGCATGCATCTCCACTGCTTCCTGTTCTGCTCTATAGTGTAGCCCAGGCAGCTTTATAATTTACTGTTCCTGCTGGGTTTCCCATTACCAATTTAAAACTGTGTTTTCCTTGCCGAATAGGTATTATCACACCCTGCATCATCATTAACAAACCCTACGTCATCATTAACAAACCCTACGTCAGGCCACCCTGGACCAATAATGGAAGATCATTACCTCAAGTGGGCGCCTATCTACAGGACAGAGGGATTACAAGAACCACTGACAGAAAAGGAGCATGTGCTGCCCACTCTGAACAGGCCCTTCACTGAGCACCAGGAATCTCTGACCATTCCACTACTGTGAAAAGAAGGCTGTCTGTACACCTGAGGGTACATAGCTTTCATAAGAGCCTCAAAACAGAGTGTGTGTGTGTGTGTGTGTGTGTGTGTGTGTGTGTGTGTGTGTGTGTGTGTGTAAATAAAGGGGGCATCATGAGGCTTAAAGGACATGAAAGTCACAAAGTGAAGAAGGAAGGGAAGGATGCTCTAAACAAAGACTATGTGGGTGAGGGGCACAGACGGACAACCAAACAGGATGCATTTGAGGAAAGGTAAGCCACCTCTGTGCTTGAAGATGAGCAACAGGGGCAGAGAAGTGGTCAGTGAACTGAAGAGGTCTCTAGGAGCTCAGCCGTGACAATGACAACAGTGGGTGGAGATCAGAAGCACAAAGTCGGGCTATATAAGGAGAAAAGGAGAAAAAGACAGTGTGATTTCACTTACACACGGTTGGAAATGTGAAAAACTGATTTCTATTTTGTTTAGGATTATAAACATATGGAAAACAAGAAAATCAAGAAATAGCCTAAGGAATTGTCATTATGACCTGACAAGCAACTGCCATGAAGTTTAGGAAAGTGTCACCTAGGGCAGGGGTGGGTGTAGGAAGGAGGGTGTAGGTCTAGGGAGGCCATGTGAACATATCTACGGGGTCTGTCTGGGTATACTTCATACTTTTTATACAATTTGTAAGTGTTCTTTTGTAACTATTAAATAATTAGCAAACAGAAAAATATACAATTATTGATAAAGACAGGAACAACACAGAAAAGTCTATTCTTTCAGACTTGTAGCCTCTAACAAAAAGAGCAAAACATTGTTGAATACTGCTTTTCAAAGGTGAAAAACCCAGAACAGAAGCCATAAATTCTTCCATCAGAACCACATACACAATGAGTTTATCTGCTGGAGGTCCTCAGTGAAAGGGCCAGGACTGGGCAGAAGAGGGAAGAACAAGACTAGGACATCAGCTCTGCCCTGAGCACAGAGCAGGAAGTGCCCAAGGACAGGAGGATTACATCCTCCGCACCCGGAAGCCAGCTGGAAGAGCTCTGGCTGACCAAAACGGAGACCATGCTCCTGCCACCCAAGTAGGACAAGAACTACAAACTGAAGCATGTTCAGGAATCGCAGATTATCACTCTGGAAAGCAAACAATCCACCAGTGCTCGGCTCTCGTTCTTCGGTCTGCCTTTCCTATAGGAACTATACCCCAAGGTACTCAAACAGATAAAGAGAGCATGTCCTTCCTTGTAAAGAGATTCAAGAAATGAAGATGGGATGAAAGAATCGGGATATTACAGCTTTTCAACCCTTGATTTAGGCAATGAGCAAGAGGTGCTAGAAATCACGAGAAGGCCAGGCAGTGGTGGCGCACACCTGTAATCCCAGCACTTAGGAGGCAGAGGCAGGCAGATCGCTGTGAGCTCGAGGCCAGCCTGGTCTACAAAGTGAGTCTAAGACAGCCGTGACTACACAGAGAAACCCTGAGTCAAAAAAAAAAATAATAATAATAAAATAAAATAAAAATCACTAGGTAAAGATAGATGAGAAATCTCAAATTAAGTAGATCAGCTGATAATACCCACAGCCACAGGACATCCTGACACCAAACCTGCTCTCCTAGTTGGCATTACAAAATAAATAAATAAATAACGACAACAACAACAACAACAACAATAATATAGAGGTCACAAGAACACATCAGATCACTAGGGGACAATTAGCAAAACTCCATAAAGGGGGTGATTCTGAATCTACTAGATATACGACCTGACATTTTCAATAAATAAACTGCAAGGAAAAAGACAAGGAAAAGAAATGGTAGGGCGTGGTGGTTCACACCTGTACTCTCAGCACTCAGAAGGTGAGACAGTGGGGTACTTGAGGCTAAAGCAGACCACGTAGACAGTAAAACTCTGTCTCCCAAACAGAAAAAGAATCAAAGGAGAGCCTCTAGGCCAAAGGAGATCACCCTGATAATAACGTGGACCTTGCTTACTTACCATGCTGAACAAGCCAATGCTTCTTTTTAAAGAGGTCTCTACTAGACAATCAGGGAAATCTAAAAACTGACTGGACATGTGGTGACCTAATACATACGCTGTTCATTTTATTTTAGGCGTGATAATGGTACTATGGTTCTTTTTATAGACTCTTTATAATTAAAGATGCATGTGAAAATACGTACACACAGATGCTATGATAAAGAATCCAGTGGACAGAAGAAAAAGTGTGAGAAAGCAGAGGAGCTGGGAGTTTACAATCACAGCGATCAAGGGTCTAGGTACCAGCCTCCCTTGCTTTGGTTCTGCTTTGGAGTCTACATTAAAAAGCTTTTAACAAAGTGAACTGGCTTATGTGATCAATTCAGCAATGGTGTGTTAGCTACACAGGAGAGTTGATGCCCAGATGGATGCCAGGTATGCAAATCCAGGGCTTACCGGTCCATGTTCACCTCGTTGCCTTTGTCTCTGGTGTGGAAGATCATAGTGTATTTACCCACATCAGGCTTGGGCCGGGATATTTTCATTTTATGGAGCTCAACCCTAGAAAAACAACGAAGTTTATTTTGAAGTCTATCCCATTTATCTACCATTGAGTAATTAAAAAGAATAACCTGCGATTAAAAAAAGGAAATATCACACATACACACACACACACACACACACACACACACACACACACTGTTCTGAAGAAAGGGAGTAAGAGAGGAGGACAGACATCCTGAGGGGAGTTTCCCCTCAATCCTCCAGAGCAGAAAGTTGTCTGAAAGGCTCCAGGAGTTATTCCAGCAGCCCAGAGTGGAAGTCTCACAGAAAACCTTAAGTCTGGGACTTCTCACTCACTGCTGGGACCCGAGGCCCTGCCAATACTTCTGAACCCCAAACTCAGCAACAGACAACCCCCATTGGTTTCTAGGCTTCCAACTGACAAGAAACGATTTAGGTCATTCTGCCATCCTTTCACTCCCTGCCACCCTTTAAGCCCAACTCTGCAGCCTGGCATTTACACACAAGGACAGGCTTCGAGAGTCGCCACCGATAGCAGGCCGACCCATGAAGGCGCCTTCTCTGCTGCTCACCTGAGTCTGAGGTCATCGTCTTCTCCTCCCCATCCCCAGTAGTTGTTAGAGAACCCATTCACCTTGAAAAACTGTTCTCTGCTGAGGGCAGTGACACCCCCAAAATATTTACTGTACCGTAACCTGGAGCAACAAGAGAGAGAGAGAGAAAAGTGGTGACATTTGGCACAAAACCCCTTCGCTCCCCACAGACACTCTAGCCATCTCTGTTTTCGGGGATGGCATTCTAGGAAGACTTGGGGGATGGCATACTTCCGTCCACTCCATCCATTTACTCTGTCTCGTGTCCACCTCCCTGTACTGCTGGCCTTTGACCTGCTGTTGATATCACTAATAAAGGGGGACCCCACTAAGCAAGGGGATCCCACACGCCTGTTATTAATAACACTGGTATTCAGAGGTCTGAAAAGATACGTGAGAGTGCATTACCGCCTCAAACTGTCAGTGACAGATTTCATCCCATATAAAGGCTGCTACGGGCACCAGGTGAGGAAGGATCCTGGGCTGTACCCATGTTCGGCATGAAGGAGTGTCATGATGAATAGATGGCTTTCCCTACGTTTTTTCTCTTTGAGGAATGGAAGGTGTAAATCAGGAGACCACTCCAGTCCATGCTTCGGGCGCGCTCACTCTGTAAGCTGCCTCCGTCTTAGAGTTTGCTTTCTAGAGAACTCAACACACCACCCCGATACCCTGAACCCCTAGCTTGGGCAACTACATGGATTCAATGTCTTCCATGAGAACTGAGTATGAAAAAAAACCATTTGATTATAAGGGCAAGACAATAAATTATTCTTAGGCTAAATCTGAGATGACCCTAGGGCTTTTGCCAACAGCCTAAGGACACAGGGTCCAAGGTCATGAGAGACCCCGTGGCTACAGATAACTCGGCAGCTGTGGGCACTTGAAGGCAGCGGGGTAGGAGACATCACTGGACAACAACAGAATGAGGAAGAAGAGTGAAGCATCTGTGGAACCACTGCTAAGACTGGCGTGGAAGACAAGAAGCTACAAGCCCAGGAGAAGAGTGGAAGGTACATCAGAGAGTACCACCCCGAAAGGGTTCTGCATTCTAGTGACATGTCACCAAGCTGAGATAGAACCAACCCTTAATACAGCTCCGGCGCCCTTCCATACCGCAGGTGGTGGGAACTACTGAACAGGACCACGTGACCATACGTAGAGGATTTCCAACTTTAATCGACCACAGTTCTAAATGTCTGGGGTGAACTAAATACTGATACCGAGAAGAAAAACAAAAAAAGACTCAGTACACTCTAGACACCTCCCACCCAGCAAGTGGCATCCCCAAAGCTATGCTGAGTTGAGTAGTTTCCATACTCCTGGTACAAACTAGTGACCCTATGTATGCTATAATGGAATAGATTTAGTTAATAGTAGTCAGGTTACACTCACAACAAATATCTAAGGAAAACAATTTTAAAGGAGGAAAACTGTATTTTGGCTTATAGTTTCAATCCATGGCCAACTGGCTCTTGGGCCTGTGACAAGGGAGACTTTCACGGCGGGAACAGTACGGCCAGTAGAGAAGGCTACTCACTTCACGGCAGTTAAGATACAAAGATGAAGAAGAGGACAAGGACAAGATATAGCCCCTGAGAACATAATTCTAGTGACCTACTTCCTCCAAGTGAACCCCATCTCTGAAAAATATCCAGCCCTTCCCATTAACGCCATCAGATTACAAGTCCACTGTTACACCCCTGGTTTGCTCAGAGCCCGCATGATCTGTCTCTGGAGACGACCTACCATGCACCTCTCAGGCATACCCAACTGATCTCATTGGCACCTCTCAGTCTAATCAAATCGACAACCATGACTGACAACCGCAATTACTTTCACACACCTAAAATCCTGGGAAATGGCATCTATCAGCCTAAGACCAACAAAAATAAAATAAAATAAAATATGTAGAACAGTGCTATTCCTTTCACTTACTAGCAGTGACTTATGTCCAAGGTTATCAGACTCTAGTTACCCCAGAAGGGACTCGCACACGCACTGGTTTTCAAACAGCATTCGTTTTGGTTTCTAAAAGAGGGCCACAATTTTCCTCAGAGCTTGCACTTACATCAAAAGGTAACCGTATTCAACTATGTAAAGGAGGCACAGGCTTGCCATCCATATCTGGGAATAGCAATGTCGGGCCAAACAGAAGGACAACTTAAACAGCAAGATTCAGGCACAGGCCATCTCTTAAAGTGCACAGCATCTGATGGAATCCATGATGGCGACACCAGAGTATAAGCTCAAAATCAGTTCCCGACAGGAATGGGCAATTATCTCTGCTTCCTGATGGCCAGTTACTACAAATGATGTAATCTGGACTCTCAGCCCAGGGCCTGTCCCTAAACCACCCTGTGTGATTGCTCAAAAGGAACAGGAAGCTTTAAGTTAAGTAAGTGTTAGTCACAATTGGGCATGGGAACTGTTGACATGTCCTCATAGAAGGAGAGAGCAGAGAGGTCACTGGATCTTCACCTCTGCTTCAGTTACTCCTCCCAACCATATTATGAAATGCCCTAACTGTACATGGCCCTGAGGTCTGGGGAGGTGATAAATTATATAGGCTAGGGAACGTTAACCCAAAGGACCACCATCTTTGTGGGCCTAGGGAAGCTGCCTTCCATGCTGACTGTAGACCTCCCAGAAGGCTGCTTTAGGGTCACACATGTGCCTGCCAGGAGCTTCTCATGCATGCTCTGTAAGTAAGCCTAAGAAACACATGGCTCCACGGGGTGAACTTTGGTAGAATCAAACTTTGGTTTGTCCCAGGGACCTCATAAGGAAGGGGCAGGTGTGGGCTATGTTCCTACCCTTAGAAGAATTCTCATGAGAGCTACAAAAGAATCCACTTAGGGACCCCAAAAGTGAGAGCCCTACACTGCAAAGAGAAACATGGAAGACCAAGGAAGGTCTCAAGAGACTCAGTTTCCCTTTCACACACTATATGCTCTGGCAGGCTAGCACCGTACTTCACAAATTAGTTTTTCTTTCACACAGACTTTCATACATACATTCTTCTTCCTGCCTACTAATAGCTTACAGCTGTATTTGCAGATTCAGCCACATTCTCATGGGAGCTTCCTGTCTCCTTAGACCTGTACTTACTCTGCCTCTTCAAACTGGCCCCTTGGCCCTTAGCCTAGGATCATAACTACACAGAACGATAGGGCTTGGAGGAAGGTGACAGGGTGTGTGTGCATATAATCAGTTTAATTTACCTAAAAGTTATCTCAATCGCTATTTCCCGTCAGTTGTATTTGACTAGGAGCTGGTATAAAACACAATTAAAAATCATCTGTTCCACTTTGGGGGACAAAACTAGAGAGGCGTGAAGGGATGTTGACATTTCCCATGGTAGCTTTGAAAGGAAGGAAGTTGGCCTGCGTATCCTGGTTCCCAAGACGACTATTAATATGGATGTGTGCAGCCCCACCGTTTCCTAGAACTCTAGCAAGATAGCCTAAAAAAGTGATGGGATGTCCAAACAGTGGCCCAGGGGGTGCCATCATCACATTGTCCGGTAGAGGAAGTCAGGATGGATGAACAAGTTACTGGAATTCTACTGTGTGGGAAAGCCTGTCAAGTCCCTCACAGGTACTGAGGGGGGCGGGGAGGGAGGGGGCATCACAATTATTGGGTTACATACTCTCTCCCTTTGTGTTCCTGGACAAGACCTTCCCCCCCCCCCCACTTCATCCTTTAGTTGTTGTTCTGCACATTAAGGGAAAATGAGCCATTTCCCCCATTTCTTGCTTCCCTCACTCCCTCTGGACACCACACTATAGCCTTTGTCGCTCTGCCACAGTAAGTACGCGCCACAGCTGTATCCAGAGCCGCCTTACCTGTAGCCAGTGCTGTTCCTGCCAACCACCAGGTGCTTGGGCTGCTCACCACATGTATAGAGGTTGAAGTCATTCTCAGGCACCAGGTCCACGTCATGGAATATGAAACAGTCCCAGTCTGCCTCCTTGAGAGCCTCCAGATAGCCCACGTTCAAGAGCTTGGCTCGGTTGAACTTTTTACTTCCGGTCTATTGAGAGTGGAAAGGAAAATGAAACGGTTCTGGAGAAGGGGCTTGCCGTGTCCCCCCTCGCTCCCCTGTAGAAGTGGCTTCTATTACTATTGTTTATTCACAAGATGACACACACTACGATCTAACAGACGAAAGGCAACGTAACAAAAGACCATTCACTTTTGGCTTTGTGTCTCATGCATATATTTATATGCTGTAATTTAGAAGCATCCCCTGAGCCTAGCATGTTGTCTCATGGTGGATAATTTATCTAAAAAGACTAAGAAAGTTCAGTAGAGTTTCTTTGGTTTTGGCTTATGAGACAGTTCTCCAAGCTGGCCTGGAACTCACAGCAGTTCTCCTGCCTCAGACTCCCAAATGATGAGATAGCAGCATGAGCCATCATACCAGGTCAGAAAACAGGCTCATATTTTTAAAAATTATTTTATTTCTCTCCCTCCTCCACCTCCCTTCCCGGATGTCTGTCTTCTGTCTGTCTGTCTGTCTGTCTGTCTGTCTGTCTCTCCTCTCTCTCTCTCTCTCTCTCTCTCTCTCTCTGTGTGTGTGTGTCTACCCATGTGAATATATGCTACCCGGGTGTAAGTGGCCTCTGAGGGCAGAAGAGGCATCAGGCCCCCTAGAGCTGGGGTTACAGGCAGTTGTGAGCTGCTGGAACTGAGTGCGAGCATCTGAGCTTGGTACTCTGCCATAGCAGGGTGTGGTCTCACTTGCTGAGTCATCTTTTCACACCCCACGCCACACACTTAATACTACTGAACAGCACACTTAAAAGCTACCAAGATCGTTTTTAAAAAATGGAAGAGGCTAAAATAATTTTTATGTGGCATTTCAGCGCGCGCGTGTGCACACACACACACACACACCCAGAGAGAGAGAGATGTCGTTTAAAAACACAAATAAAAATAAAGCAACACTAATTGTGCACTAAAATTTAACAGAGCTCATGTTAAATGTTCTTCTAAACTCCATTTTTAAAGTGCCTTTATTACTTCCATATGAACTGCGAAACTTCTTGAATGTGCTTTCCCCATCAATTAGTATCCCTGCTTTCCTGTCAGCTCTGCACTGATCTCAAGCTAACCTGACCTGACACACTGACACTGACCGTGCAAGAGATTAAGCTAAGAGCTTGTCAGGAAGGACCAAGAAAGTGTGACCTATCGAGCCAAGAGTGGTGCTTTACACCTTTAATTCCAGCACTCGGCAGGCAGAGACCAGAGGATCACTGTGAGTTCAAAGCCAGCCTGGTCTACAAAGCGAGTCTAGGACAGGCAAGATAACACAGAAACCCTGTCTTGGAAAAGAAAGGAAGGAAGGAAGGAAGGAAGGAAGGAAAAGAAAAGAAATTGGGACCTATCAACACAGAAGGCTGTTGCTAATACTTGTAAGCTATTCAAAACTTCCCTGGAAACACCTTATGAAAATCCTGTTATAACACTAATGGTGGAGGCTATCCCGCACAGCGGCCGCACAAACAGATCTGAAGACAACGTGGCCTGAAATGTCATCAATACTTTATGTGCAGTGTGACCCAAGGAATTTTCAATGTAGCTTTGCTCAAGGTTAACCGAATTCTGAAAGAACAGAGTCTGATTTGATAGGTCATCATAATGAAATTATAAGCACTTGTTAGAGGTTACCACAGCACTTTCCTGAAAGTTTAACAAAAGTAGGTATGTCTCTGTTTGAGAGCATAACAGACTACATAGCCAGGAAGAGTGGCACATACTTAGGATCTCAGTACTCAGGAGGCAGAGGCAGCAGGACACAGAGTTTCAGGCTAGCCTAGTGAAGACAGGGTGGGAGACTGCCACACGTGCCTAACTACCGCAGTTCAATGCCCAGAACTCACATTAAAAAAAAAAAAAAAAAAGATTCTGTAACCAGACTTCCAGTGGAGGGATTGGTACACCAATGCAGCCATAAAACCTCTCATTTTTCCTCCCCACAAGATGTGCTAGGGTAAAGATGGTACAGAACTTGTGGGTGTGGCCAATGACTGGTCCAACTAAAGGGGGAAAAAAAAAAGCCAGACAAGATGAAAACACTTGTAGCCCCAGGTGTTACCTCTGTGATAAGATGGAAGTTATAATCAGGAGAATTGCCTGGAACCCCTCAGGTAGGTAAGCCAACCTGGAGCATACAACAGCTGAAACAATAAAAGAGATCCTGCCTCTCCACGGTACAAGGAGACAACCAACCAGGTCACATCATGCACACACTCACCTGCAAGCACGGCATACACACAAGTAATCTTTGGGCGAAAAAGCCAACTAAAGATAGTTTGGTAGCGACCATCCTAAATAAGAACCCAGACTCAATAAGTCACAGTTTTAACCAATGACATTAAAAACAACATTAGTTCTAAAACAGAGTAAGTGGGCTGGAGATGTGGCTAGGCTGGTAGAGTGCTTGCCAGCACCTACGGGGCCCTGATTTTGACCTCCAACATCAGATTAGTCAGGTGTGATGATGCCTGCCTGCAATCCCAATTTTTGGGAAGTAGAGGCAGGAGGATGAGAAAGTGAAGATCATCCTTGGTTGTATTTCAGGCAAGCCTCAGCTACAAAAGACCCTGTTCAACAATCAACCAAACAAACAAACAAACAAGAAGCTACATGAGCTAGAGAAATGGCTAAGTGGTTAGAGCAATGGCTCACAGCCATCTGTAATTCCAGTCCCAGGGAATACAACACCCTCTTCTGACCTTGGTGGGCACCAGTTAGGCACATGATGCACTTACATACACGCAGGCAAATATTCACACATATAAAATAAAAATAAAACCTAAAAAAAAAAAAAAAAAAAAAAAAACTCTGAAGTTTTATTTCAAGTCCTAAAAACTGGGCACAGACATACTACATAAGCACCCTGATTATGAAGCCTCTCATAAAGTATGCACTACGCAGGAGAGCCCATTAGCTGCCAGTTCTGCCTAAAATTGCTATTAGTAGCTACATCCAATATTGAGTAAGCAGTTAATGATTTTGCCCACACTCTCAGTAGTGGCTCTAAGGATCTGAAGGAGCATTATTTGAATGGCCTGGGATGATTTAAAAAAAAAAAAAAAAAGCTTAGACACAGGTGTTTAAGTTGATGCTCTGTTGTTCTTTTAATACAGTTTAACACCAACGAGGGGGATGTTTGGTCACCCACCACAGACTGACTCGCCTTAAAGCTGAACTCTTCCAAGGCTGCCTACGCTTGCTTACATGCTGTTCCTACTGTTTCTGGAGGCCAGGTGAGCCAGTCAAGAAAGTAAAATTTTAAACCTCTCCTGTTTGAAATGATAAGTAGAGGTGGAGTTAAGGGCCAAGGTTATTGGAAAGCCACAGAACTCACTGGCTGCACCACTTGGCACTCTTATGAAATCGCTCGTGAGATCTCTCCTGCACAGCCACACACACTCAACACCAACAAGCAGAAGCCCAACCCAACACACAGTAAACCCAGAAGGAACGAGAGACACCGTCGGAGAGCTCAGGGGTGCCTATGGGCCAGGACTGGCTAACGTGGGAGGGCTCTCAAAAAGAGGCTTTCCGGATGAGCATGTTAGGACAGTAACATTTCCCAGAGCTTGGTCCCATGATTCCGCGTTCAGGACCGGAATCGCCTCTGCTCTCCTCCGGGGTAAGTGAGGGAAGAGAAGAAAGCTCTCATTTTAATGACGATCCTTTCACCCAAAACAAACAGGTGTGTGGCTGCGTCCCCGGGGTACCGGGGCCCTGGAAAGCCCCACGCTCACCTGGTGGATGATGTAGATGCCGTAGTCCAGCTGCTGCCTCTGCAGGAAGGGGTGCAGGTGTTCCAGCAGGTAGATCAGGTGCTTCTCTCGGTTCCGGTGAGGGATGAGGATGGCGACCCGCTGAAGAGCCTTACATTCCTCAGGGTGATACCGGCCCCCAGACACTTTGGGATTTTCTGCCTGTACTTCCTCCAAAGTGAGGTCAGGATTAAAAAGGAGCTTGCTCTGGCCTCCTGCAATCAACCCAGGACACACGTTGTAACAGGAGCCATGGCATAAAGCTCTGGGGTTTTACACAGTTGATTCAGGTGACGGCGCGGCTCTCCTCCTGGTGCACCCTGAGCACCATTGGGGACTATCGCTTTCATTCCATTAAAGTCTCATTTAGTTAGGAACTGTACACTGAATGATATGACAATGACAGCCTGCTGATGAAGCAAGGAGCTGGTGTTTAAGAGCATCTCCTGGGCCTGGGCAATCAACTCTGGCTCTATGATCCATTTTTGAGTGAGGCATGCAGGCTGCCCAGCCACCTCACTGCCCACTAAAGATGAGGAGGAGTCAACTCCTCCACCAGATGAAAGGTGAAATAGAAAAGCCGAGAACATTCTATTGACTCAGACTGGGACTTTTCCCACTTCTGCCCTACACTCCTCAAGCTTAGCTTCCTGAAGTCAAGGCACTAGGACGAAGCTGAAACCCCCTGGACTCCCTAGGCAGGGTGACAGCTGTATATACTCCACAACTCTTCTCCCCTCACGCCACTAACGTAGATCTTTCCAGTTAACACAACATCTGCCAGTGAAACTCGAGGCTGCCCGGGGTATTCGATCCTGGGCAAGGCTTCAGATATCAGCAATGCCCGCTTTCTGACCTGAATTCAAAGTCCAGCCTGACCAGTAAGAGAGGAGGCAGAAGTCTGCAAGGAACTGAGGTAACCTCCCCTGTGCTTTATGCCCCCTCAAAGGCCCCACAGACAGTAGACAGGCTTTAAATCTGCAAGCTGCTTGTGGCTTGTACTATATATCTCCTTCCCTCTCCAGGCAGCCTCTCTCAACAGTCTGAAGCATGCTAGGACAGACAGGCTGCAGTTTCCACAGCAGGTTAAGAATGGCGGACCTGCAAAGCCTCCCAACAGACGTCTGTCCTAGTGCACACAGGGAGGGCGGCTAGACTACATAGCTAGAACAAGGCACCCCCAGCTACACATTGCCTGATCACTGTCTCCAGAGAAAGACAGACAAACATAGGAGAAGTACACTGTGACCAACAGGGAGCCGAGATGGGCCGGGACTGAGGCTGGAGCTGAGGCCAGGGCCAGGGCTGGGGATGGGGCAGTCCCTGAGTCCTTCCTAAAAGAGGAAAGAGATCTAAGTTGAGTTTCAGATGACTACATAGGAACCCACTAGGCAGACATGGACTGAGGAAAGCATTCTGGGAAAGGGGATCAAAACAAAAGAAGGCTTATAGGTCTGTCTGGGAAAGTATGAGCACTCTGATATGCTGTAGACTCAATATATGTGAGGGAGTTTTGTCTCTCAAATGTACTATGTCCACTAGAACCATCAACGGGAAACCAAAACATAGAAGATCCTGTAGAAATAAACCTAAAATCACTGAAGTACTTAGACCTGGCTCTCAACTCTATCCTTGTGGCCAAAGGGCACTAATAGGTGAGTCACAAATGAAAGGCTGCCCATACTTGCATCTCCCATTAGCAATGCAGGGGAGCATGCCAAGGCAGCCCGCTGCCTTACAGAGTGAGAAACAGGTGGCACAGAACCATAGGTCCAAATCGGTTGACCTGATACAGTAAGAGTGATAAAATTATGTTCTGTATACTGATGAAAATCAACAAACTAGACGCTGAAGCAAAACGCTGAGCTGCAGCAGCCATGCACAAGCAAATGCTTCCAGTATGTCAGGCTCGAAGACCAAGGAGGCCTGGAGTCAGGATACAGAATGAAAAGAAGAAAGAACTTTACACAACTCACGGGAGACACCATAGTTCAACTGGCAGGCTGTCCTCCAAGCTATAGTCATTTTATGATTTTTTTTTTTTTCACTTTTCTGCACACCTATTAAATAATTTTTTTTTTTTTCAGTACTTACAGAACCGAGCCAGCAAAATACTTACTGAGGTTTGGAGACACAGAAGGGCAGTTATCAAGTTCCGCTTTTTTCGTGGTTGCACCAAGGGCCATCGTGTCTTCATTCCCCAAAGGTATGACCTTATGGAAACTCGCCATGAGGCCCTTTGCCTTGGGGATCACCCAAATAGCACCCACAAAGTAGTTGCTGGTGGCCCATCCAACCACTGTCAGACACAGGCTAAGAAGCAACAGTAAACGCAATCTGTAGGAGAGGTGGTAAGGTAGGTGGAAGCCCATGGCTTATCTTGTGAGGACTACTGTAGCTCTGCTTCCGCCGGAGCGAGGAGGTTTCAGATTGTATTTTTCCAGTACGACTGAGAATGTGATGACAACTCATGAGGTGACGTATGCCACTCCCTGGCAGTTCTGCTCCAGAAACCACTGAAAGGCAATCACAAAAGATGTGTTGTTTTGGATGGAGATCCTGTCCTAAAACAACAGACCTCAGCACATATTGGAAACCCAATCCCAGCTGAGCTGCAGTCTCAATGAGATGCTGTAGAAGATCAGCCCAGGGCAGAGCCCAACGGAGTGAGGCGGGGTGAGACAAACACAAGCAGACCCAAACAGAGGATGTCAACAAGAAAAGTAAGTAAACATTAGGGACTTGGGTTCAAAGAGAAGCCATAATTCCACCACTTATCAGCCATGTGACTTATGCCCTAAGCCTAAGTTTCCTTCTCTGTAACATGGGAGTAAATTAATACCTGCCTAGATAATATCTACCTTCCTACAGGGATGGGCTATCAAATAAAGTACTGACCAGCCTCCTGACATGCACTAAGTGGCCACCAAATAATGACCATCACTATCACTGCTACATTAAAGAGACTAGTCCAGGAATAGCCAGTGGGCAGATATACTGGCAGCTGCCTTTATCTGAGGTATATCTCACAGGTGATAAATTGTCCTTCTGATTTTATACTTCAATATCATGAGGTGGGATAATAAAATTTTACCTTTGAGAGGGGCTATGCTCTT
The DNA here is from genome assembly GCF_903995435.1 of Acomys russatus. NCBI lineage: Eukaryota > Metazoa > Chordata > Mammalia > Rodentia > Muridae > Acomys > Acomys russatus. Next base: position 22,576,132 of record NC_067144.1, on the reverse strand, counting down.
AGTTATTAACAAAATTCCAGTTTTTCAGGGTCCTTAGGGCCCACCATCAAGACCAGTGGCTGAGGGCCTGTGCAGCGCAACTCACAACACCCCCCACATACGCTCTGCACCACCAAAGTCACATTATGCCTCCAATTCGAAGCATCTTATCAAGGAAATGCAGCAGCAAGCACTAAAGCCAGACTCCAGGTAATCAATCGGTCTTGTGGCAAGGACCAATACGGAAATACTTCTGATTAAATATCGTGACAAGAAAGGAAAATGAAATGCATTAAGTATATATGCCACCCAACCTCAGGTCCTCCCCAAAGCTGGCTGGAGCCCTCCATGATAGACAGCTACAGATCCGTGTGTACAGTGAGAGATCTGTCTTTGGGGTGGCTCAGAGTTCTTTGCAGGCCTGTACTTCTGTTTTGTTTTGGTTTCTGTTGTTGTTGTTTTGTTTTTTGAGACAGGGTCTCTCTGCATAGCCTTGGCTGTCCTGGACTCACTTTGTAGACCAGGCTGGCCTCAAACTCACAGCAGCAATCCACCAACCTCTGCCTCCCAAGTGCTGGGATTAAAGGCGTGTGCCACCACGCCCAGCAGGCCTGTACTTCTTAAAGCCGAGACTACAGTCCTTTTATCTCAGCCTGCTTGGCTGCTGTAATAAACTACTGTGACTTGGCTTCTCTCGCTTCTGGAGGCTTTCTGAAAATCTCAGATTGGGGTCCAGTATGGTCAGCCTCTTGTACTAGTTATAGCCCCAGTGGCTTTTCCCTGCTACATGTGTGTACACACACACACACACATACACACACACACACACACACACACACACACACACACACACACACACACACACACGGGGGGGGGGGGGGGGAGTGCTTAGAGGGAGAGAAGGTGATTTAAATCTAGATTTCATATCTCTTGTTCTTTTTATATGACTACTAATTCCAGCATGAAGGTGGTATCTACATGACCCCACCTTAACCTAAATGTCTCCCAAAGGCCCCATCTCCAAGTACACTGGGAACCAAGGCTTCAACTGGCAAACAAGTCTCTGTGAGATAAGAATTGTTTTGGTCTCCTTGTTTTTGAACTTACATTTATTTATGGGTGCAGGGCGCATTACAGAGATTAGAGCACAACTTGCTGGAAGTGCCATTCTCTCCTTTCTACACGTGGGCCCCAGGGATGAAAGTCAGGTGTCAGAATTGTCAGCAAGCACCTTGAGCCACTAAACCACCTCATGGCGCAGGTCTCCTTGTCTTGTAAACAAGAAGCAGAGCTTCCGAAGGACTGGTTAACCTGCCTAGGGCCTGGGATGTGAGCTACTGTGCTCATCAGCCGCACCCTCCTGTGGATACTTTACTTCTGTCCTTCATGCCTGGATCCGAGCACAGCTGAGCCACACAGGCACCTCTCATGGCCTTCTAACTCACCAGGACCTTCCGGCTCCTCTCCTTGGCATGTGCATCTTCCTGGAGACCTGCTCTCTTCCCCTCAGTTGGCAGGAAGCCATTGGGATTCTGGGCCAGCTAGACAACCTCTTGTGGATTTGTGGACTTCATTTGGGGAAAGTTAAATGTGTGGATTGGTGATCAAGTTTTAGAAAAATCTCTTACAAATCTGACATTTGAACATTGCTTTTCTAAAAGCTTTTTATGGAAACCCTGCCTGGAAATTCTCACGGAGTTTAAGGAATCCATGACCACAAACTGACTGCAGTGTGAGGAGCAGTAAGTATTTAAGACAAAAACAACCTATGTAGCTCTCTCATTCACAGGGTGTGGGGAGACTTGACTTAAAATTTTAAAAAAGCTACAGGAGGTGGGAATAGCATTTGAAAGCTTTACACCTTCTGTCCAATTTTACTCTAAATCTAAATTGCTCTAAACATTTTTTTAAGATTTCATTTGTAATTATGTGTATGTCTGTGTACGGGTGTGTGCTGTGAGTACAAGTGCCACCGGAGGCCAGGTGACAGTATCGGGTTCTCTGGAGCTGGAGTTACAGGTCTCCATGAACTGCCCAACGTAGGTTCTAGGAACTGCATATGAGTCCTTTGGAAGAGCAGGAGGTAGTCTTAACCGCTGAGCCACCTCTCCAGTCTTAAAAATATCTTTAAGAACTCTGAGAACTAAAGAGCTATGAATAATGTTAAGCTGATATCGCGGAGGCATAATATATGGAATTTGTTCAAAGACAAGACACTTATGCTCCAGGCAAAGACTGCCACAAAAGCTTACTTAATACTTATTTGATCCCACGTCTTGAGGCTAAATTTGGCCCAATTAAACACTTACCCCTTATAAGCATAAGTGTCCTCCATAAAATTGATGGGACAGAAGAAAGGACAAAACTTCCTTGTTTCTGTGAGAAGAGAAAATAGAGATAGAAAGGGTTTAGAATACCTCCACTTGCTCGGGAGAGATCTACCGCCTCCCTGACGTCTCGGTGCCCACAAGCTTGGAGACAATAGCTCTCCACACGTTTCCCTACCTTACATAAAAACCTGGGAGGAGGGAACGTGCTCACTTCGTAATGACGTTGTAAGGATTTAACGAGAAGGCACACCCGAACACCTGCCACATATTTCTAGAACTACAAGCGTTTGCAGACTACCACATTGATTCATGTGATATCAGACTATTAGCCAAGCTAATTATGACCTTACCTCTGCTGAAGTAAAGACACCTGTGGTGATAGTTTCCACCTTCCTCTCAAGGAGTATGTAAAACTTCCATAATTAGAAACACAAGGGCTTTTCAAACATAAATTATCTCTGGGGCAGGCGACTCCCAGGTGGTACTCAGGAAGGTGACATCGAACTTATTTGCACCATTATTTAAGTAACTATGAGCCTCTCCCTCTTCCCTGAACCAGTCTCCTATTTCATCAAGGCATTGATCTGGGAGATGGCAGGGCAATCTGCAGAGAACAAGTTCAGGTAATGTCAAGGAGCTATTTTAGAACAACGCCTCACCCACCTTTCCTTTCTAGAAATCCGCCCTAGAATTTGCTTTTATTTTCCCTCCCTCAATGCAACTTGTCCACTCTGAGCACCTGCCACTTTTAAGCACAGGTTTGGACACCCACGGACAGGCCAGAAAGGAAAGCATTGCCCTTGCTGAGGTTTTTTTTTTTTCCCCCCAGCCCTTTAATATCTGCACTTTTTTTTTTTTCCAATTATGCCTGCCCTTTCTCATTCCAAAGAAGAGTAACACAAGAAATAAGACTGTTAAAACACTGAGATAGGTAGGGGACAATTGCCTAAGGGCCCACTGTCTTTGTACTTCTGTGTGGTTTTTTTTAAACTTTCCATAGTAATAAAAACTATCTAATAAGGAAGATAAGCTACAATCAATCACAACGTGATATAAACATCCGTTCTTGCGAAATCTCTTATCCATGCGCCATTGCGAAATCTCTTATCCATGCGCCATTTCCGCGCCTCCGTGTGGCAGATGTGGTAGGCACCACATTTATGCAGTAAATGCTTGTGCACCAGACAGAAAGGATGTGGCAGCACTGAGCAGCAGGTGAGCAGGAAAATCAATACCCCAATACCTCTGAAGCTATCCACACATACCACAGACAAGGCAGAGTGGGCACGTGGCCTCCAGCACCTGGCCTTGCTACCTTGAGATGCTCTGGGGCAGCACAGAGGGAAAGGTTGATGCTCACGAGAGCTCCCAGAGGCTGACTACTGCACGCATTTTCGCACTCTCCTTAGGTCTCAATTACAACTTCCTGAGGAGGTTCTGAGTGACCATCACCCTGATTCCTATGGCACCTTTGAGGTAAGAATGAGCTAGAAAGGATCACAGCCATTACAGTGTAGAAGTCAGCAAGATGGCTTGGCAGATAAGGACGTCTGTCATCGAATGTCACCAACCTCAGTCTGATCTCTAGAACTCATATGGTACAAAAATGGTACCAACTCCTACAGTTGACCTCTGACCTCCACATGTGTGCCAAGGTAGCTTATGTGCATGCATGCCCATGTGTATCCGTGCACACACATATACACACACACAATCAATAAATAAATAAGTATAAAAAATTTAAGTCATTTCAACTCCCAACTGGAAACATTTGATTTTTTTTAAAAAAATGTGCCATGTGTTATAAGCTACATAATAAAACTAATTTCAGAGATTATATACAGATATAAGTAGTCAAAGAAAAGTGTAGGAGACAAAAGGTAGCTCTCTCTTACAGGGAACTTGCAATTTAAGAGCCAGGAAGGGGGAAAACCCCCACTAAGCAAACATTACAGCAACCCTTGCGTTAGTCCAGCTTCCCCCACAGGCATTAGAATTAATGCATGGAGATTTGAGCAGTTCTGTCTCTACTTAGCTGCAAAGACTCTCCTTCAAGTCCTTCAAGTGTTAACTTCAAGTGGTATCTATACAGAAAAGTTAACACCACCTTAACTCGGGTATCAAATCACCAGTAAGACCTACTGACCTCAAAAGCCTGCTAATAGATAAATAAAGTCTATCAACAGTATGGCAAAATGAAGTCTAAATAGTATTGATAAAGGTTTCAGCTGGGTGGTTGTGGCAGGCGCACGCCTTTAATCCCAGCACTCGGGAGGCAGAGGCAGGTGGATCGCTGTGAGTTCGAGGCCAGCCTGGTCTACAAGGTGAGTGCAGGACAGCCAAGGCTACACAGAGAAACCCTGTCTCAAAAAAACCATAAAAATAAATAAATAAATAAATAAAAACCTATTTTGGCCCACAGTTTGATGTGTTTCAGCCCATGGTCCTTTGGCCTCACAGTTTATGGGCTGTGGTTAGAGAGCATATCACGGTAGGTGGCATGTAAGAAGCAAAATTTCTTAGCCCTGAGCCAAAAGGTAAGAGAAAGAAGGGGCAGGCTCCACTAGCCTCTTCAAGGGCGTGCTTGTAGCTCTGCAAGACCCATTTATAACCAAAGATGCCATGAAACCGCCCGGAAACATGAAGTTAACTGATCTAGCAAGCAACTTGAGTTGTTTTATGTAATATATGTTTATGGAAGTCTCACAGAATTCTGGTGGGAGGTTTTGTGGAAGCTCACTTGAGTAGCCCTCCCTGTGTCAGTCTCAGCTCTCCGGTAACTCCGCAGCGGGGTCACGGAAGTCCACCTTCTGCAGTCATTGTAGGTCAGCTCTACCAGTGAGTGGCCCTTGGGGTTGAGAAGCTCCAAGATAATTTGGAAGAAGAGGAGAAAAAAAAAGAAAAAAAAGAAAGAAGGCCGGGCGTGGTGGCGCACGCCTTTAATCCCAGCACTCGGGAGGCAGAGGCAGGCAGATCGCTGTGAGTTCGAGGCCAGCCTGGTCTACAAAGTGAGTCCAGGATGGCCAAGGCTACACAGAGAAACCCTGTCTCGAAAAAACCAAAATAAAAGAAAAGAAAAAAGAAAAAAGAAGCAGGCGTCTGATATGTCAAAGTGCTAGTTCAACCTCTTATCAATTGTATGAAGGTTTCCAGGCCAATGATCTGGGTTTTCTGAGTGTATCTGCCATTTATTTGAAAACACGTCTCATCTGTGGTTCCAAATGTGCTTTGGCCGGCTCTCTAGGGGAGGGTACAGAGCTATAACTTACTGCATGCCACTCCAGAACTGACAGGTCCAAACAGCTACATCTGAGACCCTCCCCACCCCCTTGCTGGAATGTCACCAAGGAGTGACACTCTTACACACAATCTCAGAACCAGCAGGTGAGAAGGAACGTAGGATGGAGCAGAACCTTGGATCTGTCGACTGTCCTGCCACCATTTAGTTTATTGTCACGACCCCTCCAGTGGAGTCTGTGTGACAAACACTGTTGCATAACCCGAGGCGACGACCCCTGCCTAGGGAGAGCCTCCTGGAATGGGTCTGATGTTCCTGCCACGAGTAACTGACTGCGGCCTTCTTTTTTCTCATTGTGTTGGCTTATTCTGTCTCTATTCTTTCTCCTAACCTTACTTCCATACCATGACCCTTCAAACATGATGATGTTTCAATGAAATGCCCTAAGATGGGACTGCAGCCAGGGGCCCTTCAGGCCTGGAGTTCACCACCAAGCTCTGCTGGTCTTCTCCACTTATTAAAAGAAACATGGCTAACAATTATTCATTAGCTAAAAAGCTCCAGATAGTGGCATTCAGATATTAGAAAGAAGAACTAAGGAAAAACTGTCTTGGTTCCCACACTCCCCAGCACACAGGTGCTGGGTAAAAGCTAAATGAGAAAACATTGACCCTTGACAAAGAGGGCACATGCAAACCGATACCAAGCCAATAACTTTAGAATGATGACGTCTTTACTTTGCATTCTGTACCCTGTATTGTTTCATTTCAAGTCAATAACTCAAAAATGACAATACTATTTTTGCATTCTGTACTTTGTACTGTGTATGCCTGATTTTTTTCACTGACTCCCTTGAATCTACTCCATGGGAAATGTAGCCACAAAACACTCCCTGTTTCAAAAAAATGTGTATAAAAATCTAGACTGCTTGCCTGAAAAATACACTCAGATTCAAACTTCCTCTGGGTTCGACTCTTTGTCACCACTGAATCCTTGCCCACCAACGCTTCCAGAACTCCTGTTCCCAAGGACCTATACCCGACTGAGACGGTCCGGGGCAGTTTATAATAAGAGGAAACTGTGGTATTGACATTGACATTGCTAAAATAACAAAACCTTGACATGAACTCAAATGTTAATAACCATAATCTGATTTAACTGACATATTATATTCTAGAACATATGCTTTTATTAAAAGGTGTATAAGGGGGGGAGAAGAGAGAGAGAGAGAGAGAGAGAGAGAGAGAGAGAGAGAGAGAGAGAGAGAGAGAGAGCGCTAGCTTACTATGCTAGAACCTGACCAAGAGAGTCAGGCATGGTGACACTGGCTTTTAATCCCATTGCACAGTGGTTGTCCTCCGGTCTCCTTGCGCACATGTGCACATAAGCATGCACCTCCCAAAACTGGGTGTTTAAAAGACTCTAACTACAGAGGAACAGTTCACCATTGCCAAGTGGATAACAAATGACACAAAAATGTATATAAAACACAATCCCAAGTATGCAATATATGTGTACGTATATACATGACTTCTACCTGTACGAAATAGCAAAATTAGTCATTGAGATCCATTTAAGAAAGTTGTGTTTCTAATTCAGGGTTGGGGTAGCTCATTACCAGAAACAATGCTGTTGCTTTCTGGAATAATAATAATAATAATAATAATAATAATAATAATAATAATAATAATAATAGTGGTAGTGGTAGTAGTAAAATTTCTAAATGATATTATTATAGACAGGGAACAGTAACATTTAGTTACATAAAGTTGGTGGCAACTTGAACATGTAAATTTTAAGAGGGCCTGTTTTAAAGATGCCCTACAAGCCCCTGTCTCTACACACACACACACACACACACACACACACACAGGCTGTCAGTGAACCTCAGTGCTAGCCAGAGAACTGTAACCCCATGTACTCTTCTTAAAATACCTATTCCCGGGTCCACACCCAAAGGTTTTGTCTCAATGGTCTTGGGGCGGGGTGCAAGAATTTTATACTTTCAGCAGGAACCTGGATAATTCTGGCACTTATCATTGTTCACTGATTATTAAAAAAAAAAAAAAAAAAAAAGGACTAGAATAGCCAGGAGTCACCAGTGGTTCATGGTTATAAACAAACACTCAGGAGACTGAAGTAGGAGGCCTGCCCGCCCCCAAGTTCCAGGCCAGTCTGGGCTGCATTTACGAGTTCTAAGCTGACTTGCTTTAAATGTTCCCAATGTGGATAAAAGGTTTTCAAAGAGCCTGTTTGGTGGTTGGTTCCCAAGGCACACACTATCACTAGCTCAGCTTTGAGAAGGTACTAACTACTTATATCAAGTGGCTCATAAAATGTAATAACAGGGTCGCAGTTCTGCCCCTCCCTCCCTATTCTTCCTCAAACAGTTCTGCGTGGTCGGCAATTCTTTTTGATTTGTTTTTAACCCAATCAAAAGCTGTAGATTTCTCTCAAACGCAGTCAGGCACACAAACGTTTGTGCTATACCGTGCAGTTTTCAGTGTCCACAACCCGTTCTTTAAAATGAACTTTAAAAACAGAAAAAAAGAAAACCAACCAACAAAGCATTGCTCCCTTCCCTGGAGACACAGGAGACACATTCCAGCACCCTCTGGCAGGGTGCTGGGACGGGTGGTCCACACACTATCTTGAATTTCACCTTCTCAACTTGAACCAGAGGGGCGGGGGTGGGGGGGAGAGAGACAGAAAGACAGACAGAGAGAGAGACAGAGACACAGAGAGAGACAGAAAGACAGAGAGACAGAGACAGAGAAACTAATTGTTTTTAAATGAGACTGAAAGGCCTTTTTTATTTCATCTCAAATTACCACCTTCTTTTTGCTCTTTCATCAGCCCGGGCAGCCCCCACTTCCTCATGAAAGTGTTTCACCTGGGAACCCTTTGCAAGCGCTGGCCCCCGGCCTGGTGAACACCCTCCTAAGGTTACCAATCCCACCCACCAAAGGCCTTCCCTAGGTCTTTATCCCCCACACCCTTCAAGACTGGAACCCCAAACCAAGAGATAATCACCCTTATCTAAGGGAAGCCAGAACATCAAGAGATACTGATCAGCAGGTGTGTCTGAAGTCCTTCAAATCCCAGGTGACTGCCGAGGTAGCTCAGCTCTCAGCCTGTCCCTCACAGGCGCGGAAGTACCCATCTGCTGAGCTGTTTGCCCCAGGTGAGACCAGGTCTAAGCGGGACGCAGAAAGATGGGCCTTTTTCCAGGTAGTGGCGCCTGGCAACGCCAGCGCCGGACGCGGCGGATGCGCCCTCCTGGCGGACATACCTCCCCTCTGGACGCACCATCTCCCCCGCCCTCGGCGCTGGAGCGCCCGCACCGGAGCCGGACCCCGGCCGAGGTGAGCCTCTGCAGGCCCCCAGCGCGCCCGCGGATCGGGAGGCGAGACCGCTGCACCGAGGCCTGACCGCGCAGGCTCCGCGTCCGCCCGGCCCCATCGCTTGGACCCACCCGGCTCGCAGCCCCGTGATGATGGCTCAGAGCGCGCAGCCGCGGAGCTCCGGCTCGCCGTACTCACCCCGGACGCGGCCAACGAGAGGCCGCCCGGGGAAGGGGATGTGATGAGGAGCAGCCCCCGGGATCTCCCTAGTGGACCGCCTGCGCCGCCGGGAGGCGGCTCTATAGCCCTGGGCTCCGCCTCGCACGCCGCGCCATCGGGGGGGGGGGGGGAGTGGGGGCGGGTCTGCCCGGTTCTCCCAGGACCTGATGCCACTGGCTGGCTAGGCCAACCCCACCATGGGCTGCGGGAGCTTAAGAAAAGAAGGGGTGCACAAATTAGCCTTTTAGGGGGATTACAAACCTTTCTACAGATAGCGAGCAAGGCCCTGGGCGCTTCTCAGATTCCATCCCCAGGGATGTCACCGGAACCTGGAAAAGAGATCTTAACTCCCTGCTTTACAGAGCAGGAAAATGAAGCTTAGGACTCCCAGGAATGTTCAGCCTTTTTGCTCTCTGGGCAACACTATGTGAAGAGTGGCCTCCAGCCACGTCATATAATCCAGATGTCCGCAGTTACGTGTTTATTTTGTGTGACATTACCAAGCGACATTGTCATCTACAATTTCCACGCTTGAAAACCCTGAAATCGAGTACCAAAAGGAAAAATAAAACTGGGAAAAACAAAACTTTACCCTTCATAATACTTTAAGTTAGTTCACAGTTTTGTGTTGGGCTGAATTCTTAACCATCCTGGGACAAGGGTTGGGCACACCCTCAAGCAACTCTTAAAGTCCTGACAGGTAGCCTTCTCAGCCACACATTATACCAAATTGAAGACCAAATGATGTTTTTGCTTGAAAATGAAATTCGATTGAAATGTAATGATTGAAAATAAAAGATTACCTGCTACCAGCTGTCTCAGAGAAGTTATATGAAAACATAACTTAGATCCCGCTCTAAAACAATGGCTCTTAACTGTGGGTTTTGACTCCTACATGAGTTGCATATCAGATATTTGTTGTTTTAAAGAAAATCCAGTCGCTCTATTTTACCAAGAAAGACTCAGGCACCAGATGCTGGGGTGAAAAACTTGTTGGCTCAGAGAGGCAGAGAAAGCACCCAGCTGACCTTCCTACTCAGCTCACGTCCCAATGGAAAAGGCTAAAAGGCTCACTAGCTCTGCTGACAGCATAGGATGAAAAGGCTAAAAAAAAAAAAAAAAAAAAAAAAAAAAAAAAAAAAAAAAAAATCCAAGGCCAAAGACTTGCTAGCTCAAGGGCCCCAAAGCCCCAAAAGCCAAATGCCATGGAACTGAAGCACTCAAGAGCTAAAGCCCCTTTAACTTATGCACACTGTCTTAACTACCCCTTAATTCAAAGTCCCTCTTACTTACTCATTAATCCCTGTCAGCTGGTTTCTTGCTCCACCTCTTGACCTAGGATTACCTTTATTAAAGCCTGCGTACAGAAAGCTCTTAGATTACAGGTGTGTGTTAGGGCTCAACCACGCTAAACAGAGGACAGTATTTTACAGTTCACAATCTCAGGGATCACAGTGGGATCAAAGATCCTTAACAGATACTTACATTACGACTCATAACAGTAGCAGAACACAACAATGAGATAGTTTTATGGCTGGGGGTCACCACGACATCAGGAGCTGTACCAAAGGGCCGCAGCATTAGGAAGGCTGAGAAGCACTGCTCTAAAAGGAGCCAACTGAACCAGCCCGGAAGCACTGAGCTTTAACCAGGTCTAGGGCTATTCTGATGCCTCATGCCTGTGTCTTCACTGCGATATGCAATATGGCACCTGTAGCCTGAGCCTCCTGCATCAGGCTGAGGCCTCTGAGGAGCACCAGTGTGGTCCCAAGACTACTATGCTCTAGGGAGAAGCAATGGAAACTCTCTGTATTAAATTAATGTATAGATAATTTAATATGAATAATATTTTAATTTATTTATGTATTTACTTATTGTGGAAGGAATATGACTGGGCCCAAGGTGAAAGCAGATTTGGCGGGCTTTGCACCCCGAGAAGAAAGGTGACTGGACCTCAAGTGAAAGCAATCTTGGTGGGCTTTGCCCCTTTGAGGTACCATGGATACCCCCACTGAGACAAACGTGATGGACTGAGAGGAGCCATCCTGGGTCCAGAATTAAGCAAAAGGACCAGGGAGTCCAGCCGGGCTACTGTATGCAAACTGACCATCTATCGGAGGAGGGAACCGGAGAGGAGACCAGGGATTGCAGACTGACTAAAAGAAGGCAGACAGAAAACGGAAGAGAAGACTGCAGGATGGGACCACGAGGGTGTGGATTGCTCCTATCAGGGAGGGGATCCATGTGCAGTTCTGGAGATGCCTAGGGATTCGTCCTGTGGAGCTGATACCCGGAAGGTTTATTCTTGTTCTCTTGAGCCTCCTTTCCCTCTTGCTTAGAGTAGCCAGGTTGTAAAGGAGATACCCTTGTTTAATAAATTCATAATAAAATCTAACTGTTAAGGAACCAGAGCCAACAATGCCTATGTAATGCTGAGGACAGGAATCAAGGCCTGGGCTACAGAGACAAACTACCACCAAACTACGTTCTACCATCACCACACCCAGCTCCTCCACACAGGCACACCTTCAGCTCACGATCTTATTTTTTAATACCACTTAGGTTTTTTGTCAACTTGACATAAACTAGAGTCATCCAGGAAAACGGAACTTCAATTGAGGAACTGTCTCCGTCAGACCAGCCTGTAGGTGCGTCCGTGGATTCATTTTCCTGATTAATGGTTGGTGTGGGAGAGCCACCATACACTAGGTGATATAACCCCCAGGGCAGGTGGTCCTGAGCTGTATAAGAAAAAAAGTGAGCAAGACATTAGTGTTGCTTCCTGGTCTCAGCTTGGGTTCCTGCCTTGGCTTTCCTAGGTGATAGGCCATAGCGCATAAGAGTAAATAACATCTTTCCTCCCCTGGTTACTTCTGGTCATGGAGTTTATCAGAACAACAGAAAACAAATGAGCAATCAATCACCAAGCACAGGGGACCTCCTGGAATGACAACAGCTGATGTAATACCCCACAGAATTACCACCACCACCACCCCAAAAAGAAGATACGTTAAAGCCAAAAGGCTATGGTATAGTGGTGGTGGGTAGGTGGGTGGGTGGTTTCTCTGTGTAGCCTTGGATGCCCTGGACTTACTTTGTAGACCAGGCTGGCCTCGAACTCACAGAGTTCCTCCTGCCTCTGCCTCTCAGTGCTGGGATTACAGGCTTGCCCTATACTACTACACCCTAGAGATCCATGAATTGAGCTTTCTTTACACCAAAGGAGTTCACTCTCCTGGTTAGTTGTTTGTTTGTTTGTTTGTTTTGCTAGCTTGACAAAAGACTTGAGAAGAGAGACGGTCAACTGAGAAATTGCTCCTATCAGATTGGCCTGCAGTGTATTTTATTTATTCATGATTGATGTGGGAGGATCCAGCACAGCGAGAGCAGTGCCAGCTGTAAGCAGGCTGTCCTGTGCTCTACAAGAAAGCAGGCCTAGGAAGCCAGTAAATGGCAGTCCTCCATGGCCCATGCTTCAGTCCCTGCCTTGGGCCTCTGCCTTTACCTGCTTGTATGATGGATTACAACGGTAAACTGAAATAAACCCTGTTCTGCACAAGTTGCTTTGGGTCAATGTTTTATCACAGCAATGGGAAGTGGACTAAGACAGAGATGGGTAGCCAGTGTGGGATTTTGCTGTGACAGAGCAGATCATGTCATCTGGGGGAGGGGCAGTAAGAACGGGAGAAAAAAAAAAAGAACACAAGACGCACTAAGGATTAGAGAAAACAATTCTGGTCCTTCTCACTGGGCTTGAAATAGTATTGGTTTCCATTACCAGCGTAGAAAAATAGATGATCTACAGAACACTGGGCAGCATCCCCGAAGATGTCCTTCCTTGTAGAAAATTAGCCTACCCTGAGTATGTTTCCAGACCTGCCTGACAAGACCCAAAGGGAGAAAATTGTAATGGATGAATCAAGAACATTTATAGAAATGTAAAAACACTCAGTATAGCAAGGATGAGATGGAAATATATTCCTTTTTAAATGTATTTAGTTTTATTTCACATGCATTGGTGTTTTGTTTAAATGTGTGTCCACATGAGGGTTCTGATCTCCAAGAACTGGAGTTACAGATAGCTATGAGATGCCACGAGAGTGCTGGGAATTAAACGCTGGTCCTCTGAAAGAGCAGCCAGTGCTCTTAACTGCTGAGCCATCACTCCAGTCCCGGGAGTATAATCTTATAAGGTTCTTTTTTATTATCATTTTACGTATATGGGTGGCCTGCCTGCATGTATGTACTTGTACCACATGCATTCCTGGTGACTGCAGAGGTCATGAGAGGGCATCCATCCAATCTGGTGATGAAATTACAGACAGTTGTGAGCCATCTGGTGAGTGCTGGGAACTGAACCTGCATCTTCTGCCAAAGCATCAAGTGCTCTTGCCAGCTAAGCCATCTTTTTTTCTAGCCCATATTGTAAGGCTCTCATGCTATATGATATACAGCAAAATTCCTACACCATACATGTATAATATTTTAAGGTAGATTATGAGAGGTAATAATATAATAATCTTCTGAGCGGCCACTAGAGTGACAAAATTGCCACCAGTGATTGTGTCAGGAGCAGGGCTTCCAAGTTCTTGGGCTTTTATTCAAATACTTGAAATCAAAGCCCACACAGATTTGCAAATGTAGCAAGGAAATGTTATTTAAAGTGAAGTAATAGACAAGGTCAGAAGATACTGCAGGAGCGCGGTGGCCACATGAGCCAAGATTCCGAAGGGACCCTATTATTGTTTTGGGCTTCCTTTTCTGGAGTTCAGAAACACTGTAGTTACTAGTGTGTATAGAGAGAGTGATTCTGCCTTCCAATTGATAGATTCAGTTATGTAATCATTTTTCTGTGGCATGTGCCCCTCCCCATGATGCATCTGATTTTAATCATATGCATGCCCAGGTATGCGTAGGTATAAGATGGTAATTAGGGGAGTCGCCCTAAAAGTCCACTCGAGGACACAGTTTTGTTTCATTGTGAATGAACCCCAAACCAGCGCAAGTCATTCATCTTCCCATTCTTTGTACCCAGATACGCTGAAAATGCATCTGAGTAGAAACTAGCTTTCACACTCAAAGTGCAGAGAGTACTGCATCACGAATTCACTCCCTCGGCTCGGAGACCACAAGCCAAAGAGGGATCAGAAAGACTGTGAGAGCAGGAAATTTGGGAGGACAAGAGCAAAACAGTATCTTCTGGACATGATTGGACCACGGCACTCATGAGCTTAGAGCAGCTGTGGTGATCCACCCAGAACCTATGGGAGATCAAGCCAGTTAACCGTGCATGGAACCAGAGGGACTCATGAGCGCTCACCCCGCTAACCAAGGAACACTTGATGGCTCCCCAAGGGAAGGGAAGACAGTTTTACTTAAGGGTATGGACCCATGCACAGTTGGTGACGCTTCAGTGGCTAGCTCCCAGAAAAGCGATTCTCAGCCTTCCTAATCTAGTCCCTCATGCTGTGCGGACCCCCAGCCATAAATTATTTTGTTGCTACTTCATAACTGTAGTTTTGTTACTGTTATGGATGTTAATGGAAATATCTGTGTATTCCAATGACCTTAAGTGACCCCTATGAAAGGGTCATTCAACCCCCAAAGAGGTTGCAAGCCACAGGTTGAGAACCACTGATCTAGGGGGAGGCAGAGAGGGTAAATATAATCAAAATATATTGTATGAAGTTGCCAAAGAATTAACAACAACAAAAAAAAATGTTCTGGAGAAAGAGAAAGTTAGTCCACAGTTCAGAGAGGGAGTGTACGTGTAGTTCCATGAAGGCAGGCTCTAGGGCTGCTGGGTGCTTTATTCAGAAAGGGCTGTATATGCATATTACTTGCAGGTAAAGGAGGTAAGGTATCCCTTGCATTATTAGAAGCAGGGTTTGGGAGGTGCATAACCCAATGCAAATAGAATGTCAGGTTACTGAGCTGGGTTTCTTGTTTTGTTTTGTTTTGTTTTTGTTTGTTTGTTTGTTTGTTTTTTTGGTGTTTGCTTGCCTCAAAAATAAATGATTGCAGCTAATATGGCAATAAAGGAGATAAAAGCAAAATCATAAAGTTTTCAATGGGGCTAGAGAGATAGCTCAGTGGCTAACAGTGCTTGCTGCACAGCTTATGAGGGACCTAAGTTCAGATCTCAGCGCACACGTAAGCAGCCAAGCATAGTGTCTCATTTTAAACCTAGCACCATGGGGAGGCAGAAGCAAGAGGATCCCCTGGGGCTTGCTGGCTGCCAGCCCAGCTGAAAAACAGAGAGAGACCTTGCCTCAAAGGAATAAAGCAGAGAGTGATAGAAGGGAATGTTTTGTGTTTTTCCTATGGCCTCTGTGCACATTTGTGCATATAGTACAGACACTTACATCTCTGCCTGCACTCCACTTCACACAGATTCTATTGAAAAAAAAAAGGTGGACAATCTTCCTTCAAGGAAGAACCCCTTAATTGGTTATCCTGTGCTCAGCCCTGAAATCATGTACATGTAACACTGAAGGACTCATAGATTATATCTATATTAGTTACATTTTACATATATGTAATAATGACAATTAGGGAGGAGGATGCCAGGAGTTTGGAAGGGAACAAGGAAGCAGGACATGGAAGGAGTTAGAAGAAAGAAAGGGATCAGAAGGATTAAAAAGTTACATTTTAATCTTTTAAAATCTAATAAAAATAAAACTTAAAAGTAGACAGAAAAGGTGGAGTAAATAACAGATGAGACAAATAGAAAACTGACAGAAGGTAATAAAGTACATCCCTAATTACATTTTACTTAGAACCATATTATTAATTACATTTATGTGAGCAGTAAAACACACACACACACACACACACACACACACACACACACACACACACACCAACGAGAAGACAAATTCTTAGACCCAACAATAAGCAGAAGCTTCAAGCTGGAGAGATGGCTGGGCAGGTAAGAGCACCTAATGCTCTTGCACAGGGGCGGCATTCAAATCCCAGCCCCCACCTCAGGCAGTTCCCAGCCTCCTGTAACTCCAACTCCAGAGGACCTGGAATCTTGTTCTGTGGGCATCTTTTTCACACACGCACATACCCCCTAGAGACACACATAAACATATCATTTAAAATAAAATAAAACAATCTACTATATGCTGGCTGAAAGCATGCTTTAAAGATAACTATAAAGTTAGTATAGCAACAAGTTAGGTGTTTTAAAAGATGGGAGAAGATGAAGCATTAATTAGTCAAAAGAAATACAAAGGACCAGCAAGATGGTTCAGCATATAAAGGAGCTTGCCACCAAGCCGGAAAATCTGAGTTCAGTCCCTGGAAGACACAAGAAAGAAGAAAAGAAGTGACTTCTGCAAGTTGTCCAATGGCTTCTACATACATGCTATGCCCCTTCCCACAACACATGCCACCGCCACCACCGCTAACATACAAAGAAACAAAATGTAATTAAACCTTTTTAAGCTGGGCATGGTGGCGCCCATCTTTAATCCTAGAACTTGGGAGGCAGAGGCAGGCGAATCTCTGTGAGTTCAAAGCCAGCCTGGTCTACGGAGTGAGTTCCAGGACAGCCAGGGCTACACAGAGAAACCCTGTCTCCAAAAAACCAAAACAAACAAAAAGAAAAAAAGTTTTAAAAGTGAAATAGGGACTATAAATCAATAGTAGAGTATATGCTGGGCATATACACATTCCTGAGTTCAATCTCCAGAACAGGGGATGGGGAGGTGAAGGAAGGGAGAGAGAGAGACCATATACACACAGAAACACACAAGGAATCAAAGGAAAAGGAAGACCGGTATTGTTGCTGCTGCTGCTGTTGTTGTTTTCAAAATCAAAGCAAAAAACAAAATACCTCAAAGCAAAGGCTATTACCAGGATGAAGAAGATCATATACCAGGAAATGATGGGTCAGTTCTTAAGGGGAAAAAAATCCTAAATATTAATAAACTGAATTACAGAACCTCTAAGGATATGCAGCTAGGATATGTACTAACAAATGAGCTCATCCACAGCTATAGCCAGAGTTAAAATATTCCACTCTCAATAACCCAGAACTCCAGGCCTTGGACTCCCCACTCCTTCTAGAAGCACACAGTAAACCTCTTTTCTCCATATGTAGGTATTCTGTGTAACAACAGAGCATGGACCAGGCCCCCACTAATAATGACCAAACAAGAATTTAAAGTGTCGAGGCATGGTGGCACACACCTTTCATCCCAACATTTATGAGGCAGGAGTTTGAGGCCAGCCTGATCTACATAATCAATTCCACGTCAGCCAGAGTTACACTCTGACTCAAAAGAAAAAAAAAAAAAAAAAATACACAAGAGGAACAGGAAATGGAAAGGCATTAAAGAGCCTGTGCTTGTCTCATCACTCACAGCAGGGAGGTAACAGTCACTGACTCAGGTTGTTCCAGCAGGAAACTGTGATGTCAGCACAGACGTTACAATCACAGCACCAATCACCCAAGACCCTGAAAACAGACTCTGAACGAGAAAACTTTTCCCCTTCTCTGTTTGATATTGTTTTGTACTGTCCGAACTCTTTAGCCAAACATGTGCACTGCTTTTAAAATACATGACCCTTGTTTGTCCTTATCATGTATTCTGTTGCTTAATTTCAGATTTAAGGCACATGAGGAAAGTATAAATCGTCTATTTTTAAAGTTTTGTGGTCTGTACATTTATGCTTTGCTGATGAGCCTTTGCAGCTTCACAGCCTGTCTCCACACTATGTTGTTTTCCAAAGAAACACTAACCCACATCCAAAAATAACAGAAAGGCAATTTAAATCTCTACTGCTGTGCCACGAAAACATCAAAGGGAGAGTCCTTTCAAAAAACAGAGCAAAATCGTTTAAAATCCCTCCTGACCCTCTTCCAACATCTCACACCATATGAGAGCCGATCAGTCTCTTCCCTTACCACTAGCAAACACTTTGTTGGGAAAAACCGGCATGGGTGTGATGGTCCTCCCAAAGAGAAGTCTAACTTGACATTCAAGAAAATCTGCCTTAACCTCTGAGACCTATCCAGCTGGAATCTCTTGCAAACTTAAGTTTCCTGCTCCAATCATGTGTCCTAAACTAGGTCTTATTTATCTTTGCATTCTCAGAACTAAGCCTTCTCCCATAGTGACGCCTCACACAGCAAATGCATATTAAAATCGTCATTTGGAATACAGCTTTTATGCGAGTGGGTGTGGATGAAAAGGAAGGAAATGAAAGTTTACTGAGTATCTGCTGTGGGGCAGGCACAGTGCCTGTAAGGCAGTGATGTGTCTCTCGGTGTTCTGGCTCAGTAATTCTCAAATGATCCATGAAAGGCACACTTGGAGAAGTACAGAAAGTTCAAATGAGTTCCCATGGAACTCAGATGATCTCAATTGTACGTGCAAACACACACACACACACACACACACACACACACTCGAAAACCTTCTTCTACCCTTGACACACATAAACGGAGACACAAGACACTTGCCAGGAAGGCTGTGTCTGCAATTCTGCTTAACCTTTAAACGTTAAGGATGAGAAAGAAAGATAAATAACATCGTGGAAACTTGGCGAGGGGGGGGTGGTTTACAGACGTGTCTGTTGCATGTGTTTTTAGAAGGAATACATATTCAAAGATGCCCACTAGATGGCAAAGCCACATCTCAAATGTTAATGTTGACCGGGATCCCCCTTCTGGAAGTCTGGGGAATTTGAGTACCTCAAGCCGAATTTCTGAAAGGCTGAATATTGTGTATAGTTTAAGGCCATGCAAATAAACTTTGCGATGCTAATCTTACAACCTTGCGGCTTGAGTCTACTGCAATTCCTCCTCCATGCACACTGACAATGTTAATGTAGATGCATTCCCTTAGCAAAACCATCTGGTTTGCATACCAAGGCTTCAGAGCCAATTGTGGGACTAAAGCAAACGACAAGGCAAAGACAAGACTCCAAGCACAGCCTCACTCCTGGGCTGAGACATTGGGCCAGGGAGCATTTCCTCTCTCACTGAGGCAAGAGGGAAGGTGCTATGAGGAAGCTGCCTCTTCCCCTGCAGCTTTTTGCCTCCCCACCACCACGACCCAAGTTTAGCTCACCCTGCAAGGGTCAGTCTGGACTCAACTCTATTAACGTGCTACCCTATCCTATGTAGTTCCTCCTTCAGCACAAGTGAGCTGTGCCAGCCGTCTCTCCCACATCCTATATTGACTTGAGCAAACCCTGGTCTCATACACCTCTGTGTGTATTTTTGGGAAATGCCACCTTGCTGTCCTGAAAATAGTGTCTACAGAGCACTCTCACATCGGTGCATCCGTGATGCCACTTACCTCCCAGCGTGCCACTAGTGTATGGAGGCTGTCTTCCCAACTTGATATGCCCACATCCATCCCAACGTGTGATGTATAGAAAACGTTCCACTTGTGTTTGTCAGTGTCTCGTTGCTATGACAAAATACCTGAGGAAGTTATTGTAAAGAAAGGTTTGCCCTCTCCCTCCCAAATTATAGAGATTTAAGTTCATGGTCAGCTGGCTCCATTGATTTTACGCTGTGGTAAGGCAGAAACATCATAGTGGAAGTACAGTGGAAGTACAACAAAGCTGCTCACTTCTTTGCAGGTGGGTTGAGGAGGGAGTCAATCCCAGTGCAAGGGTGACTTTTAAAGGCTTGCCTCTAATAATCCTCTTCTAAGTAGGCCTAATCACTTGTACAGCGAGGAATTCACCAATCTACTGATGAAGGTAGAAACTCCCTGGTCCAATCACCGCTCAGTAGTCTCACCAGCTGGGGCGAAAGCTTCACTCTGTACACCATTTATAGATAAGCCATAACAGTCTGTTAAACGTTTGGACAGGTCAGCCCAATCAATGAGTAAATGCCGAATGTAACTAGATTTCATAGACTTTCCAAAAAGAAAAAAAAGAAAGAAAGAAAAGTCAGTGTTCCTGCCCTGGAATAGGAAAGGAAGGTAACTCTCCAAATTTCTCCCAGAGGAGTAGGAGGAGCCTGTGGTGGCTCAGGGAGTCAGAAGTGGGGAGGGACTGGGCTGTTACAGTGGCTCCTGGAGCTTCCCTCTCTCTAGTTCCCAAGCAAAGACTTTGGTGTCCTTCAAAACGCGACAGCTCCCTTTATTGCTGGCCCCTGCAGTCACTGCTGTCTAAAAGGACAAGATGGGCATGCTACTACTATTGTTCCAGAATGCTCTACTGTACTATGTTTTTGTTGTTACTATCTTACTGTCCCTAACTTACAAACTGCATTAGAACATAGGTATGCATGTACAGGAAAAAACAAAATCAAAACCCACTGTGTATAAGGTTTGAAACTTTCCAGTTTCAGGTCTTCACCGGGGGACTTGAAACATCTCCCTGTGGATGAGAGAAGAGCACAATATGTGGGAAGAGACCCCGACTTCCCACGGCCACCATCTCCTACAACCACAGCGATCGCTGTCTATTTTTCCAGCAGCCCTCCTTGACCACCCCAGAGCTTCTTGCTGAGTGGTTGTATACAGTTGTTTGGCTTCCATCCCAGCTGGAGCTAGAGATAGTGCCTGAAGACTCAACCAGGTTCTAGCCACTTTTAATAATAAAGTAAATTATCAGAACGAGCATTTGGACTGAGGTAGGTATAAATAAGTGAACGAAAATTACTGTTAAAGCTTACAGATTAACATATGGGACAGGGAGCCAGAGTGGGGAAAATTGGGGGCAGGGTTGGGGGGGGGCTAAACCTCCCCAAAAAACTGGATGAGCCGCAAGAAATAGAAGGATCACTCTGTGTAAAGGAAAGAAGCCAAACAAAAACAAATGGGGGTGGGGGGCGGGAAGCTCTCATTTGTGTATGTCTCAGCAAGGAGAGAAAATTAATCCAATCAAGGTCCTGGGGCAAAACCCAGGTCCACCTCAGCCTGCATGCAGCCTCTACCTGCAGCTGGAAGCCGCAGACCAAGCTGAAGAAGCCGGTTCCATCAAGCCCCCAATTACACCTGCGTCTCTCAGCAGCCGAGGAGGGAAAAGCAAACAGCAAGAGGAAGGCCAGAGTGGAAGGGGAGGAGGAGAGTGCGGAGGAGGAGAGTGCGGGGCGTCAAGGCCTAACAACAACTGTGTACGAGGAAAACAGTTTTGTTGAAGAAAACTATTTATAGGGATGTTTTTCCTCCGCAGTCCCTGCCCCCTCGCCTTTCTTTTGTGTTAAAAGGCGCCTGGCAGATTGGTAAAAGGGTTACAGGCAGTGTACAGGAAACTGTGGAACACAATGAACGGGGCGGGGACAGCTCCCCACCCACCTAAGAAAGTCGCTTGCTCCAACGTAGAAGGACCCTGGAGGGAGACAGATGGGGCTCGGAGCCCAGGCTCTGATCCTTCTATAGTTTTCTTTTTCCAAGTTGGGGGATGGAGGGGGGGGGGGGGGGGGGGTCGGGGGGAAGGCAATGTGCCCAAAGGGTGCGGAATCCACTGAGAGAGGAAGCAGAGGCTGAAGGAGGCAAAACAGAACCAAAGCAGGTTTACAGAAATAAGTCAGAGGCAGAGAACTCCTTTAGTCAGTGAAGAGTGGTTTTTCCACTCACAGACTCTGTCCCGTTTGAAAAGTCGGAGACATAGCAAAAGAAATGATCTCAAGTGTAGCTGCCGGGAAGGATCAGAAAACTTCTCCAGGCCTCAGGGCAGACCCGCCAAGCTTCTGGGGCCACTCTTGAAGAACAGCTCAGCCATTTTTCTCTTTGGACCACTGAGCCAAATGGATCGAAGCTCACACTCAGAGCCTAAGGCTAGGCGAGGCCCTGAGCAAGTTCAGATGTGGGTTGGGTAGGTTCTGATGTGGGCACACACCGGCAATTCAGCAGGGACATTTGGCTCCCCTTCTGGCCACCCGATGTCTCCTTTCCGTACTTGACTAGAAAGGAAGTGCCCTGCTGCTCTTTGGCAGTCTCCGGTGCCAGTGCCCGTGTTGGAGTGAGACAAGTGCATTCTGTGCCCACTCAGCGTCTGAAATGCTAAAGACTCATTGGATGCCAAATTTGCATCTGGGTCAAAAGTCACAATCTTTTAAACATTCAGGGAGAACACAGAAGATCTCCAGACTGCTTAGCTTTAAAAAAACAAAAACAAACAAAACACACACACACACAAATCCCAGGTACAGTACTCAATGTAAAGATATGAGAGAGTAACTAAAATATTGGTGAGGACGTTTTAATTTCTGAAATTATTTTAAATATTTATGTAGATAACTCATCTCTGGTCCTGTCAGTTTCTATTCTATCTTACATTTTATACTGTCAAAGACCATTTCTTCCTGAAATGGTATGGACCTTGGTGTGCTGAGAAATAGGTGGAATTTTACCCTTATCAGTGCCCAGGCCATAGAAACTTGGTGTGGCCATTGACTGTCTTCCTACATCTAGACTTTTAAAGTTTCTGTGTATATGTGTGTGTGTGTGTGTGTGTGTGTGTGAGAGAGAGAGAGAGAGAGAGAGAGAGAGAGAGAGAGAGAGAGAGAGAGAGAGAGAACGAATGAGAGATCATTTGCTTTTGTTTGTTTGGGGTTTTTTTTTTTCCTTAATCTATCCTCTCATATTATATCCTAGCCACAGTTTCTCCTCTCTCCATCCCTCCCTCCCCACCCATTCCTCCTCTATTTCCCTTCAGAGAAGGGCAGGCCTCCCAGGGATATCAACCAAACACAGCATATCAAGTGAGAGAGATTATTTGTAAGGCAGTCTTTTTCTAATATTTCTCTTTCCTTCTTCCCTTTCTACCTCCAAATTCCTTATTACTTACTTTTTCATTTGGGAAAGCAAAGCAATGTGCAAAGCTTTCACCCTAAGTAGCTTCACCTTGTGGTGGCTCTCCAAGTCTGGAATCCAAAAGAAGCAGGCAGGCAGGCAGGAACACAGACCGACAGACAGATTTTTTTCCCATACAATGTTTGAGATAGAGGAGACCCTTTAAGATCCCCTTTCTCCCATTCTTAAACACTGCTCCTGCTTGCTCTTTGCAAGTCCTGCTAGAAGCAGCACTGGCTTTCATGGTCACAGAGATAGCACGGTGAGGAAGGAGAGCTGATTCGCCCTCCCATTCCTTTTCTATCATACAACCCGTCACGCGTGCTTTGCTAGTGATCGGCAGTGTGACTCCTGCATTTTGCATGTCCTCTAAGAAAGTTTGGTCCACCTCCTCTGGACCTTCAGAGGCAAGCCATTTGCAACGTAACGTAAGCGTGGATGCCACGGCCAAGAAGTACAAAGGTGGAGCCTAGATGCCAGCTTTCTCTGAAGTTCGCTTACCTTGGCTGTCCTCTGTCCCCCATTGGCCTCAGACAGTCACAGAAGCGCTTCCTGAGGAGCTGATCTCACCCCTAGATACCGAGCACCTTTAAACCAGGAACAGCTGGAGGCAGGGAGAGAGGGAAGTAGGGAAGAAGTGCATCTGGCTCAGACAACAAGCTAACACTTTAGGACCTAGGGACTCGAAATCCAGATCCTGGATGAGGAGTCTTATGAGAGCACTTAATTGGCCACCTGGGGAGGGTGATGATTGATGACGTCACTGATACTCAATCTAGTTTTATGGGCAAACCGGGTAAAGAAAAGTTGCGACCACAGATGATGCTGAAGCTTATCAATACTGGATGTCCGGCTTCTATTTGAAAACGGTGGTGAAGATTGCTCCAGTCCTTGGCAACAAAGAAAGCTGACGGCATTTTTTGGTAGCCTCCCATCCTCAGTAGGTGTAGGTAAGTGGGTCATAACAACCACAGAACTTTTCAGCGGTGGGTCTCAGTAAGCAAAATGCTTTTCCGATAAATTTACACCAGGCATAACTTATCACCAAATAGTGAGCATTTCTACCTTATTATCGTATAACCTTGAATCATAGAAAATCTGCAGTTCAATGGAAGAACCCTTTGGGACCAAAATCTGACCACACACACACACACACACACACACACACACACACACACACACACACACACACCATATGGCTGCTAAAGTAAAGATGAGGAGAAAAAAAAAAAAATAAGGCCCTTGGAGCTGAAATAAACTATTAAGCCAGTGGCTCTCAATTTTTCTAATGCTGTGACCCTTTAATATAATTCCTTATATTGTGGTGACCACCCCAACCCCCAGCCATAAATTTATTCCATTGCTACTTCGCAACTCTAATTTTGCTACTGTTATGAACTGTAAACATCTGGTGTGCAAGACATCTGATATGTGACGCCTAAAGGGGTCATGGCCCACAGGTTGAGAACCAAATGTTAACAGAGACCATTAGAGCTCTATAAAGAGACTGTTCTCTAGAAATAAAAGAAGAAATAAGCCATTATACTGAGTAACCCAAGCAGCTTAGAAATTGCTGCTCTGGCTGTTGGAAACAGAGTCAGTGACAGATTTTGAGCAAGCAAGCGCATAAACAACAGCAGTGGGGAGGATGAGAGAGGTGGGAGGAGATTGAACTTAACAAGTTGGGGGGAGGGGATGCAGGCACAGAGGAGGGTTGATGTGGAGTATCCTAACCATTGGAGAGTAGCTGTTTGCTACCAAGGAGGCCTGACCTTGACGAATCCCAGCTGGGAGGCATCAGGAAGGACTAGCTTGGAAGTGGGAGGAGGGAAAGCAGTGAGTCAGTGGTTACTGGAGGGTGTCTCATCAAGATGGCTGAGCCAGTGGTGGTGTCTCTGAGGGAGACAGCAAAGTGGAAGTAAGGAGAGCCTGGGGACTGGGCACAGACTCTAGATCCTCCAGAGGCCAGGCAGGTGCAAAGGCTAGAAGACAGGCAGAGGGAGCTCCGAACTAGAAGGTTCATCTCTGAATGGGGTTGTCATGCCGTAGCGCCCACAGTCTTTGCTACATGAGAGCACACTTGTGGTATAACCAGAGACGACAGAAATCCAGACTTCTTAAAGAGAAGTGTCTTAATTCTCTAATGTTGACTAATGTTTTTATTTATTTATTTATCTGTTTTAAGAATGATGTTTCAAGCAAAACACATCTGTAGGCCAGATTTAGTAGGCTGGCTATCAGGTCCTATCAGGACATAGAGAAAAGATCAGAGTTCAAAGTTTATAAACTGTCATGATGAAACATAAGTGACTTTAAGGGAGTCAGTAACTAATATACTACACGTAGTGCTTTTGCCAGCTATACGAATATCCCTACCCTTCCAGCCTATATATGGTTTTGAGTGTGTACAGGAAGATTAATCTAATCTTGGAATTGTTAAGGCACAAGACTTTGAGTGCTCTCTGTGTGCTGAGTACACAGAAGTCAAGGAATTCCAACTAAGCGAAAGAAAAACATGCCCTCCTGAAAGCATATGCCTCAAGTTTTAAAAAACAACCTGGGAGACTGTTCTCTGCATGATGGCAAAATGTCAGAGGCCCCTTAAAACTTGGGTTCTCTGCTCAGAAGATCTCTTGTATTTAGCAAGATCGGTGTGTGTGTGTGTGTGTGTGTGTGTGTGTGTGTGTGTGTGTGTGTGTGTGTGTGTGCCTGAACTTGAATTTGTAACTAGAAATATAACTTCCTGGGCAGTGGTTACAAAGCTGCACCTCTCTCGCCCAAGGGTATCCTAACCTCAGCGTGGGAGAGGAGACGTCTGGGCTTCAGGGACCGCAGAGCCTGGCAAGGAGAGATGGGAGTGGCCAACGTAAAGGCTCTACAGTGGGCCAGGCTTCTGGAATCCCGGTCTTTGTTACTGACAGTACTCTTGTAAGTGTTTCCAGAGGAGAAAGGCAGGCACTGAAATAGAAAGTGTCAGGACTGGGATGACAAGGTGGATAACTTCGTGAGCACCCATCCCGCGCCCTCCCTGCAGAGCCCGGCGCCGCCTTCTGCGCTGTGCAAAGAGGCAAAGAGCCGGACTGGCGGCAGGAAGCAGGCGGGCTGCCGCGGGTCCTCGCGAGGCCGATTTCCTCCGGGGCGGCCCTGGGCGATCTCCGGACTCGCAGACCCGCCTCGGGAGAGCGCAGTCTCTCCCCAAGCCCGCCAGCTCAACCCACCCACTTACTTCCTTCGACTGCGCAAACACACACGAACACACACGAACACACACACACACACACACACACACACACACACACACACACACACACACACACACACACACACACACAGAGCTGCCAAAAATTTCCAACCTCCGCCCCCCTCCCGAGCTGACTTCCTTCCAGCGCTTCCTGAGCTGGACGATCCTGGGATTTGTAAGACAGGAAAAAAGGGACGGCGCGAGGGCGGGCAAGGGGACGGGATGCTTGCTGTTCGCAGTCCCCCAGCGGTCTGAACGCAAAGCGCGGGCCTAGGGCGGAGCACACTCACAGCCCCGGGGCGGTCCCCTAGCCGCCGCGCCCCGGCTTCGGCTCCTCGCAAGGCTCAACGGAGAAGCGCGGGGAGACACGGCGGGAGCCAGAGTAGGGAGCTGACACCCGCCTGGGGCGGTGCACGGCCGGATCTACGCGCCCATGCCGACCCTCGGTGCCGCTCTGCCTTGGTGACCCGACCCCGAAATCCTCAGCGGAGCGGAGCAGAGAGCAAAGGCGGAGGGACAGCCTCTGTGGAACTAACTCATGAAGAACAAGGGTGCCAAGCAGAAGGTGAAACGAAAGGGAGCCGCCAGTGCCTTTGGATGTGACCTGACGGAGTATCTGGAAAGTTCGGGACAGGATGGTAATGTACCCCCTCCCCCCTTTTTTTGTTTAAGAGCGATGGATTCTCTTGGGGTATATTGGATGCAGTTCACAAGTTAATGTGTTCCAGGCTCGTGCGCTCACTGTAGTTTAAAAGGAAAAAAAGAAAAAGAAAAAGTCCACGGTTCTTAACCACAACGCCTCCACCCCGACGTGTAGGAGCTATGTCAGTCCTTCCGACGTGTCACAGGAGCCGTTGATGATCAGTGGTGTAGCTGTGGCGTTAACTGGACATTCCTCGGGTTAAAATCCAGGGGGCTCTGACCTTAAACTTGGGATGTTGGAAGGGAAAGATGGGGGGGGGTGTGACTGACTTGTAGAATTGTCATCAGTAGGTTTCTCTGGATGTACCGCTGTGATCATCTTAAACGTCTTTCCTGTCTCTAGGGTTTGCCTCGCTTACATCCTTTTTTATTAAAGCGGTAGGAGGTAGTGTGGTTGGGGGTGGGGTGGGGAATCCTGGCTGGGGGAGTGGTTGCACAAACATTTTCTGTATTTCTGAGTTGATGCCAAATATATAGTACCTCCTCTGGCTCCCCCCCACCCCACCCGCGCCGCCGCCCTCGCCCCCGCCCCCGCCAGAAGACCCTTTACCTCCTCTTGGCTTTCAGACTAGCATTTGGTGTGTCATGTAAGGAGTGTGTTGTTAAAAGGTCAGAGGGCCTCAGCTTTAAAATAGTTTAGGATGCAAAAGAGAAAAGAAGGGTGTTTCCGTTTTCCAAGTCAGCTTGGAAAAAGAAAAGGGAGCCAGCAGAGACAATTTAAACATTTGTTGAATGAGGGAGAATAAAAACAATCTGTAACACCATCGGAGGGCAAAAGTTTTTAATATAGGAAAGTTGGGAAAAATTGAGCATTAAATGACTCCTCTTGTAAAGCTGACTGGCTCTGCACTTAGCTGTGACCAAAAGAAGCTTCTTTTGGAATCCTCAGAGAAAGAGCCCACTACACGTGTGTATCAGTATACATAGATAGACACAACAAAAGGAAAGTTAAGGCCATGTAACTGCTCAGAATAATTCTGCCTCCAGAAAAACAACCCCCAAAACAATTCGGTTTGTCCGTATCAAGTATGCATCCCAGAAACACTGCACTGCTTTTGTTTCGCTTCCCATTTTTTGAAGACTCAGCACCCCTAGTAATTTGCAGTGGTGTGATATTCCTGTGGTATTCGGGAGCCTAGAGTCTGCTGTGCCATTAGGACAAATGGCTTAGTATTTTAGAGCTTGGGGGAACCGCTGATTTCAAAACCCACTCGGAAACTGAGGCATAACTGAAGTCAATTCATTTCATTCTCAACAACAATCTGGAAAGGTCCTTTTGAAATAGAATCACTTGGACTGATTTTTTTTTTGTTTGTTTGTTTTTAACTTGACAGAACTCAAAGTATACATCTTAACCGCTATGGTTAAGAACGCAATGTTTGTCTCTGCTTGTTTTTGCAGGGGTCCTTGTGTCAATTCATAGGTGTTGTTCTGAGGCACACACACACACACACCTACACACACAAGATGGGAGAGTTGTATAAGGGGCTTGCTAGCCACTCCCTATACTTATGAAGTCATAGGTTGAGAAATAACCTAAAAACCCCTAGGGTTCTGGGAGAGAACTTCAGAAGTGCCCTCAGGCAGCTCCTCTTTCAAACCTGTTTCGTATTTTGGACTTGTGTGTGCTCCATGTCAGAAAAGGAGGAAGGGAACTGATGTTCCATAGAAAAAGTAGAGTGCTGGTACCCCATGGTTCCCATCCTGCCAGGAACAGGAGCAAGTTCTGAGCAGAGACTCATCTCCATAGAGATGCAAGGCTCATCCATCACCAAGGATAGAGAGGGCCCAAACCTATTTCTGGTTCCTGTATACAAGTCAACATTCTCTTTTAATGATCCCCACCCCCAGGATGAAAGCTAACAGCCCTGCCACAGGTCCGTAATGTTTTAAGACTGGACATACCTGAATAGACTTCGGTTTTGGAATGAAAGGCAGCTGGCACCACCCTTAATCCCCACACTGTCATTTGTACAATGTGCAAATCAATCATGTATAATAAGCAGTTTATATAAATGAGACTAAATAGAATTTCTGCCCCCACATAGCCAACGTTCATTGCTTTCCTGTGTGTGTGTGTGTGTGTGTGTGTGTGTGTGTGTGTGTGTTGATGATGATGGTGATGATGATGACGACGATGATGACAACGACGATGATGGAACTAATACATGGGTTTCTCCAAAACAATGTAGGGGCATGTATTAGTTCATAGACAAGGCCCAGACTCTGTTTCAGGTGACAAAAGGCTGAGGAGGGTACTTCCCTCTTTGCCCATGACCTTGCAAGGGCATTTCAGAATGTTGGAAGTGGGTAACCAGAAGCCAGGAGGCTGGAAAGGACCTTTAAAGAATCATGTCATGGTCATTGAACTTTGGGGTCAAAGGGCAGAGCACTAGACCTAGGTAGAAATGGATTTCACTTTGGGAGCACAAGAATAGAGGAAGAACAGAGATGTTTAAACAAACAAACAAAAACAACAACAACAAAGGTTCTGTTTGCCACAGGGCACAAAGCCCCAAGCTAGAGTGGAGGAGGGACAGTGCTGGTGAGCACTTGCTAAACTTGTGTCCTCTGGACATGGCTGGGGAAGCTGCAGGCCTGAGTGAGAGCTCTAGGGAGAAAGAGAGAGGCTGATCACAAGAGATGGCTGTGAGCTGCTTCTCTAATTCCACAAGCTTAGCTTTGCTACCTCGGATTGGACAAACAAGTGACATTTTTTCCCCCAGCCTGGAGTGAATATTAGTCATGGCCAACTATCAGGCTTAATCTTTGGGAAGCTGATGGAAGCTGAGCTGCCTTTTCTTAGCAACTGCACACATACACGTTGAAGACACAGCTCCTAAGGCAGCCACACAGATGCCAGGTTCAGACCCTGCGGTGACCATCCCAGCACAGAAGCCTCATGTGACGGCTCACTTCTCCCTTCAACCCCCCAGTGTTGTGGATCAAACTCGGGGTTGGGAGCGTTCCCCCAAAGATAACCAAGTGCTCTAACCCTGAGCTACACCCCAACCTAATTTTCCCTTCTTGGGGCCACTTTTCTACAGCCTGATGAGACCACCACAGCAGGCCATGAACTGCCTGCTGGGACTCTTTCATTTACCCACCAACAGAGTGACTGCTACCCTGTCTGAGGGTCTCCCCTGGGAACTGGCTGACACTCTCTTCCTGTCTGGGATCTCTTCCCTCCTGCTGATATAAGGAGTCTATTTTTCCCTTTCTTCTTGTCGATCTCTGGATGTGAAGCTCTTTTCCTCCAGCTGGAAAAAAAAAAAGCACATTAGATTATTGTCACCTGTGGCTCTGGGGTGTGCATGAAGTCCAGAGACATGTCCTCGTGGTCACTTCCTATCTCTCCCTCACTAGTCATGTATTTCTGGGTCTTCTGGCAGAGTGTGGGGATGGTGGGAGCAGGGGTCAGGAGGACAAGTAAGAGGTGCTGGGAGGGAAACTGGCTTGTCGTCTGGGTTGGCCACACTTTGAGAGCTCCCTTGCCTTTCTGAGTCATCAACTGCTTATTTTACCCACTTCTTGGTGAAAAGTGATGCCTATCTGACCTGGTGCCTTCATGGCACTCAAATGACAGTGACAGGCTTCAACTACCTGGAAAGCTTTTTTAAAATGTTGGTGCCACTGCACATGGTAGCGCATACCTAAAGTCCCAGCACTTGGGATGTTGAGGCAGGTGGATCAAGAGTTTGAGGCTAGCCTGGGCTACATGGCCAGATCCTCAAGTCCCAGCACTCGGGACGTTGGGGCAGGTGGATCAAGAGTTTGAGGCTAGCCTGGGCTACATGGCCAGATCCTCTCTTCATCTCCTAAAGGAAAAAAAAAAAAAAAGTCAACACAAGGCCTCATCTCAGACCAACTAAATCAAACTCTCTCCCAGGTTGTTTTGGTACATAGACAGGGTACAGAGCCAGTGCCTACATGTAGCCCATCATTTGTAGGGCATGGGCTTTTTTTTTTTTTTTTTTTTTTTTTTTTTTGCATAAGTAGGGTCCCATCTGAATGCTTCATAGAAAATATGTGCCTTTAATTGCTTAAGTTTTTTTCTCATCCTTACCAGGCTGAAAATATGTATATTAATATAAAACAAAAAGTTATAAGTATAACATATATATAGTTTGAGAGATGACAGAAGGCTCATAAACAAATCACTGATCAAGGCAAATACAATACTGAGCTTGCTG
Source organism: Acomys russatus (assembly GCF_903995435.1). NCBI lineage: Eukaryota > Metazoa > Chordata > Mammalia > Rodentia > Muridae > Acomys > Acomys russatus. The sequence continues at coordinate 22,545,111 of NC_067144.1, read as the reverse complement.
GGAACAAGTCCCAGGGTTCCCAAGGACGAGGATGAGAGACGGGAACGACACTTGTCGCTTCATTTCATTTTATTTCTGAAGCTAAGTACTTCCTTCACTATGTTTGTTCATTTCCTTTATTTATGAACTCAGTAAACAAAACTCGGTTCCAGCCCTGTTTTGGATGCAGTGGGAAAGGAAGATGGGCTCCGGCTATAAGAGCTGCGTAGTCTCAGGGATGTGAACCAACCTTCAGACACCAGATGACTTTGAAGTCAGCCACTGAGACTACAGAGGCAGTTGTAGGAGGAAAATGTGGAAGCTTTGGTCTCCCATTAAACACACAAGATACTGTACAGACATAAACAGAGCAAGGTCATAGCAATGATGGCAAGTGCGTTCTGTTGTGGTCCTGATGTGACTCGGATGAGCCGGGGAGAGAGGGGAAGAGATTGGGAGGGTGGGACCAAGAGGAGAGGACGGAGGGGACTACAATCGGGATGTAAAGTGAATAAATAAATTAAACTTAAAAACAGATTTGGTGCTAAGTGGAGAACAGGGGGCAGCATCCTCTGCGGGCTCGTCATCCACACACGGTCCCTAGCTAATTCCTCACGAAATGGGTCTCAGCTATGGAAAGTTCTGCAAGTTTTCCCTAACTCTGCTGGGGGCCTCCACTAAGACTGCTGGAGCTCTCCTGCCTAGAATCTCAACTTTGCTTGTTTCCAGAGTGATTCGTTCACCGGAGAGACTTGTGTCCTGCCACTGGGCCTCAGTTTTCCCTCCTGTGATATAGAGGTGATAGGACAGATGAGAAAGCACATGGGTTAATATGGGTAAAGCACCTATCTGAGGACACACACACACACACCCACACACACACACACACACACACACACACACACACACACACTAGCCTGAGCCTGTCGCCTCCACCATAGCCTGGATTACCACAACCACTGAGACTGAATGGAGGCTCTCATGAGGTGAGGGGATTCCTCAGTTACCCAGCAGGACCGGAAGTAGAGTTGCTCGCTGCTCGCTGCTCGCTGCTCGCCACACTGGGAGCGAGTCCAGTTGATGCTGGGACTTCCTAGGTTTGCTGAGATGACAGGCCATCAGTGCACATGGGCGGAGAAGCCAACCGTCAACCCGAAACAAAAGCACTTCAGAAGATCGGAGAGCCTAGCACTCAGGAGGCCGAGGAGCAAAGCTCTCAAACTGGCGGCCAACCGGGGCTGTGCAGCACATTTTTTTTTTTTTAAATCAGAGACAGACAATTACTTCTGAGCCTTAGAAAAATGAGAGAGAAACCGGGTCTTAGTTGGGGAGAGTGGTAAGGCGGAGCAGCAACCTGAGGGGCTTTAGCATAGAGAGGCATCCCCATCCGGGGCTACAGGGGTGAAACTGGAAAAGGCGGGAGAGGGCGTAAAGACTGCCTGGCCAACCCTGAGGCCCCGCTGGGACTACTTTGTTTCGGGATATAACAAACAACCCACACAGAGAATGGAAACAGCTACTTCCTCCTACCACATGGCTGCCTTCTGCAAGCCCTTTCCTTGACTACAGGAACAGCCTTACCCTCACTTCTCACATGGCAGCCCCTCTGGCAGCCTCTCCAGTGCCTTCCAGTTTCCAGGAGCACCAGTGCCATTGCCTCTGAGGAAGCCCGCTCACTCCCTCCTCCCCTGCCTACCTGGAGCCAGGGAACTATCTGCTGGTTATAGGGGAGCTTTGGGGTCACTCATAGACTGTACCAGAGGGAAACAGGCGGACAGAGAGAGCGCACACCCACATCGCATTCAAATAGAAACAAGTTCTCCTGCAGCATCCAGACAGCAGTGTTGGATGCCACTGTATAGCACCCTTGGTTGTGGGTTCGAGGCCAGCCAGTGTTGTATAGGATTCACGGGCCACCCCTGGAAGCGTTCTTGTTAGGGAAGGAAACACCGAGGCTCCCACAGTTTGGCTAACTGAGACAGTTCTCAAGCGCTTGTTCAGACAGTTGGGATCTGATACAGTGGGTGGCTCTGAGCAGTGGGTGGGACTGAAAGTTCCAAGACTCGGGCTGGGCGTGGGAACCTTTAACCACCACCCACTTTGCCACTGGATATTGAAGCTGACGTTTCTGGAAGAACGTAGTGATAAAACCACCTGGCCAGGGCTTCCTGTTGCTCATTCCCTCCAGAACAGGCTGCCCACGCTGGGCCGCCTGTCCACTCTGGCTCAGGGGTCTCAGGATCCCACTTCCTTTTTGCGGTTCCTACAGGCCAGTCTTGAAGCCAGGAACATGGAATTAGTTATTTTCCCACATATTGTGCGCCACACATTTAAATCAGACGCAGCGTCCTCTGGCCCCCACCCCTGCCTCTTCTCCCACTCTTCAAATTAATCTTATGAGTGCAGTTCTCTTAAGTGTTTCCCCCAAGGCTCCAACACAAAGGCTATGCTTGAGTTGAACTGATCTTGGCGCCTCTCTCTCAAAAGGCTGGCCTCAAGTAGTGTGTGAGGCGGAATCACAGCCTGCTAGAACTCCAGGAGCCTGGACAGCCCCTGTTGAACTAATGTTCCCCTGGTTGGGACCTTAGATAAAGGTTAAAACAAAGAACTCCCCTCCACTGGAAAAAGAAGGCTCGCAACAGCTTGTAGGAGAATGAGTGATAGCACTCCTTTGTGTGTGTGTGTGTGTGTGTTGTGGAGGGGCGTTGTTTGTTCTTTGGTTGGATTTTTGTTTGTTTGTTTCTTTTGTTGTTGCTTTGGTTTGATTTGGGTTTTTTTCTGAGATGGTTTCTGTGTGGAATGGAGCCCTTGGCTGTCTTAGACTCGCTTTACAGACCAGGCTGGCTTTGAACTCACAAAGATCTGCCTGCCTCTGCCTCCCAAGTGTTGGGATTAAAGGCGAGCATCATGACACCCAGAAAGAAGCAAGTTTTTATATAGAAAGACCAGAACATCGGGCTGCTAGTTAAAGGAGGTGTGTGGGGTGGAGTGGGGTGGGAAATAAGGGAAGCTTTCTTGGAAGAAGAGAAGGGACTCAGTGTGAAGGCTGGATTAAATTATTTACCACCATTGTCCAGATAGGAAAGGTGAGATTTAAATCAGGCTCTATCAGACACCCAAGCACACTCTTAGTCTGGAATCATATCTTCCAGAAGAGAATAATTCATAATTTCGCACTTAACCAGTTTTGTCCCTCACAAAACCCAGAAAGATATTTTGTCTTTTGCTTTGCTTTTTCTCCCAGTCCAAACCAGAACTAGTCATAACAACTGGTGACTGAAAAGCACTTTGTCCCCTGCAAGTTGCTTTGGGCACATCTAAGAAAACTTTTTGTTTTTGAGAAAAACACATGGGCATGCTTGCATATTCTCTCTCTCTCTCTCTCTCTCTCTCTCTCTCTCTCTCTCTCTCTCTCTCTCTCACACACACACACACACACACACACACACACACACACACCATCCACACCCACCCGTTTCAAGTCCTCCTAGGTCCCTCCTGACCCAGCGCAGCCACAAACCTCTTCCCTCTGGAAATACCCATGGCCATAGAATAAGAGGCCTTGTTTCCTTCTCTATTCTCCCCACTGATCTGAGCTGCTCCCAGCTCTGTGTATAGGCAGATGGCAAGCTCAGATGACGTAGTAGCTTGCGCCTATCTCTGTAAGCCTATGGTGGGCACATGATCGTTGCTTGGTATCTACCTAGGATCTATCGTCCTACCTAGGAAGTGGGTGTCGGAGCCCTTTTAGATATCTCACGGTAAGGATTCTACTCATATGCTGTATTATCAGGAAGCCAAGACTCTTCCATGGTCCTTGGGGTTCTGTGCTAGTCCCAAGCTTTGCATGGAACTCTGCAGAAACTGCCTTTCAACCACCTCTCTATCTGGTATGAAGCAATTGAGGTTCTAAGACCGAGTCTGGGGCACTTTTTGTTCTAGTTCAAGCTTGGCTGGTACATCAGGCTCTGGAGCCACACCCATAGCGTGATGCTGGCCCAGAATTCCTTGGGAAGGGAGAGGGGTAATTGTTACCCATACCCCTGAAAAGCAACATATAGCAGCTCCTACTGTTACTGATGCTAGAACACAGCTGGAAACAGCTGGCACATAAATAAGTCAACAACGTTTGGAAAAGGCCACTGCAAAAACTCATGTGAATAGCTCTTTCCATGGAGTTTTATGATCTTACTATCTGTTTTGCTCTGCTTTTTAAAAAGAACTGTGTGTGTGTGTGTGTGTGAGAGAGAGAGAGAGAGAGAGAGAGAGAGAGAGAGAGAGAGAGAGAGAGAGAGAGAGAGAATGTGCACACATGCAGGTGTGTAGGCAGGGAGTACTGAGTAGGGAAGCCAGGACCTTGCATGTGCTAATCAAATACTGTAGCATTGACCTACATACCCAGCCTCATCTTTAGGTTTTTAATTAGAAACCACCTTGGTGGGACTTTGAATGGAAGCAACAAAGTTACTTTGATAATGCATGAGACACTGCTGCAGTGGTTCTCAACCTGTGGCTTGTGACCCTTTTGGGGGTCGAATGACCCTTTCACAGGGCTTGCCTAAAGCTATTGGAAGACACAGATATTTACATTATGATTTATAACAGTAGCAAAATTACAGTTATAAAGTAGCAATGGAAATAATGCTATGGTTGGGGGTCATCACAACATGAGGAACTCTAGTAAAGGATGGTGGCTTTAAGAAGGCGGAGAACCACTGCACTATTGGGCTTACAAAGATGTTCTCAAGTTGGTCTTGGCCTAGAGGTGATCAAAAGACAAACAATCAAACAAACAAAAAACCCAACTTTCTAAAAAGTACAAAGAAGAACGAGGTGAGGGCTATAGATGGTGTACAAGCAGGGGGTGCTAACACGCGAGTCAGCTGACTGCCAGCCATCGGGCAGAGGGTTATTTGTATCCTGAATTATTAAAAAAAAAAAAACAAAAACAAAAAAACAAAAACAAAACAACAACAACAACAAACAAGGATCATCTGACTGTGAGGAGCAGCAGAGGCTGGAGTTTAGAGGCGGGGAAACTCTGTGGCTTTGCCTGACACTTGGGATTAGTGACAGGCTCTGTGGCTTGGAGGAAACGTAAGCTCTGGTGAAGCAGCAAGGGACGAGGAAGGCAGGAGGCTGTCTTCAGAGCAGGAGAGAGAACGTACCCTCAGGTGAGCACACAGCAGCAGAAATGGTAGGAATGGCCACTGGTTTGGCTGGCTGTGCCTGAATCTGTTTCTTGCCCAGACACAGAAAAATAAGGCATTTAACCCAAGGATAACGTTTAAATATATAGATATAGATGTAGATATAGATATATTAACTGAGCAGGTCCTGGTGGCATCCACCTATAATCTAGTTCTTAGGGTACTGAGGTAGAAAAGAGGCCAGCCTGGACTGTACATTGAGTTTGATGGCAGCTAGGAAGCCAGTCCGGGAAGGAGGAAGAGGAGGAGGGAAGAGGAAGAAGAGGAGGAGAACCAGAGAAGGAGGGGAGGAAGAAGAGGAGGAGAAAGAGGAGGAGGAGGAGGAAGAAGAAGAAACAGAAGAAAAAACAACTAAGACTTAAGGGGGGAAATGAAGGGATAAAGAAAAGAAAGAAGGAAAAAGAATAGCAGAAATACATAGAAGAGTCCTGACGAGGTAGCTCTGTCAGTAAAGTACTTGCCATGCCAAGTTGGGTTTTTGCTGTTGTTGTTGTTTTGTTGTTTTGTTTTTAAAGCTAGTTGTGGCTGCATGTGGCTCCCCCTATGTCTTGTTGGCCAACCAGCCTAGGCTGCTTGGTGAGCTCTGGGCAATTGACAGACCCTGTGCCAAAAAACAAGATGGACACCTGAAAAATAGCTCCTGAGATTATCATCTGCACTCCACATGGTACACGCGCGCACACACACACACACACACACACACACACCAATGCACCTGCACACATGCAAACATGCATACACATGCTCAGAGAAAGGAAAGATATTGCCCACCCTGATTTTGTTTGCGGTTTTTTTTTTTTCTTTTTAAAGAAATTATTATTGTGTGTGCATGAGGAGGTCAGAAGACAACTTGGGGGAATTGTTTCTCTCCTTCCACCATGGAATCTGCCGACCAAATTCAAGTTCTGGGGCAACCCTTCCTCCATTTAAAAAAATAATTTGAAAAAAAAAAAGTTTTTTTTTTTTTTTTTTTTTTTTTTGGAGACATGGTCTTACTAGCCTGAATATAGACCATGCTGGCCTCTGCCTCCCAAGTGCTGGGATTAAAAGTATGCACCACCACACATGGCTAAATCAGTTCCTTAAGTCTATAGCTACACGGTATAAAACTGTTCAAATTCAACCTCGTCCTGCTGTAGAAAGTTCCACTCTGTCTCTGTTTGACAAATGAGGACCAGCTCAGACAGTCACTAGCTAGCGTCTCCTAGCCAGGAGGTGGGAAGAGAAGCCAGACTCCAGCCATATCTGATGGACAGTCAGTTTCTCTGTGGCTTTGTCTGCTGCAGTCTCAAATAGATGTGGCTTTGCCAGCAGTGGGCTACACAGAGTTTTAGTTTGCCATGTGCTGCCAGACTAACCTCCAGTAGATGTGAAACAACTTACGAAGCCTTGACAACAGAGTTCCCATTCCTCAGTTTTCAAAGTGAAGTGTGAGGGTTCCCAGTGACAAGCTTGAAAGGGCAGCAAGCACCACCACCCTCCTACCCCACCCCACCCCACACGCCCCCTGTACCCTCCCACCCCTCACACACACCCTGCCCCTCCCCATACCCCCTACACCATCCCCCTACCCCCCACACCCCCTGCACCCCCATGCCCCCCACACCCCTGTACCCTCCCATCCCCCACACCCCCTGCACCTCCCCACACCCCCTACACCACCCCCTACCCCCACACACCCCTGCACGCCCCATGCCCCCCACACCCCTGCACTCCCCACACCCCACACACTCCCTGTACCCTCCCACCCCCCACACCCCCTTGCACCTCCCCACACCCCCCTACACCCCCACCCCCCTACCCCCCACATTCCCCCACAGCCCCCTGCACCCCTCACACCCCCACACCCCTGCACCCCCACACACACCCACACCCCTCTGCACCCCCACACCCCCTGCACCCTCACACACCCCCACACCCCCACCCTAAGCAGCCCCTTCCACCACTTCTTAGCCATCTGTTTCCTGCATGCCGAGTATTACAGGGAAACAATGATGTCAGCCCTTCCATAGAAATCAGCACCTCCCTGTTGGCCCCTCCCCTTCAATGAATATTTTTGTTCCTCTTTCTGGCTTTTGTCTTGCCCATTCGCTTAGAGGCTGAGTGGTTGACGTCGATTGTTGGCTTTTCTTACCAAGTTTTAGCTATCTAAGTTTTACTGTGGCCTTCAGAGTACACGTGTCTCTCTGGGGGTCCATATTTGGAAAGCCCTTTTTTGTTTAGTTCATGGCTAGAACCTGGGCTTGGTGCTAATAGAGAGGGGCCATTTTGCTTTCTGGAGAAAATGATGTCAAATGCAAGACTGACATATGCTCAAAGCCAATGGTGGAACCTTGCCTGGGGCCCTAGTGGGGCAGCTTGAAGACTGTAGTAACTAGGGCACAGGACTTACAGCTTAAGGTCAGGAAAATACACCCATGACGTCATCCACGGACATCCTGCATTCCCCCGTCTGATGCTGGACTGTAAATGGGGCAGGTTCCTCCTCCTTTTCCTTTTTTGCCCTTAGAGACAATTTGGCTCCTAATGAAAGGGACAGAGTCTCTAGGGAGAGTATGAGTTTTGAAATGTGAGTCCAAAAACAATTTTAATTCATAATGAAAAAAATTGTAGCTCTTTTAAGATTTAATTTAAAGGCTGGGCATGGTAGCGCACACCTTTGATAGCAGCACTTGGGAGGCAGAGGCAGGAGGATCTTTGTGAGCTCATAGTCAGCCTGGTCTACATATTGAGTTCCAATACCACCAGGACTACATAGAGAGACCCTATCTCAAATAAATAAATAAATAAATAAATAAATAAATAAGTTTAAAATTAATGTTTGAAGATTAGTCAAATTACCTTTTTAGAAATACTCTTTAAATTCAATGCTTAGATTCCTTGAAAACACAATGAACAAGGAATAAAGGTTTAAATGGCTGTTTGCCCAGGTCCTGCAGGGGCAGCCACTCCCTGGGGGATGCATGATGCTGCCCAGTGGCCCCATAGCCCTGCTGGCTGCTCCTGCCAGGGTCTTCCTCAGAGACTTGCTTTCCAGGGCTTGTTTTTCTGAGCTCTTAGGTGAGTAGGCCACTGGGAAAAGCAGTTAATCTTAATTTTTACTTTTTTAAGCCAGAAGGGGCGGGGGGGAATTAAAAAAAAAAACTAAAATTTTTATGGGAACAAAGTGTCTAGGGTTGTTGAAGTTTGTCTCCAACTTTATTTTGGAGGAAGTCTGTCAAGCTGCTTTCCTATGACTCCAAACTCCCTTCGGGGTCCTTTTCAAGCGTAAAGGAACCAGGGGTGTGAGTGGCTGTCATCGGTGTGGTACCAGGAAGTCATACCCAGCTTCAACCTCGTCACTCAGAACATGGTTCCAGAGCTGTGGAAGCTAAGAGCTCTGAGAACAAATTGCATGGTCCCTCATGGCTGCTTCTTTTATTCTCTTAGACATACTAAATTATTTACTTTCTATGGTTGGTTGCATTAAAAAGAAAGCCAGCTTTAGGACTCTTATCTGCTGGTAAATATATCTGGGGCAGGAGCATCGCAAACTTTCTAAGTTTCACATTTTTTTAGTAATCTCCCAAAAGACACGAATCTTAAAACAAAACCCCAAATTAAGGGGCAGGGTGGGGATGGTGTGGAGGGGAATTGTAGTAAAAGTTTGTGATTACAGTGACAGCCATGCTGTCTCTATCTGGGCTTTAGGAGAAGGGGAAAACTCAACACAAAGCCTGTGCCAATCGTTGATGGAGCAGGAAAAGCCTGGGCAGGAGACCCTTCCCATGTGCCTGTCTACCTCAGGGGGGGTGGGTGGTGGACTCAGAGTCTGAGTATGAAGGAACCGCATTCTGCTGGGCAGCACAGGCCAAGGGATGCACCCCGCACCCCTTGGCAGATGGCAAGGTTTCACAGCAAGAGGTGTGTGTATTCTCTGTGCTTTTAAGGGGTGTGGGTGCAGGGGTGAACACTCACTCAAGGTGAGCTAGACAGAGATGGGTTGTAAATGCTGCAGGCGGTCGAGTGGAATTGTCCAGGGTGTTTATTGTTGTGAGCAAGTGAAAGCAGCTATAAGCGTTGAGGTGGCCCTCCTCCTCCTGCCTGTAGTCCCTCCCGGCCATTTCATGTTGCCGCCATAACCACTCAACAGAGACTTAGCCACATCGCACAGGTCTACAGCACTTCCTTCCAGTTCTGGGAATCCGACACAAACCTCGCCACACTACGGTGCTGGGAGTGTTTTCCTTTCTAGAGGAGCCGGAAAAGGATCCATTTCCTTACCTTTGCACCCTGTAGAATCTACTCACACTCCTTAGCTTCTGGACCCTTCCTCTTTAAAGCCAGTGACACTTAACTTTCTGACCATTCTTCTTCAAGACACAGCTCCTCTTCCCACAGCTGGAAAGGGGTCTCCAATTCTAAAAAAACCTATCTCTAGGACCCTATCTCCATCTCCAGGTCTTCCACTTAACCAAATGGACTCTTCCCCATCCCTGTCGCTTGGTGGTCGTGTGATGTTAATCCAAGTTCTAAGCTGTTAAAAACACCCTTCCACTGCGGATCCCTGGAAACAGAGAAAAACTTTGTTGTGTTCTGGGTGTCTGCACTGTGTATCGTACCTACTGCTACCCGACTCTGCTCGGCCAGAGGTGCTGGGATTATGGCTTCTGTTTACTGAGACTCCACCTCTCACCAGGCCTTGCACAGTGTTGAGTCATGTGTCTCTGAAAACAACTCTGGGAGGCAGGTATTATGTTTTCATTGGCACACAGTGGTTGCACATATTTATGGAGTACAGGATGGTATTCCAGTGCAATGATCAGATCAGGGTAAGTGGCATGTCTATCAGCTGAAAGGTTGATCGGCTCCTTGTTTTAGAAACATTTTAAATCATTATATCTTCTCTTTGAAATATTAATTATTGTCAATGATAACTACCCAACTGTGATACTTAACACTTAGTCCTAACCAGCTACACTACTGCACCCATTAACTGTCCTCCTCAGGCTCACATCTTTCCCCGCCTCTGATAAGCAACAGTTATACTTTCTACTTGTAGGAAAGCAATTTCTTTACCTTTCCACAGTAAGAGATATTTGTTTTTCTCTGCCTGATATAGTTTACATTGTTCCCAGGCTCATCCCTATTGCCAAAATGACAGGATCCCAGTGTGTGTGTGTATGTGTGTGTGTGTGTGTGTGTGTGTGTGTGTGTGTGTGAGAGAGAGAGACAACACATACATACATATGTATATGTATGTGAGAGAGAGGGAGAGAGAGAGAGAGAGAGAGAATGAGAGAGAGAGAGAGATTCATCTGTTGACGACACCTGGCTTGACACTATGTCTTGGTTATTATGAGTAGTAGTGCCTCAATAAATACTGTAGAACTGTAGAATTCTCTTCCACACACTGATTTCCTTCTCTTTGGATATAAAGCCAGAAGTGGACTTGCTCTATCATTTGGTGATTCTATTCCTAGTCCTCCGAGAAACTTCCATGCTATTTTCCATTATGACTCTACTGATTTTTGTTGCCACCAACATTCTGAGACTCCCCTTTCTCTGCATACCCCCTAGCATTAGCTACCCTTGCTTGTCTGATGGTAGCCATTCAAGGTAGGGTGAGGTGATAGCTTTGTGTGGCTTTGATGCACATTTCCCTGATGCTGACGCTGAAGTCCTGCTTACATCTCATCTTTGGAGAAACAGAGATTCAGATTATTTGCACTTGTTATCATTTGAGACAGGATCTCATACAGTCTTGAACTCACTAACCAAGGATGATGTTGGACTTGTGATCTTCTTGCCTCTACCTCCTGGGTGCTAACGTTCCTGGTGTCCCTCTGTGTCCAGTTTATTCTTTGTGGGGAACTGAACCCAAGGCCTCTCACATGCTAGGCAAGCAGTCTACCAGCCCTGGCACATGTTCTAATAAGATTGTTTTACTGTTGTTTTGGGGGTGCCTTGTGTGTTCTGGATATTAACCCCTTTTCGAATGAGTGGTTTGCAAATATTTTTCCCATTCTGCGTGGCGTCTCTCCCTATGTTGAGCACTTTCTTTGCTGAGACCTCCTCAGCTTTCACCTTTGGATTCTGTGCTTTTGGGGTCCTGTCTGAGAAATCCTTGCCCAGCCAAATGTCCCGAGACATTTCCTCTATGTTTTTCTTCTAGTTGTTTCATAACTGAAGATCTTACGTTTGTCTTCAACCTGTTTTGAGTTGATTTATTACGAGGTGAGAGTTATGGATGTACTTTCATTGTTATGCATTTACGTATCTAGCTTTCCCACTACAACTGATGGAAGAGACTGGCTGTGTGGTCTCGGTGCCTTTGTAAAAACAAAAACAAAAAACACATAGCTGGCTATAAATCTGTTGGATTATTGCTGGGATCTGCATTCTGTCTCAATATTTTGAATATCTGGTTTTGTTTGTGTTTTTAATGTTAAACATGCTGTTTTGGTCACTATAGCTTGGTAGTATGGTTGGATGTAATAGTGAAAAGTAAATATTATTAGTAGCTTCACTTTTTAGGCTTTAATAATTTATTTTGTAATGATAGGGATAGAACTCAAGGCCCTGGGCATGCTGGGTAAGTTCTCTATTGCTGAGCTATACCAGTTGTTGTTTTTAATTATGGCAAATATGCATAGCATAACATTTAGCATTTCTACCATGTTGAAGTGTACGACTCAGCAATACTGAGTACATTCATGTTTTTGCACAATTTCTACTATGTTCATCTTCTGAATTATTCCACCTTCCCTAACTTAGCCTTGTCCCCATGAAACGCTAACTCCCTGATCGGCCCTCTCACAGACCCAGACTACCCAGTCTATTTTCCATCTCCAGGGCTGTGACTCTAGGGAACTTACAGGCATGGGAGGGAAGCATTTGTCCCTTTGTGGCTGGGTTATTTCAGTTATGATGCCACTACTTTTTCAATTAAAAAAAAAAAGAAAGATAGAAAGGCTCGGAGAAATGATGTTGCCAAGACCACATAAGTGGTACTTGGTAAATTCAAGTTCAAAGTAAGGTCCATCTCACTCTGTCTTGCTGTGTGATCCCTTACTAACTTAACCCTGTAGCAGGGGAGAACTCCACCTGACTGGTAACGAAAGCAGAGCCAATGACAGCAGAGAACTCAATGTCCTGCCAGTCAGTCAGGCGGCCCAAGTTCAGTTCAAGAGACTATGAGAACAAATTGGTACTATGAGTGGTGCATGAATAGCCCCAGCATTCTGGAGGCTGAGGCAGGAAGATCTCAAGTTCTAGGCAGATTCCAGGCCAGCGTGCCTGGATATTCAACCCTGTCTGGAGGGAACTGGTTAGACCTGACTTGGAAGTACCTCTGTGAGAACAGTTGGCGATGGTGAAAGAACATTCCAGGACCACCAGGTGGTACATGGAAAAGGGGATTCTCAAATCCTCTTAACCAGATGACTCACCAGGCCAGGAGGCCTTGCCTTGGTGACAGGGTGTAGTAGAGACCTTCACTTAGGCCTCTGAGGTCTGTGATGTCTAGCACAGACTCCAAGGTCTGGGTGACTAAAGGCACCATCAACTGTTTTCATCTCAGTGGGAAGTATTCTAATCAGATTCCTTCTTTCCCAATACAGACTTAACATTTGCTAAGTCCATGAGCTTTTTAAAGTTGAAAAGATACTTCTGAAGGACAGACACTGGGGAGAGAGGGGGGGTAGCACAAGCGGTCTGGCATCTCTTAAAATCCAACCCGGCAGAAAGTGATAAATGATGAAAGGGCCTGCCCTGGAAAGCCAGACTCCCCACCCCTGCCTGTAGCTCTCGACGTTTGCGTCCACTCTAATGCCAGCACAGCCCCAGCTGGTCACCCATCCTCACTCCCAAGGTGTCTGCCCTGGCATAGACCTCCACCACCTCTCACCCCCACCAGCTGTCAGAATTCCATAAATTATTTCCTTCCTTGAGTCAAAGCAAATGAGCTCCCAGCAGACTGTGACCATTGACTCTTTCTCTGTGTTAGGCCTGCAGGGTTCATTTCTTCTCCCAAGGGTCTAAGGCAGAGGAGTCTATATCAACCCCCATCTTCGAGAAGCCATCCCTATGCCTTAACTTATGGTCCCCATCATATCTCCTGTGTTCACCCCCTGCCTTCTCTCAAATCTTCACCTCTCTCCTCTTTGATAAAGGAGGTCACAATAAGACCATTTAGGTTATCAAAAAAAAAAAAAAAAAATCCCTCATCTCAAGATCTTTTACTTGGTCACATGTGCAAAGTCCCTTTTGCCATATAAGGCAGCAGTCATAGATTCCAGGAATAAGGATGTAGCCCTCTTTGGCGGACGGGGAGAATTACTCAACCAACCACAATCTTTTTTTTTTTCCCCTTCTAGCACATATTGTCAGTTCAATGAAAACAGTAACATGCTGTTATAGGTGTGAGATGAGAAGGACACTGATTGCCACCAACATTTATGACACTCTAGCCATGCATCAGCCACCAAATCTGAAGGATTTGTACCTAAGGGAGAATCGCAATCTCGTCCCTAGCTGGTCTTCGCACACATCCCAGTAGGAAGTGGATAACGTCAATTCTGACTCACGGGAGTGGAATGCCGTAAGATGAGTGGTCTCTCCCTGAAAGGGAGATATCCTAGAGGTGTAACACAGTCATGCCGGATCCACAGTCTCAGGAGAGCATAGGGAGACGGTATGTCTTTGCATGGGCTGTGTTTGTAGGAACCACACAACCAAGAATCTTCCAGGGAGAAGAAGAGTTTGGTCCGGACAAACCGGAAACTTGAAGCTCAAGTGATAAAAGACGGCTCTCTGAGGACCCATGCTTTAATGCTACCGTGTCCCGTTTGTGGTTTTTGTCATTGCTGCTGAGAAAACATTGTCCCCAGTCAAGGAACCAACTTCTTTCAGTTGGAGAGAAACTGAGGTCTGTCTCAAGCGATTCCAAACCAGAGTGTCAAAATTTGTCCCGTGAATTTGTAATCTTAGGGAATTTTCGCTTCGCTCTGCCCTATGGATGACAGCCAGAAGGTGTTTAAATGTTTGAAACCCAAGGCTCCTCGGAGGTGGGAAGGCATGTGACGTTTTCCTCCATCTGCTTCCTGGTCATGCTTCTCTTCCATCCCACCTCTTTGCCTTCCAGTGTTTTTTGTTTTTTTTTTAGGAATTTTTGTCATCCCTTCACAAGCAGATATCCTATCCACTGTTCCTTCTGACTTCACCTCATTTAAGCCTGGCCTTTTGTGATCCTCTTACACTCAGGTGGCTGTCCCTACCTCAAAGCAGGTGGGAGACCTCGGGGTACCTTAAGTGTAGACCTCTCAGTCCAGCGCCCACCTCCTCTAGAACTACAAAAATTGAAAGTAATTAACTCTTACTTCTCCAGAGGGTAGGGACTCAAAGTGTTTTTATCCTGTGTTACTAAAAAAAAAAAAAAAAACAGAGCCCAGAAGTGGGGAGGGGGAGGGGATAAGCTGCTCCAAAGCTGCATTCACTCTAGAATCCCATTACGACTTTACCAAATGGCTCCTGCTTTGTATGATCCATTTCCATCCCAGACTTCATGGGTCTTGGTGCCCAGAGCGTTCAAGGTTAAGTAGTAAGACCTTTAAGATGTGAGCCAAATGACAGATCCTGAAGTCAACTGAGGGTGTTTTCCCTCAAGGCATCATGGGACTCTTTGGCTTCCTGCCTCTCAATGTGATTTGGTCTCTTCCTCTCACACAAGATGCCACTATCACATTGTAAGGTTCTTACCAAGGCTGAGTCACTGCTAGCACCACGCCCATGAACCCCCAAAATGGTCAGCCAACTTCTTTGTAGAGTTAGCCTGCCTTGGGTCTTTCATTGTTGTGAACTAAAAACTAATACAGCTCCTCCCAGCAACTCCTTTTGTGATTCTATTGGTTTCTGGGTGAAATGTTAGAACCTTTGGTGTCTTAGGGTTCCTATTGCGGTGATAAGCGCCATGACCAAAAGCAACTCAGGAGGAATTATTTCTGCTTATGTGTCCTACTTGCCAGTTCCAGGAAGGGAAGTCAAGGCAGAACCTGGAAGCAGGAACTGGAGCAGAGACCACGGAGAAGCACTGCTCACTGCCTTGCTCCCCAGAGCTTGAGCAGCCTGACTTCTTATAGCACTCAGGACCACCTGTCCTGGGGTGTAACCACCCATAACGAGCTGAGCCCACCCATGTCAATCACCAGTAAAGAAAAGGCCCTCTACACCTGCTACAGGCCAATCTTCTGAAAGCATTTTTATCAATTAAGAATCCCTCTTCTCAGATATCTCTCTAGCTTGTGTCAAGTTGTCGTAAAACTAGCCAGCACACATAAGGAAAAATGCAGGGTATGATTTTTATTGAGGAATGAACACCTGCTGGAGATGCGAGCCATCCATTTTCTACTCTTGTAAAAATATAGGGTCTTTTTCTCACATGGTTGTCACTACATTGGTCAATTACCCATCTGCCCTGATTTATCTACACCAGTGTTATCGAGCAGAGCTTTTTGCACGGTGAAAAACTCCATAATGTCATCCACTGTAGCAGTTACTAGCTACATAACACTACTGAGCCATGAATGGTGCCAGTGCTCCTGAGGGAATGGAGTTTTTGTTTAATTCACTTAAACGCATTTAGCTTCATGTGGCTCATTGCCCTTGCATTATGCTGTGGTACTGATGCTGTGCGTATATTAAAAATACACATATAAAATGATTCGCATCACTTCTTCACAGAAAAATTATTGGATGTTGTTTTAGGCAGGGTTTCCATTGCCGCCGAAACACCATGACCGAAACGCAAGTTGGGGAGGAAAGGGTTTATTTGGCTAGTGCTTCCATATCCGTTGTTCATCGTCAAAAGAAGTCAGGACAGGAACGCAAACAGGACAGGAACCTGGAGGCAGGAGCTGATGCAGAGGCCATGAAGGGGTGCTGCTTACTGGCTTGCTCCCCATGCCTTGCTCAGCCTGCTTTCTTACAAACACAGGACCACCAGCCCAGAGATGGCACCACCTACAGTGGGCTGGGCCCTCCCCCATCCATCACTGACTAAGAAAATGCCCCACAGCTGGATCTTATGGAGGCATTTTCTTAATTAAGGTTCCCTCCTCTCAGATGACTTTAGCTGTGTCAAGTTGACATAAAACTAGCCAGCACAGATGCATATGTTTTTGAAAAATGCTGACTTCAAATAATAGTAATTCTTGAAGAACTGTCCATGGTTATAATTGTAAACGCATATTATTCTTTTTTAACTATGTGGAATTCAGCTGCACCATTAAAAATAAATAAATCAAGCATCATTTCCCTGTTGTTGAAAGTATAAAAGATTCTAAAGTGTATAGCAAAAGAAAAAACGAAAAACAAAACCAAAAAATCTCCCTCCCATCCCTGACCATAGGAACGATATTTCCATTTCTCTCCCCAAAACAACGATGCTTAATTTTTAAAAAATACTCCCATAGCTACTCTGCATATATGTGCACGCAAATATGGATATTTTAATTAAAATACCACAATGGATCACTGTTTTGTAAGTGCCCTTTAGATACCTCTTATTGCTTAAATATAAATACATTGATCATTTATTGAATATGTTGTGTGAGCCATGCATCATTCATGTCAGTGATTTCTATTAGCTTTAGCTTACTGTATATTAATTCTGTTTCACTCTACTTAGGATGAGGGTAAAATCTGCTAGCCGCATGCTTCAAATTATAGCTCAAACTTGTTTTTCAGGATTTGTGAGGGACGTTATCTGGTCGGTCGGTGTTCTGTCAGCCAGAGTCTAAGGCAAAAGGTCAAGAAAGGGGCTGATGAGCAGTTAGATGCTATTTGGCCCCTGGGCCCACATATCCATGGTATCTTGATCCCATTGGTTATCTGAACTAACCTGGCGTCAACCACAGAGACACAGGCAGAGTGGCAAAAGCATATGAATAGACATGGCAGCTCAAACTGCAAGGGTGGGCTAAAGCTGAGCATCATCTCTACCTTTGATGAAATTACAACCAGAGTGTGTGATAGAGCATCACAGAGTGTCTGTGTGCATAGATTCTTACAGGGGTAAAATGTGAGTGTGTAAACAGATTGTACCACTAGGCCCTTCAATGGCTTCTGGACGCTTCCGGACGTGCTCAGGACAGACACTGACGTGCCAGCCCTTCCCTCCCAGAACCCTGCCTCCTCAGCAGCCTTGGTGGACAGTGCCTCCCCAGCTAAGCATTAGCTTTAGCTACACTGGAGCACCCATCGATGTGCCAAGTGCCAGGTTCCTCCCACCTCCAGCCTTTGTACATGCTCTTTCCTCTATGTGAACACTCTCCACATCAGTCTCTGTAAGTCTATCTTGGGCCTCCCCAACCCTTTAGACTTCACCTTAGATGTCTCCTCCTCCAAGATGCCGCCTCTCGTCGCTCTGAGGAAGAAGGCGTGTATTGTCCGTGTTTTCCCTTTTATCCCCATGCTTCCCCAACATGGCTCCCATCACTTCCTAACGCTGACTGATTATGACATGGTCCCCTCCAACCTGCCCCTACCTCATTCTACACCCTAGAGAGGATCTGGAGTCAACTCCATGAGGCCGGAAGCCGTGTGTCCTACCTGATCCACAATAGTTAGAAAAATGCTTAGATGGTGGATGAGTAGCTGGATTTAGGAAAAGGCCGAGCTGCGTTGGGCCTGTGTGTCTATGAGGTGATGGTGGTGGAGGCATGTTTGTGAACATTCTGTACGTGTGTGTGCATCAGCATGCGTCTGTGCCTATCCTTGTGGAAACTGGAGGCTGAGGAGGAAGCCAGTAATGGAACACGGGCTGTGTCTTTTTCTGTGTGTATTGTCGTCTGCTCTTAGGCTAGTGCATGCGCTCTGGTTATTGGTTTCTTCTGGTGGCTCACACCTGAAAACAAGACTTGGGAGGTGGAGACAGGAAGATAGAGATTTCAAGGTCACTGCGGGATACATAGCGAGACTCCCTGTGACCCCTCCCCCAATAAACAAATGAGATAGTAAAGAGAAGGTTAGAAACTAGATAACGTATGTGAGACTTGGGCTTTCATACCAGAAAGCAAGCATCACAGATGCCTATAGTCTAGACTTTTGCTCAGGAAGCGCAAACTGGCCCCAAGACTTATGTCTACGTTGTAAATTTGATGCCTCCTGATAACACACTGCCACCATCACTGTGAGAATATATGTGTGTGTGTGTGTGTGTGTATACATATATATATATGTATATATATGTGTGTGTGTGTGTGTGTGTGTATACATATATATATGTATGTATATATGTGTGTGTGTGTGTGTGTGTGTGTGTGTGTGTATCCCTACCCAAGCCTATGCCCTCCCCCAGCCTTGCCAGCTCCAACCCTCTGCTGCCAACAGCACTTCTTTAGGGCCTCTGAGTGTAACATCAGGTGTTCAGCCAGGGCTGCTGCGGGACCCCCCCCCCCTTCTCACCCTGTCTCGGCTTACCCTGCGCCAAGACAAACACAGACACACGTGAACGAGAAGCTAATGTGCCATTTTATAGCCGAACGGATCTCAGCAAATGGCCAGCCAAGCCTCTCGTTCAATGCAAGGTTAACCTGAGGCCCTGAAGGGTGAGGTCATTTTGCTTGAGAAGTTGCAGCTGCCTTTTTGGCTGCCTGTTGGTGTTGGCCAGAAATAACGGGTCAGCGAGTTCCTCACAAGCACCAAGGGGTCTCAGGCAACTGGGCATCAGATGATGGTACCTTCAGATGGAAAGGGGTGGTTCACAGCTTGAGAAAAAAAAAGTTCCATCTTTAATATAGGTAGTTAAAATGATGACATGAATTTAATGTAAAGAAATATATCCAAAACCACACTAGGTGTTTTTATAAAAAGCTTATAAGCTCCCTATATATGTAATTCCATTTTTATCAAATGTATAAGGATATTTACATATACATTGCCAATACCTTCCTTCAGATGGATGATTCTCTCTCCTGCATACATTGATAGGTTGTGTGCTACCTGAATTTTCTACTGATGCTATACCAAGGGGCATAATGTTTAGAGTTTGAAGAACCCAACAAAAGTTGTTTTCATTTTACTAGAAATGCTTAGTCCCTAAATTAGTTCAACATAAAACTAAATGTGGGTTGTGTATGTGTGTGCTCAGGCACGTGTGCTCATGTTTGGGGAGGGGCAGAGAAGGACATCAGGTGTCCTTTTCTATCTCTCCACCATATTCCCTTGAGATGGAGGGTCTCGGTGAAGCTGGATCTGTCTGTTTCTCAGCAAGGTGGGCAGCCAGTGAGCCCCTTCAGTCTTCCCATCTTTACTCCCATGCCCCCACCGTTGCCACACTTAGGTGGCACACTAGGTGGGTACTAGGGATCTGAATTCAGTTTCTAATTACTTGCATAGCAGACACTCTTACCCAGTGAACTACCTCCCAGCCCAGAATTAGCCCAGCTTTCTTTATTACGAAATGAATTTCGCCGTTTTTGCAACACTCCTCAGGGAAGCCCTTGTCTATAAAAAGCCAAAGCCCAATTTTGAACTCCTATTTTTAAAAGCTATCAAATTTCCATTTGACTTTACAAAGTCAGGTCCCTCTGAACTTAGCCACAGGGAACAGAGCCTCTCGGGTACGCGTGCCAAGTTCAAGTTCTGAAGACAAGCCCCTGGCCTGTGACGACCCCACAGAGACACCCAACATACCTACCTCCCTGCCTGTCCTGAGGCCCTTCCTAAGGCATCAGCCTGACCCGTGGTCCCTAGAGCCACTGCTTGGGACTCAGGGTAGAGCAGCCTCAGAACTATTGGCCCAGCACCCTCGAGTCCCTAACAAGGAGAGGAAAAGAGCTTTGGTTTGAGGTTGTACACTTATAAAAGCCTGGTTAGCTGGCTGCTCTGGCCAATAGCCAGCCTCTAGCGTTAGTAAGAGAGTTGCGCACTGCCTACAGTACGTAGGACAGATTTGACTTGGTTTGTACAAAGGAGGCCCAAGTTAATAGAAGGCTAGGGAACCTGCCAGCATCTTCAAGTAGAAGGAACAGAAGAGTGACCCTTTGCCTATGATAAAGCACTTGCTCTGAATTTCATTTCTTCTTCAAAGTTCAATGAAGTAGGTGAGGCAGGTAATTATTAGACTTGGTATACAAAGAGGGCACCTGTTCCCCAAGGAACGGAGCAGGCAGTACCGAATCCGTGCCCTAGATTCACTCTCACAGAAGGAGGACGTGAGGTCTACAGCGCACGCACTTAAAGGCCTCGTAGGAACCAGAATAACACCTGTCCCCGGTGACTTTGAGAGACTCTCTCCCTAGACCTCAGCCTCAGCTCCTCCTCCATAAAACGAGACCATGATAGCGTGCCTGGGAACGCCACAGGATCTAGCAAGATAAAGGCACAAAAACAAATAAGTACAGTGTCTCGAAAATCTTGAGTTGCTCAAGGAATATGAGGTGGTTTCTTCGGTTGCAATTATGGAAGGAGATGTTTGGGGGAGTGGCTTTCCTCCATGCAGAAATGTTATTTTTAAGACTGGGTAAAGTTAATACAGCTTACAGCAATCCAATACCGCCCCTCCCCTCCCCCAGCCGTTTCACCAGTAATCCAAACCTTCTATTTTTCACACTCTTGTTCTGGTTAGGGTGGGCTCAGCTCTGCAGAGACGCAATTAGGTTTCCAAGAAAGCGTGGAATTCTTGGCCTGCAGCCGTCCAACTTGGCAATCCCTGACTTGCAGTGGGCTTGTGTGGGGGATTGGGGGGAATACTGGCTGTGGGGCCCTACTCTAATTTTAAGAAATTGGTTTTGCCTGTTTATGTTAAGGCATATTAAGGAGAGTAATTTTCTTTCTGAGCTAAGCTGGGGCCACTAGAGAGGCCAGGAGGGAAGGCTTAGGGCTGTTCGGCATACTTTGGCGTAAGACTTCTGCTCATCAGTTCTCCTTGCTTTAGGCGTTGGGAAACATTTATCTGAACAAAGTAGTATATGATTTTCATTAAAAGGTTTGGAGACCACATCATGGCTATTTAAACAGGCAAATCAAAAGCCAAATTTTTGTCTGTGAAGATCACCTACCCAGCCAGCCACTCACCTCCCAGCCCTTCCTGGTTTTAAACGATAAAAATAAATGGAAAATTTATTTTCAATGGAACCTATAAAGAAATAGGACAGAGTGATAGAGCTGGCACTAAATGCTACTTCATTTGTTTTTATTGTTTTAAATATGTGTGTGCATGTGCGTCTGTGTCAGAGTATGTGCTCATAAGTGTACGTGTCCCTGAAGTTGAAGTTACAGGAAATTGTGTCATTCAGCATGGATGCTTGGAACTGAACTTGTGTTGGTATGTGTTTGTTTCTGAGTGTGTGTGTGTGTGTGTGTGTGTGTGTGTGTGTCTGTCTGTCTGTCTGTCTGTCTTAGGTATTTTGGGGGGAGTTGATTGATGCTGTCTTTGTTGGATCTTGGTTTTATTTTTTTTTTATTTTTTGGTTTGTTTTTAGACAGAGTTTGTATTCCAGGAAAGCCTTGAACTCCTGCCTTGACATCCAAAGTGCTGGGATTGGAAAAGTCCGCCACAATGTCTGGCTAGACTTCAACTTCTTTATGTGTAATATGAGGACTTCAATGTCTGCTTCAGGGACTGGAGAAATACTTCAGTTGGTAAAGTGCTTAGTGTGCAAGCATGAGGATCTAAGTTCAATCCCTAACTCTACATTTAAAAAAAAAAAAAGGTGGCAGCACCTACTTCTAATCCTAGCACTGGGGAGGCAGAGACAAGTGGACCCCTGGGGCTCCCTGGCTGGCCAGTGAGCCTGCTTCATGAATCCTACATCCCAGTGATAAACACGTCTCAAAAAAGAAGGTATACCGCTCTATAGAAACAGCATGTGAGCTGGCCAGTGATGGCGCACACCTGTAATCCTAGCACTCGGGAGGCAGAGGCAGGCAGATAGCTGTGAGTTCGAGGCCAGCCTGGTCTATGGAGTGAGTTCTAGGCCAGCCAAGGCTACACAGAGAAACCTGTTTCAAAAAAAAAAACAGAAGGAAAGAAGAAAGGAAGGCAGACCACCTGAGGTTGTCTTCTGGCCTCCACCTACATACATGAACACGCATGCATCCACGCACATGGTAGATCTCACAGGGTGTTTTGAGGACAGCTCAAATGTGCGTAGAATAGAGCTGCAGTTCGCTGGGGAAGCACTGCTTTCCCAGATCAAGGCTGCCATCATTGTCTTCTCTGTTCTTTGGCTAGTCTGAGGGATTAAGATGGTTTCTTTCCCCAGTCTTCCTTCCTGCATGTATGTATGCATGTATGTATGTATGTATGCATGCATGCATATATGTATGTATGTATATATTTCTTTTTCTTTGCTCCGAAACTAAACCCAGCCATGTCTACAGTTTTAAACACTAGGTCTCGGTGGTTTTGTAATGGATAAAGATTCAAATCTTAGTACATTATCTCCGTTAGAATTCTTGGGCATATAAAAGGAACATTTTTTAAAATAGCGTGTGTGTGTGTGTGTGTGTGTGTGTGTGTGTGTGTGTGTGTGTGTGTGTGTGTGTGTGTGTGGTTTGCAAGACAAGAGTTTTTCTGTGTAGCCTTGGCTGTCTTAGACTCACTTTGTAGACCAGGCTGGCCTCGAACTCACAGAGATCCCCCTGTCTCTGCCTCCCTGGGCACTGGGATTGCAGGCACGCACCACTACACCGGGCTTAAAGGTCGCATTAGTGAGGCAAGGGTTGAACTCTACTCCTTCTTGAAAGTGTCATTCCATGCTTTGAAATTTTAGTTAAATGAAATGTTGAAAAACTCAGATCAGCATAGTGTGCCTCGAG
Organism: Acomys russatus; assembly: GCF_903995435.1. Classification (NCBI taxonomy): domain Eukaryota; kingdom Metazoa; phylum Chordata; class Mammalia; order Rodentia; family Muridae; genus Acomys; species Acomys russatus. The sequence goes on along the minus strand of NC_067144.1, from coordinate 22,522,120 downwards.
AGCTATTGTGGACATCTAAGGAGATCTTTTGTTTTCTTACCAAATAATTAAGACCAGCTTCTTGGCGCTGAAGAGGTGGCAGCTCTCTCTTTCCTAGGAGAAAGTTATAAATTTTTAGGGATTTCATCATTTAGCCCAATATTGTAAGACTGATCCTTTTGGGGGGCTGTGGGGAAGGTGTTCTAGAAGCTTTTAATTCTCATACACTACTGAAGAGATATTGAAAAACACATCTCAAGTTTTTGAGTTAAACATTCAAATCTCTAGTAAGCTCATTGGTATACAAGGCAGAACTATTTCAATGAGGAATTTCTGGAGGAAAAATTTGAGAAATGGTGAAAACCAGCTAAACTACATTCCGGCAACAGATGGACACCTATCCTTTGCTCTAGTGACTTGGCCTTTTCTTCCCCTTCTGCCCCTACATTCAGGTCACATGGCACCCAAAAGGAAAAAAAAATGCCTTTTCAAAATAAGCACCACTGCTAGTCTGATCTATCTTGGGACCCATTGTTAAAAATTTTCCCTTGTGCTGCCGCCTTTGGGCCAATATCAAACAAACTTTAACAACTGGGTAGCAGATGTTTGACTAAAGAGAATTCCACAGCTGAGCTCAAATGTATTTTCAAACAGAGCAAGACACCGACCACGGAGATCACCCCTCTGCTACGGTGTCACAAGATAAAAGCGCACGCGCGAACACACATACACACACACACACACACACACACACACACACACACACTGCCCCACCCCTGCTGCCCCAATTTCATCCCATATTTTCAAAAATGGTCTTCAGATTGATTTATTTATTTTAACACCAAGTCAGAAAACTCTTTAGTTTCGTTGAGTCCAAGGGTCATGCAAATGGTTGGTATTTAGATTTTAAGTGGAAAATAAACAGGACTCTTCTCTGTTTTGATTGTTAAGATGATCCCTGCACCAACTTTTTAAATTTTTGATGGGAGCTGTTAAGAAATCACTGCACACCACAGCATCCTGGCCCCGATACAAAGTCATATCCGACATAAGACAAGCATTAGCATAAAGCATAAGATGTTTGCAGTATGAACACATGGTGGCTCCTGTACCAGGACCCTTTCCTTCCCAAAGTATAAACAACAACTCTGGGTGGCTCCTGCTGCTCTTGTCCTCTCTTCCAGCGATGGGAGAACAGCGTAGAGAGAACAGAGCACACAACTGAGGTTTTAGCTGCAACCTGGTGAGTCCTCCCACTTTATCCCCAGAGGAAACAGAGCAGCTTTTAGTAGATGGAGAGGGGAAGATGACAAAGGAAAGACCTTTGTCCCTATGTATATGTGCATACGCTTGCACCCACACGCACACTTGAACACATACACTATATATGTATATATACGTGTGAGTGTATGTATGTATATATGTGCATGTAAGTATGTGTGTATATATACACATATATTTATGTATGTATATGTACATATGTGTACATACATGCATATGTATATATACACATATATATCTCATATATATGAAATATATATATAGTAGGGGAAAAGAAGGAAAGGCAGGCCAGCCCACACTTGATGAGATCTCTGTGAGAAAGGGGTCAAGAAAGGGGTTTCCCTCTTCTGTGTCCTCTTTTTAAATTATATAAAATTGTTTAATTAATGGGGCAAATTGCTCAAGTGCAACTTCTCTCACCCAGGAGAAATAAGGGACAGGAGTTGGGACCTACTGAGAGTTCCTGAGCCCTAAAAGAGAGCTCTATACATGGCCTGGTAAATTCTACATGTGCCACCCAGAGACTCCCGTTTCTGCTGAGACACAACTTCAACTATGCGGCATGTGCTGCACAAATTGTTCAAAGCACTCTATGGGATATTAGACCACTTGAAGGAATGCCCCATTCTCCACACGCCATCAGGTCTTCACAAAAGATGAAATAGTTCTTAAACAAGGTAAAATGTTCTAAGTAGTATATACTCCGGCTGCTACTCGGTGTGCAGACATTAAGGTCTTCCTGGCCTCTCCTTTCCCTCACTTTAGACTAAGAGTAGGCTCTAAATATGACGACCTTTTCCACCCTCCAGTGAGCATGGCCATCACCTTGCTTGGGTTGAGATAAAAAATACTTGAGTCTTGGGCTGGACACATAGTTCAGTTGGTAAAGTGCTTGCCTTGGAAGGACAGGTTACCTGGGTTCAGATCCCCACCACTCCCATAAAAAAAAAAAAAAAAAGCCAGTTGCTCCATCCTCCATCCCAACCCTGGGGAGGCAGAGGTAGGAGGATCCTTGGAGCCCACAGGTCTAGCCATATCGTTGGTCAGCAGCTTTAGGAAGGTTACTTGTCTCCAAAATTAAGGCAGAGGGCCAGGGAGATCGCTTGGCTGGTTAAGGGCACTTGTGACAAGCCTGGTGACCTGAGTTTCATCCCTGAGCTCCACATGGTAAAAAAAGAGAACTGAGTCCTATGAGTAGTTCTCTGACCGTGAAAAAGAACCTGCAGGCCATGGAAAGGGTATGATTGTGAAAATAAATGTGAAAGAAAAGATAATAATAAAAGCTGGAGAGCAATGGAGGAAGACATGTGACATGTACCTACACCCACACACCCACATCCACACACTCCACACACACACCAGTCACACACACACACACACACACCACTCATATACACACCACACACACACACACACACACACACGCAAATATAGCAGCAACTGCAGGTTAAATGCGAACTCATTAAATGAAGTCAATGAATCTTGAGGTTTGAAAGTATTCTAATTTTTTTTTTCAGATTATTTTTCTGATACCATCTCCCTGCTTAGCATACCCTTCTTCCTTCCTTAAGTCATCTGATGTAGTCTTTGTCACCAAAAGTCCCATGGGGGAGGGGGTCCCATTCTAGTCTCTTCTGCGTATGAATCAGCATGTCCTTGCCAGTAAGGAACTAACTTGAATGTCATCATTTCCTTTTTATGTGCATAAATCTCAAGCATTACCCATGCATGGTACACTGTGGCATGGCCTTCCTTTATGCCCCACATACCCTTCTTACTGTCCACACACTCTTTTAAGATATAGAAAAATATTTAATTAATATAAAAATTGCTCAAAAACAAGTTCACTTTCACCCAAGGGTTAGAGGTTCCTTTTCAGCAGTGATTTCAAATATATGTATAAAAATTTTTAAGCATGCTTTCCTATTTTAATTAATAATAAGCTACCAAGAAGAGACTTGATACCCTATGAGCATATACAGGGGGAAGAGGTCCCCCTTAGTCACAGTCATAGGGGAGGGGAGTAAGGGGAAAATGGGAGGGAGGGAGGAATGGGAGGATACAAGGGATGGGATAACAATTTATATGTAATATGAATAAATTAATAAAACATATTTAATAATAATAAATAACAATAATAATAACAACAACTTATCCTGGATGTAGAATACCTGAAAAACATGTCATAGAAAGGGAAAAATGGGTGCTCTGTGACCTTTCCCAGTGTGTTGTTGAAATGTGAGAAGCACCAAAAAAAAAAAGGAAAAATGGGTGTAATTATATCATTTATGGGTGTAATGTAGGGCAATTCTTTCTATAACTGTTTATATATATATTGTTATTGTGCTATATAACAACATGTAACTTGTTTTTGAATTTATATTTTTTCCATTATGGCCTAAGCCTTTTTTTTTTAAATCTGTTAAAAATTTATTTTTAAAAATCTGTAAAATAATTTAATCCGTAAAGAAATTGAACTCGTTACTAGATATTTCACTTATAATTGTTTTAATCATAAGCAAGAGCATAGCAAATATTTTGTATGTGGTTCTTTCGTTATAATAGTTCTTTAGAATAGATTGCCCGGAACAAAATTACTGGATTTAGTGTTATATTACTAGTCTGGACTTTCTTGGTTACTGGAAAAAGAATTCTAACCTGAAAAGGGTGGAGGAAGGTAGTGGTGGTCACTGACAGAGACAATCTCTTGTCTTAAGGAGTCTGGGATTAGGAAGATGGGACCAAAGAGCAGAATATAGTCCCCTCCCTCCCCCTCCTCCCGTCTCTACATTCAAGTAACAGAATTTATCTTAGAGATAAATGATAGCTGAGAATATATACAAAGTATAAACGGCTCTCACCTCATTTGTTGTTTTGTGGGTTTTTGTTTTTGGTTTGGTTTGGTTTGGTTTGTTTGTTTTTTGGTTTTTGTTTGTTTGTTTGTTTTGAGGTTTCATTGATAAACTCGCTTTGCCTGGTAGATAAGCTTTGGATGCAATCAATCTTCCAGGCCTAGCTCTCATATGGCCCCGTTTATACCCAAGGGTTAATTCTGGAAGTCTCCCTGTGCCAGGTGCCACCCAGTGTCCCACTTTGTCCCCACTACTGCTCAGCCCAGTCATCCTCCAAGGTGGTAGAGAGAGGCCCATGGTAAAGACTAGTTTCTAGTGGAGAAGTGGCTGAGGCTGGAGGCTTGGTCCTGGGCTCAGCATCCTTTTCCTTGCTTCCAGGTCATCAGCCATATGAGGCCCTGTGACCTGCAGAGCCCGTGACAGTGGCCCCGCAGCCTGCTATGAGCCGCACCTCCCTCACACAGCTTGTACTGCAAACATGCAGGGTTTTGACTTAAAATTTTTTCCATATCCAAGGAGAGGAGAAACCTGCTTGCTGACAGAGAGAGGATGAATCATAATTTAAGGAAATTGTTTAACTGCCTCATGGGACCTGCGGTGAACTGAACTGTGGGAGAGAAACCAAAGGAAACTACTGGTGCGCCTGCGGCCCAGGCAGGGAGCTAGTTCACCAGGTGCCTGGCCTCAGGAGGGTCCAATTAGCTTCAGTCTCCCAGCTCCATGGAGAGCATCTGTACCAGACACTGTTTTCTAGCACTTGGGGAGAGGATTCTTTTCGTTGTGAGAGCGTTCGACTTTAGATTCTGTCTTCTCCACCCTCCCTTGAATGGAAATTTGTGTTTCTAGTTTTATGTTCAGGCGACATGTCCACCGTCTACACTTCCTCTTCCCTCCTGGGTCCTGGAAGAAAGTAAGACATGTGCTCACGAATCAAAGAACCGTCATTAGGAGGGCGCTGCCACTGAAACTGCCCTTTTCCCGGTTTCAGCGGCTGGGGATCCTGCCATCCCGGCTCAATTAACTGAGGAGTGCTGTCCCCCTTTGCCCACACCCTAGCATTATGTTGTCTGTACCTGTGGGTAGACCTAGGTCCGTTTCCCCCTTTTAGAACACGCCTTCAACTTTAGCCCCGGTGCTATCTATAGGATACCAGACATTTTTTAACTCAAGTCAATCCCTCCTGAGACTTTTAAACGGTGGCTCTCAAATGCAGACATAGGTAATGTGGAGCCATATCACGCGCTTACCCTTGACCTTGACCTCAAAATTTTAGGTTAGGGTTGCCCTTCCAAAAAAAGCTCTTTATGGTGAGACTGGGTCTCCACAGCTGTATTTATCTTAAACTGCCCATTCTGAAATGAAATAGTGGCTGTTATTATTATTATTAGTTGATTTCTTTCTCAAAAAAAAAAAAAAGGCTCAAGTACAATTGCCGCACTTACCATCAGGTTCATATGTGGGCAGAGAAACTTTCTATTCTTTCTCAATTCTTTGGTCTGGATCATTAGTTCTTAAAATGGGGTGAGCTTGCAGAAACTCTGACAACAGTGAAAAGTTTCTGAACACACAGCAACCAAACATTAACTCAAAAACCAAACATGTGGTGTCCATAGTGGCACAGTGAGACCTGATGTGGTGCCGTTTTAAATTGGACCTCATTGGTTAATGCTTACTAAACACTCTCCTGGTGTTTGGTGCTAACTTAAGTCACTTTCAAGTCAGGCAATCACTTCCAACTAATAATGTGTCCACAAAGCAGTGACTGCTGAGTGACTCCTGCCCATGGCAGTAGGAAGTCCACATGCATATACTGCCTCTTTGGATGTTATGACAAGAGTTGGCCTAACGTCCTTGCTTACTCTTCTAGAACGGTTTTAAAATTTGAAACAAGTGTCTTTGGGCTGTTGACAAGAGTCCACCCAAGCTTCCTCGTCTATTAATACATTACTAGTAAAAATAAGTAACACGGTCATATTTGGTCATTGCTGATCTTCCTAAGACCCTGCATACGTGAGGAGGGCCAGAATGACACTGCTATCCCTACTTTACAGAGACGATATTTAAGACTTGCCAGAGGCCTTTCTGCCCACTGCTGCTGTTCTGCGTCCCGTGAAGGCCTCTCTGAGACCACTCTCAGAACCTCAAGCCGGAGGAGAAAGGGTGGAGGGGAAACCAGCTTCTGCTGCCATATACCCACGACTCTTAGCTCTGTGGAAGAATAAATGGCCGTGGCTTCAAGGCAGGCTGTTTGACAGCCTGGGCAAACACAGGCGGGGAGAATTTGAGGGAAATGAAAGAGACGAGACCGCTCATTCCCAAACTTTGCTTGCAAATTGGAATCACCTGGAAAGTTTTGGGGGGCGAACAAAAACAAAACACTGTGATGGCCAGTTTCACCCAGACTGACTAATTTGGAATCTCAGAAGGTGGAAGAAGGCATCGGAATTTTTGAAATTTTTCCCAGGGCTTTACAGGGGCAGTGACGTCTGACGAGGTGTGCAGGGCTTATTGGACTTCAGGGCTCATCTGATCACTTGTGGGTATGTCGCAGTTTGAGTCCTGGTTCTGTAGGTTGAGTGAGACCCGCTGCCTCCTGAAGTCAGAAAAGGAGAAATGCTGGGTGCTGCGTGGTCAGTAAATGCTTGGTGTGGAAGGATGAGTTTGGGCGGGCCTCAAAGGGTGCCTGAAAAACCTAATGCGGAGTAAGTGTGGGAAGAACATTCTAGACTAGGTGGTGGTAGAGTCAGAGTCCTGGAGGTGGGGGCCTTCAAGGAGGGGCTCATGGGAGAATGGCTGGTCCGGCATAAATAAAGTGATCTGATCTACCCGATTTAGCACTTGGCAGTGGAGTGCCTATTGTTCGGGGTGCAGATGTGTTCTTTCCTCTTCAAGGTCCTGGTGTTCAGGGGTGGGTGCCTCAGTTCTGTTTGTGATACTTGATGCTTGGCAGGGCTTCAGAACATGGCTGCAGTTTTGCTTTTGCTGTCGCCCCCGCCCCCACCCCCACTCCCTGATGTGTGCTGAGGGGTGTTAAGCCATCACCAAGCTTGAGGAGCTCCTACTGTTTAAATAAGATCTCAAGGGTCTTACCCACCCCTGTTAGATGGCAACATCCTCTTTATCTTCCTTCCTTCCTCCCACACAATTCTCCCTGCTGGAGTCTCCCCTCATGAGCTTGGCACCATTGGCTCTATGTTTTATCTTGTATATATTTACCCCGTCATCTTACTTGCTGCCTGCCTCCTCCATTAAATGCACCTGCACTTTATTGGTGTGCAAGAGGGAGCTTTGTTGGTAGTGTTTGTTGCTTTCCTCAAATGCCTGGAACAATATGGATGCTTTGTTCCTGTTTCTTGAATGAATGAATGAAGGAAGGAAGGAAGGAAGAAAGGAAGGAAGTGTGGTTGGTATCAGCACAAGTAAATTCAACATTCATGGGCAGGAGAAGCCAAGAGAATCTATCTTGCAACTGTTCCATCAAAGAAGAGGAAATTAAGACAGGATTTGGTCTTTGGGGAGAAACAGTTGAAATAAGGAGTGCATAAAAATAAACTGCCCTCTTCTTTTACGGGTTGGGGAATTTGCCTTTAAATGCTCTGTGTTTGAAGCCCAATGTGTGATCAAAAAGCATTGCTATTTAAAACAAATTACTTCCAAAAAAAAAAAGAAGTCTCATAAACCCATCCATGCTAAGAATTAAAATGATTTAAAATATAATTATGTCTCAAATGAAGAGGAAAGGTAAAGGCCGTCAAGTGCAGCAGATTATATTCAAATGAGACCTTGGGGGAGAGAAAATGGGATGGGAGGGGGTGTTTCTCGAGGGAAATTAACCAAGGGACTGTGGAAGCTGGGCGTTGGATGTCTGATGCTTAACTCTCTGGTTAATGGCACGTTGCCCACTCTTGCCTCTCCTTGGATGCTCCAGCTCACTCCTTCATGAAGCTGACTGCTCCCTCATGAACAGCTCCAAACTCTGGCAAGACTTTTCCTCTGTCGAACAGGTAGCAGTACCCTTAGACGGGTCCATAGCTGTTCAACCTATCCCGCTGGAGAACCTCAATCTTGGCACAGTCTTTCAGACTCTGAAGATCTCTCTGCCTGCCCAGTTAGCCACAACTTCACCCAGGAGTCCAGACTCTTCTCAGAGCCGAGCAACCTTGGTTCCTCAGGGTTTTTGGCCTAGGAAAGATTTCCACTTTTGTTTTTCCACCTGGATTTGCTGTCAAAGCCAGATGACCCTTTAGCATTTCCAACTCCTCCAAAATGCCAGGTTGTCTGTACCTCTCTTTAACTGTGTCACCAAGAAAGGCAGCCCGAACAGTGCAGGAGAGTAGGGTACCCCACTCCCTCTTTTTAGACCCTGTATTTCTGGTAATGCAGCCTAAGTTGCATCAATATCTCTGTCAGCCACATCCATTATAAATATTGTCTTTTACTAGCTGCTCTTGCCTTTCAGCCAATAGTTTATACCCTCTGAGATGAAGAGGTGATGGCAAAAGTTTAATGCGCATTACATGACAATAAAAGATGCGTGAGGATAGTTTCAAATTGAGTGCAGTATTTACTTACTACTTTCGCACCAACGTATAATAAAGATACAAGCTTTGCAAACAGACAGCCCCAAGGGGAAGAAAAAATTGCCACTGTTCTTACTTGTTAAAGAAAATAATAATATCCACTGTAGGATAGCTGTTAGGAAAATATGAAACCACATAAGCAATAACTGAAACACAATAGTTGGGTGATCTCATCAGATGCCCTGGAAGATAATAATCATCATTATCAATCCAAGAGCATGCTATTGGGCAATCAGTTACCTGTGTTGGGCCTTTAGGGCGTGATCATATACTCTGAACGGGATTTTTACAATCTTACAGAAAGGCAAGGTGTGAAGAAGATATAGTTGAGCCTAGAGTGCACCATCCCCAGAAGGTCCCAAGAACTAGCCACTGGGGGTCCTGTCGCTCCATTTTCATTTAGGTCACAGCGGCAAACCATTTCCAAGCCTGTCTTTCTGTCTCCCTTACTCCACTGAGCCACACGTCAACCCAGCCTCTGCGTCATGTCACCAGACACATGCCTATGTACCAGTTGCATGACCAGAAGCGCACACGCGCTCTCCACACGACAGCAACAGTGTTGGAGGAGAGCCGGAAAGGGTCTGCTGCTTTCTGCAGTGGATCCACACCTGGCCTGGTCTCTTAGCATCCCTTTCCTTCCCTTGGTGAGCCCAGTTGCCAGCTGTCCATGGCCTCCTTCCACTGAGACTCTAGGGACAAAGACTTCTCACAGGCCTCCCACCCCCACGCAGTCGTATCCAAGGCTACCATGGGGGAACTTGGGAACAGGCCTTGGCACCCAGACAGAGGATGCCCTGCGTGCCCGCGCACAGAGCTGGCGCTCATTCCACAGTGCCATGAAAGGACAGACTGTTCTATGACTGAACATGAGCGGATTGAGAGGCGTCCACGCACAGCGCCCTCACTGGAGCACCGTCCAAGCGTCATTGTGCGAGGCCTCCCTGGTGCTGAAGAACTGGGTAAATGAAGACCCTGTCTGGGTAAACAGGCAGACACTGACCAGTCAAAGAGGAGAAGAGAATGGGGCTGTGTCTTTGCAGGGTGGCTTTTCCGCCATCATCTGTGACTTAATGAAACAGTTGCTTCATACCATCAGCCGGGATGGTAGATGCGTCAATTGCCCAATTATCCCAACGGATCTCATGGCTCCAGCCAGTGTCGTGATGAGGGAAAAGAACAAGTGACGCTCAAAGGGAAGGGGGCCCGCTTGGGGAAAGTGAGGAGATAGGTTTGTTTGTCTCCCTTCGTGCTGCTTCCTGTCTTGACAGCGTCCAAAGAATCCAGTGTGGTGAAATGGTATCTATAGCCATTTCTGCTCCTTGTGAGCTGCTAAGCCTGCTGGCTTCAGGAGAAAGACCAAAGGCCCGGCCCACTCTGAGCGCCCTAAGGTCTGTGTTGCAGTGGCTGGAAAACAGGGTACACTGAGATACCACATGCCTTCTTCTGAGAGATGGACCGGTTTGCCCAGCCACCAGTCGCTTTGGCTGTCTTTAGGATTGTTTTCTCATTGGTTAGTGCGGATTTTTATTTCCTGCAACCACGCAATAAACTCTAGTCAGAATCAAGGATTCTAAACGCACAATTGTCTGATGACACTAAGTAAGTCACTCCCCTCTCTTGAAACCCAAGCTTTCTTATCTGTAAGAAGATAAAGATGGAGACAATCTCCCAATACCTATGCTGGTACTAAATATCTATGCTTTGGAAGGGGGGTTTTGGCCTCTTGGTGTCTTTATCTCTCACACACTTAGAAGAAGTCATAACTAAATGTGTGTGCTGTGTGCACATTATGTGTAGCAGATCTGTGGTCTGGGGTTCAATGTGTCTATGGAGTGTGTGCATTTGAAAACACTAAAAATAATCTCAGCTGTCAAGCTCTCTCCTGGTCGGCCTGGGGGGGGGGTGGCTGAAAGCTGCCATCCTTACCAATGGCTCCTTCACATCCACCCCGCTGTGCATTCCTCGGGAGGTGGCATGGCCAGTGGGAGGAGTGCAGTTGTTTATAATTGTTCAGATTAAAATGTCATTGGGTGCGCCTCTGGAACTGCTGACATGTTTCAAATGTCCGCTTCTGATCATCTGCTCCTAACCAAACAAGCTAGAACCACGGGGGTCCTCAAACTGGCTCAGGGTCCCCGTGCAGAATAAAGGAACATTGTGTCTGCCCTCAGTCACATTTCTTCAGGGCTCCGAGCTTGACATAAAATAGCCGACGTAACAGTCACTGTTGGGTTTGCAAGAAAAAGGCCATCAAAACAAGCTCTTTACTCTGCTTCCTTCTGTGGTAAGACTCTGTGTCCGTGAATAGTATTCATGTCTGTTCTAATGTGCTCTGCACTTCAGAAAGATGAGGAAAAAAGATAAAAAACCAAAGGAAGTAAGCAAGGTGATAATAACTACTTAAAGGCGTTACATTAAAAAAAAACAAAAAACTTTACATTCTAAAGTACTTTCATTCTGGACAAAACAGCAAATAAACAAGACCCTGACTCCAAGCTGGGCTGAGGTAGAAGTTTGGGAGGGTGTTGTGGACAACTCCTGGGAACTCATGAATATTAATTCTATACTAATGACAATTTTCTCAGGTTTCAGGATCTACCAACAATGTTCAGGACATTCACTTTGAATAATCATTTTGAAAAACTTGGCATTTACAAAATATGATTTAATGGGGACCAATTTTCAGCAGATTGTAGAAACCAGGGCCCTATTAAGGGTTAATTGACTCCAAAGATACCTCATAGGGTAGCTGACTCTGGGAAAAATTTTGGAATCTTGAAGCCTACAGCTTCACTCACTCCCTTGTAGTGACTGGATACTGACCACCTCAGAGCAGCTTCCCTGGAGGAGTGCCGGTGACTGGACCAAACAGTAGCTTCATTAATTCTGCCATTGAGTTCCCTTTTGATTTACGGAGTAACAAAGAATATACCCTCACCTACTTCTACTTGAAACCTTCAAACATTAAAAAAAAATCAAAAACAAAACCAGCACTTCACAGTTAGAATTCTTTTTTCCAGGCTAAATTTCCCAGCATCCTTCACCGTTCTCCACACGAGACAGTCTCTAAGCTGGTGTCAAGAACTCTAAGCTCTCAACCTGTAGGTCCTGACCCCTTTGGGGGCATTGAATGATCCTTTCACAGGGTCACATATCAGACGTCCTGCTTACCAGAGGCTTATGTTACAGTTCATAACAGTAGCGAGATTATACTTATGAAGTAGCAATGAAAATAATTTTATGGTTTGGAGGTCATCACAACATGAGGAAGTGTATTAAAGGGTCTCAGCATTTAGGAAGGTTGAGAACCATAGCTCTCTTCACCAGTATTATAAAAGCTTCTTCAAGCAGTGGAAGGAACTGTGCAGGCATTTCACACATAGCATACAAGTACGCACACGTACGAGCACACACATACACGCGCTCATGTGCTTACACCCACATGAATGTTCCAGACCCTGTGTTTCTATTAATGAAGATTGACTATGTTAGTCTTTTTATCCCAGCTGCTCACTCACACTGACAAGTAGCGGATAATCGTCCTGGTCTTTGTCTCTGGCTTCCTGGCAACGCTAGAAAAGAGGTCAAGGCGTCTCCACTAGGACAATAAGAACCTTCAATTACCCGTGTCCTCTTCTGTGTCACAGAAGGCAGGCAGATGTTGCTTCCTTTAACTTAATAGGTTGGCACAGCTGTCTCCACTTCCACATCAGGACCGGGATGAGTGAGGCACTGGCCTAAGGTTTTAGAGAATCAGCAAGGCTGACGTGGATAAGAGCCAGGCTCATCAGATTGCAGGGCTCAGGCTTATTTTCTGTATAATACTACAACGGCCTGATTAAAGGTGCTGTTTGGTCAACAGATTGGAAATCCATGACCCAAAGCAACATACCCTAGTGTTCTGGGTCAAATGAGATTCTCTTTTCCTTCTTCAAAAGGGGGCTCTGGATTTCCACTGTTATTACTATCGTACCAACTGGGGAGATGGTTCACTGGATAAAGTGCTTGGTGTGCAAGCCTGAGGACCTGAGTTCGGCTCTCCAGCACCCACATACAAACTAAGAACAATGGATTGAGTCTATAATGAAGTACTGGGGAAAGAGAAAAGGCGGAACCCCTGGGGGCATCCCGGACAGCCCTTCTAGACAAATCAGCCAGCTCTGGTTTAGTGAGAAACCCTGTCTCAAAGAAAGAAGGTATAAGGGCTGGAGAGATGGTTCAGCAGTTAAGAGCACGTGTTGTGCTTGTAGAGGACCAGGTTCAGTTCCCAGCACCCACATGGTGCCTCACAACCATCTGTTCCAGTTCCAGGGCACTCAATACTTTCTTCTGGCTTCCACGGGCACTGTTCATGCACAATGTGCACATACAACACACATGTGTGCAAAACACTCAAACACATAAAATAAAAACAAATTATATATATACAAACATACACACACACACACACACACACACATGTATATGGTAGAGTAATAGAGGAAGACCCCCAGTATTGACCTCTAGCCTCTACACTCATGCGCACGGTCATTGCACTTGCACATGTGTGTCCTACTGCATACAACTCCACACCCCCCACACAAAGTATTACTATTATACTCTGGAGCAACGACTCCACATATCTATCCCACCCTTCTGTATTTCCAGAAGAAGACAGAATTAGCAACTCCCGTGAACACACTACCCACAATTTAAAGAGATAATTTCTTGGTGTCATCCTAATTCAGAAATACTAGACTATGTTTGTCATACACACCTGGACTACATTCTTTTCAATAACAGAAATGTTGTTTTTCTGGGCTTTTGTCTTACAATGAGCTTTAGAAAGGAATGATGCCTTGCTCATTGTGTGGCTTGCATCTCATCCTGTACACTTGCCCTGTCTTCAGGGCAGGGAACAACTGGGTTAACAGATGAGGAAACAAGCATAGGAGACTGACGTGAGTTGACTAAGGATGCAGGCAGGAAGATGCAGACGCTGATGGATGGGACCTTGCTCTGCCTGCCAGTCCCCATTCCTTGCTCTCCCATACCGTGCCTCTTTCATGGGCCTTTTGACCATTGAGTTTCATGATTCACTGCAGTTATTTAGTGAGAAAACCAAAACAGTCCTCCCGTTGTGTTTACGGAACACAGCGCTGGCGAGGATGGGAGGACGCCATGCTGCGGGAGACTTAAATGGTTCTGCCACTTGGCATTTGCTCCTAATGAGCCCTGACAGTCTCCTCGGTGTCACTGCTCAACCCTGGCACATGGACACAGCATCAGAGAGGGTGTGCCCGGATATGTACTAGACAATGCCTCAGTCCTTTTAAACATGAGGAAGGGTGGAGCCAGGCCCCAGAGGAGTGACTGATGCCCCAAGCTAGTGAGACCCATTGCCCTTCCGGGCACCTTGCTGGCCTCCCTTACTCGTGTCCCTGACACCTTGTCTCCTGGCTTCCCTTCACCTCCTGTTTGGCTTGCTGTCTTGGCCCCCTCTCCAGCCCCCACCCTGCCCTTGTGGCCTGGCCCCTTGACAAGGCTTCTGGCTGACCAGAAACTGTGTGACCGCTGGTTCCTTTGGCTGGGATCCCTAGACCCTGGCAAGCTCTGTTCTGGCCTCAGCCTCCCCACAGGAACCCAGGCATTGCTTCTGGAAACATCCAAACAGTAGCTTTCAGCTCACTGGTGATGTTCACGACAAAGGCTAGATTTCCATGTGTGGGGGTGGTGTGTGTGTGTGTGTGTGTGTTGAAAGGACATTTTAAAGGAGACAGTTCTCTCCTTCTACCATGTGGATTCCTACTTGGTCATCCTCTTCCACCATGTGGGTCCCAGAGATAGCCAGCACCTTTACCTGCTAAGCTATCTCAACCATCCTAAAAATATATTTTAAAATAGATTCAATAAATATTTATTGAGGGCCTGTTACTACCCTAATACCGAGGTAACCCAAACAACAAGAGAAATCATGCTATAAATAAATGTTTCATTTAAATAAAAAAGTAAGTTGGGGGGAGGGCAAAACAGGGGTTTTCTGTGTAGACCTGGCTATCCTGGAACTCACTCTGTAGACCAGGATGGCCTCAGACTCAGAGATCTGCCTGCCTCTGCCTCCTGGGATTAAAGGTGTGTGCCACCACCGAGCAGCTGAAAAAAAGTAACTTGAAGAAACATCTAAGGAGTAATGGGCTTTTGTTTTCCAATCCTCCCATTGGGCCCTAATAAGTATGATAATGGAATCAATAAAAATAAACGCTTCAGTGAGAGACAACAGACACCATCACCAAATAAAAGATTGTTCTGCTTTAGAAGGACGCTTGTATGTTGATTTCTTGGGGTTTGAAATGCATTTTCCCATGGCTTAAAAATTAAAAAAAAAAAAAAAAAAAAAAAAAACTAAAGTAGTGGTTAGGCTTCAAACCCAACTCACAAAAGTTCGTGCAGACTATAATTTCACTGAGGCCTGTCCCTCTGAAACAGGAAGCAGAAACCGTGATTTCTAGGACAGTTCATCTGTTGATCAACTGTATGACTTGAGGCAGTTCATTTAACTTCTCTGACCCATGGACTTTTCAAAGTCAAGAGCATGTTTACCTTCCAAATTTTATGAGAATCACAGATGACAATGTACATAAAAGCTCTCTTAAAGCAGCATTTAGAGCTGTGGTGTAGTTCAGTTGGTAGAGTACCGAGCATTCACTGAAGGCCTGAGTGTGGGTCCCAGCACCACATAAAGCTTTTCATGGTGGGTACGTGCCTATAAACCTAGCATTCAAGTGTTCGGGTGGGAGGAGCGGAAGTTTAATGTTATCCTCAGCTGTAATAAAGCCAGCCTAGGGCAAATGAGGCTTTGTCTCAAGAAAAACAATAATAGCATTTATGATAGCACAGGAACTGGCCACCGTTTATGATATTGCCCTAAGAGCGAATAAGGTTTCGAGGGACCCTAATCCAGATCCCTAGAGTTGAGATATATATTCCTCTAGCCCAGTGGGGTTAGAGGAGAGGATGGCTGGATGGGCAGAGTAAGGCAGGGATGGCAAACTCGAAGGCAATGTGGCCTTCCTGGGCAGGGGAGGTGTTTGGGGAGAGAAGGACTTAGGAGGAATAAGAAGTTATGGAAGACCTCACGGGCTCCAGGGCAGTGGGGCTCCAGACTCTGGAGCGAGGGCGTTGGTCTATGCTCCAAGGGGGAGATGATGCTGGCCTGACCTCTACTGTTACAGAAATGGGAGCTCTGACCACTTGGGAACTGGGAAGAACAGCAAGCATCCCTGCGAGACACCCTTCCCAGGTCCTGAGCTCAGGGCTCACGGGCTGGCCAAGAGACCTGGGTCCTGGGTTACGTGCACTTGCAAACAGTAGTTTCTAGATAAAACAAGGTTAAAATAGGATAAACCAGAAGCCTCAATTGCTCTCAACTCTCCCACTTCCAGACAGGGACGCACTTTTTTTTTTTTTTTTCATTCAAAAATTTTATAGGTCTCAGATTGGACTTTTCTCTGCGTGCAAATAGTTGCTTTTATAATCTTTAGATGATCTGTGAAAATGATGATAGTCAAAGATACAACAGATAGGAAGAGCCTCTTCACACACCTGAAATAATAAACGCACACTTGTCTGTAAAGATGTTAAATATGACAGTGCAACCAGCTAGGAAGGGCTCCACTTCCCCTAATCACCATGTACCCATAATCCAATGATAACTGTGATAAAATATTCCTTGTCTCCAAAATATTTTATCCATCTCAATTCTAAACAGTTGCACTGTTAACTGTTGTTGCTTTTAAAAGAAATTTTGTTGGGTATAATTTATATACATTATAACTCACCCTTTTAAAACGTATGGGCAGTAGTCTTTAGCTGTGGAGGCCTCAACTGTAGGCCGTTTCAGAATGTTTTCCTGACCTTCACAGTGACTTCATTCCTGCCTTTCTGCCCACTCTTTGCAGCCCTAGGTGACTACCAATATTCTTTCTATCTCTGTCGATTTCCCTGCTCTGGACACGTCACGTGAATGACGTTAAGTGATGTTTCAGATATGACTTCTTGCACATAACATATTCTCAAGGTGCACGTGTGCTGAAGCATGTACTGGTACTTAAATCCTTTTATAGCAAAGTTGTATTCTACTGTGCAGATATACCAGGGGTTGTTTCTTCATCATCTGGTGGACATTTGAGTTTTTCCTACTTTTGCTATTAACCTTTATAATAACGTTTTTGTATGAGCAATTAGTTTGTGTGAGTTTTTATTTTATGGGGTCCTAGGCAAGCACTCTACCCATTGCCCTGATGCATGTTTTTATTTCTCTTGGGTGGACATACCTAGGAATGGATTGGTACTCACATGTAAAAACCAGGTTATCATTTTTAGAACCCGTGAGTTTTAATTACATATACACAGATAACATTAGCATATTGGTTTATTTTTACTAGTACTTGAATGATAAGTAGACTTGAGAAGTAGACTGAGAAGCAGATAAGTAGACGCTTACCATTTATCCTGTAATAAGTTTTGCATTCCCTTTGGCTGTGGTTTGAAGACCTAGGTACAGCCCGCCCTGATACGCGTGGGCTCATCTCAGTTACATGGTCATTCTTCCCGGCATAAATAGTTTGGCTTTGCTGCATCCCTGCTTCACTCCAATAATAATTGTGAAATTGACCAAAACAGCACAATGATGGTAAGCAGAGAGGGGAAGCAGAACACGGACTGATGTGTGCCTACTTAAAGTATTTTCACTTAAGACAAACACTTAGAACAGTGAAACCATGAAAACTTAAAGACACCAAAGCTTTCTCTCACAAGTTCAAGTTGTACTTTACACATGAATAGATTTGCTGGATTTACATAACCTTAAAACAGAACTTTAGGGCTCCGCATTTAAAGGCACTTGTCACAAAAGACCGACAACCTGAAAGCGATCCCTGTGGCCCAAATACAGGGAGATGAAGTGATCCAACTCCACAAAGTTGTCCTCTGACCTCCACATGTCAACTGTGAAAACAACACACACATGCATGTCAGACACATGCATCCAACCACAGTGTATTAATTAATTAGAGTAAAATTACATTATCTGTTAACCAATTTTCCTAAAAATGAAATTTTAAAATGTCAGTTATCAGTGTTTCTGTATGAGATGCTTGTTAACAGCATAATTCCATCCCACAGACTGAGTAGTTCTAGCTGGGCAGGCTTGACACACTTGCAAACCCAGCACTTGGGAAATGGAACCAGGGGATCAAGAGTTCAAAGCCAACCGTAGCTATGTAACAAGTCCGAGGGCTACATGAGGCCTCATGTCAAACAAACGAACAAAAAAAGTAACCGAATGGCGTGCTCTGTGTAACAGATGTTCTAGGCCCGCTGCTGTACACAAACAGGCACAAGCCCAACGGGTGACTTTGAAACTCCCCCCCCCCCCCCCCCCACTGAGTAAGCCTGAGTTGGAAGGCAAGAAACCAGGAATTCCTGGCAAAGAAAGTCAGGACTAACCTGGGACCTCAAGACTGAGTTGAGAGTTGTGAGCTCTGGGAGCCTGACTAGGGGGTGAAACCAGGCCTGTGTCTGGAGCAAAGAACAGCAAGAGGAGGTCACCTGTTGGAGGAGCGCTTCAGCTCATACACACTTAGCATGAGTGGAGACAAGAGAAGAGGCCACAGCCCAAAACGTGGCTATAAGACTGGGCGAGAAGCACAGGCATCGCTACTTATGTTCACTTCCGGGTGGAAGTTGTAAGGACGAAGGAGCAGATTGAAAAGACCTTATGAATTGAGCACAGTAAAGACGTCATTTTTTTTTTTCCCCTTCAATTGAGCTACTTGTTTAATACAGGCAGGTTTTTTTTTTTTCCTTTTTGTAAATAAATACAATCTTATTCTATGATTCATTTGAGAAAAAGTGCAGTAAAGCCAGGTGTGGTGGCCCACGCCTTTAATCCCAGCACTTGGGAGGCAGAGGCAGGGGGATCGCTGTGAGGCCTGGTCTACAAAGCGAGTCCAGGACAGCCAAGGCTACACAGAGAGACCCAGTTTGGGGGAAAAAAAAAAAAGCGGCAGTGAAGTAGTTAGAACAGTCTTGCACACGGAGGATAAAGCAAGAGAGACCACTCTTCTCAATATTAAGACCTAGTATGTAGCTACAGTCTCCCGGATGCTCTTGATTAGCAGAGGGTTGCCATGTGGATCAGTGGGATAGAGTGGAAAACCCAGAAATGGCTCCCACACAAGTTCTGCCAAGCAATTTTTACAGGGGTATGTAAGTAAAGCAGTGGAGAAACAAGACCCTTTCCAAGAAATGGTCCAAAAGAAATCCCCATTCACGGATTAGAATGAGGTTTGAGATGGGCACAGTGGGGAAACCTATCATTTGGAACTTGGAGGGCCGAGACAGGAGGAGCAGGAGTTCAGGGCCATTCTTAGACACAGAGAAAGTTTGAGGCTAGACCTGGCTACGTGAGACCCTGTCTGAAAAACCACAACAACAAAAAGAATCTTAATGTATAGTTTATGATTTATAAAATGTTAGATTAAAAGTGATTACAGCTGCCAGGCATGGTGATGCACGCCTGTAATCCCAGCACTCAGGGACGCAGAGGCAGGAGAATCTCTGTGAGTTCGAGGCCAGCCTGGTCTACAAAGCGAGTGCAGGACAGCCAAGGCTATTATGCAGAGAAACTCTGTCTCACAAAAAGAAAAAAAGCGATTACATATTTTTAAAGATTTTAATGTTATTTTTAGTAATGTCTGTGTGGGAATGTGGGCCTGGATCCGGGTGCTGGAGGGGGTCAGAAGAAGGTGCTAGATCCCCTGGAGTTGTAGTTACAGGAAGATGTGCGCTGCCATTCCGAGTGCTAGGAACCAACTCAGGTTCTCAGCAAGAGCAGTGTGAGTGTGGGGCCTTAACCACTGAGCCAACCCTCTGGCCCTGAAAAGTGACCACAGACTTAAATATAAAGTGCAAAACCATAAGAGTCTGAGAAAAAAAAATTAAAGAAAGTCTTTGGAATCCATGGCTAGGCAAAGAAATTCTTAAGAGTTGGCACTGAAAGGGTCGTCTACAAACAGAAACACTGATAAACCTGGCTTCTCTGGAGATTAAAAAAAAATTGTTCAATGAAAAGACTCTGTTAAGATATGAAAATACCATCCACCAGAAAAGGGAGAAAACCTAACACAAACCACAAAGCTGACAAAGGACTAGTACATAGAATATAAAAAGAAAATTTTAACCTCAGCAGGAAAAAAAAAAAAAAATAGAGCAATCCCATAAGAGAACGGACGAAAGATATGAGCAGGCATTTCTGTGACAAGGGCATCCAGATGTGAAACCCAGGAAAAGGCATTTGCATCATCAGCCGCTACGGAATAAAAATTAAATCCACAATGAGACATATGCCTTACAGCATTTTTACTTTGGTTGAGCCATACATTTGTAGCACGTGTGTGGGGTGTCTGGTATGTAGAAATTAGTAATTTTTCCAGTAAAAGAGCTGAACTAATTTTTAAAAACAAGAGAGGGAAGGGTTCAGCTGTCAAGAGCTGCTCCAACTCTGGTGACCAAGGCTCAAGGTAATTCGCTTTCTTTTCATTTCTTTACATAAATTAAGTGCTCTGGTAGCATCCTACGATGGGAGGTCCAGGGGGGTCTCCCAGTGTATCTCTTCCGAAACATCTCATCTCAGAAGGGTTGGTGACTGCTCAAAGTACATTTAGTGTTCGTGAAAACTGGCGCTATTTGACCCAGTTAGAAGTCATGGCAGTCATGTGAGATGGGCAGAGTGTGGACCACTTCTCGGCTGTGTGGTAGGACAAGAAAGCTGCTGTGATGACATTTTTCACCTCTGAAAATGAGAAGAATAATTCTTAGTGTATAGGGTGCTGTGAGGATTGCACCAGACACCAAGGATATGTCACAAGCCCTCCAGATGTTCATTGCTCATGATGGGCCCTGCTTCCATACAAAAGCCAAGGGAGCAGTCTTCAGGGAGGAGTTCAATGAGTCTCTTTGGAGCAGTTTCATGTTGATGATCGTACAGCCAATAATATCTAGGATATTCTCAAATGTACTATTCTCCCTTGATGTTTTCACAAGACTACTAATGTGTGTCTGAGTATGTATCTTGATTACTTTTCATAAATGGAAGATCAGTCATACCCCATTTCTTCTCTCGTTCATTCAGCTGATGGAAGGAGCTTCACAAATGCATACAGAGGCTTTCCTTTCACTGTGTGAACTGTATGGGAGCATCAAAAAATATCTCTCCTTGTAAATACTTGTTGAAAGAAAAGGAAAGTTTTGATTTTGTAGAAGGCTACAAAATTGAGAATGAGAAGACATAGATGTTATATTACCCAGGAATCTATTTCCAAAGGCAGACAAGGAATAGGGAGGCCAGGCACATCCAAACATCATTTGGAGAGATTGGAATCAAATAACTACCTACCAAGCAACTACTATATGCAAGGCACTGCAGACAGAACGGTGGCATTGTTGACAGTTGTTAGAGGAAGTGGAAATAAGTAGCAAGGATGCAAGTGATCCTATATTTGGACAGGATAAGAGAGAAGGTTACATCAGGATGGGGAGGGAAGGATCATCTAACTGTGGAACAGGGAAAAGCTGCACAAGAGGAAATGGCATTTATAGTCATATCAAGGTGCTGCTGGCGGTGATGATAGTGGTGGCAATGAAGATGCTGATGATAGTAACAATGATGATGTTGATGGTGGTGACAATGAAGATGGTGATGTAATGACGACTACGATGATGATGGTGGTGGTGACAATGAAGATGGTGATGATGGTGATGATGACGGTGGTGACAATGAAGATGGTGATGAAGGTGATGGTGGTGGTGGTAACAATGAAGATGGTGATGATGGTGATGATGACGGTGGTGACAATGAAGATGATGATGATAGTGACAACGATGATGTTGATGGTGGTGACAATGAAGATGGTGATGATAGTGATGACGATGATGATGATGATGGTGGTGGTAACAATGAAGATGGTGATGATGATGATGGTGGTGGTAACAATGAAGATGGTGATGATGGTGATGATGACAGTGGTGACAATGAAGATGGTGATGATGGTGATGATGATGATGGTGATGGCAGAGGAGGTGACTACAATGACAATAGTGGTGACGATGATGCCAGTGATAATGGTGACAATGATGATGTGGTAGTGGTGGTGGCAATCATGATGACAGCAAGCCTATATGCACTGTGTTGTCACATGTCAGGCACCGTTCAAAGCATTTTGTCTGCTAACTCATTTAATCTGCGCAGCAACTGTATGAGATATTTGCTTTTTTCTTCATTTGGCAGATGAAGCCACTAAGGCATTAAAAGGTCAAAAACCTTACTCAAGGTCACACAGATAACAAGGAGAAAATATTCCCAGATTAGTACTGTTAATCTTTGAAATGTGCTTCTAACAATGAACAAGGAGTATCACCCATTGAGAAATGCATGGTTCTTAATCCTTCAAGTGTATCCGTACATACACTTGAAGCATGAGCAATGCCTTTTAATTTTTTTAATTTTATAAACTTTATTTTTTTTAACTTGCGAATAAGTTTTTAAAAATCATTAACCAAAATTAACCAGACCCAAAGTCGAGACAATTCAATTAACTTCTATACAGATTAGGCATGCAGAACAGAAACTGTGGGGCTTTGCATTGAATTTTATACTTTCAGTATTGAATATATTTTATGCATTTATCTACCACCAAACTAAAAAAAAAAAATCTATGACAAAATTAGAATTAGGAAGACAATTAGCTTCGTGCATAATTGTTTCATAACTTCTGACCATTGCCTGCATTCTGTCCTTCCTTGTCTGCTTACACTTGGCCTTTCTTATAATGCTTTTTCTGAGACCTCTCTCCAGTGCCTGTGCACTTGCCCTAGTGGTAGGACCATGTAGGGTGTGGGTGAAAAGTCCATTACTAGTATCATGTGACAACCAGTGATCTGTGTGCCGTCCATTCCTGCGACTTTCCTGGACCTCCCAGGGGTCCTCTCACGTTCTGTCGAGAGACTGGCAAGTTGTAAACACTCTTGGATTGTTGACGAAAACTATCCCAGACCTGATGCCACAGCTTATAACCAACATGGTCCCACTGCTTCTCTATCAAGATGGTGGGCTTTGCTTTTCATATTCATTGTCACACTTCTTCAAAGTAGACCTACTGTTTTATACCCCGCTGCCTTGTGTGTGTGTGTGTGTGTGTGTGTGTGTGTGTGTGTGTGTGTGTTGTATGAAATAGAATGTGTACAAACTGTCCAAGCTTTGAAAGAGCAGCCGTAACCAAGGCCACAGCTTCAGGGATTTAGGAAACCCTGCATCCTCATCCTGTCCCAGCTAAAACCAGACTGAGGTCATTCATGTGTAAATGGAAACACACCAAGAAAAAAATCAGTACCAAATGCACAGCAAGATCAAAAGAGGAAATTAGTTTCTCAACTGGATACTCAGAACTGTGCTGAGACCATGGTTGCCGCTGTATTGCATAAGATTGATGATCAGAAAATGTCTCCGTAAAATCCCTAAAAATGGAAGGACCAGCCAGAGGGCCTGAGGCAAGAATCCCAAAAGGATGGTTTCTCAAAAGAAAACAACAACAACAACAACAAAAAACTGTGAACCCTGAATTACACACAGTAAAGTGTTAGACATCAGCTATGGCACAGGAGTTGTAAGCAAAGCACACAGTACATCAAACATTGTCAGAAAGTAGCAGACAGGAAGCATCTCATCACAACTACTCCAGGAGCTGTGCAGGAATACCTGAAACAAAACCCCATATTTGAGAAGCTGAGGCAGGAGGATTGCTTCAAGTTCAAGGACTCTCTAGACTGTTTCCAAAAAGCATCACTTTGATGGATTTTCAAAACCAAAACTATGGGCTAGCAAGATGGCTCAGAAGATAAAAAGCACCTGACCTGAATTTGATCCCCAGGGGCCACATGGTAGAAGGAAACAGCCAATTCCCAAAAGTTATCCTTTGACCTCTACCGGCCCAACTTGTGTGTGTGTGTGTGCATACCCATGTATGTGTGGCCACTCAAGCAACACACATACACACATACATACGTACATGCACACACATACCTACACACACACAAATTAATAATGATTTTTCATGAAAATATATAGATACAATCTAGCCAATCATTCTTATTACCATCAGATGAGCCTATAGAGGTAAGCATGCCTCCCTGGGTCTGTTTATATTCATGTGTACTTTCAACCATGCATTCATTCAAGGAATGTTTACTCATTTCTTCATCAGTACCAGGGTGGATAGTGGGACAGAGCAAAATGGTAGCCTGGTCTAGAGTGAGACTGGAATCAGCCTTAAAGACTTGCTAGCCACTTACATATGAGTGCTGCTCAGCAAGGGAGTAAAGCTCTCTCAGCCTCTTGTTTCTCATCTGTAAAGTGACGATAGTTACAGGTGCCATGCAGCTTACACTGTAGGCTCCTCTGGCAGTAATTATCAAAAGAATGATTGATCAGATTGTGTATGTGGGTGGGTGAGTGCATATACATGTATGTGTGTGTGTGTGTGTGTGAGTGTGTGTGCGTGTCTGTGTGTGTCAGACACTTAGCCCAAGCTTAGCACATAATTAATATTTTAAGGCAGAAAAGAGGAAGGAAAGTACTTGAAAATGTAAACTCTTTCAACTTAGAGATAGCTCGGTAAATTCCTCCTCAGCCCTTTTTCTAAGGTATAAATGTTTGTCTACACACTCCTTTGATCAAACACATGCCTAGTAGCCAAAAAGAAACAGGAGCAAGGAGCATGCTGGGACCAGTGGAAGGCAGAGGTCTCATGGGTAGGGAAAGCTTGCTTGGGATGTCAAGGCTCTTGTTTTCTCCTGTCCTGAAAACCCAGTTGAGAATAGCTTCCCCTTCTCTGGAAGGAAAAGAGCTTCAGGCTCATCTGAGCACCCTAAAGGCCTGCTCACTGAGCAATCACACACACACACACACACACACACACACACACACATACATATATACACTTACACTTACAAAACACACACAAAAACACATGCACACTCACACATATACACATATAAAACATACACACATACAAAGCGCACACATACAAAGTATGCACACATAAACACGCACACATAAACACACACACACACACACACACACACACACACACACACACACACACCAGTTCTTATGTCTGCCACTCTCTATTTCTTCAGCTCTTTGGGGAAGGAGCTCCGTCATTTGAGAGGTATCCAGTGCCCAGGCTGGGGGCCGGCCTGTAGGGCAACCCAGAGCTAATTGTAGCTTTGTGGGCCTGAGGCTTCCTGGGAACACTGCTTCTAGGCTATGGCAGCAGAGTAGGAGGGGGAACCCTGGAATGGGGACTTAGCTAGGAACCGGGAATGCTGCATACCCAACTAAATGTGATCGTCAGGTAGACAGCAAATCATGCTTTAACAGAGGGTCCATGCAACATTGGGGTGATAATACTAAAACTAATGGTTACTTATTGTTTATATGAAACTCAAACTATAGTTCATATGGTGGCCTTACTCAGACAGGGAGTGAGGAACTAACCTCCACCGTCCTGTGTTTCTGTCTGAGACCATCTGAGTCTCTGGCCAGCCCAGACCAGGGTCTCACAATTATGGCAGAGTCATTCATGAAGCCCTTTGTGGTGTACACATGAAGACCCTCCTTGTACAGGGAAAATGCAGGGCGTGAAAAAGAGAGAGAAGCAAGCCATTAATAAGAAATTGTTCATATCATGGGATTGTTATTTTGTTGTTGTTGTTGTTGAAAATGCATTCTTTTTTAATACAATATATTCTGTTTATAGTTTCCCCTCCCTTTACTCCTCCTAGTTCTTCCTCCCCTCCCCTCCTCTCTGGATTCACTCCCTTTCTGCCTCTTATTAGAAAAGAGGCTTCTAAGAGATAACAACCAAACTTGACAAAATAAAATATATTAAGATAAAACCGAGCAGGGCATGGTGGCACATGCCTATAATCCCAGCACTTGAGAGGCAGAGGCAGGTGGATCGTTGTGAGTTTGAGGCCAGCCTGGTCTACAAAGTGAGTCCAGGACAGCCAACTCTGTCTCAAAAAATCAAAAAAAAAACAAAAAACAAAAAACAAAAAAAACCACATCAATCTAGTCCAGACCAGGCAAATCAACAGAAAATAAGAGCTCCAAGTGCAGGCATGAGAATCAGAGACCCATTCATTCATAAACTGGGGAGTCTCATTAAAATATTAAGCTGAAAACTATAATATATGTGCCACAGAGGACCTGGTGCAGACCTGTGTAGGCCCTGTGCTTGCTGCTTCAGTCTCTGTGAGCCCAGATGCGCCACCTTGCTTAGTTGATTCAGAGGGCCTTGTCCTCCTGAAGCCCACCA
Source organism: Acomys russatus (assembly GCF_903995435.1). Lineage (NCBI taxonomy): Eukaryota > Metazoa > Chordata > Mammalia > Rodentia > Muridae > Acomys > Acomys russatus. The sequence goes on along the minus strand of NC_067144.1, from coordinate 22,496,008 downwards.
TTGCTGCTGGCTCTCACAGTCTTACTGCCTCCTCTTCCACGGGGTTCCCTGAGCTCTGCAGGGAGGGATTTGGAGAAAACATCTCATTTAGTGTCTCTGTCTTTCTGTCTCTCTTCTTCTTCTTCTTCTTCTTCTTCTTCTTCTTCTTCTTCTTCTTCTTCTTCTTCTTCTCCTTCTCTCCCTCTCTCTTCTCTCTCTCTCTCTCTTTCTCTCTCTCTCTCTCTCTCTGTGCATAATGTCTGGCTGTGGACTAACACACTCTTCTAAGCATGGCCCCCAAATCCCACAAGCACCCTCAGATAGATTTTTTTTTCTCATTAACTCCAATTCACAAATGAGCAAACCAAACCTTAGTAAGGTGACCATATAATTTCTTGACTCCAAGTGAAAGAACACTACCACAAACTGGACCTTCCCCTGCCCGCTAGGATGATGCTGTCTTACCACAGAAGACCTGCCCTCATCTCCCTTGTAGGAAGCAACCGTGGACACGTTAAACCCCAGGCCAATTGGCTCCAGAACTCATCCGCTTCCCTAGAAGCTAGGGAAAGATATATGTACATGAACTTGAGGGCCCCTGGAGGTGAGGACTTCAGCTCTGCTTCTGGTGATGTCCTTGGTACTTGGTACTCTGTCCCTATGCACGGAGCATGCGCCAAGAAGTCCTTGATGGGTAGAGTGTATGATGGGTAAATGAACCTGGAAAGCCTTTGAGGCGAGGGGAGGATACAGCCACGGTTTGTCTCATGCAGAGGACCTGAACAACAACCTCTTCTCTCCTTGTTCTGGCCCCTTCCAAATGCTTAGAGACCATCACGGAAGTTCGCTAAGGGGCATCTGCCTGTGGTTGCAACTCACAAAACAGAAACCAGTGGGTGGCTTTTTCCCTTGGGTCAGGTCACAAAGGCTGTCAGTCTTTCTATGTCTCTCCTATGTGGTCACTGAAGGGCCCACTGCCTACTCTCCCAGTCCGGATCCGGTAGGTGGACAATGGGTCACATCTCCTGGCATCTGACCGGTCCCCCCTTGGAGATGATCCCCAGGAATGTCCCCCCAGATCTCCTCTGCAGTCCTCAGTGTTCTTTCACAGCACTTAGCCTGATGCCCCTCCCTCTCAGCTGTGGCCACACCCTTAGAGCCACTTGCATCTCTGTGCAGGAAATTTAAGCCTAGGACAATCCGTTGCAAGCCTACAGCCTTCTTCAAACAGGAATAACCCAGATCCTTACAAAAATAAACGAACCCCTCCTTTTTGTATGGGATCAGCTACTCAATTTTTTTTCCTCAGAAGATTGCATATTTACAGAGGAAAGGCAGTCCCTTTCCCCTGCAGAAAGATGTCATTAAATCCAATGACTCTGGACCACAGCTATAGAGCAAACGAGGACTCTACCTGACATTTTCCTTCTGCCCGCCACTTAGCTGCATGTAATTGAGCTAACCTGTCTGCAAGCTGAGGTCATGAGCAATGTCTTAGAAGGTACACAGGAGTCTGGCACTGCGCTTTATGTGGGAGGTGCAGGGGGGGTGTCAGATCAACATGATTAATTTGATCTGACCACTAAAGGCGTGTCTAAGTTGGAACACCCTGAATTATGCCTACCATCAAAGTGTGTGTTAGTTAGGTCACAAGGAAGACTGCGGGGTAGAGAGAGGGAAACTCTGACACACTTGGCCAACTGCTCTTGCCCTCTTCGGTCTCTCTCTGGCTCCAGGCTTTGACACTGTTGAGCTGGGTGGCCGTGCATGGGGCCCTGAACTTCCTGGGGCCTCAGCTGCCTGGCACAGAGTCAAACATATTTAACAAATCCCTTCCAAGTCATAATCTCTCAGCCTTAATCCTAAACGTATCTGGCAAACATCATGTTTGAAGCTAGTCCTGACATCAGAAGAATAGGAGCAGTGGAGCAGGGAGCGGGGCCAGGGCCCTCTCAGTGTGGGCCTCTGGGTGGGCACTAGTCTTCAGAACATACACCTGATGTTTGAGCTGGCATACTTGAGGACAGGAGCCTGAATGTCACCGTCCCTCCTTGTTTTAACAAACCACAGATTGCTACAAGTGCTTGCCTGGAGTTCCATGATGGTGCACTGTCTGCGGAGGTGCAGGGGTGGCCCCTCTGCTGAAGCACGCTGTGTGAGAACCAGTTAGTGATCCTGAACCAGGGAGGAATGTTGTCTGCAGCATCCAACCCCTAGCCCTCAACTCTGTTCCCCGGTGCCACAGAGCCAAGGCTCAGGCTCTCATGGTTTTCGCGGAAGCAAATGCTCAGAATCTTCAGCAGTGCCCAGGGACTGGGGTCCTTTAAATACGACTTGCTCTGAAGTGGTAGAACCAGCCTTAAGGATGGCGCCTCTCAGATGGGGTTTGGAAGAACACAACATCTGGGGGAGCTCTGTCAGTCTGGGAAGGGTGTGAAGGGCGGTCTTCAGGCTCCTGCAAAAAGTTAGATGTGAGTAGAGAAAGTGCCGTGAGGGAAGGATCACGAAGATCTCGGCTACCTCAGTGGTAGGCAGATCTGTCTCTGCAAAAGATTGGAGTAGCAACTGACCCACTTCTCCTTTCATCACACACATATACACACAAACATACACACACAAATGTACACACACATACACATGTACACACAAACGTACACACACAAACGCACACACACATACACACAAACACACACAAGCATATATACACACACAACACACAGACACACACAACACACACAACACACAGACACACACACACACAAGTTAAAGAAGACCTTTCTCCAAGCATGATCCTGACACTTTTCAAGGGATTCCTCCTGAGTTCGTGGTTTCTGTCAGCTCTGAGGGGAACCCTTTGTACACTGATATGGAAAATCCCCCCAGAGGCTGCTCTTCCAGGATGCTGTTTCTAGACAGAGCTCCCTGTCTTATCAAGACTGTTGGGAATAGCCTCTGCTGCGAGCTCTGTGGGAAACTGGGTGGCTGTAGACACATCTCTTAAGTCACAAACACTGAAGAGATTTCATTGCTAAAACAAGAGGATCAGATTTGGTGGTTTTTTTTTTTTTTTAATCTGTAGGGTTCTTTTTTTCCCTACGAATCACTTACAGCACTTGTACAATAATATTTTTAAATTTTTGTATTACATTTTATTTATTTACTTGGGGCTTGGATGGCATGGAGGTCAGAGGACAAGTTGTGGTAGTTGGTTCTCTCTGCCAATTGTTTTGGGTCTATGGATGGAACCTAGGTCGTCAGGGTTGGTGACAAGTGCCTTTGCCCATTGAGCCACCTGCCCAGCCTCTAATAATGATTTTCAAAACGTGTTAAATAAAACAAGTGTATTGAGCGCCCAGTGTTTTCAGCCACTGGGCAAGCTCGTGCGAGAAATAAATTGCCTGAAAAAGGTTACGCGCTGCAGGAAGGTGCCCTTGTTTTCAGCAGGAAAAAGAAGCTTTGTAACAACAGGAAGCGCAGGCAGGCCTCGGTACCAAGGCTTCCAAGCAAAGCTGTTCTGGAAACAATGGCTGCCTGTGGCTCAGGAATATTGGGCAGGAAATGAAAAGATGCTGGGGTGGGGGTGGGAGAACTGAGAAGCCCACAAGCGGCTACCTGGGGCTGCTTCTCCTGGGCTGAGCCTTTACTCAAGAGGATGAAGTCACACTCTCTGAATTCTCCTCCCCCGCCCCCTCCCTCATTGGTAAAACTGATGTTGGAAGAAAAAAAAAAAAAAAAACTACTAGCGTGGCAGGAGCCCACGGTCCTCGGATCTGGAAGCCATTAGGAAGCTGCACCGCCCAGGAAACCAGAGGGTATAATTAGCAGAAGGGTATGGTGATATCGGCAGACGGCAGGACCTTAGATGAACTAAGAGCCATATACAGCAAGGTCCCCCGAGGAGGACTCCGACTCTGGCATTGTAAATATAGCGTTGGGGTTAATGGGAGTCCAGCCATACCAAAGCAGATACATTTAAACCCTCTGAGGGTGAAGTTTATGTTTTATTCAACAGAAATTTCCGTTCACATGGGTGGGGCGAGCTGGAGAGTCATGAAGAACACAAACGAGAAACAAAAACAAAAGCAAGCAAACAGGAACAACTGTCCTGCTTTGGTCCAGGCGGACCTTGATGTAAACTACCGCCGCGAGTGTGCAAAGACCCAAGCATTGGCAGGTGGGCTCGACCCAGCCTCTCCCAGCTTCATCCCGGAAGCTGACAGATCTTGGGACCTTCGTTCAGAAAGGAACGCTCCCAGCATAGATAAAAGTCTGAGGCTGGGAGTAGCTGCTGGCCCAGGACCTCTGCTGGCTTATGTTGCTGCCCTGAGAGTTTCTTGTCACAATTCAAAGAAGGGGTGAATTGCTCCCCACAAGGGTTTAAATCTGATTCCTAGAGCAGGAAGTGTCAGGCTTCCTAATTCCTCCTCTTAAAACCTTGTCGGCTGGCTTGACTCTGCTCTTTGACGGGAAACGCCCCACCCCCCACCCCGTGTTGCTCTTTTTTCTGTTGTTCTGCCCATCCTTGATCTAGGTTTCCCTCGGATGGGAGGTATGCTTATTAAAATGTACTAAAAAGCCCAAGAGCTTTAGATTCAAGCAAACTTGTAATGACGCCCCAATGCTACCCCCCACTCATTGGTCTACCATAGTCTTAGGGCCCCACCTAGAAAATAAAAATAATAGCCTGAGAGACAGCTGGGTGGGTAAGTGCTTTCTGGCAGGCACTGATTGATCTCCAGAATCCATATGAAGGTCAGACACGCGAGGGGGGGGGGGTGAGGAGGGCGGGGAGCGGGACGGGGTACATTCTTTGTCTGCTAACTCTGTGGCTTCCCAGAGTAAGGGCCCATCCAGGCAGCTCTGGGTTTAAACCTGCAACTGCCTCCTGGGGACACACACACACACACACTCACTCACTCACTTTTCTTTTAAAGCCTGCCAGCATAATTTTTTAAAGAAAATTAGAACAGCAATACCTCCGCTTCAGTGTTGTAAGAATTAAATAAAATAATAGCAAAGCTTTTGGATCCATGAGTCTTTGGCCATCTATGTCCCTGACCACCCTGGGGATGTGCAAATAACAGTGGCCTGGGCACATAATCAGAGGAGAAGCGGGCTTCCTTGTGCTCGTTCTTGAGATGACTGCCGTCAGTGAAGCATCATGTTTAGAAAGAGATTTGTTTTCTTGTTTGCCTCTCATTGACCTGAGACTTTCTGGCTGGAAGTATATGTGACCACCTTCTTTCTCCACTGCCCGTGAAGGGGTCCATTCAAAGACTCCCTGAAAAGCTGGTTGCAATAAAGCTACCTGTCGTGTGTGTGTGTGTGTGTGTGTGTGTGTGTGTGTGTGTGTGTGTGTGTATTGAGACAGGGTATCCCAGGCTAGGCTTGAACTTAGCATGTGGACAAGGATAACCTCTTTCCTCTCTCTCCTAAGTGTTGGGATTTCAGGCATGAGTCCTCAGGACTTGCTGCTGAAGTGCTGCAGACAGGGTCCTTTATGTGTGCTAGGCACGCCATCTGCCAGCTGAGCTAGATCCTCCATCCCTGCCGATGGCTCAGAATACTTGTGCTCTGTAAGCGGTGAGACTGGGCTTGTATGCTTCTAAATGACGTGCTCTTCTTCACAAGTTGGGGTTTGGGAGTATGCTGGGGGTTGACAGAGCTCTCTCCTATCAGCCCCTCCTGGCCTGGTAGAAGGACAGCTTGCCACACACAACCCTTATACAGCCTTATTCTCAGGGAGATAGTGGGGAGAGGAGGAAAGCCTTTCCAAGTTACACACAGTCTAGCAGACTCCACTGCCAACAGATGGACAGACAGACATCCTCAGATGTGGCTGCCGTGTTCAGGGTGAGCTAGACTAGCCCCAGGCCCCGAGCAGAGTACTTTTTTGTAGCCTGAGACACCCCACACTTCTGCTCAGCTCCATGCCTCCTTACCCACACCCACCCCAATACATGCACCCGGAGGCACCCTGTGCGAGTCCTGTCCTCCCAAGTCTGGCCACTAAAGGCAGCTGCACATCTAGCTTGGGAGCTGCCTGGGTTGGAACTGACTCTGGAGAAGCCACAGGGCATGTTTGCAAAGAATACTACTACTATCCAGGTGGTGTTTAGAAAGACTTACTTGGATGTAGAGATCAAGATAGAACACAATCTTCCCTGGCCATCTTTTTTTTTTTTTTTTAAATCCCCTACTTACCTGCACCCTTCCACCAGACTGGTCTAGGCAGCATTCCTGGGATGAGCCACATTATTTCTCACTTTCTACTTTGTTTATACCATTCTCTGTTTGCCTTGCACCATGTGCTTATTATATGCCCTACACTTGACCAAGCACTCTTCAGACACATGGGGGGCGGGTGTCCCATCACTTCAAATCACTCATGTTCCAGGGTTAGAATTCCACTGCATGGCTTTGATGAGTCCCACCCCACCCCCACCCACCCCACCTCCACCCCCACTCTGTCTTTATTTATCCACTTGGCTCACAACACAGTAAACCCAAAGTGTGAAGAGCTAGGCTCAGCATTCTCTACCATGGTCACTTGTTAGAGTTGGAGTTCCAGAAATGCACATTATTTCCTGTACTTGATCAAACCCTGAAATCCCTGCCTGTACCCCACTCCACTGTGTGCAATCTTGGTTTTAAAAAAAAAAAGTTATACTTTTTTGTGGCAGCCTAGGGTCCTTAATGTGTTTTGCTGGATATTTTCCTCCTGGCCCTGTTGCTCAGTACCTCTGGTGAACACTCTCCGCCCCTCCCCTCCCCTCCCCCATGAGATGGTTATAGGGACTTCACAGAGCACAGCAATTGATGAATAAGGTGGTTATAGGGACCGCACAGCACACAGCAATGGATGAGAAGTGTTAGAGTCAGCATATCAAGGACCATAAAGCATAGAAGAGCTGGGAGGTCATGAGGGGAGACCCTGTGAGCCCCCTGAGGTTTAAAAACAGGCTCCTGACTGGAGCCTTCCCTGGGAGCCTGGGCAGAACAGAGCTGGTCCTTGGAGGCCCTGCCAGCAGGTTAGGCAAACACTTCTGTTGAGTGAGGGCAATCGCCTCCTGGGATCACTGGAAAGGGCTTCTGCAAACATTACGTTGCATCACCGATCTCAGGAACCCCGCTGGCTTCTTTTAATCCAGCTTGCTCTTCAAAACCCTGGTTTTAGAAAGCACTGTTCCTTCAGAAGACTCAGAAAAACAAGAGTCATTTAGTGTCCACCGTCTACAGGCAGTCGCTGTTAACATTCCAATGTGTCTCTCTCTTAGCCATTTAATATATGGAGCAAAGTAGGTTTGTTTTTTTGTTTGTTTGTTTGTTCTGTTTTGTTTTTGTTTTTTGTTGTTGTTGGTTGGTTAGTTGGTTGGTTGGCTGGCTGGCTGCCTGGCTGGTTGGCTGGGTGGCTGGGTGGCTGGGTGCTTGGTTGGTTGGTTGGTTGGCTAGTTGGCTGGTTGGTTGGGTGGTTGGTTGGTTGGTTTGGGGCTTTGTTGTTATTGTTAGTTGGTAGATACTGTTCCTCATATTCCAATTTGACCATGACCTTGTGATCCTCCTGCTTCCAGCTTGGATTACAGGGCTGTCCCACCACACCCAGCTCTGAAGTATTTTTCATTCAGTGAAAGTCATTTATATTCTTCTGTAGATTTCTCAAAGGCACTTTAAGTGGTTAATAAGTACAATGTTTAGCACCTAGGCAAGCCTGTGGTGGTGGAATTTATGTCAGTCACTTTAGCAGCCAGGGATAGGGGACCACTCTTCTGTCTCCCTTAGGCAAGTGCAGCTAACAGGCCCTGTCCTGAAGGAGAAAACTTGGTAGACCTGAGGCTTTCTCTGTTCTGCATTGTACTACAGCGATGTCATAGAAAAGTCATGGCCTGTGGCATCAGACAAAGCTGGGACTGGAGCCTAGCTCAGCAAGGAAGAGCTGTGCAATGTGGGGCAATTTGCCTTAGAATCAACTCTCATGTTTCAAAACAGGGATGAACTTTATCTGTTTGCTGAGCTGGCGCCGATAGTAGAATAGACAATGCTGCAAAACAAACGAAAAGCCACCAAAAGCCATGCCTGCCATGTAAAGTGTCTCCTCAGAGGTCCCGCATATCAGTGGAGCCCAGTTGGAAATGGAGAGAACAAAGAGGCAGACAGTACCTTGCACCCAGTGCTGGACAGAGAAGGCTCACAGTAACTTGTTAACTGTATTTATGAAAAAATTTAAAGGCAACATATTCTGGAGGAATATATTTTCCCAGCTCCTTCCTGTTTGTTACTGAATTTATGACTTTCTTTCGTGTCCTCCCATATATACTCTTCATGTAAAAGTGGATAATATATCTGTTCTCTTATTGTCTAAAGTAAACTGGTGTTGGCATATCATTACATTTCTCCAAACTCTATCTTGTTATTTTTGTTTAATGATATATCTTGAAAACTAATCTATATCAGTACATGAAAATTTTGCTAATCTTTTTAGTAATTATGTAATACTCTACAGTCTGAGTGTTCTATTATTTATGTTACTGGGTTTTTTTTTTTTTCTTTTCTTCTTTTTATTTATCTTGTTTCTTGGTTGGTTGGTGGGTTTTTCAAAAAAAGAGTTCTCTGTGTCACCCTGGCTGATCTGGAGCTAGCTCTGTAGACCAAGCTGTTCTCGAACTCACAGAGATCTGCCTGCCTCTGGTGTTCAAGTACGGGATCAAAGGAGTGCCCCACCATGCCAGGCTTAGGGAGTGTTTTCTTAATAGATAATCTTATTCTATTAAACAAAACTGCCATAGTGAATAACTTTTAAAAATAGTTTATTTATTATGTATATAAGAATATCTTAGCCATATGTGTTCGTGCACACCTGTAATCCCAGCATTCGGGGAGGCAGAGGCAGGTGGATCTCTGTGAGTTCGAGGCCAGCCTGGTCTACAAAGTGAGTCTAAGACAGCCAAGGCTACACAGAGAAGCCCTGTCTTGGAGGGAAAAAAAAAGATTATCTGTAAGATAAACTCCTAGAAAAGGAACCACTGAGTCAAAGAGTATATGACTCTGTCAATCTGTCATTTTGATAGTCTCAAATTTCACTGCAATCTTGTCTGGCAAAGCTGCTCTTCTCAACACTGTGCCAACATAGCTCATCATAAAACCTAACAAATCTCTGCCAATCCAAGAACTGAGAATGTATTCATATATGCATGTGTGTATGAAAAAGTTGTACCTATAAATATAATTTGTAGTTGGACTGAGCTCGGACAGTTCTAGAGAGTGCCACCAAGAAAGAAGGCTCAGACAAGGTAAACTCACAGGAAGTTCTGCCCAAAAAAGGCATCAGGACCAAGTCAGTCGAGTAGAGGAGTTCCCCATGGAGAGGAGGTGACAGGCCAAGGCAGGGGTGTGCCCTTAGCAAGTCCGGCATGTGCATGGAGGAGACAGCAGGTTCAGAGCAGCTAGAAACCTGTGTTCCTGGCCTGGATCTCACTATACAGATTAATGGCAATCCCCCTGCCTCAGCCTGAGTACTGAGACCAGAAGCACAAGCCTCCATGCCCAGACTACGTATTCTAGCTCTTTATGAGCTGATGCGTACGGCTTCTAAAAGCAAGTCCTAAGGTGGGTTCCAGAAAAGCCTTGAGTGGAAGAATGGCATAGGTCCCAAAGGACAGTGTGCCTCTGCATCCATGTGTCCGGATCTAGGACACGAAGCAGTTTGTGTTGCTGGCAGCATTATTTCCTGTGCACTTGATAGTGGGGAACCAAAGCATAGAAACAATATAAATCAGAGATAAATTTTCTTCCTGATATCAGAAACACAAATGACAAAAGAAAAAAAATTAGGTAATTGGATCTCATCCAAATTTTAAACTTCTCAGCCTGAAAGAGTACCATAAATATGTGCAAGTATTGCCAATGATGAATTGAGTTTTTAAATTTTATGTAACTAAATATGTGTCTTTGTATGCCATCTTGGAACAGTTTTATTTACTTTCATTTAGGTTTGGGGGGGGTTGTTGTTAGTTTTGGTTTTTGGTTGTTTGGTTTTGGTTGTTTGCTTTGGTTTTGTTTATTTTTGAGATAAGGTCTTACTACAGTACCTCTGGAATTCTTTACATAGCCCAGGCTGGCCTTGAGCATGCAGAAATCCACCTGCCTCTGCCTTCTCAGTTCTGGGATTAAAGGCATGTGCCGTCATGCCTGGGAAGACGTTAATTTTAAAATGAAATAAATACATTTTGAAAAACAAGTTATCCAATGCTCATGAAGTCATGGGTCTTGGAGGAGAAGCTACAACCAGCACTTCCCTAAACCAGCACAATCTCTAGCTACAGTCTAAGCGTCTGCCCTTACACCCGCAGATAAGTGCAGTCCTCATCTCTCCTGGTGGTTTGAAAAGGAACGGCCCCCATAGATATGTGTGTTTGGATACTTGGCCGTAGGGAGTGGCACTATTAGGAGGTGTGTCCTTGTTGAAGAAAGAGTGTCCCTGTGGAGGTGGGGCTTTGAGGTCATATGTATACTCAAGCTATGCCCAGTGTGGGACACAATCTTCGTCTGCTACCTGTGGATGAAGACGTAGAACTCTCGACTCCTCCACCACCATGCCTGCCTGTGTGCTGCCATGCTTCCCGCCATGATGTTAATGAGACTAAACCTCTGAAACAATAAGTCAGCCCCAATTAAATGTTTCCTTTATAAGAGTTGTGGTGTAACTTTACAGTAATAAAACTGTAACTAAGACACCCCTCCAAGAAGCTTCTCTTTGCAACAGACTGAAAACACTGCAGAAAATCACAACCAGCCACAATGCAGAGTTGTGGAGCCCAGTCACAATAGATACATCTACAGAATACTCTTTCACCTAAGACTCTGGGAACTTTGTGGACGTGGGGGGGGGGGGGGGGAAAGACTGCAAGAGCTGGAGGATCAGGAAATTTGCGGTGACATTGTATCTCTGTGTGATGTCGGAAGATATACCCATATACTTCATTGGCTAGACATGGGGTAAACAAAGACAACACCAATAGACATGCCAAAGTGGATGAAAGAAAGACCACCCGGCTCAACCCGACCTAGACAATGTCAGGCAACTAAGAAATGCCAAGCATGGGAGAAATAGCCTTCTTCACAAAAGAGTGCACCGACTGGCTAGCCAGTGCCAAATGGTCAGCCCTGAAGATGTATGCATGAATAACATTATACACCCTGAGCAGGTTATAGTTGGGAATATATGTGTGTATGCATGTATGCATATAACAACATATGATGAAAAAAGAGACCATGAATTTGAAAAAGAGCAAGGAGGGGTATGTGGGAGGGTCTGGAAGGAGGAAGGGGAAAGGGACAATGATGCAATTATATTCTAGTTTCAAATATTTAATTATTTAATTATTTAATTATTTATTATGTATACAGTGCTCTGCCTACATATACACCCACAGGCCAGAAGAAGGTATCAGATCACATTATAGATGGTTATGAGCCACCACGTGGTTGCTGAGAATTGAACTCAGGACCTCTGGAAGGACAGACAGACAGTGCTCTTAACTGCTGAGCCATTTCTCCAGGCCTCAAAATTTTTTAAATTAAAAAACAAACAAACAAAACAACTTAAGTATAAAGACAAGCCCACTGCTTAGAGGAAAACATTTGCCAAAAGCAGACATGATGAGAGTCTCACATCCTGAGTACTTCAAGAACAATCATGACTACACAAAATGACAATTCAACTGAAAGTTGAGCTGAAAGGTAGTCTCCAGAGAAGAAACACAAATGGCCAATCACCCCAGGAAAAGATGCTGAGCTTCATTAGTCATCAGCAAAATGCAAATCAAAACCACAGTAAATACCAGAGTGTCCCCAGGAGGATGACCGTAAGAAAAGATAGAACATATCAAGTGTTGACAAGGGTGTGGAGTGACTGGAATCCTCCTAGGTTGGCCAGTGGGGAGGGAGCTGTTTTGAAGAACAGTTTGGCAGTTCCTCAAGAGGGGAATGTGGACTTACCTTCCCATTCCTGGATCTATAGTCAAAAGAAATTTAAATCTTTCTACACACACACACACACACACACACACACACACACACACACACACACACACAAACACACACACGTACACGGAAGAATCTTCTTTGTTCATAATTGCCAAAGAATGGAAACAACTGAACTTTCCACCAACTGGCCAATGGATAAGCAAAATGAAGAATTCGTTTAGAATAATATTGAGCCATGGAAAAGAATGACACGCCAACACATACTGCAATGCAGATGGATGCTGTGAAGTGAAGGAAGCCCATCATGAGGCCACACAATGTTAAGATTCCAATTTTGTAAAAACTCTGAAACAGGGAAACTCATAGAAATAGAAAGTTGACTAAGGGCTTCAGAGCAGAGAAATGGGCAGTAACTAATAATCAATATTGGGTGTTTTTTTTGGGGGGGGACAGGAGTAATGAATATAATTATTGTAAACAAATTCTTCATTTTGCTTATCCATTGACCAGTCGGTGGAAAATTCAGCTGTTTCCAGTGTGATGGTTTTTAGGTTGTAAATGTACTTTCAAGAACTCAACTTTATTTGTAATTTGAGTTTTATCACAAGGCAAATCAAAACCACACTAAATACCAGAGTGTCCCCAGGAGGATGACCATAAGAGAAGATAGACAATAATAAGTGATGGAAGATGAGACCCCTTCCTCCTATCCTGGAGCTCTCTGGCCCCTATTCCGTGGAGTGCTCTAAATGCATAGAATCACACCATATGAACTCAAATGCACTGACGTCCATCACCCATCTCTGTATCTTTGAGATACAGCCCTGGCCTTGTCACTTTTTTCAGCACTGAATTTTTTTTTTTCTTTTAATATATTTGTGAGGGGAAGAGCCTGTGTGCACCACACCAGGTAGGGTAGAGTTCAGAGTTTTCAGGGGTTGACTCTCTCCTTCTACCACATGCCAGCTCAGATTCTGGACCTGCTGAGCAATCTCTCAGTTCCTATCTCAGTATAGCCCAGGCTTGCCTCATAACCCCTCTGTAGCTGAGGATGACTTTGAACTTCTGACCCTCCTGCCTCCACATCCAAGATGCAGTGATTATTATATGTGTAGACCACCCCCTCCCCCCCCCCAAAAAAAAAGTTTTTTAAAAGAAAATAATTTTTCCTCTAAGGCCAGATTGAAACCACAATATATTTAATATATTTCCTTATAAAAGTAGGAAGTAATTCTTTTGGGGTTTTTGTTTGTTTGTTTTTGAGAAGGCAGAAAGTATACTGTACTTTGTTACCCAAATATACCACAAGTTTACACATTTTTCTTTAATTTTTCCACCTTAGGCCAGGAGGAAGAGAAGAAGCAACAAAATGGCAATCAGAGAGATTTGAGGGGGGCAGGGACCTGCGTGAGGAGCCTCAGGAAGGATGGGAGAGGGACAGAGACAGCAGAGGAGGCTCAGGGGGAAAACTGAGACCCGTGGAAGAACAGGCGCTGATGGAGACAGACTCTCATGGTGCCACTGTGAGAGCTCTGAGTCCTGCAGCGCTGGACAAAATGGTGGGAGAGAGTGTTTTTTGTTTGTTGTTTTTGGTTTTGGTTTACTGAGACAGGGTTTCCCTGTGTAGCCTTGGCTGTCCTGGACTCACCTTGTAGACCAGGCTGGCCTCGAACTCGTAGTGATCCGCCTGCCTCTGGCTCCCGGCCTCGAACTCACAGAAGTCTTCCTGCCTCTGCCTCCTGAGTGCTGGGATTAAGGGCGTGCACTACCACGTCCTGCTCACGGTGGGGGGTAGGGGGCATTTAAAACCTTGTCTGCATCCCTTGGAAAGGGCGCAAATATGGCTCAGTTGTGTCGGTCATCCCCTCCCCCCACAATGTGGTGTCAACGGGTCTCTTCCCTAGGCAGCTTGTCTCCCTCCCGCTCTGTCTGCCCCTCTCAGGCCGATCACTCTTCACCAATCAGAGACACCCGAATCTTCCTATGGTCTCACACAGTCCAGGAGCCCCTCTGCCCTCCCCGCCTGCCTGGGGCTGCTTCCCCGCATTCTCCTTCTGCAGGTTCATTTGTACTTCCTGGGGTTGCTGCTTTTGTTATTGGCTTCTTATAAACAGTTTTTTACCGAAGCACAATTCACCACACTTTACATGAAGGTCAGGAGTAAGACCCCAAGGAGGGATGAAATATGACTGATAAGCAATAAGAACAGGAAGGGGCATGTCTGTGCCCCGAAAACACAAGGGCAATTTAGTGTGCTTCAGCGCCCCCCCCCCCCAATACACAGTGACCACATAGAACTGTGCTTGCTCTTATCTACCCCAAACCCCAGTCACAAGGAAACGGAGGCTGTTCACAGAGTCACGACTTCTCTGAGGGGGACTTTTAAAGCTTCCACTGTGACTTTTGGAAGGGTCGGTGATCCCAGATGCTCACCTCACTGTTCATCAGAGCAAACGTGCGCTTTACTTGTGTCGGGACAGGTGAAAGGTTTTCTTTCGGTCAGAGCCACCTGAGCTAAACCTCTGTGCTGGTCAGAAGTTAGTTTCCAAGAGCGCTGATCCAGGACAAACGAAAGCAAACCAGAAAAAAGGGAGTTGGAGAGAAGTGTCCATGAAACAAATCAAAGAGATGATAACATCGTATCTTAGCCAGCAACTGTGTGAACTTGTGTGGGAGAGACTCAAAGTTCTTTGGGCCTCTGATAGATGAAAGCCTGTAGCTCCAAACTGCAGTCACTCCTCCGGAGCCTGTGTTGACTCGGGAGACCTTCTATCCATCTGTAGCCGCTCAGTTCCTTTCTATCAGGATTCTACCCTGATCCAAATTCTAAAGTGTCCTCGATGTAGCTGGACTCAGGAAAACAACAGACTACGGAATACTGAGACTTGGAGACCAAACTGAAGTTTTTTAGCACGTATGGGGGCATATGTGCGTGTACATGTGTGTGTGCAGGCATATATGCGTGTGTGCATGCACATATGAATGTCTGAACGCCGGGTTTGTGAGGGTGCCCACGGAGGCCAGAACAGGGTGTCAGATCCCCCGGAGCTGGAGCCACAGGTGGTCTGAGCCACTCAGCATGGGTGCTGGAAACCAACCGTAGGTCCTCTGGAAGCAGGAAGTTCTAGCCATCTGGTGGCCCCAGCAGCACTATCCCCCAGTACCAGTTCTCCATAAGCCCCTGTCACCCCAAGTGTCACTGCAGATTGGCAGCACAGGGACCCCCACCCTCCATCCACCTTCCAACTGGACTGTAATGTGCATGGTGACAAGATCCCCTTGATGTGTATGTACATCTGCATCTCACAAGCTCTACGCTAGCCTAGTGGCTTTTCAGCTGTGGTGGTTCAGGACACCCTAGACTGCTCTAGGTGAGGAGATAGAATGACTCCTGTCCTGCTGCTGAAAGTGATGGAAACCTGAACCCTCCCACCTGGTCCAAGATGAGAGTGCAGGATAGCTAACAAGTTTGGGGCTGGGGCTGTGCCCTCTTTCTGAAGGGAGTTATAATAGGACCCCCATCTCCTTCTCATTCAGAGCTGGGAACAAGGGCTTCCCCATCTCTAAAATATGTGATGCCTTTGTGCCCCACAGAGTCACCTAACCACACAGAGACCTCACAGAGTCACCTAAACACACAGAGACCCCACGGAGTCACCTAAACACTCAGAGACCCCTATAGAGTTACCTAAACACACAGAGACCTCTACAGAGTCACCTCAACACAGAGAGACCCCTACAGAGTCACCTAAACACACAGAGACACCTACAGAGTCACCTAAACACACAGAGACTCCATAGAGTCACCTAAACACACAGAGGCCCCTATAGAGTCACCTAAACACACAGAGACCCCACAGAGTCACCTAAACACACAGAGACCCACAGAGTCACCTAAACACACAGACACTCCACAAAGTCACCTAAACACACAGAGACCCACAGAGTCACCTAAACACACAGACACCCCCACAGAGTCACCTAACACAGAGAGACCCCACACAGTCACCTAAACACAGAGAGACCCCTATAGAGTCACCTAAACCACACAGAGGTCTCACAGAGTCACCTAAACACACAGTGACCCCACAGAAGCAAAATCACTCTCAAAGAGGAACATCAGCCATTTCAAAAAGTAGAGATGAGTTTTGATAGCTCATTTGTATGGGAGAAGCTGAGTAAGCTCTATTGTCACCATGACTACCACCAACAACAAGAAATCATAAATTCATGCCCTTCATCAGCCACAAACAGAAATAACAGCTGTCACTGCAGAGTACTTTTGAGATCTAGGATCTGGGCTAAATATTTTCGAGGATAATTTCAGTCCTATCACTGCTGCCTTCATTACATGTTTTAATCCCAGGCCACAAAGGCAGTGTAGCATCTAAGTCTGCCCTCTCAGCCACACACAAGTAACAAGTTAAAGAAGAGTCAACTATTGTCTACACCACAGAAATTGTCTCTCCCCCCCCCCCTTGTGTGTGTGTGTGTAGCACTGCACTCTTCCTGTTTCTCTCTTTAGAGTAAGACACACAGACTTAGCATCTATGCAATAAAACAGCCAACTCTGGCTTTTCTTGTCAAAGACGGGAGGAGCATCTGGGATCCTGGCCTGCTCCCACTCCCCACTCCCCGCCTCTAGTCACTCACAGGAAGCAGATCCACCTCTGTGGTCTCTGGCCTCTGATATTTCCAATCCAAATTCCACTCCCTGACCTCTTTGTACCTGGGTTAACTGGAAGATTCCCGTCTTTCAGGATAAGCCATGGGCAAAATAAGAATGTTTTTGAAGGGAGAGGCTCCTGGTATGTGTTAGCCTTTGAGGGATGGGCAGAATATTTTTAAGTATGATGGGCTTGATAAAGTGCCTAACTTACAATTATTCCAAAGCAGAAAGAGAAAGGAGACACTTCGAAGGTGTTGTGACGGAGAATTCGGTAGTTTGAGGGTGCAACTCGGTAATAGAGTTCTTGCCTTGCATCCAAGCATCCCTGGGTTAGGTCCTATAGCACCCAGTAACAACAACGAGACTGTTGAAGCCGAAAACCTTGTATCTGGGTAGAATGTTGCATTTGAACACCTACATCCACCCAGATGAAGCCAGATGCAGTGGTGTTTGCCTAAGCCCGAGCGATACGCAGGAAACTTGATGAGTTCAAGGCCAACCTATATACCAAAGCCCTGTCTGAAAACGAGAAAAATTCAGTCTAGTGCGGACGCGTGTGTAGGAGAGTAAGCTTGTGAAGTAAGCATAAAGGAATTGATATCAGTCTGATCCAAGGGAGGAGTGGTGTGTGTTCAGAGTAGTGGCGCAGCACTGAGCAATTCACAGTTCATAGAGGACCTGCGTCACCCTTAGGTCCCCAAGAGCCACAAAAGACTTCAGTCTGAGGGTTGGGCTGTCCCACACCAAGTCACCATGCACTCTCACAAGGGGACCTCAGGCAGACTGGTCAAGGAACTCAAGTAACAAGTGACTTGCAGTTCCCTCTGCATCTAAAAGACACGTGTCATGCCGTCACTCTGGTCAACCCAGCAGAGGACAACACAGCCATCCACTAGCTCTGAATGCTGGGAGGGTGCACATACAAGAGGCTGTATTAGAGCTTTTTGTATATGACCCATTTAAGTAACTGAGTAGGAGAAAAGTTTGGGTTCTCACCTTTGAAAGGAGGGTATTTACCACTTATGAATGGATAAAATTCCATGAATTTTAAATTGTTAAAAACATCTTAAGACATATGAAAACAGGCATGTTGTTTTACTTGTTTGTTTGTTTGCTTGTTTGAAACAGAGTTTCATAGTCCAGGCTGTCCTCGAACTCAGTGCCCAGATTACAAATGTGCACCGCCACACCCACCGTACCTCAAACACACTTTTTTTAAAGTATTTTTTTAAGTATTTTTATAATTTTTTTTATTTATCTTAAATTTTGTTTCATATAATTTTTTAAATTTTTATGTACTAATAAATAATGAATTAAATGTATTAAGTTTTAAAAATAAATATATATCAATTTATTCATATTACATCTAAATTGTTATCTCATCCCTTGTATCCTCCCATTCCTCCTTCCTTCCCATTTTCCCCTTACTCCCCTCCCCTATGACTCTGACTGAGGTATTAAGTTTTATTTAAATTTTTAAAAAGTATTTAAGCCAGGCAGTGGTAGTGCATGTCTCTAATCCCAGCTCTTGGGAGGCTGGGGATCTCTGAGTTCAAGGCCAGCCTGGTCTACAGAGTGAGTTCCAGAGCAGCTAGGACTATACAGAGGAAACTCTGTCTGGATATACTAAAAATAGTAATAAAGCTTTATTAAGTCCCTAAGAAGCATTGTCTATCACTTATAGATATAATTGCTCCCCCTTGTAGCCCTGCCGAGTCCCTCATACTTCTCATTGCACGTCCCTGGGTTGTTAGCAGGTATCTTTACAGGACATTTGCATCTCACACTTGGCTATTTCCCTCTTCTTCTTTATAGTTCCATACGTGCTGAAGAGCTGTGCTGAATTCATAGAGACTCACGGCATTGTGGATGGCATCTATCGGCTCTCAGGTGTCACCTCAAACATCCAGCGGCTAAGGTAAGCCAAAAGAGGAGCTCAGAATTCTCCAGTGAGCCCTCCTTCATTGCATCTCTGCTGGCAGTTTCTAGGGATACCAGAACCCTGAAAGACAGTTTCTGGAGATACCAGAACCCTGAGAGACAGCCTCTATTAGGAGCCGCTTGCTGCGGGGCATTTCACATCGGGAGGCTCCCAGCCGGGTGGAAACGCCTCTTTCTTTGTCTTGGGCCGGGTTTATCCTTCTAAAGTACACATTAGGAAACATAGTTTTCTAAAGCCTAGTTAGATTACG
Source organism: Acomys russatus (assembly GCF_903995435.1). Taxonomy (NCBI): domain Eukaryota; kingdom Metazoa; phylum Chordata; class Mammalia; order Rodentia; family Muridae; genus Acomys; species Acomys russatus. The sequence continues at coordinate 22,477,186 of NC_067144.1, read as the reverse complement.
GTCCCTCGAATAATGTTCAGAATTCCCAGGCCCTCAAGGGGTTTTCTTTGGATCCGCTCTTGATATTTTAGATGGTTGAAAAGTTAGAAGTCTGCACAACTGTTCATTTCTCTAATTGATATTTTTAAGCTGGATATTTTTAAGTTACTTGGGGTCATGATATGGCTCCACAGGTAATGATGGTGGCTGGGCAAGTCCGGTGATCTGAGTTCAATCCCTGCATAAGTAGGAGGGGAGAATTGATTCCACAAAGTTGTCCTGTGACCTCTACATACAATCAATGGCAAGTGTGGCTCCCAACTCCCCCATACACCAATAATTTTTTTAAATGAATGACCTATGAGTAATTTATAATAAGTTGGATTTATCCTCCTATCTCATTTAAAAGATAAGGACCAGCTGGGTGTGATGGTGCACAACTTTAATCCTAGCACTTAGGAGGCAGAGGTAGGCGAATCTCTGAGTTTGAGGCCAGCCTGGTCTACAGAGTGAGTTCCAGGACAGCCAAGGTTACACAGAAGAACCCTGTCTCAAAAAACAAACAAGCAAATAAGAAAGGCAAGAACCTTTAAATTAAAAAAGATGTGTATAGAGTGGGTATAGACTATATGAAATATATTGAAATATATATGTATTTTTCTGTGACTAAAGCAATAGGCTTATGTGTTTTGCTTATTATGTATATAACACCAAAACAACATTTAGTGGCTTAAAAAATATACTTACTATTGTTTGTTAATTATAAATATAAATTCTAAAATAATAAAAATATACATTTTTAATTTTGTTTGTTTGTTTTTTGAGACAGAGTTTCTGTCCTGGACTTGCTTTGTAGACCAGGCTGGCTTTGAACTCACAGCGACCCACCTGCCTCTACCTCCCTGAGTACTGGGATTAAAGGCATATGCCACCTCATCCGACTTTTTAAATATTTTTTAAAGACTGGATCTTACTCTTTAGCCCAGGCATGCCTGGAATTCAGAGCAGTTCCCCTGCTTATGCAGAATACTCTCATTGAAAAGTCAGTATATAAATTGTGATATATTATGCAGATTATTATTATATAATTCAAGGTTTTATCTTTTACCTTCTATCTGGCCCATCCTCTCCAGATCTTACTTGTCATTAAATCATAGCAAAGAATAAAACAATTTTATGGATGTTAAAAAAAAAATAATTGGTTTGTTGCAAGTATAGATTTTTTTTTCCCAAAACAAGGTTTCTCTGTGTAGCTTTGGCTGTCCTGAAACTCACTCTGTGGGCCACTCTGGCCTCAAACTCACAGAGCTTGGTCTGCCTCTGCCTTCCAGGTGCTGGGATTAAAGGTGTACGCTATCAGCAGCCAGCTAAGTATAATTTTTAAAAAATGTGGTGCTAGGATGAAACCCAAGGCCTTCTATATGCTAGTCACGTGTGCTAACATTGTGCTTTCAAGAATCTGTGTACACATCATTTAATTTGCAAGTATGCTTTTTGTTGTTGTTGTTAGGGTTTTGTCTTGTTTTGTTTTGAGACAAGGTGTCACTCTGTAAACCAGAATGGCCTTAAACTCACAGAGATCCACCTGCCTCTGCCTGGCAAGCGCTAGGATCAAAGGTGTGCACAGCTACACCCAGCTGTTTGGGTGGTTTGTTTGCCTTTTTTTTTTTTTTTTTTTTTTAATTGTTATAGTAGCATGTGTGAGGTAATTTTTTTTAAGATTTGATTTTTTTAAGGTTTACTTATTTATTATGTATACAGGTGTTTCACCTGAACATCAGAAGAGGGCACCGGATCTCAGTATAGATGGCTGTGAGCCACCATGTGGTTGCTGGGAATTGAACTCAGGACTTTTGGAAGAGCAGACAGTGCTCTTAACCTCTGAGCCATCTCTCCAGCCCGGTTTGTTTGCTTTTTAAGACAGGGTCTCACTGTGTACCTGACTAGCTGTGAACTCACAATTTTTTTTTCCTCATCTCCTAAACCCTGGGATTATAGGTGTGTGCCACCACACTCAGCAGGAGTATGCCTTAGAATTTTATTGGCATTTTTTTTTTCTTGCTCGGGATCAGCAGTGGCCCCGGAGCTTGCAAGCCAAGTGCCCCACCCTGAGCTTCACTCCTGGCAGTATTTCTTAGGGGTTGACTCTCAGATGTAGTGGCTGGCATCCCAGAAAGATACTCAGGTAGTGGGGAGTCTTTTTCATTTAAAAATTGCCTAAGTCTTGGTGGGTGAAAATATGGGCAAAAGAAATGAAAAAATTCTAGATTCTTCTCTTCTGCTCTCAGAGAAACACATTCACATGTGTCCACAGATTCATGGGATAGCTCTCTTCTCAGGGGCCCATGAGTTACCCTGAGGGTCTCACAGTATTGAAGAGCTCCCTTCTCCTCTTTAAAGAGACAGAACCAGAGTAGAGCCAGTCAATGGGCTGCTTTGAAAATGCTGACTCTCAGAGTCTTGTGGGGTTTATCACTCTTCCTTACTGACCAAGGAGTCCACGTAGAAACTTAGCTTCCATATTAAAACCATATTAAAATATGGTTCATTTAACAACCATATTTGTAGTTTACAAGTATGTACAGTTGGAGGCAATGCATTCACATAACCTTGTAAGGAAATATTTTCTAATTTGACGCGAAGCTTAAACTGGAGCTGGTGGCACAGGCCTGTGACCCCAACACTCAGGAGGCTGAAAGAGTAGAGACATGAGTTCAAGACCAACCTGGCCTACATAGTGAGACCCTGTTTCAAACAACATAGACCAAAAAGAAAGAAAGAAAACAGCACAGATGCCTAACGTGGACCTGGGTGACTTTGGTGTTCCTAGAACCCCACTGTGAACTGCTTAAGACAGTCACACGGAAGGGACAGTAGAGGTCACCACTAAGCAGCCTTCAAAAAATGGTACAGAGATAGTTGAGTTAAGTGCTCAAGTCTTGGGTGAAACGAGTGTGAAACATTACTGTGGACATGTGTGATAAGGTCTGACGCCCGCCCCGACCCTAACCAGCCCCACCTCACCCTACTTCCCAGTTTGAGGGGTCACACTGCTAAAATAGAATTTCATTTTGAGTAATGCTTTGGAAAAACTGAAACCTCAGTAGGCTTTTTTTTTTTTTTTTGCAAACTTTTTATAGTCTCCCAGTGCCCATGACCAAGACACAGATAGATACAGTGCCATGGAGGGGACATGTGGTCACAAATGAGATTTCTGACCTCAACTCACGGATAACTTCCAAGAAAGCTTCGGTTTCAAAAGTGGTGTCTCTCCAACGGCCTCCTGGTGCCACATATGTGGCAGATGTGCAGCTTGGTCTTCATGTGGGTCCCCTGACAACTGGAGCAGGGGCTGCCTCTGCCTTCGAATCCCTTTCTCTTAGCTGGGCTGCCTTGTCTGGCCTCAGTGGGAGAAGATGTGCCTTAGTCCTGCTGTGTCTTAGTGTGCCAGGCTGGGTTGGTCCCCATGGAGGGGGGGGGGGGACCTTGCCTTCTCTGAGAAGAAGGGGAGTGGGAGGGGGGATGTGAGTGTGAGACTGGGAGGAGAAAGGGGAGGGAGGGTCTGCGATCAAGATGTAAAGCGAATAAATAAATTAATTAATGAAGGAAAAACAAAGAGTCCAGGCACATGAGCAGCGTAGGCTCTTCTTTACCCCATGCATCCATGAGGCTGCTGACAGAGCGCCCCTTCCAAGGACTGTTATGTCTCCGTCTGTGTTGTTTCAGGCAAGAGTTTGGCTCAGACCAATGTCCAGATCTGACAAGAGAAGTGTACCTCCAAGACATCCACTGCGTGGGTTCCCTGTGCAAGCTCTACTTCAGGGAGCTGCCCAACCCCCTCCTGACCTACGAGCTCTATGAGAAATTCACGGTGAGTGTTTAGATTTTCATTGTGGTTTAGCGGGAGGGATGCGCAGACCGGCCAAGGGCAGTTTCAACACTGCAGTTACAATAATACAACTCACCAGCTGGTCGGCGTTATCATAGTGTAGCAGTGGATGTACGACCGTGGGGGGACTGTTCGCTTAACTGTATCTTCCTCGGATTTTTCAGAACGATGCTCTTTGTTTTGAGAGCTGGGTTAAATTATTTCTCTGTTGATTCAATTGGATGTGCCTCATTGTCCAGGGAGAAAACTGAGAACCAAAGAAGTAAAGTGGCTGGCCCAAGGTCACACAGCAGAGGCAGGGCAGGAACCTCAGGCCCCTGGTGCATCATGGTTCGTTTTCAAAGGAGCGTCCCTTCTGCGTTTGCTTGGGGGGCTTGGGAAAAGAGACCCGGAAGTAGAAAGGGGGAGATAGAGCTCACTGCCCACCCCCAATATCAAAAGACTAGGTTGGAAAGCTAAGAAAAGAAAGGAAACAGAAAAGCACTTGGACCATGAGGAGAGAGGATGGGAGAGGCCAGTGAGCTGCTCAGCAGGATAGCCGCATGCAAACTGCATGGACACCAAATGAGGCAGCCATGGGTGAGCAGAGAAGAGAGTAATGGCTCAAAACGCGCATAAAGTAACCACTAAAGTCGGGTTTGACAAGGCAGCCAGAGCCAGGCAGTGGTGGTGCAGGCCTCTCATCCCAGCACTTGGGAGGCAGAGGCAGGTGATCGCTGTGAGTTCGAGGCCAGCCTGGTCTACAAAGTGAGTCCAAGATAGTCAAGGCTAGCCAGGCACAGAGAGACAGAGCCTGCGAGCTTCCTCTCAAGTTCAGATCCAAGCTCGTGATGCCTGTGTGTGTATGTAATTGGAAGTAAGTTGGGCTAGGAAACTAGTGTAGACCCAGAAAGGGAAAAAGGGGAGTGCAAGTAGGAGGGAGGGCAACAGGACACGTGTGACTTGAATGTAGAAAGAGGCTTTGGTGGGTGGAAGGGGACAAGGGGGCTCAGGCAGAAGGGAGAAAGGGAGGAGAGACAGGGCAAGATCAGAATTTATCTGAAAATATTATAATAAAAACTAATAATTAATCATGTTAAATAAAATTCTTAATAAATGGGGTTAGAGAGATGGCTCAGTGGTTAAGAGCACTAGCTGCTCTTCCAGAGGATACGGGTTCAGTTCCCAGCACCCACATGGCAGCTCACAACTGTTTGTAACTCCAGTTCCAGGGGATCTGACACCCTCACACAGATAAATATACAGGCAAAACACCAATGCATATAAAAGAAAGATACGTTTTTAATAAACAAAAGATCTAACATAAGACTTACCACGTGACTACAGAATTTAGTCAGAAAAGGAAAGAACGGAGGACAAGTCAGAGGAGCACCAGAGATAGTAGAAGGAGCACTCCCTCATCCCTGCAAGGCCAGTGGAGTGCTGGAGGTCAGGGGTCAGGGGACTGCCTGAATTAGCAACACAGATAGAAGACGGCCAGATCTGGGCTCCAGTGGCACAAAAGGATGTTTCTCAATATCCTGTAATAAATTTTTAACCACATGAAAAGTTCTTCCCTTCAAAATCAAGCAGAAATAAATGAATAATTAGTCTTGAGACTTGAGCTTGGAACCTAACAATGGATTTAAATGTTTTCAATGATACAGGAACAAGGTCACAGCGATAATTGAAAAGTAGGGGTGAGGGGAAGCAAGATACATAGACCTATATTAAGAAAGGCTTGGAGGCTGGAGAGATAGCTCAGAGGTTAAGAGCACTGGCCACTCTTCCAAAGGTCCCGAGTTCAATTCCCAGCAACCACATGGTGGCTCACAACCTTCTGTAATGAGATCTGGTACCCTCTTCTGGTGTGCTGGTGTACATACAGGCAAAACACTATATACTTAATAAATAAATAAATCTTAAGGAAGGAAGGAAGGCAGTCAGGCAAACTTGGAGCTGGGAGGTGGTGGCGTGTACCTGTAATTCCAGCACATGAGGAGGCAAAGGCAGACAGATCTCTCTGAGTTTGAGGCCAGCCTTTGAAAAACAAAAAACAAAACAAAAGGCTTGAAAGGGCTAGAGAAGGTGGTTCAATCAGGAAAACCACCTGTAATTCCATTCCAGGAGGTTCTACACCCTCAGGCCTCCTTGAGCACCCTGCACACGTGTAGTGCACATAAATTCAATTACATACATCTATAAATAAAAAAATAAATCTTAAAAGAAAGGCAGGTAAGCTTGAGATGATGAGGAACCTCAGCTGCCCCAGCTGACAGCCTGAGTTCAGTCTCTGAGACCAACATGGGAGAAAGAGAGAACCGACCCCCACAGTTTGTCCCACAACCTGCACACATGTGCCATGGCATGCAGGAATGCACACAAACACCACAAGTAATTTTTAAGGGGAGGAAAAAAAGTAATTTTTAAAAGGTCTAAAAGGAAGAAAATGCGAGAGTGGCATTTATTTTCATGATTAGCTCTTTTGTATATTAATTAGTATTAGCTCTTTTTGTATATTGGCTTTCATAACCCTTCCCACAGACTACAATAAGTTTTAGTGGAAATTAACCCAGAGCACCCAGAAACCTTAATCCTACATCTTGGTGACCACAGCAACTTGTATGTGCCAACTAGCGTAGAGTTGTGAATGGCTAGGGGGAAATTCTTGAGAAGAAACTTTAGAAATGGTTGTTGGTATTTTCCTCCTAACTCTGTCAGCAGCCTTGGGTCAACACTTACTCTTCCACCCTGCTCCTGCCCTCATAGTGGTCCTCTTTCAGTCCTCCCACAGGGACTGGGAAAATATAAGGAAAAAAAAACCTTTTCATCTGACTGAAGGAAATGACAGGAATTTAGACAGTTGATTGACACTAACAAACACAATGGCGATGTTTTCTTTTGACCACTGCTTCCTCTGGAAGTAGGGCCTCCTGGTGCTAACCTCGTTACAGAGCTTGTCCTTCAATGGTGTCTTTGACTGCACTAATGAATCTGATGGTATAATCAGGCCTTCAGGCGTGTGGAAACAGCTCTATTACACTTTCACATTCGGCTTGATTTACTTGCACAGGTGAAGCCAAATACTACCTAATAGGATTAGTAAAAGGATTAAAAATGTTAATAGAATAAGAATCTTAAAAATGGTTACACCTGCCTTGTAATTGAGTGACTACTCTGTTGTACTTTATGAAGGAGGTGCTGCTCGTACACAGATAAATATTGCCCATAGGTGGAGACAAAGATTGAAATTCTGCTCACTGCAGTGTGGGCTCTGAGAGCCTCAGCTACTGAGTGATGTAACAGGGAACACGCTGAAGAACAAGGTCCACAAGCAGGGTTGAGAGTCAGCTAAGGACGTGTGTGTGTGTGTGTGTGTGTGTGTGTGTGTGTGTGTGTGTGTGTGTGTATGTGTGTGTGTGAACCAAGTTGCCTTCCTGCCATTTAGCAGGTCTAGAGTGCCAAAGAATGTCCTAACTATAAAAGCAAAGGGAAAAAAATAACTAAAGAAAAATACACTAAAAATTAAAGTGTAAAGTATTAATTACAAAAAATAATTTAGATTGATGGAAAGATTATATATAATTATACATATATATAATATAATATATACATATATATGTATGTATATATATGTGTGTGTGTGTGTGTGTGTGTGTGTGTATATATATTCCCCTTGGGCTGAAGAGATGGCTTGGTAGTTAAGAACACTGGCTTCTCTTCCAGGGAACCCACATGGTGGTTCACAATCATCTACAACTCTAGTTCCAGGGAATTCAACATACTCTTCTGCCCTCCTCAGGCACTAGGCAACCATGTGGTGTACAGATATACATGCTGTCCAAAGCCCCATACTCATAAAATCATATACTATATATAACATATATATGTACACACACACACAATCAGAGCGTGGTGCTGTACTGTAATCTCAGCAGTAGGAGGTGAAGGCAAAGGATTGAGAATTTGGGAATTCAAGGCCAGCTGCAGCTATTTGTCAAGTGAAAGGCCAGTCAGGGCTACATAAGACCATCTGTTAAAAATACACCATTCTGAATGAAATGACAAAGAGATTAATATTCTTTAATTATAAAGAACTACTGCTTATCAATAAAAAGAAAAATACATAACACTGCACTTCATAAATGAACAAAAGACTTCAAAAGACAATTCAGAAAAACATAATTATATGAAAACTAGTAGAAAGATATATTTGCTCATTAAATTTTTAAAGATTTAGCAGGGTGTGGTGGCATATGCCTTTAATCCCAGCACTGGGGAGGCATAGGCAGGCGGATTGCTGTGAGTTCAAGGCCAGCCTGGTCTACAAAGCAAGTCCAGGACCGCCAAGATAACAGAGAAACTCTGTCTTGAAAAAAAAACAAAAAAAAATTTTTTAAAGATTTGTTTCCACTTACATGTATAATGTATGCACCTATGAGTTTATGTGCACCGTATGCATGTGGGTTCCTAGGAGGCCAGAAGAGGGCGCTGGATCACTGGAACCGAGTCACAGGTGGTCGTGAGCTGCCATGTGAACACTGAGAACCAAGCCAGGGTTTTCTGCAGAACCAGTATGTGCTCTTACCTGCTGAGCCATTTCCCAGCCACTTTAAAATACATTTAAACATTGCTTGCAGGCTTGTGAGAAGACCCACCTTTATGATCTTCTACTGGAAGTGTAAATTAGGTGGGCATCCCAGAAGGTCATTTGAAATTATGATCAAGGTTCTAAAAACATTAAGCTCTTTAATCCAGTAACTCTGGGGCTCAATTTTAGAGTAATAATTAGACGTGAACACAAATAACTGAGGCACCACTATATTCACTGTGGTGTTACACATGACATCCAAATGTTGGAGAATAGCTTCATCTCTACCATCGAGATAAGTAAATGATAAATCTATTGTCTTAAAACTGCAAGCAGGAAAAGATACATCTTCAAAGAAAATTTACTGGCCACCGTATGAAATCAAATAGGAAGAAAATAGTCTGTGCAAGAGCATAGGACAGCATGCCGGTGCTCGCACTGGGAGCTGGGAGGCCTAGGGGAGGCGCCTTCTTTTCTGGCACTTGGGCAAGTAGGTTGACAGTGATCCCTTCTAAGTAGTAAGGGGGAAAAGATTTTTGTTTTTGTTTTTGTTTTTGTTTTTCAAATTTCAAGTTATTAGTTTCCATGACTGCTATAACAAATTACCACAAACTGACTGCCCTAGTTTTATTTCCTGTTGCTGGGGCAAAATACCCTGACAAAACCAGTTTGGAGCTAGAGGGATGGCTCTGAAGTTAAGAGCACTGGCTGCTCCTCCCTCAGACCTGAGTTCGATTCCTAACACTCACATGGCCCTCTACAATCTTTTAAGGATACAACTTTAACCCTAGTTCTAAGGGTCCTGGTGCCCTCTTCTGGCTTCCTTAGGCACTGCATGCAAGTGACTGCATGCAGGCAAACTCCCCGTGCATATAAAATAGTAAAATAAAACAAAAATTTTAAAAAGCAACCTTTGGGGCTCTTGGGAGGCAAGCATAGGAGTTTGCTACCATGCCTAACAATCCGAGTTCAGTCCTCAGGACTCATGTGATGCAATGAGAGAGCTGACTCCTGCAAATCATCCTCTGATCAGTCATGTGTGCCTGAGGAGCCGCTTCCCACATTCAGGACTGGTCTTGGCCCTACTCAAAAAAAAAAAAAAAAAAAATCCCTCCATTCTGGGCCTGGTGTCGCACGCCTTTAATCCCAGCACCTGGGAGGCAGAGTCAGTGGATTTCTCTGGGATTAATGCAAACCTGGTCTGTGTCGTGGTGCGTTCCAGGCCAGCCAGGGATACATAGTGAGACCCTTTTGTGGGGGAGGGGGAAAGGGTGGGGGAAGTGGGGAGAGGGAAGGGAGGGAGGGAGGAAAAGAAAATTCCACAGAGATATGCCACAAGCCAACCTGTCCCTCTCTTGGTGATTCTAGATTGTGTCAAGTTGACAATTAAAGCTGACCATGGCACTAACTTACTCTGTCACACCCCTGAAAGCCAAGCGTTGAAGGCGTGTCAGGTTTCCTAGGAGTGCGCTCCCTCCAGAGGCCCCTGGAGAGCAAAGTGTTCCTTGCCTCTCCGGCCTCTAATAGCTGTTGGCATGTATGGATGTTGGCCACATACTTCATTCTCTGCCCTCAGGGTCATGTGCAGCTCTCTTCTGCATGTGGCTTCCTCTGTGTCCTTCTTGTAAGGAAAGCTGTAAAACACAAATGGTGGGCAGTCTGGAGAATCTAGAATCATGCCCCTATTCAGGCTTCTGAGCTTAATCCCAGCTGCCAAGACCACTGGCCTTCCCCGCCCCCCCCCCCCAAATAAGGCAAACATCTCCGTGTTCCAGGACACAAAACCTGGTACCTTTAGAAGCAAATATTCAACGTACCTTTCTCTACAGAGAAAAATGCAGCGTTCAGTTTAGAGAAAGTTCAAATTTTCTTCTCATTGATCCAGTCAAAATTATTAACGTCAAATGAAAATTACCAGTTTGGAGTTCCTAGGGAAGAGTGGTTGAGTTGTTTATGGTGCTGGTATTAGGATTATTTTCAGAAGAAGGGGGGTTGCGTGCCCCTGTGTATGCAGATGCAGAAGGGCCTTGGGTATCTTTCTCTCAGTCTCCTCTTATTCCCTTGAGGAAGTCTCTCACTGAGCATTTGGCCGCGGTACCCTGGTGAGGGGACTGCAGGGGCACACTGCCTCCACCAGTCTCCATCCCGGTGGTCGGCTGATAGGCCATCCCGGTGATAGGCATGTGGGCCATTTCCAGATTTTACATAGAGTCTGGGTTTTCTCTTGAGCTGTCTCCACCGCCCCCTTGAAGTCCTTTCTTTATTTATCAAGTCCTTAGTTCAATTATAAGGCCAGGCAGAGGCGGCGTACAACTTTCATCCCAGCACTCCGGAGGCCAAGGCAGATGGATCTCTAAGTTCGAGGCCAGCCTGGTCTACAGAGTGAGTTCCAGGACAGCCAAGGCTACACAGAGATAACACTGTCTTGGAAAAAGGCTGCCTAAGGACAGGACCGTGTTTATTTTACTCATTATTGTGTTTCTTCCTTCTAGCTACAAGAAAATATTGGAGTGGTTATTCGACAAATGTTTGCTCACAAGTTTGTTGACTCACATAAGTTACTCAAAATGTTGCTTGGGGCAAAATAGCAACTCACAGTGACAAGTAGGTTCTGAGCCCAAGATGGCTATGGGGTAGGGGCGGGAGGAGTTGAAAAGCAACTGCCTTGGCTTGCCAGGAACATTTTTGAAATTCAAATGTCCTTGGGACTGGAGAGGTGGCTCTGCAGTTATGAGTGTCCTGCTCTCTCAGAGGACCCGTCTTAGGCAGTTCACAACCACTTTTAAGTCCAGCTCCAAAGGGCTCCAACACCTCTGTCCTCCATGGGCACCTGGATATGGCACACATGCGTGCACACTTAAAAATAAAATAGGGCAGGGAAGAAATGGATCAGCAATTAAGAGCACTCACTACTCTTACAAAAACCTTGAGTTTGGTTCCCAGCACCAGGGAGTCACAACCACCTATAACTTCAGTTGGAGGCAGCCCTGTGCCCTCTGGCCTACTTAAACACCTCCATGCAAGCGACACAGATAACTCAGGCGCGCACACACACACATAAACATAAATAAATAAAAATAAATCTTTTAAGACATTTTTTTAAAAAGAAAGGAAGGAGGGAAGGAGGGAGGAAGAGAGGGAAGGAAGGAAGGAAGGAAGGAAGGAAGTCCCTGTCCACCAAAACCTTTAACCTTGGGGAAAACAAACTGATTGGCCACCCTGCCAGGGATCCAAAGTTGAGGAGCTGACCCCAGCAAGACAGTGTTCATCATAGAGGAGTGTGCTCCTAGAGTGGCGCCATAGAGGAGAGTGCTCCTTCTAAAGAGTGGCACCATAGAGGAGAGCGCTTCTAGAGTGGCACTACCTTCAAAGTGTTGCCCACACGTCTGCCATTTTCAGGCATATAGCAAAATATTGACACATTCACTCGTTTCTTCCATTCAACAGTTGTTTGTTAGGACTTTCTACAGGCAGCTGGAAGCAAAGTTCCAGGGCCTGGAGATTTAATGGTGAACAAGGCAGATACAATCCTTATTTGCTGAAAGTTCTACTTAAATGAAAGAGAGGGGGAGGGTATGATAAAAGCTTATGTCAGTGTCTCATGAGAGCTGTTAATACATACTATGAAGAAAAGTAGCTCGGGGCCGGGGAGATACGGATGGACACTGGCTGCTATTTTAGGGTCACCAGATTTCTCTCCATGCGGCGGAATCTGAACAGATAGGGATAAAGTGAGGGTACAGATTAGACCGGTATCTGGTGAAGTGGGTGACAAGAAAAAGAAGGTGCAGAGGCCCTGGCTTGGGGGTGGGGGAGAGGCTGGACTTGAGAGGGCCTGAGAGACCAGTGCCTGGCATAGGACAAGCACAGTGGCAGTGATGGGAGATGGGATAGAGGGGTTGCCCCAGCATCACTTAACATCCATAGCTGTAACAAGAACGCACTCATGAAGACGATCTGGAAGCCACACTGCAATTATCCCCCAGAGACCTGAAGGTCTGTGGTTCTAAGGAAAATTAACCTTTTTCTGTAATTTTTTTTCTGATCCTTACTTTAAAAAAAAAATTTACCTATGGTGATGAATAATTTAATAAAAATGGTTTATAATAAGTTTTAAGTGATTGATAAAACTTAAACTTGTAGCCAGGGGGCCTGTGGCTCAGCAGGTAAAGGCACTTTGACAAGCTGAGTTCTCTCCCCAAGAGCCAGTGCTTCTCAACCTTCCTAATGCTGCGACCCTTCCATAGAGTCCCTCCTGCTGTGGTGGCCCCCGACCACAATATTTCATCACTGCATCATAACTGTAATTTTGCTACTGTTATGAATGGTAATATAAATACCTGATATTCAGGATACCTGATACGGGACCCCCTGTGAAAGGGTTGTTTGACCCCCCCCCCAAAAGGTCAAGATGCACAGATTGAGAACTGCTGCCCGCAACCCACAGAGCAGAGGGAGAAAACCGATCCTGAACGTTGTCCTCTGGCTTGCACACATGTACCACGTATTAATTTTCTAATAGCCTCCAGGTACAGTTGGGAGAAAAAGCCCTCTGTCTCATTTATGTCAGCCACCCTAAGATGATGGCTGTCTGGACAACAGGACCTGAGCTGTAGGGCAGAGGTGGCTTCTGAAAAGCAGAAGTGCAGAGCAAGGACTTGGCGCCAGGATGAGAGCCCTGCCTTTGCCCGGCTCTTCAGAGCTCAGGAAGATGATCATGGGGGCAGTGGTGGAAAGAACAGGTAGTGACAGCTTCAGCCCAGATCTTTGAAATTGAAACATTAGCCATGTTGTCCAGCTTTCTCTTCTACTCCCTACGTGCGTGCGCGCGCGCGCGCACACACACACACACACACACACACACACAAGGGTAGGTAAAATTTCAACTCTTCTCCACAAATTGCTCAACAATGAGATCTGCTCTCTTAACTGGGGAACACAAACCAAAATTGAATTTGCTGTGGGCAGACCCCCTCCTAGAGAAAAATGAGGATGTAAACCAAGCTTTGCATCAGCTTTCCATACTACCGCCTAGGGAAGGCTAAGGCAGGAAGGTTGTGAGTTCAGGGCCAGCCTGGCTTACCTAGAAAGACCTTGCCTGGTTAAGTAATTAGATGGAAAAAAAAAAGTGAGTTTCTGGATAGGATGAGGGTGTAGTGGGGAGAGACTGTGGCTAACAAAATAAAAGACAATTTCACTGGACCCAGCAAGCATCGGGGGTTAACCTGCCCCTTTGCCTCAGAGAATGAGACAATGACTAAACTGCTTCCTAAAATATTAAGGGAATTTTCCATGTGGGCTACTATTTCCACCTGCACTTTTATTCCCCAAATCCGTCTTTCAGTTTTCCATTGTTATTATTGGCAAGTGCCCCAACATTTAGCTGTAGACACCTTTTTAAAAAGGGGGCAATGGCACAGAGCTCTGTAGCTCTTGGTCCTGGCTGGGCAGAGGCAGTCCTGCACCCTCCTAAGCCCTTCCTGTGTGCATTGTACCACAAAACCAAACTGTGAGGATCCAAGCTGTACTCCACAGCTCTGGCTGCCTGCGGGGCTCACGTTCCCTCCCCTTGTAGGCTTCTCCCTGCCTGCTTGGGAGTGTGGTCCCTGAAGTTCTGTTTTCTAAGTAATGCTCCAAGAAAGAAAAGGTAGGTTATAGGGCACCTTCACAAAGGCCTCTCATGTCACTGCCCCTCAATTTTATATATCTCAAAGAGCAGAGAGAGCAACAGGCGCTACTGCTGGTTCTGTTCACAGCAGGCACACCCACTAGAAAAGAGCTATGGCAAATGATATTCTAAACCACATTTCCCTCTTCTTAGGAAAAGATAACTGAAATTTCCAACATTTAGATGTCTGACTGCCATCTTAAAATAGTAGGCATCTATCTATATATATTTTTTTAAAGATTTATTTATTTATTATTATATATACAGTGTTCTGCCTACATGCACACCTGCAGGCCAGAAGAGGGCATCAGATCACTTTACAGATAGTTGTAAGCCACCATGTGGTGGCTTGGAATTGAACTCAGGACCTTTGGAAGAGCAGACAGCATTCTTAACCTCTGAGCCATCTCTCCAGCCCAATGATTGATAGATAGATAGATAGATAGATAGATAGATAGATAGATAGATAGATAGATAATGTTTTGGGGGATTCGAGACAGGGTTTCTCTGTGTAGCATTGGCTGGCCTGGACCCAGAGAGATCTGCCTGTCTGCCACAGAGTGCTATGATTACAGGTGTGTATCAACCGTGCTTGGCTATAGATGTCTTACTTCCATTGAAAAAGAGATGAGGTTTGGAGAGATGGTTCAGTGGTTAAGAGCACTACCTGTTCTTCCGGAAGACCCAGGTTCCAATTCCCAGCAGCCACATGGCAACACACAGCTGTCTTTAACTCCAAGATCTGACACCTTCACACAGACATACAAGCAGGCAAAACGCCAATGCAGATAAAATTAAAATAGATTATTTTTTAAAAGAAAGAAAAAGAGATAAGAGCTGGGGAATGGCTCAGTGGGCAAGAGCACTTGATGCCCAAGCCAAAGACTTGAGTGCTGGTCCTCATCACTCACATAAAAACTGGATGAAGTCCCAGGCACCTGTGGAGTGATACAGGTGATACCAGGATCTCTGGGGCTAACTAGTGGTCCAGGCTCAGTGAGAGACCCAGTTTCGAAGGGAATATGGCAGAGATGGACATAGGAAGGAAAAAGACTTCTCTGGCTGGTGCCAATGTGCACACAGAATTAAAATGCCCAAATGAAACCCATCACTTTGTATACCTACTTTAAATTTTAATTTAAAACAAATAAGTAAATGAGGGAACTGGAGCATGTTGACACATACACTGTCCAGCATAGGAGTGGTGTGGGAGCAGGGGTGAAAGGTGTAGGGAGACCCAGGCAGGACCTTAGAATCCTTTTAAGTCAGAACATACACAGCAGATGTCGTTGAGAGAAGGGCCCGGCAGACAGTGGGTGTCCCAAAAGTTCATCGGCTTCTGCAGTAAGATGGCTCAGTGGTTAAAGGTGCTTGCAGCCAAGCTCAACAACCTGAGTTTGATCCTTGGGATCCACATCATGAAAAGAGAGAACCAACTCTTACATGCGGTTCTCAACCTTCACATATATGCCATGTGAAAGTACACTCACATACAAATATTAATAATAAATATAATAGTTTTTGAAACAGGATCTTGATATGTTATTCAGGAGGCCCGTGAACTTACTCTATAGCCCAGGCAGGCCTTGAACTCATGGCCTTCCTGCATCACCTTTCTGAGAAGCACCAAACCATGCACTGCCAGTACAAGGAACTCTGTCTGTTTGATTATTTATTTCGTTGGGCTGGAAATCCAGCCCAGCGCCTGTGCACGCTAAGCCACACCCAGTCCTCCACAATGGCAGCACAGGCCAGCCATGCCAGCTAACAAATCCATGCAGGTTGAACAACGTACAAAGCCCACAGGTTTAAACCTTAATTTTTGCTTAGGGTGCAGCCAGCAGTGGTTATCAAAGCAGGTGTGAGAGCAGGAGGCAGTTAGTCACGTGGCACTGAGTCAGGAAACAGAACTTGTGTTTTGCTATTACCCCTTTTTATTCAGTACAGGACCCCAGCCTATGGAACTGGGGTGCTCCCCGTATTTAAGGTGTGTCTCCTCGCTTCAATTAACCTAATCTAGATAGTCCTTCACGGGCATGCCAAAAAGACTTGTCTCTTCGGTGATTTTAGGTCCTGCCAACTTGACCATCAATTTTAATCATCACACACAAGCAGGATATATTCTCGAGATAGGAAACTGGGCTGGGATTGAAGAATCTTTGGGAGTGCTGGTGTCCCACAGCAGCCCCCCCGGCTAGTGAGAGGTGGACAGGAGCCAGCCTGTCGTCACATTGTCTTCATGGTGTTCCTGCCTCCCCTGCGAGGCCCTGGACTGACGGGAACAAAACACTCACACGGGATATAAGCAGATAGCAAACCAGGGCAAGGCCACCAGATCCTGGGGACAAAACTCTTATCCCCGATAAGAAAGGCACATCTTCTCTGCCTCTTGGCAGACAAAACAGGCAGCAACTGGAGACTGGGAGTCATGGAAGAGTCGCAGGCTAGGTGACAAGTAAGTAGCTGTTCACACCCACAGGGCCTGAGTAGGTGTGCGTCCCTGTAACATCTCTGTCTTGTCCGTCTCTCAGGATATGAGCGTCTATGACTGTGCCATGCAAGACACTTTTAGGTCCTACACATTCTTTCTCAGACAAAACAACATCCGAGGGTACACAGAGACCCTCCCACCCCTACGTGCATACAGGGTGAAGACACTTGACTCAGTGAGACTCAGAAAGGGCATTGGGCTGGCTACCAGCCACAGACAAGAATGCTTCTGTAACCAGATCTGCAGATGCACAGTCGTAAGGCTGGAGGATCTGAGTCCTGAATAAGACCAGCACACATAGGCAGCGTCCTGGCTCCTGGGTACTCACTGGGTGCTATGGGTTCTTCGCCACAGGAAGCAGTGTCTCGTTGCCCGGAAGAGGACCAGCTGGCCCGAATCCAGAATGTCATCCAGGAGCTCCCCCCACCGCATTATAGGTAAGAAATAAACATTCAGACTCACTCGGTGTGGTAAAACATCTAGGAGGTGGGGAGGCATGGCAACCAAAGTAAATGGATGGCAGCTTTCCTGGAGGCATTCGAAAATTAATGAGCAGTCAGTGTTATCAGGGTGAGCGGGGAGCCAACCAGAGACACTGGCAGCCAAGAACAACCTGCCTCCACTTGTAGGGGCACACATCAGAATCCCAAAGGAAGTCATCCCCATCACACAAGCCGGCCTCACGGAGACGTCCTTGGTTCATAACCAGAAATATACTGTAGGTGAACCTTTGAAAACCCAGACGGCCTTAAATCTGGGGGTGACTGTGACTGTCAGCACTGACTGTTATCTCTACTGGCGCCTTAAGATTAGCCCGGGGCGCCTTCACCCTCCTCACAGATTAGCACAGATGGTACTAACGTTCCCAGTGCTGGGTTAGAAAGAGCAAATGCTGGTCTGTGAAATGGGCCTGTTAACGAGAACCATGTTAACCTGTAGCTAAGACGGATGTCCTCTAAGAACCGAGATGAGGACCTATTTGGCGATCACGGGGAGGTGAATTTTCCCAGGGTGGAGAAGAAGCAAGTTGTCACTAAGAGGCCAGGACCTGTGGGTCTGGGATTCTTTGTTTCTGCCTCTGGATCTGCTCCGGTGGTTTCAGCTGACATCTGACAACACTGGCACCTGTCCCTGTCCTGAGTCAGTGGCCCTGGAGTCAAGGAGGCTACCTACCCTCATCAATCTTGATCTCTCCCAATGTTCCTTCCAAGTTCATAATATAAAGAGCCCTACATCCCAGCTTGGATATGCCCTCCATGTGGCCGTCTTCACACAGGCGCTGGCACGTCTTACTTTGTCAAAATTCAAACAAACGACTGAACTCTTTTCAGGACCTTGGAATACCTGATACGACACCTGGCCCACATTGCTTCATTCAGCAGCAAAACCAACATGCATGCCCGGAACCTGGCCCTGGTGTGGGCCCCAAACCTCCTCAGGTAACTACCACCCCCATGGTCTCAGGCCAGCCCACACAGGGAAGCAAAGCCTGGGTGTTTCAAAGCGAAAGCCCTGGAAGACAGACCTATGACTAAGTGATCTCTTTATAGCATATATGAGTTAAAACTGCCTCTAAGATCTTGGCCTGCTTGCTTGGAAACTCTGCTTCCAAGCAGGCATTTGTTGGCCATAATCCCAGTGTGGCTAAAGTTATGGCCATGTCTGTATATAACACTTCTTGAAAAAGCCCTTTTGGTCTCCGGAGTGCTGGTCTCCTGGTGCAGCGGCTTCTCGTGGCCTTGGTAAAGTCATAGATGGCTATACCTTGAATCAACTGCTTCATGAAAATCACAAACGATGACTTGACCCATGGGACAACTGGGGAAAGGTGGAAGGGTTTCCTCTGAAGTATTTAAAAAAAAAAAAAAAAAACCACTTTGCTCTGTACATTTATGGGTAGTGTTTATAGTCCTGTCATGTAGACCACGTGACAGTGATATCTGGTCTACCCGGGAGAGGGTGGAGGGGGGTGGCGGTTTGGCTTCCCCACCGTTAGGAGACTCTCTGGTCATGAAAAGTTAAGGCATGTGGCCCGTACAAAAGGACCTCCAGCCATCCCCACTGCCTCCTGATGTGAGGCAGACTCACCCCGAATTATGTTTCTCCCCCGCAGGTGTAAAAAAATCGAAGCCACTATATGCAATGGAGACGCAGCCTTTTTGGCAGTACGGGTCCAGCAGGTGGTGATTGAGTTCATACTGAATCATGCCGATCAAATCTTCAGCGGCGGTGCTCCAGGGGCTCCGCAGCAAGATGGTAATGGCTCCCCGAGGACATATCCCGCCCCTTCCCCACATCCCACCCCTGCAAACCTAGCCTCACTTACTGCCCCAAGGGGCCCCCCAAAGAAGTGAGTATGAAAGTGGAGGCAGGGAAAGCAGGCGTTCCAGGTCAGGCTTGGCTGCATGGCGAGTTTGAGGCCAGCCTGCACTGCTACATGAGACACTATCTCAAGCAAATAATCAGACATGAACGTGGGCGGGGTTAGTGTTAGCTCTGGCTGACTATCATATTGTGTACCGACTGCCGTGTGTTGCTAGCTGTGATACTTCACAGTTCCGGCGCGGCAGAAACAGGCCACAGAGACCATGTTAGATGCTTATCTGTATGATAGAGCAATAGGCACGTTTGCATGTGGATTTAGCATGTTTCCGATCCGATGCATACCTGGCTTCTCCCTGGAATGTGGTGTTGGTAGAGCTGGGACAGTGAGTGTTCTCATTCTAATGAGTTCGTTGCCATGTAAGGGTATAGGCCTCATCCCTTCTCCTGTGTAGTTGTTCCTACGTTTAGAAGAGCCTTATGCCTCCCTCTCTACACACACACCCTTGAAACCGTAAGTGAGCAGAGCCTGTGTGTCCACAGTCACATGTAAATTCAGAATGCCATTTCCTGAGTACTTTCTTCTGCCCTGTATCAGGTGGGAAGCATACAGAAAAAACGTGTATTTGTGTGCAGCTCATAAATGGCATAGTGAACCCTATGAGGAAACTGCCTTGTGATGTTTGAACTTCTACAAGCTTTATTTATTTATTTATTTATTTTTTTAAATCAGAAGCCTAGCACAGTGGTGCATGCCTTTAATCCCAGCACTCAGGGAGGCAGAGGCAGGCAGATCTTTGTGAGTTCGAGGCTAGCCTGGACTACAACGCAAGTCCAGGACAGCCAAGGCTACACAGAGAAACCCTGTCTTGGGGCTGGGGGGTGGAGGGAAAACAAATTTAAATCAGAAGTCTGGTCAATCATAATTGCCTCAGTGACCATTTGTGTTTAAAAGTGGTTTTCCAACACAAGTGCCTGTCATGGTCACCTGATGATGGGCTTGTGGAAACCCAGATTCCTGAGCTTCATACCTAGACTTTCTGATCTAAACAGTCCAGAGTGTGGCTGGAAAAGGGTGCCCGGCTAAGACATTCCCCGGTGATATCAGTGTTGCTCATGAGAGAACACTCTGGGAGTGTCCCAGTTTGCTTTCTATTGCTGTGCTAAACACCATGACCACAAGCAACTTGAGGAAGAGAGGGTTCATTTCAGACAGGTCACTAGCCTTCATGGATGGAGGGCAGAGCAGGAACTCAAGGCAGGAACCTAGAAGCAGGAACTGAAGTAGAGACCATTGGAAGAGTGCTGCTTACTGCCTTGCTCCTCATGCCTCTCTCAGATGGTCTTTTTGTACTCAAAACCAACTACCTAGAGGTGGCACCATTCTCAGTGACCTGGACCCTCCCACATCAGTCACCAATCGAGAAACTGCCCCAGATACCAGGTGCAAGTAGCTCTTTCACGTGCATTTGTAATGATCAAAATGTCCTCAGAGGGTGCTAGGGAAGTTTCTCAGTAGTTAGAAGCACTTGCTGCTCTTCCAAAGGATTGGAGTTTGTTTCCAGCAGCCTCCAACTGACTGTAACTCCAGTTCCAGGGCACTTGATAATCTCTTACGGCCTCTGAGGGCACTGGTACACACACGGTATATGCTCACACAGACACAAAGATATAAATAATAATTTTAAAATCAGAAGTGTGGGGCAAGTAAACCAGGTGAAAAAGGAGAAGGAGGAGGAGGAGGAGAGGAAGAAGAAGGAGAAGGAGAAGAAGAAGTCATCTCCACAGCCAGGCACGATGGCACACACCTGTAGTCATAGCACTATAGAGGTGGATGCAGGAGGATCATGAGTTCAAAGTCATCCTTTGTTATGTAGCAAATTCAAAGCCAGTAAAACAAAATGTCTCCAGATGTTGCCAGATGCCATTTGGTAGAGGGGAGGGTGTACAAAATTGCCTCAAGTTAAGAACTATTGGATTGGCAGCTGAGTGTGGTGGTACACACCCTTGATCCCAGCACTCTGGGAGGCAGAGGCAGGCGGATCCCTGTGACTTTGAGGCTATCCTGGTCTACAAAGTGAGTCCAGAACAGCCAAGGCTATACACAGAAACGTGTCTCGAAAAATCACTTTTTAAAAAGAAGTGCCGTTGACAGAGAAGGGAGAACCTTGCACAACAGCCATGCCTTCATCAGTCTCATCCTGTTTTTTTGTTTGTTTGTGTTTTTGTTTTTTGAGACAGGGTCTCTCTGTGCTAGCCTTGGCTGTCCTGGACTTGCTTTGTAGACCAAGCTGGCCTCGAACCCACAGCGATCCGCCCACCTCTGCCTCCAGAGTGCTAGGATTAAAGGCGTGCGCCACCACGCCCAGTTCAGTGGTTAAGAGCACTGCCTGCTATTCCAAAGGACCTGGGTTCGGTTCCCAGCACCCACATAGCAGCTCACAACTGTCTGTAACTCCAAGATCTGACTTCCTCATACCAATGCACATAAATTAAAGTTAAATAAAATGTTTAAAGAAAAAAAAAAAAACTCTGAAAAAAAAATCACTCTCATCCTGAAAGGAATAGCACAGAGTAGGGACAACTGGCTATAATAAAAGTGCTACAAGAGGAGTAGACACTGAGGAAAGAGCCCCATTTCTCTGAGGGAATAGTACAGTCTATCAGTGATCTCTCCCTCTAGAGACAGAAGCCTAAGGAAAGTAGACTCCAGCCATGCATGGCCTTAGAGCATGTGTTCCTCAGCTGTGATGGGGGTGGGAGTGGGGGTGGTAGGTGGAAAGCACAGTCTCCTGCCTCATCTTAGGTGAGTTAGGCCACTTTCTTATCTGACCAAAGCACTTAACAGATTTTTCAACATTAAAGAACCATTGCTGTAACTCTGGGTCACAGTAAATGCTCAATCAATATTTGTGAAATGAATCAATGAGTCTATGAACTGAACAGTTACCGCACGGAAAGTACAGAAAGCAGCCACTTCCTGACCCTGTTCTGTGCCCTCCAAGCACTGTGGGTAGGAGAGCTGACAGTTTACTGTGTGAAGCCTCTGCCTCAGGCTCTTGTGAGCCCAAGCCACAGTGGGTGGATGTCTTAGTCCACTGTATCCTAGGAACAAAGATGCTTTTAGAGCCATTAAAACATGAATGATTTTAAGTCAGCTTTAGTAAAGTTAACTGAGCTTGTGTTACAATCCATGAAAAAATAACCAAGTATCTTGAGGATGCATCACAGAAATCACCAGATTTCTGTCGTTTTGATTTGTCGTGGTGATTTTTTTAAAAAGTCCTTCTATATGCATTGAAGCATATGGATGTGCTGCTTTCATAAGTCACACCTGTTATTTCTATGTGTTATTGCATATGTTTATGTATAATTTTAAAAAGGAAATTATCTTTTGAGAGACATTCTTAAAAAGAAGTTTCTAAAGATATATGCTTTTAATGTAAATATTCAGTGATTCTATATGTTAAATATATAGTAACGTAGTATAGCACAATTAAACTTTAAAACAGAAAAGAAAAAAAAGAAAAGAAAGAAATTCTATGCGAGAGCTGACTAGGTCTGGAGCTTGGCCCTCCTCCCAAGCCAAACTCATTTCTTTGCTTTCCAGATAGCCGTATCCTCTCGAAGAGCCTGACCTTGCCAGCCCTGTCCCTGCCCATGAAGTTGGTAAGCCTGGAGGAGGCTCAGGCCCGAAACCTGGCGACAAATCACCCTGCACGAAAGGAAAGACGAGAGAACAGCCTGCCGGAGATCGTCCCTCCCATGGGCACTCTCTTCCACACGGTCCTTGAGTTACCAGACAGCAAGTAATTGGCATTCTTACAGAATTCTGAAGGATTTGGGGGTGGTGGGGAGAAGAGGAGGTGAGATGTCCAGTCTCAGGGCCATGAGTGATAACAGTATGGGTTGGGGCGCAGCCCAGGCAGGGTACAAAAACATGTTCTAGACAAGACGGGAGCTGTCTCCACAATGTCCACCATGGTCAGTGGTGTTGCCTTTACCCTCTGCCCCAGACTTAGTGTGAGCTCTTATCTCTGATCAAAGACCCAGGTGAACCATGTTTCTCTTCTTCCACAGTGTAGACAAAACAGGCCTGAAGTTTACAAAAGTGAGTCGCCGCAGATGAGTATTTGCCTCCCTCCCCATAACCGCAACCTTTACATGACACTGCAAAAGGCATAGAGATGAGTCCACGACAGAACACAAGTGGACAAATGGTGCGCTCTAGTCAGAGAGTTCTTGGTGGTAGCACTTGGGGATGGTGTTTCTGACTTCCTGCCAGCCAGCCAGCCAGCCAGCCAGCCAGCCAGCCAGACACACACTCACACACACACACACACACACACCTTTCTGTGTCTGTCTATATGCACACTTGCATGTGTTCGTGTGAACATGTGTGTGCAGATTTGCAGGTATGTAAAGGCCACGGGCAACTTGTTCCTCAGGAGCTAGCCACCTTTTGCTTTTCCTTTTCCTTTTTTTTTTTTTTTTAAAACATGGTCCATCACTAGCCTGGGGCTCATGGAGTAGGGCTAGAATAGTCTATGAGGCCAAGGGATTCATCTGTCTTTGCCTTCCAGGCACTGGAATTGCAAGCATGTACCCCCTTGTTCAGCATTTTTACTTGGAATCTCAGATCCAACTCAGGTCTTCATGTTGAGTAACAAGCGTTTTATTGGCTGAGCCAGCTCCACCATCCTTCTCCCTTCCAAAACAAATCATCATTGGTACCCATAGGGCATCTTCTTTTAACTTTAATCTCTACCCACTCTCTGTGCCCCACCCTGGAAGAAGGCCTAACTCTCTAGCAGGCAGTAGGTGAAGGTACCATTTTTACTGAATGGTGTTGTCCCTTCTGTATAGTAAGTCAGTCCCTCCCCCAAGAGAGCAAACTATCTAGAGAGAAAGAAGTCTATCTTGGTAACTACAAGAGGCTTGCGCTGTAGGAATGACACACCTGAACTTCCGGGCTGTCGGGGGAGGGGGGGGCAAGATGGATTGTACCCTCTTAGAACCGAAAACATCCCACCTCTCTTGAAAGCAAAACAGAATAAGACTCCCTCCTAGAGATGAGCAAGGGTACCTCAGAGAGACCATCCCCCCTACATCTTCTCTGCTTTCAGCCACAGCCCTATCCCAGCTAAGCCTGATAGAAAACGACAAGTATACAGACTTGTCTCAGACTGACTGTACAGACGTGCCAAAACCAAGACCCAGTGTTCAGTGAGAGCACTGTAGAGAAAAGATTCCTTGTGAGAACCACAGGTTACAGGGTTTCATCCTGAATTTCAGGCCATAGCACGGCAGGGTTGGATCTGAAGCAGGACTTGCCTCTCTGGTGCCCCCTGGTGGTTCCAGGCTCTCGTGAGCCCCCCCCCCCCCCAAATGCTGTGTCATCCACCCTCATTCCTGTGCTTGGCTTGATCACTCCGCTTAAAAAAAAAAAAGCAAAAACCCAGAACAATTTTAGAGCCGGAACTACAGTACTTCCTTCATAGACTTCCTACCAGGTTTCAGTTCTATGTGGTTGCTTGCGATTTCTGACTGTCTCACTGACGGCTCCCTCTGTT
Organism: Acomys russatus; assembly: GCF_903995435.1. NCBI lineage: Eukaryota > Metazoa > Chordata > Mammalia > Rodentia > Muridae > Acomys > Acomys russatus. Next base: position 22,452,694 of record NC_067144.1, on the reverse strand, counting down.
TGCCTCCCACCCCAGCCTTTGATAGATGACAAACTTTGGCTGTAGTTCTGAGGAAAAGGCTGTTTTCACTAACTTCTTTGATCACCCAGGGCACCCCCAGACAAGCTATATATAGTCAAGTACAACTTGGATTTTAGAGGGAAACTTCTAGAAATATCAAAGCCATTCATGGCTGAAACTACAATTATATTTTCTTTCTCAGTTTTGCAATTGCCTTGACTGAGGCAGAGAGGATCATGAGTTGGAGCCAGCCCGGCCTACATAAAGACCCTATCTAAAAGCAAAACATTGCCCTTCCGTTCCAAGTCCCGCTCACCTGTATGGCTTGGCTATTTTAGGAGAAAGCTTTCCAGTAAATCAAAGAAGTGGAAATCAATATTTAACCTGGGGCGTTCTGGATCGGACTCGAAATCCAAGCTGAGCAGAAACGGGAGTGTGTTTGTGAGAGGACAGAGGCTTTCAGGTGAGAGTCAGCACCGTGGCTTTTCTTAGCCCAGTTTCATGCTTGATCACTTCAAATTAACAGGTCCAAAACAGAAACTTTCAGATTCACTCAGGTTTGTATTTTTAAAGATGATGATGATGTTTTACTTACAAAAGTGTTCAATGTCTATACCATCCTTAAACCCCCCCAATGCTAACATCTTTCACAACTATAAAACCATTATCAAAACAAAAAGATAATACAAATACAATGCTATTAACTGATTTTTGTATCTTAATTCATACTTAACCAGTTGCCCCACAAGTGTCCTTTTTCTGGTCCAAGTCCAAGTCCGGAATCCATACCTCATTTGCTTGTTTTTCATCCTCAGTCTCCTCCAAGATAGAATCATTCTTTAGTTTCTCTGAACAGGATACTTTGAAGAACACCAGCCCTATATTTGTAGAACTGTACCTCCAACTGGAGGGGGGGAGTGTCTGAGGTTTTCTTACGGTTAGATTGAAGTTAGGACATTTTTCAGACAATCTACAAAGACTGTGTGTTCTGCCTGCCTCTGTCCGGGCTGTTTCGAGAGATACATGATGCCAATGCCTTGGTGTTTGTAAAGTTGGTTTGGGCTACTTGGTTAAAGTACTGTATGCCATGTATTTATTTCAGCAGCATTGGTTAGATCTCACCTGCAACAGTTTATTTCCATAATTTTTTTCAGATAGCTATTTTCTATTAGTTGGAATGCTGCTATAAAGAAGGCCTGTCCCTTTGCCTTCAGAGTAGTTTGTGGTTTTAAGTGAGAGTGCTTCCCCATGGATTTATTTCTGAACAAAGAAAAGAAATTGATAAAAGGAAGAAATGAGGAAACCACTATACAATACAGAATCTAATCAGTCCATCCTGAATATTGTGTCCGGAAGAGAAGACTAAGAAAAACTTCTACAATGACTTAGTTAGTGCAAAGTGTGAGGGCACAGATACAAGGGTCAGATCTCCTCCAGATTCTGGTTTGCTTGATTGTTCTTTTCTTTCTTTCTTTTTCTTTTTCTTTTCTTTTTTCTTTTTTTTTTTTTAAGTTACAAAGACAACTTTAAGGACAAATAGAAAACTGTGGATATGCATTGGCTACTAGATTATTTTGAGGAATTGTTAAATTTTATATCATATCTGAATGGTTCTTAGGAGGTGTTTGCTGCAGTTGAAGTATTTAAGATGAAATATCAAAATATCAAGACTCACTTTCAAATGACTTGGGGAAGTAGAGGTGTAGAACAGCAAATCAAATACATGGAATGATGCCAATAGATATTGAAGCTTCTTGGTAGATTTAGAAAAGCCTAACTTCTATGAATGTTTGAAATTGTCAGAAAGTATTGGGAAGAAATGAATTCCTATAGGGAAAACAAGAGACATTTCTAAATTCTTTGTCTAGGCTGAGTGATAATTTCACCACAAGAGACATAGAAATATTAGAGACCTTAGTTGTGTTTACCTGTTGCATGCTGAAGGATGATTTTGACTATAAATAAAAATAAATTCAGTTCAGTGACAGAATTGGACATTCCAATAGAGAGAAGGCTTTGGGTAACGTAACACAGTGCCCGTGTTTCCTTTCCGTCACGCCAACCTCTTGGTGTCATGCCATCCTAGGCCGTGGCTAGTAAATGCAGCTTTTCTCTTTGAGCAGTCCCCAAAGGCAGAAGAAATCTGGTAGCTTGCTCATCAGAAGTTCTCAACAAGAGTCCCACCTTGCATCTTCCCTGCTCTCATTGGCCTTCACTGGACCACAGGCCCAGTCCCATGGCTGATTGACTTGGGTTCTGAACCAATCACAGGCACGAGGAATGGAAACTAAATCTCAGAAGTACAAGAGCTCTGTGAAGAAGGCAAAGGGAAAGGAATTCTGGGTAGATACGTGTAACTGGTTTGTGTGTGTGTGTGTGTGTGTGTGTGTGTGTGTGTGTGTGTGTGTGGTAAACACGCCTTTCATAAAGTACAGAACTAGCCTGAGTGATAAGGACAGAGTGTCACAGCATGGCTGAACCGATACAATCAAGAAATTAGGACTCTCCATGCACAACATGGGAGGAAGAGTGAGTACCTGCCGTCTGTGATGAGGGATCCTGAAGCACATCAAAGAGAGGGTTTGTTACTGAATGGAGGAAGCTGGAAATAAGGCAAAAACTAAGAGAACATGAAATAAGAAGAAAGATGAAATAAGTGGTATGCTTTGATCTTGAATTAGAAAGAGTTCTATGAGCCAGGCATGGTGGCGCACGCCTTTAATCCCAGCACTCTGGAGGAAGAGGCAGGTGGATCCCTGTGAGTACAAGGCCAGCCTGGTCTACAAAGCGAGTCCAGGACAACAGCCAGGGATACACAGAGAAACTTGGTTTCAGAGAAGGAAGGAAGGAGGAGGAGGACGGGAGGAGGAGCAGGAGGAGGAGGAGGAAGAGGAAGAAGAAGAAGAAGAAGAAGAAGAAGAAGAAGAAGAAGAAGAAGAAGAAGAAGAAAGAAAGAAAGAAAGAAAGTTCTACTACGGGTGATTTTTTCAAAAGCACAAATCCAAAGTGTTGGACCAAATGGTGCCTGAGTTCATGGGGTGTCACATCCTCAGCACAAGAGTGACACAGAGTCACCCAGAGAATGGCTCACAGCCACAGCAGTTTCTCTTTAGCAAGAGCTAATTATCTGATTTTTTTTTTTTTTTTTTAACTTGCTAAGTAGTTCTGCCACCCAGACAGGGTTGAGAGCCACCTGGTTAAGCTCTTAAAACCAAGTGACTGGAAATAAAACCAAGACAGCTGGACCATGGTGGGATGTAAGACTGAAATGAACAAACCACTGATGTCAATACAAGTGGCTCCTGGTGACCTTGAGTGTTGCTAGAGTGATTGCTTTAGCCAGAACAGCATTGCTCAGAACTCTAGAAACTAAAGCCGAGGGCCGCACCATGTGGCTAGTGGACATAAATCTAACAGAATCTGTACCTAGAGATAGGCACAGAATTCTACAATGTAACCTTCCCGTGTGGTCTCCACATGTGGCACAGAATTCTACAATGTAACCTTCCCGTGTGGTCTCCACATGTGGCACAGAGCTTTGCATATACATACATACATACATATACTTCTATACATGAAAATGAAAAGGGAAATCAGTAGATTGGCACGCAGAAACAATGTCGAAATTTCCATGACAAGGGGCATTTAAAAATTGTGTATGTGCATGTGGAGTATATTTTGAGCGTACACACATATGCATGCCAGCACACGGGCCCACACATGTGGAGGCTAGAGGTTAATGTCAGGCACGTCCCTCCATTCCTCTCCAACCTGTTCTGTTTCAGACATGGTTTCTCACAGAACAGTGTTGGCTAGACTGGATGGTTAGAAACCATGGCCCTCAGCACACACACAATCTGTCTCTACCACCCTGCCGCTGGGATTACAGCTGCATGCTGCAGCCTTGGCTTGCTGGGGATCCAAACTCAGGTCTCCATGTTGCAGGGCAAGCATGTCCCCTATTGAGTCATTTCCTGGGCCCCTCGGGGCATTTAAAAAATTGATTAACCACGAATAGGATTGCGATTTTATTGGCTTGGCAGCAGAGAGATAGACATGTTTAAGCACATTTAGAAAGCTAAACAGATCAGAAAGTGTAAAAAAAAAAAAAACAAAAAACCTGAGGTAGTCACTGAACTTTGAACCAAATTCCAGACACTGGTTTTAATTTAAATTTGTTTTATATGAAAATAAACTGCTGAGCTATGGACTCACCAAAGCCACAGGGCTTTACCTTTGAGTGAAGGAGTCATCAGGATGAACCAAGACCACAAAGGCTACCAGAAGACTGGGGCAGGCGTGAGAGGGAGAGCTGAGATGATGGAGCTCAGTAGATTTCTTATCTGGCATGCAGGAGGCACAAGCTTTAACCCTCCAACCCTGCCCAGACCTGGCACGGTAGCACATGTCTGTGATCTCAGCACCTAGAAAGTGGAGGCAGGAGAATCCAGATTTTAAGGTCATCCTCAGCTATATAGTGAGTTTGAGGACAGCCTGGTATGCATAAGATGTAATTTTTTTAAAAGATGGGGCTGATAGGTACACCTTCAGGAGGCCAGATCAACACCTCAGGCAAAAATATCCTCTAAGCATAGGCATGAACTGACAGATCCTCAGTGTTCAGTTACTACAGCGAGAGGTACTTTGGAATGCTTGGGAGCTATTGATGAAAGCTACAGAGCTTGGAGGGAGGGTGGGGGCTGACCCAGGGTTATCTCTTGATTACCTGGACCGTGGCCCTTAAGGTCAACACATGGTAACCAGACAGACATAGGACACAAAGGCAAAGCGAGTCTCAGAATACACAGATGCAGGGATGCTGGCCAGGCAGCTTTAGGATGATAAGTCAGTTTATGATCCTGTACAAACATTGGCTCCCAGAGGGTAAAACTCTTGGCATGGCACTGAGAATGCAGAGGGTAGAGGAACTCGGAGCCTTGACAGAGCATGGTGGTGGTGGTGGTGATGGTGGGGGAGACACGCAGCAGCCCATCCTCCCATGTGGTGAGTCACAGAGAATCCCCAAGTGCAGGAGGCCAAGTGCCTAAGGCAGAACCTCTTAAAAGAGAAGAGTTCGGATGAAGGGGAGATAAAGGGGAAATTTTAAGGGGAAAAAAAAATCAGGCATGAGTTATTTCCTAATTTGAGTTAGCACCAGCTCTAGCTGCTTCCCATCTCCCCCTGAGGTGAGCGCTGGCTGATCCTACCAGTCATCAGCAGGCTGTTTTGTTTTCTTTTGTTTTGTGAGATAGGGTCTCATTATGTAGTCCTAGCTGGTCTGGAAACTCACCATGTTTACTTTATAGTCCTTTCTCATTTAGTCTTAAAAACTCTGTTGTCTTTTATACACGTAAAAGGTAATCTTCCAGGCGTGGCGGCGCACACCTTTATCCCAGAACCCGGGAGGCAGAGGCAGGCAGATCTCTGGGTTAGAGGCCAGCCTGGTCTACAGAGAAAGTTCGAGGCCAGCCAGGGCTACACAGAGAAACCCTGTCTCAAAAGACCAAAATCAAAAGAGAGAAAGGGAAGGGGAGGAGGCATAATCTTTAAAAGGCTGCAGTTGTCCAGCCACAAAGTAGCAGAGTCGAGACTCAAACCTGGATCTATCCAAATCCAGAGTTACCTTAGTGGTAGTTGGTCCTGCACTTCTTTCTTAGCCTCCAAGTTCTCTTCTTCCCCCTAGCAAGCTTGGCCTAGAAGGAAAAGCTGTTCTAATCATGTTTCCTTCGCTGTAAGAGAACCCCCAAGGCTAGGTAACTTATAAAGAATAATAGTTTATGGTTCGACATGCTAGGAAGTCCAAGGCCTTGGCCATGCTAGCGTCTTTGACATCGGGTGAGAATCTCATGCTGCTCAGCACGTGGTGGAGGAAGAACAGAGGCACGTAAGTGGAAAATGGAGAAAGGAAGACAGGCCCTCCCAGCAGCTAGCCAGTCCCAACAAGAAAGCCATTCAGCTCTTCGGGAGGTCTCTGCCCCCATAACCTGAGTCTGATGTGCTGAGGAGCTAAGTTTCCAACCTATGAGTGTTTTAGGCTCCAACTGGGTTCTCGACTCATTTTAAACTTAAACTTTTCCCCAGCCCCATCTACAGCAGCCTAAAATGATGCATAAAGTATACCAGGTGCACAGTCTGTGTTCAAACACACTCCAGTTTGGTAGAGATCTGTCCATTTGGTGAGGCTGGTGGGTGAAATCGCCTGAGGAACATTCTACAAATTCCATGGAGCACAGCCTCTGGGGAAGAGCTGATGATGGCACCCCACCCCCACCCCACCCCACCCAGGTCACCATTTGATGTCCTAGGTTCCTGGTACTGCTAGGTATGGGTGTAGCCAACAACCCCACACTCCGGTCTTCCAGATAAGACAGATTGCTGCAGTCCCTTAGAGTCTATGCCATGAATTCATCTTGAGTGCTTTTTAAAAATTATTTTCATTATGTTCTTACTTTGTGCGTAAAGATGTTTGTCTGAATGTACGTCTGTGCACCATGTTCATGCAGTACCCTGGGAGGCCAGACGAGGGCACCAGATTCTTGGGATTGGAGTTACAGACAGGAGGTGCCAAATGGGTGCTGGGAACCAAGCCCAGGTCCTCTGGAAGACCAGAGCTCTTAACCACTAAGCCATTGCTCCAACTCCTTGAACACTTTTTGTACAATTAAACTGGATTCAGGACTTCTCATTTGACAAAGTTACAACTTACTTTTATATGTAAAATACTAATTTAAAAAATTAATAAAAAACCTGTGCCCTCTTAACATAAGGCTAGTCCCCATTAGGAAAATAGGAGCATGGAGAGTGGAGTGGGGCAACTCCGTAAGGAGAAAATATATTATAACGACTTGGAAAGAGCTCCTGGAAGTTCGTCTCGTATGCTTATAGCCTGATCTGTGGTTCTGAATGCTTTTCCTTGATAAGCTTTTTCTGCTCTTTAGTGGAGAAGGCGACCATCCGACCAGCCAAAAGCATGGACTCCCTGTGCTCAGTGCCCGTGGAAGGTGAGTGTCTTAGTTACTGCTCTGTCTGCCTGCTGTGAAGAGACACTATGGCCAAGGCAGCTTAAAAAGGAAAGCAATTAATTAAGGGCTCGATTACACACCTCTTCTAACAAGGCCATGCCTCCTAACCCTTCCCAAATCAGTCCACCGACTAGGGACTAAACATGCAAATATATGTGCCCGGGGCGGGGATAGGGGTGGGGCCAGCATTTTCTTTCAAACCACCACAGTGAGATTCTACAGCTGCTTAGCTTAGTTGCCACCTGCTTAGCTGCAGTTATGAGTATACATGATCACCTAGCTCCAAACCAGCCCATGGCTCCTCCCAACAAGATATAGGACCCTTCCCCTTTTTTCAGACTTCCTTAAGCCACAGAGGAGACCACAGTGACTTTGCATTCAAAACTTGGGCCACATTAAAGGTCAACGAGCTAAAAGCTAAGGTAGAGGGAACCTGGGACAGAAAGAGCCAACACTGGCTCCATGCCAGGATGATGATGTGTCTTGAATTTGTGAGTTTCCTGGCCATGAGCTCCGCAGTGCTACCGTCATCATTTTGAACTGAAAGGCTTGTTTATACCAGTAAACACTGATTAATGTTTTAGGATGATGATTTTACTGCTGCGATGATAAAACACTGTAACAAAAAGCAGCCTGGGGAGAAAAGGGTTTACTTAATCTTACAACCTTCTCAGGAAAGTCCGGGTAGGAACAGGGGATGTTGCTTATTAGCTTGCTCCTTGTGGCTTGTTCAGCCTGCTTTCTTATGCAACCTAAGACCACTGGTCCAGGAGTGGCACCACCAATAGTAAGATGGGGTCTCCCACATCGATCACTAAATTACGACTATGTCCCCACAGGCAATCTGATGGAGGCATCTTCTCAATAGAGGTTCCCTTCCCCAAATGTGTCTAGATTTGTATCAAGTTGACAAAAAACAGCCGGCATAATGATAATGCAACCCCCGGGCACATATATTTGCATAATGACACCCATAACCAAACAACAAGGGTTTACATTTGTTCTAGCAACTCTGGCCTCGGTGGATGAATTGCTAGTATCTCTTTCACTTTTTGTTAAACAACCACCAGGCTACAAGTTTCAGGGAAAGCCCCTGCGGCAGCCACAGTCTGTGCACGTGCAGGTTACTAACCACTGCTTGCTCTTCTTCACCAGGGCAAGAAAGCAAAGGAAATTTCAATCGAACAGTCACCACTGGTGGATTTTTCATTCCAGCCACAAAAATGCACGCGAGCAGCGCCGGCAGCTCCTGTGACCTCAGCAAGGAGGGTGAATGGGGTCATGAGGGGATGCCTGCCGGGGCTGAGGGGGGCTGCGAGGTGGGCGGTCAGATCCGGCCCCTGCCGGAGCAGCTGAAGGTGTTCCGCCCCATCGGAGACCCTGAAAGCGAGCAGTCCGCCCCGAAGCTTCTGGGGATGTTCTACACTTCCAGCGACAGCCCGGGCAAATCCGTCTTCACCAGCAGCCTGTTCCAGATGGAGCCCTCACCGCGCCACCAGCGAAAGGCTCTCAACATCTCAGAACCCTTCGCCGTGTCTGTGCCACTCCGTGTGTCCGCGGTCATCAGTACCAACAGCACCCCGTGCAGAACACCGCCCAAAGAGCTGCAGTCTCTCTCCAGCCTAGAAGAGTTTTCTTTTCAAGGTTCAGAGAGCGGAGGATGGCCAGAAGAAGAGAAGCCCTTGGGAGCTGAGCCTTTTCCAGGTAAAATAGGGACGGAAGGGTCTCCCCCCTCCCCCCATTACAAGAGATAACAAGAGAGTGGCTGTCTCGAACCCATGCTTGGCCATGGATTTTCACTGAGTTGATAACCTGTGCCCCATTTTCTTAACTTACAAAATGCCGACGTTAATAACCATACCTTATTTGTAACTTGGTGTCAGCATTTGGCTAACACATGCAAAGACCTCAGGGCAGTGTCCAATATATGGTAAGAACTCGGTAAATGTTACTGTTTTATTAGCACACACACAGTGTCTTAGTTAGGGTTTCTAATGCTGTGAAGAGACACCACGACCAAGGCAACTTTTATAAAGGAAAACATTTCACTAGGACTGCCTTACAGTTCCAGAGGTTTTAGTCCATCACCGTCATGGCGGGAGGCACGGCAGCACGCAGGCAGACATGGTGTTGGAGAAGCAGCTGGGAGTTCTACTTCTAGATCCACAGGGCAGCAGAAGGGTTCTGTGTGCCACAGTGGGCCTAGCTTGAGCACAGGAGACCTCAAAGCCCATCTCCACAGTGACACACTTTCTCCAAAAAGGCCACACCTACCCCCAATGAGGTCACACCTCCTAATAGTGCCACTCCCTATAGACACATGAGACTATGGGGGCCATTTCTAACCACCACACAGGCGAGAAGTCAGGAGACATAGAATGCCCTGCTGCAGAGCTGGGCTTGCGGGATCTGCGCTTCTGTTCGTCCATCCCTCCTCATTTCTATCTCCGCAAAGGACGGGGCCAGCAACCGCAGCCCTGAGAAAGTGCTTCCTTGGGTTTGATCATATCAAGCGCAGAGCTGATGGGTCACACGCTCAAGGCTCATGCCGTCTCTGGCCTGTGTCCAGAGAGAGTGGGAGTACTTGTGACTGTTCATCTTCTAAGCTTCTCCTCTGGGAGACAGGCCAGTCTCCAGCTAAGGATCCCACTGCCCCAGCCTCCCAAACGCTTAAGTTACAGGCATGAGACACTTAGAAAGGATTCTTTTGATCAACAGTCCAACTTAACCCACCTAAGATGGAATAGGGAGAACCTCAATAGAAAAGTCTTGACAGTCAAACCAACGGAGGGCTTCTATCTCAATTAGCATCAATGCTCTTCAGTACCTACTATGCCACTGGGCATAACCTAAGTGTCCTATGTGCATAATCTCGGTTCTCATGACAACCTTCTGAGGTACAGATGATGATGATATGATCATCATCACCATCATCATCATCATCATCATCATCATCATCATCTCCATTTGCTTGTACAGGAATAAGTAATTTTCCCTAAAACTTGTAGCAAGCAAGTGGAGGGGAAAAAAAAACCCCACCAAACACTGCAATTCCTAACACGGCACTCTCAGATCTGAGCCAAGGTATGTCAGACAGTTTTTGTTGGTGTTGCTTGCCATGAGGGTAGCACATCAAAACCAAAACTGCCACGATCCATTTGGCTTTGAATGCATTTTGGCTATTGCATCCTCAGCGAGCTTTCACTCTTGCCACAGTTTTCACAGCCTCTGCATTCAGTTACATGACCTCATATGGCAACACAATTCTACGGTCTCAGAGGCTGTGCTGTAAGTACCAATAGGACTCATCCCTTCCAATGTTGTGACAACCAAAACCCTCTCCAGAAATTGCCAATGTCGCCAAGGGGACAGGAAAATTTGGAGCAAAATGGCTCCCAGTTGAGAGCCGTTGGAGTGCATGATTGCTGGGATGTGAGGCAAGAACACTGTCAGGAGAACAGCAGTGGCACGGTGCTGCTGCAAATGCCGTCTTGAAAATGAACCCTTTGGCCGGGCGTGGTGGCGCACGCCTTTAATGCCAGCACTCGGGAGGCAGAGGCAGGCGGGTCACTGCGAGTTTGAGGCTATACAGAGAAACAACCCCTGACTCAAAAAACAAAAACAAACAAACAAACAAACAAACAAAATGAAAGAAAGAAAAGAAAATGAACCCTTTGTACTGATCACTCACATTCTCGTCGTAGCTTCTGTTGCTAAGAAGGCAGCTGCCGAGGACACCAAGCCAGAACCCGAAGCAGAGTGTAGCCAAGGCCCTCCCCTGGACCCAGGTACCCAAGTGGAGAAGAAAACCTTGGATATATCCCTGGGCTCTCAACTTTCAAGGGAGCCAGAGAAGAGGCCAAATGCAGAGAGAGTGGTGGAGGAGAGGCAGGGAGCTGGCCAGCTGAAGCCAGCCGCTCCACAGGAGAGCCTCGGGGCCAGGACTGAAGCGGCGCTTCTCCATGAGACGGTAAGGTGACTCTGCCTGGTTCAGGCACAAGGGGTACAATTTAGAGTCGATTTAAAAAAAAAAAAAATTGAGTTTCTGCAGAAGCATATTTAATTAATTTATTTCTAATTTGGTATGTGTGATTACAGCTGCATGTGTATCTCAGCATATATGAATGCCATAGCATGAATGTGTGGAGGTCAGAGGACAACTCTGGGGAGCCTGTTCTTGCCTTGTTTGTTAAGGCAGTGTCTTTCTTTTATTGTTTCTGCTGCATGCTGACCAGCCCCCAGGCTTCTAAGCAGTTTCCCTCTTGCTACCTGATATTTCACCACAGGAGTGCTAGGATTACAGTTGTGCACCACCACATCCAGCTTCATACGTGGGCTCCAGGGGTCCGGCTCACGTTGTTAGGCTTCCAAGGCTAGCCCTTCTATTCACTGACTCATCTTCCTAGCCTCCTCTTATGGCTATATTAAAAAAAAAAAAAAGTTAATGAATCTTTAGAAGTCTCACTTCCAGCTGGGCATGGTGGCCCATGCCTTTAATCCCAGCACTTGAGAGGCAGAGACAGGCAGATCATTGTGAGTTCGAGGCCAGCCTGATCTACAAAGTGAATCCAGGACAGCCAAGGCCACACAGAGAGACCCTGTCTCAAAAAACAGGAAAAAAAAAGTCTCACTTCCTAGCCAGGAATGATGACGCACTCCTATGATCCCATCACTCAGGAGATGGAAACGGGAGGACTATGATTTCAATGGCCTTTAGGACAATTTGGGATGTATGAGACTCTGTCTCAAGACAAAAACAAAACTCACTTCTTGCTCTGGGGTTTCCTTGCAGCAGACCTCTGAGAGGTCCCACCAGGATGGGAAGCAACCATCCAGCTCAGATTTCCAAGGCCCATAAACCACTGACATGTCTTTACGTTCATCCCCAGGGGCAGCACAAAGCCTGTTGGTTGTAGCCCCGTCTCAAGTACGATGACCATTTGTGAGCCCCATTCTCTTTCCCTTAGCCATCCTGGCCTGGTGCTTGTCCACAGCTGTCTATAAAACCCAAGAGGTTTCCAGGTTCTCTAGTCTGTGTTCTTAGAGAACTTCAAATCCGACACCAAAACTGACAAATCTTGTCCACTCTTTAGGGGTGGAACTTTCCATGGATGTTTTATGAGATGGGTTTACATAGAAGGTGTAAGGAGGTTTTCTGGGGGACACCTAGGGAGGAGTCCTGCATTTGTAACTCAGAACCATCACCAGAGGCATGTGCTGAGGGATAAAGGAAGCCTACAGCATTTTAATTTGCTTCTGGAATACGTCAAGAGGACCATATGCTGGGAGTTTGGGCAAAGCTGAGGTGAGGTAGTGGCCTCAGGAGGGCAAGAGTTCCAATGAAGCATGTTTGCCTTGGCAGAGAGTCTCTGGGGGGGTTGATCCTGACGAGGAGAGCCCTGTCAGTACGAACAGCCTCTCTTTGAGGTAGATAACATTAGAACCAGAAAAACCTAGGATGAATTCAAGTTAACAAGCGAAGGCATCATGTCATCCATTCACTGAGCATATGTACTACGTCCCCTCCCCCCTTTGCGGTAAACAGTCTGCTCTCCTGAGCACCAGGGTCACTACAGTGGCCAAGACTGTCACCACTGCCCCTGCTTTTAGGGCTGCCAGCTTCCCAGGGAAAGGTCAATATCCAGGGCAAAGTGGACGTATGGAAGAATGGTGAGGGACCATAACAGTGTTTCTTTCATTGTTGTTTCTTCTTTCCCGCTTTACATCCTGACCAGAGTCTCTCCTATCTCCACTCCCCCCAGTCCCTTGGCCTTACCCCTCCTCTCCCCCAGATCCACTCCTCCTCCATTTCCCTTTAAAAAAAAAAAAAAGAGCAGGCCTCCCAGGGATATCACCCAAACATGGCCTAGAAAGTTACAACAAGACCAGGCACATCCCCCTCATGTCACAGCTGGATGAGGGAGGGGAAAAGATCTCAAATCAAATACAACTCTCTCTCTCTCTCCTCTCACTGTTGGGAGTTCCACAAGAGCTACACAAGCTACACAACCATACGGTATATGCAGAGGCCCAGCTCAGACCCATACAGGCTCCAAGATTGTCGCTTCAGTCTTTGTGAGCTCCTGTGAGCCCTGCTTAGTTGGTTCTGTGGGCTGTGCATAACCGTGATTCTTAGTAAGCATTCAGTGATTGGAATTGCTGAGTGAAGTAAGAAAACAAACAAACAAACAAAAGCTAGTGGACAAAACATAACTGCGCACAAAAGAATGCAGTAAAGGGAAATCCGGTTGCTTTTGGCCAAGTAATACTGGAGAGCTTCAAGAAAAGAAAAAAAAAAAAAGGAAGCCGGGTATGGTGGCGCACACCTTTAATCCTGGCAGTTGGGAGGCAGAGGCAGGCGAATCTCTGTGAGTTCAAGGCCTGGTCTACAAAGTGAGTCCAGGACAGCCAAGGCTACCCAGAGAAACCCTGTCTCAAAAAACATTTTAAAGGGGGTTGGGTTAGGGATATAACACATGAACCTTTATGCATGAGACCCTAGATTTAACCCTTAGTACTCCAGAGCCAAAGCCAGGCAAAGAGATGAGACAGCAGCAGCATATTAAACTTCTCAGAAAGACTCACACCTCCACTGGTTAAAGACACTCCCTGAGATGCTTCTCCTCATAAGAGAATTACATCATGAGACACACGAGCTAAGGGACGCATTACGAGTCAGTGGAAGGCTAGGGACTTGCTGGAATATACAACAGCGTGCGCTTAGAGCTGGCTGAGACTTGAGGTCAACAGCAGATCGTGTTCCACTGTGGACAGGACTGAATCCCCATCCTGGTCTTCCACTGTATGATTCCGGGAGTTTGTTTAATCTATTCGACGAGCCTCATATTGTCTCCTAGGGCATTGGAAAAGTTAAACGGGAAGACACAATGTATTTCGCGGCTCTCAGACACCCACGGTTATTACTGAGGCTGCCTTCTTTATTGGCTGGAGTACTGGCACCACTCCATTTCCTTCTTGTTCACTGGACTCTTAGCAGACATCAATACCCAGATCTGGGCTCAAAAGTAACTAGCTTCTTCTTGTTTTCAGGATGAAGACGACCTAGCTCAGGCCCTGATCTGGCCCGAGATTCAACAGGAACTGAAAATCATCGAATCAGAGGAGGAGCTCTCGTCGTTGCCACCTCCTGCTCAGAAAACAAGCCCAATTACTGAGTCAAGGCCAGCCAGATTTCCCTTCCCAGAGGCCCCTGGGAGCTCATCTGGCAGCTCTACACCTCTGGAGGGATGGACTAGGGACTCAGCCAATCAGAGCACACAGGAGGCTGCCATCCTTACCAACAGAGAAAACCTGGAGCCAGCCTGCATGCCCCCTAGATCAGAGTCTGAGCAGGGGCTCAGGCCAGACCCAGCCAGTCTAGCCCCTCTGGAAATAATTCTGTTTGAGAAGGTGTCTTCTCCAGCTAGGATAGAGATAGGAGGCTCAAGAAATCTCTCTCCCCCACTCCCTCCTGCTCCTCCTCCTCCAACTCCACTGGAGGAGGAGCCTCGGGTCTTGCTGTCAAAGGAAGGTCCTGACAGAGAAGATGCATCCAGGAATTCCAGGACAGAACCCTACACAGAGCATTCAAAACCCAAACCCAGCCCTGACATCCCTAGCCTCTGTCAGAGAGAGGCCACTGCAAGCCCAGGTGAGAAGCAGAATGCAAGGCATGCTGTTCCTGAGAGCAAAGGCCCTGCTCTTTCAAGCCCAACAAAGGAGGTTGAGGTCACCCCACAAGAAGAGGGAGATGCTCCCCATTCAGTGCAAGAGCCTTCAGACTGTGACGAAGATGACACTGTGACAGACACTGCTCAGCATGGCCTGGAGATGGTAGAACCTTGGGAGGAGCCCCAGTGGGTGACCAGTCCCCTTCATTCTCCCACCCTGAAAGAAGTCCAGGAGTCCCAGGTGCATGGCTCTCAGGGCCACCGATTAGAAAGGAGACTTCGCCACCGGCCCAGCCTTCGCCAGAGCCATTCTCTAGATAGCAAAACCATTGATAAGAGCCAGTGGACTCCGGAGGTTCCCTTCTCCAGCAGTTGTGCTAATCTTGAAACAGAGAGGAGTTATGAGACTCTGCAGTCCCCAGAAGCCAGGATCAAGATTGCCGGATGGGAGGAGAAAGCCCTAAAAGCCTTCAGAGAGTTCTCTGGTCTGAAAGGGTTAGAGACTCTTCCCAGCCAAAAGGGGCCATCTGGTATACCCCCCAAACCAGTAGAAAACCGACTTCATCAGCCTGGCAGAGGAAAAGGAGCAAGGACCACAACTGGGACTCAGCAACCCCCAGATGAAACACAGCGATGCTCCCGGGCCAGACACCAGCAAGGAGAGTTCACCTAGGGTTCAAGACAGCGTCTCACCAGAGGAGCCACCCCTAAAGTTACAGCTTAAGAGCACTGAGTGTGGGCCCTCAAAGGGGAAACACAGGCCTTCCTCCCTTAACTTGGACTCTGCCACTCCCATCGCTGACCTTTTCCGACTTGAGAATGGGGCTTCCTTCAGTTCACCTGGAATAGAGCTCTCTGAACTGGGAGACACCAAGGTCACCTGGATGACCTCCTCTCCCTGTAAAGCAGCCCCCTGGAATGCCCAGGACACCCAGGACCTGGACATTGTTGCCCATGCCCTTACAGGCCGCCGGAACTCAGCTCCAGTGAGTGTGTCAGCTGTGAGAACCTCTTTCATGGTCAAAATGTGTCAGGCCAAGGCAGTTCCTGTCATCCCACCCAAGATTCAGTACACACAGATTCCACAGCCACTGCCCTCCCAGAGCACAGGGGAAGGAGGGGTGCAGCCTCTGGAGAGGACCCAGGAAGAACCTGGTTCAACCACAGAGACCCCTCAGAAACCCACCAAAGATGATTCTCCCTCCTCCTTGGAAAACCCAGAGGAAGAGCAACCAAAGCAAGAGCCGGTAGCCTTTGTATCCCAGAGGAAGGACGGCACTACATCGTGCACATGTGAGGGGTCCCTCTGCTCTCCAGAACCAGGTCCAACCACTCCGCTCTCCACACAGGATGCCGTGGTGCAGTGCAGGAAATGCACATCAGAGACAGAACCATCAGGAGACAACCTTCTCTCTTCAAAACTGGAGCGAGCATCTGGGGGCCCTAAACCTTTCCACAGGTCAAGGCCAGGAAGACCTCAGAGCTTAATCTTATTCCCTATCATGGACCACCTACCCTCTGCATCCACAGTGATAGATTCCAAGGTCCTGCTGTCCCCTATCAGAAGCCCCACTCAGACAGTTTCCCCTGGCCTTCTCTGTGGGGAGTTGGCAGAAAACACGTGGGTCACACCAGAAGGGGTTACGCTTAGGAACAAAATGACCATCCCTAAGAATGGCCAAAGACTTGAGACTTCAACCAGCTGTTTTTACCAGCCCCAGAGGAGATCCGTGATTCTGGATGGAAGAAGCGGGAGGCAAATAGAATGAGACCAGTTGACCTGCTGATGTCTGCAAATGTGTCAGGCTCATCTGGAAGTTGCAGGGTCAACTGGCCATTTTCCGGGCACAAGCTATGTAAATTCGAGCTTATTTTGGCCTCTGACCACCCCCCCCCCTCCCCTTGCCTCCTCTTTGTCTTTGACCATGTATGAGTCCATTTGTCAGAAGAGTGGTCAAGACAAGGAACCAAAAAGTGAGACTTAAGTAGGTCCACATGAGCAAGTGGGGAAGGCTAGGCAAGGGAAGAAGACGCAATGCTTGCCTCCGGTGGAAATTGGGGCTCCTCTGCGAGGCAAATTATTCCTCCATTACTGTTATCTGTTACAGTCATGAGCTGGCTGTGATAGTATCCCTGAAAGAAAGAAAGATGTCTTGCCTGAGTCAGAACAATCTTCCTGTTGCGATTGACGGCTTCCTCGTGCTTTTTTAATGCTCTTTAAAACATGTGTTCTTTTAGACCAAGTTTCTAATGAGCTTTGTAAAGTGCATTGCCCCCAATAGAAGCAGATCTGAAAATGCAAACTAACATGCACGTAAGGTATCCAGGTGGAGGAACTTCCTTGTGCTCATTCCCTGGGATTGCTGGAGACGTGTCCGAGCTGATGCATGAATCAGCATAAAGTCAGGCTCTGTACCAAGAGCAGAGCCCCAGGCTGGCACCACCGACCACCACTTCTTGGTGCTGGCCTTACTGCAATTCCACCTGCCACTGTGCTGACCTCTGATTAACAAATCCAGCAGCTAGGCAGACTGAGTATTGAGTGGAGGATAGGAAGTCATGTAGGTATGCAGGAGTGACGTGTCTGCTTTCTTAACAGTACCAGATCCAAGTGTCATGGGTCACCGAGGGAAAGCCTCACAGAAAGGTGTGACTTCATTACAGACCTAATGTGTTTGAGCTGGTCAGACATTAGGGGAAAGAAAAATCTAGCTCAGTTTCACTCTCTGGCACTAGGCTGTCTGAGCCCAGCAGGTCAGGCAGAGGCAAGGAGTAACCCCAGTTGAGTGGCTGTCACTGTCCTCAAAAATGTGTTGCTTTTAGCCAGCGGCTCCTTTCCTTTCCTCCTCCTCTCCCCACTGCTCAATGGCAGATCTGAGACACCTTTGTCTTCATTTCCCCTGCCCACCATCCACCTAGGCGCTCAAACTTGCTCCTTGACTGTCTAGACACGAGTAGATGCAATAAAGCAATCTGATATTCCTTACACCTGCCTGGGAGGTTTCCGATGCGTCCTCTCAAAGGCTCTCAGATTCCAGCCTGGCTGAACTCTGTCTGGAAGCTCAGTCATTGCACAAGTTTCTCTAAAGGCTAGCAGTACCCCTGAGCCGACCCCACAAAGCCAGTACTGGACTGGGTGGAAGTTAAGCCGAAGTATCTCCAGTGGGAATGTGGAAGCTGATGCCCTACCACAGATCTCAGGCTCTCCTTCCTTCCCTGTAAACTTTAGGGATCTGAAATCTTGCCCGTTTCTGTGAAGTCAGTGCCTGAAGCAAGATAACTAAGAAGTCAACTAGTGTGAGAGAGTCCACAAGGAAGAGCAAGGGAAGCAGCTAATAGGCCTTCAGTCTTTGCTTTCTCACTAGATGAGGAAAGCATTGCACCAACAGCCACTGAGATGTCAACCCCGCAAGAAAGTCTAACAAAGGATTTCCCCCTAGTCACAAAAAGTGATGAAATAATGGTGTTGAGAGATGAGAAAGGCCATGTTCTGGAGATTTGAAAAGTGCATTCCTGCCTTATCAAGAAATGTGGCAGACAAGCTTTGTGCGGGCTCGGTGTGCCTGTGTGATAAAGACTTGTCCCAGTTAGAATGTGAGGGGAAAAGAGCCGCACTTTGAGTCAGAACTGAGCCAAGAACCGAAACACTGAAACTATTTAATGATTGTTCTTAGTTTTCTAATATTTCTAAGGTGTATTTTTATTGGCAGGTAGACAAAGGAGCTACCATTTATAACCTGACAAATGACTTCAATCCTGAGGGCTGATTTCTAAAATGACTGCCTTGTTTCCTTAGTAACTTATGACATCGCCTTCAGGAGAATGGGCATGTAGCTGTCTCCATGACCCACTGACACTTGTTTGGAACTATTCCTTACTTTAAGTTTTCTCAGCCAGTCAATTCCAGAAGGGCTTGGAATCTTTACCATCTCAGTGCCCTGCTTCTCAATTGTGGTCCTCTATCAACTGTCATACACATAGTCTGGGTGAGCCTGGCACTGATGAAATCCCATTTCATGGCAAAGAAATTGTTCCTCAAGGTGCCCTGGGGTCAGCATTTGGCCACCACTTGAGGCTTTCATATTGGACCTCTGGGAATGGCCAAGAGGGAGTGAGACTGTTTGCCTTCATCCAGGGTCAAGGGAAAGTACCATGTTGTTAGGACCAACTCATGTGCCAAAAAGAGCAGTAGAGTCTGTCTTCAGAGCATTTGCCAGTCTTCAAAACGGAGGAGCTTACTTCAAATACTGAGGTTCAAATGAAATGCATACATGTATACTTTTTTTTTTTTTTTTGCATATTGTCTTGCTTAAGATGTTCCATATTTATTTACAAAATAGTCCTCCCGGGGCTTTTTCCTTTTTGCCAAAATGGACTGGAGAAAGATTTATTTTTTATTCTCTACTCTTGGAATATGAAAAGACATAACCAAGACCAAGACCTCACTATGACATACACTACTAGTTTAATCTAAGCCTTAAAATTCAAAATATTGCCCAAATTAAAATTCTGGATTCTGGAGACACTAAAAATGTGAATGTCAGCACTCTCACCAAGCACTTCTCAAGCGCTTGGTAACAGGGCTAAGGTAACTAGGTACCTTAGCACTCCTACACTGCTGAGCAGTCTAACAGAGGGGAGGGAGCTGGCAACAAACAGCCTGAAACAACCAGGAACAGCATGACACCACCATTAGATGCCAAGTAGAGGCAGAAAGCAGCAACTAGCACCTTGCAGCATGATTGTTAACAGTATTCAAATGACCTACTAATTTTAAATAATCTAATTAAGCAACATTGCAAATCCAATAAAATATATCAGTGAGGTACTGGGGCGTTGAGAACTTTGTTTTTAAAGATCAAAGTGAAAATGAACTAAGTATTTCTGATGGCTTCCTTGGTCCTCATTGGTTGTAAGGTTAACTGTTGGATGTCTACTTACAAACCAAGCATGGACCAATTCCACACACCTTAACAATGATTTGAGAGACTTTGATCACTCCCCCCCAAAGTTAATTTCTGCTGTTGATGACATTACAGATAGGCCCAAGATGTGGTGTTGAGCATACAGCAATCACAAGGCCAAGAATAGGTTGGTAAGTCATTTGTCTACCAGGCCTATGTTCCTACCTTAAGGAACTCTGGAGAATGTAAGATTTATTTGTCTAGGATTGAGATGAAAGAAGTTTCCAGTAGAGCCGAGCGTGGTGGCGCACGCCTTTAATCCCAGCACTCGGGAGGCAGAGGCAGGCGGATCGCTGTGAGTTCGAGGCCAGCCTGGTCTACAAAGTGAGTCCAGGATGGCCAAGGCTACACAGAGAAACCCTGTCTCGAAAAAACCAAAAAAAAAAAAAAAAAAAAAAAAAAAAAAAAAAAAAGAAGTTTCCAGTAGGTCCAATTTCTACTTAGATTGTTCAAAACTACCTTCTGCTAAAACTGGCTGTACTTGAAGACAACATGTGTCTTTAGGCTTGCCATCCAAGAGCATAATTTCAGGCATTTCAAGGAGGAAAGTCGGCTCAGAATGTGTAACAGAGAATATGCCCTCCCTTACCAGCATCTTTCCTACCCACGCAGGGTTGGAAGGGGGAGCAAATGCACCTTTGTAGGTAAGAGGAGAGGAAGATGGCAGAAGGATGATTGGCTGAGACCAGTGCCAGTCCAGACAGAGTCAGATGACTGGCACAGATCACTTAGCTTGAGGTACATGAGCAATGCAGCAAGGACCAGGTCTCAATGTGGGTCAGAGGAGGTAGCTAATGTAAGAAGCCACAAATCCCACCATGTGCATTACTGGTTGAACCCCCAATGTTTTCAATCAATGTAATGCCATTGTACTTTCTGCCTTACAATTCTGCAGAGTAAAGCACTTTTCAAAGGCCCCTATTGGCAGCCATATGTTTGCAAGCTGATTTTGAACTCTACAAATGTTTCCAAAGATATAATCAAAATGTTTTCTATTCATTAAAAAATATATGAAACCTACCCATAGAGACATTTAAGTGTAATTAAAACAGATTGTTATGCTTTAAAATGTACTCTAATAAAACATATAAAATATAATTCTTGGGATGGAACTATTGGCTAGAGGACATGGGTCACCAAAATCAACACACAGGAAAGTAAATCAAGACATCGGACTCATAGTTCCAGTTTGACATCATTTTGTTGTTACTTGCAGGTCTGATTTCACAAATCTTCCATAAATCTTGGTTTTGCTTTTTTAAAAAAATGATGATAGGGGTTGCCATGGAGATGACTCAGCACTTAAGAGCACTGGCTGCGCTTGCAGAGGACCTGGGTCCACGCCTAGCACCCAGTTGGTGGCTCGTAACTATCTGTAACTCCAGTTTTAAAAGATCTGGGCCCTCACTTGGCTTCCACCAGGCACACATATGGGTCACACACACACAGACAAAACACCCATACACATACACATTAACTTTATTTTTTAAAGAAGCGAACTTATGAGTGGGCC
This sequence comes from Acomys russatus, assembly GCF_903995435.1. Classification (NCBI taxonomy): domain Eukaryota; kingdom Metazoa; phylum Chordata; class Mammalia; order Rodentia; family Muridae; genus Acomys; species Acomys russatus. Next base: position 22,431,525 of record NC_067144.1, on the reverse strand, counting down.
TCACTCTGTCAACCAGACTGACCTGCAACTATGGAGTCCAGCTGATCTTGAACTTGCAGCAATCCTCCTGCTTCAGCCTCCCAAGTTGTCAAGATTACATATGAGCCACCATGTCCAGCTTCTGTAAGCTAGTTCATATTACATATCTCTGTCTCTCTCTGAGCTTCCTGAGTGCTGGGATTACAGGCGCGTGCACAACCACACCCGGCTTCATGTTACATCTTTTTTTTTTTTTTTTTTTTTTTTTAGATAGGGTCTCTCTGTGTAGCCTTGGCTGTCCCGGACTCGCTTTGTAGATCAGGCTGGCCTTGAACTCAGTGATCCGCCTGCCTCTGCCTCCTGAGTGCTGGGATTAAAGGTGTGCACCACCACACCCGGCTTGTTACATCTTAATAATCAACTGTCTGCAACTTCACCCTCTTACCACATAGTCATTTAAGCAAAACACACAGGGTACACTGACATCCTGTACCAAGTACAAGTTGAACAGGAAAAAAAAGTAGACAGCCGACTGCTTCTTGGAGCTCTGTAGTAAGAACTAAGCGCCAAGCAGGCTCAGGTTCCCGATTACTTGAACCAGTCAAGGGCTTCTGTTTTGAGGGTGGGCTGTATGATGTGTGCAGCTATGCATGTTAACACAGCATGTGGCAGCCAGAGACTGACGTAGGTGGCATCCTCAATTACTCTCCACTTTATTTCCTATGGTAGGATCTCACTCCAAGCTTGGAGCTTGCTCATTAAGCTAGTCTAGCTAACTTGCTTGTACTTGGGAGTCTCCATTCCCCCACCAAGGGCTGGGTTAGAGATAGGCTCGCCACACCTGTGCAGCCTTTAAGTGGGTGCCGGAGATCTGACTTTTCATAATGAGGGCTTTGCCCACTGAGCCAGATCCCACCCTAAGGACTGAGTGGTCACACAGTGCTAGAAAGGGCAAAGCCAGCATTTTTTCTTTTTCTTTTCTTTTCTTTTTTTTTTGAGATAGGGTTTCCCTGTGTAGCCTTAGCTGTCCTAGACTTGCTTTGTAGACCAGGCTGGCCTCCAACTCAAAGTGATCTGCCTGCCTCTGCCTCCCGAGTGCTGGGATTAAAGGCGAGCACCACCACGCCCGGAAAGCCAGCATTTTCTATCCTGGTATATGTCACCACACAAAAATAGCTGGGACTTGGGGTGTAGAAAGAACTACATACAGGCAAAAACTTCCACAAGGATACTTTGTTCAACTCCACTAGACTTTTAGAAAGGTTTGTAAGATGCCCTCCCAGCTTCTCACTCCTGTTCCTGCACCACTGCTCCTTCATGTCTCATACAAAACACTATAAAAATGGAGGGTCCCAGATCTTTTAGCTTTTACTGCTCTTTAGGTATGACATAGTCAATGTATTAAATGTCTGAGTTTTGGCGCAAGACTCCATTTCCTACTACCACATATCCCACTTGCACCTAGAATTTTATTGTTCTCAAGGAAAACCCATTAACACCTTTGCAGTCACTGTTCTTGGTTTTTTTATTTTCTTACTGGCTGTTACTAGGGCCTCATACATGCCAGGCAAGCACCTTACCACTGACTTTTATGTCCTTAGTCCTCTTTTCATTCTGTGTGAGTCTTTTGCTTGCATGTATATCTGGTACCCATAGAGTTCAGAGGGTGCCAGGTACCCTGGACCTGAAGTTATGAATGGTTGTGAGCAACTATGTGGGTGCTGGGAACCAGATTTAGATCTCTACAAAAGTAACAAGTGATCTTAACTGCTGCGCCAACTCTCCAGCCCTGGAATCCTCAATTTTTTAAATTTATATTTATCATGTGTGTGAGCATGATAGGTTTGAAGCATACACTGACAATTTTGGGGAGTCGGTTCTCCCAACACCAGGATGCCATTAGATTTTCCTAGTCTTAAGTTCACTCTAGTCAATCAGGCCTTGAATTTTTGACATACCTGCCTCCAATTCCTAAGTGTCAGGGATTACAAGCCTACTTATTTTAACGAGAGAGAGAGAGAGAGAGAGAGAGAGAGAGAGAGAGAGAGAGAGAGAGAGAGAGAGAGAGAGAGAGAGAGAGAGAGAGAGAGAGAGAGAGAGAGAGAGAGAACATGCAGGTGGAGGTCAGAGGGCAACTTGCAGGTGTCGATTCTCTCCCTCCACCTTGCAGATCTAGGAATTGAACTCAAGTTGTCAGGCTTGATGACAAACGCCTTGACCACTGACCCATCTTGCAAACTCACTACTGACTCCTGACCATGTGCCTCTAGGGTTACACATAAGATTATTTCACACCCTGTCATTTTGTTACCGTAAATGTCTTTTCTCTTTCAAGAACATTCTGTTCTTGCTACTTTACTCCATTTGTGCAAGGTTACCAACGCCTATCCCATCACTTTTCTAACAGCACCACTACCAAACCTGCAATCCTTCTGCCTCAGGCTCTTGAGTACCAGGGTGACAGGTGTGCACCCCACACTTGGTCTATTACAGCCATTCATTCCACCTGCCTAGCATCTGTCATCTCCTTTTGTGCCACACCTTCAGAATTCAGGCAAACCAGATCAACAAAGCCAGTATAGGGGCTGGAGAGATGGCTCAGTGATGAAGAACACTCACTGCTCTTCCAGAGCCTGTGTTCAATTCCCAGCACCCATACGGGGGCTCATAAAAATCTATAGCTTAGTTCCTAGGGGATCCAATGCTGTTATGGCTTCCAGGGCTATGTCGTACACACTGCACAGACATATATAAACAAAACACTCATATACATGAAATAATTTATTTTTGAAAAGACCAATGTATCTTCCCTAGTTATCTGGGTTACTTTTGTCCACAAGGACCAACTTGGGCCTTTTTGTTGTTCTACTGAGACAGGGCCCCACTATGCACCCAAAGCTGATCTCAAAGTCCTCCCCCAACGGGTTCCCGAGTGCTGATATTGCAAACATGTGCCACTGCACCTAGCTAAACTGTGAGTCAAGAGATGCAAAACTTCAAGACCCTAAGGAAATCATGGCAAGATGGGAACTTCCCTGCCTTCCTGTCCCCACAATTACATTTAGGCTGAGCCACTTTAAATAGCAATAAAGCTAATACAACATCCTTTTGCTTTTATTATTTTTTTACTTCTTCCAATATACAAGCTTGTACCCACTTAAAAGTGCTGCTATAAAATGAAGTTTTGGGGCTGGCCACCTGGCTGAGTAGATAAAGGGATTTGCTATCAAGCCTGTCAACCTGAGTTCAATCTCACATAGAGGATGGGGAGATTCAACTCAGGCAGATTGCCAGCTCTATGCTCACTGTGGCTAAAACACATGGTTCTCTATCTTGCAGTGTCTGACCCCTGCTGAATAATCATATGCCCAGAGCTTCGAGATGGCTGAGTAGGTAAAGGCACCTGCTGACACCTGACTTCAAATCTTCATAAAGAGAACTCCCAGTTGTTCTCTGACTTTCAAAGACACATTCACTTTAGTACAAACACATTTTTTTTTTTCTTTTTTTGGTTTTCTTTCTTTCTTTTTTTTGGGGAGGGGGGTTCAAGACAGGGTTTCCCTATATTATCTTGGCTGTCCTGGACTCACCAGTCCAGCCTTGAACTCACAACAATCTATCTGCCTGTCTCTGCCTCCGAAGTGCTGGGATTAAAGGCAGGCGCCACCATACCCAGATTCCTTTTTTTTTTGTTTGTTTGTTTCTCCAAGGCAGGATTCCCCTGTGTAGTCCTGGACTTGCTTTGTAGACCAGGTTGGCCTTGAATTCACAGCAATCTAAATGCCTCTGCCTCCCAGAGTGCTGCGATTACAGACGTGGGCCACCGTGCCTGGCCACACACTAATTTTAAAAAGCACTTTAAAGAACAAAAGAGATGGTTCTGCATTTAAGAAAACTTACTGCTCCTCCAAAAGACCTGAGGTTCAATTCCAAGCACCTAGAACAGACAGCTCACAACCACCTGTAACTCTGGCTCTAGGAGATCCAATACCTCTGGCCTTCACAAGCACCTGCATCCATGCACAAATACATAATTAAAAGTAATGTTTAAAACTTATTTTAAAAAATCATTTCCTAAGCTGAATGTTGTGATGCATGCCACCACTGCAGAAGCTAAATCAGGAGCATCATGAGTTCAAGGCCAGCCCGAGCTTCACAAGACTCTGAGTTTAAAAAAATAAAATAGCTGGGCGTGGTGGTGCACGCCTTTAATCCCAGCACTCGGGAGGCAGAAGCAAGAGGATCACTGTGAGTTTGAGGCCAGCTTGGTCTACAAAGTGAGTCCAGAACAGCCAAGGCTACACAGAGAAACCTTGTCTCAAAAACACCAAAAATAAATTAATTAATTAAAATCATCTCAACCCTGTGCTGATGCACGCTTTTAATCCCAGCACTCAGGAGGCAGAAGATGGTCTACAGAGTTCCAGAATAACAAGGGCTAGACAAAAAAGCTGGTCTCAAAAACCAAGTAACTAAATAATAAAGTAAGTAAATCATCTCCTCAGCTAGCCATGATGATACAGATCAACAGGATACACCTGATAAATTTCTCTTGTAACTTATCATTCCATAGACTGACAGCAGGACAGACCTTTTCTAAAAGGAAACAAACAAAACCCCAAACTCCTGAAAGATGCCTTCTAACAGGTGGTGGCTGGGAACTCCTTCAGTCTCCCTTACCACATTCCAAATTAAAATCCTACTTTGCTATTTAAAAGATGCCTTTAATTGGTGCTGTTTCTGCTACTTGTTCCCTTGCCCTGACTCTTCTCTCTACTGAACTCATCCCTCCCACCAAGAACATGACACACAACTTTGCTGACTAAACATCTCACAGAGCCCTTCAGGGTGACAGCACCTGGCGGACAATATCCTTTTGATGACTAAGAAAAGGCTGGCTGTCAGAGAATTCAAATTCTAGGAGCAATCTCCACATCAAAGTAAGAAAGCCATAGTGAGCCACAACATGGAGGTGGGCAGCTATGCACACACATAGTCCTAGGATGTGTTTCCTTTGCTGACCTCTTGAGAGCTCCTCCAGAATTGTTTTGTGATTTAAGTTTTTGAGCTACAAGATTGTTTTTTTTTTTTTTTTTTTTTTTGCTTTATATGTGATATTTGTATCATCCACAGCTTCAAAGTCTAAACAGCTGAGGCCAGCACAGAAAACAGGACAGTCTATTTTTGGTCCTCTAAAAGAGATGACAGTGCCATGAACTCTGATGCCCCATATTTAACCACCTCTCCTTGGTGGGGAGGCCTGATGGCACTCAAAGAAAGAATAAACAGGGTACCAAGATGAGACTTGATAGTCTATGACCATATAGTGGGGGAGGAGGTCCCCTTCGGTCTTAGACCTAGGAGAGGGGAATAGGGCGTAAGTGGGAGAGAGGGAGGAACAGGAGGATACAAATGACGGGATAACAATTTAGTTGTAATCTGAATAAATTAATTAAATGATTTTTAAAAAGTTAAAAAAAAAAGTTGACAGTGCAACAGCTCCCAAGAGCACGGGCAGTGGTGACCTAAAGGGGTAATGCTCACAAATATGAAGGTTCTGAAACATGAAGTTTATTATTTCTTTTTTCAGTATTGGGGAACCAACTCAGGCCTTGTGCATATGAAATAAGCACATTAATATGATGCTGTATCTCCAGCCTTTAAGTATGAAATTTAAAACACAAATTTTGAGCACACCTGTAATCCCAGCACTTGCGAGGCTGAGGAAGGTGGATCACTGTGAGCTCGAGGCCAGCCTGATCTACAAAGTGAGTCCAGAACAGCCAGGACTACACAGAGAAAGCCTGTCTCAAAAAACTAAAACAAACAAACAAACCCACAAATATTGGGTGTAGATCAAATTCTGGGACAAAGCAGCAACATCTTGTATTTCCCTCCCCTTATTGCAGGTGGGAGCTAGCTTGCACTAAGGCTGCTTTGCTGAGTGAGGGCTTGCCCTTTCTTCCAATTAGTTGCATACTCTCAATCTCCCCACACTCTACCGACACGCATGGCTTTAAACTCATCTTCTCCCTTGGATCCAGCTACATGTCTTCTCCTTCATGAGTGTGGGCATGTAAACACTTCCTGTCTTTAAAAAGCATCATTACATATAGCTAAGAGTAAAAGGAAGTCTTTGGGAGCAAAAGTCATGAAAAACAGGCAAAGGGAGAGCCTGTGAGATTATTCCAAAGAATTCCAAGAACAGATTAGCAGAGACACCAATTTAGAACGGCTTCCTCTCAGTAAGCAACAAAGAGTACCCAACCCAAGACTGAACCCTTGTTGCTGTAGTTATCCCAGTACTATGAGCCAGATAAATTGGGGGTGGAAGGGGAGTGTTGCAAGTCAACTCCATTCATCTCTTTCCTATAGCAATAATTATGGCCAGGGGAGGAACTAAAAATAATAAAAAAGATTTGGAAGAAAACAAATACACCAAAGACACTGTATCAAGTGATATGCAGAACGTGTTCCTAAGTGAACATTACCCCAGAGCCAGACAAACACGTCAATCTTTTACTGAAGGGGCGATCTCTCATGTATAATATTCAGATATGCTAACACATGAATGATCACATCACCTTGTTTATGGATACATTTAATATCCCTTACCCTTCCCAACTTTCAAAACATAATAGTATACAAAATATAAAATATCTTAAATATTTATAAAAATCGCAAGAAAAAAATAGATCGTATGAAAATATTTTTATCTGAGTTCTCCCTCATTGTTGAGAGTCAGCTTAGTTTGCCTTGAGTTCGTAACTGTTGAGGGGGTAGGAGTATGCCCTGCCTAAGACTATTCTGTCCCGGAGGAGCTTAAATAAAACATAGTAGTTGCAGAAAAGGATGAGTGCCATGGAGAGCGTGTGGTTCCACTTCTCCGACCGCAGCAAGGAATAGAGCTGGTAGAAGACAACACTGCCCTCGATGAGGATGAGCAGGTTCAACAGCCTTAAAGGGCGGTGAAACAGGAACTGTAAGGAAGTTAAAAACAAACGTGATCTCAGTGGGAAAGTAAAGTTATTGACTTAATTTTCCTAAAACAATTTCATAGTTATTAGCTCACATACTCAATACCAAGTAGGTCTCCATATTCAATGCCAAACTATTTCTTGCTATAAAGATCTAAAATCTTTCTCCTTTTGCTCATAGATAAATTTTACTGCAATGTCTCTAAAATGCAAAAAATGATTATATCCAATGATTATTAAAAAGATTTATTTATTTATTATTATGTATATAGTGCTCTGCCTGCATGTACGCCTGCAGGCCAGAAGAGGGCATCAGACCACATGGTTGTGAGCCACCATGTGGTTGCTGGGAATTGAACTCATGACCTCTGCAAGAACAGTCAGTGCTCTTAACCGCTGAGCCATCTCTCCAGCCCAACATTGTTTTTTAACATGGCACCATAGATGTATTTTATCTAAGGTCAGATTGGTAAAAGGGCTACATGGAAATATTCTAGGCTTTGTAACACAGACCCAAAAATTAAAGCTGCAACATATATGCTGGGGTTTTTTGTTTTGTTTTGTTTTGTTTGTTTTTGGTTTTTGGTTTTGTAAGACAGGGTTTTTCTGTGTAGCCTTGGCTGTCCTAGACTTGCTTTGTAGACCAGGCTGGCCTCGAACTCACAGATATCCACCTGCCTCTGCCTCCCCAAGTGTACAACTGTGCCTGGCTAAAATGTGTATTTTAAAAGATTATATATTTAAACTTAAATATTTATATAATAATATTAAAATATATCATTTTAAATATATTTGTTTATAAATTGCCTATGAATCATAAATTATTACAAAAATCTTTTTTTGCTTAGGACCTAATATAAGACATAAAAACCAATATTAGACAAGTTTGGGGAAAGAGGAAAGTATTACAAGTTGCAGTATCAATACAGTAGCTTCTTTGTTTTGTAAAATGGGGGCGCACACCTTTAATGTCAGCACTCAGGAGGCAGAGGCAGGAGGATCACTGTGAGTTCAAGGACAGTCTGATCTACAAAGCGAGTCTAGGACAGCTAAGGATACACAAAGAAACCCTGTTCAAAAAACCAAAAAGAAAAAAGCCATTTCAGATTCTGTGGCAACATGTAGCTAACTGTACTAGTAACCCACAAACAGATCAAGTCATAAGTGAAGGTTGTGAAGTTAACGGTCACTGCCAGTGGGCGGCTCTGTTTACTCAGTATTTCATCAGGGTTGTTTAAAAACAGGGTCTCACTCTGTAGCCACAGTCTGGCCTTGAAACTCTTGATCCTCCTGCCTCCATTTTCCTAAGTGCTAGGAGAGCCTGCCTAGGCAGACAGACAGGTGTGAGGTCGCACTTCACAAGTCTCCTAATCCCAGGGCTCCTCCAGGGATTCTGATACAGAAGTTTAGGAAAGGAACCTACCACTGTTAGAGACAGGCCAGCTCATGTAAACACAGTAGCGCTAGGATCGCTTCTGAGAAGCAGTGATTCACCTATTTGGTTACTTAAAACCAACAATTAGTTCATTTTTCTTACACGAATTCGGCTTGATTTTTCAGCTATCCAACATGAACAAGAAAACTATAATAACTTAAGGGGACAGCAGCGGCAAAACAATCCACTCGTAATACCTAAAGGCTTCACTGCTGACTTGATGCCTATGGAGAGTCACATGCTATGAGTCCGCTCCTGATCTTAAGATAACCCCACGAGTAGAGCAGGTGCTACCGTCTCCTTTTATCCTTCCCATGTTCCTCCCTCTAACAAGGGGTTTCAGGCATCTTGCCCTGACATGGGTTACATGTGAAAGGCCTCACAGGAACCAGAAAATCCATGTCCTCTCAAAAGGAATTGGCAGGACAGGAAAAAAAGATATAAAATAAATGTTACTATAGAATTCTAAGGCAGTGCACTGCACATCAGGTACTTTGACTAAAATTTACTCTCTGCATACACCTTTTTCCTACCACACTGGTCAGCCAGCTGCCCTTTCTGTACAAGTCAGATACTTCTGATCTTGCCTAGATCTAGCCAAAACATCTAGAAAACAGTTTAATTAGAACACAACTCAAGGCATTAAGTTCAAACGGGACAGAACTGCTTTTTCCTCTTTTAAAATTTAACTTTATTTCTTTCAAAATCAAGACAACACTTTAAAAAAGATTATTACTATATCACAGAGTCCTTTAATGCACAGACTCATCTGTCTGTCTGTTTTTGAACAAGGCTGATATAGCCAAGACTCCCTGGAGCTTTTGGTCCTCCTACCTTCCCCTCCCAAGTGTGAGGATTACTGTCATATGCTACCATGCCAGGCTCACATACAACATATGTGACGGTCCCCTATAATTACCAAATTTAGCTGCCAGGTGAAAAAGGAAGTCATAGAACTCCCTGCTTGTTTTACACAATAGAATATGAACTTTAAGGTGCCTTTCCAATGACATTTCTCAAGATCAAGGGCCAATGTGACAGTAATAGCAACAATTACCACATGATAATCTCCTGTTGTACCCATCACATGCTATGATGGGTGTTTGCATACAGAGTGGTCTCCTAACAATTCTAAGTTTATGCTTGAAAAATAAGTAAGTGGTACTTGCATAAAAGCGGGCATGGGATACATCTGAAGGCACTGCCACGTTGTAAGGTCCCATGGCTCTATATAAACATCTGCTGTGTCGCACCAACACCCCTTGAGGCCATATTGTGTTTTCTGACCAACTATGGGAGAAAGAAATGCACTGTTAGAACACTGAGAATTGAAGAGGCAGTGTTTTGAAAGGCCAGATTAAGCATTCAAGGCTTCATCTGCCTGAATTCTGAACATACACACAGTATCCCACAGCCAAACCCTTAGGAGTTAGAATCTGTCATGGCAACTTCACTGTTATACAGTGAACAGAAACTCCTAAGGACACAGTTAATTCAGTGTGAGGTAAAAGGCTTAGAGGGTGAGCGGCCAGAAGGTGTGAGAGAGTGAGTGTTCATCGGGAACCCAAGTGAGCAGAAAGTAAGAGGTTACAAATAGCAGGGGAAAGCCAACGACGACGACAACAACAACAACAAAAAAAAAACAGAGAAATTAACAGCACTGCCAAACTAGAAGACATCTGCTGTATAATCACACCCCTACACAGGGTCCGTTTACCTATCACATAATTCAAGTATCTCACAGATGTGAGAAGCTATATGCAGAACACAGACACACACGAGTACTAACACAGACTTTCCTCTTTACCGCTTTCTTGGTTTATTTCTATAGAGTTTTCTCTAAGGAAAAGATATTAGGGAGGAAAAAGCTTCTTTCTTTCCAGCGTCAATGTAATGGAGCTGCAGAAGGATGGAAATCTTCAAATTAAACTTTTTTTCCACTTAACTCTAAGTTAATTCATCACTTCCTGATTTTGGAAAGGTTAGTTTCCTAGGATAAGAACTGGGACAGCAGTTTAGATATGTTAACAATAAAAATTATTCTAGCGCCCTGAATGAAGCTTTCCCAGTTCAGAACACGTTCCACCGGCCTTGCTCACACTTACCAGCATTAAGGTGATGATACACCTCATGGCCACGTGCCACCAGTAGCCTGAAGATGTACAGTACTAGGACTGTGGGTTGTACTTTCAATTGTTATTGAAATCTGTCCTTTGCCCACATTCAGGTTTCTTTCTTTCAGTTCCTGGGCTTGAAGGCCTGCGCTAATCTGTATCAGACATCAAGGCAGATAATTGAAGGGAGAACTCTGAGCGGGGAGAGGGGGAGGAAGGTCACCTTAATCTGTTCCGTTTAATGAGGGGAACACTGGTGGATGAAACTGTGAAATATTTAAATTATATTAAAAAAAAAAAAGAGGGAGGTGAGAAGGGTCCATAATCGAAGATGCTGCAGGCCTGAGAGACAGCTATGACAGTAGGCTTAGAGCTCACAGAATGAAAGCATCTGGAAGCTACGCATCTTTAATTACAGAGGCCATGCAAAGAAATGACTGATAAAGGTACATAATCAAAGCCAGGGACAGTTTTCATTGAAGAATCGGAGAAGCACGGACACAGTACAGAGATTAGGAAGAAAAAAGAAAGAACAATAGGCAAAGAAAATTACTAGACCACATCTGATTAATTAGAAAAGATGAAAGCAGCGAATTCCAGCTGTTTCAAGTGTGGGATGAAGAGCTAGCAACTGCTTAGTTGTGGCAATGAAGATAAGAAGACAAACCTTAAAGTCTTACGAAACAGTTTAAACTAATTATACGTACATATATGTATACACACATACATACATATATACACCCAAATATATTTGGATTTGGGCAAAGGGTAAAAACTGAAAGAAAACTGCCGAGTAAAATGCACTCTAGAGCAACTGGGCAGCTGAAATGTGGACCCATTTGAGAAGGAGCTGGCGATGGTGGTGGAAATGAGTTAATACCCTGTATTCTTTTTAGTACAATGACAAACATCCACATAAATGAAAACCAAACAATGTTTGACGTCAAGGAGGAGAATGACACATAAAGCATATAACATGACCAGCATCGTGAAGAGAAGTGTTACATGGCTCACCCTCTGCCCTACTCACATGTGCTGTGGTGCATTGCTGTAGAACCCATGTTCCAACTTCTGCCATTTGCCCAGGTGAGCAGCTGATTTATGTAGCAAATCACAGTACTTGGATGGTAGCAGCTGCGTGGTAAGCATGACAAAAGCATTGATCCACACCATAATGAGGTGCTCACATGACCAGCGCATGTCGTAATACTGGGTACTCTGGAAGAGATCATAAGAGAAAAGATCCATGCACTGGCAGTGGACAGGGGCAGGGAGAGGTGTGTGCACATACGCCCTGCAGACAAACGCCACACTGAGTCAACATGCACTGGTTGTCCTGCTGTCCGTGCAGAACATCAAGAGCAGAGGTCTCCAAAATCAACCTGACTTTCTGGCTGTACAAGTCAGGGCTGGGAGGGAGAGCAACTGTGTTTTACGAATCTCCTTTCTAGAAGAACTGGGTGCTTCTGAGGGGCCAGTCCAGCTGCAGAGTGCTTCTGAAGGGGTGGAAGAAGGACACAAAAATATCCCCAAAGATTTTGGCCCATTTATCCCCTCTACTGAAATAAATTAAGTTTAGTTGGATGGTTAGGTTAAATTCAAAAAGACTCTTGACAGCCTGCTAATGCCAACCGCAACAGTCTAAATCTCACTGAAATCTCGGTTCTCTTAAGCTGCTATGGTAAATCCAATCTTTACTCTTCCCAGAAACTTAAAAAACATATTTTAAAAAAAAAGGAAGGAAGGAAGGAAGGAAGGGCTACCACGGGGTGCATCACATGTATGGAAATACCTATCCGCCAACCAGGAGCGGTATTAGTGCACTCCAGATGCAGCCGAACTCCACCATCCAGGCTGCCAAAGGGGAGACAGAGAAAAGGGGAATTAAACAAGAAATACCCAGTTTATGTAACCGACACACAAATGCAGGGAGCGCAGAGCAGGATACCTGCTTACCTTCACAAAACACAGCGGTAGAAATGCAACATAGTAGGCACTGAAGAGGGAGTTGAAGAGGACTTCCTTGATTCTGTGGTTGAAATCGGCTTTCAGGCATTCTACTTCATTTCGAATGAGATCGGGAGATAGGGGGCAGCTGTGGGTGGGGATGGGCGTGGCATTATTGAACTGTTCTTTTAGAGACTCCAGCAGTAAGGAGAGGAAATCTTTGGATTTGGCCAAACTGCCCACATTTGAAGCACCTTCCTCTACCGCCTGGTGCTGAACCACATAGTCTGTGAGAAGAAGATGAGCTCTGCTATCTTGGTGGAAACAGCAGAGAGGAACATAAACACCAAACCTGTAACACAAAGCAAATATGAGAATGAGACCAATTCCTACCTTGGCACATCATGTGACTACGCCATGGTCTACTCAAGACAATGTAACCCTAGGGGGCCTTGTTTTCTCCAAAAGCCCTGTTTATGCACTGCAGGATATGATATTACATAAAAGCCCCCAATGATCACATATAAACACCCAGAAACAATCCTCTCCAGAATGCAGATATTATGCACGGTCACTGCCAGTGGGCAGGGCCTGAGCTGGGGATTGCTGGGTTCTTGGACTCTTATTGGAAGAACTGAAATAAGGGCTCACACAGATCCCCAAGGGCGCAGATTACTATGCACAGCTTCTTTTATGAGGTCCAGGAGAAGGATGACCTCAGTTACTAAGGAAGGCAATGAGAGTGGGCTTATATTTTGGTTGAGATTAGGTCATATAATCATTTTTCTGCCGTGCATGTCGCTTCCTATAATGCATCTGACTTTAATTATGGACTCTAAATTACGCATCAGCACAAGATGTTAAATAGAAGATTTCCCCCCCAAAATCACTTCAGGACAGTTTGACTCACTGCTCATCCACCCCAAACCAATTCGGGTCAGACCAGTCTTCCCATTCTTTGTTAGGAATATATTTGGAAACAAACTGTCTAGATCTGACTGTGTTAAGAGAAGAAGAAACCTCTTCCACTCACTGCTCAGAGAGGGATGTAGATGTAGCTGGCTGTTAGGTGCATTGTTGAGAGAAGGCTATGTGCATGGCCCACACAAGGGATAGAGCTGGACTGTCAAGTACCTTATTGGGGTGGGGTGGGGTGGGAAGTAACAAAACCAAGTAGAATGCCACAGTATCATTGCCTGCCTCGGTTAGATTCTCCATAGTTTTTTCTTCTCCTTGTGCACTTGGGAGATTTATTATTGGGGATGGTACTGACTTCTTGGATTACTTTCCCTTGTTACCAACTTAAACTCTATGAAGTAATATAAGTCTACTTAACCCATTGATGCACCTTTGGTGCCTGAAATGGTGGATGAAACAGAGCAGTTGTTCAAGAAGTTAAGTTCTAGAAGTACAGTACATTTCTACATATGATAGTACTTGGTTAAATAACTGCATTTTTTGAGAATTCTGACAAATTCTCTTGACTGTAGGGATTGAGTTCAGGATCATTAGGTAATTATCACTTTGCTGCTATCAATTCAGATATAAAAAAAGTACCAGTAAAAACATGTCATTTATTCATTTTAAACAAGAGAACTAACAAGTGGTGCATGTTCATAGTTTTCAATGGAGGAAAAGAAGATGAACTATTTACTAGTTCAGAGAATGGTGTGTGGTAGCTCCAGGATCCACCATGAACACACCTATGAGGGGGTGGGATGGGATGGGATCATGCGTCACAAGTATCAGGTAGAAAAATCACTTGTACACTTGGTACCACCAAACAGCTAAACTGTCAAGAGTCTGAGGCCAGCCATCGCTGCACAGTACATTCCAGGCCACACAGTAAGACCCCATCTTAAACAAAAACAAATTAAAAACCTCTATATGCAAAACTGTGGCGTCTATAAGGTTCATTAAATTCAATATTGATGAAATAAGCATGTGGGGGTGGGGTGGGGGGTAGGGGGTGGGTGGAGCACATGCCTTTAATTACAGCCCTTGGGAGGCAGAGAGGCCAGGGGATCACTGAGTTTGAGGCCAGCCTGGTCTACAGAGTGAGTTTCAGGACAGCCAAGGCTACATAGAAAAAAACCTTGTCTTGAAACAATAAAAACGTGCTGAAACATAAGCTGACATCTAGAAGGGACTGTGAGAGGCTAAGTGTACAGCAGTGGGATGGGGACCCCAGTTCCTCAGCCTTCCCTGTTATCTCACACTTCCTATGTGACTGCACAGCTTCATCCTCATGCTGAGCTCAACAATGTGGCTTTTTTGTTTGGGTCAATTAAGATGTCAGGCAACATAGTACAATCAGAAAGCTGAAAGGAGCTTGTACAAAGACACTCTCTCAATACCCTGCCAAACTCATGTGATCATACCCAGGCTAACCTGCCAGGGGGTGAGTCATGGGGACTGAGGTGAGATGCTCTGGAGGCCAGTTAATCCCAAGTCTCTGGCTTGAAGCACAGGCAGCTAAGATAAGGAGAGCCTCTTGATTCTCAGCTAAGCTCAGCACAAATGCAATAATGTGCATTGCACGAGGACAGCATGTGGTGAGACGCTGTGGCAACGAATAACAGACATGGGGTAAGAGGAAGGGAAGTAGAAAAGAGCAGCACACCAGGGAAGGCTCTATGCATTAAAGGGAAGCATTTAGTAAAGGTTTGTTGTTGTTGGTTTTGCTTTAATAGCTTTTTTCCAGACAGTTTTCTGTGTAACAGCTCGGCTGCGCTAGAACTTGTAGACCAAAGCTGGCTTCAAACTCAGAGATCACCAGCTTCTGCCTCCCAAGTCCTGAGATTAAAGGAGTGTGCTCCACCACACCAGGCCATTAAACATTTTTTAAAAGGATATATTTCAGGGCTAGAGAGGTGGCTCAGAGGTTAAAGCACTGTCTGCTCTTCCAAAGTTCCTGAGTTCCATTCCCAGCAACCACCTGGGGCCTTACAACCATCTATAATGAGATCTGGTGCCCTCTTCTGGCCTGCAGGCAGAACAGTGTATACTTAATAAATAAATAAACCTAAAAAAAAAAAAAAAAAAAAGGATATATTTTATGTGCAATTTCATATGCATGCGTATTTGCCTGTGTGTATGTATGTGTACCACAGTGCCCATGGAGGCCAGAAGAGTTGCCTGAAACTATAATTACAGATGGTTGTGAACTACCAGGCAGGTTATAGGAACTGAAACAGGGCTCTCTTAAAAAACAAAACAAAACAACAACAACAACAACAAAAAACGACTAAATACTTCAAATTATGGTCTCAAACCCATATGTAGCCCAGGATGACCTTGAACTTGCCCATCTCAACCTTTCAAGTGCTAAGATTACAGGTATTACCACCACTCTCAGGTAAATTTCCCATTTTGAAAATCATTCTAGCTAGCTACAACAAAAAATGAAATGAAAAAAAGAATACAATAATCAGGCAGAGGAGCAGCCAGATTCAAGACATGGTTAGGAGCCACAGTTGTTAGACTTGGACCCATTTACTAAGGGGCTAAAAACTGAAGGGTGGAGGAGGGTTAAAAAAAAAAAATGTGGTTATTTGCAAACTCAGTAATTTAAGTTTCTGCTATTTAATTGATGCTTACATAAAAGGTAGATTATACAAGTTTCAAAGCATAAAAAAGTAAATATATTTAAACCTAAGATCTGTTTAAATTACATATTTATTACTACTTTGTGGGATATAGAGAATAAATAATCTTTTTTTGGGTGGGGGGCACTGTCTCCTGATATAGCCTGGCCATCTTGAACTCAAGAGACTCACCAGCCTTTGCTATTCAAATACTGAGATTAAAGCCATGAGCTACCATATTCAGCAAGAAGCTTCTTCTTTTGTTTTTTGGGGTTTTTGTTTTTGTTTTTCTATACAGGGTTTCTCTGTGTATCCCTGGCTGTCTTGGACTCACTTTGTTGACCAGCCTGACCTCAAACTTACAGATCCGGCTGCCTCTGCCTCCAAGAGTGCTGGGATCATAGGCGTACTCCACCATGCCCAGCTGCAATAACCTTCTTTATATACTTAAATTTAAAAGTCTGCTAGCCACCTTGATGACTGGATTCTTCTTAAACTAGAGACCTTTACCAGGTGAACAGAACCACCTGAAATAGTCCCCGCTGGGAAAATAGTCACATGTCTCAGTTTCCCCAGAATGGTCTTGTTTTATACCTGCTTCCCCAACTACCTTCATTTAGAAAGCAAATTACATAGTGGACATATCTATTGGCTTTCTAGTTTTCAAAATTCTTACTTTATATTTGCTAATAAAATGCAAAATGAAATACTCACGGATAGCCGAGGAAGAGGAGATTGAGGACTGAATGGCTTCGGAAGAGGTTGACGAGGGTCCAACAAAGCACCCATCCACACAGAGTGAGTAGCACCAACCGGGCCAGGATCAGAGCTGTGTAGTGAACCATAGATGCTGCACCTGCTTTAGTGGCCTGCAAGTGTGGAAGCACCGAAAAAACCACTTTATACATTTATACATTGTCTACTCAATAGCCTCAGATTGAGAGCTTAGCTTTAGTGAAAAACAGAAGTGCCCACCTACACCTACCTTCCTAATCAGACTTGTCTAGGCACTGTTATCTCCTTTTACTCCATAACCCTCATGCAGCCCTCCAGTTAGTTTGTACAGTCATCGCTGGTTTATACCTGGGCTTCTTAAACATTAGCCCAAGAACTAGTCATCAGAGGAACACCAGGCTGCTTACAAAACATATCAACACCTAACAACTTTCTTGTCCAGAAATACAAAACAAGATTCTGAACCAAGGAATCTGTATTTCAACACCCTCTCAAGTGTTTTTTGTTTTTGTTTTTTTTTTTAATGTAAAAAAGATGTAAGATAAAAAGGTGCTGGGCCTGGTGGCAAGGCCTGTAATCAGAGCTATGTAGGAGGCTAAGGCAGAAAGTTCACAAGCTTGAAAACCTGCCTGGGCTACAGAACAAGCTCAAGGCCAGCCTGGGCAGCTTAGATGATGATTTAGGTTCAACACACCGTGCTGTAAAGAAGAAGGAACAAAAGATGGAGAGGAGCTGGTTGTCTCGCCTTATTCCCTACCAAACAAGGATCTCAATATTTCTCTTTTAAATGTTCTTCTTTTGAACTTTTTGCTGGATGAATATTTGACAAATCACTAAAGTTTCATAAAGTAATCACATCTTTGACAGATTATTTTGTTTCCTTTTAAACCTCTGTGCACATGGAAACAATGATTTATCATATTTAATTCTTTTTATCATAGCTACTCAAATCTGCCTCTTTATCACAAATATTTAAAACTGACTACATATGGTAAGAAAATATCTTTGTCAAAAGCTGAAGCTTTAAATGTCATATTTTCCTAAAAGGACATGGCAAAGACACCATTAGTAAACTGTAGGGAAATCAGCAGGCTCCACCTTCACCTCTAAACAGCACTCTTTCTGTCTGTGGCGTTCACTTTTTTCTGGTAGAGCCTTATTTTGTAACCCAGATGATCTCAAATGCATAACCCTCATGTCTCTGCCTCTTCTGGGATTAAAGGCATGTTCCAGCTCAAAACAGTAGTCTTAGGACCCAGAAAAGGGTTAAAAATGAAACGCAGTCACCAATAAACATGAGAGGATAGCACTTCAAGTCTCTCCTTTACACCCATGCCTTAGTTTACAGACCATAGTACTTAGCATATATAATGTGTACGTACTACACACTACACTAATGATCAGTAAAAAGTTCAGTCAACTTGAATACATTGTAATCGTTGAATAAAATTAGGAAGAGTTGTATGAGATATCTATGTATATCACAAGCCTTCATCACAGCTATGTAGGAAGTGGAGGCAGAATTGCTTGAGGCCTGGAGATGGAGATCATCTGAGCAACATAGCAAGACCTCATCTCAAAAGAAAGAAACAGACTTTAAAAACTTCTCTAGTCCAGTGATATCATAACAGTCAGAATGTCAGTTGCCGGTGTATGTGTGGTGATGCTGACTTAAACATACCTGCTATACTTTCAGTTGTATAAAAGTACAGTGTAGTTACATACAATAATGTTTGAAGAAAACTACTGGAACTAGATTATATATCATACTTTGTTATTGTCTTAATGCTTCTCCTGTAAGTTTACTGTGGAGCAGTGCATAGTACAATTCTGGCAGCATCGCCTCTTGACCACATCAAGAGGCATGTGAGGTGACTGACAGCCACCATCCAAGTTTGTGTAAAAATTCTATGCAATGTTCACACAATGAGAAAATCTCCTAGCAATATATTGTTGCAGGATCTTGTCCTTGTAATACACGACAGCATCTGTACTTATGCTTACACACACACTGTAGATACCCACAGTACATGCAATTAAAAATGTGAAATAGCATTAAATGACGACCATACCTCTGCTTGAGCCTCAAACTGTGGGAAAGGCTCAAGATGTTTTAAGCTACAGCAGGAAAAATGGTTCTATTTCACACCTGAATACACACCCCACATCAATGGACCTCATGTGTCAAATCCTGGGGAAGCTGTTTAAGCCACTGGAACTATTCCACTGCCTCCATTCTCAACTTAAAATTAGAAACTTAAAAGGCAAGCTGGGCCATGGCATATACTTATATTCCCAACACTGAGAAGTTGAGGCAGGAAGCTCACCTGAGTGCAGGCCAGCCTGGGCTACAAAGCAAGACTCTGTTTCAAAAACTAAAATAAGAGACTGCTTCTGTGGAATGGCACTGAAATAGCAGGATTTGTACTCCTTTGTGATTTTGCCTTATTTGAGAACCTAAACTCATATTGTGATATAAATGGCAGAACCTGTATCAGACCTAGAACCAGGGCAACCAAAAACAAAAAACAGCTAGTTAATAAATGCAAACCTTAAACTTAAATGTCAACAGTTATTTTAAAGTATGATGGGTGCTACAGGAAAAACCTAAACTCCCAGGAGCACAAAGAACTACAGACTCTAACTGAAGGAAGGCTTCCTGTAGGCAGAAACATTTAGGGCCTGGAAGACAGATCTGTGATTCCATAGACTGACTGCAAGGCCAAGACCTGCCTGGATTCACAGTGAGTTCAAGGCCAGTCTGGGCAATTTAGTGAGACCCTGTCTCAGAACAAGAAGTAAAAATAGGCTTTCACAACACTAAAAACCAGCAGCCACTTTGGCTAAGTTACCATTTCTGTTTTGCCGTCATTTTTATGTTAAATACAGTAGAATTTATGAAAACACATTTTCATCCTTCACCAAGTTTATACTTATGAAAAATGACACCAATGATCAATTCTATCAACAACATTAAGCTTTGAAAAGGTTCTTTGATGCTGCAATTCTTTCCTCCTCTGTCTACTAAAGCTTAGGTTTTAATTTTGAGATTAATCATAAAAAAAAAAATTTAAACCATCTTTTCAAAACTGTAAGTTCTAATAAACTGACATTTCTTTTTTTCTTTTCTTTTTTTTTTTTTTTTTTTTTTTGTTTGTTTGTTTGTTTGTTTCAAGACAGGGTTTCTCTGCGTAGCCCTGGCTGTCCTCGAACTCACAGAGATCCACCTGCCTCTGCCTCCCAGTGCTGGGATTAAGGCATGCGTCACCACACCCAGCTTCAAACTGTTTATTACTAGGAATTCCACAGTGGTATACAAACCATTTCAAAGAATGTTACCTGAAACTTAGTACTTCAGATTCACTTACATATTTACAAGTAACTCATTACCTGAAATACATCTTGTTTTTAACTAAAAAAAATTTTTTAATCTATAAGCTAAAATTAAGCTTAGATCCCCCAATCCTACAAATTACATTTCTAATAATTTTCTTGAAATATTTCACATTTGGATTTTAAACACTGTAGGAAAACTTTTTTTCTTAAATACTGGTACAACTCATACAGAAGCAATTAATTTATAATTGTATTAAAATTATATTTGTTCATTTCACATTTGAGTCTGATTCCACTCTAGTAACTCTGTTCAGATACAGGTGACAGAAGATAGTGAATGAGCCAATGTACCTCTGAAATGAGGGCCCATACGAGCCTCCTCGCAAGCATTACTGTGATGAATGCTGCCAGGTGATAGTCAATGAGATGAAAATTCTATAAGAGAAACAAAGAAGCACGTCAGAGAGAAGCACCGTGTGTAGCCATCTCAGTGCTGTGCAGCAGGGCCCACCCGCTACAGGTCTCCTGAGACCACCACAGACACAGTGACTCGGGGACCCTGGAAGCTGCCTACCAGCTACTTCTCTTTTCATGACAAACTGCCGTATCTTTCCAGACATTAAATAACTATCTAAAATACTTCTGAAACTGCTTTGTTGGAAGAAAGAAAAAAAAGAAAAGAGCTGGCCATGGTGAAGACACATGCCTGGTCTACATAGCAAAACACTATCTAAAACAAACAAAAAAAGGGAGAGGCAGAGAGAGGGAGAGAAGTGGGGGGGTGGGGCACAGGCGGAGGACGGGAGGATCTCTGGGAGTTCGAGGCCAGCCTGGTCTACAAAGTGAGTCTAGGACAGCCAGGGCTGTTACACAAAGAAACCCTGCCTGGGGGGGGGGGGGGGGGGGGGGGGGAGACACCAACTCATTACAATTCTTAAGTTAAAATGATGCCCCACCGTAGTAAGTGCAAATGGTCAATATGGGAAGAAAAATCCTAACAGTTGATTCCAGGAACAACCAAGTGATACAAATACTTAAAACTTTACAAATGTACTCCCTACCCATACTATGCTGAAGGTTTAAACTCCTATTTCTTTCCTATATCCACCCATTTAGGAAGGTTCTGAAATATTTTGTAGTCCTCTCACAACAGTGGCTTCTGCTTAGATAACATGTATGTCAAATCCTCTGACTAGAACCATGGGCGTTTGATATATAACCTTTAGAGAAAACCTTCTCTGCCTCATGATTTACTACTACCCTTCAAAAAAATAGAGAAAGAAAGCTATAATTTGTCTTTCTAAAAGATTTATTTTTATAATTTTTAATTATGTGCACGCATGTATGTGTGTGGGTATGTGCATGTAAGTACAAGTGCGCATGGAAGATGGAAGAGGGCACCCTCTGGACCTGGAGTTACAGGTGACAGTGAGTCAAAAGCCATGACAGGTACAGAAGCTGAAGGTGGGTCCTCTGGAAGCTACTCTCCAGTCCATGTTATGTACTCAACATACAGAGCTAGGAGTCAGCTCAATGTTCTGTAACAGAATCCAGTTTTATTCAGATTAACATATGTGCTTAAAAGAACATTCTAGGCTCCCTTATAGTTAGGAGTGTACACGTGAAAATGATGGAAGCATGGCTCCCTTAGGAACTGGGCTGTAACTCAGCTGATTAAGACTGCTTGCCTGGCACACATGAAACCCTGGGCTCCAGCTCCAGCACCTCATAAACTGGGCATCTGTAGTCCCAGCTCTCAGGAGAGAGAAAAAGGAAACCCGCAAGTTTCCGGGCATCCTTAGCACACAATGAGTTTAAGGCCAGCCTGGAATATGTGAGGCCCTGCCTCAAAAACAAACTCTCTCTTTTATGTTTTCCAATTTCTAGATCACAAAGTTGAACTGCAATCCTGAAGGTCACAAATTAAAAGATGGCAGTTTCTACCCAAGTAGGGCCCCTGATTAACAACAGCTCAAAGAAGAACTTCCTCAGGCTGTGATGTGTTGTTTCAAAATTTAATATCCAAATCCAGTCTTTAAAAAGGTGCTGGAGACATGTGTCTAGCATAGATAAGGCCCTGGGTTTGATGCCCTGGGCTTGATTCCATTACCACCAAAAAGAAAAGGCTGCTGGAATTTAATCACAGTGGCATCTGGCAATGAATTTAACAAATGTAGAGAAAACCAAATATCATAAAGCTTAATTTCTATTTTAATTTCCTCTGGCAATATTTATATTTTAACAACTTTAGAAAGTTTTTTTTCTGAAAATAATCTGAGGTTTGGTAGCAAGATACCTATTAGAGAATTTGTTTCGCATTGGTGGTAGCACTCTGGAAGCACAAGTAAGAAACTTAGCAGGGCAAGGTCACCCTCAGCTACCTACTGAGCTCAAGAGCAGCCAGGCCTATGTGAGTCACTGCCCCAGCTGCTTTCTCGCCTGTTGACAATGAAGACTTACCAGTGAAGTACAAGATGCAGGATGATTGTACGGATACCACCACACAGTCTTATAGATGTTGATATACTGAATGAACAGAACAATCAGCAGGTAGATGAAGAAAAGAAATTCAAAGAACAGGTTCCCATCTACTGGCAAGTCAGGGATTTGGCAATGACGAACAGGACCTGGGGTGATTAAGGCTGTGATAGGTGGGACTGGAAGGCCAATAGCACTACCATTCCTGAAAAAGAAATTACAGTTAGCTCAAAGGGTGATAGCCTTCTGTGTCACACAGCATAAAAAGCCCGGCTGCCTGTGCCCCCTACCTGGGACTGCTGGCTTCCCCGCTTCCTTCTCGTCACTAAACATTTTATCAATGATCTAAGGTGTAGCCATGCCTTCCACTATCTCCTGGGTATGGAAGGCTAAAAAATGTCCATAGAGCTTGCCTTGAATTTAGTCTCATTACACAGTTGCACACTGAACATCTGTGCTACCCACCCCATAGTCCTGACACTAGTCTGTGGCTTATTCTGCTGGCTGACCAAATAAAAACATGTACGCTAGAATTTCTCTTCGGGCTCTCCATATTCAATCACTCTCTAAAGGACTGGGTTCCACTTTACAAAATTTTCTTTAGCCTCATTTTTCCCTCTCAATGCACTATCTTGATTCCACCATTTACCAATTTTCACCTAAATCAATGCAATAAGCCCCAGTTATCAAGATCTTTAACTTTCCTTCAAGGATCTTTCTAAGTGAAATTCAGAAAGTTCTCTCTCTCACCTGACCCTTCAAATAACAGAAAGACTTTTTTTTAGTAAGTCACAAGGTCCTGTCCTTAACAAAGTGGCCTTACCACAATTCCCTTCTCTATCTGCACCGCCTTCACTATCTACGCTGTGTGCTATCTGGAGCACATGTACCCCCCCCCACACACACACAATAATCACTTTCTTAACTTCTCACACACATAGTTATTGACAAAACTTTTATAGATATTTTCTTATTCATCCTTCTAGACTTTTTGTTTTAAGACAAGGTTTCTCTGTATAGCTCTGGCTGTCCTGGAATTCACTCTGTAGACCAGGTTGGCCTCAAAGTTAGATATCCATCTGCCTTAGCCTTGCAAGTGCTGAGATTAATGGCGCGTGCCACCACTGCCCAGCTCCATTCTTCAAGACTTTTAAGGGGCTGGGGGAGGGGGCTCTTACCTCAGTGGCAGAGCATTAACTAAGCACATACAATTTTTTTTTTAATTTATTTTTGTTACATCTCAATGGTTATCCCATCCCTTGTATCCTCCCATTCTTCCCTCCCTCCCATTTTCCCCTTGTTCCCCTCCTCTATGACTGTTCCTGAGGGGGATTACCTCCCCCTGTATATGCTCATAGGGTATCAAGTCTCTTCTCGGTAACCGGCTGTCCTTCCTCTGAGTGCCACCAGGTCTCCCCCTCCAGGGGACATGATCAAATATGAGGCACCAGAGTTCATGAGAAAGTCATACCCCACTCTCCACTCAGCTGTGGAGAATGTTCTGACCATTGGCTAGATCTGGGAAGGGGTTTAAAGTTTACCACGTGTATTGCCCTTGGCTGGTGCCTTAGTTTGAGCGGGACCCCTGGGCCCAAATCTGCCTATCATAATGTTCTACTTGTAGGTTTCTAGGACCCCCTGGATCCTTCTACTTTGCTATTAACACATACAATTATCTGGGTTATAGCTGTAGAATTACAAACAAAAAAGAAAAAGAA
Source organism: Acomys russatus (assembly GCF_903995435.1). Lineage (NCBI taxonomy): Eukaryota > Metazoa > Chordata > Mammalia > Rodentia > Muridae > Acomys > Acomys russatus. The sequence goes on along the minus strand of NC_067144.1, from coordinate 22,407,219 downwards.
AAAGAAAAAAACTATCCAGCTTGGAGGAAGGCTCAGTGGACACAGGTGCCAGCTGTCAAGATTGAAAGACCTAATTTTGAACATTGAGACCCACACAGTTTAAAAAAAAAAAGCTCCTGCAAGTTGTCCTCTAACCCCATACATGCACAAGAGAAAAGGGGGCAGGGTTGCTTTAAGGGATATTTCAAACATGTCCTCTGTGAAGTTTACTCTAACTCAAGACTGATACATCTTTCTTCATCAAACTTAAATTAATTATGCTTCTATTCTTGTATTTTTTATTCTATCACATAAATTTTTACATATAGATTTATGTCTTAGCTACCAGATCATAATCCTGAGAACAAAAATATTTTTCTTAACTCACTGCAGATATATACATTTAGGAAGACAGGGCATGGTGGTGCACGCCTTTAATCCCAGCACTCAGGAGGCAGAGGAAGGCGGATCGCTATGAGTTCGAAGCCAACTTGGTCTACAAAGTGAGCCAAGGACAGCCAAGACTACACAGAGAAGCCCTGTCTTGAAAAACGGGAGGAAAAAAAAAAAGAAGACAACAACAGCAGGTCACAACAGTTACAAAACAGAAAGATCTCTTAAGACACAAAGTTAGAACTGTTAGTCCCTATCTTCTTGTTCTTCCACCCACGCTTGCTTACGCGTCAGAAAGAGCACAGCTATCCACAGTGGGAAGACAGGGATAGAAAATAAAGTTTCCTGGGAAGAGTTAGAGATCTTATTTACACAACAAGGGGAAAGAGGCTTGGGTTTTGTTTTTAAGATGTATTTATTATGTATACAGTGTACTGGCTGCACGCCAGAAGAGGACATCAGATCACATTATAGGTGGTTGTGAGCCACCATGTGGTTGCTGGGAATTGAACTCAGGATCTCTGGAAGAGCGGTCAGTGCTCTTAACCTCTGAGCCATCTCGCCAGCCCTGAGGTTTGGTTTTAATAACCAGAGAAGGAACAATATTGTTGCTACCACTCTAAAAATTCCAAATATAGGATCCTAGCTGGTATGTGGCATTCACGGTACTTTAAGGGACTCCTGGGAACATGAACTTTGCTTACTATGATTAGTGAAGAACTCTATGACTTGAATGCAAAGGATTAGTGCCACAGCTACCTCACTTTAGTTAGCCATAAATGTCAAAATTAAAAATGTTGATGAAATGTCATTAAGCCAGAAGACTCTAATCTAAACAAATGAAAAATTCTTGTTTCCCGTCAGTCAAAATAAAGGGTGAAAGTATGTGCAACTCACATGCTATTTAAGAGTTTATAAGGTCAAAAAAAATTCTCCAAGGAAAGTGGCTTGTTCCACTAAACAAGCCAATAAAATCTTTCTTTCTTTCTTTTTTGGCTTTTTAAGACAGGGTTTCTCTGTGTAGCCTTGGCTGTCCTGGACTCACTTTGTAGATCAGGCTGGCCTCGAACTCACAGAGATCCTCCTGCCTCTGCAAATGCTAGGGAAATACTTGTTTCAAAACAGACATTTAAAATAAAGTATCCACATAGAAGATTCACACCTGTGATACTCTGCAACTTTAGCTTTTTTAAACTTCAAGCCAGAAGGCAAGAGACTAAGGTCAGATAAAGCAATAAAGGGCATCAGACGGAAAAATGAAAGCATTCCTATATAAAGAGAATCTGGGGCTGGAGAGATGGCTCAGCAGTTAAGAGCACTGACTGCTCTTCCAGAGGTCCTGAGTTCAAGTCCCAGCAACCACATGGTGGCTCATAACCATCTATTATGTGATCTGATAACATGTAAAAGGCACTGGCACAGGGAAGCAAGGGAGAACCATTTAATATGATGCAAACACACATTTGGGAACCCCAATGTTTTTTGTAGTCGTCTGAATAAATGATGCTCCCGCTTCCAACTCTGAAATGCGGGAACTACAGGCCTATCCACCACCACCCTGGTTCAAGACTTTGCTGAAAGCTAACCCAAGGCCTCTAGTATGCTAGGCCTGTACCCTACCTACTGAGCTATATTCCCTAGCCAGATTTAAGAATCCTGTTTAGGATGCACTTAATTCTAATAGCAGCAATTTGTTAAGATGCATGCAAGGTACTGTCTACCAAGAAAACTCATTAGAAACTCAAAACCTAAGTCTATCTGTCTTTCTTTTTCAGACAGGGTCTCACTATATTGTCCCTGACTAGCCTAGAAATCCCTACATAGAGCAGGTTAGCTTTGAACTCAAGAGCGCTCTATGTGTCTCTGTCTTCCAAGTGTTCAGCACTGCACTGGGCAAGGTTTTCACTGGAGACTAGCCACAAGAGCACTGTGTCCCCTAACACCAGACTTACCCGGGGGAAGCTGGTGTCAAGCTAACTTGACTGGACTTAGAGTCACTGAAGAGAAGCACCTACGCACCAGAGCTAAGGGAAAGCTCACTGTGAATGGGTGATACCATCCCTTAGTCTGAGATGGAATGGAGAAGGGGAAGTGTGAGTAGCTGCACAGCTCCCACGTCTCCCAAGCTGCACATCCCGCCCCTGTAACCTCCGCCAGGCCTCATCCTGGAACTAGCTCTGTAGACCAGGTTGGCCTCAAACTTACAGAGACTCACCTGCCTCTGCCTCCTAAGAACTGGAATGAAAGGCACACACCATTACACCTGGCTTATACATGTAATTTGAAGAAAACAGACAGACAGACTGACTGTTTTGTTTTGGGGCCAGGGGGAATCTTAGGTTCAAAAGTCACTAGGCTACATGGGGAGTTCTAGCCTAGAAGGCTACATTTATCAAAAACACCACACACCCCCCAACAATGGGGATGAAGAATGTGTTTCCAAAGGATTAAAATGAAAGGTAGTTTATTTTAAAAAGCAAAGTTGTTGTAACTGGGCGTGGTGGAGAACACCTTTAATCCCAGGCAGAGACAGACAGATCTCTGTGAATTCAAGGCCAACCTGGTCTACAAAGAGAATTCAGGACAGCCATGGCTACACAGAGAAACCATATCTCGGAAAAAAAGAAAAAAGAAAGAAAAACAAATAAAAATCGTTGTTTGGAAAAAGAAGTTTTTAACCTAGTTATAAAAGTACACACCTGTGGGGGCTGGAGAGATAGCTCAGAAGTTAAGAACATTGACTGCTCTTCCAAAGGTCATGAGTTCAATTCCCAGCAACCACTTGGTGGCTTACAACCATCTATAATGTGATCTGATGCCCTCTTTTGGCTTACAGGTACATGCAGGCAGAGCACTGTAAACATAATAAATAAATAAATAAATCTTAAAAAGAAAAAAGGACACACCTGTAATTCTAGCACTATTGAAAAACACATTTCTCCTATCCTCATCTATAATTCCAAAAATTACATATATTGGGGCTGGAGAGATTGCTCAGTGGTTAAGATCACTGACTGCTCTTCCAGAGGACCGGGCTCAATTCCCAGCACCCTGATGGCAGCTCATAACTGTCTGTAACTTCAAGATACGACACCCTTACACAGACATACGCACAGGCAAAACACCAATGTATTAAAAATAAAGTAATTATTTTTAAAAATTACATATGTTAAAGAGGAAAAGCCACACATGGTGGTGCATGCCTTTAATCCCAGCATTCAGGAGGCAGACGCAGGGGGATCAATGTGAATCTGAGGCCAGCCTGGTCTACAAAGCTGGACAGCCAAGGCTACACAGAGAAACTCCGTCTCAAAAACAAAACAAACAAACAAACAAACAAACAAAAACAAACCCGGGGGAAAAGATAACTTGACCTTACAGATTCTCTTTATATAGGAATGCTTTCCTTTTTCCTCCTGATGCCCTTTATTGCTTTATCTAACCTTAGTCTCTTGTCTTTGGGCTTGAAGTTTAAAAAAGCTAAAAAGCCCATGACAGCCAGGACTGCAAGGAAAACCAAAAAATAAAGAGGAAAGAGGTTGGAGAACGGTAGATCAAAGCAAAGATGACTGAAACCCTGAAAGCCAATAAGAGGTACAATAAAGAATAGGAAATTATGAAAACACCCTCTTCAAAAAAAAAAGTCCCTTAAAAAATAATAAATAAGTTTTAAAAGGGGCTATCTGAGCATTACTAAAGTCAGTTAAAACTATCAATACTGATGCTGGGCAGTGGGGGCACATGCCTTTAATCCCAGCACTTGGGAGGCAGAGGCAGGCAGATCTTCGTGAGTTCCAGGCCAGCCTAGTCTACAAAGTGAGTCCAGGACAGCCAAGTCTACACAGAGAAACCCTGTCCTGTCTCAAGAAAAAAAAAAAAAAAAGAAAGAAAGAAAGAAAAAGAAAACAAAACAAAACTATCAATACTGCCAGGCTTGGTGGGACATGCCTTTTACCCCCCCCCCCCCGCCATTTATGAGGGAGAGAGCGGCAAACTAAATCCAAGGCCTGTATGGTTTACACAGTTTGTCCCAGGTCAGCCAAGGCTTTATAGTAAGACTCTGTCTTCTATTATTATTATTATTATTATTATTATTATTATTATTATTATTATTATTATTATCTGCAGCAGCATTTTCAAATGTTCCTCTTCCCTCCCAGTGCACTGTAAGTATCCACGTAAGCAGAACTACGTAGGAATGAAGCTTCAGCTCTAGTCCTTTTTCTCTGTTTGAGAACATGTAGCCAAGGCTGGTCTTATGCTCTCAAGCCTTCCACCCTAGCCTCCCATCCTCGCCTCCCACAGGTGTGCACCGCCAAAGCTGGGCTGTAGCTCCTTTTAAATAGCAGGCTGCTTCCTTTCCTTATCTCTAAAGCTATTTTCAACATTCTAATAATGAAAGCATGAAAAGTTAGGCTAACTGAGAGACTGGTAGACCTGGATGACTACCAGTATTTCCTGATGGCCTTTCCTTCTCGGCTCACCAGAGCAGACCAGGAAGAAGCCCATGGGGCAGCTCTGAGAACAGTAAGCTAGCTAGAGGGAGCCATAAGCCAGTCAGTCAGTAGGGCTGACTCAGCGGATCTGGGGGGGCTGGCTGGGTGTCCCCTCCTACCCGTGCAGCCCCAAAGCTGTGCACTCAGTCGAAGAGAACGACCTTCCACTAGGGAAGAGGACCAGTGTCAGGTCAAGAGTATATGAGTAACTGTGTCCCTTCCTCTGCCACAACCTCCACACAAACTCTCAAGCATATCAGGAAAGCCTGAGACAGGAGTGGGACCAATTGGTAACTCTAGAAACCAAAATCAAGACAAGAAAAAAACTTTTCAGAGAGGAAACAAAAATATTTCAGCAAAATTATCTTGACCAATTGCATGACTAAGTAAACGTATCTCCGAACTGCTACATGATCAAGCCTCCAGGGACATGAGTTGTCCTGTTAAGACCAGCCAAAAAACAAACAAACAAACATCCTGGGCTGGCCATGTAGCTCAGTAGTAAAGCACATGCTTAGCATGCTTGTGTGTTTTAATAGTGGGGTTGCTCCACACAGGATGATGATGCTCCTCCCAAGAGCTGTTCACTGTATAACAAAAACCCCAGAGTCAAGAATGGGAAACCTCTCTTTGAGTTGTTGCTTAGAGGACTACAAAAGTCTCCCCAAACAATATAGACTATTCATCCGCCTTCCGGAACTTGAAGGTAAGCCTGTCTTGTTGATGACACCACACACTTCAATCACAGAGCTTAGAGGAATGGAGATGAAACTGACCTGGAAACCTCCTCCCTAAGGACTAGTTCTCACAGTAAGAGAAGGTGCTATGCAATCTGCCAACAGAGACGCAATCTTACCCAGCTGTAAAGCATATGAACCACAACAATGGCTAGACCAGTAAGATACCCCCAACAGGACAACAGTGGCCTTGTATCCTGAAGGTAGCCAGTAACTGTCTAACTGAATGTAAAGCCCACTCCGCGAGAGGGAGTGTAAACACAGCCAACTATCCATGGCCAGAGAAGTTACAGACCTGAGAGGAAAACCTAGCACTGTCACGTGTCTAACTCTATCCTAAATTTTTATCTTTATAACCACAGATAAATGTAGCTCATCAAAGTAGCTTCCTTCTGCAACACATGGAGACGATTAGAGAGATCCACACTGGTCAAGTGCAGCTACAGACTCCAACTGCTACATCTGCAACATAGCCCCTACATCTCAGGCTCAGGAACAAATACCATAAGAGTAGGCAGAAAAAGTCTGCAGAATACATGTTGACAGAGTGTCCCCTAGGCATGACAGAAAAAAAAAAAAAATACACCTACGAAACCTCAATAGTTATGGCTGCAGGACACAAATGGCATAGTGCCAACAGCAGCTGGCATGCCAATGTGGACAGAAGAAATTCCATACCATTCCAACATAGATGAAGAGCTACAGGTAACCAATGATTGCTGAAAGGGGGAGAATTGGTTGCCTCAGGGAGTGAACTCCTTCATAGGATGAAAGGTCAGCTCTAAACACGTGTGTATGAGCAACACCAAACAGAGTCAGTAGGCTGTATATACATACACACACATATGTACATGAGGAGTTGGGAGTAAGAGTCAGGCAGATACAGTGCTCACGTATGAAGCTCTGAAACAAAACAAAACTACAAAAACTGGGCATAGTAGTATATACCCTTGTAATCCAGCACTGAGGAGACCCTGGAACTCAATAGCCACCCTAGCCTATCTGGCGACTTTTTGGTCACTGAGAGCCTTTGTCTCAAAACAAAAGCAATGAGCACATAAGGAGGAACGCCTCAGCTTGTCCTCAATGAGCACGTAAGGAGGAACACCTCAGTTTGTCCTCTGGCTGGCAAACATATACACTCATGCATACACACATGCACACGCACACACATCCAACCCAAATTTTAGAGTCCTATATAACATGGCACAATTCTTAACATTTTCAGGCTACAGTCGACAGTTACTATTAATATCAAACAACTTTTTGCCAGAATAACTTTTAATAAGATGGGGGGGGGGCTAAAAAGAAAGAAAGGGCTTATGAGCACCCACTTCTAACGAGGAGCTAGGAACAGCTGATGGCCTCCTGGGTTGGTAAGTCAGTTTTAAGAAGTCAACCACATTTCACTGGACAGCCCCACAGCCAGAAGCATATGAACAGCACAAAGTTAACTCAGTGGGTGATTTTTTAAAAGGCGGTTGGGGGATAGAGAGATGGTTCCACAGTTAAGAACAGTAACTGCTCTTCCAGAGGCTTGGTTCCCAGAATACATATGGTGGCTCAGAACCAACCCAACTCCAGCACTAGGGGACCCAGCAACCTCTTCTGACATCCATAGGCATCATACATGCAAGCAAAACACTCATACACATAAAACACGGAAAAAATATTTTTAAGCAGCTGGGTGTGGTGGCGCAGAGGCAGAGACAGAGGCAGATGGATTGCTGCGAGTTCAAGGCCAGCCTGGTCTACAAAGTGAGTCCAGGACAGTCAAGGCTACACAGAAAAACCCTATCTTGAAAAACCAAAAAATAAAACAAAAAAGATTTTTAAGTTAAAAAAAAAAAAAAAAAAGAAGAATCAGACACTTCTTCCACGTTGTGGTCCCTACATAATACCATTCTACCTGCAAGTACTCTCAAACACTAAGCTTTTTGTCTTCAAAGGCAGAATTTTTAGTTTTTGTCAGTGACAAGAACAAAGTTTGATAAGCAAATATTTAAATAAAATTACCTTTATAGTAAGTCTTACTGATAATAGGCTATCACAAATTATGCAAATTATCATGCACAGTTTATTTTCTTTACCTGTTCCTCAAGCCTGTTCCATTACCACAGCCACCACCAACCAAAGTCTGTATAGACGGTAAAGCTGACCGGCTTAGCTGCTGCCGACTAGGACCCCTCCTTCTACTGGGCATGTCCAGGAACCGGTCAGTTTCCAGTGCCACCTGCAGTTGCAACCCAGGCTAATGGCTGTCAACGTTATTTCAACTCTGAGTAAGAAAAAAGAAAAAAGAAAAAAAAAAAACCCTAAATATCAGGTAGATGTTTTTACAGAAATTGGTGTAACAAGCAAACATTAAAACTAAGGGAGCAGGCCAGGCGTGGTGGAACACGCCCGGGAACCAGGCAGATCCTGAGAGTTCCAGGCCAGCCTGGTCTACAAAGTGAGTCTAGGATACACAGAGAAACCCTGTCTCGAAAAAACAAACAAACAAAAACACTAAGGAAGCAGACCTTGCAAAACTCACATTAAAATTTCAAGCAAATGCTCCCATTTTCGTGTATACTGCTTGAACCTTGGGGTAAGGTCAGAGGCTTAAACTGGGATCTAAGCTTTGTTTAGCATTAGGCAACTTACAATTTGTGTCTTTTGTTGCTGACACATCAAACGCACTACAATCAGGTTGAAGTTTATAAGAAACCCCACACCTTACTAATTACTAATTTATTTCACATTAAAGTCACTTGAAATACAGGAAATTTTTCACTGTCCAAAGTAACAGGTTGTTATCACAGGATCTGGCTGAGATAAGGCAAGTCACTCATTATCTGACCTTGACCAAATCTTTTGCCAGAGTTTGTTTCTTCATTTCATTCAAATGGTTGCCCGTTTCAGAAAAGCCACCGTAAAACCACTGAGAGATTAATGAAACTGCAAAATTAAAAGTAGACAAAGATCTTCAGGCATGGTGGCGCACGCCTTTAATCCCAGCACTCGGGAGGCAGGGGCAGGTAGATCGCTGTGAGTTCGAGGCCAGCCTGGTCTACAAAGTGAGTCCAGGACACAAAGAGACCCTGTCTCGAAAAACAAAACAAAACAAAACGACAAAGATCTTCACGGGGGTAGGGAGGACGGCACACTGTTTTCCTCTATTTGAGCAAATATGGCTCTGCCAATATATATTAAATATTTCCTAAATACAACTAAAAATGCTCTGTAAACCACACGTTGAGAAAAAAAAATTTTTTTGATACTGCAGTGGGACCCAATGTTTTCCAGATCCTTTGACTGCAGACTAACAACAAACGCCAGGTGGGACAAAGAACCCAAACTGTTAGAGGAAAAGACAGCTGATCCCCTTGCTCAATTAAAGAGAAAGTAAGATGAGGGGCAAAAGGCTGGGACGCAAGAGAGTGGCATAGGTTACGGTGGGAGGCGAGAAGCCACAGGCTTTTTCAACACTAGCCCCCAAGAAAAAAGATCGCCAAGGGGTCCCACCCCTGCGGCTGAAAGGGCCGAAGCACGCCAGGGACAGCGGGAGGACAAACCAAGTTAAGAAAAACTCACGCATGGAACAGGCGGGCCACGGAGCGGGATCCCTTGGAGGAGGAGGCGGCTTCACAGATCCGACCCCGGGCACCCGAACTCCCTCCCTTCTTTGAAGCTCTCCAAAACAGCTGCCGGGACGCAGGCAGGACCCCACTGGAGAGTCGAAAAAACGTGTCGGGTCTCTAGGTTACCAGACCCAGACCGGGAGTTCTTGCCAGAGCCAGAGCTAAAGCCAGAAGCAGAGCCCGACCCCATCACCACTCATCCTCAGCCTCCATCGCCCAGGAGCTGAGGAGACGTGGCAGCGCACAGCGATGACGTCAGCTCCGCGTCGAGCTGGCCCCCGGAAACAGACCTGCGGCCAACAGAGCCGGCTCGCCATCCTCCCGGTGCACCTGCGCAGTGGGGTTCTCCCTCCCGCCTCGGGGCGGGTGGCTGGACTTTCCGCCCACGCGTGGCTTGCAGGCTTTGTAGGGATTTTTTGTTTGTTTGTTTTAAAGCTCCTTAGCTTCAGGCGGCTAGTGTCTGAATACCCTCACATCGGCAGGGAGATTCGGAGACGCCACCTAAGGTCACGTCACTCACTCATAAGCAAACAAGTGTTGAAGTCGTTTCGTACTCCAGCCGTCCCCTTGCACGAATTGTATTTTAAATAATGAACTAGGTGGGTGCTATAAATAAAAATCGAGTTCTAGAAACGTTCAGAGTAGTAAAAAAAGAGAACGCAGCAACAAGGCGGCGGTAATACTGGGGGAGGGGGCTTGTTTGTTGGTTTTTTTTTATTTTTGAGCCAGGGTCTCTCTATGCCGTCTGGCTGTCCTGAACTCACTTTGTAGACCAGGCTAGCCTTGAACTCATTGCAATCCACCTGCCTCTGCCTCCCAGGTGCTGGGATTAAAGGGTTGTGCCACCAGCTGGCGTTAATACTGTTAATAACAATAAATGCTCAGTTAGAAGTATATCCGAGGTCCAGAGATAGTACGCAGGTTTGCCAGGTAATGAACTCTGAGATGGTGCTAGTGTTAATACTGAAAAACGTTCTTGGAGAGTTTGGCATTTTAGCTGAGAATCCAGAGGTGAGTAAGCTGTTTTTTCGTGGACAGAAAGTGACAGATTAGAAAGATAGGAGGACTCAATTGTACAGCTTACAACGTTGAGCTCAATCGCCAGCCTTCACCCCCCCCCAAAAAAGAGATGTTGGAATAGTACCAAAATGAACCCTGATGTGTTGGTGGAGGCCAAAAGATCACACACTCAAGGTTATCTTCAACTACATTGCACGCTGGTGCTACTGGGTTTTGCTTGCTTGTTTGTTTTCAACAGAGGCTTTTTTTTGTGTGTGTATGCAGCTCTGGCTGTCCTGGAACTATCACTGTAGACCAGGCTGGCCTCCAACTCAGAGATCCACCTGCCTCTGCCTCCCTGTTGCTGGGATTAAAGACCACCACCCCGATAAGACCTTGTTGGGGGTGGGGGGACTGTAAATTTTGAAAATTGAAACAACCCACAAAACTGCCAATTAATAATTTGGCCCAGGAACTAAAAACAGATAGTCCTCATAAGAAAAAGAAAACACAAGGCCAGGACCTTTAATCCCAGCACCCAAGAGGCAGAGACAGGCAAATCATTCACTTGATCTATGTAGTAGGGTGAATTCCAGGCCACCTGAGATTGCATAGCCAGGCCCTGTCTCAAAGAAAAATGGCCAATAAATATTTTTAAAAGTGTTCCACACCCTTACCTCTCAGGGAAATGCAAAATAAAGCTACTTTGAGATTCCCATCTCACCTGAAACAGAATCACTATCATCAAGAAAAATGGGGGAAAATGCTGGATAGGATGGAGAGAGAGAGGGAAGGGATCCTTATTCACTGCTGGTGGAGGTGTGTCAACAGGTGCAGCCATAGTAGACATCGTTATAGAGAGTTCTGGAAATTAAAACAAACAAAAACCCTAAACTACCATAGGTCCTGGCTACACCAGTCCTGGCCATATACCCAAAGATATTTGCACTTTCATGTTTATTGCAGATTTATTCACAATAGCAAGGAAATTAAATCAGTTTACATGTCTATCTTCAGATGAATGGATCATAAAAATGACGTTTATGCACAATGAATTTTTTGTTTGTTTTGTTTTTCAAGACAGGGTTTCTCTATGTAGCAGCCTTGGCTGTCCTGGACTCTCTTTGTAAACTAGGCTATCTTCTAACTCACAGCTATCTGCCTGCCTCTGCCTCCCAAGTGCTGGGATTAAAGGTGTGAGCCACCACACCCGGCCATAATGGGATTTTTTTTTTAATCTGTAAAGAAAAATGATGAAACAGGCAATATTATATTAAGTGAGGCAACAGGCTTGAAAAGAGAAATGTGCCAGGCGGTGGCGTCGCACACCTTTAATCCCAGCACTTGGGAGGCAGAGGCAGGAAGATCTCTGTGAGTTGGAGGCCAGCCTGGACTACAGAGAGAGTTCCAGGACAGCTAGAACTGTTACACAGAGAAACTCTGTCTCGAAAAACCAAAAAGGAAAAAAAAAAAAAAAAAAAGGAAAGAAAGAAAGGAAAGAGAAATGCTTCATGTTCCCTCTCATATGCATATTAATTTTTTGAGTTTTTTGTTTGGTTTTGGTTTTGGAGACAGGGTGCCTCTGTGTAGCCTTTGCTGTCATGGACTTGCTTTGTAGACCAAGCTGGCCTCGAACTCACAGAGATCCGCTTGCCTCTGTCTTCCTGAGTGCTGGGATTAAAGGCATACACCACCATTGCCTGACTGCATATTAATTTTTTATATATGTGATGTGTATATATGGGGGTGTGGTGAGTATGGGCATATGAATGCCAGGGCACACGTGTGGAAGTCACAGGAGGACAACCGTGAGTATTGCTTTTGCTTCCCACTGTGTCTGAGACAGGGTCCCTTTGCTATTGGCTGTTTCTAATGCCAGGCTGTGTGGCCTATGAGCTTCTGAGGATTGTCCTATCTTTGCGTCCCATCTTTCCACAGGCTTGCTAGGGATACAGATGCGTGGTACCACATCCAGCTTTGCATAGGTTCTAGGGAACTCTAACTGCTGGCCTCACACTTGCCTAGCAAGCACTTTATACACTGAGCTTCTCCCTGGTCCTGTGTCTTAATTTTTATATGTCTATTTGTGTAGGAATGAGTGTGGGTAGAGATCAGGGAACTAGAGAGGGACCCAGAGAATGGCAAGTAAGACTTTAAGGAAGCAGTGGGTGAGGAGGAGAATAAAACATGTGGAAGGGGGAAACTGGAGGAGGAGAGCTACGGGCCGGAAGGTGGTGTAGGACCACAAGGCGACAGCCAAACCTAAGTATGTGTGAAAATGTCAGAAGGAAACCTGTTACTTTGTATGTTAATTAAGAAGTAAATTTTAGAGAGAAACTCAAAATGAGAATTTATGTGAGATCTTCCCCAGACATCTTTGTATCAGTTTAGGATTAGTTAAGCTTTGTTAGAAATTGTGCCCGACACTGGGCTATGTATTTTGCTGTAATTTCACAACCAGGCTGGAGATGTAGCTTAGTGGTAGAGCACTTGCCTAGACTAAGTGAGCATCTGAATTAAGATTCCCCAACACTAAAAATGACACAAAAACTGCAAAGCACGACAGCACATGTCTATAACTTCAGCTCTTGAGAAGTGGAGGAAAATCAAGAGTTGAAGGTCAGCCAGGAACGGTGGCTCACACCTGTAATCCCAGCGCTCGGGAGGCACAGGCAGTCGGATCGCCCAGTTCGAGGCCAGCCTGATCTACAAAGCGAGTCTAGGATAGGCAAGGCTACACAGAGAGACCCTATCTCAAAAAACCAATAAATAAATAAATAAATAAGCAGGGGGCTAGAGAGAGGGCTCAGAGGTTAAGAGCGCTGAGTGTTCTTCAAGAGGTTCTGAGTTCAGTTCCCAGCAACCATGTGGTGGCTCACAACGATCTAAAATGTGATCTAATGTTCTCTTCTGGCCTGCAGGCATACATGCAGGCAGAGTACTGTATACATAATAATAAATAAGCAAATATTTTTTAAAAAGAGTTCAAGATCATTCTCAGCTGCATAGTGAGTTCCAAGGCAACCTTGGTTACAGAAGACCCTATCTTAACATAAGATAAAGTAAAATAAAAATCTAGCACCTTGATAGCACCATGATTCCCATTTTCCCATTTTATAGAAGAAACTCTCCGTCCCATGCCCCGAGTCCCAGACAGGGTTTCTCTGTGTAGCCTCGACTGTCCTGGACTCACTTTGGAGAAGAAACTTAAGAACTGAAACCAAATAACTTGTCAACAACACCCCAACAATGCTAAGTGAGAATTGAAACAGAGGTTTGTCTGAAAGTGACCTAGCAATAAAACAAAATAGAAACTGTTGGTTGGAGGAGACAAGAAACTCCTTTTCTTCCGTTTACTTTGTTTCCCTCCCTCGTGCTTTTTGCTGAAGGAATGCCCTCCCTTAGGCTCACTGACTAGCCGCAAGAGGTCAGGCTCCATTGTGATGTCCCTGCTTGTACATGCTCACATCATGTCAAGGCCTTCCATACAAAACAACAAACCAAACCAAAAACAAACACACAAAACCCCCAGCTCCGTCCCCACTCATCCCAAAGCAGCCACAGCAGCGGTTTCACTCCCATAGTCCCTGAAGGACAAGCAACACAAGTGGAAATGTGAAATGCTGGGATAATGCCTTGAGAAAATTATTAACTCGGTTATTTTGGAGGAAGGGGGTTGGGGTGTAAGGTAACTAGGAGATTTTAGTTTGGGGATCTCCTTCCAACCTTTTCCTAAAGTCCCTTCCTTTTCACATGACAGTCTCTGTAAGTGACCCTCTGTTCTCTTCATGAACTGTTTTAATCTAAAAAAAAAAAAAGCAACGTTAGGCATGGTGAGGCAGCCAGTAATCTCTCCATTTGGGATGCTAAGGCTGGGGGACTGCTGTGATACCCCTGTCTCAAAAATACATATGTAAAATAGCACATACTGGCCTCAAGAGGTTGAGTTCTACATCCGCTTTCAAGAAGAAAAGTAGATAATGATCTAAGGGAAAAATCCCTGTCCATCTCGGGAACTCCCTGTAATCCCCGCGCTCATAAAAGTCCTTCCACTCTCAGAGCCTCCAAGAAAGGAGACTTGAAAGGGAGAGGCCTCCACTTTTCTCCAGTTTGGCCTTGAACAAATCTGCTATCTTCCACCCACTCCTTTATCTTCCATTTCTGGTCACAGAGTGGCAAGCAATATAAACTTTACTTGCTGTAAAAGAACGGCTAATATCAAAACCACGAAGGTCATTAGCCGTGGTGGTGCATGTCAGTAACCCCAGTGGAGGGTGGGGCAGCAGAATCCTCTCAAGTTTTGAGGTAGTCTGAGAATACACAGTTATGGACTATAGAGTTTTTCTTTATTGTTTTCTGTTTTCTTTTTCTGTTTTTCGTTTGTTTGTTTGTTTTTTGATTTTTTGAGACAAGGTTTCTCTGTGTAGCCTTGGCTGTCCTGGACTCACTTTGTAGACCAGGCTGGCCTCAAACTCACACTGATCCTCCTGCCTCTGCCTCCTGAGTTTTGGGACTAAAGGCATGCGCTACCACACCTGGCTTCCTTTCCTTTTTAAAAAAACCACAATATGTTAAAGATTCTACTAAGCTGATTGGCCTTTATTTTAAAATGCTTTATTTATTCATTTTTATGTGCATTGGTATTTTGTCTGCGTGTATGTCTGTGTGAGGGCATCAGATCCCCTGGAACTGGAGTTAGAGACAGTTGTGAGCTGCCATATGGATGCTGGGAATTGAATCCAGGTCCTCTTAACCCCTGAGCCATCTCTCCAGCCACCATCCTCCCAAAAAGCTTTTATAAGGAAGGAAAAAACAGAGCAAGGAACACTGGGCAGGAAGGCCATGTGCTGTCATCGTGGCACGCACCTTCTTTTTTCTCTGCATTGACAACAGTGATCTTCTGTACTTCAAAGGGTTTGGACTGTTTCCTATACTCCTTTAAGATGTTTGTTTTATTTTTGAGATAAAGTTTTAGTCTGTAGTCAAAGTTGGCCTAGAACTCCTGGCAATCCTCCTGCCTTAGCATCTTGAATGCTGGGGTTATAGGCATGAGCCGTCATGCCTGGCTCCTGAAGTTCTCTAACCGGCCATCGTCCTTCTCCTTCTTCCTCCTTTTCTCTTCTTTAGCATCTTTCTGCGCTCCTGAGACTGCTGTGATTGTAGGCATTTGCCACTATGTCTGTGTTAGGACTCTGCTTCAGCCTGCCTGCTTGTGATGTTGTCATTTACCAGCCACGGGGAAGTGACCCTGCCCAGACCCATATAAAAGGACAAACTTCCACGTGGTCTCTCTCTACCTCTCTCTCTACTTCCCCGCATTCTTTCTCTCTCTCCTTCCTGTACCTGCGCTACCCTCTTGCTTTCTCTCTCTCTCCCTCTTCTTCTCTCTCTCTGGAGTATCCTTTCCCCCCTTTACTTTCTCCCCCCATGCGCGTTTTAATAAACTCTGTATAATATAATATCTGGCACCTGGTACCTTATTACCTTATTATACCTTGTCACCTTATCTTACTGCCTTAATCTTTAAATATAAAAGTTCTGGCTGAGATACTTTCTGTTGTTGTTATTTGTCTTTATTTTCTTTCTTTTTAAATTATTACTATTATTAGCTGGGCGTGGTGGCACACGCCTTTAATCCCAGCACTCAGGAGGCAGAGGCAGGTGGATCGCTGTGAGTTCAAGGCCAGCCTGCTCTACAAAGTGAGTCCAGGACAGCCAGGGCTACACAGAGAAACACTATCTCGAAAAACCAAAAAAAGAAAAAAATTACTATTATTATAATTATCTTATTTTTGGTTTTTTTTCAAGACAAGGTTTCTTTGTGTGTAACCCTGGCTGTCCTAGAACTGGGTTTATAGAGCAGGCAGGCCTGGAACTCACAGAGATCCATCTGCCTCTGCCTCCCGAGTGCTGGGATTAAAGGCGAGCTTCACCACTGCCCGGCATTCAAGGACACCTTTTGCTACATAGCCAAGTGGAGGTGACACTAAATGCAGGCTCAAAAAAACAACAACCCAAAATGAAGTTTATTTTCCTCAGGGTATTAAACTAGAAGATTTGAAAACAAAATTCATACTGGCCCAGGTTGCATTGGCCTTTAAAAAAAAAAAAAGATTTGTTATTTTTTAACCATATGTGTCTGTGTGTGGTTATGTACACTTGAGTGCTCACGGAGAAACTGGAGTTACAGGCAGTTGTGAGCCATGGACATTGGTACAGAAAACTTCAACTCAGGCCCTCTGTAAATGCAGTGTGTGTGCTTGGCTGCTGAGCCATCTCTCCAGTATGGTCCTTTTTTGATTGGTTGCTATGAATCTCCTGGTTTGTTGTTTGCATTTGAAGTTCAGTTTGCAGTTGACTAGGTCTGGCGGCATGGACCTACACATTTTGGAAGCTGAGGCAAGAGGGTCATGAGTTAGCGACCAGCCTGAGCTATACAGTAACACTCTGTCTCAAGAATAAAAGAATGTAATGATAAAATGTCTAATTTGCTTATTGGTTTTCTGCTCTGGCTTGGCCTTTCGGAGCCTATCACAGGTCTCAGTAAAAAACAAGGGCTTACTATACACCACTGATTTGTGTTACACTGCTATACATACCTATTACAAAAGGACCTCGTGCTACCATAAATAAGTTTGGTGTTTTGGGATGACCTAGCCTAGGCTTTGTATGAACAGCTGACTACTGTTAGATGAGCTATCCCGCTGAGCTTTCAGGTGCCTCATTTCCTAAGCTTGGCTCCCGCAGGCTTGGGGGCGGGCTCGGTAGCCATCTTTGTGTTGGGCAGCTTCCTCGTGCCGTGGCGTCCGCCGCCATCTTTGTGCCGGGCGGTGCTTCCGCCGGCGTGCGGGTCGGAATCCGCAGTGGCCTGCGGGTGATGGAGCGGCGGGCGGGCTGTCGGCTTATGCCATGGATGCTGTTATTGCTCCTGTTCCCGGTGCAGGGCCGCCAGAAGGAGTCAGGTGGGCTCCGGGCAGGGCCCAGCCTGCTGCTGTGGCTCGGAGTGCACTCGGGTCCCTAGGCGCTCGCTCCGGCCCCAGGCGCGCGGAGGATGCTGTGTGGCTGCAGCGCGAGCTGGGTGGCGGGCGGCTGACGGGCGCCAGCAGAGGTGTCTGGTGGGTCTCTGCTTCTAGACCCCAACCCTGCAAAGTAACCTCCATCCTCCGGGATTGGGGTTGGGAGGGAGAGAGGGATGTTCCTGGTTTGCCGCAGAAGGCTGTTCTGCGCCTTCGTGGAACCGGTTCTGGTGAGAGGGAGGCACGTAGCTTTTACAATGTAACAGATGAAGGAGGGTTATGTGGTTATGTCCAAGAGTTTGCATCGATTCTCTCGATGGGGCTCAGTTTGTAGGTAAGAATCCATGTCGAAGTCCAGTGCATCCCTAGTCATTTGAAGGCCGAACATTAAGCTTGTGACTTTTCCAATTTCTTAGATACCTGATGGCCCAGGTAGAGGAGCAGACTTGAGTCAAGCCCCGACAAGTTACACAAAGAATCCTTCTTGGCATTTCGTTTCCACTGCTGGGAAAGGAAGGGGAATTCTCCAAGTATTGGTCTTCTGTTGCTTCTGCCTGCTGCTTGCAAATACGAATGCCAAGGGTATTTTGTTAACTCTCATTTCCTTCACTTTTTGAAGGCTCAAAATGGAAAGTATTTATTGACCAAATTAACAGGGCTTTGGAGAATTATGAGCCATGTTCAAGTCAAAACTGCAGTTGCTATCACGGGTGAGTTCGCTGATGCATCTCTGAGAGCTGGCCTCTTGTTGTAGGGACCTCCCCTAAGTCCCTTGAGTGATCTTGATGGCAGTTGTCCGCGATCTAAGCATGTCTTGAAAGCTTAGGTGGCTCTGCCAAGGTCTGGAAAGGCCCTGGAATGGGAAAGGCTTGATCTTCTCCGCGGAGACTTTCTCTTTCTCCTATGGACCGAAAGTTTAGGGCCAGAGTCTATGTCTTCTTGTCTCTGGTGCTGGCTGGCTGCAAGTGCACGTTAAAGGAATGAGCATATTTATCATCTCATCACTATTTCCTCTTGTGTGTGTGTGTGTTTTTTGTTTGTTTGTTTTGTTTGTTTTTTGGTTTTTTGAGACAAGGTTTTTCTGTGTAGCCTTTGCTATCCTGGACTCACTTTGAAGACCAGGCTGGCCTTGAACTCACAGTGATCCTCCTGCCTCCCCCCCCACACACACACCCCCCAAGTGCTGGGATTAAAGGCATGCACCGCCATGCCCGGCTCCTCTTGTTTTTTGTCTTTAAGATATAGAAACTTGAGCTGGGTTAAGTACGGTAGAAAGATGAGTACATTGAAAGCAAGCCCTTCTAACCCAAATCTCCCACTGACTACCTCATGTGGCAGGCAAGCCATGGAACTCCTCTGCAAGTTTATCAGCCAGACAGCAGTCCTTGCTCCTCATCTTTTTATGTTGATTCCTTAAGAATTCACCTGATGGTAGCGACACTTATTGCAACTTAACTTTGTGCTGAACTTGTTAAGAGATGTAAAGTGATTTATTTCCAGGATCCTGCAGCCTGTGGTGTTTTTCCGTTACCCATGGTGCTTTTTGTAGAGGAGTTGCTCCTTCCTGGGCACTGCCTTCACCCCTGCTTAGTGTATTCTCTAAACCGGAAGCACTTGAGAGCAGACTGGGTGGCATCAGTCTCTTGGCCTGTTCTGCTCGGTGAGTCCCGTTCTCCCACAGCATCATAGACGCGGACCTGGCTCCTTTCCGAGGTGGCATCACCAGGAAGATGATGGCCGAGGTGGTCAGCCGGAAGCTAGGGACCCACTACCAGATCATTAGGAACAGATTATACAGGGAAGAGGACTGCATGTTCCCCTCCAGGTAAGACGAGCACGTATCCCCTCCTGGTAGCCTCTGACAGTGCCATTACATATAGGCTCACTTGAGGGTATTCCTAGGTGCCTGCTAGAGGAGCAACAGGTTCATCTGTCCTCACGTTTCAGGGCCTATGACAGTGGATAAACTTACCTTGCTTGGGAATTTTTTTTTTTAACCAGCTATTTTATGTAAGCCTAGTGTACGCCGTTAAATGATGGCTTTGGCTCTGCCCCTTCTTTTCTGTGCCTGGTTCCACAAGCCCTGAGGGACAGGCTAGTGAAACTGGTACTCCTCTGAAAGTTTATCAGGTAGGGTCATGTGGGCTCCAGGCGGAAGTGAAGCAGAGGGGTTTATGAACATCTGCTGTGGGTCAGGTACGCTTTTGGAGTCTGCAGAGTAATAGCCTATTGTGCAGATTTCTTCATTAAGTTCTTTATCAGTGAATATTTAAATTAGCCCTTGCCACACCCCCTGCAAAATGTGACTAATTCAAGCATTGCTATAGTGAGCATTCTCAAGCATATACCTTTGATTGTGCTGGTCATGTACATGCATGTACACATGTAGGATAAATTCCCAGAATAACTAGCTTAAGTGTTCATTTCCCATGCTTTTACAAAGATATTTTAATGAGTTCATTTACTAATTTCCTTGAGATGGTGTCTCATGATGTAGCTCTGGTTGGCCTGGAACATGCTACATAGACCAGGCTGGCCTTGAACTCAGAGTTCCACCTGTTTCTGCCTCCGCAGTGCTAGGATTAAAGATAGATGCCATCATGTCTGCCTCATATGCTCTTAAGTAGACCTCATAACCTCTGATACAGTGCTGTGTATTAGGCTTTTACAACTTTTTTTTTTTTTTTTTTTTAGGTTTTTCGAGACAGGGTTTCTCTGTGTAGCCCTGCCGTCCTGGACTCACTTTGTAGACCAGGCTGGCCTCAAACTCACAGAGATCCACCTGCCTCTGTCTCCCAAGTGCTGGGATTAAAGGCATGCGCCACTGCGCCTGGCTGACTTTTACAATCTTTGTCGGTCAGATTGTTAAACGTTGACTGGTTTCATGGATACTTCCTTATTACTAATACAGTTGAGTGTGTTACATTTATGAACCATTGGTTTTATTTTGGTAGTTATCTCGTTGTATGTACAAGTGTTTTAGCCTGACATGGTGGCTATAATCCTGGATCTTGGGAGGCAGTGTGAGGAACGAGGTGGTAAGTTCCAGGCCACCATGTTGGCAGAAAATTCTGATCAGTCTGCCAAGTGCTGCCCTAACACGATGCCAGTTAGGGCCTCAAAGGTCGGGCAGAACTAAGCTTAAGCATTTTCCCTTTCTTTCAGAAAAGTAAATAAATAAATTCTCCGAGGCTTCCCAGGGCATCTAGTCATAAAGTGGCGTTATAGTCTTCCTGACTGCGCCGATGCCGTTTCTGTCTTGGAAAACCAATTTTGATAGCGATCTGCTTTAGGTTAAAGGCATGAAAGGATTTGCTTTCCCTAAGACCTAGTCATGGTAGAAAGAAAAATGGCATGCCAGCTAGCTTTCTGAATCTGTAACAGAACGCCTGAGCCAAGTAATATGGAGGGAAGGTTTCTTTTGGCTCTTGGGTTCAGAGCTTTCAGTCCGTGGTTGGCTGGCTCTCTTGCTTTTGGGCCTGTGGTTGTGTAGCACAGCATGGAGGTGGGTACAAGGGAGAGAAACCTGCTTACCTCCTGTCACCTGGGAACATGAGAAGTCAGGGGAGAGACACACACACACACACACACACACACACACACACACACACACACAGAGTTACACTCTCCTTTGAGGGCATGCGTGCCTTCTGTGATCTAAAACCACCTGCTTCTTAAGTGTTTGCCATCACCTCCCAGTTAGGCGAAGCTGAGAGCCAGACACTCCAGATCTAAACTACAGTAGTGTCTTTGTTTGGAAAGGAAGGCCAGGGAACACAATTAGAAAATAAGGTCTTCGCAGTTTCTGTATTGAAATTTGCATCTTGTCTACTAATTAAACTATTCTGTTTCATGAGAATGAAAACCTGCTAACGCATAGAGAGGTGATGTGTTCTGGGTAGGCAGAAAAGGTGTTCTGGATAGGCAGTGGTGAGACAGGCGGATCTCTGAGTTCGAGGCCACCCTTGTCTACATAGTGAGTTCCTGGACAGCCAAGGGTACACAGAGAAACCCTGTCTCAAAAAACAAAACAAACAAACAACAACATCAAAAAAGGAAATGGTATTCTTTTCAACATTAGGATTAGTGGAGCAATTAACTTAACAACGGTACCTTGCCCCATGTAAAAGGCAGCGTTGTCCCTTTAGAAGTGTTGTTTTCGGGGGGAGGGGGGCCGCAGTGGGCTGGTGATCTGGGTGCTGGCTTGCCTCACTTTAACGTTAGCACCCTTCTTACAGCCTGCACTGCTCTGATGATCTTTTGTTTTTGTCTGACTGACAGATGCAGTGGTGTTGAACACTTTATTTTGGAAGTGATCAGTCGCCTCCCTGACATGGAAATGGTAATCAACGTACGAGATTACCCTCAGGTTCCTAAGTGGATGGAGCCTACCATCCCTGTCTTCTCCTTCAGTAAGGTGAGCCCAGGGCGGGCCGCATGGGGAGAGGGGGTTTCCCTCCAGTATGAGCAAGAGATCTTCTCGGTGTGATGGGTATTGGTAAGGGTAAAGCTGGGGATCCAGCAATGAACTTGATCTGTGTTGTTCACAGTCTCTGAGCAATGAGACTGAAGAAATAGAATCGAAGACCCATGTGTAACATAAGATTGCCTTGGTGTCTAAAACTAGAGCTAAGCAGACAGTTGCCTTAGGAACCTACAACATTCAAAGAAGAGTCCAGGAAAGCTCATAGGCTTAGTTAGAAAATGCTTTTCTTTGTTTAAAAAAAAAAATGTTTTGGGCTGGAGAGATAGCTCAGAGGTTAGGCTGTTTTTGCAAAGGCCCTGAGTTCAATTCCCAGCAACCACATGGTGGCTCACAACCATCTATAATGTGATCTGGTACCCTCTTCTGGCATGCAGGTACACATGCGGGCAGAATACTGTATAAATAATAAATAAATCTTAAAAAAAAAAAAAAAAGAAAGAAAGAAAAAGGAAAAATTGTTTCTTGCGTTCCTGTAATGTGTAGAGTAGCCATAGTGCTGTCCCATATCTGTCTGTATCCCAGGCACCCAGCATAGCTGGAAATGAAGCTGAAGGCACAGGGTAACCCCTCATGGTCTGTGCCAAGACAGTGTTCAAGCCGGGCGTGGTGGCACACACCTTCAATCCCAGCATTCGGGAGACAGAGACAGGTGGATTGCTGTGAGTTTGAGGCCAGCCTGGTCTACAAAGTGAGTCCAGGACAGCCAAGGCTACACAGAGGAACCCTGTCCCAAAAAACAAACCAAAAAGATGGCCTAGGGTAGCCAAAGAGGGTGGTGGGAGGGAGTTGGGGCCTTACTGGGGAGGATAGGAATAACTGGGTAACAACTATGGACTTGGGGAATTTGGGGCAGAAAACAGCTTCTCTGTGCTCAGGCTCATGGAAATGGTGTATTGGCAAGGAGGGGTCTTCTGTAGAAACCATTGTGAAGCATTCTGAGTGGCGTGTGGAAGCTAAAAAGACAGTAGGTTTGGGGCGATCCATAGTCTTTGGGAAAAGGAACACGTGCTCTGGTTTGATTTCTTCAAAGCAATTTTCTTAGTTTGTTGTTGTTGTTATTGTTTTGTTTTTGTGTGGGGACAGTTGCACTTCTTTGTGTGTGTACATAGAGGTCAGCCATGGGTGTCATCCATCTACCTTGATTTTTGAGTCTGGCTGGCGCTTAATGAATAGACGACTGGGTGGGGCAGCAAGCCCCAAGGATCTACTCCTCGCCACTGTACCCAGCTTTTTGTGGATTCGGGGCCTGGAACCCAGGGCTTCATGGGCACCATCCCTCAGCCATCTCCGTTTCTCCTTTATCATGACTTACTCTCTCTAGACTTTCTTTTCTTCGTTTTAAGTGCATTGCGCTGGTTTTTCTAAGTGCCTGGTCTCATGTGACCTTCAGTTGACTGGCTTTGTTCTGGTCTTTACTTCCCTCCTATTTCTCAGTCACTGACTGCACTGTCCGAAACAGGAGATCTAGTCTGTCAGCTTCGGTTACTTACCTGTGAAGCTCCTATGGAACGGCCGCTTTGGTGGAAGTGCTTGATGGGTCATGTGATATTTTCTCAGGATTTGAGAGAAGTCAGACAGCACCTTACACATGTAGTTGCAACAGAGAAACGGTGGCTTATAAGTAGTCACGTGGTAAGAGGTAACCACGAAGGGGGAGAAGAGGGCTTTGTACGTGGGCTGGACTTGGCGGCTTCTGCCTGTAATGCCAGCGCTGAGGAGGTAGACGTGGAAGGATCCACACGTTTGAGGCCAGCCTGGGCTGTAGCCTATCTCAAAACACCCCCAAACAACTCCTTCCCCCAAAGTGTTTGTGACTCCCTACGTTCCCTCGATGAGCAGCCAAGGACCTGTTGAACAGCCAGCAAATAGTGGTTTTTATTGAATGTTGAAATGAACAGTGAATATTTCCTGAACTGTCAGCTCAAAGGTGATGCACACAGTGTTGGGTAACAGTAGCTCATTCTTATTAAATATTTACGGGACACCATCCCTTTAAAATATTTGAAGTCATTTTGTGTTGAAAAGAAGCCCATAGATGGAATTAGGCATATCCTTTCTGCTGTTATAAGGAGATCATGGCATGAGTTAGAGCACTCACTTTTGGAGGGGAAGAGGAGGAGCCAGCGTCCAGCCTACTGGGATCAGTGCTGGTTCCCCTGGGAAACAACTAAGAAGTGGTAAAGCAGGGGAAACACCAGGGTGTGACAGAAGTTATGTTTTGACAGAGCTGATTATTCATAATTGGGAATATTGTCTGTCTCCCCGCCCCCCAAAAAGAACCTTCCAGAAGCTTGAGGAACTGAAAAACTTGACCTTTATGATGAATATGATTAAAAATTTGGGGACTCAGGAAGGTCTATTACTTTTTTATTTGTGTGTGTGTGTGTGTGTGTGTGTGTGTGTGTGTGTGTGTGTGTGTGTTCTTGAGACAGGGTTTCTCTGTGTAGTCTTGGTTGTCCTGGAACTCACTCTATTGACCAGGCTGGCCTCAAACTCAGAGATCCACTCAGTAAGTCTGTTGCTTTTAACCCATGGTAATTCTGGCCTGGTAATGTCTGTAGTATAGGCATAAGAGGCGGTGTTCTGTTTTACTTTATGGAACTGGGTATTGAACTCAGGCCTTCATTTATGTTAGGGAAGTGCTCAGTCCCTAAGCTGTCTTCCCAGGCCTACTGTCTAGAACTAGACCTTGCAGACAAATCAAGTATTCCTCTGCAGGTGTGCACCGCGAAGGCATTTGTCCCAACTCTATATAAAGAATACAGTCGGCTGCTTCTCATTCTCTTCCAAAACTTATTTGACTGCCTTTCTGTTTCTGTCAAAGACATCGGAGTACCATGATATCATGTATCCTGCATGGACATTTTGGGAAGGGGGCCCCGCTGTGTGGCCTCTTTATCCTACAGGTCTCGGACGGTGGGACCTCTTCAGAGAAGATCTGGCAAGGTAGGTCCTTTAGAAAGGTTTGTGAAGTAAGCAGCAGCATATAGTCATTAATTTAAGATTCCTGCCTCGGCTGGGGCGATGGCTCAGTAGATACAAGTGTTCGCTGTATGACATGAGGATCTGAGCTTGCATCTGTAGCATCTGTGTAAAACTCAGGCATTGTTGTGTGTCCCTGTAACCCCCAGTGCTCTTGAGGGTCAGAGACAGGTGGATCTGGGGAGCTCACTGGCGTAGCCTAGCCAAAATAGTGAGCACCAGGTTCAATGCAAGATCTTCTAGGCCAGTATGTACTCGCAGGAGACAGCAGACGCATGTATGTATGTACACGTGCACCTGATTTACAAATCGAGTCCAGGATAGCCAAGGCTACGTAGAGAAATCCTGTCTTGGGGGAAAAAAATCATTTTGGGCCTAAGGATAGAACTAAGTTGGTAGAGCACGTGAAGCGTATGCAGGAAGCCCAGGGTTTGACTCCCAGCACTGTATAAACTGGTAATGGTGGCTTATGACCATAGTCCCTGTACTGGGGAGGTAGAGGTAGATCACAAGTTCAGGCCAACCTCAACTATGTAGTGAGTTTGAGGACAGCCTGGAAATCATTTAAGACTCTGTCTCAAAACTTAAAAATCCCTTCCTGTCAAAAAGGGCAGAGGAATCTATCCTAGATTGTCGTCGGTGCCTCTGAGGGGAGGGTTATAAGAGTCTTCAGGCTTTGCTAAGCTCATTTTTTATGTGTATGAGTGTCTCCATCCATGTTTGTGTATGTACCCCATGCATGCCTAGTGCCCACACAAGTTAGAAGAGGGCATCAGATCCTCTAGAGCTAGAGTTGTAGATGGTTGTGAGCTGCCACCTGAGTTTGGGGAACTGAACCAACCCTAGTCCTCTGCAGGAACACCAGGTACTCTTGACCAGTGAGCCTTCTCTCTGCACTGTGTTCTTTAAATCTTTCACATTTTAATTATTCAAGCGAGAATTAACTTTTTTTTTTTCCCCCCTGACACAGGGTCTCACTCAGTACCCCATCCTGGCCTGGGACTTGTCATATACCACTCAGGCTAGCCTCAAACTCAAATAATCCTCCTATCCCACTCTCACGTCCTGGCGTTACACACATGAGCCACCATATTCCACTCTTGAGTTGCCATCATAATAAGAGAAAGTAAATTAAGAGACCTCATCTAGGAGGGATAGATAATTTGTTGAAATGGTGTCTCACTCTGTGGCCCAGGCTGTCTTTGAACATGGCTACAGCTCAGGCTGGCCTCAAACCCCTGATCTGCCTGGATCCTGGGGTCTTCCCTCCCAAATCTAGCATTATAGGTAGGTACTGCCTGCCCTGGCTTGTAAGAATGATTTGGAGTGCACTTGATAACTGGTGCTAATGATGGGTTGTGGTGGTCCCTTAGGTATATCAGGACCTGTATTCCAGATCCTTCCCATCCACAACTGAGACGTGCCTCAACCTGTTGACTCCATCCTGCCATACTTTTCAGGGGCCGGTCATCTAAACTTCCTAAAGCAGTGATATTTTATATTCATGACGTAAACAGTATTGGTGTTGCTCCCATGACACCCTGCCCATACAGTCTTGCTATATAGCACAGGCTCACCTTGAATTTGCCATTTTCCTGCAAGTGTGGCCTAAGATTCAAAGGGGATTGATTAAAACGCATAAAGTGTTAAAAACAAACAAACAAACAGAAGGCCTAGCTAGGCGTGGTGGTGCACGCCTTTAATCCCAGTACTTGGGAGGCAGAGGCAGGTAGATCGTTGTGAGTTCGAGGCTAGCCTGGTCTACAAAGTGAGTCCAGGACAGCCAAGGCTACACAGAGAGAAATCCTGTCTCAAAAAACCAAAACAGTCCTATGCATGCCTTTGTTTCAGTAAGTTAATGGTAACGGATTGGTGAATTTGTAGCTATTCTTGACAAGCCCTTTCAGAAACAGCACAACACTAATGAAGGGGCTCACGGTTTCATTCATGGCTTGTTAGTGGCTTTGAACAGATTTATTTAAAGGTACAGACTTTACAAAGCTAGTCCAGGACAGCCAAGGCTACACAGAGAAACCCTGTCTTGAAAAACCAAAAATAATAAACAAACTTTTGAACTGATCTTCAGAAATAGTTAAAACACATATAGTCTTGGGAAAAGCCCCAACCCTAATCAAACTCTGTATTTTTTCAGGTCAGCAGCCCAGTGGCCATGGGAAAAGAAAAATGCTACAGCGTATTTTCGAGGATCAAGGTGATGATGTTTTCTTTTTCTTTCTTTTCTTAAAAAAAGATTTATTTATTACATATACAGTGTTCTGCCTGCTTGTACCCCTGCAGGCCAGAAGAGGGTATCAGATCACATTATAGGTGGCTGTGAGCCACCATGTGGTTGCTGGGAATTGAACTCGGACCTCCAGCCCGTGATTATATTTTCTGACCTGTAATGATGTTCTTCCAAGCAGTGGGTAAAATTGTGTTCTCTTGAGGGTATAATGTATCCTGTTGCTCAAAGGAAAAGCTAAGGTAACTAAGAAATTAATGTGGAATGATGGCCAGGCATAGTCTGTAATCTTGCATTCAAAAGACAGAGGCAGGGGGCTGAAGAGATAGCTCAGAGGTTAAGAACATTGGCTGTTCTTCTAAAGGACCCAGGTTCAATTCCCAGTACCTACACAGCAGCTCAAGACTATCTGTAATTCCAGTTCTGGGGGATATGACACCCTCATACAGGCATACATGCAGGCAGAACACCAATGTACATAAAATTTAAAAAAGGGGCAGGGGAGAGGGGCCCACAAATCCTACAAGTTTCAGGCCCAGCCTCATCTTCAATACTGGCTTCCTGGCTCTCCTGATCTGAATAGTCGGTTCCAGGCCAGTGAGGGTTGGTTACACAGTAAGATCCTGTCTCAAAACCTCAAAACGGCACCATCACCACCAACAACAAAAGCTGGGACTGGCAGGGTCTTAGACTTCAGAAGATTCAATAGTAGTGGTTAGGTTTTGTCGGCTTGGCCCAACTAGAGTCACCTGGGAGGAGGGAACTTCAGTTGAGGAAATACCTGAGTCAGACTGGTGTCTAGGCGTGTCTGTGGGGGCATGTTCCTGCCCATGGTGGACAGTGCCTCCTTGGCGTGTGTGGTCCTGGAAGGTTTAAGAAAAGTGGCCGAACTTGATCCTGGAAACAAGCCAGTAAGTGGCTTTCCTGCGTGGCTCCTCCCTTTGCTTGAGCTCCTCCCGATTCCCTCACAGACCAACTGAGACCAGGACGTGCAAGCCCATCAGGCCCTCTGCTCCCCAGCTTGCTTTTGGCCATGGTGTTGTCACCGCACTAGAAAGTTGAAGTAGGATATTCGTCACTTGCCAAACCACTCACAATTTAACCGAAGATTCAAAGGCGTTTCTCTGATGTTCATAGAGCGCCATCTGTCCAGCAGAGGATGAGCCTCTTCTTGTTTACAGATCCCTAGATATTTCGTGTCACCGTGCCTCAGTCTCTGATGGCTAACACCACAGGACTCATCACCGGGCCTCCTGACTGCCTTGTCCCTAGGCTTTGTGGCTCCTACACTGTGCTTAGTGGCAGAGACTGAGGTTGGGAAAAATGGAGAGGGAAGAAGATAGGGAAGTGGAAAACCCTGCTGTGTTGCTCTGCTGCAGTCCCCAGGGCTGAGGAAAGGACCTGGCGGGTAGCCGCACGCGCAGGATCTGTGCAGTGGGTAAACAGGAAGGCCACGAAGGGAGAAGAGTTCGTGGTTTGGGTGGTTGTGTGCTGTCTGTCAGAGATCATACCATCCGTCCACCTTGTTACTCACCTCCTGGCTAGGGCAGTGGACTTCAGAATACAGGGCGAGCTTGATACCATGATTCACTTCCCTCCTCCCCCCACCCTCTGTCTCTTCTTTTTTTGGAGACACTGGAATCTTGCTGTATAGCCCAAGCTAGCCTTGAACTTGAGACTTGCTTGCTTTCCAGGTAGCTAGGATTATAAGCATTTAATCACTGTGCCTGCTTCTTGTCCCCCTTGTCCCCCTCTCTGTTTGTATATTTTGAGATAGGGTCTCACTTTGTAGCCCTGGCTGGCCTGGAGTTCACACATAGTCCAGGCTAGCCTTGAGCTCACACATAGTCCAGGCTAGCCTTGAGCTCACAGAAATTTTCCTTTGCCTCCTGAATGCTGAAATCAAAGGCACGTGTTGCAATGCCCAGCTTGGTTTTCAAATTCAAGTATTATCCTGGACTTTACAATGCATTCACAGCATTTTGGTGAGTGGTGATTTTGTAGCCACACAGCTGTGAACAGCAGTGATAATAGGCATTGGACAAACCTTCCCCAAAGAAAAATCATTCCCTGAAATAGAGCTGTAGTGACCAGACATCACTGTCTTAGGGTTACTGTTGCTGTGATGAAAAACCACGATCAAATGCAACGCGGGGAGAAAAGTCTATTTCATTCACATCCTGTGAGGGTAAGAATTCACACAGGACAGGAACCTGGAGGCAGGAGCTGCTGTAGGGGCCATGGAAGGGTGCTGCATACTAGCTTGCTCAGCTTGCTTTTTTATACAACTCAGAACCACCACACCAGCCAAGGACGGCATCACCCACAGTGGGCCGGGCCCTTTCCCATGGATCACTAATTAGGAAAATGTTTTACAGCCTGATCTGACGGAGGCATTTTTCTCAATGGAGGCTCCCTTCGCTCTGATGACTAGCTTCCATCAAGCTGACATAAAACTAGTACAGTTACACTCTTAAGACCAGATGCAAGCTGGGCGGTGGTGGTGCACGTCTTTAATCCCAGCACTCGGGAAGTAGAAGCAGGTGGATCTCTGTGAGTTTGAGGGCAGCCTAGTCTCTACAAGTCTACAGAGTGAATCCAGGACAGCCGGGGCTGTTACACAGAGAAACCCTGTCTCAAAAAAAGAAAAAAAGAAAGAAAAAAGTAGACCAGATGCAGGCCAAATATGGTGGCACAGACCTACCACCTAGTGCTTGAGAGACCACCAATCACGATCAGGAGTCCAAGGCCACATTTGGCAATATAGTGAGTTTGAGGGTAGCCTGGGCTACATGAGATCCTGTTTCAAACAAACAATAAAACTGGATGTAAGCAAAGAAAGACTCAGCAGTACCTGCTTCTGAGGGGAAAGTCGGGAGAGCCTGCGCACCAGCGTGTTGCACCACCCAGGATACCCTTCCTTTACGGTCCCAGACTGAGTGAACTGCCCCCTCTGTGCCAACAGCCACTGCACTGGCCAAGTACTGCTCGCCTTTTAGGGATTAGGGATGCTATGGTTTAGGCCACATAGTCTTATGTTCTGTGTTTTCTCTGTAGGACAAGCCCCGAAAGAGATCCTCTCATTCTCCTATCTCGGAAAAACCCAAAACTCGTTGATGCAGAATACACCAAAAACCAGGCCTGGAAATCTATGAAAGTAATCAGCAACCATCTGACTAGAACCACAGCAGTGATGACTCTGAGAACGTGGCCAGCTGGGTAGAATTTGAGATTAGGGTTCCTCTCAGTGGTGAAATGACTGTAGAGCAAGTTCTGTGCACTACTGTTAGCATATATGCAAATTGCTGTTTTCCAGACCTTACTCGCCCTGTTATGCTGAGTGTGTCATTAACTCTGAGGAGCTGAGAGTGTATGAGCTTTTCCTGTGAGAGTACAGATAGTAAATGTAGGGTTACCCAGGTCACTACTGCGTGGCCTGCCGTAGCAGGGTGAGCGAAGCACAGGCAACTTTCACAACACAGCTATTGCCTAGTTATTATTTATGGTCACCAAAATTTGAAGTTCATGTGAAATTCAAATTTTAATGTAATTTTATTCTATTTAGACAGGGTTTCTCTGTGTAGCCTTGGCTATCCTGGACTCAATTTGTAGACCAGGCTGACCTCGAAGTCACAATGATCCACCTGCCTCTGCCTCCTGAATTAAAGGTGTGTGCCACCACGCCCAGCCTATTGCTATGATTATTATTATCATCATTTCCCTCCAAGAAAATTTAGAAACCTAGATTTCTGTTATTGATTGATTGATTTTGAGGTATTCTATAGCCTAAGCTATTGGCGTAGCTGAGGGTGACCTACCTTGAACTCCTGACTATCCTGCCTCCACCTTCCCTTGAACTTCAACATTTACTTACCCCACTGGGATGACAGGCATGGTATGGGCAAGCCAGGCCAGAGATCTGGGCTTTTGGGAGAAGTGTCATGTCACCCAGTGAAATGTTAGCGATGCCTTGAATGTTTATTTTTAGTAGTTTCTAAGCCCAACAAATGTCTCTGTGTGTTATAGCCGTGAACCCTGTAAGCCAGCACATATGACCTTGTGTGTGTGGTGGGAGGGGAGGGGGAGTTTACACAGAGTGAGATGTGAACTAAGTGACTTCTTAGTTCAAAGGAAGGTAGCATGCCTTCAGGTGAGTTCAGACTCTAAAACCAAACAGACCTGAGTCAAATCCCTATGGCTGCTACTTAAGACCCTGTGACACTGAGCAAGTCTCAACTTGAAACCTTGGCCTCCTCAGTAGTCTAGTGAAGATGATGATGCCCCTTGACACGCTAGGTTCATTATGATGCTTAAATGAGGTTGTGCTGATGAAACGGTTTCACGGTGCACCTGCCCATGAATGCTGTTGCTCGTGGTGATAACTTCCTTTTCCCCTACAGGATACTCTGGGAAAGCCAGCTGCTAAGGATGTGCACCTTATAGATCACTGCAAATACAAGTAAGACTTCCAGTTACTTCTTTCTTTCTTTTTTCGGTTTTTGGTTTTTTGAGACAGGGTTTCTCTTTGTAGTCCTGGATATCCTGGAACTCATTCTCTAGACCAGGCTGGCCTTGAACTCACAGTGACCCACCTGCCTCTGCCTCCCGAGTGCTGAGATTACAGGTGTGAGCCACCACACTTGGCTTTTAAAAAAAAAAAAAAAAATATATATATATATATATATATATATGGATTTATTATGTAGACAGTGTTCTGGCTGCATGTAAACCTGCACACCAGAAGAGGACACCAGATCTCATTATAGATGGTTGTGAGCCACCATGTGGTTGCTGCAAATTGAACTCAGAACCTTTGGAAGAGTGGCCAGTGCTCTTAACCTCTGAGCCATTTCCCCAGCCCTCAAAATATATTTTTAACATTTATTTATCTCATGTGGGTGCATGTGTGCCATTATATACATGGGGAGGTCATACAACAACTCGCTGGGGACATTCTCCTTCCCCCTCTGGGCTCTGGAAATTTAAGCAGCTCCTTAGGCTTGGTGGCTCAGCCATCTTTATAGCCCAGTTTTGCCTTTTTGTTTGTTTGCTTGCTTGTTTTACTTTTTTAAAATGTACAGCATTGAGCGTGTTTTTTTCATATATGACTGAAATCTACAAAAATAACAAATAGAGGATTATTTCTTTCTGATCCTGTTTTCCACCAGCACACAGCTGCTGGCCTCATATAGCTCTTTCTGGAGAAATTACTTCCTCTTTTGTTTAACCTGACATTCCTGGGAGAATCTGCAGCTCCAACCCAGAAAAGCTAGGAATTTATGGAAACTCCACAGATACATAAAGATGTAATCCTGAACACTGAGAATAGGGCAGTGTGGCTCACTGCTTACAGCCTCAGCACTCGGGAGGCTGAGGCAATGTATAGCCTGGGTTTCATCACCCAGGGAAGCAGCTCAGGAACACGAGGCAGAAACCTAGGGCCAGGACCTGATGCAGAGGCCATGGAGGGGTGCTGCTTACTGGTTTGCTCCCCATGTCCTGCTCAGCCTCCTCCCTTCCATAACCCAGGACCACCTGCCTAGGGGTGGCACCACCCCCAAAGAGCCGGGCTCTTACATCAATCATTAACCAAGGAAATGCCCTACAGACTTGCCTTTGGCAAACTGATAGAGGAATTTTTCTCCATTGAGAATCCATCCCAAGTGACTCCAGTTAGTGACACAGCCAAGCAGCATTATCTTATCTCAAAGAGTAAAATAAAAAAGGCAAAATTACAAAGGGAAGGAGAGAAATCATAAAAGCAGAGATGGAAGTGAGCGCATGGGGCACGGGGCAAAGGTCCTGTTCGAGGCAGTAGCTGTAGAAAGTGGAGTAAGTGTGCTTTCTTTTTCTCAGGTACCTGTTTAATTTTCGCGGTGTAGCTGCAAGTTTCCGGTTCAAACACCTCTTCTTGTGTGGTTCGCTGGTCTTCCATGTTGGTGATGAGTGGGTAGAGTTCTTCTACCCACAACTGAAGCCATGGGTTCACTACATTCCAGTCAAAACAGACCTCTCCAATGTCCAGTAAGCACTTACCTTCCGATTTGGTTTCCTGTGACCTTTTCTCCTGAGACCAGCTGTTTGAAGCGTTTTCTCAGAATTTTATTTTCAAGTAAAAACTTGTTCTTCCTTGAAGTATCTGGTCTGTACACCTTGTACAGTGTGAATTATCTCGGTAGGCTATAATTGGGATTTAAGTTGAATTGCTTTAATTTAAAATGTTGTTTCTGCCGGGCAGTGGTGGTGCACGCCTTTAATGACAGAACGTGGGAGGCAGAGGCAGGCGGATCCCTGTGAGTTCGAGTCCAACCTGATCTACAAAGCGAGTCCAGGACAGCCAAGGCTACACAGAGAAACCGTCTTGAAAAAACCAAAATAAATAAAGTGTTGTTTCTAAGATAACATGCAGATGAAGTGGGAAGGCTGTGCTCTTTCGGCAGCCGAAGATGGGTTTGCTCCTGCTCTACTGTCATTAGGGTTTCAGATACCGCGTGAGAGTTGGCCCAAGCGAAGCCCTGGCAGACAGTCTTTCATGATGGGAGGAGATAGAAAGACGTATGGAGCAAGGCCAGACATGTGAACGCAGGTCCCTGGCTAGAACAAGAGTTTGGAGAAAAGTTGGAAATCTAAAATCTCTATTTCTGTATTTGGGGTGGGGGTGGGGAGGGGGAAGGTGACGTGAAGCAGCACATGCCCATGCCGCTGCATGTGTGTGGTGGTCAGGGGACAGCCTCCAGTCTGTTCCTGCTTTCCCTCGCTGAGGCTGCGTCTCTTTCCTGCTGCTGTGCACCCCTGTCTCATGTGAAAGTTACAAATGTACGCCATCCCATCCAGCTGTTCACATGGTGTCAAGGGCAGGTTTGGCTCGTCAGGAGTTTGCTGCCACCTACTGGGCCATTTTTTTCTGGCTCCAGAAATTATTTTTCACACTTGATTTTTTTGTGTGTGATTATCATATATTTTTAGTTTTTCAGAAAAATATATCCCAAGCTTATATAATAGAAAATAGAGTAATAGATAATAGTGACAGGTAACAATCTGTCTTTAACTTTTTTTTTTTTTTTTTTTTTTGGTCTTTTGTCTTTTTTGAGACATGGTTTCCTGTAACTTGGGCTGTCTTCAAACTTGCTGTGTAGTCACGGTAGCCTTGAAGTCTTGATCATTCTGCTTCTGCCTCCCATGTGCTGGGAATACCGGCCTGCACCACGCCCACACCATTTGTATGTACAGATATTTTTCTTTGCTATTATTTCTTTAGGCATTCTAATCTCTTTGCTTTGAAGAAATTATCTACAATCTACATATATACAGAATTATCTGTTGTCTTTCTGACTTGGTATTAGCGACAGTGGTCTACATTTTAGAAGCTCATGGTTTTTGTGTATTTCTCTGTGTATGGTGCATATGTGTTTGTTCGTGTCTGTATGAAGGCCAGAGGTCAACCTGAGACGTTATCTTTCAGGGGCCATACATTTTGTTCTTTTCAAGACAGAATCTTTCACTGGGACCTTGAGCGTGTGCCTATTAGAATTGGCTGGCTGG
The DNA here is from genome assembly GCF_903995435.1 of Acomys russatus. Classification (NCBI taxonomy): domain Eukaryota; kingdom Metazoa; phylum Chordata; class Mammalia; order Rodentia; family Muridae; genus Acomys; species Acomys russatus. The sequence goes on along the minus strand of NC_067144.1, from coordinate 22,372,724 downwards.
CCAGCAAGCTCCGGGATCCGTCGGTCCGTACCTTACTAGCACAGGAATTAAAAGCACAAGCCCCCATGCCTGGCTTTTTATGTAGGTATTGTGGCCGAACACAGGTCCCTGAGCTTGCATGGCAAATACATTAGCAGCTGAGCCGTCTCCCCAACCTCTACAGTGTTGTGCTTCTTGTCATTTTAGGGAGCTGTTGCAGTTTGTAAAAGCAAATGATGATATTGCTCAGGAAATTGCAGAAAGGTAAGCTCTATTCATATGCCCTTTCTTGTCCTTCTCTGTCTTAAAGTTTTCTAAATATAGTTACCATGACAGCGTCCATACCTCAGCTTCATCACAAAGATAACCCAGAGATAAAGTTGTCCTGCTGGCAAATAATATACATATTGACAAATGCTCCATGTTTGTACAAATTTCAGTCTTTTAAAGATCTTATTTATTTTTTAATTGTATGTGTATTTGTGTGTGTGTGTTGGGGGGGGTATGTGCATGTCAATGCTGGTGCCCTGTGTGTGTGTGTGTGTGTTGGGGGGGTATGTGCATGTCAATGCTGGTGCCCTGTGTGTGTGTGTGTGTGTGTGTGTTGGGGGGGTATGTGCATGTCAATGCTGGTGCCCAGGAGGTCAGAGGCATAGAACCTCTAGCGCTGCAAAGACAGCACTCATGGGTTGCTCCTTTGCAAGAGCAGTGACTCTCCTACCCACGGAATCCCCTCTCCAGGCCCTCGACTTTAGTCTTCGAGGAACTAAGACAAATGTTTTTACCTGGACATGGGGACTCACACCTGTAACCCCAGCAATGTAGAGACTGAGTCAAGAGAATTGCTTTGAGTTCCAGGACAGACTGGGCTATGAAGCAAATTCTAGGCCAGCCTTAAATAAAGAGTGAGACATCTCAAAACCCCAAACCACACCAAGATAAAACAATAGCAAACTCAAGTGTTTAAAAATGAATATTTGCTTATCCAAGGGTACCAAAAAGATGTTCATCCCTCCACAAATATTAGCTGGTAATAATCCACTTCAAGAAATGTTAAGTTCTCTTGCTAAATACATACATATAAATATGATAGTTATAGAGTTTTGGTTATGAGATGCAGGTGAGTTCATTCAAATAAGATACTGAAATCAAGGCTTATGGTAAAGTAGTCCAGCTATATGTAGGCTTAAAATTATTAAAGCCTGTGGTATAAAATATTCTTCTTAATCTTTCTAGGGGAAACCAGTTCATCATAAACCATTTGCAGATGGATGACATCACCTGTTACTGGGAGAACCTCTTGACGGAATATTCCAAATTCCTCTCCTATAATGTAACAAGAAGGAAAGATTATGACCAGATCATCCCCAGACTTTTGAAAACAGAACTGTAGTATCCATCAGTGGACCAGAATCCTGACAGTGGATCTGAGATGCTCTGCGGTGAAATTCCATGGGTGTGACACCTATACCTTGAACACCTTTGGCCAAGCCAAACCTCCAGTGTTCCTAATCATGTTGAACCCAGAGGGACTCTTGATAAAGATCTAAAATGTGTGTAACGAACAGAAATGGAACAGCTGAGCTCTCTGACACCATGAGATGAGGATTTGGAACGCCATTCTAACCTTCATTTCCTTATGATCAGTCCCAGCCTGGGCCTCAGGCCATCTGCATCATCATCATCACTGTGAAACTGACTGGCTCCACGTGAAGATGCCCTCTGTCCTATTGTTTGGAGCACACCATTCATCGTCTGCAACTAGCACAGTACACTAGTGACTCTGAAGGCTATTCTAGGCTCGATCTCTGTTCCTTTATTTTAACATAGAATTCCTATGGAGTTTGTGAAAAATACCACGGGGATTGTTCGTTGAAGGGTCTAGAAAAGAGTGGCTGTGCCGTGCAGTGCTGGTGGAGCTCTCGCTGTAAAAGTGTACATTCTTTGGCACTCAGGAGGTTCCTATAACACCTCAATTGCATGAGTAACTTTTGCAATTGGATTCCAAGTTCCCATTTTGTGCCTTTATGCCCTTTTTAATCTCTCAAGCAGAAGGATAAAGAGAAATTTCCTAATACATTCAGGAAGCAGGCTCATGAAAGAACTATTCCCCTATAATACTAGCACTGATGAAGCAGAGGCAGGAAGATGAGTTTATGGCTATCCTCAGCTAGACAAGAGTTCAAGGGACAGCCTGGCTATGTGAGGTCCTGTCTCATCAACTCTAACTCGCCTTTCCTTTTGTCTTCTTAAATTAGCAGGGTCAGGACCATCTCAATTTGCAGAGACTACAATGTGAAGGTAACATCACGAAGTGGCAATTGATAGAGCATTCAGCTTTCATTTTTACTCATATATGAGATATTTTAGTTCAGATCATTATTGGAGATTTTTCTTATTCCCTTCCTGAAAAAGATAGGAAGACAGTTTATTTCAAGTTACAGCTCCGACGTCACCTCTCTGAACCTCATTCTTGGCACTCAGCGGCTGTTGTAACAATCCGCTCATGCCTGTATTGTGTGCCGTTGTGCTGCACTGTAGTTACCTGACTGTTTGGTCCACTGTTTTGTAGCTTCCTGATGGAGGAGAATTGCGGTTCACTGCTCTTGATGTCTGTTAGCCATACAGTGCCTCAGGCAGAATGATTCTGAAGACCAGGGGAGGGCGTGAGTGGGGAACGGATGGGTAGAGACACTCACTCCGCTTACCTAAATTCTATTTTGAAGTTGCTCAGTTACTGGCTCCAGAGGGGATGCGAGACGATGTAAGAAGTGGGTCAGTACAGGTAGGTCCTTACTTGTCCTCTCAAGGAGTAAGGGGTGTCTTGTTTTCAGTGTTACTCTGATCTTTGTCTGTGTACCTCAGTATAGATGGTGTCAGAGTAGCGTGTGGCAGTATGTAAAGTGTATGCTTTTGAAAATAGTTTGTATGCTCACACGTTAAAGATTTCTGTTGTCATTAATACTAGCTCGGTCCCAGACTTAACCATTTGCTCTTCAAAAATTTATTTTCTCTACTGTAGAAAAGGTTATTATTGTTTTCAATGTAACCAAATACAATATGTTTTGTAAGAGTTGTACTTGGTGAACCTGGCAAAGAGAACCTGCTGACCCCAAGAGAAAGCTGATAAAGGGAAGAGCTTCTGGGTTTGATGAGCCACGTGGACTGAGGGACAAGCGGTGGCCCCAGGCAGTGATGACTGAAATCCTTCACTGATGGTTCCTCTGTTAGCAAGTCCACGTCCTGAGGGTGAGGGAGCGGAATACGCTCAAGTGCAATATGACTACTCCCCAAGGCAACCTTTGACTTCAACAGTGTTGCTTTGAGACCCTTCAAAAAGATCAGAGTGCAGAAGAGGCTGACTCTCACCCTCCTCGTAAGGAAGGTAGGCTCTGGTAGCTTGGGAAGTAGGGAACGCTGACAGAGTAAGATTTGGAGCAGGAAGGTGAACAGAGGCCACAGCCCTAGGGAATTGCTTGAGGTATTAGGTAGCAAAGGCAACTTTACAAAGGAATCTTTGAGGCTGGGATGCAGCTGAGTGGTTCAACACTTGCCTGGCATAGGGTCAATTCTAAGAAGTACCTAAAACAATAGTCATTAGTTGCCCAAAGGAAAAAAAGAGCTGTAGAGTTAGTAAAAAATCTGTTACTAAGACCTCATTTGTGTCTGCAGGGTACAGGACTCTGGGGACACTTGAATTATATGTAAATTTTAAAAAATTTATTCATGTATTTTATGTATATGAACGCTGTGCCATCTTGCATATCAGAAGGGGCATCAGATCCCATTACAGATGGCTGTGAGCCACCATGTGGTTGCTGGGAATTGAACTCAAGGTATCTGGAAGCTCTTAACCACTGAGTTGTCTCTCAAGCCCCTGTATGTAAGTAAATAATTTTTTTCAGGGTTTGCCCAACCTTCCCCTGTCCCCATTCAAGTTTGCCCTGATTCTAGAATTACTCCAGCTCAAGTGCTGAGGATTGTCCCAAGACCCCAACAATGTCAGATAAATGCAAAAGCGCTCAGCTTTTCCTACAGGTGACCTAGACAGGCAGCACCTCCATTTTGTTGGGCATTCCAGCCTTGGGACCCTAAATCTCAGTGGCCTCCTCTGTGAAAAATGGACCAAGCAGGCAAGCTAGAGCCAGGAATTGAGGTCTGAGTTCTTCACTCAACAGGTAATTTACTTGAGGCAGGTGGATCTCTGAGAAGGAGGCCAGCATGGTCTATGTAGAGCAAGTTACAGGACAGCCAGGGCTACACAGAGAAACCCTATCTTGGACTCCCCCTTTTCCCCAAAGATAATTACTTAGCACCTACTTCATGTTCTACACTGTTGATGCTTCATAAGTACAGAGGTGAACATGCAGCTTCAGCCCTTGAGGGAGATGATCAAATAGGAAATTACAACAATGCAGTGTATTTTCATTTAAGACACTTTTCCGAACCTTGTCTGTAGACATGTCCTACAATCAACTCCCAAAATCCTATTTTCTATATCCTTATTTTAATTTTAAAAAATGAGAAAGGTGCCAGGAAACAGATATATGGATAAGTTTATTAAATGAGCATGGGGAGAGAAGAAAAGGGGGCAGGGGTACCCCAGGGAGAAACATGGAGAGAGAGGAAGAAAGAGGAGCGGGGAGAGATTAAGATCCACTAGGAGGGTTTGTCCTTTTATAATCTTGGGTGGGGCCATGTCCAGTGGGAGGTAGGCAGTGACATCACAGGTCGGCAGGCTGGGGCAGAATCCTAACATTTATGAAAGTTATTTATTTAGGTCCACTATGGAAGTGACTGTAGAGTGTACCACTGAGCTGTATACCAGTTTGGTACTTTTAACTAGAAAAAAATGTAGGTGAAGGGGGTTGCAAAGAGAATATGGGATATGTAGTAATGGCCAAGGATTATGTTATTACACAAACTGATTTGGAATATTTTACCTTGGTGAACTTTTTGATGTTTAAAAAAAAAAAAAAAAAAAAAAAGTAGCCGGGCATGGTGGTGCATGCCTTTAATCCCAGCACTCGGGATGCAGAGGCAGGTTGATTGCTGAGTTTGAGGCCAGCCTGGTCTACAAAGCGAGTCCAGGACAGCCAAAGCTAACACAAAGAGACCCTGTCTTGGGGAGGGGGGAGTGTGTGTGAGGAGTCCAGGATTGGGTGTATGATACCATGACCCTGAAGTCGAGGTGGCTGTGAGATGCCTGAAACAGGTGGTGGGAACCACGCTGTGGAGTTTTCAGCTGGTCTCGTGAAGCCCTGGTGGTCTATTATACGGCCAAATTAGGTTTTGAATAGATAATCCTTGCACACTTACTTCCTAAAGGCTGAAACTACAGGCATGCGCCACTTCAGTGAGAGGGCATTCCAGTGAAAACTAGACTTCGAGGCGCATGTTAGCAGAAGGTTTTCAGTTATTAAATAAGAAGTCTAGATCTTTTGCTTTCTCAGAGCAGTAAGCATACAAACACTTGTAGTGCAACCTACGTTATGACAAAAATGCCCACAGCTGACCTGTTCGGGTACACCCTAATGTTCACGCAAAGTGTGGACTCTGCTCGGCCAGGGAAGCTTCTCCCGCCCACCAGGGTGGATGAGCTTGGTTTAAGCACACAGCCTGTTTCTCTCCACACTCCACTTGCGTTGAATAAAGCCCTGTCGCCTTCTATGTGGGCCTTCTACATCTTGAACGAGCCATCTCAAGACCCTGAGCACCTCGAACTGAGCGGAGCCCACAGAAGACGCACTATCCCGGCGCAGAAAACGCGATAACAGGCGCCAACATCCTAAGATCTCACGGAGAAGAAACCGCCGCCAGCTCACTTCCGGGACACGACTTCCGCCCATCCTGCCCTAACCGGAAGGGTTTTCGGCAGTCGTCCCGCCCCCACTGCCTTTACGCGACTAGGGGCGGATCTTCCGGTCTCGTTTCCGAGAGCTGCCAGAAGTGAGTCGGCTGGGGACCGGATGTGAGGTTTAGTGTCCGGAATATACCTCTGGCTTGCTGTGCAGGTTACCCTCTCCCACGGCGCCCGCCAGCCGCAGGGTGACAGTCCGCGGGTGGGAGGGCGCCATGGAGGCGCCGCCGCCCGCGCCCCGCAGCTTCCTTTGCGGGGTCTGGCGTCCTTTCCCCCGAGTCTTTGCCGCCGGTGCTGTGGCTGCGGATTCCCAAGGTTTTGTGAAAGATCGGGAGCTGCATCCTTACGTCTCTGCACCCGGTTCCCCGGAATCCGGATGGGACCGCATTCGGCAGCTGTTTGCCAAAGAGTAAAAATGCCTCGGGTGTGTGGGGAGGGTTGCTCGGGGGGTACGTCCGCAGCCGGCGGGAGCCCCGGCGTGAGGTCCTAAAGAAGCTGAGTGTGTTCTCTCTGTCCTTGGCGTCCAGCGTGATTGACACGCAGGTTTTAAAGTCAAGACTCATTCAAAGTCACACTCTTAAAACAATAACCAGCACTCTGATTTTATATATAGGAAGATTGAACTAATCTGATTATTGTCCTATTGCCAGGTAGTATTACCGGGGACTATATTTAGAAGTCCATCCCCCCGGCCCCGCCCCCCTCCCATTTCATTTGGTCCCAAACTTTGATCTTTTTTTGGCCAGTAGTGGCTCCATACTCCTGAGGATCGGAGATTGGGGAGGGGCAGAGAGAATTGTCAATTTTTATTTATTATTTTGCACAAAAAACTGAATAGTGACGACTGTTATCCCTTCTCTCTCTTCCTTCCCTCCTCTCTCTGCCCCCTTGTTCGAACCTATATGTGTGTCTGTGTTTGGGTACTTGCACATGCGTGCAGATGCCCTCAGGCCCGAGACATCTGATTCCCCCTAATCTGGAGTTACTTGCAGTTGCAGATCAGCTGACACGGGTTCTGGGAACTGAACTTGGGTCCTTTGCAAGACTACTACATGATCTTAACTGTCACGCCGTCTCTCCAGCCCCGCAACTCTCCTTTATAGAGACAGGGTCTTGCTGTGTAACCCTGGGTGGACTTGTAGACCAGTCTGACCTGGAACTCAAAGCAACAATCCATTCTTAGCCTCCCTGATTCTGAGATTACAGGCCTGTGCTTCTAGGCCCAGCCTCTCTCTTTTGCCCTGCTGGGGGTCAAACATTACATGCTGCATGCCCAGATCTATCTCACTTTTCAGAAGATAGATATTAAACACTGAATCATGTGAAGAGTACATGATTAACTCTTTGCATTACTTTCACCTAATATTTATTTAAATTTACTAAATTTATTCATTACTGGTGAAAGTATCTTTTCATGAAGTGATTTACCATACTACATTGTGTTAGTAGGTGATTAAATAAGTTGGGGCAAGGGAGCTGTCAGACTTCTTTTTAATTATTTTATTAGTTTCATCACCTTTTTTGTCTTTGTTGTTGTTTTGTCGAGATAGGGTTTCTCTGTAACAGAGCCCTGGCTGTCCTGGACTCTCGTTGTAGACCAGGCTGGCCTCTGCCTCCCAAGTGCTGGGGTTAAAGGCATGCACCACCACCACTGGCCCTCTTTTGTCTTTTTAAGTTTATTTTTGTTTTATGTGAATGGGTATTCTGCCTGCCTGATGTCAGAACTTTTGGAACTTGAGTTACAGACAATATGAGCTGTTGCGTGAATGCTGAAAATGGAGTCTGGGCGCTCTGGAAGAGCAGCACATGTACTTTTAACTGCTGAGCCCTTGCTCCAGCTCTTTGTTTTAAGAAATTCTGGCCAGCTCTTTGTTTTAAGAAATTCTGGCAAGGGGCCTGGAGAGATGGCTCAGTGGTTAAGAGCGCTGAGTCCACCTGCTCTTCCAAAGGTTCAATTCCTAGCAACCACATGGTGGCTCATAATCATCTGTAATGATATGGCGCCCTCTTCTGGCTTGCAGGAGTACATGCAAGCAGAGCACCGTATACATAATAATAAATCAATCTTTTTAAAAAAATTCTGGTGAGTATGGTGGTGCACACCTTTCATCCCAGCAGTCAGGAGGCAGAGGCAGGCAGATCTCTGTGAGTTCCAGACCAGCCTGGTCTACAAAGTGAGTCCAGGACAGCCAGGGCTACACAGAGAAACCCTGCCTTGCAGATGTGGGTGGGTAGAAATTCGTTGGTTTTTCTCAAAGGTCCTTTGAAAAGTTTGTATATTTTTTTAAAGATTTTATGTAGTGTGTAAGAGGAAAAGGTAGATTTCTTTTCTTTTTAGAGACAGTCTGTGTAGCCCATGATCTCTCTCTCTTGCTGGGATTACAGGCATGCACTATCATGGCCCACAGAAGATGGCCATTTTTATCAGTATTATATGCCACAGAATACTGGAACAGAAAGAAACTTGGATAATAATCTAATGCAGTTTTTATGCTCTTTTTTCATGACATGAAAGGAAAAAAACAAAGTTCAGAAAGATTGGTCTAGCTGCACGCTGTTTAGTAGGATCCCAGCTTACACCCCAGACTCATCTGTTTCTGAGTCCTGAAACCTTTTCCCCATTCTTGAGCTGTTTGAACTGACTTTGTGACATTTTAGAGCCTTTTTCTTTTCTTTTCTTTTCGAGACAGGGTTTCTCTGTGTATCCTTGGCTGTCCTAGACTTAGTCTGTAGACCAGGCTGGCCTCAATCAGAGATCCGCCTGCCTCTGCCTCCCAAGTGCTGGAATTAAAGGCATGTTCCACCACACCCGGCATCATTACTTATTTTTATATTTCTTTAATTTTGTTTCTTGGGGGAGCTTTGAGATGAGGGTGTCATATTGCCTCACATGCCTGTGTTGCTGAGAATAACCTTGAACTCCTGACCCCCTGTCTCTTCCTTCCACATGCTGGGATTGCAGGAGGGTACTGCCACACTCAGCTGGAGCTTTTAAATTTGAGATAAATATTGTCATTGAGCCCTGAAAAGGTTGAAGAAGCAAATCATGGATATCTCCTAGTTTGTTAAACTTCCAAGTTTTTTTTACATTTCTTTCTTGTGTTTTACTCAGAAACTCAGCAGATCAGTCAATGTAGATGATTTTTTAAATTCTGTTCAATTTTAAAAAACATAAGATATAAAATATGTCCATTTTCTTGCTAATGTAAACATAAAGACTTGTTTTCCAAAGAGTTTAAGTTTCTTGTACACGAAGGAAGAGTGTAGTGATTGAGAATTAGATGACACACTGTCAGAAGAAAGGTAGCAGTCCACAGGATGGCTTCCTTAGGAGGGTCACCATAGGAAACTGTTTAGGTATTGGAGAGGCATCTTTTGAATTAAGTGATGCCTCCTTGTTTTAGATTGGCCGGTGCTGCCTACTGCATAGTTTTTCAGTTATTTTTTTTCTTTTATGTTTTTATAGGTAGGTATGGTGGCCCATACCTGCAATGCCAGCACTTGGCAGGAGGAGCAGGAGGGCCTGGGCAATGTGAGATGGGTGGCTTGTCCTCACGGTGCTCCTCAGGGGGCCTGGAGCTCCTGGGCTCAGTGGCTTTCCTGCCATGGCCCTCAAGCTTTGCGACTACAGGCTGGGGCCCTTGTGATGGCTTTCAGTGCTTTTTGTACCAATGATCTGAATATTTCATAAACCAGTCTTTAGATTTTGACTTCTTTTAATAATTTATTTTTATTTTATTACATTGATGTTTTGATTGCATGTATGTCTGTGTGAGGGTGTTAAATTCCCTAGGACAGGAGTTACAGACAGCTGTGAACTAACATGTGGGTGCTGGGAATAGAGCCCAGGTCCTCTGGAAGAGCAGCCAGTGCTCTCAACCACTGAGCCATCTTTCTAGCCCCCTTGATTTCTTTCTTTCTTTTTTTTTAAAAGACATTTATTCATTCATTTTTTTACTTCATGTATTTGAGTTTATCTGCATATGTATATACACACATACATACATGTATATACATTCCTTGTGTAGGTGCTTTGTATTCAGGAGTCCAGAAAGGTCAGATCCTCTGAAGTTGGAAATAGAGACATGAGGTTTTATTTTGTTTTGTGTTTTTGGTTTTTCGAGACAGGGTTTCTCTGTGTAGCTCTGACTGTCCTAAACTCATTTTTTTTTAAAAAAAATATTTATTTATTACATACACAGTGTTCTGCCTCCATATACACCTGTACATCAGAAGAGGATACTAGATCTCATTATAGATGGTGGTGAGCCACCATGTGGTTGCTGGGAATTGAACTCAGGACCTCTAGAAAAACAGACAGTGCTCTTAACCGCTGAGCCATCTCTCCAGCCCCGTGGACTCACTTTTGTAGACCAGGCTGGCCTCAAACTCACAGCAATTCACCTGCCTCTGCCTCCTGAGTGCTGGGATTAAAGGCATGAGCCACCACACCTGGCAGGCATATATATATATATACACACACACACATATACATATATATATATATATATATTTTTTTTTCCTTGAAAAGTCTCATGAACTGAAGCTGGGCAGTGATGGCACACACCTTTAATCCCAGCATTTAGGAGGCAGAGGCAGAAGGATCTCTGTGAGTTCAAGGCCAGGCTGGTCTACAGAGTGTTTTCCAGGATGACAGCCAGGGCTACACAGAGAAATTCTGTCCTAAGAAACAAAACAAACAAGCCGGGCGTGGTGGTGCACGCATTTAATTCCAGCACTTGGGAGGCAGAGGCAGGCGGATCGCTGCGAGTTCGAGGCCAGCCTGGTCTACAAAGCGAGTCCAGGATGGCCAAGGCTACACAGAGAAACCCTGTCTCGAAAAACAAAAAAAAAAAAAAAAAAAAAAAAAAGAAAAGAAACAAAACAAACAAATCTCATGAGTTCATGTAGTATATATTTGCTTAGAATTTAAAAATGAGAATATTAGCCTCTATATCTAACACAAATATTTTTCTTTATCTCTGGGGTTGTACTGTGTGTTTAGAAAAATATACCTAAGTGTATTTATAATGAGTTTTCCTAAATGAACGTATTTGTGTAAGCAAAGCCAGAAATTGTTCCCAGGGTCCCAGAAGCTCCCTTTGTGCCCTTCTTCCCAAGCATAATTACTATTCTAGTTTTCCAACAGCATGGATTGCTTTTGAGGACTTGTATGGCTTTTTTGTTTGTTTTGTTTTGTTTTTGGAGCAGGGTTTCATTATGTAGCACAGGAGGGCTTCAAAGTCATGATTCCCTGACCTTAGTCTCCTGAGTGTTGTAGTTATAGGTGTCTACCATTAGACCCAGTGTGTGCTGCTTTTCTATAACTGCATTGATTCACAGATGGATTTAAACAGTTCTGCCCATAACAAAAAATATGGTATAAGCACGTAGGATAATTCTGAGCACAGTGGTTTAGTTTCCTAACAGCATTTTCTTTTTGGCATTTTAGTGAACAACAGAGAATTTCAAAGGAAGTTGACTATATCTGCAAGGCAGCAGTTTCAGCAGGCATCATTGGCTGGGCATATGGGGGAGTGCCTGCTTTTATTTATGCTAAAAACCGCTACATTGAGTATAGCCAAGCGGAGATTTATCATAACCGATTTGATGCTGTGGTAAGTATTGATGGCCTAGTAGTTAGGGGCAAACCAATTTAACTGTCCCCCCCCTTTCTCTCCTTTGACTGTTTATTTTTATTTTATGTGCATTGGTGTTTTGCCTGCATGCATGTCTCTGTGAGGGTGTTGGATCCTGGAGTTACAGACAGCTGTGAGCTGCCATGTGGTTGCTGGGAATTGAACGCTGGAAGAGCAGCCAGTGCTCTTCACCTCTGAGCCCTCTCTCCTGCCCTTTACTACCCTCCTTACACTTCGTTTCTGTTAAGTCTTGGGTGGGAGGATTTGGAATGTGAGGGTGAAGAAATCTGATCTGTACTTAGCAATGAAGTACCAATGCTAAGTATCTAGATGCATTTTCTGCTTCTTCAATAAATCTGTTTAAAAGAAAGGTAATTTTCTTTTCCTGGTTTAATATCTAATAGTAGATTCCATATTGAATTTGCCTCAACCCTCTTTAGAATCCATTGGTCTGGAGCAGTTTCTCTATCAGTCTTGCCCTCGGGCGATTTTAAAGACTATGGACCATTTGTAGAATGCCCCTCAGTTTAGATTTGCTTGATGGTTTCTCATAAAATTGAGATTTGTGAGCCTTGAAATGGCTCAGTGGCTAAAGATACTTGCTGCCAAGCTAGACAGCCTGAGTTTGATTCCCAGGATGGTGGAAAGGAGAGAAAAAAAACTTTTTTTTTTTTTTTTGAGACATGGTTTCTCTGTGTAATAGCTCTGGCTGTCCTGGAACTCTCTCTGTATTCCAGGCTGGCCTCAAACTCACAGAGATCCTCTGCCTCTGCAATGCTGGGATTAAAGGCGTGCGCCACCACACCCTGCTTATGAGAACAAACTGTTAATAAGTTGTTCTCTGACCTCCATGACACAAACACACTCTCTCTCTCTCTCTCTCTCTCTCTCTCTCTCTCTCTCTCTCTCTCTCTCTCTCTCTCTCAAAGGGTAAGGAGTGGAAAAAGATTGAGACTTGTTTCTTGGCAGAAGTGCCCTAGGACCGAGCTCTCAGCACCTTGCATCAGAAGCACATCCTATTTGTTTCTTGGTGTAGACTTCAGTTACTTGGTTAAGATGAGATCTGCTGTGTTCTTATAACAAAAATTACTATGCTTTTTCTTTGGAGAAAAGTTTTTTACAGTAAATAAGTATTTTCGTGTAAATATGTCATTTTCACCTGCCCTGTGCTTTTTTAATTCAGTTCATTCATACTTGAAGTGTTTGCACTGTCATGATTGTTAAATGACTTTTTACTAATTCTAGCATAGTTTTTACATCATTGTTTAGTGTTGTGCTTAGTAGTAGCAGCCACTCCATTATGTTTACTCATGCATTTATTTAACTAATAATAACGATGGATTGTTCTGAGAAAAACTAGGATAGCCACCAGGTCATTAGGCCATCTTCTGGGAGCACATCTTCTGTGGTCTGCTCATGACCAGTGTTGGTATGAAGTGCGTGGTTCTTATGTATAGTTTGTTTCTATCTGTATGTACTCAGAATTTCCTATTTACTCCATGCAGTTATATTCCATCATTGTCCTTTATTCTAATACTCAGTTGCCTTGTATTGGGACTGTGGGGCCCCTTTTAGGCAGTTCGTCTGCCCTTGAGATGTTTGTCTGACTGTCTGGTTTGCCTGAGAGTCTTCCTTGATAGTCCAGTCTGGTTTTCAGCTCACTATTCCTGGCTGGCTCGGCTTTTACTCTTCTATTGCTGCTCTTGAAAATAGCCATTTCTCTAAGGAACTTTTTTTGGTTTTGTTTTAGACAAGGTTTCTCTCTGTAGTCCTGGCTATTCTGGAACTTGCGATATAGACCAGGATAGACTCAAGCTCACAAAGATCCTCCTGCCTTTGCCTCCCCAGCACTGTGTTTAAAGGCATGCTCTGTCACACCTGGTGGAGCTAAGATTTCTTTTAGGGAAGAATAGTATTGAGAAACTAAGATCTGGATCCTCGGTGTGCTCTGTTCTTCCAGGGTAATACTACTTTTAGACTGAGGGCAGATAGTGTTGGTGTGTGTGTGTGTGTGTGTGTGTGTGTGTGTGTGTGTGTGTGTGTGTGTAGGTGTAGGTGCCTGCAGAGGCCAGAGGAGATCATCAGATCCCCTGCAGCTAAAGTTACAGGGAGTTGTGAGCCTCCCTGCATAGGTGCTGGGAACCAAACTCAGGTCCTCTGCAAGAGCAGCGAGTGCTCTTATCTGCTGAGCTCTCTCTTGAGCTCCCCCAGCCCCTACACTGATACATCTTAGAGAAGTTTTGACTTGCCCAAGATCAGGTAGGAGTTCGTATCTCACAAAGGTTTTCTCATAATCCGTACAGATATAAACTGAATCTCACGATGTGCCTGCTAGGCCAGGCCTGCTTTGTGATGGGCTCATAGAAGAGAGTGCACTGTGGAGACACACAGCACACCCTTCAGCTATGATGTTGTTCCTTAGCCCTAGTGATGGTGGTGCTGAGCTTCCCACTGAAGCTCTAGTGAGAACTAAAACACTTCACTGAAGAGAATGATGTTAAAAGTAAATGAGGTAACATGTTAACGTCATCATCATCATTGTTGTTGTTGTTATGTTTTCAGTTTTGTGTGTGTGCATGTGTATGCACAAGTTCATGGAGTTCAAAGGACAGTGGTGAGAGTCCCCGTCTTGCCTTGAAGAGGCAAGGTCACTCCTGTTTCTACCACTGCTCTGTGTGCTATAGGCTGACTGGCCCTCAAGTTTCCTATTTCTACCCATCTCACTGTAGGAGTGCTGCAGTCCACTGCATCTAGCTTTTGATGTTGCTCCCCGGTTCACATGTGGGTTGTCAGGTGTTAGTGGATAGCTCCTTTGCTGGATAAGCCACTAGCTTATTTTTCATAAAGGGCTATCAGAAAATATGCTTTTCCTTCTCTTTTTTGCCCCCACATTTATATTATTTTAATCCTTACCTTTAGCCAAGCATTTCTTCAGCCTTTGTTTTTTTTGCTTTTCTTTTCACCACTTTCTCTTGAATGTCAGAAGCACTGCTGTTACTGGTTTTATAGCTGTCGTTGTGGTCCCTGCTAAACTAGCACTTGAATCTCATTATGTAGCTCTGGCTGTCCTGGAAGTTACTCTGTAGAGCAGGCTGATCTTGAACTCAGAGCCACCTGCTTCTGCCTCCCAAATGCTAGGCTCACCAGTATGCACCACTATGACTGCTGTAACTAGCCCTCCCACCCTTTTGAAGCCTTTCTTCTTGAGCTAGCTTGCTTTCTTTCTTTCTTTATTTCTACAGGGTAGGAGTTATAGTGAAGTAGTTTTTAAATGTGTATGTGTGTTTGTCTGCACATATGTATGTATGTATGTTCCATGGGCATGCCTGCTGTCTCAGAAGAGTTGGATCTCATGGAACTGGAGTTGTCGATGGTGTGAGCCATCATGTGAGTGCTGTGAACTGAACTTGGTGCAATGGTAGAGCAGCAAGTGCTCTTAATTGCTGAACCATCTCTCCAGCCCCAACAGTGAACTTTGTTGATGGTACTTGAAAGTAGGACTCCCTAAACTCCTCTACTTCTTCTGGGGCCTGGGATGGAGATTTTAAGCAGATGCTCAGTGCATGGGGCGCTTATTGGGACCCAGCAACTGAGGGTCTTCCTCTTCCTCCTATGTTCTTGCTGGGATGGGTGATTTAGAGTTGCTTACTTTTGAAGGCCAGGTGAGCCATGAGATCCACCACTCTGTTGCCTAACCTAATGGGTTGTCATATCAGAAAATGAGCTTAGCAAAGTGGTCATTGAGGCCAGTGACCTCAGCATAAAATATGGAAGAGTGGGCATCACTGTTAAAGATGGCAGGAGATAACCTGGGTTTTTGTTTTTTTGTTTGTTTGTTTTTGTGGTTTTTAAAAAAGATTTATTTATTTATTATGTCTACAATGTTCTGCCTGCATGTATCCCTGCAGGCCAGAAGAGGGCACCAGATCTCACTGTAGATGCTCAATAGCCACCGTGTGATTGGTTGCCAGGAATTGAACCCATGACCTCTAGAAGAGCAGCCAGTGAGTGCTCTTAACCTCTGAGCCATCTCTCCAGCCCTGATAACCTGGAATTTGATATCGCTCTTGTGTGCCCTTTAGGGTGGTTGTTTTCTGATACCTATCTCACTACCTTCTATTTGGTAGCGTTCTTCAGGCAGCTATTGCAGGACTCTTGGGGTCCCACTTTGCTTTAATAGTAAAGATGCAGAGACATCTGTATAGCTTAAGGCTGTTGGCCTTTTTGCTGAGGTGGTCACTGGCTGTCTCAAACAGCAGGAGCGACTGTTTCTTAGCCCCTTTCTCTTGGTCTCCCATGTCTTTTGCTCAAGTGTTAATTAGAGCTCCAGAAATGTTTTTTCTACATTTCTGTCCAGGTGTAGGTCTTAGTTTGGATTTTATTGCTGTGAACAGATAACAGGAGCATGACAACTCTTACAAGAAGAAAACATGTAATTGGGACTGGCTTACAGCTTCAGAGCGTTCGTCCCTTATTGCCATGGTGAGAAGCCTGGCAGCACACAGGCAGGCATGGTGCTGGAGAAGCAGTTGAGAGTTCTATGTCTTAGTGTTGGGCATAGCTTCCTCCAACTTCCTCCAACAAGGTCATGCCCCCTAATAGAGCCACTCCCTATGGGCCAGACCTATTCAGACCACCACAGTGTTACCTCAGTAATTTGCAACTGACAGTTTTGTCATTGAAGTTGTAGAATAAGGAAAATGTCAAGTTATTTTGGAATCTCACAGCATTTTAACAAATTATTTTTAGCAAAGTGCACACCGTGCTGCGATGAGGGGCTTCATTCGGTATGGTTGGCGTTGGAGTTGGAGAACTGCAGTCTTTGTGACTATATTCAAGTAAGTTCTCAGTTGTACAAGAGTCGTCATCTTTTCCTGGTGGCAGGGAGGGGAGGCAATGTCTTGCTACATCTCGGGCTGTCCTAGAACTCAGTGCAGTGAGTGTCCTCAAACTTGTGATTCTCCTCCTTATCCTCCCAAGTCCTGGGATTTCAGTGTGTCACCATGCCCAGAAGAGAGTCAGAGTTTTGAAGAAAGGAAAATTCTACAGAGCCCTTCTTTATAAGTTGCTGGTTTTGAATGAATAATTTGTTCGAGGAATTTGGTTTTGTTTCATTCTTTGATGAGTTTACCTAAAAACTCATAGGCATGTTAGTCTAGAACACAACGACAGGACCTAGACTGGAGCTAGAGATTGAAGAATAGAATCTTTGTTGGTGTGTTTCTAGGTCTTAACTTTGTGTTTTAAAGGCAGGGTGTCATGTACCCCACCTGACTTTGAACTTGATGTGTAGCTGAGGATGGGCTTGAATTTCTCATCCTCCTGCCTCAGGATCCCAAACACTGGGTTTAGAGGCTTGAGCCACCATGCCTCATCTGAGGTAGTGTGGGCATTGAACCCAGACTTTGGACGATAAGCAAGGACTCTGCTGACTGAACTACCTCCTTAGTTCTAACAGGACATTTTAAAACACATTTCAATGAAAAAAGCAATCAGGAAAGTGAATGGCGTGTACTTTGGATGTAATGTTTTCTATTTCCTCTCTTCCCAGCTCAGTGAACACTGGACTAAGTGTGTATCGAAATAAAGATGCCTTGAGCCATTTTGTCATTGCAGGAGGTAAGATAGTTTTATTCTTGTTCACATTTTAATTTCAAATATATTGAAGTATGTAGGCTTTATGTCTCAGAACTGCAGATATTTCGATTGATTTCACACTATATCCTATTCAACATTCATACAAAATCTATTTATAAATAGCCTCCTGGTTGACCCTTGGCAGTTTTTTTTTTTTTTAAGATTTATTTATTTATTATGTATACAGTGTTCTGTTTGCATGTACACACGCATGCCAGAAGAGGGTACCAGATCTCTTTATAGATGGTTGTGAACCAACATGTGGTTGCTGGGAACGGAACTCAGGACATTTGGAAGAGCAGCCAGTGCTCTTAACCTCTGAGCCATCTCTCCAGCCCCTCCCCCCCCCCGGCAGTTATTAAAGCAGACAAGATCTTTGCTTTCATTAAATTTTGTCTATGATGATGGGCAAAACCAGATCCTATGACAGGAAGTAGCAAATAGGTGGGGCATGGATGTGACGTTAGACCGTTTCCGCTGACACCCCAGATGGGGAAGGAGCAAACTGCACAGGGTAGTGGGCGAAACAGGAGCACCAAGAGATGTTCTGCGGAAGCAGGTTGATGTTTCAAGCACAAGGAAGGGAAGTGGCTTGAGGTTAGATTGGGATGCAGAGTAGGAAGGATCAGGCTTTCTCATGGTAGGAGGTTGGTTTTAAAGCAGCTGCCTGCCATTCTTGCACTTTGAACACTCTGGAGCAGAGCACAGCAAAGTCCATATCTAGGACGTTGTTTAAAGCAGTTACAGTCAGGGACTTCTATCACAGCTAGCCTAAGGACTTGGTGCTGCTTTCTGAATTCTAATGCAGCTATTGAGACAGTAAAACCAGAAATGGCCCTGGCATGGTGGCGCAAGCTTTTCGTCCCAGCACTGGGGAGGCAGAAACAAGTAGATTTCTGTGAGTTTGAGGCCATCCTGGTTTACAAAGGGAGTCCAGGACAGCCAAGGCTACACAGAGAAACCCTGTCTCAAAACAAAAGACAAAACAAACCAGAGATGGCTGCTTGAGAGGCAGAAACAGAAGACTCAGTTGAGGCTACAAGTTCAAGGCCAACCCAGACAGCATATAAAGACTCCATACCTTTAAAAATATTAAAAAAAAAAAAAATCCAGCAGTAATAATAGCGAACTATGTGTGCTCAGAAAAGACTGGCGTGGGCCCTGCAAGCTACTCTTCTTTGGTTGTATGTGAGTTCTTGTAGACACAGAAGTAAAAGTCAGAGAAGATAATGTAAACTGAACTTTAAATGCATTTTCTTAGCCACAGACAAATTTGTTGGCCAAAGGTAAAGGTGTTAGTCACAACTTATGAGGAATTGTTGACTGACTTTTCCCAGGAAGTCAGACATAAAACTAAAAACTGAGAAAAGACCTCAGTGGCTGTGCTCTTGGGGAAAATGTAGAGGTTTGATCTAGGCAACTCACTACGGAAATGCGGAACCACAGCCACGTGAGGGACATGGCTCAACTCAGGAGTTGTGTGGTTTCAGCTGGAAGTCGGAGCCCTTGGGAGATGGAGGCTGGAAAGTCAGAAGCTCAAACTCTCTCTTGTCTACATAGAGAGTTTGATGCTAGCCTGGGCCACATGAGCCCTTGTCTCAAAAAGTTTATTTTTAACTGTAATAACAATAAGACATAGAAAAATGGTGTGTGTGTGTGTGTGTGTGTGTGTGTGTGTGTGTAAATTACCAGGGCAGGAAACTATCTGTTAGATATCAAGAGATAGCCAAACTATTTCAGTGGGTAAAAGCACTTGCCATGCAAATGTAAGAGCCTGAGTTCAAATCCTCAGAACCCATGCTGGATACACAGCACAAATATCTGTAACTCCAACACTGCTACTGGGAGATGGGATACAGGAACAAGGGAACCCTTAGATGCTTTCGGGCCCAGCCAGCCTGCTGTAAGTGGTGGGAAAACAAAAGACCCTTGTCTCAACCAAGGGGAGAATTAGGACCTATACTTGAAATTGTCCTTTGAGTTTTACATACATACTATGGTACATATGTACACACATACATACATACACATGCATAAACATGCATACATACACAAACATACAAATGTGCATTTTTATGCTCATAAAAATATTTTTAAAAATTTGCTGAAGAAGTAGTCAACCGCAGATTTAAGATAACAGAAGAAAGAACCAGGTGTGATAGCTCATAGCTGTAATCTCAGCACCTGGAAAGCAAAGACGGGGGGAATGCCTCAAGTCTGAGTGTAATGTGGGCTATAGAGTAAGATTATGTATGGACAAAAAAACGTTTTTGAGACAGAGTTTCTCTGCACTGCCCTGGCTGACCTGGAACTCCCTTGGTAGGCCAGGCTGGCCTCAAGCTCAGACATCTGCTTGCCTCTGCCTCCTGAGTGCTGGGATTAAAAGTATGCATCACTATAGCCTGGATATAACTTTTTTTAAGCAACAGAGGTGAATGAAGTTAGATCAGTACAGATTATTTCCTCTAAAGGAAATACAAAGTGTAAGGAAACACATTGTGACCAGACACAGTGGTGCACACCTGGGACCCCAGCACTCGGGACGCAGAGGCAGGCAGATCTCTGTGAGTTCAAGGCCACCCTGGCCTACAAAGTGAATTCAGGACAGCCAAGGCTACACATAGAAAACCAAACCAAACAAAAACAAAACCAATGGAAATACCAGATAAAAAGGAAAGGAGGCGAGAAAATTTTTGGGAAAAGAAACACAATAGCATCTCCAGACTCAAACAAGTTAACTTGTACATCTAAGAAGTTCAGCAAACTCCAAGAGAGAGAGCCACAGAGATTCACACCTGGAGAGGTTATATTTAAGCTTTCAGGTTTTCCTGAAGGAGCTTTGATTTTTATTACTTAAAAAAGTTGCATATGTATTTGCTTTCTGACTCTGTGCTATGCCTTCAGCACTTCCACAAGTTTCTGCTCCTCAATAATGAAATTCTGTTGGATCCTGTCAGGGGCATGCTTAGAACACATGGAGGCCCCCAGGCCCCACTGACGTGCTTCTCTGTTTTAGACAGTCGGGGTCCCTTAGGTGCCTTCCCAACCTTCTTGGTATAAAGGTAAACAGTGCTATAACCAGGGGTTTGAAATACCAAGTTTTGTTAGAGACTGTACTGTAGGAAAGCCTATGATTATATGTCAGACACTAAACCATTCTGAGTGTATCTACATAGTGGAAAAACTAAGCTGGCTTTTTCATCTTAATTTTTAAATGAAAAACACTGGAATGAAAATTATAGTTTTTGTAGAAGAAAAAGACAATTATAGTTCTTAATAGAGAACTTGATAAAAATATGTAACATCTCTCTAAAATGCTGGTTCTATGACCATAGCAAAAAATTTCTCTAAAGAATTAAGGAGATCTTGCCATCCAAAATTAAAACATGAATAAAATTATGATATATAGAATACTGGAGATGTTTGCAAACCTATTGGAC
This sequence comes from Acomys russatus, assembly GCF_903995435.1. Lineage (NCBI taxonomy): Eukaryota > Metazoa > Chordata > Mammalia > Rodentia > Muridae > Acomys > Acomys russatus. The sequence continues at coordinate 22,352,169 of NC_067144.1, read as the reverse complement.
AGATTTCAAAGAATCTGAAATAAAGACTAAGTATACAGGTGTGTCTAAACTAAAGGTGATATTTTAAATACATAAAGAGGGAATTGACAGTTCCCAGGCTAGAACAGTTACTAACTGTGTGGAAAGAAATCAAATTGCAACAGTATTCAGTATAATAAATTTTTTATAGATTTATTTATTTATTATGTATACCGTGCACATTAGATCACATTATAGATGGTTGTGAGCCACCATGTGGTTGCTAGGAATTGAACTCAGGCCCTCTGGAAGAGCAGTCAGTGCTCTTAACTGCTGAGCCATCTCTCCAGCCCCAGTATAATAAAATTTAAGATTCATTAAAACACTTAGATAAAAATTGATGAAATGGGGGGTCAGAGAGATGGCTCAGTGGTTAAGAGCACTGTCTACTCTTCTAAAGGACCTGGGTTCAATTCCCAGCACCCATCTGTCAGCTCACAACTGTAATGCAAATAGAATAAAATGTTTGATGAAATGTTAGGGGGAAATATAACTGCATGTGTGTTGGTTTTCTGAGTAAGAAGATACTTAAATATAGATGTGTGTACATATATGTATATATATATGTATCTTTAAAATATATGTTTAAAGCATAAAAAGTAAGTTACATAAGAAATTATGAATAGTCTTTACCAACATAAAATACTGCAGAAGACAGTAAATGTGAAATGATCTCTCAGTAACAGTGTGTTCAGGTATACTTAGTAACAGTGTGTTCAGGTATACTTAGTAACAGTGTGTTCAGGTATACTTAGTAACAGTGTGTTCAGGTATACTTACTAAAAGCCCTTACGTATCAAAGAGAAGGAATATCTTAATTGGAGATCAAACAAACAACACAGCCTTTTAACTACATAAGCAACACAGGTAACTAATAAACACACGGTTTTCTACAAGTTAGATGTGCTTTAAGATGGCATTTAAAGCCTGTAACCTTGGGAAATGAAGCTCAGAATGCAGACGATCAATATTTGGTTGTGTACACCTTTAACTCCAGTTCTGGAGAGACTGAGGCAAGAGGGTCACAAATTTGAGGCCAGCGTGGACTACATTGTGAGTTCTATGCCCGCCTGTGTTATACAGGGTTCTAATTGTCCCTTTCTCCAAAACAAAACAACAACAACAACAAACCCCTTTCATACTTTTAATTGGAGATAACCTTTTTGTAACTACTTTTGAATAGCAGTGTAGTAATGTAAGTTCAAAGCCTTAAAAATATTCATATACTGGCGTATTAATCAGGATTTTCTAGCGAGCCCCCCTCCTCTCTCACTCTGTCTACATATGGAATTTATTGTGGCCCAGCTAATTCGACAATGGCTGCCTATGAACACACGGTCCAACAAGAATCCAGTAGTTGTTCAGTCCATGAGGCTGAGTGTCTCAGCTGGTCTTCAGTGTACACCGGAATCCTGAAGAAGTGGGCTCTAAGCCAGTGAGGGAGTGGACTTGTGGGCCAGGCAAGAGCAAGCAGGCAAAGAGCAAACGCTTCCTGCTTCCTGTTCTTATTAGAGGCTTCCAGCAGACGGCTAGGTCCAGGTCAGAGGTGTAGTCTTCCCACCTCAAAGGTCTGGCTTAGCAGATCTTCCTATTGCAAAGTAAGCAAAAATGTCTCACAAGTGTTTCTCACAGGTGTGCTCTCCATTTTAGGCTTTTGGTTAATTTCAGATTTAGTCAAGTTGACAACCAAGGATAGCCATCTGACGTGGATACTGGAGAGAGGACCTGTGTACTGCCCACACCCCTCCCAAACGCACACTCAGAAATACAAATTAATCTTCAAAATAAAAATGTTCATACCTCTTGTCCCAGAATTCTGTTTCTGTGAGTTCATTTTAAGGAAGCGTTCAAATGTGCATTTATAAGCAGGAGTGCCTTTACTTATACACTTATAAATAGAAAGCTGGAGTTGAGACAGTTTTGTGTTATGTCCATGCAGTAGACTCATGTGGGAGACTGTAATATTGAAAACTGAAAATTTAATGATAATGGAATTTAATAATATATTCAAGAAAATTAAAAGTTATATATATATGTGTGTGTGTGTGTGTGTGTGTGTGTGTGTGTGTGTGTATATATATATATATATAAAACATGGCCCTATTTTGTTTCTTTTTCTTTTTCTTTTCTTTTCTTTTTTTTTTTTTTTTGGCTTTTCGAGACAAGGCTTCTCTGTGTAACCTTGGCTGTCCTGGACTCACTTTGTAGACCAGGCTGGCCTCGAACTCACAGCACTCTGCATCCCAAGTGCTGGGATTAAAGGTGTGCGCCACCACTGCCCGGCTCTTATTTTGTTTCTTAAAAGTAGTTTGTTTGGAAGACTAACCATGACCTGTTTCTGAATAATGAGATTAAAACTGGTTTTTGTTCATTAAAAAAATTAATTTAGAAAAAAATTTAAATGAATACATAATAGTTAAATAGAAATTAAAACCTCAGATCAGACACCTGAAATGTTTTTAGTTGCAAAGGGGGGAACCCTGGGATATACACAGCACGGTTGGAGTGCTTGCTTAGCATGTGTTGCGCGCTGGGTTCATCCTCAGCAGCACATGACCTCCAGGTGGGAGTGCGTGGCTACTGTCGCCTCAGGACGAGGAAGTGGGGCCAGAGGTCAGAAGAAGGTCAACGTCATTCTCAGCTCCCCACCTACTTTGAAACTAGCCTGGGTTACAGGAGACCCTGCTTTTTTGTGCTTTGTTTTTCGAGACAGGGTTTCACTGTGTAGCCTTGGCTGTCCTGAACTCACTTTGTAGACTAGGCTGGCCTTCAACTCAGAGATCCACCTGCCTCTGCCTCCCCAACTGCCTTGAGACCCTGTTTTTTTTTTTTGTTAATTTATTCATATTACATCTAGATTGTTAGCCCTTCCCCTGTTTCCTCCCATTTCTTCCCTCCCTCCCATTTCTCCCCTTCTCCCCTCCCCTATGTCTATGACTGAGGGAGACCTCCTCCCCCTATATATGCTCTCAGAATATCAAGTCCTCTTTGGTACTAGCTATCCTCCTCTGAGTGCCACCAGGTCTCCCCATCTGGGGGACATGGTCAGAAAGGGGCATCAGAGTCGTGTGAGAGTCAGATCTCACTCTCCACTCAACGGTGGAGAGTATCATGTTCGTCGGCTAGGTCTTGGTAGGGGTTCGAAGCTTACTGCCTATATTCTCCTTGGCTGGTGCCTTAGTTTGAGGAGGACCCCAGGATCCAGATCTGCCTGTCATAAAGTTCTTCTTGTAGGTTTCCAGGACCCTGTGGGTCCTACTATTTCCCCATTCTTCCATGCTACTCTCACCTAAAGTCTCAATTGGATATCCTCTCCTCTGACCCACTTTCTTGGAAACAGCCTAAGTGTCCCTCAGTAGAAGAATGGACTAAGAAACTGTGGTATATTTACACGATGGAATACTACTCAGCTATTAAAAACGAGGAATTCCCGAGATTTGTGGACAAATGGATTGATCTAGAAATTATCATAATGAGTGAGTTCACCCAGAAGCAAAAAGAGACAAACGGTATATACTCACTTATATCAAAACACTAGTCCAAGGGATACGTACCATGAAAATCTTTGCTTACCGAGACCCTGTTTTTAAAAAGGAAAATAAAAAAGTGGCCTAGAAATGGAATTCCAGTGAGAAGAAGTGCACTCCTTGTATTGGTCACCAGGTGGCGTTGTATGCTAAATGCTACCTCTGCAGGTCTGCGTGATGGCACAGTATAGTGGGCAGTACAGATGGAGTAAGGCTGGAAGGCATAATCCAGGGCAAGTGAAGGGATTTGTTGTTGCTGTTGTTTTCTTAATTTTGGACAAAGTTGTCTTAAAGAAGGAAGACATGAAAGAGGTGAAAGATGTGGGGGAAAGTGAACTGTCAGCTTTTAAGAGAAAATGAGTAAAAAGAAAAAGTAGAGTGGGATGAGAGCCATCGGGGAGACTGAGGCAGTATATTTACAGAATGTTTTCTTCCTTTAACTGTAGACAGGAAGTTACCATCATGGCTGTTACTGCATAGTTCATGCTGGGTTCAGAAAGCCCACTTAGAGGTCTGCGTTCTTACTGTAAAAGAATAGAAATCTAGCATTTCAAGATAATTTAATAATGCCTTTTTCCCTTTTAAATAGCTGTCACAGGAGGTCTTTTCAGAGCAAACTTAGGTGTTCGAGGCCTGGTGGCTGGTGGTATAATCGGAGCTTTGTTGGGGTAAGTGTCAATATGCTTTAGTCTAAATGTCTTATCTATTAAAGGTACTGACTATAAAGAACAAATTGAGTCCTCAGAGACTTTAAAAGATGTATGTCCTGTATTGACAGTGGATGTGACTGTTCAATTCGTTGTTTTGGGAGCTATGAGAGGATTGAACCCGAATGCTTTTTCTAACTTAAGATAAAATGCATTTTTTATTTGTGTGTGCATGGATCTGTCTGTGTATGTGCCTAAGGAGTGCTGATCTCTTGGGGTTGGAGTTCCAGGCAGTTGCAAGCTTCCTGGTTGGTACTAGGGATAAAACTCAGGTTCTGTTCTGCAAAAACAGTACACACTCTTTACCACTGAGCCATCCCAGCTCTGACTGTCTACTTGTTGTGTTCATGGTTATCACAGTGTAATTGAAGCAGGAAATAACAGCTCAGTAGAGTCAAATATGATGTCTAGTCAAGATTCCTTTTCACTGGGTAAACTATGTTTAAATATCATCAATATCTGAAATTACTTGTAATTTGAACAAAATATTCATAAGGAGCAAGAAAAATGGCCAGAAAATTGTTAATATAGAACATGTGTTCTATAATATTTTAAAATTATGGTGGTGCATGCCTTTAATCCCAGCACTCAGGAGGCAGAGACGGGGATCTCTGAGAGTTTGAGGACAGCCTGGTCTACAAAACGAGTCCATGACAGCTAAGGCTACACAGAGAAACCCTGTCTTGGAAAAAAAACAAAACACCAAACAAAAAAATTATGTTTTCTTGAACTGAATACATGTATTATGTCAAAGTTTTCTTCCTTCCCTAGCTAAAATGCCAACATTTTGAAATAATTTTAAACTTATAGAAAAGTTGGACTTCAAACCCAGGCGGATCTCTGAATTTGAGGCCAGCCTGCTCTACAGAGTGGGTTCTAGCACGGCCAGGGCTACACAGAGGAGCCCTCACTCTAAAAAACAAAAAAAGACCTTATGTCTGGGTTTGTGAAGTGGCTCAGTGGGTAGAGGTGCTTGCCTCCAAGCCTGCTGGCCCGAGGGCGCTACCTACGACCCACATGAGCAAAGGAAAGGACTGACTATGTGCTTGTCTTATGACCTCCACACCCATGCTCATGCACACATGTGCACAAAGTAATATAATTTTTAAAGACTCATATCAGGCTAGGAGTTAGCTCAGTGACAGAGCACTTACCCAGCATGCACAAGGGTAAATTCAGACTCTAGCACTACTCAAAGTCAAACAACAACAAAACCCTAAGTGCTCATGCGATGTTTACTTGGAGTCACCAATTGCTGACTTCTGCCATATTTTATTTCTATCCCTGTATATGTATGATACGCATTCATAGTTCTTTACTTTTTGGTTAAACCATTTGAAACTTCATAAAATCTCACCCCTAAGTGTACCAGCAAGCATCTCCTAGGGTGAATCTGTGGTAGAGCTATCACAGTACACATGCTCCTGCCCTTTAGTCGCCCCAGCTGTACCCAGGGTGGTTCTCTGCTTTCATTATTCTTGTACTAGATTTGGGTTAAATGCTTTGTCGGGGATGCTACATAGGGGCATTTGTGCCCTTGGTATGTATCATATCAAGAGGCATATTACACTACCCATTATAAGTAATGTTAACTTTAGTATTTGATATGCTGCTGCAGTCTCTGTTGGCAAGGATGGAGGTGAAGGGCGCGCACACACACTGTTGGTGGGGATGTAAGGTGGTACAGACAATGCCACAGTCAGGACGGAGTTGCCTCAGAAACTAAAAGTGGAGCCTGCCTGGAGTGTCAGCTCTCAGAGCAGTGGTCCTCACACTGCAGCCCTGTAACACAGCTCCTCATCCTGTGGTGACCCCCAAGCATAACATTATTTCATTGCTACTTCAGAACTGAAATTTTGCTACTGCTATGAACTGTAATGTAAACATCTGATATGCAGGATGTCTGACATGCCACCCCTGGGAAAGGGTCCCTTGACTCTCCAAAGGGTGGAGACCCACAGGCTGAGAACAACGGAATTAGGATCTAATAAACAGTAAAACTAAAACTATTACATGATCCAGCCACACCGCTCCCTGCTGTGTGCCTGAATGAATCTGAGTGAAACTCTTCAGGTCTGAGATGTGTATTTCCTCCCTGGGACTATAAACCAGACACCCCCTTTCTGTTCCTAGAGGCTACCCACATCTTTCTCATGGCCATCCATGCTCAGAGTAGCAGTGTCTCTCCTCACACTGAATCTTCTGCTCCTTTCCAACCAGAGGCGACATGGTTTAAAGGGCCCACCCAGATAATCTCCTTTCTGATTAATTCAGATCTGCAGAATGCATGTTTCTATGCAACATAGTAAGAGCACAGGTGTACTGACTGCTCAGGGTCACGGCGGAATGTCCACTGCTTTAGAGGCAGGGGGACCCGGGAGAATGGATCCTAAAGATGAAGCTGACTAAAGCCTCATGCAGCAGCCAGCTTTATTCAGAGCATCAGAGTTTATACTTTGAGGGTTAAGAGGAGTCACCTGAGCAAAGTGAACAATCACAAGGACAAGTCACACATGGCAAAAACACTTTTTTCCGTAGAAGCAATGGACTACCAGCAGCAAGCAATAATGAGTAATCTGAAGTAAACCTGGGGCGAGCACGAAACCACATCCCAAGAAGAATTTTGTAGCCTGCTATCCTTCCTGTGAGTGCCACCAGGCCTCCCCATCCAGAGGACATGGTCAAATATGGGGCACCAGAGTTCGTGTGAAAGTCAGTCCCCACTCTCCACTCAGCTGTGAAGAATGTCCTGTCCATTGGGTAGATCTGGGTAGGGGTTCGAAGTTTACTGCATGTATTGTCCTTGGCTACCAAGAAGAGACTTGATACCCTATGAGCATATACAGGGGGAGGAGGTCCCCCTCAGTCACAGTCATAGGGGAGGGGAGTAAGGGGAAAATGGGAGGGAGAGAGGAATGGGAGGATACAAGGGATGGGATAACAATTGAGATGTAATATGAATAAATTAATAAAATGTAAAAAAAGAAGAATTTTAAGCTGGGCGTGGTGGTGCACGCCTTTAATCCCAGCACTCGGGAGGCAGAGGCAGGCGGATCGCTGTGAGTTTGAGGCCAGCCTGGTCTACAAAGTGAGTCCAGGATGGTCAAGGCTACACAGAGAAACCCTGTCTCGAAAAACCAAAAAAAAAAAAAAAGAAGAAGAATTTTGTGTTGTAAAGACACTGAGGTCACAAGACTCTTGTCTTGTTTTCTTGGTGTTTTCTCACAACAGTGGAGGGATTAGGGCAGCAAATTTGGGAAAACTTTACACTTCTCTCTGTCACACAGTTACAGGGCTCTCTGTTCAGTCCTGCATTGCAGCTCTTTCCCATGGTGATTAGGTAGAGTGAGACCATGTGGACACCTTGTCATCCTGTCCCCAGCTATCTTTCCTGAGGTGGCTTTAACAGTGTATTGACCGCCTTGTGCCTTGGTTATTAGGAAGGTGGTTACAAAGACAGTCTAGTTCGGGCCATCCTTCTGTTTTCATTGGTTGACATTCTTCTGAATGCGCTATCCTTTCTCCCTGCTTACTTGCCCACCCGCCTTCCCGCCACTCTGTCAGGGCAGGAAGGGGTGGAGGGACGTTTGAGATGCTCTATAGGCCAGCCTTGACCTTGTTACCGTCCGTGGCTTTCTGAGTGCTCACATTATAGGCATGAGTCACCACGCCAGCTGGAGTTACGGGTTTTAGTGTACTTTTCTTTCTTTCTTTCTTTTTTTTTTTTTTTTTTTTTTTTTTTTGAGACAGGGTTTCTCTGTGTAGCCTTGGCCATCCTAGACTCACTTTGTAGATCAGGCTGGCCTCGAACTCACAGCGATCTGCCTGCCTCTGCCTCCCAAGTGCTGGTTATTGTACATTTCAAGACAGGGGTTTTCTGTATAGCTTTGGCTGGCCTAGAACTTATTCTGTAGACCAGGATTGCCTGGAACTCACAGAGATCTGCCTGCCTCTTCTATCTCAGGGCTGGGATTTAAAAGCATGTGCTGCTGCCGCCTAGCTTATTTTACAATTTTTTAATTTACTAAAATTCAGATTGTCAAAACCCACTGCTAACATTGTTTTTGTTGTATTGTTAGTATATCAGCTTTGTTTGGAGGGGAAAGTTGTTGAAGCTAGTGGAAAATTTTTTTCATGAGAGGGTCCCTAGCTCAGGCTAGCCTCAACCTTCCCATGTAGCCAACATTGACCCTGAACTTCTGATCCTCCTGCCTCTGCCTCTGAAGCAGTGGTATTACAGGCATGCTCATGTGCCTTTTTTTTTTTTTTAATGCAGTGCTGGGGATAGAATTTGGACCTGTATGCATGTTAGGTAACCTCTCTATGGTCATCCCAGCAAAAAATATTTTTAGTTGTGGTTATATATGTTTCATTTATCATCTTGATCATTATTATTACTTTTAAAATTAGTATACAATGAAGCAGAATGAAATTTTCATATAACTTTGTTCTTATTGGTCCTTCTCTTCTATTTCCTTTTCCACATTTTAACTTTTTGTTTTGTTATTTGGAACAGAGTTTCTCTGTGTAGCTTTGGCTGTTCTGGACTCTCTCTGTAGACCAGGTTGGCCTCAAACTCACAGAGGCCTGTCTCTGCCTTCTGAGTGCCGGGATTAAAGGTGTGCACCACCACAGCCCAACTTTTAAAAAAATAATTCATTTTTATTACTTTTCATTATCTGTGGGAGTCAGGGGAGTCATACGCCCTGGAGCTGGCTGTGAGCTGCCGAATGTGGACGCTGAGAATTGAACTCAGATCCTTTGGGAAAGTAGCAAACTTCCTTAACACTTGAGCCTCCATTTTAACCATTTTCAAGTTTGCAGTTCAGTAGTGTTAAGCATACTAACGTTGTTGTACAGTCCATCTCCGGAAAGTTTTGTCTCAACCCTGAAACTGTATTTATTAACTGTAGTTCTTCCTATCACTCAAGCCCGCTATTAGCAACCACTTTCTGCTTTCCATTTGATGTGATTTTGACCTGCGTCCTAGAACCATACAGCGTTTGAATGGCTGGAATCCACATTTTGTCTTTTGTAAGACGTTTTACTTACCATACTAACATGCTTGAGGGTTATTTACATTGTACCATGTGATGCTTTCTTGCTTTTTAATTTAGTGGTACAGTACTTGCTTGCTTGCTTGCTTTTTTTCCCCCCCACAGACAGGGTTTCTCTGTGTAGCCTTGGCTGTCCTGGACTTGCTTTGGAGACCAGACTGGCATCAAACTCACAGAGATCCACCTGCCTCTGCCTCCCAGAGTGCTGGGATTACAGGTGTGCTCTAGCGCACCTGGCACGATTTCTTTTTTTAAATGATGCAAAATTCTTTCCCTCTACCCCTTCCCCCTTCTCTCTCTCTCTCTCTCTCTCTGTCTCGTGTGTGTGTGTGTGTGTGTGTGTGTGTGTGTGTGTGTGTGTGTGTGTGTGTGAGAGAGAGAGATTGATTTTCCATTCTGCTGATGTATTTTTGGATTTCTTTTGCTTAGCCAAAAAAAAAAAAAAAAAAAAAAAAAAAAAGAATGAGATTATTGAAGTTCTATCCAGAGAGAATTTGACTTATATCAAGGTTAAAACTGTTTTCCTTGAGAACATAGGAAACACATTCTGTTTGTCCTTGTGGTAATTATCTAAATCAGTTTATTTTGTGCACATACACACACTTTTGTATACAGGTGCATTTGTGTTCATGGGTGTAAAGATCAGAAATCAATGTTAGGTGTCTTCCTCAATCACCTTCCATTTATTTAGTTTTTTTTCTTACTGAGGTTCAAATCTAGGGCCTTGCACATGATAGGCAAGGGCTTTACCGCTAAGCTCCATCTTCAGCTCCATCCACTTTTTTTTTTTTTTTTTTTTCTTTTTTGAGAAAGGGTTTCTCTGTGTAATAACCCTGCCTATCCTGGAACTCTCTTTGTAGACCAGGCTGGCTTTGAACTCACAGTGATTCGCCTGCCTCTGGCTCCTGAGTGCTGGAATTAAAGGCCTGGGACACCACTCACAGCTACTCCACTTTATTTTTTAAGACAGGATCGCTCACTGAACCTGGAGCTCACTGATTGGTTAGACAGGGTAGTCAACAAGCCCTGGAGCCTCTCCTATCTCTACCTCCCCAGTATGGGAGTATAGGCGCATGCTGCCACACCTGACTTTCTACATGGGGGCTGGCCATCCAAACTCAGGTTTCCCTCCAGGCCCTATTGAAGTTTCTTTTTCTTTGTTGGTTTTTAAGATTTATTTATTTTTATTTTATGTGTATATATGTGTGCATGCCTAGTGCCCTTGGAGGGCTGAATAGGGCATTGGGTCTCTTGGAGTAAGAATTATAGGCAGTGTGAATCAAGCCTGGGTCCCCTGCAAAAGCAGCAAGTGCTCTTAACTGCTGAATCATCTCTCCAGCCCTAAATCAGTCTCTTAGCTTATCTGGTGTCATAGCAGCTGTCAGTTATACCAGACTCCAGAATTTTAAGATGCTTAATGGCTTCATCTCTCAAAGCTAGTAGCATCTTCCTCCCACCAAATTAGTTCCTCCACATGTCTTCCCCTCCAGGGCTGGTGTTACACAGATGAACTAGTCATTGCATTCCCCCTGCCTCTCTGCCCTTTTTATTGATTCTTTGTGAGTTTCACATTATGTGCCCAGCCCCACTTATCTCCCATTCTCTAGTATCTGCCCTTGCAACCTCCCCTCACCCTGGATAAAACACACAGAAACGAACAAAAACAAAATCAAGCCTAGAAAAGCATCTTGTCATGGAAGCTGTGGTGTGTCCTACAGTCATCCCTCCTCCACACATCTTCACTTACAGATGTTCACTGCAGTGAGCCATTGGTCTAGTTCAAGGTCTGTGGGTTCTGTGGCACCATCAGTAACGGATCCTTACCAGGATTCCTTCCTGTGACCCTGTTGTTGCCTTGTGCCATGAAGATCCTGCAGCTTTGGATCAGCAGGACTGGCCCTTTAACAGTTCACAGTTGATGTAGATTTTAGGGTAGGCCAACTCAAAGTCCTAGATCTGGCCAGTGTGCTAGCTAAGCTGGATGGCTTTTCCTTGTTTGCACCACCAGGGCAGACTCTCCAGCACTGCTGTGGCTAAGCTTCTGTATCTGATAGTGAACACGTGGCTCTGCTGTTGATGAGCAGGGCATTCATGAGTTGAGTGGGCTAATGACTTCTTGAACTTCCTGTTTTCCCCTCAGCACACCTATGGGAAGCCTGTTGATGGCCCTGCAGAAGTACTGTGATGAGACAGTTCAGGAGAGAAGACAGAAGGACAGGAAGGCTCTCCATGAGAAGAAACTTGAAGAGTGGTAAGGAGCCTGTAAGGACCAGTGCTCAGGCTTCCTAGGCACGGCCCACGCTATGACCACGGGCTATCCGAACGCCACTCGGTTCACAGGAGTTTGCTTTTCCTGAGTCTTTCAGTTCTTTTAGTCTGTATTGTCTTTTGTATCTGTTTCATTAAGGGAGTGGGAAAATGAAAGACACTGATTTTATTTTTAATTTGACCAGGCTGTTTCTTTAGGTCTGTCTCTCCTCCCTGCCACTACCTTCTTTCCTTCCTTGTGTGTGTGTGTGTGTGTGTGTGTGTGTGTGTGTGTGTGTGTGTGTCTTGGTAAATCATTCGGTTTAATTAGGGTTACAAGGGCATTGGTAAATAGTTATTTACAGGAGCAGGAGCAACTTACAATGCGTTACCACTGAAGAAAGCATCTTCTGCTTCCCTAGTAACCTTTAACAGCCTATAAATAAATTCTCAGGGGCAGACAGGGCCTCGTGAATCCTTCCCTGGTCCGTGAAGGTCCAGGAAGGAATGCTGACAGGCCTAACCTTGTGCAAGTAACCACAGCTACTCTAAAGCCACAAGGCTGTCGCCATGCCATTTCTGGAAGACAGTGTGAGGGAGCTGAGGCAAGGTGATCACTTCAAGTTCCAGGTCGGCTTGGTTACTAAGTGTCCTTATGTGAAATTTTACCTGTTGATGTGGTCACAGAGCTGAAGTTCATGGGTGGGATGCCACTGGGACACCTGAGGGTGCTTGCTTCTTCTGTGTGTCGTTTCATGTGCTGCAGTGTTGGCCTTCTTCAGTGCTGGAGGTTTACTAGAGCCTTACCAGTGCTACACAAGCCCTCTGTCACTGAACTTGAGCCCCAGGCCCCTTTTAATTTTCACTAATTTAACTTATCAACTTATTGAATAAAATTTAATACATTTTAAGACACCATCTCACCAAGTTGCCCAGACTGGCCTTTGAACTTGTTGTCAGCCTTTTGTCAGCTTTCTAGTAGCTGGGATTCTAGGGTGTATCAACAGGCCTGGTTTAGTAATCTACACTCTTTAGGGTAGGATGGTGAGACTGATGGCTGACTTGGCATAAGCCCTGACATCTAGTACTCTAGAGTGCAAGTGCTGATCATGGCTTAGCTCCTGGCACAGCATGTGCTGTTGTCATTGCTGCTGTGAAAGCATTGTGGGGAGACGTGAACAAATAATGATTATATTCAAATTTTAAAAGAGAGAAAAAACCAGAAGTTGATCAGTGACAGCAAACATGAAATACAGTAATGAAGGGTTCTTCAGCCAAGGGAAATAATATTAACATACGGGGCTGGAAGGTGGCACTGGCTGCTCTTCCACAGGACCTCGATTCAGATTCCAGTACCTCCATAGCAGCTTATAACTGTCTGTAACTCCATTTGGGGGAATCTAACACCCTTTTCTGGCCTCTGCGGGCACCAGACACACATGTGTCACACAGACATACAGACAGGTAAAAATGTCCATACACATAAAATAAAATTTAAAAAATTTAAATGTCTGACTTACATGTGTCATGAATATGTAATGGTATTTCTAAGAAGAGTTCAAATGTTTATGTGACTTTTTGTATGACTGCCTCTGTGCTTGAAAATAATATGGAGAAATAGTTTTTAAAATTGTCCTAGCAGAAAATATAGAAGACTGGCCATAGATACGACAGATAAATGGTCAAATTTGATTGGGACGAGACTTAAGTTGATAATCAGAGAAAGACTCTAAAACTCTATTTAGGAAAAGAACTGATCTGTTACAAATTAGCGTCTAGTTTTCATGAATATGTATTTGATTCTATTCTTGATGAATCTGTATCTCTATAGTTGTCCTGTATGAGTCTACCTAGATCACCATCGCAAAGCCTTCAGAGCCACAGGTCAGGTGTGAGCACTTACATAGTGACAGAAGCTCCCAGCTACCTAGGTCTGAGGGGTAGGAGGACAGCCAGCTTTGAGATGAAGCCTTAGCGTAGGGTATATTTACTCCCATTTATCACCCCTCAGAGAACTGCAGGACACAGAGTCCCAGAATGTTAAGTCCAGTGTCCATTTTGGTACTGTGGAAATCAAGGGTAAACTAAAAGTGGAAGAGGGTAGAAAGAGAAGCGATTCTTTGTATTGTGAGTGCAAGGACAAACATTTGCTCATAAGTTGTCGTAGCAAAGCAGGGAAGATATGACAGATAGCCCTTTGAAGTCTCTGGAAGGGCAAGTGCTGAAGCAGAACTTGACATGTGTATATCCTTTGGTTGTAGGAAAAGAAACCTGCAAGTCACTGAGCGCCTCCCTGAGGAAATTGAAAGTGGCTTAGAGAAGATTCGCCCTGAGGAAGATGCTCAGCGAATCGAGGAGCTGCTAAGCCTCCCTAGGAACCCTTTGTCGTTGTCAGAGAAGCAAAGCAAGGACTGAGGATGAGGGCTCTTTGTGTCTGAGAATGCCAGTGTCATTCCTTTGTCAGCCTGCTGACAAACGTGAGTGCTAGCAGCTATGGTAGCAGTGGCTTGCCTCTTACTTTCTCTCTCTCTCTCTCTCTCTCTCTCTCTCTCTCTCTCTCTCTCTCTCTCTCTCTCTCTCTCTCTCTCTCTCTCTCTCCAGGGTTTCTCTGTGTAGCCTTGGCTGTCCTGGACTCACTTTGTACACCAGGCTGGCCTCGAACTCACAGCTATCCACCTGTATCTGCCTCCCGAGTGTTGGGATTAAAGGTGTGCGCCACCACACCGGCTTCATTTTCTTATTTATATCAATCGTTGATCCATCTAAATACTTCACATTTCTCTATCCTGCTAGATTTTCTACAAATAAACTACTTCCCAAAAGATTAAAATTGCATTGTCTGGGTTGCCTATTCACCTCAGTCTTTTAAGAATGTTCTCTTGTGGTAACTGAGAGGAGAAAGAACTAGATACAGGAAAATGACCTGTGACATCTTCTTTCTTTGGCCACTACACATAGTGTGGGCCTCAGGGCATTTAGTTGTTTTAAAAAGAATAAAAGGTGATTGATGCGCCATTTGAATGTGATTTAACAAACTGGAAGCAGGCGGGTTATTAAAGACGCCATCAGCTTTGTTTCCTCCCTGCGTTACTGACAAAGCATCTGTGCCGCAGTACACAGAACATGCTTAGACGAGACATGCCACCTACACCAAGGAGCTGGCTGCCTGCAGAGAAGCCATGGAGTTCAGCTACGGACAGAAAAGAAGAAGCAAAAGACTGAATTACATGGGCAGCACTTCTCTGGCCTTTGGTTTTGCTTTCTTCAGTTTTAGTTACCTGCAGCTAACTGTGGTCTGAAAATACTAAATGGAAGATCCCAGGACTAAGAAGTTCCAAAGTTTTAAATTTTGTGCCTTTCTAGATTGGATGATGGAATCTCACCGTTTCTCCTGAGGTAGAACATAGTCCTTTGCCTAGCAGTCTCCACTCGTCCATCCGTCACTTAGTCTTGGTTATCAAGTTGAGTATGTGGAATGGCAGTGCTTGTGTTAAAAAAAAGTCATTTAATAATGTCTCCAAAGTATATGAGTAGTGCTGCTAACAGTTCACATGTATGAAGACAAGCTATGCAGTGCGCCTTTTAAGAAAAAAGATGAGTACTACTGCCACATGTGGGATCCTGTATCGTATAGAACTTCAGGCGTCCACTGTACTCAGGTGGAAGGGAAGAAACTGCTAGCATTTTAATCTGGAGTTGGACTTACTCTTGGTAACTTGGTTCTACTCTTAAGCGAGTTCTAAAGAACAGCATAGTGCAGTAGCTAACGCTAAGGACTCTGGGGGCAAATCACTTGCTTTCCATTTCAGCCAGCATTGCAGCTGTGTGACTTAACAACAAGGCCATTTTATGAGCCTAGAGTCTAGTACATTCTAGGCAAGCACTCAGCCAGTGCCCCATTGTGTTTAGGTCTCAGGTTTTTCACCAAGTGTAGCAGTGTATTCTTGAAAGTAGCTAAGTATGATATTGTTAAGTATGTGTTTGCACTCCTCAACACACAACTTCCCAAACCCTGGAAACTCACAGGTGGTGGTATCTTTGTATGTGTTGATGAGTTGTGTGAGGGTTGGAGGCCTCTTAATGGCTGAGTGCTGGTCACCTAAAAGTTCCTAGGAGAGAACAGGCACTTTCGGTCCCAACTTACAACCTCTGGTTAGGGAGATGAGCTGCTCACCAAATGCCATGCATCTGAAACTCCCATGACAGCCCAAAGGGACACTGCTGGAGGGCTGCTGGTTCCCATAGGCGGAGCACCAGGGAGGGCATGGAATCACCCCACCCCACCCCCCTGTGCTTCACCCAGTGCATGTTTTCATTGGCATGCCTTTTACAGCAAACCAGTAAGTATGCTTCCCTGCATCCTGTGATTTGCTCATCAAGCAAATTGATTGCACAAGGAGATGCTTGAACCTCAATTTTGTAGCTAGCTGGTCAGTTATGGGAATGAGCCTTTACCTAGGCATACGATGGAGTGGAACTGTATATCCACTCCAGAAGTAATTACTTCCTGGCTGCCTGGGAGAAACTCCCACTGTGTGTGTGTGTGTGTGTGTGTGCGTGCGCGCGCGTGCATGTCTGATTTTTTCAACAAACAATTTAACACAATGCCTATATGATAATAAATATTCATAGCTGTAAGGAAAGGCCTCTGCATGATATATTGGCACAGTAAGTTATGTGTTAAGACCATTCTGGTAAATCATGTCTTTTATAATTACCACATTCATAAATTGATGACAGATTGGCAAGTAGTTATTCTTTTCATTGTTTTATTCATAATGACATGCAAAGTCTTTAAAAGTTATAAAATTATAGAGTTGCTTTTAAAAATAATTTTACTTTTATCATAAAAAACACACAGTAATAAAATCAAAGCATTTTTAAAAACAGCTAACATTTATCAAATGTAGTAATCAATAATTTAATATAATTTACTTTTCTAACTTTCCACTTAGATTGTTCCTTTTTTGTCCCCCTGCCCACCCCCCTTTTGAGGTCCCCTTTGGTCAGCCCAATGATATTGAGTCTTAATTAAATGCAGCAGCTCCCTTATGTTTTTCTTTGGTTTTGCTTTCAGTGTTTTGTTAATTTCTTGTCAGTCCACTGCCTTTATTCTCTTTAGTGCCTATTTCTTAGACAGTACAACAAAATCCTAAAAATTAAACATCCAGCCCCACTGAAAAACTTGGCTGTCTTTTGGTGTCCAACTCCAATTTTTCAGACAAGAATATTGTCTTAAGTCCACCACTGACCTAGTTAAGTTGTGGATGACAATTTCAGAGAACAGGCAACCTTCAACATGGAGGCAGCAGTTGGTTACTTCGTGTTTTCCTTACCTCTGGGGACCAGGGAGAGGAGTGAGTGGTTCTCAGACCCGGTCTTACAGCTCATGCTACCTGGAATTCAATCCTGCCGTAGCCTCCTGAGTGCTGAGATTACAAGCACGTGCTGCTGGCTCTGATGGACATACTGCTTTTCAGTTCTCCATTGTAGCAGATCTGTCCCAAGAGGGAAAGCCACTCTAAGGAATCTAAGGAAGTTCTAATCTCATTTTAAATGAGAACTATCTCAGGTATTATGAAAAAGGGTGAGCGTACCTGAATAGATTGCAAGTCCAATATGAACTAGTAGACTATGAACTGTGCCCCCAACGTGGCTTTTGCTTTGAAGTGTGAAAGGCACGCATTCATCTTAGATGTCAGAAGATGCTCATTTTGGGTAATTCTAGTTTCTGTTAAACTTGAGGAAATTAAACGATGAAAAAGGATGACTGAAAATTAATATTTTTATTACCCTTGTATGGGTATACATAACAACATGTTTCCTACAAACTACACTAGGCCCAATAGGCCTTAAAAAACAGACCAAAAACAATCTGCCCATACATGTTAGTCAAGTATTATCAACAAGCAATATTCTGAGCCCCCCACTAACTAAGCCTTTTGCTTAAAAGCATTTTAAATTAGCCTACCTACAAGCTCATAGTTTAGGGTCTAACTGAAGGTTAAAGGCAGTAAATCCAGGAAATCTGGCTTCTGACTCGCTTTCCCAAACCAGGTTCCCTCCTGGAGCCTCAGTGTCTTCATTAATACAGCTAGTGTTCTGCTAAGTGTAGTAGCTCACACCTGTAATTCTGGCACTCAGGAAACTGTAGGAGGATTGCTACACATTTGAAACCTGCCTGGGCCACAAAGTGACTTCTAGGTCACCTTGAGCAACAGGGTAAGACCCTATCTTAGAACACCAAGTGTGTGTGGTGGGGCAGATGTGCTAGTGTTCCCTAATGCCCCTCCCTAACAGAATTTAGTCTCTTCTTTCTTAAGATCAGCAGAACCGTGATATGCATCACATCCTTCTCCGTTCTTCTGAAAAAACACTGGAAAGGCTTCACGTAAAGAACAGATGTTCTTCAGCAGGGTACGATTGGGTAGGCCTAGATTTCTGAAGACATTTAAAGAAGAGGCCAGTTGAAAATGTAGGAGAGACCTAAGGAAACAAAAGAAATAAATGAATGTTTCAACCTTAATTTTTGCAGGAGAGAAAAATACTATGCTTTACATCTCAAGGCCAACTATATATTTAATTTGAGTTAACAATAAATATTAGTCGTGATAGGGAATATAAAAACCGCTTAATATTTATTACATGAAATGCAGTAAATATTCACCAAGTAAATGTTTATTAAACACCAGGTTCTCCAAACAAGCACATGCTGTTGCAGTCTACTGTGTGTATGATAAAGATATCAGACGTGATTGCTTTTCCTCAATAAGCTTGTAGTCTGGAAAAGGACATGATACGGGGCACATGAATCCCGAGTAGTATGTGATGTACTAAAATCCATAGATGGAGCTGCATGGACTCATCAAGGTGGCACAGAAGGCACTGTGTAGAAAGTTGGGTGTGTAACTTGGTCCTGAGGCACAGCAAGTTGGCCAGAAGGTGTAAGTTGCAGAAACTCTTCATCACGGAATTGAAAGGGAGGAACATTGTGGAAAGGCATTCTAAGGGGTAATATGTTTAAAGGAAAAGAAAATAGAAAAGGAATTTGGGAGCTTTGGGAAGCATAAAAACAGGCTGCTGTGGGGTAGAGTCGAAGTAGTAGTAGTCATCTCACTTGATTATTGTTTGTTTTTTATCTGTATGATGATTACAGCCAAGATATAGTGTCCTCTCATGTTAAAGGCTTGCTTACCAGTGCACAGGCTTATCAGAAGCCTTGGAACCCTGAGGAGTTTAACCTAATTCTGCTATGATGACATGGCTAGAGATGGGGCTAATTGGAGGAAGCAGGTTACTGGGGACCATGGTCTGGAAAGATGTTTCTTGTTCTATGCCACCCTCCTTTCTCTCTGCTTCCAAATGCAATGAAAAGAGCTGTTCTGTCCCACTGCATCCTCACCATGGTGTTCTGCTTCACCACAGACCCACAATAATGGGACCAAGGATGAACTAACATGAACACAGGGAGCTCAGTCAAACCCCTCAGTTTCTGAGAACCTTAAGTTAGCTTCCATGACAGGAGATAGAGAAATTTATATACATAGATTTTTGTTTGTATGTTTTGAGATAAGGTTTCTCTGTGTTAACCCTGGCTGTCCTGGACTCGCTTTATAGACCAGGCTGGCCTCGAACTCACAGTGATCTGCCTGCCTCTGCCTCCCGAGTGCTGGGATTACAGGCATGCGCCACCTCGCCTGGCTACATAGATTTTTTTTTTTTTTTTTAAAAATAAAATGAAATAGTGATTCTGCAAAAAATAGTACATTACTTATCATTTTCTGTAATTTTTGTTTTGTTTTAAAGACAGGATCTCACTATTATAACCCCACCTGTCCTAGAACTCACTAATATACCAGGCTGGCCTCAAACTCACAGAGCTCTACCTGCTTCTGGTGCCTGAGTACTGGGATTAAAGGTGTGTGCTATTATGCCTGGCTCATTTTCTCTATTTGAAGTTCTTCAAGCTCTCATTTCTTATGCTGGTGTTACCCTAAACTTCAAATTAGAGGGCTTAACTCTAAATGGAGTTATAACTATCTTGGACTTAATATTAGCCTCAGTTGTTTTTGTTTCTTTGAGACAGGATCTTGATTTTTAATCAGGAATGGTTCTCTGAGTTTCAGAATGACAAATTTGGCTTAGTGATTTATCAGTTGGATGAGTCTGTCAATAAGAAAGACAGAACATGCTGGGTGTATGGTGCACACCTTTAATCCCAGCACTCAGGGGACAGAGGTAGGTGGCTCTCTGTGAGTTCGAGACTAGCCTGGTCTACAAAGAGAGTCCAGGACAGTCCTGTTCTCTATGTATAGAGAAACCCTGGAGAGAGACAGGGGAGGGAGAAAGAACGAACCCAAAGACAATATAAATGTGTTTTTACAAGTAACCTAAAGTCATTTCTTCAATAGTGAGAGATGCAAGGAAATAGGGGTATTCCAGACAGGAAGTTGGCCAAGGATGTCAGTCACTTCAGAAACTCAGATCAGAGTTTTATAGCAGAAGATACAGAACTGGCAGACTATGGGAGTGTCTTGGTTTGGGTTTTATTGCTGTGAAGAGACACCATGACCACAGAAACTTTTCTTTTTAACATTTTATGATTCTTTGTGAGTTTCTCATTGTGCACCTCAGTCCAACTCATTTTTCGTCCCCTCATATCTGCCCTCTGCCTTTGCAGACTCCCCCCCCCCCAATAAGACACACAAAAAATAAAGCATAGAAAATATCTCATTGTGCCACGTGGTGTGGGCTGGGAAAGATGCCCACAGACCTGCTCTCCACTGCACAACGTGGGTCAGCCATAGACACACAGAGCCCTGCCTGCCACCAGTCAATGCAGCGCAGGAGAAAGACATCCAGAGACCCACCTACTGCACGCCACAGGGGCCGGCTGGAGATACCCAGAGGCTGCTTGCTGCCATGCCATGTAGCATGGACAGCAGACATCCAGAGGCCTGCCACCTGCATGGCCCTCCTGCAGTGGGAGAAACTACAATGTTCGAGTATGTGATGGACAGATGGGAAGGAAAGAGAAGTGGAACAGTTTAAAGATTATGAAGAGAGGTGGAACTGGAAACTCATGGGTGGAGAGAGGTGACCTGTTGTGTTTAGCCAGCCTCACTACCTGAGGCCATGGTGAAGTGCCAGCTCATGTTACCACTGAGGGCCGTGTCTGTGTCCGTAGCTACGCAGTGGCAAGGGTCAGTTTTGATGTCCATGGTTCATATTATCACTAGAGACTATGGTAACATCCCTGGGCTGGGCAGCCACCTGGGACCATGTGGATGTTCAGGGGCTATGCAGAACTGGCCCCACCCCTCACTGGCTGTGCCATTCTGGAAAGCTGTCCCTGCTCTTCCTGGGCTGCAGCAGGCCCTCAACCTTGCCTTGACAGCATAGCAGAGCTTGCCCTAGTAGTAGGGGTACAGGTGAGCAGGCCTTGAGGGCATGAGAGCAGGAGAGCTTGCCCAGCCCCTCTCCAGCTGCACTTGGGAGAGTAGTCCATGTACCTTGACTGGACAGCACAGTGAAGCTAGCCCTGAAGGCATGGGTGTAGGTGAGCCAGCCCTGAGGGTATGAGAGTAGGCGAACTGACCCTGCTTCCTGCTGATGGCAGATTGGGTGGCTTAGTTGGAGCAGTGTTGGAAAGCTTGCCCTGGTGCTGCAAATCAGAGACAACTGGCGGGCTGACCAGCTCAGCTACCACATTGGCCCAGACCCAAGGCTTTGAGTTGGCCCACTCCAAAATCTACATCATTTGTGAACTGTTAGGGCCCATCAAAGGGCCAGCCCTGCTGATCCAAAGCTGCAGGATCTCCATGACACAGGGGGGCAACAACAGGATAACAGGGAGCACTCCCAGTGAAGATCCAATATTGATGGTGTCACAGAAGCCAGAGACCTGGAACCAGACCAATGACTCATTGCAATGAACATTTGCAAGTGAGATGTGTGGACAGAGGGATAACTGTGGGATATACTTGAAGTGGAGAGTTTATTTCAGCTTACAGTCCATCATTGAGGGACGTCAGGGCAGAAACTCAAGTAGGAACCTAAAGGCAAGAACTGAAGCAGAGACCATGGGAGAATGTTGCTTAATGGCTTACTCCTCAGGGCTTGCTCTTCCTGCTTTCTTTCTTTCTTTCTTTTCTTTGTTTCTCTCTTTGTTTGTTTGTTTCTTTCTGTTTTTTTGTTTTGTTTGTATGCTATTTCAACACAGGGTTTCTCTGTGTAGCCTTGGCTACTCTGGGATAACTTTGTTACTTCCTGCTTTCTTATAGCACCCAGGACCACCTGCCCAGGAGTGGCACCACCAATAGTGGGTAGGCCCTCTCACATCAATCATTAATCAAGAAAATACCCCCACAGACTTGTCTACAATCTGATGGAGGAAATTGATTAAATAAAGGTTTTTTTTCTTCTCAGATGATTCTAGCTGTGTCAAGCTAACAAAAAATCTAACAAGCACAATTGAACCCTTGTCAACTTGACACACAGATTCTATTAAACCATAATGTTTCTTCCGTATCCCCAAGATCCCATGTTACTATGACAGCATAAAATGTTGTATAACTTTAAAAGTACCACCACCTTTTAAAAAATTCAAATAGCTGAGTAATAGTGGTGTACACCTTTAATCCCAGCACCCAGGAGGCTGAGGCAGGCAGATCTCTGACTTCAAGGCCAGCCTGGTCTACACAGTGAGCTCCAGGATAGCCAAGGCTACACAGAGAAACCTGTCTCAAAAAACAGCCCAAAACTTAAAAATCCAGTCTCTGGAAGTTCACCAACATCATTTTGAAAGCCCAAAAGCTTTTAACTGTCTCAACTTTAAAATCAAAACTAAGACATATTTGAAAGAGAGCAAGGAGGAATATATGGGAGGGTTCTTAGAGAGGAAGAAGAAGGGGAAAGGGTGCAGTTATAGCCTCCCAAAAATCAAATAACTAAAAACAAAAGCAAAGCTAAGATTAATACTTCTCATTCCAGGAGATGAGAACCAGAACACAATTACAGTCAGACCAAAGCAAAACCAAAATTCAACAGAAAATTCTATCAGTGTGGATTCTCTCATTATCTTCTGGGCTCTAGGGGGCTTGGGCAAGTCTTTTTCTCTGGTTCTGCTTTCCACAATATGTGGAGTTTATATGGTAGGCTCAAGCCAACCCCACTGTATACCTTCTGCTATGCTTGGTGGCCATTCCATGGTGCTGGTATCTCCAACATTCCGAGGTCATCACTGCACTGAGCTTTCACCTTCACAAGTGGCCTCCCAAAATGCCAAGGCTTAGTTGCTCTCTGTGATTTCTTTGTGCTTTCAAAACCAGCCCCATAGGGGAGACTCTTAGATATTGCCAAGTTCTGCTACCAGCTTGAGATGCAACCTTGAACCCTATGGGCTGCAGCATCCATGGGCTGAGCCCAAAGAAATACTTCTCAGTAGATTTCACCTCAATGATTCTGGTCTCTTAATCACAGCTGATTTCTCAGTCCCAGCTAACCAGCATCAATTATCTTAGTAAAGCACAGGTCCCACTTTAGTGATGCTGAACTCTTGTTAATCACAGCTTATTCTTAAGCCCCAGCAGGCTGGAGATCACATATTCTTAACACACATAGACCACTGATAGAATGTGTGAGAGACTCACAAACTTCCCTGTGAAACGTCATAAGCCAGGCCTTTGTCATTTGCATTTATCTCAATACTCTTATTTTCCAAACTCCACAGAACATTCCATTAAGCACTGAACAATAAGCATTGATGGCTTTTCCAGAGTTTTAAACACATCCACAATCCTTCACCCAAACAACAGGTCAAGTCTGTCAGTACAACACCCCACTCCTAGTACCAATTTCAGTTCTTGTTAGGTTTCTGTTGCTGTGATAAAACACTGACCAAAAGCAGTTTTGGAGAGGGAAAGGTTTACTTCACTTTAGAGATTATAGCTCCCATGACTGAGGTAAATCAGAGGAGAAACTCAAGCAGAAAGCGAAGCAAGAACTGAAGCAAAGGCTGTGGAAGAATGCTATTTGCTAGATTGCTCCCCACCATTTGCTCAGCCCCAGTTTTTTATTTAATTTTTTCATTATTACTGTTTTTACATCACCAACCAGAGTTTCCCTTCCTCCTCTTCTCCCAGCCCCACTGGAAGGTGGGGACCTTCCCTTTGCCCCCACCCCATGCATTCCTCCACTTCTCTTCAGAAAAGGGTAGAACTCCTATAGATATCAACCAAACATGGTGTATCAAGTTGCCGTAAGACTAGCTACTTCCCCTTGTACTAACAGCCCTCTTTCTTATCCCACCCAGGATCACCTGCTCAGGGATGGTCCCACCCATAGTGCTCTGGGCCCTCCCACATCAATCATCAATTGCAAACATGCTCAACAAACTTGCTCACAGGCAACCTGATGGATGCCTGTGATGCTCATTTAAGGTTTTCTCTTCTCAGATAACACTCATCTTGGGTCAAGTTGTCCAAAAGGTTAACTAGCACTGTGCTGAAAGGAAGATTGTACCTCATGATCCAATAATAGCATGTATCCCACATGAGCAGAGAAGAGAGAAAGGAAGACAAGCTACCTTCAGACAGTTGCTTCTATAGGCCTGGTGTAAATCTTGATTTCTTCTGCACTTGCCACATTTCTTCTTTTGGAACGTCCTTGAAGATAAGTATAAAT
Organism: Acomys russatus; assembly: GCF_903995435.1. Taxonomy (NCBI): domain Eukaryota; kingdom Metazoa; phylum Chordata; class Mammalia; order Rodentia; family Muridae; genus Acomys; species Acomys russatus. The sequence continues at coordinate 22,327,929 of NC_067144.1, read as the reverse complement.
TATAACAACAGATGAGGATCCCATAAATCATGTCTGGGTATTTCAGCAATGCCTTCCTACTATCTTACACCTAGAGTATGGTTCCAAAACCAGGAGGGCTTCCGATACTCCCCCCACACGCCCCCTTTCCAGGGACAGTTGGTAATTCCTGAAAGACATTTTGTTTGTTGAAAGAGGCTGTGAGGAGACTGAGCAGCATCCCTTATATGGTAGAAGACTACTGTAACAATGTATTATTTAGCCCAGAAATGTCAATACTAGTAGTGTGAGGATGAGAGGCTCTGAACCAGGGAGCAAGACTAGCTAATTTGTATTAAAACACTATGAGCCACTGAGCTTTTGTATCCTACCCCTAAGGGGAGCTTCTCATAGCATGCTGTTATAGGGTCTGCTTGGATCCAACATAACTGAAACACCAAGTCAGTGTAGCAAAGAAAAGTCTATTGTACTCAGGCCAGTACTGATCGGTCATGGATGCAGAACAGACTTGGGAGCTGAACTGTGACTCACAGAATACTACAGAGCTTTTAAGTATGATAACCACAAAAGCCATAATCATCTGTGCCAAGTAAAATCTCCACCAATCAGTATTCAGGGAGAGGGGACTTTGCTAGGATCATTTCTTTGTGGTCCACTTATGCTGCTCTCATTGGTGGGTTTGCTCAACTGGGGCAGGGCAACTTGTCCAGCATTCATGTCTCAGCTTGCCAACTACGATGTCACTCATCCAAAGAGGTCTTGGGAACTTAAACTCTGTTTGACCCCTATTCAAAATAGGAGTTTTATTCAAAATGGCTTCCTTCTTACAATAGTAAGTGACTCCTATCTGAGCTTTGACCCTTTTTTGGTTTTGTATGCTGAAAGTTATGAAGTCAGCAGATGTTGGTCTTTCAATTTTATTTCTCAGTGTATGTGACTCCTGGTCTAGTGGATACCTTCAGGGTGATTATTGTCATAGGCCTGACATAGAAAGCCCTTGCTGGTCATTTGCAGAGGTTGAGGGCAGGCTCTGTGGAAGGCCCCAAATTTAAAATCTATACTGTCCTAGAAATCTCTTCTAATCAACTACTCCATCTCTGATACAAAAAAACGTGTTTTGAAGAAATGAGGATTGGTAAAAAGCACTCATGGCATCCACTTTATCAAGCCTTAATGACCTCTTCCACAGAAAGGCTTTTCCTCTAAATTTTGTCAAAGGTTAGAGTATCAGTCAGCATTAGAGATGCTTTCAAAGAAGTCCACAGTCATTGGTGTCTCCAAGAAAAGACGTAGTTATGGAAAATCGACAAGATTAAAGTAAAATGCATCCCTCCTTTTTAAGGCAGGGTATTGCTATAGCCTCAAAGTCTCTGTGTCACCTTGTCTACTTGTTTTGTTTTGTTTTGTTTTTTAAAGATTTAGTTACTTATTAAGTATTCAGTGCTCTGTCTGCATGTACACCTACAGGCCATAAGAGGGCATCAGATCACATTATAGATGGTTGTGAACCACCATGTGGTTTCTAGGAATTGAACTCAGGACCTCTGGAAGGGCAGACAGTGCTCTTAACCTCTGAGCCATCTCTCCAGCCCCACCCTATCTAGTTTCTAGCTTTATGTCCTCCTGTTTCAGTCTCAGGAAAGCAGAGGTTATAGGTGTGTGCCGCCATAGTTAGCTCTCAGAGCAGATCTCAAGAGTAATGTCTTCTTGTCCTTGGAATTTGAATGCCTAGACTAATACTAGGGGCATACGGTAAGGGCCCAGGATTTTCTTTTTATGGTGAGTGGACAGAACTTGATGAGGAAAAAAAAAAGAATCTAAAGTTGCTATAGATTTGTTGCAAATATGAGCAAGAGACTAGACTGATATGCTAAAGATGCACTGAAACTCACTAATGCAGTCTGGGATTCCAGGAATTAATCACGATAATAAAAGCAGTACTCACTGTTCTTTCTGAGGTACACTGTTACTGGTACTATTATTGTTGTTATTAGTAGTAGTACTGGTATTGAAATGACTACAGGCATGATCCTTCTATCAGGAGGGGCTTCTGGGGCTGTGGAAAGAAAGGAATAGCATCAGTCGTGATGTGCTTTCTACTGTCAGGTTCCTACCCTCCGCCTCTTCAGTATGCACCCATGGAGAACACACAGCTGCCGGCATTCTCTTGCATAATTCTATATTCAAATGATACAGATATTGCATGTGGTAAAAAATAAAAATTTTTTTGAGTGTTTGCTCTTACTGAGATAACTTGACATGAAGGTTCTAAGGAGATACCTTAAAAGCGATCTTGTCTTCATAGCTCATTTCTGTAGCTGATACTAGCAATGTCGCAATCTAGATAAAGCTACTTTTTTTTTTCCTCCTCTAGCTCTATTGTGCCTCCTTTGCCTTTCATGTCCTCTTCACATCCTTCATCTTCACTCTTTACTTCACACAGTGCCGCCTTAAGATTCAGGAGGTGCAGCCTGGTACAGTGGCGCACGCCTGTAAGCCCAGCACTCGGGAGGCAGAGGCAGGCGGATCGCTGTGAGTTCAAGGCCAGCCTGGTCTACAAAGTGAGTCCAGGTCAGCCAAGGCTACACAGAAAGACCCTGTCTTGAACTCTGCTCCCACCCCTCCCCCAAAATATTCAGGAGGTGCTTCACGTTCTCTTCAAGATTCAGTCTTGCCTTCCAGTCTTGAGTTTTGAGGAGACTAGAAGAACTAACAATGGCTGAGAATTGGTCCTAGGGGACCATCCTGGGAGACAGCATTGTAGGATAGCCTCTGATAAACTTCTAGACTCCTGGGGAGCCAAAGAGGGATGCAAAGCCTGCCGGGGCAGGAGGAGAAAGAGATGGGTGTGTGTGTTGCTGCCTTCCAGTCCTCTTCATTGGGGTGACAGCTCTACCATTTATTTTTCGATCTTTTTAGAAATAGCAACCTCTGAAAAACGGACAAGGATACAGTTCGAAAGGAACATTAGCAGCACAGCTTCTTTGGGATGGCTTGCCGGAAATACTAAACGCTACCTTGTTCTCAATTTTCCCCATTGCCAAGCCTCATGGATGATAACCCAATTAAAAAAAAAAAAAAAAAATAAGGTACAGAGCCAAACAGAGAATCTCAGCACAGGAGAAGCCCTTAAAGAAATGATCAGCATCCTTAGTCATCAGGGAAATGCAAATCAAAACAGCTCTGAGATTCCATCTTACACCCACCAGAATGGCCAAGATCAAAACTTAAAGTGACAGCACATGCTGGCCAGGGTGTGGAACAGGGAGAACACCCTAAAATGCTATCTGATTTTTTTTCTAGAGAAGTTTCAGCAACTCTTGTCCTAAATGTAATATTTACGTCCATTCCAAAAGAGCATCCAAAGTAAACTATATTCAAATTATGAGTACTGATTGAACTCAATATGAGCCCCACCTTTAAAGTAACATAGAATTTGTTGGTGATAGAGCTATAAAGTAAAAATAAACCATGAATTAATAAGCCATTTTCACTTTATGAGCCAAGACTTTTTGTTTGTTTATTTTTGGGATTTTTAGAAACAGTGTCTTTCTGTGATAGCCTTGGCTGTCCTGGACTCGCTTTGTAGATCAGGCTGGCCTCAAACTCACAGTGATCCGCCTGCCTCTGCCTCCCTGAGTGCTGGGATTAAAGGCATGCACCACCATGCCCAGCTATGATCCAAGACTTTTTAAAATAAAATATTAGGCTGGGTGGTGGTGGCACATGCCTTTAATCCCAGCACTCAGGAGGCAGAAGCAGGAGGATCTCTGTAAGTTCAAGGCCAGCCTAGTCTATAAAGTGAGTTCAGGACATCCAAGGCTACACAGAGAAACCCTGTCTCAAAAAAACAAAACAAAAAAATTAGAATACATAAAAAGTGACTGAGAGATGAGTTTTGAATGTTAACATCACACCAAAACAATTTGGTTTATGTTGGAGACTAGTGTTTTCAGGACTCCAAAGGAAATAGTTAAAAGAATCAATCTCAGATCTGAAAGAACAAATCATACACTACTGAACTCATAAACCACCTGAACTGTCTTAACTGTATGTAAAGAGTTAGGCATAGCCATACCACAGCTCAGAGTCAGTGCACCCGTACAGCTCTGCTTCCACACTGTGCAGACAGACGATATCCTTAGAGTGGGGCTGAGGTGGGAGGGGAGACCCAGGTGTGCCTCTGTATCCTCAGCCCTTCAAATTGCATGTGCATTTCAAGTATCTGAGTCCCATGATTACCTACCATGGGTTTAAGATACACACATTGGTTTACAAGCAATGTCTTCATCTTATTTTCCACCTTTAGAGAAAGGGAATTCCCTAAGCTTACTACCTATAAGGTAAATTATTGACTCAAAATGACCTATTTTCACCACCACTCCCCAGACATTGTCCTCAAAGACCTTCATCACATAACTTTACCAGATTTGGCTCTGGATGAACCAGTAGGTGGGATCAAACCTAGGGCTTTGGGTGTGCTGAACTGCTGCTGTTCTGACAATACACCCAGCTTGAACCAGTAGTTCTAAAAATAAAAATCTACTCCAAAAAAAAAAAAAAAACAAAAACAAAACCCAAAACAAACAAACAAAAAACCACAATGATTTGTTACCATGGGACTATTAGGACAAGTTACCCTAAAGGAATCCATCAAAGTCAGGGCCAGTGTGTGTGTGTGTGGAGGGGTGGGGGATTAAAAGGACAAAATTTAGTGCTTTCAAAAACATTACGTAAATTGAAAAATTACTGCATGATGGTTAGCAGTTATTAGGCCTTTAAAATTTAGAATATTTGTGAAAAGAAAATAAAATTAATCTAGCAATAGCCTCATTACACTTATCCAGTGACGTCAGGAAGACATAATGACACATCCCGTGTGTCCAAAATGACCACAGTGACCATCAAGTCAGTAAGTGCAATTCTACAACGCAGTTGGCTAGGTTACACTTTCAGATGATACCTAGTAGATAATTCCCCGTACAATGTCGCTTACGTTTTTCCCAGGTGAAGTTCTTTGACACTTGAGAGTTGCCATATACAACGCGACACATAATGCTGTGGTTTTTTGTCGTATTGAACTCCAGTTTGCTACTGATGGTGTACAGTTCAGAGTCAGGATCCTGGAAAACTGTTGTATTGATGCCACTTAATTCTCTTCCGTTTTCCAACCAAGAGAGCCGAGGCTCTGGGAAACCTCCAGAGGTCTCGCACATTATCGTTTTAATGTCAGCAGATGGATTTCCAAACTGAGTTATATTAGGGTCAGGGAAGTCAGCTAGAGATAGAACAAGCATACAATTATACACAGGCACAGGCTTATGTTAAATAAATGATCAAGCTTCAGTGAAAATGACAAAATAAGGTCGCATTTGCAAGTCCCCATAAGTCGTTAGTGAAACAGCTGGTTTGAATTGGCCACATCTGCTGTCTCCCACCTTGAAGGAAGGAGGTAGGAGCACAGAGAAAGGATTGGTTCCTGTGGAAAATGTTGATTTGATGCTTGTGATTGTACGAGGAGAAAAGAAGACTGATAATGTTGAGTTCCTCTTAGCTGTTTCTAGATGTTAGTCTCTTGATGGCAGCCTTAGGAGGTTAGGCTTAGACTTAGAAATGCCACAGGGGGGCTGGGCATGTTGGCACACTCCTTTAATCCCAGCATTTGGGAGGCAGAGGCAGGGGGATCGCTGTGAATTCGAGGTCCGCCTGGTCTACAAAGTGAGTCCAGGACAGCCAAGGCTAACACAGAGAAACTCTGTCTCAAAAAGAAAAAATAAAAATAAATAAATAAGTAAATTAATTAATTATTATTTTTAAAAGGGTCATAGGTCAAGTGACGTGTGGCGGTGCATGCCTGGAGACAGGTAGCTTGAACTCTACAAGTTTGGAGGCAGCCTGGAAAACATAGTGAAGACCCTGCTTCCTAAACAATAAAATAACCAGGCATGGTGGCACACGCTTTTAATCCCAGCACTGAGGAAGCAGAGGCAGGTGGTTCTCTATAAGTGAGGCCAGCCTGAGTTCTAGGCCAATCAAGGCCTTATAGAAAGACTCTGTCTCAAAAAAAGCCATACATACATACATACATACATACATACATACATACATACAGTGTTAAATAGCACAAACTTGGAGTGGTTGATGCCTATGATTTTATCTTGTAAATAAATAGACTTTGGGAACTCACAGCCCTATGGCAGAACTGAGATCTGCAGTCACATTTCTCCACACCACAACCTGCCCATGTTATACCCTTCTATCTCATCCCTTCATTTCCTCCTGATATTGGAAGTACACAAGTGGCTCCTTTTAGCTGTTGATTTAGTAAGGAACATGCATGAAGAACCTTCTGCCTAAGAGCCAGAAAACAGGTGGGAGCCTGTACATACCTACTCATATGGGCATGCATTTCCTGGACGTCTAATTCCCACATGCACCCATCACCCTGAGTCCATATTCAATACTCCCTTGCTTCTTAAAAAGTAAGGTCAGCTGAGTTGGGGGGGCATAAAAAGTAATTGGGGGGCACACCTGTAGTCATGTGTACTTTGGTGGCTGAGGGGGAGGAGTTTGAGGCCAGCCTGGGCTATATAATGAGTTCCAAACCCTCTGAGCTTTGGAGTAAGACCTTTTCTCATTTTCTCAAAAAAAAAAAAAAAAAAAAAAAAAAAAAGAAAAAAGAAAAAGAAAGGCTTGTACTTAGGTAAAACTATGTTCAAACTGTAAAATATTAAAGCTGTAATCCCAGCCACTACAATTTATTAATTCCTTGCTACTCTGACATTCTAAAGGGACAAGGAGGCCTCCTGGAGTTGACTTCATTTGTATACTTGACTTCCAGTGAGATACGAACTTGGCTTAGAGCTAAGTGTGTAAATTCTCTAAGAGTGATTCTCACTCTTAGACTTTAGGAATTTATCTCCTCCCCTCACACGTGGCAATCACAAGCCCACTTCAGTCCATTATCTGAACTTTTCTTTTAGAAGGCCACACCTTTAATCCCAGCACTCAGAGAGGCAGAAGCAGGCGGATCTCTGTGAGTCCAAGGCCAGGTTGGTCTACAAATCAAGTCCAGGACAGCCAGGGATACCCAGAGAGACTTGTCTCAAAAAAAAAAAAAAAAAAAAAAAAATCTGAGTACTACAGAGCTCTTATGTGCAGAGGTCACTTGTCACCAAGAGCACTTCTTCAGCTGAACTTTGTCCCATGACTGTGGGCACTTCCTTGGTTTTAGTCCTACTTTGCAGATGGATTAGTAATGCGTGCATTCTAGGGATGAAGGGATAAAATGGCACCGTGACTAGAAAGCACTCAGCATGGAGCCTGACACACATGACATAGTTAGGGAGATGCTCATATTTAAACCAGGTTGTCAAGAAAAGCTTCTAAAACTGCACAATGACACTGGGAGAAAAAAGGGCAGGGCACATACAGGTGTATAGCCACTAGGAGAGGGAACACCTTGCATTTGGTTGGAGGGGAAGTCATTTTAAACAACAACAACAAAGTTCACTGCTGGTGATACTCTATGATCTTGAGGCTAGCCTCCATGCCAGTCAAGGCTACATAGTGAGAACCTGTCTCAAAAACCAAAACTGAAACCCGTGGGGGAAAACGAGCCTTGCTCCTAAATAAAGTCTGATGTGTTCCTGAGCTATGAGAGTTGGCTTTATTATTTTCTACTTACTAGCTTAACCCCACCCAATCAAATCCCTGCCCTGATAGCCAACATAAAAATGTTACTTTTGTTTCTTCTAACCAATTACCATGGGTTTCAAACCTGGAGCTGTAGGGCTGGAAAGATGGCTCAGTGGTGTAGCTCTTCCAGAGGTCCTGAGTTCAATTCCCAGCAACCACATGGTGGCTCACAACCATCTATAGTGTGACCTGATGCCCTCCTCTGCAGATAAAAATGCTCATATACAATAAATAACAAATAAATAAATAAATCTTTTTTTAAAAACCTGGAGCTGCAAATCTGCAGCCCTTATGTTCTCAATCACAACTCACATGTGTTCATTTCTGCGCTCCGCTCTTGTGAGAAATAGCTCAGTAAGAGCCGCCTCTTCATGTCTGACTGAGCTTACAGCAGTCTCAGCTTTGTCTTCTACGAGATAACCTGTTCAGAGGAACTGCTCTGAGGCTCTTGCAAGACTGTGACCCATCTAAAGATTAGCCTTTTGGCACTGGAGAGCCGGCTCAGCAGTTACAAGTACATACGCTTCACTTACTCTTGCAGAGCGTACAAGTTCAGCTGCCAGCACTCACATTTGGGTGTGGCTCGGCTCAGCGGTTAAGAGCACTGACTGTTCTTCCTGAGGTCCCGAGTTCAATTCCCAGCAACCCCATGGTGGCTCACAACAACCTGTAACTCTACCATCAGAGGAAGCCAGCACCTTCTTCTGGCTGCTGAAAGCACACACAAACACACACACACATACACACACACACACAGTTGGAAACAAAAAGATCGACCCTTTGTAGCTCACGGTTGTAAACAAAATGCTTCACCCTTTGTAGTTCATATGACTCAGTTAACCCAAGTTTTGGCCACTTTTAGCAGCAAAGGGATATCCGTATTATCCTATGAACAAAGGCAGGGGCACAAATTCTTCAGAAAAGTAAAAAACGTGTAACAATTTAACTTGTTACCCGGAATAGGTAACTGTGCATCTCACAGTACAGCCACATGACATCTAAGTTACGCCCCGCAAGTCAGAAGGCATTTCAGGCCATTGTAGTGCCTGGCTACTGTGGCCTTTGATTGTCCCAATTACAAGAAAAGTGCCCTGATGGATGTTTCCACTATGAACAGTTGGGTTTTCTGTAAAACTGGAGACTCGGTCTTCAGGTATGAATTGAGATGCATCCTTCTCTGAAAAGATTGTCACCTACGTTGATTAGACATGTGCCTTTAAGGACATTACAAATCAGTAGACCAGAGAATCTCACCGACCTCTGATGGACAGCTCCCTGGAATTACAGTGCTTCAGCACGTAAGTTCCTTCATTCTTCTGAACGACACATTCGTATATGCCCCTGTCTGAGGGGAGCAGGCCCAGGATCGTCAGAGAGAAGTTGTTAGTGATGTCACATAAAGTCCGGTTCTTATACTTGGGCCACACTTCTCTTTCTCCAGAGATGACACTCAGCACCATTTCATTATCTTTTTGCCAGTAGATTCGGAGTATGGCCAGCTCCTCAACAGAAAAGTTGTAACCGCAGGGCAGCGATACCTTTTCTTTCACTGACTTGGACACTTGGCCAACATCTAAGAAGAGGCAAATAAGAAAAGAGTCTACCTTTATTGATCTAGCAAATTCTTGTGTTCCATAAAGTGACAAACCACGAATGATTCCAAAAGGATGTGGGACCTTTTTTTGGCCCCCATCACACTTTTGTTTTTGTTATTGGTTGGTTGTTGTTTTTAGACATTTGGTCTCTCTATGTAGCTCTGGTTGGCCTGGAACTTACTGTGTAGAGCAGGCTGGCCTCAAACTCACAAGATCTTTCTGCTTCTGAAGTGCTAGGATTAAAGGTGTGCCTAGCCACACCCAGCCTCAACACTTTTTTTATTATTACTTTTATTATTGCATATTAGTTGTGCAAAACAATGGGTTCATTTGTTTACTTATTTATTTTTGGGTTTTTTTCCTATTTACTTTTTATTCATAATCATAAACTTAACTCTGTAATCCAGCTAAACTTGAAGGGGAATGAGGACAATATGGAACCCAAAGAACTTCAGTGAGGGCAGAGATTACAGGGTACTAGGAGCAGATGGCGTGGGGGCGCTCTCCTGAGCTACAGAAGGAATGATCTGGTGGGTAAGATGCCCGCAAGTCAAAAGAATTGGATTTGTCCACAGTCGGAAATGGTGATCTTCCTGCTGGTCTTGCCTTTCGGACCCAAAGCGCTCCATGGCTTCCACAAAGCTCATGCCTTCTTTCACCTTCCCAAAGACCACGTGCTTGCCAGCCAGCCACTCAGTTTCAGCAGTGCAGATAAAAACAACTGGGAACCATTTGTGTTTGGTCCAGCATTTGCCATAGACAAGATGCCAGGAACTATATGCTTCAGGATGAAACTCTCATCCTCAAATTTCTCCCCATAGATGGACCTGCCTCCATTGCCATTATGGTGTGTGAAATTACCACCCTGGCATATGAATCCTGAAATAATTCTGTGAAAGGAGGAACCCCTTTCTCTCCAGTGCTCAGAGCATGAAAGTTTTCTGCTGTCTTTGGAACTTTGTCTGCAAAGAGCTCAAAGGAGACGAGGCCCAAGGGCTCACCATCCACCGCAAAGAACACGGTGGGGTTGACCATGGCTGCAGCAAGTGATGAGAGGGGACAGCAGTGTCTGCAAAGCCTGTTTTTGTTTTTGTTTTTTTAAGGCATGGTTTCTCTATGTAGCCTTGGCAGTCCTGGAACTCACTCTGTAGAGCAGGCTGGCCTCATGGAGTTCTAGCTGTTTGTACACCACTACCATCCAGCTTTCATTTATTATTTTTTAAAAAAGATTTATTTATTATTTATACAGTATTGTGCCTGTGTGTACATGTACACGCCAGAAGAGGGCACCAGATCTCATTATAGATGGTTGTAAACCGCCATGTGGTTGCTGGGAATTGAACTCAGGACCTTTAGAAGAACAGTCAGTGCTCTTAATCTCTGAGCCATCTCTCCAGCCCTTGTTTATTAATTTTATTGTGGTTAAAAAGAACTACATATAGCCACATTTATGTTAGACATTTATAATCCCAGCACTTGGGAGACAGGTGACTAGCAAACTTGAGGCCAGCTAGTTGTACACCGGGAGGCCCTGTCTCAAAATCCCACAGGCTGCGGGCGCAGCTCAATGGTAGGGTACATACAAATTATGTAAAGGTCCTGGGTTTGAGAGCCACCACGGAAAGAAATATACCACATTCACCAAATCGACCATCTTTAAGTTTACCGTGGAGAAATATCTTCACATTGTTGTGAGACAGATCTCCAGACCCTTTGTTTGTGCCATGAATCTGTGTACTCACTAAACAACAAACTCACTTTCCGTTTCCCAGTCTACTATTTGCCTCTATGGATTTGACTACTTTAGATATGCTGGCCTTTTGGTGGTTGGCCTGTTTTACTTAATGTTATACCTTCAAGGTTTATTCATCATGTGTTATTTGACAAGAGTTTCTTGCCATATGATATGAAATTCACAAATAAAATCTCTTTATCTATCACCTATCCATACCCATATATATAATATATATATTATTTTCCCAGTTTGTGTGTTGTCTAACACACACACTTAATGAATCTATTCATCTGCTGATGGACATCTGGGCTGCTTCCACCTCTTGTCTATTATGTGGATAATATTGCTGTGAACACAGGGCTCAAATGCCTCTTCATAACTCTGATTTCACTTCTTGTGGACATCTTCACAAAGTGGAACTCCTGTGACATATAATACTTCTATTTTCACCTTTTGAAAACGTCTATATTATTTTCCATAGAGTTTGCACTTCCAGTGCTTTTCAGAAGGATCTGGAAGCCACGGTTTAGAGAGCAGAAGACAACTGAATGTAAAAGACCAACTTGGCTCTGTGATAATCAAGACACAACACTGAGATCAGACTCTTGAACTAAGCATTATCATACAGTCTAGGCCCCTGTATTTTTTGAGGGTTTTCCAATGATAAGCAAGATTTCAGATTAATATGAATTCTCTCCCAAATCAAGCAGGTTTTGGTCCTGTTCCAGGCTAGCCTTGAATTCCCTATGTCACTGAGAGTGACTATAAACTCCTGGTGGTCCTGTCCCCTCCTCCTGAGTACTGGGATTACAAGTAAACACCATCATGCCTGGGGCCCTAGTACTTTTTATGTGCTCTATCTAACACATTGATACCCCAAAGATAAAAATAGCATTGACCAAACTCCGGAGGATGTGCTGTCATTTGCTCACAGACAGCGCCCTACATCATAGGGCCAATCATATCTTCCCTTACATTTCCTTTGTGGCCACTCTTTGAATGGGAACAATTGAAAATTGATCTATCTCCCCCCACCCCAGCTGATCTGTGAGGTAGAGGTCATAGCACTTTGCAGAGGCCTTGGCTGAGACTCTGAGATGCTGAGGAAGCTCACAGCAAAGGGGACTATGACTCTATGCCCGTTGACTCTCCATCATGAAGGAATAAAGGAGGCAGAAAAGAGAAAATACAAATTTAAAAGAGGGCCATATTTTAAACAGGTTATACAACAGGCCATTTCCTTATTTTTGTAGTGCATATTTGTCAACTGGCCTATTCTTCAAATTTATTACATTTTATTTGGGGTGTGACAGGGTCTTGTTTTGTAGCTCTCAAATGGATGAAAATCCTTTTACCTCAACCTCTTAAGAACTAGGATTACAGAAACATACCATCATGTACATAGCTCCAAAATTTACTTACAACCCAGAATCAATTCTTGTAGGACATTAGGCATGGGCAGAACAGCAAAACATGTGAATGTCTGACATAGCCAACAGAGGTAGAATGAAGCATGGTGCTCTGCCATTTTGTTTTAGCTTTTTGTTTTGTTTTGTTTTTGTTTTTTTGTTTTAGCTTTTGTACTGCAACAAGGGTGCTTTTGTCTGATTTCATAGTCTACTCAGTGCCATGTTTTTCACATAACAAAACTCTGTTTAAAAAAAAAATAAACCTACCCAATAGAACTTTCCCCTTCCTTTCTACAGCTCTTTCCCCATGTTGTACACACACACACACACACACACACACACACACACACACACACACAGCACTGCATTTGTCTTGTTTGAGTCAGGGTCTCCCTAGGTAGCACAGCCCGACCATCTTGATCCTCCCGCCTCAGCCTCCTAAATGCTGGGAAAGGTGTGAGCCACCAAACCTGCTACTAATATGGTTTGAATGCTCCCACTTTCATCCAGCACACTTTGATTTGGGAGAACAAATACCACTAAACCTACCACCAGATTAGACAGTGACTCTTAAGTGTCAGTTGTCAACCTGAAGATATCTAGACTCACCGGAGGGATCCGGTGTCAGGTTCAGAGAAACTCAGGAGAAGTGGCTACTGTGCTGCTTATGTGGTGTCCATGCTGGCCACTGGGCTCTCTCAGCACTGCAAACACCTGTTACAGAGTCCTGGCTCCTCTCAGCACTTCTCACCCCTCTCCCCTGTCCTAACCCTCTCCAGCCCCTGAGCTTCTCTTCCCTCCCCCAGCATCTGACTCCTATAACCCAGCCATTTCAGCCATGTGCTCTCTTGGTCCTTGGCTCTCTTGGCCTCTTTGTTCTTCTCCCTCTCCTATTCTCCTCTCTTGTCCCTCTCTCTTCCTCTCTTGCTCTCCCCACCCCCCACTGTTCAATCTGTACCTTTCTCTCTCTCTCTCTCTCTCTCTCTCTCTCTCTCTCTCTCTCTCTCTCTCTCTCCTCTCTCTCTCTCTCTCTCTCCTCTCTCTCTCTCTCTCTCTCTCTCTCTCTCTCTCTCTCTCTCTCTCTCTCTCTCTCTCTCTCTCTCCTGGACTATTCTGGATGCCTCCGGCAGTACATTCCCTCATATCTACAATAAACACCTTCTTCTTGGGGCTGGAGAGATGGCTCAGAGGTTAAGAGCACTGTCTGTTCTTCTGAAGGTCCTGAGTTCAGTTCCCAGCAACCACATGGTGGCTCACAACCATCTATAATGAGATCTGGTGCCCTCTTCTGGCAGGCAGGCACACATATAAATAATAAATCTTAAAAAAAAAAAAAAAAAAAGACCTTCTTCTTAACCATATTTGGAGTGGCTGTGCCATCATTTTTATTCAACCAGCTTTTTTTGGCATGCCTATGGGGGGGTTATCCTGGTTTCATCAAGGCAGGAAGACCTGTCCACTGTGAGTGTCACCATTTCTTAATCTGGGTCCTAGACAGTATAAAGGGAGAGAGAGATGGTCATAGGCATCCCTACTGTTCTCTTAGCAGGGATGCAATGTGACCAGCTGTGTCCCATCCCTGCTGCTGCGACTTCCCTGCCATGACAGACTATACATGGAAATTGTGGGTCCAAACAAACCCTTTCTCCTGCAAGTTACTGTTGTCTGGCCATTTTATTGTAGTGACAGGAAAAGGAACCAAGGGAACTGCTTCCCCTGATTTTAGGATTCAGCTCTGGAATAACGGAGTCCACACGGCATTGCTCCCTTTTGGCCCTGCCATTGAACCATCCCACTTTAAGATAGAGTCATCAGGTAAAGGCAACTGCTAACATCCCTGACACCCTGAGTTTGATGCTTGAACCCATATGTTGGAAGGAGAGAACCGTCCTTTGACCTCTACAGATGTGCCATGTGTGTGCATACAAACAAATAAGTAAGCAATAAAAAGGAAGAGTCCTATGGGGTTGTAATCCCAACACTTGGGATGTGGAAGAAGGAAGACCAGGATTTCAACGTTATCCTTGGTTACACAGAGAGTTCGAGGACAGCCTACACCACAAAAGACCTTGTCTCTAATGAACACAACTTAAAAAAAAAAAAAAAGAAAAGAAAAGAAAGAAAGAAACAAAAAAGAAAGAGTCCCTTTCTTTCCAGGCTTGGACTGACCTCATGGTTTCAGGTTGGAATGACTCACAAGGCCACAGCTTACCCCTGCGGACTATGGCTGTCCTCTTAGCCACCCGATGGCCCCTCTATCCTGTCTTTCTCTTGGCTGTCTGTAACCTGTCCGTGCAGTTATCCTACAGCTTGGATTTGCTAAGTGGGTTCCATTAGAAAACTTGGTCCCTGGAGCTGCAGAGATGGCTCCGTGGTTAAGAGCAGTGGCTGTTCTTACAATTCCCAGCACGCACGAGGTGGCTCACAGCCACCTGCAACTCTGATTCCAAGGGTTCTGGCACCTTCTGGCCTCTGTGGTACCAGGGACACATGGTGCACACATAGGCATGTATACGAAACCCCATACATATGAGACAAAAAAAAATTTTAAACAATCAGCACGTTTCTAGATCAGTATACCCCAGAAAAAATAACATTTCAGTAAACACCAACTCACTAGCTCCTAGAACATATCAATACCACAAAATCCCTCATCTGAGTAGACTTCCTCTGGGTTGTGGCTTAGAGGTAGTGTCCCTCTAAGGCCCAAGTTCCACCATCTGTATCTAGTTTGCCTTGTGTCTCCAGAGCCACAAAGATGCCCTTGGAGGAAGTCCATGTGTGCAGCCTCATTTCCAGGCCCTCTCTCTCCCAGAGAGCAAGATCTGGGACAATAGCACCTTCCTATCTCACCTAGGAAAGTGCTTGTGTTCCTAATTAGAGGCAGCTGGATGCTCAGGCTCCTCTTTAGGCAACTTTGCTGATTGTCACCAGTTCCTCCTCAGGCCATAAGTGACAGAAGTGAAAAGACAACCCTGCAGAGAGCTATGATAGCTAAAGATCAAGCTATGGCCTGGACACATTTAGGGGTACATGAAAGCTAAAAGATGGATAACATCGTAGACCATCTGCTCCCGTTGGCTTAGGTTCCAGTCTCAGCTCAGCTGTTTGCCGATATGTCTGTTTTCTCCTCTGTAAAAGGGATATGATTCCTGCCCTTTGCAGGGCACTGCAAAACCAAATTCAGTCAAGTGACACACACACAGAGGGGATCTCGGGACACCAAGCCTTCTGAAGAAGCATCTGCTTTCCCTCCACCTGCCCCAAATCTTATCCTGTGGTTGCTTTAATCTCACTCAGGGATCATATGGGCTGTATAGAGCTCTGGGATCACATTGGCTGTATAGTGCTCTGGGATCATATGGGCTGTATAGTGCTCTGGGATCATATGGGCTGTATAGAGCTCTGGGATCACATTGGCTGTATAGAGCTCTGGGATCACATGGGCTGTATAGTGCTCTGGGATCACATTGGCTGTATAGTTCTCTGGGATCATATGGGCTGTATAGTGCTCTGGGATCACATTGGCTGTATAGAGCTCTGGGATCACATGGGCTGTATAGTGCTCTGGGATCATATGGGCTGTATAGCGCTCTGGGATCATATGGGCTGTATAGTGCTCTGGGATCACATTGGCTGTATAGTTCTCTGGGATCATATGGGCTGTATAGCGCTCTGGGATCATATGGGCTGTATAGAGCTCTGGGATCATATGGGCTGTATAGCGCTCTGGGATCACATTGGCTGTATAGTGCTCTGGGATCACATTGGCTGTATAGTGCTCTGGGATCATATGGGCTGTATAGTGCTCTGGGATCACATGGGCTGTATAGCGCTCTGGGATCACATTGGCTGTATAGCGCTCTGGGATCATATGGGCTGTATAGTGCTCTGGGATCACATGGGCTGTATAGCGCTCTGGGATCATATGGGCTGTATAGTGCTCTGGGATCACATGGGCTGTATAGCGCTCTGGGATCATATGGGCTGTATAGTGCTCTGGGATCATATGGGCTGTATAGTGCTCTGGGATCATATGGGCTGTATAGAGCTCTGGGATCATATGGGCTGTATAGAGCTCTGGGATCATATGGGCTGTATAGTGCTCTGGGATCATATGGGCTGTATAGAGCTCTGGGATCATATGGGCTGTATAGAGCTCTGGGATCATATGGACTGTATAGTGCTCTGGGATCATATGGGCTGTATAGTGCTCTGGGATCATATGGGCTGTATAGTGCTCTGGGATCATATGGGCTGTATAGAGCTCTGGGATCATATGGGCTGTATAGAGCTCTGGGATCATATGGGCTGTATAGAGCTCTGGGATCATATGGGCTGTATAGTGCTCTGGGATCACATGGGCTGTATAGAGCTCTGGGATCATATGGGCTGTATAGAGCTCTGGGATCATATGGGCTGTATAGTGCTCTGGGATCACATGGGCTGTATAGCGCTCTGGGATCATATGGGCTGTATAGAGCTCTGGGATCATATGGGCTGTATAGAGCTCTGGGATCATATGGGCTGTATAGTGCTCTGGGATCACATTGGCTGTATAGCGCTCTGGGATCATATGGGCTGTATAGTGCTCTGGGATCATATGGGCTGTATAGTGCTCTGGGATCATATGGGCTGTATAGCGCTCTGGGATCATATGGGCTGTATAGAGCTCTGGGATCATATGGGTTGTATAGAGCTCTGGGATCATATGGGCTGTATAGTGCTCTGGGATCATATGGGCTGTATAGTGCTCTGGGATCATATGGGCTGTATAGAGCTCTGGGATCATATGGGCTGTATAGAGCTCTGGGATCATATGGGCTGTATAGAGCTCTGGGATCATATGGGCTGTATAGCGCTCTGGGATCACATGGGCTGTATAGAGCTCTGGGATCATATGGGCTGTATAGTGCTCTGGGATCATATGGGCTGTATAGTGCTCTGGGATCATATGGGCTGTATAGCGCTCTGGGATCATATGGGCTGTATAGAGCTCTGGGATCATATGGGCTGTATAGAGCTCTGGGATCACATGGGCTGTATAGAGCTCTGGGATCATATGGACTGTATAGTGCTCTGGGATCATATGGGCTGTATAGCGCTCTGGGATCACATGGGCTGTATAGAGCTCTGGGATCATATGGGCTGTATAGCACTCTGGTCTTGCTGGAACCTGAAGAACACAGTAACATGAAACAGCTCATTTCTTTGGGCTCCAAATAATGGGGTATCCTCTCCCCAGAACTGCTTGTTCCCACATCATAGTACACACTATTCCAGAAGGTTTTGACATCTGATGACACAAACAAGAAATCATAAGCAAAAGCAAAACTGTCTCCTTTCAATGGCGGTTCCTGAGGAGTTTTTGTTTTGTTTTGTTTTCAGTCACATGAAAAGAAATGTGGATGTCTCTCTAAGGGTCACAGCACCGCATCAATGGGCTGCTCCCCATTCCTGGCTGAGGCCCCACTCATCACACCAGATGCTGAGGAAGAGCCAGACTGAAAGAGGAACCAAAACTTTCCTGTGTGACTTGGAAATTCCCACAGGAACCAGCCTCCCACTCTTGTGCCTGAGCAATTAGAAAATAGAACAGCTTGGTAGGCTTTTGTCTGTGTTGGTGACTCTGGAGGGGATCCAGGTTGCTGAAGCCTTATTGGATCTCTGAGTTTGTTGGGCATGCCACTTGGCACCTCAACACCCCAGACAAAGCAGGAGTGAATGGTCAAATAGGACACCGTACTTAACTCTCCATGCCTGGGACATGAGAGAAGCCAGTGTCTTCCTCAGAGGTCCACATGGTCCAGGGCTCACGTCACTCTGGGCTGGTGTTTCCCTACTCAGAAAAGCTTTCTCTGTCTCTTTCAAACAGCTCCTTCTAGCACCATCAGTCTAGCCTCTCCTTAGGCGCTGTCCCTGAGATCTCTGTCTTCGATCTTTCTTGTTTTGTTTTTTAGATGAACTATGCTGTATATCTCTTATGGGCCCCAGCACTTGTTTTATCTGGCCTTAAACTCATCTGTCCTTCTGCCTCAGCTGCCTGAATGCTATGATTGCAAGTATATGCCACATATTCTCAGAAAATTGGGAATAGTTCTACCTCAAGACCTAGCTCTACCACTCCTCGACATTTACTCAAAAGAGGCTCCACCATACCACAAGGACACTTGCTCAAATATGTTCATAGCAGCTTTATTCATAATAGCCAGAAACTGGAAACAACCTAGATGTCCCTCAACTGAAGAATGGATACAGAAATTGTGGTACATTTACACAATGGAATACTACTCAGCTATTAAAAGCAAGGACATGAAATTTGAAGGCAAATGGATGGAACTGGAAAATATCATCCTGAGCAAGGTAATCCAGATCCGGAGAGACACACATGGTACGTACTCACTTATAAGTTGTGATTAGCCGTATAGCCTAGGCTAATTATACTACAATCCACAGACCCAAAGAAGATAAGTAACAAGGAGGGCCCAAGGGAGGATGCTTGAATCCTACTCAGAAGGGGAAATAGAATAGACATCAGGTAGGAGAGGGAGTTGGGGAGGGAACGAGAGTGGGGGTCAGATGTGGGGAGAGCAGGGGTGGGAAGTGAGAGGGCTGGGAAAGAGAAGGGAAACTGAGGTGGAGAATCTCTGAGACAAGCTAGAGTCCTGAGACAAGGTAAGCTCCTGGAAGGATATGGCAGTGATTCTAGCTGAGAATCCTAGCAGCAGGGGACATGGAGACTGAAGTGGCCACCGCCTAGCCGGGCAGGACCTCCAGTGGAGGGAGGGGGACACCAACCTACCCACAAAACCCTCAACTCAAAATTTACCCTGCCTACAAGATGTGCAGAAATAAAGATGGAGCAGAGATTGAGGGAATGGCCAGCCAATGACTGGCCCAACCCAAGACTCACCCCATAGGAGAGAGCCAACCCCTGACACTATTAATGATACTCCGCTAGTCTTGCAGACAGGAACCTAGCATAACAGTCCTCTGAGAGGCTCCACCCAGCAGCAGATCGACACAGATGCTGAGACCCACAGCTAAACATAATACAGAACTTAAGGAGTCTTGTGGAAGAGTCGGGGGAAGGATAGAAGGACCTGGCACAGACAGGAATTCCACAAGAAGATGAACAGAATCAACTAACCTAGGCCCACGGGGGCTCACAGAGACTAAACCACCAACCAAAGAGCACACATGGACTGGACTTAGGCTCCTTACACATATGTGGTTGATGGGCAGCTTGGTTTTCATGTGGGTCCTCTAGCAAGTAGAGTGGGGCCTGCCTGTCTCTGACACGGACATAGTTGCCTGCTTTTGGATTATTCTCCCCTAGCTGGGCTGCCTTATCTGGCCTCAGTGGAAGAGGATGTGCTTAGTCCTGATGTGACTGGGTATGTTGGGGTGGGTTAGTGGTGGTGGGGGCTCCCCTTTTCTAAGGGGAAAAGAGAAAGGAGAAAACAGTGGGAGGGTGGGACTTTGAGGAGTGGAGAGATGGCTCTGTGTTCAGGATGTGAAGTGAATAAATAAATGAATTTAATTAAAAAAACAAACAAACAACAACAAAAACAAGCTAGGCGTGGTGGCTCATGCCTTTAATCCCAGCACTCGGGAGGCAGAGGCAGCTGGATCACTGTGAGTTCGAGGTCAGCCTGGTCTACAAAGTGAGTCCAGGACAGCCAAGATAACAGAGAAACTTTGTCTCCAAAACAAACCAAACCAAACAAACAAACAAACAAACCCCAAGTGTATGCTGGTGCACGTGGCTTTGTCACCAGTCTTGTTCCAGCTGACACAGGCTCCACGTGGGCTATACATGTATGTGTATATGTAAATGACACATGAGTCCATATGAGAAGCTTTGTCTGTTTTGCTTGTTGCCACATCTGCAGTGTTGAGAACAAGTCCTAGCCTAGAAGGTATGAAGTGGATACTTGCGGAGTGCATTAGCTAAGTACTAGGAACGTGGATCAGGGTGAGTGAGAAGCATAACCTTGGGAAACCGGGTAAGGTTCCTTAGGCCCCCGGTTCACTTCTGCAGGGTGGGTGTGCTATCTTCCCTACTGTACACACCTACCACAGCCTGTGTGTGTGTGTGTATGCATGCCATGGGTGTGGAGATGAGAGGACAGATCTCAGGAATTGGTTCTCTCCCTTCACTGTAGACTGTGAGGCTTAATCAGATCATTAGGCCTCCACAACAAGCATTTACCTGCAGGGTCATCTTGTGAGCCCTAAACAAGTTTTTTTTTTTTTTAAGGTTTATTTATTATGTATACAGTATTCTGACTACATGTATGCTTGCACACCAGAAGAAGGCACCAGATCTCATCATAGATGGTTGTGAGCCACCATGTGGTTGCTGGGAATTGAACCCAGGACCTCGGGAAGAGCAGTCAGTGCTCTTAACCTCTGAGCCATCTCTCCAGCCCCCTAATACAGGTTTTTGATAGGGCTCTTCTGACCACATAGAATGGAACTAAAGAAATTCATGTGTGGTCTGAAAAGAAGGCCCACAGCTGGCCCTCCTAGTCATCAGCAGCTGCAGGAACCAAGGCCATGAGAGGAAACAGGCAAAAGGAGGAGGCAGCTCTGCCTACTTTTGTTGTTGTTGGTTAGTTGGTTGGTTTTGTTTTTGTTTTTTCCAGACAGGGTTTCTCTCTGTAGCCCTGGCTGTTCCGGACTTGATTTGTAGACCAGGTGGGCCTCAAATTCACAGAGATCTGCCTGCCTGTGCCTCCTTGAGGTTTCTGCTTATTTTAATGAGCATGTGTACAGTGCTCCGCTGGGTGACAAAATGGGGACATTAAGCAGTTAGCCTCAGCCCCTGCCTTTCCTGACCCCTTTGCCATCTTCTAGGAGAGGAAGCTGCTAGGCAGCAGACATAAAGACCACGGGCTTTAGACAAACAGCACGTGATTTCAGAACTCATTCTCCAGCAGTGTATCATTAGCCAGGAAGACCAATGATGCTCCAATAAATACAAAACATAAACGAACACCAAACACAGTACTAAAGGAAAGAAGCCAGACGCACAGCACCACAGGGTGCATGCTTCCACTATAAGAAATAGCCAGAATGGGCATGGTCCTAGAGAAGGGGAAGCAGAGTAGTGGTTGCTAGGAGACGGAGGCAGGATGTCAAGGAAGAGTGGCTGCTTATGAGGTGATGAAAATACTACAGAGTAGCTGTGGCTCCGTTAGTGGTATGACACATTGAAGCTGTTCACTTTAAAATGGCGAATTTTAAAACCTTTCAGATAATGTAAGCTCTATTTACTTATTTTTTCTTTTTTCTTTTCCCTTTTTTTTTTTTTGCTTTTCAAGCCAGGGTGTCTCTGTGTAGCCTTGGCTGTCCTGGACTCCCTTTGAAGACCAGGCTGGCCTTGAACTCACAGTGATCTGCCTGCCTCTGCCTCCTGAGTGCTGGTTTTCTTTTTTTCCTTTTTTAAGAGTGCCATCAGCCAGCCATGATGGGGCAAACCTTTAACCACTTAGAAGGCAGAGGCAGGTGGATCTCTGTGAGTTTCAGGTTACCTGGTCTACATATTAGGTTTCAGGACAGTCAGAGCTACATAGTGAGACCCCATGTTAAAAAAAAAAACACACACACAAAACTTTAAAAAAAAAAGCAGCCCAAAATCTAAACTGAGCACTATTAATGTGCACACTTATATATTTTTCAGAAAAGGGTGTTTTAGATGAAAGTAAGAAAATAAATACAATTAAAATTTGAATTTCAGCCGGGTGGTGGTGGCACAAGCCTTTAATCCTAGCACTTGGGAGGCAGAGGCAGGCAGATCTCTGTGAGTTCAAGGCCAGCCTGGTCTACAAAGTGAGTCCAGGATAGCCAAGGCTACACAGAGAAACCCTGTCCAAAAAAAAAAAAAAAAAAAAAAAGAAAAAAGTTGAATTTTATAATACTGAAGGGAAGTTGGAAGTTATAAAAGTAGTAAAATAAAGTCAATGAGATGGCTCAGTTTTAAAGGCACTTTATGCTCAGCCTGACAACCTGACTTCCATCCCAGGACCCTCATGGCGGAGAGAACCAAATCCTACAGGTTTTCCTTCGCTCTCCACATGTGAGGTGTGATGTGCATGTGTGCTTGCATGCACACACCCACACACACCTCCCACGTCCCTTCCAAACAGGACTGATGTGCCTTTCTAAAGTCTAAGTAACTACAGCAGTACATGAAGAAGCTGCCTTGGCATCCAAGGGCCCTGGGCAAGGGTCTTAGTGCTGGATCACAGAAATACTACCCATCACCCTAATACTTGGAGGTGTTAATGGTGATATTTGCGTCTACAGCCATACCACACCAAATGTGCCCGATCTCATCTGAATTTGGAAGCTAAGCAGGGCTGGGTCTGGTTAGTACTTGGATGGGAGACTGCTGATGTTTGTGCACAGTCTTTTCTATGGATGTGTATTATGGGGCACTACTAAGCTGTTCATTAAGTGAATACTGCAGGCCTGGCGTTAGGCCTGTGCAGGGTGCAGGGTGCAAGGTGCCAGCAGCCCAGGAAGATGTGTGCTGACATACTAGCTGTCGGAGGATTTGAGTCTTGGTCCCTTGGTCCCTTATATTCTGTAGAAATCAAATCTTCTTTTTTTATTTTTCTCTTAAATTCTAAGTTCTTAGAATGCCAAGAGATTTGGACCACTATTATCAGGGGACTGATGGCAGATGTTAGATCTCATGAGCTGTGTTGGCCAGTTGTATTTGGACAGCAGTGTGTGTGTGTGTGTGTGTGTGTGTGTGTGTGTGTGTATGTGTCGGGGGGTTGGTGAGAAGTCGTT
This sequence comes from Acomys russatus, assembly GCF_903995435.1. NCBI lineage: Eukaryota > Metazoa > Chordata > Mammalia > Rodentia > Muridae > Acomys > Acomys russatus. Next base: position 22,304,707 of record NC_067144.1, on the reverse strand, counting down.
GCTTGTGACATTTTGAGGACATTTGTGTGTGTGTGTTTTTTTTCTACCTTGGAGTCCCTAATGCGTCTATGAGCAGCTTCTGCAGGAAGCTTCTCCTCAGCCTGTAGAGCTGAGCCGCCCTTAAGTGATCCTAGCCCTGAGGGAAGGGCTGCCCACTTACGCTCCGCTGACGGCTGCTTCCTAGCCACAGTTTTGGAACACAGTCACATGTTTCTGCCTTGAGAGACAGACCTGAGGTCTGAAATCTGAGGTCAGAGAGGATGTGGCTGGGTTTTGTCTTGGGGAGGAGAGAGGTCAACTTTCCCCGGGTGCCAACGGCTGGAGAGTAGTAGGGGAGAAAAGGCCATGCCACCAGCGTGTGGCCTCCTGACCCAGGGCAGGATTGAAGGTGTGGTCCATGCCCAGCTCCAAAACAGCCCTCCACTATCTTACATCACTGTCCTCTCTCTTGACTCCCAGGGACCACAGACCACTCACATCCTCACCAAAGTCTGCCCAGCCCTCACCAGCTTCATGCTGCACATGTCTCGTCCATCCTCTTCCCTCCAACCTCCCCCCCTGTTTTTTTTTTCATCAAAACCATACATCCGCATATACATTTGGCTCTAGAAACAGCTTCCTGTTAGATGTTTGCACAATTACCCCGGCTGGTCTACAAGCTGTTCCTCCGGCTTCAGCAACTCAAGATTTTTTTGTGTGTTTCTCAGTCCTGGGGAATTGAACACAGTGCCTCGTGCATGCTAGGCAAGCACTCACCAATGGGCTATGTCTGCAGCTTTCCCCCATACCCACCCACTCCCCCTTTTTTTTTAAAGATGGGGACTCATGTAGCTCAGGCTGGTCTCAAACTCACCATGTCCTTGAGAGTGACTCTGAATTTCTCATCTTCCTGCCTGTACCTCCAAAGTGCTGGGATTGCAGGCATGTGGCACCATGCCCGGGTTATACCTTGCCAGAGATGAAGCTTAGAGCCTTGTGTATGCTGGGAAACACTCTACCCAGCGGGCTACATCCTGGTCTATACTTTTTATTTTAAGGCAGGGCCTCACTAAGTTGTCCGTTCTAGCCCTGAGTTCATTCTATAGTTCTGGGAGGGCCTTGAACTTTTGATCCTCCCGCTCAACCTCCACAGTAGCTAGGATTACAGATGTGCTAAGCTGGCTGGATCCACATTTCACGTTTTTCTTTAAACGCCCTTTACGTACAAGCTTACATCTCACCTGGACCCTAGAGATACAGAACTCTCAGGCCCCATTCCAAACTCACCTCAGCAGAAGCAGCATTTAAAGGAAAACACTTTCTTTTTAAAGATCTATTTACTTATTATTTATATGGTATTCTGTCTGCATGTGGGCACAGTAGCTCACGTATGTAATCCTTGCTACTCTGGAGGCTGAGGCAAACCTGAGCTACATACTGATTTCGAGGCTAGCCTGAGCTGTACAGAGGGAGATCCTGACTCTGGAAACCAAAACATAAAGTATTTCAAAAGTATTTTTCAGAGCAGTTTTAGGTTCCCAGCACGGCGGGACAAGCATGAAGGATCCCCCACAGACCAGTCCTGCCCTCACCTTTAAGCAGTATCCTGGGCAGCAGTGACACAGTTTTTTGCTATAGTCCATGAACCTATGCTGACACATCATTTTCACCCAAACTCACAGTTTAGCATGCCCCCCAGGTGGTGTGCGTTCTACGGGTTTGAAACGTCTATGACTCATAGTTACATCATTATAGTAGTACACAAAATAGTTTCACTTCTCTGAAAAAATCCCCTGTACCGGAGACTGTCTTTTAACAAAACCCCCAGGTGATAGATACGCATAATTCATGTATGGACAGCGCTCAGATAGACAGTGCTAACACCCCCTCTGAAACCCTCCCATACCCTTCCAGTGCTCAGATTCCCCCCATGGTGACCTGAGAGCCTGGGTCCCAGGTCTGGCTCCCTTCTGGTCCTACAGTAGCTGCCACTGTCCATCAACAGGTCCTCAGCAGGTGACAATGGTGGCTCCGAACCATACCTTCTCTTCCAAGTTCTCCCCTCTGCGGCAGTCACAGATGCAATGCTATGATCGCTGCAAGTTATGTGAAGGAAAGAGCCAGCACCAATAAATGTGTCTTGTGCCCAGACACAGACTGACATTTGTTGAATTAAATGCTTAAAAAGAGTGAGACAGAGTGAAGTGGCACAAGCCTGGAATCCCAGCACTTGGAGAGGCAGAGGCAAGTGGATCTCTGTGAATCTGAGGCCAACCCGGTCTACAAAGTGAGTCCAGGACATCCAAGGCTACATAGAGAAACCCTGTCTCAAAAAACCATAAAAATAACAACAATAGTGAGACAGACAGTTGCAGTGTAACTCAACTGGCAGAGTGCTTGCCAAGAATGCAGGAAACCTTGGGTTTCATCTGTTATATTGCGTAAACTGGGCATAGTGGTAGATGCCTGGGATCCTCAGGAGGTGGAGGCAGAAGGATGGAGAGTTCAAAGCCATCCTTTGTCACTTAGTCGGCCATTCGAGGAGATATGAAACCCTGTCTGAAAAGGGGAGAGAGGGGATACTTATGTGGTTTGCCACTTTGGTACCCTGCCCAGAATGCTCTGTTACCATCTACCTCCATTAGATCTACTCCTCCAGCCATGCTGCTCCCTCCTTTCTCAGATCATGGGTGTTGGTTGTCAGGACCTCCTCCTACTTTTCATATTTCTTGAGTTCCAGGACTTACATCCGCAAACTCGTTCGAAGACATGAGTCCCAGGCTCAACTACCTCTGGGGTAAGGTGACCATTCAGAACCGAGGCGGTCAAGGACTGGTTTTTGACCCAGCACCGTAGGAACTGGATGTAGCTATGGCACATGGTACTTTCCTTAATGGCTAAAAATGTATCACTCTTGCTTAATACTGACTAATTTTTCTGGTACAATTGCCAAGCCTTTTGTCTAAAATTTACCGGTCCCCACCCCCACCCCTCTCTTGTGGTCTTTTGAGACAGGGTTTCTCTGTGTTCTCTTAGCCATCCTGGACTCACTTTGTAGACCAGACTGGCCTCAAACTCACAGCGACCTGCCTGCCTCTGCCTCCCGAGTACCGGGATTAAAGGCGTGTGCCACCACGCCCGGTCGGTTTTCTCTCTTTCTGAAAGTTTTTTCCACCCCCGCCTGCCTCCTCCCAGCCCCACTTTGGGGTTTGTGTAGTTTCTCCCGAAGACTTGAGTTTGGGAGCGCTTCCCTATCTTCCAGAAAAAAAGATTGCAGCTGGGTAATTGCTGGATGCGTTGACCACATACAGAGCCGGGTAGGCGAGCTAGCACTTAAGTCATGGGTCTCGGCATTCTGCAACCAAGTTTGGCAACTCGGGACAGAAAAGTTGAAACCGCTGCCGCTTTGGCAGGCCTCCTATGCACATTTCAAGTCTTCCCTTTCCTCCCCTTGTCTCTCACAATCTTATAGATTCTGAGCAGGGTTTGGGGTGAGCACCTTTACAGAAGAGCCTCTGAGAGGCCAGTTTCTGTATGTCTTGTGGCACTCTAGCTTTCTTCTTCTTCTTCTTCTTCTTTTTTTTTTTTCTTCTATTTTTTTTCTAGCTTCCTTCTTATCTGTGAGAACCCGACTTACATACTACTCCTTAGAAAGCAGATCTCTTGTTTTCCAACCCTAGGAAACCCACATGTACCAGTTACCCCATTTTAAAAAAAGTCATGCAGGACATGGTGGTCTGAGTATACCTTCACCTTCCCAGAGTCCCCACCCTTCTTGATAGTGCCAGAAGCCCAGCTTTGGTGAGACAGAAGAGACGGAGAAACAGATTCACCTTGAGAACAAAGTATCCTGTGAAGAACCCATAAGAAACACACAGCCAGTTAGAAATAACTAGAAGAAAAAAGTCGGGTGCAGTGGCACCGGCACTTGGGGAGGCAGAGGCAGGCAGATCTCTGTGAGTTTGCGGCCAGCCTGATCTGCAAAGCAAGGCCAGGACAGCCATAGCTACACAGAGAAACGCTGTCTGGAGGGGGGGAAAAAAAAAGAAAGAAAGAACTAAATGAATGACTTTATGCTAAATTTTAGCTGTCAGACACCGGTGTTGACATGTTGGAAGAAAGCAAAGCTTAAGAAGAACTACTAGGGGCTGGAGAGATGGCTCAGTGGTTAAGAGCACTGCCTGCTCTTCCAAAGGACCTGGGTTCAATTCCCAGCACCCACATGGCAGCTCACAACTGTCTGTAACTCCAAGATCTGACACCCCTACACCAATGCACATAAATTAAAATTAAATAAAAATATCAAAAAAAAAAAAAAAAAAAAGAACTACTAAGAGAAATATTTCACACTAAGAAATTTCTGAGCTACCCATCCTGCCCCAGATGGAAAAGATCATCATTGTTTTCGAGGGAGACCGCATTAATTGAGTTGTAATGTAGAAACAAATTTTGGAAACCAGACTTCCAGACCAATGCTGTTGCCAGACATGTTACTAAACACCTAATGCTGATGGAGGCGTCCACAGCTCTGAGCTGCCCTTTGGTTTTATGTGTTGTTAACACTGTCCCCACCTCTGTGTTACAATTGAGGTTCTTAGACCAGCATGGTGGTGCACGCCTTTAATCCCAGCACTTCCAGAGGCAGAGGCAGAGGCAGGCAGATCTCTGTGAGTTCAAGGCCAAGCCTTGGTCTACAAAGCGAGTCCAGGACAGCCAAGGCTACACAGAGAAACCCTGTCTCGAAAAACAAACAAACAAACAAAAATTGAAGTTCTTGCTTTGTGGTTTCTAACTTGCTGTGTGACCCTACATGTCCTTTTACCTCTTCAAACTGGAACTCCTTAGCTTTGAAATATTCTGGGGACACTCTGAAGGACCCTGAAGGAGAGGGACACAGAGTGGATGGAGGGACACAGCACACGGAGCACCATCATCTTCCTCCAAATCCCGGCGAGCTTAAGTCAAGTTCCTGAAAGTTCCCTCCTTACCTTCTGAAGACAGTTGAAAAAGTCCAAACAGCAGCACAAAGAGACAAGCGAGTCTGAGGAGAGGTGTATCCTGCATCAGCTGGCAACCCATAGCTTCAGCTGCTTTGGATAGATGCCGGGAGCCAGGAATCTAGAGCCAAAGGAGCCTGGGCACCTCCAAGCAGATGTGGAAGACAGTTAGTTCTACTGGTCCACAGAGATAGAACGGAGCTCTTGAATCTCCAAAGGCCGACTTTCACAACCTGAAAAAGAAACTAGTAAGAGTCCGCTCAGTCACTCACTGTGAGTGAAAAAAACACTCTCCAGATGAGAGTTCTTAGTCTGGGTGGCTTCTAAATCAGGGTGTGGCCATGGGAGGAACTCAAAGGTCGAGGAAACTCGGGGAGGTGACTAGCCCAGGCTTGTTCTGAGAATCTGCCACAGCTGGCTGGAAGGATTCTCTGCTTAGGGGCGGGAGTGTGTGGCTAACATGATCAGAACACAGTGAGAACCCCCACCCGCCTCCCCCATTTCACAAACCAGCCACTCCAAGGAAGCTTAACTTCCATTCTGGACACACACAGAAATACAGAGTGACTGGCAAAAGTCTATTTGTCCAAGGCAGTGTTTTGGTTAGGAAATGACTCCTTTATACATTAAGACAGGAAATGTGGTGGCGCAAGCCTTTAGTCCCAGCACTCAGGAGGCAGAGGCAGAGGCAGGCTGGTTGTTGTAAGGCCAGCCTGGTCTACAAAGCGAGTTCAGGACAGGCAAGGCTACACACAGAGAAATCCTGTCTTGAAAAAACAAAAAACAAAACAAAACAAACCACCGCGCCCCCCCCCCCAAAAAAAACCAAAAAACTCAGATCTTAAACTTAGTAAGTCTTACAAGGTTATCAATCAACAAAGAGGTCTACCAATAAAAAGGGAGGAAAGAAAAGACACATTTTAAACACCACTTATTTAGACTATTTGATGTGAAGTCCTATTCAGACTTTTAGAGGTGAAGAGGCTGTTTATGTTTTTTCCCCAGTAAATATCAAAATTGAGAAATGAAAGTGAATGATGTCACATCTGCAGTTGGCGCGGTGTGTGCATCTCCTCTTTCGGAGGTATCCCAGAGCCAATCGATTAGCTTGAAGAGGCTTTATCATCAGCAGTTTGTTAATTAGAAAACGTCAGGTTGAGCCTACAAAACATTCGCTAGCATCTAGGAAAGGCAAAAGAATTCTGATGGTGTTCTTCTAACAGTGCTGGAATGCCACAGCCGTGAAGATACAAGGCCACGGGAGACTCCTCTGAGGGTGAGTTACGATTGCGTGTTTGTTTTAAAGCAATGAAGTTGAGGAGTTGGGGCTGAGGTTGTAGCCTGGCAGGTAGAATGCTTGCCTAAAATGCCAGAGCCCTGAGTCTGAGTCCCAGTGTTGTATGAACAGTGTGGTCACACTGGAGAGGTGGAGGCAGGGGACTCAGAAGTTCCAGCCCATCCTGTGTTACATAGCAAGCTGGAGGCCAGCCTGGCGTACATGAGACCTTGCCTTTAAAAAATGCATATCTAGAGCCGGGCGTGGTAGGTAGCACACGCCTTTAATCCCAGCACTCGAGAGGCAGAGGCAGGCGAATCGCTGTGAGTTCGATGCCAGCCTGGTCTACAAAGTGAGTCCAGGATGGCCAAGGCTACACAGAGAAACCCTGTCTCGAAAAACCAAAAAAAAAAAAAAAAAAAAAAAAAAAGCATATCTAATAAAGTTGATGAAAACTTGTTCTACTGAGGAATCCCACGGTATGATGAAAAGCAAATGTATAGCCGGGCATGGTGAAGCACGCCTTTAATCCCAGCACTTCGGAGGAGGCAGAGGCAGGGGGATCGCTGTGAGTTTGAGGCCAGCCTGGTCTACAAAGCAAGTCCAGGACAGCCAAGGCCACACAGAGAAACCCTGTATGGAAAAACAAAACAAGCAAAAAAAAAAAAAAAAAAAAAAGTAAACGTATTTACTTACTTGCTGAAGATTTCTTTTGTTGTAAAAAAAATCAAAAGATGGGACCCACTTACTAGCTGCTCTTCTCTAGCTGTCTCTGTTACTAAAGCAACAGAGAGACAGAATTTCCCCTTTACAACTTCCCTTTACTAAAGCTCCCTTGCTCTTTGAGTGACCCAGCAAGTCACCCAGCAGGCAGCCTTCATCAAACTGAGAGTTTTGGGATCTAAGAAGAGGAAGCACGGGGGAGGGGGTGGGAGGTTGGAGTTGGGGGGAGTTGGGGCACGGGAGTGGGGGGATGGGGGATGGGGTGGCATGGTCACTGGCTTTGCCTGGACAGCTGTGTGTGAGGCTCAGAGTTACTTTTTCCCACCTATGGTAAGGTTACTGTGGGAACAGGCTGCCTGGCTCATGTGTAGTAGGCATGTTTAAGAGAGTGTTTCCTGGCGAGCGGTGGGTGGTGCACGCCTTTAATCCCAGCACTCGGGAAGCAGAGGAAGGTAGATCCCTGTGAGTTCTAGGCCAGCCTAGTCTACAAAGTGAGTCCAGGACAGCCAAGGCTACACAGAGAGACACTGTCTTGAAAACCAAACCAAAGCAAACCAGAGAGAGAGAGAGAGAGAGAGAGAGAGAGAGAGAGAGAGAGGGAGAGAGAGAGGGAGAGAGAGAGAGAGTGTGTCCTGTCTACTAGAGCATTCTAACTGCATTTGCATCTTGCCCATCCTCAAAGACTATGCTCCATTCACCTTACCACAGCCAGCATAGCTCAGACAGCACAAGGAAAGAGTCAAGGGATGGCGTGAAGAAAGTTCCAGTCCCCCCTACAACTGCTTTCTGCAACCAGTTTGACACATCTGGGATTTTTTTTTTCCCCCAAAACAGGGTTTCTCTTTGTAACCTTGGCTGTCCTGGAACTCTCTTTGTAGACCAGGCTGACCTTGAACTCACAGAAATTCACCTGCCTCTGTCTCCTGAGTGCTGGGATTAAAGGCGTTGCGCCACCACCACCCAGCAACACCCTGGGATCTTACACATGGAATTTGGGAGGACCCGTAAAAGAGTGGGCCAGCCATGCCAAACAGTGAATCTCTTTGCACATGTCAACTGGCCTGAGCTTACCCTTTGCACAGCTGGCTTCTGACCCACCTAGAAGCCCCCCCCCCCCTTGCCTTTTACAAGGCTCCCAGATGGTCCTTGGGGGTGGCCTAACCACTGCCATCTAGCCATCAATTTGGTAAGATTTTTTTGTATTGGATTTCATTTCTCTTCTTCCCCACCTATCCATTCAAATTTTAAATTTTTCACTGGCATCGTTGTCTCTAGCAGGGAACCCAGAGACTATGTTAGAGGCAGAGGGTTTTCCTTCTAAAGTAGGGGAAACTTATAGAGGGGGAAAAAGTAACCATAGTAGCTAAGGTGCATGAGTGTGGCTACATGGAGAGATGTCTAAAATGTCTAATGTTACTAGAAAAACAGGTTTTCCTGACCAAGAAAAAAAAAATTATAATTTAAGCTGCTCTATAACCTATATTTTTTCAGTGTTGCTGACGGCACAGAAATCTGATTAACTGAAGGACAGGTGGAGAGGTATGACAGGAGTCTGAGACCCACGGCTTCCTCAGGACAGGAAACAACAGTAATCATCTGAGAGGAAGAGGTGAGGGAGTGAAGGCTTTGTCATGTCAAAACCGCCCTTATGCTGTCAGGCCCCGCTACAGCAAGCAGCAGCCAGCTGAGGAGACCCAGGGGACCCACCTCCCAGGCAGCACTCTTGGAGCCTGTAAGCCATACTCTGCTTGGCCGTAAGAATCACCAGGATGAAGCAAAGGCAGGCTCTTCCGACTGAGGAAGCTGTACCCCTGTGGGTGTTCTTCTCAAAGGCTGTAGACCTGATAAATTTTGTTTTGTTTTGTTTTGGTTTTTTGAGACAAGATTTCTCTGTGTGGCCTTGGCTGTCCTGGACTCGCTTTGTAGACCAGGCTGGCCTCAAACTCACAACGATCGCCTGCCTCTGCCTCTCAAGTGCTGGGATTAAAGGCATGTGCCACCACACCTGGTCCAATTTTAAGAAAATCAACCTCTGGATTTTTTATTTTTTATTTTTTTTACTTCTGTGTGTACTTTTTTCCCCCCCAAAAAAATTTACCTACAGTGAGAGGATTTAGGCTTTGCCTCTATTTAAAAAGAAACATTTCCCTGTCACCCAAACTGAATCTTATTGGTGTGAAAACATTCTGGAGGCTTCTTGCTTGGGCCTCTTGCTGACCCTGGAAGTTGACTGGTCCCTGGTTGCAGAATTTCAGGCACTGAGTCACATTTGGCTGTCACATCGCAGGCCATGCTCTATAGAACAGAGGTGCAAATGACACGCCTTTTACTTTCTGATTTCATTTTCTCTGAGAGAGGGGAATACAGAGACAATAGTCAAGGAGTAGGAAAAAATCAGAGACGGTCTTAGTGTTCTGGGGATAGTGTGGTCACGACGAGTGTGAGCTGGAATGGGTGGAGAGTGCAGTCTGTTAAAGACTTAGTAGTGCTCTTATAGCCTAGGCCAGCCATTTATTCAGGAAGTACTTACTCTCCTCCCTCCCTCCCTCCCTCTGCTCTTTCCTTTATGCTCCCTGCATATCCTCCCCCCCCCCCCCCCCGCCGAAAAGTAAACCAGACAGTTGCCTTTTATTTTGTCTTCACAACAGCGTATTATAATGATGATCTTGAACAAAAGGTCATGGTTTCCAGATTTTATCTAAAAAGAAACTTAATTCTGTTCATAAAACTAAAGAGAAATTACATGACTTGAGTGAGAAGTGGATTTTCCCCTGCACTAATTCTTTCTACGGAGGGCATGATTTTAAAATTTATGTAGGATTATTGACTTTTAATAACTTTGCTGAGATTAAAATATACTAAAAAAAAACAGCCAGACATGGTGGTGCATGCCTGTAATCCCAGTATTCAGGAGGTAGCGGCAGGTGGATCTCTGAGTTCAAGGCCAGTCTGGTCTACAGAGTGAGTTCTGGGGGAGCCAGGGCTACACAGAAAAACTCTGTCTTGAAAAAAACAGAAAAACCCAAACAACACACACACACACACACACACACACACACGAGAGACAGAGACAGAGAGAGAGACAGACAGAGACAAAGAGAGAGACAGAGGAAGAGAGAGACAGAGACAGGGAGAGACAGGGAGAGACAGAAATACAGAAAGTAAAAACGACACATTTAAACTATTCAGTTGGATACACACACAAGTCATCACCAATGAACAAAGCAAGCAACTGGATAGCAGCCCTGGCCTTTCCATGGGTTCTGAAATTGCCCTCCCCCCATCTTCTTCTATTGAGTTGCCTACACATTTAGAACCATATATTAATATAGTTACACAGAATGTTCTCTTTGTCTGCTGTCCTAGCCCAGTATTTTATGAATATCTTGCAAGGCTGTATGTAAGCGCCCTTTGAGCATGGGAGGGGACTTGGTCACAGGGAGGCGATGCGGGAGGGTGGGGCTCACATTACTACACAGCCTCAGACGGCATCTCTTCTGAGCCTCCGGCTTATTCCCTTTTTTCTTTTCGTTCTCCCTCCCCCGCTTATTTCTTAAGGGGGTTCTTCAAGTGGCTCCCCAGATGGCCTGTTGTTCTTTAAAGACACCCCATCCTAAGCTTCAGGGGTTCTCTTCAAAGTGCACTTTAGGATGGAGTAGGAGACCTGAGGAGCGAGGGACTGACACCTCTGAGGGAGGAACAACAGCCTGGAAAGACAAAGCAACTCCTTCTAGAATTTTCTTTACTGCGTTTCGTCCAGGAGTCTTCTAGAAACAGCCGTGAGAGCAGACCTACTGTGCAGGGTCCAGGTGGGTCAGTGCAGGCAGTGGGGCCACGTGGGCATGGAAGAAAAATCACTCCTTGCTTTTGTTTTCCCCTGAAGGCTTTGTTCTCATCTGCTGAGAGCCCAGTGCCCAGTGAAGGCCCTCAGGGTGTGCCGGTGGCTGGAGTGTGGAAGCCCACTTGCAAGCTTGGGAAATGAAGTGGGTTTGGGGAGCCAGGCAGGCCTCCCTACCCATGGGAAACACAGCGAAAGCAAAAAGGCAGCAATGCTTTGTCAGATGTGAAGACGTTAGTGAAGATCTTTTCCCAGTCTGTAGGCTGTCGCTTTGTTCTACTGACAGTGTCCTTTGCCTTAACAGAAGCTTTTCAGTTTCATGAGGTCCCATTTATTAATTGCTGCTATTAGAGCCTGGACTATTGGTGTTCTCTTCAGGAAGTTGTCTCCTGTGCCAGTGAGTCCAAGGCTCTGCCCCACTTTTTCTTCTAACAGATTTAGTGTATCTGGTTTTATGTTGAGGTCTTTAATCCACTTGGACTTGAGTTTTGTGCATGGGGATAATCACACATCTACTTGCATTTTTCTACATGTAGACATCCAGTTAGACCAGCACCATTTGTTGAAGATGCTATCCTTTTTCCATTGTATAGATTTAGCGCCTTTGTCAAAAATCAAGTGCCCATAGGTGAATGGACTTATTTCTGGGTCTTCAATTCAATTCCATTGATCAACCAGCCTATTGCTATGCCAGTACCATGCTGTTTTAATTACTGTTGCTTTATAGCACATCTTGAGATCAGGGATGGAGATTCCCCCAGAGGATCTTTTATTGTATAGGATTGTTTTAGCTACTCTGGGTTTCTTTTTTTTCATATAAAGTTGAGGATTGATCTTTCAAGTTCTTTAAAAAATTGTTTAGGTATTTTGATAGGGATTGTATTGAATCTGTAAATTGCTTTTGGTAAGATGGCCATTTTTACTGTGTTAATTCTCCTGATCCACGAACAAGGGAGATCTTTCCATCTTCTGATATCATCTTCAATTTCCTTCTTCAGAGACTTGAAGTGTTTTTCACACAAGTCTTTCACTTGCTTGGTTTAGCTATATGTAGATACTTTCTACTGGAACTCCACAAGAAGAACATCAAGACTGGCGGATCTGGACCCAGGGGGTTCTGCACAAACTGTTGTACCAACCAACCAAGGACAATGCATGCAGAAAACCTAGACCGCCTATTCAGATCTAGCCAATGGACAGCTCATTCTCCATGGTTGTGTGGAGAGCAGGGACTGCCTCTGACATGAACTCTGATGCTATTTGACCACTTCCCCTTGGTGGGGAGGCCTGGTGGGACTCAGAGGAAGGGGAAGCAGGCTATCTAGATGAGATCTGATAGGCTGTGATCATATGGTGGGGGAGGAGGTCCCCTTCTGTCATAGGTCTAGGGGAGAGGAATAGGGTAGAAGAGGGAGGGGGGAAACGGGAAGATACAAGTGAGGGGATAACAATTGGGATGTAATCTGAATAAATTATTTAAAAAATAAAAATTAAAACGTTATTTCAAACAGAATAAATAAGAAATAATGGTTATGGGGCGGAAGAGAAAGGCAGTAACGGAGGCCACTTGTTAGGAAGTCACCAGAGAAGATTTCAAAATGTACTGGCAGGTTACTACCAAAGGTTGGGTGTTGACTCTGTTTCTTAGCAATTAAACTTTATTATGCAACCCAACTAGCTTATACAAGAAGGAAAAAGGTTAAAGGGACAAAAGAGTGAACCTTCCGGTAGCCGTTCCACGGGACGGATCCTTACGTGTCTCTCTGGCGTGGGTGCTGATCCAGCTTGTCCGCTGCAGCTGACTTTGTTATTCTCTCTTCCCCAACTCCCTCAGTCACGTGGGAAGGACCGGCTCCTTCTCCCGGTGAGGGTCCATTAGAAAGACAATAGTCCAGGTGGGGTTCCCAGGTCTGCTTCCTGAATTCCAGACCCAGGATGGCTCCACTCAGTCTGTCACAAGGTATTCATGGGGTGCCCCAAGGGTAAAGCCCGCCAAGACTGCTCCCACCTGTGACAAAGCTTACTCCTTCCCACAGTTGGGAAGCCCTGGCCTGTGGAAACAAGCCACTGCACTGGGGGAGGCTGCCAGGGGCAGCAACAAGGACTTTCCCGGCTGTCTTTCTGTTCTGCTTCGAAGGGTCTTTCCCTCATATTCAGACAGTGATTCATCAAGCATCTCTGCCACCAAGCCTCCCCATGTGTACACTCTGGAATTCCTGCCCACTTCTTAACATAAGGGGGCATATCTAAGTTTTGCTTTTTTATATAGTTTGCTTGGTTGGTTAGTTTTTCGAGACAGGGCTTTTGGGATAGCCCTGGCTGTCCCCGAACTAGCTCTGTGGACCAGGCTGGCCTTGAACTCACAGAACTCTGCCTGCTTCTGCCTCCCACGTGCTGGGCTTAAAGGCATTTGGTGCTGCTGCCACCACCACCCTGCTAATATTTTTCTTTAAATACTACTTCTACATAGTCATCAAAGAGGTTCTTACGCCTACTCGGGGAACATAGAATATTTTTAAAATCAGGCTTTGTGCCTTTTACTTTAATATTCAGCTACAAGCCATTTTACATCATTTTTCTAAGTGGCAGTATGGGGAATGAAAGGGCTAACCCTGGGTTCCAAGCCTGGTGTGTGTGTATGTGTGTGTGTGCACGCGCGTGTGTGTGTGTGACCCAAACTCTGAGGCACTCTCCTCCCTGGCCTGGGTTTCCTCGTTAGAATGTGATGGGTTGAACAAACACTCCCATGAAGAGAACATTTGATGAGTTAAACTACTCTATGGACAAGCGCGTTCTATTTTTGCTATTGTATCAAGGCAGAATCTCCTTCTGTACCCCAGGATATCCCCAAAACTTGTTTTGCAGCATGGCTGATAGTGTACTCCTGTCATGCCTGCCTTAGCTTTCCAAATGCTGCGGTTATGGGCACAGGCCACCACATCTGACTATAGTGACTATTAATATTAAAAAAAAAAAAATTAAGACCATGCAGCCCTGGCTGGCCTGGAACTCACTATTTAGACCACATGGCCTCACAGAGGTCTGTCTGTCTGTCTCTATCTCCAGAGTGATGGGATTAAAATGTATTCTACCATATCTGGTGTACTCTATTATTTTCTTAAGGGCTCTCCAGGGCTGGTGTCCAGAAAGCATGTTTTGCTTGGTGAGTTATTCTTCTAGTCTTTTCCTAAGTCTTCTCTGGGATTTGCAGCCTTACATATGGTATGTTTACAATGTCTTAGTAAGAGAGGAAATTAGAAAGAAGGCCAATGATACAATCTCACAACTTGGGACCTGGTTCAACTTAACACTGGGCCCAGCAACTGTGCATCTTTCAGGAAGGAAATGCTAAGCTAAACCTGTGTCTTTGCTTTTCGATTTTCTATTCTGAGGCACAGCCTCCTTGTGCAGCCCAGGCTGACCTCAAACTAAAGGTCCTCTTGGCTAAGGTTCCCTAATGTTAGGATTACAGGGTTGATAGCATGCCCAGCTAGCTTTGTTTTATCCTTTTTTATGGCCTTTTAAAAAAATTATTAAAGCAATTTGGTGTCTAGTGGACCAGAATAGCATTAGGCTGCAAAGAACATGATGAAGAAGACTATTCGAGGTACAGGTTGGTAAATGTGATACAGAAAACATTAAACTCAGAAAAAGTCTATGGAGGAAATTAGACCTGGGCTGATGTTTGAAGACTGTTAGGTAAGCAAACAGAATCACTACAAGCAAAGAAAGAAACAGAGAGAGAGAGAAAGAGGGTAGGGAGAGAGAGAGACAGAGACAGAGACAGAGAGACAGAGAGAGACCAACTTTAAGAACTGGATTTATTAACCACAGCATTTGGGAGACAGAAGCAAGAAGATTCCTCTGAGTTCGAAGGCAACCTGGTGTATCAGGCCAGCTAGGGCTACATAGTAAAACCTGTCTCAAGTAGATAGAAAGAGGAAAGAAGGGAGAGTGGGAGGACTAGGTTTCTACATTGAGAGGTTTGGCAGATTCCAAGGCTGCAGGGTAGGCTGCCCGCCTGGAGTCCCTGAGGAGGAGTCAATGGTCCTAAGGCGGTCCAGTCAGCAAAATTCTCTTTATCCAAGGGGACGCACAGTCTTCCTCTTAAGATCTGAAACTGATTCAATGGGGCCTGCCCACATCATGAAGCATACGCTTTTCTACTCATTGTTCACTGAGATAAAGGCGAATCTCAGCTAAACCACTATCTGGGTGCTGTCCAGCCAAGATGACATGAAGTTAGTTGTCCAGATGCTATCTCTATCTTCTTGAATGAACCACACAGCAGCTGCCTTTGGATTTCTGTCTTTGTCGCTACCCTTCCTGTTTTCATCCCTCCCATCTTAATTTACTTTGATGAATTTACATATCTCCTTTGACCCCTTGACCCTTGCTGCTGTCTGCTGTTAATCTCTGCTGGAGAGTCCAATGGCCCTTGCATATTAACTACTTCCCGTTGGTGCACTTTCTCTAACCCGTCGCTGTGTAAATGGGCACTCAGGACACTTTCAGCTCTATGACGTGTCAAGCTTTGTTTACCTGTCCTTTAAAAAAAAAAAAAAAAATGTCAGTGAATCTCTCCTCTTACAAAGTTTTAAGCTTGGGCCGGGCGTGGTGGCGCACGCCTTTAATCCCAGCACTCGGGAGGCAGAGGCAGGCGGATCGCTGTGAGTTCGAGGCCAGCCTGGTCTACAAAGTGAGTCCAGGATGGCCAAGGCTACACAGAGAAACCCTGTCTCGAAAAAACAAAAAAAAAAAAAAAAAAAAAAACAAAGTTTTAAGCTTGAAGCTGTGGGAGAGCATCTGGACACCAGGGCCTCATATACTTTTATTGTCTTAAACTAGAAGTTAGCTTATTGTGGAAGCGTTAATGTATGTGAACACACCGAGTCATGTTAGTAGTTTATAAAGCCAGTTTTAAGAAAGGATATAAAATTCTATTTACAAAATGACCAGGTTATTGTTTTAAAATCATGTGCATGCCATAAAGATTGTAGTATCTATATAACCAGAGAGATAATCTGTAGTTTCTATTTTTTCTAAAATCTCTTTATATATAATATAGAAAAAATATTCTAAAAATATTCTAGCATTCTAAAGGTGGAGGCAGGAGGATCATAAGCTTGAGACCAGCCTGGTCTCAAAAAATAAATAAATAAAATAAAATAAAACAAAATTTAATTTTCTTTCACCCCTCTCCCTACTCAGAAAACTCCTTGTTCCCCTTCTGAGAGGCACTTGTAATTACTTACAATTTGATGCTTATCCTTCCAAGCAGTACACACACGCGCGCGCGCGCGCGCGCACACACACACACACACACACACACACACACACTGCTTTACTAACATATATTCATCATCATAGGACTGGACTTATTTTTGCTTATTAGTGTCCCTAAACTCCACGTGAACGCCTCCTTTATTATTTTTGTGATTAATGGATGTATTTATGAAAGAACAGAGTCATCATTACCGAAGTTAATAGGAGAGGTGAAATGTTCGGCCAATTTTCCTTCCCAGATAAGTCTTTCCTCTCTTTTCTTGTTTTGAAAACATATCAGAAAAGGAGATATTCCCAGCATAACTCCTAAAAGTGAGTTCTTGGGTGTGGGTCTGAAATTAGAATAATATTTGCTGATCTAGCTTAAGTCTAACGAGTCTAGGCAGGATAGGCAGGATCTTCGATGTGCGTTAGGCATTTGGGGTCCGTTTAAGCCCGGGCCCTTGTGCCTCTGGCCTCCGAAGGGAGACAAGTCGAGGGTACTGGGGAGTGGCGCCAGGGAGCAGGCTTATACTTGGAACCCGACAGCTGGTCCAGCGCCTCTTTTGTTACCTCAGGGTTTAAAAAAATTCCACGGCCATAATTTAGGGAAAAGAAACTAATAGTTTCCCTCTAAATTCCTGCTTGAAACATTTCTGTTAAGAGCACGCAGAACCGCGGTCAAACACAGCAGAGTGAGAACTGATGAACCCTCGCTACCCTAGGAGGAGGCCCTACAATGCTAGGGGTAGAAGATGCACACAGGATTAGCCTGAGTCTTTCTAGAATATCGACCGACAGGCAGCACGGAGCACTTCCGGAGATGCTCCTTCCGCTCCTCGCCTCCCCGCAGGCAAGCAGCGCGGAGCAGTTCCGGAGATGCTCCTTCCGTTCGCAGTGTCCTCCGCCTCCCCGCCTGGGCGTCGTAAGCACCGCCCCTTCCGCCCGCCCGGTGCGGAAGGCACCGCCTCGCCGGAAGCCGCTCTGCGTCTGCGCCTAGCTCGCCCTAGAAGCTCGTGCCGCGGCTCCGCCCCTCTTCCGCTCCAGGCTCCGGACGCTTAGTCTTCATCGCCCGCTACACTACCTCCTGTTCCCGCCAGCCAGGGCCCCCAGGACCCCACCCCCACCCCCCGAGACCCCACCCTGCGCTCTCAGCTCCGTTTCAGCAGGTACAGCCGGACCCCCCGTGCCACTGTCCTCCTGCTCACCCTGGTACCCGCACGACCCCCGCTCTCACCTCCACATTGGTACCAGGCCCCTGCGTCCTCAAAGTGGCCACCGAGATTTTCCAGAGTGCTTCGCGGCCTCCCCCTTCCCTTCCCTGCCCTTCCCTTCTTTCCCTGTTGCTTCTTCCATCCAGGCTAGGAAAACCCAGGGCAGTCTGGATGTGGATTTCAGTTTTGTGTAGTATGATTGCTATGTCACCTGGGGAAGTTTAGAGTAGGTTAAAGAGCAATGACTTCCGAAGGCTGGGACTGGGGTAGTATGTTTTATGTTTAATATAAGATATAAGGTAATAAGATAATAAGGTACCAGATGCCAGGTATTAGGATATATGAGGTTTATTAAGTGAGCATGAGGGGAGAAGGAAAGGGGGGAGGGGTACCCCAGAGAGGGAGAGGGAGAGAGAATAAGGGGAGGGGAGATGTAGAGAGGGAAGAGAGCCACGAGCAGGGCTTGTTCTTTTATATAGCCCTGAGCAGGACCACGCCCCCGTGGCAGGCAGGCAAACTGAAGCAGATTCTAACAGTATGGATGCATGGGCCACGGTGAAAAGGAATTTCAAAGAGAAAAGACACTAGCTGCTTCCTCTATTGGTTTCCCACATACTAGGGTAGAGCAATAAACATCTGCAGAAAGAGACATTGGAAGAGGAAGATGGGGGTGTTAGTCCTTAGTTCTCAAAGGTCAGCAAAGCTTGGGCTTCAAAAACCTGGGCCAAGACAGGACATTGGACATTTACAATGGATACCCTCCTCCACCACAGGTGGGAACAGAATTCCAGCATGAATGGCCTGTTAATGGTCACACAGCTAACCTTAGGGAGTACAGACTCTAGGCCCTAGCCTTCATCTATACATTAAAAAATATTTAGGTACCCGGGCGTGGTGGCACATGCCTTTAATCCTGGCAGAGGCAGGTGGATTGCTGTGAGGTCAAGGCCAGCCTGATCTACAAAGTGAGTCTAGGACAGCCCAAGGCTACACAGAGAAACCCTGTCTGGAAAAACAAAACAAAGCTCTGTGTGTGTGTGTGTGTGTGTGTGTATGTGTGTATGTGTATCCTGGTCAGGAGCTGCCTGTTATAGTGCTCAGTGTGCCTTTCCCTTCTGCTTCTCCAGGTCTTTGCCTGCCTGGACCCTCATCCTGAGCAGTGTGATTAGATGAAGGACTGTGGAGGTTCCTGCACTTGAACTAAGCCTATAACAGTGTTTGGGTGAGTAGAGGGGGACAAAGGCACTTGGATGTGGGAAGGGCTTGAGCTGAGGGCAGAGGGTTTGCCCCTGTTCATGAGGTGGGTGGTGGTACGGTTATTCTAGTTAGATCACCCTCCATCAGGATGGAGTGGACAGAGAGTGGAGCAGTTTGAATTTTGAGTCGCCGGCAGTGCATGCAGCGAGGACCTGGCCTAAGGCGGAGAGGGAAGCCAGTGCTTTAGCAAGGACTTCATTTGTGGTGGGACTATCATTTGCAATCCAGTACTATAGATAGAGCTCTTACCATATAAAGGACAAACAAGGGGCTGGAGAGATGGCTCAGCAGCTGAGACCAGCGGCCACTCTTCCAGAGGTCCTGAGTTCAATTCCCAGCACCCACATGACAACTCACAAATGTCTGTTAGTCTAGTTCTAGGAGATCCAACACCCTCACACAGACACAAGAAGCCAGAGCACATAAAATAAAAATAAAGCATTTAAGAGTTTTTAAACATTGCCGGTAAAGGAAAGATTGTGGCCAAAGTATTCCAGCTTAATTAAAGAACTAGTTGTTGATGCGTAATAAAAATAACCACAAAGTTGTGCTCACTATGCACTTCATGAGAATTCATTTGTTCATTCCTTACAACACGTCTGGGAGGTTGTTGCTGGGTTTTGTCACTTGCATTTTACATGAGCCAGCAAGAAGTTGCCCAAGGTTAAGGCGAGGGCTGAGGCTGCATAATGTAAGGTGAAGCACTCTGACGGGGAGCTGGAAGCTGGGCTTCCGTGATCTGCACCTTTTCACTGTGTGGACTTAGCATCTGTTTCTTCATCTGTGAACACTTACCGATAGTGTCACTCTGTACACAGTGGGGAGCTGCACTTCCAAAGTCACATCTCAGCTGAAAGGGGAAACAACCTGTAGGACTGAATGGGTTTGCCACGAGAGTCCAAGACACAGGTAGAGATGCGCTTTGGGAGTCAGTTCTGTGCTGGAGTCCTGGCCCTGTCATTCGTTAGCTCTGCGGCCTGATTGAGTTCTCTGAGGACTTAGGAAACTGCACTAGCTGCATGACGATTGGTTTACTCAGGGTTAAGATGTACTAGGAGCAAATCCTGTCATAGAGCAGGCATGAGGGTTAAATACAGTCCCTACAGAGAGTGCTCAGTAAAATACAGTTTTGTTTGTTTTCTGATTCATTTTCTTCTGTCCTCCAGGAGACTGAGTTGCCCCATAAGACCGCCTGTGCCAAGCTCACCATGGGTGGCGGGCTGATGGAGAAGTATGTGGCTGCCATGGTGCTGAGTGCAGCTGGTGACACCCTGGGGTACTTCAATGGGAAGTGGGAGTTCCTTCGGGATGGGGAGAAGATACACCAACAGTTGGCCCAGATGGGTGACTTGGAAGCCATAGACGTGGCACAGTGGAGAGTCAGTGACGACACAGTGATGCACCTGGCGACAGCGGAAGCCCTCGTGGAGGCTGGCAAATCCCCGGACTTGGCTCAGCTGTATTCCCTACTAGCTAAACATTACCAGAAATGCATGGGAGACATGGATGGCCGGGCACCAGGTGAGTGCAGCAGTTGGGGCGCCTAAGGATGGAGCGATAGACCCAAGGCAGCACTAAGAGTGTGCATGGGGGGTAGGCAGTGGTACTGAGCCAGTCAGCCACACTTGGGAAGACTTTGATTTCAACACCAGCCCAGGCTTCGTAGTGAGATTCTGTTTGAGAAAATCAAAAGAGGAAAGAGTTGTGGAACATTTAAGTATCAATGAAACAGTAGTGTATCTTTGGATTCATGTAACATATATGGTGGCACAGTCAGTTATGTAATTGTTCAGATGAGTAGTTACTAATATGGAAAGGTTTTAATTGACTAAAACAGGAAAAAAGTAGGTTTCAGAACAATGTGTTATAGCCGGGTGGTGGTGGCACACGCCTGTAATCCCAGCACTCAGGAGGCAGAGGCAGGCGGATTGCTGTGAGTTCGAGGCCAGCCTGGTCTACAAAGTGAGTCTAGGACAGCCAGGGCTACACAGAGAAACCCTGTCTTGAAAAACCAAAAAAAACAAGAACTGTGTTATGAAAATAACAAAGTACAAAAATGTGCCAGCACTTGGGAAGTGGAAGCAGGAAGATAAGGAAGGAGTTTGGGGTGGTGTGGGACGTGCTGGAGATATAGCTCACTAGTTAAGAACACTTGCTGTGCAAGCATTAGGACCTGAGTTCAAATCCCCCCAGCACTCACATGAAAAATTGCATGTATAACTTCTGTGCAAAAGGAGACAGAGACAGGAGGATCACTGGAGCCTGCTGGGCTCTAGCCTACCTCTAGAGCCTGCATCAAGGGACTGAGAAAGAGAGAGCGAGGACACTGGGCAACCTCCTTGGCCTCGGCATGCACATGGATATGTCCACAAACACTACACACACACAACAATTGGGGACTCCCTTCTGCCTCTGAAGTGCTGAGATCACAGATGTGTACTAACACATACTATTTTTTCTCTCCGAGACAGGGTTTCTCTGTGTAGTCTTGGCTGCCCTGGACTCGCTTTGTAGGCTAGGCTAGCCTCGAACTCACAGAGACCTGCCTGCCTCTGCCTCCTGAGTGCTGGGATTACAGGCATGTGCCACAGCTTCCGGCTCAGTCTGCTTTATATAGAAAGCTCTTTTTTGAAAAATAAATAAAAGCAGTTATAGTACCGCTACCTTTTCAGCTCTTCTGAGTACTTTAATAACTGGCAAGATTCCAAGGCTTTCTCTGTGTATACGCTGCTTTGTTAATTCATAAGATCACACTAAGGGCTATATATAAAGAAGGCTAGCTGTTGGGCTGGGCTTTGAAGTTGAGGGGCCGTCCCAGTCATGTACATGACTCTTCTGATTCAGACAAACTTGGGAGCCAGTTTAGTTCTTTATTCTCGCTGGGTCCTTTGGTTTGGCGACTCTGACCCTCTGCTCGGTGTGATGCATCCCTAGGTGGCGCTTGTATGCAAAATGCCATGAAGCTTAAACCCAACAGGCCCGAAGGCTGGAGGATTCCCTTCAGCGACCGAGAGGGCGGCTGCGGGGCTGCCATGCGTGCCATGTGCATCGGGCTGAGGTTTCCTCACCCCAGCCAGCTGGATATGCTGATCCAAGTGAGCATTGAGAGTGGCCGGATGACCCACCACCACCCCACAGGCTACCTTGGAAGCCTTGCATCAGCTCTTTTTACAGCGTATGCCGTGAATGGCACATCCCCATGGCAGTGGGGGAAGGGTCTGATGGAAGTGCTACCAGAAGCCAAAAAGTACATTGTCCAGTCAGGCTACTTTGTGGAGGAAAACCTTCAACACTGGTAAGTCTCTAGGTGTGTGTCCCAGCTGACATGTGACAGACCCTGTGTGTGCACATGCTTGTATCTAGGGCTCAGAGGTCACAGGTGCCTCCACAGTCTTCACAAGCCTGCGCCGTCCAGGCCATCTGTTCAGGATTTCGAGTTTCTTTTCATGTGTGGATGCCTCGGTGTGTAGGCATGTGCAGTCCTCTCTTAAGTATGGGTCGTCCTCTGCAGTCTGGCTTTCTATAACTTTCGTGACTGGCCAGTTCAGAGATGTGTTTTTCTCAGTTATCTCCTACTTCCCTGAGATTTGCTTTTCCAGTATTTCTTTGAAAGAGATAGGTTTCTCCAGGAGCCAGTAAGTGGCAGGCCACCTGTTCCCTCTAAGGACTTACTTCACATTATCTTTCTTAGAAGAAAAAGGCCCAGAGGCTCTTACTGAAGTTACCCGTGATCGTGATGTCCCAGAGTTCCTCTGGAAAGATGATAAGATGTTGCTCTGGACCTGGAGAAACAAGTCTTTATTACCTGCCCTATAGCCTGACCCATACTATCGTTACTGAGCAATTGTGTCCATGCTTGGTTTATGTAGATGGTTAGTAAACACTGTGTGGATGGCTTGTAGAGTTAATTTAGGGTTTTTCCCTGTGAATTTATGACACTAGTATGAGATGTTGGAGTCATTCTGGGCTTTTCTCTATTTACACATCTATCTGGTCCTTTTCCATATAGCCTTTTCCCCATTTATTTAATCACTACTGCCTGATCACAGCCCCCTCCCTCCTCTCCTCCCAGGCCCACCTTTATATCCCCCTCCCCCATGGGTACCAACCCACTCTGGTATATCAAGTCACAACAGAACTGAGCACTTCCTCTCCCACTGAGGCCAGACAAGGCAGCCAACTATGGGAGAGGGATCCACAGGCGGGCAACAGAGTCTGAGACAGCCCTGCTCCAATTGTTAGGGGACCCAGATGAGAAACAAGCTACACATCTGCTACGTATGTATAGGGTCCTTAAAGCTTTTGACATAAGCTTTTTTAATTGACTTCCCCTCCACAGGTCCTACTTCCAGAAAGAATGGGAAAAGTACCTGGAACTTAGAGGAATTTTGGATGGCAAGTCAGCTCCAGTCTTCCCGCAGCCCTTTGGTGTGAAGGAAAGAGATCAGTTCTATATCGACCTGAGTTACTCTGGCTGGGGTGGCAGCAGCGGACACGATGCCCCCATGATTGCCTATGATGCCCTCCTCGCTGCAGGGGATTCCTGGAAGGAGCTAGCACACAGGGCCTTTTTCCACGGCGGAGACAGTGACTCCACAGCAGTCATTGCTGGCTGCTGGTGGGGAGTGATGCACGGTTTTAAAGGAGTAAATCCTTCTAACTATGAGAAGCTCGAATACCGGCAGCGGTTAGAAGAGGCAGCAAGGGCTTTGTATACTCTTGGGTCAAAAGAAGACCCTGCAGGTGACCCCTAGGGAGAGGGTGGTCTGTTTCTGGTGGTTTCTTTCCCAGTAGCCCCCGATTCTTCTTAGTCTCTTCAGCTTTTCCTGTGTCAAGAATCCTAATCTTTTGCTCGAAGAGTTTGAGATAACAAGCCCCTGTGCACCTTTAGTCCCACCTCCCCGCCCTCACCCTGCTCTCCCCAAGTTCATCCCTGTGTTTGGGAATGTGTTTATTTCAGTTGATGGGGTCTGCTTTTCCCGTTCCAGAACCCCTATATCCTTGTATTTGAGTTTTTTGTTTTTATCATGGAGTTGTTTTAAATGCTTTGTCTGATTTTTTTTTTCCCCCACTTGATTGGGTCTTCTACCTACCCCAAGTAGGCCCAGGCAGAGATGTGGAGTGGGTTATTTGGGAGGCAGTTCCAGGAAGCATCAGTAGAAGAAGGGAAGTGAGACCAGAATGGAAGGGAGCCAGCCACACAGGGTATGTGGATGGGCAGGATTCTCCAAGGTCATCCGGGGTCTAGTCTGGGTTCTCTGCCCAGGCAGTCTTCAGGGTTGTCCTCATAAAAGGCCTTGCCAGTTTTGAATGTGTATCCACTGACTTTTGCCTGACTGATTAAGGCCCACCCCCCACAACTGTACAACCACAGAATTCTGACTCCTGCTATTTTTGCTTTAGTTTCCTGGTGTTTCCTGGGTTTGTAGGAGGGAGGAGAAAGTGCAGGAGGCTTATGGGGTCATCTACTATAAGCTGGGGTAGGCTTTAATCACTCAGACAAGATAAGACCCTAGACATCCTATTCGGTTGTATGCTGCTTCTCACTTCTTCACAGGCATACTGGGAAAGCCCATGATTTCAGACTTTTTTGTTTGTGTTTGTTTTTATTTTTTTGAGACAGGGTTTCTCTATTAG
Source organism: Acomys russatus (assembly GCF_903995435.1). NCBI lineage: Eukaryota > Metazoa > Chordata > Mammalia > Rodentia > Muridae > Acomys > Acomys russatus. The sequence continues at coordinate 22,280,521 of NC_067144.1, read as the reverse complement.
CCTTGGCTGTCCTGGACTCCCCTTTGTAGACTAAGCTGGCCTCACAGCTCTCTGCCTGTCTCTTGAGTGCTGGGATTAAAGGCATGCACCACCATGTCCAGCCTCAGACTTTTTTTCAAATATCCTCCTCAAACATTACTCTGAACTGGTAATCCTTGAAAAGGGAAAGAGAACAAGGCGAACAAAGAAAAAGATGACCAATTAGATTCATAATGCCCAAACAGGTCAATAAAAGTGTGGTTCCAGCATGCACCTGTCATATTTATCCATTGACCATGTGTGCCAACATGCAGGGCAGTCCTGTGCAACACTCCAGGATACACAGAACTCTGGATAGTGCTTCTGTTTGCTTTCTTTGCTGCCTAAGATTGTAGAGGTGGCAATTTGCATTTTTCTAAGCTGTGTGCTCACCAGTAAACAGTCTCCATCACGAGTCTCTTTCCTTTGTTAACAGCTTTGAAACAGGGTAGGACTGGGGCTTATCAGCCCAGCTCATTCAGATGAGAACTACCGAGTAGCCTTGCCATTAGTATGTTGGGGGTTTCAGAGTGGCCTCTTAGGATTAGGTAAGGGCTTTTCCATATGGAAAAGGAAAGGAAGAGGAGGGACAGAGTGTTGTAAGGTAAATAGTTCTGAGCAACTAAATGACACAGCAGAGGGCTGTTGTCCACACAAAATCACAGCCAGGAAGAGCAGGCTGGGCTTTATTGAAGTGTTTTTTCTACTCGCAGATCTGAGGTAGTGTTTCCCCATACATTCCCAGAAGACACTGACTACTTCCTCAAACTTCGTGCTGATGCCATCCGTGTAGTTAGCTTCGGACCCATGGGTTGAGGGCGCCATCCCACAAGACTGCCCATTTCAGATAACCTCCACAAGTCTCGGATGACCTGAGTGTCTCATGACTGACTATAAGCCAAACTTAGCACAACTTCCTTCTTATATCTGATTAACTGTGGGGGGAGCGTGTATAATTCTGAAACATGCTACAGATGAAGAAGAACAGAGAAGAGATGCAGAGGCATGTGACAGAGTCCTTTGGTTTCTCCCTTTTGCAAAGCCATAAACTGATATTTGTATTTATTAATAGAGGACAGTTCTTCCAACCACAGCATTGACAAGCACAGCCTTTCCTATGTTGGTCAATACTTAGCACGTGACGTCAACACTATACCTGTCAGTCCACATTAGGGGCTGACTGTTTTCTTCATACAGTATTCTATCTCAAACTTAGTGTCTATTTAATTTTAAGATGGGCATGATACTCCATGCCTGTAATCCCAGCATTCTGGAGGCTGAGGCAGGAAGTTAGCCATAAATATATATCCATAATTTTGAGGCTAGCCTGGGCTGCTCAGCAAATGTAAGATCATTCTGGTCTACATAATGAGTTCCAGTCAAGCATAGGCTATATACTCTTAAGACACCTCTGCCCACCCCCAAGCTTATTTAAATAGAAACTTCAAGTTTATTTTAGTACAACTGATAAAGTGGAAAGAAGTGACAGGCATTGAGAAGGTGAAATTTAAAAAGATGGTTGTCGAACATGGACTTGAGAGCCCCTCTACTACCAGGCATGTCCTGGGCTCCACATCTCTAGGACTACTGGAAGGTAGGGTGATGCTGCCTGCCTTGAGGGTTGCAGGGAGGTGATGTAACCCATACTTGGTGGATAAAAATGTGCTCACTGGCATCAGCTTTTCAGGTTACAACCCTACCTCTGCTGCTTTGTGTGGATGTGGGAAAACTATTTAACCTGGTCCCACCTTTATGTCCACATGTATAGAATGGAGACATGCCTTGTGGAGTGTGTTTTTTCATGCAATAGTATGTGACATGACACACTCAACGGAAGAGTAGTAATGTGATACTATGCTATCTAATGTTGGTGACATTTCTTTAAAAACTGTATCTGGTGCCTTATTTTTTTATAACTTTATTGTACAACCCAACTAGCTTATACAAAAGGGAAAAAAGGTTAAAGGGAAACAAGAGTGAACCTTCCGGTATCCGTTCCATGGGACGGGTCCCTAGGTGTCTCTGGCCTGTTTGCTGATCCTCTCCCGGATCCACGTGTGCTCAAGCCCGGTTTGAACCTGTTGCTCCTCTCTGTCCTCTCTGCTTGCCTATCTCACGTGCAAGGGCTGGTCTCCCTCTCCCATTGAGAGTCGATTAGAAACACAATAGTTTAGGTGAAGTCTCTAGGGTCGCTTTCTTTATTTTAGGCCCAGGATGGCTCCACCCAGTCTATCTCAAGGTTAATCTCAGGGAGTATCCGTGGTGTGTCCAAGGGCAAAGCCCGCCAAGACTGCTTTCACCTGTGACAAAGCTTACAATCCTTCCCACAGGACTCACAGGTTTTTTGTTTCCCGATGAGTTTCTCGGTTCTACCTTTCACTTCTGCACCCCCCAAAGATAAGCCTGCAAGACTGATGATTTTAACTTTGAGAACAAACATTAGTCATAGAATTTTAGCATCAAACTTCCATTACAAAACTGCAAATGGTTCTGTCTGCACAGTTGGAGCTTTAGGGTCATTTGGGGCCTCAGTGTCCATTACAAAAAACCCAACCTCTCTCCTATGACCTTTTATCTGGACAAATGTAGCACAGGTCTCCATCTATTTGTTCTTGGAAAACAGAAACATTGATTTAAAAATGAAAAGTTGTGGCTAGGGATGTAGCTCAGTTTCACAGCCCTTGTCTAGCATAAGCAAGGCTAGGGTTCAGTTGTCAACACTGGCCCGGCTATAAAATGACCCGGCCCGCCAGGGTTCGACTAATGCTCGGGAGGAGACTCTCCTGTATAGGGGCAGAACACAAGACACAAAGAAGGGGAGCAAGTCTTTGATCAAGCCCCTTTTATTGAGAATTTTCACAGAGTTTTTATAGGCACTCGGGCATGGGTATTTGCGTACCTAAAAATATATGGTATGGAACAAAGGACATACAATGCTTTCTTCCTTCATACAACTTTAGAGTGTGTGTGTGTGCAGTGACTCTTGTATTTTTGCTACTAACTTGCCTTAAACCAAGACAGGACTCCCCTTCCTCTCCCCAGGTTATAGGAAGTAGACTGATTACACACAGAGCAGGGATACTATGAGCCTAGGGTGCTTTTTTGCCCGTTCACAAGGCTCAGGAGTGCTGTCCCCTGTAGGTGTCCCACTTGCACAACAGCTCAGGGACCAAGAGAGCAACCGGCCCTGGGTGTTACGCACGCACGAGAGGCTAAAGCATTGAAATCCTCCAGTTTCTGGGAAAGAGGAGGCAGAAAGGCTGGATTAGAGACCAGATTCATCCGGCCAGTTCTCTCCTGGTTCAGGATGCTGTGCTCCCTGCACAGTCTGCAATTGGTCTTGAGAACTAACTATCCACAAGGAAGATGAACTGGGTCAGTTGGAGATGTCTCAACTCTCCTTGGCTGTGCTCACTTACTGTGCCTTGTCCCGAAGCGTGCATGGGTGTGTGTGCGTGTGTGTGTGTACATTCTCACATGTAGGACATACAGGGTACCAGGAGTGGAAACTCTAATGTCATACCCTCAGCTCAAATTGGAGAGGAACTGGGCAAGGTGGATTAGGTTCCTAAGTGGTGTGGGATGGGTGCATTTGGAGTTGGACCCCAAAACATTATGACATAGTCTAAGCATCCTGGAAAGAAGAACGAGGATGCTTTCTTCATTAGCTTGAAAATGTTTGTGAGGCAGGAGAGATGGCTCAGTGGGTCCAGGTGCTTGCCACCAAATGTGATGATGTGAGTTCAAACCCCGGATCTCTCACGGTGAAAGGAGAGAACCGACTCCTGAAAGGTGTTCTCTGACTACCACACATGTTCTGTGTTATCACACGTAACCTGTACATGCAAGAGCACCCTACACACACACACACACACACACACACACACAGAGAGAGAGAGAGAGAGAGAGTGTAATAGGTTAGAACTGTGTTATGGCTTTGTTTTTGTTTTTTCAAAGTTTTGTTTTTTCAAGACAGGGTTTCTCTGTGTAGCCCTGGATGTCCTGGAACTTGTTCTGTACACCAGGCTGGCCTAAAACTCAGAGATCTGCCTGCCTGCCTCTGTCTCCCGAGTACTGGAGTTAAAGGTATGTGCCACCACCACACCCAGCTGTAGTTGAGATAGAACATTGCCAGAGGACTAATAAGAAAATGGTGCCCAGGGGTCCTGCTCAAACTAAGGCACCAGCCAAGGACAATACAGGAGGTAAACTTTAAACCCCTTCCCAGATCTAGCCAATGGTCAGAATATTCTCCACAGTTGAGTGGAGAGTGTGATACGACTTTCTCACGTACTCTGGTGCCTCACATTTGACCATGTCCCCTGGAGGGGGAGACCTGGTGGCACTCAGAGGAAGGACAGCAAGTAGCCAAGAAGAGACTTGATACCCTATGAGAATATACAGGGGGACGTAATCCCCCTCAGGAACAGTCATAGGGGAGGGGAATAATGGGAAAATGGGGGGGGGGAGGAATGGGAGGATACAAGGGATGGGATAAACATTGAGATGTAACAAGAATAAATTAATTAAAAAAAAAAAAGGGAAAAAAAAAAAAAAAAGAAAATGGTGATGTCTATGGACACCTGATTTTTGATAAAGAAGCCAGAAATACACACTGGGAAAAAGACAACACCTTCAACAAATGTTGCTGGTCAACTGATGTCTGCATGTGGGGGATGCAACTGGATGTCTGCATGTGGGGGATGCAACTGGATGTCTGCATGTGGGGGATGCAATTGGATCTAGATTTATCACCCAGCACAAAACTCAAGTCTAGGTACATCAAAGACCTCACCATAAAACCAGACACACTAAACCTGATACAAGAGAAAACAGGAATGATCAGCCTTGAACACACTGGCACAGGAGACAACTTCCTAAACAGAACACCAGTAGCACAGGCACAAAGGTCAACAAACAATAAGTGGGACCTCATGAAACTGAAAAGCTTCTACAAGGCCAAGAACAGCCTCAATTGGACAAAGAGACGTCCCACAGAATGGAAAAAGACCTTCACCAACTCCACATCCAGTAGAGGACTAATACCCAACATATATAAATAATTCAAGAAATTAGATATTAAAAAACAAAATAATCCAGCCAGGCGTGGTGGCGCACACCTTTAATCCCAGCACTCGAGAGGCAGAGGTAGGCGGATCACTGTGAGTTTGAGGCCAGCCTGGTCTACAAAGTGAGTCCAGGATGGTCAAGGCTACACAGAGAAACCCTGTCTCGAAAAACCAAAAACAAAACAAACAAACAAAAAAATGGGGTACAAGACAGGTAGTGGTGGCGCATGCTTTTAATCCCACCACTCAAGAGACAGAAGCAGGCAAATCATTGTGAGTTCAAGGCCAGCCTGGTCTACAAAACGAGTCTAGGATAGCCAAGGCTACACAGAGAAACCCTGTTTGAAAAAACCAAAAAAGGAAAAAAAAAAAATGAGGTACAGAAGCCAGGCATGGTGGCGCATGCCTTTAATCTCAGAATTTAGGAAGCAGAGGCAGGTGGATAGCTGTTGAGTTTGAGGCCAGCCTCACTACAAAATGAGTCCAGGACAGCCAAGGCTATACACAGAGAAACCCTGTCTCAAAAAACAAAAAACAAAACAAAGTGGGGGTCAGTTTACAGATCTAAACAGAGAATTCTCACTAGAGAAATCTCAAATGGCTGAGAAACAAATGTTCAACATCCTTCATCACCCAGGAAATGCAAATCAAAACCACTTTGAGATTTCATCTTACATGTGTTAGGATGGCTAAGATCAGAACCACAAGAAGGCCAGGCACGTCTGTAATCCCAGCACTGGGGAGGCAGAGGCAGGCAGATCACTGTGAGTTCGAGGCCAGCCTGGTCTACAAAGAGAGTCCAGGTCAGCCAAGGCTACACAGAGAAACCCTGTCTCAAAAAGCAGCCAACCAACCAAACAAACAAACAATAAAATAAAATAAAACATTTTTTAGAAATTGGAAATCTATTTACCTCAAGACCATTTATACTACTCGGGTATATACCCAAAAGACACTTTATCTTACCACAAGGTCAGCTGCTCAACTATGTTCATTGTGGCTTTATTTATAATAGCCAGAATCTGGAAACAACCTAAATGTCCCCCAACTGAAGAACGGATAAAGAAAATACGGTACATTTTTCAAATATAGTATATTACTCAGGGGTTAAAAAAGTGACATTATGAAATTTACAGGCAAATGGATGCAACTAGAAAAAAAAAATATCCTGAGTGAGGTAACCCAGATCCAGAAATACAAATATGATATGTGCTCACTTGTAAGTAGATTTTAGCTGTTAGGTAAATGACAAGCCACAATCCACAGACCCAGAGAGCTTAGGTAACGAGGGCGGCTCTAGGGGGAAGCATGGGTCTCTCTGGGAGAGGGAAATAGAACAGATTTTGCAGACGGACAGGAGGAGTCAGGTGAGGACAAGAGTGGGAGGGGTAGGTTGGGGGCCAGGGATGGAGGGAGAGAGTCGGGCAGAGACATCTAGAATTAGGGGATATTTGGGGGACGGCGTGAAAACCTAATGCAGCTGAACCTTCCTAGAATCTATGAGGGTGACCCTAGTGAGGACGCCTAGTGATGGAGGATACAGAGTCTAAACTGTCATCTTTTGTTGCCAGGCAAGGCTTCAGGTGGTGGGACTGGAAATATATTTCCTTGAGTTGTTGGCCGAGCCGTTTCCATGGAGATCCCTAAACAACCCAGGTAGATGCTAAGACAGAGGGTCCTCTCTGAAAACTTACTGCGGGGTGGGGTGGGGTGGGGGCGCGGTCGGGGGGGGGGTGATTGCCAAGGACAACATCCACACAGCTCATTGAACATGGAGAAGTTGAGAGGCAGGAGGATCGCTGTGAGTTCAAGGCCAGCCTGGTCTACAAAGTGAGTCCAGGATAGCTAAGATAACATAGAGAAACCCTGTCTCAAAAAATAAAACAAAAATAAAAAAACAAAACAAAACAAAAAATAAGAAAACAACAGGACAAAACAAATCAGAACATAGAGAGGTTGAGCTAGTGCCTACATGGAGCCTTCACCTCTCCATTCTAATTTCTTTGACATGGGAAGGTACTCTAGTGGCTATGGAAAGAGAAACCTAGACACCAACGCAGCCACAAACCCCTGGAACTACAATCTCTTCTAAGACGTACCAGGGCAATGGTGGTGCAGAACGTGTCGCGGTGGCCAACCAACGTTCGGTTTAACACGCGGCCCACCCGCGAGAGATATCCCATTCCCTATACTTCCTGTGTGGCCAGGAACTAAGACTGGGTAGCGCAGAGACCTAGGGTAGAACCAAGCACTGCAAAACAACAACAAAAACCGATGAAATGTCTCCTAATGCTATTTTGCTGTACTCCTCGGTTCTTGTCTCACTGTCACCAGAGAGGCTTCCTCCAGCAGCCAATGAGAATGGCTGCAAAGAAACGGCGCAGACATTGAGCAAAGAGAGGGAGTCTAGTTAGAGGTCTCTACCGGGCCCCTCCCCTCAGAAATCTGGGAGTCCCGCAGAAGAGGAGGAAAAGACTGCAGGAGTCAGAGTGGGTAGAAGACACCAGGAGAACACGGCCCCCTGAATCAACTCCACAGGGCTCATAGGAGCTCACAGAGGCTGGAGCGGCAAGCACCGGGCCTGCATGGTCTCTACCAGGTCCTCTGTGCTGCGCCTGGTACCTCGTATCTTGTTTTGTTCTGTTTGACTGCAAACTCTCTTTTCTGAAGAGGAGTAGATGGGGGGGGGGGGGGGGGGGGGGGGGAGGGAGGGCAAGTGGGAGAGGAGCTGGGGGGAGTGAAAGGAGGTGAAACTGTGGTTGTGATGTGTTGAACGAGGCAAGAATCTATTTTCAATAAAAATAAAAAAATATAAAGAAAAGATAATAACGTGGTGGCACACACCTTTAATCCCAGCACTCGGGAGGCAGAGGCAGGCGGATCACTGTGAGTTCGAGGCCAGCCTGGTCTACAAAGTGAGTCCAGGATGGCCAAGGCTACACAGAGAAACCCTGTCTCGGAAAACAAAAAAAACAAAAAAACAAAAACAAAAAAAAAAACAAACAAACAAACAAAAAAAAAAAAAAAAAAAAAGAAAGAAAGAAAGAAAGAAAAGAAAAAAAAAAAGAAAAAAAAAAAGAAAAAATAATAGTGACCATGAGGCCTTCTATGGATCATGCGAACTGCAAGTAGGGGATTGCAGTGGGTAGAGATTCATTCTTCACCATGTTTGTGTGTGTGTGTGTGTGTGTGTGTGTGTGTGTGTGTGTGTGTGTAGGGCTGAGATCCTGTCTGCTGACTTCCACTAATGGTCTTTGAGACAGTTGTCTCTCTCTCTCATTGAACCAGGAATTAATCAATTGCCTAGGCTGCCAGGGACACTCCCAAGGCAGTTGTGCAGAGCCTGTGTCCTGGGCCTAACCTGTCCTGCTCTTTACTCTTTCTCTGTATTAGCCTTGGCTGTCCTGGACTCACTTTGTAGATCAGGCTGGCCTCGAACTCACAGCGATCTGCCTGCCTCTGCCTCCTAAGTGCTGGGATTAAAGGTGTGTGCTACCATGCCCAGCCTACTTTGTGTTTCTTCTTATCCTTATTTTTTTCCCCCTTCAGGACAGAGTCTCTCTGTGTTAGCCTTGGCTGTCCTGGACTCACTTTGTAGACCAGGCTGGCCTTGAACTCACAGCAATCTACCTGCCTCTGCCTCCCTAGTGCTAGGATTAAAGGCTTGCGCCACCACACCCGGCTCACTTTGTGTTTCTTAATGTGCCCCTACAGAGCAGTAAAGCATGTGTGACAACAGCTCCCGCACAAAAGCTACGGCTCAGAAAGGATGAAACCAGCCTGCTGTCCACTCTGTCTTGCAGCAGTGTGCTTCCATGTAGGACCACTGGCTTGGCAAGGGCCCTGCCCTGCCCTAGCCTGCAAAGATATCACCCCTTGTGGTCTCCACTACCTCTAGGAGGTCTACCACATGATAGGACAGACTCCCTGCCTCCAGGCCCAGTGCTGCCACTTCCATCATCTGTGTCTGTCTCCACATCTGTCTCCTTACCTATGGTTGCTTCTTTATAAAGTTGGCAGCAAGATGTCTCTTCTCAGAGGAGACTTTCTTTCTTTGGACTGGACTTTCTTTCCCTAAGAGTCTGTGGAAGGCAGCACTCTGCAGAACCATTTGCTCTCCTTTTACTCTGTCCAGTAAATGCACATGCACGTGTGTTGTTGGCTGAACACTGGATGAGGCCTCCGGGGATCCAAAAGTGAAAAAAGTTTCCAGCCTCCTTGCTGTTCGGTCTTCCCAGGGACAAAGATATCCACAGAAATTCCATTACAGTGAGAGTTCTGTAACCACGAGGAGATGAAAGGCTGCTTTGGCCATCGATGACATTTCATGACGGGAAATGGGAGAGGTGTGGAAAGTCATTTCCTGATCTTGTTTGGCACAGAGAGGAAGAACAGTGTGTTTCAAAGTCCCCTTGCTTAAAGGGAAAAAAAAGATGTGGGAAGGGTGCTTATCTTCATTGAGAAAAAAGTGAAAACGCTAGGGGTTAAACAAATAGGAAGGCTTGTTTATTTACTTATTTTACAAGCCAAGAGGCCAGTTAATGATTGGTAAGTCCCTAGTGGGTGTTGCACGTTTGGTGGGAGGCTGGGCTATCTGATATCCCAGGCTTTAGGACTTTCCTCCATTCTGGCTCAAGATTCCAGGCGAGCGAGCGATGCCTCCTGGCCTCTGGGAGAGATGCCTCTGGTTGTGGGGACCACTTTTATGGCTCAGCATTGGAAGTTTGGGTAAGCCAACGGCTTGGGGCTTGGGTGGAATCTTATTTCTTAAATTGCCTTCTTACACAGCACTGACTTTGGAAGGTCCCCTAAAAGTCCTTTATCTCTCCGGAGGTCACTTTAAAAGAACAGGGGGAAAACCCTCTTATGATAATGGGAGTGGTGGTGAGACCAGAACTTCCCCTGATCTCCAGCCTCATTTTCCTAAAACCCGAATTACAAACCTTTTCGTTTTGTCCAGGCCAAGGTGACGCTAACAAAACACACGAATGTTTGTAACTCCAAGTTCTGACTGGAAATGCACACCAATGCACTTACATTAAAATTAAATATTTTTTAAAAAGCCAAACAAACATTGATTAACTCTCAAATGCACACAGGACATGCATGAACATGCCTGTCACACACGTGCACACAAATACACACACCCATGCACACATGCACTCAGGCACGTGCACATGCACAGTACAGGGAGCCCAGGAGCAGCATGCCCAGAAGGGTCTCCTCTCTCTCCACCTCCCGGCAACAGACTGCTTTTCTGTCCCCCTCTTAGATGTTTCTCATCTCTCGGCTTCTGTTATGTCCATCTGGAGCTGCTCAGACTTTGGGGCTGTTTATAGCCTTCACCTCCTTGACAGAGGTCTTTCCTGTCCCCTGCTTCCTGGTAGCAATCCTCTGCACTGCTCAGAATCTCTTCCTGGCTCACAGGGATCTATTCTCTCCTTATAGCCTGGGCGGCTTTTCAAGGTGCTGCTAGGCTTCCCGTGGTTTGTTGGTTTCTTTTTTTGTTTGTTTCTCCCTGAGTTGTTTGTTGCTGCACGGGGAGGGTTTGGGGCTCCAGTCTCTTGCATACACTCTGTATACGGGGCATGCTGAGAGGGCTGCTCCCAGCGGGCAGCAAGGCCTTGAACAGACGGAGCAGATACTTAATTGAATATCTATCTGTCTTTGTGTCTTATCAGCAGGGCTTTGAGGAAGTGACTTTTCTTTATCCGCCTTTGGGGGATTATCCTTATCAAATTGGGATGCTGTGAAGGACTGACTGCATGCAGTTTGTGTACAAATCCAACCTCAGACTGTGGCGTATGTTCAGGTGATTTTACTATTAGTGCATCGTTCATGAGAGAAAAGGAGACAGGACTGTCGTAAGCCACTTTAGGAATAAGACAGAGTGTATCCCATAGGCTCCTAGGAGAGCCGAGGGCGCACGCCTTTGATCCCAGCACTCGGGAGGCAGAGGCAGGCGGATCGCTGTGAGTTCGAGGCCAGCCTGTTCTACAAAGCGAGTCCAGGACAGCCAAGGCTACACAGAGAAACCCTGTCTCATAAAAATAAATAAATAAATAAGAAATTTGAGGGTGGGAAGCCTGGAAGGAAACGGTCCTCACAGTTTCTTTGCAACCTTACCTCGCAGCAAGCTCAGAGTCTCAGACACAGACAGTGAGGTCAGGAGCCCAGAACCAGGTATCCCTGGTTGGGGTTAGGACAAAAACTAATGCAAGTTCTCAATGTGGAGGGATTTGAGGTGCCTGTGCAGGAAGGGATCAGGTGGTACTTGTGAGCAGGGCCTCTGGAGTCCTTGTCCATCGGCTTGACTGTTGTCACTGTTGTCAACAACGGCAGTGCTTATTGGATTAATGTCTCCTGTTCTTTAAAAGGGCTATTTTGGAAATCCAGTGGGTCAGTGGAGAGGTAGAGACAGAAAGGGAAAAAGAACATAGTTGCTTTAAGGCCACCCAGAGGAGGAAGAGGAGAAAAAAGGGATGAAAAGAGACAAAGAGATGAAGGCAAAGGAAAAGCTCAAAGGGGCAGGAACGAGGAAAGTACCCAAGTGCAAAGATGATCCCTCGGTTATCTGCCGTGCTGTGCGATTCTTCATGGCCACCCAGGGCTCAGGTGTTTTCTTTCTCTGTCTCTCTCTCTTTTTTCTTTTTGGTTTTTCCAGACAGGGTTTCTCTGTGTAGCCTTAGCTCTCCTGAGCTCACTTTATAGACCAGGTTGGCCTTGAACTCACAGTGATCCGCCTGCCTCTGCCTCCCGAGGGCTGGGATTAAAGGCGTGCGCCACCACGCCTGGCTGTGTTTTCTTTCTTTAAACGTTTCTGTTAATTATGTTGATTGATTTTGTGTGTGTGTGTGTACATCACAGTGACCGTGTTGAAGTCAGGGGACAATCTGGCCATTGGCGGACATTGATTCTCTTTCCCAACCATGTGGAGCCCAGGGATCCAACATAGGTCATCAGGCTGGGTGGAAAGCAACGTTCAGAAAGAATGTTTTCTGAAGTCATCTCTTTTTTTTTTTAATTTATTTATTTATTATTATGTACACAGTGCTCTGCTTGCATGTACTCCTGCAAGCCATCTCTAACCTGAGTCAGACGGCTTTACCCGTGTCCTCTCAGCACTACAGGCCTGTACTCCAGCTCCCTGTAAGGTTTTGTGTTTACTTCCATGTCTCTGCAAGACCTTGAGGGTTTTTGAGAGCAGCTGTGGCTGGTATCTTATCCTTTGGTTGCGTAGGAGGAAACAGCTGGGTGTGACCCTCATTTCCATTTCCTGACATTTATGGAGGCTGGCTAACTGAACCTGGCCCTGAAAGAACACTTTATCCCTGTCCCCCCCACCCCAAAATAAAAGGTCCCTAGGGTGGGTTTACGTTAGTTACTGCTGACAAAGTCACCTGCAGACCAGTTATGAGCACAGCCGTGTTTTCTGGGGAGGCTGCAGACTTAGGGTGTCAGAAAGCTCAGGGTCTATCTAATCCTAGGTTGGTGGGGGGCAGAGGAAGCTGAGGAGAAGCAGGCAAGATAGCCTGAAATACGCACCTCTCATGAGCTAACTGAAGGCCAGGGCTCTTTTGCTTGTCTGGCAGGCGTCTACCTTCCAGTCAGCTGTGGTGGAAGTCCCCACCCTTCTCCATTCTGTGGTGTCCTGAGAGCAATGTGATGGAGGGAGGCTACTACCCGGAACACAGGACTCTTCTGCAAGCACCACGCTTGGACAGTCAACATTTAAGTCTACGTCATCCTTCCAGCTTGCAGCTGGTGTGTCATAAAAATGAAGACAGCCCAGTAAAGTGAAAGCCACAGTTTTTAAGATTTAAACCGTAAAGCCAGGTGCGGTGGCACACCTTTAATCCCAGCACTCGGGAGGCAGAGGCAGGCAGACCACTGTGAGTTCGAGGCCAGCCTGGTCTACAAAGTGAGTCCAGGACAGCCAAGGCTAACACAGAGAAACCCTGCCCCCTCCTAAAAAAAAACATTTAAACTGTAGTAAGGCATGAAACTATATTCTAATTATAAAAACATAGCTATAAGGCTATAGTGTGGCCCTATTACAAACATTTTGTATGTGTAAAATATTTTTATTTATGTAAAATATATATTCTGGGCCTCTGTGTGAAATCCTTCCTGTGGCTATAGCTTGGTAGTAGAGCTCTTGTCTGGCAAGTGTGAGACCTTTGGTTTAACCTAGGCCAAATTATTTATCCATTCACCTTAACCTAAAAGCAAGATTTGGTGGTCTTGGGGCAATGACACTTTCAAATCTTATTCTTTTTTTGTTTGTTTGTTTTGTTTTGTTTTGTTTTTCGAGACAAGTTTCTCTGTATAGCCTCGACTCTCCTGGACTCGCTTTGTAGACCAGGCTGGCCTCGAACTCACAGTGATCCGCCTGCCTCTGTCTCCCAAGTGTTGAGATTAAAGCCGTGCGCCACCATCACCCAGCTTAAAGATTTGTTTCATCTTTTTTTTTTTTTTTTTTTTTAGGCAAGGTTTCTCTGTGTAGCCTTAGCTATCCTAGACTCCCTTTGTAGACCAGGCTGGCCTCGAACTCACAGCAATCCACCTGCCACTGCCTCCCAAGTGCTGGGATTAAAGGCGTGCGCCACCATGCCCGGCTCAAATCTTTTAAGCAGACAGGATGCTTTTGTGCACAGGTAGAACATGTGGGGCAAGGATGAAAGATCCTCCTTTTCAATGTCATCAACAACCAGGCTAGATTCCTCAAACCCCTCACTCCACACGTCATTCCTCTCTGTCCAACCTCACCCAAGCCCTCGGTTCCCACGGCTGATGCCCTAGACCTCCCTCATGTCCTTGCCTTCCATGTACTCTGAGCCCAATCACATCTACCAAGCCTTCCTTTTCTGCTGGACTAGAAGTCTTTTCAGCATCAGGCTCTCACTCTCCCGCCCTCAGCCTTTATTCTGGGTCCACATTACTAGAATGAGTGTCTCGTGAATGCTGACTCGGTCATTCGCCACCAGAGCATGAGCTCAGTGAGGTCAAAATTACATCTTCCTTCTTACGGCCTCTCCTCAGTGCACAGTTAGACAAACAGCAGGGCTTCCACGGCCCTCTTGAAAGGCACTCACCTCGAGAACTGGCTGGTGGTAAGCTTCGGAGGAAACGCATCCACTGACTGGAACCTTGCTGTGGTTAAGGAGATTCTCTAGCGGACTTTAGAGGGCGAAGACTGGAAGAGTCATGGAGCACACTTGTTTGTTTGTTTGTTTTTAAAGTTATTTATTTATTATACATGGTGCATGTTTGTGACTTGAAACATCCCATTAGCCCAAGTCAAGGGGGCAGGGGCAGGGGTGGGACATTGTAGAATGGGGTGACTGGAATCCAGCTGGAGGCAGCTTCGATTCCATGTGCCTGGCCTGAGAATGAAGAAGATAGTGCCTCCACTCCAAGGAACATGGTGGACGGAGAACAGTCATAACTATAGACGTGTTGACACCCTTCCCTCTGTTTTGTTGTAGTTGTTTGTTTGTGTTTTGTTTTTCCCAGACAGGGTTTCTCTATGTTATCTTGGCTGTCCTGGACTCTCTTTGTAGACCAGGCTGGCCTCAAACTCACAGCGATCCACCTGCCTCTGCCTCCCGAGCGCTGGGATTAAAGGCATGAGCCACCACGCCCGGCGACACCCTTTCCTCTGAATGAGAGTCGGACACGGTCTCTGGCTGGATGATTGACTTCCACATCCCTTTGCCATCCTCATAAAGGCCTCGGGTGTGTTGCTGCAAACTCCCAGGTCTGCTTAAGAGGGAATTTTTGGTCCCCAAAGCCTAACTTAACTGTTTTGTTCTCTGGAGTTAATTACCCCAGACCCAGACCCCAGACCCTGGAGGTCCAGTTCTCCATTACCAGGGAATTTCGGCTGCATTATCTGGAACACTTCCTTACCACCTTCCATTTCTTCTTACGAGAGTATCCTGAAGTGGCTTCTAAGGTCTTTCCTCCCATCAACCACTTCTCCTTTCTCTGAAGAGTCTTGTGTTCTGAGTTGGTTGACATATTCTTCAAGGCCTAGTGCTTTTAACTTTGCAGAATAGATTTTTTTTCCCTCTCTTCGGTTAAATTCTAGGTATTTTCCACTAAAAAAAAAAAAACCCAATATTTAATTTATACTTAATCTATGCCTCATGTTTAGTTTTCTCTGAAGGCAGAAAAATAATAATAAAATGTGCACAGAAGTTGCCTCTGGGGAGGGGCTGAATGGAGAAAACAGTTTAAGATTTTAAATTTTATTATAAAAGGATAAGCAGGCATTTTCTATACTGATAGAAACTCCAGCACCCCCTTTGCACTATTGTGAATTCTCCTCCTCCTTATTATTATTATTATTATTATTACTACTACTTATTATTGGTTTTGTTTTTGTTTTGTTTTTTGAAATAGGGTTTCTCGGTGTAGTCCTGGCTATCCTGGAACTCTCTTTGTAGACTAGGCTGGCCTCAAACTCAGAGATCCGTCTGCCTCTGCCTTCCAAGTGCTGGGGTTAAAGGCGTGCGTGACCACTTCCAGGCTTATTATTATTTTTTAAGTAGTAGAAGAGTGGTTCAGTGATTACAAGCACTTGCTGCTCTTGCAAAGGATCATGGTTGAGTTTCCAGCACCTACATGGTGTCCAACAACTGCCTATAGCTCCAGTTCTAGGGCATATAGCAGCCTTTTCTGGACTCTTTGGTCTCCAGGCATATTCGTGTTACACAGACAGGTGTGTAAGCACTCACACATACACATAAAATAAAAGCAAATCTTCCTTAAAAGGACAAAAGTTAGAAAATAAATAAAATCTTACATAAAATTCATGAAAAACTACAATAAAGTAGAAGGGAAAATGCTACTTATAGGCAACCACACAGGCACAAGGTGGCGCACGCCTTTAATCCCAGCACTCGGGAGGCAGAGGCAGGTGGGTCTCTGTGAGTTCGAGGCCAGCCTGGTCTACAGAGCGAGTTCCAGGACAGCCAAGGCTACACAGAGAAACTCTGACTCCAGAAAAAAAATAGTTTCCTTCCATTTACCTTTTGCTCTTTTAAATGTGAATATAAGAAAATAGCTTAAAGATGAAAGAAACAGTCTTTTACCAACCTTCTAATCATCCAAACAAATGAAAAAATTATAAACTTCTTTTTTGCTTTGGGTCCTTTGTTTAAACATTATAGGTTGTTAATGATAAACTAATCTCTTCCTTTCTGTCCACTAGAGGACAGTTAGTTCACCCCAGACTTTCCTGCCATGTGCATTGATTGCTGCAGTGTGAAGCATTAAGGAGTGATTTCTGGTCATGAAAGCATTGGGTCCCGAGTCATTGGTCCTCTAAAGTGGTTTATCTGGGTTACAGCCTCACCTGCAGTATATAAATCTCATTTATTTTCTCACTAATATTCTAAATCATTGTCTTATGTACTTACTGCCAAACTGACACCTATTATAGATTTTAAAAAATTTTTTGCTAATCACTCTGAGACTTTTTTACTCGAGTAACCAGACTTCTTTAGTTCTAATAATTATCCCTATAATATTTTTCCTCTCATTATCTTACTGTGTTTTGAGATCAGGTCTCATTGTGAGCCCTGGTTGGTGTGGAACTTGCCATGTGTGTAGATCAGGCTGTCCTTGAACTTGTGTTGATCCTTCTGTTCCTGCCCCTTACGTCATTGTGCCACCACATCTGGCGCCATCCTCTTTATTTGGAGAACCACGAAAACGTAAGCACTGGAGCCTCTCACTCTTGCTTTGTTTAGTGTTGTTCTTGGGTTTTGGTGGTGCGAATTGAAACAAGGGTTTTACATATTCCAGGAAGTGTTCTACCTCTCAGCTATAGCCTCAAGCTTCTGTGTGTGTGTGTGTGTGTGTGTGTGTGTGTGTGTCTATGTGAGTGTGTATGTGTTTGTGTGTATCTGTGGTTTTTTTTTTTTGAGACAGGGTTTCTCTGTGTGTATCCCTGGCTATAGACCAGGCTGGCCTCAAACTCATAGGAATCCACCTGCCTCTGCCTCCTGAGCGCTGAGATTAAAGGTGTGCGCCACCATGTTCTGCGTGTATCTGTGTTTCTATCATCTGTGAATACTGACATTTATCCCTCTCTCTTGTCAAATTCTATAATTTATTTCACTCTATTTTCTTGTTTCTCTCAAAAGAACTAGGACCTCCAGAATAATATTTAACAAAGGCAACAACCAGATGAACTTCTTTATTTCTTTTTTCTTTCTTTTTTTTTTTTTTTTTTTTTGGTTTTTCAAGACAGGGTTTCTCTGTGTAGCCTTGGCCATCCTGGACTTCACTTTGTAGACCAGGCTGGCCTCGAACTCACAGTGATCCACCTGCCTCTGCCTCCCGAGTGCTGGGATTAAAGGCGTGCGCCACCACACCCAGCTGAACTTCTTTATTTCTTTGAGACAGAATTTCTCTTTGTAGTTCAAGCTGGCCTGGAATTTAAAATTCCTCCTGCCTCAGCCTCCAGAGGATCAGAATTGCAGGCCACTATACCCAGGAGAACAGCTTGGCTCTTGGTTTTAAGTGGAGTCTCATCTGTTGAGATGAGCATATTATTTTATGCTAATAGTACAAACCTTACAAAAATATGCTCCTATGACAAACCCTTTATTTCTTGCAATAAAACCTGGTAGGTTGTGATATATTTTTGTGCTCTTTGTTCTTTTTGATGAGTTTGTTTTGCTGGTATTTTATCTAGATTTGATATTTTGATTGCTCTCATAAAATGAATTGGTATTCTGTCTCTGGTTTTCTGTTTTCTGGAATAATATGTGACATTGAGAATTTTTCTGTCTGGCCTGTTAGAGATTTTGATGGGTGGTTTGAAAACAGCTGTTTCAATTCCTTTGTGCTATAGGTTTAGATATGCTTTCTTTCTTTCTTTTTAAACTAAATTTTAGTAAACTATAAAGCTTACTATAAGAAAGTATCCATTTTTAGAAAATTCCATAATTTCAGTTTCTGGTTGGGTATAAATATGTTCTTTTATTATTTGAAAAAGAAATCAATTGTGTCTGTATTGATTTCTCTTTTCTATTCTAGATATTGTTTACCCATGACTTTTATCAAAGGTACATCTGGCTTATTATTCTTTTCAGAGAATCAGCTCTTGAAGTATATTGTGTGTGGCAGATACTAGTCTAAGTAAACACAATGGATTAAAAAGCCTCGTCTTGTTTGAGAGTCTATTCATAGTCCAGGGAGATAATCAATAAATCAGTCCAACAGGAAGTGCAGAGTAGATTAGAAAGGGATGGTTTCTACACAAGTAAAGAGATCAGGGTAAGAAAATTTAAGGGAGCTGGATGTTGGTGGTATATGCCTTTAATTCCAGCACTTGGGAGGCAGTGGCAAGGTGATCTTTGAGTTTGAGGCCAACCTTGTCCAGTCAAGAACAAGTTCCTGGACAGTCAAGGCTACACAGAGAAACTCTGGCTCAGAAAACAAAAACAAAATGAATGAGAGAGGGGGGCATTGAGAGGGATTGAGGAGTTGAGAGGATGAGGTACAAAGGAAAGGAAAATAGCATCTGACAGGCTTCTGATGAGTCATAGGGAATTAAACATGGACTTGCCTAGCAGAGCATTCCAGAAAGAGATAACAGCCAGTATCAAGGGCTTCTCACAGGAGGGAGAACAAAATAAGATAAAGGGAAGTGTAGGGGGTCACAGAGGCCTCTGTGCTCACAGACAAGGACTAGGGGAAGTCCACGGATGGACTGAAGGCTCCACAGGTCATAGATCCAATTGCTGCCAGAAGTTGGGCTTGTTTTAATTTTTCCTACCAAGGGTCATGTGATCAGCACTTACTGGGCCATCAGAGACCCACAGTAGTTTTAAAGGCTGTATGATGACCCTTGATCAATGACCCCATGCTGGTGGAGGAGTTATACTTTATTGTAT
Source organism: Acomys russatus (assembly GCF_903995435.1). NCBI lineage: Eukaryota > Metazoa > Chordata > Mammalia > Rodentia > Muridae > Acomys > Acomys russatus. The sequence continues at coordinate 22,261,521 of NC_067144.1, read as the reverse complement.
TAGAATTCTCCAATGATTCCTTAGTTGCAGTGTAATACCCCCTTGCAATTGTGGTTACATATTTCTTCCTCACAACATGTATGAAAGCTCTGAGACAAGATGGGCCTGTACAGGGCCCAAAGAAGAAGCTTTGTCAGTCCAATTGAACACATTAGTACTTTCTAAAGAACCCTATTGGCCTTCAAGAGCTTGTAAAGGTAAGCCCCTAAATACTGGCCAGTGTGGGGGCCATTGATCTTGAGTGATACCTGAATGGTCTGTCCCAGTGTCTAGAATGCCTCTAAAGGGATAGTCTTCCATATATAAGGTCAACATAGGATATCCATCCACTGATAACCATTTTGTCCATAAAGCTAAGGAATTTAATCCCCTTTCTGTAGATCCTGTTGTTCCTCCTAAATCACTGGCTACTGCTCTTGACTCTGGTTTATTTTTTGATGTCTGGGTTAATTTCTCCCTTGACTCTTGGCCTGGATGTTGGTGCCTTGGGAGTTTAAAGGCTTGCCATCCTTATCAAGTTTGGATCAACATTCCTTAGCCCGATGTTTTCCCTTTTTACATCATGGGCAAAAGCAAAGGGCCAGATTACTAGATTTACTTATTTATTTATTTTTGCACTCATTTTTTTTCAAGGTCCTTTACTCCTGCATTTAAAGCAAAGGCTCTTTTGAAAAGTGTTTCTGAATAGCTCCTGCAGCATGCGGTGTACGGCCACTATGTTGGGTGGCTGTTACTCAGTTGGAGAAACCACTATGCTTTAACCATGCTTTACTAGTGCTATGGCAGCTCTACACTCTCTGGTGGCTCCATCAAACATGAGCAGCCTCATCAAGATACCCGCAGCACCTTCCTCATGAGTTACTTTCTATTGTACTGCCCTCTTAACAAGAGCAAGAAACCCAAGCCAAGGCTCATTAACTTTCTGTTTCCAAGTGTCCAGAGAATCCACATTTTCTCCGTGACCAGGAGGCGTTCTCCAGGCTCACAGTGCACAGAGGTGTACTTGGTCAAAATACTGAGCCAAAACATTCTTCTGTACTAGAGCGTCACTACACGGCCCTACTTCGTGAAGCATGTCCAAATCAATAGGGATGTCATTGCTACGGTTTCTCTCTGCCTGTCCATCACATTTGTCATAATATTTTGCTTTCCACATCCAATATTGCCCCGGGATTAAGGACGCTTCACATATTTGCTTATAGTCCCAAGGAGTAACACTATCCCTACTTAAAATTTCCCACATCGTTTCAGTAAATGGAGCATGCACGCCACTGGCAGAGGAGGATTTTCTGAAAGTCTTTAAGAGTTCAAAAGTTAATGGGCTATGTTGATGCATGGTTGGGTTTTGAGGATTTAAAGTCATGGGCATTATAAGAGCTGTCTGTCATGATAAGGGGTTTGGTCTGATCATTTTCCTGTGTATTATGTCCCTAATCTTCCATGAGCAGTTTCTTGGTTTTATATATATATATATATATGGTTTTTTGAGACAGGGTTTCTCTGTGTAGCCTTGACTGTCCCGGACTCATTTTGTAGACTAGGCTGGCCTCGAACTCACAGCGATCCGCCTGCCTCTGCTGGGATTAAAGGTGTGCGCCGCCACGCCTGGCTCCATGAGCAGTTTCTTTCTTTCTTTCTTTCTTTTTTGGTTTTTCGAGACAGGGTTTCTCTGTGTAGCCTTGCCCGTCCTGGACTCAGTTTGTAGACCTGGCTGGCCTCGAACTCACAGCGATCCACCTGCCTCTGCCTCCCGAGTGCTGTGATTAAAGTCGTGTGCCACCACGCCCGGCTTCATGAGCAGTTTCTTAAAGTGAGGGAGTATAAACTAAATTTCTGAATTGGATTGATGAGAATTAATACTTTCTGTATATGATTATACATGTGGGATGTTTGGAGCAGGTGCAACATGTCTAAATTGGTTTCCTTGCGTGTAGGAGCAGTGGGCCCCTGTCGAGATGTGTCCGGAGGCTCTTCCTCATTGCGGTCCTCCGGAAGAGGGTCTAAGCAATGCATGGTTACAGCTCAGATGGTAAAATCATGACAGGGATTTTATCCTCCATTTCATGGGGCTAATTTCTTTTCTTTCTTTCTTTCTTTCTTTTTACTTTTATTGAATGTCTATGATTTACATGTCATGCACCAAAATCCCTCTCCTCCCTCCAGTAAAATAAAACAAACAAACAAAAAATCTTGTCACAGAAGCTGTAGTGTATTACGCAGCGTAGCCTTTTGCCCACATATGTTTACTTTCAAATGCTCATTGTGCCGGGCGTGGTGGCGCACGCCTTTAATCACAGCACTAGGGAGGCAGAGGCAGGCGGATCGCTGTGAGTTCGAGGCCAGCCTGGTCTACAAAGTGAGTCCAGGATGGCCAAGGCTACACAGAGAAACCCTGTCTCGAAAAACCAAAAAAAAAAAAAAAAAAAAAAAAGCTCATTGTTACAAGTCATGGGTCTGGTTGGAGGCCTACACTGTGGTTACCGGATCCTCACTGGGACTGCTGTCTGATATCCTGTTGTTTCTGTGTGTCAAGGAGCTTCTTAATCTTTGAATCTGCTGGTCCGGCCCCTTCACGTGTTCCAGCAGGTCATACTTGGGGTAGATGTTGTGTGAAGGTCCACTCAGAGCCCTGGATCAGGGCCCCCTCCCTTGTCCTCAGGGCAGGGCCCACTCTCTCACTCTTGTGTCCTCAGAGCAGGGCCAGATATTTTCTTTTTATATTAGCTCCTATGTGTTTCCACTCATCACTATCAATGGTCCTTGTTCAGGAAACAGAGAACTAAATTTTACAGTCATTTATACAAAATCACGGAGCTTTCGCTCTGTTTTGGCTCCCTTGGATTTTAACAGATATCTCAATAGTTGTATATGATGTTTTTCCTCAGACGACTGAGAAGAACCCATGCTATTTCACTCCTTGGATGAGAGGACCAATCTCTTAACCTCTGCTTCTACTTAAGAAACCAGACAAACTAAAAAACCCACTTACCTTCTCCTAGGGCCAAGCACCACATATTGGGTGCCAGTTGCAGGGGTCCCTGTGTCCTTCACTGGCAGCTGAAAGACAAGCTGTGGAGACAGTAACACAACACAACTCTGTAGCCAGTGAGTCTGTCCTCGATTGGTTTATTTTAGGTGTATTTAAACACTGTACATTCTGGTGAAAGCTACCTTTTTGATGATTGACTCAGTCCCATGTGCATAACAAAGCAGACCTAAATCTCTTTGAGGAACAAAGTAAGGTAAATACAGGTCAGACATGACTACACCATTAATCCCAGCACTCGGGAGGCAGAGGCAGGTGAATCTTTGTGAGTTCAAGTCCAGCCTGATCTACAAAGAGCATCCAGGACAGCCAGGGATTTGTGTAAACAGAGAAACCTTGGGGAGGAAACTCTGTAAAGTATATGTGACATCTTCCATAAAAATAGATCCTAGTGCTGAGTGTGGTGGCACACGCCCATAATCCCAACACTTGGGAGGCAGAGGCAGGTGGATCTCTGTGAGCTCAAGGCCAGCCTGGTATACAAAGTGAGTCTAGGACAGCCAAGGACTATAAGAGAAACCTTGTCTCAGAAAAAAACAAAAACAAAACAAAATAAAACAAAACCACAAACAAACAACACACACACACACACACACACACAAATAGATTGTATAGATTAGCTGAAAAAATAAGTTTATGAGAGTGTCTGCAGGAAGAGCCGCTGGCAGAAAGTCTCCAGCCATGCAAGATTGCACAAAGGCCACCAGGCTAGAAAGCAGGTCTCTTCTAAGCTTCTGGACCAACCATGTGCTTAACATTCCAGGTTCCCTTAGTGTATCGGTTCTCAACCTTCCTAATGCTGCATCCTTTTAATACATACAGCTCCTCATGTTGTGGTGACCCCCTCCCCCCTAGCCATAACATTATTTTTTGTTGCTACTTCATAACTGTAATTTTGCTACTGTTATGAATCATAATGCAAATATCTGTGCTTTCTGATGCTCTTAGGAGATCCCTGTGGAAGGGTGTGGTCCCAGGAGTGTCAAGGACTGCTATCAGGAAGGGCTACATCAGAGGCTGGGGCTCAGGCTCAGAAATGTGCTGATGCTGTGTAGAGGATTCTCTGTGCTATGCCCCGGGGCATCTTAGGTCCACACTTGTGCTATGTGTGTACATTCCAGTGAGTTCCGATGAAAGTACATAGCCATGGCAGAATCTAAAGGTGCTGCCATTAGAGAAAGGGTCTCCATAAAGACAAGTCTGTGATCTTTTAATTTTTTTAAAAAATTTTTATTTAATTTTAATTTTTGTTTTTCGAGACAGGGTTTCTCTGTGTAGCCTTCCCTGTCCTGGACTCTCTTTGTAGACCAGGCTGGCCTCGAACTCAGAGATGCACCTGACTTTGCTGGGATTAAAGGCATGCACCTCCGCCACCCCGCCACCACCACTGCCGCTGCCACCACTCGGCCAAGCCTGTGAACTTTGTTCCATGGCAGTGATTTTCAGAGACTGCCACAGCACCATGTGTTGGGTCTGAATGCATCTTGTCCCTGTGAGAAGTTCCGGGATCCGGGGGCCACAGAGGCAGACATGGGGATCTGCTACTCAGATGATTAGTCCTATGTTGCCTTTAAGAAAGGAAGAGTTTTATGTTGTCTCTTTTCTGTCTGATGCTGTCAAAAGTCCTTTGGTTTTAACTAAAAATGTCCAATACATTAGAGTATAGTGTGTGTGTGTATATATATTGCATATATATAAGTGCTTTAAGTAGGTGTGGCTTGGGAAGGGCCCTCAGTGTTGAACAGGGTAGGCTCCTTCTGAGGTTCAGGAGGGACCATAACTAAGCCTTCTTTTCTTGATTTCTTCTTGTGCCGCTTGGCATCATCTTCCCTCTGTTTCTATCAGAATTTCTCCTTTCATAAGGACACCAACGATTTTGCATTAAAGTCTCATTGTAACTTAATCGCCATTGTAAAGGTCCCCTTGCTAAATATGGCCACACTCTAAGGCATGGGCTAGTAGGACTTCCATGTATGGCTTTGGGGGAGGGGCTTCTATTAGCCTGCTTTTCTCATCCCTATGAGAACATAACTGACAAAGGCAATTCAGGAGTAGAAGGGTTTGATTTGGCTGAGGGAAGGTGCAGCGGCGGGGCATGAGATGCCAGTCACTTTGTGGCTCTGGTCACATCACATCCATAGTCAGGAAATAGAGAGAGATGAACACGTGTGGGTGCTCATGTGCCTTTCTCTGTTTCCCATCACTGTTAGGTCTGGGATCCCGGTCTGTAGGGTGGTGTTAACCACATTCAGGGTTATCCTCCCTCGTAGCTAAGCCTCTCTGAAAACACCTTAAAGTCATACCCAGAAAGTGTGTCTTCTAGGAGATTCTAAATCCAGCCAAGTTGGCAAGATTAACTCTACTCAGCCCCACAGTAGCCATTTCACCATGGTCTTGAACTCCCTCTGTCTGAACAATACTCATATTCTTCATGGGTGTTTCACTCTTAGGCATGGAAATTAGGCACAGATTTTGGTTTGGTTTTGTTTTTTGTTTTTTGAGACAGGGTTTCTCTGTGTAGCCTTGACTGTCCTGGACTCACTTTGTAGACCAGGCTGGCCTTGAACTCACAGTGATCTGCCTGCCTCTACCTTCCTAGTGATGGGATTAAAGGCTAAAGATTTATTTATTTATTAGTTATGTATACAGTGCTCTGCTTACACGTACATCTGCAGGCCACGAGAGGGCACCAGATCACATTATGGACGGTTGTGAGCCACCATGTGGTTGCTAGGAATTGAACTCAGGACCTCCAGAAGAGCAGTCAGTGCTCTTAACCTCGGAGTTATCTCTCCATTCCTAGGCAGAGTTTTGCTTACAGAACTGATGCAACTTTCGACAAATAAGCGATTAATTGCTGAGCTCGCTGACTCACAGCACACCCTGCGCTGACAGCTCCTGCCCCTTTCTTCCTTTCAAGATACCATGGTCCTTCTAAGAAGGGTCGAACTCACCCTGAATGCTCTTGCTTTGCATTGTTTCCTGCAGGGACTGTACCTCCTACCACCCAGCCAAAGTGCACGGACTTCCAGAACGCCAACCTCCTCCGAGGCACCAACCTCAATGTTCAGTTTCTCTTCTTTACCCCTTCGGACCCCAGCTGCGGGCAGCTACTAAAAGAAAGCAGTGACATCCAAAACTCTGAGTTCAATGCCAGTCTGGGAACCAAACTAATTATCCATGGATTCAGGTGAGAGCTCAGCAGCCAGTAGGATCCTCTCGGCTAAGAGCCAAAGAGACTGTAACGCCATGGGAAGACAGTGGGGAGCAGGAGGAGGCCTTTAGCTCATGCCCTTGAAGGTGCCTTGTGTCAGCTCTGCACCTGTTGTTTCTTCCTTCCTGCGGGCATGTGTATGAAGCCCCTGCTTAGTCTTCCTGACCCTGGACAGGCCACTCCAGTTTCCATATCTGGATTAAAGAGGAAGCTGTAGGAATAGCCTCAGTGGTTCTTGGGCAAAAAACCTGTGCCATTATCCTCAAAGTGTGGTTGTACAGCGTGATTCATCTTTGACAGTAACGTCACAGGTTTTATGTAGTCACTCAGGGATAATAACATGGTACTTTTTGTCCGGGGTTTTATTTCCTCTTTTTTTGTTTGTTTTTAGACAAGATTTTTCTGTGTATCCTTGGCTGTCCTGGACTCACTTTGTAAACCAGGCCGGCCTCGAACTCACAGCCATCCTCCCTATTGCTGGGATTACAGGCATGTGCCACCACTGCCTGGCCTCCTCTTTTTTTTTTTTTTTTTTTTTTTTAGTTTATTTTTTCCATTTTTTTTTTTTTTTTAAAATGCATTTATTTATTTATTTATTTATTTATTACGCATGTATACAGTGTTTTGCCCACATGTGTGCCTGCAGGCAAGAAGTAGGCACCAGATCTCACTGCAGATGGCTGTTGAGCCACCATGTGGTTGCTGGGAATTGAACTCAGGCCCTCTGGAAGTGCAGCCAGTGCTCTCAATCGCTGAGCCATCTCTCCAGCCCGAGGACTCTTTTTTTTGTGTGTGTGTGTGGTTTTTCAAGACAAGTTTTCTCTGTTATCTTGGCTGTCCTGGACTTGCTTTGTAGACCAGGCTGGCCTTGAACTCACAGCGATCCGCCTGCCTCTGACTCCCAAGTGCTGGGATTAATGGCGTGTGCCACTTCCATGGTTTTATGACCTGAAAACCTTTTTGTTTGTGGTACTACCTCCATCATACCCAGTGGTTAGCATTTCTTAGGAGTCTGACAGGTATTCTACTGTGCAATTCTGTTACCACCCTTCCTTCAAGCATCTGTTCTCCCCGAAGCCCACTGACAATACATGAATAAACAAACAAACAAATAAATAAAATAAGCAGAGAAAGTTTTTGAGGAGAGGAGGGCAGAGTGAGCACAGGGCATGTAGAATTGGAGCACCCACTGCAGAGGTGCTCTCATCACTTTGCCTCTGGCTCCAGGAGCCCAGCCGCACCCGCCCTTAGTCATAACTCTTTACCCTTTCCCCAGCACATTTCTTTAGCACATCTTATATTCGGCCACTGTCCCAGGCAGAGAACGTGCCTTCAGCCAAGGGACAGCTGATGGAGCCAGTGTTCACCAGGCAGCTGTGCTTTCGACCTCAGGATCACTTCCCAGAGCGCGTACCCCATTTGTACTCCTGTCTTCCTGTGGGCATGCTCACAGTATCCCACCACAGGGAACAGGAATGTTCCCCCCCCCACACACACACTGTTAGGAAGTCTTTCTGAAATGCTCCCATCCTTATCTTTCTAGGAAAGTTGCATACCAAAGTTCTAGAAGGACAGAGGCTTGTCTGTATCTTGGGAATCACCCAGCATACCCTTAGGCCCTTAGGTACTCAACAAAGGTGGTGTGAATGAATGCAAGGCTGAATGAATGAAAGCCTCCTTAATGAAAGCACTTAGACTTTAAAATGAGACTTCAGACCACACATTTTAACTGTAAGGCACAGAGCCGTCTTTCAAGTGGTATAGCGACAGAGCAGTGCAGACAGTCTGCAGAGCTTTGTACAAAGGGGCAGACTGGAGGTAAGTGTGGCTGGAATCTGCCAAGCGTTCTGAGTTCTCCCTGGGACAGGGAGCACTTTCACGTGAGTGACATGCTGGTGACTCTGGAGGATATTTCCCCTCAGCTCCAATCACCGTGTGACTGGCCGTCTTGACTTCTCCAGGTTTTTTGTTTTTATCAGTGGCTATCAGTTTGGCAAGTAATTTTCCTCTGTGTTTTGACCCCATCTAGGGCGTTAGGAACTAAGCCGTCTTGGATCGACAGGCTCATTAGAGCCGTCCTCCAGGCAGCTGATGTTAATGTGATTGCTGTGGACTGGGTTTACGGTTCTACAGGCATCTATTTCTCAGCCGTGGAGAACGTGGTCAAGTTGAGCCTGGAGATCTCCCGTTTCCTCAGCAAGCTTTTGGTAGGTACGGGAAGGTTCAGGTTTGTTTGGCCATTTGTACAGGAAAAGGCAGCCTGAAAGAAAAAGACACCCCCCCCCCCCTTGAGATTTGGGATGGAAGCAGAGCCACCCAGGGAGTTGGTGGCATTTCAGCATGAATCTGGAACAGGATGCTTGAGGTGCTGACAGGCAGGGCGCCGAGCCTTTCCAAGGCACCCAGGCCTCTGTGAAACATGTCATTGCACAAAAAATAGGGAATGTTGACTGTGCAAAATTTAGAAGTACCTCCTAAGGTATGACATGATCGTTGCAGACTTTGAAGTGAGGGAACTGGGCGGGGGGGGGGGGTGGGGGGGGGGGGGAGCGGGGTGCAGGGCTCAAAAAAGAGAAACAGCCAACAATAGGAAGTCTGCCTTTGTTCACAAGCATGTGGACAGATGTGTGGTGCCCAAGGCTTTTGGTGACAGGAGCCTCAGGCAAGCCACTGTGGCCCAAGTGGAATCCTTTGTCTACCATTGCCCATTTCAGGAGCTAGGCATGTCGGAGTCCTCAGTCCACATCATTGGTGTTAGTCTGGGGGCTCATGTTGGAGGTATGGTGGGACATTTCTACAAAGGCCAGCTGGGACAGATCACAGGTAAAAAAAAAAAAAAAAAAAAAAGACTCTTTACCTTCCCTCTCAGTTGTTAGAGACAGAGAGAGATTGTTTTAGCGACTTGTCTGAGGTGGGCAGATGGGATACTGAGGTCACATCCTTATGATCAAGCCATTGTTGCTGCTAAAAGGACCTATGGTCTGCATAAAATAATGTCATTGCTGCATGGTCTTCAGTGCCACTCTAAGAGCCCACATATTTGTTTCCAAACCTCAGAGTGTGCATTGATAAAATGGGTTGTAATAAAGCCGTAATCGGGTTTTGGTGGGGAGATCACCCTCAGACGGTGTGCTAAACACCAGCAAAGAGAGAAGTTTTCGCTTCAATCTTCACTCCCAGTCAGTAAGGATGGGGCTTGCCTGGAAAATCCCCTACATTCTTGGTTCTTTAGTTGGACAAGTTTGAGTCACGTCTCATAGAATCCCGCGGAGAGACCCTATGGCTGGCATGGGAACAGTGTTACTGTTTTTGCCAAATCGATGGTGTTGTTAAGTTCATTTTAGAGACACAAAAATGGGCCACTGAGAGAGTACCAGACAGACGACAGATCATGAGGGTTTCTTGGGTAATGTGGTCCTGGGCCGCTTCTTCCAACCCTTGGTCCTGGTTGGATGCTGCTGTGAGCTGAACTGGAGGGCCTGCTGGGGGAAACATAGTGTAGGTCGGCAGTGCTTCTGAGAATTGAGAGGAAAGAGGATTTCCATAGCAGTCTATCTTTATAGGTCTGGATCCTGCTGGGCCAGAGTATACCAGAGCTAGCCTGGAGGAACGCTTGGATGCTGGCGACGCCCTCTTTGTGGAAGCCATCCACACAGACACTGACAGTGAGTGAGCTTGGGTGATGTGTCTGGGATGAGGGAGTGTGCATAGGTAAGGGCCGTGATGCTAGCACCCAGGAGTGTGGTCCAGCCCAGGGAGCCCATGTTCCTGGCAGAGCTTCTGTTATATAGTAGGGAATGTATCAGGATGATTTTGAAGGTCTCTTCTAGCTCAGAGATCATTCTCTGCCTATCATTGTCATTGTGACCATGGAGACTAGTAGTTTTATTTTAAGCTATCAGTGGGCAGGAGAATGCTTACTCATGGACCAAAATTGTTCATTTGGCAGTCTCACTGATTCAACACCAGACTCTGTGCTGACAGGCATTGTGTCTGCATAACATATGGGAAAATCATGTTGCTTTTTTAGGCTGGGTGTGCCTGGCCTCTGGAATGGGGGTTGGGTGGGGGCATTCTGTTCCACAGGCACACAGGCCAATCAGGATTTCCCTTTCCCCCAGGGGACAAGCCCAGTCCTAGGTCAAGAGAGAGAATCTCTCTTCCAGTAGTGCCACACACAGGAAAGGTCACTTCAACTTGCCTTTCTGACCACCTGGGAAAGGAAGTAGACAACCATCCTTGTTTCTACTGGCAATAAAATGTCTCCCATGATGTGTACCAGGCACTGTGCTCAGTGGTCCTGGAACAAGAGAAACAGTATCTGTTCAAGGAAGGGAGACCTGTGTCCCACCCCCTTAGGTCTAAAGCCTTCTAGCATTCAAAGCTCATAGGGCATGGGGCTGGAAGAAGCTCATGCAGTGGTATTGGCCAACCCTTGCTCCCACCTTCACTGCACAGATACATAGCAAGGTCTTACGAGGCTGGCTGTGTTAGGGTAGTTTATCTTGCTCATGAGAAAAGAGAGTCGTTTACTTTAGAGGAGTCACATTCATGGAGACAAAAATGTGATGGTGGCTGGTAGAAGGTCGGGGAGGAGAAATGAGGAGTTGGCTCTTATTCTTTTGTTTTAGTTCAGGATAGTGACACACCTAGGCAATGAAGTGGTGGTGACGATGTCTCACTGTAAATGTAGACAATCAAGAAAGGCACTGAGCTGCCCACTTAAAAACTAAGATGGCAGCCGGGCATGGTGGCGCATGCCTTAGGAGGCAGAGGCAGGCGGATCAATGGGAGTTTGAGGCCAGCCTGGTCTACAAAGTGAGTCTAGGATAGCCAAGGATACACAGAGAAACCTTGTCTCAGAAAAACAAAACCAACCAAACAAAAAAACTAAGTTGGCAACTTTTGTTATGTGTATTGCCTCATGATAAAAAGGGAACCAGATGTTTCAAGTGTGATGGAAAAGGAATATTCATTTTGTTGATTTTATTGGGCAAATCTTTTTTTTTTTTAAGATTGATTTATTATGTATAGAGTGCATATTAGATCACACTATAGATGGTTGTGAGCCACCATGTGGCTGCTTCGAATTGAACTCAGGACCTCTGGAAGAGCCGTCAGTGCTCTTAACTCCAGCCCTATTTGGCAAATCTCATCTCATCTTATGTTTCCTTATAAGCTGATTCTAGTATGCTTCCTCTCAGGATGCTTTGCCTTGTGTAGCTGCACGACCCAGTGGAAAGAGGAAGACACTGACCCCCAGCAACTCTGATGTGGCACCGGGAAAGCATGCTTCTGAGGCAGAAGTTAACAGGGCTCTGTCTGGTCTCTTTCAGATTTGGGCATCCGGATTCCTGTTGGACATGTGGACTACTTTGTCAATGGAGGCCAAGACCAGCCTGGATGTCCCACGTTCTTCCATGCAGGTCAGCAAGTCAGGGGGCGGTAGTGTTTGCTTGCTCCACAAGCTGAAGTCCAACACGTCTTCACCCTGATCAGCTAGCGCAGGCCACATAGAGGCTTCCTGGTGATGCCCTGCTGCGAGCTACAGTGTCTAAGCACATGCTAGTTCTCTTTGGAGCCCATGAATTCCAGAGAGTTCTCTCTAATACTGGCCTCATTTTTGTGCCATCATCCCAGTTTATGTTAGGCCCTGCCATGATCTAACCTTGCTCAGGCCAATAACTTCTATTCCTTCCTGAGACTGGATCTATGGCAAGGCCCACGGTCCCTGCCTTCTCTCCAGGATGTAGCTGTGGCAGAAGCAAGCCATTGGACCAGACCTACAGGGCTGAAAGGTCACTTCCCCCAACACCTTATGAACTCACAGACATCTGCCTGCCTCTGTCTCAGGAGTGCTAGGATAAAAGGCTGCTATACCCAGGCTGCAAAGTTATCCTAAAGATTTTTTGTTTGTTTTTTTCTTTTTCGAGACAGGGTTTCCTCTGTGTAGCCTTGGCTGTCCTGAACTCACATTGTAGACCAGGCTAGCCTAGAACTCATAGTGATCTGCCTGCCTCTGCCTCCCAAGTGCTGGGATTAAAGGCGTGCACCACTATGCTTGGTCTTAAAGATATTTTTTAAACACATTCTTTCCTAAATACATTCTTCTGGAATGCTCTTCTTGAAAGTATTTGACCTATATTTTAAATTATAAAGGTATTTAATAATGAGTAATTTTATATCTGTTTTAAAAAATACTAAATCTGTCAAAAGCTAAGCACCAAAATTGTTCATCCTTGTATTTGTCTTATGACTAAAATGAATATATTGGCTTTTGATTTGGAAATATTAAATGCTGCTAATTTCTCTATGGATTTGTAGTATTCTTGTTTCACCAAATTCCCTATATCTTAAGGACTTTTGTTTTGTTTTCTTTTTAAAGCAATATCTCACTCTATACCCCAAGCTGACCTCAAACTCCAGACTGTCCTCCTGCCTCAGTGTCCTGAGGATTCCAGGTGTGTGCCATCACACATGGCTCCATATTATCAAACAAATACTATTTTTTTGGTCATATTTACTGCTTTTTCTTTTTGTGTATGTGTTTTTTTTTGTTTGTTTATTTGTTTGTTTTTAGTTTTCGAGACAAAGTTTCTCTGTGTAGCCTTGGCTGTCCTGGACTCGCTTTGTAGACCAGGCTGGCCTTGAACTCACAGCAATCCACCTGCCTCTGCCTCCCGAGTGCTGGGATTAAAGGCGTGCGCCACTACGCCCGTCTTATTTACTGCTTTTTCCAAAAACATGCTTCTTGGAAAACTTTAATCACATTTCAACACTTGTGGTCAGGAGGTGTGAATCGGTTTCAATGGCTGTAGAAACTCTCAGTAGTATTTTAGTTAAATAATTTTCATTTCTTCATAGTGCAGTTTGAGAAGGGGCAGCTGATGTCTCTTGAGTCTCCTGTCGATGCTAAATAGAACTTGGCAGGGGAGAACCTTCTGACCATAAGAGAAAAGAAAGTGAATACAGTTTATCCTTAACTCTTGGACCAAGAGAGAGTCCTGTGGAACAGGGGGAGTCAAATGACCACAAGGCCCTATAGCTGTGGCTTACCCCTTACCTATTCTAGCTCCAGGCTTATGTGGGTTATGGTGTGTGTGTGTGTGTGTGTGTGTGTGTGTGTGTGTGTGTGTGTGTTTTAAACGATCCTTTTACAAGGGTAGCCTAAGTCCATTGGAAAGCACAGATATTTACATTATGACTCATAATAGTAACAAAAAAAAATCACATAACCAAAAAAAAAAAAAAATCACATAACAAAGTAGCAACGAAAATAATTTTATGATGTTGGGGGTGGTCACCACAGTATGAAGCAGCATTAGGAAGGTTGAGAACCACTGCCCTAGACTATCTCTTTGCTGGGTGGGAAAACCATCTTTGTGGGTGGTGATGAAAAAGATGGACAAGCAGAGCGACAAGCATCTCGGCTGTGCAGGTGGTACCCCCAGGTCGGGGTGCTCCCACTTTACCAGAGAGTTTGCCTCATCGCAGAATCAATCTCAAATCAAGTTGTTTTCTCGACAAGCTAAGCTTCTATAGCTAAAGAAAATTAAAGGGGAAAGAGAGACTGAGGTTAGCCATGCCTGTTAGCATTGCTGAAGTGTGGCCTGTCTAGTCATAGGCTTTTGTGGTATAAAATTCAGTAGACTGATAGTAAGCAGCAGGCAGGGAGTTTCCACTGGGCTTGACTGGAACCCTGCTGTGGTTTTTGTCCCCGCTCAGGTTACAGTTACCTGATCTGTGATCACATGAGAGCAGTGCATCTCTACATCAGCGCCCTGGAGAACACTTGCCCACTGATAGCCTTTCCCTGTGCCAGCTACAAGGCCTTTCTTGCAGGAGACTGTCTGGATTGTGGGAACCCTTTCCAGGTCTCCTGTCCGAGGATTGGTAAGATTTGGGGGAGTTTAAGTACTAACCATTTGTCACCTTTAAAAAAAAATAGCCTTAATTGTAAAACTATTGTTAAATTTTTTTCCTAGCATTTCACATAAGAGTGTTGTATTTATATCATTTTCATCCCTTCCTCTGCCCCCTCCAATGCCTCCAGCTCTCCCTCCTCCTCTTCTTTTAAAATTATTATTGTTAAACACACACACACACACACACACACACACACACACACACACACACACACACGGCAGGGGTGTGGTGCATGCTTATAATCCTAGCACTCTGGAGGCAGAGGTAGATAGATCTCTGTGAGTTCAAGGCCAGCCTCGTCGACAAAGTAAGTCCAGGACAACCAAGGCTACACAGAGAAACCTTGTCTTGAAAAAAACAAACAAACGAACAAAAAACCCTAAACAAACCAAACCACCCGCCATTCCCACTTAAGCCCATTTAGTGCTGCTCTTAGGTACACTGTTCATGGCCGACCACTTGGGAATCACATAACCTGGGGGTGGCGGGGGTGGGGTGGGGGGCAGGCTTTATCCTTAGAGAGGACCGATTCACTCTTTCTCAGTAGCCATTGATTGATTGACCATAGCTCTTTATCTAGGGGTGGGGCCTTGTGAGATTTCCCCTTCCGTGTTGGCATGTCAACCTGTGTTGTGAAGGTTCATGTTCATGTCTTATTTAGACAACCCCATTGGAAGAGCAGCTCTGTCCTAAGAGTCTATCCATGAAGTGTGTGTGTGTGTGTGTGTGTGTGTGTGTGTGTGTGTGTAATTAACCCATGAGGTACTCAGCTTGCTCTCACTTGGAAGATGGCAATTGATGCTTGCTGTCTACCTTTTATGTGTTCCCTGGTGGCACACTTCCTCCCTCTCTCTCTCTGTCTCCCCTCCCACCCCCCTCTCTCTCACATGACATTTGGGATAGGGGAGGTGACTAACTGCTGGGCAGCTCATGATCCAGGTCAGTCTGGGGCAAGGACTCTAGTGAAGCTGAGAGATCAGGCCTCTAATCACTGTGGAAACCACAGCATCTCATGTCTTAGGTGGAAAACTCTAGGGACAAGAAAAACAGTTCTCTCCTGTTTCCACAATTTTGCACTCCCCATCATCCCTGGATGTCACTCAGAATACAGCAGCTTGTCGTGGCTCGTACAGTGACATGGTACTAGCCTGACAGAATGCGAAAGACAAGTGGTGTCCCATAACAACACACACGGGCATCGCATCCTCTTTCATGGGCGATGTCTGGCCTCCCTTCAGAGGACACGCATGGGTCAAGTGCTTTTTGACAGCTACTTCCTGTTGTCTGCCCTGCTTCTCTCTCTGCTCTCCCTCACACTGAACCTTAGCGACACTAGCCACAACCCCTTCCCTGTGTTAGCCAAGGTTCTTCACCTTGGGAGTTCTGGCCCTAACTCTGATTTCATCCTTGAGCACATTCTTCCCAGAAGCTATCTTCGGGACAAACATTCATTTCACCGTGTCCTCACTAACAGGATCCAGGTATAACTATGATATGATATCTCACTTTGCAAATTAGACACACAACATTACACTTGTTACAGGTATCTACCAAGGATAAGTCCAATGAGTGCGATGGAGATGGCTCAGCAGTCAGGCTCTGGCCATCATGTGCTCAGGACTCACACGGAGGAATGAGAAAATTGGCTACCTACCACAAACTGTTTTGACTTCCACATGGATGTTGTAACAAGTGCCTCCTGGAGTGCCCTACATCCCTGCTAAACAAACACATTTTAAAAGAAAATAAATGAATTGGTGGATTAACCTGAAGAATGCACGTCCTGTTGACCTCCGTGTTTATACTCCACTGAACTTCTCGTTCTTCTTCTCCTCCTCCTCCTTCTGTTCTTCCTCCTCCTCCACTCTTGGGACCCATCACAAAATATAAGCCAGAGTGCAGTTAAGTATCTGTGGAACTTGGGGTACATAAGTGAGTCCACACCTGACTGGGAACTCTGTGTCCTAGAAATGGCCTTCTCAAAACTATGCCATCTTTGCTTCTTTATTTTCAGGACTGGTGGAACGAGGCGGTGTCAAGATTGAGCCACTCCCCAAGGAACTGAGAGTCTATCTCATGACTACGTCCCAGGCCCCATACTGTGGTGAGTATGGGGGGAAATGTGTAGCCGTGCTAGTGGGATGCTGGTGATGTCCAGGGTTCCTGTGCAGGATGCATCTAGACTGGTGTGGGAGCTCAGATAGGAAGTGATGGGTTTGGTAGAGATATCCCAGGAGGCCTCAGGCAGAACCAGAGCTGTGAGAACAATCCAAGCAGTGTCGTAACAGCGAGGATCAAGAGAATATCTCTGCTTACACAGTCACCCTCTTTTTCTCTCTATTAATATTTGTGCCCAGCCAGATGTGGTGGCACACACCTTTAATCCTAGCAGAGACGGGTGAATTTGAGGCCAGCCGGGTCTACAGAGTGAGTTCCTGAACAGCCAGGACTAAACAGAGAAACCAGTCTCAAAATGAAAGAGAGAGGAGTTGGGGATGGGAGAGAGAGGGCCAGGAGAGAGGTTTTGCCCTAGCAGGCTTCTCTCTGAGGTACACATTACTTTCCCTCTTGGTACCCACACCACATAACTCCCACCCTAGCAGACCTCCTAGGTCGTGAATTCCTCAAGGATTCTGCCACCTTCCTTCTCCTTTGCAGACACTGTCCAGCTGTTCATGGATACCGCTCCCTATATTTCTTGGAAGCCAAAGATGTAAAATGCAATAAGAGTTAGTCTTGAAATCCATGAACTACATTAGACACCAAACCAGTGTCTTTCCTATGCTGTTTATAGCTTCACTGGGCTGGCTGTATTTCCTGGTTTGTGTTCATTGTCTTGGGCCCTTTTGTCAGTTCCATGGTGTGCACAGGGCAAAAACATGCTCACATGCATGGTAAATTATATAGAGACCTTATTTTGAGCTGATTTTCTCATGAGCGTGTGTTGCATTAGTAGAGCCATCTTTGTGGCCACAGCTTTCCGTTTACCGGAAGGGCCCAGAGTAATGTGATTTGGCTCTCAGGGCTGAGACTCTGTGGCCCCACACAGACCTGGGTTTGAGTCTCAGCTTCTCTATTTTCCAGTTGAGTAATTAGGAGCAAATTACTTCACCTTTCTGAAACCCAATATCCTCCTGTGGAAAACGGGAACAATAACAGCGCTCAGAGGCAAGACTCGCTTGTGAGGTTGAAAGAGTGTAGAGGAAGTCCGTGGCATGGGGACTCAAGGCCGGCACCTAATCCTTCCCTTCCCTTAGGCAGAGAATACCAGACCCAGTTGGGAGCGTGTTGAGTGCCGTGGATATGGCTACATCTGAGAAATAAAGTGGTCTCAATCAGTGGTAGGGTTCCCGTGAAGAGATGCCTTGAGAGACCGTGCCTGAGGCCCCACAGATGAGGGAGGAAATCAGGATTTGACATCAGGTCTTCTGTTTCCTGTGTCACCCCTCACCACCAAAGGCCGTCCCTTGTTCCTTCTTTTTGTCACTCTCCTGGCAGCAGTGACCATCAGAGGTTAGCCATGGAGTGATGGAAGCGGTGTTTCTGCAGCTGTCTTGGCTTCTTACTCTTAATCAGGGCAAGCTGGCAGCAACCTGACCAGCGTCTCCATGTCTGTGCAGCTGAGAACATACTGGGTACGGCAGCCTGGGGAACACTGGAGGTTGGGAGCTTTTAAAGGTCCTTGTCTAGCCAGAGTCACAAATCTGTACATTTCCAGTTCCGTATGTTTGTTTCAAAGACTCCCCCTTAGAACCCCGGAAACACGTTCTTGTCTGTTCTAACAACCACAAAGGGACACAGGAAACCAGGCAGTGTGAGCACCTGCTTGCTTGCATACTCTGAGCCTTTCCTTCTAAGGACAGATCCTTTCCCTAGGCTGAGTCTGTCCTGTTTTAACTCGGCTCCAATGGGGTCTGACCAGCTCCAGCTCTCCAGACACTCCTAGGCCATCATGGCCCTGGATTCCTACACTCAGCGCTCTTAGCCTGCTTCCACCACAGCAGGTCATTTGCCACCCTTGGTTCCTGCCAGGCATGTACCAGCAGGGGCTGATCTTCGACCAAATAATGATTAAAAAACAAAACAAAACAATATTAACAGCCAGGTGTGGTGGCACATGTTTTTAATCCCAGCACTCAGGAGGCAAAGCCAAGTAGATTGCTGTGAGTTCGAGGCCAGCCTGGTCTACAAAGTGAGTCCAGGACAGCCAGGGCTACACAGAGAAACCCTGTCTCAAAAAACCAACCAAACAACCAAACAAAATATTAGTTGTCCTTTTAGAATAGTTCTTAACACAGTGGTATTTCATCAGTTCTTCATCATTGTCCTATAAAGTAACCAAGGGACAAAGAGGTTCGATGATTTTAGACAAGATGGCTCAGCCTGTCAGCATCAGGGCCTGGCCTTAGGTTCTTACGTTCTGACTGCCTTCTCAGAGCTCAGCGTGCCACTATCTGAGACATCTTCCTGTGCTGTTTTGACCTCACTGCCAGTTCCTGTTCACCTGAGAACCACTTCTGACTCTCCTTGGGTTTCCAGGGCAGTGTAGAGAAAAGAGAAACAGAACCTTATGAGAATGTCTTGACAAACACAGGAAGAGAAGACATCCACCATAGGTTAAACTCAACCCAACGAATACCATTCCTGAAGCTTTCTTTCAAAGTCAACCACCTTTTCTGTACATCACAAATATCTACTTAGTTCAGGAACCTTGCCCATCCCAAAACAGTTCACATCAATAATCAACTGGCAGGCAGAAGACGTGTGACATTGGATTTTTTTTTTTTCTCTCTCTCTCGGGAGGGGACAGGAGTGCAGGCTCTTTTTGTCTCTTGAGTTTTTAGGGTGTTGATGCTTGTCTGTGAGTCTGTCACTGAGCCTGGTGGGATGGACCAGCTAGTTTCCCAACAGTCAGGTGAAAAAGTACAGGTAGAGGAAGAGTCAAGAATCACATCTCTAACTATGTTCCCATCATGAAAGGAGCCAAAGGAGAAACAATGGAGTGACTGTGAAATGTTACCAAGGACCCCCGCCCCTTAATAAAGACAGAGAGAGATGTTAGTGACATTGTAATCCTTCCTTATCCACCCTCCCCTGTCAGGCAGTCAGCAGGTCCTTATTACTTTGTGTCACCATGAGCCAAGATGTTCATGTAGTCCGTGTTGGTGACACCCTCCTTGAGAGCTCTGGTGTCTATACTGCTCCAGAGAGGGTCAACCTATCAGGCAGCCAGCTCAGCACCTGATGATGTATATGGAGAGGGGAAACGGGGTGGCTGCGCTTTGTTAGATGAGTTGTTTATTTAGCATATGTTCCTGTCTGTTTGTGCTATCCAAGCCTGGGTAATTTGCAAAGAACAGAAGTCTATTTTCCGCAGCCTTCTGGAGACTAGGGAGTCCAGGGTCAAGGTGCAGATCTTTGGTGTCTGAGGACTGTTCTCTTTGCTTTCAGGATGGCACCTTGTTGCTGTCACTGGATCTTTACATAATAGAAGATAGAAGGACCAAAAAGTCCCCAGCTAGGCCCTTCCTCCCTTTTATGAAGTACTGCTCTACACAGGAGGACACTGGAGCTCACATTGAACCTGATTGGCTAGCTTAGCACACCAGCAAGTTCCGGGGATCTGGCTGTCCCCTCCCCTCAGGACAAGTGCTGCCATACCCAGCTTTTTCCATGGGTCCTGGGAATCCAAGTTCAGGCCCTGAGGCTTTCATTTCAAGCATTTAGCCAGCCCCCCCCCCCCCCAGGGACAAAGTTTAAATATGACTTTTGGTGGGCTACAGACATTCACGTCTATACTGAATCCTCTTTGATAGACTCAAGATTATATCACTGCCATCAAGATGGGTTGGTGGGTAAACATGACTGTTCCAAAGCCGATCACCTGTTTGTTCTCAGATGGAGGAAAGGGGAGAACCAATGACAGCAAGCTGTTGTCTGATCTCCATGTGCACCACACAGGACACACACACACAGACACACACACACAGTAAATGAAAATGTAATTTTATAAATGTTACCTCACCCCACCAAACAGCAAGGAGTGAACCCCTCTTGCATTACAAACAATAATGAAAACTCACGCTTTCTGACTGCTCCCCAGGGGAGGGCACTGTCTTTGGGATTTGTATGCACTGATCCACTCTGTCCTCACTCCAGTGCGTGAGATAGCTGTTCGATTAGCCCAGTTTACACTTGAGAAAGCAGAGGATCTGAGATAGCAATTAATCTGTGCCTCCCACAGTGCCTTGGAGGTAGAGAATCCTGGCTATGTGGCCACTCTGTGGGCCTTTCACTCATGGCACCTGTGCCACCCACCAAGCCTTTGTTGTGCTTTGGTTTTCTAGTGCATCACAGCCTCGTGGAGTTTTATTTGAAGGAGAAGAGAAAAAAGGACACCAGCATTGAGGTCGCCTTTCTTAGCAACAACACTACTTCCTCAGTCAAGATCACCATGTACGTAAGTGGCCCATACGACTAAACCCCTCTTTCATGTGTGCTTATACTCCTGGTCAGACACAGTGTGAAAGCTAAAGACTGGGCTTAACCCACCAAGCTGGGCACAGTGCCCACCATAGGTGTACTCACAGATACAAGGCGCAGGTTTGGGATCAGTACCGCACCAAAGGTGGTTAGCACTCAGTAACCCAGTTCTGAACAGGAAACAGCATGTAGGGATCCAGGCTGAGGCAGGAGAGACACCCCCAAGGGATATGCAGAGCAAACTAATTACAACTGCATTGGAAAATCTGGCGGAGGTGGGGTGAGAGGGGAAGGGAGGCAAGGCAGAGGTTAGCACAGTAGAGGCAAGTTGGCAAAGCCAAGCGACCAACGCCTGCAGAACCCGATCAAGGCAGAGGCTGCTGGGCAAGAGCCTGACCGCCCCCAAGAAGTGGAGCCTCACCACAAGCCCCGCCCCACGCAGAGGCCCTCAGAGGCCAGCGCCCACCCGCTTCCCTGAGACAGCCCTTGAGCCAGAATCTGCTGACAAAGTCGCTACAAACAAAGGTTTGCTGGAGTAAACTGAACACAAATAGGGAAACGAGCAGTGTTCACTCCTCTAAACATCCCCTGGGCCAGTGTCCCGAGGTATGAGAGCACAGAGACAGCCCCTGAGTGGGTCTGAGGACGTGATAAGAGGAACAACTGACTTGCAGGAGTGAGTGAGCGTGGCAATGGGTTAGTGAGAAAAGGACACTTAGCTACGCCTGGAAGAGAAAGCCAAGGTGTGGGATACAGGACAATAGGAGGCTGGAGAGACAAGTCAGCCTTGGAAAGGCAAATTAGTGATTGTGTTTGCTGGCCTGAGAGCAGCTCCCGGAGCCCCTGGGCATGTTAAAAAGAGAGTGACCATGTGGGCTCTGGGTGTGGAATATTCTTGGGCTGCCCTGCTGAACTGTGCTGTGAGGGAAGAGCCCCACCAGGATGAGATTAGTCCTCCCGAGCTCCCCGACATCCTGCCACTGGACAGTGTTCCATCTGCAAATCCTGGCCCCTCCGGGTCACACTGCCACATGAATCTGCAGTTGCCCACGGTGGCCTGTGACCTGAGGTGGACTAGTGAGCTGAGGACTTTCCACAGAATCTGTTCAAAGTTGTGTGCTTGCAGAAGGACTTTCCTTGGATTCCCCAGCCAGTTGGTAGATCAGTGGATACTAACGCGGATCATGGCACTGACACACTGGATCTTCTGGAGGCTTCAAAACATGGTTACTGCCTACTAGTCACTGAAGGCCCTGAGCGTAAGCCACAGCTGAGGCTCAGTGGTTAGCCTCCACTTGACGTGGAGTCTTGAAGAAAGACGCTAAATGCATTAGCTTTAACCTTCACTTAATTGTTTTTAATTTTAAAAAGCAGAAATTAAGCCCAGCATGGTGGCTCACACCCTTAATCCTAGCACTGGAGAGGCAGAGGCAGGCAGATCACTGTGAGTTCGAGGCCAGCCTGGCCTACAAAATGAGTCCAGGACAGCCAAGGCTACACAGAGAAACCCTGTCATGAAAAACCAAACCAACCAACAAACAAACAAAACAAAAACAAAACAAAACAACCAACCAAACAAACAAACAAAAAAGCCCCAGAAATTAAAAGGATGAGTGCTGGGGAGAAGCGTGTTCTTTCCCTACTTTCTATTACATTATAAAACCCCAAGACTTCCTTTTAAATGGATAATTTACCCAAGCCAAGCCACCTACACAAAACATCTTTCAATTCCTTATAATTTATAAGGTCTTTGACAGAAAACAGTTTCTTAAATCCTATTTTTCTCTGACGTATTAGAACACGCTTCCGAGCAGAGATACCTTTTACATACTTAAGCAAAGGCTTCCCCAAAATGAGGAAGCAATTTATATTCCTACTTCTGGATGAGAAAAATAAACCAATTTGGGCTGGTTAAGTGGGACCCAATCTACTGCGGTGTAGAGAGGCACCTGTACCCTGCTCCCCTCCCTCTTTCTTGGAGTCCCCCACTGTCTCAGAGGCCAGGAGGGAAGGACACGCAGCCCATTGCCGGGGTCCTGGGCAGCCAATTCCTCCCACAGCACAACTGGATTATGCATTAGTTCTCTGAGAAAGAACTGTTTCAGAAATCCTGGACTTGAGTGGCCTCTATAGACAGCAAAGAAATCACACGAGAAGTTCCTTAAATAAAAACTGATTGACTTGGGGCTGGAGAGACGGCTCTGAGGTTAAGAGCACTGGCTGCTCTTCCAGAGGCCCTGAGTTCAATTCCCAGCAACCATGTGGTGGCTCAACAGCCATCTATAATGAGATCTGGTACCCTCTTCTGCTGTGCAGGCAGAACACTGTATACATAATTAATAAATCTTTTTTAAAAAATTGATTGGCTTTTCCAATAATCATATAAAAATTAACAAGTATTTCATGGATCATGGTCAGAATTGTTGGATTGTGGGCAGAGGGGCTGGTGAGGGTTATAGAAAACACTGTTTGCATTTCCAAGGAGCCGGTGCCTCTGTAGTTGACAGACAACCAGGTTTACCAGCCCTCTGCCCTGTCCACTTAGACCTAAACAGAAGCTCGAAGGAAGAGGAGTCATTGCCCATCCGAACCCACAGTGCCAGATAAACCAGCTGAAGCTCAACTTCCAAGTTCCTAGCCGGCTTTGGAAAAAGGACAGGTCTACCATTGTTGGGACTTTCTGTACCGCCCCTCTGCCGGTCAGGGACAGGTGAGTCACAGAACCCGTCTGCCTCAGGCATCCCCTGCCCTCCACAACACTGCCAAGCACAGTGCTGGGCCTTACGGGTGTTGCTTGATAAAGCTCAACCTTACTGTAGTGATAATCACCTTAGAAGAGGGGCCAAGGAAGATCCTGGGCTCTCCTGAATCTTCTGTAGGGTCACATTGAGTTGAGAGTTTTAAGGAACTCTGATCATTAACTCCCCTCCCTACTTCACAGTATGTGGGGCAATCTGCTCCTGCATTTGGTTTTAGTTAAGATTTTATTGGAACATTTATTATGGTGTATTTCTTCCTCCTTGGCCTCTACTGCAAAGGTGTCATTGCCAACACCCTGGGGTGTGGGTCTTGACCTTTTCCTCCGTCTTGGGTAGGCATTCCCTTACCACAGAGAGACCAGGCATAGGCTATATTGTGGGGAAGTGAAGACTCCTCTCACCAGACATGGGGGTGGGGGAAGCCATACAACTTCTAGCTCTTTCTCCTGGTAACCAAGAACTCACCTCTTGCTGCTCTGAACACAGGAAGAAGATGGTCTGCATACCCGAGTCAGTGAGTCTGCAAGCAAGCACACCTGTCTTCCAGGACCTGAAAATTGCCTGTGTGTAGCCCGGGCCTACGCAGGAGGCGGCGGCCTGGATTTTTTGGAGGGCAGTGTGGCAAGAGATGCTTGTGGGCACCTTATTCCACTCCATCCCTACTAATGGGGAAGGTCAAATTCTTGGTGGTTCCCCCCACCCCCCGCCCCGGAAGTAGTTACCGCAGAGGGGAAAGATGACTCATCTCTCAGACCTTGGTGTCCATCACCAGCTTACAGAACTTTATGAAGACATCATGCAGCTTCCCTGTTTCCACACAACTGCAGTTGCCTCACAACCTTAAGAATCTACACTTAGGGTTTGGTGGAAAACATATGCAGAGAAGTGTTTTAAATAAACTACCATGGAGTATCTTAGTCACTTCGGTTGTTTTGTGTGCTAGGTGCGCGCCCGCGCACACACACACACACACACACACACACATGCATACACAATTATTTTCATGAATTGTTGGCATGCATGCACACATACATACACACACAGTAATTAAGCAAATAAATGTTTAAAAAATTAAAACGTGAAGCTGGGTGTGGTGGCGCACGCCTTTGATCCCAGCACTCAGGAGGCAGAGACAGCTGGATTTCTGTGAGTTCAAGGCCAGCCTGGTCTACAAAGTGAGTCCAGGACAGACAGATTTACACAGAGAAACCCTATCTTTTAAAAAACTAAAAAAAAAAAAAAGGTGATTTAAAGAGAATCGCTGTTGCTGTCAGCTGTAGTTTGTCTTGCAAGGGGGAGGGAGGGTGAGGATGGGAAGATACAAATAAGGGGATAACATTTGAGATGTAATCTGAATAAATTATAATAAACTAAAATTTAAAATTTAAAAAAGATTAAAAAAGTAGAAAACTATATGTCTGACCATACTTGCCAACTAGAATCACTCAGTGGCTGATCTGTTCCAGGGATTAAATGGATAAGGCAGTGTATATAATGTAAAACAAAACAAACAAACAACACTAACCAAGGGCAATGCATGCAGAAAACCTAGACCCTCCTGTTCAGACCTAGCCAATGGACAATGCATCCTCCACAGTTGTGTGGAGAGCAGGGACTGACTCTGACATGAACTCTGGTGCCCCATATTTGACCACTTCCTCTTGGTGGGGAGGCCTGAGAGCACTCAGGAAGGGGAAGCAGGCTATCTGGATGACACCTGATAGGCTGTGATCATATGGTGTGGGAGGAGGTCTCTTTCTGTCAGCGGTCTAGGGGAGGAGAATAGGGTGAAAGAGGGAGGGAGGGGGGAATGGGAAGATACAAGCGAGGGGATAACAATCAGGATGTAATTTGAATAAATTATTTTTAAAAATAAAATTAAAAAATGCAATTGTGACTTAATAAAAAAATAACCTTTAACATTTGTTGAGGTCTTTATTATTTTTTTCCATTTGTTAATAGGATGAACTCTGGGTCATCATAAGGCAAAATAAATTTAAGTTGTATTTGTGCCAGAAAAAAAAAAGAAAGAGAAAGAAAGAAAGGAAATGTTCATTTTTTGTAATGGACAGTGTATCACAGATAATTATAACCTATCAAGCTCCCAGGGGAAAAGTGACTGCTTCTGTAGGGTTTGCATAGAACACTTAGCCATGACGGAGGAAAACAACCGGGTGTCTATATCACCCCTCTGAGGCTCGGGGTACATCAAGGAAGAGGGGGCAGAAAGAAAGTAAGAGCTGGAGGAAGGGGGTGGGTATTGAACGACAATTTCCTAGAGGGGAAAAAAAAAGAGGCTCATGAGAACCAGGAAGTAAAGGAAACCTCTCCTCCAAACTATACAATGCGGAGGGACGACCATGCAGAGGCCTGTAAGCCGGCAGAGCGGCCTGCGAGTTCAGAGAACTCAGGCATGCAGCTGCTGTGCGTCTGGACCAGGCTGGGCTCAGCTTCCTGGGAACGCAGCTGCCTTTGAGTTGTTGGTGCTTCTGTAAGTGACTCTTCCTTGTGATCCTTTCTGCAGGCAAGTTAGGCTTCTGTGGAATTGTCACTGTGGTCAGCTGTTGGCCCCCTATTTGAGGTGAGCAGATCTATGTATGAGTTCTCCTAAGATGTCACAAGACACCAGCACACTCCCCACATGGCCTCTTTGTGGTGATGAAGCCTTTAACGTAGAGCTCTTTTTAAAGAAATTTGTCCAAACCGTGCCAGGATGAAGTATTGCTCTTGTGACATCTTATGTGACAAGATACATTCATATTACTTGTCCCCATTGTTTTTCTGTTGTTGTAGTAAGGCAACTTATTTTTTTCTTTAATTTTTTTATTTTTAATTTGTTCACTTTACATGGCGACTCTAGCCCCCTCCTGCATCCTCCTTCCCCTCTCCTCTAGTCCTCAGAAAGGCGGAGCCCTCCTCCACCGTCATCTGACATCAGGCCTATCAAGTCTCATCTGGACTAGACTAAAGCAACTTATAAAAGAAAGCATTTAAGTTGGGGCTCCCTGCAGAGGGGGAGAAACCATAGCTGTCATAGCTGGGAGCACAGCTGCCGGGGCCAGGCACGAAGCTGAAGGAGTAGCTCAGAGGTTTTTTTTTTTTTCCCCCTTGAGGCAGGGTCTTTCTGTGACTCGCTTTGTAGACCAGGCTGGCCTTGAACTCACAGTGAACTCACCTGCCTCTGCCTCCCAAGTGCTGGGATTAAAGGCCTGCGCCACCACACCTGGCCACTTATATAGTTTCAAAAACTTTTTATTGCTTCTTTTCGAATTTCACATTACGCGCCCAAATCCCACTCATCTCCCCTTCCCTCATAGCCGCCCTCCATCCTTGCAACCTCCCCTCAACGGAAAAATAAACCTTGTTGTGGAAGCAGTAGTGTGACCCACAGCACACTCTTTTGTCCACACTCCTTTGCTTGCAAATGTTCACTTCAATGACTCCTTGGTCTGGTTCGAGGCCTCTGGCTTCTGCTACTCAATCAATACTGGGTCCTCACTGGGACTCTTCTCGGGTATCCTGTTGTTGCCTTGTGTCATGGAGACCCTGTAGATTTGGATCTGTAGGACCAGCCAGTTCATCGATGGGGTAGATGTTGGGGTGGGCCAATTCAAAGCCCTGAATCTGGGCCTCAGAGGTATCTGAGTTGGTCAGCCCATGAGCTCTCCCATTCTTCCACTCTTGGGTCTGGCTCACCAGCAACCCTTGCAACCAGTGTCAGGTCGACTTTGCTGCCCAGGCAAGAATTTTGTAGCAGGTGAGGGACATGGTCAGTTCTCCCATTCTCATGAGCCCCGGGCCAGCTCTCCTGGCTACCATAGGTAGCAAGGGATAGAGTGGAGAAAGTGTTCTCTCTCTCTCTCTCTCTCTCTCTCTCTCTCTCTCTCTCTCTCTCCTCTACAATCCCACACAGCAGACGAGAGACAGGGATGGCTCTCCTGAGCTCCCCTGCAGCCCTCACCTATAGGACCAGCTCTCCTGTGCTGCCCCTCTCCTGTTCTCATAACCCCAGGACCAGCTCTCCTGTCTGCTGTAGGGGCAAGGGGGTGAGGTGGGGAGGGCATCTCTCACTCAGCTGTGCTTCCACGCAGCAGGCAAGTTTCAGGGCCAGCTATCCCACACTCACACCCTCACGGCCCTGATTACCTGCATCCCCACCAGCTTCAGTGCTGCCCAGGCAAGGTGCAGGGCCTACTCTTCTGAGTGCTGCAGCAGGTCATGGGCAGAGCCAGATCTCTGGCTGTCACACCCTCTCCCACCTGCCACTGGTGGCAAGGGCAAAAGGGAGGGGAGGGGAGCTCTCCCTCACTGACACCCCCCCACAGCAGACAAGAGGCAGGGCTGGCTCCCCCAGACAGAACTAACTTGGAATGGTGTGGACTTTTAAAACCTTAAAGACACACCTCCTCCAGCAAGGCCACACCTCCTAATCCTTCCCAAGCAGTTCACTACCCGGGTGGGGACCAAGCACTCATATATATAAGCCTAGTGGGGCCATTCTCATTCAAACCATCACATTACCATACTGATTTTTGTCACATCATTAAAATGTACTTCTAGAGCCATATTCCCTTTTATTCTTTTGACAAGGCAATCTCAAACAGTCTTGGGCATAGTAGAAAATGAATTCTGGCAATAACCAGACTGAACTTGGAAGTGGAAACATCCCAAGCAGAGCAATCAAC
Source organism: Acomys russatus (assembly GCF_903995435.1). Lineage (NCBI taxonomy): Eukaryota > Metazoa > Chordata > Mammalia > Rodentia > Muridae > Acomys > Acomys russatus. Next base: position 22,233,408 of record NC_067144.1, on the reverse strand, counting down.
TAAAAACAAAACAAATGGGCTGGAGAGATGGCTCAGAGGTTAAGAGCACTGGCTGCTTTTCCAAAGGTCCTGAGTTCAGTTCCCAGCAACCACTTGATGGCTCACCACCATCTATAAGGAGATCTGGCGCCCTCTTCTGGCCTGCAGGTATTACAGGCCGGCAAAAAAACTGTATACATAATAAATAAAATCTCTTTAAAAACAAACAAACAGCCGGGCGTGGTGGCACACGCTTTTAATCCCAGCACTCGGGAGGCAGAGGCAGGTGGATCTCTGTGAGTTCGAGGCCAGCCTGGTCTACAGAGTGAGTCCAGGACAGCCAAGGCTACACAGAGAAACCCTGTCTCAAAAAGCAACAAACAAACAAACAAAAAACTGGACCAGACGTAGTGGTACTCACTTTTACTCCCAACACTCAGGAGGCTGATGAAGATGGATCTTTGTGAGTTTCAGGTCAGCCAGGGATACACAGTAAGACCTTGATTAGATAGATAGATAGATAGATAGATTCAGTGGGTGCCAGTGTGTTTGAAACTTTCTTGAAAATCCTGCCTGTTTTGGATGCTTTAATCCATAAAAACTGAAAGGACACAGATGTTTATTGTTTAAGCTGTTTTTTTATATTAAAAATACGGATTTGATATCTGAGAGTGTTTCTCTTTTAAAAAGGTCATTTAGGGCCTACGGAGTAGAGATGACTATAGCCATTGAACTTTCAGTGTTGGAATGGCTTCTTCCTGGAGACCAGAGGTTTGGAGGACCAGATAGCTTTTGGAGGAAGAAAGTGAGTTTTCCTTGAGTCATTACTTCTCGAATTTTTATTTTTGAGATTGGGTGTCTCTGTGTAGACGTGGCTGTCCTGGACTCACTTTGTAGACCAGACTGGCCTCGAACTCACAGTGATTCGCCGGCCTCTGCCTCCTAAGTGCTGGTATTAAAGGCGTGCGCCACCACACCTGGCTTCGAATTTTGATCTTATAAGTAATGTATATCATCTACAGCTCAGCCAAAAATCGGATGGTAACCTCGAATGGGTTAAGTTGAAGAGCATTTCAGAAGACTATTCTAGCTGGGCTGGTGTACATGCTCTGAAACCTAAGCACTCGGTAGGGGAATGCAGGAGGTGAGAACTCTGAGCCATCCTCAGCTACAGAGCAAGTGAGAGGCCAACCTGGGCTACTCGGGATGCTCACAAACAAACCAATGAAGAGACTACAGTAATTCTTAGGATGAAATCCCAAGGAACTATACGCTTTTCTGTGGCCAGTAGGGTGAGAGCTGCTACAAGCCTGAAGATTCAAAGAAAGGCTGGGGCTGTACCCTGCAGCCATAGACCCGGGGAAGAAGGCAGCCACACAGGCTGTTCCACCTCACTCTTCTCCCCTCTTCCTGCGCGTGACCCTGAGTGACCCCAGCAGAAGCCAGAGAAGGAAAAACTCATCAGCTTGGTCCAAAGTGATCCAGGGCTCAGAAGGGTGGAGAACACTTAGGATGCTTCCCTTCTTAAACTTAGCTTTAAAAAAAAAAAAAAGCAAAAAACTCACATAAATGAGCTTTGAAGAAAACTGCTGACTTTTGGTTCCCTCTGAAACAAAGGCAGGGAGAGTGATATAAGCCATAGGGCATGGTCAAATCATCTGGGCAGGTCACACAGAGGGCAGAAGCCAGGACCTCAGCCTTTCTGAGCTACGGTGTTGCAAGCCCCAGGACCATCGATGCAAAGTGAGTGGACCGTCACTCGTGAGCTTTATTCTCTGCCTGCCATAGCCTGTGGGAGGATGTCACACGGTGAGGACCCACATAGTCTTCAGGAAGCAGACTTGCAATTCCCTTCCTTTTTAAAACCTCAAACCGCTCTTTCCTTTACACCCTTGGGTAACCACCCGGCATCTAGTGGTGGCTACCTCACTAGAGTGACGTCAGCCGGCCTGGGCTTCATCCAGCTGAAGTTCCTTGTGGCTGTGACTCAGGGAACAGTGACTATCGTGGGAGACACTGCTTTGGCCATACTTCTTCTTCCTTAGGTTTCTCTTATGCTTGCTGCTTTTCTCCCAAGTACAGATAAATCATATCATGCTTCTGTGATGAAAAGCTTATATTACAGGCTGATACTCTGGCTAAGTTTTGTGCTATCTTCAGGGAACAGCCTGTGGTTCTTTAGTAATGTCATTGTGTTTTAAAGCATCGCTAAACACACCCACGTGTTATGGTGTGTCCCATCAGAAATGTCAGATCATTACCTTAAATGGGAAACTAGGGCCCCTTATCATAGAGTAATCCCAGAAATCAATACGATGAGAACACAGCAGAGTTTGAAATTCCAAGTAGATGCTGTGGCCCGCTGGCCCCTGAGTGGCAGGCCCTCTTTTTCCTTAGCTAGAAACAAATGTTAGCATCCATATTAGGAGGAGAGTTTTCAAACTCATCCCTGGGGCTAGCTAGCATGATGGTTTGGTGGGTAAAGGCACTTGAAACCAAGCCGAATGGCCTGAGTTCAATGCCCAGGCCCCACACTGTGGAAAGAAAGAGAGCTGACTCTGCCGCAGTTTCCTCTGACTTCCACATGTGTCCTCTGATGAGCACACACACCGAACAGGGAGTGGGGTGGGGGTGGGGGTGGGGGGGTGTGTCTGTGGGGTTAGAAAAATTAAAAGGAGGACTAGCAGGGTGCCACGCTTGATGACAGGGCTGGGAACCCCTCCATGTCCACTTTCCTCACAGGACTCTACTGAGAGCTTTACGATTGCAGATTAATTCAACTCAAATGTCGGGTTCACCATCAAGCCAGCACAGCTGATGGAACCTGACCCCAGAAGAGGGAGAAAACAGAACCAGCTGACGCTGCACAGCTCTTTACTGCTAATCTCCTGGTTTACCATGTTCCCTCCCTGTCAGCTCACCTGTGGGGCACATGCAGCGGTCACCCCAGTTCACACAATAAGCGGCTATCAACATTACAAGGCTGACATTCAAAGAAGCCAGGACTCAAACACCAGCAGTCTGGCCCCCAGCACAAGGCCTTAACCCCAACTTGGATTAGTCTCGAGGTGCAAAGCACTCTAAAATCACAGTCAAGTAAATTCCCTTCGAAGGCCCGCCATGGAACCCCCAAGACTGTCTAGAGAACTTCTGGAGTCTGGGTGAAATGAAAATATTGTTTAAAAAAAAAAAAAAGGAAAATTTTGAAAAAAAAAAAAAGAAGAAGAAGGTAACAGCAGAGTAGGAAACAGAACTATACGTCACATGCCCAGCCATGTGTCCAGGCAGCCAGCCCTGCAGCCAAGGAAGCCATACTAACATGGGAATCGCAGCCAAGCTTGTAGAGGTAGATAGCTAACTTCGGACTCAGACAAAACTTCAGTTGGTGAGTTCTTTTTGGAGAACAGGGCTGGTCCATCGAAGCAGTGAGACCAGAGATGGGAGCAGGGAGACAGAGGAGGGGAGAGAAGATGTGAGCGTGGCTGGAGACAATGTGGTCAGAGAGATGGCGTGGTGCGCAGCCCTCTCTGGAGTCCTTCTATGAAGAGTTGTGCTCCAACCGCTTCTGGTGGCTCACAGACTGTGACACCAGAAGCTAGCATGCTAGGACAGTAGCGCCCCTCACTCCTTACTAGAAAATGAATAAAAATGTCACGCAGTAGTTTCCCTTCTATGATTGAATTTATCATTAGCATTGGCTTTTCTTTGTAGTGTTATTTTTTTTCCTTCACTAGTTCAATCTCTTCACTTGTTAGAGATCTGTTCTGATTTTCTTTTTCTCTTGAGTCAGTTTCTGCAGTTTGTATATTTCTAGAGATCTGTCCATTTTACCTGTCATCTAACTTGTTGAAGTATGATTATCCATAGTATTCTCTTACATATTTTTATTTCTATAAGGTCAGTAGTGACATCTCTCTTTCTTTTTTTTTTTTTTTAAAGATTGATTTATTTATGTATTTCTTGTTTTAATTTTTGTTTGTTTTTGTTTTTTGAGACAGGGTTTCTCTGTGTAGCCTTGGCCATCCTGGACTCACTTTGTAGACCAGGCTGGCCTCGAACTCACAGCGATCCGCCTGCCTCTGCCTCCCAAGTGCTGGGATTAAAGGCGTGCGCCACCACGCCCAGCTGTATTTCTTATTTATAGAGTATTCTGCCTGCATGTGAGGCAGAAGGCCAGAAGAGGGCATCAGATCACATTATAGGTGGTTGTGAGCCACCATGTGGCTCTTAGCCTCTGAGCCATCTCTCCAGCCCAGTAGTGGCATCTCTTATTCTTGACATTAGAAACCAAATATACTCAGAGTTTTGTTGGCAAGTCCTGATAAAGATGTATCAACTTTATTGATCCTTTTAAAGAAATAACTGGTTTGTCCATTCTCCACTTTGTTAATTGTCACTAATTTGTAGTTTCTCCTTTGACTGGATACTCTTCAGAATGATACAATTTTTGGCTTTCAGTAGAAAAAAAAACAAGCATATTACTGTGCTTTTTAGGTTTTGTTTTTTGCATTGCCAACCTGTTATGAGATCACAGGTCTTTTGTTTTTGTTTCTGACAACCTCCCTCAAAAGAGACAGGGTCTCGGGGTGACAGTTCTTGGTGACACCTTGGCTATTACAGCAAGGTGATATTCCGCTGTGTGTGCCTTAGTCATATTCATGCATGATTACAAATTTCAGAAGATCAATATATTTCCCTAGTATTCATTCCCTAGGAAATCTGAAGCATGGCCGGTCCTTCTCTTCTGGTGGATGGAATTGTTATGTAGGAACTGGGACAGTGAAAGCACTCTATTTCCCCATGAGAATGGAGAAGCAGGGAAGGGTCATTGTAAGGAAAGAGAAACACAAAAGGGAGAGTGTGCCTGGATTCCTGATGACTTTTTGTTTCCCCGATCCAGTCCTATTTTGAAACCTAGTGGTCGTCTTGACATTAATTCCATAAGGTCACTCAGTACCTTTATAACAAATCTCCCTTTGTCCCATCAACACCATTGTCAACAAAAGTAAAACTGCCAGAACACGTATTATGTGATGGGTAGGGCTCTAATCGTGTTGCGTAGATTATCTTCCATAAATCCCCCAATAACTCCCTTATTTTATGTGTGAGAACACTAAGGGACGAGGGAAGCTATATTGCCCACTCTGGCTCACCTAATGAGTTGAGGGCTCATCCCAGTGCTGGTTGACCTCAGAATCTGGCTTCCTACTTAAGTTGGCTTCTAGTATTTAATATCAAAATGTCTATGTACAAAGAGCTCTACTCAAGACAGGCAGTGGTGGCACATGCCTTTAGTCCAAGCACTCGGGAGGCAGAGGCAGGCGGATCGCAGTGAGTTCGAGGCCAGCCTGGTCTACAGAGAGAGTCCAGGATAGCTAAGGCTACATAGAGAAACCTTGTCTTGAAAAACAAAAACAAACAACAAACAACAAAAAAACCCACAAAGAGCTCTACTCAATCAGTGTCACTCTGCCTGGTCAAAAATTATCTGCCATAATTCCCCAGTGTGCCCAAATTGATAGTACCCTAAAAGAGCCTATGATCAGTTTTAGCTGCGTGCTTCTGCTCTTGAGCCTTCAGGTCTCTGCTGGATTCCACCAGCCATTTGGAGTCCATGTCCTCCAGGAAACCTGCCTCTGCATGTCATTTCAGCAGGTGCCTACAGTGTCTTGCAATGGTGCCCAGTGATTTATTGAATGTATGTCAGCCTTCTATGATGGTGATATTTAAGTTCTCAAAAACAGGGGCTTTGCTTCCTCTTTCTTTGTGTCCCCCACCCACAGTATAACTCACCGGAAATAAAAGGAAATCTCAAATCAAACTAAAGACAGCAAATGTAACAGCTCAGAAAAGAAAGAGGCTTAACTTGAAAAGAGTAGTTTCCAAACTTCACCTACAGATCTTGCTTGATAATTTCACTTCCCAGTGTTACATGTTAACATCTTCAAACCTCCAGAAGAAGAAATAACGATTGCACACAGAAGCTATGACCCTGAAACAGAGATCTCCTGTAGGTGCTAGGTCCTCACCCAGCCCTCTATCTCCTCATCCTGCATTCTGGGTTTTTTGTTTTTTTTTTTTTTTTAGTTTTCGAGACAGGGTTTCTCTGTGTAGCCTTGGCTGTCCTGGACTCGCATTGTAGACCAGGCTGGCCTTGAACTCACAGCGATCCGCCTGCCTCTGCCTCCCGAGTGCTGGGATTAAAGGCATGCGCCACCACGCCCGGCTCATCCTGCATTCTGAAAGTGGTATTTCACCTCCTGATCTCACCCTTGGGCATACTTCTGACTGCTACCTCCTCCTCAAAAGAAACACACTTCTTCCCATTTGTAAGGGCTTTATGGCGATGAGGAAGCCCAGTCCTTGCATGTGAAATCACCTCTGGTTCTCAGCATTGCCCTTTCATGAGGCAGAACGGCTTGCCTCATATGTCTGTTCGGTGTCCCCGACAACCGCCCACTTATCCCACTCAAGGCCGGTTCCGAGTCTTGCCCCAGCTGTTTGCTTTGTCCTCTCCTGTGGTAACAGCCACCACAATAATCCGGCTGTCCAATCTTGAAGCCTGAGTTATCTTTGCCTCAGAACATGACAGCACTAGAAAGAAAAGCCACTTCTGTCCCCACCCCACCCCTATACCCCAATTTCTCATTCACACATTCACATAATGGCTCTTTATGTCTTCAAGTCTGAGACCTGTCTGTCTCTTCCATCTGGTCTCTCTGAGAGTCCTGGATTTTGGAATCAATCTCTGCCCTAGTCCCTTTTCCTCCGGCCCTTCTACAAGTGCATTCTGTTGGACTATGCCAGACAATTCTGTCTAAAAACTGGAAACCCATCCTCCTGTTCCACCGTTTTCATGGACTTCTCCCAGTGACTTTAGAAGAATCTAGAATACAGAACCTTCCGTGGCTAAGTCATTACATCATTTCTCAATTCTCATTTACCTTCTCCTGAAAGCAATTCTCAGCCTCTGTTGAAAGGTAGAAGGAAAACTAGGTAAATTTCTTGGGAAGGGCAGCCCAATTGGTGAATTCCCAGCCGCAGCACCAGGGTCAAAGTGGCTCAGTCACAAATGCCCTTTCGCTCTTGTCATCCCAACTTGAAAACTCCCACAGTGTTCAACTTCAGCCCGGTTGAGATTCAGAAGTCAAGCCATCCCAGCCCATAGACACTTCGTTTTTTGTCTGTTTTTCTCAGACAGCGTCTCATATATCTCAGACAGGCCTGGTGCTCCTGCAAGCCTGCCTCTATTCCTGATCACTCCCTGTGACTCGCACCCCAAGCTCAATCCAGAGCCGGCAGCCACCATGTTTCTTATACGGAAAGTACGGAGAAATTGGTAGAAGTCGCCACAAGTGATCACAAAACCAGCAAGTCCTTATTGTGTCCCTACTGTGCGTTTGCTAATCCTCTTGATAAAAACTGTAGTGTGTTGAGTTTGAATGCTCACTATGTGCCCCAGTATGGTTTTAAATGCTTGCCGTAGGTCTGTTGAGTCAATTGTTAATTAAGTAATTATTTAATGCAAAAAAGTTTGTTGTTGTTTTTTTCAGTTGTGACTATTTTATTTGTTCTGCTCTTCTACATTTGAACAAGCCGAACAATCCAATTAAATAACTGGATAATAATTTAAAACCAGGTAAAAGCTCTTTATTCTTTACCTTGTTTCCTTGATGATAGAGCATCCTAACTCAATGCCATATATATATATATGTATATATATGTGTGTGTATATATATACATACATATATATACATACATATATATATATACATATATATATATATATATATATATATATATATATATATATATATATGGCACACCATGATATATATGCAGAAGTCAGAGGACAATTTTGGGGAGTTTGTTCCCTTCTTCTACCACGTCAGATCTAGGGGTTGAACTCAGGTCTGTAAGGCTTTGTTTGATGGGTAACAACTGAGCCATCATATAGGTCTTTTTTTTTTTTTTTTTTCTGAGACAGGGTTTCTCTGTGTAGGCTTGGCTATCCTGGGCTTGCTTTGTAGACCAGGCTGGTCTCAAACTCATAGTGATCTACCTGCCTCTGCCTCCCAAGAGCTGGGATTAAAGGCGTGGGCCACCATGCCTGGCATAGGTCCTTATGTTTAACTAATTTGATTTAATAGACATTGTGCTGGCAACATCACATGTTTGGTAATATTCTGTATTTAAGTACCTTTAGAATGTAAGTACAAATGCTACAGGAAGGCCTCCCTCTTCTGGAAGCTCACACACCAGAAGGAGAACATAAGCCAGAGCTACCCATGCCAGCTGCCATGGAGAAATTTTAATCCAGCAACATGGCTGCTCTGGCAAGGGATCACATCCAAAGACCTAAGTCTGTGTGGTCTGGCTAGAATACAGACACACCCTTAGTATACACTTTCAATCCTTTTGGCTAGATTATAGATACATGCCTTTAGTACACATCTTTAATCCCAAATAATGAAGGTAAAGTTAGTTTATAGAAGGAAGCAGCCATGTGTGAAAGTGATATCTAATTGAGGAGCAGACAAATGTGACAAATCAGAGGAAGACTGACAGAATGAGTCAGAGATAGGATACACCCAACTCTCACAAGAACAGACCTGAAAGAGTTACTTAAGAGCAGTGCAGAGAAGGAGGGAGGGAGAGAGGGAGGGAGAGAACGAGAGAGAGAGAGAGAGAGAGAGAGAGAGAGAGAGAGAGAGAGAGTCAGTTTGTTGAGTTCAGTCGGTGAGTGCCGTTCAGTTGAGTTCAGCTGAGTCAGTTCAGTCAGTGCAGTTTGGGCAGTGCAGGTCAGCAAAGGCAGTTGAAGCCAAGGAATAAGAAGGGTCCCAAAGATTAGAACAAATTGACAGAGTTAGCTTGAGGCCAAGCAACAAGAAGCTGATAGACGCCAGATTGAATTAGTCAGGTAAGAAAGGACTTTGAGACGGAACAACTGAGTTGAACCAGCCAGCCAGAGTTCAGGAAGAACTAGAAAGAGTGAGCTTATTCAGAAGTAAGTCTTGGAGGCTGAAAACATCCTAGGCCTAAGTTATGAGAAGAAGGCTGGAAGATGAAACCTTTAGGGTCCAGTCCTGCAGAAGATTGGATTGTATGGAGGCTAGAAGCTTCCAGGCTTAGGCCTAGGGGTAGTTAGAAATCCATCAGCCCAAGCCATGTATTCTAAAGCTTGAGTATGGCTCTCATCTCACCCTTTTCATCTGAGGGAATAAAAGTGACTTTTATGATTTACTTCAGTTGTTTCAACACAGATCACATGAAAAGGGTTGCTGGCCACTATAAGAGTGCTACTTTATCAGGAGCAACTGCCTGGCGTTTCTTAAGAGGTCTACAGTCCCAAGCCTGGTGCAATGGCTCCTGTGTGTGGTCCCAGTACTCAGAAAGCTGAGAGAGAAGGATTGCTGTGAGTTTTGCCCAGCTTGGGCTACAGAATGAGATTCTGTCTCAAAGGACTAAGAATAAGACAAAGGTGATACCGATGAAGACGAGTGGGGAGGAGGGGGAAGAAGCTGGGGAGGGAGAAGAAGCTGGGTGGAAGAGGAGGCACAGCTGCTCACAGTCTCAAGGAGCCACTCTTGCCATTCAGTTATTTTCCTGTCCCCACATGCCCATCTCAACCCTAAGTGTCCCCAGGTAACTTTTATAGATTCCAGGCCCAGTGCCCCAGTCTTAACTGGTTTTCTACAGGGCCTATTATCAGTATTTTAAAATTTTCAGCATGTACATATAAACACATTTATAAAAATATTTTCATATATTCATCTTATTAAGAACTAACTAGGCCGGGTGTGGTGGCACACGCCTTTAATCCCAGCACTGGGAGGCAGAGGCAGGTGGATCTCTGTGAGATCCTCAGACTACAAAAGCAGGTCCAGGATGCCAGGGCTACACAAAGAAACCCTGTCTCAAAAAACAAAACAAAACAAAACAAAACAAAAAAATAATTAACCATATAATCAGATGCAGAGAGGGGCCCACAGTCTAACATTAGGCAGAGCTTGTGGAATCCCATAGGGGCTCACAAGGACTGAACTGACAGAAAGCCTGCATGGGTCTAACCTAGGCCCTTTGCATAGATGTTACAGTTGTGTAGATTGGTGTTTTTGTGGGACTCCTAACAGTGGGAGCAGGGGCTGTTTCTGATGCTTTCATCTGCTCTTAGGACCTTCTTCTTCCTACTGGGTTGCCTCAACCAGCCTTAATATGAGGGGAGGTGCCTACTTCATATGCCATGTTTGTTTGATATCCCTGGGAGGCCTGCTCTTTTCTGAAGGGACAGAGATGAGAAGTGGATGGGAGAAAGGGGAGGGAGGGGAGGAGGGAGGGGAGGAGGGAGGGGAAATTACTGTTGGGATGTAATATATGATAGGATAAATTAGTAATAATAAAAAAAAAACCCAACTACACACAAAATCAGAAAGGTACAATCTCACAACCAGCAGCCTGACTCAGCAATAATCAGCCATCACGTGTTCTTGTTTTATTTCTCAGTTTACTGAAGATGCAGTCAGCGTGAGACCATGCATCTCAATTATTGCTGTTGGATATAACAGAAATAGGAATCGAGGGCAATGAACTCCGACCATGGAGGTTTCCTGCATCCTGAAGCCTCCAAGGTTAACAGCATCTCTTGATATCTTAGACCCCCCCAAATAGCCCATGCCAGAGCTGGCCTCATGCACACACACATAAGGAAAGCAAAGACCTTGTCAGATCTATAAGCTAAGTTATCCCAAAGTTGTGCTTGCTAGGTTTGATAAGAACGGCACCCTGAGCCGGGCGTGGTGGCGCACGCCTTTAATCCCAGCACTCGGGAGGCAGAGGCAGGCGGATCACTGTGAGTTCGAGGCCAGCCTGGTCTACAAAGTGAGTCCAGGATGGCCAAGGCTACACAGAGACACCCTGTCTCGAAAAACAAAACAAAACAAAACAAACAAACAAACAAAAGAACGACACCCTGTAAACTTGACAGTTTGAAAGTGCAGTTTCGTGTCGAAGACAAGAGGTTGAAATAAATTAGGAACTACGTTGGGGGAGTAGGAAAAATTTAAGTGGTTAAGCGAAGAGAAACTGCGTTGCAAGAAAGGAGATTCGTGGAAAAGGGAAGAGACTGAAAAGGGTGAAGGTGAAAAATAACTAATATTTTCCTCATTGGCACTTGAGGGAAGAGGCGTAAGGCCCGAGCTTCACTGGGCAGGAAGTGGGGGAATCAGGCCAGAGTGATTCACCAGGGTCTCAAGAACCCACAGAGAAAAGCCTTCTTCCTCACTGCTCTTAGAGAGGCAGAGCAAAGGCCCTGGCTCAGGTAGACGCGAGAGGCTGAACAAGCGGGGAGTGGAATGAGAAGCCCAGAAACCCCATGTGTTAGCCTTCCTCATCTTGAGGGGGATGTGCAAGTCATTCTGATAACAGCAACTGGGTTGACTAGACACCCAACGATCGCCAACTGGGACCCTGCGATGTGCCCCCAACCACAGCAATGGATGAGAAAGCTCTCAGGTGCCCAAGAGGAACCTAGAGAAAAATGAGCTGAGGGAGATGGTCCCAGGGGGCCCTACAGAGAATCATGACAGGGTAAGGTGGGTGACAGAGCTAGGGTGGAAAAGGAGGGACTCTGAGAAGTGAGTAGGTGTCAGGCAGTGGGTCAGCAGAGGGCTGCTTCCGGCCTTTGAGCAAAGATTCCGTTTCTAGGCTCTATGAATCTGATCTGTGGGGTGAATGTGTCCTGGGATTCCCCGTCTGAAGTGATCATGTGACAATTGCTCCTGTGCCTGTGCACTGTGTAGGGGAGGCTCTTTGGGGAAGGGTTGTGTTGGAGGAGTATACCAAAGGTGAGGTAAAGTCTTACGACGGTCTCTAGGTAAATTTCTGAAGAGGAGGACAGCTCCATGTATGCATACAGTGGCACCTGGAAGTGAAACTGCTGATAGCCTAGCTCACCCTTCCGGCCAGGGGCTTCCTGTAGATCCTCGCCAGCCATATTTGTTCTGGTTGAGTAGCTCAGTGTTCCTGTGGGAACCCTAACGGTAGGGGCGGGGGCTGTCCCTGGCTATTTTGCCTACTCCGTGTGACCCTTTTCCTTTATTGAGTTGCCTTGTCCAGCCTTGATGTGATGGTATGTGCCTGGGCTTTCTGTAGGTTGTTACACCGTGTTTGGCTGATGTCCTGCTCTTTTCTGAGGGGAGGCAGAGGGGGTGTGTGGATCTGGGGAGACAGGGGGCCATGGAGAGAGACTGGTGGGAGGGGACAGAGGGGAAACTGCAGTCAGGATATAATAAGTAAGAGAATTAAAACACACACACACACACACACACACACACACACACACACACACACACACAGAGGCCATTAAGAGTTGTTAAGAATCTCTTAAGATTAACAGGGACCTATTTTTTGGAGGGGACATTTAAAAAAATTATTAAATGTACATGAAAGAGACACAATATAAAACAATCTTATTTCAGAAAAAAAATATTAGAAACAGCACAGGAGCTATATGGGACACCTAAGTTCTATCAAGCATAAAACTGAAAACCTAAAGGGGAAAGGGAAAGAAAACAGGGCTCCTGGTGGCTGAGTAGGGCAAGAGGACATAGGATGGTGGTGAAGTGAGATGGGCCTCTTTGCTGGGCTGGCGATATCTCTTGTGAGGCTCAGATAAGAAGATGCCAGTCAGGAGAAAGTATAAGTGAAAGCATTTAGGCCAAAGAACAACCACAAAGGCCTTAAAGACAAGGTTAGCCCAGTTGGAGCCCTGTGGGTGGGGATGAGCATGCGCTAGACTGCGGATGGGTGGGGCACAGTTAGGGAAGACTACAGGGTAGAAATTGCCTGGTGATCAATCCATTTGCCTCTCCATAGTTTCTGCTTGCTCCTGTGATCAATAAAGCCAAGGCTGATTATTAACTGGGTCACTGTGACAAGGCCTAATCAATGAATGGTAGCAAGTGTTTGCAGCTCAAAACAGGGGAAAGAGCACAGGACCAAGTCTTTTTTTCCCACAGATGACAGTATCCAATGATCAAAACCGGCAGAATCACTGAACTGCAGAAAGACAGGTAGATGCCCCCATGAGTCACAGGGCCTCTAAGTGAACAAGCCATTTGCCAGTAAGTAAGCTAGGCTGACTAATGCCAGACCAGAAAGAGGTCCAGAGTGTATTCAAGTGGAATAGAAAATCATTATACATTTTGAACTGGAGAAAAATGAATTCTTATGCATGTTTATTTATTTTCATTTTGGTTGTTCGGTACAAAGCAGGGCAACAAAATGGCAGCACTAGTGACAATGTCCTAAACAAAAGGACTTTGGCTGCATAAAGGAAGGATTGTTATTGGGTAAATAGAAGCCTAAAAGTTGGGTTTCTGTTGACCAGAAAATCAGAGCTCACAAGGCATGTTTCTGTTTACCAAGAACCTCCCTTATTCCTTAATCTGCCCCCAAGGCCAATTACCTTGGCCAAGGGCATCTAGTTCCTGGCCAATTAGAGCAGTGTAAACTCAAAGACATCGCCCTACCCTCCTGACTCACATAACACCCACTTTCTTTTCCACCATTTTGCTCCTCCCAACCAAAGTCTTGGCAGTTTGATGCCCAATAAACTGTTCTTTATACCCACGGAGTGGTCTAGCTCAGTGCATTCCCTGCACTCTTGCTCACAGTGGTGAGGACATTCAGACTCCTTACACATCCAAATGAGCATTTGCTGTGGGGAGGAGGGACAGCTGAGCAGTTCCGTTCAGGGAATCTAATTCCTGTACTGGTGGCTTGGTGTTAGTGATTACAGAGAGGGGTGGGATATAATCTGAAGACAGAACTGGCAGCATGACAAGAAGCCTCCAAGGTTTGGGGCATGAACAAGTGAGCAAAGAGAAAGACAGGGTGAGGGGGTTGGGTGGGATTAAAACACTATGCTTGAGCCAGGCGTGGTGGCTCATGCTTTTAATCCCAGCACTTGGGAGGCAGAGGCAGATGATCACTGTGAGTTCGAGGCCAGCCTGGTCTACAAAAGCGAGTCCAGGACAGCCAAAGCTAACAGAGAAAAAACAAAACAAAACAAAAAAACATTATGCTTGATTTAAGTATCCCTTCCAGAAAATGGGCGGAAGGAGAAAGGAAAGGAGAGGGAGCGTGAGCTCAGCTCATGTTATAAAGTGAATGCAATTTGGATACTCAAACCTGACATTACCAGACACACTGATGCAAAAGGCTCTCAAACCATGTTCAGAAATACATGAAAATATCATAATAAAGCTGAGTTTATTCCAGGATTAAGATAGAGTCATTCCAGGAATGCAAGCGGTTTTTTGTCTGTTTATTTGCTTTGTTTAAAAAAAAAATGTGTATCTCTATTTGTTGAATTTACAGTGTTAACAGAATAAAGGAGGAAAGTGATTTTACTGAATGTGTGTGCCTGGTGTGGTGACACATGCCTATAATCTCAGCGTTTGGGAAGGGGAGGCAGGAGGATTTTAAGGCCATCTTTGGGTACATAGCAAGTTTCGGTCCAGCCTGAGTTACATGAAACCCTCAAAAGAAACACCACAAAACAAAGCAATAAGAATAAAAAGAATAAAGAAAACCATTCAATAAGGTCAACAGGAGTATAGAGAGCTTTCATCTGAAAAAGAAAACCCAAAACACCGTAAGAACCTGTTAACAGCCAGGTGCAAAGCATGCCTGTGACAGCAACACCCAGGAGGTAGATACTGGGAGGTCAGTGATTGGAAATACTGTAAGCCTCTGTTTTTGTTTTTGTTTGTGTGTTTAGGTTGTTGTTGTTTGTTTTTTAAAGTAAAGAATAATAGCAGCACCCCTCAGACTAGTGACAAAATATCAAAAGTATTTTCCCATAGATAAGTGGAAAAGGAAAATGCCTTCTGCCATTCACTCTGTCCCTGAACTAAAGGTTCTACCTCACACACAGGTACCAGAAAAGAAGAGAGAAAAGAATGAGAAGGAGGGGTCAGGAATGAAGAAAAAAATCCTGTCAGTACTCACAGATAACACAATTTTACCTTTGGAAAATCTTGTAGAATGTATAGATTCATGACAAGAATTAATGCATGTACTAATCATAACTACTGGGTGGAAGATAAAGTTATGAAAGTTAGTTGTATTATGTAAGCAGCAATGGACAATCAGAAAGCAAAAAGTATTTAATGATAATTTTTATAATCATATCAAATTCATCAAATAGCTATAAGAATATAGCTAGGACTTAAACTTGGACAACAAAATAATTGTGAGAAAATAAAGGAGACTAACATTAATGAAATGCTAAACTATGTTCAGAGATTTAAAAATCAATGTTGTAAAGACAACATTTTTCCACACTTGATCTACTTATGCTTTGAAAATTGGCATGTTGGCTGTAAATAGACGTGTAAAGGGAAATACCTATAAGAACCAAGACCCAAGGAACACTTAAGTGGCCAGCTTTCAGAACTTACTAGAACACTACAGTTGCCACAATAAGGTGCTGTTACTAAGGGATAGAAACAGAGCAGAGAGGGCTGGGTGTAGCACAGGGCTAGTAAAGAAACAGAGTAATAATAGCCCAGTTCCAGGAAGAGCTGTGGGTACAGGGGCATTTGGTTTATGATCAGAGTGGTGACAGATGCATGTGTAAGGTTTAGAATAACTATTTCAGTAACTAACGCCCAGGCAACTGGGCACCCAAATGGTCCCTTGCTTTGTACCGTACTCCCAAACCAAATACAGGCTGTCAGTGGCCCCATCATGAACTGTAAGACAATAAAGCGTCTAGAGGGATGAGATGGAGACCATCTTCAGGGGAGCAGAAGTTCCTTTAACGTGACACAGACAACACCAACCTCTGGGAAAGGGTGAGATGGATCCCGCAGTGAAATCAAATGCCTGTTCATCAAAAGAAGGCAAGAATGTGCGGGGCCAAGGGTGAGGGGATGTGTAAAAGCCAACAGAGTACTTTAAACCTGATTCTTTAAAGTATTTCTATAAATCAGTAAGAAAAACAAATGAAACAAGCAAACAGAGAAATAACTACGAGACTAGAGTAGAAATGTCATAATAGAAAACACTCACCCAGGGCTGGAGAGATGGCTCCGAGATTAAGAGCAGCTGTTATGCACCCACCAAGTGTGGAGTTTATGTTCCGGCAGCCATGTAACAAGCTAGGTGCCCCAGCACTTTAACCCCAGCTATGAGGAGGGTTGCTGGGGTTTGCTAGTTTCCAAGCTAGCCAAGAAAATGGAGATGGGGGGAAGAAGAAAAGAAAACGTACTCAACCTTAGTATTCACCAGGAAGATGAAAACTGTATCCAAAATAAAATAAAATAAAAATGCTGCTATGCATACCCAAAAGGCAAAGATTAGAAAAAAAAAAAATCATGAGTACTTGAGAGGAACTCTCTAGCATTGCTGGAAGGAATGTGAGTCAGTACAAGCATTTAAGAAAACTATTTGGTAGAGTCCACTGTAGCTGACATGCCACCACTCCTGGGTATATGCTCAAGAAATGCACATATATGCACACCACAGCGTATTACAAGGATGTCCACAGAAACACTGTATTAATCATGACAGGCTGAAAGCAATCCAAACGCTTATCGGTAGAAGAATGCATGAGTTCATCGTGGTGTGTTCGCACGCCAGAGAGCTACATGGCAGCAAGAGTCAACCACTGGAGAAGGAGCCAGGCCCCCAGCTGGTTAGTCCTCAGCTGTTTGAGTTTGCTTTGTCTCATCCCAGGCAGGTTGAGTGAAGAGGCCTCTGAGATGACTCCTGCTCCAAGCACACGCTGAAAGCAATTAATATGAGAAATCGCATGGAGCTGGGTGAGCACCAGCTACCTGCCTCAGAGAGTTCCCCACTTTGTGAGCAAAACAAGAATTACAATGATTTTAAGCCACTGGATTAGGGACAGGATCATACGGCATTAGGTAAGCAGAACACACATTGAGGTTTTCAAGAAAAGCCGAAGTAGAGTATATTCAGCAAGGAGAGTATATTCAGCAAGGTATGGTGATGTAATCCTACCATTTCAGAAGGGGAGGCAGGAGGATTGCAAGTCCAAGGCCAGCCTCAGGTGTAGTTGTGAGATATTGTCTCAGTCAAAATAAATAGATTAAAAGAGAGCAGAATATATCCAACGTGTAAGCCACTTTTAAATGTTTAAGGAAGGAAAGCTAATTAGCTAAACTTATAAAATCCTTCTAAGAACTATCTTTTAATGCTAGATTCATAAACAGGACACAGTTATTTGTATTCTAAAATTAAACGTTAAAGGGAAAATTAGGGTTTTAAAGTTTCTATTTCAATTGAAACAGTGTTGGGAACAAAAAATAACCATGGGTAAAAGCCAATGGATTCTTTCAGACAATTTAAAGCAACAACGTAGGGAGGTGAGTGGAGTGCTTTATTGAGTGTTTGCTCATGCCATGCCATGTCATAGGTGCTTTACCCAATCAGCTCACGGGGTCCTCACAACAACCCTGTGACGTCAGTTCACAGCCGTATACTTGACAGGCCAGGCTCAGAGGCTACATAACCTGCCAAGGACCTGCAACCCATAAAAGATGGAGTCAGGCCTGGTGCCTCTGGACCCCTTTTCCTGTGAGGAAGGCTCAAGGTGATGAGCGTCTCCATGACATCCTCGGGGCAGTTGAGGTGCAGTCCTGACATGTCATGCCCATCCCCCATCTTGCTCCAGATCTTTCTGGAGGGTAAGTACAAGTGTCCATCCAGGGAACATGGAAGAGAGCCACCTGGCCACAGAGAGTGCAGCTCTGTGGTCCTTAGAGCTCAGGGGTGTGAGTTGGAGCCAAAGGGGCCTGTGCCCTGGACTTAACTTGAGAAAAGTTCTGGAGAGGCCTTCTAGAAGCTGTGGAAAGAAACAAAAGAAGGGTGTCAGCGCCTGGCTCCAGAGGCTTTGCCAAGCATCACAGGATGCTTGCAGGTTTCCATTTCCTCTGCCAACCCCAGTCTTAACTGTGCCCAGTGACCAGCTATGAGCAGTTGTGCCTTTCAATTCTTTCATTCTTTAATATGGAGGGGTCGGTCACTTCTGAAGTTATCTGGTCCCATTCTCTCAGGCTATAGGTGAGAGATGGAGCCATCCTCTGCTGCCACTTCCTAAAGTTCCCTGCTTCCTGCCTAATGCTCATGGGTTGTGCTGGCTGGTCTTATGTCAACTTGACACAGGCTGAAGGCATCTGAGAGGAAGGAACCTCAATTTAAAAGAAAGAAAGGAAGAAAGAAAGAAAGAAAGAAAGAAAGAAGAAAGCTTCCATAAAATTGGGTTGTAGGCAAGCCTGTAAGACACTTTCTTTATTATTCATCAGTGGGGGAAGGCCCAGCACATTGTGGGTGGTGCCATCCCTGGGCTGGTGGTCCTGGCTGGGTTCTACAAGAAAGTAGGCTAAACAAGCCATGAGGAGCAAGCCAGTAAGCTGCACCCCTCCATAGCCTCTGCATCAGCTCCTGCCTCCAGGTTTCTGCCCTGGTTGGCTTCCCGTCCTGACTTCCTTTGATGATGAACAGCAATATGGAAGTGTAAGCGAAATAAACCCTTTCCTCCCCAGGTTCCTTTGGTCATGGTGTTTCATCACAACAGTTGAAACCCTAACTAAATGGTGGTTGATAAAGAAAAACCACCCCAGCCCTGCGCTGAAACAACAGGCTTTGTAAGACACTGTCTTTCACTTCTACAAAGAGACGGGTGGGAAGATGAGGCCTGCAGAGCAGAGCTGGAAGAATGACTTGAGCAGAGAAGACTGCTGCCCTGGTCCTGACCCACGCAGGGGGCCTCTGCCAGCAGAGCTGCCGTTGCTGAGCCTCCAGAGCCTATTTCTTCTTTTTCTTAAAAAATTTATTTATTTATTTATTATGTATACAGTGCTCTGCCCACATGTACATCTACAGGCCAGAAGAGGGCATCAGATCACATTACAGATGGCTGTGAGCCACCATGTGGTTGCTGGGAATTGAACTCAGGACCTCTGGAAGAGCAGCCAGTGCTTTTAACCTCTGAGTCATCTCTCCACCCCACGAGTCTACTTCTAAGAGCAAAGTGTATGCCAGGAGCCTTCCAGTAGCTGTTTGCCTATGCTGGCAGCCATCAGCTTTCATTCTGAGGGAAGAATCTGAGAGCCATGTGACAGCCCTGTCTCTGGCAGCGCACACAGAGTGGGGAGCATGAGGTACAGCCACCACTCAGTTCTTCTGAAGCTCGGGGGCTAGATGTGGTGTCTCTCATCCTCTTCCCAGGCTGCTCCTTGTTGGGAGATGATTCTGCCAGCTGCCAAGCTGGAAACCAAACCACTTCCACTGGGTCCTATTTGCTGTGGAGTTGTTGGAAGTGCTGTCCACACCAGCCCTTTCCCATAGGCTGGGAAGGCAAAGGGTAGGTTCGGGGGGGGGGGGGTTGGGGAGTGAGGTGGGGTAGGGGGGGGGGGGGGTAGGGGGGGGGGGCAAGGAGAAGCCGTCTGCCAGTCACACGAAAGCTGTCTAAATTATGACCAGTTATGACTGTTTTCACCTCATCCAAGAACATTCTGTGGTTTGAAAGTAAAACCCGCCTGTTGTTTCCTTCCTCTCTGCTATTTAAATAACACAGGATACACACAGGAGGACCTGGAGGCAAACAGTGGTTCCGGGAAAGATCCCATGATAATTTGGAAACATTTTTATAGGAGAAAAATGAGTTCAGGGCTAAAAGTTGAAAGGATTTCATCTTGGGATGAAGAACGGATCGCTCCTGGGGTGTGAACTGCACAGTTCTGTGAAGAGCTTATGCAGGGCCTCCAAGACATCTCGCAACTTCACAAAGGGAGTTAGGCTCCTGGAAAAGGATGCCTCAGATTATTAGGGCTAAAGTGATTTCTAGAGCGAACAGATTTGCTTTGCTACGGAGTCAGACACAAATGTCCTAGACTCCTTCGTATAATACCTTGCTGCTTGTTCCCTGGTGTTTGGGAAACAGTCTAAAAGCTGGATCTTTTTAGGTCTTTATTTGGATGGTTATTTTTTGTTGTTGTTGTTTATTTATTTATTTATTTATTTTTTGTTTTGTTTTCGAGACAGGGTTTCTCTGTGTAGCCTTGGCTGTCCTGGACTCATTTTGTAGGCTGGGCTGGCCTCAAACTCACAGTGATCTACCTGCCTCTGCCCCCTGAGTGCTGGGATTAAAGGTTTGAGCCACCACTCCCGGCTTGAATGGTTATCTTTATCCTGGGAGAAATGGGTACTGACCTTGGAGGAGTCAGGATTCAAAACTAGCAAAGTGGAGACACAAGGTTGCTTAGGAGAAGAGAAGAAAGGGCAAAGCCAGAGACTGGGCAAAGGGGAATGAAAGCAACCAGACTGCTAAGCATCCAAGCAGCAAAACGGGAAAAGGCAGGGGGCTGGGAGTGTGAGCAAGAGGGATGCTTAGAGCTACAAACTGAGATAACAGGAACAAGTAGGAGTCAGGGATGGAAAAGAGCCAGAAAGAAGAGCAGAAATCAGAGCTCCGTGAACTGAAGAGGTGGGGAGGCAGGCTGGGCAGCACGGAGCGCCCACAGTTCACCCTGGAGGTGGGGAGGCAGGCTGGGCAGCACGGAGCACCCACAGTTCACCCTGGAGGTGGGGAGGCAGGCTGGGCAGCATGGAGCACCCACAGTTCACCCTGGAGGTGGGAAGGCAGGCTGGGCAGCACGGAGCACCCACAGTTCACCCTGGAGGTGGGGAGGCAGGCTGGGCAGCATGGAGCACTCACAGTTCACCCTGGTGGGCAAGGAAGGGGAAACGAAGCAGGAGGTGTGAGAAGGCAGAGAGAGGACAGGTGAGCAGGGAAGTAGACTAAGGTATCATGGCTTCAGGGCCTTGGAATTGCTCCACAGAAAACGGTTGCTTCCACATCACTAAAGCCAACGTCTGTCCTCATGGCCGGATCTCTCTGGCTTCTTTTCTCAGCCATGTAGCTTGTTTGAAAATACACACGCAACTCATTCCCTCTGCACCTCGGAGGCCTTCCGCACTGGACTAATTCTCGAAATCTGTGGGTGCTTCCCAAAGACTGATAGGTCCCTTCGGTGACACCCCTGCCACTTCAAATGCCTTCCAGATTGTAGGCGGTGGGGTTTTCCTCTGGGAAAGCCAAGCCTCCGCCACGGTTTGGTAGAGTTCAGAGGAAAATGTCAAAGTATTCTAAGATCAGCTAGAAGAACATGAAAGCTACTTCCCAGAACTACTGAACACAGCCTTCCTGGTACACACTCCTACGAGGGGAATCCTGTTCCCACAGGAGGCCACCTGGGTTCAGGACTAGGCCACTGCCCACATGTGTGGGCTGCTGGGAAAATCTAGGCTGTCTTACATCTGTCACAGTCATGTTTAATCAAAGCAATGTCCAGGCCTCTGCCTGAGTGACCAGCAACATTTGCACTGGGCAAGAGGAAAGCAAGACAGGGCTATTTGCCTGCCATCACTAATCCCTTTGATTTTTAAGAGTCCTGCCTGGTCAAGACTCACTAACTTCGCAGAGCTATCTGTACGCCAGGGAGACAACCAAACCCATGCCCACATTCACTTCCTCTCGAAATCCATGCTACATACAAAATCTCCTCAGCCCCAGCAGCAGGCCTAGCTATAAGCAAAATCTAGTCCGTCCTCCCCACCCCCACGCCCCGCCCAAAAGAAAGCAGCCCATTGGCCTGCTCTAAATGCCAGTCAGCCCATTCTCCCAGCATGCATCTGCTGTGAGCGCAGGCAGGGTTGGGTTACAGCAGCCAGTGGTCCTCTGAGAGGGACACAGAGGCAGGCAGCACAGGAGCAGGCACATTCACTTCTGCATACTTACATAGGATCCTGAGATGGTGACGTGTGCCCATGTTAGTTCTGCCCTCACCTCATGTACTCCCCATCACTCCTATAATCCATAAACGACTCTGATCCCGAAACCTCCTCAAAATCCTCCAGCACCAGACTGGTGGAGTCCTCACCCAGGGTGCCGCCGCTGTCAGGCCTGGGCGTCCTGGCCCGGGACAGGGGCACAGGGAAGTTGGTGGTAGTTGGAGGTGGGGAACAAAGGGGGGTCGGCAGGATGCAGATAGGCCTGGCCTGAGCAGGGGACACAGCGGCCTCAAAGACTTCTTCTTCTTCATCATCGTCTTTCTCAGACTCGGGCCCTCCATCTGAGGCTGACGGACCCAGAACATGGTAGAGGCTGGGCAGGCGGATGTCGAAGCGCATCCCGAACTTGGCAAACAGCTTGTCGTTGAGGGTGTATAGCTTCTCTGAGATGTCGTAGCCCAGCAGGGCTGAGAAGAGGCGGGAGATGTAGCGCTCTCTGTTCAGAAGGACGTAGAGATTTTTTCGGGGCCAGGAAATGTAGCTGCATTCGGTCTCGGCGGTCAGCGTGACCTGAGGGATGAGGAGCAGAGAGGGGGAGAGTTTAAAGTGTAGAGAACCACGTCGGTATTTTGCTTTTGGTAGCTCTGTACGGCCTAGCTAGGAGGAAGTCTTCTTATATGCGCTGTGATAGGCATGCTCCGTGTGAGGAGCCGCCGTCAGTCCCTTGCTCACTTGCCCGTCACCTCCGGGAGCCTCAGTTCCCATAGCCCATCTCCTCGGCTCTTCCGTTCTGCAGTCCCACAGCTGATAACAATGGTTGCAAGAGATTCATAGCAGAATGGGACAGAAGGGAGGGAGGCTTCCTGGTGAGCTGGAGAGAGGTCCAACTGAAGACTGTTCATTTTAAGACCAAAGAAAGTAAGACCCAGGCTTGGTGACCTTTGACTAATCCCAGCTACTTGGGAGGCTGGGGTGCGAAGATGACAAGTTCAAGGTCAGCTTGGACACCTTAGAGGAGAAAACCAAGGTCTGGGAAGGAGAGAGCCTAGTCTGTGTGTGTAAGGCAGGCCCTAGGTTGAATTTCCAGTACTAGGGGAAGGGGGGCTGGGGGAACCATGCATTGGGGCACAGGCACCGAAAGGACTGGGGGAGAAGTTTATTGAGAGAAAAGGCTACAGAGCAAGCATGCCAAGCTGTATCAGATGTTCAGAGCACTGGGGTCCAGGTCCCAGAATCTTCTCTTTTTTAATTTTTAATTTTTGGTTTTTCAAGATAGGGTTTCTCTGTGTAGCCTTGGCTGTCCTGGATTCACTTTGTAAACCAGGCTGGCCTCGAACTCACAGCGATCCGCCAGCCTCTGCCTCCCGAGTGCTGGGGTTAAATGTGTGCGCCACCATGCCAGGCTCCCCAGAATCTTCTCTTAACTTGGTTACAAAACCAAAGAATCTCATAACTCGGGGAGGAATAAAGGCACAGAAAAACTCAAGAGCAGAATGGAACAGGTCCTCTTTTTTAGTTATTCATTTAAGGACCTAGGAATTTCCATGCATTCACTGTGCCCAGAATGCAAACTAGATTGTGCCAGCAGGAGAAATAAGCAACAACATGCGCTTGGCACAAGGGAGGGCTCCAGAATCCTTGTTAAAATGGTGAGCTGGGCATGACGGCTCATGCCTTAGAAGCCCAGCACTCAGAAAGTGGAGGTAGTGGGCCAGGAACTGGAAGCCAGCCTGGGTTACACAGTTCTAGGATAGCCTGAGCTACAGAGTAAGACCCTGTCTCGAAACCAAAACCAAAGGCGAGTAGCAAAGCTAAAATTAAAATGGACTCATTCTAAGGATAGTATAGAAGTGGGAATAAACTTGACCGATTGTAATAACCCTTTGGCTGACAGGGTTACAGTGTCTGAGAAGGTGGAAGTGGTGAAGATGGCCGCTTCACTGAGCCGTGACTACATGCCAGGCACTGTGCTGTGTGCCTGTTTACTGACTATGAAGTGTGGTGTTGGCATTTGAAGTGTTCTCTGTTAGAGACTATATATACCCCTTAGGTCCTTGCCTTTCAGGGCCAGAAAGATGGCTGAGGGGCTTAGAGCACTTGCTGTTCTTGCAGAGGACCTGACTTTGATTCCCAGCATCCATAGCAGGCAGCTCACAACTGCCTAGGACTGCCTTTCCAATGGATCCAACATCCCTGGCTTCTACAGATGTCTGCACTCATGTGTGCATACCCACACACAGACACACACAATTAAAAAGAAATCTTTTATTTTTCCAAGATGGAGTTTCTCTTTTGTAGAGCTGGCTGTTCTGGAACTCACTGACTTTCATGGTTAGCTACTTTTATTCCCCTTTCTAGCAAACTCCATAGAAACCTGACTGTACTTACTGTCTCTTTTCTTACTTGCTCTTGTGCAAATGAAGCTGTCAATCACTGCTCCTGTCAATCAAGGCCCCCAGTGGCTTCTCAGTTGCTGCTTCCACAGGTCAGCTACACTCTGCTGGACCACCTCTTTGACACATTGTCTTCCTGGGGTTCTCAGGATGCCAAACACTCTTGGGGGCACCTCCTGACTTCTTTCCAGGGTCTCCCCAACTTCTTAACAGATGAGGCTGGGTTTGTGAACCACATCCCTGTCCACACATTCCCTAGGCAATGCTGTCCCATGCAATGGATTTCAGCGTTATCTGCATAAAACTCATTCCCAAGTTTATCTCCCAAGCCCAGACCTCATTCTTGGACTCCAGACTCTGACTATCCAACTGCCTTTGCAATGTCCCTACTGTCGTCCAATGGGAAGCAAGCTGGGCACGCTCCAAGATGCATCACTAACCCCCACCCACCCCCCACAAGCTTCACGTGCAGCCTCCCCATCCTTCCAGGGGCTCGGGTCAGAAGTCTCCCTGTTCACTAAGACCTACTTGTTAGAAAATCTTTTGAGCTCCATCAGGAATATATATAATCTGGCTCCTGTGACACCTTTGCAGCTTCCTCTTCTGCTGGCTGCACCCCCACCTCGACGTGCTCCCCTTTCTGTACCTGAAACCTGCAGTCCTCCCTCAGCACTTTAGCGCTTGCTCTGTCTTCTGTGTCATAGATGACCACAGTGCACACTGTCGCCTCTCAAAGCCTTTACTCAGCTGTCACCAGCTTAACAAGGACACCATGAGCACTGCATTTAAACTGTAACCTTACACCATGTTCTGTGCTGTTCTTTTAACTAGCAGTTGTTATTTCCCATCATATTTTCCAATTCATTATATCTAAAGTTTAATTTTGTTTTTCCCACTAGAATGTAAATTGCATAAGAGCAGGATCTGTGCTGTTCACTGATGTATTCCAAACTCTTTTAGCAGTGCCTGACATATAGTAACTGACTGACACAAGGGAAGGCTAACAGTCTTGTATGTTGCTAAATAACCTAGTGCCATTTTCTTGTATCTTTTATGAAGCTCTTCTCCAGAGGCTAATGGCTCAACAGTTAAAAGCATGTCCTGCTTTTCTCGAGGACCAGAGTTTGGCTCCCAGCACCCAAACAACATTCTGCAACTCCAGCTGATGCCCTCTTCTGGCCTCCCAGGGCACTGCACCTAAATGGGCATCCACTCCCCTGCCACACATACTTAACAAGAGATCTTTTTAAAAAGACCTTCCCTGAAGATGCTCTAGAAATCTACTTTGCGTGCGTGTGTGTGTGTTAGGGAGCATGTGTGGGTATGTATATATGTGTGTGGGCGCTGGTTTGTGCAAGTACTTGTGGAGGTCAACTTCAGGTACCCTTCTCTCTTGGCTTTACACCTTATTTTTTGAGACTGAACCTAGCCCTTGATGTTTCAACTAGACTGGCTGGCCAGCAAGACCCCCAGATCTGCCTGTCTCTGCGTCTCCGAGCGCTGGGGTTACTAGAACATGTCACCATGTCCTGGTGCTGGGAATCTTAACTTGGGTTCTCATTTGCCTACTGCACCGTGCCCCAGGCCCCCAGAAATCTACTTTCTGATTGGTCCCTGCATGCACACAGCACCATCTGTGATAACATTTTGATAAAATGCCAAGCTTTTTCTTATTTATTTGTTTTTGTTTTTGTTTGGGGGGGGGCAGGGTTACTCTGTTTAACAGTCTTGGTTATCCTAGACTCACTTTGTAGACCAGGCTAGTCTTGAACTCATAGAGACCCACCTGCCTCTGCCTCCCGAGTGCTGGGATTAAAGGTGCGCGCCACCACGCCCCCTGCCAAGCTTTCTTTATGAGAGCATATATAAATAGGACACAAGACCCGTAAAACAGGGCGCAGATTGGAGGTAATGACGGGTTCTGTGGGGGTGCGCCTGTGCTCTGCTCTTGCTGAAAAATGAGCGTGCCATGGTGCCACAAGGCAGATGATCTGCTGGGACTGAGTAGTTGAGAGGTGTGATGCGATGCTGAGACTTGAGTTAAATGTGTTGTGAATTACGATTTCGGCAGTCACTAGGACTGCTCTTCCAATCCACAAAGCTCAGTAAGAGGCAAGGTCAAGATGAACTATAACTCAACAGCATTTGATATCTGCAGAGAGGAAATGGGACTTTACACAGCCAACAGCAAGGGTGTGGGTCTCATTGCTTCTAAATGAGGCACACACTCAAGATATAAAAGGGTGGAATATGAGTCTGCTTACATTCCACGCAGAGAGGCCATCTAGGGTAACAGCCCTTCCTTTGGAGCATAACCCCACCTGCTCCTCCCTGTCAGTGCCACAGCCTGGACTATCTGGCTCCAGCTGCTCAGCTCTGTCATTCTCCTGGCCTAAGGGAGTTCCCAGAGAATGCCTCTGGGCAAAGCAGAGAGGGTGGGGGTAGGACGAAGGTTCTGTGATTGGAGGGGGTCAGTGGCTAGTGGCCCTGGCAGTGGCAGCAAGACTGTCTCTCTGACAACATTGCCACAGAGCCAGGATGAGGACGGAAGTGAGCCCAGACAGTGGCATTGCCTGGCATGTGTCTGTTCCGGGGTTAGCACATATGCTGGCTAGAGGACTCTCTGGTAGACGTCAGAGAAGACACAAAGACCCCAGGACCAGCGAACTGTTTGGTGGGCTCCCTAAGAGGATTAAGGGGACCACTCTTCTGATGGTCCAGGCTCCTTGGCTTTGCTACTCTCTGGCTGGGCACGTGATGCTCTGGGACCTTAGATGGTCTGTCTGTTGAATAGTAATATCCAATCTAGCAAGTTGTGGGGCTCGGTGGGGCAATGAAAATGCAATGCGTGCCACGCGCTAGCCATTGGCAACCCCAAACCACAAGATGTGAAGGACTGTAGAGAGCATGGTAGGGGCTGAGTGGCCAGGCTCCCCAGTGGCTCGTGGCTGTGAGTGACAGCCACGAGAGAGTCTTCTGAGATACCAACTGCTCGTGGGCAACCAGTTCAGCAAAAACTGTGTTCTTGGGGCTGTCTTTTGGAGTGTGGTGATAGAGACAGAGATGGAACGATGGAAATGTCTCCATTGGAATAGAGAGCAACGTGCACACAGGCAGCATAAACTAACGGAAGAGCTCGAGCAGGCAGTGGCTGCAGGAAGCTGTGGGGCGTAGAGGCAGGAAGGTGGACCTGGGCAGCCCTCATAGACGGTTTCTGGGGAGCATGGTGCTTTTATTTTAGAAGGGAAATGCAGCTCAGGTATGGGGGCAATAGCAAGTTTGGAGGTGCTGGTGTTGGGCACAGCCAGAATGAGCAGTGTGTACTGGGGTGCTGGAGCTGCAGCCAGAGATCGCTAAGAGTTGGCCTAAGTAGAATGAGCTTTTTGTCATCCTGTCGGCATCAGTCTTTTGGAGGAGTTGCAGGCACATGAGTGACATGATTGCCTGTCGGGGACCAGTACCACCCTTCCCTGTTCCCCAGACCCAGGAGCCCAGGTGCTGTTCTCACAGAGAAGGCAGAGGTCATGATACCACCCGCTCTTAGCATCACATTTGCTGGTGGTCCCGGGGCAGATGGGAGACAGGGAGGTAGCGATACTGCCGGATGGATGTTGCCCGTGGGTGGTGCTGCCACAGACTCCTTATTACCTGGAAGGTCCCCTCCTCAGAAGGCTGCAGCGATTCCCATTCAGGAGAGTCCAAGAACTGGTATGGAAAGATGTAGTGCAGAAACTGCCCATCCTGGCTCACTCGAACCCTGACAGAAGGAGAGAAGAGACCGAATGGGAAAGGACAGTGGCTGCTCGTGCGCCCTCTGTAGACGTTGCTTGCTGCTGATTAGCACAAATCCTCCAGCAGAAGTCCCCAGCTAAAGTGTGGAGAGCCGAAGTAGATACAGCCCAGTCAAACCTGGAGACTAAGCTTTCCTGGTCCTCCTCCTCCTCCTCCTTTTCCTCTTCCTCTTCCTCCTTTTCCTCATACATGGTTTTATACTCCACACTGCAGAACTAGAGTCCTGGGGAGGGAGGGGGTTATTAAAAACACTTAGGCACCTAGCATAGTGGCTTATGTGTATATGAGTCTAGTGTAGTGGATCATGTATTACAAGCTCATGGGTGGCCACTCAACACTTGGGAGGCTGTGGCAGGAGGATTGCCATGAGTGTGAAGCCAGCCTGGCCTACATAATAAGTGCCAAGGCGTGCACGCGCGCATGCACACACACACACACACATACACACACACACACACACACATCAAAAGAAAGGAGCAGGAGAAAAGGAAAACAGGAAAGAAGGGAAAGAAGTAAGGAAACAAAACCTCCTGAAAACTGCCTCAGGCATGGGACTTATCTCAAAGCAATAAGAGAAACATCTCGGCAGGTGAGAACCAGACATTATTAGTTTAAAACTCTCCCCAATAATTCCACTACGTATCCAGGATACAAACCACTGTGCTGGGGCGGGGGGACTCTGCTGTCCACTTACCACATGTGGCTATTTCAATTAAGATTTGGTGGCGCACACCTTCAATCCCAGCACTCGGGAGGCAGAGGCAGGTGGATTGCTGTGAGTTCGAGGCCAGCCTGGTCTATAATGCGAGTCCAGGACAGCCAAGGCTACACAGAGAAACCCTGTCTAGAAAAACCAGAACAAACAAACAAAAAGATTTGCATTCATTAAAGTTAAATACAGTTAACATCCCAGTAACTCAGTCTCATTAGCCACACCCCAACACCAAGTCCGTGTAATCTGTGGCTGCCCTATCACACCGCACGGATGTAGAATGTCTCCGTTGCCATGGAAAGTGATGCTCTGTCTTTCTCCTTCAGGGCTGGCTACACGAGGAGCAGTGCTCAGGATAGTATATGTTGGCAAGAGAAAGAAGACAGCATGTGAGAAAGGCAAATGGATGCTTCAGCCTGGTCCTTTAGTCATCACAGTAATGTAAGGTAGACTGGTTTCGTTTTTTGATTATTGTCTTTTTCTGAATTTTACAGCAAGAAAACAGATTGTCAGGAAAACTGCATGGTGAGCTTAAGGTCACACGGCTAACCAGGCAACAAAACTGAGATTCTATGTTCTCACCATGTTGTGAGACTTTGGGGCAGGTGGTGGTGGACACTTTCACATCACCCTTTCTCTACTGTCACCACCATAAGGAAAATGAGACCCCAGATATCCCATTCACTGATGGTCTTGGGATGTGCACTGAGCTCAGCACCATTCTAACTGCATCCATGAGACTTTAGACCTGCAGTTAAGTCACTGTGACTTGTGACTTGTGCCTTGTGCAGAGACAACTATCAGACATCGGTTAATTGGACACATTCCTGTGTTTGGGAACTAAAATCTTGTCTCTCAAACAATGGAACCCACACATTGCGAAAGGATGTACTCCAAATGGCCACAGAAGAGCCTAAAGTCCTAAAGAATACCCAATAGACACAACCTTATCTTATTCCAGCCTGAAGCCCAGGTGCACGCCTTTCTTTAAGTTTGAAAAGAAATCCTTTTCTGTTATAAAGGACCCTGCCTCACATCAGCTAGATAGAGCGGGCTTCTGTGGCTGCGAACAGGAATTCCAATTAATTAAAAACAATTTTATGAATATAATTATTCCACATTACCAAACAGTTAAGAACTACTCTGGCCTTTCCTATAACCACAGGTTTGTTCTACAGCTCAGGGTCAGCAAGCCCTCTCATGCTGTTTGCTGTCTCTGTAGCTGTATGGCTGGCACCTACCCTGATGTTTACTCCTGCAGAGAAGGGACCTGCATTCTGTGAAGATCTTTAGAGTACCTGGCACACCAACAGTATGTCCAGATAAAGTGAGTGGTTTTGGATGTGGTGTAGCCTCTAAACATAGATTAAGATCCGGTATGGGCTTTTCTCTCCACTGCCCACAAAATTCAGGCTTCCGCATTCACCTCTTTTAAAGTGAGTTACATAAGGCAAAGGAGGAAACAGGTGCGCTCTGTGGCACGCGCCCACCTGGAGGGGCTGGCTTTCCATTACTTCTGGGGCCTTACTCACTAAACCACTATTCACAGAGCCTCCTGAACACCCAAGGCTGCAGAGGTGGGTATACTCTGGCCCTTGCCTTTGACAGGTTCACAGCTGAGTGAATAATTGATTCAAGCACATAAGTAACTGGCTGCAAATCAGTGTGCTGAGTACTGGAAGGAGCAGGCTCACAGGAGAAGGAGATGGAAGATGCAGGGAATAGACTTCTCAAAGATGACATCACATCTGAGTTTTGAAGAGCAGGCTATGGATGAGCAGGTAGGATGGAGGTGGGCAGAGTGCTGAGACATTTCACGAGAGCCTGTTCTCAGATCCCTTTGGCTCCTCTTCCTCCATGCTGCTAGAGTTCTAACTGGATACGTGGCTGCACGGCTGAAAACTACACCTTCTTACATTCTTTTTTTTTTTTTTAAGAATTTAAGGTGGCGCTCTTATCCACTGAGCCATCTCTCCAGCCCCCTTCTTACATTCTTT
Source organism: Acomys russatus (assembly GCF_903995435.1). NCBI lineage: Eukaryota > Metazoa > Chordata > Mammalia > Rodentia > Muridae > Acomys > Acomys russatus. The sequence goes on along the minus strand of NC_067144.1, from coordinate 22,202,710 downwards.
GCTGCTGGGTTCTGCCAAGGAGTGAGGTTCTGGTCAATGGGATATTAGCACCCTTGAGTGTCCTCTCAGTGAATGCCTAGATATATGTGGGAGCATGCAAATTACTGAAGACTACAGATGGTCACTAAGTAATTACCTATTATATGATAGAAGAAGAAGAAGAAGAAGAGGAGGAGGAGGAGGAGGAAGTGGAGGAGGAAGAAAGGTCTCAAACCAAGCTAAGAACAGAGCCAGCCTCTGATGGCAAAAACACACTCACTGTAAGACCAGAAAACAGACACAGATTGCCTGGGAGATGCAAGAGAAGCTAAAGCGCCCTGTTCTCTACCACAGGACCTTTACTCATGCTATCTTCAGTGTTGGGGGATGGTCTGAGGTATTTTGATGCTAGTTACTGCTTACTGTCTCTGTGACTTACCTTTTGCTTAATTAAAAAAGCCATCCCACCTGAGCAGAGCAGGAGATAGGTGGGGCTTAGAGACAGAGGAATTCTGGGAAGAAGAAAGGATGGCCAAGAGGAGAGAGACCTGAAGTGAAGAGAGGAAGGCTGCCATGGGTTAGCTGGAGGAGAAGCACATGGCTGCCGGCATGAATGGAGAATCCGGCCCAGATGAAAAACATGAACAAGTATTTGGGATTATGGCTGGGAGGTAACTTGATAGAAGTTATTAGAAGCAGATGGTACGGGATTGAGGCAGGGATCCCATGCTTGCCCCACTATGGGAGGTAGGTTAGAGGATTGATATCTGCCCTGCCCCAGGATAACTATGGTTATTTTAAAATATAACAAGTGTCTGTGTCTTAATTGATCGCTAACCAGGCCTACAGATAATACAGATAATTTTAAAAACAATACTTCAGCTAGACTGGTCTCAGGCCTGGGCTGACCCCTTGCAGGAGGAGTCTGTGTGTCCTCCCAGAAAATGAAGGCCTATAGCTTACATGCTCTTGTTTTACATTTAGTATTTCTCCTCGGGAACATTAGGCCCATGTAATCACGGTGGCACATAACTATTAATGGCTTAGGCTCCATGAGTTCAAGACAATGCTTGTCACATCTAGCGCTGGATCTCTAGTCTTAGTGCTCTTAAAAATATCTGAGGAAGCAGGGCTGGAGAGACGGCTCTGCAGTTAAGAGCACTATCCGCTCTTCCAGAGGCCCTGAGTTCAAGTCCCAGCAACCACATGGTGGCTCACAACCACCTATACTCTCTAATGCCCTCCTCTCATGTGCAGGTGTATATACAGATGGAACACTCATATAAAATCTTTTTAAAAAATACCTAAGGAAGGCTGGGAAAAATAGAAGGAAGGAGGAAGGGAACGAAAGAAGGAAGAAACAATGAATGGATGAACAAAGGGGTGTGTGTGTGTGTGTGTGTGTGTGTGTGTGTGTGTGTGTAGAGATTAAGACTCCAAGAAAAAGCATCTCTAAGGAAAGAAGAAACCAGGAGAGAAGGAGCCTATTCTATGGCATGTATCATTTCTCCTCCTCATCTCCTCAGGTAAGGAAGTTGGTTCCCAAAGCATACCACCAAGATGTGACACCATCTTGTCTGATGTCTAACCAGGCTGCAAGGCAGACCAAAGTGGTTTTTAATGGATGTGCTGTATCCTTTATCACCGGTGTCCCCCTTGATCATGTCAGTGGCAGGTCATTTCCTTGCCCTGTAATGGCTTAGGTGGTTACCTGGTCAGGAGGGCTGTACATGTGGGAGTTGCTACGCTGCATCCTCTATGAAACCAAAAGAGTAAGCATAGCTCAGCAGGGTACCAGGCTTTGAGAAGGTCACTTTGTTCTCTCAGCATCGAAAGGGATGGCTGACCTTGTCAAAGCCAAACAACAAGGCTTCTAGGGTTTGAGCAAAGGGCTCCAGGGGACACTGCGCAGGACAGGGAGGTCTGCACAAGAGCCTGCACTTCCCGGCACAGAAAGAGTCTCCTCTGTCCCTAGAGGTGTTCAGCACCACACCAACCCAGATGCAGTGATTCTTTCTTTAAACCAAAGCCCAGAGTCATAGGAGAGAAGCTTCTCCCTCTTGCTCATTCAGCAAAGGTGAGACAGGATGACAAGGAAAGGAGAGTAAAAAAGAGCAGTAACGAAGAAGCCCTTACTCCAAACCTTGAAAGTCAAGGGAAAAATTGAAATGGCCTGGTTTCTGACTGTTTGTTGATGCTTAGTATACTAAGAAAAGCCATGTAGAAAGACAAGCCTTGCAAGGTGTGGTGGTGCACGCCTTTAATCCCAGCACTTGGGAGGCAGAGGCATATGGAGTTTGAGGCCAGCCTGGTTTACAAACCAAGACAGCCAAGGCTACAGAGAGAAACCCTGTCTGGAAAAAAAAAAAAAGAAAGAAAGAAAAGAAGAGAAAAAAGAAAGAAAGAAAGAAAGAAAGAAAGAAAGAAAGAAAGAAAGAAAGAAAAGCCTGATTTTCCCCTTCTCGGGGATATGGTCTTATACAAGATCATGGTAAATTTGTCATATACAAGACACCAGAACCACATGATAACTGCGTGTTTCTGCTAAATGAACACCATAGAGTGTGGCTCTGGCATCTTGTATATGACACACTCACAGTGATCTTGTACAAGCAGGAGAGGCCGCTCTCTACCAGCCTCGGTCCCCTCCACTGAACAGAGGAGCCATGAGGAGCACTTCGCATGGATCTCATGAAGGAGCAGGTTCCTTACATTCATTGTTTGTCTTATAAGCATGAAACAGGATAGTGAACACCTAGGCAACAGCCGGTGCCTACCTGTCTACAGAGCATTGCTTTGTTTACACTGTCAATTCACTCATAAATAGTTTTCCCTATAAAAACTCTCCCATCATAACTCAATCAACCCGTGTCTTCTGATTCCGAAAACAGAAAATCAAAGTCTACACAATGATTTAGATTCTATAAACTAAGACATAAGTAGGTGTTATGACTATTGACAGTAATTGCCCCACCGTCGCCAGAAGCCTCTTTCGCCACTGTATAGTTAGCCATCTTAGTTTGTTCTGTTTCTTCCCCCCTTCCCTTCATCCCTTTCCCCTTCTTTGCCCTTTCCTCTTCCCCTTCCTCTTTTCATTCTGCCCTCTCCTTTCCCTTTGCCTTCCTGTAACTAGAATGTTCTGATTATCGTCTTTTTTAGCCCCATGCTTCATCCCCTGCAAGGTGATGGGAGGGACTGCCTATGGTCACGTACTCTGAGGGGATGTTTCAAAGGATGCACAAGTGCCTACCAAGCGCGACACACAGAGCCCCATGGCATTCCCACATTGAACATCAACAGCCACTGTTGCCGTGGAGGCTAAGTGGACACACTCTGAGCCTGAAGCTACCCACTGGCCAACTATCATTCCTCCTCTTAGGCACATGTCTCCACTAAATCCCCAGTGAGACATCTGTGGGCACCGCTACTCTTCTGTCACCATGGGGCCCTCAGATTACAGTATTGACTCTCAATAGAACAACGGGACTGGCAATACAGACAGTGCTATTTCCTCTCTGTAGCTGCCAGTACATGGGCTACACTCCAGGGCTTGTAGAGGATATCTCAAACATAATAGAGTATTTTCTTGATGCTCTGGCAGGGACCAGGGGTTGCTGGAAACCCGCTGTTTTATTTTTAAATTTCCTGTTCATAATTGGTGCTTAGCAAGTTTTAGATGAATATGGAAGGAACAAATCGATCTTATTGAAATGGTCAGTTTTCTACAGCTCACAGAGAGGTTCCTGCACTATAGGCATCATACACACACACACACACACACACACACACACACACACACACACACACACACGCACCCACGCACGCGCATGTATGAGTGTGTGTCCATTTTGGGTCTGGCCTCACCAGACCTTCCGGTGGCAAGTGCACACAGTCACCCTTGATAGCATGGAAGTTGCCCCATGATCTAGCTTCCTCTTGGAAAGTGTCAAGAAAGAGGAAGCAAAGTCACTCCTAGGGGGGAAGAATCTATTTGGGTTTGTCCGAGTTGTCAGTTCCTTCCCTTGATGAAAGGGGACACGAAATGGAAAGGGACACTGGGAAATAGGAAGCGTGGGCTGGGGGAATTCCAGGCATTGGCAATAAAGAATACCTTACCGGCCAGAGAGGAGCAGGGACAGGCGGTTGATGGGTGTCTCACCCTCCACGGCATAGGTCTGCTCCGTGGCCAGTGTCAAGACCTGCTCATGACAGCAGTGGACAATCTCCTTGTAGGCCTGCAGGGGCACCTGCAGGGGCAGGCACAGTGTCTTGTAGAGGAGGTTGAATTCCTCAGGGAGGGTGTTCACCCGCAGGCGATATAGCAGGTGTGCCAGCTGAAGCAGGCAAGCCACTGTCAGGAGGATGTTCCACAGGATGATGTCCAGCCCACAGGCATCAAACCAGCCCCACAGCACACAGCAGAGGAAGCCTGGGCCCAGGATACCAAAAAGATAGAAGCAGCCATAGACTCCACTGCCTGCCATGAAGCCCATGAGCAAGAAGCAGTTGGCCAGGTGATAGAGTGCACCTTCCACAGCCGCCTTCCAGCCATTGCACACTGGCCCCTGCCAGAGGAGCTGACCCACCGTGCTGCTGTTGGCACTCATCTCTGGGGCTTTTAAGCCCTCTCCAGGCCCTGCTACTGTCTCCACAAAGGAGACTGGGGGGAAAAATCAATTACTCTGTCCTCCCAGGTGGCTTCTCACCACCAACTCTACCTTTGCTGGCAGGAATGCTTCCGGTAGCTCTGAGCAAGAATGCCGAGACATAGTACACTTCATGGAAGCTTGAAAACCTAAGTTTGTTGTTTCTTTTTTTCCTTCTTCCTGTCTTTCAGCGAAGCTCTTGTCCTCCCTTCAGCACTCTGGCAAACGTCTTTGGCTCCAGCTTTCTTAAGATAGTGTGTTCACACTTAGTTCTTAGCAAAAAACCATACTTTTTCCCGCGAGAAAGTGGGAGCATGACACCAGAGACTTCAGCAACACGGGCGAAATGGCCACATCCTGCTTTCTGTTGTTCGCAGGCAGGATGAGGGGTGGAGAGCCAGCAGGGAAGGCACACTTGTGCTGCATTTGGAATGCACGTTCTCTTGGCACCGGAAGAAAGGGTGACCCCAGAGGGATACCATGTTTGGAATTGGAATCCAAGAGGTACTGGCAGTGAGAGAAAACAGGCCAGGCAAACAGGCAGGCTGGCATAGCACTTAGCATACCTCCAAAGGACAAGATAAGAGCCCGGGTCAACAGAGGTGGGGTTAGGGGCGGGAGAGCGGGGGGGGGGGGGGGGGGGGGGGGGGGGGGGGCTGTGTCAAAGGAAAAGCAGCAGAGCGTTTAGGTCTACGGAGTAGGCTTGACACAGTGCAGATGTCCTGTCAGGAGGATTTGGGGATTTGCATGAGGTAGGAGGACAGTTCAAAGTGGGAATGCCTGGGGCTATTAACAGGAACAGTACTGGCAGGGAAAGCCAGAGAGTCCTGTGGAAGGTTTAAGACAGTCTGCAAATGTCATTGTACGGCAATGTGACTGCAGTTCCTTCATCTCCGACTTGATACTCCCCTGCAAATACCTAAGCCTAGTAATTGTTAATAAATGCTAACACCTTACCCAAATCACCGGCCCATCTACACCAATAGCCTCACATCAGAATGACTACCTAAGGAAGACTCCTTTGGTGGTACTCACCCCCACTGAGCCGTTTATACACATATTGCAGCTCTCCTGTGTAGGATGGGATACCCAGTCACCACCATTCTCCTAGAGCCGAGGAAAACAGTGCCTCGCGGAGGTAATACGCTCCAACATGGAGTAGACAGCAAAGCCAGGATTCGAACCTGAGACTGTCAGACTTAATACTCTTGCTTTAAGTGGGGTTCACAGTAAGCAGAAATGCTGAACCAGATCTCTGACTCCCAGCTCCACACTCCTGAGATGGCTGATGACTTTCAAGGACCTTCTAAAGGGACCTGGGCGATTCATTCTGGACTGCCAGGAGGGAAATGTGAACAATGCAAACCTTAAACTGAGAGACCCAGACTCTCTGGCTTCTGGGGGACCTGCTGAGTCTCCATCCTGGCTGCTGGGGTTGCTCACACCTTCACCTCATTGTCCCAAAGATGTAAGTGAGGGCTCAAAACTAGAACTATCCAAATGCTAGCTCCACACAGACTCGGGACGCTGTGCTGTTTCCATCTCAAGGAATGGTACTGAGTGCACACTGTGGCCTGAATGTCACTTTCCAAGGCAGAGACTGCAAACAACAGCGGCGCCTCGAAGCCTGAAACACATTACCAAATTAAGTTTAAAGAACAGTATGACCCAGGAAGAAGGGAAGTATGGAGGGGAGGGGGGGGACAGAGCTGAGGGGTGAGGTGTGAGGAGACAGAGAGCAGAAGCTGTCATGGTGAGGCGGCAAAGGCCTAGTTACAGAAGGGTGAGAGTTCTTGGCATGCTTAAGGAAGACATTTTAAATGTTTAATTGGGATCAATTGATCCGTAAATGGCTTTATACTTCTCACTCTCTTTCTGGAGAGAGGTAGAGAAAGAGCTGGGGGCATTTGGAGAAGAAAGCCCTGCAGACTCTTACAGCAGGCTTTGGGTGCCTGATGCCTGTTTGGTGTTTTCTTTTTCTCTGAGCCTGGGTGTCACTTTCTGACCTGGAACTCACCAGGCAGCCCAGGCTAGTCTGGAATTCTTGGTAATCCTCCTGCCTGGCCACCCAAGTACTGAGATTACAGGTGTGACCACGATGCCATTGTTCAGTAGGGCAGGGGTGTGTGTGTGTGTCCATATGTTGCTTTCAACCAACCTGCCCACTTTCCCAAGCAGCAGCTGTTTCTGCATCAGCAGCAGGGCCTTCCCCTCCCCTCCCCCTCCACCCCGTTGGAGTTCCTGCCAGCCACAGGCAGGAAAGTCAGGGAGGCTAGGCACAGAGAAACAACCAAGGCTCTGCCAGAGATAGAATTTCAAAGCAGGTCAGCAAGACTGCCCAAAGGCTTGGCTCTGACCCTTTAAAGAGACAGGAGGGGTAACTAACCACTGTTTCCTTGTTCCTTGTTCCTGTCCATCCACCTGTGACTGACTGAGCAGGGGCACCTAACATTTACCAAGCAGCTATCATCTTCTAATGCTAACAAGATACTGTTTTATTAGCTACTTTTTTGACAGGTTCTCATTACATACCCCTCCTTTGTGTGTGTGTGTGTGTGTGTGTGTGTGTGTGTGTGTGTGTACATATATGAAAAAGGCTAAGAGTAGCTAAGGAACTTGCTTACAGTCAGAGTTAATATGTGACCAACAATTGAAGCCTAGGTCAGTGGGAGTGTAACTGTAATTTTCCACTCCACCATCTGTCCCATCAGGTGTTTGGGGATTGCTAAGCACCTACATACATGTATCATAGCAGAGGACTTGACTGCATTGCAGGTTGTGAATGGTGAGATTGCTGCCTATATATCAGCAGAATACAATGACAGGAAATTACTTTTTTTTTTTTAAAGCTAGTTTGATGGAGATAAAAGAATAAGTATATTGTGTGGTTAGGAAGATGAGATGGAAAACTGCTTTCTTACTCAATATTCATTTACTCTTTTTTCCTGTGAAACAGACTTTCAGTTTTGCCCAAAGCTCTGACAAGACATGGAAGAGGCAGGCCCTGCTTAAACCACTTAGTGGTAGGTGTGCCACTGGCAGCTACTGTTTTGTAAAAATACCTATAACTATATTGCTCAATCAGACTGAACGGGGAAGTGACCGAGGACTTAAAGATTCCATGCCCAGGAATGGAATCTTCTACCTGCCTTGAGCAGGGAAGTACATACGTGGTTTCACTGGTTTTGGAAGAGAAAACTCTAAGTTGGCAAAAAATCCGAATGCTGGGCAGCACTAGCACCTTCAATACAATTGCAGGCAGAGTTGCCTCAACTCTGGACTCTTAGGCTCATTTTTCCTTAATGTTCTTTATTTTTTTGGTTTTTCCAGACAGGGTTTCTCTGTGTAGCTCTGGCTGTCCTGGAACTCTCTTTGTAGACCAGGCTGGCCTCAAACTCACAGAGATCCACCTGCCTCTGCTTCCCCAAGTGCTGGGATTAAAGGTGTGCAGCACCACGCCTGGCTGTTGGGGATTTTTTTCTATACTCGCTGTTGAACTCACTAAATTTGACAGAAGATGAAACTACCATGAGTTTTAGCTTTTAAGACAATGTCTCACTGTAGCACTGGCTGGCCTGGAATTCACTGTGTAGAACAAGCTAGCCTTGAACTTAAGAGAGATCCACTTGCTTCTGGAATGTGCCTTCTTGGTTAGGGGTGAGACTTGGTCTGGGTTGAGCTTGCACAAGTATTTTACCTGCTGTCAGTCTGAGCTCATATGTGCATTGGCCCTGCTGTGTCTGGAAAACCCAACTGATATCTCATAGAGGGAAAGTCAGTTTTATTCAATGGAGTGACACTGGGTGTATCAATGACACTACAGGGTAGGCAGGCCTCATGGTCAGGAATAGTTAGCCAACACAAGTTAGACTTCATGGTGTGTGTGTGTGTGTGTGTGTGTGTGTGTGTGTGTGTGTGTGTATGAGCTTTGGGGGGTTCTATTTTTTTAAGAGAAAGAACAAGAAAGTAGGTGGGTAGGGTGGGAGAGGATTTGGGAGGAGTTGGGGAGGGGAAAGAATATGATCAAAATATGCCGTATGGAAGAAAAACTTAAGGTGTGTGCCACTATACTCAGATGGCTTACGTGCGTGCATGTGTGCGTGTGTAGCATAAGTGTATACATGTTCATGTGGGCGCATATGCATGGAGAGGATAGAGGTCAGTGGTGGGTCACTTTCCCCTTATTTTTTTGAGATTGGGCCTCTCAGTGAACCTGGGGCTCAGACTTGCTAGACTGGCTGGCCAGTGAGCTAGGGCTCTGGAGAGCTGCCTGTTCCACACCTGGTCTTTATATAGGGCTAGAATGGAGACTCAAGTCCTCATGCTGAGCGGCAGGCACTTCATCAATTAAGCCATCTCCCAGCCCTTTTTAGTAGCTAAAGAACTCATGGGCAGAGTTACGCATGAACTCTTGTGGGAAGCACCTTGAATACCCATCATAATATCAAATGTTCAGATTTTAATTTGCTCCTATTTATGTACTCATCAAATCAGGAGTGCACATCTTACAAATCTTTGCACTCTGTACTCTGAGCACACCCAAGTTGAAACACTGTGTCCTCTTCCTCAGTGTCTCGGCCTAGAGGACAGGCTGTAAGTGCAATGTGTGTTAGTCAACTGTCATGTGCTGTTTAAGCTCATTGAGAAGCTGGCTACAGAAGTGGGGTTGCCTACTAGCCCTGCCCCCCACAACGCACACGCTTTAGACCAGTGCTTCTCAACCTTCCTCATGCTGTGACCTTCCCAACGCAGCTCCTCATTCTGTGGTGACCCCAACCATAACATCTTCATTGCTCAGAAGATATTCCAAGGCCCCCTCTCTGCCCATCCTTTCCTAGTGCACAAGCCTTTCAAGAGACAGTGTACAGTAATTTCAGTAATATGAAGATATTAACACAATAATGGAAAAATAAAGAACTTGGTATAGTAGGTGACCACCGAATTTTGACATGGCCCTTTGCTATGTTTTTCTCATGCACAGTAATTCCTAAACTCAGTATAGATACAGTTAAACTTTGTCTAACAGATTCCTTTATCTAACCTCAAAATAGTCAAAGTTAATGAGAACAGGCCCATGTCCTAGGCAGGGCCAATCCTAGAATCGCTCTGCCTTCCACAGGTGATGCTTCCAGGGAAACTCTCATCCCCACTTTACAGGGAAGTCCAGATGTTTAGAGACAAGGAAGTTATCCTGGCCAAATAGCTGATGGACAGGGTGAAAGGGCTGGTTGTTGGAATTAGCCCAACGCTTACTGGACCAGGTATCTTTTAAGGTATGTTCTCAATGGTGGTATTTAGTTCCTCACAAATCAGGTGACACTATCAAACTGGAAAGAGTTAAAATATCAACATGCTGCCTATGAACTGAGAGAGATTGGGAACTCTCAGATACTAAGGAACACATGGATATTGCCTTTTCAAAGAGGAATTGGGCAGCTCATCAATAGCCTTGAAAACATGCATAGCCTCTAGTTACCCTTCACTTGATTTCAGGTGATTTATTCTTTATACGACCATAAAACCAGCCAACCACCACCACTACCATACACACACACACACACACACACACACACACCATAAACCCAGCCAACCACCACACACACACACCATAAACCCAGCTAACCACCACACACACACAAACATAAAACAGCCAACCACCACTACCACACACACCCACACACATATACACACACCATAAAAGCAGCCAACCAACCCCCCCCAACCCAAACCATAAAACCAGCCAACCACACACACACAGACACACTCAGTATTTATGTATCTGACATTAGCCTAAGATGCAATTCCTGGAGGATTTCTGACACCTAAGTATACATACAGCGCTCCAGTTAAGTTACAGTGAACCATGGAGTGAATTCATACATCTAATGAGGCAGGATTCTACTTACTCAGCAAAATATTAAAGGGAAGATATTACAAAAATAGTTGTTTCTACAAAGTGCTGGAGTGATGGCTCAGCAGTTGAGAGTACTTGCTGTCTTGAGAAGAGCCCAGGTCCAGTTCCCAGCACCTACACAACGGCTCTGCAACTCCAGTCCTAGGGGCTTTGACATCTTCTCCTAGCTCTTGAGGGCACCAGGACACATGTGGTGCAAGCATACAGACAGGAAAGCATTCATACACATAAAACAAAAATAAATCTTTAAAAAATGTGCCGAATGTGATTGCACATACCTGTAGTTCCAGCATGCAGGAAGCAGAGGCACAAGCACCAAGTTCAAGGCTATTTGGGCTACAAGGAAAGACCCTGTCTCGCCTTCTCTCAAATATACACACGGAGGGTATGTCTGGGACAGTGTGTTTAGAGTTTAGCATTTGCTGCCAGGTGTATAGAAACGTTTTCCATTTTGTAGTCTAGGGGGTATGCAGTCTAAGCAATGACCTACCAAGGGACTGTCCCGGATAGGACGTTCTTCTCAGATGAGAAAAACAGACTCACTATGACACACTGATAGCACATAGCCGCTGTTAAGCCCGATTTTGTCATACTTTAAAGCCATCCACTTGTTGGGGCTGTAGTCCCCAGGAGGTTAAAGCAGGAAGACCCCAAGTTCAAGGCCTCAGAGTATGTCCAAGTCCAGCCCAGGCAACTTATGAGACCATCTAAAGCACAGTATAAAAAGGAAAAACAGGAGCCAGTTGTGCACTCAGGGAGGCAGAAGCACATGGATGGCTGTGCGTTTGAGGCCAGCCTGGTCTACAAAATGAGTCCAGCAAAGGCTACACAGAGAAACCCTGTCTTGAAAAAAACACAAAGTAAAAACAGGGGTAAGGATAAGGTTAGTGGCAGCACATTTGCCTAGCTTGCATAAGGCCTACAGCCAATACCCAGCATGAATGACTACTAAAAACCAACCAACCAACCAACCAAACAAACAAAAGGAGGGTGTTAGCCACACACTTACCCAATTAATTAGGTCAGAATTTTTTTTTTTTTTTTTGGTTTTTCTGAGACAAGGTTTCTCTGTGTAATAGCCCTGGCTAGCCTGGACTCACTTTGTAGACCAGGCTGACCTTGAACTCACTGAGATCCTCCTGCCCCACTCCCACCTCCCCTGCCTCCTGCATGCTAGGATCACAGGTGTGGACCACCACACCTAGCCAATGAGTGTTGCCTGGGATGATACGGTTGTGACATCATTTTGAACAGGTAAAAGATGTTCACTCCTAAGCTTGGAGATTTTACTGGTTGGGGGTAGAATCTCCTTTCTCCTAACGGTAACTATCCAAATCCCTGTGACATCACACTAACCAGCAAAAGAGACTCTTGGCACAAGAGTTGCTACTGCACTGTGTAAGTGAAGAAGGAAACAGAGCAGCGAACTATGTGGGTGTGTGCGGAACAGAAAGAGACACAACAAAGACTGCTCACCACATTTTCTTTCTTTTTGTTTTTTAATAAATGATAAATACTTTCTCCACTTAGTAAAGTTCATCAAAGAACTTCCAAAATAGTTAATCTTCATTCCTCAGGGATTATTCATTCACCAAGTAGGCCACCTACAGAAAAGACTTTATTTTAGAAAGTCAGAGTTCAAACATCAAATCGGACCTACAGATTTAGGGACTTAAGACCATCAGAAATAAACGCTTCACTCAAATATTAGATAATTGTTACAATTGTTCTGAACCAGAAATGAAATAGAGATGTGCTTTTCAAAATTCTAGTTCATCTTAATGACACCCCTAAAAGCGTTCGCTGCACTGTGGGAGCTTGAGAAGCTTTTGGTGAGGCACCGCGCCTTTACAGCCAGTGAACAGAAGAGGCCTGTGAGGCTCTGCTCTTCCAAGAACTGGCCACGCTCTGTGTTAAAGGCCAGTTCAGCATGCACAACTCCTGTGGGAAGCTCTTCCTTGACCCGAGGGCAAGTAACGGCCATAGTGACAGACCCAGCGGGAGGGCAGCAGAGGACAGTGCTGCTGGCCTTCTCTGGCAGTGCCAGGCTTCTCGCTGTGACCCTTCAAACATCAAACTGGATCTAGGCTTTTGTCTTGTTCTTAAGTTTGAGTGTTAGAAATGACCCCTTTCATTCATTCATATCTTGAATACTTTTATAAATAATCTATATATAAAAGTGGCTCATTTAAACATCTAAGTATAACGTTGAATTAAACAAACAAAAACTAGCATCTTCACTACTTTAACTGGATTTTAGAAGATTTTCCATGTTTCTTGACCCTTAAAAACCGAAAGAGCCAAAAAATAAAGAAAATAAAGAAAAATAAAACCAGGCGTGGTGGCTCACGCCTTTAATCTCAGCACTCCGGAGGCAGAGACAGGCGGATCTCTGAGTTTGAGGCCAGCCTGGTTTATAAAAAGCGAGTCCAGGATAACCAGGGCTTTTACACAGAGAAACCCTGACTAGAAAAACAAAACAAAAACAAAACAAAAAAACCTGAAAGAGCCACTTTGATATTTCTAGTTAGGTACTAGTTTGGCTACCTTCTCTCTCAGTAAGAAAAGATTACAAAGACTGAAAAACTGTCTAGTCTCACTATTATGAGACCTATTTTTTCCTTATCATTTCAAGTCTCTGCCTTTGCTATCACTAAATCCTCATATATTTTATATTTAGCATATTCCCTACTGTTTCTTCAGTGGTGGCAGTTAAGGACTTGAATCATTTAAGAGTTTGAGTCAATGGTGAGGCCAGGGCTTGTGAATTATAGAAAATGTTCCTGAGGTGTTTCTGAGGCATGGAGTACTTTTATACAGAGCACAAGAGGGGGTAACACTTACCCCCATCTGCTGCAAGCCAGGTCCAATTAAAGTCTATTGTACTTGGGAATAACGTCAGCATCTATGACGGGCTTTGTACTAAGGAGCTTTCATGGCCACTGCTGGAACAAGCTAGTATTTCCCTCTGAAGAGGATCTCAGAAACTGTGTCTCTCAGGCTAAGAGGCACATCGGCGATCAAGCTCATCTTTGAGCAGTGCAGGCAGTTACGTGGTGGTTTACTACAGTCAGAGGCTTGGTTTTTGAGGCATATGCTTGCATGCATTCCAGCAACAGATCTATTTAATTAGTGTGTGCTATGAGTTTTAGGATCGAAGATTAAAGTAATGTACAATCCTAAAAATGAGTGTGCTGGCAAAAAATAGCATTAAGTCTTAGGACTAAAACACAAAGCCCCCTGTTTCGGAACAAAATAAAAAAAAAAAACCAAAACACAAAGTTCTTCTGGTTTGGAGAATACAAAAACGGTAATGCTACCACTACACACTTCACTGCACCTCAGATTCCCTCAGATGCTCTATGCAAGCTCAGACAACCGACTAGCGTGAGCCAGCACATGAAGAAAGCCATGCATGGACGCCGGGGTCTGCGGCTTTGAAGACTGTTCTCCAGTCAAACTTATCAGGAAGGCGAGCTCCTTACCTCCTCTCTGCACTTCAAAGACAACAACTAATCACGCGTGAAATTCCAGAGAGGTGGAGGAGAAAGAAACCAGCTCTCTGCTCTTATTAAGCTGGCATGTGGCCTCCCTATCTCTCAGCCCTGCTAAGTTAGTTATTTTATTTATTTATTTGTTTGTTTGTTTTCCGAGACAGGGTTTCTCTGTGTAGCCTTGGCTGTCCTGATCTCGCTTTGTAGACCAGGCTGGCCTCCGACTCACAGCGATCCGCCTGCCTCTGCTCCACCTTCCCACCTGCACCCCCCAGTACTGGCGTGGTGTGCCACCACTGCCCAGCTTCAGCCCTGTTAAACTGGGAGCGACAGTGAGGAGTGGACTTGAGAGCGGCTGAGGTTCCAGCTCTCACTATGCTTGCTTAGCCCACCGCAGCAATCCTGCCCCAGGGAACCACCACTATTTCCCCACCCGTTCACTCATTAATTTAACTAACAATACCTTACCCAGCACCTACTACGTGCCAGCAATGGTCTAGGTGCTGGGGACATGCTGGGAGTGAAAGCGCACGCTCCCCAGACTGTACATCCTCGCTGGAGGAAGCGTGGACAACTGCTGGAAGAAGAGGCTCAGTATATAGGTGGTGGCTGCAAAACCAAGAGTTGCCGCTAGCCACCTTCTTGTAAATCAAGAGCTCAGCTCCCCAACCTCGTTAGGCTAGTGGCTACCACAGCGGAGAATGCGGCTGCAGAACACCTCTGCCACTGGTGGGAAGGCCTACAGGGTACGGCCGCAACAATGGCAGGGAGGGGCACCGCTTTACACGGGCCACTGAGGACAGCCTCTCTAGCGAGGACTTCAGAACAGCAGTGGAAGGCAGCGAACTGGTGACCGGAGTTAACACCCGAAGCAACAGACTCCAAACGCCAGTCGTGGTCTGTGGTCTTGTCACGCACATCCTTCTTGACACGGACACTTGGATTCACACTTCTTCAAAAGCTGCTCCGAGGCTTTAGTATTAGAGCAATGCCTGACTTAAAACACAGGGTCCATTTTCACTGGAAAGCGGGACACTTCCTACTGAAGACCCACTTAACAAGAAACAAGGAATGTTTTCCACTTAGTTCCTTTACCTTGGAAAACAAGGCCCTTCAACTTCCCTCAGCCACAACTCTCTCTGCTTCTAACGTAGCTCGGAAGGCTTTTGTCAAGCCAGTTCTCAAAAGCTTCATACTCTGCCTCAGATTTACAACCCGTGCTAGAAACTGCAACTTTTCAAGCGCTAACTAAACACGGTAGATTAACCAGCATTCGAAGAGAAGGCTGCCCAGCAGCTAACTCTGTAAAGTAATATACAAATTTGAAGCAATATAGCTCACTCACCGTGTCATATCTTAAATCCTAGCGCTCTCATGCACTCCTTGTGGGCCTCGATGAGATGTCCACAGTGCTCTTCTCCTTTCTCAATGATGCTATAAGATAAAATGATGTGTTTGTGACCTCCAAGTAGATGTTTGAGCACATTCATGGAGAATATGAGACAGTGCAGGGGAGAGACAGCGAGTCCGCAGATTGCAGCTGGAGTTACCAAGAAACCTCTACTATACCAAAGCTTGGCTTCTCTGTTCTCTGTATTTGTCCTGATGGTGGTTCTGTGCTTATAAAGACTTTGTTATTGTTTGGGGAAGGTTCGAATTAGATAAAGCAATTGTGTATAGTCTCTAGTCTATACCCAAGGAATAATAAACATTTCTTTATAATGAAATAAGCTGAATATTTACATAAAATGAAGGGAAGAGTTTAACTTTTAGGCCTACTATTACACAGGAATTAACTTCCTGTTTCTTCTTCTAGTCAAACACTTAAGCCTACTTCTAATCGTTAAACACCCAACAATGTAAATGGCACAAGAGCTAGAACGTGCCAACACATGCCTGCAATCACATTTGGGAAGCTGAGGCAGGAGAACCCTGAGCAGAAGGACAGCTTGGGCTACATGTCAAGATCCTGTCTCAAAAGTAGTGGGGGAAAGCAGGTTGTACCATTAAAATGCTTCCCAGGAAATCAGAGGCTGGGTGGGCCAGTGAGCTCCGTGTCATAGCTGGCATTCACTTATACTTACTAAACCTTACAGAAATGCTGGGCTCACCCAGTTATTGGACTCACTCAACACACAGATGTGTTAGGCACCTCGTACAAAGATCCCCAGGTTGGAGGATCAGGATTCAAAGCCTGCCTACAGGCTCTGTACCTTGACACTACACAAAGTTTCTTTCAGCAAGTTATTAGCATCAAGGAACTTCAGAATCAGACTGATCTCTAAACTCTCCGTTCACAGTATGGCCTGCAAAGTAGTGATAATAAAATAACTAGGGCACACTCTCATTACCTTACTATACCAATGAATAATTTCTTGTTATGGTTGCTCAGGCTAGACTTAAAACAGTGGTGATCTTTCTGTTCTAGTCACCTCGGCAGTAAGATTACAGGCATGAGCACCTTATTTCTATAATATCTTGTTTCTATGATTATTTTTATACTTTGATGGCAGAAATAGACGGAGATGCACACACACACTATCTGAGGACGCCACTGTTTGCTGCAGAACTGAGGCTACATAAAAGCGAGCACCAACAAAACCTTTTGTGACTTGATGGTAAAGTAGATAAACATTAATATCGCCTATTCCATAGACAGGTTGACTTTTAAATTTTTATTTGCTTTTAGCTTATGTGTATAGGAGTTTTGCCTGCATGTTTGTCTGTGCACCGTGTGTATCAGTGCCCAGAAAAAGCTAGAAGTCGGCATCGGATTCCTCTGGGGCTGGAATTATAGACCATTGTTTACCATCATGTGGATGCTGGGAACCAAAGCCAGGTCCTCTGGAAGGTCAACCGGCGCTCTTAACCACTGACCCATCTCTCCAGCCCAAGACAGGTTGACTTACAACCTCCAGCTGTTTTAAACGGGGAAGGAGGAATCTCTCCAGAAACGTATCCTATGTCCTACTGTTCATATGTTTTGGAAAAAATCTTGGAAATTAGTTGAAATCTTTACCCTTTGGTCTTGCTAAATCTATCATAGCTGTGGTACAGTAAAGGCTGTCCACATATTTTAAGTGCCTTTAAATCAAGGAGCATCTTCGCGCACTTCTATTTATCTGGACCGGTTAAAAGGCATTCGTAGCAAGGATTTAAGGCCAACTTGACCTCTTGTCCTCTCCCTTCACCCCTAAGACTGAATTGCGGATTCAGGCAACAGACAGGACTACAGGTTCCCGTAACTTCTGAGTGCGGGGAAGCAGAGCGGAGCCCAGGCGAGCTTGCGGAAGCCCCGCCGCCCCTCCCCGGCTGCGCACTGACCACGCATCGCGCGCCTTTTTGGTCTCCGGGCAGGCACAGCAAGGCTTCAGCGGCTTCTTCTCCTGAGCCTCAGGCGGGGCGGGGCTGGCGGCGGCCAGACCCGGCATCTTTCCAGCCGAAGAGGCAACGAGCGTAGACGCGAAAATCTCCCAAACGTCGGGCAACCGGAGCAGCCCGTACCTACTTCCGTAGTCAAGCTAAAGGAAACAGGAAGCCCCGCCTCTCAGGAGGGAAGTGAGCCTGAGAAGCGCGTGCGCAAAAGAAGCGGTACAAAGGCTTTGACCCAAGGGCATGGCTTCAGTGCGGGAGCAAAGGTTAAAAGGTCACCCATAGTGTTTTTATTGTTGTTATTGTAATTTAATTGCTACGTTTCCCCCTTCTCTTTCCTTAATACAAACCCTCACTTATACATACTCTTCTCTGCTATTCTTCAAATTCATGGCCCTTTCCCCCTAATTGTTATTGAATGCACACACACACACACACACACACAATATATATATATATATATATATATATATATATATATATATATATATATATATATAAAATTGTGTTTGGGCAGGCCTTGCAAAGGTGGAGGATGGGGAGGCAGCTGACTGGCCAACAAACTCCCTCCATGGATGTTGAAATTATAGCCGAAGAAAGTAAAACGGCTTCCACCGAGCTCCAAAGCAGAAACCGTTGGTGAAATCCAGTTTCTCTGAGTAGCAGATTCAGGTTCTAGCCTGGGGCATTTTGTGATATCTTTTCTTCTTGCCCTCTTCCCTTCATGTTGTACAATCTGCAGATGTTGACTAAATCTTCAGTTAATATATCATGACACATCATGAAAGAAGATATGAAGTTTCTTTTTTCTTGTTTCAACTGTTATTGTTTCTCTCTCTCTCTCTCTCTCTCTCTCTCTCTCTCTCTCTCTGTGTGTGTGTGTGTGTGTGTGTGTGTATGTGTGTGTGTATGTGTGTGTGTGTGTATGTGTGTGTGTGTATGTGTCTGTGTATGTGTGTGTGTATGTGTGTGTATGTGTGTGTATGTGTGTGTGTGTGTATGTGTGTGTGTATGTGTATGTGTGTGTATGTGTGATGTGTGTATTTGTGTGTGTATGTGTGTGTAGTGTGTGTGTGTTGTGTGTATGTTGTGTGTATGTTGTGTTGTGTGTGTGTTGTATGTTGTGTGTGTATGTGTGTGTATGGTGTGTTGTATGTGTGTGTGTAGTGTGTGTGTGTGTGTGTGTATGTGTGTGTGTATGTGTGTGTGTGTATGTGTGTGTGTATGTGTGTGTGTATGTGTGTGTATGTGTGTGTGTGTGTGTGTGTGTGTGTATGTGTGTGTGTGTGTATGTGTGTGTGTGTGTGTGTGTGTGTACTGTTGGATAAGTAAAGGGGCAGGTAGCCGATAGTGAAAGTGTAATACCCTTAGTGAACTTTCATAGCTTCAAACCGGCCAGTCTCACTGTATAGACGTTCACCAAGATGTACAGCAGTTGGCATTTGGCACATGTTTTGTTTTTAGTTTTGGTTTTTGGTTTTTCGAGACAGGGTTTCTTTGTGTAGCATTGACTGTCCTGGACTTGCTTTGTAGACCAGGCTGGCCTCGAACTCACATCCATCCACCTGCCTCTGCTTCCCTGAATGCTGGGATTAAAGTTATGCACCACCATGCCTGGCTCAGCACATGTTTAAGTGACTTTCTTAAACTAGCTGTGAGTTAATCAGGAAAAAAAAGTTTTATTTTTAAAAATATAAATATTTATAGACAATGTTTCTAGCCAAAGCTGGCCTTGAACACTCTGTGGATGACCCTGAGCTATGATGGAACTTCATGTATGTGCCACCTACACCTGGTTTATAAGAATGTGCTAGGCAAACAGTCTACCAACTGAATTACATATCCTCAACCCCTAGCTGCTTTTATTATACATTGCTCAATCCTATATTTGCCACTACAGAAGTTAATAAAAGTAAAAATACCTTTTCCTGGCGTTTCTTAAATTTAAGTAAAAACAATATAGTCTTCAACATAATAGCTTCCATATAGTGCTGAGTTTGAGAGTCATTTAACCTTCATAACAAATTGAGGTTCTGAAATACATATGCTCAGAATATTCAGAAATGTTGCATATCTCATGAGGTTCCACTTCTCCCGCTGTTCCATATACTATCCCATGCAACTTATCTACAGATAAAGTAACTTTTACCTTAAAACCACCAAGTTGTATTCACTTGTGCTACTGAATTTTTGTGTATACTGAATGAACAAAGAAGAAAGAGAGAGAACTGGACATTTTTGTTTGTTTGTTTGTTTGTTTTTGGATTTTCAAGACAGGGTTTCTCTGTGTAGCCTTGGTTGTCCTGGACTTACTTTGTAGACCAGGCTGGCCTCGAACTCACAGAGATCTGCTTGACTTTACCTCCCCAAGTACTATGATTGTAGGTGTGCACTACCATGCCCAACTGAGAACTGGAAAATTTAAGGAATTGTGAGGATTGAGTTTGATACAAATTGTAGGTCAAAAGAAAAAAAAAACCTTGAAACTTTTTTGCAACTAATATTTTTTTTCCTTCCATTTTTCCCTTTGTGAAGGAAAGTTCCTGGAATGGACAACACCTTACTCTGAACCTCCGCCCAGGCTGATCAACTGATAGAACTTTAAAGATGTAGTGAAGGTTGCTAGTCCACAGCCAAATTGTCTTGGGGCAACTTTAGCGCTGCTTAGTGGCCATATGTTGTCCGCTCTGTATGTGACCTAACCTTTGTGAGTACTGGTAAATCCTTTGGAATGTACAAGCAGACCTCCCAGTTCCCACCAACCAAAAGGCTGAAGAGACCATCTGATACCATTTGAGGCTATGGCTGAGACTTCCTCGTATTCCTATGACCTGTCTACCCAGTGTTTTTACCACTGTATTTGGGAAGTGTCTTGATTATGGTTATCTTAGTTTCCTCACTGCAAAACTACACAGGAGTATCATACCACCATCTTGGCCATATTGCAATGTGGAATTTGGGGTAACGTGAAACTGTGTTCCTAAACCATGGCCATGCATATTTGTCTCCAGAAAAAAACTGTATCTGATCCCTTTGAGGTAAGAGTTGTGTTTTTGTGTTGAAACCTGTGTGTGAGTGTGTGTGTGTGTGAAATTGGTACAGACCACAACATCCTTAATTAGTAGCAGCAGACCTCAGGGAAAGAAATCTCCTGCCCCTTGCTTCCTTTAGTCAGATGTGTCTGACACCGTAATGAACCCTTGGCTGTCTCTTGAGCACCACGAGCTGCTTCTTTGAGGTAAAATAACTGAACAAAGCAACGAGAAAACTGGAAATGACGGAACGAACATATTCCCAGCACTCGGATACAGGAGGATACAGAGTTTAAGGTTAGCCCGAGTTATAAACTGGTTTCAAGTCCAGCAGGGGTCTCAGAAAAAGAGCCTGTCCAAAAAACAAACAAAAGATCTCCTTTCCAATGGCAAATATTTACCAATTTGTTCTTAGAAACTAAACTCTTGTTTTAGGATGGTATAACTAACTTATATAAGTTATAAGTTATATTACTTTTCCTTTTACCTTTATTGAAAGTAAGTGTTAAGCTTCACTTTTCCTTTTCAGCCTACATGCTTGTAGACTGAGATGGTTTGTTTTATATAAAGTGGAAATTAAGAATATAAAACATAAACATATTGTTTTCCATTTAATCCCAAGAAAAACATCAATGATCTATTTCCCAGAGAAGAACTATAATTCAATATTACATTGAAGGGCTTGAGAGATAGCTTAGTGGGTAAAGACATTAGCCACCAAGCCTAATGACCTGAGTTCAATCCCAGGACTCAGAGGGTGGCATGAGATTAACAACCTCACACATGTTCTGGCTGTCATGTAGACACACACACACACACACACACACACACACACCAAAAATAAGTTTAAAACTTGAAAATAGGTAACATATGGAGATTAATAAAAGATTAGTAAGTTTAATACTTTTAATATCCCACTGTTGCTCCTCAATTTTTATTTTCTCGCAAATTTTATTTTATTTTTTAGCTCTAAGACTGTTGTTGCTAAGGTTACTACATGTATAGGCAACAAGCTTGAAACAACAACTTGAATAGAGTTAGATGGCAGTTCTGTGAGTGGGATCTAACTCACTAACAGCTAACAACAACTGAGGGATTACTTCCTAAAAGTTCTTCAGTGATAAAAGCCCTGGTCTGTGCCTACCAGGTCTAAGTTTGGTGACTTCACCAAGGACGGGTGGGTAGCTGCTGCTCATAGAGAAGCCGTGACACCATACGCTGAGAGAGAAGATTACAAGGCTTAAATTCTCAGTCTGTTTAATCGCCAGCCTCTGTTGTGCTGACAGAGCTAAGTAATTGTTACATAGTGTTTGCATGTCTGCCTCTGAAGGGGGAAATTCTTTCCAATATCCCTGGGGAAATATTTATCTGATTTCCAAGTTTTTGTTTTTGTTTTTACCACATTTGCAGGCTGGTTTTTTTTTTTTTTTTTTCCCCCTTCAGGCTAGTTCTTAAGTAATGGTAGAAGCCATCAAACTACTAAGTTGCAGATAAAGGACAGTTTATCACTTGCGTCATCTTCATCATCTTCATCACCACCACCACCACCACCACCATCATCATCATCATTAAGAGCAGTAGCAGCACCTTTATACAGTTTCCAGAATCCCATTTCCCAAGATCAAATAATAGCCATATGGTAGCTTTTCGAGACAGGGTTTCTCTTGTAGTTCTGGCTGTTCTGGACTCACTCTGTAGACCAGGCTGGCCTGGAACTCACAGTGATCCGCCTGCCTCTGCCTCCCGAGTGCTGAGATTAAAGGCGTGCGCCACCACGCCCAGCTCACAAGATTCTTAATGAAGAGAATAAGAACGCCACCCCCCTTCCTTGTAAAGAGAATGCTATCTTTCTCACCAGACATTGCTTCCTATTCAAAGGGACAAGGACAGACAATTCCCTCTGCCTTGCAAGACACAAAGAACATTAGCCCTTGTGGAGATTTCTCTCATCATGATCAAGGCATTGCATTTAATTAAATTCTGTTTGTGGCCACTCCTCTTCAGTACTGAGGTTTCTCTCTCTAGGCTGGCCTCAAAGTCACAGCAGTCCACTTGCCTCTGCCTCCCAAGTGCTGGGATTAGAGGTGTGCGCCACCACGCCTGGCCTGAGGTTTCTTTTGTGCCTCTTTCTCTTTTTACAAAAAGATTTATTTATTATTATGTATACATTGCTCTGCTCTGCCTGCATGTACATCTGCAGGCCAGAAGAGGGCATTATATTTCATTATAGATGGTTGTGAGCCACCATGTGGTTTCCGGGAATTGAACTCAGGACCTCTGGATGAGCAGTCAGTGCTTTTAACCACTGAGCCATCTCTCCAGCCCTTGGTGTTTCTTTTGTTGTTGTTGTTCTGTTTTTTTTTTTTTTTTTTTTTTTTTTGAGACAGAGTTTCTCTGTGTAACAGCCTTGGCTGTCCTGGACTCACTTTGTAGACCAGGCTGGCTTCAAACTCAGAGATCCCCCTACCTCTGCCTCCTGAATGCTGAGATTAAAGGCATGTGCCACCACACCTGGCTTGATGTTTCTTTTATACAACTAGACTAAATGACTAGAGCCTTACTTCATGCAGGTTGTACACTAGTCATTTATTGCTTACTATGGACGTGATGTTTGTGTCCTGCCCAAACAGAGCCCTCGTCTCCACTGCGGTAGTTAGGGTCAATGATGCCATAGGGTGCCGTATCCACGATGGGATCTGGACCCCTATAAGAAGAGACTAGTCACTGTCCCCCTCAATTATGCCATATGAGAACAGAACAGAACAAGGAGACAGCCATTTGCCAGCCAGGATCAAAACCGACCGGCACCTTCCTTACCTTAGGCATTCTAGATCTGCCATGAGGATCTGCCATTTAAGCCACTTACAACCCAAGGCACCAGGACATCTGTGTGTTGGTGACATCACAGCCTAATGGCAGCACACACTTGGCACCTTCCAGTTTCTATAGGTCAGAAGTCTAGGCATAGTTTAGGGGTTTTCCCAGATCACAATTAAAACTAGTAAAGGGTGCTGATTTATCTGAGGTCCCAGTGGAGATGAATATGTTCACAGTCTCACTCCAGTCCAGGTATTGGAAGAATTAACTTCCTGCTGTTGTAGGTGAGGGCTTTGGCTTCTTTTGGTTGTCAAAGGAAGGCTACTTTGGTTCCTAGAGGCCATTTGCAAATTTCTTGCAATGTGGGGTTCCCCAACATGGTCGCTTGTTTCTTCAAAATCACCTATGAAGAGAGAGCAAAGTGGGCATCAAAGTCTCTGTAAAAGAACCGATCACTTGGGGGGTGGAGCGATGGCTCAGAGGTTAAAAGCACTGACTGCTTTTCTAGAGGTCGTGAGTTCAATTCCCAGCAACCATATGGTGGTTCACAACCATCTATAATGTGATCTGCTGCCCTCTTCTGGCCTGCAGGTGTATGTGCAGGCAGGGCACTGTATATATAATACTAAGTCAAAAGGAAAGAAATGAAAGAGAATTAATTAAGCCAAAGCTACACAGAGAAACCCTTTCTCAAAAACAAAACAAAACAAAACCCAAATAGCAACAACAACAAAATCAATCACAGAAGCACAGACTTACCACCACACTTTGCGGAGTCTTTTGTTTGGAATAAGTCCTAATACTCAAGGAGTCGGTGTCACATTGGACTCTGAGGCATGTTCAACTTCAACACACAGGCTACATCCAGCCCAGGATAGCTGTGGTGCATCCCAGTCTGAATTTACTTAACATTGAATCTAAAAAAATATTTATTAGTATTGTGTGTGTGTGATCGAGGGGAGGAGGCATTTGCTGTGACCAGCATGTGGAGGTCAGAGGACAACTTTGTGGAGTTGGGTGTCTCCTTCTACTTTTACATGAATTCTGGGAATCAGACTTAGATCATTGGGCTTACAATGTCCTCAGTGGCAAGTACCCTTACCTGCAGAAGACCCAACATTAAGGCTTTTTGGTAAAAACAAACAAATAACAACAACAACAAGAACACACACACTCACACACATGTCAGGCACAGTGGCCATCGTCTGTAATCCCAGCACTCAGGAGGCAGAGGCAGGTGAATCTCTGTGAGTTGGAGGCTAGCCTGGTCTACAAAGCGAGTCCAGGACAACCAAGGCTACACAGAGAAACCCTGTCTTGAGAAACAACAAACAAACAATAACAACTATGAGGTACTAAAGTGAGACCTGCAGAAAGAAAACTAACACCACGTTATGGTGAAGTGACAAGACTGGACAGGCCTACCAGAGCACAAACTCCAAGGGCCCAGGGTTCTGTTGGTAACCTTAGGAGTTCACCACAGGTTGGCTAACTATCTGACGATAAATTTAAGACAAAGTCTGTGGGAGTAGATCCAGAAATGGAGAGAAGTGTTGAAGTGCCTTAAGTTCCTGGCCGTGACAAGGCCCCTCCTTTCTATACTTGTGAGCCCATGAACCAAAATGCAGAAAAAAAAATATTCAGCAAATTTCAAAACTACAATCTAAAGTGAAATATTATTTTAAAAGCTGTAGAATGTCAGATATATGGAAAGACATACAACCACAGCAGTAACACTAAAAAAGCAATAAAATTTTTATGGTTATAAACTCATAGAAAAGGGGGCTGGAGAGATGGCTCATTGGTTAAGAGCACCGATTGCTCTTCCAAAGATCCTGAGTTCAATTCCAAGCCCCTCCCCCAAAGTGTCTATAATGCGATCTGGTGCCCTCTTCTGGCCTGCAGGTGTACATGCAGGCAGAGCCCTGTATACATAACAAACTCACAGATTCACTTGCCTCTGATTTTGATGCAAAAGAAAAGCAATACAGCACCTATCTTATCTGTATGATCTGTATTTCAGGAAAACCATGTTGGTTTAAGGAAGTCTTTACATTACAAAATGCTAAAAGCTTACTGTTACGGAACAAAATGAGGACTTTTACAAAAAAATCTCTAATGGGACAAACCAACAATAAATAGCATCTTTTATTCAACCACATAAATTTGAATGCATACTATATAAATTTTGACGAAGGAATTCGTATTAACTTTGCTATCTATAATACTGATTTTTAAAATCAATTATTTGAGCTAGAGTATATTTCAGTAGTAGAGCACTTATAGCTCATCTGAGGCACCCCACACCACAACACCACAAAAACAATTGAATGAATAAACAAACAATCAAACAACAGTATTAGTTTGAGATGTTGTTGAACTTTAAGGTAAAATGATACTATGGAATTTCTTTTTTAAAGGTTCTGAGCATTCTGAAAAGCTGACCCACTTTTGTCTCTCTGGTTTTCCTCGCACGGCTTTTTAGCGGCAGAGACTCCGCATGTGCCGCAGCGTCTGCAGCGGCTATAAAGCCAAGCGGAGCAGCCTGGAGACAGATTTCTTATGACTGATGGCCCAGCTCACTCTGAAGCTCATGTACTCTTGGTACCTGCGCCAAGGCCCAACATACCTGAGCCCGGATTCCTCCGCCTTTTTGGAAAGAAGCTTTCAGAAATGAAAGTGCCCAATTCTAGAAGGCGATGAGACCTCCCGCCAAAAAAAGCTGGCAGCAAGAGCTGTCAGTAGCAAATTGCTCTGGGTTTTTTAGAGTAGCCTTTCCCCCAGCATCTGATGTCAGCCCTATTGGATGGGACTCTGTCTGTTTGTCTCTGTGTCTCTCTCTGTCTCCCTGTCTCTGTCTCTTTCTCTCTCTCTCCCCCTACGTCTCTCCCTCCCTCCCTCTCTCTCTCTCTCTCTCTCTCTCTCTCTCTCTCTCTCTCTCTCTCTCTCTCTCTCTCTCTCTCTCTCTCTCTCTCCCCCTCTCTCCGTTTCTCTCCCTCTCTCTCTGTTCTCTCCTACTCCCTTCCAGTAACCAGTTCCTCAGGCCGTCCCGCATCCCTCCTCTTCGTCTTGCCAGGTTTGTCCACTCTGCATCCCTACATACACTTTGCCTTTCCATCTTGCCTCTGCAAACTGTCCCTCGAGGACCTGCCCCTTACGCACCACTGCCCTTTCACCTCCTAGCCCTGCCGCCCCGCCTCCTGAAACTCGCCCCGCCCCTTATCCCCTCGTGTGCGTCTGCGGTTGCCATAGCTACGGTGCACCCAGCCACAAGCCTCCTCGCAGCTTGTGTTCTCCTGGCCGGAGGGAAAAAGGAGCACCATGAGCTACACAGTGACTATCCAGGAGCGCAAGGCCAATGTTCAGGGCTTTCCACACCAGTGCAGGGAGCGACTGAGGCGCAAAGGCAACACCGCCAATCGAGCATACGATTTCCTGTACGGTAAGGACTGCTCACCCCTCCCAGGGACTAATGTGACCTGATAGAGGGTGTGGCGGGCTGAAAAACTAGCTCCAGGACAAACTCTCTGGTCTGGGATCACAACGTTGAGAGCCCCGGGTTCCAGCATGCCGGAGGTGCCGCGCGCGCTTTGCAGTTCTTCCGGGAAGCCACTGGTGTGTGTGCTCAGCTTCTCCAAGTACCAGGCGGGAGGGTCACCCTTTTCCCCTGATAATTTATCTTCCTGAAACCTAGTCAGGGGGTTAGGTACACTTCAGAAAATTGTGAAAATGAGAGTTGGAGAGTCACGCAACGTGCTTGCATCCAAACTGCATAAAATGTCCAGTGAGAATGATTTTCTGCCCTCAGGTTCTGGGCAAATCTAAATTTGGCGTCCCGAGTAAAGAGGTGCCAGTGTATCTCATGTTTGTTTTCAGTGGCTCTTTCTTCCTTTCAACCTCTTATCTATCAAAGCATTGTTGATAGACTCGGTGGGTGCACTGGTTCTCGTAGGACCAATTAAGCTCCAGTTTATGTTAACACCGCCATTTTCCATTTGTGGTTTATTTTTCCACACCTCAACTTCTGGTCCACACACACTTGTAGCCTCCTCCGGCCTATTCCAGTGCAGGTACACAATATTAGGTATATAAGCGTTAACTAAACTATTGGATTTACTGCTACAATAAGGGCAACCGTTTAAGCATGATGCTTTCTTTTTCTGATTTTGCTCTCTGTAGAACCAGGCTGTCACATGAGCCCAGCGTTGTTTTCAGCCGAATGGTAGTTCCTTTGGATCCCCAGAATCTCTTTCTAAATAGACATCGATAAGACATAATCCCTTGGCTTGGTCTGTGCAATTACCACTTAGATGTTGCTGGAGGGTTCCATACTGCTGTGATGAAACATCGTGACCAAAAAGCAAGTTGGAGAGGAAAGGGTTTATTTAGCCTACAGGTCCATATTGTGGTACAGGAACTCAAACAGGGCAGAAACCTGAAGGCAGGGGCTGATGCAGAGGCCACGGAGGGGTGCTGCTTACTGGCTTGCTCCCCATGCCTTGCTCAGCCTGGTTTCTTATAGCACCCGGGACCATCAGCCCAGGGATGGCCCCACCCACCGTGGGCTGGGCCCTCCCCCATTCATCACTAATTGAGAAAATGCCTTACAGCTGGATCTCATAGAGGCACTCTCTCAACTGAGGCTTCTTCCTCTCTGATGACTATAGCTTGTGTCAAGTTGACACACAAAACCAGCCAGTACAACACTTCTGTCTTAGTTTCCATTGCTGTGGAGAGACACCCTGACCAAGGCATCTCTTATAAAGGAAAGCGTTTATCTGGGGCTGGCTTACGGTGCAGAGGTTTAGCCCATCACTATCAAAGCCGGAAGTATGGCAGCACGCAGGCTGACATGGTGCTAGGGACAGAGCTGAGAGTTCTACAGCTTGATTCCTCAGGCAGCAAGAAAAGACTGTGCCATACTGAGTGTAGCTTGAGCAGATATGAGACCTCAAAGCCCACCTGCAACAAGGCCACACCTCCTAGCATTCAGACATATGAGTCTAAGAGGGCCATACCCATTCAAACCATCACAAGTGTTCTGCCTAGTGGCCTATGTTGTTTATTCTTGGTTTCATCTTATGAAATAAATCTAGTAAAGGTTTGACCTGGGTATTTGTGTCCCTCGAGAAAAATCTACTTGGAAAATCAAATTCTCTCTCTCTCTCTCTCTGAAAGCTGCTTATGAATTTAATGTCATGTTGGTTAATTTTTTTCTAAAAAAGAGTTTTATGTTTATTTTACTTTATGTGTATGAATGTTTTCCTGCATGTATGTATGTGTACCACATGTGTGCCAAGTACTCTTGGAGGGCAACAGATACCCTGGAACTGAAGTTACAGATGGTTGTGAGTTAATTTGTGGGTGCTGGGAATGGAACACAAGTCTTTCATTAAAGCTAGAGCAACAAGTGCTCCTTTTTTTTTTTTTTTTAACGTACTTTATGTGCATTGGTGTGAGGGTAGAACCGAAGTTACAGACAGTTTTGAGCTGCCATGTGGGTGCTGGGAACTAAACCCAGCCCTCTGGGTGAGCAGCCAGTGCTCTTAACCACTGAGCCATCTCTCCAGCCCTACAACAAGTGCTCTTAACAGCTAAGCTGTCTCTTGGGCCTCCCATTGGTTAACTTTAATAGATAATACTCTGAGTCACCAGGACTGTTTATCACTAAAGATGTACCGAGTGAACAGGTATTTATAATAGTGGCTTAATCGTTTCTTAACCTTTGGAGAGAGAACTTGGGCCCATCATCAGCATAGAGTCTTTATAAACCTAAGGGATAAATTCTAAAGGTAGCTGATCTTTTTTACTTTTTATTTATTTATTTATTTTGGTTTTTGAGACAGGGTTTTTCTGTGTTATCTTGGCTGTCCTGAATTTATTCTGTAGACCAGGCTGGCCTCCAACTCACAGTGATCCACCTGTCTCTACCTTCCAAGTGCTGGGATTAAAGGTATGTGCCGCCATGCCTGGCTCTTATGTGGTTTTTTTTTTCTTTCTTTCTTTCCTTTTTCTTTTCTTCTTCTTTTTTTTTGATTTTTTGGGACAGGGTCTCTCTATGTAGTCTTGGCTGTCCTCGACTTGTTTTCTAGACCCGGCTGGCCTCAAACTCACAGTGATCCACCTGCCTCTGCCTCCTGAGTGCTGGGATTAAAGGCGTGCACCACCACGCCGGCTCTTATTTATTTCTTACTAGAGAATATTTTCTTGCCGTGTCTACAATTCTCAAAGTGTCAGGCTATTTGCATCCTCCTAGTGCACTGAAAATGGAAAATGGTAGCTGTGTGTGTGTGGGAGAAAGGTAGAACTCGATACTGGATGTCCTCTCACTTGCTCTCCATATTACATTTTAAGACAGGGTCTCATTGGCCACAGAGCTCATTAATTTTGCTTGACTGGCTGCCAGGAGCCCCAGGGACCCTCCTGCCCCCCCCCCTCATTCTGGGAGTACAAGTACAAAATTTGTTCTTTTGACTGGAAATAGGAATAGTGTTTATATATAAGATTCCTCCTTTTGAAGTTGTGTGTGTGTGTGTGTGTGTGTGTGTGTGTGTGTGTGTGACTCAGATCTGAAAAAGCATTCATTCAGAGGAAAGAAGGAGTCTTTAGGATATTGTTCTAGAAAAATGATAGGTTTTCTGTTTGCATTCCAGTCCTATGAGCTGATGTGGAATTCCCAGGAAAAAGCCCATCGACCAGATTCCCTGGTAGATGGAAGAAGGTAACGGTACTACAGTTAGGCAGCGTCTAAACTCTCTAATTTGCTTTCCAGATAGGAAATTGCAAGCGAAGCATACTGTCACTTGCCTCCAGTCCTTCCTTCCTTCCTGCTCAGAAGGCAGAGGCAGGAAGATCTCCTGCATTTAGGAGTTCAAGGCTAGCCTGGACAACATAGCAGACTCAGTATTGAAAGTGAGAGAGGGCCAAGTAAGATAGCTCAGTATGTACGGGCCTACTGACCTGGGTTTCCTTCCTAGATCCTAGAACCTACTTGGTACAAAGGAGAGAGCTGGCCCCTGCAAGTTGTCCTTTATCCAAAGGGAAAATAAAACACTTCTATTCTGCTAAAGGAATGTAGTGCTAAAATGACTCGTAATGATATTCTGCGATATTCATGTATCAGTGTCTTGCTCAGCCATCATCATCAGAGAAGCTTCCCCCTGCAGCAGATGGGAACAAACACAGAGACCCACAACTGAACAACAGGTAGAGAGTGAGAGACCTTGTAGCACTCAGTCCTAACTGGGACGCCTACCTCTCAGCCCTCTCCTCAGGGCTCAGGGAACCTTGCAGAAGAAAAGGCAAGAAGATTGTAAGAACCAGCGGGGGATGGAGGGCACGGAAGGAAACAAGGCCTTCTAGGCACAGCAGGACCAATGCACATAACAACTCACAGAGGCCGTGGCAGCATGCACAGGGCTTGCACAGGTCTAAGCCAGTTGGGGGTCCCAGTGCTGAGAGGGGAAGTGGACACAAGGCCCCATCCCTAGCCCAGAACTGATAATGCCTCACAGTTATCTCCAGCAGAGTCTCACTGGGTACGCAAGCCACTCTTACCGCCAGGCCCCAGTCCCAGAAGTAGATGGCCAACACAAAATGAACTCCATGGCATTTTTCAAAGTTCTTTGTTGCATATTGCTTTGTCAGCTTTTTTTTCTTTACAGATATTTTGCATCTATATTGTGGTTCCATTTTTGTGTTTTTGTGGGATTTCTTTATAAGCAAATGTGTGTTTCTGCCTCTATCTGTGTTTCCTATATGTTTTCCTTTGGGTCTTTTTTTTTTTTTTTTTTTCCTGTTTGCTTTATTTTACTCCAGTTTGTTTGATATGATCTTATTTTATTTTACTTTATTATTATTTTTAGATGCCTGTTTGAGATGGGGTAGGCATGGATTTGGATGGGAGGGGAGGAGAAAAGGATCTGAAGGAGTTTGGGGAGAAAAAAACTAATCAGAATATATGGTATGAAAAAAATCTACTTTCAATTTAAAAAAATAGAAAAATAATAAAAATGAGAGAAATCTGCATTCTTTCCCCAGTATTCTCGCCCATAAACTAAGTTAATGGGAGCGTACTGCATTCTGTAGATTTCTCTGCTGCTTTACAGATCCATTATTTATCGTGTCGAGTGAGCGAGACCATGCACAGGCAAATGTCCAAGCCACCCTGGTTCGAAGCAGACTGGTAAGTCTAACTTATCAACTGACACAGCCTAAGCTTCTCCCAGGCATCTGGCTTGACTACTTACCAATAAGACCCACTAATGAGGCTTAGGGCACTGTAGGAATTGCTTTTCTATCAAGACCAGGAGCAAACGTGTTAATGCGTGTAGCTCACTGCAGAGGTTAACAGTGACCAAAGGACCCGTACACTGGGCAGGGGAGACGGCTCAAGGTTAAGTGTGCCTGCTGCCCTTACAAGACGATGGGAATTCAGTTCTGAACACCCTGGTCTGGTAACTCACAACCACCTGTAACTGAGCTGCCTATAACTCTGTTTCAGGGGGATTGGATGACCTCTTTTGGCCTCCGTGGGCACCTGGATTCATGTAGTGCACGCACACGCACACACACACACACACACACACACACACACACACACACACACACACACACACACACACCATAAACTAAGTCAATGGAAATGATATATGCACCCTCAGACAATTTAAGTAGTGGCAAAGCATATACAGTACAGGTTAACGTAGTCCTAGCATCTGCCACTCACACGTCGTTGTTGTCAGCCTTTTAAGTATCCTCTCAGAGACAGTGTGTGCACGTACAAGCAACATTTTGTACTTTTTAAGAAGCTTAGTTTGTATTAGAAAATCTGACCATACAACCTTGACCTTTTCCTCTCTGTCTCCCTTTCCTAACGTTAGAAAAAAGTTCCCAACTTTAAGTCCATGTTCAGTAACCTGTTCCATCATCCAAGATATTCCGTGTATTGGAGCAAGTCGGACCCTGTCCCGTCATTTGTCAATCGAGCATGGCGGGGACAAGAAGCCAAACACCAAGAAGCTCTCCGGCTCCGTGCTGCGTAAGTACCAGGGGCTCCTGCTCTGAAGCACAGTCATGTTTTTAATGAATAAATTGATTTTTAAAAAATTAATTACTCTGCATTATTTGAAGTTTTACAGATGTGATGTAAATCCCTCGTTCTAAAACAGGGCTGATTAAGAAGTAATACCTAGGGCTGGAGAGATGGTCCAATGTAAG
The DNA here is from genome assembly GCF_903995435.1 of Acomys russatus. NCBI lineage: Eukaryota > Metazoa > Chordata > Mammalia > Rodentia > Muridae > Acomys > Acomys russatus. The sequence goes on along the minus strand of NC_067144.1, from coordinate 22,170,237 downwards.
GAGTAATAGCTACATATTTATATATGAATATATATGTAATATGTATAGATAAATGTATAGCCATCATTTCTTAATATATATTAACAATATAATAGTTAATATTACATTATACTATATTGTGTATTTGTGTAATATATTATTATATGTAATTAGATTACATTGTTACATATAATAATTATATATAATAAAAATAATGTGTGTGTGTGTGTGTGTTTGTTTAAAAGTCCGCAGAAGATTGAAATGCTTATTTATATGTATGTTAAAGGATAGCTCTCCACCAAAGTCAGGGATGACCCAATCTGCTTTCACCTCAGAAATTGTAAGTGATCTTTTCTGCTGTAACCTAAGCTATGTTATTGTTTTCTTTATTTGGGTTTTTTGTTCTGTTCTGTTTTTGAGATTTACAAGTAAGGCGCCTTCAAAAATACGTCTATTGAGATCTTGGTTATTGAGTCCTGGTTAAGTTAATAAGTAATAATGTGTTCCAGACAGGGCATTAAATTTTCTCTTTGAAACTGTGCTGTTTTCATTAAAAGTGGCTTTTTTTTTTTTAAATTTGGGATTTTATAAATCTCCTCACTTCTGAACTCTGACTTTTCCTTTCATTAGATCCAGTAATTATATCTCGTCTACGATGCAGGATAGCTAAGCACACTCTCCACCCCTCCCACAGCTCACAGAAACATAACGTGTAGAGGCGACAACTTGAATATCTTTCTCTGCTTCATTTTAGGACCAATGCTTCTTTCCAGATGCCCAAGGAAGAGTACGAAGATGCAGAAGTTTCTGGAAGGAACCGCTATAAGTTCTTTGACAGGTAGGCAGTAAAATGTAACAAATGTTAGACCCCAAGACCGTTAGGAGATGTCCTTACAGTGGTGGCAGCAGTTAGCAGCTGCTATGTTCAGTTCTTTACTCGAAAGTTGCCTAATCTTCACAGCAGACCCATCAGAGAGGGTACATGAGGTACCCATGGCAACAAAGGATGTGGAGTGGGTAACCAAACGGGATCAGCAAATGAAGTCGGATGTAACATCTATCTTGACATCACAGTGTAGGGGAAATTGCTGTTTCAAATGGACAAGACCAGTGAATGCCGCCCAAACCCAATCAGAAGAGTTTCTCTGCTTCACTTGTGACTCATATTCCTGTGATAATTGCATATTTACTCAAGGCAGACTAATCTAAAAATGAGGATATCCTTGCCAATCTTTGGGTTGAAAAATAATCTCGATACCACATCTGAGTAAGCTTCCTTTCAAAAGTGAATTTCTGATCTACATTATTGCGCATAAACCTTTTCTACTAGAGAAGCTCGGTTACTTTTTTTTTCAGAGAAAATGTTAACTTCTTAGCTAAAGAAGATACAAATTCTTAGGCTCTGGGTGGGGGGCGGAAGCTTTTGAGAAAGTTCTTGGTCGTTCCAGAAGGTCTTAGGAACTTGAGAAGCTGCTAGATATTAATAGGTACCAAGTGCAGAGACACTTCTGAGAGTCTGGCTGCAGAGGAGATGCTGGCAAGCACACCGAGGGTGCAGACTCCCCACTGTCCCCTACACTGGCTGGATTTCCTGGGCCACATCTGGGAATATGTACTTTAAATAAGACCATCTCCAGTGGTTTTGTATATGCAAGACTTTGAATATTACTATTTTTTTTAAAAAAGAAGTTTATTCAAACTCACTGATTTTTCAAGAGAGAAATAATAAAATAAGAAGAAAGCTTGAGCTGGTTGGGACAACTTCACTGTGCACTTTCTCTTTCCTCCCAGGCCCTTCTTGCCGTTTCTTCAACAGATGCCACTCAATGTTGTTTTAACAACAGCCAAGTAAGTGACTTTATTTCAGAATTTTCTCAACTCACCATTCACTTGGTATTTGCTTCCAGAAGGTAGTTCTCTGGATCAATGCTTTGCAAGCTACAGATCACTGACCATCACAGACAGGAGCCTCCCTGGTCCGTCTGGTGATTCTTTGTATGCCAAGATCTGAGCATTACTGTGATACAGAATATTTTTTTTTAAAGATTTATTTATTTAATGTAATGAGTACTCTATTTGTATTATCTGACCTGCAGGCCAGAAGAGGGCACCAGATCACATTATAGATGGTTGTGAGCCACCATGTGGTTGCTGGGAATTGAACTCAGGACCTCTGGAAGAGCAGCCAGTGCTCTTACTGCTGAGCCACCTCTCCAGCCCCTGTGATATGGAACATTAAATCCCACTGATTCATCAGTGAGTCATGGGTAACATCCGTAATAAGAAGGGTAGAAACAACCAAAGCATCAGACATATGTTGCTGCTTTACATACACTTTGTTTAATAAAGATGAATCACTGGGTCTATCCTGGATACGATGGTTACGATATAAACTATATTTTTGACAATGAGTTATACGTGCCACTATAACAACCTGTCATAGACTGAGGACTGAGTGATTTATAAGTAGCAGAAGTTTGTTTCTCACTTCTCTGGAGGCTAGGGAGTCCAAGATCAAAGAACCAGCACCGAGAGCCTGGTGAGGGCTCTCTTGCTGTGTCCTCCCATAGTGAGGGGGAAAGGGGCTGTGCTGCCACACACTGAAAAGTGGGAGGGCAGAAAGAGTCTACCGCTAGCACCATTATATGCATTATATACAAGGTTCCAACCCATCCATGAAGACATATCACTTCCCAAGAAGACGCCACCCTGAGTACCATGAAAATGGGGATTAAGTTTTTCATCCATATCACCTGTCTTAATATATGTATAATTATTGTTATAATAGTACATGTTTAAGTATGTAACATAATATAATTAAAAACACATAAACCATATGTTATTATAAAGTGCATATTATTAATATATACATATGCACATATATATTTCACATGCTCTCCTTTGTATCCCTGCAGTGCACACTTGTTGGGTGGCAGTGCCTCAGTATTTTATTAGGAAGATGAATTGATCTTGAAATGCCTTGGGGGGGATGTTAGAGTTTTAAATTTGATAATCATTTAACCCACACATGGGAACAGGCTGTACAAAGGTTTACTCTACAGAGAGGAGTGAGGCACAGTGAGAGAGCGGTGCCAGAGCCCACCCTGGAACAACGGGCGCTATTTCAGGGCAAAGCTGGCTAGAGACAGTGTCCCTCTTTCCTATGTTAATGTGACCTAGTGTTCCTAGCAGAGAATATTATATATATACATATGCACACATATATCATATATGTGTTATCAAATATCTTCAAACCCTTCAAATAAGTGCTACTTAGGGTCAATTATTCCCCCCTGACTTTTTTTTTTTTCTTTAAGACTCTGAAATTTTCCAGATGGAGCAAGTTTGTTAGGTGCCTAATTAGCCCAGCAATAGCTGTAAATATAAAATATTCTGCATGTGCAGAGGGGAATCCAGGAGCTAGGTAGATTCCTATTTTCTTTGGTAATCCCTTAAGGCGGTTTCAGTGGGCCACCAACTTTGGGGACCGTGGTTGCCTCTGAATACTGTTAAGGAGTTCAAGGCCTGTGGTCATTAACAGCATGCCTGGCCCATGCTTTTCTGAATGCCTGGGCCCACAGAGATAGAGTGATAGTCGGCATCTAAATCTCCATATCCTAGACATACCTTTGGGTGGGGTCAGCACTTGAGTTCTGGCAGCTATGAGTCTGTGAGTGGTGACGGCAAGGCCACCCTATGCCAGCAGGGACGGATTGTCTGGGAAGCAGCTGGCCTTCTGCAGACACACTGTCGGGGATAGCCTGGGAGTCTCAGTTCTATGGAAGCCTCTTAGGATGGAGAATGAGGAGTTAACAGTGGAAAGCATTCAGTGGTGTAATAATGGGACATGCTGGGTCTGGGCAGCCTTCTCTGTGTGTAGTTCTGTTGGGTTGAGAGAGAGAACCTAGGAGACTGGGGGTAGCACTGTCACAGCTCCTGATGCCTAGACCGTGTGTAGTACGGGAAGTGCTGGACAGAGGAAACTGGGCCACAGTGGCTGCTATAGGACTCCCAGGCACAGCAACTGACCCTGAGGACAGCCAGCACACAGCAAGGGCCACACGGGGATCCGTGAGGAGGACCAGCCAGCACACACAAGGGCCACACAGGGATCCGTGAGGAGGACCAGCCAGCACACAGCAAGGGCCACACGGGGATCCGTGAGGAGGACCAGCCAGCACACAGCAAGGGCCACACGGGGATCCATGAGGAGGACCATCCAGCACACAGCAAGGGCCACACGGGGATCTGTGAGGAGGACCAGCCAGCACACAGCAAGGGCCACACAGGGATCCGTGAGGAGGACCAGCCAGCACACAGCAAGGGCCACACGGGGATCCGTGAGGAGGACCAGCCAGCACACAGCAAGGGCCACACGGGGATCCGTGAGGAGGACCATCCAGCACACAGCAAGGGCCACACGGGGATCTGTGAGGAGGACCATCCAGCACACAGCAAGGGCCACACAGGGATCCGTGAGGAGGACCATCCAGCACACAGCAAGGGCCACACAGGGATCCGTGAGGAGGACCAGCCAGCACACAGCAAGGGCCACACAGGGATCCACGAGGAGGACCAGCTAGCACACAGCAAGGGTTAAAGAGGGAGCCGTGAGGAGTTTTGGGGGTCCGAGTCCTGGTCAAGGCTGAGGAAGAGATGGGAAGGGATTCTTTCTGATCTTACTTTCCCCTAAAGCCAGTTGAAATGGTGGGGTGGGGGGAGGGCGGGGGAACCATAGTTTGGAGAAAACAAGCAAGCAAATTGCACGTGACGTTACTGCAGGTGTCCTGTCTAAATAGAATTCTTATTTCTCGCCTTTCTTCTGGACCCTCGTAAAAACAGCCTAAGCCATCAGAAACCTTCCTCAGAAGTGAGAAGGCCCTATTGTACTCCACATTCAATCCAATAGTTCAGATGTGTGGTTACAGCTGTCGTGTGACCTGGGATGATATACAGACACTTGGACATGCTAGGGAAACACCCTATGTCTGGATTATAGCCCCAGCCCCATAGTTTAGCTGTGTAGCCCGGGCTGTCCTTGAACTCATGAACCTCCTGCCTCAGCCTACTGAATTCTGGGATTACAGATACAGACTAATACACAAAGGACATTTTTTTAAAAAATCAAAAAGCAGCCAGGTGTGGTGGCGCACGCCTTTACCTCAGCACTTGGGAGGCAGAGGCAGGCGGATCACTGTGAATTTGAGGCCAGCCTGGTCTACAAAGTGAATCCAGGACAGCCAAGGCTACACAGAGAAACCCTGTCTCAAAAAACAAAACGAAACAAAAAACAACAAATAAAAAGTATCTTACTATTCATTACCACTTAGTAGCGGGAGTGCATTTTCCACGCTTCCTTCCCAAGGAATCGTGACATTTTGGGGTAGCTTTTGTATAAACTTTCATATAATCTGGGATGATATGAGGTGAGGCTGGTGTCCAGTTATTTTTGAAATAGGAAGTTTATCATAGAATAATTTTTGATGAAAACATAAGAAACCAGAAGCAATATTAATTATTATCTGAATCACTGCATAAATCCCATCAAAATTCGTGCATGTATTTTAACATTTTAGGAGGATTTTTATTAATATAGTTTAGCTCAGACTGTCCCGGAGTTCTCTATGAATCCCAGCCCAGGCCTAAGACTGGCCTCAAGCTCATATTAATCCTCAACACTCTGGAGCTTGAGGTAGAAAGATTGCCATAAGTTCAAGGCCCTACTTGAACTACGTGAGACCTTGTCTCAAAAAAAAAAAAAAAAAAAAAAAAAATCCAAAACAAGCAAACAAACAAACCAGTTTCCTGGGTGTCTGTTTCTTTTAACTATTTTTCTTTTTTTTTTTTTTTTAAGTTTTTAAGCTAGGTCTTCTCCATCCTCTAAATTTTTACTTCTGAGGAAGGTGCATAAAATAGTATTCCCTTTGCCTTTCTTTGTTTTCACACAACTGTTAGAAGTTGTACTTGCTGAACCCTGGCTGTCCTTTACTTACTTTTCTGTGGAATTGTTTATTGCCTCATTGATTTCTAGGGGCTTCTTACATAGAGAGGGCACATAACTTTTTATCATAAACATTGCAAAACCATTTATATTTTAAGACTGTGATATTCTGAGTCTGGACATTTAAGCTTACCCCTTATTTCTTTTTACAAGCCATACATTTAAAGGGCTTTATTCAAGAATGATACAAATTTTAAGCACTTTTTAAACCTTAACATCTACTTGTCTCTGTGTGTGTGTGTGTGTGTGTGTGTGTGTGTGTGTGTACACATGTGTGCCACACCTCTCTGTGGATGTCAGAGGAGAACTTCTGAGAATCAGGTCTCTTTTCCATCTTGTTGAGGGAGGATGTCTCTGTGCAGTGTGTTCCAGGCCAGCTAGAGCTTGAGCTTCCTGCTGATTCACCTGTCTCTGCCTCCCATTTTCTACCGGGAGTGCTGGGATTACAGATGCATGCCACCTTTGTGGGCTCCAGGCATCAGCCTTGCTCAGCAAACACTTTTACCCACAAGCCACCTCCTTGGCTCATATATATATATATATATATATATTTGTTTTAGACAGCTTCTTGGTATATAGCCGGATTTAGCCTCCAATTCATAATGTCCCTCTCTCCCTAGTGCCGGATTACAGGCATGTGTCACCATATTTGGCTACTTATGTAAAAACAGCAACAACAACAACAACACATGCACACTTTCATTTACTATATTTACTTGCTGTTGGGGTAGGGGGAACACCCGTGACACTGGACAATATGGAGGAATCAGTTCTGCCCTTAAAGTGTGAGGTCCAGACATTAGACTCAGGTCATCAAGATTGTTGGGAAGCTTCTTTACCTGCTCAGTCCTCTCACTGGCCCCCTTCTTGTACTTTCTTTTCCTCCTCCTCCCTCCTTCTCCTCCTCCTTCAGTAATATTTGTTTATTATTATGTACACAGTACTCTGCCTGCATGTACACCTGCAGGCCAGAAGAGGACACCCTATCACATTATAGATGGTTGTGAGCCACCATGTGGGTTCTGGGAATTGAACTCAGGACCTCTGGAAGAGCAGCCAGTGCTCTTAAACTCTGAGCCATCTCTCCAGCCCTTTCTTGTACTTTCTATTGGTGCTTTGTTTGTTTATTTGTTTTTTGTTTTGTTTTGTTTTTGAGACAGAGTTTCTCTGTGTAGCCTTGGCTGTCCTGGACTCACTTTGTAGACCAGGCTGGCCTTGAACTCACAGGGATCTGTCTGCCTCTGCCTCCCTAGTGCTGGGATTACAGGCGTGCACTACTACACCCAGCTCAAGCATTTATTTATTAAGGTATTTATGTACATGAGTGCTTTGTCTTCTTGTACGCCTGCACGCCAGAAGAAGGAATTGGATCCCATTATAGATGGTTGTGAGCCATCATGTCGTTGCTGGGAATTGAACTCAGGTCTTCTGGAAGAGCAATCTCTCCAGCCCTATTTTCTATTGGTGCTTTTGCAGTCTCATTTTAACAGTGTTGTTCGTTGCTTTTTTTTTTTTTTTAAATCTGGAGTCGACTTTTGTGAAAGGCACATGCTAACTGTTGAACGTGCTTGCCATCTTACTCCAGCACTGACTAAAGAGTCACCCAGGAAGGCCAACGAGTTCTAGCGCTTGCTTGTTTTCGCGAGCATCCATCCTCTCCTCAATTTCAGCAAAGCAGCAGCTAAGCTGGGATATAACTAAGAGTGGAGGTGAAGCAGGAAATGTAGCGATGCTCAGCAGGTCCAGAAGTGTGGATATAACACCCTACCCCAAACCCATCTGTATAGCCGTGCACCACATCCTTAGCCCGCAGCATACAGCTACGTCCATTAGGAGAACCAGGTGTTTCTGTCTTGGTACAAGTGAGGGCAATGAGCCATAGGTCATACACTCAGTTGTACTGGACTTGCTGTGCCAGCGAGCGTTTGAAGGGGAGATGGGCTTAGCAGAGCTCCGAGACTTGTTTTCGCCTGGTGATGTAGCATTTTAAACGTCCTCACTGAATTCCAGCCTTTAATTTTACCCTTCTAGGATAGAGCCATTTGTTTTTTCTCCCGACTCTTCCAAGTACACAGTCATCCCTCCCAAGTCTACTGTGGGTACTCAGACTGACTACCGGGACGCAGAGGTCCAGACAGACCCGTACTCTCCCGAATACGTCGTGTGTCAAGACACCATCCCTGAGCTCTTGACGCTGGCTTCTCTGACTTGGGGTGAGTTGGCAAGTCTCACTTGATATTGCGGAGAATAGCACATGCTACTAGTTCCTAGGAATGACTCCTACCCAGGCAATTTGGCTTGTACAGTGAAGCGATAACTCACATACTGGGGGAAAATGTTTGCATATAAAATATTAGGAAGAAGGGGGGGGGGCTAGTCTCTGTCTTCAGAATATACAAGGACTGCAAGCTGTTGAACAGCCAGAAACAGAACCTGATCAAAAATGGGCAATGAGCCTGAATAGACATTTCTCAAAAGAAGACAAGTGGCCAGCAGATTTATTAAAAAGTGTAAGTCCCAGAATTCAGCCAAGAGGCAGTACTGTAAAGACAGAAGGAAAAAATGGGATGAGGGTCAGCCAGCAGCAGCAAAACTATTTTTATTTGCAGACAGTGTTTATTTAAAACCTTAATAAGAGGGGGCTGGAGAGATGGCTCAGAGGTTGGGAGCACTGTCTGCTCTTCCAAGGGTCCTGAGTTCAATCCCCAGCAACCACATGGTGGCTCATAATCATCTCTACTGGGATCTGGTGCTCTCTTCTGGCATGCAGGCATACATGCAGGCAGAACACTGTATACATAATAAATAATCTTAAAAAAAAAAAAAAACCTCAAAACCTTAATAAGAGGCAGGGATGATGACTCAGTGACTAAGAACACTGCCTGGTGTTCCAGAGGACCTGGGTTCAACTCCCAGGGCCTACCTGGTACCTCTCAATCATCTGTACTGTCAATTCCAGGAAACATGGCATCCTCTTCTGCCCTCTGGTGGAGAGCCAGGCATGCAACTGGTAATCATTCATACATGCAGGCACAACACCCAAACACAGAAAATAAAATGTGGTATTAAAAAAAAACTAATAAAAGGTCAGTGTGACACCGTACACATTTAAACTTAGCATTAGGAAGTGGAGACGAGGGAGGGGGGATTCTCTGTGAGTTCCAGGCTAGCCAGCATGATACAGTGAGGCCCTGTCAAAAGCAACACATTTAGTATTAGAACTAAAAAGATCATGAAATCAACATGTGAAAAGGACCAGTAACTCCACTGCCTGGGCAGCATGTAAGCAGGAAAGCCATTGGAAAGGATCACAGTGTCGTCGTAACAAACGAGAGTATACCTGCTCACTCAGTGACTAGACAGTATTTAAAATGGTTCCTCAGGCCCGCAGAGGTGTGACTGAGGAACAATCACACCACGCTTGTGCGTGGGAAGCTCGTGCTCACAGGGATAGGATTTCTTTCCTCAGTGAGTTATAGCTTCAAGTAATTCTAACACAGACTTCTGGTCTAACCACCCCTGTGTAAATCAATGTCGGTTCTCAAACTCTCTCTTCAGTGAAAGTAAAACTTCCATGCAAGTAGTGTTTGTAAAGCCTGCAGGGGGAGACGGAGGGAGGGAAGGAGGGAGGGAGGGAGGGAGGGAGGGAGGAAGCTGTGGACCCAGCAGGAATACCTCCCAAGGGTATTTGGCAGTTTGCAGAATCAAAACAATCCTATGTTATGTTCTAGCTACTAAACTGTTGTGTCTACTGAGAGAACTGGGGAGGCTCACGCTGGGTGCAGTGGGACGGGGTAGGGCTGCTTGCTGCTGTGTTGTGTGGACTCAAGATACAGAGCCCATCCAAGTGTCCACCCAAAATTCGAGCGTAAACTTAATGAAGTCCTAGCCCCTCTCTGCAAGTGGAGTCAAGTGTCCTCCCCACGGAGTGAATAATACACGTATAATAGCTTTTCAGCCTTTGGCTAAGAGCAAGCGTGGGCTAACACAGATATCATTGCTATATATGTGACTATTTTAAAGATTAGTTCATTTTGTTTTCATATAGTTGGCTTTTCAATCCATCTCTGGATCAAATCTGGCTTCCAAGTCATGCGTCATTAGGGGAATGTATCCCGACACATAAGAAGACAAAACACACTGCTGTGTTTGATACCGACCTCCACACAGCTTACTTCAACTTTTAACCCCTTGGGCTCTTTATTCGTAAAATAGCAATCTTTATATTTCTAAAATAGAGATTTGTTGAAGAAAAAATATATATTTGAACAGTTCTTGCTATGTTGTAAGTGATTAAAAGTGTAACTTATCATAGACACGTGAACCTTCACAGATTCACAAAATGCCAAGATCAGGAAGGTTCTCTAGATCCATCCAGTCTGTGTTTTTCTTAGGAGAGGGACCGAGGAGAACAGGGCTCAATATGGTGATTAAAAGAATCATTACTGGACCAGAGAGATGGCTCAGAGTTTAAGAACACTGTCTGTTCTTCCAAAGGTCCTGAGTTCAATTCCCAGCACCCACATGATGGCTCACAACCATCTATAATGAGATCTGGTGCCCTCTTCTGGTGTGCAGGTGTATATGCAGGCAAAAGACTGTATAAAAAATGAATAAATCTTTTTTTTTAAAAAAAGAATCATTACCTTTATTTTCAATTTTTAAATTTCTTTAATTAGAAAAGGTAAAGATATTTGATATATAACACAGCTTCAAATATGAATATTTATGTTATTTTCATGTTCTTTGTATTTAAATTATTAAATAAAACCCTACACAAATACTAAATTGATATACCTATATATTTTCATATATATTAAACATGGAATTATTAATTTCTTTTTAAGCTGTTACCTTGTTGTTGTTTGTTTGTTTTTTGAGACAGGGTTTCTCTTTGTAGTCTTGGCTGTCCTGGACTCACTTTGTAGACCAAGCTGGCCTTGAACTTGCAGAGATCCGCCTGCCTCTGCCTCCCAAGTGCTGGGATTAAAAGATGTATGCCACTAGGCCCAGCCCACCTTTTATTTTTTTATGAACATACTTTTCTTTGATTAAAACAATCATAATTATGCTATTGTGTGTGCCTGTGTATGTGGTAATGTGCATACAAGTACAGTGCCTACGGGGGCCAGCAGAGGGCACTGGACCCCTCAGTCCTAGAGCTACAAGCAGTTGTGAGCTGCCTGGTGTAGGTGCTGGGCCCCAGCTCTGGTTCCTCTGCAGGAACAACATGCACTCTCAACTGCTTTCCCGGCTCTGCTCATTTCTTTAAACTTACATATTTCCTCATATAGTAATGAATTGACAGTATTTCTACTGATGAGTAAACAAAAGACTTGGAACAAATAGAACAGAAAATTAAGAAGTAGCTTATTATATGTGGTGGAAACATTTTTTTCTTTAGACTTTGTGTATAATTACTTTTAGAATGAAAAAGAAAAATCAAACTATTAAACAGGAAATCCACCCGACGCTTCTTTCCTTTAGTAGTTTTCAGTCCTAGGAAGATGTACCAGGTGAATGCTGCCTTTGGCGCTGCTAGCCACCGAATGTGCATCTGGGTTCCTAACCCTGTGCCAGAGAAGGACAAGCTGAGCAAGGTCTCAGTCTGCATCTTTGGGCTGTTCAGGATCCATAGCCACAGCTCATACATATCTGAACTCCTTTTTTTTTTTTTCAAGACAGAGTCTCTGTGTAGCCTTGGCTGTCCTGGACTCACATTGTAGACCAGGCTGGCCTCGAACTCACAGAGATCCACCTGCCTCTGCCTCCCGAGTGCTGGGATTAAAGGCGTGTGCCACCGCGCCCGGCTCATGTCTGAACTCTTAAGGGCATAGACTGTATGTTCACTATAGGGGACAAAATGCATCTGTTCTTTCTTAAAAGTATGTAACTCATTTTAACTTTCATTCAGCAAATCCCCAATCTCTGATATGCTTCCCACTCTTCATTTAACATTTTTAGAAAAATTAATTATCAATTAATTAATTATCCAAAATGCATACGGACTTTATTCTAGGTGTGTGGGTGTTTTGCCTGCATAGATGTCTGTGCACTACAAGTGTGCAGTGCTCACAGAGGTCAGAAGAGGGTGTCAGGCCCTCTGGAACTGGAAGTTAGAGATGGTTCTGAGCCACGATGTGCATGCGGAACCTGTGTCCTTTGGAAGATCAGCCAGTGCTCTTAACCACCGAGCCATCTCTCCAGCCCCCTCTTCTTCGAATTTTAAAACATGGCCTTGTTTAGCACAGGACATTCCAAGGTATGATTATTAGGTGGTCACTGACTATTTCCCTAATAGTCTCCTTGAACATACACGCACTACAACACCTTCCACCTCAGTTAAGAGGAGGCATGAAGGCCACAGCTCACACTTAAGTTTCGAAGCACCCAGGGAGCCTTTCCCAGCGACCCTTGAACTTAGAGCAAGGAAGGAGGGAGGCATATAACGGTGGCTTGTGGGTGTCTCTGAGCTGTGGCATCTCCTGCAGGCCGAGGGCTCCCAGCAGGACAAGCCGAGGTGGAAATGATAGAACGGGCCCGGGAGAAGCGAGCTTGGGAAGCCACTCTGCCCCCACTGAGTGACAGCTCCCAGGTTGAGAAGAGGAGGAAGATGATGGCTGCCATGGAGAGAAAGGAGTGGGCCTTCCGAGAAGGGGAGATTGAAAAGTAAGTTCAGGGGTTGGTGAGAGCAACGGTCATACTTATTTATTTATTTATCTATGTTTTTCTTTTTCTTTCTTTTCTTTTCTTTTTTTTTTTTTTTTGAGATAGTGTTTCTCTTTGTAGCCCTGGCTGTCCTGGAACTCATTCTATAGACCAGGCTGGCCTCAAACTCAGAGACCCACCTGCCTCTGCCTCCCAAGTGCTGGGATTAAATGTGTGTGCCACCACCACCTGGTCACTTTATTATTATTTTTTAATCTGGAAGCATCCTGCCCTCCAAATACCTGTGTTTAAAAATAGCCCCCAACCTGTGCAAGGTATGAAATTGGGCTTCTAGTCCCTTGGGAGAGGTCACCTGCTCCTGATCTGGTACAAGAACTCTGTGAGGTTCAACATGAAACCCAAGAACAGAACAACAGTTCCAGGACCTGTCCTGACTGTCACAGAGTCCCCAGGGATTTCTGCAGAGCATCTTAGACGTCCCCCGCCCCATGCCTGTTCATTCCCAGAACCACCATGCCTAGACAGCAGGTCCCTTTGTGTCTCACAGAACAGCCTCCTAGACAGCCCTCCAAGAGTGACAGGTCACCTGGGTCCTAGCTGGAGCTAATGGGACACATCCCACTGAAAAGGCAAATTGTGGAGACTTTGTGAAGAGATGAGCTTGTACAGCAATGTGCATAAATAACTCTAGGTCTAGGAATGTCTTCAGTTTTCAAACATATTGTCTGCGGTGGTGATGATGATGATGATTGTTTATTATTATTATTATTATTATTATGATGATGATGATGATGATGATGATGTCATTTTCAACAAATGTATAACGTGCCTTGAGCACATTCTCCTGATGTGTTTTTGGCAATGAAGTTGTTGTCTACATGTGATGAGATGTACTTGGGACCAAAGACTCCTTAACAGGCATGCAGGGAAGGCGCTTGCTAAAGCTGGCGTTTGCTGTAGTGTGTCCTGAGGTCTGCACTACTCTACAGTGCTATCAAAGCCCCTTGTGCACAAGAAAAGGACCAAGAGAGCACTCAGTTTGTTGTTGAGTTTAAAACTTCCCCCAATTCCTTTTTAATTAAGTCTGAATCCAGACTATACGTCGCTTTGGTAAAAGCAAGCAGTTCACTGGAAGACCGTGTGTGTGGTGTGATCTGTAAATGTTTAATCTGCCATTGTGCGGTGAGGAACGCATCCTGTAAGAAGGCAGTAAAGTATCTAGAGCGCTTATTATATTATTTTGGTGTTGCTTTCACAAGTTTGTTGTAAGAATTCACTGCCATGTTTCGCCGGTGGCACCCTTATACACCTCATACTGATAAGAAAGCCTGGTCTGCAGACTTAGGGCTGTGGTGTCAGCACTCAGCAGGCTGAGGCGTGAGGCTCAGGACAGCACACCCATGACTGACAGCCTGAGGAAGGATAAGGACTGAGTTCCCTGCTCAATATTGCTTACCGGCCCAGCATTCTTCACTCTTCCTCTCATTTGACTCTTTCATTAGCCTAGGACTGTCCACAACTCCCCTGTCTCCACGTTCAGCTGCTTAGAGAGCCGGTCTCTTACCAGGTCAGCCTGCTCTCTAGCTTCCGGACTGTGCGCATGCGCACACCCCTTCCACGGGCTCTGCTGCTGGAGTGTCCTCCCCTGCATTTCAACTCACTTGTCGCATTTTCGCCACAGTGGTCTTTTTTTTTTTTTTTTTTTTTTTTTTAAGCATATGAATACGATGCTCACAGAGCCTGTTCTGGCACTCGAGGGGAACTCCCAGTCTGAGATAGTAATACTCTGTCACCTACCCCAAGACTGCAGGAACTGCGCCTGGAGGTCTTGAAGCAGCTGCTGAAGAGGCGTGAGGAGAACCAGAGTGAGCTGGACCTGGCACACCTGAACGCCCAGTGGTGTAAACTGCAGGAAGCGAAGGAAGCGAAAGTGGCACAGATCCAACACACACATGGAGCAAGTAATACGTGGCATGAGCTGGCAAGGGAGGGGACCGGGCTTTGGGGCTTTTGATCACGCCTGACTAAAAAGGGTGAAATTTTCTGATTTGGTCTTGGTGTATTGACTAGGCAAGGGAGAGGTGTTATTTTTGAAAGGTATTGGAGGGAAATTGCTTAGAAAGTCTAGTGACCATGTTCTAACAGTAGTCAAGTTACTGCCCTCCCTGGCCCTGATATTAGGTTCCCTGCACTCATAACCCAAGGCTCTGGTTAGAAAGCTGGTTGAAGCCAGGCGTGGTGGCGCATGCCTTTAATCCCAGAGCTCCGGAGGCAGAGGCAGGTGGATCTCTGTGAGTTCGAGGCCAGCCTGGTTTACAAAGTGAGTCCAGGACAGCCAAGCCAAGAATACACAGAGAAAACCTGTCTCACAGAAAACAAACAAACAGACAAAGCCTGTTGATTAACTTAAAAAAAAAATCCTTGCCCCCAAAGATGACATTTTAGTAATTCTTTTTCCTAACTGCTTCTCTCCAAGAGATGTTTAATGCTACAGATATATTTATGTTTATATATTTTGTAATTATACACTTTCATTTTATGCATAAAAACCAGAAATACTAACTTTACTATATATTCAGGGCAGGATTAAGAATAACTACGTCAGAAGCTGAGGAGATGCCTCAGTGACTAAGCAAGCTTGCTGTGCAAGCACAAAGTTATGAGTTCAGATCCCAGCACCCATGAGAAAAACCAAGTGTGTGCCTGTCACCACAGTACAGCGCAGGAGGGAGAGGAGGACTGCTGGGGCGGGCTGGCTGGCCAGCTAGCTCGGAGGTCACTGGAAGACCCTGTTTCAATGGACTAAAGCAAAGAATGATAGAACAGCATGCACAGAGTCTTCCTCTGGCTCTGCACATGCTAGCACAGGTCCACACGCTCCCACACACGTGTGCAGTCACCTCATGAACACACACACGTTTCACAAACACTTAAAGTAGAGCGTAATTAATTTTTAAAATACTGTGTGACCTTTTAAGAGTGCTGCCCCTAGTTAAGTTGCCACATCTCAGTGGAAGGCCACACACCCAAGAATACATGCACAACACAAATTGGACTTGGTGGGTGAAAAAACAAAGAAACAGAACAAGGACACTAAGTTGGGTGGGTAGGAAAATGGGGATGGATCTTGGAGGATTGCGGAGAGAGTAAATAGAATCAAACCAAACTATACTAAATTCTCAAAGATCTAAAAATGGAAAGAAAAAAAAAAAAGAATTTTAACCTGGCTCAGTGGAGCATACCTGTGATCACAGCACTCAGGGAGGCAGAAGCAAGGGGATCTCTGTGAGTTCGAGGCCAGCCTGGTCTACAAAGTGAGTCCAGGACAGCCAGGGCTACATGGGGAAACCTTATCTTGAAAAACCAAACCAAAACAACAACAAAGAATTTTAAAACCAGTACTGAAAGCTTTATAATAGCCTCAAGTTTGTGAAAAATATTAATAATTATATTACCAATACTTTCAAATTAGCAGTTGATAAGCACTTTAACTCAACCTCATTTTAAAAATTATTGAAAAAATTTTCAGAAAAAGTAAGTCAATTCGAAAATTAAACTCTTACTTAAAATTCTTTTTAGTGAACTTGGCCTTTATTTTGTTTTCTGGTTTACCTAGCTGGCTGTTGGCTATGTATTTAGATGTTGTTGACATTTTTTTTTCATTTCAGGATACAACATAGCTAGTGCTAGAGTTGACTAACTTTTATAAATAGCCAAGTGAAAACTGTTTTTGATAAATTCTAACACTCAAACTCACATAAAAGGACCTGCAGATGAACTGAGAATAACAGGTGCACAGCAGCTGTGGCTCTGGGCCCTCCTGCAGCATGTCACCCCTGTGTGGTTTTAAATGAAAATCGCAAACATATATTTTACCAATAAAGACTCAGGAGCCAGATGCTGGGGTGAAAAACCTGCCAGCCCAGAGAGGCAGAGAGAGCACCCAGCTGACCTTCCTACTCAGCTCACATCTCAATGGGATGGAAAAGGCCCCAAGGCTCACAACCTCAGCTGACAGCCCAGGAGGAAAAGGCCGAAAGACCCAAGGCCAAAGGCTTGCCAGCCCAAAAGCCAAAGGCCAAGGAGCCAAAGAAGCTCAGGAGCTAAAGAGCTAAAAGCCCAAGACTCTAGAGCTCCTTCTACTCCCACAGGCTGTCTTAACTACTCCTCAACTCAAAGTCCCTCCTACTCTTTAATCCTTGTCAGCTGGTTTCTTGCTCCACCTCTTGACCTAGGGTTAACTTTATTAAATCCCGTGTATGGAAAGCTCTTAGATTACAGGTGTGTGTGTTAGGGCTCAACCACGCTAAACAGAGGACAGGTCTTTTACTTTCTTTTTTTTTTTTAAATATTTGTTTATTTATTATGTATACAGTATTCTGCATGCATGTACACCTGCTTGCCAGAAGAGGGCACCAGATCTCATTGTGGATGGCTGTGAGCCACCATGTGGTTGCTGGGAATTGAACTCAGGACCTCTGGAAGAGCAGCCAGTGCTCTTAACCGCTGAGCCATCTCTCCAGCCCAAGGACAGGTCTTTTACAGTTCACAATCTCAGGGATCATTTTGGGATCAAAGATCCTGCCACACACCTAAGTGGGGTGGTGTGTGTGTGTGTGTGTGTGTGTGTGTGTGTGTGTGTGTGTGTATGTGACTCCACATTGAGGATACTAGCCATTTCTGCTTCTGCCACCCCTGCCTGTCTCATGGCGCTCACAGCCACACAAACGGCAGACCTGTTTGTAGCACTGCTGCGTTCTGGCTGTGGTGGGTGGGCCATCAGCTTGGTATCTTCCTGCTGGGTCCAGCTAGAATCGCTTTACTGCTCTGCATCTGTAACCTGGGGGCCATATCTGGGTGGGAATCATGACAGCGCTTTCTGTTTCAGACATCAGAAAACTAATAAGGAAAAGGAGGATCGTGGAAGGGAAGCTGCAGAAGAGAGACATCATCAGGGAGTACGCCGACTTTGCGTCTCAGGTCTACGGGCCTCTGTCTCGCCTTGGCCGTTTCCCAGACAACAACTCAGAGGACTTTGTAGTCAAAAACCACTATCTCAACACATATGAAGGTAAAAAAAAAAAAAAAAAAAAAAAAAAAAAAATCCATGTAGTTAGAAGTTTAGTAGAAGACATCTGGGTTCAGTACATATTAGAATAAAGGTGAACATTAGAATATTTGAAAAGGCACCAATGAAAGGCTTCACATACTTGTCAAAACAGGTTCATACAAAGTACTAATATCTCAGACTCGAAGAAAAGAAGCTCCATGTAGAAGAATTGTAAAAAGAGGAAATTCAGTTATCTGCTCTCTATGTAAACGTGGTAGCGAGGTGTAGTAGCAAATGTCTATTCAAATCCTCAGGGCCAGAGGCAAGCAGATCACCAGAAACCAGAAGTTTGGGGCTAGCCTGGGCAACTTAACAAGACCCCTACCTAAAAACAAATGTCAGCAATCAAGTCTGAAATATATTTTTATTTTTTTTAAAAAAATCTTGACACTAGGTTTATGAAACAAACAAGATATTTATAATGAAATCAAAGATGTCAAAAAACCTACAAAGCAGGTCGGAGTCAACAGGTGGCCCATTGTGGAGAGGCCTGCGCCTTGTATGAAGCTCAAGAGATTTGTTTACATTTAAAAAAAAAAGATTTATTTATCTATTGTATGTGTACAAGTGCGCTATCCGTGTACAGCTGCACGCCAGAAGAGGGCACTAGATCTCATTACAGATGGTTGTGAGCCACCATGTGGTTGCTGGGAATTGAACTCAGGACCTCTGGAGGAGCAGACAGTGCTCTTAACCACTGCGCCATCTCTCCAGCCCCTTGTTTGCATTTTTAACAGTTCAGACCACAAGCTAAAGCACCATCTGGCTAAGATCACGAGTTAGCAGTTTGACTTTTGAACCCAGAGTTGGGGCAACATGCTATGAATTGGTGAACACCCACTTCAGAATGGGGGCGCCAGCTGTCACGAGGCTACAGACTTGCTGCCGGCTGCTGGTTATACTTTCCATAGGGCACATCTTTATTTTAGACTAGCTCCTTGATGTGCCACTCAGGTCATCGAGAACAGACGCTAACTCCACGCACTTCACACTTTAGAGGCAGCTCACCCCCTTAAGAGGTGATACCCTCCGACAGCTCACTGAGCTAACAACGCACTCTCAACACATTAAACGCAAGCACCAGGAACTAAAAAACCCCACGCTTCCTCCCATAGGGTTAGTGGAACTTGAATCGAGTCTCCCCGATTTTGTGACACAACCAAGGATCAGAGCTCCAAAGCCCAAAGTCATCACCACCAAGGCCGGCTTTCTGAAGAGGTCAGCAAGAATGGACTATGAGCTGGCAGAAGTTCACAAGGTATAGTTGGGCTCCGAAGACTAGACAGTTTCCTCTCCGACTTCCACCAAGGAACGAGGAACCCTGAACCCCAGACTGCGTGTGGTCATGGGCAGCAGTGACTGCACATCTGAAACACAACCTGCGTTCTTTCTCTTCTCTAGGCTTTCTCTCCTGGAGGTCCCCCAGGGTGTCCTGATCTAGCGTGCAGTCTGCTTTCATTTCAAACCATGGCACAGACCTTCCCAGAGGTCACCTCCCCCTTTAGAGAAGTTATGACTCTCCTAGAGTGCTTCCTCCTTTGGCTCTGTATAGTGTAAACTCTGCCACCGTTTAGCCAACTCTAGTATTAGGAGTCTCCTCATGTTACGAGTTGTAAGATGCTTTCTTCCTTTTGGAGGACACCAAGAGGAAGAGGTGACGTGACTGGCTTCGTTGTAGACACCAGTTCATCCTCTTTAGATTTAAACTTAAACTTTAGTTTAAAAGAGAGCCACACAAGAAAGTTTTATGGTCACAAATGTTGGCATCAGAATCCCCTGGTGGCCTTGTTAAAATGAGCCGCTAAGCTGCACCCCCAGGGTGTCTGCTCAAGCAGGTCTGGGCGAGGCCTGGGAGATGTGGCCAGTCTTCACAAGTGCCCGGTGATGCTGTTGCTGCAGGCCCAAGAGGCGCAGTTTGGAACCCCTGGTTTATGACATCCCCCTGTCCACAGACATTTGCTTGCCCCAGTGATATCTGTAACACCGTGGGGACCCCAACGCAACATGAAAAAAAATAGTGCCTTGGGGACTGGGGAGATGGCTCAGTCTGTAAAGCACTCTCTGGGCAAGCGTGAAGACCAAAGTTCAACCCCCAGCACCCAGGTAAGAAAGGTGGGAATGGTGACACGTGGAATCCCAGCACCAAGGAGACAGACACAGCATCCCTGGGGCTCACTGGCTGGCCAGCCTGGTGTAGTCAGCAAGCCCCAGGTCCCAGCGAGAGATCATGAAAACAAAACAAAAGAAAACAAGATGGCTAGCTCTGGAGGGACACCACCTGAGTTCGATCTCTAGTTTCCACACACACTTTGTACACACATGAGCATGCACGCATGCCTGTACATAAGCACATGCAAAGTTGTAAACACAGACACATGTGCTTTGGAGAATCTCAGGACCTTGATAATGATCATATGTATCTTCCCGCCCCACACACATACTCCATCTCCGTCTGCATCAGCCTGTCCTGAATACCGAGCTTACTGGTCTTGTTTTCTGTTAAGTTTTTTCCCCTGTACTTTGTATTGTGTTATAGAAACTTTCTTTTCCTCCCAATTTGCTAAAGTCTTCGACCATGCGCCTATGTTACGTTCTCCAGTGCTTGGCTGGGCTATCAGAGCAAATTTTTATAAATATTAATCTGCCCAGCGTCAGCGGATGGCCTCGCTTTGGTCAGGATGCTTCGCTCACTTTAACACCTTGTTGGATCCGGTTACTAACGGTTCGCTTCTCTGCTCATGGGTGAGATGGCTCGCCCACTTTTCCTTCTGATTTTCCCATGTGTGGGACTGACACCAGAGTTGTACAGGTCTCCTGAAATGGCCTGGGAGCACCCCTTCTTCCTTCTCCTCTGGGAAGAATTTAACCAAGACTGACACAGTCGGCCACTTCAGTGTGGAAGGAGGTACAGAGCAAGCCATCTGGGACCGGCATCTCCGTGGGAAAATCTTAGCCTGGTCTTCGGCTTCTTTGCACCATATAGAACTTCTTCACCTTCGTTTTCATAAATTATATTGCTTGGAATCTCATTTTATCTGTTCAGGTTTCTTTACATGATCACCGATCATATTGTTTTTCATATTTCGTTTTTATATATAATTGTGTACTTTTTTTTCTATTCATGACATTATCTTAACTCTTTTTTTCTTAATCTCTTCTACTGGAGGATTGTTTATTTTCTTCCAAACAATAACTTTTCAGGTTTACATATACAGATATATTCACACTACTTTCTTCTCTTGTATTTATTATATCTATTTTCCTTTGAGTTGTCCTGTGATTATTTCCCTAAGCTATGAGAATTGAATGTAGAGATTATCAATTCCAATTACTCAACTTTATGTGTTGTAAACTGAGCATTTCCTAAAAAAAGCACTGATTTTTTGCTATCTCAGTTTTGATATGTGATGCTTGTCATTTTTAATTTCCAATATCTAAAAGTATCCAACGTGGCTTTGAATCTGTATTTAATTTTATAAAATTTCCAAATATGTAGGAATTTTAACTCAGTTTCTGGTTAGCTTATAGCTTACAGGCACTGTGATTAGAGGCCAGAGTCACCAACCCTTTTGAAGTTACTGAGACTTTGGGGTTGGAGGCGTGAACCGAGGAACATCGTGTTCAGCATATGTAAGGTATTCCTTGCTTTAATTTCTTAGCAGTGGTGAGTGTGGGAGGCAGAAAGCAAGGAGAGGGGCAGGGAGCAGAGGGGGAGGGGCCAGAACGTGATTACACTTATAAAGTAATAAAAGCCCACCTTCAGATACACACATCTTACACTAAGCCTCTCCAACGAGTGGGACAGATGTTTCCAAGTCCTCCCTTCACGGCCAGGACATCGCTGCCGTTCAGCTCCCTGACATGTATGCTATAAATGCGCAAGACATTTTCACTGTTTTGATTTCTTTGAGATGGGTCTCATGTGGCCCACGTCAGCCTTGAATAGCTGTGCGGCTGAGAAAGACCATAAACTCCTCCTGCCTCTACTTCCTGAGTACAGGGATCATAGGTGTGTGCCACCATGGTTGGCACATTTTAATTTTTATTGTTTTAAAAATTAGTTTTTTTGCAGGGTGGTGGTGGCGCATGCCTTTGATCTGAGCTCTTGGGAGGCAGTGGCAGGCGGATCTCCATGAGTTCAAGGCCAGCCTGAACTACAGAGCAAGTTTCAGGACAGCCAGAGCTATTACACAGAGAAACCCTGTCTCAAAAAAAAAAAAAAAAAAAAACAAAACAAAACAAAAAAAAAAAAACCAAAAAATAAAAATAAAATACAAATTTTCTTTCTTATCAACAAAAAGGAAAAGGAAAGCAAAAACAAGAACAAATCAAAGGAAACGAAACAGACAGGAGCCGAGCAGATGGCTCAGCAGGAAAAGGCGCTTTGCCAGTGAGTCCTGGTAGGCTGAGTTTGTCCTCAGAAAGGCTGAAGGAGAGAACTGATTCTCCTAATGTCCTTCACAAGTGCACCATGGTGCATGTATGTGTGCGTGCAGGTATGCGCGCGTGCGCGCACACACACATACAGGCACACACACGTGTGTAGCACACACACGCATGCATACGCACACACACACAAATGTTGACAATGAACATCTTAAGAAATTAAGAAAAACAAAAGATTTTATTTTACCTTTGATTTTTCCCTCTCTGCTGCTCTCCCTGTCTTTACAGATGTGTACATCTGTGACCCCCTATCATTTTTCTTCTGCCTTGAGAATTTCAGCCTGGCCTGCAGGCAGTGAGCTCCAGGGGTTGAATCCAGAGTCTTTCTCCTTTACTGTCAGTTGGGGAAGGGAGGTAAAACTCCATTCACCCTTCAAGTGTACAGTCCATGGCTGACCACATGTCCGCAGCGCTGTGTCTATCTAATTCCATCACCCCTCCCCCAACAAGCCCCATACCTCTTAGCAGTCAGTCCTCCTCTCTCTCATCCCTTGGCAGTCTCTGTTCTACCTTCTCCTTATGGTTCTGTTTGTTCTGAACACACACACTGTATAATCGGAGCCGCACAGTAACCAGCATCAAGTGACTAGCCTCATACACCCAGCAGAGCGTTTTTGAGGTTCACTCATGTTCTAGCACCATCCTGGGCCTTCATTCTTTTCATGACTACATAATATTCCATTGTGTGGATGTGCCACATTCTACTTAGCCACTCATAAGCTGATGAGCTCATCAGTTATTTCTACTACGGACTTCTGTGTTCTAGTCTCGGATAGACATGTTGTTGGTTCTTTTGGATGTATCTCTTAGGAGTAGGATTATAGGCCACACAGCAACGGTTTCATTTTTTGATGAATTGCCTGATTGTTACCGAAGTGACTTCACTGTCTGTATCTCAGTGGCAGCGTTCGTGGGTTCCAATTTCTTCACTCTTTTGTCTCTTACTGTCTGTTTTCTTCTGGCCATTTCAGCAGAAATGAGACGGTGTTTCCATGTGGTTTTTTTAACTTGCATGTCCCAGATGATTGATGACAGTAAGGATCTTTTAAAGTCAGGCGGTGATGGGGCACGCCTTTAGTCCCAGCTCTCAGGACGCAGAGGCAGGCAGATCTCTGAGCTTGAGGCCAGCCTGGTCTACAGCTCGAGTCTAGGACAGCCAAGGCTACACAGAGAAATCCTGTCTCCTTGTCTCTCTTGGCACTGCTGTCCTCTTCTCCCGTGCTGCCTCCCCGCCCTCTCCAGTTACTTTAGCGTGTTAATCAGATACACTTTTGAATCTTTGATGGTTCCAGCATGTGCACGTGTGAGTCCTGTTGGTTTGCCCATGTTCTTCCCTGCTTTCTAGAATTTGGCCTAAAATCGACACCCTGCTGCCTGGCGTCAGATAACTATGTCACACTGCAGCCTTCTACTAATCTTGCTGGGAGGTGGGTCACGTTTGGTGTCTGCCGTGTCTGTAGGTATCGACAGTGCTGCTGTGTTGCTGTCCTTGTGTCTGTTTCTTCTCTTGGTTTCGGAGTGGGATGTGTTTACATGGAGCCTCCTGGTTGGGAACATGGGGTTGAGGAGACTCATCAACATGACCCATATCAGGTTGTCAGGCAAGCACCTCCCCAAGTCTACACTGTCCTGAGAACCCAGGGCTGCATGACAGGAGGGTGACTAACTGTGTCCTTCAAAGGTGCTTCATGAGCTCTGCCATAGAAACCATGGAGGAGAAGGACCCAGAAGGGCCTGAAACCATGACCACAGTATGATATTTTCAGGTCATTCTTAGTACGTATTCAGGCTGGAAACACACACACACACACACACACACACACCCAGATACATTGGCTCAGCAAGCAAGAACACCAACTACCTGACTTGATCCTCAGGACCCAAATGGTGGAAGCAGAGAACCAACTCCTGAGTTGTCATTTCATGTGTGTGTATGTGTGGCGTGTATGTGTATATGTGTGTGTGCATGTATTGTGTGGTGTGTATGTATGCATGTGTGTATGCGTGTATGCATATGTGTATATGTTGGTGTGTATGTGTGTGTGCATGCACATGTGTGGCATGTATGTGTGTACATGTGCGCGCGCATGTATTGTGTGGTGTGTATGTATGCATGTGTGTGGTGTATATGCATGTGCGTGGTATGTATGCATGTATGTGTGTGGTGTGTATGCATGTGTGTATGTATATATGTGTGTGGTGTGTATGTGTGCATGCGTGCATGCGTGTGGCATGTATGTGTGTATGTATGGCGTGTATGTGTGTATGTGTGTGTACATGCATGTATTGTGTGGTGTGTATGTATGTATGTGTGTGCATGTGTATATGTGTATGTGTGTATGACTGTGTATGTGTGTGGTGTGATGCGTGTATGCATGTATATGTGCACACACATGTGTGTGTGCACATGTGTGGGCCAGAGGTAGATGTCGGGTGTCTTCCTCAATTGCTCATCACTGTGTTGTTCTTTGAGATGGTGTCCTCCACTGAACCTGTAGATTGCCACTTTGCCTGGCTGGCCGGCAAGCCCCAGGGACCCTCCTGCCTCTGCTGCCCAGGGTCAGGATTACAGGTGCACGTTGCTGTGTTTGGCTTCTTACATAGATTCTTTGCCATCAGACTCTCCTTATCCTTTCTCTGCAAGCACTTCATTGACCGAGCGACTTCCCTAGGCCCATACGACATCTTTTAGAGCTTTTTTGCTTTTGGTGCTAGGGCTTGAACTCAGGGCCTCGTGTGTGCCAGACAAGCATCTATCCCTGAGCTGCAGCCCGTGCCCTAAACTTCCACACATAAGCTGCTGCTCTTGCTTTTTATTAATGTAATGTCTTAAATACTCATATCTGCCCACGGCTGCGTCTTTGTGCTTTCTGCCGTGGTGGCTGCCCAGAGCTGACAGCTTTCCCTGCCAGTTTTGTTTTGGATGAACGCAGAGGCTCCATTACCACCACAGTCAGGAGGTACTAACTTTCAGTTATACTTTGTACCTCTTTACCAATTTGAACTTTTAGCATTGTGTTTTTCTTTAAACATCACTTGTCTCTGTTTTTAGGAAAAAACATAAGGTGAAGATGATTTTATGACAAAATTAACCAGGGCGTAGGCTTTAAATCACAAACACAAGACTTTTTGGTTTTGTTTTAAATACGAAATATTTCCTTGATGCTAAAATAGAATAGCTGAAATAAACCTTATGTATAATTTTATTTATCTATTTATTTTTGGTTTTTTTGAGACAGGGTTTCTCTGAGTAGCCTTGGCTGTCCTGGACTCATTTTGTAGACCAGGCTGGCCTTGAACTCACAGTGATCAGCCTGCGTCTGCCTCCTAAGTGCTGGGATTAAAAGCGTGTGCCACTATGCTCTGCTCTTATGTATAATTTTGATGAGGCTTTTGGAGCTACAGAAAAGGGGGGAGGACATGAAAAATACAAAAACACACATACTGGCTCACCAGGAAATGAGTTAATATTTTTTAAAATTCACATATTTCTAGGCAAAAGGAAAGGTCCCTCTCCACTCAGGGACAGATGCTTTCTAAAGTTCTCTAGTCCTCTACAACAGCAAAACAGTAAACATTTAACCTCTGCCTACACAGGAGAATCTCCTTTAAAAAATATATCTATTTAAAACAATAAATCAGTGATGCGTGAAAGCAGGCACTTGGACTTATGAGTATGTGCACACAGAACAAAACAATCCTCAAAAGAAAAAAAGCCCACATATCTTTGATGGAAACAAAGACAGATAGAGGCTGAATAGATGGCTCAGTGATTAAGAGAGATTACTGTTCCTGCAAAGGACAGCAGGTCTGGTTTGCTGAAGACCAGGGTTCAGCTCCCACTAGTGCCCACAGCACCCACATCCATCTGTAACTCCAGTTCCAGGGGATATGACTCCCGCTTCTGACCCTGGAAGGTTTCTGCACACACACACACACACACACAGCATATATGTACACCCAGGCATGCACACATACACACAACGTAATATTAATTAATATGTATTTGAAAATAGATGCGGTGTTTATGTAGTGGCTACCGTATTTTTAGGAGCGTCTGCAGCGCGCCGTGGGGAATACAAACACCCCAGCCAGAACATCGAGACTCTGGTTATCAGATGCCCAGCCTCCATGCGGCACTGGAGGCAAGTGGGAAAGTACCAGGTGGCATTAATATGATATTGATTGGTATTTATTTCAGGCACTCTTGGAAAAGAAGAATAAAGTTCTAGAAGGAGAGAAGTCTCTTAGGTTCCTGCAAAGAAACTCCATCCCCCAGCCTCGACTTCCAACCCCCACCTTGGAAATAAGTTCCTATGTAAGTCTAAAAGCTTGTATTTGAAACACCAAGTTCAGAACTGCAGGCGGCTGGTGCTTAGCGTCCTTCGGGTTGAAAATGAATATGTGCTAACGGTGTTAGTGTCTCACGCTCTGATTTAAAATCAGTTCTGTCTCCTTTAAATTTCTTTTGAGTAATTTTATGTGTATGGGCATTTTGCCTGCAGACATGTCTGTGTACTATATCCACGTTGACCATGGAGGGCAAAAGAGGGCATTGGGTTCTTCTGGAACTGGAGTTATGGATGGCTGTGAGCTACCATGTGGGTGCTGGGAATGTAAATCTGGTCCTCCGTGAAAGCAGCCAGTGCCCTTAACCACTGAGGCATGTCTTCCCCTACCCACCCTCAGCCCCCTCTTAATTTGTATGTATCAATCATCTAACACATACAAAGACACACATACTCTGTCATCATGAAATGAGTTAATTAATTTTTTTTTCAAATTCGCGTACTTCCGGGTAAAAGGTAAGGTCCCTCTCCAGTTACAGGCAGATGCTTTCTAATGTTCTCCAGCCTCCTGCAACAGCAAAACATACTAAGCATTTAACCTCTGGCTACACAGGAGACTCTCCTATTTTTGATATCTATTTAAAACAATAAATCAGTGATGTGTGAAAGCAGGCACTTGGACTTACAAATATGGACTTGCAAATATATATATATATTTATGTGTGTGTGTGTGTGTGGAAATTGATACAAAGACAGATAGCAGCTGAAGAGATAACTAAGTCTTCCAAAAATGTCTGCTGCTGTCCTGAGTCTGACTCTCCCTTTGTCTCTGTAGGAAGAAGGACAAAAGGAAATGGCTGTGATCTATTTGCAGAAGTTACTCCGGGGCAGAGCCGTGCAGAACATGGTGCGTAACTTGGGTCTGACTGCCAGGCCAGCATTTCTCCCTTGGTTGTAAGTGGTGGGACCTGCCTCGTGCTTACTGCCTGGGCACGTTCCCTCCCGTACCTTGCTCTCCTGTTCTGACATTCTAGAGAATCAACTATCTTTTCCTCCTAGAGCCATCTTTGGCCATCTGGGCCACACAAGGTCAAGAAGAGAGGATCACAGTTGTAATTCAGGCTTTTTTTTTTCTCCCATGGAATTGCTAATCCCCCAGACTTGCTTATCTGTATTTTGGGTATTAGATCATTACAAATCAGGAGGGATTCCCTGATTTTCTATTATGCCTTAAAACAATTATTTGAGTCTGCACAGGTGAGCAATATCTGTTATAAACACAAAGTAGCTACAGTTTTGAACCTTGCTATATGCCATCATTGTAGCCTGTGTGTATCCCCCGCCCCCTCTCAAACAAAGAATTCATTTTAGAGGGAAATAATTTGAGTCTGAGGGTGTTTCCTTAACAGCCAGCATGCTCAGTGCGGGTCCTGGCTTTAAGCTTTGACCAGATGACCTCTGCTGCAGCAGCAGTCACACAAAGCCAGGTGTCACACGCCTGTAATCCCAGCACTCAGGGAGGCAGAGGCAGGCACATCCCTGTGAGTTCGAGGCCAACCTGGTCTACAAAGTGAGTCTAGGACAGCCAAGGCGACACAGGGAAACCTTGTCTCGAAAAACCAAGAGAGAAGGAGAAGGAGGGAGGGAGGGAGGAAGGGAGGGGGGGACACACACACACACCTGTGCGCGTGCACCTGCACCCTGGCCGGGTTCTCACTAGTGAACAGCAGGCACAGAACCCGCTCACACGTGCCTGCCTGCTTACACTGTGTGGCCCTCGCAGACTTGCCACAAGATAACAGGCAAATCTTTTTGGATTTGCTTTGGTGCAGATGTTCGAGGGCAAAGAGAAGCGGCTGGAGTTGATCCTGGAGTTGCGCACCAGCCACGCCCTGCAAGAGGACCACAAGCTGGTGAAAAAAGCAGAGAAGCAAGTGACCCTGGCCCTGCAGCGGCAGAGGAACCTGCATGAGAACAAGGTTCCGCCCTTGGCGCCCTCAGTGGCCTTTCTGATTGGCTGCACCTTCCTCTCCAGGGATGGCTACTGTCAAATGAGCAGCGATGTTATAACGATGGGTGAAAGGATTCTAAAAGATTCCTCCACAGCCTGGCCATACAGCGTTGTGGCAGTTCACAACATTACTGAGGGTGGACCCCAGCTGAGTCCGAAGGGTGCTCTTCATTTTAGTTAGAAAATAAGAGCTCGGGCGGTGGCGGTCGAATACGCCTTTAATCCCAGCACTTGGGAAGTAGGGGTGGATCTCTATGAGTTCAAGACCAGCCTGGTCTACAAAGGAAGGTCCTAGGACAGCCAAGGCTGGTTCATAGAGAAATCTTGTCTGGGGGGAAAACCCTCAAAACTAAACCAAACAAATGCACTTTTCCAAGTTTAAGAGTTTCCCTTTTCAGTTTTCTTAAACATTTACTTAGTAACTGCTGAACTCCCACAAGCCTGGCCTTTGCAAAATGACTAAATGAGTAACTGAAAAGTAGCATGAAAAATGTGAGATTTCTGTTAAAACCCTGCCATTTAATTTGGAAATTTGGAGCCACACGTGGATTGCTCTTGCTGGTTAAGCTGTCCACTAAATATGCCACTCTCTCACAGTGTTTGGTGACGTTTGTCCTGCTCTCCTGCCTGACACTAAACCAACAACACATCCCCACCCATTCAGTGTTCATCTCTCTGGGCTTGCTCTCCAGTGCTAGTGACTGTCCTGGAGTTATTTACTCCTGTCCCCAGGTGTCTGTACACCAAACCCAAAAGTGAATCAATTGGCAGAGTGTTAATGTTAAGCAGTAGAGCTTACAGAAACATCGTTGCAACATTGTTTGACCCTCTTTTACTAGCACACACAACTCTTGTGCTATATGGGAACTGAGCGCTAATAATGACCAACTTGGAAATGACCACAGTTTTACTTCTTTTTATATGACAGCAATGCTATAGATAACCAGTGAGCTTGCAGGGGCAGGCTCGATTTTATACGGCATCAATGCCATTAATGTTCAGTGGGCTTGGGGGACTAGGTGCAAGGTTGGAGGCAAGCAATTAGAAAGTCGCAAGCCATGCCACCTAAAAGTGGGACCCATGAAAGATGAAGATTGTATGCACCTGAAGTGTCTGCATCTGATGGGTCTGGTGTCTCGGAGATGCTTTTCGGGCAGGGACTGGAAAGCCGTGAGAGCATAGGTCCTGAGGTGAGATGGGGAAATTCTTTCGTCAGCCCTTTGAGGCACAGGGAGCTAAGCCAACTATATCGTGGATATTCATGTCAGCTAAGCATGATGGGAAAGGCTCATTGGGAAATACTATCACTACTCCGAAGGCTGCTCAGCTTTGGTCCCATCCAGGTACTCTGTGCAGGGGTCTGAGGGAGGGGCCGCTCCACGTGCATTGCAATACCGGTCTCTTTACCTTCCTCCATCTCTGTGGGAAACAGTTCAGGACACACAACTCCGTTTTGTGTTGAGTGAATGATACAGCTGCAAGCACTGATGCCTTCTATGCACTTTTCCTTTCAAATGTCCCTGCCTGAGCATTCCTGGCTATGTTTCCTGGGAAAAGAAGGAGGCTGGACACGAACAGGCAGATGTGATTCTTAGGTTAAGAGCTGAGGAAGTGAGAGTGGTTAGGCCCATCAAGGCAGGGAGAGAACCCACTCTTTCAGGGCTGAGCCTCAACCTTTGATACAAGAATGAGCCGAGAGTGCCCTAGCTTCACCCTTTTCTGCGCTCCCTGTCAGAAGCCAACGTTGAACTTCAGGGCTGGAAAGGATGTGCGGGTGAGGATGGGGATGAGTGGGCTGGGCTAAAAACTGCCCTTGACCGTTTCAGCCAGCGTCCTCATTGCCCCTGAGACCCGTGGCTTCTCCTTCCCCTTAGATACCAGCCAGACGGGGCACTGAGCAGAGCCACCAGTGTTAAAGCAGCAGATGGTAGGAAGAGGGGAGACGTCCCCTTTGTTCAAAGGGGGGGGGGGCGGATAAGTCATTTAAATACCTTTCTTCTGATGTGAAGGCCAGGGCACAGATACCCAATCACCAGAGCCTTCCTCCTAGCTGAACGCCCCACGGCTCCCTGATCTTACATCTGAGCTTTCTCCTGTGCTGTTTCAAAGATGGTTATTGATAGCTTTGAAGTTATTAAAAGTCTAAAAACCACCAGGGCTTTCTTCCACTTTCATGCCATTCAGTGTTTTAAAGTTCTTCAGGCTTGGAAGAAAAGACCAGACAATTTAAAATGGAAAGTTTTCATGAGCAAATTTCTAGGAAATTCTATTTTGTGAAATTGAATACAATGGTACTTTTAGTAAGAAGCTTCTCATTTTCCTTCATGTCTGATCTTCTGCATAAATTGGGGGAGGGGAAATGCATGGTGTGTGTTGCTAAGAGACTGCTTCACTAAGTCCTCTCCATGCCTTGAGGGCTGTGATGCATCGGGGCTGACTGGACAATCTGCTCCTCAGATCTAAGTTTGCACAACATTTTCCAGTAAGTGCCCGGGGGTGGGGGCTATTTGGGAGCATGGCGTTCCCAATGAAGGCTGTTCTGACAATGACCTTGCTTGATCGCTCAGAGTCGACCGCTTAAGAACCACCATGATGAAGGCAGGCCATCCTTAAAGTCTTTATTTTTCAGGTGACAGTAATTGAAAACCATCTGGGTGACCTGGAGGGAAGAGCGCTGGCAGACTTGTTTGACTTTCTGTCCAAAGAGCTGGTGAGGCTGCAGGAGGAGAGGAGGATCCATGCCTTCGCCATGCTCGCTGAGCGCCAACGGCGCATGCGGGAGGCGGAGGAGAGCGGGCGACGGCAGGTGGAGCAAAGGCGCCTGAAGCAGGAGGACCAGATATTTATGGAGGCAAGTGGGAGGGGGGGCTGGGGAGAGGGAAGGGGAGAGGGAGGGGGAGGGGGGGGGGGGGGACGGGTAAACTCCCTAGAGCGGCCAGGTTTCACCAGAGATATCTCATACTATGATTTCTCTCGAAGTCA
The DNA here is from genome assembly GCF_903995435.1 of Acomys russatus. Taxonomy (NCBI): domain Eukaryota; kingdom Metazoa; phylum Chordata; class Mammalia; order Rodentia; family Muridae; genus Acomys; species Acomys russatus. The sequence continues at coordinate 22,138,750 of NC_067144.1, read as the reverse complement.
TGAAGACATTTCATAACATAAAATAGGACTTGTGTTTTTGTACTTTATTTAGCAAATATGCAACTCCCACGCTACACTAAAAAGTCCAGAGGCATTGTGGGTACTCTAGAGGGAAAACACAGTCACAGCCCTGCTCTCCTTCACTTTAAATAGCATAGAACACGGGTATAATTACAAAATTAGAGATGTCTTGAAGGAACAAATGCGGCTAAGAATGAGATCCTCGCTAAGGAGTTAAGGCCAGAGGGAGACACTGGGAGAACTGAAAACTGGGGACTAGTCTTTGCCTTACACAACTGGCTACTGTTTTCTGTGGTGGGTAAGCAGAGCAGCAATACAATCAGGAATTCAACAGAAACTTAGTCTAGGATAGCCAAGTGGAAAAAGAAGAAATTTCAGTCACATCTAGGAAGGACACAAAAGAGTTAGCAAAGTTTTCGACCTAATTTAAGGACCACTTAGGTGCAAGTATATGCCATGTACATATAGGGCCAGTATTAGACGCCCCTCAGCTCTACTTTATGACTCAGCTCTCCAATGTTCTATGTCTTAGTAGCATGCTTCCTGAGAGCACGCATGCTGTGTGTTTACGTGTGCTTTCTGCTACAGGAGCATAGGCCCTACACATGCTAGATGCGCGACAAACATGTCTTGGTTGATAATGTGTTGAACTGCCATTAAGACACTAACATCAGGAAGGCATAGAGCTCAAGGTTAAGTTAATGTTGGGGTTCAAGGTACATAAAGAATAAGTATCGCACACTAGAGAGCTAGGCCTTCTAAGAAACAGGCCCTGAATCATTTCTGAGTCCTGGGTATTATCTCAGATTTAAAGAAATGTTTAGATATAAAAATTTTTTTTTTGCCTCTATGAGACAATTTGTTGAGACATATACATACATGCAAAATACATACATATAAAGCTTAATAATTGGTGCTAATGATACCTTCTATGTGCGTGCATGTGTGGGGGGGGTATAACAAACAAAGCTAATCTGTTTTGACTGAGGCTGCATAGCTAGAGAGCAAAAGTCTAAAGCTGCATATGCCCTCACTAGGACCACCATGAAAGTGGAAACACGCTGTCTCAGGAATGACCTAAAGGCCTTCGCAGGCACTAGCAGCGATTATATGGAAACTAGTTTTAGCCTATTAATTGTACTGTACGTTTATGTGCTCTGCGCGCACGCACACACATACACACACACACACACACACACACACACACACACACTCTGAATTCCATCCATGATTTCAAGAAATCTTCGAAAAGAAATGAAGGGCCATTATGACAATACAGCAAATCCTTCAGTGACCTGGGATGCTTCTGGCCTCAAAATCATGGCCCTTGTGGCAACTTAAAGTGATTACCGTCATCAGATAATTCATGTCCATTAAATAAAACACAGTAGAGAGAAAAAGAGGAGAAATAGGGAAGCTAAGTCCGTCCTTGTAAGAACGTTTTCGAGAAGTTGGCCGTAGCACCCCAGCACATTCTCTCCGTCAGGTGGCCACAGCTAGATCCTACAGGAACTAGGAAATGTAGCTCTTGGGCATCTGTTGGCCTAGCTGAAACCAGGAGATTCTGTTATCTTAGATAAAAGACAGAAACAGCATTGGAAATTTAAGTAGCTTGGCCAAGTCATACTACCAATACGGGCAACCAGGATCCCAGCCAGGTTATCGGTCTGAAGCTATGATCTTTCTTCAGTGCTTTGTAGGAACATCCAAGCAAGACCCACCATTCTGAGATGGGCCATATGGGTTGGGCTGCCCAGACAGCACAGGTAGGCGGATGATGCAAAAACAGACGGAAAAAAAAAAAAAAAAACCAACAACAACAACAACAAAAAAACCAAAACAACAGACGGGACTAGTGACTTAATGAAAGAAACATATGAGCTGTGAGGCCATCAAGCGATGTTTGCGTGGTTCTTGTCTTGTTTACACCAGAAGCCACTAAGGACGGCTTTGTCAATTTCTGCAGGTGATTAAAGTCCACCAAAGTACCGTGACCTCCTACCTGGAAGACATCATACTGAACACTGAAGAGAGCACTGCGGATGAACAAGCCAGAGAAGAAATTGAGAGGATCGCCGAGGAAATCAATGACATCGCGTATGAAATGGAAAACCGGTAGGCATCGTGAGAAAGAAATATGGCACAGATGATGATATTGCGACCCAGAGGAAAAATTTCAGGCACATAAGGCCCCACCAGCAACACAGAAGGCACGCTTTGGTGTCCATTGTTTTTACTAGCGTGCCTTGCTGGAGCTCAGCATGCCCACATCCTCTTGGTAGGAGCGCTAGGGATTGAATTCTTAGTTTTCCTCTTTCCTTCAGGCTTATTTTCATCCTGTGCATCACTACCATACCCAGAACATAAAAGCAAAGTGGATGTATGGATCAGACATTATTTAGACTTAATCCCAAGGTTTTAGACTGCCAAGCATTTGCTGAATTTTTAACATGTGTTTTATAGCAGGATGGATAGGGTCAAATCCTAATTCTATTATGAATTTTAACAAGCTTTCCAGGAATGTGCTCTTTCAGATCATTCCATCAAGGGACAGGTGATGGATTTGCAAGTTGCTTATGTAGGCCACGCAGGTCTCGGTGCCTATCAGGAGCCCAAGCGGGGAACTGAAGGATTTGTTTATCTGCTCCTTGGCTTGTTTTTGTTGTTTTCTAGCCGAACTCATCTTCAGTCAGAGGAGATCATTGCCGAGTTGGTTTATAGTTTTCTCATCCCAGAGGTACAAAAAGACTTTGTCAAAGAAAAAGGTAAGCCCGTGTACGCTCGCTTTACTTTCCCAGGGGTGTAGTACTAAGCAAAGGTGTGGGGAGCTCTGAAGAAGCCCTGGGGTCTGGCTTCAGAGCTTATCATTCTCTGTTCTTGCTTGGCTGCAGTCTCACAGCCTTAGCAGAGGCAGGATGGACCTCGGCCCCCTACACATATGTAGCCGATGGGCAGCTCAGGCTTCATGTGGGTCCCCTAGTAAGGGGAGCAGGGGCTGTCACTGACATGGATGCTGATACCTGTTTTTGATCTCTTCCTCCTGGTGGGGCTGCCTTGCCAGGCCACAGGGGAAGAGGACACACTCAGTTGTGATGAGACTTGATGGGCTGGGGTGGGTGTGGGAGGGGCTCCCCTTTTCCGAGGAACAGGGGAGGGAGGAAAAGGGAGGGATGGTGGGACTGGGAGAAGAGGAGGGAGGGAGCTACAATAAGGATGCAAAGTGAATAAATAACACTTAATTTTAAAAAAGAAATAAAAGGTCTTAGATCTCAAATTATAGAAGGAATATTGGCTTTTGGCAAATCCATTTGAGGAAATACGTAGCAGGTGCTTTTTTTTTTCAAGACAGAGATTCTCTGTGTAGCCTTGGCTGTCCTGGACTCACTCTATAGACCAGGCTAGCCTCAAACTCACAGCAATCTGCCTGCCTCTGCCTCCCGAGTGCTGGGATTAAAACAGCATTAGAGAGAGGACTCCCGGGAAATAAAGAACTTAAGTTTTCTAATTTTTAAATGTTTTCACATTTGTTGTTGTTGTTGTGGTTATATTTATTTATTTATTTATTTGAGACAAGATCTCACTATGCAGGCCTGGCTGACCTGGAATTCTCTATATATAAACTGTCTTTGAACTCTCAGAGATCTTTCTGTCTCTGCTTCCCAAGTGCTAGGATTAAAGGCATGGGCCCACACACAGCATTATGCTGTGTTTTTATAAGCCAACCCTGGTATTTTGGCATGTTACATTGGACACTATGTAAATGTCCCTGGAAAAACAGAAATGACTCAGTAAGCTTTTAGTTGTCCCTGAGGTGAATGAACTTTGACATACAGAGGCTGATCAGGTAAGTGGAGCTCACAGCCGTGCCCTCAGCTCTTTTCTTTTAAGTTAGGAACGCTTTATGTAGCTCTTGCTGTCCTGAAACTCCCTTTGTAGATCAGGCTGGCCGCAAACTCCCAAACATCAGCCTGCCTCTGCCTCCTGAGAGCTGGGATTAAAAGTGTGCACCACCACACCTAGCTTTGTTTCTCTTTTCTAGTAGGAAAACTATGTTTTACACACACATACACACACACACACACACACACACACACACACACACACACTTTTTTTTTTGGTTGTGTAGCCTTGGCTGTCCTGAACTCACTTTTGTTGACCTTGAGCTCACAGAGATCCACTTGCCTCTGCCTCCCCGAGTGCTGGGATTATGGTGTGTGACACTAAGCCTGGCTGTTTACACACACACTGTGACCAAAACTAAGATACAGTTATAGGCCATTTGGAATTATCTTGTTGCTTTTTCTTTTAAGATTTTATTCTCTCTCTCTCTCTCTCTCTCTCTCTCTCTCTCTCTCTCTCTCTCTCTCTCTCTCTCTCTCTCTCTCTCTGTGTGTGTGTGTGTGTGTGTGTGTGTGTCCACAGAAGCAAAGAGGGTATCAGATCCTCTGGAGCTGAGGCTAAAGGTGGTTGTGAGCATCCTCACACGGGTGCTGGGCACCAAACGTGGGTCCTATGGACGAGCGGCGAGCATTCTTAGCTGCCGACCCCCTCCCAGCCTGGTTATCTTACTACCGCGCCAAGCTCGCGGTAGTACATAAGCATCAGAAATGAGCGCTCTCATTTTTCTGTCAAGGGAATCTGTGATTGGAAGCACACGACTTGCAGGGTTGAGTCATGGCAAATGTGCCCCAAAGCCCCTGCTCTCTCAACCATATTACTGCAAAGTGGGGGGATCTGCTATGTAAATTACCCTGTATAAAGTAATTGATACCCAAATAGCAAAAGATATATTGTACTTTTATTTTCCCCTTGAGGACAGGGTCTTATATATTATATAGCCCAGGCTGCCCCAGAATTAGCGTTCTTCTTGCCTTAGCGTCTTAAGTACTGGGCTTGTAGACATGCACCTCCACGTCTACTCCGTGGCGCTTTGTACTGTCCTAAACTAACCAGCTGTATAGTTTGAGATGAATTACCTAATTTCTTTGTGTCTATGTCCTTCTGAAAACAAGGCTATTAATAATATCCTATTTTGTGGTTGAATTCAGTGGGTGACACATGTCGATTGCTTAAAATAGTCTCTGGTACAAATAAAGGACAAACACAGATTGTTACCATCATCAACACAAACACCCATTTCCCCCAAGGGCTGTAGCACTTGCTGTTGCCTACAGCAGGGCTTGGCAATACCTGTTCATTGGATTCACACTAGCATCGCCTTCTAAGCGCATAGACTTAGATGTTTCCCCACCATCAGTGGATCTGTTGTTTCCGGGCTTTGGGGAGGTAGAAAGGGGCAGGGGAGTGTAGCTAAGGAAATATGTTCATCTCCTGTTCCCCATGAGAGCGAGAACGGAATGGTCCAGAGCCAAGATGTGCCCTTCAAAGGTGCCTCCCCCACCCCCCAGTGACCTACTGCCTCCTACTAGTCCATGAAACTATGACTCATCAATAGATTCTTTGTTATATAAATATATTACTTAAAAAAAAACTTTTAAAATTAAAAACATCACCCACCCAAATTAACCAGATCCAAAGTCTGTACAATTCAGTGAAGCTCTGTAAGGTTGGATAGGATGTTTTAATTAACTCACTGCTGAAATGAGAACCCTGGTGACCTGATTATTTCTCAGTAGTGCCACAGCTGGTGACGGAACAGTTCAATTTCTAAAGACAACAGTTCTGGTTTACTTTTTAGAAGATGTCCTTCTAAAGCACACAGTGGGTCTTTTGTTGTTGTTGTTGTTTGTCTACAGTTAGCCCAAAGCAGAAAATGTATGTTTTGAAAAATTGCCATCCATTTCCCTACCCCCTCCCCCTCCCCTCTCCCTCTCCTCCCACCCCCCTGAGGGATGGTTTCAAGCAGAACAGTAAACAATTCTCCCTTTGCTTTGGCACAGTGCGGAACGCACAGCGGAAGCACATTCTGGCAGCCCACCAGATCATTCACAGCCACACGGAAGCTATGATCTGGCGGAAAGCCACTGAGGAACAAAAGAGGATGGCCCTTGAGGAACAAAAGAGGATGGCCCTGGAGGAACAAGAGAGGGAGGCCCTTGAGGAACAAGTGAGGGAGGGCCCTGAGCAACAGCAGGAGGAGCAACAGCAGGATGAGCAACAGGAGGATGAGCAACAGGAGGATGAGGACTCAGACTCTGACACGCTAACTACAGAAGATGCTCAAAATGAGGAAAAAGGCTAGGTGAGCCTGCCTTGCCATGCCACCTAGAAGGAAGGCCTGGAGGAGGAGAAGTGGCCCAGACAGCTCTGGGCATTACTCCAACCAAATGTCATGTGAATGGACTGTCTGTTGTTAAAAAAGAGAAAGAAAGAAAAGAAAAGAAGAAAAAGAAGAAGCACTTCCATGGAAACCGGCTCGTCTCATCTAGGTTAGAGTACCTATTGTTGAGTTTATCAGAAAGTTAGAGCTGGCTGTATAGCAATTAGACTCTTGTGATCTAAAAAAATAAAGCTGTAGGTTATTTCTGTTGGGATCCTTTTAGCATCTAAGTGTACTCCATCACAAATAAAGCATCACGTAATGTGTGGATATTGCTTATAAAGCCATTATAAAGTCCATTATAAAGGTAATGGAACCCTGGAGTGTTAGCATGACACAGAACCTGCCAAGTTCAACCTAACCATCCGCAGTGCACTCCTGGGGCTGGTCTTTGGCTGAGTTAAATGTCCATGTGCACAGAACTCAGGTGGTCTGTGTGTGGTGTGGGTCCATTCAGTGGGATTTAGGACAGGAGCACATTGAGTGGGTACAGGACCTACCTGGTATACAAGCCTCACATCCCAGAGGCTAGAATCTCTTGTGATAGTTTTGTTGGCTTAGCTTCCAGAGGGCCCCCCCCCCCCGGCCCCGAATAGATTTTTCCGTTCATAAAAGTTAGCATTCCGGGAGAGAAACATAGCTGTGACTCCCTGGTAGGTTCTATTAGTATGTTTGCAAGTCATCGCAGTACAGGTGGGTTTCCCCAGTCACAGCCATTTTCCCCTTAAGTAGTTAGTTGCTTGGTAGCACAGTAGACACAAAACACATTATCTACCAGATGACTAGGAGGGCAGAGCTGAAGAGGCAGACCATTGAGAGGGAAGTCCTGCATGATCCATGGTAGATACACACAATATTTTTCACTCAAAATGATAAAATAAAATAGTAAAAAATGTTGACAGTAAGCCAAAGGGAAACAGAAAGCGAATTGGGAACAGTGCTCAATACCTCGAGGGTCTGCATGTCGTCACATCTTCCCAAACAAGTTTGCTCTTTCAAGGAAGAGAAGGCAAGGTGCAGAGAAGGTTTCTCATGGAGAAGTGACCATGGTCAAAGTACACCACACCTACTTATGAAAACATCATGGAACCAGGTTTGTACAGTAATGCACAACAATTGTCAACAGCAATAACAATAGAAAACTGTTCCCATAAGCAGGCCTGCTCCTGACTTTTGTGAGAGTCAAGAGTATGAATTGAAAAAAAATTTAAACTTACAAATCAGTCTCAGACACTCTTAGATAGCTGTGTTCTACCCCGCCAGCTTTGAAGATAACTTTAAGAGGGGCGGCGGCAGGGGTTGCGGGGGGCAGGGATGTGGGACAGGAAGGCCAAAGATATGTTTGTATTATGAATAGAAACCAGGCTATATGAGGTTACAGTGACAACTGAGCAAGCCAAGGGGAGCAAGCCGGTAAGCAGCATTCCTCTGTGGATTCTGCTTCAAGTTCTTGCCTTGTTGGAGTTCTGATCGGAAGTCCCACAACGATGGACGGTGTTAGATAAACCCCTCGCCTAAGTTGGTATTTATCACAGCAACAGAAAGCAAAACTAGGTCATGTGTTCTCCGAAAAAGAAATATATAAAGGAGACGGTCGCCCTGAGCCTACCCCATGGGGACCTGGATGTTCTGGAGGTCACCTTGGACCACACATACCACTTCCTTTAGCTGCACCCGCATTTACACCATCATCAGTGTGTCAGGAATTCAGTTGGCTTTCTGAGATTTTTTTTTTAGTTTATGCTTTTGCTTATATTTATGTCTTTATAAAAATTTACCAAGGACACCGATTGCCTAGCCTGGGCAGCCCCGGAGCTCATGGTTCTGATTTCAGAAGGTGGTTGGCGCAGTGATCAGGGCTCCGGTTTTTCCTCCTTGTCAGCCAAGCCTGGGAGTGACTCGGGCTCTCAGCCAAACTACCAGTCCTGGGTTCTTAGTGACTGCGGTGCACTGGGCATTTTAACTGGCTTCCAGATGAATGCTGAGGCCTGGCAGCCTCCTTATGCCATCTGGAGCTCCATACAGAGGAAGAGACCAGACATCGCCCAGAGACCAAAGAGAATTTCTTTTTCCTTTGGTAGGTTCATAACTTGCCCTGGATTCCGTGTTTCTGCTGTAAATAACTGGCCGTTTTGTTTTTGTTTTCAAGACAGGGTTTCTCTGTGTCAGTCTTGGCTGTCCTGGACTCACTCTGTAGACCAGGCTGGCCTCGAACTCACAGCGATCTGCCTGCCTCTGCCTCTCAAGTGCTGGGATTACAGGTGTGTGCCACCATGCCCGGCTCAACCTGCCATTTTTATATGAGATGTAAATAGAGACCTTCATGTGCCAGACGATCTTTGAGAGATGATAAAAGCTGTAATGATTTACCTCTGACCCCAGGACTTCCTGGCAAGTTACCCCGCCTAAGCTGGAACCCTGCCTGTTCTCAGTTACGAAAGTGCCAGTCAGTACAGAAAGACCCGATCTCGGAAATAAATGTCCCTTTTCAGCCTCCCCAGCCACTTAGACAGTAGTCCCCAGGGCCCAGGGCATAGTGCCTTGATACTGTCCTACTATCCCAGAGCTCACCTGACAGGCTCCTTCTAGAAGGGTGTGAGGGAAGAAAAGGCTCTCAGAAAATTCCAAATAGTCCGGTTCCCTGATCCCAAGCAGCTTTCTGCCCTCTGGTTGGAACGCCAAAGGCATACCTGTCCGTAACCACCTCTTTTGTCCTTTGCATCTCTTCTTGCATTAACGTGTCAGTGTCATAATTCAGTGCTTTTACCACTTTCCTGTAAAATACTGCTGCCGAAGAAATTGACTTAGGGGGAAAAAAGTGTTAGGAGCTATAGATTCAAAGACACCTTACCTCCAATGGCAAAAACACCCTCAGAGAGGTAGATGTTGGCCCAAAATTACTTGGAGCACACACTAAGAACACATGTCCCCTTATATATTTTATAGTGAAGACAGCTATGAAAAAGAGGGAGGGCAGATAACAAGAGTAAATATGGTAATCTGGTCCCTGCTAGTTCAGGTTCTGGACTTGGGACTTAGGAGTGCCAAGTGGGGCCTCTTTCTACATTGGACCTGGGGTGAAGTGTGGGCAAGAACAAGCATAGTTCTGATGCCCAGGGACGCCATAGTTTAAGATTAGTCCGGGAGGAGAAGCAGAGACACAGAACGTTGGTTTGTCTAGTAGGAGGCTCAGCCTTCCCTGGGAGCCCGACCTTGGCCCATACAACTCACTACAGGCTTAAGCTGAGACCTCTGTGTGCACCCAGGCAGCCACTGCAGGTGTGCTGAGCTCTGTGTCTAGCCCTCCTTCCTGATTCTCCAAAGTGGACCCTAAGGGAGACACCCAACGGAAGCAGTGGCCACCAAGTAGGTACGGTTTGCTTTCTTTCTCTTTCCGGATGTCAGATGCCCTCTGCCTCTGTGCAGAAGCTTTGTGGAAACACAGATGAGGTCTGAGGGCAGCGATGGGATGGAGTATGGCTCATGGTAATACATTGTTCTCCCTGCCTCCCTCCAACCCCCACTTCCTGCGTTAAGCGAAACATGAAGACAGTTGTGGAGCCCAGGCGCCTGCTGCCTGGCCTGCGTTTGTGTTGCCAAGGAAAGCATTAGACAGGCAGCCGAGCCCCTCTGTGACAGGGTTGGAGACCCTGAGCTAGAAAACACCACTGCTGAAGACTTAGAATCAGGAACCGTTAGCCTTGTTAGCGTTGGCAGCCCCCAGGGACAAAGCCAGCAGCAGGACAGAGTCACAAGGCCTCACATCCTCACTGGTGGTGTCTCAGCACCCACTCTACCTTTGCACACGAGTCAGCTTTGGACTACTGGGTTGTCTGCCTGTGTTTGTGAAGAACGGTCCCTATGTGCGAGCTGTTCCTGTGCAAGCTCAGCACCCCTGGGCCCGTCTCTGCCCCACAGAAGAGCCTGTCTCGGCTGAGGTACAGGCCACAGATGTGGCTTTAAGGCTGCTCTGCATCTAGGATCTACCCTTAGGTGACACCTTCAAGGCCACCAAACCTTCCCTCTGTGATTTGGGTGTGGCACTGTCCCTTGCACATGCATGGCTGTTTTTCATTGCTGCTCCAAAGGTGAATGGCCACCTCACAGATGAAAGGTGGTTGGATTATCTACCCTGAGATGAATGTTTGGTTTCCAGTGACATGGCCAGAGTCTAAAGTGTTCTGAGCAAGGCCTACGAGGCTATGGTTTACCCAGTTGATTAACAGAAAGACTTTTTTTTAAAAAAATACCCTGAAGTACTTTTTAAAAAATACTTTAGTTGTATGTTGAACTTAATCTAAACTGAGATTTCCAAATCTGGCCCATCAGCTATTCTTTATCAATAAAGTTTTATTGGAACTCAAAGTCACATGGCTGTTTTTGCGCCGTAACAGCAGAAGCGAATGGGCCTTCACAGAAAACACTGGCCAGCTAGTCTAAGGGCAATCAACTTGATGCTAAGTGACTGTGAAATAAACATAGCCGACCACCACAGCACTAATTGGACTGTTTTTGTAGGTGGTCACTTTAAATTGCAAAGCGATTATTGATCGCATGCGCCTTGTAGAATGAAAAGGCTGTGTAAATACAGCTAAAGAACTTCTGCTTTGGCCACCGTGTCAGTCCTAATCCCTGTCTCTCACCGAAACAACCGCCATGATGTGGCTATGTTCAGACCACAGTCTTTGCATTCAGGTCTGTAAACATGTGCTAACAAATAGAATTGTCATGTTATTAGCTTCTGTTTCTCTAATACACACGACTTAGAGATCTTCCATGTCCACATAAAACCCTATCGTTTATTTTAACTGCTTTAAGATATTTTGGCATACATTAAAAAAAATTTTTTTGTTACATTCAGTGGGTATGTGTGTGCGTGCATACCATGCCGTGGCATGCGTGGGGGAGGTCAGAGGATAAATTGTGAGAGTCCGTTGTCTCCTTCCACTATGTGGCTTCCAGGGGAGGAGCTCAGGAGTTTAAGCTTGAAAGCAAATACTGTTTCACTGCGTATGTTCACTGCTGTTGGCTGTTCTAACCTTTCTGGCACCCTCTTCTGTGAAGAGTCCCAAGCCTTGGAGGGAAAGGTGTGATAGAGCACTCCACTGTCTTATGTACAGTGACCGGTTCTGAGTCTCAGTATTGATCACCAACTACTGCAAGAAGAAAAACCTCTGATGAGAATTGAAAGATAAACTAGTCTAGGGGTTTGGAGATAAGAACTTGGGGTGCAGTTTAATAGTATGTCTACTAAGCAGAGTACTAATATTGGGTTCCCCCCAAGAGCCCATCACCTAGGCAGCCATGGGACTTTGGCCCCGTTAATGGTACCAGGTCTGACTTCTGCTTTGGGAAGTAGACCCGAAATCCAATCAGAAAGTTGTTGCTTACTCTTTATAACATTCCAACTACTATCGCACCAGTGGGCATATGTCGCCAGGCCAGTCTCTATGGTAGCTTCCAGAGTTCACTTGCAGGGTAGGACTGTGGATGGCTTTTCTCCTCTGGTTGCATGCATAGAACCTCTTAGCACTATTAAAGCTAGCCAGCGGGGATGAAGTTTCCAGGTCAGAACCAGCATGATTTCTCCATGTCTCATGACTTAGGATGTGGTGTCTGTAGATGTACGGTCTTAACATCAAGTTTTGGAGGGAAACCGAGAGCAGTGACAAGAGGCTGTAATGTTTGGGGGGAGAGTCTGTCAAACTGCGCTGACCAAGCGCTTGACTAGATGTGGCCCACACGGAGCCCTGAGCCTTTTATCTTATAGCCTATGGTGTCTGGGGAAAGCATGGTCTTTTCCATTCTCCCATTATAGGGTAGCTTCATTTAATGTACACATGTATGGTACATACACATGTATTTTAGGAGGCTCCACGTGACGTTTTCAAAGGTCCTTGGTGTGAGTTACTGCTTCCAGTGATGCCTCCTCTATCCTGCCTTCCCACCTTGCATCCCACTTAACCCTTCCTACTCCACCATCCCCATTTCCCCTCATCCCACCTCGTTCTAACCCCTTTCCGTGAAATCCTTCCTCCATGCCCCCTTACTAAGTCTCTGCCTTCTGTGGGCACTCCAGTGTAAACACGGGCATCTAAATATTCGGCGCTAGCATCTACATTGAGAGAGAAAATGGGACATTGGTCTTTCTGGTACCTCACTTGGAATGATTACTTCTAGCTCCACCCATCTACCTACAAAATGTAGTTTTACTTACAGTTGGCTGCTATCCTATTGTGTACGCATGCTGCATGTTCTGTTCATCAGCTGACAGAGATCTAAGCCATCTTCATTTGCACTGTGAGCCACTGTAAGGCACTGTGAGGCACTGTGAGGCACTGTGAGCCACTGTGAGGTACTGTGAGCGACTGTGAGCCACTGTGAACCACTGTGAGCGACTGTGAGCCACTGTGAACCACTGTGAGCGACTGTGAGCCACTGTGAGGCACTGTGAGCGACTGTGAGCCACTGTGAGCCACTATGAGCCATTGTGAGGCACTGTGAGCCATTGTGAGGCACTGTGAGCCACTGTGAGTGACTGTGAGCCACTGTGAGCGACTATGAGCCACTGTGAGCCACTTTGAGCCACTGTGAACCACTGTGAGCCACTGTGAACCACTGTGACCCACTGTGAGCCACTGAGAGCCACTGTGAGTGACTGTGAGCCACTGTGAACCACTGTGAGCCACTGTGAACCACTGTGAGTGACTGTGAGCCACTGTGAACCACTGTGAGCCACTGTGAGCCACTGTGAGCCACTGTGAGCCACTGTGAGCCACTGAGAGCCACTGTGAGTGACTGTGAGCCACTGTGAACCACTGTGAGCAGAGTAGCAATGAATGTAGATTTCAGTTTCCCTAATGATAAACTGAAGATGGGCGTTCTTTTAAAAAATATTTAATTTTGTGGGTATATGTCTGTTCCCGAACTGAACACTGAACTGTGTTCAGTAACCCACAGAGAGCAGAAGCCCTGGAACTGAGGTTCTCAGTGGCTGTGAACTACCACATGGGCTCTGGGAACCAAACTCTGGTCCCCTGCAAGAGCAGTAAGTGCTCTTCATCTCTCAGCCATCTCTCCAGGCCCGGGTGAGTATTCATTTTCTATAATTTGGAGCCATGTGTTTCTTTGTGTGTGTGTGTGTGTGTGTGTGTGTGTGTGTGTGTGTGTGTGTGTGTTTCTTTTTCTTAAGTTGCCTATTCTTTCCTTATTTCATCTTTTTCATTTTTTCAGGGTTTTTTTTTTTGTTTTGTTTTTGTTTGTTTTTTTGGAAACAGGGTCCTGTGTAAGCAGGGTTGGCCTCAGACTTGCTATGTAGCTAGGGCTAGCCTTTAACTCCTGACCCTCCTGCCTCCACCACCTACATGCTGCCATCACAGCTGTGTGGCTCCATGGCCAGCCTTAGCTCAGCCTGTAGGAACCTACTGCTTATATTTTCAAGCCAATCCTTTAGCCGAGAGTCATAAATTTTAGTAACATTCTTCTACTAATGAGTTGACACCGGCGAACGTGTTTTGTGCTGTCTTGGTCTGAGAGACTTATTTAAGTAGGCTTTTTTTTTTTTCCAGCCTCTAGGATTATGAAGGTATTTTAGCAAATGTTTGTCATTTAAAAATAAGTTTATAGTTCACATGCAATGTATTTCAATGAATTATTGTAAAAAAAAGGTTCACCCTTTCCTGACTTGTTTGAAATAGTACTTTTGTCGTAGAGTGACATGTTTCATCTTCTTAAGCCCTCCTCCTGAGCCTGTTCCACCATGTGTTTCATGTTTCCTGGAAACTTCTTTTGTTTTAGCCATTTTATCCAGTAACTGCATTGAATTCTCTTAAAAGCTGCAATAGATTCCTTTGGGGGGGGGCAGTCATTTATTTTTTTTATGTACAGCAGAGTTTTGTTCCTTCTTTTCTCATACAGACTAATTATTCCTTACTGCTTTTTCATGGCCATTATGCGTAAAATGAACAATATCCATTGCAGAAGATGGTCTTAGGCTGATGTGTTCAATCAAATGGTCCGTATCCCATATGTCTGTGTCTGGTTTTTATGATGTCTTTTTCTTTTGTTTGTGTGGTTGCCTTGCTTGTACGTGTGTCTGTGCATCACGTGTGTGCCTGGTGTCCGTGGGGGCACAAGAGGCCATTGAGTCCCCTGGAAGGAATTGCAGGTGTTTGTAAGCTACTACGTGGGCGATGGACATCAAACTCAGGTCCCCCAGGAAGCAGCCGGTTCTCTTAGCTCCCCAGGCCCCATACAGTATAATTCTAAGGAGTGTTGTACATAGAAATGTTACATTCTTGCCATGCTCCTAACTTTAATCCCCTGTTGTAAGTTCATACTTCCTGGAACCTTCTCTGTGGGATTCTTTGAAGTTGTGGATGACCTCACTCTCTTCCTGGGCTTTTCAGATGACTATGACTACCGTTAGCTTGGGGTGGGGGGCGGTCACTGACCATACAAGTGGTATAAATTGGAACTCAATCTAATTGGATTATGGGCTTGTCAGGAATTCTCAGAGCAACTCTTTCTTTCTGCCTCACCTGGCGCCACACCAGAAAAGACTCTGAACTGCTGTGTTGGCCTCTGTGGCACCACACTGAGGCTATCGCCCTGAGGAAACTCTGATTCAGGTTGAAGGCTGTGACGTCATTCATTGTGCTTCCTTAACGACGTGTCCCTGTATCACCCTGGGCTCCAGGCCTGGAGGAAATAAGCCTTTCTGTGTGATACTATCCATAAAACCTATGTTTTCACTTTAATGAGAAGCTTTTCTGTGTATGAAGGTTTCTAGAAAGCGCCCTGCATTGAGCTCATGAAGTCCTTGTCTTTTCCTCCCAGTTAACCAAGAATTTTAAAATCCTGAGTGGGTGTTTTAGCAAATGCTTTCTCTCTCTCTCTCTCTCTCTCTCTCTCTCTCTCTCTCTCTCTCTCTCTCCCTCTCTCTCTCTCCCCCCCACCCCCCCTGTGTGTGTGTGTGTGAAGAGAAGAAAAAAGTCTCAACCTTCGTGACTTCAGAGTTAGGCAACTTCTGTAATAAATGACAGGCTAACGTGAGAAAATCAAGATGCTTATGAGCACGTAGTTCACATGTGCGTTTCACAGAGAGCAGCTCTCTCAAAGCCAGGCCTAGAGCTCTGTCTTAGGCTTAAAGAATAGTTCTAAGAAGCAGAGTGTGGAACAAATGCCTCCCTGCAACCCAGTACCCAGGAAGGCAAAGGCAGGGGCCATGAGTTTGATGCTATCGTGGGCTTATAGACTGACCCTGTCTTATAGTAAAAGGAGCTTAACAAACAAAGGATAGACATTGTTAGAATAATGACAAGACAGAGGGGTAAACTGAGGGAAGGAACAATGGGTCCTGGAATCTACAGGCCCAGCTGGTGACTCTGAGCTGAAGTGGCTTTGTGCAGTGTGCTCTGTGTGTGTGTGTGTGTGTGTGCATGAGGTAGAAGGAAGTAGGAAGTGGTAGACTTTGGCCTCTGTGATTCCCTGTATTCATTTTAACCAGCAGGAAAGGGCAGCATCTTCCTGGGTAACTGCCTTCAGCTCTAGAATCTTCAGTACTTCCTGGAGAAATATTTGAATGGTTTTCAATTTCATGGCCAATGGGCTTTCTCAGTGAGATGGCTTATCCAAAGGTGGGTGGAAACACAGATGGCAGTGCCGGCCACCAGGACCTTCAGAAGGGAGATCCGTGATTTTCTCATGAAAAGGAACAGAAACTCAGGAAAGAAATGCCATCAACTCAAAGCTTGACAGGGCTGTAGTGATCTGTACTCAGCCCCAGACCCACTTCAGGTGTGGGTGCAGGACCTGGGGCGTGAGTGAGGCCCCTTTTGCACACACAGGACCTTCCATGTGGTCTGTTTGGAGGAGTCTGGGAACAACACCCTGCTTAGACCCTGCTCATACACACACACACACACACACACACACACACACACACACACACACACACGCATACATACCTCCTGCACTCTCAGGACAGGTTGAGAATACTTTCTCTCTGATGCATGAGACAAAGAAGCAAGTCTAAAATCATGGGTGTACGAAATAATTCTCAGTATCTCTAAGTCCCACACAGGGCTCTAAGTATAAAACCATGGCTATGGTGACACTACACATGCCCAAAAAAGAGAAGTGCTAAATCGGAGGCCACCATGTCCTGTTAGATACTGGATGAGGGTACGGGGTGTACTTGTGCCAACGGCCATCGCCAGCTTTCACTGATGTCCAGGCAGAGTCACAAGCCATCTGATGACCTCTCTGTTCTGTTGATGGAGGTGGGGAAGCACAAAGGCCAGCTTTCACTGATAACAGCCGAGCTCGAGCTCCGTTTGAATCCACGACTTAGGTTTGCTATCTAAATGACCTCTGGAGGTCACCTGCATGCCAAGGGGGGAGGAGCGTTTTGTTTACAATACTTAAGCCACTTCAAGCCAATTTTGCCTCCATGCATTTTGTGGCAATCTATCCATATATAGTGCAGAATAATCAGATGTGGGATGGGGGGTAAGAAGTGCAGCCCCTTACTGCCTGCTTTAACCCAGACGCACCTTAGAGCCCCTCGGTTCCCTCATTCCTGGTCCTGTTCACCTGGGGATCAGCCCTGCTCTGCCCATGTCACAGGCATCTCTACATGAAGCCAGGATTTTGAAATTGTTTTGTAAGCAGCAAAAGCCTGTGTAATTGGGCCCAGGGGTCCCATGCAAACTAAGGCACCAGCCAAGGACAATACAGGAGGTAAACTTTAAACCCCTTCCCAGATCTAGCCAATGGTCAGAATATTCTCCACAGTTGAGTGGAGAGTGTGATATGACTTTCTCACGTACTATGGTGCCTCACATTTGACCATGTCCCCTGGAGGGGGAGACCTGGTGGCACTCAGAGGAAGGACAGCAGGTAGCCAAGAAGAGACTTGATACCCTATGAGAATATATAGGGGGAGGTAATCCCCCTCAGGAACAGTCATAGGGGAGGGGAATAAGGGGAAAATGAGGGGGGGGGAGGAATGGGAGGATACAAGGGATGGGATAAACATTGAGATGTAACAAGAATAAATTAAAAAAAAAAAAAGCCTGTGTAAAATGTTAATCAACACACTTACCAACCTTCTCCCGTTGTTGGACAAAGCTGGTAGTTTCATAAGTAAAATTCGGTCTTCTAATACAGTTTCCCCTTGTTTTTGTTGTTTTCTTTACATTCTGCACAGTGCTGTCCTTATACACGCATTCGTACCTCCTGGTGTCTCCGATAGTTTCTCTCGTAAGATCATGGTTCCTTTGCCATTTCTCCTCTACCTTTAATTAGACAGTTATTTCCTTGTCTGGTTGTGTGCTCTCTTTCATATAATCTCAGTGCTCTGGTCTGGAAGTGTTTAGTCATGACTCGCTGGGAGACCAGTGTCCCTGCACAGACCTTCCTCATGGGGAAAGGACCCTTTGTATATTGGCTTTACAAACTAGTTATAAATGGAGTCGTTTTGCACATCTACTGAAAGATGTTTTATCAGAGCAGTGGTCTCCTTCACATCCTTTTTGTGTCCTGCTGATTTGGGGCCTTTGCTCACTGTATTTCCGGGCTCTGTCATTTTCTCCCAGGACGGCAAGCAGGCCAGCACCATCAGTGTCACAGGGGAGCCTGTTGGAGCCCAGAGCCCAGAGCCCCCAGAGCGCAGACCCCAGAGCCTGAGCCCAGAGCCCAGAACCCAGAGCCTGAGCCCAGAGCCCAGAATCCAGAGGCTAGAGCCCAGAGCCCCCAGAGCCCAGAACCCAGAGTCCCCAGAGCCCAGAGCCCAGAACCCAGAGTCCCCAGAGCCCAGAGCCCAGAACCCAGAGCCCCTAGAGCCCAGGCCCCAAGAGCCCCCAGAGCCCAGAGCCCAGAACCCAGAGCCTGGAACCCAGAGCCCAGAGTCTCCAGAGCCCAGAGCCCGAACCCAGAGCCTGGAACCAAGAGCCCAGAGCTGAGCCCAGGGCCTGACCCCAGAGCCCAGAGCCCAGAGCCCAGAGCCCCCAGAGCCCAGAGCCCCCAGAGCCCAGATCCCGGAGCCCAGAGCCTGAGCCCAGAGCCCAGAGCCCCCAGAGCCCAGAGCCCAGAGCCTGAGCCCAGAGCCCAGAGCCCCCAGAGCCCAGAGCCCAGAGCCTGAGCCCAGAGCCCCCAGAGCCCAGAACCCCCAAAACCCAGAACCCCCAAAGCCCAGAGACCAGAGGCCAGAGCCCAGAACCCAGAGGCCAGAGCCCAGAACCCAGAGCCCAGAGTCCCCAGAGCTCAGAGCCCAGAACCCAGAGCCCAGACCCCAGAGCCTGAGCCCAGAGCCCAGAGTCTAGAACCTAGAGCCCGGAGCCTGAGCCCAGAGTCCCCAGAGCCCGAAGCCCAGAGCCCCCAGAACCCAGAGCCCGGAGTCCAGAGCCCAGACCTGAGCCCAGGGCCCGAGCCCAGAGTCCAGAGCCCAGACCCCAGAACCCAGAGCCCAGACCCCAGAACCTGAGCCCAGAGCCCGGAACCCAGAGCCCAGAGCCCAGAGCTGAGCCCAGGGCCTGGAGCTGGAGCCCAGAGCCTGAGCCCAGAGCCCAGAACCCAGAGCCTGAGCCCAGAACCCAGAGCCCCCAGAGCCCAGAGCCCCCAGAATCCAGAGCCCAGAGCCCAGGGCCCAAGCCCAGAGCCCAGAGCCTGATCACAGAGACCAGAGCCCCCAGAGCCCAGAGCCCAGAACCCAGAACCTCCAGAGCCCCCAGAGCCCAGAACCCAGAACCCCCAGAGCCCAGAGCCTAGAGCTCAGAGAACCCAGAGCCCAGAGCCCAGACCTGAGCCAGCTGAGAGGCTCCCAGCTGAACGAGTGTTGGTTAAAGCCGGAAGAGATTTCACTCCTTGGGAGTTGAGCCCTGTCTAGATTACTGTAAACAGTGGGGCCAAGGACACCCTTGTCGGAAGGAAGGCGGAAAATCTCAACCTCGAGGCTCCAACCACGCAGGCTTTCCTGACACAGCTCAAAAACTCATGCCGGCTCGGATCTGGACAGCTGGGTGGCTGTGGCTACCCTCACATGCCACATCCTCCACACTGAACTCCAGCTGCCAGCTCCTCCAGACTGCTTCTCTGGCCTCCCTCTTCTGGTCAACTCCATGCACAAGGCAGGATACTTAAACCAGATCAATAAAAAAAAAAATTTTTTTTTTAAAGTCTTTACATGTTTGATGAACATTTGTTCTGATTTTTTTTTTTTTTTACATTTGTAATACTATCGAAATACTCATAAAAAATTTTTTTTGTAATAATTTCTGGCTTTTCAACCATGCTCATTGTTGGCAAGCTCTCTGCACAGAGCCATATTCTCAGCCACTTAACTATTTTCTTAATTAGCTTTGCTCTTTACCCATCTCGCAATGCACATAACGTATTCCTATGGCTCTCCCATACCTTCTTTTATTTCCTTCCGTCGCCCAGCAACCCATTCCCCAGATTCATATATTTTAGTTTTTGCTTTGTGGCCCATTTTGCCTTAACTTGGGCTATGTATCCAATGGAACTAGCCACGGGAGCCTGGTAGGGCCATGGGGGTCCACAAATTGAGGGCAAAGACTGCGCTTCTCCCTGAACCTGACCTTAGCTAGCTTGAAGTGTGTGGTTTAGTGGCGGTAAGCACATCGCCATCGCTGTGCATCCAGTCTCCAGACGTTCTTCATACTGTGACACTGAGTCTGTGGACCCAGTAAGCACCTCGCCATTCCTTTCCCCTGCAGCTATGTGCTTTCTGTCTCTTGGAGTTTGGCTATGTGTACGTCTCATTTAAAGAAAACCATGCGTGGTTTGTTTTTGCGGTTGCTGCATCTCATGCAGCACACTGTCCTCAGACTCGTACACTGTAGCATATCATAGGATTTACTTCCTTCCTAGGGTTAACTAGTATTTCATCATTTGGTTGAGTCATTCATCTAGGGGATTAATTGGTCGTTTTCCTGGCCCTGTTTGGGGTGTTCCCCAGGGCTCCGCACATGCTTGGCAAGTGCTCTACCATGCCTCGTCCTCACCGCAGTCATTCATCTGGTGAAGGACAGGAGTCACGTCCACCTTTCGGCTCTGAAGAATGAAGCTGCTGTGTTGAAGGCTGTGAACGCATCCTCTCAACACTTCAATTGCAGTTGTCTTTACTTAGACCTAGACCTAGAAATGGTTGCTGATAACACAGTAATTCTCTTCTTCTTCCTTCTCCTCCTCTCCCTCCTCCTCCTCTTCCTCCTTTTGAGAACTATAATGCCATTTTCTACAGCGGCTGTATCATTTTACACCACACCAACAGGCACAAAGTCCCCCTTATGGACGCTAGTGCCTTTCATTTGCTGACTTGGAATCTGGGATGACTATCGTCCTAATGAATATGAAGCTGTATCTCATTATGGGTTTGATTTGCATTTTTCTAATGATTAGGGAGGTTGAACGTCTTTTTTATTAAATATTTTTAATTTTTACACATACACTTACGTTATTACACATATATATACAATAAACTATCCACAGCAAGAAGAACCATGACACAATCAGGAATTATATAAATGTTACATTCTTAGTGTTTTGGCTTTTTGTATTTGGCGGCCTTGAGGAAAACATCTTTCCTATCTTGGTGCGTCTAAAATTCTGAACGTAAATCAACATCTATCATATCTCATCATTATCAACTTAAAACATCTGCGTAGACCTAAAAACATCTTAACCCCTAAGCAACTAAGCTTAATTGTAAAATTAAACTATCTGGTCTTCAACCCCATCAGAGACATGAGAAGGAATAAAATTAATTACCTGAGTATATACAGGGTGCAGGTTAGCAGCTTCCCAAATGAGAAGATGACAGAGACAGTTTGTTACCTGAGCTATCAATCACCCAAAACTCTCTGTAACATTGGAGCAGCATCTTCAGCCCCTGGCCCACTATATCTGACAGGACTATATGAGGCAGGACCTACTGAGGAATTACTTACACTGTCTTGGCAGAGTTTGGCCATCGACTCTGCCTGCATCCAAGCTTGCCCATCTTTAGGCAGAATTCTGTCTGTGGTAGAAACAAGGATATTTTGCCCAGAGGCTTGTTTGCCACATTGGAAGCCATCTCCATAAGGAGGTTCTTTGGTGCTCATATAGAAATATATGGGGAAGATAGAGCAAAAAGTTGACTCTTTCTGGTTCACAATCCTGAATTTTACTCTATTTTTCTCTGTCTCTGTCCACACTGGGTCACCAGCCTCCCTCCACTGGCCATTGAATATCTTTTTTTTTTTCTCTCTCCAGAGATTCTGCTTCCCACTGGCTGTCTGGGATTCCTGCCTGTGGGCATGGGGACATTAGCACATGGCTCACCTTTGCTCTACTACAGTTTCTAAATATTTAGCTCCAAAGGTTACTAGTGGAGCTTGGTTCCCACCCTTTCACTTTCCACAGGACTCAAAGCTCAGGGTCTTGTCTTTCTCTCTTTCTCTCTCTGTCTTTGTCTCTGTGTCTCTCTCTGTATTTCTCTGTGTGTGTGTGTCTCTGTCTCTCCCTTTGTCTCCCTCCTTCCCTTCCTCCCTCCCTCCTTCCCTCCCTCCTGGACTACAAAGTCATCTACAATCATTTAAGCATTCACAGAGAGGGGCTGCACGCTGTGCCATAATCCTCTGTGGGGCAGCATACCTCAGGTCCATGGAACCGAGTCAGGCCCTCGCTCTCCCAAAGCCAGTTCTAAGCTCCTTCTGAGGCTGCTTTCCCAGGACCAAGAACCATGGCCTCCCAGGGCCATGCTCTGAGCTGCTGTTAATCCCTTGTGGCTCTCTGTTGGCCACAGCCCAGAGGAACTTCACTTCTACTCCTCTGTTGAGCTGCCTTGTGTATCTGTCAGACACTGATGTCAGTGAGGGTTCATATCTGTAGTCTCAACTCTCATGTACCACACTCTATGCCTATTTGTGCCAATACTGGTGTTTGAGTAGTGGGAGCTTAACAATTTTTATAATAAAAAAAATACAAGTCTTCTAAATGTGTGGGTTCTTTTTTTTTTTTTAAACATCATTTTGGTGTCTCTTGGTATTTTATTTTCTCCATTGAAATTTTTCTCAGTGTTATTCTTCTTGTCCAATTTATTTATTTTATCATTCATCATTGTTGTTTTTAAGTTTTTCTCATTTCAATGTTTGGACCTGTGTTAAGCCCTATTTTCTAAATAATTTTTTTATTTAAAACTTTTTTCATATAATATATTTTGATCATATTTTTCCTCATTTTTCAGATCCTCTGCACCACCCAACTTTATATATTCTCTCTCTCTCTCTCTCTCTCTCTCTCTCTCTCTCTCTCTCATTCTCAAAATCAAAAAACAACAACAACAACAAAAAACCCCACAAACATAAAAGTCAAAACAATAATCAAGCAAATAAAAAACATGGAGGTTTTTTTGTGTGTGTACCAAGCACTCCTGTGTATGGAGCCTGTCCTAGAGTGTATTTGATATACCCAGTGACACTCAATTGAAGGAAAATAATTTTCCATTTACCAACAAGTATCAATTGCAAATAACTTCTTGACTAGAGGTGGTGGAGGCAAAGCTGCAGTGAGCAAGTGAGCTAGCTGGAGATGGCTCGCCATTTTGCATGGCTGTGATGGGTGCACTCTGCAGAAGCATGGCCCCAGGGTATTGCTTCTTGCTGCTGATGGATGTGCCTTCCCATGCTTGTCATTTCTGGCAAGGTGTGGTTGGGTGTGGGGACAACCTCACTGCCCATAGTCTGGTGTGATTGCTTCCTGGGTGTTAGCCCACTCTGTTATGCAAATTTCCTGCAGATTAGCATGATCCTTCATGAAACAATGTTGTTTAGATGAATTGATGATTTTAAAATTCCTGATTATGATTCTATACAACTCTTGATTAGATTCAAGTAATTTTAAGAAGTTAAAAGTTAAGATAGCTGATAGAAAGTTTAAAGTTAGAATAAAAAGTAGAATAGCAAAAGCTGCCTGGGCTGGAAAAAGCAAGTTCAGTGAGCTTTCATGTGCTACAAACATGTGAATTGCACTGGGAAGAAAAATAGGTTTGGAAGAAAAAAATGAAAAAAAAATTTAATTGAGCCCCCCCCCCCCAAAAAAAAGAAAAATAGGTTTGGGACAAACTAGTGATAAGGAAAGCATTCCTTCTAGGCTAGCTCCGGGGAGGCGGTCTCAGGTCTCGTGTGCACCATGATAAGTAAGGTCATGAACAGAAGTGGGTAGCTCTACTGTGAGTGTAAGAACAGAGAGTGGATAATTAGCTACTTGAACTATACAAGACTATTCAAGACCTGTTTCTTGGTTAAAAAACCAAAACCAAAACCAAAACCTTGTTAACCTATGACATAAGAAACTATTGCTTTGAACTTACAATGAGCTTGTGAAACAGAAAACAAATAAAGCTATTTCCTTGAACTTATAATGAACTTGTAGAATGCAAGATAGATTAAAGAATATTATTGCTTTGAGAATTAGGTAAAGAGCAGTTCCGTGCAAGTTTTGATAGGATGGCATATGATCAATAATCCTGCTATAACTCCCTCTTGTGCAACAAGAAAATACATAACCTATGGCTATGAGGTAATTTTTCTTCTTCTGTAGAGAACTTTGTTTTAGGGAGTATAAAAAGGCTAAGCCAACTCTACAACCACCTGCCTCAGTTTACCTTGTCTTGCCGGGTCGAAGTTGGTTGTTGACAGAGTGAGACCCTGTGCCTGCTTCAGTACTGGGACCCTGTCTGGTTTGAACCTGTGCAGGACCGGTACACGCTGCCACCGTCACTGTTATTTCATATGTGTATCAGTCAGTCGTGTTGTATCAGACTGGAGTCATCCAAGGTCCCCGACTCTTACGATATTTTCTGCCTCTTCTTCCAGATAGATTTCTGTGCCTTGAGAGGAGTATTTGGATAAAGACATCCCATTTAGAACTGAGTACTCCAAAATCTTTCACTCCTTGAATATTGCCCAGTTGTTGGCCTCTGTGTTAATTACTATCTACTGCAAAAAAGAATCTCCTCTGATGAGGGTTGAACAAGGAACTTCAGTAGAACAGCAATATTAGGTTTGTCCTTAGGCCCATGACCTACAGAGTCCCAGTTTCTCAACTACTTTAGCAGTGAGGGGTATGGGCTCCATCTCAAAGAGTGGGCCTTAAATCCTATTTTTTTTTAAAAGTAGTTGGTTACTCCTGTAACGTATGTGCCACTATTACACCATTACATTTTGCAGGTGGTTTGCCATTGTCGGTCACGGGGTTTAAAGCTGAGCGATGATTAATATCTTTCTCCTCCATTACTGTACAAAATACCTTCCAGCACCAAGAACTCTAGTCAGTGAGGGTGAAGTCTCTAACTAGGCACCAGTTTGCTTTTCTGTGTTTGATAGCTTACGTACTGTTTCCAGCAACCTGCCGTACCATCAAGTAGAGAGGAGCCAATAACTTTGGTGATAACCTAAGATCTGGGGTGGGGTGGGGGCTTCCATGGGGCCCCTTTGTTAAAATTTCTTTTTAAAAAAATTGTGACAGGAGTCTGACTATATATCTTTGACAGGACTTGAGCTCGCTATGTAAAGCCAGGCTGACCTGCTTTCCCAGTCCTGGGATTAGAAGCATGCGCTCCCATTCCTGGCAAGGGCCTGCCTCTTTTTACTGCCTGAGCTGAAATTCCAGGTAGTATCTTTCACCAGAGAAGGGCTCTTGTGGTAGCTGACACTTGAAGTGTCCTCGTGCCAATGGTCCCATGCTCTTCCCATTGAGTCACACTAGAGGACACATAATGTCCATCTTTGTCACTTCATATCTTCATTGACTTGATAGCTGGAAGCAATGTAGTGTTACCACTTGGGTGTGTTCCTTTGATTATTAATAAGGCTGAGCATTTTTGAATATATGAAACCCTGCATTTCATGTTATCAGCTATCCCGCCATCCTTTTAGTCATGACATGTTTGTTATAAATGTTTATCTTGTTGTGCCCTTTGTTTCCATTATTGCAATTTTTTGATGGGTAATTTAGTTTTATTTTTTGGTGGTGGGGATTCAACAGGATTGTGCTAAGTAAGCACTCTATTTATGAGTTATATCCTTGGCTTTTGAAGGATAATTTAAAGGGTATTTTGTTTTGTTTTGTTTTTCACATGGCTAGATAACATCATTCTGTGCTGTGGCAGTTTCTTTCACCACTGTACACCAAGCACGTCTCCATTCAAAAGTGGATATTTACAGGTATGTCCTTAGTGCCTGGTTTTGACTTTCACACCTTTTTTTCCTGAGACCCTTTTTCATTACTATTTCCTTTCAAATAAGTTGTAATGTTTTTTCAAATTGTAACAAGAAATAGAAATTCTTTTGGATTATATAAAATCTATAAATTAAATTGATTTGTTTGTTTTTGTTTTTCCAGACAGGGTTTCTCTGTGTAGCCTTGGCTGTCCTGGACTCACTTTGGGGACCAAGTTAGCTTCGAACTCATAGTGATCTGCCTGCCTCTGCCTCCCAAGTGCTGGGACACATGAGTGCCACTGCGCCCGGCAATATTCTTATATTATTGGTTATTTATTGATGATACAGTAGAAACTACCTGCTTTTGTGTATTTAGCCTGTATCATCAGGCTACTGAACAATAACCATTTTTTAGAGTTCCTAGCTGGTTTTCCTAAGATTTTGAAGCGGTGTTACTTTTGCTTCCTGTGAGAGTTACGTCTTGTTTTTGCTTGCTTGTTTTATGCTTTATTGCACCAGACAGCTGCTCGACTAATAAACTATGAACAGTTCTAGTGGCACAGACATGTTGTTTTCTTCCCGGTTTTCCTGAGGATGAACAGTATTTATTTAGACCATATGTTATTAGCTTTGGATGAGAGAGACCATCATTATTACACTAGGGAAACTCATTCCATTTCTGGTGTTTAAACGTTTTGCTGTTTGTGTTGATTTTCTGTTGTTGCTGGTTTGGATTTTTTTATTTATATGAATATTACGCCTGCGTGTATGTTCTGATGCCTGCAGAAGCCAGAACAGGGCATCACATCCCCCTGGAACTGAGATTAAAGATGATGGTTAGCCACCATGTGGGTGCCAGGAACTAAATTTGGGTCCTCAGGAGCGAGAACAGGAGCTCTTAACTGATAAGCCCTCTTTCCAACGCCAGCTGTGTGTTTCTTTTTTAAAAATATTTATTTATTTTACACATGTAAGTGCTCTGTCTTCATATATACCAGTAAAGAGAATTAGATCTCATTACAGATTACAGCCACCACATGGTTGCTGGAAATTGAACTCAGGACCTCTGGAAGAGCAGCCAGTGCTCTTAACCGCTGAGCCATCTCTCCAGCCCAACCGTTTGTTCCTTAATCAGAAAAGATGTGGTGCATTGTTAATATCCTACCAAGAAGTAGGAAGGGAAACACAGAGATAGGAAAAGGGCATCTGCCTCTCTTTTTGAGGTGTCTAAGCATGGATATTCTATGTGCTGTGAAGCTGGCATTTTCAGTAAAATGACCCTAACATATTCCTTCTAAACGGATGAAAACCTAGTCATGGAACCCTAATTGTATTACATTTTTAAATGCTCGTTCTTCTAATGCTACCCTCAAACAGGTTAGATGATTATTTAACTGTGACTAAGATGCTTCGCAGTTAAGAGTGGACCTGCTAAGGACCCTGCTGCCTGCCAGGAGCCTGTGGAGCCTTGGGCCCCCAGCAGTTTCCTAGGCAGCTGGCTGAAGGACCACACGGAGTGTGTTGTTCATTGTGAGGCTCTTCAGAGGTGACCTGAGACTAAGCTGAAGCCACTAGTGTTAGATACTTAGTAAAAGGCTCCAATGCTGAGAAATAAAAGAAAATGCCTTTAATATAGAGGAAGATACAAAAGCAGAGAACTACAGAGTCAGCAAGACACGGTGTGTTGGCTTGAATAGGAATGTTCCTCATAGGCTCATAGATGTGAATGCTTGGTCATTAGGGAGTGGTGCTGCTTGACAGGGATTAGGGGGTGTGGCCTTTTGGAGTAGGTGTAGCATCATTGGAGGAAGTATGTCACTGGGAATGAGCTTCAGGGTTTCAAATGCTCAAGCCAGGCCCAGGGTTGCTCTCTTTCTGTTGTCTTTGGATCCAGATGTAGAACTCCCAGCTACCATGTCTGCCTGTGTGCTGCCATGCTCCCCACCATGAGAGTAATGGACTAAACCTCTGATCCTGTAAGCCAGCCCTAATAAAATGTTTTCCTTTGTAAGAGTTGCTGTGGTCATGGCGCCTCTTCATAGCAGAACAATACTGACTAGGACACATGGGAATAAGGTCCAGGGACACTGAGGTCCTTTTTGACATCTGGTCATCTATTTACAATACCCTCTGCTTGCGGCTTTTCATCCAGTGGTATTTGCTTTATGAAGTTGGATGCACTTGAGTCTCATGCATATACTTTTGAATTGCAACGTCCTCTTTATTGACTGTGCCCTTTATCATTGCTTTTCTTCTTCTTCTTCTTCTTCTTCTTCTTCTTCTTCTTCTTCTTCTTCTTCTTCTTCTTCTCCTTTTCCTCCTCCTTCTTCTTTAACCTTTTCCTTCTCCTCCTCTTCTGTCTCTTTCTTTCTTTCTTTCTTTCTTTCTTTCTTTCTTTCTTTCTTTCTTTCTTTCTTTGAGACACAGTTTCTCTGTGTAGTTCTGGCTATTCTGGAACTTGCTCTGTAGTCCAGGGTGGTCTTGAACTCAGTGATCTGCCTGCCTCTGCCTCCCAAATTCTGGAATTAAAGGCATGCGCCACAACGGCCTGGTTTACCTCTTCTCATCAGTTTTGCTTTGAAGTTTAATGGTGATACTTGCTTGTTTCCTGGTTCCATATGCTTGAAAGACCTTTTTCTGTACTTTAACTTAAGGCAGTGCCTATGCTAAGGCATGTTTTATATAGACAGCAAAATGTTGGGTGTTGTTTTCTAATTCATTCTGCTAGCAGTGTCTTTTAATTGGGGAATCAAGGGCGTCAGTGAGAATGGTTACTGATAGGTATGACTTAATTCATATATCTTGTTGACTTTGGAGTGTTTTCTTAGTCTTCTTTTGCTTAATAACTGTCCCAGCACTAGTTATTTTTTTCCTTTACGTCTCTTGGGTGTTGTTACTTCCCTCCCCCCCCCCCTTCACTCTCAATCTAAAGTATTCCCTCCAGTATCTTCTGTAGGGATGGTTTTGTGGTCATAAGTCCTTTTAGCCTCCTTTTATCATGAGAATTTTTTTCTCTCCTCTTCAATTATGACTGATAACTTTGCTGCCCAAAGTCTGGGCTTTCATCGGTGTCCTTTCAGTATGTGGAATACATTGCTCTGGGCTCCACTGAAAAGTCAGCTGTGAAAAATGGTGATGTGGTCTGTGTTTGAGGTTGGTGTGAGAACGCTCACACCTATTCACACCTCAAGCAGGACTTTCTCAGACCCACAAGTGGTATGAATAATGACACAGAGGCTTTTTAGTATTTTAAAGCTCAGGCCTTTTAGTGGGCAGTCTCCTAGCTACTCTAAACTTATCCTGGCTATCTTGTCATGATCTGCCCCATGGTTAGTTCTATACCTTTCTGCGCTCAGCTGTGGTCTATCTTATTCCTTCTGTGTCTGCCCCCCAACCAATCTCCCACATTTCCTTCTCCCAGAGTCCCACTTTCTGCCAGGAAGTTCTACCACCCACTTCCTGCCCAGCTATTGGATGTCAGTTCTTTATTACAGCCAACAGGCAAGTAAGGAAGGATGGATATTTACAAAATATAAGACCAACAATGGGCCAGAGAAATCACAATGCCAAGATCAGCTAGTGCTTAGCTCTCTGCTGCTTTAGCAATCAACAATTGAATACACAGGGACACACTTTCACCAATGTACCCCAATACACACGCACAGACAACCATCCCCAAGTACCTCAGTGTGTGTGTGTGTGTGTGTGTGTGTGTGTGTGTGTGTGTGTGTGTGTGTTTCCCAGTGAGCTCTCTAACTCACAGGAAGATGCCCACCAGGACATGACTGCTTCTACTTTCCTGTATGAAGTGATTGAACCACTGAAGCCTCCACAGTAGAGATTCTACAGGAACAAGTAATTCACTGGCCCACAAGTCATCTGATATATGTTGAAACCAAAAGACCCCAAATCCTTGACCAAGTTGTCATTACAGGATGCGCATAAAGCCAAAAGCCAGCATGTAAACTTGGAGAGGGTCAGGCTGTCCTAGCCACAGGGTCAGATGGCTTGTTGGATCTGGGAACTATTGAAAAGATAAGCATGTTGAAACATCCCATCACCACGTTAAAGACTGCCCTGAATCCTGACTTGTCTGGAAGGACATTCGAACAGATGGGTGGAATATACGCAGCTATTAGAAGCTCTGAGTTTGAAAACTGGGCTGCTTAAAAATGTTTTGGTAGAAGAAACGTCCCCTTGTGTTGGTGAGGGAAGGCGTTGCCTGGTGAGATGGATTCGGCTACACCTGCAGCTGTGTCTTTCCAGGGTTAGGGTCCTTCAGAGCCACCAAGAGTGAGGAAATAGTCTGTACAGTCAAGGTGAGTGTTCAGAAACTCCTCATGTAATGCTTAGATGTGACAAATGTGGCCAAGGGTCACATCAGTTTTGTCATATACCCCATATTGAGTCGAATGTAATTGGTTCGGGCTAAAGATAGCTGCTGGCAGTGTGGTTTTCCAGTGACAACAAAACATGGTGGTGCACTTAAGAAAACACCAATTGTCCAATGCCATGAAGCAGACATTACCCTGCAGTGTGACAGAGCTTGAGTGGCGTGCGGGTGAAAAGCTAGTGCCTAGAGACATTGTTGCTGAGGCACTTAAAGCTGCTACGATGCTGCAAATGTAAGGCATGGTTTCATGAGGCTTGTGTGTAACATCTTCAAAAGCCAGTGCTGTTTGGAGCTGGCTTTTATACATTCATTTGCTTTGCCTGCAGTTCTGGACTAGCCTACCATTACAGTGAGCAGATTAGGCACACCCACCCTTTACTCATAAGTGTCATCCACAAGAAGAAAATGAAGGAACTTTAGCCAGCCCGAGCACGGCAAACATGGCTCTAGCAGGCCTTGTCCTTCTCCCCCACTCCCTCTGCCTTGCTAAAAACCATTAGATGACATTCCTAAAGCCAGCCACCAAGCCACTTCCTCCTCCTGAGGCTGACCACCAAGGTCCAGTTATCAAAGTATTGAAGTCCAGCAATCAAAAGTTCCCTTTGGCTCACCTAATTAACCTGTCCAACCAAAATTAAACATCTCATCCAAAGATGGACTGGGTTTCCCCTTTTACCTTTACAAACTGTCATTTCCTTGCCCCAGATCTGACTCCTCTCTATCTAGATAGAAATGGGCAGATCTTTGTGTGCCCTGTCTCCCCACCCCATCCCACCCCATCCCATCCCCATCCCCCCACCCCTCCACTCCCTGACAAATATCTCTTTTCCCTTTCCCCTGTTCCTTTTCTCTTCCCCTCTTTCCTGTCTTTGCCCTTTGTCCCTCTGTGGCAAATACATCTCCTTTGTGCTAAGAGCTTGGTCTTGGGTATCCTGAGCCAATCCTAGAAATAATCTGACTCTGAACTTGAGCTTGTGGCACGCATGAATAAAAACTGGAACAGACTGCACCCTGCAGAGGTGTAAGGTCTGATGAAGAAAGAAGCAGCAGCATTTGTTTGGGTTGTGAATTTGGGTTTCTTCCATGCACCTACCATGGATTTCAAAGCAGAAAAGGAGCACAGATTTAAAATTAAAGGCAGAAAGACATAAATCTATATCTAACTCAAGAAAAGTAAGCGATGGAATGGGGGGAAAAGAGGTACTTTATATGATGTCATAACTGCTGCTGGTGGTGAAAAAAAGAAAAAGAAAAAAACAAAAAACTCACTACCTTGCCTATCATTTCCAGGCATTTTGGATTACCTGACTCTAGAATCTAGAATCTAGACTTTAGAATCTAGTCGGTGGTCCTCACCTTTCCTACTGCTGTGACCCTTTAATACAGCTCCTCGTGTTGCGGTGACTCCCAACCATAACATTATTTCATTGCTACTTCCTAACTGCAATTTTGCTACTGCTATGGATTGCAAAGTAAACATCTGTGTTTCCCAATGGTCTTAGGAGACCTTTGTGATTGGGGGAATCATGACCCGCAGGTTGAGAACCACTGCTCTAGGTGAAGCCTGCTTGGCCTGTGTGATACCACATCTGCAGAGGGAAGCTCCCTTCCAGGAAGAACTTTCCAGACTCAGATCAGAGTTATACACACACACACACACACACACACACACACACACACACACACATATGACAAAGCAAAGGAGATGACCAATTTGAAGATCTCAGTGCAAGGACTCTGACTCCCCTGACAGATCAGGAGTGACAGCTCTGTCACTAGTTATTTTAGCGCTGAGGGTAGACCAGCATGTGGTAAAACGAGCCGAGTTTTGGCTCTTTTGGTGACACCTGACAAAATGAGAAGGGGATCACGGAATCCTGATTGCAGCCTGGATGTTACACGCATGACACTCATTTTCTGCTGTTGCAGTTTACAGCCCTTGCAGGAAATAGCTTTTACTATCTTCCTTAAAAACAAAAAGAAAGACACAAAAGGAATTATACCAATTAATCTTACATGTCAGTGCTATGAATATTGTCCAACAATGGTATCTTCACTTATTTTTATTTTATGTATTGTCATCTGAATATATTCTTTGCACACACACACACACACACACACACACACGCACGCATGCACGCATGCACACAGGTGCACATACACACCACCACCACCACCACAACCACCACATGCATTCTGGCCATGAGTTGCCACTGGGAGTGCTGGGGACCATACCAGGCCCTCTGCAAGAGGAGCAAGTACTCTTAACTTTCTTTTTTCCCTCCTTCTTAGCCCCAAAGATATCTTAAAAATCAAGAGAGACTTAATTTTTTTATCTTAAGATTGTAGACTATTTCTAAGAAAAGATATTAAAAATGAGTCAAACCCATACACGGTGTTAAATTATCTTTTTAATTATTCCATTGAGTCAATTTTTGTGACTAGTGGTTATCAAAGCAAACAATTCATGTAGCTAGCTCCATATTTGAAGAAACATTGAGTGCTTTGTTACAAAACTGTTAGAAAAGTATATTTCAATATCTGTTAGGTTTCATAAAGTTTACTGAAAGACCGCAAATCATTGACATTTTCTTTCATGTGAAAAAATATATTAAGCCTATAAACTGCTCAGTGACTAGAATTCATTATTGCTTTAATATTCTCTTTCTCTCTCTCGTGTGTGTATGTGTGTGTGTGTGTGTGTGTGTGTGTATGAGAGAAAAATATATGACCTATGCAAATGTGCAGTTTCAAAGTATAAAGCCCCATAATTCTTATTTCAGGAATAGCTGCAGTATTTACACAGCAGCACTCCTTCTTAGGCTTTTAGCTGGTCTCTGCTTCTTCCAGGCAGCTTGGGGTGTCTCTTCCTTTTCCGGGATGTCTGTGAAGGGACTTCTACCAGCCCAAGCATCCCTCTGCCTTGCTAAAAACCATTAGATGACATTCCTAAAGCCGGCCACCAAGGTCTATTCCCTTATTTGGCCACTTCCTCCTCCTGAGGCTGACCACCACGGTCCAGTTACCAAAGTTTTGGAGTCCAGCAATCAAAAGCCCCCTTGGCTCACCTAATTAACATGCCCAATCAAAATTAAACACCTCATCCTAGCATGGGGTTTCCCCTTGTACCTCTACAAACTGCCATTTTCCTATGGGCCAGGTCTGTCTCCTCTCTATCTGGAGGCTGTCCTGTGTCCCCCAGGGACTAATCCCCCCCTCCTCATCTCTCTTGTTCCCCTCCCCTTCTCTGTTGCCCTCTGTCTCCTGCCTTTGTCTCTTATTCCCTGCCCTCTGTCTCTCTGGGGCAAATAATTTTCCTTTGTGCTGAGAGCTTGGTCTCGGGGTGTCCTGAGTTGATACTTGCCCCTTCAGCTTGTGAAAAGAGGACCCTCACAGGCGAGTGTGGAGGTGGAATCTACCTGTGCTAGTACACAGCCCTCCCGTCTCATGCCTGAGAATATAAATTGTCCTACTCCCATCCCTGACTACAACCAAATCTGGGGTACCAGAATCAATGTCTATAGATAGTTTTTATTGTATGGGGCATAAGTGTATGTCATATATGTGCATAGCCCTATTTAACCACAGCATTATATTATATAATTCCTAGTACCATTTATTTAAAATTTCTTTTTTATTAGTAATAAATAATGTTTAGTGATAATTTTTTATTCTACTGACAAAATTTGCCCATCTCTAGGTTGTATTTATACATACATCTATAGAACAAAACTCAGAAATCAGGCATTCCCCTACAGCCATTCCTAAAATGAATCTGTTTCAATGTTTCTTTGTTTCTTTCTTGGGTTTTGTTTGTTTGTTTGTTTGTTTGTTTGTTTGTTTTTAGAGACAGGGTTTCTCTGTGTAGCCCTTGTTGTTCTGAACCTCACTCTGTAGACCAGGCTGGCCTCAAACTCAGAGATGCTCCTGCCTCTGCCTCCTGGGTGCTGGGATTAAAGGTGTGTGCCTCCACCTCCAGAATAAAATTAATCCTCACATTTTAAATTTTCCTAGCCAAAAACAAAAACAAAAAAACCAAACAAACAACAACAACAACAAAAAAAAAAAACCTAGAAACTCTCTGGGCATTTAAGAGAAACAATCTAAAGCCAGGTGTGGCAGCACTGGCACACACCTTTAATCCTAGCACTCAGGAGGTAGAGACAGGTGGATCTCTGTGAGTCTGGGCTACAGAGTGAGTTCCAGGACTACACAAAGAAATCCTTTAAAAAAAAAAATCTAGCCTATTTAACCATCCTCTAAGTACATGATATTAGGTCTCTCTTTTGTAAATCCTAGACCAAGATTTTTTTTTCCCCCTCAGAATTAACATTTGAAAGCAGCAAACAGAAACCACCACACATCCTACCTATAAGGTCAAAATTCACATTTCAATTATTTTAGTTATGACTGAGATAAAGTGTGGTGTAGCCAGCCTTTCTTCAGTCTACAGTCTACAGTTACAGTCTACAGAAAATGTTAGAGGCAAAACACTCATGATAATTCCTACATGTTAATTAGTCCAAATACACACACACACACACACACACACACACACACACACACACACTTTAAATTATGCACACTTTAAATTACTGTTGGTCAGTAAATTAAAAATTTTAACACATTTTTTTCATTCTTTGAGAATTTAATACTGATATACAAAGTCTTTTTCATTGTCTTTCCCTTCCCTTTACCCTCAATCCCTCTCAAACTCTCTCACCTTATATTGTCCCCCTTTCAATGACATGTCCTCTTTTTAATTTTTAAATAACCCAATGAGTCCAATTAGTGCTACTGTTACTAGCGTTGAGGGCTATAACCTGTGCCTTATGTCAGGCTCAGGCACCCCAAAAATGGAAAGCAGAAAAGGATTTGTTCCCCGTGGTCATATCAGGAGGAGAAACAAAGACCCAGTGAATTCCTCAAGTCCATCTTTTCGGCCCTGAAGTGAGATCAGAGTTTAAACAGAGGACGAAGGCTGTGCAGATCTGCGCTGTGGCCCACCAGTGACCCACCATCATCTGCATTTCAGTATCAGCCCATAAAGTGGTCTGACACGTCGTTAGACCCGTGTAAAATCTCTTTCAGGAGACAAGCCAGTCCTCCTGGTCATCTTTGTTGCTGTACCCCACCTGCTCAAGCTGCAGTTTTTCCTTCTCCCAGCATGAGATTCTTGGGAAAGTCTCATTTTGGGGGGTCCATTGTTACAGTAGTCTGACAGATTGAGAAACACTAGCATCTCTTCAGAACACTTCATTTCTGCCAAGCCCATTACACTGCCAGTACGCATGTGCATAGGTGTGGGGGTGTCCACACCCTATGGTATGGACTTTGGCTGGACCACTGGAGGCCACACCTCTGAATAAAACTATTTATCCTTCAGCAGCCATCAACTATCAGTAGCTCCTCAATAATAATAATAATAATAATAATAATAATAATAATAATAATAATAATAATAATAAGTTTGCTATACAGCTATCTTCAGGAACTCTAGAGTAATGTTTGTTCCATACTGCTTCAAACACAAAATGATATAAAAATGATTATATCAATATAACAATGTACTTTTATTTTATTTTTATTTTTATTTTTATTTTTTAACAATGTACTTTTAAATAAACCAGTCAGATAAATTCTCCAGAGACAGTACAAAGTATCTTCCAACTCACCGTGCTGTGGCAGTGAGGGAGAATTTCTTAGCTCTTAATGAGCTTACTACAGGAAGCCTGGGTGCCAGATGATTAAGTCACCCAAGCCACCTTAAACCAGTGGCTTCCTGTTGTCTCCTGTCTTAAAAGAATAAAGGAACTTGGATAGCAGTGAGAAGAGCAAGAATAGATTTATTAAGAAAAAACGAGATAGAACTCTTGAGACAGGAAGGGTTCCCAAGGGTGCAGCATATTGCTGACCTGCCCCGTGGTGTTTTAAGAGTCTTATGATGGGGCTGGAGAGATGGCTCAGTGGTTAAGAGCACTGTCTGCTCTTCCAGAGGTCCACATGATGGCTCACAACCATCTATAAAGTGATCTGATGCCCTCTTCTGGTATTCAGGTGGACATGCAGGTAGAGCACTCATATACATAAAAAGAAAGAAATCTTGTTTTTTTGTTTTGTTTTGTTTTTTAAAGAGTCTTTGTAATGCAATTTTTTGCGGGGGGGTTGGGGGGGATAGGAGTGGGGTTTTAGGACAGGGTTTCTCTGTGTAGCAGTCCTGGCTGTCATGGGCTGTTTATAGACCAGGCTGGCCTTGAAGACACAGATAACCTGCCTCTGCCTCCTCTGCTGGGATTAAGGGCCACCATGCCTGGCAAGATTGGTGAATTTTTGAGTCCACTATGGGCTGAGGCAGGAAGTGGCCCACACTCTCCTTTGCAGGCACTCTTGGCTATCTAGAGATGGGATTGTGCTCTGCTTATCCAATCAGGGGAGCGGTCCCTCCTCATGGTCACTTCATCCACTTGCTCTCCCAGATCTCATTTTGTTTTTTGTTTTTTGTTTTTTCCAGACAATCCATTGAGTCACTTTCTGTGTGACTAGCTCACAATTTACCACAGGACCTGCCCTTACTTCCTGCGGAGAGCTACTGTCCATCTCAAGCACAGATGTACTCAACACCCCGGTTTCTCTGTGCCTTGAGTTGGTTGACAGAACCCCAGTGGCTGAAAAGAAACCCCGGAAGGCCAACACACTTAACCTTCCCTGTCATATGGCAGATGCCTAACTAATTTTTTTTTAAATTCCAAATAGACAAAATTTGCCATACAAATGCTGTAAATGGTGCATGCAGCTCCTTAAACAACAAACAGCTCAAGAACCTCCAGGACAAATGGAGTGCAAAATCCAACATACTGATCACAGGGAACTGATCAAGGATTAACAGTTCTTGAGAGTTGAAATCAGAGTCCAGCCATTTATTTCCCTGGCTGTAAAAGTGAGGCAGCTGATAACTTGCAGGAGTGGGAAAATTTTAAAAAGAAGCAGAAGGTCCCAGGAATGAGATGGTCCTTGCACTGTAATTCTGACTCTACTCTCATTGTCTGTCTGATATCCAGTTGAAAACCTTATTGGGGGGGCAGGGGGAGGGTGTAGCCTTTTTGTCTGTCTGTGGAATCCTGCGCTACTCCACACCTAAAAGGCCAGCATCTTCCCAAGATCTCCCCAGCCCCAGAAATAACATTGGATTTTGTCTTTCCCGTGAGTTGTTCCCTTTTCCAGCCTTTGATCAACACATAACCCCCTCGACCCATTCAGTGTCTCCATAGTCCAATCCAGACAGCCTTTTCTCTTTTCATCCTCTCATAATAACCATCTCTTTCCCATAGTCTGGCTTAAGTGTTCTGCTTAGGTCCCCTACTGTGCATAAAAAGGTAGTGCTTACATCTTTCTTAACAATTCAAATAGTCACCTGCACTTTTCCTGTGAGACGCCAGTTCTCATGACGGTCCTGCCCCAAACCCAAATGTGAGTCTTGCTCAAAAGGAAGAGTGTTCCCAGAGTCTCCCTGGACAGACCTTTCATTCCCTGTGTCTTTTCGCTTCTAGCCCAAGACACACAGATGCAACCCTGGGGATGAGACCTGGAGATAGCTGGAGCCATGTTGGCCTTGTTCAGAGTGAAGAAGCAGATTCTGTCTCCGACAAGCCCATCAACAGAGATGAGGAAGATGGAGGGCTTCAAATCTGCCGCGTATGTGGGGACAAGGCCAATGGCTATCACTTCAATGTCATGACGTGTGAAGGATGCAAGGGCTTCTTCAGGTACGAGCACCCACCAATCTTCACACACTTGCCAGTGTTGGCACGCTAGGTGATCCCTAACTTGGGTTTCCACATTAACTTGCTGGGCAATGTCGCAAGGCCTCGGGTTGATCTGATGTCTGGGGTCATCGTATGGGCTAATGGCCCGCCCAAAGCCCATCCTCCTAGATACTCCAAGAGAGCCATATATATGTCAGAAGACTCCTCCTCATCAAGCCTTCCTTCATCTACTACCCAGGAAAGGCTCATTTCCATTAAGATAACACTTTGTTCCTCTGTGTGTTCTTGAGCAAAATAAAAGGTTAGTAAAAAAAAAAAAAAAGAAAGAAATAAATAAAACAAAAAATTGTAAAAGGGAAGTGTTCAAATTACTCTTGCCAGGGTAGTTGCTAAGGAAAAGATGACATAAATAAAAACTAAGATAATTTCATCTAGAAACAGGTTTTTTTTTAAAGACCAAAAATATTGAAAGCAAAAACATCCTCATTCGAAATAGAAAAATAATCCTACTTCACAGCACATTACGTCTGGACAAAAGGCTCACCATCATCGCAGGCACAGAGAGGTCAGTGGCAGTCCCATAGAGCCACCTTCAGCACTGGGGCTCAGCTCCACGGTGGGAGGGAAGGCAGGCAGCAGTGCGTGAAGAAGAAAGAGCTGCAGCTCATCTTCAGGAATGGAGAAGCTTTGCAGTTCTCACCTCAAGGCTACCCTTGGGGCATCCGTATATTCCCAAGGCAGCTGCTGTTGTATAACTTTTTCCAGGGAGGCATCCAACAAACATCTGTTCGCTACAGTCAGGCCAGCAGGAAATGATCTTATAGTTAGGCCATCAGCAATACACCAGGAAATGATCCTACCCAAGTCTATCTTGGTGAACCTTGTATTATTTCTGAGTCCATGGGAGACTTGGGCAGCTGTATCCCTGAGAAGCACCCCTCAGGCAATGGTAAGGATGCATATAAACAGCACTGTTGCTATTTCTCTGCCTTTGAGAGTACCTTACGAGGCTCACAACTTCTAACTTTGTCTCGAGCCTGCCTCCTCTACCCAGGTGCGGATGTTACAATCCCGAGGAACCAATTAACGCCACACTCTACCCTCTACCCTCCCTTCAGCTCTTAGATTCTTTCCCACCCCTCCTCTGCAAAGTCCCCTGCGCCTTGGAAATGGATAACACGTATGTCTGGCTACTTTCTTCCGTTGGCAGATAAGCATTGGGCCAGGAGGCAATAGCAATACTTATTGGTAATTTGGCTGGTTCTGAACTTCTGAAGTAACTTGCCACTTGTTACACAACAGGTTGTAACAACTGTGGTTGACAGCGGTGATCTGTGGGGACAGACACGCTTAGGCAGTACCCCGCTTTGCTTCTGTTGCTGTGATAGAACACCACGTCTGAAAGCAACCCGAGTAGGGCAAGGGTTATTTGGCTTCCATGTCTAGATCACAGTTCACTGTGAAGGGACATCAGGGCAGGGATGTAAAGGTGTGAAGTAAGAGCGAAGCTGAGGCCATGGAGGACTACGACTTGCTGGCTTGTGTCCCCCAGTTTACCCAGAACCACTTGTCCAGGGGTGGCACTGTCCACCATGGGCTGGGCCCTTCCAGATTAACCATTAAACAAGAGAACGCTCCACAGACTTGCCTATGGGCCAATATGATAGAAATATTTTCTCAGTTAAGGGTCTCTCTTCCTAGATAACTCTAGATCATGTTAAACCGACAAAGCAAAAATCACAAAAACAACTAACCAGTGCAAGAATAAAATTGGCAAGCATGTAATACTTGTTTAACAAAACAGTCGCAGCTACCCCCAAATGGAACTTATATCTTCTCTCCCATGAGATGTTTTCCCCCCTGGATTACAGTACCGAACATGGATTCCCTCCTATGGAGGTGGCCACAAATCCAATAGAAAAGTTATTGGTTGTATCCATAGCAGTTGGGCCCCTACTGCACTAGCAGGTCTAGCTTGCTTTCCGTGCTCGTAGTGTAGCACACGGGGGGGGGGGGGGGGTCTTAAGTGAGGAGGACTACCAGCAACAGCAGCTCTCCTCCAGGACCCTGCATAAAGCTTTCCAACACTGTGCAAGCCAGCTGACGAGAAGGAGCTTTCAGCTCAGTCCCAGCCTGATTTCCCCACATCTATAACTAAAGCGTGAAGTGTATTCCAATAGAAATTTCCCATATAGTTCTACCATGCAAGACTGCAACAGTCTATGGCATCTGGGGCCTCCCTAGTCAAGCGAGCATAAGGAGGTAACCTCTGGCACTGAGATTTTCATTCAGTGCTTGTATGGCCCCTGGGAATATCCTTTTAAGTGCACGCATGCACGTGCACGCACGCGCACACACACGCAGGCATAAGTCCCAGTGAATCTGGTTGCCTTTAGTCCAGTTCTTTTATATAATTTATTATGAAATAAATACCCCTGTCAATTCCTTTGGGAAAGCCACCACATACCTAACACAGAACTTTATGAATGACCCCAGAGAGCGGCTTCACCCATTGTTTATTTGCATGGAGAGGCTTGGAAGAGGCCTGTGGCTGTTGTCCACACAGGTGAGAGCGTATTTAATAAGCATAGGCCCTGTACAGTCTATCTGCCAACCGCATATGAGGTAGGTTGAATTACAATCTTGCATCTTCATAGCATCCATCTGTCGGTGGTGCAATTGGGAACCAAGTCCTACATGTTTGGGCAACGAAGCAGAAAATCAGAACATCTCATGAGAATACAGTGACTTTATCTATTTCTCAAACTTTGCTATCTCGGGCCGGACTGTATATGAATCTAATGAGGAATCTCTCCTGGGACCTGGGGCAGGTGGCCTGTGTTTAGCTTAGGCAATCTGCTTCCTGCTTTGTGAGAGGATTCAATCAGCTGTGGGTAGGCTAGTGGAAAACTATGAGGGGCTTGCCTCTTGTTGAATGCTATTTTACATTTGCTTCCACATCTGTTTGCCCTCACTGTGGCCAAACCAACAACTCTGAGGCCTCTGTTTCCCAGCGAGCCATCTGTAAAGTCAGGTCTCTGCACACAGCAGAGATTGTCACCGGCCTAGTCTCCATGTTACCCATGTTGCTCCTAACCCAGTCACTGGCTCCTCCTGCCTTCTTCTCTCCCCAGCCACAGCGTGTCAGTATTTATTTATATTGTGGCAGCCTCCCACTCCTGTTTGTTTTTCCTGCTTGTGAAGCCACCTGTGTATCGGGCATTTACACGAGCAGGTGTCACCCCCTCCAGCACTTTATGTGGCTTGGACGTTGGTTTAGTCTGTGGCTCAAAAACAAAAACAAAACAAACAAACAAACAAACAAAAACCACTGGTCCCACTGCAGGCACCACAGCATGGGTGACAGAGGAGACACCACATCACACTGCTGGAAACACTCAAGCCACCTTTGCCGAGTGTGATTCTGGGCCATCCAAAAGGCCTTCGGTCCAAAACCTGATTGTATGAGATGCTGTCACTGTTGCCCCAGCAGAAGTGGTGATGGATCCTAGTCCTACGCATCACACACAGCTAGCAATTGCTGTTCTAGTGCAGTCCGATGAGATTCTGACCCTGTCCACTGTGGGATTAACACCACATTGCGACTGCTTGTTTGGGTTGTTTTTGTCATGCCCTCCATCCCTCCAAGTTGCTGGCGACTTCTAACACACACAGGGGTCCTGAGGGTTTGTGAGACACCGCCATGTAGCCTGTCCTACAAGGATCTTACTTACCCTGCTCAAAAAGACCTCTTTCTGAACCAATGCATATGGCACGCCCCTCTTATCAAGTTATACGAAGGATGGGCAACTTGGTTAGCACAGAGTCCAAGCATTCACCAAGACCCCAGAAGCCCCAAGGACACCTGTAGCCATTTTTACTCTTACAGGCATAGGTTGTTGTAGAATTTTTCTCAGTAATACCATCATCACAGACATCTTACCTGGCCATATGTTCCTAAGAATTTTGTGCCTGTATTAATTGATTTCCTAGCCTCATTAAAACAAAACAAACTTGTGTACTTTTCAGATGCTTCGCTAACTCTTTCACTTACTCAGCAGAGACTAGCATCATATCATCTGTGTACTGAAACCTATACAGACAGCGTACACAAGCAAGGGCCACTGTTCCATGACAGTGAGGCTGTGGAGGAAATCTTGGAGGGGTGTTTTAAAAGCCCACTGACTTCGTGGGAATGCGAATAGATCTTGGGATGCAGCAGCTAAAAGGATAGGGAAGAAAGTGCTAGCAAGGCATAATGGGTCCCGAATAATGACATGGAGACATTTTATTTATCTATGAAATCTTATAACTTAACTAACCCACTCATATTAATCTGCCATGTGGCTCGTTAACCGCTCCTCAGTCTGGTGGCACCTCTTTCTTTTCTTTCTTTTTTTCTTGTTTGCTTGCTTGTTTGTTTTTGTTTTTTGTTTTGTTTTATTTTGTTTTTGAGACAGGCAGGGTTTCCCTGTGTAGCCTTGGCTGTCGTGGACTCACTTTGTAGACCATGCTGGCCTCAAACTCACAGTGATCCACCTGCCTCTGCCTTCGAGTGCTGGGATTAAAGGCGTGCGCCACCACACCAGGCTTTGGCACCTGTTTCTTCTCCGCCTCTGGCTAATAAATCCCTCACCTCAGATCCTTTCCCAGCATTCCTATCTCTGCCCGGAAGTTCCACCTGTCCTCTCCTGCCTCAGCTATTGGCTAAGCTCTTTATTAGACCAGTCAGAAGGTGCCTCAGGCAGGTGAGGAAGGACAGAGACACACCTTCTCACAATGTTCAAAGATGATCCCAACAGCAAGCTCTGGAGAGGACCCCATCGCTTGTATCAGCTGTTCTGTCAAGAAGAGCAGTCTTGGGTGCAGTGGATGCCGGGGGAAGAGCATGGCTTTTTAGCTCTTCATAATCCAATCTTTCTCCACCAATCACCTGGCTTCTTCACAGTCTACGCTGGGCTGCCGAAAAGGCATTGGTCAGGAATAATAATATCTGCCTTTTCCACTTCCTTGATGGAATCAATACTGTTATAAACCCACAGCCTCCGGGAGGTGACTTTATAGGTTCCCATCTTGCCCAACCAAGGGAGACATGCATACAGTAAACTCTCCAGGGTGGAGGGAGGACAATGACGCAGCCCTAGGACCAGCTTAGTCTTTTTGACCCACATCACCACATCTCTGTACCCACCCACTGCTGCACACTGTCCCAGTGCTTTGGGGTGCTACCATGAAATAAGATTCACTCAGCTGTAGATTCCAATAAAACCCAATGCTTTACACATGAGTAGGGAACCAAGGCTTCATGGTGCCTGTGGTTTCCATCTTTGGGCTACCTTTGCACCCTATCAGAGGAGCATCCTCTGAAGCTCCAATTCCGTATCTCCCTCCTTCACCGCAAGGGCTACACTGCAGGTGCCGTCTATGCTGGTTTATCCTCCACTCCGTTCGCCCATTCAGACTTAAAAAGCTTCCTGAGACAAGCATGGCTTTACATCATCCCCTACCCCTTAAAAACTTAGGCTTGACACAAATACTTCCATGCTTGCTTTCAAGTGACCAGGACATGTCCCTTCGTTTTTCCTTTATTTCACCTGCTCACTAATGTGTTAGCGCCTCAAGAATCTGATTTCCAGGACAGTCTAAGTTGATCAGATCTGCCAAAGCCTCTTCTACCCCATAGAGATCATGTCCTAACCAAGTCCTGAGTGTCATGGTTCCCTGTGGTGGGCTGATACTAAGGCCTCTTAGTGCTGAGTCATGGTGTGTTACAGTATTTTGTATCTTTTCAGCCTACAAAGCAAATAACTGACACAGGAAGACTGAAACGGACTTTAAAGCTGCCAGCACTTCGCCAGGCAGAGTCTAAACTGATTCTAATCTACCCATAAACTAAGCAAACTACTGTAAACCTTATAACATACATATATTCCAAGCACTTGTCACTATGACCCCTGGGCCAGTCCTCGTCAAGTCCCCACCGTCCTCCTCCAACAGTTAAAAAAAAAAAAAACCCTCCCTTTCTTCTCTAACCCTCAAACTTTTCTCCTCTCCTCCAGGAAGTCCCACCTTTCACTTCCTGTCCTTCTGCCCAGCTGATTGGCTAAACAGTGCTTTATTGATGGTTGATACATCCACTCAGCATTCCTCCACAATGGTGTTTCCCTCTTCCTCTGTATTAAAGGCTGAACTGAAGAAGGTCTTCTGTCATTCGTATCTTGCTTCCCGCTACTTGGAGTCTAGTTCTCTCTATGGGTGTGAGGGAGGATGCGGGGATGCTTACGGAGAGGCCTGGGAGTCTGCAGTTGTTTTAGGAAGAGACTCTGGGCTATAGATGCCCATGAAAAGCAAAGTCTCAGCTGGGTGTGGTGGCGCACATCTTTAATCCCAGCACTTGGGAGGCAGAGGCTGGTGGATCGCTGTGAGTTCAAGGCCAGCCTGGTGTACATAGTGAGTCCAGGACAGCCAAGGCTACACAGAGAAACTCTGTCTCAAAAAAAAAAAAAAAAAAAAAAAAAAAAAAAAAGTAGAAACATCGCAGAAGTCTCCCTTTCTGATTCCTGGTCTTTGGTGTAGTGTACAAACCTATACCTGTCCCATAAGATCCTTAATGTGCCCTACCTGTTGCCGCCAGGGCCTGGAGAGACAAGGTGTGTGTGGCCTGTAGTGCCTGGCCCAGGAGCTGAGTGCCCCTCCTAGACTATCTGATGTTCTTTCTTGTCCTACAGAAGGGCCATGAAACGTAATGTCCGGCTGAGGTGCCCCTTCCGCAAGGGGACCTGTGAGATCACCCGGAAGACACGGCGGCAGTGCCAGGCCTGTCGTTTGCGCAAGTGCCTGGAGAGTGGCATGAAGAAAGAGAGTGAGTGGCCGCGGGGCAATTGCCTGAGCCACAT
The DNA here is from genome assembly GCF_903995435.1 of Acomys russatus. NCBI lineage: Eukaryota > Metazoa > Chordata > Mammalia > Rodentia > Muridae > Acomys > Acomys russatus. The sequence continues at coordinate 22,094,168 of NC_067144.1, read as the reverse complement.
GCACATGTGAACCTGTGGCCCTTTAACGATACAGACACCAGTTCTCAGCTACTGGAAATGCGGGAGATGCCAGTCTGGGCTGCGCCCTCTCTTTCTTCTCAACTGTCCACAGTCCCTACATGACTTCCTTTGTCCCCATTCATAACTGTAGTCCCGGTGATGTTCGGAGGTTGGGGGCGGGGATGACCCTGCTGGGGCACAAGCTCTGAGCCTGCTTTGTTAACACACAGTGATCATGTCCGATGCTGCTGTGGAGCAGAGGCGGGCCTTGATCAAGAGGAAGAAGAAAGAAAAGACCGAGGTGCCCACGCCTGGAGGGCAGGGGCTGACTGAAGAACAGCAGGCGCTGATCCAGGAGTTGATGGAGGCTCAGATGAAAACCTTTGACACCACTTTCTCCCACTTCAAGGATTTCCGGGTAGGGGGCTTAGAGCTGAGCTACCAGGTACGTGGCTATGCCCATAGCCACGCTCAAAGCCCAAGTCACATTCCCAGGATCTCTCACCCTGAGGTCTTAGGGTCTGAGGCATCAGGATTCCGTAAGAACTTGGCAAGAAATGAAAACTCTCAAATATCCTGCTCCCGACCCCACACTCTGAGGTGGGAAAACTTTTGGTGATTCCCAGCCAATTAGGGCTGGAGACTCTCTCTATCTGGAGTAGGTAGGAACTGGATTAAGCTTAAGTAGAGGCAGTCATGCTGCCCACACTGAGATGTGAGGACCAGAAAGGGGTATGGACTTCCTGTTGGCTACCTCTGTCTTTGCTCCCAGTGTCACTGCCCCCCCCAACTCCCCCAAGAATGGTCACAAATAACTCTGGTGACTAGACTTGCAAAGAAGAATGGTCTAACCATCAGTGTGTGTATTTTCACCTACAGCTTCCAAACCCTTCTGTCTCCTGGGCCCAACAGAGAGATGTGCTTAGGGTACACTAGGCAAGGAGGCCACCCTCACCCTTCGTACTGACCAGGCAGGGATATGACAATTCACAGAGCATCACCTTGTGGGGAGACAGCCCAAGAAACATAGTCTATGTGTCAATGGGCATACACAAGTGTGCACGCCTGTGTTCGTGACCGAAGCTGGTCACCTGGAGCCCTTGTGGGGCCATGTCTATGACAACACATCATCATCTCTCCTCTCTTGACCTCCCCGCTCTCTGTCCCAGCTGCCTGCAGTGTTTAACAGTGGCTGTGAGCTTCCAGACTTCCTGCAGGCCTCACTGTTGGAAGACTCTGCCGCGTGGAGTAGAGTCATGAAAGACAGGGTTCCAATGAAGATCTCCATGCAGCTGCGGGGAGAGGACGGCAGCGTGTGGAACTACCAGGCCCCATGCAAGAGCGACGGGAAGGAAATCATACCTCTGCTGCCACATCTAGCCGACGTGTCCACCTACATGTTCAAAGGCGTCATCAACTTCGCTAAGGTCATATCCTACTTCAGGTAGGTCTTGAGGGCGAGGGCGGAGCGAGCGGATGTAGAAAGGAAAAAGGAAATGACTCAAAGTTACAAAGAATCTGCACTAAACCCCTAATGCACTTGGGAGAAACTGCTGCCAAAAGACCCTATGTTGTCTCTGGCCCCCCCGGGGATCATCACTACTGGAGAATGAGGTCCCCCCCACCCAATATGGTTCATTCATTGGCTTTGTTGCTGTGGGCAGGTCAGCCTACCCACGTTGGAATGGGAGCTGATCCTATCAACCTTGTAGGGCTGATGTGTGAAATGATAGAATATTCGGAGAACACCGGCACGTGCTGGGCATCAGACCTTCCTATTTCTCCCATAACGATAGAAACCCTGAGTGGGAAATGTCAGAGTAAAAATTAAGCTGGAAGGAAAAAAAAAAAAAAAAAAAAGAAAGGAAGTCCACAGGGAGAAGAAGAGAACAGATGTGTGGGTATCCAGCTGTCCGCCGTCAAGCAGGCCACGAGGAGGGTGGATGGTCCTGAAATCGAACAGACCATGTCTCCCCAGAGTGGGGCATGTAGGCGACAGCCGTGCCAAACGGTGTCAGCGAGGGAACCGGGAAGCTGCTGGTGTGGTGGGGTGTAGTCTGCAGTGCTAGGGGTGTTTGAGTCTTCCACCTTGTCTTGCCCTGCGTGGTCAGTAGGGGTGGGGGTGGGGGTGTGGTGGTGGAGGTTGGGGTGGCTCACACACACAGAACAAGCACACTGTCAGGCAGAGAACAGATACAGGAATGGAACACGAGGCTTCCACCACTGGACAGAAACAGTTGGGCACACGTATGCATTCGCTTTAACAACGCGTGGTAGCAGGTGCTCCAGTGCAAGGTGTGATGTTGCAGGACCCTGCTCTCTAGACACACTCCTGGGAAGGGAAGACACTACTTGACCCTGAAAACTCATCAGAATTTACTTAAAGGGCGCATCATTCCAGATAGATGAACGGGCCAATGTTAATGAGGCTAACAAGGAAAAGCCAAAACGTTCAGTGTCGGTCAGGGCCTGTGTAGGGTGTTGGAAGAGATGGGCCAGGTGGTTAAGAGGCCTGGACACAAAGCAAAAGAACACAGAGAGAGCCCCTGGAGGTGGCAGGAGAGAAGACCTCGGTGGGCCAACTAACCCAAGGGCCTGGGTTATGAGGGAGATTGGAGGTGACCTGGAAGGAACCGCACCCTCATAAGGAGGCCACTCCGTCTTTTCTTTTTCTCCTCCAACTTTTGGAGTATGAGCTGGGGACTGGTGCCAGCCTGTGGACAGTCTACCTAGGAGCTGTCATCACCTCCTGTCCTTGCTGCCAGGGACCTGCCTATTGAGGACCAGATCTCCCTGCTGAAGGGGGCCACTTTTGAGATGTGCATCCTGAGGTTCAACACGATGTTCGACACAGAAACTGGAACCTGGGAGTGCGGTCGGCTGGCGTACTGCTTTGAAGACCCCGATGGTGCCCAAGAGATGCCTGGCAGAGGGAGGGAGGGGAGATGGGGCGATGGAGCGAAAGAGCTTGGTGAGGGACGCCTGGGTCCTTGGGTCAGGTTCTTGAGGTTGCTGGCTGCTTAACCCTATACTTACCCACAGGCGGCTTCCAGAAACTTCTGTTGGATCCATTGATGAAATTCCACTGCATGCTGAAGAAGCTGCAGCTGCATAAGGAGGAGTACGTGTTGATGCAAGCCATCTCTCTCTTCTCCCCAGGTGATGGCTTCTTCCCTCAGCTGCTGGGGACCTCCAGTGGTCTGCAGGCGGCCTTCTCTGTCCTTCCCAGGGAAGGCCTCAGGCATCAGCCTTGCTTTCCACTGTGCAGGCGGGCAGACTGCAGAGTCTGGTATTTCCCTTTGTTTGGTGAGGTGGCTGGCTAGCCATTCCTTTGTCCAGGGCTGAACTGAGCTTTCCTCTGGCTCTGCCTGGCACCACAATGCCTCCCCTTCCCTCTCAGATCGTCCCGGTGTGATACAGCGCAATGTGGTGGACCAGCTGCAGGAGCGATTTGCGCTCACCCTAAAGGCCTACATCGAGTATAGTCGGCCATATCCTGCCCACAGGTGAGGACGAGCTGGGAGAGGCAGATATGAGGAGGCCCTTTTTGTCCGCTTACTTTTGGCCTGATCTCCAAGCCCCTGCCGTGCCTGCGACAGCTTCTGATGACCAAGGCTCTGGGACTGTTTTGTGATCTTCACTAAGACTTCCTACCTAAGTTGAAGGATACTTGTCCATATGGGGCTTTGCACATTTCTGTCATCAAGGTGTCAGAAGACCCCGACTCTACTGTCTCTTCTATAGAGCCTTCTAGCAAAGGCCGGTAGCAGCTACGATGATGGTAAAAACAGTGATACCAGTCATAATGACAGTACATCTATAATAGCCACTGTTGGTTGAGAAGTGTCAGCTCTGGGGCCAAGAAATTTATATATATATATATATATATATATATATATATATATTTTTTTTTTTTTTTTTTTACACACACACACACACACACACACACACACACACACACACACACTCCCTTGAGGTGGGTACCAACACCATTCTGCAAGGGAGCCAAGGCAATGCCACAGGATTCCACAGAGTGGAGAGGCAGCTAGAGGATTGATTGTCAAAGCTCAAAATTGTCACCCACAAAAACCTGCTTGGGGACTGGCACTAGTAAGAGCTCCCATGCCTTCACCAGTCCTGAGGTCCCCATGTCCTAATGTCCAGTCTCATGCCTACAAGGACGAGGACAGCAACAAATGTGATTACAACAAGCCTAAAAGCTCTGACGAACACAGCCAGTTTGGGGTATTACAGTGTGGGGCTTGAAGCTCCAATCTTCACTTGGAGCTCTTTTGGTCAGCATCCAGGGATGCTGGGGTGGTTACATATTTATTTGCTTACTTCCTGTGAGGAGGCTTGGGATGCTAGCTCACTTATATCATGGGGAAACCAAGGTAAGTGTGTGTTCAGATGTTTGATGCAGAGAGAGGGGAAAGAGGGGAGAGAGAGGGAGAGGGAGAGACACAGGGTGGAGGAAGGAGGTAGATTATAACTTTTGCCTTAAGCACCAGCAGGATGTTCTGCCTTCTCGTGCACAGGCTGAAGACGTTCTGAGCTTCAGCTTGCGCGCTTCCAGAACGAGGGTCAGCCTGGCAGGATGGGGAGAGGGAGGGGCAGCCTGAAGACTAACTTCTCTGGCTGCCTGCAGGTTCCTGTTCCTCAAGATCATGGCTGTTCTCACTGAGCTGCGCAGCATCAACGCCCAGCAGACCCAGCAACTGCTGCGCATCCAAGACACACACCCCTTCGCCACCCCCCTCATGCAGGAGTTATTTAGCAGCACAGATGGCTGAGTGGCTGGCCCTGCATGGAGATGTCATGGAATGGCCAGAACCAGATACTCTGAATTGCCACTTCTAGGGCTAGACAGATGGGACACACTGATAGCCAAGGACACCCTATGACCGCAGCTGATTACCACTTCTCAGGAAAAGGACACCGGAGCCCCAAAGTGCAGCCCGTGGAAAGCGCCGCCATCTAAGGCAATCTCTGTGACTTGGAATAAACCCTCAAATCCCATTAAATCCTAAAGTGTTAGGTGGGAAAGGAGGCACCAGGTCAGGCTACATAACTGTGCACAGCTGTGCCCCACACATCCCCAACCATCCTCCTGAGCTGCTTGTGTGTTCCAGACTTGAGCTCACTGTTGGGTTCCTTTAGAGCCACTGCTGGATGCCAGAAGATTGTCATGACCTTGTCCTGGACATACCACTAAGGTTCCCCATGTGGCCAGACACATTGTTAACCACTAACACATGTGACCTGCTGTAGTGGCGGCGGGGGATACAGCACAGACTCAGATGTGGATCCTGATCTCAGAGTTCAAGAAGACAGAGCTAAAATGGCTGTTAATAGCTTGTAAAAACTTCTTCTGTAGAGGTGAAGGAAGGGCATGTGGCAGGCAGCCAAGGGATTCTGTGTGGGTTCTGAGCTGCACCAGGGTCCCGTGGGTAACTGGAAGCCAAGCGAAGGTTCCCAAATGACAGGTGCCTGTGGCGGAAGGGGGGAACTGTGGCTGTGGGGACCTTATATAACTGGGCAGGAGGTCTGCACCCCATCTGACCCGGGACTGGCTTGCTCACAAACCTGGCACACTGGGGTAACCTATGACAAAGCTACAGTGACAGACAATAAATGTGCAATAGCACAATTACCTGTGTGCACACAACTCTTGTGTACACTCTGATCCTCAAAGCTGAAGTGTGTGGAAGTATCTGCCTCTTTTATAGTAGTTTGCAGGATTGTTTGTGCCCTTTTCACAAGTTACACCTTAATTTCATATGGGGTGTTCTACGCGTAAGAACTAAGCAACTATGTTCCCAGGTTTAATGTCAGATCAAGACAAGAGGACTTCAATAATAAAGTTTTGGGTAGAGATGTAAGACTTTTTTTTTTTAAGTTTTTTATTTTATTTTTTTTTGTGTGTAAGTACGTGCCCATGTTTGGGTGACTGAGGAGCCAAGAGGGCACTGCATCCCCCCAGAGCTGGAGTTACAGGTGATTGTGAGCCACCTGGCGTGGGTGCTCGGAACTGAACTCTGATCCTCTGGAAAAGCAGCAAGTGCTCTTAAACCGCTGAGCCATCTCTCCGGCCCCTATTTTTTGACTTTTTTTTCTGGGGAAGGAAAACAAAAAACAAAACGTGAGAATGAGAAAATAAAAATGAAAACAGAGCTAGGCTAGGCTGAGTTCAGAACAGTCTGGGCAAATGGTGAGACCCTGTCTCACAACAAAACAAAGCTCTCCCGCACCCCAAATCAAACAAAACCATACACATAATTATCTCTTACTACGTATTTCAGTGTCGCCCTTTACAAACCAAACAATCTGCTGGTAGAACATAAAACTGAATTAATCACCTAACTTGCTTTTGTGATTATTACATATAAAAATATATACATACTGTAATACAAACTGTAGTAATTGATGTTTAAACGTAATATTTGGTTGTAATGGAAGCTGAAAGTAACTGAATTTTAACAAACAGTTTCACTCTGCAAAATCTGGAATACTTAGACTTGGTTGTAACTAGAGGTGTATTTCCCATTTGGAAGTCTAAATTCCACGTGACTATTTTTATAAATGATGCATGCACCTCCTTCTTCTGGGAAGTTAACCATGTGTGCTACTCATGCAGAACCCTGACAGCGGCTGGATGTGGGTTTCCACACACGTGCCTAAGATCAAGCTGCGACAGGTTCTACAGCCCACCCCGGCCAACTTTTAAAATGCCCAGGCAGGGCCCCAAACATTCAACGGGCAAGAGCACAGGAACTAGACGGCAAGACTTATTCCAAGAGCAGCTGAGATTCAAGGTTGGCTGCACAGGAGTGCACACGGGATACACCCTCTTCTCAGCAAGCATAGCTAGGTCTTAAGACTCAGAGAGCCAACTTTTCTGCTCTCCAACACCCTGCTTTCTCCCCCCCCCCCCTCCACTGGAGCTTCTGAACAGAAGCAAGCACTGCTTTCTAGGCATCTTGGAGGCGACCACATCCTTTTTCTGGTCTCCTGCTCAAGAGGAGATGGTTAATTTCCAAATGGCAGGGGAACAGATCTGTGTGAGCCACTCTATACATCTGGCTCACCCATTGGTCAAGAGCCACTCAGCAGCCACTGTCCATGTGTCTAAAGTTTTGACATGAACTTCAGGAGGGAGGCCCAGGAGTGGCCTTTCCTTTCTGGGGAAAAAAATACAGACTTAAAAAACTACCCACCCCCAACCCCATCTTTAACAGCTCTTCCCAGCTCCAGGTAACCTGCCAGCCTCCAAAGCAGCTTTGTTTCCAGGTGGCTTTTCTTCCCGTAGCCACAGCTTTAACACCTGAAGGTACTCAGAAAGTATGTTCTATTACTCTGCCCAGCTGCTGCCCTACAATCCAGCACTACCCTTTGGACTCTCAGGAATAACCTTTCAGGGTGTGAGGGGTAGCTGGCATGTCCTTCAGTCCCACCTCAAATGGCCACCATAGGGCCTAGACAAGATGACTGTGAACCACAAGCCACCCCATCGCTGGCTGCTGGTGCTGGGATTACAGGTGCGTGGCACCACAATGAACTTCTTCTAAAAATGTTGAATAATCAGAGACTAAATAAAAGACCACACTTAATCGAATATAAATTTGTCTTTATTGAAGCAGCAGTCACATGACCTTATACCTAACCTTTAGGCCTGACAATGAGCCAGCCCTAAAAAATGGTGTTTCTGTTTGCACTAAGAGACATAACATGTTAACATACATTATCCAGTATTTGAAATGAGCAGACTCAAACACGTGTTGGTTATATGGGTGGTACAGACCCACTGTCCATGGTGTTCATGTTTTACAGAGACTCCCAAAGACCAGTACTAGGAAGATGGAAGTTAAAAGAACATACAGTCACAGCCAGTCATGGACACAGTAACCAAAGACAGCAGCTTACACAGGTTTTTACAGCTGTCCCTTTCAGGGACATTTTCTCTCTTTTCAAAGCAGTGTCTGCAAAGCTTTCTCTACATTAAGTCCAGGGGTTTCCAAGCCAGAAGCTGCACCTCCTGTCTACACATCAGAGCAAGGTCATTTCAAAGAATGAGAGTCTTGACTTTCATAACAAGGATTCATGTTTCCCCAGTCAGAGGAGTGGAGACGGCAATGTGACTACATGTTGCAGTGGCAAAGTAGGCAGGGTGAAGAAAGAGAGGTGGGCACTGAAATAAAGACCACACACTTGTGAATTTTAATTTCATTTCCAGGCTAACCTACTTTTTATTTAATGCAAATTACAGTACCAGTTAACTATTTCCAAACCAAGTCACATAGAACAAAATGTATTTACAAGGGAATGGGGGAAAGGGGAAAAAAAACATTAAGCATACTTTCCACAAAAAAGTTTATATTTAAAATGAAAAAAAAAAAATTCAGTCACAGAGGCATTCAAGTAGTAATGTTATACAGCGTTTGCTTTTCCTTTATATCAAGACAGATTTGCACAAGTGTTTGCAATAGTTTGTATACAACCCACAGTCCTTTATATATATATATATTTATAATAATAATAATAATAATAATAAATTTTGTTTAATTTGTTTTTAAGATGGAAGTGGTCACGCTAATTGGTATGTGTACAGGCCCAAGTGATCCATCGGCAACACATTTATTAATGCAAATTTTTACAGGCAAGCACATTTCCATATACCTATTTGTATCTGCCTGTAGACAGATAAAATAAGAAAAAAACTTAAAACTTAACACAAAGTAGTCTACTTTGTCAAGCTAACCCCTTATGTACTGGCTGTCATTTTGCTCGTCATGTGGAGATACACAACAGAGCAACAAACTTGAACAAAATGGCCTAACCCTGTGAGAATGATCCAGACCCCAGGGATAGCTTCCAATGCCTCTCAAAGGAGACCCGGGGCTCTCCTGTGCTTCTATGCTGTTTCTTATTTAAGTGGCTTAAGCTTCTACCAGAAAAAGGCAGGTTTCACCATAAAGGATGCTTGTTTTTCATACAGGGGAGAAACGTGTTCATCTCTGTGATTACAACAATCAGTAGTGTGAACAGGAACCAGACACAATTTTGATTTAAAACAAAGACAAGATAAAAACAAAAACTCCAACTCTGGGAGATCTGGCATTGGCCAACCTTCCTTTGGAAGATTCCAAAGTTGAAACCCTTGCAAAGGGAAGGGAAAGGTAACAGCAATGCCAGTGTCTTTACATCCACAGGGAGAGAGAAGAGTCCTCTCAGGGCTCTGCATTGGCGTGGACAAGATGGCCGGGTAGGTATACTTTGCTAAAACACAAACCTAATACCTGGGTCTAAAAATATTAAGGACTTTAAAAGAAACAACACAGTATGTTATTAAGAAGGTGCATTCTTCTGCGTGTGCAATGAACACGTGATGTCTCAAAAATAGCAACCTTTGGTTTGGTAGTGGTTTTTTCGTTTGTTTTGCTTTCCTTCCTCTATTCAAGACATTCAAAGTAGTTGGTGGCAAAATGAATACTTTTTTTTCTTTTAAAATGGCCCGCATTAGGCAGTTAAAAAATGGTTTTAAAAAAAATTTAAAATGCTATTTCATCCAACAAGATGGTAGGAGGGAGGAGTGGGCTCCGAGCCCATTTGACAGCCCTCGGCTGCGCTTCATGCTGCGTAACTGCCAACAGGTCACCAGGGCGCCAAGACCATGGACGCATCAAAACCCAGATGCCACCACGACAGCGTGATTTATTTTTTAAAAAAGAAAACAAAACCAATCTCTCTTGCGCACGTGCGTTTGGGAGGGAAGTAGGTACAGAGAGCGTGAGCACAGGAAGCTCCCAGTATCTTCTGTGAGACTCATGTTAGGGCTTGGAGAAAAGATGAGCAAAATCCAATCTATTTGACACCCTCTGGCTCTCGGATCCCCAGCACTCCACCAAGTCCCTGAGGGGACCAAGTGTGAAATGAAACCGGTCACTGTTACTCAGGAGGACAAAGACACACCCAGAACCCAAACAAAGGCAAGGCTAGAATGCAAAGAGATTTCAAACGTGCTTTCCTCTCCCCACTCAAACTGTGGAGGGGGCAAAGGTGCCGTTATGTTGTTACTTAGAGGGAAGGGGAACTTACAAGGACACATGGATAAAGGAAATCAATTTAAAAACAGAAACAAAACAAAAAACCAAACACATGGAAGCGAAGGCACTCCAAACTATATAGATACACTATACATTGCTAGAGTTATTGTTACAGTAATACAGGCCGGTACCTACTGTACAGAGTTAAAACTATATGGCTTTAAAAAGCTCGTCTACATTTTTGTCTGGTTATTAAACAGAATCACTGCCCTGAACAGTAACTTTTTGCTCATTAATAACAGTTCCTGGGTCCACATATTTACATACAAAACAATAAAACTTAAATTTAAAAACATTGAAAGAAAATATAATATACAAGCTTGAATTTGGTGAGGAGCTTTTTTAATTATTATTATTTACAAAAAGATATTCAGAGACCTGGATCTCACTTGTATAAGAGTTCTATGATCCTGCCATGATCCTTGAGAAAGAAAAATCGTGCACCTTAGCCCTCATATACTCACATGCAAACACACACACACACACACACACACACACACACACACACACACACACACACACACACACACACACACTCGAGAAAAGCACCTGACTTTCCTCTATTCTTCTTTTACCCCGTCTGGGGGGTGGGGAGTATTTGCTAAAACAAGCACTGATTCTTATGGACTCTAGCAAGTCTACCAAGTCCGGAGTGCTGTCTGTGTACTAGCTGCTGGGCAGTTACTCTGAAAGCAGGTTCCCTTCCTAGGCCACACATCTGCTTGTTCAGACTCTTTACAAATTCTTTCCCAAACGGTCTTCCAAAAGAACTATGGTGTCAGACACTTCGATTTCAGAATTCTTTCAAACTGTGATTATCTCTCAGAAGCACATCACAAAAAGTAAGAGCCTGTTTGTTTGATTTGGTTTAACTGAGCATGCTTCCTCTCTCGTGAACTCTGATAGAACCAGAGGTCTGAGAAGCCCCTTTTGTGGCCTGAAGAGCTTAGCCACACGGTGAGTCAAAGCCAGATGGCTCACCGCTGCCTTTCTAGGCACCGGCTCATTTCGGCAGGCAGTACACCTGTCCTGGAGTTACACACGCGGTCGAAAAGTTATGACAGGGTGCTCGGGCCTGTATCAGGGCTGCCAAGAGACTCCTTTCCCTAACCACCCGGAGGCCAAGACGCCAACATGACTTAAGGGGAGGTAATGCAGGTAGCGGAAGCTGCTACACATAACAAGGGCTCTGCAGCCCTACTCACCAGCTAACCTTAGATGTGTGGGGAGGAGTGGGAAGGAAGGAAAGAAAGGTGGCCATCACTCACGTTGATCTGTAAATGTGAAAGGTAACTGATTGTGCCGTAAAGATTCAGAGGTCAAGTAATGGCCCGTAAGCACCAAAGTTCATTTTAGAGTATATAAGGCCCACAAAGATGCCAGCCTTAAAGTATCAACGAGCTAGCTATGAAGTCTGTTCCTCACTCAAACGTAACCCTTCAGTCCTCCTTACTTTCCAAGGAATATTGCTTTTTCTTAAAAAAAAAAAAAAAAGAGAGAGACTGATTCTCACGCCATTCATTGATTAACAAAGAAAACAAAACAAAACTCAATGGTAAAGGTGGGGAGACATTCTTTTCATGATTCAGTCAATTTTGATACTGTAGACAAAAAGAAAAGGCAGTATTGAATATATGTATATATAACATATATACACACAGACATTGATATAATCAGCAGACACAGGTGACTTTATTATTTTGATATGTGGTTTTTAATATTCCTACCATTTAAAATCATAATGGCCTATCTGACATGCATCAATAAATAAAATTTAAAAGTATGATGTTAAAAAAAGCAGAAATTAAATACAGAGTCTAGGTTTGGATTTAAAATTAGAACTATGTGTAAGTGGCAATTCTTGCAAGCTTGGTTTTCAATTAAAATAAGAAAAATAAAGCAGTAGACTGTTACAGTTCACATTATTTAGCTACAATGTCTCTCTCAAGTGTATTTTTCTAAGGGAAATAACTTTAGAAAAATCTGGACAAACTCATTCACAGTGGTGAGATCTGCCCCTGGCCCGCTGCTTGCCTTCCTGTCATCTGCTGTCTAGTGTACCCAGAGATGCTTGCTCACCATCCTCATCTCACCCTAGGGTGCCAGCTCAAAACAACACAAAGATAGGCAGACAGCCTTTGGTCAGGTGAACTAAGATCTGCCCAGGGCTGGAAGCTTCTGTGGTTCTCCTCTGGCAGCCTTCCTAAGCCAGCATCTGCAACGCTCCCACTGGGCAAGAGCAAAAAAACATTAAATAACCAATCACAACCTTCCCTTATAGCCTCAGACTTTAGGGACCCCTCTGCACTACGGACCTTTTTTTTTTCCTTTTTGGTCTGTCTGTCACACCTGCCATCAACATGCCAAAGGCGAGTCTTCAAATACCCGAGGACACATACACATTGTTACAAGTGACATTAAGTCCCTGTTGAGTTATACCTGCTAAGCTCCCAACCAATTTCAAGCTGTGCACTGTATCAAAGTCTTACACCAGACTTTTAAAAGAAAACAAGTTCAGAAAAGAAACCAGCACAGAACAGGTTTTCTTCTGCTGTGGTGGGGGCATGAGGCAGGAGTCTGTTTTTAAGGTATACAATAGCAGATGTCTGATTTAAAAAAAGAAAGAAAGAAAGAAAGAAAGAAAGAAAGAAAGAAAGAAAGAAAGAAAGAAAAGATTGTCTTGGGAGAGACTGTGTGTTCTAGCGCTCTGCCCCTCCCCCTCCCGCCCCTCCCACCTCTTGGATCTCCTGAAAAGTGAGAATACAATGAAATTGGTTTATATTTATAGATATTTTACAAGGTTAAATAAGAACAACAATAATAAAAAAAATTGAACACTAAAATGAACAGGGTTTTTGTTTTTGTTTTTTCCTCTTTTTAATTTACTTTCCAAACGTGACCAGTGTTGCTGAGTGGCACTCAAGTAACTGCTGGTTTTTCCTGCGCAGCTGGCTACTTGGGGCTGTTCAGGTGGAGTTGGAAGCTGACGCGGAAGCGGCATTATTGGTCTGTCCACGGTCTCCAGCGTTAGTATCTGCAAATCCAAAGTCCCGAGAGAGCATGAGCAATGTTATGACACTGCAAAGAGCACAAGTACACGTGTAACCTGTACACAGGGCTGTGGCCTTCCAAAGCTGCTGTCTGATGTGCTGGTGCAGGCAGACAGCAGTGGGCCTTCCTCTCTGCTTGGAGCTAAGTGATGGCACTTGTGTGGGGAAGACAGTACATTTAATTGGTCTGTAATGACCAAGGGAACTGGAGGTCATTTCGGCCAAGGCTTCTGCTATAGCTGGACCAGCAGTACTCAGGTTGTGACTACTGAAGACACAGACTGCAAGAACACACAGGAACTGGACTACTTACAGGTAAGCTGGTCGGCTCATCAACTCCATAACCGCTGTATAAAACTGCACTTCCTTCCTGAACTCTTCATTTTCCGGTCCCTCGAGTAATGTGCCCTTGTATACATCTGACCCATCGGGGGCAGTCAACATGGGGAAGCTTTTGTTTATTCATTAATTTTTTTCCTCAAAATATTCATAGCTGCTTTTAGTTGTATTTTCATTAAATGAGGTGACCTCAGAGTCACACTGCCAGAGCATGGAGACATCCTGACTCACAGGCATTTGGCACATGAACCAGGATCTCTCTCCAAAGCCACAGGCAGCCTTTCCCAGCAGGAAGGCAAGAGTGAGGTCTAAGGCTTCAACCATGGCTTCTTGAGGCATGCCCTGCTGAAAGGGAGGTGTTCTGCTCACAGTCACCTAAACGTGTTGTGCCAACAATGCAACATGACAGACCCTTCCAGACCTTTGTTTATGTTTCAGGCACAGGCGACATTACAAAACATTTCAGAAGACGCCAGGAAAATGGGAGTTACTTCAGAATTGCAATGTTCCTCACAAAAGCATCCTTCCTGCAGCATTTTCTGGCTCTGCTCAACTGCCTACAAGTGCATGGCCACCGCCAAATAAAACGTGTGTCCACACTTTCAGCGGAAGATGCCAGGAGGAACTGCTGCTCTATTCTTGAGTCCAGGCCTAGAGGGTCACCCACCGAATCTGCACATAAACTAGCACTGTCAGCAGTGCTGGCCCCGGTGGCCTCCAGGTGTGCCAGCTGATGCTTGCCAAGGCGAGCACACGAAATGCCTCACTTACACCAGCGACCTGCAGTTACAGTAACTACTCTTTGGCAAAGTCCTATATAGCTACTAATTTTCAGGTGCCCTTAAGCAAGCTATAGCCCATTACTGTATGACCTAATCCAAATTAGTCTCCTCTTCCTTTCAGTAAATTCAGAGTTTGTTTGCATGGTCACCATGAAATAAATGAACATAAACCTTTTCACAGGATCACATATCTGGAAATGAGTTTGCTGTCTGAATAATAAAGTTTGTTGGACACCCATGTTCCTCAGATTTGTAATCAAATGATCTTATGTTTTTCTCAGTATTGTATGCCAAATCATGTGATAAGGAGACTTTCCTTTGCCAGGTGTGGGAGCCATCCTTTCCTGCACAGTGAGAGAGACCTGGTTCCAGAAACAAACAAATCCTTCATATGCAAACTTACAGCTCTTAATTCATATTAAAACAAAAAACAAAAAAAACCCAAAAATTCCACCAACACAAAACCCTTTGTCTGACTCAACAAACTCCACCCTCAAATCAAAGCACATGTGCTAGAGAAAAGTGTCATGTTTCAGAGGGAGATAACACATAGGGAGGAAAGAAGGAAGCGCTGAGGGGGGAGGGACGGTGCTCTGAGAGCTCCACACTCAACAGCAGCCTCAACAGAGCACCCACAACAGTGAGCTGAGCTCCGTTCTGAGAGCTTCACTTCCACCAGGACGATGCTTAGGGGCCAAGTGTGACGTTGGAACTGCTGTTCAACGGGTGCCTAGAGGAAACCAGCTCGAGAGCAAGCAAGAGACAGGACGAGTGGACCACCACTGCCCTCACTTGCTGTGGACATCCGTGTTGTGTCTATAGCTCTCTCGCCTTTAATAGTTAAACGAGTTCTCTTTATTTCCCCTTATAGTCATTCTCGTCCTTTTTGCATAAGTAAAAGTGATGCTACAATCTTAGGGTCAAAAGACAGGCTTTGACCAGTCCATAAAAGGGAGTCAACTAAGAATAAGCCACTGACTTACTTGGGCTTCACACTGATTAGCTTTCTTAAACTCAATTCCACAAACAAACTGTCAATATAACTATATAACGTAATAGCTGTCACTTTGGACTGAGTCACTTAGCATCTTCATACCTTAATTCTACAATGTATTAATAATACCACCTTCCCACACAAAGGGCCTGAGAGAGGCATGATACAATAAGTGTTCAACAAATGGAACCGTCAGAGAGACACCCATAGTAGTGCAAGGCAGAGACAGTGACTTCAGTGGCCACAGTCACACTCACAGTGATTATCAGTGGCCACAGATGTTAACGTGTGAGTACTTTTCTCCTTTTCTTACACAAGGAGTCACTATAAATGGCTGCAGCTGAAACTACAGACATGTCCTACTAGGCCCTACTATTATCTGGGTGCTACCAATGTGCCAGACACCATACGAAAGCGTCACATTTGTAGGGATCACATCTGTGGCCTATGCAGCAGCCTTGAGCAATGGGTATAATTATTGTCTCTGTTTTTCAAGCAGGAAAAAGGTGAAGGAGAGACTGAGTGACAAACTCAAGACTCTACTTAAGCGGACGTGGGTGGAGAGGAAGCAGAGGGAGCACAGCAGGTCACAGCAGGGACCGCCCAGCACGGAGAGCAGAGAGTTTAAAAAGATTTTGACTTAGAACCAAATGAGTAAAATCCATTGTGTCTTCCAGAAGCTCAACTTTATTACATTAAGACAGAACAGTAAATTTATAACAGAAACAGAGCGTTCAGTCTGCACGGATGGACAGACAGAAGTAGTCTGGACGGGAACACAGAGATGACCCCCACACTTGGCCAACCCTCTCCAGAGACAATGACTCCTCCCCCCCTTCTCCTACAAAAACCTTGTCCCCCACCTGAACAGGCCTGAGAGGAAATGGACAATGGAAGTCACAAAACAATCTGCTCTGGAGAGACGGAAGGAGGCATGAGATCATCCTAATCTACTGTGGTGTCTTCTAAGACAGCATCAGGGACTCCTGCCTCTTGTCAATATACATTTGTCAACTACATGAATGATCCGATCTGACCTGGAAGTGGATCTTCCAACCCCCGGCAAGCCATTAGATAACTGCATCCCCTACAACATCTATGCCTCCCTTTGATGAAAAATTAATTCTTCTCATATAATATATCCTGGTTATGGTTCTCCATCCCTCTACTAGTCCCAGTTCCTCCTCACACCTGTCTCTCATTAAAAAACAAGCTTCTAAGAAATAATAAAATAAAATAAATAATAAGATGAAATAAAAACTAACACAGCAGAATAGAACAAAACAAATAGAAGGAAAAGAGCCCAAGAAAAGGCATGAGAAACAGAAATAGACAGAGACCCACTCAGTCACACACTCAGAATCCCATAGCAGCACTAAACTGGCAGCCGTAGTACATATGCTGACCTTAACTGTATCACTCAGACCCTCACCTAGTCAGGCGGCTTCTAAGTTCCCAACTCACAGAAGCAACACCAGAGAATGGTCACCCTGAAGTTGCTACATCAGTATGTGGAAGAACGTAAATGCCACTGAGGGTCTGTACTCAAAGGCCTAGGACTGAGCCCGGCTAGGACACTGACATGTTTCACACAACATGTACAGGACTGTCTTAGGGAAGACAATGATTACATCACATAAACAACCGTTTCATCCTGAATTGTTTTCTTTTTTAACAAACTGTTTTCTAGCTGAGCAGTGGTGGCACACGCCTTTAATCCCAGCACTCAGGAGGCAGAGGCAGGCAGATCCCTGTGAATTCGAGGACAGCCTGGTCTACAAAGTGAGCTCAGGACAGCCAAGGCTACACAGAGAAACCCTGTCCGGGGGTAGGGGAATGTTTTCTGAGAAGGGTATATAGTTCCAGGGCTTTTGTGCTAGATTCTACTAAAAGAATTACTTTAGGAATTAAAATTATGGGCTGGAGAGATGGCTCACAGGTTGCTCTTCCAAAGATCCTGAGTACAATTCCCAGCAACCACTTGGTGGCTCATAACCATCTATGATGAGATCTGGTGCCCTCTTCTGTCATGCAGGAATGCATGCAGACAGAACACTGTGCAGACAGAACACTGTATACATAGTGAATAAATAAATAAATCTTTTTTTTTTTTAAAGTTAAAAATATGCTGGGAAATGGCGGCACACGCCTTTTATCCCAGCACCCGGGAGGGAGGCACAGTCAGATCACTGTGAGTTTCAAGCCAGCCTGGTCTACACAGTGAGTTCCAGCACAGCCAAGGCTACACAGAAGAACCCTATCTCAAAACAACAACAAAAATAATTAAAAATACCATCATGATTGTTTCATGTGTGTTCACATGTATGTGGATGTGTGGGTGTGCACATGAGCATGTATGACCGTGGAAGTTTGAGGTCTACGTTGGGACTCTTCCCTGAATGCTCTTTCACCTTATTCTCTGAGGCAGGACCTCTCAATTAGACCTAGCGCTCACCTACATCAAGTCTCCCTAGGCAGCCTGCTCTGCAGAGGGATCTCCATTTTCCAGGTATTGGCAGCTACATCCACAAGGCATTCACAGGGTTCAGAGCTCCAATCACAGCACCCTGGCTCGCCTGGGCAGTAAGCATGTAGCCACTGCCCCCCTGCCCAGCCTCAAGGCACGTTTTAAATGTTTGTTTTACTTTTTAAGACAGTGCTTCATTCTCAGTGCAAGGTGAATAAAACTAGGCAGCAAAGCCTGGTCTTGAGCTCCCCAAGTGCTGTATTACAGTCTGTGCCACCACACCAGCTTGCAAAAGTTTGTACATGGAAGTCCATATCTGGTAAACTAGGATAGTAGGGGGTAGGGGGTAGGGGGTAGGATGTGTGTGTGTGTGTGTGTGTGTGTGTGTGTGTGTGTGTGTGTGTGTGTGTGTGTGTGTGTGTGTGTGTGTGTGTGTGTGTGTAAAAGAATGCATGCTGTCCTTAGCCCCAGATACTCAGAAATGTGGAAGCTACTAGATTCTGGAGCCATGCATGCTGGTGTGTGTGTGTGTGTGTGTGTGTGTAAAAGAATGCATGCTGTCCTTAGCCCCAGATACTCAGAAATGTGGAAGCTACTAGATTCTGGAGCCATGGATTGAGGCAACAGTCTCAATGCTGGAGAAACTGCCTTAACCTAGCTTTTCAGCCTGTAACCTTAAAAGTTCTCATATTGATTTCTCTTTTCTTCTTCACTCCTCATTTGTACTAGTAATCCCTACCGATTCTGGGGCCAAATGTGATTATCAAATGTGCAAACTGGAAGACAGTGGAGGTCACACTTTAAACTGTTGCCAAAAGGTCTTATAGGCAGATTATGTGGGGTCGGTTGGGAGGAGAGCACAGAGAATAAACACAGGAGCTGAGGTCTAGTGGTCCTGCCACCGTGAAATCAGTATTCCCAAAGCGTAGGTCTATAAGAACAGCTCTAATCAACAGGAATGCTTATGCTGTGGCCCAGTGGTAATGACAGAAGTGTTCTATTTATACTGAACAGTGTAAAAATGTAGTGCCTTATTTGTTCTACATACTTTCAACATCTCCAAAAACTAGTTATTAAAAATGTAGTATTTCTGCAAGGACACACTAGTAAGAGAATATTTTGGGTAATCAAATTAACTCAAATGCATTTCACTTCTGTTACTATGCTCTACCAATTGCAGTCTAAAGCCAGCATGTTTGTACTTATCGGGCTTAATGGTTAGAAATCTCATGACGTCAGGTCCTATAAAACAAAATTTTGGCACCCAGAAATATAATATTTATACTTCACAGGGAATTTAGTCAAGCTACTCTGAGTGAAAATAAGTGGTGACGCAAAACGGTCTCTTTGGTTATAACGTGCAGGGATAAGCAGAGCTACTATTCACTGGGATCACTGTGTATTCCTAAACCTACACTGAGACTACAATTACAATTTATACCAGCGAGCGCAGCGCTCCACCCACACAGTCAGCTTTGCTTCTCTCCCAATAATGCCTATTATGATTTTGATAGCTAATAGTAAGGGAGAGGAAACCCTCCTTAGCAGCACATCTTCAGCTCTTTCCAGATTATTCCTAGAAAGAGATCTGGCACAAGATACCAAGGCAAAAAGAGACGGGAAGCAGAGGCCCATGACTCAGCCTGCCCACCAGCAAGACTGCTCCCACTGATGTGCTGATCCCCGCGTCTCAGGGGGAGAGAACTGAAGCACATGGGCTATGGGAAATAGTTTTTTTTTTCTTTTTCTTTCTTTCTTTCTTTCTTTGTTAAAAGATCTAATTAAGGAATAATGAAAAATAAATAAAAGCAGGTAACTTCAGACAAGAAAGTGAAATCTGAGAAACACTGAGGAACATCCAGAACGAGCTAAATCAGGATTTTAGGTTACACTAGCAGACAGTGGAAATCCCTAGGCAACATCTGACTTAACACAACAGGACATGCTTTGCACACACAGAAACACTATTTTCTAGAAGTGGCACCTACCACTCACTGGCCTGGAACTCACCAATTAGGCAAGAATGGATAACCAGCAATCCAAGAGACCCTCCTGCCTCTCCGCCTTCCTACTGCTGCACTACACGCAAGCACCGCCATACCTGGCATTTTAAGCATTCGGGGGCTTGAACTAAAGCCTCATCCTCGCAAGCCAGGCATGTCACAGACTGAGACAGTGTCTCATACAGCTCAAGAAGGCCTCAAACTCCTGGTCCACCTGCCTCTGCCTCCTAAGTGCTGGGGACAATAGGCACGTACTGCCATGCCAAGCTGGCCGGTTTCGTTGCTGCTATTCATCTAACGCTAACGAAGTAAACTTAACTCTAACATAGAGTACATACACGCTCGCTGGTGTGAGTCTGTTAAACTACAATAGTTTAAAGTAGAAATCTATATACCCAGAAGAGCTACACACACTTGGCTGCCAAATTGGTAACATGTAAAAGTATGTATATACGTGCACAGTGAACCTGCCCACCTCTACTCTCCTGGGAAATGAACAGGTACTTTCACTGCAATGGAGAGTATAAAAACTGGGCCAGGGTTTTTCAGAAGGCAATTTGACAGGGTGTATTTAAAACTTTAAATTTCCTCATCCCCTAACATTACTCCCCAAACTATTTTAGTAACTATTTTAAGTGAATAAGCAAGGCTTTATGCAAAGGTAAGTTTCAAAGCCCTTTTCTGAAGAGCAGAAACAACAAAACCCCAAACACTCCTTAAATACAACTCTTAATGTTCCAAACTACGGGAAAGACTTAGATGAATTACCACAAAGCCTTAGCAATTCAATAGTATTTAGTAACAGAAGAACACAGCATGTGTCTACAGTAGCATATCTTCACACGCAAAACAGCACAAGCCCATTTCACAGAAAAGCACATCTCTCTGGCCATTCAGACAGACTAAGACCAAAACCAACATTTTCTGTGATAACCTACAAAAGCAAGAACACAGAACACACTATCCCCCATGTTACCTATGTATCTTTAGTGAAGGAAAAGAGAAGCCACACAATTTTCTAAAAGTCTACATACATTTAGGTTAAGATAAAGACAAACAGAGAAGACAGGGTTGGGGAGGGCATCCAGAGGTGAATGCTACAGCAGACACTACAACGCATCACACTGAGACTGCCACAGAGACCTCTAGAGGGGTGACGCAGCAGCGGCCCATGAACAGACGTCACACACAAAAGAGCTGCCGAACTGACAAGGAGAGGAACTGTTCTGGATCATTCTTACCTGACTAAAAAGAAATGGCTACTGATGTACAAGGTGAGAGGAAGTTTGAAGTAAAAATAGGGGCAAGGAGACCAGGCAGCATGTCTAACTAGACTCTAGGAAAACAGATTTCAAAAGCTTAGACAACAGGTAAGCTGGAGTCAGGAACTTTCAAAAGCCAGATGGTGGTGGTGCACGCCCATAATCCCAGCACTCGGGAAGCACTCTGTGAGTTCAAGGCCAGACTGGTCTAGATAGAGTTCCAGGACAGCCAAAGCTACCATATTTTTTGGACTATAAGATGTACCTGACCATTAAGACGCACCCATTTTTTGGAGCAGTAAAACAAGAAAAACAGTAAAAACAGCAATCGGACCATAAGGCGCACCCTAATACCCTCCCAACTTTTGGGGGGAAGTGCATCTTATGATCTGAAAAATATGGTACCTAGAGAAACCCTGTCTCAAAAAACAAACAAACAAAAACAAAAAAGAAAAATTCAAAGGAGCTGGTAAGAGAGAAGAAACAATATTTAAAAGCACCTGTAGCTTTGATCAAGTAATTTCAAATATTCTTAACCATGAAGACAGGTGAGAGGCATCAACAAAACAGGGTTTTCCCTGACAAGCTCTTTATTTTAGAGGACAACACACATTTCAAGAACTGAACAGAACAATGTAAATCTAAGGGACAGGCCAGAACTGGCTCAGATGAGGAAACAGCAAGACCCGGAAGTTCAGCCCCTGCCCAGGTGAAATAATGGAGAAGCAGATCTGACTCACTCTTACCATGATTCCCTTTTTCACAGAAAGGTTTTCAACTAGCCGGGTGTGGTGGCGCACGCCTTTAACCCCTGCGCTCAGGAGGCAGAGGCAGGGGGAATCCCTGTGAGATTGAGGCTGGCCTGGTCTACAAAGTGAGTCCAGGACAGCCAGGGCTAAAAGAGAAAAACTCTGTCTCAAGGGGGAAAAAAAAAAAAAAAAAAAAAAAAAAAAAGAAAAGAAAGAAAGAAAGAAAGAAAAGTTTTCAACCAGGAAAGGAAAACAGAACCCTAATCAACAAAACAGTCTGAAGAAAGGGCGAGATGCATACTTTAAATGTCTTCAAACTCAGAATCCACAGTGCAAGAAATAAATCCAAAATGTATTCCAGGATTCATGTAATAAATGTTGAAGACAGAAGAAACTTCCCTGACTCTAGCTCTCTCACACAAAACAATCAGAACAAGTTTAATTTCCATCTTCGAAAGAGCTGTTTTTAATGGAAAGGGGCTGAGAATTTTCTTGACAACAAATATTTCTGAGGGTCTTGGTTGTTGTTCTGACTCATGTATAGACTCATGACTATGACATAAAGTTAGTTTACAGCTAAGCAACAAGAGCAGCAGTAGCCAATCTCGCCAAGGTGACTAATCTCTACTAAGACCTGCTTAGTTAGTTTCACTCATCAGTAACTGTGGTAATAGGCAAACAGTCCCTAGTAGACCTTGCCCCCTTTGATAGACTGTTTGGATAGAAGCCAAACGGCATATTTATGAAAGGCAAATATATGCAAGTGCTATACAACAGCACTGAGAAGTACCCTCAAGAGTTTGGCTGGGCGAGCACACTCCTATGTGGATCACTGAAGAGAACACATACAGACATCACTTTAAGAATGGGAGGAGGGGGCGTCAGCTGTATGATGGGTGATGGGAAAATGGAATTTGGTCATTTTGTCAGTAGTGGGTTTCCAGTTATGGGAACAATCATGAGATAGATGTTTTGGGGGAAGAATTAACATAGACACTCTCTAATTTAACAAAACATTATACATACATGCATGCATACATGCATGCATACATACCTACCTACCTTCACATTTTAGCATCGTCACCAATAAGATTTTAAAGACTTAAAAATCCCCCCCCCCCCCCCGCCCCGGTATTTGTCCAATCTCCATAGTGGCAGTTTTCCAAGATATCCACATAAAAATAGATTCTGCAATGTATTCAAATAGTTCCCTGCTGTTTGTCATTCAGAAAGCTAGTGGTCCTATTTATCACGCAAATCAAAATCTGCTACTCTAGCTTGGTTGGTACATAAGTGACCCCCATCTCTGTATGCAGCAGCCTTTTCTTCCACTAGCTGTATTAGGAAGTTCAAGTCCTAAACTGGGATTAATGACTTCAAAGTTTGAACTCTGATGCTTTTATATTGTAATGTTTTCCACTGAGTTTTAATCACTGCGCCCCCACTGTCTATCTGAACACTAAACACAACAGAAGGAAAAAGTAACCAAAATATGTTAATGCCATAGACACTACCTCAACCATTTTCAAGAAAGATGAGAGGCATTGTGACTACACAGTTTCAGCAGAGGCCACACGGAAGAGCTAACTGTATTCCCAGAATAGCACCAGTAGGATTTAGGACTCTATCCAGATAGTAAAGATAGATAGATTCATGTATTTACTTCTGCTTTTCCAGGAGCAACAGCAGAAAGAATCCATCAAGATCTAGGTATCTGGTGGCCATGTGATAGTTTTGGCCATCAGTCCAAAGCTTGTTTTGTTAACAGTCAGTATAATCATAGCCCATTTGTCTTGCTTTTCTGCTTCTGTCTCATTTACTTAGGACTGAGCTTTGCTCACAGGCCAAAAGAAAAGCCAGAAAGCCCCAGTCTTTGCTCTAGGCAGTTCCAAACGTGACCGCTTCGGAGGCAAGCACCAGGAACCTCTGTACCCCAACAACTGTGCTCTGGACAAACACACTGCGCAGCCTAGAGCCTGAGTAGAAATAATGCTTTAGCAAGTCAGATGGTAATTTCAGGGCTCTGCCTTACTTCTGAATTCACTTTTGTACCTAAACCTTTTTAGATGACTGACAGGCTCCATCCTGAGCTGCAGAAGGCAGCATCAGCCTCTAAATTGCTAACTACTTAAGATATAGAAGGTTCTATTTCAGGGACTTGAATCAAGCAGGCCAACTACCGTAAGAACTCAGAGGTTCATACTCAAATTCCTTAAGCCCAGGGCACACTGGGGTTGAGTATGTGGTAGTTTAGTTTAGATTGGATGATAAGAAACTGACAATAATTTTAGATTCAGATATTCCAGTCTAGAGCTTTGCAGCGTATTTATTTGAGGCATGTCACAGACTCGGAAATGATTTGTGAGGAAAGCTTTGTCTATGCCTAAAGGGATTCTCTCACTATGTCTATGTGGGGATGGGGTCTTGCTTATCCAAGAGGAGATGGGCCTTGCCTTCCACATGTGGATATCATACTGCTTTGTTCTGAAGTAAGGACTTGTTTTTAAGTCCTGGCCCATTCCGGCCTTGAACTCATGTCAATCCTCCTGCCTCTGCCTCCCAGCTGCTTGTATTACCAGTATGTGCCACTATGTCCAGCATTTCTTAAAACATGCCTGGACCAGTCCTTATCTTGCTGTTTTATAGATAAGGAAACCAAAGTAAGAAAAACAGAGGACATGTGTTTTTAAAGTTTATTAAAGAATGTCACCTCCATTGCCAAACACACATGTATAACTGAACAGAGGCAGCTGTTAAGGTCATATATATCATCTGTTGGTGGACACCAGTACTGAGCACATACTTACCTGACCCTCATTTGGGTCCCTGGAAAATTGTATTACTTGTGGTGTCATATGGTTGGTTCATACAAGAAAGTGCTTAAATAAAGTGTCCATATGAAACACACTCACTGTCTGAAAGTGAAACCTTCACTGGCTGCCATTGCTGTCAATACCAAGTCTGGGGACTGTAAGGGCCAGAAACACTCTTCCTCCTAAGCCAACAAATTTCCTGTTTGACCTACAATGGAAACTTAAGTACTGACAATGTTGACTTCACCACTGGGTAGCTAAAAGCTACACTATGAGATTCTCTCTGGTAACCAAGAGAGTGTTTCTCAACTGAGACTTCAATTACTATTCCTCATGGCCTGATTTACCTCAACTTGGGCATTAACTCTCTGGGTCAAAGTTCAATGTCAGTTTTTCTGTTGACATTATGAGTTTGGCTTTTTTTTTTTAAAGACAGGGTTTCTCTGTGTAGCCTTGGCTGCCCTGGAACCTGCTCTGTAGACCAGGCTGGGCTTGAACTCACAGAAATCCACCTGCCTCTGCTTCCTGAGTTCTGGGATTAAAGGCATTAGCCACCACTGCTCAGCGACATATGGTTTTTCACAGCTATTTAAAAAAAAACATGTATAGTGCAATATATTTTTATAAAATATAAACTATTATAACCTGTTCCAAAGCGATATAGCCAGGTTACAACAGACTCCTTTCCAAGAATACAGTATATTCCACAACCTGAGTTATAAATATACTTAATTATTTCAGTCTCTCACATTAAGAAAGTTATTTTGGGAATGAAAAAGATGGTTCAGCAGTCAGGGGCACTTATTCTTGCAGAGGACCTGAGTTCCATTCCCAGCATCCACATGGTGGCTCACATCCATCCATAACACCGGGTTCAGGGGGTCCAACACCTTTTTCTGGCCTCTGGGAAGAAGGCATACACTTGGTACACAGATATACATGCAAGCAAAACACTTGTAGAAAATAAATACATCTTTTAAAAATTATTTAAAAATATCTAGTCTCTATTATTTTCTATTTATTAGTACTTGTGTGTGTTCACACCTATGCCACAGAGTTCATGTGGCGGTCAGAGGACTCCCAAAGGAGTGGGTTCCTTCCTGCTACTGTGTAGGTCCCTAGGATTGAAGTGAGGTCATCAGGCTTGGTGGCAGGTACTTTTACCTGCTGAGCCGTCTTTCTAGCCCATAACTCTCATTCCTATGTACAGTCTAAAGCTGGGCCGCCCGACCTTCGACACAAAGCTGTCATCTCTCAATGTGTTGGGCCATATCATAGTTCTCCTGGGACTGCTTACAGCCTTCAGGGTACAGACCAGACATGCCTGGTCTAAAGCAGCTCTGGCCAACCTCCTGGACACGAGCTCAGTGAGTGAGTATGTCAGCACAGCACTCGGGTCCACTTCCCATCATCAGTGGCCACTCTGACATACGTGGTCAGTGATGCGGGAAGTTTATCAATAGTTTATTTAATCATTCTGTCTTTCTTCTAAGCAAACAGGCAACAGCATCAAAACAGATAAACAAACAAAACTGTGTTTCTTGTTTGTCTATTTGAGAAAGAGTCACATTATATAGCTCTGGCTGGCCCCAAACTTGCAATGTAGATCAGGTTAACCTCAAATCTCAGTGATCTGCTTGTCTCTGCCTCAGAAGTGCAGAGATTATGAAATGCACTACCACAATCTGCTAAAACTGTATTCTTACATTTTAAAAAATTAAACTGTATTTTGGCATAAAATGATTTCTACAACATTGTTCTAGGAAAGTACTGTTACTCATTTTGGAGACTGAGTGATCAACACACTAATAAAAAACTAATGAAGCTCAAATGACTTTCTCCAGGTTTCATTAGAATTAGAAAACAGTCTTTCTCTGGAAGGTAGGACAGAGTAGAAGGGAACATTACATCTTCAACAGAACATGAAGTATGGCCTTTACTCTGAGTGTTGAAACCTAACTACTGACGAGAGACTTTTATCACCCAAGAAAACAACCAGAAACATTTCATCTCCTGCACCATAAATGTTTCAGTTCAGTGCAATTGATAATGTAGCAAAAGGAAGCTCTGGCCACTTGCTGTCTATGGTCTAGCTATAACCTGGGAAACTTTATAGAATTTTCTGTTTTGTTTTTCTGGGGAAAGGTTATGGGGGAGGGGGTGTGAGGAGGATGACAGCCAAATCACACTTTGATGTAAAATTAAATTAATTTCATTGCACTTTTAGCCCTTTCTTTCTTTCTTTTTTTAAAGACAGGGTTTCTCCATGTAGCCCTGGTTGTCCTAGAACTCAGTTTTTAGATCAGGCTGGCCTTGAACTCACAGAGTTCCACCTGCCTCTACTTTAAGCCCTTTCAATAACTTAAGATTATATTAACTTATGCCCATACTTCTTAAACTCTGTCTCTTCAGGGTATAAATGCAGTGGCATCTGGAAGTTAGAACTGAAATGAGGTATTCTCCATAATGTTCCACTTATAAAGACTGTTTTCTCCTAACAAACATCTTACGCTAAGAAACCAGGATCTACCTTATGTATAAAATGCCCATGTATGTGATTTACAATACTTATGGGCTGCTTTGTTTGTACGTTTTAAATGGAAAGCAGTACTTCATTCTTTTACTTGCTTGGCTACTATTTATTTTTGATACTTAAAGGGAATTAAATGTTCATGTCACAGGAAACGGAGACAATTGTGTCCTTTTTAGAAATCAGCATGTCAGAAAAACAAACCCAAGAGCTCTGTTGTACTCACCTGAGGCTGCTGTGGCGTTTGTCGGGGTGGAAGCAGCTGCTTGAATCCGAGCATGAGGAGGAATAAGGATGGTGGCCAGAGGTGGGTTACTGGACAGCTCTAGGGGAGCAGAAACAAGAGTCAGGGCCGACTCTGCAACCTCTATATGAAACTTTGCAGCAACAGCAGACAGAAATGGCCAAGTGAACAAAAAGCAACCAAGAAAAGTAATCAAATAAGAGTAGTGAAAATATATACTTGCACCCCATTTTACATTCCTTAAATTTGTTGTTGAAAAGTTTGAATTTTTAAAACCTTAACATGAGATTATTTTCGCCAAAGTTATACAGACTGGGTTTTTTTTTTTTTTTTGAAAAATCAATTTTGGGGGGGTTTGACTTTCACACGAACTCTGGTGCCTCATATCTGACCATGTCCCCTGGAGGGGGAGACCTGGTGGCACTCAGAAGAAGGACAGCAGGTTACCAAGAAGAGACTTGATACCCTATGAGCATATACAGGGGGAAGAAATCCCCCTCAGGAACAGTCATAGGGGAGGGGAATAAGGGGAAAATGGGAGGGAGGGAAGAATGGGAGGATACAAGGGATGGGATAACCATTGAGATGTAACCCAAATAAATTAATAAAAAATTAAAAAAAAAGAAAAATCAATTTTTGTTTTGTCTTAAAATTATGCTTAAGAAGAAGTGAAGCTGAAGACACCAACACTACATGACAAGCACTGGTGCGGGCTTGCAGAGTACTGGGTTAGGTTCAAGAGGTGGGAACGTCCTTTCAGTTTGCTGGGGAGAACCCTGTCACGCCTGGTACTCTGTCATGGAATCTGAGAATTCCCGTTCCACTCTCCCACATGTGACAATCTGAAATAACAAGTATGTGCTCATACCCCCTACAGGGAAACATTATCCTCTGGACTACAGCCTCATCTTGACAACTTAAATAAAAGTTGAGAAATAAAGGAAACCCCAAACCCACTAAGAAATTTGAGTTTTTCTTTTAATCCTCTATTAATCTCTTCCTCCAGCTGCTAGAAAAGCAAAGGGTTTTGATGAAGTACTTTGAGGATCAAAACCTTTGCTAATAGTGACTTATTTGCAGACTGGCAATTAAATACTAATTTTGTACTAAACTCTTGATTCTAAATAAGACCATATTCTAACTCAGAAAAGCAATAAACTAATAACAAGATTTGTAAAAAATTGATGGAAGAAAAAAAAGCTTTAAAAAAGGCAGAAAAACATTGTTTGTTTGGTCAGTGATTACATTTGCCAGCCTGTCACTCTTTGGGAAGCTGTGCCCTAAGTAGGGTGTAAGGGGTGTGTGTAGCTCCCACTGAGCAACAGGAAGATGCTGCACTGGCTGCCTTAAAGTCAGGTAGTTAATAATATCCTAACTGGGTCAGCAAAGGAATTTGGTAACAGCCATGGCTGATTTAGTGCAGCATGTGTAGTTATTTTTCATTATCCTACAAGAAATTTAGGCTTGCTATCCCAAGTAAAATCTCCCAAAATAGAAAGTTAAACACACCTACATGCACCCCTAATAATATTTGACATGAAATGGTATGCTAGGTCTCAGAGTAGAGAGATAAAGACAACTGTCTTTGATGCATTAACAGAAAACAAAAATGGGCAAATGAACAAAAAGGCAGTCCAATGCATCAGGACGACAGCACTTTCAAATTAAAGTTCCCCGTGTGCTCAACACCTAGAGGGAAGCTGAAAGAGGGCTGTGACTAAGGGACTTCATATGAAGTGTGCTGACAGCTGCCGTGAAGGTGTCCCTCCACACACGCGGGCTGGCGGCATCTCCAGCTGCTTCCTCACAGCCCATGCTGCCTGAGGCCCCTTCATTTACTTGCTCTTTTCACGTTACCTGTGTAGTGTATGTCCACACTCAGCTTACCCAAACCGAGACAGAACTCTCCCCCGTGGCCCTCAGCTGAGTGTGCACCTATTTCTTGTGATTAATCAAAGTAATGAGTGTCATTTGTGAACTAACTTTCACAGTACAGTAACCAGCACCAAATGACACTAGCTTTACTGTAAGCTTTATTAACTGGTAAGAGCCACAGTAGTAAGAGGCAAGTTAGAAATGCCCAACACATATAGATTCAAACAGCTGTGTTTACTTAAAATAATGCTGTCACTCATTCAAACACTCAATGAGCACTTATTACAGGTAGCTCAGGCCTTCTTTTTATTTAGGGGGAGGTGTAGTGTGAGATGTCACTGAAAATGTGGATGAAGGGTGGAGAAGCCATTTATACTGTTAGCAGCAGTGCCTTGCTATTCATTCACACGCCTTCCCCTAACAGTGGCTATCCGGACAGTGTCTACTATATAACCCAGTGGATGACTACGCCTCATTCTTTAACCTCTTGAAGTATACAGTTCTCGTCTGCCCAGCCATTAATTACTAACTACTTACTCTCAGGTCTGCATTTTAAAGTTGCATTTACACAAGATATCTATCTGTCATATATAAACTACATATATATATATGTGTGTGTGTATATATATATATATATATGATATATGTGTGTACATACGTGTGTGTGTGTGTGTCCATGATACACGTCTTTCCTTTACAAAACAAGATCATCATCTGGAAACACTGCTCCAAAAGTAGAATACAGAATATCAAACAGAACAGCATCTAGTAATTCCATGTCCTTATGCAGACATATTGCAACAGTGACTTACAAGTGCTGGGAGAAAGCTCTCCTGTATTGTAACAGTTCACTTCCAGAATGGCTGACAGGAATTTTAACACACACACACACACACACACACACACACACACACACACACACACACACACACGTCACTCACAGATGCATCTTAGTATATTTAGTCTGTTGAGAAATGAGTCCCAGGCTACATTTACAGATAAAAAGGCTCGTGTGTAACTGTCTCGGATAGGCACAGAATCCAAGGACACTCTGCCTCTGATGATTCATGTGCTCATATTGTGTCCAAACACACACACACACACACACACACACACACGCAACGGTTGGTTTTAACTGTTGACTTGGTATAATCTAGGAAATATGGGAGGAGATCCTTAGAGAGGGCAAGTCTAGTTAGGCTAAAACTGTGGGTGTAACTGTGAGGGCTCTTAATTATACAAACTGACTCAGAGGACCCGGTCTACACTGTGAGGTACCATGCCCTGGGTATGCGTCCTGGACTGGAGTGGACTCTCTCTGCTCCAGACTCTGCCTATGACTAGCTGCCTCCAGTTCCTGACACACTGGCCTACCTGCAGTGAGGACCTACCTGGACTTGTAAGCCAAATAACCTTTTTCTCCCTTAATGGTGCCTTTGTTAGGGTGTTTTATCACAGTAAATGGAAAGAAAACGTGGACATTTATCCTTCAAACGCTGAAAATCATATCCACTCAGACCATGTAGAACCATGCTTAGATTTGATACACAGGCATATAAAAAATTTCAATATCAAAATAAAATATTCATGGGGAGTATGTTTCGAGACAGGGTTTCTCTGTGTTAGCCTTGTCTGTCCTGGACTCACTTTGTAGACCAGGCTGGCCTCGAGCTCACAGCAATCTGCCTACCTCTGCCTCCCGAGTGCTGGGATTAAAGGCGTGCGCCACCACCACCTATTATTCATTCTTTAAAAAAAAATTGTGATTAGGTATATGTATGGTTAAAGCTTGAACTATATTAGTATTCTTGAATTGAGACTTAGTTTAAAAGATATGCACCAAAGCTAAGCACTGTAACAAACTGCAGAATTTGTGTCTGTGTACATGTTTATGTCGGTGCATGTGTGTACAAGTGTTATGGGTACCTGCACAGGCTCACACATGTGAACAGAAAACCATGGGTGCCATTTCACCTTTGGAACTGCAAGTCTGTGTTGCTAGTCTTGACTTTTAAAATATAGTTTGGTGAAAAATGATTCCCAGGATATATTTACAGAGCTTACTTGAATAGATAAATTTGGGGTGGGGGCAGGGGTCCTTTGGCCATCAAACTCAGGTCTTCATCTTACTGGCTGAGTTATATTTTCAGCCCATTTTGGAAACTGCTAAGGACAGCTGATTCTATGACTAATGGTATATAAAAGTGACCCACTCACAAGAGCTCCTCAGTATTTTTAAGGGCACATTCTAAAGTATAAAGCATATTTTAAATGGTTACAATTTACAGGAGAATAGATATAAGGAGTGGAGGAAGCCCTGAGTGAATGTGATGTTGACAGGAGCTGGCCACGCCTCAAGAATAGCAAACAATCCCCAGGATGAGGCTCACAGGAGATGGCAGTGCCTTTCCTTCTGGCCTATGTAGTATGGACATTGATAGTGTGTGCGGAAAACGTCCAGCATTGCTTTCTCTCCTATAGAGGCTGCTTTACCAAACTAGCTAAACCTGTCTGCTTGATCCAGTCATATGCAATAAGCCTCGCCTCCTTGTCATCTGCATGTAATTACCCCAGCTCCTTGTTCAGGGGTATGCAATAACCTGGGCTTCTCTCTGTTCATCTCTATATAATGAACATGCTGAGCTTCCAAGGTGCTGGATGGCTCCTGCCAAGAGCCCAGACCACCTGATTCCAGCCATGTGTCCATCTGTCTGTCTTTTCATTCCCTCAACATCCTAATCAGGTCCAAGCCCCCAAGACTATGAAGGACGTAGCAAACAGGTAATGGCATTTATTGAGTTTTGACTCACTGCAGTGTGAATAACGGGTTAAGAATCTCATATCCATTAGAAGGACCACTGAAAACAAAAGGCAAGTGCTGGCAGGGTGTGGAGGAATGAGAATTCCTGGACCCTGCTGGTAAGGATGTAAGACATTCAGCTGTGGAGATAATGTGCCAGTTTCTCTATACAGGATCATCATGTGACAGAGCAGTGTCCCAATTACTCAAGCAAGCATCTGCATATAAACCATCACAACACTACCGCAAAATCCATCACAGATGAAGGCCCAAGTAAAACACAGTACACAGCTGCACAGCAGAATACTGCTCATGCACAGGAAGGAATGCAGTATTAATAGATGCTCTGTGGATGAAAATAGCTCAGGTGAAAGAAAGCAGACGTTAAGGACCACACATTTCAAGGTCCATTTACATAAAGTGTGCCAAGTGGGTAAATCTTTGAGAACAAAACGCAAACTGGCTGCTGCTAGGGGCTGAGAGACTAACGGGCGGTCCAAGCTTAGTGGGGACACGCTTTTCTTCAGGAGCAAAGTAAATGTTTCAGAAGCCGATAAAGGCGTTGGCACAGCATGGGAGACATACAAACGACACTACATTGTTTGTTCGTTAAGGAAGTAATCCTACATGAATCCTACATGAGTTTTTTTTTTTTTTTAAACCTCCTGGATTTGTTGAATTGCTAACTTTAAATTTTTATTTCATTAGTAATAACAGAAGATTCTTACCAGTGTGTAATCAAATGAGTTACTTCAAAACAGCACATGAGAACAATGTAACTTAAGTCTGAATTCTGAAATCTAATCAAATAAAAAGTTGAAGTGGTATTTTAACACACACACACACACACACACACACACACACACACACACGTGTCTGGAATCCATGAGACTTGACAACTGTCTTGTGGATTACACAGTATTTACATGTGTTGATTATATATCTGACCTTTTTTTAAAATTTTATTTTGAATTACAAAAATGTCTTTGGAAAAATTGGCTTTTCTAAAAATCTCAAAATTCCCAAAATCTCAAATCCGTGCTGGCTTGTCGTAAATGGTTAAAAGGGAGGCAATGAAATTTAAGACTAAGGAGAGCTCCTGATGTTAGGACCCTGTTCCAGCTCCGTGAACAGCTACAGCGCACAGATGATAAACACATGCTTACGGCACAAAAGGAAATACAGCTTGAAAATGGGCATCATGAGACTTTTCAATTTTCCTTTTTTGAGGATAATATCCACTGCACCTGGCTGCATTAGCATATTTTATACTCGAGGGTTATCAGTGTCTTACAAATTTTGAGGAGAACTACACCACAGCACGTTACGAAGTGACTCTTATGAAGACTAGCTCATCATTTAAGGGCTGTGCCTTTACTTTTGTCTGTATTCTGTTTCCAGCAATTTCTTTACTTTACATGCATTGCTACTGGTGCAAACCAAAGCAATAAGGAATAGGGAGAAACTTTTCTTTGTCAAGAAAACATTCAAGTTTAGCCTTTTGTCAAACTTTAGTCGCCCCTATCAATGACATCTGAAACCATGTAGCTTTCTCCTGCTACTTCCAGGCACAGGGACTGATACATAAGAACACAATGTGTTCGTCAGTAATTTTATTCAACCTACATATACAGCTGCTCTGGTTTTCTGATACCATTCTCAATTCTGTAATATAGAGAAAATAGAGAAAAAACTAGGTGCTTATTCTCCTTATATGGCACACTAAGGAGATGGGGAGCCTGCTATGACCAAGAACGAGACATTGCCTTTCCTTGAAGATGCACATATCCACTATGGAGAAGATTCTAAACTGAACGTGGAGGGATGCATGAAGCGAACCTGTACTATCTGAGTGAACAGTAACGGCTTGTATGGCGTGGCTTAAAGCTGTCAGCTTTATGCACTACCATCTGTGCTGGGGGGGGGGGGGCTTTGAACCATGTTTGGGATCCTGGTGACCCTAGGTTAAGCAGAACAGGAATGAGCTGGCGGGTCGAGCATTCCAAGAAATTTGAATTATAGACCCTGGAAAATGGAAGGTGTAGTAATGGTGGTAGTGTTTTTAAATGCACCCTAACATTCAATAAAAGAAATATCTCTTTCTTAGTTACAGGAGGCTCTCCACTCCTCCATGACTTCCTACCCTAAGCCGGCCCACTCACCTTCTCCTGGTTTACTGATAGGGAATTATAAAGCGGGGGTTGGGAGCAAGATACTATTAGAGGAGGTGAGGGGAAATATGGGAGAATGATTTGGAGTCTTAATCAGGGAGAAAAGGAACTGGACACTAAAATGCTGAGGAGATGATGGCTATTGAAATTAGGGTTAGGGATGACTGAGTGAACTAGGTTTCCTTTGAGGGTTTACTCAGCAGCAGCAATGGGGTCAAGTCCAGAAGGGACGGGAAGTCCTGCCTATTCCTCTTGCATACGTTCCTGGAGTTTTTAGGACTTCTGTTCTCCCTTGCTTTTTTTTTTTTTTTTTAAATAAGAAAATTAATTTTATAGAACTATAGCTGTGGTTTGACTAAGAATGGCCCCACAGGCTCACATATTTGAATGCTTAGTCACCAGAAGTGGCACTACTTGAGAATGATAAGGAAGTAGGGTCCGGTTGGAGGAAGTGTGTCACTTTGTGGTCTCAGAAGCCCAAGACTGGCCCCGTGTCTCTCTTCTTGCTGCCTGTCACTCAGAACGTAGAATGCCACCATGCTCCTTCTGCGATGCTCATAGACTCAACCTCTGAGATTGTAAGCAAGCTCCAATCAAGTGCTTTCTTCTATAGGAGTTCTGTGGTCAGGCTGTCTCTTCACAGCAAGAGAACTAAGACAACAGGAAAAACGTATCTCTAGGTTTTAAAACTGCTGTAAGCGCTGGAAAGCAAGAAATACCACCAGTTCTACCTTTTAGACTCAAATCTAAGGGTTACACTATTGCTTAGTCTTACTGAAATCTCTAGTTCTCATGCGCCCAAACTTACAATGATCTGCTAAAAAAGCCAGACAAACTGTGACGGTGACTGCAAGCCTTCACCTGTCAATCCCCTGTTCAAACCACACAATGCTTGGTGCAATTTCACAAGTACTTAGTATGACCACTTTTGTCTACAGATTATTACACCTAAGAGTGTCACTTCACACCCATTTACCCAGTGCCTTAGTTGATTTTTTTATATTGCTGTGATAACATACCATGACTACAGCAACTTATCGGAAAAAAGAGCTTATTTTGGGCTCATGGTTCTAAAAGGTTAATTAATGTCCATGACAATGTGTGTGTGTGTGTGTGTGTATGTGTGTGTATGTGTGTGTAGGGAGGCAGGCAGTTGGAGCAGGAGTAGAGATATCATATCTCAAACCACAAAACAGGAAGCAGAGAACACACTGGAAGTGGAAATCTCAAAGCCCACCTGCAGTGACAATCTTCTCCAGCAAAGCCACACCTCCCAACCCTCCCCCAAACAGTCTCCAACTGGGGCCCAAATACTCAAACACTGCAGAAATATGGAGGACATCTCCTTCAAAGAGACAGAATGCATTGTCTGGAATTACCTTGAGTGGTAAAGTTGAAGAGTGCAGGTGTGTCTCGCCCGTTTGGTAGTTTGACATTTGGGTCCCGTAATTCATCAAAAAATGAGTGTGCACAAGCTTCCAGTGGCGTTAGTCGGGCGGTTGGTGTGTACTCCAGTAGACGGCTGCACAGTGCAATCGCTTCTGGTGGAGTCCGGGGCCGGAAGACCTGAGAGGACAAGGAAGTAGAAAGAACAATTAAGCTCTACTCTGAGAACCTTATTAGACAATCGTTTGAGTACTGAGTCAATCCCCACCATATAAAAACATGGCTACGAACTCTAGAGGGAAGAGAGGTCATTCACATGACACAGCACAGTGGGGTGAACTGCTAGCTAATCTAAAGCTGTGCAAGAGCAGCTCATAGGAAACCTGCCTCTTAAGCATAATGTCGTATACTCAAGCAGTCCTACAAACGACTACAGACATACAGACGCTGACAGCTGGAGGCCAACTGCCACTGCTGTGACAGCAAACATGAGACTGTCTCGGGTATTCTTTTGGTAAGAAAAATTCGTACAATGCATGGCACTGTTGGTGTTTTTCAAAAAGAGAAAGAAAAGTTGCTTTAATGGTAAAAATACTAATGGTTCAGTATTATCGGCTTGATACACAGAGCCTTTCCTTATTCTAAGATTCTGGAGTACCCAGACTCTGGAAATGTCTGGCACTTTTATAGAGTCGGACAGATCATTTGAGTTTAAATTTCTTTCAGTGAATAGTCTAGGGTTTTAAAATGGGCGAGAAGAACTTATTTTTTCAGTATGAGCCATTGATTTCAGAAAGGTCAACTGAAGTCTATATTGAAGCAATACTAATTAATCTAATTTGCTTAAGAGGACAGACAGCTTTATACCCACTGGTGTCTTAAAATGAACGAGCATATACACTGACAAGCACAGACTTATTCTACACTATAGCTAGCTAAAGGTTACAAACAGAAGAGAAAAACATAAACATGGGCAGATGGGACCCAGAACCTTTGAAATGAAAGAAAAATAAAACATATTCCTTGATAGAAAGAATGCATCACCACAGCAAAGGCAGGGCTGGTGAAGACGGGCAAAGGGGGCATGCACTGCTCTGGGAGGCCAGGGCTTCCCACTAAGAGTGGCTCACATCGCCCGCGCTCAGGAGGAGAACTTGTTATCACTACCGGGTTCATTAATACTCGACACTTGAAGAGCACTTTTGAAAAACTACTGATGACTGGAGGAGTTGTTTTCTTTCCCTTAAAAAAAAATAGCTTATTATATGGAAATAGATTGTTTTCCACAGAAATTGAGAAACTGCCTTGAATAGGATCTTAAGAATTTATTTTATGGCTTGTCAGTTTTTTGGCAAGCCCTTTGCTAGGTCAAACTGCCTTGTCTCTATGCTTTTGAGTGCTATAATTTTGCCTTAGCCAAAGAAATCTTAAAGCTGCTACAAAATTTAAGATATTTTATTTCTCTACCATTTTGGTCACTACTGTCTCCCTTGTTTCCAAGCACTAATCAAATCCAAAACGCAGAGAAAAGAAAAACAGTAGAAACTGTCAGAAAAATATCAAAGTTAGCCAGGTGTAGTGGCACATACTCCTTTAATCCCAGCATTTAGGAGGCAGAGGCAGACAGATGCCTATGAGTTTGAGACCAGCCTGGATTATGCAGTGAGCATGTAGAGAGAGAGAGGGGGGGGGGAGGAGAGAGAGAGAGAGAGAGAGAGAGAGAGAGAGAGAGAGAGAGAGAGAGAGAGAGAGAGAGAGAGGAGAGAGAGAGAGAAGAGAGGAGAGAGAGAGAGAGAGAGAGAGAGAGAGGGGGGGGGGGGCAGGCGTGAGCGCGGGGGGGGGGTGGGGTTGGGGAGGCCCATGGGACACTGGGGGTGGGGGAGAACGAGCAACCTAAACCATGCTATATTAATGAAGTTTTTTCTTTGGAAAGTTTTAATAAATTAGAGCTATGGTCTTATTTTGAATTCTTTAAAAAAAATTCATTACCTTTATCTTTTTTGGTGTTTTACTGGCTACAAGGAACCACCTATCATTTGGGTACTAAGATACATATATATATGTTTTGTGAATAAATTCTAACTTGAGATACCAGAGAGTTAAAAAATAAAGAATCCATGCAAAAAGTTTTTATTAGAATAAGTTTAACCTGCCTTTTAAAAACATTATCCATTTACTTTAAATCTTTAAGAGATTTCTCATGAGAAAAGTCTTATTAGTTCAGTGCTCTGTGGATAAGGGTTAATAGAAAATTATATGAATCAAAACATAGGCTGACCAGATTAGAGGATGTGGTAGCATGCAGCTTCCAGAACGAACAGTCCCGACCAGACAGGACTAGCTCTTGTAAGACAAGGAAACCCACGGCTACTGAAATATGGCTTCTAGTCAATGTCTGCTTTAGTATCCCTGCTCACCCACTGAATTCACACGCAGACCCGTTGGCTGCAGATAATAGTAATAAATTTCCCCTAATACATAAATGCCCATCCAGATGTCAATGGAGATTGACAAGCTAACTATACTAAATGAAAACCTATACCATATGGTTCAAAGCCAGAAACCAACTCCCCAGGCTGTTTTCACAGTTCAAGGATGAACAGTTGCTTGGCCTTTCCAAGAAAACATGTTCCCTAGTGTTATAAAACTGGCCTAAAGTTAAAAAAAAAAAAAGTACATACCCGTACTCCTGGGGTGAAATGTCCTGTTCCTGACGAATCCTAAAGGTGATAATGCAGTGAAATAATCCAAACAGGGGAAGTCAATGCAAAAGAGAATAGTCCAGCAAGGAAAAATATAGCCAATGTTATAAGAGATCCATGGTGTAGGGGACATAGAAAATGTTTATACAGTTATAAACTTTAAGCATTCGTCTCCACAGTAGCAAGTCCAAATTTTAAAAATTATTTTACCACAAGTGTATACAAAAAATTTTTTTGATTTGTGCAATGGTGAGGCACAGTAAAGAAACATTTCTTTCTTTCTTTCTTTTTTTTAAGTTTATTATGTTCCAATGCCAGTGTGTTTATTAAAAAAATACAAAATCAAAATAAGTTAAAATCAAAATGAAATCTAGAAGTAAAGTTCCCAAAGTAAAATGGTCTTCCATGACCTGGACGCAGTGTCCACCGACATGGCTGGGAGGGGCACATTGGCCTGCTTTTAAAAATGTATATTCCCAATATGCTAAAATTTCAGAATCATTTTGTCTCAGTTACACAGTATAAACATTTTTTTTTTGCTAAATATTGGTCATGAGAAGCATTGAATATATTTAATTTTTATTACTATAAATTTCAAAGCCAGATATGTTTAGTTTGTGTGAGCTAAGAAGGAACCAGGCCACCGCGGATTATTCTCCTTTCTTGGATTGACTTCCCTGATAGGAGATGTTTATTTACTGACAGTCTCATTATGTTAGGACTCTTCAGGAAACTGACATATCACCTCAGGAGTGCGGGTATAAACTCACTTTGTTCTATTGTGGGCTTTGCCCCCACATATCCTTGCACCCACGACTCAGGGAAAAATAAGTAAATATAGAGCATTCTTTCCTTTTTGCAAAAACTTACTGGAAAAAAAATCCTTTATCTTTGAGCACTACAAATTCAACACAGCTTCAACTGCAAATATGCCCAATTCACCCACCAAAAGCTAAACAAAAATTTATACAATAAACGAAACAACTAAGGGACAGTCACAGTTACAGGTGACATGCAGAATAATGTACACCAACACCTAGGCAAAGCGGAGCCAAATATACAAAGGCGGCAGCAGGGTCTATTATGTCTAGGTATTGAGAACACAAAAATCGGCAGACCTCACCAGTAGCTGTGAACTCCCTTGACTAAGCCAAGAAAATATAACATTCTTTTAGGATAGTTTCCAGTGGGGGAATTAAATATCTTGCAAAAAAATAAATAATCCGCGGATTACTTTTAGTCTGCAGACTAATATTTAGTGCATGGGATTAAAATCCAGCCCATCAGAATAAAAAAAAAAAAAAAGGTGCTAAAACACAACCAGGCGGACAAAACCAGAAAATCACAGCCAAAGAACCAACAGCATAAAGTAAGATCCAACTGGGCCAACTAACAATTAGTGTGCAGACTAAACATGGCCAGCCAAGTACGCAGCAAGGCCACAGACACCCCTTCAAAAGCTAAAATGAAAAATAAAAAAACAAAACAAAATGAAACAAAGGAAAAAAAAAGAAAAGAAAAGAAAAAAAGAAAAAAAAGAGGAAAATGAAATTATATATATAAAAAAAGAGAATAATCAAATAAACCAAAACACTGACATGAACTTTGAGTGCTTCAAATGCTACCTCACCCATGCAGCAACATATTTTCTTAAATCGGAACAAATAGACACTTATCACAATTACTACTCTGGAGGGGGGTGCTATCATAAAATTAACTTTTCCCAAAAGTCTCTGTGGTATTGAACAAATGCGAACAAATTCTTAAATGAAGAATTATTCACAATGAATCTGCATTTGGGTAACTCAGATAACAGAGACTATTTCCCAGGCTTGGGCTATGACACCCAACCTAAAGCCGAGCGCTATGTGTGAGCTGTTTAAGAACCATCACATACACTTCAAGCTGTTTCTCAGTGCCAGCGCTCACCAATGTTGTTGTATTATGCACCCAACAAAAGCAATATGAAGATGTCCACTGCGTATGACTAGAGATAGTGGAAATTAGTCTCGTAGAATACAGAACAAATTCTGTGTCTGCTCAAACAGCTACCCCTATTAGTTTCCTTTAAGCTTACGAAACTGACACAATTTATTGGTCATAGGCAAAATATAACTCCCCAGTTCTAAAAACTGGTAAACCATGAACACTAAAGAGCAACTTCAATATTGGCTCTCAAGTAATCTTAAGTTTAATTAATTTGCAATTAGTAAACCTAAATGAGATTAGAGCAAGGCAATATGGTGGCTCTGTTGAATAGTAACTTACGTTAATTAACAACAACAACATCAGTGAAGAACCAACTAAGTGGCTAAGTAGATAATTTAATAATTAATTCACTATTTAAAATATCCTTTACTGGTGTTTTGCATGATCTCATACAGTGATCTAGTGACACACTGAAATGTAAGGTAATCCAATCTACTATCGTGGTGGTGTGAATAAAGTGGTTCCTATAGGTCTAAGGTAATTGCCTGTGTTGAGGTGTAGGAGGTGTGGCCTTGTTGAAGTAGGCGTGGCTTTGTGGGAGGAAGTGTGTCACATGGGAGCAGGCTTTGTGGTCTCAGATGCTCAAGCAAGGCCTAGTGGCTCAGTCTTTTCTGGCTGCCTGTGGGTTCAGATTAGAACTCTCCAGCACCGTGTCTGCCTGCACACTGCCATGCTTCCTGCCATGACAATAATGGACTCAATTCTAAACTGTGAGCCAGCCTCAATTAAATGCTCTCCTGTGGTCATGGTGTCTTTTCACAGCAGTAGAATACTAACTAAGACAATTATAAACTATTAATTTCCCTCTGAGAAGCTACTGAAGACCAACTTTCAAGAGTGTTCACAAGCCAAGAAAAATTGCTCTCTGAAATCACTATCTTACAGAATGGATCACAAACTGAGAGTAGCTCAGGCTTAATGAAGATATGTGTTTTTCTAACTTTTGAGGGTTAGAAAAGTCAGATAAAGAAGGCTGAGAACAAGAAACACCAAAAAATCATTTTCTTAGTCACAACAAAATCAGCCCTGGCATTTAATGAATTTCAGCTGCCCTAATTAAAAGGCTAAATTTTCCTGAATTACATGACATGTAAAGAAACATTTACAGATAGCAAAATTATCCACACAATGTAATTCTTCCTCTCACATCCTCATTGAAACATCATTGCAGAACTACACACAGCCACTTTAAGGTTTCACGCTTTTGAAAAAGTTATCATGATCAAGGTAAGCTTTCCTGAGAGTACATGAATATCCTTCATCAACCTCTCCCATCTTATAATGTCTGCTTAGCATTTTCTTCTATACCATAGCCAATTGTGTCTGTCTGTCTTTTTCTTTTTTCACCTTTTAAAATTCATCTGTGTGTGTATGCTTGGAGGTTGGGGGACAACACACTTGACTCAGTTCTTTCCTTCTACCACGTGGCTGCCAGGCTAGAGCCATCACCAGCTAAGCCACATCATGAGTCTCACTTAAGCAAATCTTTTTTTTTTTTTTTAAAAGACAGGATTTCTCTGTAGTCTTGGCTGACCTGGACTTGGTTTGTAGACCAGGCTGGCCTTGAACTCACAGAGATCCACCTGCCTCTGCTTCCCTGAATGCTGGGATTACAGGCGGGCGCCACCACGCCCGGCACTTAAGCAAATCTTAATTGTGCTTCAACAGTCCTTGTCCTATGTCACTTTAGGAAATCTTCTACAGACTTCACTGAAGCTCTGCCGTGTGACACCCAATGGAGATGTAAACAGTTTTGAACAATTACAACACACAATTTATACTACTTAATACTTGCTTTAACTAGGCTCTTCAATAGCAAGGACTGCATATTTTATTTTGTATAACACTGGGGATAAAGAATACATAGCATTTAAAAGAATAATGATAAATTAAAAAAAGATGCTTTCTCCAATCTATGTCCAATCCCATCCTTTGTTCTCCTTAAACGACTAAAAAGAAAATACTACTTTCATATATGGATTAATCATTGCAGGTGTGCATGTACACATGCGAGCGTGTGCGTCTTCTGCCAGGTATCAAGCTTGGGGCCAACCCCCCTCCCCAAATAGGTAGAATGGGTCTACAAGAAAAATTGACAGCCATGTTTGTTTTTGCTTTGTGGGCCTCTCTGAAGGTTTTTCAGTAATGTGCTAAGAGTTGAAATACAGAAATCTGACAAATTCTGAAAAACCATATTCAATGGTCATGGAAAAATATAAAGTTATCAAGAGTCTTTTAAAAACTACATGCAATGGGGTTTTTTTTGGTTTAGTTTTAAGCAAAGAGTGTAACTTACTCAGTGTAAAATGATTCCTCTGATAGCTAAAAGGGTCTCAAACTCCATGTTCTGCTTCCTCTGTTAGCAAGATGGAACCGCAGCATTCATTCGCAGTGACGCACGGTCCAACAAGTCAGGCATGGGACGTCTATTCTGGCTGAGTATTCTTTTCTGGGAAGCTTATCTAATGACTGATGCTCCCACATAACCCATGTGTACACTTAACTGCTGATTATTTTAAACTACCATGCCACAAACTTGGTGACAAATATTTTTGTACATTTATTTATTTGTTTGTTGTGTGCACGGCCACAGAGACAAAAGGACAACCTATGGTATTGGTTCTCTCCATGTGGTGAGTTCCTAGAATCAAACTCAGCCCATCCAGTTTTGGTGTCTTAACCTGCTAAGCCGTATTTCTGGCTCTCAAT
This sequence comes from Acomys russatus, assembly GCF_903995435.1. NCBI lineage: Eukaryota > Metazoa > Chordata > Mammalia > Rodentia > Muridae > Acomys > Acomys russatus. Next base: position 22,051,200 of record NC_067144.1, on the reverse strand, counting down.
ACGCATTCTGTTATCATGTTATCCCAGTGACACAGAAATTAAAATTGCTGTAATATATACAATGTGGCTTAATGGATACTAAAGCGGGTACATGATGATGAATAATCATGGATTACATGAAAAATGAGAAAATTTCATGAGACGAGATCTCTGAGGTAGATTAATATTTACTTAGCAAAGAAGAACACTATATGTGGGCTGTGAAGAGGGAAAGCCGCTAGCAAGAAGACGTAGAAGTAAGTGTGGCTTCTCCTGCATCAGTTAGGACAGTTGGATTAGATTAGAAAACCGAGCATGGCTGTATGTCCCTTTCAGGTGGGGTATAAGCTAGACAGCGCATATACAGCTAACTTACTAAGTAGTCTAATACAAGGACAAAAGAGGGGCCCTTGGGATTCTGTTCTCCTTCTTTCCACAAACCAGCTAAATAACAGATGACTTTCACCACTTTGTAAAATTATACAGGTGCAGGCATTACCTTATCTGACCTCAGGATTATTTGCTACCAGGACAAAAGAGAATATCTGAGAGTAATGTAAACAAAAGCTACCAGCTACACAATAATGGGAGTGGGGCACGCCCAAGACATCTACAGAGTGATAAGAGCAGGCATCCCAATCTACACACTGGACTTTAAATTCATTGCCTAACTGTATGTATTTACAAGATGGAGGAAGTAGAATAAGTAACTTGGAAAGGAAACAGTTCTAGAAACTAGATCCCTCAGGGAATCTTGGGGGCAGGTAGGAAAAGATCAAGAACAGTAAGTCCTGGATGGTCTGCATCCCAGACGGGGCTGGCCCTGAGAAGGATGGAATAACCAGTTAATAACCATACTGAAAATCATAGTAAGTCAGGCGGTGTGATCCCCCTTGTCATGCACTCCATGGCCAACTCTGCTAAAGGCTATGAGGAGTCTGGGCAGTAAGATGGGTAATGGGGTGCAAGGAGGAGGACGAACTGGCCCTGCTGACTCTGAGGAAGTGAGATGAGTAAGGAGGTTGTTCATGGGTCTGTACTACTGCAATGGCCTAAACCAAGGCCAGGAAATGAGGCAGAGGTACGAGAGAAGGCAGAAGTCTCCTGGGAGTAGAGTGTTTTCCATTTATGCAGGACTGAAATGAGACAATCCTTTATAATCATTTTAGCTCTGTTTTGAAAAGAACCTGAAGAAAAGGCAAGGCAGATAATCACTATTATAAAACAGAGACATTGAAGCAGCAATAGTATTTAAACTTGACGTCTTTTCTAATGATCCACCAGGTTAGCCATGCTTCCATGGACTAAAGGCAGGATTTAAGTTTTTTCTCTTTTCCAACTAAATCTCTGTATTGAAGTCTTAGTTGTATCTCTTCTTTTAGCTTTCAGTCTGGAATTTCTTCTTTGACATATTCAGCACACACCAAAACATAAGCCTCCACTTCTTTTCCACTTAACTATTTAGTGCTTTACCAACGAATTAGGCTGCACTAGCTATTCTATAATTTTTCAGATATGTTTAATTTTATGTGCATGTGGGTTTCCCTGCATATGTGTATCTCTGTCACACGTGTGTCTAGTGCCTGCAGAGTTCAGAAGAGGAAATTGGGTTTCTCGGAAATTCTGGGAACTGAGCCCCCAGTCCTCTGTAGGAGCAACAAAGGGCTCTTAAGGGCTGAACCAACTGCTCCAGCCCCCAACTGGCTACTACGTAACAATCAAGGGCAACACGTAATGTAGCATGCTGGCAATTCTGTTTTTCCTCTATCTCTCCTGTACATCCATATCCTCTGTTTTTGAGGAAGACAGTTTTCTCTTTAATCTTTCTGGCTGCCTCTTTGAGTATACACATTACTCACCCTGCAGAATAGCACGTTTGGAAAAAATGGTTTGTTTTTAGAAACATGGCAGACTTAAATAGTTGTCCATGACGTGGATTTCAGTGAGAGGATTTACTGAGGATTACCCTGCAGCCAAGAAGCCAGGGCTCCCACTCTGGCGTGGTTAGGAAAGAAGGCTGAAGTGGATTCTAAAGGAAGACTGCAGAAAACACGGGCATTCTTGTTTCTCTGTTTCTCCAGAGCCAGAGGACAGGGTATTTGTTCTTAGCGAGTGTTAGATACGCTTTTTACTGAAGCTACTGGCTGTTGTGTACAGGCTGCACATCTCAGGTTGCTGTAAATACCACAGCAGGAGAAGACAGGAAGAGGACTACCCGTAGGAATCTAAGTTCTACGTTTTATTTCTGAAAATTTTTCTCCAAAAAAAATTCAATACAAGCATATTCTAACCATTTATTATCTAATTGGAGCCATGTACTATACTATGTACTATGCAAGTTTCTGTGTATTAAAGAGACATCAATACAAATTTATTTATTATGAAATACATCTGCACGAAGGCAATGCCAAATTGTCAAAGGACACTATATAAATGAGGGGTTCATGGCAGTTTTAGTATAAAAGGTAAGAGAATTGAATAATTGTTCTATACATGGCATAGAAATAAAGGCAGAGTGCCCAAGCTTAGGATAAAGAGCTACAGCTCTTTCTGTTGGCCACATTTTATAATTACTATTATTCACATTTTATTCTGGACAGTATTTCCATTGCAGAGAGAAAATTGGGGGTGGGGTTAAAGGATATGACACATGTCAATGTTGGTGGCAGTACTGACTGTTAAACAGGGTTCTGCTGTTCACACTGCAGCACTGTATTTGTCAGCTCAACCGTGTGTCAGCATGAATACCTCCCCTTCTTCCTGGATAGAAATGATTACTTAAAATATGAAAACGTTTACAGGCAGAACAAAAACTCCCACAAAATTATGTTCTTCCTATACCTATCTACACCTTTGGAATATATCACTGCATTTAATACCCAGAATTATCTATTATTTCTGCCTAGCTGGGATTACAGTATACTATAAATCACTCACAATAGACAGTAGTGTAACAATTCTGGTAGACTCAATTAACTTAGCCTTTAAATCCAAACAGGTCACTGAGCATCCTCTGGGTTTAGAGCCACATCAAAGATCCCAGGTATTGCTTTACTTAGCTCTAAAATGAGCCTTAAATACAAAGGTCCTAGACCACTTTACCGAAGGCCAGTGCTCAGCATGAATTTTAAAGTGAAGGGGACTTGGTCTCTTGGACGAATAAAAACCTCAACTTCTATGTCTGCCACTAAAATATTACTGATGTCTTTGTTTAAACAGGAAAGAAATGATGAGTGTTAAGTAGTTCCTGTAGAGAGGTTATGCGAATGTTAAAGGAAGCCCCTGGAATCACCATGTAATTAGGAGGGTAACAGAACAGAAGACCAAGAGAGGCACTGTGGTGCTTTGAATAGACTGAAGGTGAATGCTTGGCCACAGGGAGCAGCAGCAGGAGGTGTGGCCTTGCTGGAGGAAGTGTATGCTGTAGGAGTGAGCTTTGAGGTCTCCAATGCTCAAGCCTGGCTCAGCACTCAGAGTTCTTTTCCTGCTGCCTGCAGATCAAGATGTAGAACTCTCAACTACCTCTCTGGCACCATGTCTGCCTGCGCGCTGCCACGCTTCCCGCCAGGATGATAGTGAACTAAACCTCTGCACTGTCAACCAGCCCCAATGGAATGTTTTCGCTTATAAGAGTTGCTGTTGCTGTGGTCGTGGTGTCTCTTCACAGCAGTAAAGCCCTAAGACAGGCAGGCAGGATGACAGGGAGGATGAACTATGTCATCTATAGCCTTAAATTACTTCACTGCTTAACCTAAACGTTTTATACAGCCAACTAAATGAACTTGTCAATGTATGCAACCAGTTATGTAGACAATTTAAAATTGAGTCTTGTTTGAAATACCAATTTAAAAGCTGACTGTCTCTAACGCAGTGTCTGCCTGAGTGATGCATGGCACATGAGCATGACTGAAAAGACCCAGCATTAGACACACAGCCTTGTGCACACAAGAACAAGGGTTAGTTTAACACCAGGCTGTACCAGCTGCTTGTGAAGTTTGGATTACTGGATTTCTAGCTCCTGCTAGAGTTTCTGAATCTGTAAAATGAGGAAGCTACAAATGAACTCCATCTTCAATACTAACACATTCTTTTTTTTTTCCCCCTTTTCTCTTCTTTATACACTTAACCCTCATAATACAAGGTGGATTAACTCCTGGTTAGGCTTTTCCAATGGCTACCAACATCTTATAAACATGATAAATTACTTTCAAAATATTTATCTATCAAGATTACACCTGCTTTAAAAGTACTGCCTCTGAAGTACCAATAGGACAGCAAACAAGAAAACACATATCTATGAGAAGGTACACGTTTTGATAGTTTAAAAGAATAAAGAAAAACGTAAAGGTATCTTATTTGTGATAATATTGACCTGTATATCTCTACTTAAACCAATAAATTAAGTTTAGAACTTTAGGATTTAAAAACCCTGCCTCATTATTTTAATGTCATGGGTACTTTTTTCTTACTTGCAAATCAAAGTCAGGGCTGGAGACTGCCTATAGGCCACCACCAGGGACAAAGCACACCATGCAAAGCCCTGAGCTACTTCACGGAGCGCTGTGCATTTGAAATTGACCTAAGGCAGCTGTAACAGCTTAGCTTAAATACAATGAAACCCCCAAGACTTAATTAACTATTAGTTGATGTACTTTCTCAAAAAGTCATTCTCACTCACCTTTGTCCAAGGATGTGCCTTGATTTGAGGGAATTTGAATTCTGTATAATTCGGGTTCATTTCTCTAATTTGCTCCCTTGTTGGTGTTCCGAGGACCTACACAAAGAAAAAAAAATATTATCAATTCTTTCTTTCTTTCTGTCTGTCTGTCTATCTATCTACACACACACACACACACCAGAAATAAAATGAAAAATTGAGTCATAAAAAATTGCTTACTAGAAATATTCCAGGGTCTGTCATACTAGTTAAGAACACAGCCATCTGTAAGTCTAGTCCCAGGAGATCCTATACTACGATCTAGCCTCTGAGGGCACCAAGCACTCCCGTGCTGCACAAACACACATGCATGTAAAAAGTCCATGCTTATAAAATAATAAATAATTTAAAAACATTAGTCATCAGAGAAATGCAAATCAAAATGACTCTGAAATCCCATCTTGCACCCATCAGAATGGCTAAGATCAACAACTCAAGTGACAGCACATGCTGGAGAGGATGTGGAGAAAGAGGCCACTTCTTCATTGTTAGTGGGAGAATAAATTTGTACAATGACTTTGGAAATCAATCTGGCACTTTCTCAGAAAACTGGGAATAGGTCTTCCTCAAGATCCAGCTATTCCACTCCTTGGCGTATACTCAGAAGATGCTCCACCATACAATAAGGACATATATTCAGCAATGTTCATAGCAGCCTTATTTGTAATAGCCAGAACCCAGAAACAACCTAAATATCCCTCAGTTGAAGAATGGATAAAGAAATTGAGGTACATTTACACTCAGCTATTAAAAACAAGGAAATCCTGAAATTTACAGGTAAATGGATGGAACTAGAAATGATCATCCTGAGTGAGTTAACCCAGACACAGAAAGACAAACATTGTATATACTCACTTATAATTGGACACTAGCCCAAAAGGGATTTCCCATGAAAGTCTTCACTTACCAGGAGATAGGGATAGATGTGGGACTTCCTATTGGGACTCTAGGTAAGGGAAATATGGGAGAATAGGGAAATAGAAGGACCCAGAGGGTCCTAGAAACCCACAAGAAGAACATCATGACGGGCGGATCTGGAGCTGGGGGGTCTGCTCAACCTACTGCACCAACCAAGGACAATATATGCAGTGAATATTGAACCCCTATTCAGATCTAGCCAAATGGACAGGACATCCTCCACAGTTGCATGGAGAGTGAAGACTGACTCTGACATGAACTCTAGTGCCCCATATTTGACTACTTCCCCTTGGTGGGAAGGCTTGGTAGCACTCAGAGAAAGGATAAGCCACCAAGATGACACTTGATAGTCTATGACCATATGGTGGGGGAGAAGGTCCCTTTCTGTCACAGACCTAGAGGAGGGGAATAGGGTGAAAGAAGGAGGGAGGATACAAGTGAGGGAATAACCATTGAGATGTAATCTAAATTAATTAATTAATTTAAATAAATAAATAAATAAAAACATTCAAGTAATCCCCTGGCTTCCTTTTCCATTGTATCGCAGCACTGGTCTTAGCTACAGAAAGTGGAAAAAGTAACATTCAAGTTAGCAAGGCCCAACAATGCTGTAGTCTGGCATCTGTTGGCAAATTTCAAACAAGTCCATGCCCAAAGTGAGACTCTAGGTTTGAATCATAAATATATAAAAACAAGAAAAAAAGGTAAAAATTCAGGGTCACATTAGACAGGTTCTACCTAGAGAAACAATCCATTGCAATTGTCACATCTGAATAACACTGTAAGACCCAGACTCCGTCTGTTCTGTTACAATGCCAATTAGGAGAAGCTGTGTCAAGGACTCTTATGACTTCACTCAATCAGTGAATATTCAGAATGTCACTACATAAAAGAATCTACATGATGATCTAGAGAAGACATAAAGAACAAGACAACTCAGATAGCTATTTATTAAAATATAAATAAATACAATAGAAGGCAAAACAGATTTGGTACTTCTTTGCCTCTAGACCTTTACTAGGCACTAGATACAAGGAAGGCTGCAGGAGACAGGCCTACCTAAGGGAGAAGCATCACACACACACACACACACACACACACACACACACACAAACACACACACACGACTTCACATATTACTCATCTTCATTATTGTAGAGCTCAGTACGAAGTAAGTTTGTTTATGAGACAGGCCCTCACTAGATAGGCCAGGCTAGCCTGGAACTCAAGAGATCCACCCAACTGTTCTGAGTACTGGGCTTACAGTCATGTATCACTATGACCAGCTGAAACAAGTTTATTGAAATAAAACATTACACTACTTACAATTTAATGCCAGTTTCACAGGAGAGTAATATAATATTAAATATTTAATTTGTGCTAACGACAACAAATAATCAGGGGTAGTTCTATAAACGTTAAGAACAAAGGGAAGAGGGGATCCAAATGGGAAAGGAAGAAGTCAAATTATCCCTATTTGCAGATGATATGATAGTGTATATAAGTGACCCCCAAAATTCCACCAGAGAACTCCTACAGCTGATAAACACCTTCAGCAAATTGGCAGGATACAAAATAAACTCAAAAAAGTCAGTAGCTTTCCTGTATACAAATGGCAAACAGGCAGAGGAAGAAATTAGGAAAACTACTCCCTTCACGATAGCCACAACAATATAAAATATCTAGGAGTAACTCTAACCAAGCAAATGAAGGACTTATTTGAAAAAAAATTTCAAACCTCTGAAGAAAGAGATTGAAGATGACATCAGAAGATGGAGGGATTTACCTTGTTCGTGGATCGGGAGAATCAACATAGTAAAAATGACCATCTTACCAAAAGCAATTTACAGATTCAACGCAATCCCTATCAAAATACCTACAAAATATTTTGAAGATATTGAAAGATCAAGTCTCAAATTCATATGGAGAAATAAAAAACCCAGAACAGCAAAAACAATCCTATACAATAAAAGATCCTCTGGAGGAATCTCCATACCTGATCTCAAGCTGTACGACATAGCAACAGTAATTAAAACAGCATGGTACTGGCAAAGCAATAGGCTGGTGGATCAATGGAATCGAATTGAAGACCCAGAGATGAATCCACACACATTTGCTCACTTGATTTTTGACAAAGAAGCCAAATCTATTCAATGGAAAAATGACAGCATCTTCAACAAATGGTACTGGTCTAACTGGATGTCTACATGTAGAAAAATGCAATTAGACCCTTATTTGTCACCATGCACAAAACTCAAGTCCAAGTGGATTAAAGACCTCAACTTAAAACCAGAGACATTAATTCAGTTAGAGGAAAAAGTGGGGAAGAGTCTGGGACACATAGGCACAGGAAACAACTTCCTGAACAGTACACCAACAGCCCAGGCCTTAATGTCAACAATTAATAAATGGGGCCTCATGAGGCTGAGAAGCTTCTGTAAGGCAGGAGACACTGTCAGTAGAACAAAGCGACAGCCTACAGACTGGGAAAAGATCTTCACCAACCCTTCATCTGACAAAGGTTTAATATCCCAAATATATAAAGAACTCAAGAAATTAAACACCACAAAACCAAACAACCCAATTGCGAAATGGGGCTTAGAACTTAACAGAGAATTCTCAACAGAGGAATATCAAATGGCCAAGAAACACTTAAAGAAATACTCGTCCTCGTTAGTCATCAGAGAAATGCAAATCAAAACGACACTGAGATTCCATCTTATACCCATCAGAATGGCTAAGATCAAAAACTCAAATGACACCACACGTTGGTGAGGATGTGGGGAGAGAGGAACACTTCTTCATTGCTGGTGGGAATGCAAACTAGTACAACCACTTTGGAAAGCTATCTGGCGCTTTCTCAGAAAAATGGGAGTAGGGCTTCCTCAAGACCCAGCTATGCCACTCCTTGGAATATACCCAGAAAATGCCCCACCACACAACAGGGACATATGCTCAACCATGTTCATAGCTGCTTTACACATAATAGCCAGAACATGGAAACAGCCTAAGTGTCCCTCAGTAGAAGAATGGACTAAGAAACTGTGCTACATTTACACTATGGAATACTACTCAGCTATTAAAAACGAGGAATTCCCGAAATTTGTGGACAAATGGATTGATCTAGAAATTATCATAATGAGTGAGTTCACCCAGAAGCAAAAAGAGACAAACGGTATATACTCACTTATATCAAAACACTAGTCCAAGGGATATGTACCATGAAAAACTTTACTTACCAAGAAAGTGGGTCAGAAGAGAGGACATCCTATTGAGACTTTAGGCAAGAGTAGCATGGAAGAATGGGGAAATAGTAGGACCCACAGGGTCCTGGAAACCTACAAGAAGAACTTTATGACAGGCAGATCTGGGTCCTGGGGTCCTCCTCAAACTAAGGCACCAGCCAAGGAGAATATAGGCAGTAAGCTTCGAACCCCTACCAAGACCTAGGCGACGAACATGATATTCTCCACCGTTGAGTGGAGAGTGAGATCTGACTCTCACACGAACTCTGGTGCCCCTTTTCTGACCATGTCCCCTGGATGGGGAGACCTGGCGGCACTCAGAGGAAGGATAGCAAGTTACCAAGAAGAACTCAATATTCTAAGAGCATATATAGGGGGAGGAGGTCTCCCTCAATCACAGACATAGGGGAGGGGAGAAGGGGGAAGTGGGAGGGAGGGAAGAATGGGAGGAAACAGGGGAAGGGCTAACAATCAAGATGTAATATGAATAAATTAATAAAATTTTTAAAAAGAACAAAGGGAAGATCATCATCTTCCCCCTCTTCCTCTTTTTTTTTAAAGTACACTTTTTTCTTTAAGATTATTTATTTTATGTATATGAGTGCTCTATCTGCATGTACACCTGTAGGCCAGAAGAGGGCTTCAGATCGCGGCAAGTTCTCTAAACAGCTGAGTCATCTCTCCAACCCCTCTTCCTTTTTTTTTTTTTTTTTAAAGATTTATTTATTTATTATGTAGACAGTGCTCTGCATGCTTGTACCCCTGCAGGCCAGAAGAGGACATCAGATCACATTATAGATGGTTATGAGCCACCATGTGGTTGCTGGGAATTGAACCCAGGACTTCTGGAAGAACAGTCAGTGCTCTTAACCGCTGAGCCATCTCTCTAGCCCTTGTAGCCTTCCTGGCCTGGAACTCATTGATATCTGCCTTTCCCTCCCTTCTGAGTGCTGGATTAAAAGCATACAGCACTATGCCCAGGCCACACTCCTCAGTTTTTGACTGGTTTATATTCTCTAGACATTGTTAAAACTTTCATAACTTCATTGACTTTTTAAAATAGATTTTTCTTCAAAAGATACTTTTAATAGAATATGATTGAGAAAAGATTGTAAGACACATTCTTCAACATATCTATTCTATATTAGGAACTGTAATGATTGAGAACATACTGGAGAGACATTTGCACTAACGTGTTTATTGCTTTACAATAGCCAAGATATGGGATCAATCTATGTGCATATCGGTGGGTGAATGGACACAGGAAAATGTGTTATGAGTATTATTTTACCATAAGATAAATGAACTTGTCATTAGAGACAACATAAATGGACCTAGAGGACGTTATAATAAACTAAGTCACCCACAGAAAAACAATTATCACACGTCCTATTTATTCGGGTTTTGTATCTATCTGTAGGAGTCTCCTTAAGGTCAGAGCATGGATTTTGTAACAGTGGAACAAAGCCTAGTCAGCAGTAATGGGATGAGGTTCCTTAGTTACACCTGCTGGTTGGAATCTCACCGCTGTATTTTACCTTTAGAACATGCACTTATGACCTTTAAGAAGCTTTCATTACTAACTTGCAGGCTGTCATTAAAAAATCCTATCATTTTCACAATCAATCAGGCACATAAAGAAACTCCTCAGCACATTTTAAAGCTGCCCACCCTTGACTGCACTAAGGCTACTTGAGGGGGAGAAGACGTCTGCACATCACAAAGTGCTCTAGATGTCATTTCTCTTGCTAAACATCGACCCACTCATTTTTCTACTCTTCTGGTTAGTTTTTTTAATCTTAAGAACAAAGCTAACTCTAGGCATTTGTTATTGTTGTTGCTGATAATGATGATTTTGATAAACCAGTTAAGCTGAAACAACAGGGAATTTTTAAAAAATTAATGCATATTTCTATTCTAGGCTAGATGTAGCAATACATGCCTTTAATCCCAGCACTTGGGAAGTGGAGGTCAAGGCTAGCCTGGTCTACATACAAGACCTAGGCCAGAGATCCACCCAAAAAAGAAACTGTGTTTCTAGACTCAGTCATGAAGGGCTACAGAAGTCAACAAACTTTGGACAAGTAGGTGAGAGATCTTCTGACCTACCGGCTAGTGTGGGCTGGTTTGTTTGTTTCCTAGGAAGGGTGGGAGTAAACAGTCTAGGCGTGTGGGCCACTGCTTCCGCTCACGCCCAGCTCTCCTGCTGCTGCACAAGAGCATTTAGAAACAAAGTTTACATAACATGGGTGCCGGCTGTACTCAGGCCTGGGTCCCAGGCGGCTGACCATTGATCTGTTCCAAACACTCCTAGGCATGAAAATGGAGGTCCAGATTGAGTATCTTTTCAGAGATAAAAAAAACTAGCTAGAGACAGAGGTAAATTTAAAGCTTTCCAGAGGAACTCAGGGTTTAGGGGATGATTTCAAAGAATTTAGTTATAAGGTTTAGTATTAAAGAAAACAATCTGGTTTCTAATTTCAGTGTTTACAAAAATGCTTAGGTTATTAAATCACAAAGAAGACTCAGAGACAAAGCCAGCTGTGAAGAGCTCCCACCCAGTGGTGGGTATTAGGCATGTCATTTACAAGACAGCTAGAAGTCAGGACCCAAGTGATCCCAAGTACAATATGAAACACATGAACAGACACAGACATTTAAAAAAGAGAAAGAGGAGCTGAGGAGTAACTTAGTTGGTAAAGTAACTCAGTGTCTTCTGCAAGGCAAGCATAAATACCTGAATTGGATCTCTGACAAGGCATGTGAAAAAGTCAGGCATGGTGGAGATAAGCAGAGCCCTGAGGGCATCCACAGGGAGAGACCCTGCCTCAAAGAGAAAAAGGGAACTGTGTCTGAGATGTGACACTCAAAGTTGTACTCTGGCCACCATTAAACACAGGTGTGTATGTGAAACTGAAAAAGAAGACTGGCTGCACAGGTGTGGTGGCGCATGCCTGTAATCCGAGCACTAGGGAGGCAGATGCAGGTGGTTCGCTTTGGGTTTGAGACCAGCATGATCCACAAAGTCTAGGACAGCCAGGGCCACACAGAGAAACAAACAAACAAACAAACAAACAAAAGACTGGCAAACCGCTTTCCAAATGTTTATCTTTTTTTTATGCCTACAAATATTACCCCCAGCCTCAATCAGAGAAGTTTCTCTTTGCAATAAACAACAGTAAATAGAGAAACTTAGGGATACTAAACCTGAGATGTGACCACCGAGTGTTCAGTGCTAACAAGGGTATTTATACCATTCCTTCTGAGGCTTGTGGAGAAAGAATGCAGGAGCAAGAAGACGGGAAAGGGCTGTGAAGTGTGGTCATCTGGTTATGATACAGCCACTGCAACCACGACCTCAGTAGCCGGGCTGCCCCACAAGTCAACAACAGTCTATCACGGATCTGGGGGAGGCTGCTAGCACTCTTTGTTGGCTACTGGTTAGATTCAGGGGGTGGGGGAAGTCAAGTCTTTAGTTGTACTATCCTTTCTGGAGAGCCTAGCAGGCTCCAATAGATAGGTTCAAAACCATGGTCACTCAGTGGTTCACAAAGGAAATCAGAACAACATGAATGTGACAAAGACACTTGTAGGGAGGAGGGGATATTGATATGGATGATAGAGGGTAAGAGAATAAGTAATTTGAATGCATTATGTATTTGTACAAAATTGTCAAAGAACCAATTTAATATACGTTTTCAAATAAAAAAATTTAAAGGCATTAAAAAAACAGAAAAAGGCTGAGATGGAGGTCCAACTGGCTGGACAGGTCCCATGGAGAAAAGCATTATGGAAGTCAAGGAAGGTGAATAGGATAAGCCACAATTGTCCATAACTCCTTAAAGTAAAAAAAAAAAAAAATGAGGGAGAATTTGTAAAAATATATCAATTTCTGGGTCAGGGATGTAGCCATAGTCTACCTGCTGGGCAGAGATAGCCCTGAGGTTTGATTACCAACACCAAACCCAAAACTAAAACAAAATAAAAATCTCTTGAACTAATTATACCACAAAAACAAACTTAAAATCTTTTGAGTTGTATGAGTACATTAATTTTTTAAAGATTCATTTTATATGGAGCACTCTATTTACATGTATGCCTGCGTGACAGAAGAGGGCATCAGACATGAGTACAGATGGTTTTGAGTCACCATGTGGTTGCTGGGAATGAACTCAGGACTTTTGGAAGAGCAAACAGTGCTCTTCAATGCTGAGCCATCTCTCCAGCCCTAAATACATTATTTTTAATAGTTATAAAAATAACAAAAATAAGCTGGGCGTGGTGGCGCATGTCTTTAATCCCAGCTTTTGGGAGGCAGAGGCAGGCAGATCACTGTGAGTTCAAGGCCAGCCTGGTCTACAAAGTGAGTCTAGGAGAGCCAAAGCTACACAGAGAAACCCTGTCTTGAAAAACCTAAATAAATAAATAAATAAATAACAAAAATAGTAAATTGTTAAGAAAAAAAAAATACTTGACAACTTGAAAAAAGCTAATTTAAATACAACTAACCCATATGATGGAAATTCGACTTAGTAAACATGTATCATGAATTGTTAATAATATGTCTTCAGCAGCACATGGAAGAGCACAATAATCTATCTGGTTATTGAGATCATAATTATATTTTATAAAAATTAAGTTAATAAAAGGAAATGACAACTGGGTGTGGTGGCACACATCTTTAATCCCAGTACTCGGGAGGTAGAAGCAGGCAGATCGCTGTGAGTTCGAGGCCAGTCTGGTCTACAAAGTGAGTCCAGGACAGCCAAAGCTACACAGAGAAACCATGTCTCGAAAAACAAAACAAAACAAAAACAAACAAACAATAAATAAATAAATGGAAATGCCAGTCCAGGACAGCCAAGGCTACATAGAGAAATCTTGTTCCAAAAAACTAGCTAAATAAATAAATAAATAAATAACTGTTTTTATAACCAAAGGATTAAAATGTAGAAAGTACGTTTGCTATGATAACTCCAAGGTGGAGTTGCCACTGTAAAGCAGTCAAAACCTGTGAGTGTGACTTCTGTACAACTGCAGTTCAGGAAATAAATGCGGGACGAGAACTTGTGTTATTAAAAGGTGGTGGTTTGAGGTAGGCACTGTATCACAGAGTTCTGCTTCTAGCCACTTGGAGGGTAGTACTTCAACTGGCTTCCAGGAATAAAGAAGTTAAAAAAACAAACAAAACCCACAGCAACCTGAGAATGAAAAAGCAGTTTTGAAGTCAGAAAATACAAGCAAGATACAGCTCCAGAAATGAAAGATGACAGAATTAGTGCATAAGAACACTGAATTGGCTATTGGACATTTTCATATTTCCTATGTTTGGAATAAGGACACACACACACAAACACAAACACACACACAATATCCTTATACATATATATGGGTCTGAGGAATGTGTGAAGGATTGGGGGTTTAAAAAAAAAAAAAAAAACAATCAGAGCAGATGTGAAGGGAAAAAACACACATTTGAAAAATGACAAAAAGTTTCTCAGCCGGGTGTGGTGGCTCACACCTGTAATCCCAGCATTCAGGAAGCAGAGGCAGGCAGATCTCTGTGAGTTCAAGGCTAGCTTGGTTTACAAAGTGAGTCCAGGACAGCAGGACTACAAGAGAAATCCTGTCTCAAAAAAAAAAAAAAAAAAAAAAAATCTCATTTGATAAATACCATGAATGATTCATAATCAAAAGACTTGAAGAACCTCAACTATCATGAACGCATCATGTCAAATCATAAGAGATTGACAGAAGTCACTAAAGGGAAAATGTATAGGCGTATTAAGGGAAAATGGGGAAAGGGTGGGGCTTTTAATTGGGTAGGGAGGATAATGCAGAAGAAGAAGGTGGTGGGAGAAATAAATTAACACTAAGGATGTTAACATAAATTATTCTTAAAAATTAAATGATGGGGGTGGCAGAGTTAGCTCAGTGGTTAGCAGCACTGGCTGCTCTTAAGAGGACTGGGGGTTCAATTCCCAGCACTCAACATGGCAGCTCACAACCATCCATAAATCTAGTCCTAGGGGATCCAAAACCCCCTTGGCGGACAACAGGCATGCACACAGTACACAGATATATATGCAGGCACAACAGCTAGAGAGATATTTAAGTTGTACTGCAAAGGATGAAAAGAAGATACAGAGGACACTAGGTTGTATGTGAGATGATATGTTGTTGTTATTGCTGTTATTATTGTTGTTATTAAAAAAGTTTTTAATCCTATAACAACCACTAAACAACATGAGAAAATATGGCATTATTATTATTATTAAACAGTTTTTAATCCTAGAACAACCGCTAAACAACATGAGGAAATATGGCATCATCATTATCATCATCATTATTATTAAACAGTTTTTAGTCGTAGAACAACCACTGAACAACATGAGGAAATATGGCTTTAGAAGCCACGGTAGTTTATCCTTCCTGTCACCTTGACGGGATTTATTGTGACCAAGGAAACACATCTCTAGGAGTCTACGGGAGCTTCCGTGAGCTAGGGTCCTGGCATCTTTGGACAACGGCATTCAAAGCATTCGTTGCTATCTGCTTCCTGGCTGTGACTGAAACGTGGCAAGCTACCTCATGCTTCTGTACCTTGTCTTCCCTTCCATGATGGGACTGTGAGCCAAAAAGATGCCTCCATACATCACATTTGTCAGGTATCCGAAAGGAGCAAGGGCCGGTGGCTCACATCAAAAGTTCCCACACTCAGAGGCTACGGGCAGAAGGACTACCAAGTCTGACAATAGACAGGGCTGCGTAAGAAGTCCCATCCCAGGCAGGTCTATATATCTACATATCTATATCTATATATATTTGTTATATATCTCGAAATTACCAACCAACCAACCAAAAAATAAGCCTATAGAGCCGGACATTAAAAACACCATAGACTTGTACATAAATCAACAGCAACAAAGATCAGTACAAAAACCAATACAAAGGTGAGGTCAAAGTGCTGTGTGCAGTGAGGGGAGGACAAGACCCCTGAAAGCATCTTGACAGGGAGTGAAGAGCTACTGTGTACTTAAGAAAATAGGATGCCAATGCACAAAAGCAAATTCTGTTCACATGGCAGGTAAGGCAGAAAACAGGGTGCTAATAAAGATGAGGACAGGTTAGTAAATAAATGACAATAGGAACTAAAAGCCAGTAAGACACGATGACAACAGAATAAAGCCAACACCACAAGTCAAGGACATTTTAATAACTGTTACAGCTCAACTTCACAATATCTAGTCATCAAACTAATTTTTAATAGGCTTAGAACATTTTGCCTGATTCACTACAGCTAATGTGAAGTTTTGAAACTGGACAACTTAGTTTTTAATTTTTAATGGGTAGCATGTTTAATGAGGACCTTATCATTTCAGGCACAGAACAAGGCTCAGTTGGATTTTAAGAAATAAGATTTTAAAAACGCTGGCAGAAGACATACACACACACACACACACAGCTCCCTCTCTCCTCTTCTCTTCTCCTCTCTCTCTCTCTCTCTCACACACACACACACACACACACACACACACGCACGCACGCACGCATGCACACAATACTTATTTCTGGATTTCTTAAAAACTGAGTCCCTCCACAACTTAAGCTAGTTATAAAAGTTTCCTGCACTTTACTCTAGGCATGGCATCCCGCTGTCCTAGTCAGCTTTAATTAACAACTTGACAGCATCAAGTCACCTGAGAAGGCAGTCTTAACTGACAACTGCCTGGATGAGCCTGGCTTGTGGGTGTGTCTATGGAGTATTATACTGACTGTTAATTGGTGCAGGAGGGCCCAGCCCACCACGGCTGGTACCACTCCCTGGGCAGGTGGTCCTGGGCTGTGTAAGAAAGCTAGTTAAGGGTGGATCTGCCACTGAGTCACCAAGCAGCTTTCTTCCATTTTTCTGCTATACTTCCTTGACTGTGAGTGAGTTTCCCGAGCGCTGCATGACGATATGGCAAGCAGGCTTGTCACCACATTCCTGTCCTGACTTTGTTCAATGATGGAATGTGACCTAGAAGTTTAAGTCAAATGCATTCTTTTCCCCTAAGGAGCTTTTGGTCAGAGTGTTTGTTTGTTTTATTGTTTCTTAATCACAGCAACAGAAAGGAGACTCAAAGAGGAAGTAATGATACAAAATTATCAAAGGAAGTAGAATCATTCTTCTATTGTAAAAAAGTTTATGACCGGCAAATCTATGTAAAAAGTACCTTTCCATTTTGTCCATCACCCTGCAGCATCATAAAGATGGGTAGAAAAATTCAAAGTCATGAATCTGTCTGCTACATCCCTTACAGAAAATCCTTTCACTTGGATTTGGTCCTATCCACATTTCCTACAGTAATTTTTTTTTTTTACCTGCTAGTTAAAAATTGACTCCCATATGGAAAACATCAAAACAGAAACTGAATTGATATCTTCAAATAAATAAATAAATAAAAACCAAAGAAAACATCCATAAAAGACTGAGAAAGGTGCTTCTTCCATAGGCTTTAAGAATTTTTTTTCTTATTTTTTGAGATTATAACTATGCCATTTCCCCCACCCTCTCCTCTCTCCAACACTCCCATGCACACACCCCCTTTCAAATTCATGGCCTCTTTTTCTTTAATTGTTGTTACATACATGCACACATATACACTGCTCAATCTGCATAATGTTACTTGTATGCACTATTTTCAGGGCTGACCATTTGGACTAGATAACAAAGTAAGTGTGCGCTTGCCCATTTCTCCCACTCTCAGCACTCCTTAGCTGCCTGCAGTTCTTCATTTAGGGTTGAGGCCTTGAGCTTCCCTCCACGGCAGCGGCTAAAGATGGCTTGAACTAGGACTACACCAATAGACATGCCAGGAGGTACTAGTTGCTTCTTTATGGCTCAACAGCAGAGGGCACCAAACTTCAACAATGGAGCTGCACATGCTGCAAGTTTTGTTTAAAGCTACTGTGGAGTGACACTGTGTATTAAAAATGTTTCTCCTCTGCTTAAAAACCTGCAGTGGCTTCCTAGAATCCAGTACATGCCTACTGTACACAGCCCTAGACTGCTCTTTTCTGGTACACTCATATTCTATCAGCCATGTCATTCACCACCACAAACCCTAACAAAACACACACAGCAGGCCTGACTTCAGGTAAATAGCTAAGCATTACCATGTTGAAGATTCAGTTCTGCGGTTACTTTCCTATGATAGCACCACAGCAACAGAAATCCAGATTTTGCACACTGTTCAGCTACCTGAAGTAACAAGGCTCCCCTCCATTGCCCGCTGCTGTTTCCTCCCAACCTACCTTTGAGCTCCTTCATTCTACATGCTGGGTACAAATCCAAAACAAAAGCCTTCACTAACTCAATACATGTAGTTAAAGGGGTGTGTCCACTGAAACAGTTTTTAAAAGGATAAGTGGTGTGTTAGCTAGCTTTATGTCAACTTGACACCAGCTAGTATCACTTGGCAAGAGGGACTCTCAATTCAGAAAACACATCCATAAGACAAGCTGTAGGGAAGTCTATCGTACATTTTCCACGATTGATGACTGGTAATGGGAGGGCCCAGCCCATTGTGGGTGGTGCTACCACTAGGCTGGTGGTCCTCTGTGCTATAAGAAAGCAGGATGACCAAGCCATGAGGAGCAAGCCAGTAAGTCGCAGCCCTCCATGGCCTCTGCATCAGTTCCTGCCTCTAGGACCCTGCTTGAGTCCTGCCCTGACTTCCCTCAATGATGGAGTATGACCTGAGAGCTGTAAGGTGAAATAAACCACACCATCATCCATTTACTCACTGATGAACACAGGGTGGGTTCCTATCTTGGTTACAGCAAATGATATGCTGCAATGAACATGGGAGTGTACTGCTTCCACACACTCAAGTATTTGGGATATATACTCGTAGGAGAGGGGGCTTGACCATAATGTAATTCAACTTTTCATCTTCTAAGGAACCTCCAAATGTGTTCTCCATACTGTCTGTACTAATTCACATTTCCATCAATTGTATAAACATTCTCTTCTCTCTTTTAATAACTGAATACTATAGTTCTTCATAATACCACAAGTCAGGGTTTCTTTCATGGTTTTCTTGTATACATCATATACATGTATTTTTAAAAATGAAAATTGTCTCATGAATACTGAATACTGAACAGTATTTTGCACTTTAAAAAAACCCTTCTACAAAATTGCTTTGTGTCTTAGCAATTAATAGCATAGGCTGACTGCTCTTCCAGAGGATCCAGGTTTGATTCCCAGAATCCACGTGGCAGTTCACAATGAACTGCAACCCCAATTCCAAGAGCCAAGGGATCCACCACCCTCCACTACCCTCTTAAGAGTACCACGCACATGTGCAATACACACGTCTACATGCAGACGGAAGAAAGAGAGGAAGGGAGGAAGGAAAAGAAATCCATACAGTATAAAGGGAAACCAAGGTTCAGGGATTTAGGTTTTTGTTTTTTTAACCTCCTCTATACCACAGCTTGCTAAATGACCTACAATCCCTTTCTCCTTTTTTATTCCTTGAATGCTTGTGTACATGAAGGCCCAAAGTAGGTAGATGTCACCAATCATCCCTGGTCACTACATTCATTTAAGCAGGGTCTCAATCGAGCCCAGAGGTCGTAGCTATGGCTGCTGTTTCCTAGGCAGCATGCTTTGGAGCTCTCTCGGTAGAAATGCCACGCCCCAACAACCCTCACACGGGTTTCTGGGGTACAAACTCTGTCTTCACGATTGCACAGCACATGCTTTAGTTTCTGAATCATTTTCCCAACCTCCTTTCCCACAGTTTAAATCTGGTATTTTGTTTTGTTGTGGTTTTTTTCTTTGTTTGTTTTTTGGTGGTGTGTGTATGTGTGTAAGTGTAACATTTCTGGTTCAAAAGTGTAATTCAACCATCTCACCTTGATTATTTCCACCAACTGATCCACACCACTGTCCCCAGGAAATATTGGTTGTCCTAGCAACAACTCAGCCAGCACACAGCCTGCAGACCATACATCTGAAGAAAACAATAAAAGAAAGGCTTATAACGCTATAATTTTATTTTGATCGCATAGTACTGCTTATATCCAAATATGACAACAATTTAGTTAAATTCAATGATGGTTTCATTCTAAATATTGTTAATTTTTTCAAAAAGTTAGTCATATACTTGAACCCTTTTTATTTTTTGAAGTATTTTTTATAAGTATTCACCTTTTACAAATCTATCTTGTGTGTGAGAGAAAAAGAGTTAGAGACAGAGACACAGATACAGACTGACTATGTAGCCCGGGTTGACAGGAATTTACAAGAGCTCTGCCTGCTTCTGTTTCCTGTGTACTGGGACCAAAGGCGTGTACAGCACCGCCCACCTCTTATAAATCTTACACAGCTTTAAGAAGCAAGATCATGCCAGACATGGTGGCGCATGCCTTTAGTCCCAGCACTTGGGAGGCAGAGGCAGGAAGATCTCTGTGAGTTCGAGGCCAGGACAGCCAAGGTTACACAGAGAAACTCTGTCTCAAAAAACAAAACAAAAACAAGCCCCCCCCCCAAAAAAAAAGGAGTAGGAGAAGACGACGACGACGACGATGATGATGGCGGCTAGAGATATGGTTCATTCATTAAGAGTGCTTGCTGCTTTTGCAGAGAACTAGCTTGATTCCCAGAACACACATGATGGCTTACGACCACCTATAACTACTCCAGTTCTAAGAGATTAGCCATCATCTTCTGACTTAAGTGTGCATACATACATGCAGACAAAACCAAACAAATTTCTAAAAATTAAAAAGCAAGCATCTTAGATTTGGAAATAGGTCAAATTCATGTTTTCTATAATGTGTCAGGAGATTTAGTTGTGACTATTTTAGAAGAACCAAACTGTCTGTATTTTCAGTGACCCTGGCACAACTCAATCCAGTACCTTGTATATAGATATACATAGTACGGCTAACTCAGAAGAAACACTCGAATAAAACATTAATCAATTACAATGGCCAATGGCATTGCCAAGTCCTCTGGAGACAGAGGAGTTAATAAAATACTAAATGTCACCTTCATCCCTATAGTCTTTTACACAGGCATGAGGCCGTGAGTTTGATGCTTAGCCTCAAGCGACAGCATCAGGACGAGGATGTGCCTGCGGCACCAACACCAGAGAGATGAGGACAAGGATGCGCTCTCAGATTCACTGGTCAGCCAGTCTAGCCAAATCAGTGGGGTCCAGGGTTAGTGAGAGACCCTGTCTCAAAAAATATAGTGGAGCGGGATAAAGGAAGACACCTGATGGTCAATGTCAGCTCCCCAACCACACACAAGTAATAATTATGAAATAAAACAACCGTGTCTCCTAGCAAAACCTAGCCTAAGCTTGCTGTGTTTTGCTCTTCAGACCCAGGCGGCCAGGGTCTTTGTGCTGACACAGCAACTGCACTAGAGCAGGTGAGAGGACAAGGTCAACAAAGAGTTCAACTGTCTCCATTCCTCTATCATTAGCCATCTCCTGTGAAACTTAAACAAAACCAGCGGGTTTAGATCAACAACTGATCAACTAAGTTGACCAAAACTTAAGTGATGCATCATCGAAGCAGTTCAAAAAATACCTCTGTCCCATCAAGCACAGTATTACACTTTAAAAGTAACATTATTAATTAACACACTTTCTAACTAGGGATTAGGTCAGAAGTAAATATTTCAGGAGAACTAGGGAACTAATACAGAACCCACAAGATAGTTCAGCATATAAAAATCCTTTCAGTGCAAGCCTGAGGGCCTGAGTGTGAACCACAGAACCTAAGTGGGGGTGGAGGAGGTGACAGTCTCCGGAGAGTTGCCCTCTGACCTCCACATGCATGCTACTCCACATGTCTTCCCTGTACCTATCTCTGCCTCAGACATTTTTAAAAAGAGCTTACTAAAAAAATTATCGTACTTACACTTTATTTGAAACTCTAGGGTCAATACAAATGTATTAAGCAACTACAAACAAAATATACTTTTATAATTTTAATACTGAAAACAGCCATGCCCTTTCCATGTTGGAGGGGTGCGGTACTTACCTATACTGGACGTGTAATCAGTGGCTCCAAAGATCAACTCTGGTGCCCTATAGTACCGAGAACAGATATATGAAACATTGGGCTCTCCTCGGACCAGCTGCTTTGCACTGATGAAAAAAATAAAAACAAAAGGCAATCTTTAAATCTATACCTTAAAGAAGTGAATACTCTTACATTCATACACCATGTTTATGTAAACCATGTAAGACTGCAATAATGCAACATACTTGTCACACTTGTAACTGTTTCCAACAAAAGAAATATACAACTTCATCAAATTGACATGAAAAAATGGTGATTTTTAAAGTGAGCATTTCTCAAGAATTACCTAAGGAACAAAGAGATTTAAATACAACAAAATGATACATATGTTGAATTTCTTCTGGTTGCCTGGTTCCTAAATTCTACTTCTGAAATATAATAATGATTTGACAAGCAAGATGGTGTCCACCTTTAATCTTAGCACTCTGGAGGCAGAGGCAGGTGAGTCTCTGTGAGACGGAAGCCAGCCTGCTTTGTAGTGAGGGCTCTGGTTCTGTCAGGGCTACACAGGTTCTGGGACAGTCAGGGCTACATAGAGAGACCCTATCTCAAAAAAGGCACATTTTTAATGGATAAAACAGATTCTTAAAATAGAAATTTCACAATAAGTCAAAATTATATAACTGAAAGCTTTTATAGCCTGTGTACTCCACCCTCTCATTACCAATGAAGCTAACTTTTTGTTTTGCAGGAGAGAAGTTTTGACTCTCTTGTGGATATTGGTCCTTAGACACCACATCTAGCCCTTTCAGCTACTAGGTAGGTAAAAATTATTAAGAGGCGAATAGGACTGTCTTGTTAAGTTTCTGCCACCCTAGTACCTAAGGGCATGAAGTGTCTCCAAAGTCTTACCTCTGGATTGTTAATAATGAGCTATTTTCACACCCATGAAAGCTCCCTTTCAAACATCTTAGAGCAAAGCTACTTCACATCCCGAGAGTCCCAGGGCTAACGTGCTCTAGCACAGTGCCGAGAGCAGAGGCTCTGCTGCACTCCATGCCTCTCACAGCACCTGGCAGTGACTCCCCACAGTAACAAACCCATCAGATTTCATACATGAGATAAGCAGGAACGCTTCATTTCAACCATCGCATAAAAGTTTTAAGTGCATATATTCACCAGAGCCACAGGCTCCAACTGCAGCCACAGCGTGAGCCCTGGGACAGTATGTGTAATTAGGAATTGCACAACAGAACTGGTTTGAAAGAACATGCAGAGTGACACTAAGATGACTGTACTGACAGTACCTCCCTATACCTGTGGAAAATAATCTGATGTTACACTCACAATCTAACCTGCGGCGTGGTAGAGAAAGGAGTGTATTTAAAGAGGTAGGAATACAGATCCAGCAGGTACGAGTCAGTATGTGATCTGTGGTGTTAAACTGAAAAAGAAGAATTTCTAACAAGGAAGAAGAAACATTAGGCTGGAGAGAATCCAAGTTAGAAAGGGGGATGTCTCAGGACAAAAGGAGAGGTCAGCGCGTGGCGAGAGCAGAACGGAGGAGGAGTGTGATGATCGTCCTGTGTGGGATTCAGGCGTGACTGCTTGCTGGGAAGTGTACAGCCACTGGCCACAGAAAGAGAAAGCATGAGGCTTTTACTACTAAGTAACAGTATATGACCAACAAATCAGTTTTAGAAATCAAACTTGTTAGAATCTGGGAAAAAAAAAAAAAAAGGAGAAAGAATACCAGAGTAAATAGAGGAAAATTACTGCTTCTTGGTGTTTTAACTCATTCCTGAATTGGGGTTAAGTGTGAAGTTAAATGAATATACATAAATGCATAATAACTTGAAATTGTATTTGCAGTGAAAACGGAGCATATATTACATAAACCCAAGCAATGCTGAAGGTCAATGAGGATGCAAGTACATAATAATCCCAACATGTCACATTCCAGACAAGCATGTGGAAGATGCCACAGAACAATTCAGAAATAAGCCACGTTTATGCACGCATTTGCTGTACACAGATAGTCACACCAGGGTTTTTAAAACAAAAGTGTGCCATACAGTACTGACTTGGCAGTGCTTTCTTCACACAGGGTCTCACTGTATCATATGGCTTAGGTCAGCCTCAAAGTAAACATCTCCCACATCTTAGTCCATTGAGCCCTTGCATTATCAGGTGTCACCACAGCCACCAAGCTCCAATGTTAGCACCCTGGCACTTCTGTGGAGATCAAGGAACAACTTGCAGGACCAAGTTAGTCCCAGGGATTAAAAAAAAAAGCCGTCAGCCTGGCTAGCACACGCCTGTCCTGGCTCCTGGCTCCTCTCCCTGACTGCTTCCTAGACATGCTTCCCTTCCATTCAGCGGCTCTCTCAGTCTCTCCCGCAGCGGCATGTGTAACACTGATTGTACGTATCATAATTTATTCGGGCATTTTACTGCTATAGATATTTATAAGCAATGCTATATTAAATAATCTCTAAACATACATAATTTGTAAACATATAGTCCTCAGAAGTTAACTGTGGGATGAAAGGTACACATTTATTTTATTTTTTTTTTAAAGATTTATTTATTACATATACAGTGCTCTGCCTGCACACCAGAAGAGGGCACCAGATCTCATGATAGATGGTTACGAGCCACCATGTGGTTGCTGGGAAATTGAACTCAGGACCTCTGGAAGAGCAGACGGCGCTCTTAACCGCTGAGCCATCTTTCCAGCCCAAGGTACACATTTATTATTCCAATACAGATTATCAAAGCCATCCTCACAAGGAAGTCCATTAGATTATATTTCCTGAGGAAGGAGAACGGGGCTTAGACTACTACGGTTAATACACTTAAGAGAGCACGTGGGGAGGAGGCGTAAAGGGAGGGAAGGAAGTACAAAGGCTAACTCACCTTCCGAAGTCACAGAGTTTTAATACAGCTGTATCAGGATCCAACAAGAGGTTCTGTGGTTTAATATCTCGATGGCAGATTCCGAAGGAATGGATATAGGCTAAACTTCTGAACAGCTGATACATATACAACTGCAATAAGTAACAGACATTAATTCAGTACCCCTGCTTCCAAACACACCCCAACTGTGATGCAGTGAATACACTCCCAGCAGAGAGGGAAAACGCTGATGGTGTTAGTACAATTCTCCCTAAACAAATTTCCCGTTGTTTCTATATAAGCTAGAAAACTAAAGTATAAATAAACATATATTTGTGCTATCCTTTAGTAATTTAGAAAAGCATCCAGGTATGGCGGTGCACAACCGAGCCAGGGGGCTTCTAAATTCAAGTCCCAGGTGTGGTGGCATACAACAGAGGCAGGATAAGTCTAAGTTTAAGGCCTACCTGGGCAACTTAAACAGGGCTAGGGAGGCAGCCAAGCAGTAGAGCACTTGCCTACCCCCACAGTCCTGGGTTATCCCTTCAGCCACGTTACTCAGGCCAGCTGGATGGATTATTTTTTAATTTAACATGGATGAAGAGAGAGAGATCGAGAGAGATCATGAGTCATGAGGGTGCTAGAGAGCAGCCTTTAGACAAGAAGCCAGGTTCATTAGTCTCCCTAAGATCTAGGGCTATAAAAGCATAGTCACTGTCATTTTTAGAATTATTTATTTTTCTGAAATGTTAGCTTCCAAAATCATTAATAGGGGCCTAGGAAAAATCACAGGTAGAGTAATAAATCTAATCAATTGCCTATTAAGACAGCAGTAACTCTGCTGGTGAGTGATATTAACATACTTTAATATCCTCAGACTAATAGAGACTTCCAATGCCATTTAAAAACAGAAGCCTATGTGGATCTCTGAGTTCAAGGCCGGCATGGTCTATAAAGTGAGTTTCAGGATAGCCAGAGTAAAACAAAATAAAACCCTATCTCAAAAACCAGAGACTGACAGACAGATGCCTAGCCAACTACTGACATCACTATGATGGTAACTCTCGAGTGCAAGCTCGACAGCACTTAGAATAATCATAAGAACAAATTCTGGACAGGTCTGTACGGCATTTCTAGACTGAAAAGGGAAAACCCATCCTAACCATGGGCAGCGCTGTCCGATGGGCTAGGGAGCCCGTGCACTTTGCATCCTCTCTGACTGTGGCCAGCTGCCCATGCCTTCCTACCATGACACATTGCATCCCCCACAACCATTGAGCCAAAAATAAACCTTTCCTTCCTTGAGCTGTCTTGGTCTAGAATTCTGTCAGAGCAAGCCTGGCCTGGGTCACGTCATCTTCCTGCTTACTCCAAGAGATTAGGGACATGTGCCACCGACTGCAGCCTGATTCACTTTAAATTGTTTCTACACGCTTACTTTCTGAGCTCTACCTCCCAGTTAATACCATGGACATAATTTCTGTAATGACTCAAATAAAAAATACTGATTAAAAAATAGGAATCAAAAGAAGTACTGACAAAAGATACTGTGTCTTCAACTACACGGCTACGGGCTGGCATTATTTAAGTTAACACGGAAGCCACTGTCAGTCAGAGGTGTGAGGAAACCGCTAAGCTGGACATGTTAACAGTGCATGACTAAAGTCAATTTAAATCAAGCTAAATCAAGGGTTAAAGCCTTCTTCAAAGCGAAGCATAACAAAATGTGTGCATAACACCTTAAGTGCCAGCATTTGGAATTAAATTACAATAAAGTATTAAAGGCTTTCTTGTTCTATCATTCTCCATTTACAGCGTCAGGTTGTAAGTTCCAAATTGCTCTGAGAGCTTAATTCATTATCACCAACAAAACGGTCTATAGCCACATGAGCTCATAAGCATCAACCAAAGTTTCACTTGTTCCAGGGTATTTATATTTAGATTAATAAGCCAATGAAAGAAGTTTTCTCCTCCTCCCAAAAATAAGTGCGCAGCAGTTTAAAGCTAAAGATATCTCTTCCATCACTGTTTATCTCATTTTGCTTTGAAAAGTCAAGTTTAAGGATGAAATGAGACTTGCATCTTTTTTACTTTGGTCTTCTTTGTGAAATTGCACTTATATGAAAGTTGAAAGGCTTCCTGTACTACAATGAGCAAAAGAAAACAGCAAAAAAAACCAACAAAGGCTGCGCGCTTAGCACCACCCCAAGGCTGCATGTATTATGTCCCTGAAGCTTCACAACAGTCTCATGTAAACAGCATCTTCTCGTCACCCTTTAAGTACAAAGTAGGTGATGCAGGGGGAGCAGACTGGCCAGGGTCATCTTACAGTTCCTACAGTGGCCTGGGTGACTAATCAGTCCAAGTTTAACTATAGTATTTTTATTTTACCAAATTAAAAGATTTCTTATTTGTATGAGTGGTTTGCCTGTATAAGGGTACACATATATACACACGAATAAACCGCTCATTCTCATAAAATAAAGTGTCTTCGCTGGGCTGTGGTGGTATACATCTTTAATCCGAGCCCTCAGCAGGCAGGCCGATCTCCGTGAGTTCAAGGCTAATCTAGTCCAATAGTAAGACTACATCTTTTGGGGGAGGAGAGAGATGAGAAAGGAAGGAAGAAGGAAGGCAGGTGGGCAAAAGGAGGAAGAAAGAGGAAATAAGACTGATTCCTAGAAACTCAAATATGGGATGCATGTAGTTCAGTAATGGGATGCTTGCCTAGGATAGAAAGGACCTAGGGTGAACGCCCCACACCACTGCCAGAAAAAACAAAATAACAAAGGCTGTTTGATATGCAATATTTAATAACAATGGTTGTTTGCTATGTAACATATTTACTCAACACATTCTAACAATAAGTCGAGTGCACGTTTTCCCATTTGTTTTCTTAATCATTGCAGTTGCTCTGAGAAACATTTTTATATGAGAGGAATTTATGGATGTACCCAGTTTCAACAGTTATAAGCTCTTAAATATAACTAAGGTCCAGTGCCCTCTTTTTGTGTGCAACATCATCTACTTAAGACAAAAAGCACAGTGGGACAGGGAATAAAGTATGTCATTCATATGAAAATGACATGGAAACCCATTATTTGCAATGCTAACTTTAAAAGTTAATAAAAAGGCCAAATAACAGAATTTTGTTTTTGTTATTCATGAAAATACATCTAGCTCTCTGTGCACTTATGTCTTGATCCTTAACTCTTTTTTATTTTCCAATTAAAAAAAAAATCTTTTAAGAATGACGTCTTGGCTAGGTGTTAGTGATGCACACCTTTAATGCCAGCACTCAGGAATTAGAGACAGCTGGATCTATGTCAGCTCAAGGCCAGCCTGGTCTAAGAGAGTTCCAGGACAGCCAGGGCTAAACAGAGAAATCCTGCCTCGAAAACCCGAAAAAGAAAAACGGGGGAAAAAAAAAAAAAAAAAAAAAGAATGGCATCTCCGTATCATTACCTTTCCACAGCTGCCTGCTCATCACCTATTGCTAAAACCTACCAGAAAATCCGTAAGAGGACAGAAAGAGGGAGTAAATTCTGTTCCAGGAAAAATCTAGACCCATTCTGGAATTACACCCCACACATTTTAACTCATGAACAATCTTCTTCTCCACTAAAGTTTGGCCATAGAATGATTTATTCAAGACCCCAAGGAGACTCTGCAGAAGCCCAGTTTCCTTTTTAGTGTGTGTGCTGATCTTTCCTGTCACATATGCCTTCTGCTTTAAATTATTTTCAGCGGAAGGTGGCAGTGTTGTGGTTGTTGTTCCAAGACAGCTCTTTGTCAAGTAAGTGATAAAGTCAGTCAGGAGCTACACTGCTGTCACTGCGAACTAGGAAACATCCAAACGTAAGTCCTAGTGTCTATCTACAATCAGTAACTCACGCTTGTAACGGCAGTGCTCACGAGGCTAAGCAGAGAGACTGCTACGAGTGTCAAAAGCTCCAGGCCAGTCTGAGCTGCAGGGTAAGACCCTGTCCACCCCCCATCTCACACCCAAAAGGAAGAGAACTAAGTTTCTAGCTGTAGACCACAACTGCAATTAGGATTGACTGTATGAATTCCCAGCTACTTTAACATTAGTTCTACTTAAAAAGAGTGAATGCAGAATCAAAAACTGACAAAGGTTCAAATGTCTACAATGAAATGTAATAAATACAGCTAGGTGCACCTGGCTGCCACTCCAGCTCTGGGTGGGATGGGAGAGCCAGACAAGGCCTAACTATGAGCTTGTATAAGGTTCAGGAAGACATCTCCTATGGCATCCTCTGCTGGCCTTCACCTGTGCACCACCTCCCCGCCCTGCACGACACACACAAGGTGTTAGGGTGAACACAATTAAAATCCGTAACCATGAACGCTTTACTTCATTGTATCAGAGTATCTGTTTCAATTAATTTATTTCATGTGCATGTATGTACACACACATGATGTGTGTGAGGTAGGCACACATGTCTAGCATGCATGTGGAGGAGTAGAGGACATGGAGTTGGCTCTCTTCGACCTTTCTGTAGGTCCCAGGAAGAGAATGCAAGCCATCAGAAGCCACCAGGCTGGCAGCAAGCACCTTTATCCTCTGCACAGTAACGAGCACTTTAAACAGGTTTCAAAACCACGTAAGAGCTTAACAAAATCTAGAGTTTGCTGTCTCTCCAAGGAGTAAACTCAGTACCAATGGAGTGGAAACATACCCAATACTCCCCGTGGCCCGTGCTAAGTGTCTGTGAACTGGAAGCCGCCCCACTGTTACATACCTTGACATAGATCACAGGGAGTGTTTGTTTGGCTCGACTATAATGTCTGGCCACTCTGTACACTGTTTCCGGAACGTAGTCCAGCACCAGGTTAAGGTAGACCTCATCTTTCTGTAAGGTTTTTAAGAACAAAAGAACAAAAGCAGATTAGAGATTGATCTGAAATACTCAAATTAGAGTAAATTCTCTATACATCCACGTATTCAGATCTTTAAGCAAAAGCTTAATATGGTTAACTTTAATTACACAGAATTACTTTTGAACAAAACCAGAACTGGACAAATGCATCTACCGCACTTTATAATCCCAATATAGTTAGGATTCCCATCACACTGCTTATGCATGCTTGTGACAGCTTATCATTTATCATAATGTTTATTTTTTTTATCATAATGTTTATTATTATTATTTTCTAGGCTGAAAAGTCAATGCCTCTTATCCTATCAGGAAAGATGGCTTCAAGACAGTGTTGAGGCAAAAACCAAGAAAGTAGGCTGCTAGCTGGCCCAGGCTCTGCTGCCAACAAGTGTGAACAGTGACGATCTGTCTCGGCTTCAGTTTCTTCAAAAGGCTGAGCTCGGTATTCTTTAAAATGTGTTAGCTGCCATACAAATGTTTTTGTTTGTCTGACAGTCTAAAACTTATAGATCACTAATCTACGAGACAAAACTTATGACAACGAGATCATCGATGGGTCTTGGGTGTACATTTTTCTTTTTAGCAGCATAAAGACAGGGGTTCGATCTCAGTCAAGAGAAAGAAAGGAGTTACAGCCGAACAGCAAAGAGAACACAGCATTAGACACACTCTCTTCACTGAACAGCACCAGTTAGGTAAACTGAGGCAGGATTACTATTGGCTACTGAGTGCTGCACCTCAGGTGACTGTCACAGTCCCACCTATCACACTCAAGGGAAACAGCCTCAGTGTCAACACTGAGCATCCCCTACAGCTCAAAGCTGCTACAGGAGGGAAGGGTGGGTCCAGGGGCAAAGCTGCTTAGGTATGTTCATTCCTCCACTCCCCTCTTTTTTACTAAAATCAGGTGTAACTTCTTATATAAGTGAAGTATGTAATCAACAGAGAAAAAAACTATATTCAATCTATGAGTTCAAAGAATTTCACAGAGCTCAAGAAACACTGCTTTATTATCTGTCCCCTGGATGGTCGTCCTCCTTCCATAGGCAACTGAAAAACTAAGGTTTGTCACTCCCACCAGCACCGGGATAGGCTAACAAGGGCAACAGTTTAACTACAACACAGCTATTCCCCACCAATTAAACACTGCCCATTTGAGGTTTCGGGGCTAAACTGACAGTCAAGTAGTTGTGACAGTGACTGGGTAGGTAGCTTGCAAAACTAAAAGTATTTAAAAAAAAAAAAAGTGTGCATTTTTCATAATGCTGGTGGTATTTAGCTTTCTGCACAGTCTAGCCTAAACTCAAAAGCAACAAAGGCTACAAAGAAACTTCATATTAAAAAAATCATCATTAATTTAAGTTGGAGTTGAGATGTAGGGAGAGATAGACTCTATCTTGCTTTTACTATCTAAAGTGCCCATTAACAATTTTACAATTGGGCAGTGGTGGTACATTCCTTTAATGCCAGCACTTGGGAGGCAGAGGCAGGAAAATCTTTGCAAGTTTCAGGCCATCCTGGTCTACTGAGCAAGTTCCAGGACACCCAGAGCTATACAGAAAAATCCTGCCTTTAAAAAAAAAAAAAAAAAATGGTGGTGGTGGTGGTGGTGTTGCTGGGGAAATGGCTCAGTGGTTAAAAGCAGCGTCTGTTCTTCTAAGCTACCCAGGCTCTGTTCCAGCACCCCATGGCAGTTCAGAACTATCCGTAACTCCAGTTCTAAGAGATCTTGACATCCTCACACAGGCATGCAGGCAAAACACCAATGCAGGATGGATGGATGGATAGATGGGATTTGGGGTTTAGGCTGGGTGTGGTGGTGCATGCCTTTAATTCCAACAGGTGGATCTCTGAGAGGCCAAGCCTGTCAGGGATAAAAAGTGAGCTCCTGCCTTGAAAGGAGGGGAAAATAAGAGGGTACAGGGTGGGGATTCCTAGGTTCAAAAGTAAGTAAACAGCAAAGAAGAAACGAAAAGCAGTTGGTTATTAATTTTGGCCAGATAGGCCCCAAGTTTATTTTTACAAAACTTGTGATGAAAGACAGGGAAAGCTGGCAGCAGCGACTCAATGCAAAGCACAGCCAACGCAAAATCATCTCAGGGCTCCTTGTTCTGTATTTCTACTGGCTAAGAGAGAGAGAACAAGCGCATCTGTATATGAAGAAGCTAGGCTAAGTTTATAGGGGAAAGTGGTGAAACAGGGTTCTAAGTACAGTGGTCCTCAACCTCTGGGGTGTGACCCCTTTGGGTCAATTTGTAACAATGAGAATATATCTTGCAATCGATATTTACACTACAATTCATAACAGTATCACAATTAGAGTTATGAAGTAACAAGAAAAGAATTTTATGGCTGGGCTCACCACAAGATGAGCTAAACAGAGGGTCGCAGCATTAGGGGGGTTGAGAACCACTGCTCTAGAACACTGTAAAATGAAAAGAAGTGAAACAGTAAAATTCCAAAGTGCTCTGCCGTCTGAAACATTTTGAGTATCAATATGACATTATAAGCAGGTGAATTCTACACATCATCTCACAGGAAAGGCTGGACACAGTCAGAACACGCAGGCGGGTAAGTAGAATGGTGTGTGCTCTGTAGCTCCTTAGGAGGGAGAAGCAGAAAGAGTGAGTCCAGCACTTCCAGGCTAGTCAGGGAGACATGGCAAGACCTTCCTCAAAAGAGAGAGAGAAAAGCCAGGCGCAGTGGTGCACACCTTTAATCCCAGCACTCAGGAAACAGGCAGGCAGATCGCTGTGAGGTCAAGCCCAGCCTGGTCTACAAAGCAAGTTCAGGATAGCCAAAGCCACATAGAGAAACCCTGTCTCAAAAACAAAAAGGGAGAGATGAGAGCGATTGGGGGGGGGGGGGGGCGCGAGCGCGCACTCACTCTCAGTGGCTAAGAGCTCTTGTTCTTGGTTTTATTCCTAACACCCACAGGGCAGCTCACAACTGCCTGTAACAACTCTGGTTCAAGGAGATCCAGCGCCCACTTCTGGCCTTTTCAAGCACCAGGCACGCAGTGATGCATAGACATACATTGGCGGGGGGGGGAGGGGGGGGGCGGCACGACGACCCATATACATAACATAAAATTTAAATTAAAAAATCACAGAAAACTAAACCACGGGTGTGCTGAAATCTTGTATAAAATTAATGCCAGATTACATTTTTGAGGTACTTGTGAAACTTAAATGCATTTTGTGTTTAGATTCAGAGGGCATTCCCAAAACATTACACTACTTAATATTCTAAAATCTTAAAAATCCCCAAATCCAATACTCCAGGGTCCCAAAGTTCAAATAAAAGAAATTCAACATTGTAACTAGGACGCAGGCACAGTGGACCTCGGGAGTTAGAAGGGTTAACCTTTATCTAAAAGACTGTTAAATCCAAGGGTTCCTATTCTAAAACGCATCTGACAATGTATATTATGACACACTTAGGAACAACCCAGAATTGTGGATAGCACTCGATTACAGTTAGAGCATTCGCTAAGGACACACTAAGGAGGAGGAACACAAAGATTAAGGATGATTGTGGAATGTTGGACGGAGGCGTCCAGCTGTGTGGTTCCAAATCTGTCCTTCATAAATGTTACTGATTTGGATTGTTTACTTCATATTATACTACTGGGGTCTCAATGTCCCCCCAATGTCTCATATACTGATTAGTACTGGGAGGTGCTGAAAACTTTAGGAAGTGGATCAAGATGGAGGCAGCAGGTCACTGGCGAGAGCCACTGTTCCCTTGTGGGCCACTGCACATCACGCAATGCGTTTAGTCCAACTCCAGAAGTCTCTACTTAAGTAACACTTCTAACACTGCTGGAGTCCAAACCCAGCCTCCCAGCTCAGACCACACTCTGAGCTACATGCCCTGTGGAATCAAAAGCAAGTTCCAAACAAGGATGAGGTTGAATCTTAGCCCTAGGATACTCAGGTCGCTCCCTCCCCCCACCACACCTCTCCACAATGGTGTTTTCAAGTTGTTAAAGGCTTCACCACAACTGACAACCTGAAAATACCAGCTGACATTGTCAACACCTCCTAAATTGTGAGGTGAAAGAATTTAAATTGTTCTCCTTGGATATTTTTGTCACACCAGTGTTCTGAAATCTGACTAACACCATGTATGATTTCAATTATTAGAGGTTTGAAGGAACAAATGCCTACAATGGTACAATGGTTAAGTAACAAACAGAAAGGTAGAGCCGGACCTTAACACGGAGGGGAGTAGTGGGTGGCAAGTCAGTATGTGACTTAACTGAAAGCATTTATAAACAATTCACAAAATAAAAGCACCAGGAGACAGCTGACAGTCAGCCTGCAACCTCTCATTTCCACAGCCGTCTACCCTGACACCACAAACAAGAATGACTAAAACGGAAAGCCAAGTAGAGACGGCACGGCCTCTAATAGGCCAGAGGGATTGAATGAACCCAATGTAAAATGCAGCAAGGTAGAAACCTTATACTGAAAACTCGGAGCATCAACATAAAGATAGGCCAGATAAAATGAAGATCGGCTAACCAGAACTGAAGAGAAATAAGCAAGGGGCTCAGTGAAGCAGGGTTCAGACTTCCACAGATAACCCCACTCTCGACAGTCCAGGCCTCATTATAAGTACTGACGACGACGACAACTCCTTTTTTCGGCAGCACAGTTTAACAAAGCAGTATGCATCAAAGGGAGATAAATAAAACTGTGTCTGCAGAAGGGCCAGTACTCCAATTTATTATAAGAAACAATGAAGCTTAAACAACGGTTTTCTTAAATTTAAATATTTTAATGTAAATAACCACACTATTAACCCCTGAAATGAGATTATTCAATCCCAGAAAACATGTAGAAAAAAACTCGATATTTCACATTCTCAAAGTAGTACATTTTTTTGAGTTTCCTGTAAATATTATTCAGGTGACTCATGTTTATGACAGTATTTCAAAAAGAAAGAAGACCCAGGATTTTCTTGTAATTTTCTGAAACCCATGTTTGCTGTAATTTCAAAACAATCTCTTGTGAGCTGCCAGAAAATTCAACAATTTGATGTAAATTAAAGCGAATAAAGCCAGGCTCGGTGGAGCACGCCTTTAATCCCAGCACTCAGGAAGAAGTAGCAGGCAAATCGCTGTGAGTTCGAGGCCAGCCTGGTCTACAGAGAAAGTCCAGGACAGCCAAGGCTACACAGAGAAACCCTGTTTCAAAAACAAAACAAAACAATACAAAACAGAAAGCTAATGACAGAGATACATCTAGGAGGCTGGAGAGATGAGCTCAGAGGTTAAGAGCACTTACTGTTCTTCCAAAGGTTCTGAGTTCAATCCCAGCATCTACATGGTGGCTCACAATCATCTATAATGAGATCTAGTGCCCCCTTCTGGCCGGCAGTTGTTACATGCAAGAGACTATTGTATACATAATAAATAAATAAATCTATCTTAAAAAAAAAAACTATTAAGAAAAAAAGAAATACACCCAGAGAGACTACAACCTCAAATGCACACCGGCACAGGAAAGTGCCACCCTCAGAGCTGCTGCTGAGACTCCATTCCCGCCTTAGGATCTGCTGCTACAGTGTGTGAGGCATCCTTGCCTACAGAGTGGATGTTACTGAGAAACAGACTGTGTAATTATGGAGCACTTCTCCACAGTGGCCCAGTAACCTATTCATTGGCACTCCCTCATCACTGACATTCGGTCCTCTATGGATGGCATGGCTATACAAATGGTGTGGGCTAATACCACAGAAGAGCAGCGGCAGGGACAGGGACAGACTCCAGGTTAGCAGTGTAAAATAGAGTGTAAAATAGACAGCATTAAAATGGCCCTATACCCAGATGACTTGTGAGATCAAAGAAATAAAACTGCTTGAGGCCGAAGTTTTAAATAGATATGATATCATTCTAAAATGTTCATTGGAAGCAAAACAACGAGTCAGAGTTTGGTAATGGGACAGGCAACGCAGCATCATGGCAGGCCTGCATTCTCAGAATTGGTGTCAGAAATTTAGTGGCAAAACCCAAGCAGCTGTCCTTCCTCTAATGGGCTGCACGGGGCTAGCAAAGGAGAGGGAGTGTAGCATTAGTGAAGTGGGGGCTGGAGAGATGGCTCAGATGCTCTTCCAAAAGTCCTGAGTCCAATTCCCAGCAACCACAGGGCTCATAACCATCTATAATGAGATCTGGTGCCCTCTTCTGGCCTGCTGGCTCACATATGGGCCAACTACTCTAAATAAACAAACAAACAAACCTTTAAAAAATAAAATAAAGAGCATTAGTAAAATGGGATAAGGATTAATGGGGTATCTTTTGCTCAGGATGCTGTGGAAGAAGATGGAATGGGAAGACAGTGTGGTTTGAATGAGCAATGTCCCCCCATGGGCTTGTGTGTCTGGACACTTGGTCCTCAGCAGGTGGCACAGTTAGGAAAGTTATGGAACCTTTAGGAGGTGGAGCCTGGAGTAAGTACCCCAGCAGAGGCAATTTAGGTTTAATAGCCTGACCCCAGTTTCTGTTATCCTTTCTCTGTTTCCTGGGTGGAGATGAAATGTAACCCTTTCTTCCCCAGACTGCCTTCTCCTGCCAACACCTTCCAGGCCATCGTGGATGCTTCCTCTCTCTGTGTGCTGATTTTCGACAGATACTCAGCACTCTATAACAGCAACAGAAAAGAGACTAGCAAAAACTGAAACACCTAGCCCAAAAACAAACAAACAAACAAAAAAACAAAACAAAACAAAAAACAAAACCAACAACAACGGGAAGTATCAAAACTGCAAACACTTAGCCAGGCGACGGTGGCGCACACCTTTAATGCCAGCACTTGGGAGGCAGAGGCAGGTGGGTCTCTGAGTTTGAGGCCAGCCCGGTCTACAGAGCAAGTTCCAAGACAGCCAGAGCTACAGAGAAACCCTATTGGGGGAGTGGGGGTGACCAAAGAATCAAAAATAGGCACTGGAGAGATGGCTCAGAGGTTAAGAGCACTGGCTGTTCTTCAAAAGGTCCTGAGTTCATTCCCAGCAACCACATGGTGACACACAGGCAGAGTACTATACACATAATAATAAATGAATAAGCCTTAAAAAAAAGAAAAGTAAAAGAAAGAATAGGTAGCTGGAAAAGAACAAAGACCTTAAGAAATGAGTCTATAGCTGAGATTGTGAAATATGAAATCTTAGTTCTGGTTTCTGCTGCTTAGATAAAGCACCCTGCTCTCTTACACAAAGGGCCAGTTGCCCAGGGTTACAACCACCCACATCAATAATTTCTTAATCATTAATTAAGAAAATGCCCCACAGGCTTGCTTATAGGCCAATTTTATGAGGAACATCTTCCTCACTGGAGAGCTCCTCTTCCCAAATGACTTTAGCTTGTGTGAAGCTGACATAAAAATAACCAACACACATGGTTATTAACTATTATTTTAAAAAACTTGAGTAAGGCAGGTGTGGTGGTGCATATCTGTAATCCCAGCACATGAGAGGCAGAGGCAGGCAGGGGCAGGCAGATCTCTGCAAGTTCAAAGCTGGCCTAGTCTACAAAGTGAGTCTAGGACAGCCAAGCCTATACAGGGAAACCCTGTCTTGAAAAAATAACAACAAACAAAAAACAAAACAACAGCAACAGTACTAGACTGATTTTTCTCAGTAAAAAAGCATATAATATTGTCACATTCCTTGTGGCACAGTTTTAAAGAAAAATTTTCTTTTAAGATCATAATACTTTAAAAGAAAGTGTTCATGTAATTTTATTAGTATGTTTTATAATGTGTCACTATAGTGCTACTAGTGTTCTGTGCTTGCTTTTTTAATATGATGCGCCCACCACCATTGGCTTTCAGTCAGTAGTACTATAGCACGGAGCCACTGCAGTTGGCAGGCTATTTTACTGAGCTGTTAGACCTAGTAGCTTCTCGAAGCAGTACACGAGTGAAGTGTAGCAAGTCGTGAGGAGGGCAGGGAGACAGCGAAGAAACGTAGGACTTCTGGGACGGTGGGTTTAGAATCCCAGGGGACTTTGTTCCTCAAATGGTGAGCACCTAACTGGTAAAGTGATTTAGTGTTTGGAAACTGTTAAGGACACCCAGCAAATGAAAACAACAGTTAAGAAATGTTGTTAAACCCCGGAGAGCCAACTAGAATGTGACGTCAGAGCTGACTAGCTGAAGCTGTGTAAACCCAGGGCAGGCCTGTAGAGCACCACATATTGGTAGGGTCAATCCAGCATAGTTAACTGCTCTACACGGACGGAGCCACAACATACGAAGAAAACACTGATGGAAAGGACAGGAGAATGAGCTCCTCAGGGCTGCTGCAGACCGTGATACACCTTCTGCATGACGAGCAGAGAGCTTGAGCACTGCCACCAAGTACACCAACCCTTCTCCCTACAGCGCAGTACA
Source organism: Acomys russatus (assembly GCF_903995435.1). NCBI lineage: Eukaryota > Metazoa > Chordata > Mammalia > Rodentia > Muridae > Acomys > Acomys russatus. Next base: position 22,013,111 of record NC_067144.1, on the reverse strand, counting down.
CGCCCTTCCTGGGCACACATAGCAAATGACAGACCACAGACCACGGAAAGCCTCAGAACCAATTTCAGTAATTTACAAGAGTCAAGTCATATGAAGTACCTTCTCCAGCCACAATGGACACTAGCCATCAAGGACAGAAGGAGGGCTGGCAAGGTGGCTCAGCTGGTAAGGAAGGTGCCTGCCACCAAGTCTCATGACCTGAGTTCAATCCTGGAACACCTGGTGGGAGAGAACTGACTCCCACAAGCTGTCCTCTGACCAACACACTCAATACTTGCAATAATTGTAAACAAAAATATCACACTTTAAACATTATGGGATGCAGCATGCACAGACACACACACACACAGTTTAAAATTTTTTTTCAGGCTAGAGTGTCACCTAGTGGATATACTGCTTTGCCACACAGGCTTGAAGAACTGAGTTCAGGTCTCACAGAAGACTAGATGAGCCCGCAACAACAATGCAGGGGACAGGGGTCTCAAGGACCTCAGGGACTTGCTGCTCATCCAGGCTAGCCCCAAAATCAAGTCCTGCCTTCAGTGAGGTACCCTGCCTTAAAAAGTGAGGTATGGAACAAGTGATGCCGCACCCCTGCACACACGGGCAGGAACAAGCATGCGCGCACACACACACACACGATTTCACTGGGTATAGTGACTCATTCATGAAACCCAAGCACTTGGGATGCTGAGGCAGGAAGCCTGCCGTCAGTTCCAGGCCAGCCTGACTATAGGATAAGACATCTTAAAAAAGGAAACTAAAATAAGAGAGAACAAACTGGAGTGGGAAGGAGAAAGAGAGAAGAGAAAGAAAAAAAGAGAACAAGAGATCTCACAGGAAGTACAGCTCAGCAGTGCTCTGCGCCATGCTGAGAATGCACAAGGCCATGGGTTTTGATCTCCAGCAGCGTGTGAGCACACTCGTGTAGGCACAGGAACGTGACACATACACACACACACACACACACACTCACCATCCCACCTCCACATAAAGACCTCTAATCAATAGCAGCTTGACACTTAGGGGAAAAAAGAAACTAAATACGAATCTGAAAAGAAAATAATTTCAAACATGTAAGCAGAGATAAAATAGATAATAGAAAACTATAATCAACAAAAACCAGAAGTGGGTTGGTGGGTTGTGGGAGAGGGTGTGTGTGCACATGTGTGCAGCACGTGGAAGCCAGGAGCCAGCCTTGGGAGCTACTCTGCAGGGTCTCTCACTGGCCAGGGAATCTCCAGTCGTTGTGGGCACTCCCCAGTCCAAGCTGCCACCCCACTGGGAAAATTAAAACACATTTAAGTGAAAACAACAGAGACAAAAGAAAAATAACTAATATTTTAAAAATTAAAGTATACACTATTAATCATAAATAAGAGACCTATAACAGCATGATAGCCTGAATGAAATGGAGAATTTCTTTTGAAGCCTAAAAATGACCAAACTGATGCAAGTTAAATAGATGAACACACTTCTAATGCAAGACTGAGTAACTAAAAAACGTCCAACAAAATGAATTTCAGCATCAGAGTGAATTTTGAAGAATAAATACAAAGTTCAAGAATAAATTTTAAAAATCATTTATAGAAGAAATTAACAAGCGTATAAAACTCTTTTCCTAAAAGCAGAAGGGGAAACTGTGCATGGCACCGTCATGCCCCTGCGCACACTGCTCAGGACAGGAGGAGGGGGAACTCTTGGCCCATGAGTTTTGATAGTGGCCTTGAAGATTCTAGCTCAAAAGAAGGAGGAAGATAAATAAATACAGAAGAGGAAGAAGGAACATTTCTTAGCTCAGTGAGGGCAATGATATCCTAATACCAAAGGCAGAGTTAAAAAAAAAAAAAATCGCCAGAGAATTACAAGCCAATACCCTCTATATAAATGCAAAAAATCTTCAACAAAATATGAGAAAAATAATATCCAAATTTAAAGGATTATATACAATAACCAACTGGAATTATCTTAAGAATGTAAGAGAGTGATTCAACACCATCACTGATAAATATGGTCATCTCAACTATTACAGTTATTTAATAAAACTAAGCTCTGCTTCAAGAAAACATTAAAAATGTGTACAAATTAGTTATGACAGTTACACAACTTTACAAATGTAACCCATGTTCTTGAATTATACACTTAAAAGATGACTAAAGGACCAGTGCAAGGGCTCAGCATGTAACTGTGCCTGCAGGCAAGCTTGATTGTAGAAAGAATATCTTGAGTATTGTATGGACACATCAACTATCAACTGAAAAAAAAACACCTATGGCTTACAGGAAAGGGTAGAATAGAAGGTGGGACATCCCGTAGGAAGAAAAGATTCTGGGATAGAGCCAGGCGCAGGAGGTTCGCCCTGGAAGATGTGAAGACAAGCACATGATACCTGAGCAGAAGTAAGCAGCCACCTGGCTGAATATAGATTAGTATAAATGGGCTATGAGCTAGTCAGAGAAGAGCCCAGCTATATGGCCCGGTATTTGTAAATATATTTGGAGTCTCATGAGTCATTATTCTGGGAGCTTAGAGGCAGGAGGGAAAAGATGCACCTGATGTTCGAAGGTCAATCCTAGAGAATCAAATCAAAGGAGAGCATCAGTTCCTACGACTTCACCTCCACACATGTACTACGGCACCCCAGCATCCAACACATACAATAAATAAGTGTAATAAAAACATTTTCGGCCTTAGAGCCCAGGGAGGGCGGGAGGCCGGGGGAGGAAGAGGGCGGGGAAAAGCTCAGCCCGCTGCAACGCCATTTGCCACTGCCGAGCTTGGGCACCGGCGACTCGAAGCACAGGTGACCAACTTCAGCCAAGCACGCTTCTTGGCCTCCCGCACAGCCTGCATCCCGCGCGCTTCTCAGTGTCGCCTGTCGCCCATCGGAGTCACCGCCATCCCTGCTGCCCTCCAGATCACGATCCCACACGCTGCCAGCTAGTCTTTTCCGCCATGCCCAAGAATAAAGGAAAAGGAGGTAAAAACAGACGTAGAGGAAAGAATGAGAATGAATCTGTAAAACGAGAGCTGGTGTTCAAGGAGGGTGGACAAGAGTATGCTCAGGTCATCAAAATGCTGGGAAACAGCGATTAGAAGCAATGTGTTTCGACGGCATAAAGAGGCTATGCCACATCAGAGGGAAACTAAGAAAAAAGGTTTGGATAAATACCTCAGATATCATATTGGTGGGCCTCCGAGACTACCAGGATAACAAAGCCGATGTCATCTTAAAATACAACGCAGATGAAGCTAGAAGTCTCAAGGCATATGGCGAGCTTCCAGAACATGCTAAAATCAATGAAACTGATACATTTGGTCCTGGAGATGATGATGAAATTCAGTTTGATGACATTGGGGATGATGATGAAGACATCGATGATATCTAAAATGGGCTCAGCATTTTACATTCCAGTCTTTCTGAAGATTGTTTTGCAAGTTTGGAATCTGGCTATAGACTTAAAGGAAAAGTTTTCACTATCTTGATTGTAATTTGTTGAGGCAGACTTGATTTGATAATTAGGTCTTTCAAAACTGATAATATCATAACTGATATGCTAAGCCCATTATGTTCATTTGATTTAACGGTACTCAAGACCATGTAAGAAAAAAAATACAGTTACTGCCTTTCCTACTTTGGCCCCTTCCAGTAAGTAAACGGATGTTTTTGAATTAAAAAAAAAAAAAAATTTTTTTTTTCAAATGGAAGCAAATTTTGTTACATGTATTTTTAAGGCATCGCATTGGATAGGAAGAAGTAAAGTTATTTCTATTTGTTGATGATAAGATGCCATAAATTTTTAAATTGTAAAAAAAAATTTTTACTTTTAAAAAGCTACTAGATATGAAGGCACAATAACTATCCCCAAAATAAAGATCCTTAAAATAACATAAAATGAGACTAGAGAGATGCCCTCAGTGGTTAAGAGCATTTGTTGCTCTTACAGAAAACCCATGAAGGCTCACAAGCATCCATGATAACCCCAGTGCAGATGACATGACACCCTGACCTCTCCCGACTACCTTAGGCACCAGGCATCCATGTGCTGCACATACATACACACAGGTAAAAGCACATGGGCAAAAATTAAATGCATTTTAAAAAACAAAATAAATCCTAACTTCAAATGATATTATTATCTATGCTGAGCTCTATTTTAGCACTTAAAATTTTTTTACCCTTGGAATGTGTGTGTGTGTGTGCGTGTGTGTATACATGTGTGCACACATGTGTTTAGGCCAGAGAAGATTGTTAACTGTCCTGAGCTATCATTCTCTGTCTTACCCACAATGCTGGGATTAAGGCGTGTGTAGCCATGCCTGGTTTTTATGGGGATGCAGTGGTTATAAACTAAGTTCTTAAGCTTTCAGCAGCACAGCTAGTACCCTCAGCCACTGAACCACGCTGCCAGCTAGCACTCAGTTTTCCAAGAATATCTAGGATGCTTTCAATAAATCATCTACAAGGCTAAGTAAACACTGACTCGAGAGTTAGACTAAGTGCTGAAGAAACAAAATTGATTAAAATCTAGGAATGCTTTTGAGAATGACATATAGTAAAGAAGACCTAGCTTTTTTTTTAAATTGTGGTAAAAATTTAGAAAATATCATTTAAAAATACATGCAAGATATTTTAGATAAACTTTGGGAGGTTATAAAGGTAGAAAGGGATGAAGTAGTGGAGCTAACTGATGAACTGAGATAAACTGAACAGAAACCCATCTAAAAAGACCAGAGAGATGCAGTGTAGAGGAGACAACCTGCAGAGCCTCTGTGGGGACAGAAAAGATAAAGCATGGAGAGCACTGTGCTTGGGCAAGGCTGGGACACAGCCGCCCTGACGGAGCAGACCGAGGCAAGCTCAGCCACAGATAGAGCCTCCGAGCTGGAGAGCTGGCTCGGTGGTAAGACCACGTGCTGCTGCAGCTCCAGGGAATCCAACATCCACTTCTAACTTCTGCAGGTGCCTGGTCTGCGCGTGGTTCTCATACATACATACAAACAAAACTCATAAAAAGTAAATACACATAAAAAATAAGGAGACCGTCTAAATCATGCTAAGAAATACGGAATTTGCTTTTGAAGCAAAAGAAGTGAGTGATAAAATCAGAAATCTACCTGCTGTTATTTTACGTTAGGGACAGTTGCAACTTCCATCTCCAATGGCCATTAATCATTAACGTCCTTGCTGAGAGCAGACACTGAACCCCAACACAACGATAAGACTCTTCTCATTTGGCAATAGTAAGCAGGAGGTATTAACTAGAACCCGGGACTCCTAGACTCAGAACACGGCTTTACCCTGAATCATACAGTTCTGTGAAGTGAACTACAGCTAAGGGCAGGCATACAGCTGTTTCCACAGAAGAGCTACTTTGTTCATTTGGTCTATCGCAATACTTCATAAAAATTTCATGAGCATGATTTCTATAGCCACATATTAAAGTGGTTTTTTTAAAAAATCACTATTCTATAGACTTGAAATTCATAAAAGTATTAAGTCTAAAATTTCAAAGCACTCTAAATTCCCACTGTTACCTAATCAAGGGAAAGGCACTATTCACTCTCGATTAGAGCTCCTAAGATGTATATGGTGACCTACAGCATGCTTTGCTTACCACAGCATACAATAATCCCAACAAGCATGCTCACAGTTCTGACCCCGCCCTGGCTGAGTAACCCTTTCTGGTTGCAACAGCTTGCATTTCTCTAGTTACAAGCATCTAGCTGATTGCCTAAAGGAAAAGTCTTTAAAGCTGTGGGCAGGGGGGCTAGAGACATGGTTTGCAGAAGAAAAAGCACTGTGGTCCAGGTTAGATTCCTAAGCCCCACATAGTAGCTCACGAACTCTGTAACTCCAGCTCCAGGGGATACGATGCCCTCTTCTGGCCTCCCAGGGCAATGCCTGCACACGGTGCACAGACATAAAACAATAATGAATCCTGCTGGGCGTGGTGGTGCACCCCTTTAATCCTAGAACTCAGGAGACAGAGGCAGGTGGATCACCAGCCTGGTCTACAGAGAGAGAGTTCCAGGACAGCCAGGGCCACACAGAGAAACCCCGTCTCAGAAACAAACAAAAAACTTAAAATTTGTTCATTAAAAATATGAATCCTATCTAAGTCTACCCAGATCAGAAATGCACTTTCAGACAAAACCTGAGGTATGAGGTTAGTTACAACTCAAAGGTTAAAAATAATAAGCAGGTCAAGAGCAGCGCTGTGTACTACAGCTCGAGAACAGTCTGTAACTCCACAAACTAAGACACAGTAAAGCAGTGTGTAGTAAGCTTCAATGTGACTGGATACGCAACCACGTGAAGACGGACGTATGGAGTGAGATACGAGAATTGAAGTCAACAGTGACAACAGTGACAGAGGAGGTTTGTTATCTGTTAAATTCCCAAAAATGGAGTGATAAAAAGCCTGGAGTAGGTGCTGGGAAGGTGACACAGGTTAAGTACACTGGCTGTTCTTCCAGAGGACCTGAGTCTGGCTCCCAGCACTCACATGGTGGCACACAACCATCTCTAACTCCAGGTCCAGATGATCTGACGTCCTCCTCTTTTGGGCCCCCACAAGCACTGCACACCCATGGTGCACAGCATTATAAGTAAAATACCCATAAACATAAAACACAAAATCTCAGGAAAGAAATTAAGCACAGAGTGATAGGCTACTGAGAAAGAACATGAAATATTCAAGCCAGATAGGGAATCTGCACCAACATTTAGAGAGCTAGAAAATGGGGGGTTGGTGGGGACGGAGGCAAATTAGGTCAAAACCTAACCAAAGGAAAGTTTAGAGACCTAGGAAATTGAATTCATATAGATTCAAAGACAGAACACTGAGGGGGTAGGGGGAAAAGATAATCCTACAGAGACACAAAAATCCAGAGTCTAGAAGGAATGGAACAGAAGAAATTTAGAAAGGGAGACTACTTCAATAAGTATCTTTATTTTGCTCAAAAGTTGAGATATGTGATAGTAAAATTAATTTTTAGCAGAGATTTTCTGCTTTTCGTATAAACTTGTGTTAGAAGCTTTTCGGCATCTGTAAGAGCAGTTGTGGTAAACAGAAAACTGAAGGCAGTAGCAGGAGGGAGGAAATCACCCTCTGCCAGTCAGCTTGCAGTGAGAATGACAGAGCCCTCCTGCCAAAGCAAAGCCTGAAGAGCTAGCTGCTTAGTACCCAGCAGGCCTCCTGTTCTGCCCTTTAATTTCGGAAGTTAAATGTGTTAACATTTACAAAGAATTTAAATAATGTCTGCTACCCGGTATATTTATTAAAGCAAATAGGACACTGTTTTGGGGACTTTTTGGGAGGCATCTGCAAATCAATCTGTATGGTATGTAGCAGATGATGAAACAAGTAAGTCTGACCTCCCCTCTCCTCTCGGAGCACTATAATGTCTAGCATCTAATAATAAAGAAGTCATGGGGATACAAAATTCCATTATAAAAATGCTGCGGACATAGCAGATGGCTCTGTAATCTTATTTAGAAAGGGACAGGAAAAAGTAAAGACGTGCCAAAATAAATGGGCAGTATGGGCAGTTTGCTAGATTGAGAGAAAGGAAAAGTAAGTAGTGTTGACCGGTTGGCTTTAGGAATAGAAGAACTCCAAACACTTTTTGTGAGTTTATAATTCCTAATGTAAGTAGAGGGATCTTAAAAGTAAAAGAACTAAGAAACAAAGTGTTAGTGTTAGATTCGTGCTAATTATGATTAGTAAAATGCTATGACAATAATTATAGATCTGTAGACATGGACATCACAAACATGAATTAAGTATCTCTTGGATTATAGGTATGAGATAGGAGCAATATATAAGGACACCTAAATAAAGTTTAGTGAAAATTATTACAAATGTTACACTAGAAACATTCTGTAAAGTTAAAAAGTAACATGTGCCTAACATTAGACATTACAAGCATAAAATATGAAGCCCAAAATATCAAGTGATCTCATTCAGAGTAATTAACAAACAAACAAACAAACAAACAAACAAACAAAAACCCTCAGGTGCCTTGGTTGTTACTTTGCTACTTGCCTTGCTTCTTCACTTCACACCAGTAAGGGGGAGACGCTGGGGCCAGGTGGGGGTGGCTAAGTGACAGGCAATGGTGGTGAGGACAGTGACAGGCAGCCAGAAAGAGACTAAGAAGTACCCTGGCGCCTCCTAAAGACACCAGAGAGGAGGAAGTGGGTGGCGTCCCAGCAGGCTTGTCCTTACTTTCACAGAATTAAACGCAGCCAGAGACAGTGACTACTTGTGAGCTCTGGAGAACTCTCAACACTGTCCCTGGCCAAGGAAAGGCCCCTGTGTCCCTTTCTCTTCTAATCAACTTCCAACTAACAAGGACATGATTTTCCTTCCCCTAACAAGCAAATGAACTATCAGAGGGTTCCACAAGCACATGAGGAACACAAAAATGTTAATAAAATTATAAATGTGTGTTGAGAACTGAAGACATGTTTACTTTACAGTAGAAACTCCCTTTTGCTCCATTTTTAAGGGGGCTTAGGGGTTAGGACAGGGCCACTGCTATGTGGCACTGGATGACCTTACACTTGAGAAAGTACGTCTCAACCCTTCAAGAACTGAGATTAGAGGCAGGAACCACCACAGCAAAGTCAGAAGATTTGCTTCCTTTTTATGTTGGGCCGGGGCTTGGGAGTAGGGGAGTGGGAAGATGGGATGGGAGTTGGGGCGGGGAGAAATGGACGGACGGACTCACATGTGCAAGAAGACAAGCCCCTGTCTGTGTGAGGAGGCAGACAAGGACATTCCGTACCCAGCTCTACTTATTACTCCCCTGAGACAGGTTCTCTCACTGCACCTGAAGCTGGGCTGGCAGGCAGCAATCCCCAGAGGTCTGCCCCATGCACCCACAGAGCCGGGCTGTAGGTGTGAGAAGCCATGTCAAGCTTTAAGGGTGAGCTCTGGAGACTTGAACTAAGTGTCTCCCCAGCGGTCCCAGTTAGTTCTTCTTGCTAACATTTCGTGCTATGATCAACACCACCCTAGGACTCGGAATCACTGGTTTGTGCTCTGAACTCTCCCAGTCAATTAGCAAAGCCGTTTGATGGAGGTGTGGAGGGGTGATTTTTAGCAGAACAGTCGGTTCATCCTTTTTCACACCTACCTTCTCACCACTCGAGTAGAAGAAATACCGCAACCGGACTATGTTACAGTGATCTAGCTTTCTCATGATTTGGAGCTCTCGATTCTGCAAAGCAAGCACATAAAATAAATATTTAAGGATAACAGCTACACATCATTATGACCAAGGTACTTCTAAAATAACACTAAGCATAGAAACAGGCTCTGAATATGCTGTTCACATGTATGGCAAGGCAGGCACATGGCGCCCGCCACACAGTTGTAACCCCAGCACTCCTGAGCTAGAGGCAGAAGGATCACGAGTTCAAGGCCAGCCTGGGCTACTCTACCTATTAAAAAAAAAAAAAAAAAGGAAGGAAAGGAAGAGAGAGCAGTACCGGCTGATGAGTTCTTTCCCATTACTCATCAGTATAACAAATATGGAAACTAAGGACCCGGGTTTCACTCCAGTATCTCAGGAGTATAGCATTCCCTAGATGATCTCACGTAGCTGTACTAGGATGGTCTGTATACGCATCAGCCAAGCCACGCATCCGACGTGCACTTGAACAGACAGCTACTGCTGGTCTCCTGCTCTGCATCCGACGTGCACTTGAACAGACAGCTACTGCTGGTCTCCTGCTCTGCATCCGACGTGCACTTGAACAGACAGCTACTGCTGGTCTCCTGCTCTCCCTAGTGTTCTTCACCAGCTGAATGACAGATCCACAGGGAGCATTACTACTCCCCAAACACAGCCTGCTTATCCTGTGCCACACAGCACTCAATAGCAGAGAGAAGAGATAGACAACACCAAGAAAGGTCCTACTCAAGAAACCTAGGGGCCTAGAATGAAAGAAAGGAAAAAAAATACTGTTATTTAGAGAAGGAGCTCATGCTTTATTACTGAGCTATATTTACATCCGAAGGGAATTCTTAAATATGGGAAGTTTAATAAGCATAGAGTGGTTCAGTGAGCAAGTACTTGTTACACAAACCTAAGACCTGGTTTCCAGTGCCCAGCACCCAGAAAAAGCCCAGTGGCGCCGTAAATGCCGGTAATCTCAGAGTTCATGGCACAGGTGGGCAGACCCTAGGAGCTCACTGGCCAGCCAACCTAGCCTAAATAGTTAGCATTCAGGTTCATGTGAGACACGGTCTAACTGAAAAAGGGGAGAGTGGCCGAGGAAGACAAAATGTCTTTCTTCAGGTACACGCACATGCGTGCGTGCACATGCGTGCGTGCACGTGCGCGCGCGCGCGCGCGCACACACACACACACACACACACACACACACACACACACACACAAAACCTCTCCCCCTGGAGTTGTTCTTGTCAGAGTACTCTTTATTTTTTATTTTCATTTTTTATTTTTTATTTGTTTGTTTTTGTTTTTTTTGAGACAGGGTTTCTCTGTGTAGCCTTGGTTGTCCTGGACTCACTCTGTAGACCAGGCTGGCCTCGAACTCACAGAGATCCACCTGCCTCTGCTTCCCAAGTGCTGGGATTAAAGGCGTGCGCCATCACTGCCCAGCTCAATGTCAGAGTATTCTAGTACAAGAACAGGAAATGTAAGACACATTCGAAACTGTGGGGCAAGAGCACTGCGGTTAAGTGGAGAGCACCCTAGGGGACAGGATTGAGATGCTCCAGAAACTCTAGAAAGATAAGCGAGTGGCATCATTAAGAGTAAGGGGGAGAAAACAAGACAAAAGGGGTTGGGGATTTAGCTCAGTGGTAGAGCTCTTGCCTAGCAAGCGCCAGGCCCTAGGTTCGGTCCTTAGCTCTGGGGGGAAAAGAACAAGGGGGAGAAAGGTAGACGATAAATAAGTTCAGAGAGAGGGGCAGCAGCGGCGTAGGCAGGAATAGTGAACGCCTCATCAGCCATGGTGGGAAATTCAATTTCCCTTCAAATGTGAATGGAAGTCACTGGGGACACCGGCAGGTGAAGTTATGATCTGACTTACCACGCTCAAGAGTGTTCTAGAACTTGAACAAAGTAAGCTTTGATAATAAGGGGCATGAGCAGTCATGCAGTAGAAAGGAATGGAGAATGGGATTGTTAATGAAGAAGGAAAACAATGTTCTTAGAGCTATGAAAGAGCTTTAAAAAAAAAATGGTTGTTTATCTCAAAAGTTGCTAAGAGATTAAGAATTGCAATATGGCTAATGTAAGATGCCAACTTGAGAACAATGACGCCACAGGTTCCTGAGCCTGCTGCCGAGGATGCGGGAGGCCAGGGGAGGGTGCTGCCGGAGAGTGAGCAGGTCAGGAGACCGCTCTCCGCAGACACCTGCACAACACACGCCCGGAGACCCAGTGTGACCTCAGGCAAAGTAAAAGGAGCCGAGAAGTGTGTGAATTTCAATGTATTTCCCAACTCACATGCACACTAAGTACCAAAAGTTAAGGAACCCGTCTAACTACAAAGTGTTAAACATAATCTCTCATGAATGACATAACTGATTAACTGAGCCAAGAAATTAATTCTAACGCAGAATTAAAGGGCTAATTACTATGGGGGGGGGGGAACCTCTATAGACTACAACCCGGTAAGAGATTAATAAAATAAAATACAATACTCTAAAAAGCAATCACATTCACAAGGCTTTTTTTGGGGAGGGGGGTGAGGGACGGGAGGGGTTCAAGACAGAGCTTCTATGTTACACAAAGCCCTAGCTGTCCTGGCCTTTCTTTGCAGATCCAACTTGAGGGGCCGGAAAGATGGCACAGTGATTAGGACACCTGATGTTGTTGCACAGGACCCAGGTTTGGTTCCCAACACTCATATGGTGGCTCCTCTTCTTGTCTCCATGAGCACCAAATGTATACATAATAATACAGGCAAAAACACTCATGCACAGAAAATGAAAATAAATATTTTTTTAAAAAATCAGACTCTAGAATTGCTACAATATAAAAAATACTCCACTTAAAACATTGTAAAGATAAATAAACAACTCTAAACAAATTACACACACCAGGAAAATAAGAGTGGGACTTGTTGGGAAGAAGGAGGCTTTGTGGCTTGAAGGGGTGGAAAGAGACGGAGTTAGGGGTTAGGGGTGCCCAGCTTAATAGTATTACATACATGTATGAAACTGTCAAAATAAGGAAAGGATATTTGTTAAAGACAAAGGGGTGAGTACGTTCTACAACGGAGAGACAAAACCAACAAAGAAAAAGAAACTAAGCAAAATGGCACCAGCAGCCCTTACATGCGACTGCATAAAGTATGAGTGAATTAAGCACACACTCAAAACAGAGATCACCAAACTGGACTTCTTGTTGTTTTGGTTTTTTTAGACCGTATTTATCTGTGTAGCCCTAGCTGTCCTGGAACTCACTATGTAGACCAGGAATTAAAGTGTGTAACACCACCATCTGGCTCAAACTAGACTTTTTTTTTTAAAGCTCTAAATACATTTCTATTTATAGGAGATACAATTTAGACTGAAACACACAGACCATTTCAAAGACAAACTATAACCTAAGAGGCCCTGGAGTTTTGATTTTTTAAAAGATTTATTATTATTGTTATTATTATTATGTACACCTGCAGGCCAGAAGAGGGCATCAGATCACATTAGAGATGGTTGTGAGCCACCATGTGGTTGCTGGGAATTGAACTCAGGACCTCTGGAAGAGCAGCCAGTACTCTTAAGCTCTGAGCCATCTCTCCAGCCTGGAGTTTTGATAGTATGTCCTGTCAATGATGACTCACTGTGTAACAAAGCTCCTCCTTACCCATCCGCCCGCCCACACACCACAATGTGCACTCTACATTCTACTGAAGTTTTCCTTCATGTTCTAGAGCAGCAATACCATCTGCTCACAGTTCAGGCCCCTGATCATATTATTACAAGGATGTCTTGACCTTCGTAAACTACTTAGTTCACGTTTCCTTCACCATCGTCAGGCCAGTTACAGCTGTCCCAGCACACATTCAACGCTTCTTATACCATGTAAAAATATTTTGAAGTTTATTGCATTTTCGCATGTATTATTACAACTACAGGTCAATGCTGTTATATAAAACAAAGTATCTCAAAACTTTCAGAACTTAGGGTTTATATTGCAACGATGACAGGCAGCAATATATACCCTACCTAAGCAACTTACTACAAATTCCTTAAGAGCAAACATTGAACTTGCTGTCTTTGTTGATCAACTAGCATTGAGAAGGGAACAGAGAGGGAAGGCAAGTAGAATCTTAGATACAAAATACTTATAGTTGTAGTAAACAAGTTAAAAAAAACAACCCAGCTAGCTATTCAAGACATACTAAATACCATACCAATGAGAAAACCTGAAGAACACATTTCAAGCAAAAGTTGCTTTTCTTTTTAATAAAAAGACATTAAAATACATACATCTCGAAAAAGAGTGGTTTAGATATATAGTCCCTGTAAGTCACGTTAGGTCTTGACCCCAGCTGGTAAATCCAATGGCTAAGAGTGGGTCCCAGGGGCTCTGGACCCATCGATGGGCTGGCCCTTTATGGATTCCTAGGACAACTGGGAGGGGGCTAGCTGCAGAAAGGTGCTCTGGGGAAGCGTGCCCTGGAAGTAAGTGCTTGTCCCCGCCCCTTCCTGTATTCACTCCGCCTCCAGGAGAGCAGCTCAGCTCCATTACCTCAGTGATGAATTATCAAGCAGTCAGCTACCCTGAACCAAACCTGCTGAAACCATAAGCCAAAGAGTCTCTCTCTCCTTTCCGTGTGTCTGTCAGGTGTTTTTGTTACAGCAACAAAAACTAACAAAGAGGCACAAAGGTTTCTGTTCACTTTTACAATACCTTTATACCTGACGCCTTAACACTAGGGAGGGAGGGGAGGAGGAGGAGAAAGGGAGGGAAAGCCGGAGGGAGGCTGCTGGCTTGCCAAGGGTTACTTAGGAACCATTATGTAAAACCTGGAGAAAGTTAACTTTCAGGTGAGGAAATAACCAGCAAGCTCAAGCCTGTGGGTGTAAAGTAGGCAGCGTGTGTCTGTCGATCATCTTTTCTTCTCCACCAAAGTCTGCTCTATTGGGAGGTCTCTTCCCTCATCACGAGAAAGCTCTGCTGTTGCAGCAAAACAGGATTCACCTCAAAGACTTTGCTTACAAGACTACCCTCCCTAAGCATAGCTTCTGTAAAAAAATAAAATGAATATTATCTAAAGATGACTCAGTTTAATCCCTGTCTAAATATTTTATTCCATAGGAAAATCAGATGTCCCCCACATACTCTACAAATGGCTTTTAAGAAGAAAATCTCAAAATAACTCCCGGTCGACAACCAGGGCTACAGTGAGGGAGAACTGCTAAGGGAAGTCAGGCTGGCTTGGAAGTTCTTTGGGAAGCAGGAGAGGAAAGTTCAGCTTGGTCTATGTTCACCTGAAGTGAGAGACACTGACAGTGAAAGGCCCAGAAAGTACCTGGGTGTGCTCCTAGCTCCTCTGCAAGAGACTGGTCCGCATGGCTCCTGAGCTCACGAATGCCTACAAACATGTGTATGAAGTAAGAGATGCCCAGCCTTGCCTGGACTCCCAATTAGAAAACGACAGTCGATAAACAACAGCAAGAGTAAACTGGAAAGCCTGAACAGTGCTGTCACATCGCTTCCTTGATATTTTAAGGTATTCAGAAAGAGCTCTGAGGCATATGTACACCTAGTGCACAAGTAATCATGGAAAGGAAGAAAATGAAGACGTTGTAAGAGAAGAGCCATGAAACTAATGCCTTCTATGAAGGACCAGGTGGCAAGTGCTTCAGGCTGGCAAACCATATGGACTTTGCTGCAACTACTCAAGTGTACAGCTACGCTGGAAAAACAGCCATCAACAAAATGAAAAAGAACGGACATGACCACATTCTAACATAACTTTATTTTTTGTTTTAAAAAAACACTAGAGGCAGGCACACTGTTTACTGTGGCTCTAACAAGAAAGAAAAATCCCCGATATCCCTCACCCCTAGCACACAGGGAATTTTATAGATTAATTTAATGATACATGTTCTAGAAATTAAAAAAAAATTATTTATTATGTATGCAGTGCTCTGCCTGCATGTATGCCTGCAGGCCAGAAGAGGGCATCAGATCACATCCTAGATGGTTGTGAGCCACCACGTGGTGGCTGGGAATTGAACTCAGGTCCTCTGGAAGAGCAGTCAGTGCTCTTCGCCTCTGAGCCATCTCTCCAGGCCCCATGTTCTAGGAATTTATAATAATATTTTCCTTTAATGCTACTATAATCAGTACATAGAATATTGTAATTGTAAATTGTGGTTATAAAAGAACCAACTGTGTAGCAAAGAGAAAGCAGAGGATTTTTATTACCTGTCAGCTGCAGTGAATTCAAGAAGACACGAATGAGGTTCTTGAAACCCTATTTTCAGAGGCATTAGCATGAAGGTAATAGTGACTTGAATGCATTCCTTAAGCCCTCCATCTGTAAGTCAGTGTAACTATTAGCACTAGTGATGACACCAGTGGCTACAGGGACATGTAGAGCCAGGCACTATGCTAGCAGCTTCCTCTCCATGGTTTACACCGCTCATGCTGGCCACATCACCGTTCCCATCTTAGAGCGGCTGCAAGTATAGACGGGTTAAGAAAGACGCTAGCAGGGGTGGAGTTGGCTCAGCAGTTAACAGCATTGGCTGCTCTTCCAGAGGACCTGGGTTCAATTCCCAGCACACACATGGCATCTCACAACTGTCTGTAATTCAAGTTCCCATGGATCCAACTCACTCACACAGATATATATATACGGGTCAAACACTGATGTACTTTTTTTTTAATTACTGAAAAGAGATGCTAACAAACAGCAGAGGCAAAAATTCAGCCAGGCGTGTCAGAGGCATGCTCTGCATTATCACAGTGGAATGTAGCTCACTCTGGCGGTCGTATGTTCCTCTATGACTGAAAGGTACAGTAATAAAGAGGCTTCAGTACTCAGTTTATAACTCAAAACAAGGCAAGCAGACGTGCATACAGGGATGCTATACAATAGAACATGTTAAGTGCAATTAAAACAGTTGTATTCAAATAGAGTTCTGAAAGTATCTTTTAAAAACATATCCACCTGAAGAAAATTTACATCATTTTACATGAAAGGATACAAACTTAAGTTATGCCTTAGTTAAGTTTCAATACCTCTCTGGGACCACTGACTTTCTACTTAGTACGCAAAAACTTTATAGTTTCTCAGAAGAAATGAGAAAGTATTCCTATATGCCCCCCAACTAGAATCACACTAAAATCTCAGACTGCTGCGGAGACTATACTCTCACTGACTGGCAAGGTGCCCATAAGTGACAAGGGCAGGCGGCCATCCTCTTCCCCTCAGTGCTCTCTCCTGCTTCCTTTCTTCTCTCCTTTGCATCCTTCAAAACTCTTGGCTTCTAGCTTTCTCTACTAGCCTGTGAAGTCTGTAGCTTTAAAGCTGATGACTCCCCACTGAGTATCACCAAGCCAGATCTCTCCAGTGAATTATTACTTAACAACCTCCTTTACAGATCTTGTCATGTCATTAGCAAATTCCTGATTGCCTTTACCCTGCTCCACCCACAGCCTTCCCATCTCAACTGCTGGCAATCCCACTCCTCCACTTACCTAAGAGCAGAGCCTGCAGTACTGATCTGTCTCTCCCTCTCTCTCTGGCCTCACATTCCACCAGTTAGCTCTACTTCCAAATTATACACAGGATTTCAGTAATGACAATCTTGTGCATTTGTTCCCTAGCAATGAAATTCCTATTTATAAAAAAAAAAACCTACACAGGAAAATAAAAAATAACCTTAACGTAAGCAGCCACCAGATGTCCTTTACGGAAGGAAATGTCTAAACAAGTTAGGGACATCTATATCATGTAATACTATCATAGCTACTCAACAACACACCTAAATCTAAAAAAAAAAAAAAATTCTTTTTAGAAGATTAAAAGACAATCCCCAAAGTTACATAGTTATGTAATTCTTTTATGTTACACTCATACACTCCTTTAATAATTTTTAATGATGTGCTTATTTTATGTGAATGAATGCTTTGCCTCCATGGGTGTCTGTGCAGAAGATGGTGTCAAAAGTATTGACAGCTGTGAACTGCCACGTGGGTGCTGGGAACCAAACCCTGGTCCTCTGCAAGAGCAGCAGATGTCCTTGCACTGCTCTGCATCTCTTCAGATGGAAGGATACACTTTTTGTTGCCAGGGTTATATGGGATGGCAGGGGAAGAAGGAAAGTGTGGCTATAAAATATAAGGGTCTTTGTAATGCTGCTCAGCTTGACTGTAGTAAAAACACGAACCTACACATATAATAATCTGATAGTTAAGGGTCACTGGGTAAAGGCACTTGCTACCAAGCTTGAAATGTACATTTGATCCGTGACTCACATGGCAGAAGGAAAGAACTCCTGAATGCCCTCCTCTGACTTATACACATGCCATGACTTGTGAATGCCCCTACACATACATAATAAATTTCATGTAACGGTGTAAGTAACTGAAAAATCTAGTTCCCTCACTTACTTCAGGTGTTCCCTTAAAGGCCGCATTCTTATCCATCTTAAATCACAGCCAGCACCCCTTTACCCCTTTCTTTGCGTCACTCTTCAGAATAACAAAAGAGCTAACATATTACGCCTATCGTGTTTATTCGTTATTGTCCAATAAACCCAGAAAGACCATACTATGGGGATATTTTATCATTATACAACCTAAAACTTCTAACAATGTCCAACCCACACTGATACAGGCCAGCACTGTATATTTAGAAGAATGATAAATTACCCTCCTTTTAAAAAGATACAATACATTTTACTGAAGGAAATGTCACTGCGAGTATGAATATATAAGGGGAGCTAGAAAAAAAATTTAACAGTCCATCACGGTCGGAAAGCAAAGTAAGCAGTGTGTGAGGTGGCTGGGCGAACTGCATCCCCTTCAGGGAACAGTTATGAACAAGAGCTGAGGTTCACTCTCTATTTCATTCAGTCCAGACGTCACCTCATGGAGCTGAGCTGCCCTCACTTAGAATGGGTCTTACCTACCTCAATTAACCTAATCTAGAATAGAAATGCCATCACAGGCCTATCCAGGTTTGTCACCTACATGATTAGAGACCATGCTGAGGTGACAATCCAACCATCACAGATGCATTATTTACTGTCTCTGAATTCTTTTATTTGTAGACCCTCTTAAGTAGATACAATGAATAACTTCTGGCATCTTAGCTTTGTCAATGAATTGATCTGAAGGAATCCACCAGCCCTATCAAAGATCTCATTGCCTAACTGACCCCTACTACCAAAATGCAACCAACCAACCAGAAAAATCCCAGGTTTCCGTCTCCAGATGGAGGGATCAGCATTTCCCAGATAATTAAAAAATGAGGGTGTTTATCATTACTAGATAATAAATACTAAAAAAGCTATTGAGGCAAGAAAATATATGCTAAACTGCAATACGAAAACATTGAAAATTCAAGACTGATAAGAGGCAATAACTGAAAAACCATAACTGTGCTATGTAAATTAATATTAATTCTGGTATAAAAAGTAAGATGAACATATTAATAACTATAACCACAAAAATATAAATGGCCATATAATATATCAAAAAGTAAAATATGACATCAATAACATAAAAGCAGATGGAATTTTCATATGCAATATAAGTTATCAGCTTACGTGGTTCTATCTAAATACAAAGTTATCACACATACAAAAATTCTGTAACAAACCACAAAACAATTAAATTATCAAGCTGCAAACACAAGAGAAATAGAGTGGAACAAGAGAACTACTAAACAGAAAACAACAAATGTCCTTAAATTCCTGGTGGATTAAACTCACCAATTTAAGGCACAAGATGATGAATGAATAAGAAAAGCAAGACTCACTCACACACTGTCTACGAGGCTCACTCACACACTGTCTACAAGGCTCACTCACACACTGTCTACAAGACTCACTCACACACTGTCTGCAAGGCTCACTCACACACTGTCTGCAAGACTCACTCACACACTGTCTACAAGGCACACTCACACACTGTCTGCAAGACTCACTCACACACTGTCTACAAGGCTCACTCACACACTGTCTACAAGGCTCACTCACACACTGTCTACAAGGCTCACTCACACACTGTCTACAAGGCTCACTCACACACTGTCTACAAGACTCACTCACACACTGTCTACAAGGCTCACTCACACACTGTCTACAAGGCTCACTCACACACTGTCTACAAGGCTCACTCACACACTGTCTACAAGGCTCACTCACACACTGTCTACAAGGCTCACTCACACACTGTCTACAAGGCTCACTCACACACTGTCTACAGGGCTCACTCACACACTGTCTACAGGGCTCACTCACACACTGTCTACAGGGCTCACTCACACACTGTCTACAGGGCTCACTCACACACTGTCTGCAAGACTCACTCACACACTGTCTACAAGACTCACTCACACACTGTCTACAAGGCTCACTCACACACTGTCTACAAGACTCACTCACACACTGTCTACAAGGCTCACTCACACACTGTCTACAAGGCTCACTCACACACTGTCTGCAAGGCTCACTCACACACTGTCTACAAGGCTCACTCACACACTGTCTGCAAGGCTCACTCACACACTGTCTACAAGGCTCACTCACACACTGTCTACAAGGCTCACTCACACACTGTCTACAAGGCTCACTCACACACTGTCTACAAGGCTCACTCACACACTGTCTACAAGGCTCACTCACACACTGTCTGCAAGGCTCACTCACACACTGTCTACAAGGCTCACTCACACACTGTCTACAAGGCTCACTCACACACTGTCTACAAGGCTCACTCACACACTGTCTGCAAGGCTCACTCACACACTGTCTACAAGGCTCACTCACACACTGTCTACAAGGCTCACTCACACACTGTCTACAAGGCTCACTCACACACTGTCTACAAGGCTCACTCACACACTGTCTACAGGGCTCACTCACACACTGTCTACAAGACTCACTCACACACTGTCTACAAGGCTCACTCACACACTGTCTGCAAGACTCACTCACACACTGTCTACAAGGCTCACTCACACACTGTCTACAAGACTCACTCACACACTGTCTACAAGGCTCACTCACACACTGTCTGCAAGACTCACTCACACACTGTCTACAAGGCTCACTCACACACTGTCTGCAAGGCTCACTCACACACTGTCTACAAGGCTCACTCACACACTGTCTACAAGGCTCACTCACACACTGTCTACAAGGCTCACTCACACACTGTCTACAAGGCTCACTCACACACTGTCTACAAGGCTCACTCACACACTGTCTACAAGGCTCACTCACACACTGTCTACAAGGCTCACTCACACACTGTCTGCAAGGCTCACTCACACACTGTCTACAAGGCTCACTCACACACTGTCTGCAAGGCTCACTCACACACTGTCTACAAGGCTCACTCACACACTGTCTACAGGGCTCACTCACACACTGTCTACAAGACTCACTCACACACTGTCTACAAGGCTCACTCACACACTGTCTGCAAGACTCACTCACACACTGTCTACAAGACTCACTCACACACTGTCTACAAGGCTCACTCACACACTGTCTGCAAGGCTCACTCACACACTGTCTACAAGACTCACTCACACACTGTCTACAAGGCTCACTTACACACTGTCTACGAGTCACTTACACACTGTCGACAAGACTCACTCACACACTGTCTACAAGGCTCACTGTAAGCTTAAGCAAACACAGACGCTCACAGTGAACAGACAGAAAGGATACTATGCATAGTAACCAGAAGAAAAGGACCAGTATTGGCTAAAAGAAACTTTAAGTCAAAAACCACCACAAGGAAAAAGGGTATTAATAAAAGACTCAATCCCACTGAACTCCACACACAAACACTGACGACTCTGAAAGAGAGCAACATGGTAACAGTAGACTTAATACCTCCACTCTCAGTAATGAGCCCAGACAGGTATGTCTGTAAGGAAATAAACACAAAAACACTTTTAGGGCCAGCAAGATGGCTCAGTAGATAAGCCACTTGCCACACAGACCTGGAGGGCTGAGTTCATCTCCAGAACTTATAAAGTGAAAGAGGAAACCGACTCCTGAAGGTTGTCCTCTGACTGCCACACAAGACCATGGCACACCTGCGTGTACACACACACACGTAAAGTTTAGTAAAATGAACCTAACAGACATACAAAACCCTACATTTTAATGCTATGTCATCTTTTCAAGCACACACAGAACTGTTTTAAGGACAGACCACATACGTGCAAGGCCATATGACAAGTCTTAACAAATGAAAACAAATTCTAATCAGTTGATCAGCCTTGCAGGAGGTTCAGAGTAAGGTGCTGTCCATTCCATGAACTTTCCTTCACAAAGGAAAAAATATGAGTTGCAAAAAAGTTTCAGGCCTACAATTTGTATCAAATTCAGTATTCACAATTCTTTAAATTTTTCCAGTTCTCAGTTGGCCATGGTGGTGCACACCTATAATCGCAGTGCATGGGAGGCAGAGGCAGGCAGATCTCTTTGAGTTTGAGGCCAGCCTCGTCTACAAAGCGAGTCCAGGACAGCCAAGGCTACACAGAGAAACTCTGGCTCAACAGCACCCCGCCCAAGAACTGAAAACAAACAAACAAAACAAAACAAACAGCAGATGATAGCAAGTGATTTCAAGTTACATGCAGAAATCACAGTACTCACAACACTACTGTGAGACTTTAATATGGTACAGCTATTTAGAAAAAGAGGTTACAATTCCCTCAAGATTTTAATCACAGAATCACCATGTGACCCAGAAATTCCACTCCCAGAGCTCACACGCGCGCTCTCCCCTCCCCCCCCCCATGTAAATGAAAAACAAATGAACAGTAACTATAAACAAATAGTCATAGTGGCATCACTCCCAATAGCCAAAAATATAACCAATGAAGAGATAATCTGAGCATTAACAAAATGTAACACAGTCTAACATCATTTGATCGTAAATAAAAATTCAGTACTGGGAACCTGCTGTCCAACAGGCCAAGGTGCAATGTGTCAACCTGCTCTAACTGCCAGACTTCTGAGCTGTGTTGTGGTCCTAGCACCAAAGCATGCTGATGTGTGAGCCAAACAGTAAGATAAAGATGAAAAGACAGCTAAAAGCTGCCTCCATGAGTTGCAATTAATAAAAGCCAAGTAACAAAAGATAGACTCTAATCCAAAGACAGAAGAAGACAGAAAACTACAGGAAATAAAAGGGCAACTGAAAAGTCTGGAGAAGGAAGTAGGCTAGGGACTGGAGAGCAGCTTGGTGGCGCAGTCACCTGTAACTTCTGTTCCAGAGGCTCCAACACCTTATGGCCTTCAAGGGCAACAATGCATGGGGTGCAGAGACATGTATGTGAAACACCCACACACATAAAATTTAATTTAAAAAAACATTAAAAGGAATGCCTACTGTCAGAGGGTGGTGGTAGCACACGCTTTTAATCCCAGAACTAGGAAGGCAGAGGCAGGTAGATCTCTGTGAGTCCAAGAGTAGTCGTCTAATCTCCAGAGTAAGTTCCAAAGTACCAAGGGGAAAATAGTCCCTATGTAAACTCCCAAGTAAAACATGAAGGAATTATCATCGAAAAGATGCACAAATAGCAACATAAAAACAAAGATGAAAAGGACAAGGAACTCTGATCCTTTCAAAAGATTATAACTTTAAGACCACATAAAAAAGACAGGGTAGTAGTTGAAACACTGACAAAAGAATTTTAGAAAGAATTTAAAAGTATATCCCATAAAATGACCAATTAACTCAAAGAATATAAACATGTAGATGGAAGAAATAAAGGAATTCATTCACGCTCTGAATAAGAAAAGCCAGCAACATGAGAGAGAAAATCAGCTAAGAAATTGAGATTGGGGGCAGGGCCTCCCAGTAATGTTGACTATGAATTACTCAACTGAGCAATTAGACATTAAAATGCAAAATTATCACTAATACACTAGACCAAGCAGAATATCAAGGTCTGGAGATAAGGTGAAAAAAAAAAAACCACAATCAGACATTAGCAAAGAAAACCAGTAAGCATGCCTAAAGCACCAAAGAACTGTTAACACGAAGTCACTAAACTCCAAGGAGAGGAAGAAGGAACTGAGAAAAAAATGGAATGCACACAAATCCTATGCAACGTGTGATTATAGCAGAGAATTTCCAAGATCTAAGATATGAAAATGGCATCTAAGCACAACAGGTAGTGGAATACTGGACATACACACCCAAAGAAGAATTTCTTTTCATTATTATGAAAATATTAAGACCAAAGAACCAAGAAACACCATTCTAGGCTACAGTGAAGAATTTACAGAGGCAAACCTGTTCTGCTGACATCAAATGTCTCAGCAAAGACCCTAACAGTAAGGAAACAAGCAATGATGAATTTCACACCCCGAGTAAGGAGCTGCCAACTAAGATGCTGTCTGGGAACGTTGTTAAATTCCACCGACATCAGCAGTGGCTGCAGCAGTCTGCACTCCCGCCAGCGTTGAGTCTTTCCCTACAGCTCAGCTGTGCTTGTTGTCTTCTTAAAAATTATACTGTCTTAGGCATTCTGATGGGGTAAGATGAAGTCTCATAGTTTAATTTTGAATTTTCGTGGTGGCATTGGGATGTTAAATATTTTTTTAAAGCATTTATCAGCCAGCTGCCTTTCTTCTTTTGAAAATTCTGTTTACTTCCATGCATACTCCCCAGCTCTTTTGAAATGGGCTTTTTCTACCTAGTCCTGGCTATCCTGGAACTCACAGAGATCTGCCTGCCTCTGTCTTTCCAGTACTGAGATTAAAGGCATGTACCACCAAACCCAGTCTCCATTCCTCAATTTTTACTTATTTTTATTTTATTTTGGTTTTTTCGAGACAAGGTTTCTCTGGGTAGCCTTGGCTTTCCTGGACTTACTTTGTAGACCAGGCTGGCCTCGAACTCACAGCGATCCACCTGCCTCTGCCTCCTGAGTGCTGGGATTAAAGGCATGCGCCACCACTGCCTGGCCCTTTATTTCTATTTTTTAAAGAAAACCTATTTTACTTTTGTTTTTTAAGATTTATTTATTATGTATAGGGTGTTCTGCCTGCAGGTCAGAAGAAGACACCAGATCTCATTATAGATGGTTGTGAGCCACCATGTGGTAGCTGGGAATTGAACTCAGGACCTCTGGATGGCCAGTCAGTGCTCTTAACCTTTGAGCCATCTTTCTAGTCCCATGCCCCAATTTTTAATTGGATTTTCTTAATATTTAGTTTGTGGCTTATTCTAAACACAAGCCTCATGGCAGCTCACAACTGTCTGGAACTCTAAGAGCTGACACCCTCACATTGACACACATGCAGGCAAAACACCAACACGCACATAAAATAAAAATAAACAAAATTATTAGACAGAAGCCCTGTTAGATTAGAGTTAGTAAAAAGACACAACTACCCCCGGGGGCTGAAGAGAAAACTAACTTTGACTTCTTCACTTCCTGTCTGCATATGCTTTATCTCCTTCGGCTGTCTCGTAGCTCCAGCTGAGACTTCAAGCACTTTATTAAACAGAAGGAGAGGGGATTAGCTGATTTTAGTGGAAATGCTTTGAGCTCTTTTCTATGTAGTATGATATTGGCTGTGGGCTTATTGTATATTTTCTTTATTATGTTGCTCTATCCCCCATCTCTGTTTCTCCAGGACTGATCCTGAAAGGATGTTGGATGCTGTCAAAGCTCCTTTGGAGACTATGTAGTGGGTTATGCTTATTGACTTAAGGATGCTGAACCATGCCTGTACTTCTGAGATGAAGCAGGCTTGATTACAGCATAATCTTTTTATGCTACTGAATTCAGTTTATATGATGGATTGAGTAAGAATGGTCCCTATAAGCTCATATATTTGAATATTTAGTCAGTTTGGAGTGACTATTTGAAACGATTATAATAAGAACTAAGAGATATAGTGTTCCTGGACTGGGTGTGGCACTGCTGGAGGAAGTATGTCACTGGGGGTGGGAGAGTGGGGGCTCTGAAGTTTCAAATGTGCAAGCCAGGCCAGGCCCAGGAGCTCTGTCTTCTGCCGCCACGGATCACACTGTAGAGCTCTCAGCTGCTTCTCCATCACTGTGTCTGCTGGCATCCCACCATGCACTCTACCACAATCACAATGGGCTAACTTCTGAACACTCCAAATTAAAAGCTTTCTTTTATAAGAGTTGCCTTGCTCATGGTATATCTTCACAACAGAACAGTGGGGAAAACAGAAATCGGTATCAAGGATGGGGTATTTGTTAGGATTCGGCTTCAGTCTGACTACTTGTGATGTCATTGCTTACCTGCCACGGGGGCGTGGCCCTGCCTGGAGTCATATAAAAGAACAGACCCTCCTCGAGGTCTCTCCCGCCTCTCCCTGCTCTACCCTCGTACTTTCTCTCTCTCTCTCCCTCTTTTCTCTCTTTCTGGGGTACCCCTCTCCACTTTCCTTCTCCTCACATGCTCACTTAGTAACCCTCATATAATATCTATTGCCTGCCATCTTATTATCTTATCATCTTATTTTCTTTTTATTAATCATAACAGTATTGCTATGAGAAGTCAGATCGCGCTGTTTGCTGGGGAAATGGAAGTCTTAGGACTTTTCTAGAAATGCTTAATGGGTACCCTAGTAGGAGCACGGAAGGCGATGCTGAGGACAATCTGAACTGTGGAGGCCTAGTTCAAGATGCTTCAGAGGGAGAAATCCTAGTGAGTGGCCTAGAGGACATTTTTGAGGTTGCTTTCTGCCCTTGTCCTAAAACTCTGCCTAAGGCTAATGTGAAGACAGCCTAGTGTTGATTCTCTGTTCTGGTTGTTAGTAATCACTCTTACGCAGAAAAGGATGAAGCTGGGCTAAGAGATATAAAATGTACAGTGTGAGGGGGGGAACGAGCATCAGGAAAGGTGAAGTTGATGCTTAAAGCAAAGCCTGATTCTCAATGAATAAAGGGAGTGGTGTCCTCAGGGCAAGACCCCACCCAGCTAAGCTCCAGCCCAGGGGGTAGGATGTGGTACTTTAAATGATAATGGACTCCATATGTTCATATATTTAAATACTAGTCACCAGGGAGTGATGCTATTTGAAAGGATTGTGAGGGTTGGGAGGTGTGGCTTTACTGAAGGAAATTTGTCACTGGGGTTGGGCTCTCTCTTCCTGCTGCCTGCAGATCCTGATATAGGACTCTCAGATGCTCCTCCAGCACCATGTCTGCCTGTGTGCTGCCATGCTCCCCACCATGAAGATAGTAAACCCAACCTCAAGAGTTGTCACTTTGTCCCTCAATTAGACATCACTGTTTGGGATTAAAGGTGTGTACTGTATTCCAGCCAGAGGCATTAAAAGTGTGTCCTGTCTATACTCCAGTTTGAGGGGTTAAGCGTGTATTCCAGCCAGAGAGGTGTTCTCAGAGTGGGTCTGCATTCCAGCCGGATCACACAGACCTGAATCTTTGGATGTGATCTCTTGCCAGAGTAGCCATGTTGCTACGTAAAAATTCCTCCTCTACAATGACTAATTTGAGTAACCCTGGCATTACTTTGTCTTCTTTGAAGGTCTGGCAGGTCTTTTCTTACTAAGGAGAATTTTATTGGCTGCTACTATCTCACTGGGTGTTTGGAGCTGTTTAAACTATACTGTACTTTGGTCATCTAGAAATCCATTTCTTTTATATTTTTTTAATTTAGTAGAATATAGATTTTTAAAGTGCGTCCTTATAACTCTCCAAATTTTCTCAGCATCTTTTATGTTTTCATCTTATTTCAGCCTTGGTTTGATTATCTCTTTGCATGTGTTATTTGTTCTTATTCTGTAAGGGCCTTTAGACGTATTATTAAGTTATTAATCTCAGCTCTCTCAGTTTCTGATGCAGGCACTGAAAGCTATAAATTTTCCTCTTAGGACTGCCACCATCATGTTCCACAGATTTTAGTATGCTGTTTTCATTTTTGTTCAATTCTTGGATTTTTACATTTCCTTCTTGATTTCTCCTTTGATTCAATTATTGTTCAGTAGTTTTAAAATATCTGTTGCTTTAGATCTAGTAAGTATTTTTAATGAGGCTGAATTTTTATGTGTTTAGTGAATATTTAGAATTATAGTACCCTCTTAGTGGAGTTTCCTTATCTCTTCTGATTATTTTGAGGTCAACTGTCAAATATTAGAATATCTATACCTACTTGTTTTTTTTTTTTAAGTTTCATTTGCTTAGAACACCTTTTTCTATACTTTTACCCTAAAGTGGTGTCAGTTATTGATAATGATGTGTTTACTAGAAGCATCAAAAATATATTTTCTAAACCAATCTGTTAGTCTGTGCCATTTTATTGGGGAAACAGAATCCACTAATATTGAGAGTTACTACTGAAAGATGTGCTATTAATTCCTACCATTTTGTTGCTTCTGTGTTGTTTCCTTAGACTTCTTTGAATTAGCTGTGCTTGTACTGTCTGTTTATTCCGTGTGCCCTCTGAATGTTCTTTTTTTTTAAAGATTTATTTATTCATGTATTTTGTGTATGAGTGCTCTATCTTCATGCACACCAGAAGAGGCAATCAGATCCCATTGCATAGGGTTGTGAGCCACCATGTGGTTGCTGGGAATTGAACTCAGGACCTCTTGAAGAGCAATCAAGTGTTCTTAGCCACTGAGCCATCTCTCCAGCCCCCTTGGAGTGTTCTTACCCTTTTCTTTGGATTGAAGTATTCTTTCCAGCATCATTTGTAGCATGGTGTAGTGGTCATAAATTCCTTTAATCATAGAAAAAAATTCCTTTGTCCTTCAAATTTAGTGGGTAGTTTTGTTAGGTATAATAGTTTGGGGTGGTAGTTGTGCCCTTGAGAGTTTGGAATAATCTCTCCCAGACATTCTGACTTTAAATGTTTCCATCAAAAGCTTCAGATGTTATTCTGATGGTACTGCTGTTTTGTTACTTGATCTTGTTCCTTGAAGCTTTCAATGCCTTTTATTCTGCATTCTTAATGCTTTACCTATGACTTGACAATTTCTTCTCTAATCCTGTCTATTTAGTGTTCCATCTGTCTCTTGTACCTAGGATGAACATTTCTTCCTCTAAGTTTGAGACTTCTGATTTTATTGAAAATATTCTCTGTGCCTTCACTATGGCACTTTTCTAAATCTGAAGTACTT
Organism: Acomys russatus; assembly: GCF_903995435.1. Lineage (NCBI taxonomy): Eukaryota > Metazoa > Chordata > Mammalia > Rodentia > Muridae > Acomys > Acomys russatus. Next base: position 21,984,777 of record NC_067144.1, on the reverse strand, counting down.
TGTTAGAGTTACTTTTTTTTCTTCAAATCACCATCCGTCTTCTAGTATACCCTTGTATGATGTGCAGGAGTGACAGGACCTTTATTGAAGGCTCCAGGCACTATCACCAGTCCTTTAAGTTCTACTACTATGTGCCTGAACAGACACCATCCAAAGATCACGGCATGTCCTTTGCTAAACCTCTCCTCTGCTGCCTTTTGGTGTATCTCTTCAAATCTAGTTGTTCTACCTTGAGTAAGCTCTGGCGAGCCCAAGGTTGAGAATAACAGATTTGGAAAGCTGATATGCAGGAGCTATGTGGCTCTGTAGGGCTCTACAGTGCTTGGGCTGGGATACAGGAGGCCTGTGCTACCTGTATGCAGTTTGTGGCTCTATAAGCTTTATCCTTCAGTTGTTCTTACATGTATCTTGTAGCTTCCAGTTAATAAACAGACGTTTCTATGAGTTGATGAACATTTTTATATAGGATGTAAACACTGTGTTTATCAATTTGAACAGCAAAGAGATTTTCTGTATGACTTAAATTGCCTGAAAATGAGATTACCATATTTAAAAAGTACAACAAAGAGGTAAGAAATTTTTTAAAAGAGGAAGAAAAGAAACCAAAAACCCCAAGTAAGTAGCAGCATGTAGTTCAAAATCCCTAAGAATACTAGATATTATTTCTCCTTATCCTTCAAAATATATTATACATATGAGCACGCATCCACAGTAGAACAGTGCTGATTTTACATGCACCATTTTCCCTTTATTCCAGCCATAAGAGAGACTAAACTGGATACTTGAAACCCATGACTTGCTGCAAAGGACATCTAAAATTAATAGTTAATGAAACTAAGATCACTAATTTAAAATGCAGCTTATAGATAACTCAAATTGTAAAAGCCAGGTTCAAACACTAAAATTCACTTTTCAAGACTGTCTTAATATTAAGGGACTCCTACGTCACTCAGGTAACTAGCTGAAGTTTACCCCACACCAAGTAATGTGTCATGGTACAATGGGAGGGGTAGGGAAAAGGGATATTCAGATTTCAGGTTAAATATTATTAAAATAAAGCTTGTTATATGAGAAATTACTTTAAAAGCCCCGGTGATCACTACATTAGGGATAATTATTCTTGCTTTTCTTTTTCTCTATGGTATTACCCCTCGTCCTATTTTTGCACTGAAACAAATTGCTTCTCAAAACCACTACTAACAAAGGCTAACTGGTTTATTTATTTATTTATCTAGTTTTTCCTCTGGTCATACCTAATTATTTAATACAGTCTTAGGCAGCAGTTATGTAAATCCCTCATGTTAAATGATAAATTCTTAAATTGTAAGAGAAATTATTGTTATTGTTATTACTACTACTACTACTATTATAGATACAAAAATAAATTGGTCAACAGAACAAATTTTATTTTTGGCTTCTACTAACTGTGTAGTTACAGAGGAAAACAAAGAGTAAATTCCACAGAGGAAAGGGTGAGTTAGTGTGAAGCATTTGAGCTGAGTGATACAACCTACCACTGTTTAGTATATAGGGAATTAAAAATATATATATATATATAATAGCAGAACCAAAAAACTATGCAGGTATAAACTTACCAAAGAAGAATAGACCCTGTAAGAAAAACTGAAAGACACAAAAAGGAGACTAAAACAAATCGGTATTTTCTATTCTTATGCAATTCAATATGTGAAACGGCAGAGCTTAAAGAAATCCAATTAAAAATTCCAAGAGAGGGAGAGCTTAGCTATAAGCCCACAATGTTCCAAGTTCATCAAGAACCATCAAGAACACAAGTAAGCATCCTAAGTCCCCTGGGTGTCATCATCCTCCAGCCAACCTAGCTCTAGAAAATCATTTGGTTTTTTTTTTTTTTATATAAGCAAAAAGGTTGGAATGATAGATCACAGATGCTACTTCTACATCAGCCAGGCTTTATGAAATATTGAGGCCCTTCCTTAAGCTACTAAGTTCCTAGCATATAGCAGCTCCAAGGCAGGGTGGTGCAATAGTATTAGCTTTCTAAATTATGGCCTATTTAGCACTTGCACTAATCTGCACAGTGAGGTGTCATTTCTACTCTATCAAATTAGCAAATATCAAAAGCAAATCAAGTTTGCAGGCAAACCCATGGGAAAATAAACAATTATTTATTACTTAAGAGAATGTGCATTGGCAAGGCCCTCATGAGGTAGAACTTAGCACAAACCACATAGATTTTGAATATGCATCCACTTTCTCTCTGTCCTGACATCAGCCCTCCTCTAGGAGGGAGGAGATCTGCACGATAAGACAACGCACAGCCAGGTCTGTTACCAGCATTGAAACACTGCTGTTAGAGTCTTGTTATCAGGATAATACAAAAATGTGTTTAAAAAGGAAAAATGTACACTCATTACTTGCAGTTGCTATGGTCAGTTATAAAATTAAAGGTAATCCACTTTAATAAACAGGAATATAAACTATTACCAAAGGCAGGGGAGGGGGTTCAATGGGTAAAGAACCTTCCCAAGAAAGCCAACTGTCTAAATCCCATCCTAGGACCCACAAGTTGGAAGGAGGGAACTGATCCCTCCTATCGTGTACCATGGCACATGTATGCCCCACAATAAATAAATGTAATTACAAACTTAAAGCTCACCCAAAATTAGTTATTTAAATACTAATGGTAAATAAAAATTACTAGTCTTAAGAAAAATCTCATAAGGGTAATATAAATTTATCAAACATCTCCAGGTACAGATATGTTTAGAAAGTTCACTAAAGGTCTACTTTTTAAAAATTACAAAATTTTATCCTCAAAAATTCAATGGAGCAGAGCTGGAGAGATGGCTCAAAGGTTAAGAGCACTGGCTGCTCTCCCAAAGGTCCTGAGTTCAATTCCCAGCAACCACATGGTGGCTCACAACCATCTATAATGAGATTTGGTGCTCACTTCTAGTGTGTACACTGTATACATCATAAATAAATTTTTTAAAAATTTCAATGGAGAAGCCAACATGGTGGCACATGCCTTTAATCCCAGCACTCGGGAGGAAGAGGCCAGCCTAGTCTACAAAGAGAATTCCAGAATTGCTAGGGCCACACAGAGAACTCCTGTCTTGAAAAACCAAAACAAAAACAAAAACAACAACAACAACAACAAAAAAAAAAAAAAAGAAAAAAAAAAAAAAAAAAAAGAAAAGAAAGAAACCCAAAAAACAAAACAAAACAAAAAAACAATGGAGCAGTAGGTGGGGAGGCAGAGGCAGGTGGATGTCTGTGTGTTTAGCCCAGCCTGGTCTACAGGCCAAATTCCGTAACAGCCACGGGACACAGAGAAACCCTGCCTTGAAAAACTAAACATCAACGGAGCTGACAAGAAAGCTCAGTAGGTAAAGATGCCTGCTGCCAGGCCTGGCAATCCCCAGGTCTCACCTAATAGGAAGAACAGAGTCCTACAATAAGTGCAATAAAAATTTAAGTCAATGCAATGAGAAAGAAGTATAAAAGCTAAATAGTTAAGTATACTTTTCTCCAAACCAATTGGTAACTTTTATATAATTTCACCCCAATCCAGCAGCTGTCTGCTGAAGCTATGAGAGATTTAACAAGATAGTAAAACAAGAAAGAAAGAGTTCTCATCATTTAAGGAGTATAGTGTAACAAAAAACAAACAAATAAATCAGGAAAAATAAGTCCAAGGCAGTTGTGCTCTGTCGCCTGCCTTTAAGTGCAGCCCTAAGGAGGGAGGCTGAGCCACAGGAGGACCATGAGTATCAGAGCGATCTGGGCTGTCTAGTGACATGGGAAAGGGTAGGGAAGGGAAGAAGGGGAAGAGGAGAGATAGGAAAGGGAAAGGAAGAGGAGAGAAAACAAAAAAGGAAGGGATATTGCCAGGAGGTTAAAAGTGATATGATTAAAAAAACAAAACAAAACAAAACAATTTTATATATATATATATATATATATCAGTGAAGACGCATGAAACACCATTACCTTAAATCGTTTGTCCTGCAGAACTTTCTTGATGGCAACCAGTTCTCCTGAATCACAAAGTTTGGCTTGATATACCACACCAAATGATCCATTTCCAATGACTTTAGTGTCTGTGTAACTGACTTCCTGTGGCCTGTCAGGACCCTGTCCAGGAGTTGCCACCACTGTGGTCACCTTGCTGCCATCTTTATCTCCTACAGGAAGAGAGGGATTAAAATGAGAACTGTATACAAGTATGCAAAACAAAACAAAACAAACCTACCAACACATATAAAGTAAATATATCCTTTACTTAAATATGTATCAGTTTAGCATGAAATAGTTTCCAATTACAAGCAACTTAACCCACCATTTATTTAGTCATTCTAGTTAAGTCTACTCTGCTTCATTTAAATATGCAGCATCATTTGCTGAAAACAACCAGCTATAATGTAAATATATTATTCTCATACTACAAATCATGGTGCAGGGAAGAAGAGGTTTAGAGGAAGAGTGACTAACAGAGGACAATGGGAAGGGGAATATGGTCAAAAGTGTGTGAAACTGGAAGAATAAATAGCTCTTAAAGACTACTAACGGGAAGCCAGGTGTCATGGTTTGTGCCTAGAATCAAGCCAAGGCTATCAGAAGCGCAATGCCACTCTGGGCACACAGTGAGAGTTTATTTATTATAAATAAATGTATCATACATACATGTATGTGTGTATGTGAAATTCAAGTTGCCCCAAGCCGAAGTACAAATGGTGGGCTCCCTCAGGGTCGAACTTCAGTCAGTCTAACTTTTCTTTAAGGCCACTTACTTGAAAACAAAATTAATGTACCTAAAATTGTGTAAGTACACCAAGTCCAAATGACTAGTCTGCCTTTTGGAAAGTAAGGCTTTGAGTTTCTGCTTTTACCTTATTCCCTCTTAACAACAAATCAGTATAATACCTTTGAGAAAACAATCACATAAGGAAAAAGCTTTAATTTGGGGATAACATGTAAAACAAACACAATGAAACCCATTCTGAACTGAGCCGTGTGTGGCTTACCGACACACCCTCATCTCATTTACAGACCTTTCCTTACCTTTTTGCGTTGCCTCATCCTTAACAGCAATCCTTAACGGGTCCTTCAAGCTCAAATCAAATTCCCATTTGGCTAGGCAGTCTACAGTCATCTCTGAATTCCAAACTATCCTAGGCTACCTATGGTTGCCAAGGGCTTTAAGCTATTCTTTTAGTGACTTCACAATACACATAAGTTCTAGAAATCAGAATCATCTTGAAGTGACAACTGCCGCTCACTCTGCTCTGCTCTTTCCTAACAAATCTAACACCAACCCAATACAAGGTATAAGAATATATGTGTATAATGTAAGTTCTTTATCTTTTTTTTCTCTTCCATTATGTGACTTTCATTTATTTTAAGGTGCTAACTGAACTCATACTAATCTAATAAAAAAGAAATAACTCTCCTAGGCATTTCTCCATCAATACTAGTTGCTTGATACCGAAGATGCTGGTAGCACACAATGACTGACAGGCATATCCATTAACACAGACAAAAGCCAATATGCTATGTCTGTGAGATTAACCTTTCCTTAAATGATATCCTTCATATCAGATACAAAACAATGACTGAACATATTATAAGTGACATCTAAATATGATAGCCAAGTGATTTACAGGCAGTCTGCACTAGGTCTTTCATTTCAAGGCAAAATACTCAAAAACATATTATTTAATGTGAATTACAAATTAGCACAGTATCATCTGTTGAAAGACACATCAATAACACAATGTTAATTTAAGCATTATTATGTATATTTCGAATGCATACAAACAGTGGCAGAAGCCAACACCTATACTGCAGTCCTTGGAGCTCTTAAAAGCTCTCTTAAGTCATAACTTTTAGTAACATAAACCAGATGTTTTCTAAAACCTGCTTTAATTCTAAGTTACCATGTTCCCACCTTCAAAAATCTGACTGTGCTCCTTTTAATTACAATTTTTCAGTTGGCTGTAAATTTTATCTTCTGTGTCCCCTCCCATCTTAGTTTTCTTGTCTTTTCTTTTTGTTACTTTGTTTTGTCATTGTTGTTGTTTTTGAGACAAGATCTCTCTACAGAGCTCTTGCTATCCTGGAACTCACTATATATACAAAGATGGCCTGGAACTCAAGAGATCTACCTGCCTCTGCCTCCTGAGTGCTGAGATAAAGGTGTGCACCACCACATCCAGATGCTTTTTTTAAAGACAGACTCACAGTCTTTTGAAATCAACTCTAAATAACAGGATGCAGGGCAGTGAGATACAGAAAAATTAAAATACAAAGTATTGAATACATTTTATTATCTAATTATTTCAAGAAATAAGCTGACATGATTTCCTAAAATCTTTCCTCCATAGCATGGAAGTTTAAAGACATGTTGTCAAGAACCCTGAACTAATAATTCGTTAAACAAGTCCGCTTTCCAAAGCTAAGAGGTCTAACTCACACAAAGCATTCCTACTTTAAAGTAGAAAGTATGTATGAGTGGTTGCTGGGCTCACAGTACAGAGAAAAAGTATGCCTTCCTACCGTACGAAGACATTTTGACACAGAAAACAAGAAACTAAGCTTTGAACTGATTCCTGTAAGACATGCCTACCACAGTAGCTCCTTCCTTGCCCATGTGACTCCTCAGAACCACCCTTCTCTCTCAGGAGACTGAGCACACACTGTTTAAGACAACCAGCACAACCCTGGGATTCAACACCTTTTTCATTGCCAATCTTGAGTAGAGTGGAAAAACTAAGCAGGCTCTATCTATGCCTACTCAGGCTGGGGTGGGCGGGTGGAGTGGCGCATGGGAGCACGGGTCTCACTGTGTGGGCTAACTGGCCTCACATGCCTTACATGAGCCAGGGGTCCTTGTACTCAGGGATCCACCTGCCTCTACCCCAAGAGCTACATCATCACCCCAAAATTCTTGGGGCCTTTAACCTTTGAGCTGTGACTACTTTAGACAATGACCAATCCTTCTAGAAATGAGAAGATTTACTCTATTTTCTCTCAAGCATTTAGAGAAACCTCAGCAAACTCTTGTGAACCTAATCTCTGCAACTGTGACGTGTCTGGAACACCCTAGCAGCAACGGCTCAAGAATCCTAGAATTTTTATTCCAAAATCCAGCTTCCTGACTGCTTCATTTACAGTTTAACTTCAGGAGTGTGAATCTGTCTTCAGAAATGAGAGAGGTGTGGTGGCAAAGCACTTGACCCCAGCACTCAGGAGGCAGAGGCAGGTAGATCTCTCTGAGTTCTAGGCCATCTTTGTATGTAACTGTGAGTTCCAGAATAGCTAGCACTGTGCAGAGAGAGACACTGTCTCAAAAAAAATCAAAAACAACAACAAAAGAAATGAAATGAGAAAGACAAGAAAACTATGATTTTTTTTCCTGAAGCAAATGAAGATAGAATTCACAGCCAATTGAAAGTTGTGATGAAGATAGATGAACACAGACTTCTGACGATGAAACAACAGAGCTAAAGAAGACAACAAAGTAATACCAGGGCAAGTTGACAAATATTACTGCACTGGCAATTAGTGACTCGTGCTCAGGAAGCATGTCACCGGTGGAACTGGAATCAGCCGGCTTGGCAATAAAGCAGCAACTATAGAAAATAGTGTTTTCTCAAAAAACTTCCTCCGTTGTTTCACATATTTTAATACTTAAAAATAAAAACATACTAAGCCTCCTATGCAAATAAAAACTGAGAAAGACTACAACTTATAAACTTGAGCACACTGCCTCATGTCACCTCTCTTGCACTGTATAACCTAACTGTTGCCTAAAGGCTGATTTCACATGCTTTCCCACTCCGTAAACAGAGAGAGCCTGTGAAGAGGCTGCGAAGCATTGGCTCTGGAGAGGCAGAGAGTGCTGTGATACAGGAACAGTCTTTACACTTCCCGCCCCGACTACTTACGCTGACTAGGAAAAGGCATTTACAAAGACAGTTTGGCAACATTAGGTCCTGAAACTTCCCAAAGCACATGAAAAATTAAAAATCTCAAACACTAGATTCTGTGAAATCCAAATAATTTAACCTTCACCACTATAGGTTAGATTGCTTTGTACCATGATAGAACACACAACATACAAACCAAAATCCTCATGAAAAACTAAAACTCATAATAAATCTGCCACATTAAGGGGAAAAAACCACTTTGTCCAATACTAAATTTCTTAGAAGAAGGCCTAGCAACTCTAGCACTAGTTATATGACATAAACCATTCAAATAAAATTTGTCTTTAAAAACCGTCACTATCTTTCGGGTAGCAGAACAGTGGCAATTATGTAGCACAGCTCCAAGCCCTCCCTTGGGTTCCTCTCTAACAATTATGATCTGCTCAAATGGCACAACACTTCCTGCTATCATTAGAACAACAGAAAGGTATATCCCCATGTAAGAGGCTTGCCAGGCAATGGCGCATGCCTTTAATCCTAGCACAGAGGCAGAGGTAGGAGGATCCGAGTTTGAGGCCAGCCGGGTCTACAGAGTGAGTTCCAGGACACAAAGAAACTCTGTCTCAAAAAACCACACACACACCGGGGGGGGGGGGGGGGGGGGGGGGGGGGGGCGCGGAATGCATAAGAGAAACGTAAACTTTTCTTTCAAACCAAAAATCTTAAAAACCTGATTTTAGACAGATACTATTCCATACCCTTCGGCTCTGTGGGGAGCTCACAGGTTACAGGCTACCATTACAGAGTCAGGGCACAGGAGCCTGGCGCAGAGAAATGAGCCGCAGGCAGGCCCTGTTCAGTCGTTTTCTCCACTCATACACTCTAAAATCCCAAGTTTAGGGATCGGGACAAGCTGCAGCGGGTGGGTCTGCTCTCCTCAATTAACATAACCCCCACAGGTTTATCTGAAGGCTCATCTCTCAGATAATGCTAAGGTCTGTCAAGCTGACAACACTACATCACCATGCGTTGACCATTCTGTACTATGTATTGACGCAAGGCAGTGTTCTCAGCCTTGATCATCACAAAACCAAAGTATCCATCAACTGTGAAAAGCTGACGAGGGATATAGCTCAGCGCTTACCTCGAACGTTCAATCCCTAGTACTGCAAACATAAATTCTGAAGGTGCTCTATATTGTGTGGTATCAAATATTCACTGATTTAATTATTTACATAAATATTCATCTCCTTACTACACAAATTTAATTTTGTCTTTAATAAGTGTGAAGTTATATCTATAAAGAATGTTCTGAAATATACTTGACTTACTAGCAGTAAATGTATGTTGTAATAGGTTATATTTATTTTAGAATTTTATTTTATCTTATTGAGACAGGGTTTCTCTAGTTAGTATACCTTGGCTGTCCTGGACTCAGTTTGTAAACCAGACTGGCCTCAAAGCAGTCTGCCTGGCTCTGCCTCCCTGAATGCTGGGGTTAAAGGCGTGCACCGCCAAGCCTGGCTAGTTTAGAATTCTAGAATGTCATTATTTTCTGTGTGTGTGTGTGTGTGTGTGTGTGTGTGTGTGTGTGCGCACTCAGGCTTTTGGTGGTAGTTTCCCATCACTGTGGGATCCAGGGGTTGAACTCCTCAGGCTTGTACAGGAAGCATCCTCACCCACTCAGCTTTCTTGCTGGTGCAGTCTACACCTACTTCAGATACCAATACGACTGACGTTGCACAAAATTTTTCAAACAAAAAGGGGCCACAAGCCAGGCATGGTGGCGCACGCCTGTAATCCCAGCACTTGGGAGGCAGAAGCAGGTGGATCACTCTTGAGTTTGAGGCAAGCCTGGTCCACAAAGCGAGTCCAGGGCAGCCAAGATAACACAAAGAAACCCTGTCTCTAAAAACTTAAAGACAAGAAACAAAAAGAGGCCACAAGAAGAAAAAGTTTAAGAAGCCCTGAGACTCGGCAATCATCACCACCTAGACCAGACGGGACTAGAAGGACTATGTGACTGGCACAAAAAAGACAAAGTCATAACTGGCATAACCTCATTTCTTGTGATTGATGACAGCACCGCTCTCTGCCTATGTATGAGTACTATTTAGCTCACCTTTTGAGCCAACTAATAGACACATGTATGTTGCCTCCCGTAGCTGCAACATTAGGCTCAATAGAAAGAGTTTCTTGAGTGGGCTTGTCTCTTGTCTGCTTCTGGTAGAGCAGACTGCTTTGGTAGACGAAGAGCACAGCCAGTGGCCTAAGAGGCAGGACAGAGGCCACAGCAGCCCTGGCAGTAACCCCAGAGTGGTAGCAGCAATAGGTACAGCAGTACACAACACTACAGAGGCCGCAGTCTCCAGCTGTTTTGGCAACTGCAGAGGAGGTGGATCCACTAGCTGAATTACAAAACCAAGGAAAGCCTGCCCCTGCCTTGACAAACGCAGAGACACAGAGCTGCCATACTGCAGAGCAGACAGACAGCAGAGGGAGACCTAAACAGTCAGTCAGCAAGCAGAGCCTCAAGTGCAGTCAAGTGGCCGGGTGCGTCTAGTTAAGAGAGAGGTGCGCTATAAAACAGGTTATGGCCAACAGCAGCAGAAGCAGCAACAGGGGGAAGAAGCGGGGAGACTACTTCCCTAGCAGTGGCAGCCATGATGGTATAACCCAAAATCTAGGTCCAACTGTCATGAAAGGCCAAGGAATTCTTTAGGCACCATAACAACTTTGTAAAGCTAACTGTCCCAGCAGATAGGACTACACAGGAGCTACAAAACACTAGAGGGCACTACCTGCTATGGTTGTGCTTGCCTGCGGCCACTGCCTATCAAACACTAAGGCATAAAAGAAAGTACCTGAAGAGCTTCTAGGACTGCAGCCAGCTGCAAGGTAACACCAAGTTCTGAAGCCTACAATCTACTGTGGAATGTCTGGAACACGGGAGGGCGCTACTTCAGAGGCTTCTCCCCAGGAATGCTAACCACTAAGTAGTTTGCTGGATTTTTGGTTGGTTGGTTGGTTTTTAATGGCACACTGTACACTGGGTGCTTAATAAATTACATTCTTTGAAGTCTGACTTATTGAGCAGAAAAAACAATATCCTTCTCCACTGTGCTCTTTCACCTCTGTCTGGGGCCTACTGCAGCGCTTATCACAGCGTTCTATACTTAGTAGAAATACCGGCCCCTCGCTTAACCAAGCACTCTTAGGAAAACAAGGTTATCTTGATCATTTCCCTCCTGCTTATAATTAGCACAGGATTTAGCACAATGAAAGTGCTCGACAAATGCTGGCCACAGGGTTAGCAGACTGCTCAGGCAGTGGACCTGCTAGAATCTGAGGACCGGCCATACTTCACGGCAAACCTAACAGTGCTTTTCCTTTTTTTCCCCCCCGGAGCTAAAGTGCACAAACGCCTTCACAACAGTGAGATCTAAGGCAGACTTACTGGCACCAGGGCAGTGTTTGCCTCATGTGTGTTTATCACAGACAGATGCGTTAGTTTCCTAATTCTCTTCAGTGGACACACAGCTCCCCAGGTCCAAAACCTGTGTGCAGTAAAACTAAAAACCTCAACTATTTCACTAAGACTCTGGTAACAGAATTTACTAGCTACCCAAAATTTTACTTGGAAACTGCTATACTTGTTTTGAACAAGTTTTAATTAAAATATTTTTATCTTCTCTTCAACCAATATCTCAAGAAAAATAAGAATGAACTGCACTAATTTAACAATTTGATCTCAAGTATTATTTTACTAAAAAAAACAAACCACAGAATCAAGCATATTTTTTATTTCTCCTAGCTTCTATGAATTAGAATAGAATAAAACCAAACCCAAAATGTATACACACTGGAAATGATCTACATCACACTTGAAATAACAACACCATAGACTTCTGAACCAAGTATTGACCGATAGATTCTGAGAGACTGGCACGGTATGCACAAGGCACTGTGACTTTAGAGTTTGGATGACATTTAAACAACTTTTAATGTGCTTACCAAACTTCCCAATTTTGAGAAGCAAAAAGTAGAAGTACTTTCTCCGTTAAAGAAGCTAATTTTCCAGATTACCACACTACACATGGAAAGGATCCATTCTAAGTGCCTACATTAAAAAAAAAAATAATTACTTTAAGATGTATGATTCGGAATGAGTTTCTTGCTCAGTCACAACTCCAAAAGAAAGCTAGAAAAAATGTCTTACAAAACTAGTGGCTCTACCTCCAGCGCATCGTGAGCATAGCACCAGAACTAACTCTAACGCTTCACGGTGGGTTAGGTCTGCTGGGACCTAGCAGGCAGCCTCTTCACCCCAAATACCTAGCCTCTGACAACACAAGAACACAGTGCAGCAGCTCACTCAATCCTGCCTACCGCTGAGACACACACCAAAGATACCCAAACTTCTTTCCCATGGTACATCACACAAGTTAGGTTTATTCCTACACATATTTTAAAGTGGAAACTTATTAGGCTAAAATTTGTTGTTAGGCATTGCTGGAAGCAGTGTTTGCATCCTCTAGGACTACTGCTTATTTTGCTAATCACTATGCAACAACTGAAGTCCACTCATCAACCTTTCTTGGAATGACCCCATTTCAAACCCACACTGCAGAATGTAAAGCTCACATAAGTGAAAAAGAAAAAACTCCACAGCTGCCAGTATACTGTAGACAAGTAATTATGCTAGACTTAAAAAGATATGACAAATACACAACTAAACTATCAAACGACCTTGTGTCCAATCATGGTCATCACATACCAACACCACAAGCAATGTTTATGCAGCACTTTATAGCTTAAAAGGGGTGTTATTGGGGACTGGAGAGATGGCTTAGTAGTTAAGAGCTCTGTTTTTCCAGAAGACTGGTGTTCAAATCCCAGCGCCCACATGGCAGCTGACAACTGTCTGTAGCCCCAGAATCTGACACCCTCACACAGATATATATGCAGGCAAAACCACCAATGCACATAAAAATGTTTAAAAAGCGTGTTATCATAGATATCTAATGTAAACCAAAGCATAATCCTAGAAGGCAGATAAAGCTGATTTGAACCCAGGGAGGAGGGTGTTAAAGCTAAGAAACTAACTGGATTATATAATAAGAACACAAGCTAAACCCTGCTCCTCCAGTTCACAAGTTCTGCACACTGTTGAGTGCACGCAAAGCGGGGAGTAAGCGGAGTCATGTAGAGGCCAAATAAACCCAAGAAAACGCAGTCCAATGGAAGCACACATTTTGAGTCAAGTCCTCACACCTATTAATGTGAGTGTGAGAACAACTTTTAAAATACAACAGCTTCATTTTGCCTGAGATATAAATCTGCTTGATAGATTCATGAATCATTTAAAGTGAGTAAAAGGTGAGCCAGAATTTCCCTAAGCAAAACATCAAGTCAGGGAGTTGATAGCAGACATTTAAGCAAATTTATCAGCATACAAAGTACTAATCAACTGCTTTACACCAGCTGTTCTCTTGCAAGACTAGAAGGGACATGAATGGATGGGAGCCAGGGACATGGAAAGTGAAGGGCAGCTCTCACTAGAGCACACGGTAGTTCTGATGTAAATATAATAGGGTGCTTCTTATGAATTCAACAGTGTAAGTTTGCTTACAGGTAAGCTATTAAATAAAAACGCCTTTAGTTTATAAACTACTTTGATACCTTTGATGTCAAATTGTTCAAATAAAAACGGTAGGGAGGCACACTGTCCCCACTTCCTATCTGAACAGACTCCAAGGCCATTCAGTGACAGTTACTGAGCACCAGGACTGCAGTCCCAGCCTGGCATCGCCACACTCCTGTAGCTGCAGCCACTCACGTGCAATCCGGCCCGGTCAGCTTGCAACATTTGTGTATCAGTTAAACCAACCACAGACAATTTTTCAAACACATCTCAGGTTACTCTATCTTGCAATGTTCTTTCAAATCTTACTTAGACAAAACAAAACGCCGAAACCTTCTGTTCTCCCCTCCCAGGTTTCATTCCAAACCTCAAGCCCTAGAATCAACCTCAGGCACAGGTACTAAAAGAAGCACAGGTGCTCCTGCGCCAGCGCCACACAAAGCGGAGGTGACGCTGCTGCAAGCGAGCACCAAGCCCTATCCACTTCCCACAACTCTCCACTTCCAAAAGCCCTTGTCTACTAGCTATTTGTCACTGTAAATACACAAATATTTGTAGTAACCACTGCTCAGCTATTAAGCCTTTATATGACAGCCTAGGAAACTAAATTTTATTTTATAAATTTATAAAACGTCTTAAGAAGGAATATAGTCTAATTTCCAGAACAACTAATAAAGTTGTCTTTTTTTTCCCTTGCTTCTAAAGCTTCCTAAAGATAAATACATCTAAGATATTAAAACTGAAAAATTTAAATTTACAATGAAGACAGAGTACTACCTGATAGCTTTATAGGAACCTATGTAAGTATGAAAAATAACCAGATAACAAGAGCATGGCCACTAACTTCATCTCTGGAGGAGACATCATACATAAAATAAAATCACCTTTCCTAAACATTTCCCCAAATATCCTAATCTTTCTGATAGATGCTTTGATTGTGCTTGTATATACTTGTTAAATGAACTGGAATTCTCATCTAAAGACCCACTGCAGTATTTCAGATGTAGCTGCCTACAGCTGCACGCGCCTTTAATCACAGCACTCAGGAGGCAGAGAGAGGCAGGTGGATCTGTGTGAGTTCAGCCTGGTCTGCATAGTGAGGCCATGACAGCCAGAGCTACACAGAAACAGGGCTACCCTGTCTCAAAAAAACAAAACAAAACAAAAAAACAAAAACAAAAAAACAAAACAACAACAAAACTGGCTTAACATCTCAAACTCATGAAGAGCCGTCAAAGTCTACTGTCGGAGGAAGGGAATGGCCGACCACGTCAGTTCACAGAGCTAAGCCACTTAGTGTCTCTCCTCATAAAGCTGAGATAGAAGAGCTGTTCCTGGGTCCTTAGTAAATACAAGGGCCATCAGAACGGCATGGCCCTACTCTTACTTGTCTGACAAGTGTGGCCGATCTTGCGAGTGGGTCCTGAAGGAACTAGAACACCCTTAAGGACATCCTCACACTGCTTACTCACTACTTCAAATGTCAGAAAATGCGAGGCGTAAGGGTAGGAAACCATTTCACCCGTGGATGGCCCAAATGTCCCTAATTTGTCTCTTTTCAGGTATTTTTGTCATCTGCAGTCAGAAATTTCAGCTGGACTTAAAAGTCAAGAAGTGAAAAGCTCCTAACTAAACAAATCATTTGTAAAATCAATGTACCAAGCTACATTTAGAAACAATGACAATGAGTGAAATCAAAACACATATGCTGTTCTAACTTGTAAAACCCACCTAGGCTGAGGAAGTGAAATCTACGTTTCCTTCTGCAGCGTCATTTTCCCCTGAGAATTGCCTTCTACAGTCTTCAATATGGCCACTCAAGTGTGGCAGGAAAGGGACAGGAAAAAATGAACTACGAGCTCTTCATTGCTTCACCCCTGGCCCCATCACCTGTGAGGCCACCCACTTTCCAGGTCACTGAACTAAACTGAGGGAAGAAACAAAAATCCAGCAAAGAATGTGCCCCTGAGCATGAAGTCATCTTGAAGACTTTTCTTTCCTCACTACTAGACCTCAAGGGACACAAGAGTGAATTAAAAGTAGCCATATTCATAAAGGTCAAAGACCCTGAATAAGAAAATAAGGAATCAGCGAGAAGTCACTGACAGGCACTGTATTAAACTAAAGACATCGGGCAAAACAGCTCACTTTAAGCCATGTAGAAAGTTTGGTGGTGGTGGTGGGGGGGGGGGGTTGGTTTAAGACACAAACATACTACAGAAAAAAAAAGATGCAAATGGCCAGGTGTGGTGGTGTGCCCATTTAATTCCAGCATTTGGGAGGCAGAGGCAGGCAGATCTCTGTGAATTCAAGGCCAGACTGGTCTACAAAGGGAGACTAGGACAGCCAAGACTACACAGAGAACCCCTGTCTTGAAAAAATAAAAAACAAAGCAAAACAAAACAAAAGATGCAAACGCCAAACTAAAAGCTGTAATTAAAATCAGGGTGTGGTAGTGCACACTTGCAGTTCTGAGCACTTGGCAGTTCAATACTAGCTTTGGCTACATGGTGAGACTCCATCTTAAAGAAAACAAAAACAAAAACAAAAATTAAAAAAAAAACCTACAGATGGAAGAAAACACAAGAAGCAAAAAGAAAAAGAAAAAAAAAAAAGAAAGGCAAAATAGTAAAATAACAAGTGAAAAGAGTAAATTGTTTTTGGTGCCTATATTAGACAGTTGTTGCTACAGTAACAAATTGCCACTAGCTGGATGGCTTATAAAACAAAAACATTCTCTTAGTGGTGGAAACCAGAAATTCAAAGTTGCAACACTAGTAGAGCTGCAGTGGTCAGAGAAACCTCTTGTTTCTCCTAGTCAGTCCACTCTGCCTCCTCAGTTAATCTTTCCTGTCCACTCTCTTCTGTGCTAAGGATAACCATCCCAACATATCATCTAAGATGACCTTATTTCAAGGTTCTTAAATTAAGAACAAAAACTCAGTTTACAGATATGGTATCCTCAAAAGCTGCAGGAGCCAGGCGTGGTGGCGCATGCCTTTAATCCCAGCACTCGGGAGGCAGAGGCAAGCAGATCTCTAATTCCGAGGCCAGCCTGGTCTACAAAGTCAGTCCAGGACGGTCAAGGCTGCACAGAGAAACCCTGTCTCAAACAACAACAACAACAAACCAACAAAAAAGCTGCAGGAATGACATGAATATTGTTCCTAATATTTGAGCTGCACGCCCCCCCCCTTGAAGTTCTAATTCCCAACAGGTTGATGTCAGGCTGTAGGGCCACTGGTGGGTAATGAAACTTAGACGAGGTCATGAGATCTCTCTCTGCCATGTGAGGACACAGTGAGAAGCTATAGCAAGAGGGTCAAAGAACTGAATCTGCTGGCATCTGAGACTAGAGGTTTCAGCCTCAGGAACAGGAACCACTCTTCCTTAGTCATTTAGTCCATGGTGTCTGGCTTAAGCACTTAAACTAACTTATTTTCCAAAGGGCCATTTTTATACTATCACAGTCCTCAATTATTTAGCTCAGCGGATCAATCATAGATGAATAAGCAAGAAACAGCAAAGAGCAGAAGACACATGATGAACGGAAGAGAATGGCGGGAGGAAAGGAAACAACAGACGGTAAGAGTCCTGGAGATAAATATGGAAAATATCGAGTCAATGCTCCAGAAGGAAATTCTTATGACCTGTACAAAAAATTAAATTAAATTAAAATCTTCCTGAAATGAAGAAATCTGTATCTATAAGACAAAAAGATACAGTGTCAGTTAGAAAGCACAGGCTCAGAAAGATTAAGCAAACTGGAGGCAGAAGAAAGATGACAGAGTTCAGGGCCAGCTAACCACACAACAGGCCTCTGTTTTTTGTTTTTTGGTGTTTGTTTGTTTGTTTGTTTTTTGTTTTAAACAAAATAAAACTAAAACTAAAGAAAAAAATAAAAGGCGGGGGGGGGGGGGGGGGAGAGGAAGCGTCCCAGTTAAACTCAAGACCAAAAAGTAATCCAGTTAGACCACACTCAAACAAATACACACATTAATCACTAAACAGTAGCTGGAGGACAGGCACTTAAAGCACAGCTCTGCAAAAGCCCAACATGCTACCTATATGATTTTGCTTTATTTTTTAGGGGCAGGGGAGGAAGGTTTTGAGATTTAAAAAGCTATAGTGAAGGGCGTGAGCAACATGAATTCTAAGTACTTGTGTACACGACTCCACAGACGAAGAGAGCTGCGGCAGGCACTTTTCTGTTTGCTGTGATTAGCATCATGACCAAGGCAACCTCCAGAAGAAAGTTTATTTGAGTTTGTGGTTCCGGGGGATGAAGAGTTCATCGTGGTAGTTGGAGTCACAACAGCAAGTGGCAAGCATGGTAGCAGAGGCAGGAGGCTGAGAGATCATGTCTTTTACCACAAGCACTATTTAGAGGGATCTAATTGGGGGTAGAGTGCAGCTACACAGTCTCAAAAGCTGCTTGCAGGGACACACTTCCTCCGGCAAAGGCTGCACCGTCTAAACCCTTCCAACCAGCACCAAGAACTGGAATCAAGCCTGCAGGCAACATTTCAAACGCAAACTACTACAGCAGTAATTCCAAACACTTGATTTTCAGTCTACTTTTGTCTTCCAATTGTTAATAAGTTACTGGTCAAAAAGAAAAATAAATTATTTCAATCATTCCTCCCATCCCCAAACTGCCTATGATATTTCATCTTGCAAATTAGTAAGTGCATATAGTTTCTAACTGTCCTAGCTAGTTTCATGTCAACTTGACAAAAGTTAAGAGTCATCTGAAAGGAGGGAACCTCAATTAAGAAAACGTTTCACTATGATCCAGCAGTAGGGTATTTTCTTAGTGACTGGTGGGGAAGGGTTTAGCCCACTGTGGGCGGAGCTGGACTGGTCGTCCTGAGTTCTCTAAGAAAGACTGAACAAGGCATGAGGACCAAGCCAGTGAGAGCATCCTCCATGGCCTCCTCTCCTAACCCTTCAGTGATGGACTGTGATGTGCAGGTGTAAGCCAAGGACACCCTTCCCTTCCCAGGTTGCTTCATCTCAGCAACAGCAGTAACCCAACTAAGGCAGCAATGTAGCAGCAGCTCTGACTTACATCCAGTAAGCTACACTGTGAGGCTATCAATGGGTACCACACCATTCTCTCCTGCACGCTGCCCACAGTGGCGGCCTCCCAGTCAAACACTGCTCTGTAACATTCCATACTGCCAAGCTAAGGAAGGCTAAGTGTACTGAATGCATTTTCAAACATTTATGGCTTTAACAAGGAATACATTAAAACTAGGCATCTTCAAATGTTTCAGTGGGAGAGGCACAGTCCTTTTATATTCCAGACAAATACATACTTCTGTCCCTAAGCTTACAGGGTACCCATAGCCCTCAAATATAATTTTTTTTAAGTCTCAAGATTATTTCCAAAATCTAAAGTAAAGGATGCCAGATAAAACAATCAGTAAATACGCGGGAAAGGAAATGCGTTAGTGACAAGGGCTAAACTTGCTGTTTTAGAGAAACCCTGTGAACCTCCTTGATGGAGAACTAATGCTAGCTGCTCATCTCCAGTGAGTGAGTCTCAAACTGTGTGTCAGGAGGACACATAAGGACCTGCAGGTGCAAAAGTGCAAGCCACACACAAATCAGCCACTGTTAGCACAGATGAGTAAACACCACAACCCATGTCCACATGAACTTTATACACTAGCTTCTCTTTCAGATGGTATAAGGAGAGGTAGCAGCCAAGTCACACTCTTTGAGCCAGTATTTTACTTTCTAGGCATGTGACAAAAGAAAAATGTGTGTGTGTGCATGTGTGTATACTCTCAATGTGTTTGCATATGTGCATGTGTATATATATGCACAGACACGCGCACGCACGCACGCACGCACGCACGTGTGTGTATTTGGCTGCGTTTGCTTTTTAGACTTGTTTATGTGTATGACTGTTTTGCCAGCATACATGCACGTGTACCATATGTACGCCTGGTGCCCTCTGCGATTAGAAGAGGGTGTTTGATCCCCTAGTACTAGAGTTACGATGGTTATGAGATACCATGTGGGTGCTAGGAATTGAACTCAGGTCCTCTGCAGGAGCATAAAGCACTGAGCCATCTCTCCATCCCCTGTGAAAGTTTGTTTGGTTAGTTTTTTCTCGTGGATGGGGGTTGGGACATGACATGGAAACACAGCCCTCTACATAACTGGCTGTCTTTGAACTCACTATGTAAATAAGGCTGGCCTCAAATTCATACAGAGCCACCTGCCCCTTCCTCTGAGCGCTGGGATTAAAGGTGTGCATCATCATGCCGGCCACATGTATTCTTTATATCACCTACCTTCTATTTTAACTACAATATTACACTATTGCTCCTCCCCCTCTCCCATCTCTTTGACTCATTCCTTCATTTAGGAGACAGGGTCTCACTATGTAGCTCTGCTTGTCCTGGAACTATTATGTCACAGACCAGGCTGGCCTCAAACTCACTGTGATCTGCCTGGGATTAAAGCCATGCACAACTAGAAATAGCTATTTCCTAAATAGCGTAGCCTTAGTTCTAAAATGTATTGTAGAGCATCACAAGGAGCTGGGTTAAACACTACATTCATAGTCAGTGTTTACTATTCAAGCATTGATTCTTGTATTCAGGACAGAAGGAGTTATGATATGCTGCTGGTTAATTTTTGTCAACTCGACATAAACCTAGACGTACCTGGGAAGAGGAGAATCTCAATTGAGGAGCTGCCTACCTCAGACACCGTGGGCATTCCTCCTTGCTGATCGAATGGGACAGCACAGCCCAATGTGGCTGGCGGCATCCTTGGGCAGGTGGAGCTGAGCTATGTAAGAAAGTACCAGAGCAAGGCAGAGAAACAAGCTAAGAAGCGACATCCTGCCTCCACCCCCACCCCCGTGGTCTGTCTCTGCTCCAACTCTGCCTCCAGGTCCCTGTGCTGGCTTCCCTTAATGGTGCACTTTAACCTGCCGTCAGCTGACACAAACCCCTTCCTCTCCAGGTGGCTCTGCAGGCAAAGCTCTAAGGCCTAAGCCTAGCAAGTTCCACCCTTCCCTGGAACCTGTGAAACAGTGCAAGGAGAGCACTGACACCACAAAGTTGTCTTCTGTTCTTGGTGTGTTGTTTTTGCTCTTTCATGAATGGATCATACTTTTAAAAGTATAATCTTTAAAAAAAAAAAAAAAAGTATGGTTTAGACAATGTGCACCTTACTGGTCTCTATAATGAGTTGATGATCTGAAGCTGGCAGTGGCTACAGCTTACCAAAGGTCTTATGGGTGGGAGGACAGAAGACAGCTCGCTGCCAAGCATGACCACCTAAATTCAATCCCTTGCACCCATATGAAAGAGAAAAATGACTCGCCTAAGTTATCTTCTGACTTTCCCATGTATATACACGTCAATATTTATATACATGTGTACACACATACACATGTTTTTTGTTTGGTTTGGTTTTTCGAGACAGGGTTTCTCTGTGTAACATCCTTGGCTGACTTGGGCTCACTTTGTAGATCAGGCTGGCCTCAATCTCACAGCAATCTGTCTGCCTCTGCCTCCCAAGTGCTGGGATTAAAGGTGTGCACTACCACACATGGCTTCAAATTGTTTTGAATTTTGTTGTTGTTGTTTTTGAGTTTATGGTAGTATTCAGCAGAAAAAGAAATACTAGCTTATTTAGTCATTTAATCATTACATAATTCTGAGGAAAATGGTTTGTGTTAAGATAAATCTATACCAGCCATGCACTGGCCGCACACATCTTTAATCCCAGCACTTGGGAGGCAGAGGCAGGAGGATCTATATGAACTTGAGGACAGCATCAAGTTCCAGGACAGTCAGAGCTACACAGAGAAGCCTTGTCTCAAAAAATTAAATCTATGCCACCTATTAGGTTTCGGAAAGGAGCAGGTATGGAAAAGATCAAAACCGCAGCACACTCCAATGAACGCCTCAGAATCACTGTCAGACACCTAGGGCTCAGATGCAGAAATACAATCAACCTAAGAAACAAACTTGCTTTCATGAAAGCTCAAGCCTTTTGGTGACTCAGCAAGTGGTGTCTATCAGGGCACTGAACAATGAGCCTCTCTGTAACCTGTTTCCTATGGATGTGCTTTAGTTATTAGTCAACTCCGTGGACCAAACAGCTTTGATTCAGGGCATTACCTCAGAGAACGCCTGTGTATGCATCTCATCTCTGCAGCCCTGACCTGAAAAACAGGTGAGCACTTCTTAAGTATGCTGTGTTCCTCCATCAATTCAGGAAAGTAAAGATCTATCAAATGGTAAAGGTGATAAAAAAAAATACAGTGCAAAATACATCACATGAAACTGTCAGCTGATGCTTATAGAAAATGCTGAACATGTCGGATACAGTAACTCCAGTCTTTCACTTAGACTCTTTAATGTAATTACTCTGACCAGTCATTAAACTCCCTTATATAAGTCTATTTCAGATACAAGGTTTAACAAAATGTTTGCAGACATTGCAAGTATGCAATTTATTCTTTTTAAACTAATACCGCCCCCCCCCTTTTTTTTTAGTTTTTAAGACTTAGTTTACCTCGTGTGTGTATGTGTTGTGCCTGTGTGTGTGCATGGCATGTGAGTGCCTGGTGCCCATCAAGAGCAGAAGCGAGGAGCCTGATGCCCTGGATGTGGAGTTGTGGGCTGCCACATTGGTGCTAGGAAGCAAACTCAGGTCTTCTGCACCAAGTGCTCTAAACGGCTGAGCCATCTCTCAAGTCCCTGCTAAGCAACTTTAAAACCATAATATACAGTAAAAATATTCATTTTGGTAACTTCAGTTTCTTATTTGGTTTTAATTATCATAATCCATGCTTAAGAGTATTCCACTGAGAGAATATCAAAAAGGGGTGGCAAGGGCTATGGAGGTGCTCAGCATTTGCAAGGGCCTAGACTTGATCCCCAGTATTGCTAAACGGAAAAAAGAAGCCAGAAGGATATCTCAGTGGGTAAGAGTATGTGCTATTTTTCCAAAGACCTGAGTTCAATTCCCACCACCTATGTCAAATGGCTCAGAACTCCTGTAACTCCAGTTCCAGGGGATCTGATCTGCAAGCACCTAGGCACCTGCATGTATATTCCAATTAAACACATATTAATTAATATTATAATCTTTTTTTAAAAATGATTAGAACTAGATACTCATGTGCAAGAAAATGCATTTAAAAAGTAACTGTATGCAAAAATTAAGTCAAAAGCACAAAATTCACAAAAATTAATTCTATATTCATATACCTAAAGAAAATATAAATCAGCCAGACGTGGTGGCAGACAAAGGCCAGTCTGGTCTACAAAGTGAGTTCAGGACAGCCAAGGCTACACAGAGAAACCCTGGGGGAGGGGGCGGGAACCACACAAAAAAGCAAAAATCACCAAAAGAAAAAAAGAAAGAAAAAAACAAAAAAGAAAAAGAAATGTAAATCTATACAACTTCTAAAGATAACAAAAATCTAAGAAATAGCTGGGCTCAGTGGCTCACACCTTTAACTGCAGCACTCAAGGAGGCAGAAGCAGGCAGATTTCTATGATTTAGAGGCCATCCTGGTCTACAAAGCAAGTCTAAGACAGCCAAGGTACACAGAGAAACCCTGTCTGGGGGTGGAAAAAATTCTAAGTAACCTTGAAAAATAAATTACTTAACTCCCACACACAAAATAGGTTATTAAGGCAAAATACCTGTCGTATTTAAAAAAAAAAAAAAAAAAAAGACTGGAAAAAAATACTTGCAAAACTCATTATCTGATAAAAGATTTGTTGCATTCAAAGTGTACAAAGAGTTCACAAAACTCAACAATAAGAACACAATGGTGGGGCTGGAGAGATGGCCCCGTGGTCAGTGGTTAAGAGCACTGGTTGTTCTTCCAGAGGACCAGACTCAATTCCTGGCACCAAACATGACAATGTTCCTGGTCCATCCAGAGTCTAGCATAGTCAGCCCCTCTAAGAGCCATCTAATTTAAATTCTGCGGGTAACTATTAGCTATACCATGGCCAAATCTACTTATTTCATTTCACTCTGCCAAGTTCCTCATCTGCACAAGAATGATAATAGGCTCTTACCTCAGAGGATTGCTACAGAGATTAAATAAATTAGTTTACGCACTGTGCTTAGAACAGTGGTTGGCACATGAAGAACACTATAAATTATTTGCTGCTGCTGCTGCTACTGCACCGCTTACTACCAGAAGTACCCAGGTGCTACAGAAAAGCAAAACAAAACCAGGCAACATTAGTTATTATCTATATAATTCTATGCAAATAGTATAGATGTTAGTGACACCAGTAGCACACCATTTCTGCTCCCAATTTTAATGAGAGCAACTCCACACTTTTGGAATAACAATCCTACAGTAATGCATCAATTTAGCACACTCCATCTAAACTGTGCCTGACATGTGCGTTACAGACCTTTGGATGCCTAGCTAATGTGCATTACAGACCTTTGGGCGCCTAGCTAATACGTCACAATATTTAACGGAAGCCATCATTACAACACATGTTCTAATACAGAAGAGGAGGAAATGTCTATATGGCCAAGTGGGGAAATGGGAAATTAGTGGATAAACAGTGGAGGAATAAGGTTATTTCGCTGGGCTTGCCTTACTTTGAGGTCCACATCCTCTATAGTGGTTCATCTTGACTGTCAGCCTGACAGACTTAGAAGCAACCTCGTGTCCTATGTTTGGGCCATCTCTGGAGGCATTTCCAGAAAGGCTTTAACCCTCCTGAACATGGGCAGCATGCCAGGGGCTGGAATCCAGAGGAAACAGAATGCAGAAAACAAGTACGGCATCAAGAGTCATCTCTGCTTCCTGAAGTCAGACACAATGTCACCACCCACCTCACACAGCTGCTGCTACCTCCTCCACCATGACAGGTTGTTCCCCCTCAACCCTTAAATTGCTTTTGTACAGCCAGGGCATGGCGGCACACACCTTTAATCCCAGCACTGGGAAAGCAGACAGGTGGATCTCTGTGAGTTTGAACCACAGAGCAGCCCTGTCTGAGGGGTGAGGAGGGGTGTGGTGGGGTGGGGTGGCTGGGAGGGGGGGTGCTTTTGTAACGGATTTCATCACAGCAATGAGAAAAGTAACACAGCCCCCAAAAGGAACCATGGCTCTTATCTACATGACAACTAAAACCTACAGTTCACCCACTATCTGTAGTTACGTGGATTTAACATCTCTGTTCAGTACATAGCCCTGTCTGGCTTTTAGGCTAGTAGAAAATGCTGTCCTCTGGGTAAACTGAACAGTGGATCAATTAGTTCAACAAAGCCTGTAGACGGTGTGACGCAGCAAGGAAGGGAACAGAACCTAGAATGTGAGAAGGGTCTCTAGACGCTGTCACTGTGACAAATGCTGGTGAAGGAATAGCTGGGCTCACTCGTGGTTCACATGTTGTAGTCTATGGTGTTTCTGTGCCATGGTGGAGCAAGAACACATCCTGGCAGCCAGAGTGCCTCGAAGAAAAGCTACACAGCTCATGGCAGACAGGAGGCAAGGGGGTGGGGGTGGGGGGCCTGGAGACAAGATATACACTTCCGAGCCCAGCTTCAACTAAGACCCTCCTCCTGACTGTCTACTCTGCGTTCTCATGAAGTTGCAGCCTCAAGACCATTACCACCTGGGGACCAAGCATCCAACACACGGCAAGGAGTGGGGAGGGGCAGAGTACGTCACGTCCTACCTGTAACAACTGCTCAGGAAGACATCAGGAAAAGAAGAGAGGAAAGGACAGCCCAGGAAAGGTAAAATCACAGGCACCTTCATAACAAAACCACGGCTTATACTATGATAAAGGTCTTCAATTTTACTCTATAAAGAATGACTGATTACATCAAAGATGCACACAAGAGGATGCGTGCTCAGTCTTCTGGATGTTTACCTGAGTAAAAAAGGTAGACAAAGCTAGAAACAGGAAACTAAGCTTGGCATGGTGGCACACGCTTTGAATCCCAGCGCTCGGATGGCAGAAACAGGTGGGTTCAAGGCCAGCCTGGCCTACAAAGTGAGTCCAGGACAGCCAGGGCTACCCCACAGAGAAACTCTGTCTCAAAAAAAACAAAAACCAACCAGCCAAACAAACAAACAAAAAACTAGTAATAGTCCAAGAGCAGGGAAAATTGTTCTGTAAAGAGCCAACTAGTAGATAGTTTAGGTTCTGGAGAGCATGGGATATTTGTAATGAACACACACATTAATGAGCAAGGCAGTACTCAATTACAGCTTAGTTTTCACAGATTAATTATTGTCCATATTTAGCCTTAAAAGCTACAGTGTGCACAACACTGGTCTAAGCAACGGGTGCGAACATCTAAAAGTTAGTTAGGGCCGGAGAAACAGATCTTGAAAGGGTAGACCCGCAGAATGACTAACAGTAATCAACTAGATGTACAAGGAAAAGCAACACCGACTCCTGGGGATACAGCCAAGGAAGCCTAAGATAACAGTGCCATTTACTCAGAAGAGGACAGACAAGCAGAGGTGTTTTATCTTGGTTAAAGACAGAGTGAGAAAATGGTTTGTGCTTCAACGGTTCAGTTTCAGGTGGTGACACTCAAACAGGAGAACATTCAAACAGGTCTGGAATTCTGAAGAGATAGAGTCTTAATTTAAATTTGGCCACAGAAGCAACAAAGGCCAGGGAAGGAGGGCTGTGGGAACAGCAAAGGGCTAAAATAAAATCTAGACACTGACGTGAGAAGGAAAGAGGAGGAAGAGTCTGCAGGGGAGACCAGGAAACCGAGAACACCTTCAGTGGAGCGGAAGCAGCAACACAGTCTTCCCCGGGATCCTTAAATGAGCCACACTGAGGAAGTCTAGTAGAATTTAGGATACTCTGGTTTTAAGGAATACAACCAATATCCAGTGATTAAAATGCAAATAACAGGGCTGGCAAGAAATCAGCGAAGTGGCTGCCACACAAGCAATGAGTTTGGATGCCCCACACCCACAAAAAGCTGGGCACAGGAGTATACCTGTAATCCCAGCCCCAGGGAGACAGACACAAGGACACTGCGGCTTGCTGGCCAGCCAGTCTAGCCCAACTGGTGATTTCCAGGTTCAGTGAGAGGTTTTCTCCTCAAAAAATAAGGTAGAGAACAATGAGTAATAGACCGAGATTAACCTCTGGCCTCTACACACTCCCACGCATGCGCATGACAAAGCAGGATAATCGATAATCGCTGCAAGACTGATGATTACCAGGTTAGAGAGAGGAGAAAATGGAGGGCAGCTGCATGATGGGTAATGAAATGGTTTAGAACTTCATAAAGGTGTTGGACGTACACCATGAATGTACTAAATAACACAGAATCATATATTTTAAAAGAATAATGCTTTACAGCCTTTCAACTAAATTTTTTTTTAAAAAGTTGTGGGGAAGCCTTCAAAGAACTATGATGAGAAAACAGGATTTATCCAATGTCTTTTAGGCATATTAATATAGATAACTGGATGGCTTTAGGCACCATTTTCCCAGATGCCATGAGTCCAAAAGCATTCAATTATCTCTTTTTATCAGTTCTACTAATTAGAGATATTTAATTAGTGGCCCTAGTTTGTGCTATGGGAGGAAGCTTTAAAAAGGGCTGTTCAGTAGATGTGTTTTATCATCGACAAAGCTTTTAAAATTGTATGTTTTATAAATGAGCAGTTATGAAAAGCACTATATTAAATGCAAGAGATCAATTCTTATACTTCCCCAATTGTCCGGGCCTCCTTCACACAGGCCCATGTGTCTCTACAGACTCGCTCTGGCCAGAGAGCAGCAGTGTGTGCTGCAGCAGGCCTGAAGGCGGACTTCCAGAACCACACCTCCAGTGCCCTTTCTTCTTTCCTGGAAATCCCTTCAGCTAGGCTGGAACGCAAGCCCAAGCCAAACACACAGCCAACCACGAGCCAGGCTCAGTTTACCAAACAAGCCACCAGGCCACAATGGGGAGTCACGTAGCCCTGTATGGTCCACAGCAACAGAACCCAGCTTATCCAAATACTTACACATGGTGAATAGTTTTTTATTTTTATTTTATGTGCATTGGTGTTGTGCCTGCATGTGAGTCTGTGTGAGTGTCAGGTCTTGGAGTTAGGCAGCTGTGAGCTGTCATGTCGGTGCTGGGAATTGAACCCAGGTCCTCCAGAAGAGCAGTCAGTGCTCTTAACTGCTAAGCAATTTCTCCAGGCCAGTGGTGAATGTTTTAAGCCAAGTTTCAGGGTGACTTTTTCCATGTTAGCAGTTCATAACTTATATATTAAAAGCAATAAAGGACATAGCATCAGAATTCTCTCTGGTTTCCTTAAATTACAAAAGCTTAAAACCATTAAAAATGTAAAAGTAAATTGTTACAACATAGTTTCTATGGAAACAATTTTCACATTATGGCAATTGATTTTTCTTAACAGTTACTTTTTTAAGGTTGCTGTTTTCTTTTGTAATTATGTGCATGTGGAAAAGTCCGTATATATGCATGTGTGTGAATGTCCTCACAGGCCTAGAGGCACTGGATCTCTCTTCAGGAAGAGATGCAGCAGTCGTGAGTCATCTGACATGAACACTGGGTATTGAGCTACCCTCAAGTACTCCAGCATTACAGGTGATTATTTATTTTCATCACTAACCCAAAATAAGAGTTTGGTTGGGGTGTTTTTGCTTATTTTTAGGTTAAGAGATGTCTCCACAAGAGTTACTGAAGTTTCCAGGTTACTGTGACTACTGGTTTTCAAAAGAACTAAACCATGACAGCAACATAACTTTTTTTCATTATTTATTTATTTATTTTTATATGTATGTGTGTTTTGCCCACACGTATGTCTATGTACCATGTGAATGTAACAGGTGCCTGAAGAGGCAGAAGATGACATCAGATCCCCTGAGACTAGAGTCACAAACAAATGTTGGGTTTCAAGGTCCTGGAAATGAAACCCAAGTTCTCTGAACAGCAACCAGTGCTATCTGCTATGGCTGACTACGGAGCCACCTCACCATCTCTAGGGTCAACTTCTTAATGCAAAGCAGCCAACGCTTGTTCCAAGTCAAAATATCAACTATATTAACTCAATACTTCCATAAATCGTAAAATAATTTCCCCACTGGTAAGCACGTAATGTTATTTGAACAGTCTGCAAAGATATCATCTCTTCTTTTCCCTTTTAGGGGAAAAAAAAAATCACTGTAGTGGTCAAGCTGTTGACCTGGCTCTGCAAAGCTAGGGGGCAGCACCAATTGCTGGAAGAATAACTGTGTTTGTAAGGCCAGAACCCAGGCATTTGTGAGTGAATTCACTTGGTATTACTTCAGACACAGGTGTGTAAACAGGAAGCACTTTTGAAAAGAGAAATAAAACTCTTAGTATGCTAAATCATTGCTGAATTTAACAACATAAAAAAAAATTTTTTTTTTTAAACTAAAGCAGTTATCAACAAAAGTAAAACCTGGTACTTTAACACTTAAGACAAATTAGAATTCCCACATGGGTTTAGCACTGCTGATGCTTAAGAACTAAACATCATTAACACATCCTGAGAGATTCCCCAAAAGAGCAGTTTACTAATTTTAAATATGCCAAGTGCGCCTCGCCTTGGTACAGCTGAGTGGGTGGGTGTTACAGGACCTCAGTGGAGAGGATGGCCCACAAACCACCGTCTCCACCCGCTAACTAATGTTTCTCTTTGCCAAGAAGCACAGATTCTCCACAGACTCTTTAAACAACGCACAACAGCTTATAGATGACAGGAAAGAATGACCAAGCTCGTGGTTATCGCTCTCTGGCTCTCTTAAGAGCACAGGTCTCATAAATAAAAGTAAACAGAGGCTTTCTCAGACCATAGCACAAACCCTAACTTCCTGTCTCTAAGTAGTGCTCTGGGTCTTAATTACAGGTTACCCAGTAGTTCTGATACTAAACCTGCAATATTCATGAACCCGCCAGGTAACACGAAGTTCCTGTCCTAAAATAGCCAGTACACAAGGCTCTACTGCCCATCTCCCATCAGGAAGTAAAAGTCTCGCACAGTGCTTCTAGGCCACCCTTCACTTCCTTCTTATTTTTAAATGCTTTATATTGTTCACGTAGAGACAAGAGGATTACAGAATTGCTTCAGGAAATGCGGCTTCCAATAAGTCTAAGAAAGCTTATTACACTGTGGTAACAAGCAAGTGACTTTAACCCATTTGCTGCAAACTCTCACTGCCCTCCAACACGTTAATTCTGTCATGAGACTCTTTCATGCTATTCCTTTTTTTTCAAATCAGTGTCCGGAATTATAGTTCAGATCTTTAACTCCCTTCTTATCAAGACTTCCAGAGACATCAAGCTTGAAAACTCAAAAACTTGAAGATGGAACAAAGATTATCAGCTAACAACACTGAGTATCCACTCAGAGAGAGAGAAGAAATCAAATTGTAATTGCATTCCCTCATCAGAAAGGCACCTGGAACAAAACCAACCATGAGAACTCCCTCCACCTGCAAAACGATGGCAGCAGTGTCCGCCTCCCAGAGCCGCTGTAGGGGTAAATGATGGCTACCTGTAACAACACAGCTCCTGCCAGGCTAGGCTCTCTGCAGGACACGTCCTTGTCCTTTCGCTGTCTCGATGGCTATTCTTTCTCTATCTATCCTTTATCTAGGACTAGTTAATAAGCTACCAGGTGTCAAAGAGCAAGGCTCTTCAACTCCAACTGGCCTCCAATTATTTAATTCCATCACTACACTAGAATAAAACAGCCATCCTAAAAAGTCATCTCGAACACTAACGTGTAAACACTGAACTTCATCCCTACCACCCAACAGAGCACCACCCACCCTGCTAGTCATGTAGAAAAGTAAATCGGATGATCTCACAAGCATCAACTCTAAAACTCAGGAAAATATAATCAACTAATCAAGAAATCAAAATTCTGTCTGTCCGGGCGGTGGTGGCGCACGCCTTTAATCCCAGCACTCGGGAGGCAGAGGCAGACGGATCTCTGTGAGTTCGAGGCCAGGCTGGTCTACAAAGTGAGTCCAGAACAGCCAAGGTTACACAGAGAAACCCTGTCTCAAAAAACCAAACAACAACAACAACAACAAAACAAAACAAAGAAAAAAACCAAAATTCTGTATTTAAGCAGCCTTAAGAGACATGGGTAGTCGGAGGGTGGTGGCACACACATTTAATCCCAACACTCAGGAGGCAGAGGCAGGCAGGTCTCTGAGTCAAAGCCAGACTGGTCTACAGCGCTACATAAAGAAACGTTGTCTGAGGAATAGGGTGAGGGGAGAGTGAGCAGGGCATGGAAGCAGATGTCCAGAATCCCAGTGTGAGGGAGGCTGAGACAAGAGTACACATTCAAAGTCAGCCTCGGCTTCATAGTGAGAAGGCCACAGGAAACATGTATTACAACAAATGGCAGCTGCACTAGCACGACAAAGGAACAAGTCCACTTAATCATTCATTTTCATAAAGCTTTACTGCCTTCAAGGACAATGCTGCTGTCCGCTTCCTACTACAGATGCCAGATACACTGGTAACAAATCAAGGGTGTAGCTTCTGGTGTTACTAGGAGACACAGTCTCACCGCAAACTCCCTGGCCCTCTGGCTCCTACCGACTTTCTGCCCCCTCTTCTGCAATGAGCCTTAGGCATGGTAGCTGTACCTGTTGGGACTGAGATCCAGAGCTCTGCATTTTGGCTGGGTGTGGTTTTCTGCAGTGGTCTGTCTCTTCCTTGGCCAGTGGGGAAGACCACACTGATCTGTGCTTACAGACTGACTGGTGGTGGGGATCACGCTGGTTAGTAACTCACGGTTGTAGACTCTCCTCAGTCACCACAACTTCACTCTAACCCTGAGGAGTTAGCTGGGTTTCTGGTACTAGCCCACCGAGGAGAGCTGGAAGCAGGAGAGGTGTCCTCCGAGGAGGAGCACACCAGTTAGTTATCCAGGGCTACACATCAGCCAAGAGAACACACATACAAGTAACATCACATGAATGCAGCAGGTTATATACTTAGGATTTTTTATGTTTATACAAATACACAGATGCATGTAATAACAATTCAGTGAACCAAGGCCAGGCTGGTCTACAAAGCCTTGGTCTACAAATGCCAGGATAGCCAGGGCTGTTACACAGAAAAACCCTGTAAATAAATAAATGTAAAATAAACTTTAAACAAAAAAGTGTGCCATATGATGCCATGAGTGACTTCAGACTTTTTTTTCAAGTTAAATAAAAATGTAATATACTAACAATAAATTTAGGTTTCATCTAAGAACATTCAAGTATGTGTATATATGCTTATTTCTAACTGAAACCTAGCAAACATGGTTCTTTATTTAGTGAAAGGCTAGAAGATTTGCTTTCTCGTAGCTGGGTATGGCGTGCACACCTTTAATCCCAGCACTTGGGAGGCAGAGGCAGGTGGATCTCTGTGAGTTTGAGGCCAGGCTGGTCTACAAAGTGAGTCCAGGACAGCCAAGACTACACAGAGAAACCCTGTCTCGAAACAAACAAAGATTTCCTTTTTCTCATATTGTAGTTTGGGGTTTGGAATTGTATAATTATTTTGCATGATTATAAAATAAAATTCAAAACGAGGGTGGAGGGCTACTTCTTAAAAATAAAAAAGGACAGCAAAATTGAAAGAGAAGCTACTGGCAGCTGAAGGACAGTCACTCTCCTCTTGCGTGGCCACTGGCAGTTTGCCCATGCCTCACGAGCAGCACTAAGTAGACTCAGGTTAATAACAAGAAGAAGCAGGAAAGACGCTGGGAGGGAGGCAGGCCGAGAGCATCAAGGGCGGTTGGAGGGAGGTGTGAGTACATGGGCATGATCAAAACGCACTGTCTAAGTGTGAATTTCCAAAGAAAAAGACGTAATGGGCTCAAGAGATGGCTCAGCAGATAGGAGCCCTTACAGAGTTTGACACCTAGAAACTATATCATCCATACTTCCGTTCCAGCTCTGAGGCCTTCTAACCACCACAGACACAGCATGCACATGGTATACATACATACATGCATGCAAAACAGTCCTATACATAAAAATAAAAATTTAAGAATAAATTTAAAATGTTATTTTAAAAACCACTGCCAGCCTGGTGTAGTAGCACGTGCCAGCACTCAGGAGGCAGAGGTAAGTGGATCTCTGTGAGGTCAAGGACAGCAAGGTCTACATAGTGACTTTCAGGATAACTAGGGCTATATAGTTGCACTCTGGCTGGCAAGTCCATTCTTTCACTGGCATTAGACCCTACTTCTTCAGGACTCCAGTGGATACTGCAGACCAGCTGAGACATCTAGCCTCATGGCCTGAACCACTGCATTGAACAGCCACTGTTGGACTAGACTAGCTGAACCACACCCTGTCATCCTCTCTACTAAAACCCATGTGTGTATTCATACACATGTGTGTACATATTTGTTTATATACATGTTTGTGTTTATATACATATATTCATTCTGTAAGTGCTGTTCCTCTAGACACCTTTCAGTAATACACTATATGTATCAAATCTGTAGCTTAATCTGCAGGATCTTTTCAAATGATTTTAAAAGTCATCTCCCTATACATCCTTAGAAATTACAAAGGATTGTTATATTACTGTTAATCAGTTATTATAAGTTCAAAATAACAGTAATGGGGCTATATGTAGGCAGACATAATCATTTACTACTCCAGATTTCCACTGTAAGAGAACTCTAACTTTAAAACTTAAGTCTGAAAGGGGCCAGGTGTGGTAGTGCACGCCTTTAATCCCAGCACTTGGGAAACAAAGGCAGGCTGATCAATTAGAGTTCCAACCAGCCTGATCTACAAAGAGAGTTCCAGGACAGCCAGAACTATTACACAAAGAAACCCAGTCTTGAAATCCAACTCACCCCCGCAAAAAAAAAAAAAAAAAAGTCTGAAAGGTTAATTTTATAATCCAAACTTGTCATCCTGAAATAGTCAGTTCAGGGAACATTAAGTCATGATGTATTTCTCACTTAAAAAATACAGTGTCAGGCACGGTATCATATACTTAAGACGCTGAGGCAGGGGAATTCCACATGCCATACCAGCTGGGATTCCACAGGAAAACTGTACCTTTAAAAAAAAAAAGTTCTAGACGGAGCTGGAGATGGCTCAGAAGTTAAGAGCACTAGCTGCTCTTCCACTGATCAGGGGTTTAATTCCCAGCACCTACATAGTGGCTCACAACCATCTCTAACTCTAGTTCCAGGGCACCCAACTCCCCTTCTGGCTTCCACCAGGCAGACATTTCTTACACAAGCATAAAAGTAGACAAAACACCATAAAGATAAGAAAAAAATTTTAAGTAAGATAGAACTCATCAGCAGTAGAGCTTGCAGACATGTAGAAGAAAGCTGTCAGGTCAATTCCAGCACTGGGGAAAAACAAACATGCAAAGATGGCATTGCATTTTCATATGAAAGAATACTGAATACGTTCAATGTAAACAAAACACAACTTCTGTGCATCAAAGGGCATTATCACAGGACTGCTGGTGGTGTGGCTCTGTAGGAAAAGGTGTTTGCCTCCAAGCCTGACATGCCTGAGTGCAAATCCCAGGGACCCACACGGTAGAAAGAGAGAACCAATCCCTCACTCTCACCTGACCTCCGCAAGGTCATCATGGCTCCTCTTTACTCTTCTGAAGATTAAAGAGCTTTTCTTTTAATATTTAAAAGATGGAATTATGGAGCCGGGCGTGGTGGTGCACGCCTTTAATCCCAGCACTCAGGAGGCAGAGGCAGGCGGATCGCTGTGAGTTCGAGGCCAGCCTGGTCTACAAAGTGAGTCCAGGACAGCCAAGGCTAACACAGAGAAACCTTGTCTCGAAAAACAAAAAACAAAAAACACAAACAAACAAAAAAAAGATGGAATTATGGTGTTGTCATTTTATCTGTTCATTGTCTTAAGCATATGTAACAAATTTTAGAAACTGGTGAATGCATGGTGGTCATAGAACTTTTCTAATCTACAGTCTTATATAATTAAAAGCTTAATAGTAGTGCTTTTTAAACCTCAAAGTGGGAAGTAGTCAACATCTAGTTATGAGTATCAAGTTACCAAAAGAGTAGAAAGAAAATTTATCGGAAGCTGAGTTTAGCACCCATAAAGAGCCAAGTGGAAAAGGAGAGGGACAAGAGAGGGAGAAACGGAAAGGGATCCACATTTCCTTCTTCCAGCTCCGCTCTCATCTACTTAAAGTAGTTTGGAGCTGTTAGTTGCTCCTTTAAAAATGTACTGCAAGGACAGAGTAGCTTCCCTAAAGGTCTCCTGTAAAATTCTCTCTCGGCCTCAAGTAGGTAACGTAACATTGTCTGAAGTCCTTAGAGCTCTGGATGAGGTCAGCTATCTCAGAGAGGACAGTCCTCCGTGAGGATGGAGGAAAGGCTTCTTAGCAGCACTTCTGCAAATTGGAAACTACAACTGATGGGGGAAATGCAGCATTCTGCCTAATTCTTAGCTGCTAACCTTAATGGTTCTAAATGACCCAAAATAGTCACCTATATTTCCAAAGGGTGTTTCAGAACAATTACTCCTACGAAATAATAAGCTAGACATCCCAGTGGGGGAGAAAGATTTTTATACTCCATAGTAATCTGGTGTTTCTATCATATTTGGCCATTTTAATGACAGTTAATAACTGGTGGTCAATACACAGCATACCATCACTGTATACACACCAAACTAAAAGGTTTTCAAAAGCAGTGCAGTCTAAAAAGAAGGTCTCTACACATGTGTGATCTACACAAAATGTCAACATCTACTGATTACAACTAAGACTCAAAAAGTGCCGGATCCCGAAGAACTACATCTTCCTCTCACATGTATCACAGGAATGTGGTCATTATTTTTTCCTCAAATAAAGAATAGAAGTCTATTGTACCCTATCAGAGAGGAGCCCAGAATGATCTTATAAAGTCACAAATTGATTCTAAAAATACTATAGATACATATAGTATCAAAACTTACTCAGAAAAGCACTTGTACTGTGCTCTGCAGTCTCCCCCGATGGTACATGGAGTCCATCTATACAGAGTAAATGATGCTGGGCCTGCCTGTGTCAGAGTCAGTTTACTGCTCATCTTCTCTTGTAAACAGCGGTGTGGTCTTCCTCACAGTACTATGGAGCTGCTGCTTCTAAGCAGTAAACCCAACAGCCAGCAGTCAGTGGCAACCACGCAGGAGCTTCCATAATTATGAACTCATTTCCAGTTCTGCCTTATTACTAATTTCCCATCCTCCTCCCTCACTTTAAGGTAAGTTTCACTAACTATCGATCTTGCTAAATGTGAGATCCAATAAGCCTCAGTTTCCTCATTTATTACCATGTGTCTTAGAAGATTGTGGTAAAGATAAAATTAATTTCCTTAGTGTGTGGTGATACAATTAAATACTCAAAGTCTGGAGGGGCTAGATTCCACCCAACCCCTGGACTGACTTACTCTCCACTAGCCATAAAATTCTGAATACATCAATTAAAGCACGTTACCTTGCTTCCTCATCTATTAAATACTGACAATAATGTCTCGGTGTTTGGGACTTAAAATGACAGTGTTTGTATACAGTAGGCACTCCAAGTGCAGCTAAGGCTGACTTATTACATTGCTAAGATCGCCCATCACCTGTATCCAGGGAGACTCACTACCATCATAACCAAATCGGTTCAGTTTCTTGCCTACAGCAGCAGCTTCATCTCTTCTCTAAACCTAAGAACATGAACAGGCTTTCTAAGAAATCTGTGACAAGCACATAACAAAAAACACTGTGGTTTAGCCACGCATAATGCACAACTACATTTTCACATCAAAAATAATGCGGAAAGTGAACCAGGTATGCCATTTATACTGGTATTGTAGAAAGCACTGCAGTTAATGAATCTCCTGCCGGGACCACTCTTCTAAGGACTGAGGAAAGCTGACCTACTCAATACCATTTTGTTTTATAATAAGTTCTTATCATTCTCCAATGTAGTACCCCCCCCCAAAAAAACCCTAAAAACTAAAAACCTTTCCTTCCAAACTGCACAGCCATTCTTTAGGGTTTTGGTTTTGGATTTTTGTTGTTGGTGGTGGTGGTGGTTTGGTTTGGTTTGGTTTTCTTGGTTTTTCTGAGACAGGGTTTCTCCATGTAACAACCCTGGTTGTCCTGGACTCTATGTAGACCAGGCTGGCCTCAAACTCACAGAGATCCTCCTGCCTCTGCCTCTTGAGTGCTGAGAGTAAAGGTTTGCACCACCACGCCCCACTACAACTTAGGAATTCTTAGGTGTAATTTTTTAAAGTCCTCCAATGTGTCTTGAGTAAAGTGATCCCTAATGCGTAACTGAATGTGAGTGCCTTGATCTTTAGTAACACCTCAGTTCAACAAAAGCTTATCAGGCAGGCGCAGTGGCGCAGACCTGTCACCCAGCACTCGAGAGGCAGAGGCAGGTGGATTGCTGTGAGTTCCAGCCCAGCCTAATCTACAAAGTTAAGTCCAGGACAGTCAAGACTACACAGAGAAACCCTATCTCAAAAAACAAACAAAGAAACTACATTATTTAGCAATAAATATTAATAATATTCTTCACCCCCTCTGGGGAAGCTCAGAAATGATACACTAATAAGTACTAGTTTATCAAAAAACTATTATTATAAAGACTAACAGTATTCATGACTACCTCAAAAGACTACGGTGAAAGGAACGATTCATATTTATTTATTTGTCTGTTTACGCCTTCTGCGATCTTTTATAGAAACAACTTCTTGGTGAAAGGAAACACTGTCAGGGTTCCTGTTCCACATTCTCTCTTCTACCCTTACCCACTCCAACTGAAATCCTGAAAGGCTGGAGGTCACTGTAGTTTGTACATGCTCAATGTTCCGAAGGTAGTATGCTCATTTGGTACACCCTAGCAGCTGGACTCTAGACTTCATTCAGACAGCATCCAGAGAATACTAAGCCTGGTGGCGCACACCTTTGGTCCCAGCGCTCGGGAGGCAGAGACAGGCAGATCTCTCTGAGTTCGAGGTCAGCCTAGTATACACAGCCAAGGCTACACAGAGAAATCCTGTCAAAAACAAAAACTCTCTAAAACCGGGTGTGGTAGCTTTAATCCCAGCCCTCAGGAGGCAGAGGCAGGTGGATCCCTGTGAGTTCTAGACAAGCCAGATCTACAAAGCAAATCTAGGACTGCCAGGGCTGTTACACAGAGAAACCTTGTCTTGAAAAAGAGAAACAAAAGAGGGGGAGGGGAGTGATACTAAGCCAATGAATACTAAGCTCACAGTATAACTGGTCTCTAACTTTCCCATCTTTCTCCTTCAAATGACATAGCAGTTTGTAGTGATGGCTCAGTGTCAAGAGCCCTTGCTACTCTTTCCAGAAGACCTGAGCTCAGGTTCCAGAACATACCAGTGCCATACAGTGTCACATCATGGCACACTGCCTTCAACTCCTTATGTATGAACTGACACACTATAGAAAGCACTACTCTATACACTGCAGGAAACAAAAGTGAGTAAGAGGCATTTATGCCATACTGTAGCATACCATCTCCTATAAGGGAACAAGGTTATCTAGAAGGTAGGGTAGAATGTTGAAAGATCACTGGGCATGTCAAAGGAGCCATACGCAAGTGAACTTCACAGCTGTGGGTAACAAATGGATGATTCAATAGTTAGGGAGAAGGGTATTTGGAACTAAATGTTAAGGAGTTCTTTAAAACACTGAAGGAAAGCCGGGCGTGGTGGCGCACGCCTTTAATCCCAGCACTCAGGAGGCAGAGGCAGGCGGATCGCTGTGAGTTCGAGACCAGCCTGGTCTATAAACGAGTTCCAGGATGACCAGGGCTGTCTGCACAATAAACAAACACACACACATATATAGGCATAGATAGGCAGTTGTGCTAAAATATAGAGAGAAATCTTTACCCTAATAGTAAGCACCCTTTGGAAAACAAAATTCAAAGAGAAACCCTGTCTCGAAAAAACCAAAAAAGCCAGGCGGTAGTGGCTCATGCCTTTAATCCCAGCACTCGGGAGGCAGAGACAGGCGGATCCCTGTGAGTTGGAGGCCAGCCTGGTTTACAAAGTGAATCCAGGACAGCCAAGGCTACAGAGAGAAACTCTGTCTCAAAAAACCAAAACAAAAAAACAACAACAAAAACTTGCAGTACTCAGTACAATAACCACCATGACTCCTCAAACTCGTTAATTAAGGCTAGGAAGATTAGTGTGAAAAATTATGAAAAAATAATTTTCATAGCTCTGTTGAAATATATTAATGTACAGACTTAAAAAAATGTTATTACATAAACTTTATTTCATCTGTCTTATTTACTTTATCTGACCCAAAACTGTAAGATGCCTATGTCTCACTTGTGGTTTATGCGACTCTAAATGACTCTGATGTAAACACTAATATTAGTATTCTTCAGATTTCTATGCTTGCTTCGTGTTATTGTGGTAATTGTGATGGCTAGTCTTGGTGTTAACTTGACTTCATCTGGAATTAATTAAAACCAAAAAAATGGCGAGGCATACTTGTAAGGGATTTTTGCTTCTTCTGAAGTGGGAAGACTCCTTCTAATCTGGATCTTTGAGGTGGGAAGACACCTTCAATCTGGGGCACAGCTGCTGGAAGCCTACATGAGGACACGGAGCAAGGAAAGTCGCTCTCTGCCAGCTTGCAGTCACCTTGCCAGCAAGTCAGTCCCTTCGCTGGCATTAGGGCCCACTGTTGGGGGGTTGCAGTAGATACTACACAGCTGAGACATAAAGCCTCGGGGACTTTTCTTAAATAGGCAGCCTTTGCTGGATTAGCTGAGCTGCAGCCTGTAAGTCATTCTAAAAACTCATCTGTCCATATGTAAAGATTCATTCTCTGCTCCTCTAGAGAACCCTACCTAATATAGATTTTGGTAACAGAAGTGGTTCTAAAGCAACAGAAGTAGATGGATGAATCTTTCAAGTGTATCTCCAATTTGCCAACACCAACAGTCACTGAGGCCTCTCCTGGAAGCCTGTGGGGTGAACTATTTTACAAGCTTGAGGAGAAAAATCCATTTGATTATCCTGATTCACCAATTGTGAAAGGCAATGGATTTGGTGACTCTGAATATAAAGTGTTTGACAATTTGCAGGAAAATGATGATAATGGTAGGCTGCTCCTAGCATCTCTGGAGAAACTGACAAAAGAAAGGAACAAGCAACTTCTATGAGCTCAGTGATGAAAACTGATGGGCTCCAGATGTGCATAAGCAGCTTGAAACTTTCCAAGTGTGCCCTGGGAGAGAATCAAACTGATTAAGGTTGGCTGAATTACAGCAAAAATTCAAGCCTTTGAGGGTGCTGCTGGTTAAGGGGCATTTGCTGGCAAAGAGCAGCATCCTGTAACCTGGGGTGGGGATGCGTGGGGACACCTGAATGAGGCTGGGAACTCTGAACCCTCAGATTCTCTAGAGTTCATCTGGCCTGAGGAAGTCGTCTCTCCACCCTCAGCAGGTGTACTCACACCCCACCTCTGAGCTTGTGCCTTCTTCACCTTTGACTGAGAAAATCGTGACTTTCTCTGAAGGAGACTCGAGGTGAGACAATTCTGACATCCCTCAGGGGGTCCACCAATACCTGCCCCTAGACCTATAACCAGACTTAATAAGACTCCTAGCCTAAGCAGGCTCCTAGAGGGGAGAAAGAAAGTATGTCCATGAGGAAGTGCACGACACTACTAAATAGCTTAATGAGTTTTCTAATTCAGTCAGTCAGAAGTCTGGGGGATGTGTGTGGGAATGGATTTTAACAGTGTGGGAGAATAGCAGAAGGGACATAAAACCGGATGAGGCTAAAGTTATTGAAATGGACCCACTGAGTGGAGGTGACCTAAGTTTGTTTGAATGGTTGGATGCAGCATTTGTTAAAAGAGGGCCTACTGAAAGGGAGTTGCAGATGCCTAATGTCCCTTTGCTCACTGTTCGCTGATGAAGGGATTTTAAGGCTCAGAGAAACTGCAATGCTAGAGTGGGTATACTGTGAAAACCTAATCCTCCACAATGGAAGGCCCAGAAGACATGCTTCTCACTCATCCTGTAAGAAGCAAATCGGTGAAGGGAGCACCAGCACACTCCAAGAGGTTGGCTGCTGTCCATTCACTTGTGCCAGACCTTAGGGCTGCAGACACTGCTGCTCAACTGGACAAATTAAACGCAATGAGTTTAACTGGGCTCCAAAGTAACAGAAACCAACAGAATCCCCAAAGGCAAAGTGGCAGAATAGACAAAGCAGTGTCTATAATGGTCTGGCCGTAAAGGTCACCACAGGCAATGGTCACGTGACTCATATGATCCTTTGGTGCTAGCTAATCAATCATGAAATAGATTTCTGTTTGGTCTGTGTAAGTGGAAAAATTCTCAAACAAATGAAAGAACAGCTACATTGTATCACGGCAAATGAGAATCTTAGTCCTTGAACCATTTTCCAGACTGTAGACCCTTTGAGTGAAGAGATGGCCAGGTTACCCTGAGGAAAGACCCTGATAAAATACTGTCCTGGTCTGAGTAAGAATGGCCCTCCAGTGGCTCATGTATGTGAATGCTTAGTCATCATGGGGTGGCATATTTGAGAAGGATCAGGAGCTGTGACTTTGGAGTAGGTGTGGCCTTCTTAGAGGTAGTGTGTCACTCAGAGTGGGCTTTGAGGTTTCAAAAGCCCAAGCCAAGCCAATGGCTTTCTACTTCCTGCTGCCTGTGGGTACAGATGTAAAGCTCACAGCTACCAAGTCTGGCTGTGTGCTCCTACGCTCCCTACCATGATGGTAACAGACTAAAACTCTGTAACTGCCGTGGTCGTGGTATCTCTTCACAGCAATAGAACACTAAGATAAGTCAAGTTTTACTGTTAGCCTTTCCCAAGTCCTTCCCCAGAAGGTCCTACAGCCTTTACAAGGGTAAGTGTACACTAGGGTGAAGGTGACAATCAGACTTCCCAGGTCTAGTGGATACTGGTTCTGAACTGGTGCTGATTCCAAGAAGCCCCAAGAAACATTGTGGCCCCTCCAGTTAAAGCAGGGGCTTGTGGATGTCGATTGATTAATGTTTTAGCTCAAGTCCAACTTATATTAGGTCCAGTGGGTCCTTGAACTCATCCTAGTCTTGGGTTCTTTCCCTAGGCCCAGAATGTATGATTGGTATAGGTACACTTACAAGTTGGCAGAATTCTCACAGTAATCAATTAATCATAAAATCTCACCAAGGAAAGGAAAAAAAAAAAATCTCACCAAGAAGCTTCCAAACATCTGTGTCCATGCAGAAGAGGTAAAGAATCTACTAACACACACACACACACACACACACACACACACACACACACACACACACACCTTTCCTATTTCCCTTTGGAACAAATACAGATAAATCAATGACCAAAGTATAGTAGCACATATCTAACATACTACTCAGGAAGCTGAGGCAGGAGAATAGCAAGTTTAAAGCCAGCCTATGATGCATAATGAGACTCTGCTTAGTAAATACATTTTTAACTAAGAACATTTCCAGATATATTTACCAAATCATACTTTGAGCTCTACTGGCTGATGTCACAAGATAATATTAAGATAATAACTCAGGAGAAAGAAGTCAGCTGCTAAGCCAGGTGTGGTGGCGGGAGGTAGAGGCAAGTGGACACTGAGAGTTCGAGGGCAGCCTGGTCTGCAAACCGAGCCCAGGCCAGC
This sequence comes from Acomys russatus, assembly GCF_903995435.1. Lineage (NCBI taxonomy): Eukaryota > Metazoa > Chordata > Mammalia > Rodentia > Muridae > Acomys > Acomys russatus. The sequence continues at coordinate 21,942,508 of NC_067144.1, read as the reverse complement.
CAAGGCTACACAGAGAAACCTTGTCTCAAAAACAAGCAAACAAATAAATAAACCAATAAATAGCTCAGAGAACAAAAGCTTTCTGATACCTACAAACCAGCAAAAACAGCTAGCAATCTGTCAGTCTGATGCCAGGTCCAGCAGCAGCTCATCCAAGTCTTCAAGTCTTCAGTTTATAATTAATTGTTCACAGTTTTAAATCTGACTTTCTGGCTTATTTTGATTGTCAATCACTAACCAATTCTAAGAAGGTCAGATTCCACAGAATCTACTGCCACACTGATTAACTTCTATTCTTGAGGGGAGGACAGAAGAAAGGGGGCTCCAATTACAGGCACTAACATAATTGCTTGGAAATAAAATTTAGAGTACTTCCAGAAAAATAATTTTGTTGGGGGCCATGCAGAAAGAACATCAAAACAGCTCTAGAACTCCCGGAATACAGCCCACCGATTAACATACCAATGATGGGTGTGTCTCAACAAGAACTACACAGCTGAGGACTTCATGCTGCTATGGTGTACAGCTCTGCCTGTTACCCTTATGGTCCTTATAATCCCCTTAATATATGAGTTGTGTGAGTACTATAAAAGGGCTTCCAGCCCCTCATTGGACAATATCATTGGAAAAAATAATAACAATGCTTGATTTCTTTCAGGCATTACTGCTGGAGACTCAGCCACCACCCTTGAAAAGAACCTGCAGATATAGACTGCTAACAATGGCCCTTAGAAAGAATTTGGAAAAACAAGGTTAGGTAAAGATGGTTTTGCAAGTGGCTCTGACATAGAAAATCCTAGGGAAAAATAGAGTGTTTAGCCAAGTTACGTAAAGACGTTTTTGCTATTGGCTCTGATGCAGAGGATCTTAGGTAACAATCTGAAGTTAAGAAAAGGAACATTCCTATTAGTAAAGCTGGGGACTTTTTGAGGCTGGTGAGCAAAGACAATACCCCAGTTAGCACTGGCTGCCGGCCGCTCACTGAAGCTGGGCTTCAAGCTGACTAATTTCTTATACTTATTTTTGCCCTCAGCTTCCTGATATGGCTTAATAAAATTATTAAGTAGATGAGCACCTTTAGGATTTAAAGTAGAAATGGCTGATTGGTTTTTATAGAGTTTAGATCTGTGATTCTTTTAAGATCTTTCTAAGATTACTTTTTAAGATAATTGATTCTTTCTTCATAAGGGCAAATTGCAACGAGTAAAGAAAAGCTGGCTGAGAAATTACCTTGCTTACTTATTCTCTGTTAAAATGTAACAAGTTGCTTAGTTACAAATGTATATGGGCTGGGCATAGTGGCACAGGCCTTTAATCCCAGCACTTGGGAGGCAGAGGCAGGCAGATTGAGACCAGCCTGGTCTACAAAGTGAGCCCAGACAGCCAAAGCTACACAGAGAAACCCTGTCTCAAAAAACAAACAAAAAAAAGTTTATGGGTTCTTGGAAATGATTTGTTTTTCATGCTTGTTTCTCACCCTTAATACATAAAATATTTGATCATATGAAGGTATTGGGGAACATGTTTGTAATCATGTAATCATTCACTTAAAAGAAAACAGAATGTAACCACATTGGGATTTTTGTACTGCTTGAAAGATCTTGCTGGGAAATAAAAGCTGTGAGAGAAATAATGAAGTTGTTGGAACTAGCTGTTTGGAGTTTGTTCCATCCACCAAGATGTGTGTGTTTGTGTGTGTGTTCTTTTCTCTTCTTTCCCTTCCTTTTTTAGATGCTTACCACCATCAGTTCCAGCCTAGAAGCTTGCCCTCAGAGAAAGTCTCCAGAGTCACCTGCCAGCCTGTTTCCCCAGTTTATGTCGAAGATGGACTTCAGATATAATTTCTACTTGAGATTTGGCCTAAAATCCTTTAAGGAGGAACAAGACTCTTTTCACAAGAAACTGAAAGAGCAAAACCCTAGATATGTCTAGACCTTAGATGTGTCTGGCACAGACCTTCTATCCCAGCACTAGAGAGGCAGAGGGTGGTGGATATGAGTTGAGGCTAGCCTCGTGTACAGAGTGAGTGAGTTCCAGGACAGCCAGGACTACACAGAGAAACCTTGTCTCAAGCATGGGGCAGGGGAGTGAACTCTTATTAGTGGCTACTTGGAGAAGCACTTCCTGATATTACCTGGGATATAAATACAGCAGAAGTGGATTTACTCACAGACTGCCAATACTACTCAACAGAAACCAGTGTGGACTCACCATTAAACAACAAAAAAGACACAGATTATTGTTCCCTTTTGTGCTGGTATAAGTCCTAATATTTTTTTCAATGTAACTGTAAGTAGATACTTTATTTATTAACAGACATACCAGAAACTAACTTCAAAAAGCACTATGATGAAAACTCACAGTCACTGCTAAATTTCCCTTTAAAAGGTCTTCTTAAAAGTTGCTAGACACGCCAGGGTGTGGTGGTACATGCCTTTAATCCCAGCACTCGGGAGGCAGAGGCAGGTGGAGGCCAACTTGGTCTACAAAGCGAGTCCAGGACAGCCAAGGCTACACAGAGAAACCCTGTCTCTGGAAAAGTTGCTGGGCACAGTGGCCAGCTTATTTTCCTAGATCCTGGGGGAGAACTGAGGCATCACGTCACCGAGTCTTCACCTGCAGAACCATGCCAACGGCCCTCATGTATAAACTTAACACTAATGTCATTTCGAGAAAAATGTTTCTCCTTCAATTGTCACCTGCTACTTTATACACAGCTTTTACACAAACATACTTTTCTGCATCATATTTCAAAGTTTCAGAGGCAGTTTTGATGATATTCAAGAAACATTTGTATAACCAAAGTTAGATGGCAAGATTGCAACATCCATGCCAAAATCCATGTACCATGACGTGGTTTTCCTTTTTGTCACCGCTCGAACATCCCCAAAAGATCAGGCAGAAAAAATGATGCTAACTGTTCCAATGACTTTATTTTCTTAGAATGACTACATTCTCTCTGTGGAGCAGTGCCTGGGGAATCAGGTTGGTCCTGTCTCGGTACCAGGCCTCACTGCTGTCACACCCAGTCTCCATCGGAGGGTGGAGTATCACAAGAGACACTAATCTCACATCCTGCTTGTCCTCATCTCTGCCCCGCAATCTTATTTTAAAATACTGAAGAAAAGACAGCTCAGCTGCTAAAATAAAGCACTTGCCACCAGACCTGACAGCCCGAGTTCAAGACTCAAGACCCACATAGTGGAAGTACAGAACTGACTCCACATGCACATACCCACACACATTAAATTAACAAATGTAAAGTGTTTAATAGAAACTATGGAAAAACAGAAACAAAAAAAAAGGAACTGAGGTAACAGGGTCAGCAAAATTGTTTCTCAGCCTTCTGTATGCACAAAGCTCACACAAAAATAGCTTCCTGCCTAAAGTGGTGGCGCATGCCTTTCATCCCAGCATTCAGGGAGGTAGAGGCAGGCAGATCTCTGGGAGTGAGGCCAGCCTGGTCTACAGAGTAACAGCCAAGGCTACACAGAGAAACCCTGTTTAGAAAAACATCAAAACAAAACCTTCCCCAGCTCACAGTACACTGCTAACACTTAATGGCTTTGCCTTTCCCAGACTTGTTTACCAAAACAAAGTCTCCCGCCTGCAACTCCAGTCCAATATAAGAGACTGATGCAACCGGATGCAAGTACCCTCTGAAGGGCTGGGAATATGAGAAGATGCCTCACTTTCTAAATGCAGTTCCCAATCAGCCAGAACAAACTGCTGACTCTCTGGGTCCCTTCAAAGTTTCAGAGTAGTGCTTGTCACTTGATGATTAGCATTTTAAAGGTGTGTGCAACAAAAGAGCTTGCAAATCTTACCTAAATATCCTAAGCCGTAACAACTGTGCATCTAGCTGAGTGAAAAAGCAAGGTCCTGGTTTTCAATCTCACACATGAACATATTTCCCCATTATATAGGAAAATCAAGAAATTAGCTAGTGAGCCAGGCGTGGCGGGACACACCTCTAATCCCAGCACTTGGGAGACAGAGACAGAGGCAGAGGCAGATAGAGCTGTTTCTACCGAGCTAGTTCTAGAACAGCCAAGGCTGTACAGGAAAACCCTATCTCAAAAAATACCAAAATAAAAATAAAGAAAAGGAGGGAGGAAAGAAAAAAATAAGTTAGATAGTTCCTAATAACCTATTTCTTACATGCTACGAAGGAAATGAATCTTCCTTGGAAACGAGAGAGCCTCTAAATTGCCAGCTAGTCTTTCATTTTAAGACAGTATTATTTGATACTGCAGAATCCTATGTGACTACAAACCGATCTATCTTCAGTAATGGTTTTTTGTTTTGAGACAGGGTCTCTCTATTCTGTCCCAGCTGTCCTGGAACTCATTTGCCATGTAGTCCAAGCCTGGAGCTCAGTTATCAACCTGCCTCCTGAGTACTGGGATAAAGGTATCTGGGCCACCACACATAGCTGCTAATAAAAATTTTCATCAAAAACTATTTTATGACTGGGTGTGGTAGCACACACCTTTCATCCCAGCACTTGGGAGGCAGAAGCAGGCAGATTTCTGGTTGAGGACAGCCTGGTCTACAAAGGGAGTCCGAAACAGCTGGGGCTGTAACACAGAGAAAGCCTGTCTTGAAAAACAAAAACAAAACAAAACAAAAAATAGTTTCAAAGCTGGGTGTAGTGGTACACACCTTTAATCCCAGCACTCCAGAGGCAGAGGCAGGCAGATTACTGTGAGTCTGAGGCCAGCCTGGCCTACAAAGCAAGTCTAGGACAGCCAAAGCTATACAGAGAGACCCTATCTGGAGGAAAAAAAAAAAAAAAAAAAAAAAGTTTCAAGATGGGATTTCTCTGTGTAGCTTTGCCTGTCCTGGACTCTCTTTGTAGACCAGGATGGCCTCGAACTCATAGCAATCCACCTGCCTCTGTCTCCCAGTGCTAAAATTAAAGGTGTGTGCCACCACACCCAGTGAGACTGTATATATGTTGATATCCACTTAATGACACATAAATCTGGATGTGAATAAAATTTGATGTCCTTATAGCAAGTAGAAAGTATTTGAGGGACTAGAGAGATGGCTCAGTGGTTAAGAGCACTGACTGCTCTTCCAGAGGACGGTAGTTCAATTTAGTTCAATTCCCATCACCCATAGCAATTCACTATTATCTGTAACTCCAAGATCCAACACCCTCACACAAGACATACATGTAAGCAAACATGCCACTGTACATAAAATAAAAATACATTTTTAAAAGTATTTGAAATATACTTATTTAAACTTGGGATAGGGCTGGCGAGACGGCTTCAGCAGTTAAGAGCACTGTCTGCTCTTTCAGAGGTCCTGAGTTCAATTCCCAGCAACCACATGATGGCTCACAACCATCTATAATGTGATCTAACCTGATGCCTTCTTCTGGCCTGCAGGCCTACATCCAGGCAGAGCACTGTATACATAACAAATCAATCTTAAAAATAAAATAAAATAAACTTGGGATAAATGCCTTAACCAAAAAATAATAATGCCTATTAATCAACTTTTAATTAAATATTAAAAGTATCACAGCAAGCGGCAGCACACACCTTTAATCCCAGCATTTCAGAGGCAGAGGCAGGCAGATCTCTGTCAGTTCCAGGCCAGCCTGGCCTACAAAGTGAGTCCAGGCCAGCCAAGGCTACATAGAGAAACCACGTCTGGAAAAACCAAAGGTGGGAGCAGTATCATTATTAGCCAGTCATGGTGGCACAGGCCTTTAAGCCCCAGTGCTCGGGAGGCAGAGGCAAGTGGATCACTGTGAGTTCAAGGCCAGCCTGGTCTACAAAGAGAGTCTAAGACAGCCAGGGCTATGTGTAAAAGAGAAACCCTGTCTCAAAAAAACAAAAAGTATCATTATTTCACAGACAAAATTTACTTAAAATCGTAACTTATGAAAAATAAATTTAAGAATGACCCAAAGACTAAGCCTATATAAATGCCAAGTGGCACACACCTGTACTCCCAACATTCCAGCCAGATCTACATAGCAAGAGAGTTCCAGGACTGCCGGGCCACAGAGAAAGAAACCCTGACAAGATAAAAACAGAAAGATTATATAAAATCTAAAATATTTAACTTAATCCCAGTACTCCAGAGGAAAAAAAACAGGTGGATCTCTGAGTTTGATGCCAACCAGGTATACATAGCAAGTGGGTCCAATGGGCTACACAGAGAAACCCTGTCTCAAAACAAAGCAAAACAGTGTAAGTATAAGCCTCTAATGAACACACCCTCAAATACAAACCTGACATCTCTGAGTGAAGATTAGAAATTGCAATTAACAGACTGGAAAGCTAAGGTTTGGTCAGTAACTAACTGCCGTTTGCTGTTTGCTGAGTTTCAAGGAGACCTACTGTATGCCATTTTTAAAAACTGAACTCATCCTCCCTCTCTCGGCATTTTCTCAATTTCCCATTACAATGAACAATATAACTCAGCGGTCAAGTCTTCCAGACCAATAACCTCAGAATTTATTTTTAACTCCTGACTCCACAAATACTCCCCTTCAGGCCAGCCCAAAGTCCTGTCAGCCTTTCCCTCACAAGTCCTCAAATCTGTTCCTTTCATCCCCCTTTCACATTGTACATGGTGATTTATGACAGTCTACTCTCTCCCAAAAAGGCTTCTAATGTCTCTCCACTCGGCTAGCTAAATCTCCTCAGAATGTCTTGCTCAGCAAGACATTTTCACATTTCCACAGGCCTCTTCTGCTCTTTGTCCTCTAAGTCCCGACTGCCATCCCCTTCTTACTCAGGGCGCTCTAATTGAGATACGTCAACTTGCTTTCCGCCCCCCATACAAAACACACCCTCTGTGACCGGGCTTTCTTCCATCTAGGACACCGCATGCTTCTCCATCAATTCGTGTGTGTTAGCACCTGTTTTGAGCAACACCTCAGCGGACATCTCCTGCTGCAGCCTTTCTCACTACCCTTTCCCCACTCTCCCTCTCAGGTACTGGCACAATTTGCACTTTGTAACAGTCTTCACTTTGTTTTTTTGGGATTTTTTTTGGTTTCATTTTTGTTCTTTAATGTACGCCTTTACATCAGAGGTTCTGGGGACAAGGAGTGTCTTTAGAATGCCAGCACCCTAACAAATACCTCCTTCATCTACACGTCCTTAACATCAAGGTTATTAAAAAATAATAACTGGCATTAAACTCCAATGTTTTTAATGTTGACGGTATGTTAACAAAAATTAGAACACTTTAAACTACACTCCTCTCAGATTTACTCCATTCTATAGAACCTTTATCAAGAATAAGTTGTTTTCAAAGAAAATCCTGGAAACAACATGAAAAGTCCCCAATTTTGGTATTTTATTCTAGCATTATAGATCTCTGAAATAAAGCTAATAAATTGCCTAAAATTGACTGAGTGGATTTTTTTTTTTTTTTAGTTTTTTTGTTTTGTTTTGTTTTGTTTTTGAACCACAGCATAGGACACACAGATCCTGAAGCTCTTCCACAGCTGTCACATGGTCTACTTCAACATAGCTGAAAATTACCCCAACATTTTTTAAAAATTCCTTTCAAATGACTCCATAAAGTGCTTAGAAAGCATGACCCTTCCCTGAAAGCTGCGAAATCAGCTTCCCACTTAACATACCCTGCGTCCTAAACTAGCTAGTCACTGAAAGAAAAAAAAAGTTAACTTGCAAGAATTGCCTTCCATTCAGCTACCACTTCTGATGTAACTTTGGAAGTGTCTGTTTCAGACAGGTTCCTAAAGCTTGGCAAACAGAAATCTTGGGGGCAATGGGAAATCACTTCCGACTGCTTAATCAATTTCTCCTAACAGCACATACATTTTTGACTTTTTAAAAATCTCAGTTCTTCTGTCATCTCAGCTCCTCTCAGCAACAAAAAAAAATTTTTTTAAATCTGTGTCCTCACTCTTCTTTCTCATGGAATAAGGGAAGTAACACAGATACTTTTGCCAGACTGCAGGTATGTTCAAATAAGCTGTCATGAATGCCACATAAACATCTCCACAAATAGATACATTTGAACACTGGATACTCAGTATACAAAACACTTCAAGAACACACTTTTTTTCCCCAGCACAAATTCCCCTGACAAAAGACAGTGACAGACACTGATACATTTTAAATAATCCTAAAATGGTATCCACTTGTACTCTAAAATAATAATGACACATAATAAATGCAATGACACCTCAAAATTAAACTTAAATGACAATGAGTCAGTGACAATTAACACTTAACTTAGTATTTGGCACAATGACAATACAACCTCAATCAAAAGTTGAATCTCCATTCCAAGTTACCTTTTGATTAAACAAATTATATGGTGGCAGATTGGTAACGTCAAAACAGGAAGGTTAAGAGATAACACATTAAACCACTTATCCAATTGAAGACAATGCACTTTAAGAGATGTAACTGCTGCGGGATATTTATCAGCTTCCACCAGCCCCTTGTAGAGTGAGGAGGGATGGATGCTAGCTTGCCTCCAATGTGAATGTGGGTTACCAAGCAAGTTCATCCCCAGATTAAGAAATACTTTGTGTAGTCACACGGGCAAAAAAAAAAAAAAAAAAAAAAAAAAGGAAATATTGGGAGGCTGGACATGTAATATCTCTATTTAGAGTACAGAACCATGATAACCTGAGCTAAGTAAAATAAACTCCCTCATCCCAGAAGACACATACTCGGCAAATGTACATCATGGTTTATTAATCAAGTCTTGTTCTCTTCTTTATTTCAAAGGGTTGGGCGAGCAAACGCTTCCATCGCTTTTTTAAGCCGGAGGCAGCGGAGCACTTGAAACGACTGACTACCAGCAGCGAGGAGAGCGTTAAGAAAAGAAGTTTCAAATCCAATCAGCCAAATAAAAGTAATATTCTCTCAATTCAAGGTTAATGAGGCTGGGGGAGGGGATACGGGTATGGGAGGAGAAAAGAGAGCTGCCTCATCTGGACCCGAGACAGGTTTTGCCCTTTTCCATTACCACTGATTGTTTCATCAAGTCTGATAGTTTAAGATCCTGGTATTTCGAGGTTTCTTATCCTAATGGTGAGATTGAGAGGGGGTGTAAAATAAAATCGATACTCACTGCTAACTTTCATGCTACCAAAAGCTGAAGGCTGCTGCACTGGCTTGCAGCTCTCCGCAAAGGAGGTGGTTCTCGGTCGCCCCGACATGATGGCTCTTCTTGAATCACCTTTTCCTTCCTTAATCCTTTTCTTCCTTTTGTTTTATGTTAGGGTGCTAGGTTAATGATAAATGCAGCATTAAGTTCTCCCGCAAGAAAGAGAAAGACTTCGTCCTCTTGGCCTTTCACTCCTTTTGTATAGCTATTAAAAATAAAAATTAAAAAATAAAGGAGCGATGTATTTCTCCTTCAAGACAGATCGGTACGGGTATTTAACACATAGATGATTTAGGGCTGGGGGAAAAAATACAATTCTTTCACCTCCCTTTCCTGGGAAAGGAGAAAAAGGGTGGAGTGGAATCCTTAAAAATATATATAATATATATCGTGAACGAGGGCAAATACTTGATTGAAAATAAGTACTCTGAGTATTATATTTTCCTCGGGGATTTTTTTCCGAGTCAATGAAGAAGGGAAGCGGCGGAAGGATCACGAGCCTCACGCTTGAAGAGAAGGGGGATGGGAAGGAGGGAGGAGATGGCTCGGAGATGCGACGGTAAATGCTGCGGCTCCGGCGGCAGCGGGACCCGGCGGTCTGACGGCGGCGGCGGCTGCAGCGGCCGGGTGAAGCGGAGGGCAGCGGAGTCGCGAGTCAGCGGCGGGCGGTGGCGGCGGCGGCTCCTCTCTTCATTGCGCCAGGAGCAGCTGCAGGCGGTGGCTGGATCCAGCGGCCATGGCGGCAGCAGCGGCGGCGGCGGCGGAGGCAGCTCCCTTCAGACCCCAGGCAGCGGCTCCTTGACTGCTCCCCATACGCCGGGGACATGGGAACCCGGCAACCGCTTCCGTCCCTCGGGGTCCCCTCCCCCGTCCGCGGCCCCGGCACGGCCGGCCTCCGCCCCTCGCCTCTGTTCAGCGGCTGCTCAGGAAGTGTCCGCGCTGTGCCCGGAGCCCGAAGCCCTGTCAGCGGCTGCAGGGCCGGCTCCTCTTCGCTGCCTTCCTTCCTTTGTCACTCGGCCCAGGCGGCGACGGCGACGGCGGCGGCACAAGCCCGCATTCGGCCGGGTCGGGGGCTGCTCTGTGCGAGGCGCGCCGTCTGCGCAGCCGCCTAGCCCTTCCCCACTCCCCCTCCCCCTTCCTACTCGTCCTCCGCCTCCTTCCTCCCCCACCCAGCCTTACACCGCCCAGCGGCCCCGCCGCCCGCGTAACAGGCGTCTGGGAATCGCCCGCCGAGCCCGCGCCCGCCAGCTTCGGCTGGGAAGCCGAAAGCCAAACCGGAACCAATCAAAGACGTCGCTGCCTTGCGTCTCCTGCCGGAAAAAGCCGAGCGGCCTCAACGGCCAATGAGAAGGCGCCGCTGGGAGACCACGCCCCGGCAGCGGAGAATGCCGAAGGCAGCCGAACAGAAGGAAAGTGGCTTCGCCTTGTTCTGTGGCTGGCTGGAGGAGAGAGTCGACAATAGCAACAGTAGCCAATCAGAGCTACCGGCCTGCAGGGAAAAGCCTCAAGAGTTAAGGACGGCGAAACTCCCGGGAGGGACGGCAGGGCGCCGCGCCCGTTTCCTCATTGGCTGGACAACTCCGTTGGGCGTGTCGTTTGCTCAATGATTGGTGAAGGGAAGGGGGCTTCCGAGGACATCTGGCCAGTCAGAACTTCCCCTCCCTCTTTGAGGCGGGGCGAAGAAGAAAGCGGAGGGAGGGTGTCTATAAAGTGCCATCTCATTGGTCTGCAGCGTTGGAGCTGTAGCGCGGGGGAGGAGGGGGGAGTCGGAGCCCGTGGCGGCGGCCAATGGGCGCTCACTGCCGTGCCATCGCAAGACCTAGCTGCAGTGGGATTGGCCTCGGGTGGGCCCTGGAGAGGGCCGACGGGTCGGCCTGCGTCTGCTCCCCGGACAGGAGGACGCTCGTGCTGTCTGTGCAGCGGCTCTCAAACTGCTGCGGTCGGCGGGCTGCATGGGGAGGGCTCTAGTGGGGCGAGGGGCCGTCCTCCGTCCCCGGGAGCTCGGCCGGGCGCGGCTCAGCGAGCGCGCCCGAGGCTCCCCTCCGCGCGAATTAACGCGTGTTGAGCATTTGAGAAAGTCTTCCCCAGAAAGGCTTAGGGCCGAACCCTCTGGCGCTCAAATAGAAACAAAGCTTGCCGAAAGGCAGCGCCTCTGTGCAGCCGCGCCCGCCCATCGCGGGGGGCCGCTGATACCGGAGTGGGGGGGGGGGGAGCTTTGCGCCAAGCGCCTGCAGCCAGGCCCGGCCTTCTGGAAACGCCCCCCGAGAGATGAGCTCATGCTAGATGCGCGCGCTCCTTGGGTGCGACTGCCCACCGCAAAAGCAACCCCCAAAACAGGTGAGGGGAAATGTGGTCAGACCAACTACCCTGAAGCCTCCGAGGAAGCGCCAAGTCAGAATTGCTCGTATCAATTTTTCGTCTTTTTTGGACGATCTGCACACTGCCGCTGAAGTAGGTTTCACACGTAGTCCGGCGTCCATTGTTCTACAAGGGAAACAATTGCCTCGGTCCATCCGAGAACTGTGCGTTTTGGGTACTAAGACTACAGTAACTTAGAGTGGATGCTAGCACTCTGACTGTAGTCCCGTGATGCCTGTACTACCCACCTGCATAGTCATCTCTTTCTGTTGAGATGCTATCTTCAGAAAGCACATGTGAAAGCCTCGTACTTGATCAGATTTCTTAGCTATTGCTTTAAAATCTGATGAGGGACTTGGGGCAGAACAAAGTACTCTTTGATGGGAGACTGTAAAGGTCTGGATAGTGTTTGCAGACTCAGATGTCTACAGAGGCCTGACAAATAACACGAATGAATGAGACTGGCCTGGTGGAAGACAATGGGAGTGTTCGGCGCTGTGGAAATGGAAGTATCCATCCATGCCCTTCAGGGGAGCAGCTGCTCGGCGGCGGTACAGATGATTGCCTCTAGAAACGGAGGTCCACCACTGAGATAATCGGATTCTCCTGGTTTTGTTCCCAAAACCATAACGTTGGTTTTTTGTGTGAGATCTCTAAATCTTCCAAGTGTTGGCAACCGATATCGTCAGAATCTTGTGGACCGAAGTAAAAATCCCAGAAAAATGTGCCCGACAGGCAACCAATTTGTAGTAATCGCATCCCTTAGCATAGGTTTTACAGGACAATCACAGAAGAGGCTCTTGCTCTTCGCAATTAAAATAGTGTATAAGGTCACTGGATGCCATGGGGCAGGGTAAAGAATGTGAAAAGCAAACACCTCGCTTGGCAACTTTGTCCTAAAATGCTGTGATGCAAAACGTAATTGTACCAGAAGGAAAGTAAATAACATGTTTATAGAAACTGGCAACGTGACTATCCTTATATATAGAACTAGTACAAAAATAGTCTACCTTCGGGTTATGATTAGTAACTTTTCTGTTGCCTTTGGATAATTTTAATTCATGAATGTGTAAAATCTGGCCAGGGTTTCCATTTTTATAGTAAAAAAAAAAAAAACATATTTCAGCCCACAAATAGGACTTAGGGAGGGGAAAGTTTATTTAATAAAGCACAGAACAACCAGGTGTGGTGGCACACACTTTTTACTCGCAAAACCGTAGAGGCAGAGAGATCTTTGAGTTCAAGACCAGCCTGATCCCACATAATGAGTTGCAGGCAGAGGTGGGAGGGCATGGGCACCACAGAAATACTGAAACTTAACATTCAGCAGTGGTTTTTTCAAAAACCACCTACATTGCCTTCCTGCACAGTGGAAACTACTGTAAATAGTATCAGTATGCCTAGATAACACCCCAAAATCTTTTAGACAGACTATATGACATTAATTTTATTTATTGTTTATGATAGGCATGCCAAGGAAACACTACTGCGGAGCTGCATCCCTGGCCTGCTGCCTAAATAAAGTACTGTTTTTAGATTGAGTAAACTGTGGCCTTGACAGGTTAGGAATTTCTCTGAGATTCACAAAGTTACCGTGGCAGGAGCAGTATTCCTATCCCTGGTTCTTAGCCTCTGCTCCACAATTCTGTCTTGACACCACCTCACATCCCTTAGGTCTTGCTAAAGGTGCTAGCTATACAAGCCAGATTACCTAAATTCAATCCCCAGACTCCACCTAAAGATGGAAGGAGAGAACCAAACTCATTACGCTGGCCTCTGGCCTCCGCGTGAGTACACCACAGCACATGCCATTCCCGCCAGTAGTAATAAGAGACAGACCTCTTAACCAAGAGCTCATCAATTTGGTTAGATTGGTTGACAGTGAGCTCTGAGAATCCACCTGTCTCTGTTCCCCCAATTCTGGGGTCATAAGCACCCCAGCTTTTATGTGGGTTCTAGGACTCTGAACTCAGGTCCTCATGTTTGCACTTTAACCATAGAAGCATATCGCCAATGCTAGAATACCTAATTTTATTTTTTAAATTATTTTATTATTTAATGTATATCGGTGTTTTCTCTGTATGTATGTCTGTATTTGGTGCCCACAGTGATATCCGATCCACCATCAGATCCTCTGGAACTGGAATTATTAACAGTTGTAAGCTGCCATGTGGGTGCTAGGAACTGAACCCATGTCCTCTAGAAAAGCAGCCAGTGTTCTTAACCACTGAGCCATCTCTCTAGCCCTCAGAGTATAAAATTTGCTGTTTGAGAGCTGGCAAGATGGCCTAGCAGGTAAAGGGACCTGCTGCCAAGCCTGATGACATGAGTTCAATGCTCAGGACCAACATGGCAAAAGGACAGAACCAGATCATGCAAGTTGCCCTCTGACCCCCACACATGAACACAAAATATACACACAATAAAATTTTTTAATGTAATTTAAAATTTTTGCCATTTGAATTGCTAGTTTGACTATCTTTTTTTTTTTTTTTTTTTTAATTGTTAATAAATTTTGGCTTGGGGTTAGGGTAGGTTTTCTAGCAGTTTCTGAAATGACCTTAAACATACTTTGCCATTATTCACTATCTACATTCATGCATAGTACAGAAGTGGTTTGAAGCCTGGCATGGTGGCGCACGCCTCTAATCCAAGCACTCCGGAGGCAGAGGCAGGTGGATCCCTGTGAGTTCAAGGCCAGCCCGGTCTACAACGCAAGTCCAGGACAGCCAAGGCTACACAGAGAGACCCGTGTCTCAAAAAACAAACAAACAAAAAAGAATGGCTCCCATAGGCTCATATATTTGAATGCTCAGTTATCAGGGGCTGGCTCTACTTAGAAGGATTAGGAGGTGTGGCCTTGTTACAGGAAGTATGTCACTAGGAGTGGTCTGGGAAGTTTCAGAAGCCCAAACCAGGCCCACTGACTGACTTCTTCCTGCTGCCTGCGGATCTGGAGGTAGAACTCTCAGCTACCTCTCCAGTGCCGTATCTGCCTACGTGCCCCAAATCTTCCCAGCGTGGTGAGAATGCAGCAAAGCTCTGAATCTGTAAGCCAGCCCCCAAGTAAATGCTTTCCTTTATAAGAGTTGTCACGGTCATAGTGTCTCCTCACAGCAACAGAGCGGTGACTGACATTCTCAACAGTGATCATTATAAAGTCAAAACATCATTGAACTGAAAAGTGTTGAAGATGTTCTCCATGCAGCGTCAAATATTCTGCCAAGATTTAAGCCTTGATACTTATTTAATTGTACGGTGAGGAGTGCACCAGTGTAAGACAAAGGAGGACTGGTGGGAATTCGTCTGCCCTCCTCCATGCTTAGCAATAAGCATCTTTACCTGTGAGCCATCTCACCAGCCTTCAGATTTAACTCTTGATGTAAAAATAAATAAGCCCATCCATGTCATTCATACAGACTTTCTTTTCTCTTTAATAATGGGTAAAGTTATATGTAAACAAATTGCTTTAAAATAAAATGTTTTTATCACCAGTAAATGTTTGATTTGTGTCTGTTTTATATATCCATATGCCTTGGGGTCATGTTAAAATTTCCTTGGCAAGCCAGGCATGATTGGTGCACGCCTTTAATCCCAGCACTTGGGAGGCAGAGGCAGGTGGATCACTGTGAGTTCAAGGCCAGCCTGGTCTACAAAGTGAGTTCAGAACAGTCAAGGCTACACAGAGAAACCCTGTCTCCAAAAACAAAAACAAAACAAATTCCTTGGCAAACAAGTAGAACAAGTTTAAGCAGCCCTGCTCAGATAGACAACAGCTGAAAAGGAGATTGTCAGATCTGTAGACTTCGTGGCCTTCCCCTGGCAATTTCTTTTCAGGGAATTATCCAAAACTAACAAAAGACTCAAGTCCATTTGATGGACAATCACCCAGCTCTCATCATATTTGTAGGATATCATATTAAACACTAAAAGTACGGAAGTATAAAGATGAATGAAAGCCATCCTGATATGACTTCTGCCCAGCCTTATGGTGGAGCCCGCACAGGACCAGGAGCGTCCCAGAGGTTGGTCTCCAAATTATAATTAAAACTAGTAGTAGTTCTAACTTCTCTCTGTCTCTCTGTCTCTGTCTCTGTCTCTGTCTCTGTCTCTGTCTCTGTCTGTCTGTCTCTCTCTCTCTCTCTCTCTCTCTCTCTCTCTCTCTCTCTCTCTCTCTCTCTCTCTGTCTCTCTCTCTCTCTCTCTCTCCTTTCACGCAGCAAGGTCTCCCTATAAAGCCCTGGCTATCCTGGAACTTGATATGAGACCAAGCTGGCAGAGGATTTTTAAAGCCAATGTCTTAGGTTTGGGGTTTGTTTGTTTTCAGAAGCATGTTTCTTATGCATTACAAGTTTTTTTTGTTTGGTTGGTTTTTAAACTGAATTTCACAGCTTGTTAAAATGATTTCTAGGAGCTTGGCAGTGTACGCCTTTAATTCCAGCACTTGGGAGGCAGAGGCAGGTGGGATCTCTGTGAGTTCAAGGCCAGCCTGGTCTACAGAGTGAGTCCAAGACAGCCAGAACTGTTACACAGAGATATATTGTCTATAAATAAATAAATAAATAAAATTATTTCCATGAATTAAATACAGGTCACAGATTTTACTAGTGGATTAAAACCTTACAATAGCAAAGAAGACAGCAATAGACATTTTAGATGAAAATGTTATTAGCAAAAAAAAAAAAAAATGGTGATCAAATGGGTTTGAAGCTTTTAAAACCTTTTTTGTTTTGTCATTCAAGATAGGGCTTCACTGTGTAATAGCACTGAATATCCTGGGACTCTCTTTGTAGATCAGGCTAGCCTTGAACTCAGAGATCCACCTGCCTCTGCTTCCTAGACTTAGAAGATATAGCTGCATATGTTTATGGGGAGCAAAGTGACAATTTTATTATGATATAGAGTGATTAAATCAAGCTGTTTAACTTATAGCCTCAACTTTTCATCTTCCCTTTTTATTGGTTTTTGGTTTTTTGAGACAAGGTTTCTCTGTGCAGCCTTGGCTGTTCTGGAACTCACTCTGTAAACCAGGCTGCCCTCAAATTCACAGAGCTCCTCCTGCCTCTGCCTACCTCCTGAGTGCTGGGATTAAAAGTATATGCCACCACTGCCAGGCAATATTCATCATTTTTATAACTCACTTCTTGATCCTGAGATGTACAATCGTCTGTTCTTTGAACATTTGGTAATTTCTGAAGTAGACCTTAAAGAAAAAAAAAGATCAGGGCTGGAAAGATGGCTAATGGTTAAGAGCCTTAAGAGCATTTGTTCTTCCAGAGGACCTGAGTTCAATTCCCAGCACCCACATGACAGCTCACAGCCATATATGACTCCAGTTCCAGGGTATTCCATACCTCCTCTGCCCTCTGAGAAGTCCTGCATGCATGGTGTACAGACGTACACTCAGGAGCACACAAATACATAAAATAAATATTTCTTTTAAATCCTGCCCAATGAAGCTTTTAACCCCAGGATTATAATCTCATTACCCTCTTATGAACAGGGTTTTGGGCCGGGTATGGTGGCACACTCTTAGTCCCAGCACTGGACAGGCAGAAGCAAGCAGATCTCTATGAGTTAGAGGCCAGCCTGGTTTACAAAGCAAGTTCCAGGACAGCTGTGCTGTTACACAGAGAAACCCTGTCTCAAAACAAAAACAAAAACAAACAAACAAAAAAGTGAAAAGAAAGAAAAATGATTTTGTTTGTTGTTTGCTTTGTGACAAGCTTTCTTGTAGCTAAGGCTGGCCTTAAACTAGCTGTGTAGTCAGGGATGGTGCTGCATTCCTATCCTTCTGTGTCTCCCTCCCAAGTGCTTGTATTAGAGGCATGTGCCACCATGCCAGGCTAAGAAGAGCTTTTGAAATATGAAATTACCATCCACTATCATTAAAGTCAAAACATACCCTAAGCTGAGATGGGATAGAGACGGAGCTATGCTAGTGGGAAGCTAGTGGGAAGATGTCTGAAGGCACCACCTGAGATTTAAGATTTAGGGGAGGGATGGTGGAATAAAAGATGTGGGGCTTAAAAAAAAAAACTATATGTTTTCATGGGAGGTTAAAGTGGGGGCATCTATGCCATGGTATATATGTGGCAGTCAGAGGACGTTTGTTTGAGGTCTAGTAGATACAAGGATAACTGTAGCTGGGCATGATGCACGCCTTTAATCCCAGCACTCAGGAGGCAGAGGCAGGCAGATCTCTTTGAGTTTGGAGGCCAACCTAGTCTACAGAGTGAGTCCAGGACAGCTACACAGAAAAACCCTGTCTCGAAAAACCAACCAACCAACCAAACAGAAAAACCTCTGTGGAGCACAAAAGAAGGTACATATCCACTGCTTGCTGTAAAGTGCTCTTTAATTCCCTGTAAATGTTCAATTCATGGATAAAGTGTATAGGAGATATTTAAAATACATTACTGAAAAGCAAAAAAACAAAACAAAACTTTCTGTGGTGCTGGCTTTGTTGTCGTGAATTGCCTTAATCTGTGGTTCTGCATCAATTTTGAAAGACAGCTTTGCAGGGTACAACATACTTGGCTCACAATTGTTTCCTATCTGAGTTGAAATATTTCATTCCATGCCCTTCTGGCCCTATGGTTGGTGATAGAAAATGCCTGGGGTAATTCTAATATATGCCTTTGTGTGTGAGGGAATATTCTTCTCCTGCTGCTTTTAGTGTTGTTTCCTTTCTTCTTCTTCTTCCTCCTCCTCCACGTGAATTATGTGTTACTTCACTAAGTAAATTATGCTATATTAGCTCTGTATTAAGCGTCACTGAAAATAAACGCAATATTACATCACTCCAAAGGCGAGGCCAGCCTGTTCTAAACAAGCTCTAGGCCAACCAGTACTACATAGTGAGACCCTGTCCAAAAATAAATAAAAAAAAAAACAAAAAGTGACTCAGAAATGCCTTTGTGAAAGAGTGCTGGTCAAAACGAAATGCCAGGGGCTGGAGAGATGTTTAAAAGTGCGTGCTATCCAGTTCTTAGTACCCACATCAAGACACTCAGAGCCAGCTGTAGCCCCAGGAGATCCAGCATCCTCTGAGAACTGCATGGGCACCTACACGCGTGTGCACATATACACAGACTCACATAAATAAATAATAAACATTTCAAATGATGTAAATTGGAATAATTTTGTCAGTAAACTCATATAAAAATATTCTTTTTAGGCTGGGCGGTGGTGATGCACGCCTTTAATCCCAGCACTCGGAGAGGCAGAGCCTGATGGATCGCTGTGAATTTGAGGCCAGCCTGGTCTACAAAGTGAGTCCAGGACAGCCAAGGCTACACAGAGAGACCCTGTCTCAAAAAACCAAACCTAAAACCAAAAAAACAAAAAAACAAAAAAAAAGAAAGAAAAACGAAAACAAGGCAGGGCATGGTGGCACACACCATTAATTCCAGCACTCCAGAGGCAGGGGTAGGCAGATTGCTGTGAATTCAAGGCCAGCCTGGGGTGCAAAGAGAGTCCATGACAGCCAGGGCTACACAGAGAAACCCCGCCTCGTAAAAAACCAAAAAAACCAAGAAGGAAAGAAAGAGAGAGAGAGAGAAACAAAAAAAGCCGGCAGTAGTGGTGGCACACGCCTTTAATCCCAGTTCTCGGGAGGCAGAGACTAGCAGATGGCTCTGAGTTCCACGCCAGTGTGGTCTACAAAGTGAGTCCAAGACAGCCAAGGCTACACAGAGAAAACCTGTCTCAAAAACAAAATAAAACAGTTGTGACCTACGAATGGGGTTGTGACTCGTCCTCAAATTGATTGCCTGTGTGGAGGAGCCTCGGATCTGAAGAGAGGATGGGAGATGAAGTAAGGGGAGGGAGGTAAATCAGGCAGGCTTCGTTTCCAACCTGCCTGATAAAGCTCTTCCTCAGTAAACCCCTAGAGGCTGAAGCTGTCAGAGCAATTAAGGACAGCATGTCTGCTCATCTGATTTCAGAAAAACCAGTTTTGCTGAAACAGAAAGCTGATAGAGGAGACTGGTGGGAGATAAGGTATAAAGGGTGGTTTGGGGTCAGATCTGAGGGCGCTTTGAGTGTTGCACCGAGATATCTGGGCTTCGAACCGTAGGCTGGAAAATGATGGGCTGTGTTTTACCCAGACAAGGCAGCGTTGTTGAGACGGCCTCTGAACTAACAGGCGTTGTGTGCGGTTTGCCTTGTCCGTGAAGATGTTCCTCCGGCTAATGCAACAGACCGCTCTCTCTCACAAACCAAGGAGGTGCACCCAAACGGGAAAGCAGTGGGTAGCTACCCACAGAAGACGAAGAGTGTCACTACACTGCTACTGTGAGAAAAGTGGCTACATTACACTTCTTATCAAGCCTTTGACAGATCTTATAAGTAATTTTAACGTCCAAAGGAAAGAGGAATGCTTGGCAAATTCTTTTCTTTTCTCTCTCTCCCGGTTTCTTGAGACAGGGTTTCCCTGTGTATCCTTGACTTTTCTGGACTCACTTTGTAGACCAGGCTGGCCTTGAACTCACAGCAATTTACCTCCTGAGTGCTGGGATTAAAGGAGCTTGCCACCAGCCCTGCTAGCAAATCCTTTTCACTTTTTAGTTTGTCATTTTTTTTGTTTTTGGTTTTGGTTTTTTTGTTTGTTTTTTGTTTTTGTTTTGTTTTTGAGACAGAGTTTCTCTGTGTAGCCTTGGCTGTCTTGGACTTGCTTTGTAAACCAGGCTGGCCTCGAATGGGATTAGAGACATGCACCACCATGCCAACCAGTTTGTCACATTTTTATTCCTAAGGGTATAAATATGTATTTTAATATATTATTAGAGGCCAAATTTGATTTTATTTTACCCCACTTCTGTTCCTTTTTTTTTGTTTTGTTTTGTTTTTCGAGACAGGGTCTCTCTGTGTTAGCCTTAGCTGTCTTAGACTTACTTTCTAGACCAGGCTGGCCTCGAACTCACAGTAATCCGCCTGCCTTTGTCTCTAGAGTGCTGGGATTAAAGGTGTGCACCACCACGCCCAGCTTCTGTTTATACTTTTAAAAAGATTTTTTAAAATGAGAGTGTAAATATTTTCACCTTGAACTGAATGAATGAATTTACATGAATTAAAAATAGTAAGTTCTAGCCTGGCATGGTGGTGCACGCCTTTAATCCCAGCACTCAGGAGGCAGGGGCAGGCAGATCTCTGCGAGTTTGAGGCCAACATGTTCTACAAAGCAAGTCCAGGACAGCCAGGACTATTATACAAAGAAACTCTGTCTTGAAAAACAAGTGCAAGTGCCAGGAAGTGCTTATCGCTCATTTGTTGTGTGCCCAGACTGTGCCAGCTATGGTGGGAAGCATAGGTTTTTACAGCAGTGAGAAAACTGCTGGTCTATTCCATTAGGTTTTGTTTGTTTGTTTGTTTGTTTAGAATATTTCCAAATTAAAACTAGATCTCATAGAGAGGGGAGCCACAGAATCTGGAATTCTATGTAGACTATTATTAAACTTTTACTCTCACCTGAGGGGAGTTAACGTGAAGTTTCTTAGCACCAAGAGAAACATCAAGAGGGGGAAAAAAAATCATAAAACATTTGACAAAAGGGAATACACGATACATTTGTAGCTGTATTGCTGCTTTAATGCACTTGTGTGGATGTTTCAAGTGTTCGGGTCTTCACTGACACTGGGCACATACATGTTCAGTGCTCAGTAAGTATCAATGGAATCACCTAGCGACATCATTGAAATTATAATTTTATAAAACATCTGCCTGTGGACCAAGTGTTCCAGGAACATGTCCAAAATAAAAAAGATTTTTGTTTGTTTGGTTGGTTTTTGTTTTTAAAGCAATTTGTTACTTTTCTGAACTTTTTTTTTTTTTACATTTAAAAACTGTCCTCTATTGTTGCTACAGTGTAAAAGCTGAGCACCGTTTCTTTCTTTAGTTAAAAGCATTTGAATATAACAATCACAGCATTGGGCAGGCTGTGTCCGCCATTGGGCTTCAAACATGTCTCAGCATAGCTGGCAAACTGCTGGGTTCTGGCTGCCAAGAGGTGATTTACATAAGAGGTTTAGCAGAAAGTCTGCAAAGAAGTGTGGGTGCTGGGGCAGAGGAGGGTTTGGCCCAACTGTTTTTCGATTTGCACTACTACAGTAGCTCAGACAGAATTCCAGTTAGTCAGTGCACACGCATTCCAGCTATGAACCTATGTGGGGTGCCATCTTTGTCTCCAGACAATGCCTAAGTTGCACGTTTATACTCCAGGAGGCTTCATGGACTCAGACCACAGATCACCAAAAGCAGGAATAAAGCATCTCAGTTCTATGGCAAAATAGACACGAAAGGGAGACACTGGGACTTAGCTTCGCTTGGGCAGAAAATATGACATTTTTTTTTTTTTTTTTTTTTTTTTGTAGTGTCGGAGGCTCCAGGAAACACAAACATTTTGATTCCTTGAGGGCAAAGTGTTAAATGTTAAGTATGTCTAGCAGAAGGTTGTGGTGACCTAGCTTAATGGTGCTGGCTCACTGATGGGTGCCAGAGACAACAGAAACCTTAGCAACAGATAGATGGCAAAATAAGACTTGTTTTTTTTTTCCCTTCAATTAACATTTATTAGTAGTAATATGGTACAGTGTGATAATGAAACATATTTAGTGTAATATGCAATGATCAAATCAGGCTAATTATAATTTCCATCTCCTCTAATATTGTCAGTGTGTGTGTGTGTGTGTGTGTGTTGAAAACCTTCAAATTCTATTCTATTCTTACTATGAAATGTAAAATTAATTGTTATAAACTGTAGCTTGCCTCTGGTACTATTTAACACTAGAACTAGCTATTAGTTACATTTCTAGCACTGTGATAAAACACCATAACCAAGGCGACTTATAGAAAGAAGGGTTTATTTGGGTTTATGGTCCCAGGGTTTAGAGTCTATCACTATGAAGGTACAGAAGCATGGCTACGAGCAAACATGGCGGCTGGATCAGCACACTCAGAGCTCACATCTTAAACTGCAGGCAGGAAGCAGAAAAAGCAAACTGTACATGGATGAGCTTTTAAGTTCTCAAAGCCTGACCCCAGGGACACATTTACTCCAGAAAGGCCATAGCCCTAGATATCCCCAAATGTGCCACCAACGGGGGATCGAAGCGTTCAGATACAGGAGTCTATGGGGGACATTCAAACCAGCACAGATGACTTCTTGCCCTTCCCTAGTTGTTTCGTACCCATCATCCGCCTTCTCAGGATGTCACCTCCTCACTGCCTTTCCTAGCCTCTACTGCGTGTGTGTGTGTGTGTGTGTGTGTGTGTGTGTGTGTGTGTGTAATAAACCAGGTGAGAACACTAGTTGTCTCTGCTCCTGGTTTATTTCACTTAACATGATATTCCATTTCGTTATAACACAGATGACAGGACCCCATATTTCTATGGCTAAGGACTATTCCATTGTGGGTGTCTATACCACGTTTTTCATCTTTAAATTTTGTTTAGTCTTTGATAATTTTTGCATGTATATAATGTGTTTTGTTTTAACCACGTCCATTATATTCTCCTCTCCTTCCCACCCACTGAATCCATTCTCCTTTGCAATAAATCTCCCTTCCTTTCCTTTCCTTTCTCTTTTCTTTCTTTCTTTCTTTCTTTCTTTCTTTCTTTCTTTCTTCCTTTCTTTCTTTCTTTCTTTCTTATGAGACAGGGTCTCTCTGTGTAGCCCTCCCTGTTCTGGACTTGCTTTTGTAAACCAGGCTGGCTCGAACTCATGGAGATCCACCAGCCTCTGCCTCTGAACCTCTGGGAGGTCCGGCCTCCCTTTCTTAAATCTTTTAGTTTTAGTTGTTTTTCTGTGACCTACTGGAGTTTAACTAGGGCTGCTTATGTGAGGCAGGGTCATTTACTGGAGCATGGACAACTTGCCAGTAGCTACACCACTGAAGAATATGTCCAGTCCATGGCCCCTCATTATTATCTGCCAATAGCCAACCACTCAGACCGGGGCCTCAAGAGGCTCTCCGCATCCATGATCGAATGCTGACTACCTCAGCATACCACATTGTAGCTAATCGTACACTGATGAACATCCTACTTAATCCCTTATCTTTGCTGTAGTGAACAGTGCTGCGGTAACCCTGAGTGCCCATGAACTGTGACTGTAACATAATTCCTGACAAAAGCAATTTAAAAGAGGAAGAATTTATTTTTGGCTCAAGGTTACAGAGTGCCAGCAAGGTGACGGAGGGGAAGGCTCCTGGTCTCATGGCACCTACAATTTAGAGGCAGCGACGAGTGCTGGCGATGTCCCATGTCTCCCGGCCTGAGGAACCCTGCCCATCTAACATCTAGAGGGTCTTCTCACCTCTACTCAGTCTGAAACTCCCTTGCAAATTCACCTAGATGTTTGTCCCTCAGATTCTACAGGTGGTGTATAGCTGACCTTTTTATTTTGTGGGTTCTTTTTCCCCCTCCTTTATTCGACCCCACCCCCATTTCACCTGCTATCACTAGATAGGAAAGAAAAAATAAAAGGGGAGCCCCAAGCAGTGGTGGCGCATGCCTTTAATCCCAGCACTAGGGAGGCAGAGGCATGTGGATTGTTGTAAGTTCAAGGCCAGCCTGGTCTACAAAGTGAGTCCAGGACAGCCAAGGCTACACAGAGAAACCCTGTCTTGGAAAAACAAAAACAAACAAACAAAGAAACCCTTGTCAAAAAATAAATAAAAATCTTTGAATTTTATTTCTTTCTTCTTTGCTTATGGCTGGTCTTTGCTACTTTTGGGGTTCTTTTTCTCCACTGTTTATCCTCCCGCCCCCAGTTCAGTTTCACCCCCTATCACTAGATAGAGAAAGGTTGAGGGGCAGGGGGGAAGATTTCCTTGAATCTATTTTTTTTCCTTCTTGTTTCTTCTTTGAGCACAACTACTAACAAGCCTCAGCCAATCTCTCTGAACAACCAATAGCCATCAACCCCACCTCTTGGGGCTCTAGCATTTATAGACCCTCTGAAAAATTCCCAGAGTTCCAAACATAACACAATCGGCTGAAACTATCTGCAGCTGGCAACACTTCTGCTAGAGCAAGAGGCAAATCAGCGTCAACTGCTGTAGACACTCTGAAGCAGCCTAATAGCCCATACCTGAGATTAAAACGAGACCATATGCTGAGCATGGTGGCACACGCCTTTAATCCTAGCACTCAGGAAGGAGAGGCAGATGGATCACTTTGAGTTTGAGGCCAGCCTGGTCTACTAAGAGAGTATGGGACAGCCAAGGCTACACAAAGAAACCCCGTTTCAGAAAAAAAAAAGAAAGAAAGAAAGAGAAAAGAAAAAAGAAAAAGAAAAAAGTAAGAAAAAGAAAAAAATAAGAAAAAGAAAATGATAACATATTCTTATAATATTTCTGTGGGGTGTTTTGGTTTTTTATTTTTTCAAGACAGGGTTTCTCTGTGTAGCCTAGGCTATCCAGAGCTTGCTTTGTAGACCAGGCTGGCCTCGAGCTCAGTGATCAACCTTTCAAGTGCTGGATATTAAAGGTGTGTGCCACCACGCCTGGGTTATTTTCCGTTTTTAAAGAAGCTTCTATAAGGTGTTGGGGGTCAAGAGGCAGATGCAGGCAGATCTCTGTGAGCTCAAGGCCACTTTGATCTACATAGTTCTGTGCACTGGTTGTACTACTCTCAACGGTTTATAGGATTTCTATTCAGAACTCTGAAGTTATTCCCGTAGAGTTCTTGGTACTCACAGTTTGATTTCTCTAGCAGGAAGCTTAGTGCTGAGTGGGTTGCCGAAGTACTTGGTCTGGTCCACTTATGGAGATCTTAGTACTGTCTTTGCTTGTCCAACATTCAGGCTAGGACATTCACCTTGGCTAGAGCACTCCCTGTCATAGAGTGTACAGGGAGGGGCATCCCAGGAACATGCGCACACATGCCCATCCCCGCAGTGCGGCCAGCAGAGATTCCTGCTGCACAAAAAAGGGAGCTATAGAGTGAAGACAGCTGTGCCTGACATCTGACCTGTGTCCATCCAGACTCCACAGCACCCTAAATGGTCAGACCCTCCAAATCAAGTAAACCACTGACACCGTCTACATGGGTGTACTCCAATTTTAGAGGACCCAAAAAAACAAAACAAAAAAAAAAAACCACTTCAACTTTTCTTGTTTTTTAATACTTTTGTCACTGTGTTCTGTCTCCTTTTTTTTTCCCTCTGTATTTTCAGTAGTACTTTGAGTTTATTTTATTTTTTACAAAGCTGTTATGCTTTTATTCTTTATACATTTTCTTACATTTATCTAACTTTGTGAATTATTTCCTTATTGGAAATCAGATGTTTTTGCTCCTTCTCCTCCTCCTCTGCCTTCTTCTTCTTCTTTCCTTTTTTGGTTTTTCAAGACAAGGTTTCTCTGTATAGCCATGGCTGTCCTGGTCTTGCTTTGTAGACCAAGCTGGCCTTGAACTCTACAAAGATTTGCCTGCCTCTGCCTCCTGAGTACTGGTCTTAAGCATGCTGCTTTTTCTTTGATTATTGTTGTTAGATACATATAGGTGTGTTTTAGTTAAAATTCTGTTGTTGTGAAGAGACACCATGACCAAGGCATCTTCTAAAAGAAAGCATTTAATTGAGGTGTTGGCCATGACCATCATGGGAGGGAGCGTGGTGGCAGGCAAGAATGGTGCTGGAGCAGTAGCTGAGAGCTTACATCCTGATCTACAGGTGGCAGGTGGCAGGCAGGCAGGCGGCAGGCAGCAGGCAGGCAGGCAGCAGGCAGGCAGGCAGCAGGCAGGCAGACAGAGAGAGTGAAACATTCAAATATATGAGCTTATGGGGGCCATTCTCACTCAAGCCATGGCATTCCAGTCCCTGAAGCCCCCATTATAGCTCTGTCAAATGCATTCCACTCCCTGATCCCTCCACACACATTGTAGCTATATCAAATGCAAAATACAGTAAGTCTAACTTAGGAACGAGGGTGATCACTGTGCTGACAGCCAGGTGATGAGTTGCCTAGGGACGGAGGAGGAATCGAACTTGCTGGTGAGTGGCAGAGGCACCTAATATAACACAGAAGGCAGAAGCCAGTCTACATTCGATACGACCTACAAACCACTGAGGAGGGACCTGTGCCAGTGGTGGTAAAAGCAGAATACACATTTTTGTCAATGTAATGACCTTGCCTATTGGAAACTACCTTGATAAATATCAACCTTGAGTTTTGGCACATTTAAGGGTTTGCTTGCTTTTGTTTGTTTGTTTGTTGGGACAGGATCTCACTATGCAGTCCTGTCTGTCCTGGAACTCACACTGTAGACCAGGCTAATGCATATTCTGTGTATGCCGCCGTCTCTGGCAGAATTAAGTGTTAAGGGGTAGGACAGGTATGGCAAAATGAGGACACTTCTTGCCACTCCTCACTTCTGTGCTGGTGCGGGCGTGGATTATAGAGAACTCGGTCTCAGGATTCTCCTCAGTTTCCTCAGCACATGGGGTAAATTACCACCCACCAGCAGGAATTCTTGGGTCAATTTGGAACTATTTCCTTGCCTATAGGTAAGTTCCATGTGACCATGTGACATATGACTAAGCTACCTTAAGATAAAGGGAAATGTGTGTGTGTGTGTGTGTGTGTGTGTGTGTTGTGTGTGAAAAGTGCTTGGCTCCAGGGGACCCTCATCCTGCAGAGATTGGATGGCATAGCTGAGTTCATGGGCATAGGGTTGGGCTTCTTTGCCTCATTTCTCATGATCTGGCTCCCAGGAGTATGTGCTTTTTCCATCCCCCAGCCCTACCCCCCAGAGGGTCTCTCTATTTAGCCCTGGCTGTCCTGGACTCACTTTGTAGGCCTGGCTAGCCTTGAACTCACCGAGATCCACCTGCCTCTGCCTGCTGAGTGCTGGAATTAAAGGCATGTGCCACCATGCCTGGCCCCCTAAATTATTTTTAAAGATAGGGTCTCAGTATGTAACTCTGGCTGGCCTAGAACTCTCTAAGTAGACCATGCTGTCCTGGAATTTACAGATATTCACCTGCTTTAGAGCAGCAAATGACTTTTGTTTAATTTTTTTTTTTAATCTACTATCAAGCCCAGGTATGTTGGTGCATGCCTTTAATCCAAGCACTCAGGAGGGCTAATCAGTTTGAGGCCAGCCTGGGCTACAGAGTGAGTTCCAGGACAGCCAGGACTACCTAGTGGAATGCCTTCTCAAAAAGCAACCACAGCAACAAACAACAAAGAATCTGCTATCCTCTTAGGCAAGTTACTAAAGCTGGGGCTGGGGGCCAGGCTTTTGTTCAGTGAGCTTTAAAAGGAAAATTACACTAATTGTCTTATATCTAAATTGAATGACCTGGACTCACTTTGTAGACCAGGCTGGCCTCAAAACTCACGGAGATCTGCCTGCCTCTGCCTCCAGAGTAGCTGAGATGAAAGGCGTGCATTTGACCTATTAAATTAATAGTGTCCACAGTTTTCCTTCTAAACTGTAGCTAACAAGATCATTTCCAGGATAATCATGTTGGGAAACCTCACCGTAATGACCCTATTGTTACAATTTGCTCAGTTAGAAGTTGGAAAACCACATCTTCTTTGGAAGGCTTATGTGGTAAAAAACGGGAAGGCAGTTAGTAGTTTGAACCTTCTTGATGCTCATGAACGGTAGGAACAGAGGGAAAGAGAAAGCCTTGAGTGTGAGAATATCATTGGCCTGGACCATTGGCTCATGGGTGAAGAGCAGTTATGCTCCTGAAGAGAGGCCCAGCTGAGCTCCCAGCACCAGTGCGGGATGGGTCCCAATCTCCCATAACTTCAACTACAGGGGACCCAACACCTTTTTGACTCTGTGGATGCCTGAACTCTTCTGCACACACCCACACACAGACACAAGAAAGTACATATAATTAAAAATGAGATAAGTCGGGTATGGTGGCACATGCCTTTAATCCCAGCACTCAGGAGGCAGAGGCAGGCCGACCTCTGTGAGTTCAAGGCCAGCCTGGTCTACAAAGTCTAGGACAACCAAGGCTACACAGAGAAACCCTGTCTCAGGGTGTGGGGGAAAGAAAGAAGTATTTTGTTGGGAAGTGGTGGCACATACCTTTAATCCCAGCACCTGGGAAGCAGAGGCAGGTGGATCGCTGTGAGTGTGAGGCTACCCTGGTCTACAGATTCAGGACAGCCAAGGCTACACAGAGAAACCCTGTGTTGGAAAAACAAAACAAAACAACCCAAAACAAAACAACAACAAAAAAAAGAGTGCATATATCTTGAGTCTTAGGGCTGGAAGCATAGCTGTGATAGAGTGCTCAGCATGCCTGAAGTCATGAGTTCAATCCCCAGTATCCCCCCCGCCCCTCAAACTTATGTTTTAAAAAAAATTTTGTTTTTGTTTTTGTTTTTTGAGACAGGGTTTCTTTGTGTAGCCTTGGCTGTCCTAGACTCGCTTTGTAGACCAGGCTGGCCTTGAACTCACAGAGATAAGCCTGTCTTTGCCTCCAGAGTGCTGATATTTTTGCATGAATCTTCTGCTTCTGCATTTCGTCTGGAGGTACAGAGAGGCAGGGACAATGCCATGGCTTCAGGTGGTTCTCAACCTCCCAAACGCTGCGACCCTTTAATACAGTTCCTCATGTTGTGATGAACCCCAACCTTATAATTATTCCCTTGCTACTTCATAACTATAATTTTGCCGCTGTTATGAATCATAATGTGAATATCTGAGGTGCAGGATATCTGATATGTAAACCCTGGGAAAGGGTCACTCAACACACACACACCCTAAGAAGGTTGAAAACCACAGCTTTAGTTGAAGTGTCTGGCCTGTGTTTTCCCGGGTTACAGAGCTAGTAAGTAGAAAGCGATACACCAGAGAAAGGAAGAGAAAGCTCCTAATTAAAACAGTAGATTCTTTTCTTTCTCCAAGCAGTGGACATGTCTAACTCATTGCAGATAATAATGAGCAAGTTTATTGCCTCCTGTCATGTTTACTTGTTTGCTAAATATCTCACAGTGCAAAGAAAACCCTTTGGGGAGATCTGCACTAAGGATGCTAAGAAGAAAAGATACAGTCTCTGCCACCACCACCTCCCCTCACTCCCAGAAAAAAAAAACCCAGCAGCAGAACCCAGTAGGGAGGCAGATGGTTATTACAGTTGAAATACAGTAAGTGCCTGAGCACCGTCTAGGGCCAGGGGAGGGTTGAAGCATTCCAGCAGTGTCTGGGCAGCCTGATCAGAAAGCTTGTGTTAAAACTTTATGGATCAGGAGGATTTTGAACACAGATCCGTAAGGAAACAATATTGAGGCAAGGGGACCACACAGGCAAATGATCACTCTGGGTTACTGTGGGCCCACGAACCTAACCTGAAACAGTAGGCTTTTAGAGGCCCTAAGCCTTGGGGTCTCTGCAGGGAAGTCCTATTTTGGTAGTTGATAATAGAAGCGGGGGTGGGGGTGGGGGCAGGAATCATAAAACTTAGAAATTGGAGATCCCCTTAGGTTAGTGAGTGACCCATGCCAAGTGCCCAGATCTGTGGTGACCTCTTACCTAAGCAGATCCCAGCAGTTTCTGACATAACCATCATCTGCTCGCTTCTCTGCCTGTCGTCTGTACATGAGACTGCAACGCCAATTCTGTAAGGATGGGGACGGTGGCTTTCGGTGGATCCCTGGAGCCTAAAGGTGAATGTTTGCTGGGGTTAATGCGCTCCATCTCAGGACAGCTCTGACACTGAGAAAGACGGCAGGTGGTCTCTGCAAGAGCATCCTTTACAGATGAGCAGACAACTCTCCTACCCACTTTGTGTCTTCACCGAGATATCAATCTCTGTGGAGAAGCCAGGGATGCTCCCAATTTCTTGTGGTCTGGAGGGAGAGGCACGGGATGGGAAAAGATACCAGCGGCTACTTTATCAGTAGATCTCAAGCCTGATGGATAACACCGCTGGTATATTTTTCTTTTTATCTCCTTGATGGCTATTGAGCCCTTAGGTGAAAGTACTTTGGGATCCTTCATTCTCTCCCTCTCTGCTTCTCTCTCTCCCTCCCTCCCCTCCTCCTGCCTCCCCCCCCCCTGCCAATCTCTCTCTCTCTCTCTCTCTCTCTCTCTGGTTTTTTGAGACAGGGTTTCTCTGTGTAACCCTGGCTGTCCTGGACTCACTCTGTAGACCAGGCTGGCCTTGAACTTACAACAATCCACATGCCTCTGCCTCCCTAGTGCTGGGATTAAAGGTGTGCGCCACCACGCCTGGCTTGGTTGTTCTCTCAAATACACTTCATTTTGTGTGTCTCTGCTTTAGTCTGTTGTTTCTAGAATGGAGTCTCACTTTGCAGGACCCACTATAATAGGTGTGTGCGGGGGGGGGGGGGGGGGGGGGGGGGGGTTGAGTTCTTTCACCTTGCTCACTCCAGGTTTTAGAGCAACGCAAGACTATACTGACTTTGTGTCTGTTACACATCACTGCCTGCTGTTTCCCTAATGCACCGCTAACCACCCTCCTGCCAGCTCTTGCCTTCCAGCCCTTGGGCTCTGTTGTCTTGACTTATACAGGTAGATTTTTTTTTTTTTAAAGTCCCAGACCTTCCCTTGAGAAGGCTGTTAGCAATAATCTGGGACAAAATACAAGGTCCTGAATTATAGCAAGGTTGCAGGAAAGGAGGTTATGAGAAGACATATATACCCATCCACGTATCTCAGGTGTCACCGATGGGACTTGGAATTTACTGATAAAATCCCTACAGGTGTCCTTTTCCAATGGGCACCTCCCCCTCCAGACCACAAGAAACCAGCAGTCTTGCCTTCTCCCTTCTGCACTGTGCTCGAAGCAATCATATAGCTCTTCCTCACTCATAACTATTTTTTCTTAGCTATTATCTAGAAATGTACTGAGGAATGTCAGAGACAGCAAGGTCTAGCCTGGAGTCCAAAAGAATGCCAGTCTGTTACCAAGGTAGGACATTCAGGAGAAAGCAAGGGCCTTCAGAGCGACAGAGAAGCATTTGGCTTGAGACTTGCTGAATCCATAGGCCTGAGGGTATCCAGCAAGCAATTATATTTTAGTACTTAGGCTCTGGGACACAAAGCTGAAACAGATCTGTGAGTCACCAACAGAGATACTTGAAACTTCCTCAGGGGGTGGAGATATTGAATATCATGCGCAGGGGGGGGGGGGGCTGGGCAGACAGGGCTAAGGAAAAAACAACAACAACAACAACAACCCTTTCCCAGTGTCCACACCCAATGAATGTCTGCAGAAGTCTCCCTACAAAGAGAAAGGAATGCTTAGGGCCTGTAAGGAAAGCCTGGTGAGTTTAATATCAGACATGCCAGAGCTGAGTGGTAATGCAGTCATATTAAACCCAGCAAAAAGTGGCTGGAGGGAAAAAAAAACTGGCACTGTGACTGAGTTCATCAGTAATAATCTTCATTCCCAGCACTTGGGAGGCAGAGGTGGGTAGATCTCTGTGAGTTCAAGGCCAGCCTTGTCTACAAATAGAGTTCAGGGCAGCCAGGGCTACACCAAGAAACCTTCTCTTAAAAAAGAAAGAAAGAAAGAAAGAAAGAAAGAAAGAAAGAAAGAAAGAAAGAAGAAAAAAGAAATCCTGTGGATGTGTTAGAGGAAGCAGTTAAGTGAAAGACTGGATTGTGTCAATGGCATCAAAGTTGTACATACAAACTATTTTGAGATGTGCAGTCTATGCAGATGTTTCAAGCCCATGTGATCCATGTGTTTTAAGTATAACAAGGGCTTAGTTACTGTTTTACTTTAATTATTAGCTGACTCCAGAATTGGGTATTTTATAGGTCTTATGACTGCCCCGGATATTCAGCAGGTCTCACCGTGTTGATAAAATGAAAACTCGTTTTATGGGTACATTTAACAAACCTACATGGGTCTACATGTGTTTTCTTTTAATTTTCCCTCTGCATCCATTTTAGAGGTCCTGGTTTTGGTGCCCAGTCCATTTTCCTGGACATCAGTCCTATGGAATTCCTCCTGGATTAGACGTTAGATAAGATTCTTTAGATTTTAACACAACCTACATTCTGCTAGAATCAGGAGTAGGTCGAGTGAATTTCTGTGTCTTTTCCCCATCAGCTCCTAACCCTGTGAGGAGCGAAACCCCTGGGAACGAACCTTCGACCTCCTGCCCAGCCTCTACCACTCAAAAGGCTGGTAGGTTGCCAATTGTGAAATGAGTTCAAGGTTCACGGAGCTCATGTCTCTCTTTTTACCAGTGAATACACTGAGGCTCCCTTGGAGAAAACGCCTTGTTAATGAAGCACTGTGGCAGCCTAAATTTAGAGTCAGGGGTTGGATTAAATCCTGGATCTGTGATTTTTCTACGCATATGACACTAGTCTAGGCACTTTCCCTCGGCGCCTCAGCCTTCATATTTAGGAGCAGGGCTAAGGATCACCACACCGGCCTTCTGTGGTCTCTGCGTCAAGGAACGGATGCAATGTGAAAGCACCTGGTGGGTGCTGGCTTTGCTCCCCAATCATACAGGAGGGAGGAAAATTGACTGAAGGCACCTTTCACACACGGGCCTTTAAGTTCAAATGTCCATGCAACTCCCTCATGACGATCCAACGGCTGCAGAAGCATGGTTGGTTTTAAGAGGACTGATTTCCACATGGCCATATGGACTTAGACCCTCAGGCTCCCTGGCAAGCACCTTTTTCTGCTGAGTCATTCATTGGCCCCAATTAAACCTTTTTTGTGTGTGTTTGTTTTAATTGGTCATTTGTAACCAAGTGGTGGCACACTCCTTGCCCCCACCCCCCGCCCCTGCCCTGCCCCAGACAGGGTTTCTCTGTGTAGCTTTGGCTATCCTGGACTCAGTTTGTAGACCAAACTGGCCTCAAACTCACAGCACACTTCTTTAATCACAGAACAGGCAAGGCTACACAGAGAAACTCTGCCTTCCGTGTGTGTGGGGGGGGTCAGGAGGGGGGAACCAAAATAAATAAACAGACAGACAAAGTGGTCATTTGTGGTAGACCATAATCTCAATACTCAAAAGGCAGAAACAGGATGATATTTCTGAGGTTGACAATAGCCAAGGTTACACAATGAGCTCTTGTCTCAGAAAAAAATTTTTAATAATTACATTATTTATTTGTTCTGTGTACATGTATAGAGATCAGAGGACAGCTTGTAGGAGTCAATCTGGTTCTCTTCTCCTACTATGTAGGTCCCAAGAATGAAACTCAGGGGTCTGGGGAGATGGCTCAGAGGTTAAGAACACTGGCTGTTCTTCCAAAGGTCCTGAGTTCAATTCCCAGCAACCATATGGTTGCTTATAACCATCTATAATGAAATCTGGTGCCTTCTTCTGGCCTGCTGGCTCTTATGCAGGCAGAATACTTATAAATGATAATAAATAAATCTTAAAAGAAAGAATAAAACCCAGGTTGTCAGGCTTAGCAGCAAGAGCCTTACTCACCCAGCCATCCTGCTACTCTTCAGGTTTTCTTGTTTTTGTTTTTGTTGTTGTTTTTGTTTTTTCGAGACAGGGTCTCTCTGTATTAGCCCTGGCTGTCCTGGACTCGCTTTGTAGACCAGGCTGGCCTCGACTCACAGTGATCCGCCTGCCTCTGCCTCTGAATACTGGGATTAATGGCATGCGCCACCATGCCAGGCTCTCCTCAGTTTTTTTAAGGGCCGAGAGTGGCATAAGAATCCTTGCTTTGATCCCCTCCCTGGCACCACAGCATCTGGGTAGGATGATGCAGGCCTGTAATCCTAGCACTGGAGAGGTAGAGGTGGGAGGGTCTGAAGTTCAAGGTCATCCTTAGCTACCCAAGACACAGGAGATCCTGTCTCCAAAAGGGTTGTTTTTGTTTGTTTGTTTGGTTGGTTGGTTGGTTTGGTTTGGTTTTTTGAGGCAGGGTTTCTCTGTGTAGCCTTGGCTGTCCTGGAACTTTCTTTGTAGACAGACCAGGCTGGCCTCAAACTCAGAGCAATCTGCCTGCCTCTGCCTCCCAAGTGCTGGGATTAAAGGCATGCGCCACCACTGCCCGGCATTATCCAAAAGTTCTTAAAGACTTCAAGCATAGAAATAGTTTGTATTGGCTTAAAATGTGTGGAGAAGTGAGACAGAAATAAAACTCTAGAGGAGAAGAACACCCTAAAAATTCAACTATGTAAGCAGAGATCACTATTGACTTCTACGGTAGAGGAGGTAGCTATCCAGATTCACCAAAAAGTAGTTAACACTGGGAAACCTTAGCAGAGAGAGAAATAGATTTATTTAGTATACAAAGGAAATTACATTCTTTGCAACTCTTAAAACTTATGATGGAAAAAGTTTAAATGTTAGTGCAAAATATATTTTAAAAAAAGCATAGTTTCTTAAAAAAAAAAAGAGGGGGCAGGCGGGGGCTTTGCCTGCACTTCCCTAGAAAAGCCCAGAAGCTACCATGGAGTCTCACCACTATGTCTATCCCTGGTCACAGAAGATATCTTACTGGTTCTCCCCATCCCCACCTCCACACAGGGTTTCTCTGTGTAGCCTTGACTGTTCTAGACTCATTTTGTAGACAGGCTGGCCTCAAACTCACAGAGATCTACCTATCTGTGCTTCCCCAGTTCTGGGACTAACGGTCACCACACCTTGCTCTTACTAGTTCTTAAAGAAGTACACCCAGCCAGATGTGATGGTGCATGTCTTTAATCCCAGAACTGGGGAAGCAGAGGCAGGTAGATCTCTGTGAGTTCAAGCCCAGCCTGGTCTACAGAGTGAGTCTAGGATAGTCAGGGCTACACAGAGAGATCCTGTGTTGAAAAATTAAAGAAGGAGGAGGAGGAAGAGAAGAAGAAAAAGAAGAAGAAGAAGACACACACACACACACACACACACACACACACACACCTCACATGCATGCACACACCGGCCATTTCCTTCTGAACGTTGCATTGTTCCTATGTCATAACTACTAGCTTCCTCTGAAGATGCCTTTGGCCATTGAAGGAGAGCTGGCCGCTTCTCCCCAGTACTCCTCAGTTTCACTATGTACCACAGTCTCCTGTAGGCCTTGCTGACTAACACAGATTTCTGGCTCCCTTCCTTAGGATCTTACATCCCGGATTTGTGGAGTTGGACCCCAAAATGTGATGTCCAACAGATCCTCAGGTGACAGTCATGCTGCTGATCCAGGGAGCCCCACTTGGAGAGCTACTTTGCTGAACTAAGGCCTGCTCTGGCCACTGGGTGTCATGTGACCAAATGGCAGGTACGTTCAGATGTGGAGCTGAGAACAGTAGCAAAAGAGATGGGCCAGATATGAAGGCTAAATCAAATAACCTCTCTCAAGCAGACTTGTGCAGTG
Source organism: Acomys russatus (assembly GCF_903995435.1). Lineage (NCBI taxonomy): Eukaryota > Metazoa > Chordata > Mammalia > Rodentia > Muridae > Acomys > Acomys russatus. The sequence goes on along the minus strand of NC_067144.1, from coordinate 21,906,740 downwards.
TGAAAATACTTCAGAGTTAGATTGGCTTGGAGCATAGCTCAGAGGAAAGGGTGCTAAGAAAACATTGACTCACTCGGCAATGTGGCACAGGCCTGTAATGCCAGCACTCCAGGAGGCAGAGGCAGGCAGATCTGTTGGGGGATGGTCTAATGTATTTTGATGCTAATTACTGCTTGCTGTCTCTGTTACCTTTTGATTAATAAAAAGCCATCCCACCTGGGAGATAGAGATGTGACTAAGGTGAGAGAGAGAGAGAGAGAGAGAGAGAGAGAGAGAGAGAGAGAGAGAGAGAGAGAGAATAATCCTGGGAAGAAGAAAGTTCAGAAGAGAGAGACCTGAAGGGAAGAGAGGAAGGCCGCCATGGGTTAGCTGGAGGAGAAGCACATGGCTGGCATGGATGGAGAATCCAGCTCAGATGAAGAACATTAACAAGTATTTGGGATTATGGATGGGAGGTAGCTTGACAGACGTTATTAGAAACAGATGGCGTGGGAATGGGGCAGGTATTACATACCTGGGAGGTAGTTTAGAGGATTAATGTTTGCATTCCCCTCAGGTTAACTAAGGCTATTTTAAAATATAACAAGTGTCTGTGTCTTAATTGCTTGCTAGCTGGGCATACTGATAATACAGATGATTTAAAAACAATATGAGTTCAAGACCAGCCTGGTTTACAAAGTGAGTCCAGGACAGCCGAGGCTATACAGAGAAACCCTGTCTCGGGGGGGGGGGGGGGGGCGGAAGAAAGAAAGAAAAGAAAAAGAAAAAAGAAAAAAAAGAAAGAAAGAAAGGGCGTGAGGAGTGAAAACACTGACTCAACCAAGTGTGATGACTCATGCCTGGATTCTCAGCGCTTTGGAGACTGAAGCAAGTGGATCACCAGGAAGTCAAGGCTGTCTTCAACTACACAGTGAGACCCTGCCCAATCCGGGTTACAGAATAAAAATAAATAACTAAAAAAGGGAATGAAAGTTAGAGAGGATAAGGGTAAATAAGGGACTTGCTATGAAGACCTGAGTTCAGATTTCCCACAATGCACTTAGAAACCCAGGTATAGCGGCACGCACCTGTAGCCCTGGAGAGGCAGCTCCTGTGAACTCACTGGCCAGCTTTTCTAGCCAAAATGGCCATCTCACACACAATTAAGAAGGGAGGGAGGTAGTGGAGGAGAGAAAGCACTGACTCAAAGTTTCCCTGCATCCGTATGCCTGACAGCCCAGGGGAGGAACTCAGGTTCAGGATGGGGAACTGCACTGTCTCATTTAGTCCTCTCCTTAGCTGATCTTTCTTATTCTGATTAGGTATAAGGAAGCTGAAAATTAGAAAGGTTAAGTCCTCAAAATTTGTTCACTAAGACTGAGTGGTGGTACATACCTGTAGGTCCAGTAGCTTGACAGGCTGAGGCAAGAACAGAACATTGCTTAAGCCTGGGAGTGTTTGTTTGTTTTTAAGCCTGGGAGTTTAAGGCCCTTCTGGGCAACTTAGTGAGATTTTTTTTTTTTTTTTTTTTTTTTTTTTTTGATTGCTTGATTGTTTTAAAGCAGTGGTTCTCAACTTTGAAAGGGGGCTCCAACAACCTTTTCTCAGGATTACCTAAGACCATCAAAAGTATCAGATATTTACATTATGACTTATAACAGTAGAAAGTTACAGCTATAAAGTAGCAATGAAAATAATTTTATGATTGGGGGCATCACAACATTAAGGGCATCAGGAAGGTTGAGAACCGTAGTAAAGAGACATTTGACTGGTTGTGGTGGCACACGCTGGTAGGATTTGCTGAAGGAGGCAGAGGCAGGAAGATCACAAGTTCGAGGCCAACCTCAGCTACATATTTTAGTTGGATGTGGTGGCACTCGCCTTTCATCCCAGCATTGGGGAGGCAGAGGCCAGTGGATCTCTGTGAGTTTGAGGCCAGCCTGGTCTACAAAGAGAGTCCAGGACAGCCAGGGCTACACAGAGAAATCCTGTCTCAGAAAAAAAAAAAAAAAAAGACATTCAGGCATTGAGTAAGATGCCTAATGTACATACACATAGAAATTATGAAAGAGATAAAGAGGGTGGACAGAAAATAGTTTGAGGAAATTCTGGCCAAATTTTTTTCTAAGTTTAATGAAATCTATAAATCAACAAATTCAAGAATCTCTATAAACTTCTAGTGTGGTGGGTCTCATCCTTCCTAATGCTGGGCCCTTTACTACAGTTCCTCATGCTGTGGTGACTCCCAACCATAAAATTATTTTCCTTGCTATTTTATTTTATTTTAAATTTATTTATTGTATATGAGTACTTTATCTGCAGAAGAAGGCATCAGGTCACATTACAGATGGTTGCGAGCCACCATGTGGTTGCTGGGAATTGAACTCAGGACCTCTGGAAGAGCAGGCACATCTCTCAATCACTGAGCCATCTCTTCAAGCCCCTCGTTGCTATTTTATAAATGTAATTTTGGGCCTGGTGTGATGGCGCACGCCTTTAATACCAGCACTCGGAAGGCAGAGGAAGGCAAAGTGAGTCCAGGACACCCAGGGCGACACAGAGAAATTGTCTCAAAACAAACAAGCAAAAACCCCAACAACAACAACAACAGTAATTTCTAAATTACTTAGTTAATTGTTAGTATGTGTCTGAGTGCACACATGCTTGTGGAGGTCACATGACAATGTTCAGGAGCAGCAGTTCCTCTGTCCTCTGTGGTTTCTTCTGTGTTGTGTACCCTGGGCTAGCAGGCTAGAATTCTGCCAGTCCCTCCCTGGTTTTCTTGTCTCTCCTCCCATCTCTCTGTGGGAGTGCTGGAATGACTGATGAGCACCATGGTACCCTGCAGTTGACGTGGGCTGCAGGGATGGAGCTGAGGTCATTGGGCTCCATCAGTAAGCTTCTTTACTGGCTGAGCTAGCTTGCTGACCTGACATGTAAAGATTTTAGCTTCTTTTTTTCCCAATCCAGATGCCCATTATTTCTTTTTCTTGCTCAGTTGCACTGGCTAAAATCGCCAAAACAGTGAAAATCCTTGGATTGTTCCTGATCAAACTCTGACATCTGTTTCCTACCAGTATTATTATCAGGGCAAATGACAACAGTCCGGGGGTAGAAATTACAGAGGGCAGGACTCAGCTTGACAGGAAGAAGAATCCCAGCTTGCAGAGTCAAGAGGATTCAAGGCCAGTCTGGGCTGCTGCTGCGGGATGAGGTATTGTCACAAACTTAACGAGAAAAGGAAACATTTTGTTTAACAATGAGATCTTTAAAGAATCAAAATGTTTGCTCTGGGGTTGGGGGAGTGCCTTTCTAGAAGTTTCAGAGGACCATAGGCTGTGATTTTGGTTTGCTCTGTTTTGTTTTTTGTTTTTTTTTGGAGACTGACTGTCCTGGAGCTTGTCCTGTGGAACAGGCTGGCTTCGAACTCACAGAGATCCGCCTGCCTCTGCCTCCTGAGTGCTGAGATTAAAGGCGTGTGCCACTGGGCCCAGCATGATTTTTAATCTTTAGTGTGGGAAAAAATTGTTGACCCCTGTCAGATCCTTGTGAGGATTGTGTGAGAATGTCACACAGATGATATGGCTTTCAATAAAAGAATTACTGTCAACCCATGTTTTCTGTTTTCTTTCCTTTTTTTAAAAAAATAAATTTTCCTATTTTAAAGATTTATTTATTTTACATATATGAGTACTCTATCTGGAGGTCACCTGCAGGCCAGCAGAGGGCAGCAGATCACATTAGAGATGGTTGTGAGCCACCATATGGTTGCTGGGAATTGAACTCAGGACCTCTGAAAGAGCAGACAGTGCCACCTCTCCAGCCCGGCAACCCACATTTTCAAAGACTTTGTTACATAACAGCCAAACCTACACACACAAAAATACCTTTAATAATTAAACTCAAATTGTGTTAACATTTTTAAAATTGCATTTATCCATTCATCCTTTCACTTTTGTGGTGGCAGAGTCGGGTAGGGAGGGGACCTCACACACCATGGTGCCTGGATGACGGGTCAGAGGACACCTTTTGGGAATGAGTTTTCTCTTTCCAGCATGTGGATTTCAGGCATCAAATTTAGGTCATCAGATTTGTTGACAGCCACATTTACCTTCTCAGGTGCCCACGCCACCCCCGCCCCCCAAAGCCCTCAAAGTGTGTTTAAAATGTTCTCTATAAAATTTCTTCTGGAGACTAGTTAACCACAGATCCCTCGAATTTTTTCTTCTCGGAGACTGAAGAAAATTCCATTGCACAGAAAAGTTTGTACCTGTAAGGATGAGAAAGGGCTGCTCGGAGAAATTCTAGTTGGTTTTGTTTTGGTTTTTGAGACAGGGTTTCTCTGTATAGCCTTGGCTGTCCTGAACTCACTTTGTAGACTAGGTTATTCTCGAACTCACTACCTCCCCAAGTACTGGGATTAAAGGTGTGCGCCACCACACCGGGCTCAAAATTCTGGTTGTTAAAAATGAACCTTAAAGAGAGACGCTATTAAATACAGTGATGGTATTAAACTCTTGTGGTTTTATTTGTTTGGGGGAGGTAGGAGGCGGGAGGTGGGATATGACAGGAAGGCCTCTCTGGGTCTTAGGAGGGTGTCATGGCTGTGTGTTGCCTGGTAGGGAATTCAGGGATCCTGCTAGATGAAACTTGGGTTTCTGGGTAAAATGTGTTTCTGGATATTGGAAACTGATTCTTAGGAATGTGGGTGGGGGCTGATGGGGTCCACAGCAGGGAGGAAAGCGGGTGTTTCCACTAGACTCTGCTTAGTTCCTGGGAGTTGGGGAAGAGTGTGAGGAGAGGCCACAGCAGGTAGTCTGCTGTAGGACTGGGCGTGAGATGGGCTGATGGATAGGGAGGACCTCAAGTGCTCCTGGGACAGACTTCTTGCTTCTTTGGCAGGCTTGGCTGGTGGATCTCCAGCCAATGCCTGCTGGAGTTGCAGGCTGCGATACACAGTGAGTGGGGAGGAAGGTCTATAGGATTAGAGACGGAGGCATAGGGGAGGGGAGGCTGGAGCAGGCAGTCACTATGGAATCGGGAGTGATACTGGGGAATTAGATTTGAGGGAGAGGAAGGAGAGGTAAAGATATACACTTAGCCTACCTGCTAACTGGCAGGGGGGATAGACCGTTTAGATGATGGTAATGAGGGTGATGAGGGTGGTGGTGGTGGAGGAAGAGGAGGAAGAGGAGGAGGAGGAGGAGGAGGAGGAGGAGGAGGAGGAGGAGGAGGAGAGGTAGTATAGTGATTTAGGTCATTAGTCTGGTACCACTATATCTGGGTTTAAATTCTCGCTTTGACGTACAACACTCAGAAATTTGTTTGCTTTCTTTGTGTGTCAGTACACTACGGCCAACACGACCAATAGTGGTACATCCCTCAAAGGCATGTTGTGAAGAGGAAATGAGTGGAGTGCTCGGAATTGTTCTGGGATTGCAGGCGTGTAACCGCTGGCCAGCACGAATGCCTGTGAGCACAGCGAACAGTGCCACACGACAGAAAATGTAAACAGAGCAGACACAGGTCGGGTTCCTAGCCTCGCAGAGCTCGCAGAGAACAGACACTGCCCTCAGGCAGAAAAATGCCCGACTCGAATATTCGATTTTTGCACTTAAGCAGCTTCTTAAACATCCTAAATGATGGCTTTGGGTCTGTGTTTCTTCTTGTGTCAACTAGTGGCTCACAGCCGCTGTCTACGTGCCCGGGCAGTTTAAGGATTTACTAAATATATGTCTACTTTGCTTCTCGTTTCTGTGCAGCAACGTCGGCCTCGCAGTGCCCCTGAAAAATCCACGCATGCGCCTTCCTCCGAGCCACAGGCTTGCTCTGCCTGCCAAACTCACCCTCGGCAGCCACGTGGCACGCTTCCTCGCTTCTTTCAGGCCTCTACACAGACTGCATCTTAAGTGGCAGACTTCAGCTATGGCTTTACGGTGCAATTCCTCTCTTACAGGACTCTCTCTGTCTGGCCCCCCCCCCCCCGCAAGAAAGTCCTTTTAGCAAGGTCGGGCATTCAGACAAAAAGCAACCATTCCCTGAGGGGCTTGGGGTGAGGGGTGTCGCTTGAAGAAAGTTTCTGCTTGCTAAGGAAGGAGTCGTTCTTATCTCTGGCTAGAGGACCCTGTGACTCTACCGTTGCCTGTGGTGCCTGTTAACTTGCCCAGCTCAGTGCTCAGGCCTCCCTCATTCCCTGCTTGCTCACAGTCCACATCTCAGCTCCGAAATTCCCTTCCCATTTTAACCCTGGAAAACTTTCCCCCTGTTCCTTTTCCTTGATTTCCTGGGAGACAGCTTGGCAGCGTGGAATAAACTTCCCTTTCACTCATGGAGCGGCTATTTGGGTTTCTTTCCTGCGCTCGTTTTCGTTCATTCTCCTTTCCTGATTTACTACTCTTTGTTGTATCTTCCGTTTCTAAACTGCGAAACCTATTGGCTTGTTTATTGTCACTCTTCATGAACAGAATATGAGATTCACAGAGATCCGCCTGCCTCTGCCTGGACTAAAAGGGTAGGCCACCGCTAGCTGGTTTTGTTTTGATTTTATTTATCTATGTATTTCTTTATTTTTGGATTTTTGAGACAGGGTTTCTTTGTGTTAGCCTTAGCTGTCCTGGACTCCCTTTGTAGACCAGGCTGGCCTCAAACTCACAGAGATCCGCCTGCCTCTGCCTCCTGAGTGCTGGGATTAAAGGTGTGTGCCACCACGCCCGGCCATTTTGAATTTTTCGTTGTTGAATGATTTCCTAATGAATGGTACATCTCGGTTGTATTTTCATGATGGTATGTGTAGTTCTTCCTCATTCTGTTAGCAGTTACATAAGTGTTTAAAGTAAGTGTACAATAAGTTTTTTCTCATTGATAGACAGTTGCAAGCTGGGCGTGGTGGTTCATGCCTTTAATCCTAGCACTCTGGAGGCAGAAGGAGGCGGATCTCTGTGAGTTCAAGGCCAGCCTGGTTTACAATGTGAGTCCAGGTCAGCCAAGGATACACAGAAAAACCCTGTCTCGAAAACAAAACAAAACAAAACAGAAAAGTAGTCATTTGCATAATTTCTGATTTGAAATCACCCATTGCCGTAAACAACATGCCTGTCCACACAATTATTGTTTTCTTGAGTTTATTATTTTTTAACATTAAACTGTAGCCTATTATATCTTCTGCTGCCTACATTTTCATTTTCTGCATATGATAGATAAATCGTCTTCGTCCTCTGTTCCCTTGTTCCTCATACTGTCTCAGAAATGGCCGCGCAAGCTTAGGCCCCGGGAAGCAAAGCATGCTTCTCCTTACAATCGCCACCATACTTTGACGACCTATTTGACTCTGCGAGTATGTGCATGTGAATTTGGGTGTCCACAGAGTTTGGAAGCGTCAGATTCCCCGGAGCTGGAGTTCTAGGCAGTCGTAAGCCAACTGATACGGGTTCTGGGAACTAAACTCGCGTCCACCGGGAGGGCCTTGCACAGTTTTACCCACTGAGCCATCCTTCCAGCCCCCACAGTCAACATATTCCTTCTGTCCCATTTTATTACTTGCACTTGATTTCAAAATGTTTGTAGACTCTTTAAATTGATTTCACAACCACTCGTTCATTGGGACCCATAGTTTTAAAAATCTAGGCCCGTTTCCTTCTCTGCTCTGTTAAAGCAGTCTACAGCGGAAAGTACCTACCGGCACCGTCCTGTCTGACAAGTCAGTATCCTGTCAGAACTGGAGACCTCTGTGGAGGCCCAGCCCCGTTGAGATGTGGGCTCCTATCCATCTTTCCCCAGGAGGGGAAACCCATCTGCCGTACTTGCCAAGAATGAGCAGATGGTCTTCAACCAAGTCTCGGCTGCAGATGGTATCGCTTGACTTCAATCCATTTGCTGCCACGCCACGCCCTGCAGACTCATGTTAGCTCCGCGTACACTCAATATGTCTAGATAAACGAGGATATCATTTTAAGATTGCTGGCTCATTTCCATGTATCTACTGAAGAGAGGTTAGTCTGTGGGCGGGGAGCCCACATCCATTTCCATGGAATGGTAGCACTTAATGCCAACAAGAGCCAGAGGGAGACTTTTAAAATTCTTCTATTCATTCACATTTTGTCCACTCTAAATTTAAAAGTGCAGGGAAAACGGGGACAGTCTACTGGGATTCAAGTATAGATGAGGTTCTGGGTAAATGATTTAAAATACCGAGCAGAACACCAGGCAAACAGGTCAAGTATAGGTAGGTAAGCACACTATATCAAGGCATGTGGTAGCACAGAAAATAAAGTAGGATGGAAAGACAGGGAGATTATGGGCACGTGAGCAGGGAGTCTGACAGGAGCCTACTGCCACTGAAAATCAAGCTCTCTAGTGTGGTTAACGCCTACTATAATGGCTAAAGATATAGAGTTAACATTCCTTTCATACATACATATTTTGTATTAGAATAGCAATGACTCAGGCTTAAGGCCTAAATGCATATTACTTTTGTCAGGACCTCATTGCTTTCTCCAGATATCAGCTGCAGTGTCCCTGTGGGGGGACACTTTTTTTTCCCATCATATTCTTTTTTGTTGTTGTTGTTTTTTCAAGACAGGGTTTCTCTGTGTAGCCTTGGCCATCCTGGACTCACTTTGTAGACCAGGCTGGCCTCGAACTCACAGCGATCCGCCTGCCTCTGCCTCCCGAGTGCTGGGATTAAAGGCGTGCGCCACCACGCCCGGCGCCTTTGGAGCCCTGAGACATAAATTTTGCTTATTTAATCCACCCAGTCTTAGTATTTGTTATAATAACTATAGCAAACTAGTGGGACGTTAAGTGGCTCTATAAAATCTAGCAGGGTAAAATCTATAGTGACATACTTAAGTCTTATATATGTGGCTTTCATTTAATAGAAATTTGATACCTTTATTCATTCATTTATCCTCCCCCCTACTCTCCACCTGCTTCATTATGATTTTATTTGTAACTATCACTCTTGGAGATATTATCTTTTGTTTACTCCTTATTGTTACTTTGCTAGCTTGACGACAGATAGTCTGGAAGTAATGTCCAATAAGAACTTAAACTTCCTTGTTTACTAGGAAAACCCTACTTTCTATGTAGTGTTTTAAGCACCTATCTACTTTGTACACAGCAGTCCATGCTTGTTTACGTCAGGGCAAGCAAGGCACGGGGAATGATTCTTGTCTCTAAAGAATCTGAGATTTCACACACCGTGAAGGACTGTGTGTTAGACGCATTCCTTACTGTATTATATTCCTGAGTAGTTCAGAGGCCAGGATGCTGGCACACACAACACACACACACACACACAACACACACACATTGGAATTACACACACTTGTAACTCTAGTAGTTGGAAGTGCGACAGGAGGATCAAAAGTGAAAAGTCATTTTGCCTGCACAATACATTTGAGGCGCCTTAGCTACACTTGAGACCTCCAATCCAACTCAAACTAACAGCCTCAAACAACAAAGGCAGGGTAGAGAGAAGGCTCGGTGGCTACGAGTACTTACTGCTTTTTTCAGAGAACCCAAGTTAGATTCCTAGAACCCGCCAGGCGCCTAACTGCCTGCAACTCCAGGAGCTCCAATGGCCTCTTGTGGATTCTGCAGGTACATACCACACCACACCCACCCCCCACTCCCCACCCCCCACACACACTTAAAGATATACTTATCATAACTAAGGTTATTTGGGCTCATAGTTTTGGAGGTTTGGGTTCATGATTGATTGGTCCCACTGATTCTTGACATTTGGTTTGGATGCCATACGATAATGGTAGGATCCACAAGACAGCACAAACCCCGTCTCCACATGGTTGCTGATGTATATATCTGTTCTAGCTCCCAGTAATGACACAGAGACCTTTTTATTAATAAGAATCAAGCACTATAGCTGGGCAGAATACTCATCTATTCTAACCCATCTATGCAGGCCTCCTTCCCAGCCATGTGCCCCATTACCTGCCATTTTAATTCAGCCATAGTTACTCTACTCCATCCATGTCTCCTGGTGGCTCCCTCCTGGTGATCTCTCTCTCTCTCTCTCTCCTCTCTCTCTCTCTCTCTCTCTCTCTCTCTCTCTCTCTCTCAGTCTCTCTCTCTCCTCTCTCTCTCTTGTCTCTCTCTCTCCTCTCACCTGGGACTTCCTCCCTGGGATCAGAAGTCCAGCCCTAACTCTCCTGCCCTTCATAAGCTGTTCAGATCTTTATTAAGCAATCAGAAGATGGGAGAGAGATGCTTCATAGAAAGGACAATGCAGCATCTGGACTGTAACCAGATTCTGAGTACAGAAATCAGTATTTGAATATACAGTGCACAAAACCACCCCCCAACATCTCTCCCTTGTTCCAATAAAAGGATCTTTCCTTTCAATAATAAACTACATACAATAAGAACAATTATAAAAGCTATCAGGTAAAAATTACCTTCACACTGGGCATAGTGGTATGCCCAAATTTGAGACTCCCCAACACGACCACCCAAGGAGCGAGTCCAAATGCAATGGCAAGGAAGTCTTTTTGCAGGTTTGAACTCGGGCCACCCCTCCAATGCTCTGGCACAGCAGATACAGGGAAGTGGCCTCGATTCTCATATGAGAGGGTTTTTAATAGGTTAGACAAAGAAATGGGTTTACAGTATATGATTGGATGACATTTGGGCAGAAAAGCTGCAAGCAGGGAGTTAAAGCCCTGGCGTTTCATGGTTAGGTAATGGTATAGGGGGGGCGTTGCCTATAGAAAAGATTGGTTGAAGCAGTAATGGGGGTGTTAGGAAACTGTTGCTTGGCTTCTCCTAGTTGGTTGTTGTTATGTGCCAGACCATCCGCTGGTCAGCTTGACCGGCAGAGAGTATATTTGGACTTTCCCAAGGTGAGCTGATTGTGTTGCTAGGGAATATTTTTCTGTTTAGACTAGTTTATGGTTTCTGGATCTGGGTTCATCCCTTGTCTAGGTTTAACACAAATGGAGTTTTTTCAAAATGGAGTTTTTCTGGTCCTTTCAATGGTGACACACAGTGAATCCCATTACTCACGGAGACAGAGGCAGGTGGATCTCTGTGGTTCAAGACCAGCCAGGTCTACAAAATGAGTCCTGAGAGCCAGCTACAGAGAAATCCTGTCCCAAAAAACAAAAACAAAAACAAAAACAAAACAAAAAGGCCAGGTGGTGGTGGCAGTGGCACACACCTTTAATCCCAGCACTTGGGAGGCAGAGGCAAGTGGATCTCTTTGACTTTGAGGCCAGCCTGGTTATAGAATGAGTTCAGGACAGCTAAGAGTACACAGAGAAACCCTGTCTCAGGAGAAAAAGTTACATTCACAGCTGGGCATGGTGGCACACGACTGTAATCCTAGCACTCTGGAGGCAGAGGGAGGTGGATCTCTGAATTCGAGGTCAACCTGATTCACGAAGTGATTCCAGGACAGCCCAGGCTACACAGAAAAACCATGTCTTGATTTTTTTTTGTTTTTTTGTTTTGTTTTTTCGAGATAGAGTTTCTCTATGTAACTTTGGCTGTCCTAGACTCACTTTGTAGACCAGGCTGGCCTTGAACTTACAGCGATCTGGGCTGCCTCTGCCTCTGAGTGCTGGTTAGGTGTGTGCCACCACGCCTGGCTGAAACCCTGTCTTGAAAAACCAATAACAACAACAACACAAATTTATTTAGCTGGTGGTGATGGTGCATGCCTTTGATATCAGCACGTCAGGAGGCAGACAGGCAGATGTCTGTGAGTTCAAGGCCAGCTTGGTCTACAGAGTGAGTGCGGACAGTCAAGGCTACACAGAGAAACCTTGTCTTGAAAAAAAAAAAAAACCCAAAAACTAAAATAAAAAAATAATTACAAACCACAATGCCCAGTCCTTGTATTTGGCAATCTTGGAGAAGTGCTCCACTATCCATCTTGTTGTTGAGTTCAAAGTTCTGTACTTCAATCATTTGCTATCGTCTAATTTGCATTTATCAATCTAACATATGTTTTTAGACCTAAACCAGTTTCTTAAATCTAGACAACTTAAGCTTAATTGCGAGACTGTAACTGTCTGGTCATCAACCCCTCCAGAAAGCTGAGGGTAAATATTACCTGAGTAGACAGGAAGTGCAGAGCCAGCAGCTTCCAACACTATAGCGATGTTAGAGACAGCTGGATGCCTGGACAGTCACCCAAGCTGCTTTACAATGTTGGGGCACCATCTTTGGCCTTCTGGCCCAGTGTATAACAGACTTTTCTGTGAAGCAGGACTTATGAAGGCCTTGCCTATCTTGTCCCTGTAAAGCTCAGCAGTTGACCCGTTGCGTCCTACTTGTCCACAGCTTGGACATCAGTTGAGGCAAGGGAAGTTTCTTGTCCAGTGGCTTTTGCTTAATTCCAATAGGAGGTTCGTCGATACCCATCATCTTCTTTGAGAAGAATAGGAATGCTGCTGGGAGCTGACATGTCTCACTGTCAAAAAAAGCCTTTTTTTAAACATCTTAAATGCCTGTTCTGTAGATCTCTGGTTTTTGAAGACCATCTTATAGCATGTCTGAATAGGCAAAAATGCTTGTTTCTAGCTATTTACTATCTGACTAACTTTGAAAAACATCTACAGGAGGCTAAATAAGCTTATTTCACTGGGCAGTCTATGGCACACACCTTTAATCCCAGCATTGGGGGCAGAGGCAGGTGGATCTTTGTTAGTTCAAGGCCAGCCTGGCCTACAAAGCAAGTCCAGACAGTCCAGGCTACACAGAGGAAACCCTGTCTTTGGGGTGGGGCCAAAGCTTATTTCTGTGATTAACTAGACCAGCACCTAACACGGCCATACGTTTGATTGACGGTTAGCTTGCATTTCTTTATACCCTGGGCAGTTTATAATGACAGCTTCCAAGGACTAGAATTTCACATTGTATTTTTAAATGAGTTGCATAGTACAATACCTTAAGCAAGAGTTTCAACATATATACAGTATGTTCTAACAAAAATAATCTTTTAAAAAATATTTTATTTTTCAAGATAAGATTTCTCCTTATAGTCTTGGTGTCCTGGACTCACCAGTCTGCCTTGAACTCCCAAGACTACCTGCCTGTGCTTCCCAGAGTGCTGGTACTGTAGGCGTGGGTCATCATGCCCAGCTACAAAAACATCTTAAATTTGTATAAATATACAACAATCTATACCAATGTAAAATATCTGGCTTGTTGCTCTCTAGTCTCTGTGTCTTATTTGGGAGTAGAGCGGGCATAGAACACCCAATTTTTCATGGTCAAGAAGCAAGAGAAAAAAGTTGAAGAGCAAGTGACAGGGTCCTGCTGCTGCTTTCAGTGACATGTTGCCCCAGGCCTAATGTCCTTCTGGCTTTACTTCCTAAAAGTTCCACCAGCTTCCAGCATTGCCACACAGCTCTAGCAGGCTGCATTCTACTTACTACCAGGGAGCTGGTGAGAACCTTCTGGCCAGGGGCTATGTCATCACTTGGCTAAATATGAGTCAGTGAAGGGAGATGGGTGTGCATTTGGGATGCAGGAAGGTAGCAGGAGAGATGGTGGTGGGGGCGATGTGCATAGTCCATTGCCTTTCCCACCTCTCAGAAGCTATGCCAAGGCAAGAGTAGGATGGCCTCAGGCCAGGATTTGACAAACTAGAGCTAGAAATGACGGCAGAACCCCAAAGATCAGAGCCAAGACGCAGAAGATCTCAGGTCTGGCTTCTCATGCATCATCCTTGAAAACTTTAAGCATATAGTGTCAGACTCAGGGTATCTGAGGAACTACACTCAGTGACCAGAAGGAAAAAAAGAAATTCTTTCAGTGCATGATATTGACAAATTTGACTTCTGAATGGATTCAAGCAACCATGGTCAATATCTTCAGTTCCATGGGGCAATAAATAAAAGCACTTTCCTCAGAGTAAAGTACTGTTTCTGATTCCCGAAATGTACCAATGAACCTGTGTCCTGTTCCGGTTTTTACTGTATCATATTATAGGATATGATTGATAACCTTGCTTCCTTACCCCGTTTTTTTTTTTCTTGAGAGGGTGTGGGAGAAAATTGGGCCCCGGATTTTAGGAACTGCTTATGGCTTAAATGTGTCTCCTCCAAAATTCAGGTACTGGCAACTTGACAGAAGATCAGCCCTGGGGGCTCCTCTCTCAGAAGGACCATTTAAACTTGCATCAAAGGGCTTCGTGCTGAGCATGATGGCTGCGTTCCTAATTCCATCTCGTGGGAGGCAGAAGAATTGTTGTAGTGTCAAGGCTATCCTTGGATACATAGGAAATCTGAGACCAGCTGGAGGTCCATAAGACCCTGTGAAGGGCTAGAGAGGTCTCAGCAGCTGAGAGTACTTACTGTCTTTCAGATAACCCAGAATTGTTTCCCAGTACCCACAAGATGGTTCATAGCTCTTTTAATTCTAGCTTCAGGGGATCTGACACCCTCTTCTGACCTCTGTGGGCACCAGGCATGCATGTGGCACACATATGCTTATACACATTGAAGAAGAAGAGGAAGAAAAAGAAGAAGGAGGAGGAGGAGGAAGAGGAGGAGGAGGAGTGATGGTGGGGGTGGTAGTGGTGGTAAGGGAGAAGAGAAAAATAAAAAACAAACAACAACAACAAAAAAAAAACCCCGAAGGAAGCTAGAGAGTGGTACGTAGTTACGAGTGATCACTATTTGGTTCCCACGTATCACATTGGGTAGGTCACAACTGCCTTTAACTCCGGACATTAATGCCCTTTCTGGCCTCTGCGGGCACCTGCACTCACCTTCATGTTCTCCCAAGACATAGACAGATGTGCATGATTTTTAAAACTAGAGTTTTCACAGATGTTTGTTCCTTTTGCCTTCTGCCATCTCAGACCAGTTCCTCCCCTGCGGAAACTACAGCTCTCACGGGCTGTTTAACATGCCGGAACCTTGGCTTCTGATTTTCAGTGTCTGTTACAATGAGACAATATATTTTGTGAGCTCCAGTACTGTCCCTGGTACTCACTAGATTCTCAGCGGTGTCGTTAGCCTCCTTTCCAAGGAGACAGCCAAGATTCTCTGAATGGCTAAACTTCGGATACCCAGAATTCCTTTCTGTCTTCCGGGATATTCCCGGCAAGACAGGCAATATCAAAGAGCTGGCCCATCTGCAGACTAAACCTTGCCATTTTGGTCAGGACATTGTAGAAGATGCTGTAGAAAATGAGGGAAAAGTTAAAGTGTTTGCTGCCCGGTCCTGACTGATAAGATTTGAAGAGGCAAGATAGGAGCTTCTGAAGAGTTAACAATGAAGGATTATATGATAGCCCAGGTCAACAATAGAGCCGCTATCAGGACCATCAGGAGTAGAAGATTTATTACCTAATAAATCCGAGACAGCTGGCACTAGTCGGAAGGGAAGCCGCTTCAGGCTAGGGAAGCCGCTTCCGGCTAGGGTAGTTCAACGAAGGAGAGAGGGGCAAAAGGCCTCCGCCAGGTGGGGTGTGCTGTGGAATAGCACACTCTTGGACAAGAGCAAGGGCGCTTAGTAAGCTGAGAGTTCGGGGCTCCACATGGAGCGCCTCAGACTCCAGGACAGTGAGAATGCCCTAGAGAAAATGGAGGGAAGGGAGGGCTTCCCAGTCCCATGGAGGTGTAGGAGCTGACAAGGTTCTACGCTAACACTTGAGGTATACTTTGTATCTCCATGCCGTGGGGTCTTTGGGTCCCTAACTCAGTGTCTTTTTGTGCTAATCCTCAAGGCGGGAAAAATCAGCTTGAGTGCCTTATCTTGCTTTCAGCGGAACCTGTGCTCAGAGGTGAACTTCTTGTAGGGCCTGGAGTGAGCAGGTGGTAGCTTCGGAAGCCGCCTTCAGCCCCGGGGACTACGCAGTGACTCAGCAGAGAGATTTGCAAGAGGCCCAAAGAACCAGACCAGCCGGCTTTTTCCCAGGGTACCTCAGGCGTGGCCTTGCCTGCTGTGTTGAAATTCCACTTGTTCTAGAAGCATACCTGTATCATGTGCTCTAGAAACAGCGTTGGGGAGTCTGAGAGTTGCCTAGGAGTCTCCAGAGGGACTTGAGTGCGCACCGGGGTCCGGTCGCTAACCGTTCGTGACTCTGTCTTATCCAACCCTTCCAGGAAGAGTTTCTTCATCACTGAGTTCATACCTATTTGTAGGCAGTAATAACTATTAATGGCTAAGGATTAAATGGCACTTAGTAGCTGCCTTATATATAGGAGTATGTGCATTAATATTCTGCTAATCCTGAGATTCCAGTGAGAAAAGCACTTCCAATGTGCGTGTCTATGTCATAGAAGGTGCCACTAGGAGCATCGGCTCACAGCTGTGTCTGACAGTATCAGCCCTCTCACTTAACTATAACACTGCTGGCAAGCGAATACTAGGGGGTCAAGTTTAATGAGGTGTCACTAGCTAATAGCATAAAATTATCTTTTCCTAGCGATAAAACCAATGCGATAGCTAATGGTGTCATTGAAGAACTGGGGACATTTAAGCTAACTCCCCTTGGAGCTGAGAACAGAAAGCATCTGAGTTGTGAGTACCACATTTGTTGCTAATTAATTTCTCTAAGCTGGTATCTACAGCGACAAACCCAAAGTAATAGAATCCGAGCACAAGGTGGCCAGCTAGGGCCAGGTTCTCTGGAGTTCAGCATGGCTGAAAATAATTCTGATTATTTATTACCATAAAATAAGCCTCTCGGGACAGGTGGTGGTGGCACATGCCTTTAATCCCAGCATTTGGGAGGCAGAGGCAAGTGGATATTTGTAAGTTCGAAGCCAGTCTGGTTTACAGAATGCATTCCAGGACAGCCAAGGCTACACTGAGAAACTCTGTCTTGAGAAACAAACAAACAAATCCTCTCAAAATTTAGTGGCTTGAAGCAATATTTGGCTCACAAATCAAAGACAGCTAGGGGCTGGCCTTGGTGGAGACAGCTTACTTTTGCTCCAAGAGACTGTAGTTGGGATGGCTCACCAACTTGGGGCTGAAATCATCCAATCCAGGTGAACTTTTTAGGAAAAAGACCAGATAGTATTTTATTTATCTATGCCTTTGTGGGCCGTAGCATCTCTTATCATTTCTGCCACTGTCCTGCAAAACCAGCTATAGACAAAGAAGTGTTTTGTTTTGTTTTGTATTAAAAAGAGGCAATGAGCTGGATTTGGGCCACAAGCGAAAACTATGCCGCTCTGAAGGGTGGGGTAGGCCTTTAATCCGAGCTCTCTGAGGCAGAGGCCAACCTGGTCTACAGAGCGCAGTAGATCTCAACCTTCTTAATGCGGTGACCCTTTAATCCAGTTATTCATGTTATGGTGACCCAATTTTGCTATTGTTATAAATAATAATATAAATATCTCTGTTTTCAGATGGTCTTTGGAGTCACAATTCACCGGTTGAGAACTGCTGACAAAGTGAATTTTAGTCTAGTCAGAGGTGCATAGTGAGAGTCTGTCTCAAAATGAATAAAGAATAATAGCAAGGCAGTGGTGGCGCACGCCTTTAATCCTGGTACTAGGGAGGCAGAGGCAGGCAGATCTCTGTAAGTTTGAAGACAGCCTGGTCTACAAAGCAAGTTCTAGGATAGCTAGGGATACAGAGTAAAACCCTGTCTTAAAAAAACCACAAACATACAAACAACAACAAAAACAAAGAAAAGAAATTTTAAAATAAATAAATGAGAGAATAAACAATAAAAAAAAGCTGTCCAGGCATACTGGCACACACCTTCAATCCCAGCACTCAGGAGACGGAGGTTGTAGGATCTCTGTGAGTTCAAGGCCAGCCTGGTCTATAAAACAAGTCCAGGACAACCAAGGCTGCACAGAGAAAGCCTGTCTTGAAAAACCAGAGGGAGGGCAGAAGGGAGAAAGGAAAAGAAACCTTATCTGTGTCTAGGAGACCATCCTAGCACACAGTCTTACCTCAACATGTAAATAATGGTGAAACCACATTACACTACTAGCTCCCTTATCTCTCACACCCAGGGGTAACCTCCCACTGAGATGTTGGGTCCTGAGTTTTTATGTTGGTCCAGTGACAACCAATAGTGTGTCCAGTTGGTGTAGGACTTTGGGTGCCTTTTGCGGAATGGGAATAGTGTATCTTGAAGATAGAGAGACACTTGGCTAAAGTTTTTGTTGGTGTTATTGTCTCTACCTCGGCTGGCAACTGAGAAGCTGAGCTGCTGGCTCCCCTCTGCCTCTGTGCCCTGATGCGGGGGGGGGGGGGGGGGGGGGGGGGGCGTCTCAGGCTAAAGATACGCTCGCTCCCAGTTTCCTGCCGTTCCTCCTCCTTCTGAGAGCCAAGCCTTCTTTCCATGACTCATGTAGTTGCTGCAGAGATAATTCTTAGGTCAGAAGCAGTGGGTCATTGATTTGAGAGGAGGAGAGCGATGACTATTCAGCAGCAAGTCTCCTCTCCCTGTGCAAATACCCCAAATTAAGAAATCCAGAATCAGACTGTGTCATGGAAACATAATTTCCTTTGACTCAGAGAGTTCCAGGAACTGCTGCAGGCTATGAACCTTGTTTAGTTTCCTGGGTTAAGCAGCTCTGTCCTTTGCTTTGCGTTTTCTTTGACAAATGTGAATGCAGCCTAACAATTCTGAAACCTCTCCCAGGTGTCATGCGTGCACTTAGTGACTCATTCTTGAGCAGAAAGACACGTGAGGAGGTACAGGGCAAAGATGGCCCTCTACAGTTCAAGGAGACAGACAGGTCTTTTCCTTGTGTCTCTCAGAAGAATCCAAGCATTTTTCTAGCCCTTTGGAGCCCTGAGACAATAAATTTTGCTTATTTAATCCACCCAGTCTTAGTATTTTGTTATAATAACTATAGCAAACTAGTGGGACGTTAAGTGGCTCTATAAAATCTAGCAGGGGTAAAATCTAGGTGGACATAACTTAAGTCTTATATATGTGGCTTTCATTTAATAGAAATTTGATACCTTTATTCATTCATTTATCTCTCCACCTACTCTCCACCTGCTTCATTATGATTTTATATTGTACCTATCACTCTTGGAGATATTTATCTTTTGTTTACTCCTTCATTGTTACTTTGCTAGCTTGACGACAGATAGTCTGGAAGTAATTGTCCAATAAGAACTTAAACTTCCTTGTTTACTAGGAAAACACTACTTTCTATGTAGTGTTTTAAGCACCTATCTACTTTGTACACAGCAGTCCATGCTTGTTTACGTCAGGGCAAGCAAAGGCACGGGGAATGATTCTTGTCTCTAAAGAATCTGAGATTTCACACACGTGAAGGACTGTGTGTTAGACAGCATTCCTTCACTGTATTATATTCCTGAGATAGTTCAGAGAGCCAGGATGCTGGCACACACACACACACACACACACACACACACACACACACATTGGAATTACACACACTTGTAACTCTAGTAGTTGGAAGTGCAGACAGGAGGATCAAAAGTGAAAAGTCATCTTTGCCTGCACAATACATTTGAGGACAGCCTTAGCTACACTTGAGACCTCCAATCCAACTCAAACTAACAGCCTCAAACAACAAAAGGCAGGGTAGAGAGAAGGCTCGGTGGCTACGAGTACTTACTGCTTTTTTCAGAGAACCCAAGTTAGATTCCTAGAACCCTTGCCAGGCGCCTTACAACTGCCTGCAACTCCAGGAGCTCCAATGGCCTCTTGTGGATTCTGCAGGTACATACCACACCACACCCACCCCCCCACTCCCCACCCCCCCACACACACTTAAAGATATACTTATCATAACATAAGGTTTATTTGGGCTCATAGTTTTGGAGGTTTGGGTTCATGATTGATTGGTCCCACTGATTCTTGACATTTGGTTGGGATGCCATACGATAATGGTAGGGATCACAAGACAGCACAAACCCCGTCTCCACATGGTTGCTGATGTATATATCTGTTCTAGCTCCCAAGTAATGACACAGAGACCTTTTTATTAATAAGAATCAAGCACTATAGCTGGGCAGATACTCATCTATTCTAACCCATCTATGCAGGCCTCCTTCCCAGCCATGTGCCCCATTACCTGCCATCTTAATTCAGCCATAGTTACTCCTACTCCATCCATGTCCTCCTGGTGGCTCCCTCATGGTGACTCTCTCTCTCTCTCTCTCTCTCTCTCTCTCTCTCTCTCTCTCTCTCTCTCTCTCTCAGTCTCTCTCTCTCTCTCTCTCTCTCTCTGTCTCTCTCTCTTCCTCTCCACCTGGGACTTCCTCCCTGGGATCAGAAGTCCAGCCCTAACTCTCCTGCCCTCCTATAAGCTGTTCAGATCTTTATTAAGCAATCAGAAGATGGAGAGGAGATGCTTCATAGAAAGGACAATGCCAGCATCTGGACTGTAACCAGATCTCTGAGTACAGAAATCAGTATTTGAATATACAGTGCACAAAACCACCCCCCAACATCTCTCCCTTTTGGTCCAATAAAAGGATCTTTCTCTTACAATAATAAACTACATACAATAAGAACAATTATAAAAGCTATCAGGTAAAAATTACCTTCACACTGGGCATAGTGGTATGCCCAAATTTTGAGACTCCCCAAACAGACCACCCAAGAGCGAGTCCAAATGCAATGGCAAGGAAGTCTTTATTGCAGGTTTGAACTCGGGCCACCCCTCCAATGCTCTGGCACAGCAGATACAGGGAAGTGGCCTCGATTCTCAATTGAGAGGGGTTTTTAATAGGTTTTAGACAAAGAAATGGGTTTTACAGTATATGATTGGATGACATTTGGGCAGAAAAGCTGCAAGCAGGGAGTTAAAAGCCCTGGCGTTTCATGGTTAGGTAATAGGTATAGGGGCGAGTTGGCCTATAGAAAAGATTGGTTGAAGCAGTAATGGGGGTGTTAGGAACTGTGGCTTGGCTTCTCCTAGTTGGTTGTTGTTATGTGCCAGACCATCCGCTGGTCAGCTTGACCGGCAGAGAGTATATTTGGACTTTCCCAAGGTGAGCTGATTGTGTTGCTAGGGAATATTTTTCTGTTTAGACTAGTTTATGGTTTTTCTGGAATCTGGGTTCATCCCTTGTCTAGGTTTAACACAAAATGGAGTTTCTTTTTCAAAATGGAGTTTTTCTGGTCCTTTCAATGGTGACACACATCTGTAATCCCATTACTCACGGAGACAGAGGCAGGTGGATCTCTGTGAGTTCAAGACCAGCCAGGTCTACAAAATGAGTCCTGGAGAGCCAAGGCTACACAGAGAAATCCTGTCCCAAAAAACAAAAACAAAAACAAAAACAAAACAAAAAGGCCAGGTGGTGGTGGCAGTGGCACACACCTTTAATCCCAGCACTTGGGAGGCAGAGGCAAGTGGATCTCTTTGACTTTGAGGCCAGCCTGGTCTATAGAATGAGTTCCAGGACAGCTAAGAGTACACAGAGAAACCCTGTCTCAGGGAGAAAAAGTTACATTCACAGCTGGGCATGGTGGCACACGACTGTAATCCTAGCACTCTGGAGGCAGAGGGAGGTGGATCTCTGAATTCGAGGTCAACCTGATCTACGAAGTGATTCCAGGACAGCCAAGGCTACACAGAGAAACCATGTCTTGATTTTTTTTTGTTTTTTTGTTTTTGTTTTTTCGAGATAGAGTTTCTCTATGTAACTTTGGCTGTCCTAGACTCACTTTGTAGACCAGGCTGGCCTTGAACTTACAGCGATCTGGGCTGCCTCTGCCTCTGAGTGCTGGGATTAAAGGTGTGTGCCACCACGCCTGGCTGAAACCCTGTCTTGAAAAACCAATAACAACAACAACAACAAATTTATTTAGCTGGGTGGTGATGGTGCATGCCTTTGATATCAGCAGTCAGGAGGCAGAAGCAGGCAGATGTCTGTGAGTTCAAGGCCAGCTTGGTCTACAGAGTGAGTGCAGGACAGTCAAGGCTACACAGAGAAACCTTGTCTTGAAAAAAAAAAAAAAACCCAAAAACTAAAAATAAAAAAAATAATTACAACCACAATGCCCAGTCCATTTGTATTTGGCAATCTTGGAGAAAGTGCTCCACTATCCATCTTGTCTTGGTGAGTTCAAAGTTCTGTACTTCAATCATTTGCTATCGTAATTTGCATTTATCAATCTAACATATGTTTTTAGACCATAAACCAGTTTCTTAAATCCTAGACAACTTAAGCTTAATTGCGAGACTGTAACTGTCTGGTCATCAACCCCTCCAGAAAGCTGAGGGTAAATATTACCTGAGTAGACAGGAAGTGCAGAGCCAGCAGCTTCCAACACTATAGCGATGTTAGAGACAGCTGGATGCCTGGACAGTCACCCAAAGCTGCTTTACAATGTTGGGGCACCATCTTTGGCCTTCTGGCCCAGTGTATAACAGACTTTTCTGTGAAGCAGGCATTATGAAGGCCTTGCCTATCTTGTCCCTGTAAAGCTCAGCAGTTGACTTTCGTTGCGTCCTACTTGTCCACAGCTTGGACATCAGTTGAGGCAAGGGAAGTTTCTTGTCCAGTGGCTTTTGCTTAATTCCATATGGAGGTTCGTCGATACCCATCATCTTCTTTGAGAAGAATAGGAATGCTGCTGGGAGCTGACATGTCTCACTGTCAAAAAAAGCCTTTTATTAATTAAACATCTTTAAATGCCTGTTCTGTAGATCTCTGAGGTTTTTGAAGACCATCTATAGCATGTCTGAATAGGCAAACATTGCTTGTTTCTAGCTATTTACTATCTGACTAACTTTGAAAACATCTACAGGAGGCTAAATAAAGCTTATTTCACTGGGCAGTCATGGCACACACCTTTAATCCCAGCACTTGGGAGGCAGAGGCAGGTGGATCTTTGTGAGTTCAAGGCCAGCCTGGCCTACAAAGCAAGTCCAAGACAGTCAAGGCTACACAGAGAGAAACCCTGTCTTTGGGGGTGGGGCCAAAGCTTATTTCTGTGATTAACTAGACCAGCACCTAACACGGCCATACGTTTGATTGACGGTTAGCTTGCATTTCTTAATTACCCTGGGCAGTTTATAATGACAGCTTCCAAGGACTAGAATTTCACATTGTATTTTTAAATGAGTTGCATAGGTACAATACCTTAAGCAAGAGTTTCAACATATATACAGTATGTTCTAACAAAAATAATCTTTTAAAAAAATTTTTATTTTTCAAGATAAGATTTCTCCTTATAGTCTTGGCTGTCCTGGACTCACCAGTCTGGCCTTGAACTCACAGAGATCTACCTGCCTGTGCTTCCCAGAGTGCTGGTACTGTAGGCGTGGGTCATCATGCCCAGCTACAAAAACAATCTTAAATTTGTATCAATATACAACAATCTATACCAATGTAAAATATCTGGCTTGTTGCTCTCTAGTCTCTGTGTCATTATTTGGGAGCTAGAGCGGGCATAGAAACACCCTAATTTTATACATGGTCAAGAAGCAAGAGAAAAAAAGTTGAAGAGCAAGTGACAAGGGTCCTGCTGCTGCTTTCAGTGACATGTTGCCAAGGCCTAATGTCCTTCTGGCTTTACTTCCTAAAAGTTCCACCAGCTTCCAGCATTGCCACACAGCTCTAGCAGGCTGCATTCTACTTACTACCAGGGAGCTGGTGAGAACCTTCTGGCCAGGGGCTATGTCATCACTTGGCTAAATATGAGTCAGTGAAGGGAGATGGGTGTGCATTTGGGATGCAGGAAGGTAGCAGGAGAGAATGGTGGTGGGGGCGATGTGCATAGTCCATTGCCTTTCCCACCTCTCAGAAGCTATGCCAAGGCAAGAGTAGGATGGCCTCAGGCCAGGATTTGACAAAGCCTAGAGCTAGAAATGACTGGCAGAACCCCAAAGATCAGAGCCAAGACGCAGAAGATCTCAGGTCTGGCTTCTCATGAACTCATCCTTGAAAACTTTAAGCATATAGTGTCAGGACTCAGGGTATCTGAGGAACTACACTCAGTGACCAGAAGGAAAAAAAGAAATTCTTTCAGTGCATGATATTGACAACTTTGACTTCTGAATGGATTCAAGCAACCATGGTCAATATCTTCAGTTCCATGGGGCAATAAATAAAAGCACCTTTCCTCAGAGTAAAAGTACCTGTTTCTGATATCCCAGAATGTACCAATGAACCTGTGTCCTGTTTCCGGTTTTTACTGTATCATATGATAGGATATGATATGATAACCTTGCTATCCTTACCCCGCTTTTTTTTTTTTTCTTGAGAGGGTGTGGGAGAAATTGGGCCCAGGATTTTAGGAACTGCTTATGGCTTAAATGTGTCTCCTCCAAAATTCAGGTACTGGCAACTTGACAGAAGATCAGCCCTGGGGGCTCCTCTCTCAGAAGGACCATTTAAACTTGCATCAAAGAGGCTTCGTGCTGAGCATGATGGCTGCGTTCCTAATTCCATCTCGTGGGAGGCAGAAGAATTGTTGTGAGTTCAAGGCTATCCCTTGGATACATAGGAAATCTGAGACCAGCTGGAGGTCCATAAGACCCTGTGAAGGGCTAGAGAGATGTCTCAGCAGCTGAGAGTACTTACTGTTCTTTCAGATAACCCAGAATTGTTTCCCAGTACCCACAAGATGGTTCATAGCTCTTCTTAATTCTAGCTTCAGGGGATCTGACACCCTCTTCTGACCTCTGTGGGCACCAGGCATGCATGTGGCACACATATGCTCTATACACATTGAAGAAGAAGAGGAAGAAAAAGAAGAAGGAGGAGGAGGAGGAAGAGGAGGAGGAGGAGTGATGGTGGGGGTGGTAGTGGTGGTAAGGGAGGAAGAGAAAAATAAAAACAACAACAACAACAACAAAAAAAAACCCTGAAGGAAGCTAGAGAGATGGTACAGTAGTTACGAGTGATCACTATTTGGTTCCCACGTATCACATTGGGTAGGTCACAACTGCCTTTAACTCCAGGGACATTAAATGCCCTCTTCTGGCCTCTGCGGGCACCTGCACTCACCTTCATGTTCTCACACAGACATAGACAGATGTGCATGATTTTTAAAACTAGAGTTTTCACAGATGTTTGGCTTCCTTTTGCCTTCTGCCATCTCAGGACCAGCATTCCTCCCCTGCGGAAACTACAGCTCTCACGGGCTGTTTAACATGCCGGAACCTTGGCTTCTGATTTCTCAGTGTCTGTTACAATGAGACATATATTTTGTGAGCTCCAGTACTGTCCCTGGTACTCACTAGATTCTCAGCGAGTGTCTGTTAGCCTCCTTTCCAAGGAGACAGCCAAGATTCTCTGAATGGCTAAACTTCGGATACCCAGAATTCCTTTCTGTCTTCCGGGGATATTCCCGGCACAGACAGGCAATATCAAAGAGCTGGCCCATCTGCAGACTAAACCTTGCCATTTTGGTCAGGACATTGTAGAAGATGCTGTAGAAATGCAGGGAAAAGTTAAAGTGTTTGCTGCCCGGCTCCTGACTGATAAGATTTGAAGAGGCAAGATAGGAGCTTCTGAAGAGTTAACAATGAAGGATTTATATGATAGCCCAGGATCAACAATAGAGCCGCTATCAGGACCTATCAGGAGTAGAAGATTTATTACCTAATAAATCAGGACAGCTGGCACTAGTCGGAAGGGAAGCCGCTTCAGGCTAGGGAAGCCGCTTCCGGCTAGGGTAGTTCAACGAAGGAGAGAGGGGCAAAAGGCCTCCGCCAGGTGGGGTGTGCTGTGGACATAGCACACTCTTGGACAAGAGCAAGGGCGCTTAGTAAGCTGAGAGTTCGGGGCTCCACATGGAGCGCCTCAGACTCCAGGACAGTGAGAATGCCCTAGAGAAAATGGAGGGAAGGGAGGGCTTCCCAGTCCCATGGAGGTGTAGGAGCTGACAAGGGTTCTACGCTAATCACTTGAGGTATACTTTGTATCTCCATGCCGTGGGGTCTTATGGGTCCCTAACTCAGTGTCTTTTTGTGCTAATCCTCAAGGCGGGAAAAATCAGCTTGAGGTGCCTTATCTTGCTTTCAGCGGAACCTGTGCTCAGAGGTGAACTTCTTGTAGGGCCTGGAGTGAGCAGGTGGTAGCTTCGGAAGGCCGCCTTCCAGCCCCGGGGACTACGCAGTGACTCAGCAGAGAGGATTTTGCAAGAGGCCCACAGAACCAGACCAGCCGGCTTTTTCCCAGGGTACCTCAGGCGTGGCCCTTGCCCTGCTGTGTTGAAATTCCACTCTGTTCTAGAAGCATACCTGTATCATGTGCTCTAGAAACAGCGTTGGGAGAGTCTGAGAGTTGCCTAGGAGTCTCCAGAGGGACTTGAGTGCGCACCGGGGCTCGGTCGCTAACCGTCTCGTGACTCTGTCTTATCCAACCTTTCCCAGGAAGAGTTTCTTCATCACTGAGTTCATACCTACTTTGTAGGCAGTAATAACTATTAATGGCTAAGGATTAAATGGCACTTAGTAGCTGCCTTATATATAGGAGTATGTGCATTAATATTCTGCTAATCCTGAGATTCCAGTGAGGAAAAGCACTTCCACTTTTTTGTTTTGTTTTGTTTTTCGAGACAGGGTTTCTCTGTGTAGCCTTGACCATCCTGGACTCACTTTGTAGACCAGGCTGGCCTCGAACTCACAGTGATCCGCCTGCCTCTGCCTCCCGAGTGCTGGGATTAAAGGCATGCGCCACCACGCCCGGCCAATTCCACATTTTTGAGCTACATTTGAAACAAGTTTTAAATACTGACCAGGATGGGCTTTGGTGGTGATTACTCCCTGGAATTCCCAGCTGAGTGGCCAGGAGATGTGTTGTAGGAGCTTTTAAGGACAAACCCATATGGCCACCATATTTTTTTTCAATGTGGCATTGCTATCTTCCAAGAACTACAACTCCCAATATTCTAGGAAGTTACCTAGAACTTGGGCAGGTGGGGCTGAGAGGTACAACTCTGAGTTTTGCAATGCCTACTACTATTGCCTACAGGAAGTCACTCATTTCTTTTGGCTACCCTTTAAAAAAAAATCACATGTCCTTGCTTTCATGAATCTTTGCCTTTGGCCCCACCCTAGTATCACGTCTCCCCTAGGGAAATGCTCTTTACTGAAAAGCCAACTGACTCCAAAGGGCGCTGAACCGAAGGGCCATTTTCACACTGCTGTAGCTATCTGTTCCCAGAGGAACAAGCTGAAAATGATGACAGTGAGCCTAAACGGAAAGAGGGCTTCTGGAAGTACGCATGGGCTTTCCAGGAAGTTTTCTGGGATGTTTTATCCGCCTTTTCTTTTTCTTCAGAGTGTCTGCTCTGTTCTGGCTGTTACTCTCACACCAGCAGGCACACTGAGAGTTGTTGGTTCGAGGCAGTGGGCACACAGTCCGTGAGAAACTTGCGCGTGCCGGTCCTGTTGATGGGAGAGCCTTTCAGAAATTCTTGCCCTTTTGCTAACAACTGTGTTTACTTGAATGAAATGAATTCAGTAAGGAAAGCCAAACAGCCACTCTGCGGATGAAAAGAGAAAATAAATGTATTCCAAACTGCGAAGGCTGTCTGTCTCTCAAGAGAGCAGAGAGAAGCTGGCTGGCTGGGTGGTGGTGGGGCTATGTATCTTCTGGGCTATAGGGCACTGGGTACCTGGGAGGAAGGGAGCCTGGGAGCTAGGGTGGGATACCAGGCATATGTTAGTGGGATAGCCACATGTCCCTTTTGCCAGGTAAAGAGAATGACTCCTTTTAGCAAGTAGGAACTACTTCAAGCACTGCCCCCCCCCCCCAATACCCCGAGGAAACACTGACGTCTGTCTAATAGCACAACCTTGGGAAAAGGAATTTCTTGGAGGACCTGACATTTATAGTGGCACAGTTGGCACCGCACCATTTTACATGCCAGCTAATTGAGCCTTCCTAAATACCTTGCAGGATACAGGCATTCCTATTCCAGTTTATATCTGGGGAAACAGTGCCACAAAGAGGTTGTACATCTTGCCGACAAAACGCTACGCCCCTTCTGTGAACAGGAGGAGCACCCGAGTCCTGCCTCCCCAGGTGGACCTCTCCGAGCTGCTTTGCTGGCCTCATTGTTCTGGCGGTGTCACGTTCCTTCCTTGATTTATTTCTTTTGACACATATTTGCAGACCAACAACCCTGTGGAGGAAAGGATTCTGAGCCAGGGGCGCCGACGAGACAGCTACTACGTGCTCCAGCCTTGTGGCGCTCGCTCGCTCGTAGTTTGGAGGGCAAAGTGGAGAAGTAAACAGAGGGTCATCACGTGTTTCTTAGACTGAAGAAAGGCTGCCCCCTGCCTCCGAATTCAGCCTCCAGCTATCTCTGCTGAGAGCTGAAGCCCCACACTGGTTTAGAGGGCGATTTGAAGGAGCTAGCCGCCCAGCAAGCCGAGCCTGGAGCCTCCACTCTTTGCTGCTTCCGTCCTTCATGCGGCCTCCCTCTCAACTTTCTGTACTTCGGACTTTTTTCTTCTTCCCTTTTTGCCTAGTTCCCTCCAGACCTACCTCCACAGGGCCTTTTCCCAGCACCCGGTTCTTCCCAGCCACATGCCTTGGGGAAACACTGACTCAGATTAGGGAAACTCACAGCAGATATCTTGCCATCCATACACCATTGCTACTTCCTGTCTCTCCGCCACCTCAGTAGTGAACTGGACATATCGCAGGGTGTTTTCCTCTTCAAACGTAGTTGTCTGAAGATGCTGAGGTCAGAGAGGTCAGAGTAGGTACCCCGGGGATAGGGGAAGCGGCGAGGAGAGTGTTGTCTTGCACTCGGCCTCTGGAGAAGCTCCATGCAGATGCTCATATCCTCCTCCGGTCAACAGATGTCTTGAAAATTCTGTCTGGTGCCCCAGGACCAAGCCTAAGAAGCAAGAATCTTCAAGAGAAGACTTCGATCAAAAATGATTTCTTAGCCAGGCATGGTGGCACACACCTTTAATGCCAGCACTTGGGAAGCAGAGGCAGGGGGATCTCTGTGCGTCTGAGGCCAGTCTTCAAAGCCAGTCCAGGATAGCCAGGGCTGTTACACAGAGAAATCCTGTCTTGAAGTCCACACCTCCACCCCCAGCTTTCTTTCTTGTTTCTCAATAACTCCATTATCCTCTCAGCCCCTCCCTAAGAGACTTAAAGTACTGTCATTTTCAGAATTCAGTTGCTTCTGGGTCTCCGAGTGATGTTATTTCATGGTTTTAATGCACGCAGGGAAGCAAAGCCAGATGGTTGCCTCCCTTTCTGGCTCTGCTCTCAGCTCAGAACAAGGTCTTTATCCTCCTGCCTTTGTTTCCTTGCTCCCCCTAGTTTTCATCATTTGCCTCCTCAGAAAGCTGCCCATCAGCCATTTACCAGGTTCTTCTCTGTGCAAATCTCTCTGAGGTACTGTCAGGTTGGGACACACAGAAGGAAGATGTGCTCAGTGCTTTTCTGGGAACTTGTAATCCATGGAGGAAACACATGTCAGTGGGGCTTTGGACCCACTTTAAAAGTGATACAATTCTTTTAAAAATCATGTCTTGGGCTGGAGAGATGGCTCAGTGATTAACAGCTCCTACTGCTCTTGCATTGAATCAGGGTTCAATTCTCAGCACCCACATAGTGGCTCACAACTGTCTGTAATTCCAGCTCCAGGGGTCTGATGCCCTCTTCTGACCTCCATGGGCACTGCATGTATGCAATACATGGATACACATGCAGGCAAAATACTCATACACATTTAAAACAATTCTTCAAAAAGTTTTAAGTTCTACAGGAGCAGGAGAGCCAGCCTTGCTATGATAACAGCTGGCCCTGCCACGATGACACGGGAGCCAGGGAATGGGCCCTGCTCTGAGGACATGAGAGCAGGAGAGCTGGCCCTGCCCTGAGGACATGGGAGCAGGACAGTGGGCCCTGACCTGAGGACAAGGGAGGGGGGCCTGATCCAGGCCTTTGAGTGGACCTCACCCTAACATCTACCCCATGTATAACCTGTTGGAACACATGAAAGGGCCAGACCTGCAGATTCAAAGATTAAGAATCTCCTTGACACACGGCAACAACAGAATATCCGACAGCAGTCCCAGTGAGGATCTGGTAACGATAGTGTAGGCCTCAAACCAGATCTATGACTCATAACATTTGAAAGTAAAAATATGTGGACAAAAGGCTATACTGTGTGATACACTACAGCTTCTGTGACAAGATTTTTTTGTTTGTTTGTTTTATTTTACTAGGGGGAGGAGGGGATTTGGTGCATGACATGTAAGTCATAGACATTCAATAAAAATAAAAAATAAAAAAGTTTTAAGTTCTAAAAAGCCGTGCCTCCCACACAAGATGCTTTCTTTCTTGAACTCAGAGTGGTCCAAGTTGGTCATTTAAGAAAAGTGGGCTTGGGATAACTTGGGAGATAAGGACAGGTCTTTGTTGTGAAGAAAGATGGCTTCAGTACCAAGATTTTCTTTTTCTTTCTCTTTCTCTTTTTTGTTTGTTTAGTTTTGGTTTGAGTTTTTTAAGAAAGAGTTTCTTTGTGCAGCCTTGGCTGCTCTGGACTTGCTTTGTAGACCAGGCTGGCTGTGAACTCACAGAGATCCTCCTGCCTCCGCAGTCCCAAGATTTTCTATCAGCAGAAAACATATTGTAGGGGGCTGGGCATGGTGGTGCACGCCTTTATCCCCAGCACTTGGGAGGCAGAGGCAGGTGGATTTCTCTGAGTTCAAGGTCAGCCTGGTCTACAAAGCAAGTCCAAGACAGTTAAGGCTACATAAAGAAACTCTGTCTTGAAAAAAACAAAAACAAACAAACCGACAAACAAAAAACCCAGCCCAAACAACCAAACAAAAAAATATTGTAGGGGCAGAGTTGGGCCTGGCACTATGCCTGGCCTTAGGACCAACAGTTACATGGTGTGATGATGGCAGCAGAGGCAATATTTACTTCCAAAGGATTCCTTGGCACAGTTAACTGATTTTTCTTCAAGAATGTAACCAAGAACTTGGCAAGAGACATTCATCCCTTTAAGGATCTCGTCATTGGCTGCCCTGGGTAAATGCTTCAGAGGAGGAGAGGTGATGGGACATAGTGTTTTCAAACAGTGGCACTCTTTGCTTGTGCATTTGGCATTGATGTGTTCCACCTTCTCAGTCAGGTCTAGTATAGTTTACAAAGTCATTTTTGGAAAGATGCATAATTAAAGCTTCTGTAACCAAGGCCAAACCATGGTCCAGAAAACACCCTTCATGTTCAACTGGAGGCCGGTTGGTTCCATCTGGGGATGCTCTGGGAAAGCCAAAGAGCAATACATGCTTCACCTAAACCTTGACAGGCAAGCTATTGAGAGCACGTGAAGTGTGTGTGTGTGTGTGTGTGTGTGTGTGTGTGTGTGTGTTGGGGGGCAGGAAGTCTAGATGAGAAAAGGATGGGGCTGTGGAAGGGATGAACCTGTGGTAGTTGGGGTCTAGACACAGAATGAGAAGCCTGGGCACTTGGTTGTGAATCCTTGGGGTCAACATTAAGGAACTGAGGGGCTGCTGGTGGTGGCATAAGGGAGGAGAGGAGTGAAGGAGAAACCCAGCTAGAGGAGAAGTCTCCGTGGGTCTATGCTAAAGGAGCTGTTATTGTATTTGTGGTTTTAAGACAGGGTTTCTCAGGCTGGAGAGATGGCTCAGTGGTTAAGAGTACTGCCTGCTCTTCCAAAGGTCCTGAGTTCAATTCCCAGCAACCACATGGTGGTTCAAAACCATCTGTAATATGATCTGATGCCCTCTTCTGGCCTACAGATGTACATGCAGGCAGAACACTGTGTACATAATAGATAAATAAATCTTTAAAAAAAAAAAAAAAAAAAAGACAGGGTTTCTCTGTATAATAGTTCTGGCTGTCCTGGAACTCAGTTTGTAGACCAGGCTGGTCTCAAACTCACAGAGATCTGTCTGCTTCTGCCTCCCTGAGTGCTGGGATTAAAGGCATGCTCCACCATGTGCTGGCTAAGGGGATGTTTTTTAATTAAGGACCTGTACAAAGAGATCATCAGAGAGTCTATTACAAATGGAAACTAGCCAGGCAGTAGTAGTGTATGGCTTTAATCCCAGCAGAGGCAGAGGCAGGTGGATCTCTGTGAGTTAGAGTACAGCCTGGTCTACACGGCGAGTACCAGGAAAGCCAAAACAAAACAAAAAAAAACCAAATGGACGCTTGCCAAAAAAGTGTTTGGAACCTTCAGAGCCCAACAGCAACTCTGTATTTTACCTCCTTCCAGTGGCTTGGTCTTCCCCAGGTTCCTCCTTCTCGGTGCAAGAGTATAATTATTAATTTGAAGTGGGAAGACCCACTTTAAAAAAATCTTTTTGGGTTTTTTCGAGACAGAGTTTCTCTGTGTAGCCCAGGCTGTCCTGGACACCCTTTGTAGGCCAGGCTGGCTTTGAACTCACTGAGATCCACCTGCCTCTGCCCCATTGAGTGCTGGGATTAAAGGCGTGTGCCACTGTGCCTGGCTGCAAGATTATCATCATAAAAGAGACTTATTTTGAGGGTCATTTCTCTTTTATTAAGGTAACACGAGGTCATCATACAAACAACACACATGGAAACTACAACACTGCCCCCCCCCACACACACAAAATAAATTGTGAAATTTGTACCGAAGATGCTGTCCTCCCAGCACAGCCTCCGTGGGTAAGCACCTGGAGGCCCAGGAGGTGGCAGCAGACCTGAGAGTCTGTGACACATCTGTGAGATGTTTAGTGTCCAATGCCCCCGCCCCAAATCCAAACTCCTTCACAAAAACCGCACTCAGCGCTGATGCAGTATGCCAGTGGGTCAGAGTTCCTGGAACTCACTCTGTACCAATGGCCCGAGTTCTCTAGGATTGCAGGGTGAAGACATCTTACCAGCTCACTCTGCCTCTGTTCAACTGTCTATCTCCTAGATCTTGCCTGCCACCCCCTAAAAGCATGAAGAGGGATAAGGGTCCCTGGGGAAAGCCACTCACGCCCAGTTTCAGTCATGTATGCAAATTCTCCACTAGTCACTTTTCAGCAGTAGTGGGGGGGGGGGGCGGGAGTCCCCTCATTTCTCTAAGCCTCTTGGTCCCTAGCTGTAGAAATAAGAGTGGCTAAGCCGGGTGTGGTGGCGCACGCCTTTAATCACAGCACTCGGGAGGCAGAGGCAGGTGGATCGCTGTGAGTTCGAGGCCAGCCTGGTCTACAAAGCAAATCCAGGACAGTCAGGGCTACACAGAGAAACCTTGTCTCAAAAAACAAAAACAAACAAACAAAACAAAATCAGAAACAAAAACAATGAGTGTCTATTTCAAAGGGTTTTCATTAGGAACGACTGGGATTTGGTACTGCCAAGTACCAAGCCAGACTTGGGTGAAATGTTCACAACCTCTTTTCTTTCTTTCTTGCCCTTCTTGCCAGTCATTTATTCCCCTCCCCCTCTTGTGTTTAAGTAGAATAGTGTGTCACTGGGAGAAAGCAGGGGACAGGCTCCAGGTACTACCGAGCCCAGGAAAACAATCTGAGAAGCCTGTGGGCACATGTCAGCAAACTATGTTGGGGATCATGGTGAGTGAGGTGTCTTAGTAGTGTGTGGGCAAGAAGTGGGGTAGGGGGTGCCAAGCCGAGCCGAGCTGAGCCGAGCCAAGCTGAGCTGAGCCGAGCCAGAAGGTGGACCCTCGTTATAATGATGCTTACCGCCTTCAGCAGAAAGCAAGCCACCCCTCCTGTGGATTGGAGGAACGGAGGTGCAGGCTCATCTACCTAGCAGGTCTGTTCACTGAAAGGCTAGTTTGGTGGGTCACAGTGGTTCTGCAGAAGCCTATTCCTCCATCTTTTCAGTGCAGCCAGCCAGGCAGCTGGCCACTTGGTATGCATTCAGAGTTTCGTAGAATACAGGCAGAGTTGAATTGGGCAACTTTCTCTGCTTGCTTAGCACCTTCAGTGTAAGGAGATATTCTACCGTCCCTCACTAGAGCTCTGAGGTAGTAGCAGAGTGGGCTATGCCCTCCTTTTCATAGATCAAGGCGTTTTCAGAGGAGGAAAGAACACAGTCGAGGCTGGTTAAGGCATGGCGCCAATCAGGTCCCCCAAAGCTGAGATCTAGTTCTCCTCCCACCACCCCGGGTTCTGTGGGACCCAGACTGACCTCTGTGACCAGCCCCACCTCGCCGCTTTTCACACTAGTGTGGGCTTCAAGTCATCTTTGAAGTTCACAACAGGCTTGGAACGAGCCCACAGCTTCTCCCAGGAGGCCAGCCCCGAAGCCGGCTCAAGGTCACTGTCTGATGTGTCACTGTCATTGGAATCCAAAGAGCTCTGGAAGCAGATGTCACAGTAGGGCCGGTGGCAGCGGCAGAAGAACTCGTCTGAGCTGCTGGACTCGCTGTCCAGGTCGTAGCACCCAGAAGACAAGGAAGGACAGCCAGTGGCCGCTAGCGGTCGAGGCTGACGCTGCTTGGGCAGAGCTGGTGAAGAGGGCAGGCATGGGGCGGTGGGATTTTGAGCCTGGGCAGAAGTGGAAGGTTTGCAAGGAAAAGTTACGTCACATCCTTTGGCCCCCTGAGCCTCCGTCTGGCATTGTTTACCTCCTTCCAAGGTACCCCGTGTCTGGGGAGGATCTGAGAGTAGTGACAGTTTCACAGGAGAGGACTTTGGTGCCTTGGGTCTTGCATTGTGGCGGTCTAGCCTGGGGCTGTCTCTGTTTCGCACAATCAGCCCACTCTGTGCACCGGAAACAGTACTATTTGCTTGACGCCCCTTATTGAGGGACATAGTGCCAGGGATGTGGGAGCGAGCCCGCTGGGCTGCCCGTCTCCTCCTTACTACATACGGGCTGAAACCCAGTTTAGACGGGAATAGCTTCTGGGGGCTGTGGGAGGTGGTACTCTTCCACAGCTGCTGGGAACAAGGTTCTGGGGAAAGGGGAGCCTCAGGACCCAGATCCAGCTCTTGTAAGACTTCCTGAAGCTTCTCTCTGACTACTGAACTGACCCGAGGTAGCCTCTCTGAAAGTTCCTCTGAGGTCTGCCCAGGCATATGAGGGTCTTGGGCTACTCTATCTGCCATGAAACTCTGGCTGGGGGCCATGGGTCCCTGATGTCTTCTTTCAGGATCCTCACTTGGTTCAGCCTGTGGCTTCTGGCTGCAACCTATATCCAAATGGTCACAAAACTCTTTCGATGGTATGTTGTCTTTTTGGTCTGGAGAGGGGGCGCTGGTGTCCCTCCTAGATGCCCCGGGGCTTTGCATGCGCTGGGTGGCCGCCACTGAGGCATGGAGAAAGTTCTCGGCAGCTATTTTAATATCATTCTCAGAGGCAACAGGGTGTTCCGAAGCTCCTTGTAGTGCCAGCCCGTGGGCGGAGGCTGCAGCTGGGACAGGCCACTCCGGGGAGTCACAGGTGCACTCTGCAGACATGAGCTTCACCAGCTTCTCTTTGGCGTTGCTGACTTGTTCTTGCAGGCTTTCAATTACCGCGTTTTTCTGTGGAGTAAAAAACAAGACCCTCAACAAAAGACGCTGCTAGGAGGTGCACAAGGCCTTCTACGGTGCAAAGTGTGCCATTGGAGACCCACGCCAAGTGTTTAGTGCAGTAACTGACTTGTGAAGGCCAGGAGAAGCCATAAGATGTATTGTTACCGTGGGCTCCCTCCTTCTCCCCTTCCCGGGCCTAGATTGTGCACTGCTGTTTGTGACAGTGAAAGAGGCCTAGCTTTCAGTTTTGCTGGTAGCTGCCTCAGCATCGCAACGTCTCCAGCCCCAAGAGGGTCAGGTTCCTCTGTAGGGCAGCAGCCTAAACAGTGTTTTGGGACTGCCCAACTCAGGTTTCTCACACTTGTGCAAGCCACAAACGGATCTGAAGCACATCTCCAGGCTTGACAAACTTGAAGACAAATGTTTCGTCTTTTGTAAAACACCCTGGAAAACAGGATGAATAGGGAAAGGAAAGGTGGAACTTCCTGAGACAACCTTTGATACTGGAGCTAAGAAGAGCCAACGAGAATCTCAATTTGATTTCAACACTTCCTTGGAAGAGGCAGGGCCTCTTGGTGTGAGAGGCCTAAGCGGCCTATTAGTAGCTCTTAAAGAAGTGTTGTGTTGAGTTGGGATGGTGGCGCACGCCTTTAATCCCAGCACTCAGGGAGGCAGAGGCAGGAGGATTGCTGTGAGTTCTGAGGCCAGCCTGGTCTACAAAGCAAGTCTTAGATGGCCAAGGCTAACACAGAGATATCCTGTCTCAAACAAAACTATATATATATATATATATATATATATATATATATATATATATATATATATATATATATATAATTATAGAAGCTTTAAGCTCAATTAAGTAGCTCTAGAGTATAGCCCAGAAGATAAAGGAAGTAGTAAGGGAGCGGGTAGCAGCTCTGCCATCAAGATACTGCCCTTCTGTGCAGAAGTTAGTGGATAAGCAGACTGTGCCCCAGAGGGCAGACATGCGGCAGCTGCCGAAGTCTGTCTATCCCAAATGTGGGGCAGGAAGTAGAGGCGGGTGCAAGCAGGTGGTGGGTGTCTGGGCATGCCTGCCCTCTTGCCTTTGTAGAGTGCATTTGTGAGCTGCCTAGCTTAGACTGCGTGTCTTCCTTTAGGGAGTTCTATAGTCGAGGCAGAGGGCCAGTGATTAGAGTCTCACAAGGACTGGATGGTCCAGGGTGGATGAAGTGGACTGTGGGGAAGATGGCGAGTGTCGGGCTCCAACAAGGGGCAATCTGGATGACACAATGCCGCCCTAGGAACTAAAGAATGGACTCTGTCTTACCGTAATAAACAATCCAGCCTGGCCATGGACTGAGCCTATGTTTGCCTGTCAGATTACGTGCAAACGCTGGCCAGAAGCGGTTCTCTTTGGTTAGAGACAGGGTCTCACATTGTACCCCAGCTGGCCTACAAGTCACTATCTAACACTGACCTGAGGTTCATGGCAATCCTCCTGCCTTGATATCCCAAGCATTAAGGCATGTGCCAGGACACCCAGTCAGAAATGTTCACTTAAAGGGGCAGTGCACCGAGTAAAACCTTCCAGTAAACTCGTAGTGGTCCAGTAAGCCCGCTGTCCCTGTGTGAAATCAGGAGGCAGTGTTTACTGGTGCTGGCTCTCCTGGTTTCCCATCAGAAGAGGGGCCAAGCCCTGTGAGAGACTAGTGGAGCGGGTGGGAGGGACTTTCAGGGGAGGTTCCACCTGCCAGTTTCACTCTCCCCTCCTGAGGAGTGGTAGGCCTGGCTCTCTTTGGATGAGTGAAGACCACCTTGAACAGAGTCCACAAGTGATAGGGAGACACTCAGGCTCCTTGTGCTGTTAGGGATGTGTCAGAGAACCCAAAATGGCTTCTCAGTAGAGACTTGGCCCCTTTCTTCCTCCCCGGCACCCACTCCTGAAACCTCCCCTGCATCTCCTCATGCCAGGCCCAGCAGGCAAGAAAATGCCATAGGAGACAACCATGCTCTAGGACAGCGGTTCTCAACCTTCCTAATGCTGCGACCCTTTAACACAGTTCCTCATGTTGTGGTCACCACGCCCCTCTCAGTCAAAAAATTATTCCATTGCTACTTCATAACTGTAATTTTGCTACCATTATGAATTGTAATATAAATATCTGATATGCAGGATATCTGACATGTGACCCTGTGGAGGTTGCCACCAACAGGTTGAGAAACACTGCTCCAGAGGTAAAACAGGCCTTCTGTTTCCTTGGGCCTTGTCTTCAAATGGCTTTGCGGTATAGGACAGTCTGACTCTCCAAACAGGAAGAATGCCCTTCTCCAAGCCAGGCAAACACCTGAAGCCGGCTGACCACAGCTTCGATGTAAACGGTCAATTTCCCTCTTTCCACAAAAGGAAGCAGGGCTGTTTTCATCATGGCTTCATGTTAAATAGAGGCATGGTGTGAGGTCCTGCCATGGTAGTCTAGCATCTGACCTCCCCGGGGCAGCAGCTTTTTAAATGAATTTTTCAATCATTATTTTGGTCCCCAGTGGGAAGCAAAATGTCACAACTGCATGGGGGCACAGGCCTTAGGAGTCCACAGCTCACTTCTCTAGTACCAGGTAGAAAAGGTGATGGCAGCTTCCTCTGCAGCAGAACATGGAAGGGAGGGCCTTCAGGCTAAGGGGGCAGACAGTCGGTCCACTGCTTTCATGCACAGTGGGAGGTCAAGGGCAGCCATTGCTCTTCACCACTTCCAGGGCAACAGGTCAAGAATGAGAAAAACCGCTTGTGACGTGCCTGTCTAGAGTCCTAGTACATGGGGAACTGAGGCCGGAGGATCACAGTTTGTTGGCAGCCTGGGCTACCTAGACACTGTCTCAAAGGCAAAAACTGCAGAGGAGGTCCAGTGAGCTTAGCTGGACAGGTGCTGTCTGGTGTAGGGAAGGGGCAGGGCTGGCAGCCAGGATGCGGAGTAAACCATCCCT
Source organism: Acomys russatus (assembly GCF_903995435.1). NCBI lineage: Eukaryota > Metazoa > Chordata > Mammalia > Rodentia > Muridae > Acomys > Acomys russatus. The sequence continues at coordinate 21,868,467 of NC_067144.1, read as the reverse complement.
TGCCTGCTAACCTCAGGTCCCCAGGACTGGCTGCTGCCTCTCAGGCCTCTTCGGGCACAGGCCGTGCAGCAGAGACAGCCTTTTGCTGGTTGTGTACTTGAGCCTGCTAAGGGCTCTTTCCCTGTGGACTCAAGGTTTCTTTTTGGAAAGAGCGCATTCAGCTTCGGCGTGGGAAACAGGGCTGCTCAAAGAAAAATTACCATAAGGCTAAAGAGTCCATTCCAGTTGGTTCGGCTGTTCCAGTGTCAGCCGGCCCTAAATGAAAAGCATCCTGCTGGTTCTAGCCAAATTTCAGGCCTTCTGTTCACCAGGGGAGACATTTCTCTAAAGACTTTACAGAGCTCCAGGCGTGCAGGACTCCACTGCCAGGTGGAGAGAAATCTGGCTTTGAAACAATGTAAAGGGAGGAGAGGTTTTTTTCTGGTGGATAAAGAAGGTCTAGAGTGGAGGGTATACTGTGGGGGTGCTAGAGAAGCAGGGCTCAGGGGTGCTGGCATCTGGATGCTTCTGAAATTTTCCCCACACTGTTCTCTCATAGAGTCGGTCAGGCTCAGGACCCAGTGCCTCTATCAAAAGAAAAAAAAAAAAATGTCTGGTTTCCCTAATAGTTATTTCTGTGCGTGTGTGTGTGTGTGTGTGTGTGTGTGTGTGTGTGTGTGTACATATGTATTATATAATTTGGCTTAATTAGTGTCAAAATACTTACTAATTTGTTCACATAAGCCCTGTACCACCTTCTTGGTTTTTGTTTTGTTTTGTTTGTTTGTTTTTTTGTTCTTTTGAGACAGGGTTTCTCTGTGTAGCCTTGGCTGTCCTGGACTCACTTTGTAGACCAGGCTGGCCTCAAACTCACAGCGATCTGCCTGCCACTGCCTTCCAAGTGCTGGGATTAAAGGCGTGAGCCACCAACCACCTGGCTGTACCACCTTCTTATGGAGCACAGGCCTCAACTTTTCTTTTCCCCATATGCTTGACTCAAGCCCATGTTTATGCTCATCTGGGAGAGGGGGCCAGCTCAGGTTCAAGTGCAGAATTAAGAAGGGCTGAGGCACCTAAGCCACCTTGGTGCTGTGATGGCGTTCAGAGACCCTTGCTCACCCCTACCCAACATCTGTAGACACATCTGGAAGTGCTGGGCCATGAGAAGGTTGAGATCTCCTGTTAGTCAGTGAGGTCAGAGGGACCCAGCAGATCTTGGATACAGTGGCATGCTGTGTGTAAGGACTGTCCTCAGGGACCCCGCGGTCTGCTGGAGCTCAGGCTGTTGGAAACAATGAGGTTCCCTCTACATGGAGTTCTTTTTTTTTTTTCCCCCTCAAGTCTTCACCTGGCCAATTGTTCTTCGTCATTACCCTCCATACAGAGACTTGCCTCACTATTCTGCTATGTTCCTTTTCTCCTCCACCACCCCATTATTATTAGTCTCCTTTGCCAATCCTGAAGGCGTCTCTCCTGATTCTCAGCACAGTTTCAGGTTTTTCTTTTTTAGTCCCCCCCCCTTCTTCTTAGCTAGAGTCCCAGGTGACTGGCCTTCAACTCCCTATGTAACCCAGGATGACCTTGAACTTCTGATGCTCTTGCCTCCACTTGCTGAATGCTGGAACCAAGCGCAGGTGCTGCCACACCTGGCTTAGTAGTCCCAGGACGAAAGCCTGGCCTTCGCGCCTGCCAGATAAACATTCCATCGGCCGAGCCACATCTCCAGCTCTTCCTGTCTATCACGGTTTAGGTGAAATATTTACTTAATCAATATTCCTTTGCTTCACTTGACTGTGAACTCCACTAGGTCAGGAAGCCGGCTTGTCCTGTTCATCAGCATGTAGCACAATGACTCAGTCTACACCTGTCTGTTGCATGGGCTGACATGGACCAGGGTCACTGGGGGTGATGGTGAGGTCTTGCTTGTTGTTGGGGAAAATAGAAGACTGACTGGGACAGAGAATGTTGGCAGTAGGAACGTGGGGGGCCATGAGGGCATGTGGGGGGTGCGGGGCCTGTGGGATTGCTTTCACGTGGCTAGAGCTCCTCACCGGGAGCCTGCTAGGCAAGGTGCAGCTTACTTCTGTGAGGAGCCTCTCCATGCAGCTCTTCTCGTCCCTCAAGTGGCAGTTTTGATCCTCATCAAATGGGCTGTGGAGGCTTTTGCTGGGAGTGCTGAAATACTTGGCCATGCGTCGGATTGTTTGGTTTTCTCCTTCGAATGCTTTCCATTGCTTCAGCTGCGAGAAGAACACGTGTTATTTATTTAATTACACACCCGGAAACACTTCCCTCGCTCTTTTCTCATAAATACTGAGGAACGACACTGTCACCGACGCACAAATGCACATGCTGTTTACTCCTTAAAATGCCATTTGCTCCGCAGCGTTCACAGACAGCAATGACAGAAAAACACGGAGAGCGTTAAGGTCTCACGCTTTTAAAGTGCCCAAGAATAAGACAGAATATGATCGAAAACAACCTCTCTGTTGTCAAAGTGTCAAAGGAGATAAGAGGAGAGACACGACTGCAGCAGCATTCCAAAGCTCTAGCTTGGGAGCCAACTGAACAATAAAGTGTCTGTGAAGCCGTTTCCAGCTGTATGTAGCTATTCGTATTATTTTTCAGTTGTTGAGTGAGATGTTTTCTGCTATCAAGAGCCCTGTTCATCGTTGGAGCCCTTCTAAGCCAAATTAATGACTAAAGCACAAATTGAAAACCAACTTCTGGCTGGGTGTGGTGACACGCACCTGTAATCCCAGCACTCGGGAGGCAGAGGCAGGTGGATCACTGTGAGTTTGAGGCCATCTTGGTCTACAATGTGAGTCCAGGACAGCCAGGGCCACATAGAGAAACCCTGTCTTGAAAAACCACAAACAACAATAACAACATCTCTCAGTAAAATTAGAATGTCAGGCCTGACACATGGCTGTATTTTCTAACAGGAAAACTTGTAGGAGTGTCACTTTTCCAAGGTCACACATCGCTTTTGACAGACACCTCCCACCACTACCTGCTACATCTTGGATTCTCATATAACTGAGAAAAAGACAGAATGTTGGGGAAGGTGGGGGGTGGGGGTGGGGGTGGTCCAGAAACTGTCCTTGGGAAGCAATCTGTGGAGGCATGGTCTGGCCCACTTTCACAATGACAGATAGGAGTCTGCAGAGCTACTGAGACCGTGTGTCTACCTAGCGAGCGCCTAAGATGTGAACGACAGGGGACCCCAGCGGCAGAGGTCAGAGACCTCTTACCCTCCAGTCTCGGCACCCCTTGTAAAGCCATCTCTGCAGGGCTGTCAAGGACCGGCTCAACACAGGCATAATGCCACATCAAGCCTTGGGTTCATCTTCCCTGAGCTGGTGGAGCGAAGGCACTCTTTCACCAAAGCCCTCCAATTCCTTTTGATCCCTCCTTTCTGAAGGTCCTGGGCCTTGAGACTTGACTCTTGTGTTTTCTGGGAGTGGACTCTTGCACTTTCCAAGAATGAAGGTACTTCCTCCAAAGGACTTGTAAATTTTTGTTTCTGGCCTCTGGGTAATGTGAATTCTACAGGCTGGGTAATCACTTTTTTACAGTTCTTGTCTCTGAATCCTTGAAGCTTGTTGACTGTTACCCAAAATAGTGTGGTGGTTTGAAAAGGTTTGGCCCCCATAGATTCTTGTGTTTGAATGCTTGGCCCATAGGGAATGGCACTATTAGGAGTGCGGCCTTGTTGGGTATGTGTGTCACTGTGGGGCGGGCTTTAAGGTCTCCTATGCTCAGGCTCCGCCCAGTGTGGGACAGTCTCCTGCTGCCTGCAGATCAGGATGTAGAACTCTTGGCTCCTCCAGGACCAAGTCTGCCTGCACGCTGCTGTGCTTCTCACCATGATGCTAATGGACTAACTCTCTGAAACTGTAAGCAGCCCCAGTTAAATGCTTTCTTTTATAAGAGTTGCCTGGGGGTGGGGGGGCAGGCTGGAGAGATGGTTCGGAGGTTAAGAGCACTGTCTGTTCTTCCAAAGGTCCTGAGTTCAATTCCCAGCAACCACATGGTGGCTCACAACCATCTATAATGAGATCTGGTGCCCTCTTCAGGCATGCAGGTGTACATGCAGGCAGAATAATATGTAAATACATAAATCTTAAAAAAAAAAAAAAAAAAAGAAAGAAAAAAAGAAAGAATTGCCTTGGTCATGGTCAAACAGAATTTTGTGATTAGTCTAGAATATTCAGGTGGGGGAGCAATGTTGTTATGAGAGTCCATGTAAAAAAGGAGGAGTTGTGGGGTGGTGGCACACACCTTTAATCCTGGAGGCAGAGGCAGGTGGATCTCTGTGAGTTCAAGACCACCCTGGTCTACAGAGTGAGTTCCAGGACAGTAAAGAGGAGGAATGGCCATGAAGGTGCCACTGCTGGGTCAGAAGAGGGAGGGGGGCATGAACTAAAAAACGCAGGTGGGCTCTAGAAACTGTGAAAAGTCAAGAAATAGACCCTCCTACACAGAGAAACCCTGTCTTGAAAAACAAAACACATACACACACACACACACACACACACACACACACACACACACACACACACACAAAGAAAAAAAAAAGACAAGAAAAAAAAAAAAGGTGCCTGAAGACATGGCTCAGAGGTTAAGAACACTGACTGCTCTTCCAGAGGTCCTGAGTTCAATTCCCAGCAACCACACGGTGGCTCACAACCATCTATAATGTGATCTGATGCCCTCTTCTGGCCTGCAGATGTACATGCAGGCAGACACTGTATACATAATAATAAATAAATACATCTTAAAGAGAGGAAAAAAAAAAAAAAGAGATTCTCCCCCTTTGTCTGAAGAAAAATTGCAGATTTATGGATACCTTGATGTTAATCAAATTAGACCCATTTCAGATATCTTCCCTACAGAACTGCAAGGTAACACATTTGTTTTGTTTTGTTTTCGTTTTTAAATATTTATTTATTTCTTATGCATATAGTGTTTTGTACAAGAAGAGGGCACCAGATCTTATTATAGATGGCTGTGAGCCACCATGTGCTTGCTGGTAATTGAACTCAGGACCATTGGAAGAGCAGCCAGTGCTCTTAACCTCTGAGCCATCTCTCCAGATTTGTTCTGTTTAAAGCCATTGGCAATTATTACCACAGTCACAGGAACTAGTACCAGTGGGAATCCATGTGACATCCATAACAGGCAACTACTTTCTGACTTCTCAACTTACTTCTATTTCAAAAATAGCAAAGAGAGGCTGGAGAGATGGCTCAGGCGTCAAAAGCACTGGCTGCTCTTCCAGAGGACCCCAGGGTTCCCAGTACCCGCATGGCAGCTCACAACTGTCAGTAACTTCAGATCCAGGGACCCTGGTATCCTCTGTTGGTCTCTGTGGGCACCAGGAATGCACATGGTGCAAAGACATATGTGCAGGCAAAACTCCCATATACATAAAAATAAATTTAATTTTGAAATAGCAAGGAGCAGGAAGGCAAGATGGTCCAGTGGGTAAGGGTGCTTTCCACTAGGCCTGGTGACTTGGGTTCAATCCCAGGACCCACCCCCACCCCCCATAGTGGAAGGAGAGACCCAACTCCTCCTGCACGTTGGTCCTCCATCCGTGCCCCATGGCATGCACACACACATATGTACATGCACACACACAGATAAAATACTTTTTTAAATGTAATAAAATGAGAAGGGTAAAGTCTGGATGGTCCTCCCTTGGAGCCCCTCCTACTCTTGGGAGTTGTTTCTCATTTCCTGTCTTACCTCTCCCCATCTGCTCCAGGCTTCTGTCTCAAGACTGACCTCCAATGCCCATTTGATGGGATGGTACCATGAGTTCTAGGAAAATCTGGGACAGCTTCTAAAGCATTCAGCACACGTATTTTAATTCCTCTTATGCTTGCTCCCCACCAGATTTAAAGAGGATAGGGACCCTGCGCTTCACCGCCTGTCCCTAGTGACTAAGATGTGGCCAAACTGTATCTGAATAAATGAAGGGAGCCTTTCTTCACTGTTCTCCAGGGGCTTGTGGGCACGAGGTAAAGGGGACAAGTCCTCTATGTGGGCTGGAAGAGAAAAATGTCCTCGGAATTTAGCCTTTCGGAATGGAATGGAAGGGTGGGGGATGGGCTACACTCGGGCCACAGAAGCAGGGGCTGGGTTGATGGCTGGCGATGACCTCAGCGCTTGGCATGAGACACATGCATGCATTTCCTGACAGCCTGTGTACACGCTTCTTGGGTCCCTTGCCTTACAGTTGCTTCCCCCTGCTCCCCAGCGCCGCCTAGAGACCTTTCCACATCACAGCGGATCTGAAGGCTCTGGTCATTCCGGGACTCACCCCAGTTCTCCTCAGAGGCCTTTCCTTAAGTGCTCAGCTGTGTCACAGCCCCAGGGGACACAGTGCGAGTCTCACGGGGGAAAGCCGCGCTTCTATCTACCAAACATCTCTGAGTCAGAGGAGAAATCAATTTAGGGGCAGACGTCAGTCAGTCATTTTTCTCCAATGAAATACCGTAAGATATAGTCTAGTCTCATATCACGGTCTCAAGAGGAAAAAACAACTCGAGAGAGAAAAACAGAAGAAAAGAACCTCAAGAAAACCAGGAGGAAAAGGGGTGACGCAGGGGAGAGACGGGCAGGTTGCACCCATTCACCGTGTGTCATCCACCCACCCACCACATTCCCGGACTCAAAAGCAGTTCCCTCCCGATTCCCTTCTCTGCACAGTTGGCAACTGAAGGTAAACTCTGGGAGTCAAAAGGCAATCTGCTGAGCACAGAGGCCGAGATTCAAACGCCAGAGAAGGCAGAAATCTTGCGTCTGAGGCACAGGACCCAAGGGGTTAGAGTGCAGAGCAGAAATCCAAACTGGGACAGCATGGCTAGGTTGTGGGTCCCCTCCACTTTCAGAGGGTGTGTTGCTCAAACCAGAAAGCCTTTCTCTCAGAATTCCCTGGTGATTCATTTTCTCGCTCTCTTTCTCTCTCTCCCTCCCCCTCTCCTCCTCCCGCTTCCTTCCCCTCTTTTGCTCTGAGACCTCTGTTTGTCATGAATTCTGCCTCTAGATCTTATATATATATATAATTTGTTGGCTCAATATTTTGCAGCGTCCAAATTGCCTATTCAATGCTTCATGTCAACTTAACATCATTTTTTCCCCCATCCTTATTCAATATTTCATCATCTAAGACCAGATTCCTGGCTTTGTGGTTTGCTTTTGTTGAAAAGAGGCAATGTCCTTGGAATCCTATTGACCAAGCAAAATAACTATCTTGGAACAGTTTCTACTGTGGAAGAAGGTGTCGTCACCAAACCTCCAGACAATTGTTCTCTTTTGTACCTGTACGCTTTCCTTTAGCGTCCTCCCCTCCTGAATGTGTACCCTTACCCAGAAGGCGCTCTAGTCTCCTAGTGTAATGGGTATGTTTTATTGGTCACAAGCTTATAGCCATCATCACAGCAGACCCTGCATATATTCAAGGCAGAAAGAAGAGAAGTGAGCGACGCCAACAGTGTTTACCGTTTTCCACCCCCCAGCACAGTATGAAGTTTCTCAGAAGCCTTCCAGGAAACCTCTAGTGTTCCAAACGGTGTTAAGGGGACACCCTTAGCTATAAGGGAGGCCGACAGAGCAAATGCCTAGTTATTCATAGGCAAACAAGAAAGGAAAGGAGCCAGGTTCGGTGGCGTACACCCGTAATCCCAACACTCAGGAGGCAGAGGCACACTGTGAGTTCAAGGCCAGCCTGGTCTATAAAGAGAGTCCAGGACAGCCAAGGCTGCACAGAGAAACCCTGTCTGGGGTGGGGGTGGGGGGGGAGAAAGGCTAGGCTTCTGAAAAGTCTCTTCTTGCCTCCCATCTCCCAGGGAGGAGGGCCGCCCCCCTACAAGCCTCCACTCTGTGTGGCCTTCATCAGCCCAGTCCTTATAACAGTAAGATGCTGTAAAAGTTCCTGCAGTTCATGGCACAAAAGCTGCACCCAGATGCTCACGATGACTCCCCCACTCCCTGATTTGTATACTTGCTTGAATGTTTTGTTGAGAATTAGTGAGCAGAAAGGAGACTGAAGTGCCTATGGGTCATGCCACAACAGCCCAAAGTTGACTGTAACCTTCTATCAGTCAACAGTGGGATGAGCCATTAGGGGGATCAGAATGGGGGCTAGCCTCAGGGGAAGGAACGGGAAAGCAAGAGGGAAAAAGAAAGCATCTAGTGGCTAGCTCATTAACGTGATAGATGAGGCCCTGCAGCCCATCAGCCCAGAGAATAATCACCAGAGCTCTCCTCCTGGGCTTAAGGATTCCTTCTCTCTCTCTCTCTCTCTCTCTCTCTCTCTCTCTCTCTCTCTCTCTCTCTCTTTCTCTCTCTCTCTCTCTGCCTGCCAGGGCATTGTTTCTGCTCCCACCATCTTCCTTTATTTGACTCTATTCATAACCTCTGTAATAGGATTATTATTATTATTATTATTATTATTATTATTATTATTATTATTATTATTATTTTGGTTTTTCAAGACAGGGTTCCTCTGTGTGTATCCCTGGCTTTCTTGGACTCACTTTGTAGACCAGTCTGGCCTCAAACTCACAGGTATCCACCTGCCTCTGTCTCCCGAGTGTTGGGGAGGAAAAGTATTTTAATTGCTCCTTTTGTAACAAAGGAAGATTCTGTGTTTCCCTGCGATAAGGAGGATGGAGAGCTCACTGTGTAGCTGAGGGTGACTTGATTCTCCTGCCTCCATTTTCCAGGCATTGAGATTAGAGCCACACCTGGCTAGTATTACCATTCTATGTCATAGAGTTCTCTGTGAACCTGCAATCCTAAATTAGAAAGAGAAAGGCTCTTCTCTTTAAAGTTAGCCTGGGCTACACAGTAAGTTCTGGAGCTATGTAGTGACCCCCCCCCCACCCCCAAAAGTCTTTTTTTTTCCAGACTAGTGAAAAACAAAAAGCAAGCAAGCAAACACAAAAATAAAAAATACATCTCAAGGGCCAATAAATGAAAGGGTACAGAAGAGGAGAGGAGCAGAGTGGGAGCTGGGTGGGAAGCAAGGGTGAGGTCACCTTAAGAAACAGGCCAGGGCCGGATAGTGGTGGGGAGGCAGAGGCAGGCAGATTGCTGTGAGTTTGAGGCCAGCCTGGTCTACAAAGCGAGTCCAGGACAGCAAAGGCTACACAGAGAAACCCTGTCTAAAAAGAAAAGAAAAGAAAAGAAAAGAAACAGGCCTCACCGCTGGCACCTCTCTTTGGCCTGACTGAGGAGCGGAGCTGTCCTCTCCTAGGCACTGAGGAGGTACAGAGGGGGCTCCAGCCCCTCTTCTGACCGAAATTGCAAGGAAAGGTGTCAGCAGAAAGTAAAATGACCCACCCACCATGCCCTGTGAAGAACGCTGCCGAGTCCTCTGAGCATACCTGGGGAAGGAAGACGCAGCAGTTCACGGTGGTTGTACAGACGAAGATCCCTCCAGACGTGAATCCGAAGACCAGATTGGGCCAGAAGTGCAAATACCTGGTCACCACGAAAAGCAGCCCAGCAGTGAGGAGCAGGAGGTTGACTCCGACCATGATGGTTAAGGACTGGTTCACTGGAGGAGAGCTGACGTGGTTGGTGAGACCAGCCAGGTAAGCACCATACAGCAGCAGCAGCCCCTGCAGGAGGAGCAGGGACCAGAGGCACAGAAAAGGGGGGCACCACAGGTCAAAGCAGTAGGACTGGGGCCAGCATCCTCTCCAGTAACCCTGGCCTAATAATATCTGCCTAAAGGTTTGCTGTGAGCTTCTGCTAAGATACGACACGAGAAACCAGGACACAGTGCCTTACACCTAACGTCACTTCCTGTCCTTCACTGACATCGAGTTTATCAGAGGTTGGCGAATATGACAGATAATGTGCTGGGCGTGGTGGCGCATGCCTTTAATCCCAGGCAGGTGGATCTTTGTGAGTTCGAGGCTAGCCTGGTCTACGGAGAGAATTCCAGGACACCTAACCCTGTTACACAGAGAAACTCTGTCTCAGGAAGAAAAAAAAAAAGACAACAGAAGCTGGCCAGTGGTGGCACACGCCTTTAATCTCAGCACTTGGGAGGCAGAGGCAGAGAAAGGAGGATCTCTGTGAGTTCGAGGCCAGCCTGGTCTACAGAGAGAGTTCCAGGACGGACAGCTAGAGCTGTTACACAGAGAAACCCTGTCTCAAAAAACAAAAACAAAACAAAACAAAAGGCATCACGTAATGTAACACGACATTCAACATTCTTCCGGGAGAAGGCACAGGGCCTTAGGAATGCAGACAGGAGTTCCACAGGCAGGGCAGTGGGCACTAGGAGGGCAGGAGAGCCGGCTCCAGCTGGTGTATGTGTGTAGAAATTGTGCTACATAACCATATCTGACTTGCTCAAAGGGAGTGAGGCTGAGTGGCACATGGGCACATGAAAGTGACCTGTGATCTGCTTGTCCAGTCCTGCACTACAGGACGGCAGTGCCAGAAGGAGGAGAGTTATTGTTTGTTCTCCCTGGGTACTCAAAGGCACCATCTGCTTCCCAGGCTCTGCACCTGCAAGACTGCATCTGCCTGGAAGGACGCTGTTTTCTCTTGGACACAAAGAACTCCATAGGCTGCCTGCCGGTGGCTCTGTGCAGTGGTTGGGGTGGGAGTAGCAGGGTGTTCCTGAGAGATGGAAAAAGAGGAGAACAAAGGCAGGCTGGGACCCCAGCAACAGTAAGAGGAGGCGCAGGCATGCCCTCTACCACAAGGAACTGGGGCTCAGCTCCCCTGGTTCTTGCTTGTACTAGGGACGAGATGACGTGGTTACCGGACAGTGCCTGTTGCTTTGCCCAGAGGCAGCTGCAAGCACATGGAGGTCAGAACTCTCATCACTAACTCTCAGTACACACATCCTGCACACACTAACCTTTCTGACTTGCTCAAAGTATGTAGCTATGCTACAAACCATTGCTACCAAGGACGTTCACAGCCAGGCATGATGCATGACCAGGCATCCTACACTGGTGAGGCGGAAGCAGGAGAGTTGCTGTGGGTTTGAGGCCAATTTGGGCTACACAGGTGAGACCCTGTGCCAGTCCTACATCAGTTTTTAAAAAAAATTTATTATTTATACAGTATTCTTTCTCCATGTGTGCCTGCATGCCAGTAGAGGGGACCAGATCTTATTATAGGTGGTTGTGAGCCACCATGTGGCTGGTAGGAATTGAACTCAGGACCTTTGGAAGAACAGACAGTGTTCTTAACCCCTGAGCCATCTCTCCAGCCCTTATGTCAATTTTTTGACACACAAGCTCGAGTTCTCTGAAAAGAGGAAGCCTCGATTGAGAAAATTCCTCCGGAAGATCCGGCTGTAAGGCACTTTCCTGATTAGTGGTTGACAGAGAAGAAGGCCCAGCCCATTGTGGGTGATGTCCCCCTTGGCTGCTGGTCCTGGGTTCTATAAGAAAGCAGGCTGAGCAAGCCATGGCGAGCAAGCCAGTAAGCAGCACCCCTCCATGGCCTCTGCATCAGCTCCTCCAGGTTCCTGCCCTGTTTGAGTTCCTGTCCTGACTTTGTTCAGTGATGGACTATGACGTGGAAGTGTAAGCCGAATAAATCCTTTTCCTCCCCAACTTGCTTTTTGGTCATGGTGTTTCATCGCAGCGATGGAAACCCTAAGACAGACCCTGACTCAAAACAACAACAGCAATGAAGAACATGACAGTAGGCCTGGCTGAGAGGGAGAGGAAGCCATGCCCTGTTAAAATGGAATGTGTAGGCACCACTGGGTATGAGGTACGGCTGGGAGCCAAGGGGATTCAGGAGAATAAGGGAAGTCCCTCCAGGTGTCCTGTTGACTCTGAGATCACATGACCTGTCATCACATGATCCCTGCAGGCAGGGCTGGCTTCCAAATCAGTGTGGCAGAGGTGCTTCTAACCTACTGTTCCAAATGGAGGTGGAGGGTCAACCTCAGTCACCTTGGGGTCCTCACGGAGTAGAAGGACACACAGAAGGGCCAGTGGGGCCTGACTCCTAGGAAACTGATGCCATCGAGCAGCATCCAGCAGTTGGATCAGTATCAGCTTTATCAAAGGTGAATAAAATTACTTCTGTCATTCTGGAAACGTTAAATATGATTTTCATAGGAGTTTAATTCCATTAGGACTCTTGATAAAAATGGAAATTGGTCTGAGGAAAGCCACTGTACGCGGGCTAGAGAGATGGCTCAGAGGTTAAGAGCACTGGCTGTTCTTCCAAAGGTCCTGAGTTCAATTCCCAGCAACCACATGGTGACTCACAACCATCTCTACTGGGATCTGATGCCCTCTTCTGGCATGCAGGCACAATACTGAATAAATAATAAATAAGTAAATCTTTTAAAAAAAAGCCACTGTACCCATGGCTACTGTTTGAGGGTGTCACACCTGATTCCTGATTCTTGTCTACCTCAGTCCTGCCCAAGAGCTCCTTGCTGGCAGGGCCCACAGGCGGTGGCTCAGCTTGTGTTCTGATGCTCAGCGGGTTCCTCTCCTTCATGCACATCACTGTGATAGTCCGGGAAAGTGCGATGGGAATGCTACCAACCTTGCATCCCAGAGCCAGGGCAATCCAGAGGTCTGAGTACCGGGAAGCGCAGAAGTGCGTGTTGGTCAAAGAGCAGGACACATCTCTCCCGGTCACCTGTGAGGGGCACAGGGTCAGAACCAAGGGCGTTGGAACTCCTGGGGCCTCGCAGAAGAGCTCTGTGAACTCCCAGGAGTGTGAACTCCTCCACCGCATCAGATTTCCCAACTCCCGGCAACTCTGTTAGAACCTAAACCAGAGCAGGAGGGACAGGAGGGGGAGGTGGGCAGCTAGCAGACACTGGGCTGCTGTGGGGGCTTCCTCAAGGGCATGTGCTTGGCTGCCTCAGTGGTTTCAAAAGGCACCTTGGCAAAATTACAGGAGTATTTAGCACCACCAACCATTATTAGCAAACAGCCAAGTCCTTATTCACTGACCCTTGCGATATTGATCCCACCGCATTCCTCCGCATTCCTTGGCATTCTCAACTGAATTATTTCTCCTATTTCACGGGAGTGGGCCTAGGGAAAGAGTCAGTGTCTGGAAAGGAGACTTAGAGCTCTTACAGCAGTCTTCCCCAGGGGCACGGCTGGTGCAGCCTGTGATTTGAATTAAAGTTGAATGACCACAAAACCAACCTCAGGACATCACCTTTATCTCTCAACGGGGAGGGGAAGGCAGCTCCGTAGAGCTGGGGGCTCTCACCAGTGACTGTGCACTGACATCTGGGAGGACGCCCAGGAGAAGATGGGGGCACAGGCAGCACAACCTGCAGGCAAGGGGCAGGGTGCTCAGGGCAGCCCCGGCCCCTGTCTTCTCGGCAGGACAGCTGCTCAGTAGGCACCACTGAGATGATGGCCCTGTGTACCACAGAACCCAGCCCTGGCCAGGGATCAGATTGCCTAGGGATAGGCAGGCATCTCACCTTCATGCTGATACCAAGGATCTGGAGGCACTGGATGGGATCAGTGAGCACCCACGTCACAAGCAGGATTACATCAGCCACCACCAAGGCTGCCACCAACCCCAGCAACTGCAGGTCTTTGATAATCTGGAAAAAACAAAACAAAACAAAAAATAGCCAAGCTCAAAAACGTCTCCTTGCTTGATGTCTCTATAACTCAGGTAGGTGCTAGACTGGGCCCGATGCTCTCGAGCTATGGGTTTTAGTAACAGCCTTCTGTGGGAACCTCAAATGCAACCATCAAGACACCACCACTGACACCAACTCTTGCTTAGGACTGCGGAGCTGAGTCTTCTCTATAAGTCCATTTCATTATTGGTTTTTGTTTTTGTTGTTGTTGCTGGTTTTTTGTTTGTTTTTGAGACATGTTTTCCTCTTGTATTCCTGGCTATCCTGGACTTGCTTTGTAGACCAGGCTGGCCTTGAACTCACAGAGATCCACTTGCCTCTGCCTCCCCGAGTACTGGGATTACAGGCATGCGCCACTGAGACCGGTCTCAAGGGAGGTCTTCTAAAGGAAGTTGGATTTTATTTCTAGATCATGTGTCTCTGTGAGCACACAGAGAAATGTGGAGGTTTTCCTACAGGGTTAGCCACTAACTCAGAGAAGGGGTTGAAAGATGGAAGAATTAGAAATATTTTCTCCTCAATTTGACTAGTGTGAAAAAAATGTTCTTCTTATGGCAATCTTAAATTGATTATGACAATTTAATAAAAGATGTAGCTGGGCCAGGCGCTGTGGTGCACACCTTTAATGCCAGCACTCGGGAGACAGAGGCAGGCAGATCTCTGTGAGTTCGAGGCCAGCCTGGTCTACAGAGTGAGTCCAGGACAGCCAGGGTCACACAGAGAAACCCTGTCTTGAAAAGCCAAAACCAAACCAAACCAAAAGACTGTGACAAAACAAAACTCTAAACAACAAACAAGCATAATTAAGGACTCAAAGGAGAAAAGCACACAGTACTCACGCACGGATGGGGCGGAAATGCAGATCCATGTTAGTTTTCCCGCCTCCAGCTTTTACTTTGTTAATTTTTTTCATATCTTTTGATCCTATCCTTTCTCCTCCCCAAGTTCTTCCAGATCATCCCTACCTGCCCAGCAATATGTCCTTTCTTTCTCAAAAACATAACAAAACCAAACCCGGAAATGAAAACCAAACCAAACTAAAACTAAAAGCAAAGCCTGGAGGTGGCACACACCTCTGATACCAGCACTCAGGGGTAAGTAGATCACTGAGTTCAAGGCCAGCCTATTTATAAAGCAACTTCCAGGACAGCTAGGACTACACAGAAAAGCCTTGTCTTTTGGAAACAAAACAGCAAACGCCAAATCAAACCAAACCAATCTCCCCCACCCCCAAACTGGTAAGACAAAACGAAGAAACAAAACAAAAACAAGAAAAGCATACACAAAATACGTGGAGTCCATTTTGCGTTGGCCTGCCCAGGAGTGTGCTTGATACACCCAGTGGCACTCCATCCATGAGAGAAACTGATTTTCCCTTTTCCAGCAGCTATCAGTTGTAAATGGCTTCTTGGTTAAGGGTGGGAACCCTTCGTCCACGGTCCCTTCTCTGTGCTAGTACAGTGTCTGCCTTGAACCTGCGTATGCTCTGTGCGGGCTGCCCCAGTCACTGTGCGTTCCTATGCGCGTCTGTCCTGCTGTGTCTGGAAGACACTGTTTCCTTGGGTCGTCCACCACCTCTGGCTCTTACAGTCATTCTGCCTCCTCTTCTGAATGGATCCCTGAGGCACGAGGGGAGGGGTGTATAGAGACAGACCATTTAGGCTTGAGTGCTCCAAAGCCTCTCATTGTCTAGTTGTGGATTTGTGTGCCAACTACAATCTACTGCAAGAAAGAGCACTGGAAGTTATTTTATTGCTATGTTCCTCTAGCAGAATAATAGCAGCAGGCTCATGCCTCATCTACCGTTAGGTTCTGGGCCACCTTAGCAGTGTCAGGCACGGAGTCCATCTCATAGGGTAGGCCTTAAATCCAAGTAAAAAGTGCTCGGTTACCCATCAGATCTATGCTCCAAAGGACAAGTACATCTTGCAGGCCAGTCTTTGTTGGTGTGTGTGTGTGTGTGTGTGTGTGTCTGTGTGTCTGTGTGTGTATGTGCACATGCAAGTGTCTGTATGTGAGTGTGTGTGAGTGTTTGTGTGAGAGTGTGTGAGTGTGTGCGTGCGAGTGTGCGAGTATTGTGAGTGTGTTCACGCGAGTATGTGCGTGTGAGTGTGCGTGTGTGTGTGTGCGTGTGTGAGTGTATGAGTGTGTGCGAGTATGCGAGAGTGTTGTGAGTGTGTGAGTGTGTTCACGCGAGTATGTACGTGTGAGTGTGCGAGTGTGTGCGCGCAAGTGTGTATGTGTGAGTGTGTGCGTGTATGAGTGTGTGTGCAAGAGAGTGTGTGTGCAAGAGTGTGTGTGTGTGTGCGTGCGAGCGTGTGTGACATTTTGCAGCTAGGTGATATTGATGTTTACTTTTCTTCTCTGGTAGATTGTGAAGTCTATCCTCCAGATGCATGAACACTAGTCAGTAGGAGTGAAGCTTGCAGTTGGGCACCAGCTTGTTTTCTCCATGTTCAAAGGCATAAGTAACTTGTCTCTTCAGCAAAGGGGGGTCTTACCACCAGGTATGGAGAGCAAGCAGCAGCTTTGGCAACAGCCTGTGATTTGGGGGGGGGTACTGTATTCTGTGGGACTCCCTTGACCAATAACTCAACACCAGGTAACCCATTGTTGGCGTCTGTTTTACCTGGTGGCATCAAATGTCTAGTGGGGCATTGCCTCTCCATTTTATAGTAACCTCATTTAGCTTCCATATATAATATATTACACATATATCTAATATATATTATAGTATATATACTAAATACAATTATCTAATCCAAATAATTTTATAATATACAATGATATTATATATTAGTATTATCATATAATATACATAATTATATTTTATATGTTACACATATATTACGTATATATCTAATATATAGATATAAATTATCTAGCTACATAGTATATCTCTTGGATATATTAGACAATATATAAATGTAATAGCTAAGCAATATTCCATTGTGTAAATATACAACATTTTCCTTATTCACTCATCATTGATGGACATCCAGGCTGTTTCCAGTTTCTGGCTCTTATGAATAGAACAGCAGTAAACACGGATGAGCAAGTGTCTCTGTGGCAAGATATGAAGTCCTTTGGGCGCATGCCCAAGGGTGGCATAGCTGGATCTTGTGGTAGCTTGACTTTCGGCTTTTGAGGAACCTCCACACTGATTTCCATAGTGCTTATACCAGTTTTCACTCTCACCAGCAATGAATAAGTGTTTCTCTTTTACTGTATCCTCCCCAGGATGTGCTGTCATTTGTTTGATTGATGTTGACAATTCCTACTGGAACAAGATTAAATCTCTAAGTATTTTTAATTTGCATTATTCTGACAGCTAAGCATGTTGAGCACTTTTCCAAGTGTTTCCAAGCCACTTTTGTTTTATCTTTTGGGAACACTGTTAAGTTCTATACTCCATTTTAAAATTAAGCTATTTGGGGCTGGAGAGATAGCTCAGCGGTTAGGAGCACTGTCTGCTCTTCAAGAGGTCCTGGGTTCAATTCCCAGCAACCACATGGTAGCTAATAACCGTCTGTAACTCCAAGAGCTGACACTCTCACACAGACATAAATGCAGGCTAAACATCAATGCATATAAAACAAAAATAAATTATCAAAGCAGTTAGTTAAAAAAAATTAAAACAATTAAATTGAGCTATTTGTTTTGATACTCCGGCATCTTTTTTTTTTTTTTTTTAAAGCTCTTTACATACTCTAGGTAACTAACTCTCATCAGATGTATAATTGGTAAAGACCTTTCCATTCCGTAGGCTTCTGCTTTGTTCAAATGGTGGGGTCCCTTGCTGTACAGAAGCTTTTTAGCTTCACGAAGTCCCACGTATTAATTGTTGATCTTAATGCCAATGCCATCCACGTCTTGTTCAGAAAGTCCTTCCTTCCTTGTGCCAATGCGTTCAAGCTTATTTGCTGCTTTCTCTTTACAGATTCAGGGCATCTGGGCTTACGTTGAGGTCCTTGATTCATTTGGTACAGGGTGATGGATAAGGTCAGTCCACGTTCTTGACAACCACCAAAGAAAAGAGGCAGGCCGGTTATAACTCACGGCGTTCCCAAGAGTGAGCTAAGCCATTGTTTAATCAATCGCTCTGAGGAGAAACTACTGCTAGCACTCAGGGAAGAGACACTGTGTCCTGAAGAGCAAAGACAGAGTGTCAGACTCCTCTCCATAAAAGGCCAAGTGAGAAGACAGCAGGAGAGGAACAGCTTCAAGACACTCGCACACATAAAATTAAATAAGCATGCCTAAAATTTAGGTTTTTAAAAGATTTCTTTTTAGCTTTAAGTTATGTGCGCACATGCATCTGGGTGCTGGCCTGTGCACATGCCCGATGTGGGTGCTGGGAATGCAACTCTGTTAACTGCTGATTTCAGGGGTCCATTTATGTGAAACTCTGAAAAGTGAAAACTGATCTTTAATATCAGAAAGCAAAACTATGGTATCCTCTGGGCAGGGAGGGGGCGGGAGTACCCTGAGGATGCTGGGCGTCTGGGGATCGTGGAACTTGCTAGAGCAGGTGTTTCATGGTATACACAAGTGTGAAGACACATCACACTTTCTTCTTAATTTTTTTCTTCAGGGGAGAGTTCAAATACAGTTTCCTACTATCACAAATTAGGCCATCCAGTTTCCTCAGGGTCAGCATAGCCCAAGTGCAAGGGATAAGCCTCACCCTGGGAAAATCACCTTCCTCATCATGGCGTCTCCTCTGCCAAGTAACTGCCCTGTCACAGTTTCTGTTTTGTTGTTTTGTTTTTCTGAGACAGGGTTTCTCTGTGTAGCCCTGGCTGTCCTGGACTCACTCTGTGGACCAGGCTGGTCTCGAACTCACAAAAATCTTCTTGCCTCTGCCTCCCGAATGCTGGGATTAAAGGCGCACACCACCAAGCACAGCTTTATGTCACATTTTTAATGCGCATATTTCTTGTATGCCAATTATGCCTCAAAAAAGCTATTTTTGAAAAAGATAATACAAGGGATGAATTCTGTCCTTTTAGTCAACTTTCTGCATCCGTGTGGTTACTCAGAGATGAACTTTTGCTAAGTTTTCACTGTGATTTAATACTATTTGGTTTTTAAAATCCCATAACTACAGAGAAGTAGCCCGACAGAATGATATAGGTGGTCTGGGCAGTCATATCAGGGAATTTGACAAAGTGGGGATTATAATATATGCTAGATGTCAGAGACAGGCACGTGACCTGGCGGCACGTGACCTGGCTGCTGCGTGGCTTCCGAGGTCGGTTTCCTTGCTCAGTGCTTTAGCTATGCCTTTCTCAGTGCAGAGAATTGCCTGCGTGGAAAAGACCTGAGCTCCAGGGGGAGGAGTAAGCAGCTGCTTCTTGCTACAGCTTCTTTGCACCCACTCTTTCACTTGCAGCTCCCACTCTGTGCCAAGAACTAGTCTCTCTGGGTCTGGTTTTCCCTCTCAGGTATTGGTGGGCTGTCTGTCGGGTTCCCATGCAGCCTGGGGGGTGGGTGCATCCAAAGCAGCCAGTGTTCAAAGCGCAGTGCTCCCGGTTCCAAGCCCAGTAATAATGGGTCCTTATGAGCCACATCAAACTAAGGATTGAACTAGGGGTTGGGGGAGGGGGAGGGCAAGATTTGCAGGCATCCTACAGTCATCCCAGAGATCTGCACTTACTCCCCCAGCTCTGAGCCACTGTGGAGCTCCTGTTGCGACCCAGCAGACCCAGCAGCTTGAACTAACTGGCTGCCAACTCACCACTCTCTTGTCCGGGACTCTCTGGGTGAACACTCTGTAGATTCGCCAGCTCTTCCCCAGAATAGGGCCAAACACAAGGGATGTGCCAACGCACAGCAGGGACAGTCTCATCTGCAGGTCGAAACAGGTCAGAGGCAAGAGTCACTAGTGGGACCTCCAGCCATCGGCAAGGTCTCAGGCCCACAGAGGCCGTAGAAGCAGCAAGTGGCCCTCACTCAATATGCCCATAGCGAGAATACAGAACTACCCATGACAGGGAGAGCTGAGAGCAGGAGACGTTTCCAGAATTCAACATGGTGTCCAAGACAAAATTCCAAAATGTCACCAACCTGAATGAGAACTTCCATGGAACTCCCCACAAAAGCATCTTGAATCCCAAAAAGGTAAGCGCTACTGTAAGTCAGACAACTGCCCAGCAAGGTCACAATGTTCAGATTGGGGCTGGACATCTTCACAATCCTAGGTGGAAGTAGAAAGAGTGACAAGAGTAACAGAGCCGTAAATGCACGTCCCCTCCCCAGCCCCAGAGTGAGGAGTCATTTTGCTGGCTCTGAGAAACTTACGCTTTATTTACATTGATTTAGAATAAAATAACTAAATCCTGTTTTGTTTTGTATTGTTTTATTTTATTTTTATGAGAGAGGGTCTAATGTTGCCTGGGCTGGCCTTGAGCTTGTTACGATGTCTTGGAACTGCTGGCCCTCCTGCCTCTACCACCCTTGTGCTGGGACTTGCAGGCATGTGTCAACTACAAAAAAAAAAAAAAAAAAAAAGACATAAAATTTTTATTTTATGGGGCCTGAAGAGGTGGCTCAGAAGTTAAGAGCACTGTCTGTTCTTCCAGAGGTCCTGAGTTCAATTCCCAGCAACCACATGGTGGCTCACAACCATCTATAATGTGATCTAATGCCCTCTTCTGGTGTGCAGGTGTACATGCAGTGTGAGTGCTGGAAACTGAACCCTGATCCTCTGCAAGAGAAGAAAGTGCTCTCCCTTCCAACCACCCCCCAGACAGGGTTTCTCCGTGTAGCCTTGGCTGTCTTGGATTGGCCTTGTAGACCAGGCTGGCCTCAAACTCACAGCGATCCATCTGCCTCTGCTTCCCAGAGTGCTGGGATTAAAGGTGTGTGCACCACCGCACCCTGTGCAGCAAATGCTCTTACCTGCTGAACCATCTCCCCAGCCCCACTGATTTTTTTTTTTCACCCTAAATTCTTGTACCTCATGCTTATATAAATCAGAGTTCTAAAGGAAGGCTAACTACTGACACACAGGTGACAACAGAGAAGAATTAGGACTTTGTCAGTTAAGTTTAGGGTTATTAAGGGTCAGGTGAGCGTATGTAAACCAGTAGCAGGCACGCAGGGAGACAGTGAGGGGCTTGCAGAACTGAGCTGTAAGGGACACTACTATTTGGCGAGAGCTTGCGAGTCTTCAAGCACACCAATTACTAGACAAACAAACTGCATTTCTTTCCTTATTTGACTGAGAAAAGGAAAAGCAGAGATCAAAAGCAGGGGATTAACGCAGGTCTTTCCTCTGAGGAGGGCAAAATGAAGTTGGTGGTATCCTCAGGGAATAAGCTTCTGTAAAACCCGGACTCTTTTCCATTTGCCTCTGGAAAACCCCTATACATAAGCAATGCCTATCTGATGCTGACCTCCCCACATCTCACCCGCCAGGCCCCATAGCTGCACATCTGTTTCGTCTACACCACTGAAGGTGGCCTTGCAGCTCTTTCTCCGCACCTACTTATTTGAATATCACAACTCTGTCTCATGCATATGATCCAGTGTTGCCTGAATCCTGATTTGGAATTCATTCACTTTCTGAAACAGTGGGTTTACACCAGCTTAATTATTTTTGATGAGACAGGCACTCTCTAGTGTTCACGTTTCAAGCACTGGTGTAAACCCATTGTTCGGATAAACAAGCCATGGACCCAGACGTGGTTTTTTTGTTTTGTTTTGTTTTTTGTTTTGTATTTTTCTTGAAAAGTCTTAGTGACATATCTCAAAATTACAAAAAAAAAAAAAAAAAAAAAGAATAGGAAACAATTACCCTGTTTTGTTTGGCTGAGCGAACACCTGGGAAGCCACTTAAATGTCAATCAGCTCCGACTGAGCAGGTAAATGACTTGTCTGGGGACCGCTCTGCCACACTGAGAGGTATTCAACACCTTGTCGTTTTGCTTTTCTATTGAACTAAATACAAGTTCCACAAAGCTGTGTGTTTTCCTTCACCCATCAACACGAAGAGGTTTTCACAAAGCTGGCCTATTTATTTAAATATTTAAATACTTACTTATAATAATGTGCCTTGTGTTCCATGTAGAGAGAATTAGAGGTGTAGACTGGGTCACTAGTGCTCTGAAACAGGGTGCGTTTATTTCTTTCTTTTTTGTTCTTTGTTTTAGGGTTATATAACGATCTTATTTTTCTCTTCCTCTTCATTTTTTTGGCTCGAAATGTGAGGCAAGGCCTTTCTAGTCTCCAGTAAAGTCTCCGTACGTGTAAATGAACAGCTATAGAACTTGTTTAATCCTGTACAGTCATTCCAGCCGTCTGGTGGATCGACTCTGACTTCTGACAGCCTCCAGCTCTCACACTGGCCTCTGAGCTAGGGGATTTTGAATTACGGAATTTGGAAACATGGTTCCAGGTTGGGGAGCGCATATCCTGGCAATCTATGGCTAGACCAGAAGGAAACTTCCCTTAAAGTATCACAGGACATATACTCTATAAGGTGCCTCCTGAGTTGGTGTAAATGCCAGCACTGAGTAGGTTTGGTCGGGTTAATTTCATGTGTGTAGGTGTTTTGCCTGGTGCCCTCAGAAGGAAGGGACAGATGTTAGAGTCCCTGGGACTGGAGTTACAGACGGTTGTGAGCCATGTGGGCTCTGGGAATTGAAGCGGGCCCTCTAGAACTGCAGGGAGCAGGACACGCCCTTAACCACTGAGCTGTCTCTCCAGCCCCTGTCACTGAGCGTCAATCTACCTAAACACACATACAGAGGTCATTCGCAGCTCTGCTGGGAAACCATAAAGGTTCCAGTTCTGAGAATTTGTTGAATTTCTCGTTCCATCCACTGCTTCTCATCTTTGTACAATGGGATTATAAATCTATGTCTTTATTATATTATCTGGCGTGGTGCCACAGATCTGATCTGTTTGCTGTTTTGCCCATTTATAAAGTTCGAGTTAATCAATTCACATTCCGCATACCTCACACTCATGCTAGTGTCGACCATTTGCACTTCAGCTCCACATTGCCCCGCCCCTTCATCCCAGCCAGGCCTCCGTAGAGGACCATCCAGAGAGATACCGAAAACTTTCCCCTTCCTAAATCCACAATGATTTCAGTTTATTTCACGTCAGGGTCTCTGAATCCTGTGTCTCATCTTTTGAAATAGTTCTACTTTCAGGAATTTTAATAATTTCAGGAAATTTAATAATTACATCTGCTCCACTCCCAACGCGCGCGTGCGCGCGCACACACACACACACACACACACACTTGAAGTAGGCTCTCACTGTGTATTCCTGACTGTTCTGGAACTTGTTATGTGTTCCAGGCTGGTCTTGAACTCACAGAGTTCCGCAGGAGTCTGCGTGCTGAATGCTGACTCTCTTTTTTAAAAATGTAAACCACAGTCCATTCAAAATTCAACTCCTTGTCTTCTCCCCTAAGCTGTTCCTCCACCCTCCCTCTCCAGTTCAGCAGGACAACCCCATCTTCTTTCTGTTTGCTTAGACCCAAAACCTTGGAGTCATTGTTGACTCTTGCTTACCTCCCACATCCAATCTGTCTTGAAATCCCATTGGTCCTGTTCTTGAAATACAGCCAGAACCCAGCTACTTCTGCCTCTACTGCCACCCACTGCTCAAAGTCTTCCTTGCAACAGCCTCCCAGCTGCTTCCCCCTGCTTCTGTCCCGGAACTTCCTTCTCTGAGGGGACCTACTATAAGCCCCTGCAGGTGACTGCCAACATGGAGAGGGGATCATGAGCTAGTTAGACAAGGAGGCCTGCTGGGTAATAGAAGTGGCTTCTGGAAGTCTCTCTGGACTCCCTTGATGTTTCTGCACACAAAAAAAGACCAGTTATCTTGGGGGTTCCGTGTGCATGGGCTTCTGCAGACTATGGGATCTGACCAAGTTAAGTCCTCACTGATGAGCCTTATTGTGTGTGGGAGCCTCTTCTGGGATTTCCTCTCAGCGTGGTGCTGAGAGGAACCTGAAAATAACAGCGCGTCTGTGAAGCTCTGTGTATGCTCTCCCGGCCTCTTGTTTCTAGGAAACCGCAGCATCTGTGGGAGTATTCATTCACATATGCATGTGCACACGTATGTTCACTTGTCTCCAATGAGATCTGGCTACTTCAGGGGTTCCTTTCCATTGGCTGGATCCTTTGGGGGGGGCGGGGAATTCTAGGAAATGCTTTTGTCTAACACAGGTCTCTAACACATCTTCCAGGTCATGTGGCCAGGAGGGCTCTGAGGGCCCAGCAATGTGACAGCGGACCTCATCTTGATGACCGGGCACCCAGGTTTCCAACTTTCACCCGATGTCAGTGACAGACATGGACAGCGCACACTGCCCTCCCTGGGTTCAGAAAACCTGCTGGTTCTGGACCACCTTGCTGCTTGCAGCTGGGCGGGCCTGGTATAACATCTTTTGTAACCTGAAGCCTTGCATGCTGCTGGGTGGACATGGCCTCTCTAAGCCCCTCCGCTTTTCTGTAGTTCTCAGTGATTGTACAGCTTTATTTTAATCCAGAGAGAGCAAAGTTTCCACCCTCCAACCTGTCATTTTGGACCTGCAGTTACTGATGCGATAAGGGCCCTGGAGGAACAGGGCAGTGGTTGGCAGTGGTTAGATCCAATGAGACCCAAGATCCCTTCCAGTTCATCCCTTTTCAAATTATTTTTGCCACAGCGTCTTTTCCCTGCTGCTGGCTTATCAGCAAGCCAGTCACGTGCACTTCTGCCTCCCTTCCTTAGCCTGTAAGAACAGGCTGACCTGGATTCCAGAGATGTGGTGGATTTTATAGTTCAACCAACTGATCATCCAAATAAAGCGTTAACTATTAAGTACAGAAGAAAACTTGCCGAACGTCCTAGACCCAGATTCTCCTTCAGCCGATGGCCTCAGTGTCCTGTCCTTTGCTTCACCTCTCATTAATGGCCATTCTGTGTCAAACATTAATTCCTGAATACAAACCCATCAAAGTGTTAAGAAATGGAGATGGCAGAGCAAATGCAAGGGAGGGAATCTCTGCCCTCAGCTCATGAGGGCACCTCCTTGGGTTTTGACTTTTTCACTACAAAGATATTTTTTCTTATTCCTCTTTTAAAACAGAATAAAATTTTAGTTTACTACTAACAGTTCTTTTCTCTGTATCCAGGGCTATTTAACACACACACACACACACACACACACACACACACACACACACACACACTGAAATCTATAGATTTATTGTTGTTGTTTAAGACAGGGTTTCTCTGTGTAGCCTTGGCTGTCCTGTACTCGCTTTGTAGAGCAGGCTGACCTCAAACTCACAGTGATCCACCTGCCTCTGCCTCCGGAGTGCTAGGCATCTGTGTGCCATGGCATGCATGTAGAATTCAGAGGACAGCTCACAGGAGTTGGCTCTCTCCTTCCATTTTGTGGCTCCCGGGGGTTGAACTGAGTGAGTCCTACCTGGTAGCAAGTGCCTTTACCTGCTGAGCCGTCTCCATGGCCCATAGAATATTTACTATATAAAATTAATATATGAAGGGGCCAGTAGTGGTGGCATGCCCGCCTTTAATCCCAGCAATCAGGAACCATAGCCAGGTGGATTGCTGTGAGTTCGAGACCAGCCTGGTTTACAAAGTAAGTCCAGAACAGCCAAGGTTACACAGAGAAACCATTGTCTCGAAAAAGCAAAAAATAAGAAATAAAAGATGTATGTATCAAGTATCAATTCAAGACTGCATCCGTGCGAGCATTTTAAAAGCTGAAATATGGAAGTTTAGATTTCCATTTCAGAGCCAATGCCCATGACCTCATTGTTGCAGCTCCAGTGCAGGGCGGGAGGAGAGGCTGCAAGAGCGCCCTCACAAAGGAAGCCTGCTTTATTTACCAGTATTATCATCACATTCGATATTGATTAAAAAAAAAAAAAAACTAATTCCCAAATGTATATTTCCATGCCTCACACAACTGTAAAATATTTTAAATAGCAAGTGGGGACAATAGACACAGAAGAAAAAATCCCCTTCTCCTCAAGCTTTTCTACGGGGTTGAAGGGGTGGGCGGCTGGGGGGGGGGTGCTCCAGTTCCACGTGGGCAGCAATTGTTCAGGCAGAGACTCCAACTTCTGTCCTCCCTCCCACTGTACGAAAGGCCAGGAACAAGACTCTTGCAGCATTAAAAAAACAAAACAAAACCAAAACCAAAAAGCTGAGCCTAAGTAGGACAAAAAGCAAGGGCACGATTGGCCGCCAGAAGCAGCCAATTGCAGGGCGTCCATTCTCAGGTGGCTTTGCAAATCCATCTTAGCTCCCTTGTTTCTAGCTTTTTGGTCTTCAAGTTTATTATGTCCCGAGAATGAGAATGCTGGGCCGTGGCGGGTCTGGGAATCTGTGAGGAATGGTTCTCCATCGGGCTAGAATCTGGGAATTTGTGAGCCTGAGGCGGAGTTTGGCCCAGCTTTGCATCTATGAGCACCTTCTGTTTGGCTATCTTGGTAGTATTAAATATCTGTTAAATTGATTCTAATCATTCGATTTAGATGGGTGTTAGGCCTTGGTGCGGGCAGGGGCGGGGTGGCGGGGGGAGGGAACGGGGAGAGCGGGGGGGGGGGGGGGGAGGGAACAAGAAAACAAGAACTAAGAGAGAACCGAGAAGGAAGACCTGCTTGCTCTCCGAAGTTTTGCCCCCACCAGTAGTCCAGGCCAGGATTGGAGTCTCAGAGCCCTGAGGCTCACACCCTGCCCTGGCTCTCATTTTAACACAGAAGGACTTGCGGGTGGATTTCCACCAGCTAGGGATGATGCTGGCTGACCCGCAGGCTCTGACTCTGGGTTCCTCATTTTCCCAGGACCCTGTTGACACCTCCCTGATTAATGAACCCCTTCCAGGGGCCTTTCTACCCCTGGTTGTTTACAGGCTGTAATAGTGTTAGTAGGCCACGAGTTTTCAGCTCTCAGGTGCACACGGCCTGCTGTGTTCTTTACAGGGACTCGCCTCTCTTTAGAAGCCGTTGCTGGCCGGGACATAGGACCTTGGCTGATTTCCCACTGGGTCTCCTGATTTTACTCACTGGCTGGAATCCAGTCTGAATTCGCGGGGCAGCTTGGTTTGGGTTTTTGGTTTCTGCTATTGCCTAGTTAGTGCCTCTAAGCCTTGGCCCCAGCAAGTGTTGGCCCTGCACTGTGACAGACAGGAGGAATCTGATGACAAAGGAAGAGCTAATTGCGTGTGTGATGTGTGTGTATATCTGTGTCAGTGTTCACGTATATAGCTGTGGTTATGGATGTGGAGGGCAGAGGACAACCTCAAGTGTCCATCTTCTCTTTGTCTGAGACAGGTCTCTTTGTCGATGGTTGCTTTGGGCAGCAGGCTAGCGGGCACACGGGCCTCTGGGGATTCTCACATCTCTACCTTCCGTCTTGCCATAAGAGCCCCAGAATTACAACCCCAAGAGCTACCATGGCAGCTTCACATGGGTGACAGAGATTCAAACTCAGGTGCTCAAGTGTGTATTAGCAAGAGCCTTAGCTCCTGAGTCTCTTCCTCAGCTCCCAAGTTTTTAGGTCATTGGTTTTTTGACACTATTGTAAATGAGATTGCTTTTTTTTATTTCCTTCTCAGATAGTCCACTGTCAATGCCTCCAGTTTGTGAGTGTCACAAGCAAAGCTACTATAAATATTTATATACGTTTTCATGTGAACATATGTTGTTTTCATTTTTCTAGGGTAGATACTCAGTAGTAGTACAATGGCTGAATCACACGGTATGGGTTTAATTTTCTAAGAAATTATCAAATTGACACGCGCTGATGCACGAGATTTAGTTTTCTGTATCTTTGCTAACATGGGTCTTGATGTGTATGTATGTATCACCCTTGAGGGGTGGAAGCCTTGGGGGCTGGAGAAACAGCCCAGTGGTTAAGAGCACTGACTGCTCTTCCAGAGGACCCAGGTTCTATTCCCAGCACCCATATGGTGGCTCACAACTGTCTGTTACTCCAGGCCTTTGAGAGTACTATATACATACAGGCAAACACCAGAAG
Organism: Acomys russatus; assembly: GCF_903995435.1. NCBI lineage: Eukaryota > Metazoa > Chordata > Mammalia > Rodentia > Muridae > Acomys > Acomys russatus. The sequence continues at coordinate 21,840,836 of NC_067144.1, read as the reverse complement.
GAGGAGGAAGAGGAGGAGGAGGAGGAGAAATAATTTTGTTTTTTAGAATGAGTAGAAGTCTTGAATTCCACTTGATTGGCAGGAATAAATCTTGTAGGGAAGAAGGCATATTTCACTGTGCTGAATTTGTATTATTTATTTTATCTGTGTATGTATTGTAGGTATTCACATGAGTATGCAAGTAGAGGCTGACATCAGCGAGCATTTTCCATAACTGCTTGTCACCTTATACTTTTACTGTGTGTGTGTGTGTGTGTGTGTGTGTGTGTGTGTGTGTGTGTGTGTGTTGAGGGGTACCCATGGAGGCCAGAAGGGGGTAGCAGACCCCTGGGAACTAAACTTAGAGGTGATTGTGGGCCCCCAACATGGGTGCTGGGAACTGAACCTGGGACCTGGGAGCCAGCTCTCTGGCCCCTCCTTACCATATCTTCTGAGAGTCTCTCCTTATACCCGGAGCTCATAGATTTTACTAGACTAACTGCCAACTGAGCTCCAGGGACTCCCCTCCCCCCACTGCCTCCTAGTGCTCACATCTAACATTTCTGTGTGGCTGCTGCCCAGCAAGCACTTTACTGAGCACGCAGCCCCTAATGTACTCAATTCTTGCCAATCACCTTCTCGGTGCTGGGCACATGGTAGATGTTGAGTACAAAAGCAGGACTTGACTTAAACCTTAGCAGAGGAAACGGGTAAGTAGAATAAGCAGTTGTGATTCTGAATTGAAATCAGCATTTTGTTCAAGGGCTATGAAAATTGACCCTAGAATGAGCCGAATCCTGGGGGAGCCTGCCAAAGCACAGACTGCTGGTCCTCATCACCCCGGAAGTTTTGGATGAAGAAGATTCTAGGGTTGGGTCTGAGGTTGTATTTCACACAAAGTCCTGGGTGAATCTGCTGATTCTGGCCCAGGACCCTCATTTTAAGAGACAGGAGTTTGTTTTAAAGAATAGATGAGTAGTTTTTGGGTGACAAATGAGAAGTGTCATGAAACAGGGAAGGAATTAATACAGGCAGGTGACAAGTGTACACAACACATGGCTAAAGCAGGGCTTAAAGGGAAACCATGGGGATTGTACATTACGAACAAAATACAAACATTTAAGTCCACGTTGGGCATGGTGGTGCAGGCCTCCAGTCCCAGCACTCGGGGGACAGAGGCAGGCAGGTCTCTGTGAGTCCCAGGCCAGCCTGGGCTACTTAGGGAGATCCTATCTCAGAAACAAAAACCAAACTCCCTTAAACCTAAGGAGCTATGTAGGTAAGTCAAGGTCTGTGCTGGGAAACCATGTTGTATTTCTAAAGTTATACTGACAAAAGAGCAGATGCTTAAAAAAATGAGAATTAGAAAAACAAAACAAAACAACAACAAAAGCCAAGAAATACCTACTAGGGAGCCATGGCAAGTGTCCCTATACTGGCAGGTTTTGTGTATCAACTTGACACTAACTAGAGTCATCACGGAGGAAGGAGCCTCGGTTGAGAATGTGCCTCACTGAGATCCAGCTGAAAGGTGTTTTTTCAATTAGTGATGAATGGGGTAAGGCCCAGCCCATGGTGGGTGGTGCCATTTCTGGGCCAGTGGTCCTGGGTTCTATAAGAAAGCAGGCAGAGACTTCTGCCTTCAGGATCCTGCCCTGCCTGAGTTCCTGTCCTTCCTTCCTTCAGTAACGAACAGCAATGTGGAAGTGTAAGCCAAGCCAAATTAACCCTCTCCTCCCGAACTTCCTTTTTGGTCACAGTGGTTCCCCACCCCCACCCCACCCCTGGCATTAGAAACCTTGACTAAGACACATCCAGATAAAAAAACAAATTAGGATTATATTTGGACAATGGAGCTGGATAATAAGAGACAGATTTGAGAGACATTCCAGAGGTTACACGGCCGAGACTTGGCTACTATTTGTATACGTGGGAGATGATGGAATGTAGAAGCAGATATAGATGAATGGCACTATTAATAAACAAACTGGAAATTATATGATGGGAAAAGCAAGGCTAGTCATTAGATATGAGTCTGGTTCTAGTCAGCAGGTCTAAACTAGCAATGGAAAAATCCCTATGGCAACTATGAAGTCAGACTGTGGGATTAGAGGAACTCATAGCTTGGATACTGCAGAAGAGGCATTAAAACCAAATAAAGGGTGTAACATAAGAAGTAAAGCAAGGCTGGGTGTGGTGGCGCACACCTCTAATCCCAGCACTTGGTAGGCAGAGGCAGGCAGATCGCTGTGAGCTAGAGGCCAGCCTGGTCTACAAAACGAGTCTGGGACAGCCAAGGCTACAGAGAAACCCTATCTCAAAAAACCAAAACAAACAACAACAACAACAAACAAACAAACAAAACAAAAGCAAAAAACAAACAAACAAAAAAAGAGAACTAAAGCAAGACTAGAATCCAAGGGTTAAATCAAAATTAAGTAGGTAGATGGAATTTTGGAATTGTTGAAAGTAGTTGATAAAAAGCAAACAAGTAAAACTGAATTTAAAAAAAATTGTTTTGCCGGGCAATGGTCGTGGCGCATGCCTTTAATCCCAGCACTCGGGAGGCAGAAGCAGGCAGATCTCTATAAGTTTGAGGCCAGCCTGGTCTACAAAGTGAGTCTAGGACAGCCAAGGCTACACAGAGAAACTTTGTCTCAAAAAAAAGTTTTATTTTTAATTATGTATGCGCGCACATGCGTGTGTGTGTGTGTGTGTGTGTGTGTGTGTGTATGTGTGTGTGTACTCTCTATGAAAACCGGAAGGGGGTGTTGGATCTCCTGGAGCTGGACGTGGCTGTGAGCTGTCTGAGAGGGTTCCTGGGGACTGAAGTTGGGTCCTCTGGAAGAGTAGCAAGCAGTGCTAACCACTGAGCCAGCTTTCCAGCCCCCTAGAACTGGACTTTATAAAAGATAGAGATTGAGAAAAGAGAATGTTCAGAAAAGAGATCAAAGCCAGGCCCAGGGGCGTATGCACGTAATCTTGAAACCCGGGAGATAAAAACAGGAGGATTGTGAGTTCCAGGCCATCCTGAGCTACATAGTGAGGTCCTGTCTAAAAACAAAACAAAACAAAAAACCAAAAGAAAACGAGAAGGGAAAGAAGAAAGAGGAGAGGGTTGATAGTGCTTCAAAGAGTGATGGCTAAGAAGTGCTGGTGACCTTGGCAAGGAGTCAGACTTAACGACCTTCCGGTGGAATCCGAGGAATGGGCTGAAGAAAGGACTGCTGATAAGTAGACGGAGGTGGCTAAGGAGGATTCGCTTTTAAGAGGCTTGGTGACAATAAAGGCTGGGTGGGGGCGAGAACTTCAGAGAGAGGACAGGCAGGAGAAGAAAGCTCTTCCGGGAGCTTCTCAGAGTTAACCTGTATTTATTTTGACCGCCTACACAGGACTATGTAAAACCCAGAAAGGTACATGATAATTGTCACTGGGTCCCTTCAGGAGGCCGTTCAGGTGTGACGGTGGCTTTGATGTCCTTCTCAATAAACTCAGAGATGTGAAATTAGTTCGGCCCACCATCCTTTGTAAGCTGAGCAATCCCTGGGCCCCTAGAGCACCGAAAGATGCCGCTGTCACCCCAGCTTCCTCCTTTTAATAGATTCTAAAATAATCCCTTTACGTGCCCTTAATTCTCTTCAAAAGTGCATCTAAACGTGCACCACACACTCCTGCTCCCACCCCGACACACCCCTCGAGCCTCCTGCTCTCCTCTCCTCTTACATTCGCTGAGGAAATGTCATTTTTTCTCCAACAGTAGCCACGGTGACTGCCACATTCTCACGTGCTTAGATTTCTGAAAGTTTCTCACTTTCTATGCTTCCAACAAAGCCTTTAAAAATAGACTTCACTTGTCCTGTGACTTTAAAAGCCACCTTTTGAGTTTTCTTAGCAAACACCTCCTTTTCCGCAGTGAGCCGCAAATGCTGAGATAAGTTTTCTGGGTTTCTGGATTTAACTGTGTGTCATGCCACTCACACTAACTCTCATCCTCACGCACGCGCGGTTACCTCATGAAAGCGTCCCCTAGTAAAAACCACAGCTAGGGCGAGAGGATCTCTGTGAGTTTGAGGCCAGCCTGGTCTACAGAGCCAGTTGCAGGACAGCCAGGGTGATACAGAAAAATCCTGTCTCAAAAAAAAAAAAAAAAAAAAAAAAAAAAAAAAAAAAAATCACATCCCGGTCGTTTTCTCTAGCTGCAGGTGATTTGAAACTTCCTGTTAGAGTGTTGTTTGTTCTATCAAAAACCCCCTTATTAAATAGCTAATCAGTGCCTTTTGGCCCCATAAGTCACTTTACAATTTATGTTTGAGTCAGCTCTCTGATTTAAAATGACTTGCATAGCTTCTATGTTTCCATGATGTTAATATTTCTGTGTTAGTGTCGTAACCTTGGTCAGCTAGTCTGCAGCAATCAGCGGTTCTCAAAAACTTTGCTGAGACAGGGTTTCTCTGGGTAGCCCTTGACTGTCCTAGACTCACTTTGTAGACCAGGCTGGCCTCGAACTCACAAAGATCCACATGCCTCTGCCTCCTGAGTGCTGGGATTAAAAGTGTGCACTACATCACCTGGCTACACCTGGAAAGTTCTTCAATGGCTCTTTGGTATTCTGACTTAACTGGTCTGGGAGCCAAGACTAAGTGTCATTTTTTAAAAAGATTTATTTATTTTATGTACATAAACGTTTTGCCTCAATGTATGTTATGTGCACCACACGCATGCAGTGCCTTTGGAGGCCAGAAGAGGGCATTGGATCCTCTGGAACTTGGGTTACCAATGGCTGTGAGCCTCCATGTCAGTGCTGAGAATTGTTGCTCTACAAGAACACTAAGTGCTCTTAACTTCCGAGTTATCTCTCCAGCCGCCAGCATGAAGAGTTTTTTTTTTTTTTAAGCTTTATTGTCAAACCAAATTTGACAACCACTAATTTAAGTACATTCCTAAAGGAAAACAAATTTTTTTAGAATTGCCAAAAGATTTAGATAGGCATTTCTCCAGTGACGAGATAGTAATGACCAATAGGCATATGAAAAAACTCTCAGCATTGTTGATCATCAAAGAAATGCAAACGAAAATCACAATGAGAGGCCACTTTACCCGCACTGGTTGGAATTGAACAGGTAAATAATATGGGCATTGGTGAGGAGTGGGGGGGGGGGGCTATGGACTGCTGGTGACACTGTAAAATGGTGTAGCCACCACAGAGACAGAAAGAATAATTGGTTTCCAAGGCCTTGGGGAGGGAGGATTGGAGAGAAACTGCCAACCAGTAGGAGTACCTTTGGGGGATAATGAAAATGTTCTGGGATTGGTGATCCGTGGTGGCTTCCCAGCCCTGTGATTATACCACAGACCACTCAATTACAAGCTTTTGAAAGGCAGAGTTGGCGTAAGGTGTGTGAATGTCATCTTTCCAAAGATGCCAAAAGACCCCGTCATCTCGCAGGTCTGAGGCGTTCCTACTCATGGATGCTTGAGACTGACGCTCTTTGCTGAGCGCATGTCTGTTTTACTGTTTTTCCCACTTTAGCCTAGGCATTGGGACAGAAAGGAAGTCACCTAGTTTTTTTGCCTGATTCCTAGGCTAAAGTCTTATAGTATACTGTAGAAGGTATATATAATATAGTGTAGTGTAGTGTAGTGTGAGATAGATGGCATTAATCACCTTTAGGATAAGAGAAAAATAAGTCATACAGAAGGAAAACTCCAAGTGACAGGGTCCCTAACAAACGGGGACACACCATTCTGAAGCTGAGAAAAGAGAAGAGCAAGGAAGTGTGAAAGAGATTCTGAGGCCGGGTGCAGTGATGGCGCACACACACCTGTAATCCCAGCACTCGGGAGGCAGAGGCAGGCAGATCGCTGGTCTACGAAGTGAGTCCAGGGCAACCAAGGCTACACAGAGAAACCCTGTCTTGGAAAACAAAAACATTCTAAGGGAGTGCGGCAGAATGAAATTCTAGAATACTTGAAAGGTAAACTACCACTTAAAAGTTCAGATACCGGGCCGGTGAGATGGCTCCGTGGGTAAAGGTGACTGCCACTAAGACTGATAACCTGAATTTGATCCCTGGACGTTTGTGGTAGAAGGCAAGCACAAGTTCCTGAAAGCTGTCCTCTGACTGCTGCATGTGCCGTGTAGCATGTATACACTCATGCTCACCATACACACATAGACAAATAAGTACATGCAACAAGCATAAAAGGGTTCAGATATGTAAACTTAGGATGTTACGGAGGAAATGCCAACCTGTGAAACATGTGGTAGTTCCTAGAATGGTCAGCATCCTTCAAGAGACAGTATAGCCAAAGAAGATAATTTTAAAGCAATGTCTCCATAGTAGATTCGGTCCAAACTGAGCTACCACTAATAGGTGCCTTTACGTCTCTTGCTTTGGGAGACAGCTCTCACCGTGAAGGCTGATGTTTACCTGCTTTCTTTCTTTCTTTCTTTTTTAAAGATTTATTTATTTAGTATATGAATGCTCTATCTGCCTGTACACCTGCAGGCCAGAAGAGGGCATCAGATCTCATTATAGATGGTTGTGAGCCACCACGTGGTTGCTGGAAATTGAGCTCAGGACCTCTGGAAGAGCAGATGGGGTGCTCTTAACCACTGAGCCATCTCTCCAGCCCTTACCTGCTTTCTTATACAAAGGTTCTGGGTGTCACCACCAGGGGTAAAAATATTGTCAGCATTGAGTCTTAAATGGTAGCTGAAGAACTTAAATGAGAAGAGTTTAAATTCAGGAGACTGGGCTGACCAGATGCCGGGAGACATCCTGGGGGAGAAAAGTCCACAAAAGAGCAGACCCTGAGTAAGATGAACATCTGTCAGGCTGAAAACTCTCATGGTGCCCAATGAGGGATGGGTGAGAGGCCACAGAGGGCCGGGCTGGCTTGGACACCTTCCCCAGCTTTAAGATTCTGGGCAGGCAATGGGCCATCAGAAAGGAATGAACAGCTTTTGACAGGTGTGGTCTGCTCCCTTCAGCCTTTGCCTGGGGTATGCTGACCTGATTTGGTGGCTCGTGGGACATATTATTTACCCAAGGACATGTTGACCTGATTTGATCCTCTGTCGAGGCACTGGGATAAAAACAGACAAAGGCCCAGGCCCATGAAGTTACACACTGGGCTTGGGGGCCAAGTTCCAACACCCAAAGGGCCATAGCTGCTTTAATGTCCACCCAGGCTGGTGTTGGTGTCACCACGGGTTTGACCTGTAGGAGCTGTAGGGACATCTGCCCAATAGAAGTGTCTAGGGCTCAGGAAGTAGAAGTTATGGTTTGAAGGTTGTGCCCTGCTATAAAATGAAATTTAGTGTAGGGAAACAGAGACCAATAATTTTTCTCGGGCCCAGGGCCAAGGTATTCCCAGGTTGTTGGGGAGGGACTGAAGGGGACTTGGTTCTTGGTAATCCTAGGCTGGAGGCCATGTGACATCCAAACTGAAAGTTCAGAAGGGAAGGAGTCATCCTGGTGTCCCAGAAACAGCAGGGCCGGCTGGTATTGTTTTCTGCTCTCTCCTCTTCCTATTTCTTTTAAAGATTCAGGGGGTATGTTTAAAGATGTCTGGGGGAAAAAAAACTATGTTTCTAGAAATCTAAACTTACACATAAGTGACTCTGATTCCCTAGGTCTTTTGCGCCAAGGCATGTTTTCTAACAAACAAGACACACTAATAAATCTATCAGGGGCGAGAAAGGCAGTGGGGCACAGCTGCGGCTGCGCCATCCAGGAGTGACAGTGATTAATTCCTACATCTGCTCAGTCAGATAGAAACAAAGGTCATTGTGCATAGATTAGCATGGCGGTCACCACCCCTCCCACCACAGACGGACAGACAGACAGCCGGGCAGATGGATGGACATACAGACAGATACACACACACACACACACACACACACACACGGACACAAAGAGAGAGAGAGAGAGAGAGAGAGAGAGAGAGAGAGAGCTACAAAGATAAAATCAAGCTCCTAGCCTTATGGGTAGCAAAGGTGACACAGGGAGGGGTCAGGTGTGAGTTAATCTCAGCTTATTTTCAAATCTAGTTAGTACCTCAATTGAGTAAAATTTGGACATTCGGTTACATTTACAAAAGCAAAGGGGATAGGAAATATGTGACTCAATCTCAACAGAGTAATTTATTTGATCAGAGGAGGAAAGGCGGCTGACTGCATGTGCATACCTGCTGTACTATTCTGCAGACTGCCGGGACAAAATGCCACAGACTTGGTGAATTAAACAGCAGGATTTTATTTTCTCATACTCCAGGAGGCTACAAGTCCAAGATCACGGCTTGGTGGCAGCAGTGCAGTACCCCTTCCTGGCCTGCAGACAGCCGCAGACAGCTGCACCAGCAGGTGCATCTCCCATCTGCACCCTTAGGACAACACCAGCCCTGAGGGGTTAGTGCCGTGACCTAACTTAACATCTTCATTTAGCTTGAAAAAAACTCTGCCTCCAAATACAGTCACGTTAGGACTTATGGCTTCCACTTCTGAATTTGGAGGAGCATAGTGCTCACAGCATCTAGAATTATCTAATAGGGTGCTTGGAAGTTGATTCTTGGTCCTTGTATTGCCTAGTCCCCTGAAGGTGTAGCTACTTCCTGTCCGTGACTACTTTAATTACACATTCCTGGCAGTTCACCTTTAAAAAGTAATAACTGTGGAGAGGGGAAGTTTCTTTGTAGCCTTGGCTATCCTGGAAACTCTGTAGTCCAGGCTGGCCTTAAATTCAGAGATCTGCCTGCCTCTTTCTCCCGAGTGCTGGGATTAAAGGTGTGCACCACCACCACACAGCCAAGAAAGCTATGTTTTGTTTTTTGAGACTGGGTTTCTCTGTGTAGCCTTGGCTATTCCGGAGCTCACTTTGTAGACCAGGCTGGTCTCGAACTCTGCCTCCCGGGTGCTAGGATTAAAGATGAGCACCACCACAGCCCGGCCAAGAAAGCTATTTTTTTTAAGACATAAATTTAAAGATTTATTTATTTATTTATTTATTATGTAGACAGTGCTCTGTCTGCATGTACATCTGCAGACCAGAAGAGGGCACCAGATTACATTATAGATGGTTATGAGCCACAATGTGGTTGCTGGGAATTGAACTCATGACCTCTGGGACAGCAGTCAGTACTCTTAACCTCTGAGCCACCTCTCCAGCCCCAAGAAAGCTATTTTCTAAATGTATAGTTTAGTGAATTACCATGATGCGAACATCTGTGTGACCATAATGTAAGTCTGAAACGAGATCATTACAGCCACATCATAATTGTTACCTTTACTTCCTTCTAAAGACAAGACACTGCACTGGTGTTTAGCACTATAATTTAGTTCTGACTTAGAACTTTTTTATGAAGGGGACTTGTACAGTGCAGGACACTTTGCAGCTGGCTTTTAAAAGTGCCACCTGGCTTAGTTCTTTCCACTTAGCAGCTAGTAGAAGTAATGCGATGGACTTCCGTTTATAAGCTAGGATGTGGGCATATGTTTTCATTTCCTTCAATATAGACCTAGGAATTTAGTTGCTGCCCATTCAGCATGCTGGGGGATTCTCAAAAGGACATCCACAGCAGCTGGACTGTTTTACATTCCCGCCCATAGCATGTGAATGCTATCCTTCCTCCATAGCTTTCTTTATTACACCCATCTCAGTGGGTGTAAAGTGGTACGAGCCTGGGGTTGATCTGCCTTCCTCTTCGCACTTAGTGACCTGCCTGCTGAGCTTCTGTGGCTCAGAGACACATCTGTTCAGATTGCCGAGCCACTTTATACTGCTTTCCACCATGGCTCTGCCAGTTGGCACTTCATCACGGGAGTGGGATTGTGCCCTACAGCAGTCTGCTGACATGCAGCGCAGTGGGCAGAGCTAGATTCTGCCCTTTGTTGTTGGTTGTAAGCATTCTTCAAATATCTAGATCCTTTATCTGATACGTGATTTAAAACACTTAAAAAAAAAATGATTTGGTGTTTACTTCGTGTGTATTGGTGTTTTGCCCGCGTGCCTGTCTGTTTGTGTGAGGGTGTTAGATTCCCTGGACCTGCAGTTACAGACATCTGTGAGCTTCTGGGTGGGTGCTGGGAGCTGAATCTGAGTCCTCTACAAGAGCAGCCAGAGCTCTGAACCACTGAGCCATCTCTCCAGCCCCTTAAAACACTTACTTTAGCCGGGTGTGGTGGCGCACGCTTTTAATCCCAGTTCTTGGGAGGCAAAGGCAGGCAGATTACTGTGAGTTTGAGGCCAGCCTGGTCTACAAAGCCAGTCTAGGACCGCCAAGGCTAACACACAGAGACCTTATCTCCAAAAACCAAAAATACAAAAAAATACAACACCATCAGCCGCCCCCCCAAACAAAGCAAAACAAAACCATTTACTTTATTCAATAAGTTCATTTCACCTTCTTCATGATGTCCTTTGGCATACAGTACAGAAGTTTGCAGTTTAAGATTACAATTTTAGGGCTGGAAAGATGGTTCAGAGGTTAAGAGCACTGTCTATTCTTCCAAAGATCCTGAGTTCAATTCCCAGCAACCGCATAATGGCTCACAACCCTCCATAATGAGATTTGATGCCCTCTTTTAGCATGCAGGCACACATTTGGTCAGAATACTGTATAAATAATAAATAAATCTTTTAAAAAATTACAATTTTAGGGCTAGAGAGATGGCTCAGTGGTTAAGAGCACTGGCTGCTTTTCCAAAGGTCCTGAGTTCAATTCCCAGCAACCATACTGTGGCTCACAACCATCTGTAATGTGATCTGATTCCCTCTTCTGGCATGGATGTGAACATGCAGATACAGCACGCACATACATACATACAAACATCTCTCAGAAACTATAATTATATGTAAATGGGTTGAAGTAGGGATGCTGGAAGGTGAGTGCGGGTGCCTGAGATCAGAGGCATCAAATCCCCCGAAGCTGCAGCTACAGGCAACTGTGAGCCACCTGATACTGGTGCTGAGAACTGAATCCTGGCCCTTTGCAAGAATAGTTTATTTTCTTAACCACTGAGCTGACTCTCCATCCCCTGGGGCAGGGAAGTTTTATTTTTGGTGATCTCGGACTTCTTTTTTCTTTATTGTGGGTACTTTTGTTGCCATTTAATGGAGTCTTTTGATAAACAAGTTCTTACTTTTTACATTTATTTGGTGCACGTTCGTGTGTGTGTGTGTGTGTGTGTGTGTGTGTGTGTGTGTGTGTGTGTGTAAAAGCATGAACCATGCCACATGTTGGAGGTTAAAGAGCAACTGGCAGAAGTCAGTTCTCTTTCCACCATGTGGGTTCTAGAGATCAAATTCAAGTTATCAAGCTTGCCAGCAAGCCTTTTTCCAAGTTCTTCTTTTCCTCTTCCCTTAAAAACAAAACAAAAACCAAAACAAAAAAAACCCTCAATGGTATGTAAATAAGCCTTACACAGTTCACTTCATATTTACAGTGTAACTAATCATTATGTCATTCAATACCCATAATATAGGCATAAGTAAGAATATTTTTCCAGAAAAATTATATTTAAGAATTTTTCTTTCAGCCAGGCCATGGTGGTGCACACCTTTAATCCCAGCACTCAAGAGGCAGAGTCAGGCGGATCACTGTGAGTTCGAGGCCAGCCTGGTCTACAAAGCGAGTCTAGGACAGCCAAGGTACACAGAGAAACCCTGTCACGAAAAACCAAAAAATAAAAATAAAATAAAATGAAATAGAATAAAAAGAATTTTTGTTTCAAGCCAGGTGGCGGTGGCAGTGGCGCACACCTTTAATCTCAGCTGTAAATTTGAGACCAGCAATCTAGAGGCTGAAGCAGGAAGAGTGCCAATATTTTGGGGTCAGATTGGGCTACACAGTAAGTACCAGGCTAGCTAGCACTACACAGGAAGTACCAGGCTAGCTAGGGCTGCACAGGAAGGACCAGGCTAGCTAGGGCTGCACAGGAAGGACCAGGCTAGCTAGGGCTGCACAGGAAGGACCAGGCTAGCTGGGGCTGCACAGGAAGGACCAGGCTAGCTAGGGCTGCACAGGAAGTGCCAGGCTAGCTAGGGCTACACAGGAAGTGCCAGGCTAGCTAGGGCTACACAGGAAGGACCAGGCTAGCTAGGGCTGCACAGGAAGGACCAGGCTAGCTAGGGCTGCACAGGAAGTGCCAGGCTAGCTAGGGCTACACAGGAAGTGCCAGGCTAGCTAGGGCTACACAGGAAGGACCAGGCTAGCTAGGGCTGCACAGGAAGGACCAGGCTAGCTAGGGCTACACAGGAAGGACCAGGCTAGCTAGGGCTGCACAGGAAGGACCAGGCTAGCTAGGGCTGCACAGGAAGTGCCAGGCTAGCTAGGGCTACACAGGAAGGACCAGGCTAGCTAGGGCTGCACAGGAAGGACCAGGCTAGCTAGGGCTACACAGGAAGGACCAGGCTAGCTAGGGCTACATAGCTAACTCTGTCTCAAAAACCAAATCAAAACCAAGCACAAATTTAAAACAAAACAAAATACAGATAATTTCATCTGTATAAATACGCAATTCAGATATTCACACCAAAGACACTTCTGCGTCCTGCACGTGCCCCTCGCTCTGCCAATCACCACGTCGCCTCCCTTTTCTCTCCTTCCTGACCTAGGTTCTGTCCTGACCTCTGATAGGTGAGCTTGTCTGAGCTTCCTGTAAGTGGAAACATGCAGGGTGTAATCTTCGTGTCCGGCTTCTTCTGATCAATAATGTTTTTCTGAGAGTCCTCCACTGTGGCAGGTAACTGTAGATCGCCATCATCATCGTCTAGCATGGAATCATGGGCTGGATCTGGAGATAGTGAGATGTTACGTTGCTGTTTCTTCACAGCTTGGCTATAGTGTGAATATGGGCTGGTTCCACCCCAGCTGATATTGAGGTGTGGTTCTCAGGGCAACACTTTTGGGAGATAATGGGACGTCAAAGGGGGATTGGGGTCTTTTTCTTTTTTCTTTTTCTTTTTGGTTTTTCGAGACAGAGTTTCTCTTTGTAGCCTTGGCTATCCTGGACTCGCTTTGTAGACCAGGCTGGCCTCGAATTCACAGTGATCCACCTGTCTCTGCCTCCCGAGTGCTGGGATTACAGGCGTGCGCCACCACACCTGGCTAGGGGTTAGGGTCATTTAAGCATCGGTATTGAAGGGATTAATACCCGCCTCATGGTGACAGGTTGTTTGGTTAACATGAAAGCCAGTTGTCCATCAAGAAGGACCCCGGCATCCTTGGCCTCCTTTGTATGTTTCAGTTCTCTGTTCTCTCTGTCATAGTATGATACAGCTAGGGAACCCTCACCCGGCAGTGACACCGTTCTGCCTGGGCTTTCCTGCTACCAGAATCATGAGCTACAGAAAGCGCTCTTTCTTTATCCATAACCCAGCCTTAGATACTCTGTTAAAGCAATACAAAATGGTCTGAAATAGGTTTGCTATAAATAGTACCGCTAGGGATATTCTAGCAAATGTCTTTTGGTAGCTATATGTGCAGTTTTGCACGTGTATTTCTGATTTCAGACACACAGGGTATGAATATGTTCAAGGCTTATAGATCTTGCAAAGTGAGCGCATCTATATACACACACACACACTCAGACACCACATGCATATGGTCTGCATCCACAGCAGTGGTCTCCACAGCATATGTCTGCTGCAGAATATGCCGTCTAGGCCTGTGTCATGTGTCATGACGTGCACACAATGCCCGGGGTCACGAGGCATCTGGGGCAGCGCTCTAGCTAAGCAGCTACACTTCCATAGCAATGCACCCGACTTCCCATTGTTCTTTCTGTTCTCCAAACTTAGTGCCGTCCATCTTTTTCCTACTAGACAGTAAGCAAGCATGTAGGCTCTCCACCGTGACTCCAATTTGCACATCTCTGATTGGCCACCTTTCACTTATTGGCTAGCTGAATAGATTTGTTTGTGAGGTGCCACTTCATGTCTTTTATCCGTTTCAAAAAATGCCTTCATCTTACTATGTTTTATTTTGTCATGTGTGGTATCTCTTAGAAGCCCGTTCTTTTCCAATGAGAGATAGAAAAGGGTGGGAGTGGGTCTAGAGGGGAGGGGGGGCGGGAAGGAACTTGAAGGAGCAGAGGGAGGGGAGCTGTAATCAGAATATATTGCACGGAAAGACTCTATCTTCAATAAAAGAAAAAAAAATACTTTTTTCTTATTGATTTGTAGTTCTCCATTGGATAAGATTTTTCATGGATAAATATCCTTTAGTGATACCTACATTGGGAATACGTTCTCTCACTCTCTACCACCACGCCCAGGTTCTTAGTTTTAATGTGGAGAAATTTAACAATATTTTTCTTCCACAAATAATTGTTTTTAATACTGTTGGAATTTAAAACAGCCCTGCTCGGCATGGTGGTGCACAACTTTAATCCCAACACATGGGAGGCAGATGCATGTGGATTTCTGTGAGTTCAAGGCCAGCCTGGTTTACAGAGCTAGTTCCAGGACAGCCAGAGATACACAAAGAAACCCTGTCTCAAAAAAAAAAAAATATATATATATATATACATATATATATGTGTGTATGTGTGTGTGTGTGTATATATATATATATATATATATATATATACACATATATATCTTTATTCAGTAATACTGAAATCTGCTTTTCTTTGTTCCTTAAGTTTTAATGCTGTGGCTCCTATTGTCTCCAGATGCACAGCACCATCAGGGGGGCTGGGGCGGTGGCTTGGTGGTTAGAAGCACTTACTACTCTTGCAGAGGACATGAGTTCAATTCTTAGTTTTCATATCAGGTGGCTCACAACCATCTGTAACTCCAGCCACAGAGGGTGTTAATACCCACCTATGGCAGTTACCTGCACACACAGACACACAGTCACATGGACACACAGACACACACACATTCAAAATGATAAAAAATAAAAATAAAAAAGAACAGTACCATTGGAGTTAAGTATCAATACCAAGTTATTCTTAGCTTAAACAATGAAAGGCCTTGTCCCTAGATAGCTTCTTCTTCTATGTGTCCCCAACCCTCCGGTGGCAAACAAACAAACAAACAAAACCCCACAGAGCAGAGGGGAAAGTGGCTATGGATGTACTCTGCTTGGAAGCCCAGCCCAGGCTGGTGCCCACTTACCCCCCAAGAGTAGAAGGGAGCCAAGAGGTAGTCCTCCAAACATTCCCAGGAATGTCTAAGTTTTACTACTTAGGTACCTAGATTAAGGCATTCAGGGCGATGGTTTTATTTAAGGTAGTCCCGTGAAGCTCCATTAAATGTTAATATTCTATTCATAAAACAGCAGCCAGACTTCCTACCCAGTGGAAGTCAAGCAATGTTATTTCTCAGCTCCAAACCCCACCACGGCTGCCTGTAACACTCAGGGCATGAGGCCAAGGCATCAACTTCGAGTGCCCATGGGTCTTGCACATTGCTTCTCTGACCTCATCATCTCCTGCTTTGTCTCATTTAATCTGCTCCAGCCTTCCTGATCTCTTTCCTTTTCTCTGAAATCTGGACTTCCGTCTGGGCTGGTCTTTCCTAATGGCTTATTTCTTCAGCCATTCTAGTCTGTTCTCAAGTGTTACCTTCTCAGCGAGCCTTTCCCTGTCCACACGGTCTGAACTAGCATGGCCACTCTGAGAGCTTCCATTCACTTCCCTTGCTCACTAAAATCTCATACATTTGTGTTTTATTTTCTGACTCCTCCTACTTTGGGGAAACAAATTCCAATGGAAGAGATGATTGGGGGGGGGGGGCTAGTTTGTCCTTTAATATGAATGACCCCAGAACCTAGATAGTATCTGGAACACTGCTGGACAATATGGTATGTGTGTGTATTGTGTGTGTGTGTGTGTGTGTGTGTGTGTGTGTGTGTGTTTATTTTAAAAGACAGGGTCTCTATCTAGTTGCAGCTGACCCAGAACTCTGTATGTAGATCAGGCTGGCCTTGAACTCACAGACCTGCTGCCTCTAGCCTCCTGAGAGCAGAGAGTGAAGCCGTGCATTATCACTCTGGCTCCAGTAGGTAATTTTTTGAAACACTAACCAGCTGTATAGGAACCTGACTCCTAAAAGTACAGCCCACCAAGGCCAATAGTGCATCAAGGACAGATGGGGTTCATAGGGTGACAGGACTGACAGGTTTGGGAGAACCACAGCCAGAAAGGGCTGGCTGGGCCTCTGGAGCCTTCCAAGCCATGCCTGAGGCCTGGGGAGGGAGCAGCACTCGGGGAAAGGTTACAATGGACAGCATGTGCTTTGCTCTGCACAGTCTGTGTTGAACTGAAATCGTGTTAAATAGGTGAAAGAACTTGTCTGTCTTCCAATAGCTTATCCTTGTACGTGATCTTATTCCAGGCCAGCTAAAGTGTTCCCTTGGGAAATAGCACATCTGGGTACAATGGAGAGCAAAGGTTAAAACATGCAGGAGCTGGGGTGTGGCCAATGGGAAGCTAATTGCCTAGACTGAACAAAGCCCTGGGCTCCAGCCACAGTACCATTAATAGGTAGGTAGGTAGGTGGGTAGGTAGGTAGGTGGGTAGGTAGGTAGGTGGGTAGGTAGGTAGGTGGGTAGGTAGGTAGGTGGGTAGGTAGGTAGGTGGGTAGGTAGGTAGGTGGGTAGGTAGGTAGGTGGGTAGGTAGGTAGGTAGATAGATAGGTAGATAGATAGACAGACAGATATTAGGAATCTAAGAAGAGGGGCTGGCGAGATGTCTTGGTGGTTAAGACTACTGGACAGGAGTCAATTCCCAGCATCTACAGGGTAGCTCACATCTGTCTGTAATGTCAGTTTTAGGGTATCTGGTGTCCCTTTCTGCCCTTTGAGGGCATTGCATGCACATGGTGCACACATATACATACAGGCAAAACACCAGTGAACATAAAAACAAGTCTTTTTTTTTTTTCTGAGACAGGGTTTCTTTGTGTAGCCTTGGCTATCCTGGACTCACTTTTGTAGACCAGGCTGGCCTCTGTCTCCCAACTGCTAGGATTAAAGGTGTGCACCACCACTGCCTGGCTTTTAATTTTTTTGTTTTTAAAGTTTCAAGGATCTCATTATTTGGTAAGAGAGTTCAAACTCCTTCCTCCCAATTCAGTAAGTGCCACCCACTGTCAGCTGTAATAGGGTAGGGACAATTGTGTTCATCTGTTTATTTATCTATTTCTATTTATCAATCATCTATCTATCTAATCATTATATCTAGTGTGCTTATGTGTATGTGTACATGTACACACCTGCATATAGAGGTCAGAGGACAACTTGAGGAAGACAGTTCTGTCCTTCCACTCTGTGGGCCCCTGAGATTGAACCCAGGTGGTCAGGTGACACCAACTCAGGTTGGTGACAAGTGACACTTAGCTATTTTGCCAACCCATGCGCCTATCTATTTTTTATTTTAATTGCTTATTTATTTTTGGTTTTCACAGACAGGAAATTTACTACGGAGCCCAGGCTGGTTTTAAACTTGTGAGCCTCCTGCTTCTGACTCCTAAGGCTTGTGCCACTAGGCCTGGCCGTTATGTGAGGCGATGTACACAGATGCACGAAGGGTGGTGTGAGCAGCTCATCTAGGCTTAAGCTCCATCTAGGCCTGTCTGTCAGCTGGTTAAAGAACACCAAAGCCCTGTGGTGAGCTTAGGCTTGTACATTAACACTATTGCCTCACTAACCTCACACACTCTCACCTGTACAGGCAGGACCCAAGAAAGACCTTCTCCATGCACCACCTCTGCTTGGCTTTGCATCTCTTTTCCTGCCTTGTTCCCACAAACCAGTGGCATCTGACCTCACAACACTACATCTATTTCTAGCTTGCTGCCCAGTCCCTTGGAAATGACGACCCAAACAATAGTTTCCTTCTATGAATCCTAGCTTCTTGTGGTGGCAGGGCCTCGCGGGATATGTCCCTGGCTCCTTAGCCAGCCCCTGACCCTGCGACACCATCCTAACTTGAGTTACAAGGTCAGTGTCTGTTCTAGCATGGACTGTTTCCCCCTTTTCTGTCTTGATCAGCAACCACCAAGTTAAAGATTACAGAGATGATCGCCCCCAGCACTCCAGCGTGCAAGCTTTCTCTCAGCCAAGAGTGATTGGTAGTGCTAGCCTGTCCTCCCCGTCACCTTGCTTTCAGCTCCAATGAATCAAACCACAAAGATGACAGGCCTGGAACAATCAATATGAAAACAGCACAGGCCCAGCTCAGCAGCCAGGCATTAGATGTCAAAACCAAATCCTAAAATTAATATCTTAAAAATCAGTATGCAAGGCAATGGATATCATTATGGCATTTTTAAAATATACATTCTTTGTTCTGTTGACCCTTCCCCAGTCCCTAACTTTTCCTGCTGGTCCTCTCCTTCCCCTTCCCCCTCCCCCCCCCCTCTCCCACCCCTCCCTCACTAGCCCCACTTCTGCCTGAAAGCTTTTTTTTTTTTTTCAAAAACAGAATGTACCTTGATTTGCTCATGTTTCTCTACCCAGGGGACAGATAAATTTGAAGGTCTCAGAAACCCATAAATCACATTTTACACAGTATCCTGGGTACGCAAGTATTCAGCTCACTAAACATCTCTTCTTGACTATAATAAGATCCACCTTACCCAAATGATAATAAAACACCCTCAGAAGTGGAAAGAATGAGGAAAAGATGAGTGGAAGTCTTCTCAGGAGAACAGGGAAATCATAGGACTTCTGTTTTGTTTTTTAAAGTATTTTATTTAATTTTAATTTATGTGCATTGTTGTGACGGTGTTAGATCTTGGAGTTACATCCAGTTGTGAGCTGCCATGTGGGTGCTGGGAATTGAACCTGGGTCCTTTAGAAAAGCAAGCAGTGCTTTTAATCACTGAGCCATCTCTCCAGCCCCAGGACTTTCGTAATGAGGATCGATGGCACGGAACCTGGGGAGGCAGAGGGTTCCAGAAAGGTACAAGGCTTGAGAAGCATGGCAGCGTAGGCCTTCTGAAGGCAGAGGGGCAACACAGCACTGCATGCTAGAGCATGAGCCTCTGCTCTGCCACAGGCAGTCAGAGGGCTTATGTGAGGACCCTAAGTGGGGTGGAAGGTGTAGAGGGGCAAGGAGGACACAGGACAGAGAACCTTAAGTCTGGGTATTTGACCATGACTCCTACACACATGGCAGTTGCCTTTATGCAGAGCTGTGAGCTGGGTGCAGAGCTACCATGGTGTCAGGAACAGTTCTGCATATTCCTGCTGAGTGCTCCAAGACACAAGTGCCTGCCTGTTCTTTATCCATATACATTATTGTCATGCCTATACATGAGCAAACTTGGAAGATCAGGCATCCTTTTCTCTCTCACCAGGAGATGTGGAAAGTCCACACGGTTATAAGGGTTTTGGTTGGCAACCTATAGAGGCACAAGAATTAAAAGGGTTTAAAGAGGCAATAAGCAGTTATGGTTCACACTCACCCTATGTTAGACAGATACTTAATAATTGGGCCACATGGAATCCCGTAATTCCAAAAGATTGGAGATATTTGATGACTGCCATCTTAGAGCCAGGCCCCCAGTTACAATGGCTGGCATGGTGGAAAGATGAGGCCACACTTATGGAGCAGCGCAATAGGACTAGAGGCATTGATATTGTCAGGGATCAGTTACTAGGTGAAGGCCCGTATTCTGAATTAGTAGTACAGGTTGCCTTTGATGACAGTGTCTTAGAACAATGCTGAACAATAGCCATGAATGCTTGGGACAAGGTTGAACAACAGGGACAAAATGAATCATTTACAAAAATAACCTAAGGTTCAAATGAAACCGTCACTGGATTTTTACAGAGAACAATTAAAGTTCTGAATAGAACCAAAGCAGATCCAAATGCTAGAGAAATTCTACTTCCATCTCTAGCTTTTGAAAATGCAAATGCTAAATCTAAAAAGGCTATTAAGCCCTTGAGGGCAAGATCTGCACCTCTTCATGAATGGATCAAAAGTACTTCAGACATAGAAGTAAATACTCATGATTCAGTTATGATTGGACAAAAAACTACAGGAGACATCAAAACACAAAATGCTCACTGCTGTGACTGTAAAAAATTGAATCATACCTAACAAATGAATCCCAAAGATAACTTATTCTATAATGATAATAATTCAGAGAGAAGGTTTCCTGTAAAATGTAGAGGATGTGGAAGGAATAGGCATGTGACTCATGAATGTAGGTCATTCATGGATACCCAAGGCAATTCCCTGACTTCAGAAAACAGACTAAGGGGCTAAGCTCAAGGCCCAACAAAAAACAACATGAGCCACTCATTTCCTGTTCATCAAAAAGGGATTATTCTAAAAGACAACAAGAAAAGTCAAGGTCTGATAAAACAAATAGGGCTACTGAAGACTTAGAAAAACACATTTTAATGGATATAATAGTGCCCCCAGAGATAAAATAAAAAGTACTGAAGATTCTAAAAAACAAATATTTTGGCAAACTACAATTAATGATAAGAGACCAAGGTTAAAATTACAACTAAATGGCACTGAGATGGAGGGATTACTAGATACTGACGCAGATGTTAGTATAATTCCCCAAGAATCCTGACATCCAATTTGGCCACTTCAAAAGGTATCTACCCAGTTCATAGGAATTGGAACATTATCTCAAATAAGACAAGGTGTCAGACGTCTGAAATGTACAGGGCCAGAAAGTCAAACAGGAAAACTAAGGCCATACATGGCTGATATAGCCGTAAATTTATGGGGAAGAGATCTGTTACAACAATAGAAAACCCAGGTAACATCCCTCCAATTTCAGTAACAAACGATAAAACAGTTGATACTCCTGATAAAAAAATTACAACTATAAAAAGGAATTATCAAAGGCAGTTACAGTCTATCCACGCTATCCATAAACAAGATATAACAGAGGCTGACTCTTTCAAATTATATTGGGAAACCACTGTTGATAAAACAACTACTGCCTTGCCACTCCAATAGTTGACTGACCAACCTGTTTGGATTGAACAGTGGCCTGTGACTAAAGACAAACTACAGGCACTAGAAAAGCTAGTCTAAGAATAACTGGCGGCTCAACATACAGAAGAGTCCAACAGCCCTTGGAATTCTCCTGTTATTTGTCATCAAAAAGAAATCTGGAAAATAGAGGATGTTAACATATTGCACAGCAATTAATAAAATTATTCAGCCAATGGGAAACAATCTGGAATCCCATTGCCTTCCTTGTTACCTAGGGAATGGCCTATTATAGTGATTGATCTAAAGGATTGCTTTTTCACTTTTTTTTTTTTTTTTTTACATAAACATGATAGAGATGTGCCTTTTCAGTACCTACTTTTAATAGAAGCTGTCCAATAAAGAGATACCATTGGAAAGTTTTACCACAAGGAATGTTAAACAGTCCTACTTTGTACAACAGCCATTAGAGATAATTTGCAAGATATTTCCTCAATCCATAATTTACCATTATATGGATGATATCTTATTGGCTGATTCAGATGCAAATATATTAGAACAGATTTTTGATGACAGGATTCACCCTCCAGCATGCTGAGATGCTGACATCCTGCATTCCTCACGTTCCATCCACAAGTACTTTGGTTGCTGTTGTCTTCAGAACAGAGCATCTCCCAGGAAAGCTTTGGAGAAAGCTCCTGACTTCACTTGGTCCAGCATATCAGACAGTCCCACACAGGACTTTTATTAAGCCTGAAATTTTCAACATTTAGAGACTGGACCACAAATACTATCTCTAGCTTATTTAACCATTTTCCTAGTTTTATTTGGGTCCCTGCATAGGTATCATTCGTCCCAAATCAGCCTGAAGAAGCTTTAAAAAGAGAACACTGTCCCATTTCCCTTAAAGGGGGGTTGGGTAAGGTTTTGGGCTATGGATGTTTATCTTCATTGGGAATTGATTGTGTTATTATTGGTTTTGTTCAGAGAGAGAGAACGAGGTTGGACTCAGGGATTTTTCTCTGAGAATATAAAAATATATAGGAATGATAGGACAAAAGGTAGATTATTGAATCTACTCTTCAACTTAAGGCCTTAATTGTTAATCACAAGGCTATCTTTAATTTGTTGGTATAGAATATTATATATTGTTGTAAAATAAGCTTATTTTTAATTCATTGTACTATTCAATTTTAATCACAAGACTATACATCCCAGGTTTAATAGATAGATAAGGTAAAATATTTAGATAAAGTCTTCAAAAACCTCAGAGATCTACAGAATATGGCATTTAAAGGAATTTTATTTGTTTTGAGGATTCTTTGAAAATGAGACAGATTGACTTCTGGCAACACCCAGCCTGCCTCAAAGAAGGTAATGAGCATTGAGGAACCTCCTTATGGAGATGGCTTCAGAAGTGGCAAACACACTCCTGGGCAAAAAATATCCTTATTGTCTGCCACAGACAGAATTCTGCCTGAAATGGGCAAGCTTGGATGCAGGTAGAGTTGACGGCCTAACTCTGCAAAGACAGGGTAAGCAAGTCCTCAATAGTCCCTGCTTCACAAATATGTCTGTCAGATATATTGGGCCAGAAGGCTGAAGACGATGCTCCAACATGTTAGAAAAGCTTTTGGTGACTGTTCGGACAGCAACGTTTTTATGTAATTTTTTATTTTGGAAGCTGTTAACCTGTACTTCCTATTTACTCAGCTAATTAATTTTTATTCCTTCTCAAGTCTCTGATGGGGTTGAGGACAGAAAAACATTATGAGCATAACATGAATACAACAATTGTTTTGTGGTTCTTGTGTATATATATTGTATTGTATTGCATGTTGGTGTAATGATATAAATATATAGGTAAAAGGTTTTTTTTTATTAAACTAAAAAGGGGAAGTGTGGAGGTATGCTGAGTGGATATAACAACTGTCAATAAAGCGCTGTTTAGCCAATCAGCTGGGCAGAAGGACAGGGAGTGGAAGGTGGAACCTCCTGGAGGAGAGCGAGGAGGATTGTCAGTTGGGAGGAGAGAGATGGTTAACTCTTTAGAAGAACAAAGGGGAGAATGGCTGGATGAGCATCTTAGTGGCAAATGCTTGGGGTATATGTATTATATGTCAGTTTAGAGTAGTTTGTTTACCATAGTTTAGGAGAGGATTTGTATTAGTTTAGATTCTGCCCAGAATTGTGCTGGCAACCTTGAGGTATGCTTCAGACTCTGTGTCTTTTATTAGCAATCGTAGGCCGAACCGATACATTTTTAATGTAACAGGTGCAATCCTTACAGTTAAGTAAGAATATTATCAAGGGAGTACTCTTATTAATAAGTTCATGAAGAATCTAAGGGACATTTTTCTATATCAATTATTAACATCTTATAAAGTTATCATATGGTTTTAAGATACTTAGGAAGCCCTTTAGAAAAACATACCTGATATCATATACTTTATTCCCCATGAGAGCTTTCTCTAAAACATAAGCATGTTTGTATAACATTTATTTTTACTCTATGTGTATGAGTGTTTGCCTGAACATACAGCTGTGTGTTATGTGTACTCAGTGCCTACGGAGGCAAGAAGAAGCATCAGACCTCCTGGGCATTCATCCATAGCTATTTAAGTTTCTTTATATGAACTTTTATAATTCTTCTTTCCTGTCACTTTTTGCCAACTTCAGCCACTTGCGGTCAACTGTTGACCCCTCTGTTAGTACAAGGTAGTTAGCAACGGGTTAGTTCTCTGGAACTTTGTGTAATTGGAATTATAAAACATTTTTTTCCTTGTCTCTTTTACTCGGTATAATTATTTTCATATTTATCCATGTGTTTTTCCAAATCGGTAATTTATTCTTTTTATTGCTGAATAGTAATATATCACAGTAATTTGTTTCTGTGCTCATGTGCTAATGAATACTTATGTCATTTCCAGATTTGAACTATTAGAATATAGTTTCTATGAACATTAATTATAAGCCCTTCTATAGACATAGATTCACTTCTCTTATGTAAAATCTCAGGAGTAAGATTGCTGAGTAAAAATGAATTTTGAAGGAAACTGGCTGGCTAGGTTTTCAAATAGTTTTGCACAATGCACTCTTACCAGTAGTGTATGCCAACACGTAACAAACAAGGATTTTATCACATTTATAAATATTTCATTTCATTTCATGCTTTTCTTTTTATGCTCTCAAGATTCATTTTGGAAGGTCAGCTGTTATTTCATTCTTATGAAGCTGAATTTTCCAACATTTTCTTTTGTGGATTATACTTTTGATATTTTATTCAAGAAATATCTTCCCAAGATCACAAAGTTTTTCTATTATTTTAAAATAAATATTACAGTTTAAGGTTTTATTTTTGAACATAGTACATGATCAAAGGGTAATTCTTGGATGTGAGTATCCAGTTTTTCCAGGGCCATTTGTAGAGAAGACTGAACTTTCCCATGAAACTGTCTTTGCTCTTGGTTGGTATCTGTGGGCCACAGAAATGTGAGTTTACTTCTGTGTGTTCTTTGTGTCAATTTATATGTCTATCTTTGGGTATTCTAGGTTCTTCATGTGAATTTTGGGATCAGTGGTGTGTGTGTGTGTGTGTGTGTGTGTGTGTGTGTGTGTAGAGGGGGATATAACTGTGATTGAGTTTATTTTAAAAATAGGTTCCTTTGGATTTGCTACATAATCAGATTGTCTAAAAGTAAAGACCTCTTAGTGTTGTTCGTTGGTCCGTTTTTTTAGAAGTAGGTATCTTTTAAGGCCCATTGCCGAAGATATCATACATCTGAGTCATTAAACATCTAACTGGTATCAACTAGAAGCCTGCCTCATCCTTACTGGCTACCTTTCATAGTGCAGGGAGGTCTTGCTACCACAGGAAAAGGAACTCACCAAGTTCACCTAACTATGAACTCTGTGAGCTACAACACTGACCTTTCTGATGAGATATGCTCACTGGTGCAATAGTGGCACCTACGCTGTGAGAGTGACCAACAACTAAACAGGATGCTCACTGGTGCAATAGTGGCACCTACGCCGTGAGAGTGACCAACAACTAAACAGGATGGTCACTGGTGCGATAGTGGCACCTACGCCATGAGAGTGACCAACAACTAAACAGGATGGTCACTGGTGCGATAGTGGCACCTACGCCGTGAGAGTGACCAACAACTAAACAGGATGGTCACTGGTGCGATAGTGGCACCTACACCGTGAGAGTGACCAACAACTAAACAGGATGGTCACTGGTGCGATAGTGGCACCTACGCCGTGAGAGTGACCAACAACTAAACAGGATGCTCACTGGTGCAATAGTGGCACCTACGCCGTGAGAGTGACCAACAACTAAACAGGATGCTCACTGGTGCAATAGTGGCACCTACGCCGTGAGAGTGACCAACAACTAAATGGGTTGTCTCTATCATGTCCCTCTCCTCAAGGCTCAGGGGTCTATGAGGAAGAGGTGTGTGAGAGATTGTAAAGTAGTAGATGACTTCAGGGAAACAGTGTTTCCCAGACACAATAGGGAATGCATACATGTACGTACACACACACACACACACACACACACACACGCGCGCGCGCGCGCACGCACACACGCACACACTCAGAACTGAATTGATCATCTGATTCATTTGTTTGTTTGTCTGTTTTGTTTGCTTGTTTGTTTTGAGATAGGGGTTCTTTGTGTAGTTCTAGAACTCACTCTGTAGCCCAGGCTGGCCTTGAACTCAGAGATCTGCCCGCCTCTGCCTCCCAAGTGCTGGGATTAAAGGTGTGCGCCACCATGCTTGGCTGGACTCTTTGATTGTAATATTGATCCTTTGAATACATTTTATTGTTCAACAAAGCACTTTTGAAAATGGGCTACTTTATCTTTCCTTTCTTATACTATGCCACTGTACAACGTGTTTTGGTCACAGTGCTTCTTATGATCTTATTCTTTATAAATATTCAGCTTTAATAAATTCCGTATGTATCAGTCATGTTTCTCTGGAAAACTGTGACTAATAGAGTAAATCCCAGGTATTCACATGGCTACAGGCTTCTCACAGGGACCTCACTGCAGGGGAGCCTATAACACAGCCATCTACAGCAACCAAGTGAGAACAAGATCCAAGATGAAAGGTACCGTTTTGTACCCTAGCAACAGCAAAGACATCTCATTAGTAAACAAGTCAATAAGTCTGGCCCACACTCAAAGAGCTTTCGGAAAGTGAGACTCCCTGGAACTCAGTGGAGAGCATCTTAGAGGCGGCCTCCCTTGCGAACCCGACACTGGGTAGGGACTCTGCTTTCATCCCTTACATGGCTAACTGCATCTTCACTTCACTATCCCCCACCCCACCCTGCATCTGAACTCGGTCAGTGTTACTGATGTTTATGAAGAAGCTTTTGATTTTAAAAATTTCTTATTGGAGCGCTGGAGAGAGAGATGGCTCAGAGGTTAATGGCACTGGCTGCTCTTCCAAAGGTCCTGAGTTCAATTCCCAGCAACCACATGGTGGCTCACAACCACCTGTAATGAGATCTGGTGCCCTCCTCTGGTGTGCAGGAGTACATGCAGGCAGAACACTGTATACATAACAAATAAATAAATCTTTTTAAAAAATTCTTAGTGTCTTGTGCTTTCTATTTTATCTGTTTCTAATGATCTTTACCATTTCCTTTCCACTATTTGTTTTAGGCTCTTTTGTTCTTTAGGGGTTTTTTGTTTTTTGTTTTTGTTCTTTTAATGTAAAGTAGAAGGTGAGGTTAACAATTTGGGACATTTCTTCATGTCTAATAAGGATATGAATGTGCAAAGTATTGCTCTAAAGATACATGTACCAATAATAATGACTAAGTTCATTGTAGACATCGCATTTTTTTTAAATTTTAAAATGAAATTATTGGGGCTGGAGAGATGGCTCAGAGGTTAAGAGCACTGATTGCTCTTCCAAAGGTTCTGAGTTCAGTTCCCAGCAACCACATTATTATTGGCACATGTTCATTTTAATTCAGTTCAAGATACTTTCTATTTTACTTTTCCTTTTGATTCCTTCTTTGAGGATGGTTTTATTAAAGTGTCCTAAGTAGATTCTGTGTATTTTAGGATTTTCTGGGTTCAATTTAATTCCATTGTATTCAGTACAGTCCACTATAATCTGTATGATTTGAATTCTTTTAAATGTTCCTTTCTTCTTTCCTTCTTTCCCTTTCATTTGTTTTGTTTTTCAGACAGGGTCTATGCTGTTCCAGAACTCCCTATATGGCCCAGGCCTCAAACTTGTTCTACTCACAGCTCTGGCTCTGCTTCCTGAGTGCTGACATTACAAGGGTGAGTGAGCCACCACAACTCAGTTAAATTAAGTATAACTTTGTGTAGGGCCTGGTGAATTTTCTGTGTGTCCTTGTAAAGAATGGGAGTCTGCTATGACTGGGTGAAGGGCTATATGAGTGCCAGTTAGCTCAAGTTTCCTAGTCTGCACTGGTTTTCTGTTGTAAGCTACAATAATTTTATTTTAAACAAGGCTGGGAGTGATAGTGCAGGCTTTTTTTTTTTTTTTTTTTTAAGATTTATTTATTTATTAAGTATAATGTTCTGCCTGCATGTACACCTGCAGGCCAGAAGAGGGCACCAGATCTCATTATCGATGGTTGTGAGCTACCATGTAGTTGCTGGGAATTGAACTCAGGACCTTTGGAAGAGCAGTCAGTGCTCTTAACCTCTGAGCCATCTCTCCAGCCCCAGTAATTTCATTTTAAAATAAAAAAGTGCAACATCTACATTATTGTACTACTTTTGCTTTTGCTTCAGTAATGTACTCTTCTTCCTCCAGCATCCATGTGTGATCGCTTGCACACGCGCATGCAGGAGTGCCCGCTTGATCACTCGCTCATGCATACACAAAACATACACACACACTCACATGCATGCACACATACGTACAGACAGACCCGTACACTCCACACACACACCTCAGAACTGAAAGGAAGTGGATTCTCTGCCTGTGATGCTGCTCCTTTGAACAAATTGTATTGTTCTACAAGCCACTTTTAAGACAGGGTTTCTCTGTGTAGCCCTGGCTGTTCCGGAGCTCACGCTGTAGACCAGGCTGGCCTCAAACTCAAGAGATCCACCTACCCCTGCCTCCTCAGTGCTGGGATTAAAGGTGTGTGCCACCACCACCTGGCTTATTTGTTTATTTTTTAAACATAAGCAAATGTCTTCTCTGTCTTTTCTACTCCATCAGTTTCATGGGTAGGGAAGACATGGTTCCTATGTAAAGAAGCCATTAAACTGGCCACTACAACGCTAAGAGTGCACAGTGCACGGCATTCCCATGTTAAGGCTTATTGGCGGCGGAAGCTTTAAGTTTTTTTTATTTTACTTTTTAGTGTGTGTGTGTGTGTGTGTGTGTGTGTGTGTGTAGGTCAGAGGATAACTTGTAACAGCAAGTTCTTTCCTTCCACGATGTTGGGGTCTCAGGCATCAAAATCAGGTCTTCGAGCTCCTTCACCCACTGAGCCATCTCACTGGCTGCAAGGGAGGAGCCTATCTCAAACTCCCTATAGTCAGGGATGACGTAATCTCCCTGCCTCACCTCCTGAGCTCAGGGATTACAGACAAGCATCGCCACACCCGGCAGTGTGATGCAGAGGACCCAGGGCTTTGTGAACGCTAGGCAGGGCCCTCTACCAACCGAGTTGCCTCTCCTGCTCAAAGTTTCCTTCGTTTCAACTGGCAAAACTTGGCCCCTGAATTCTTTCAACTGCTGGTTTACTGGGAGCAAAACACAAAGGGGACAATGGCATCTTTGTATCATTTGCTGACCAGCGCTAGCTTACATTATAGAAATCTGGTAGTTCTCTGACCCCAGACACATGCTTCTCCTGGTTGTTTTCTTGGCAGCGTTCACAGCTTGGACTTAAACAGCCTTTCCTCCAAGACCACTAAACACATTTACCCAGCGCCCATTATGTGTCCATCTGTTCTAAATGCTAGAGGCACAGTGGAGAGCGTGACAGACACGGTCCCTACGATCACAGGCTTTGCTTTGGTGGCTAGCTGCTCGTGGTGCCAACACGATGTTAGCACTCTGGCCTTCACAGCTCTGGGTCCAGGGAGTGAGAATCCAGGCGGAAGGCTGCTTACCTGTTCTTCCTGCAGCGAATTGTGAAAGCCAAGAAGAAAAGCACCAGAAGAAGTCCACAGCTGAGAAAAGTCCAGACCACACCCACGAGGGCAGGGGACAGTGGAGAGCCGAACGTACCACTGTGCTGGGAATCAGCCTAGAGGTAGAACAAAAAAAGAGAAACTGTTAGAGTATCTGGGCCAGGCATGGTGGTGCACGCCTTTAATGCCAGCACTTGGGAGGCAGAGGCAGGCGGATCACTGTGAGTTCAAGGCCAGCCTGGTCTACAAAGCGAGTCCAGGACCACCAGGGCTACACAGAGAAACCCTGTCTCGAAAAACCAACCAAACAAACCAAAACCCAAAACAGAACAAAAAAATAAAATAAAGGATCTGTCTAGCAGTGATGGTGAACACCTTTAATCCCAGCACTCAGGAAGTCGAGGCAGGTGGATCTCTGAGTTTGGGGCCAACATGGTCTACAGAAATGAGTTCCAAGACAGCCAAAGCTACAAAGAGAATCCTGTCTCAAAAAACCAGAGAGAGAGGTGGGGGGAGGGAGGGGGAGGGAGGGAGGGAGGGAGGGAAGACAAGAACCAAAATTTGCTGGGCGATGCTTGTCCTACATCGGCAGTTTCTCTTCCGCCACCCCCATCACTAGCGCCGTCACCACCTTTCCCATCCCCGTATGTATATGAATAGTACTGATACCCATGGCTGCTCACTTACAATGGTTGCCTTGCAAAGATCATGAAGGGGTCTGCGATCCAGCTCCTGGCCAGGAAAACTGTCGCAAAATTCAGAGCAGTTGATTTCCGGCTCCATGTCACCTCTATGGGAACCTCCTCAGTCTTGGCTACTCCCTGGTGAGGATGCAGACCTTTCACTAAGGCACAGAAGCGACTCAAGTCTTCCCACCAGAGGCCCCCATCTCAGAGCTGCCTCTGGACTCCAAAGCCAGGCTCAAACACGGTTCCAAGCCGATGTGAAGGGTTGTTTTACCAGGCTCCTTCATCAGACGGATCTGAACACCAGACATTCTTCAGCTGCCCCTTACTGCCAGTGGGCTTTGGTCATGCTACGGGCGTGTTGATTCTGGGTTCGCCACCGGAGGGCAGTCAGTGCTCCAAGTGCTCTCACACTGGGTCCTGGAGGAGAGCAATTAGACCAACTAGCAAGCACGCACACACAGGTTTTAAATATTTTTACTGCCTTAACTATACAAGATTACATCTATCATGTGCAGTTATATGCTTATAAATACCACGGGATTTTTAAACATAGAACGTTTTAATAAGTATATTTAAAACTCATTGTAATGGATACTTAAGCCGAGATAAAGTACATTTCATAATCTCTAGGTTAAAAAAAAAATCTCTGCATGCTCCAGAGCCTTTTAATGGCCAAGCTCTTTAAAACCCCTACTTTTGATCCATAAGGCAAATCTTCTCCTTTTCCCTCTCCTAAACTCACGCCCTAAGACCTTTCCACAGAGCTCCTGTCTCTCATCTCTCAGGGGCTGGGGGAGCCTTCCATGTCTAGACAGCTGGGCCGCCCAGAGCTTTGTACTGATTTTTAAGTTGTCAGAATGACTGAGGTACCAAGGGCTAGTTGAATCCTAGGGTGAGGGGCTGAGAACCTGCTCAAGAAGGCGTTATTTCTCTCAGAAAACACTCATAATATGAATACTGTGATCTGAAAAGAAGCCCAGGCATCTCAGTGCTCTGGAGGATGAGTTAGATGAACAACAGTTGGCTGGTCTGGCTACAAGGCAAGACGAGGAAGGGGAGGAGGGGAGCGAGAGAGAGAAGCAGGTAGCGCATGCACGCACGCACACACGCATGCACGCACGCAGTCACAGATTGGGCATGCCTGACTCTTAGCCCTATTTTTAAAACCAATCAGTTACCTGGGACAAGCTGCTGAGGTGTCCATTTAACCAAAGCGGACCTGGCCCCCAGGTTCTCCCAGCATCCCTCAGTCTCTACATGCTACAGGGCATGGCTGCCAGTATACCACTCTCAACCTTGAACTTTCCAGTCCAGGGGCAGGGCTTCCTCTCCCCAGAGGCTCTTCACTATATAATCCAGATGTTTTGGTCCCCTCCCCCTCTTTCCCTCTCTCCTCCCTCTCGACACATGCCTCCCCCCTCACTTTTCTGTCTCTCTCTGCACGTCAACTTCCCTGACCTCCACCTGTGAGATCAATGAACTCATCCCAGAGCTGCCCTCTCCCCCCAGTAGACCTGAATTTATTACTTTAATTTGGCTTGAATTGGTTCATTCCACCATCAGAAGAATACCTATCACAAGCCAGTCAGAGGGTGCCGTTTCGGCTTTGTGCTTTTGAAAGCACCCAGCACAGGAATCTCTGTGCAGGAAACGTGGACAAATATTAACTGCTACTAATCAGTAGTCACTGGACACTAGAGCCACGATTATGGCAGAACAGTGGAGACAGGTGCAGAGTGTCATCTTTAGAGTCTGTGTGCTTCTGTGTGGACAATACAGCACCAGGTGTTGGCCAGTCACTGGCCTCTACTATGTTCCTGAATTATTTACCAGCTTCATGGCAGAGCGATCAGGAGAAAACTAAAGTCCACTGTCTCCCATCAAACATTTGAATTCTCGTGCTGTCTGGACAGATGACTGAATATGAAATCAAGAAGCAAACAAGGCATGGCTATTTGCATCCTAATTTTGTTGGAGTTCCAGCTGAAAGAGCTCATTCTCTCTCTCTCTCTCTCAGACACACCCTACTGACTGACGTCAAGAGTCACAGGGCAGACTACACTATGATAGTCTGGAGGGAGATGTGTTTTTATACTGCCTTTTCCATCATACTGGTGAACCAAAGGCACAAATTTCTAGCCTGTAATGCTTTGTTGTCTGGACCCATCCTATGAAGAGAGGGTGTTTGGTGTCATGCCAGACACTCCCCTACCAGGTCCAACAACCGCCAATGTCTGTAGTCATTGCCAACTGTCCCCAGCATGTGCCAAATTGAGACTCCCTGGTAAAGACGTACAACACATTGCATACTTGAGGGGACCCAGAGAAGCACAGCGCTGGGGACTAGATCTTGAGAAACCCTTTGTTCCGTGAACGTCAAGTTCAGGAACCTCATGTACTCTGCTATTAGACTGCCGTCTGGGGCAGGTATCCAATCCCAAGGATGACACTCAGTCACAGACATTCGCAAGCGAACAACCACAGCTCTATCTCTCAGTGTTTAGAAACCCCTAAACCCATGTTCTGAAACAGAGAAGGGTCCAGCCATTGAGAAGAGAATTGTTGAAGGGTTCGTGGTGTTGTCTGATGGGGGGGGGGAGTGCAGTCAGAGAGGGAGATGCAAAGGCATCAGATCATAAGACAGAGTCAGAACTCAAGGCTCAAGGAGTAAAGTCAGCAAATCTACCCCCATGAAGCCACCCACCCCCAAGCTATGTTAATGCTACACACAGTAGCCGACCAACACCATGTGCTTACAATTCATTTAACAGACACTGCAGAATTCTTTTCCAAGACAGTGTTTTATGGGGCTTTTTGATAGTCTTATAGCCTACTTACTAGCATATTTATTTAAATTTTATTATAAATAATCCTATTTATTTCTGGTCACATGACCACCATCTATTAGCAAGTTATTTTGCAGTTCATAAAACTTCTGCTACTGCCCGGTTAACCACTGTGAGAATCACTTTACTCCTGTAAGCAACTTAAAAAAACAGACAAAACATATGAAGCAATTTTTTTTTCCCTTAGACATTGGGCAACAGATCATAGGACTTTGGCTTCTAAGAGACACTGTGCCTGAAGGCAGATTCTGGGCTGAGACACAAGGAGGGAGAACCAAACTAAACAGAAACTAGATGTCTTGCTGAGGTAAGAAGAAAAGAAAGGAGAAAGAGAGAGAGAGAGAGAGAGAGAGAGAGAGAGAGAGAGAGAGAGAGACAGACAGAGACAGAAACAGAGAGAAAGAAGGAGGAGAAGGAGAGGAAGCAAAAAGTGGGAGTTTAGGGGTGTTAAGTGGCTGTAATTTGTAAGATAGAGTAATGGCCCTTTCAGCAGGAGACAGGAGAGAGAAAGCGCTTATGGAATCCGTGGAAGCCTCAGCCTTTCTGAGCTCCGATCTCTGTACAAGCGAGAGACGCTAACTACTTAAAGCTGAAGACGCCACCTGCGGGAGGAAGCAGCTGGGCAGTCCCAGGAGCCGCGCGCACACACAGTGTTCCCAGAAGCTGGACAGAGACACATGAAATGAGAACACGGAATAGAATCTTCAGGAGCGGTTGAACTAAGTGAGCCCAAGTCCGAAGGGTGCTGGGGGCTGCCCTAACAGTGCTTCAAAACCCAACGTCTCCAAGGACTTGGAGGGATCCACCGCAAGTTTAGCTCTTTCAACAACACGACCGGATTCCTTTTCAGCAACACAGCAGGATCTAACAGTTAACAACATAAAATTAGGAAGTGTCCATCATGCTGGAGCTGGAGGCAGAGCTCAGCTGGGAAAATACTTGCTGTACAAGCGTAAGGACATGGGTTCAGTCAGGTGGTGGTGGCGCATGCCTTTAGTCCCAGCACTCGGGAGGCAGAGGCGGAGGCCGAGGCAGGCAGATCTCTGTGAGTTCAAGGCCAGCCTGGTTTACAACGCTAGTCCAAGACAGCCAAGGCTACACAGAGAAACCCTGTCTCCAAAAACAAACAAACAAACAAACAAACAAACAAACAAACCAAAAAGGGCATGAGTTCAATCCCCAGCACCAGTGTCAAAAAAAAAAAAAAAAAAAAAAAAAAAAAAAAAAAGCCAAACATAGCGTTGTACACTTATGTAGCTATGTATTTATTTTTATGTACTTTTTTTTTGGCGTTTGGCCTGCATGTATGTCTGTGTGAGGGAGTCAGATTCACTGGGCCTTGAGTTAAAGACAGCTGTGAGTTGCCATGTGAATGCTAGGAACTGAACCCGGGTCCTATGGAAGGGCAATCAATGCTTTTAACCACCGAGCTGTCTCTCCAGCCCCAGCAGCAAGCACATAATCCAGACAGTGTAGTGGGATTGGTGAGCATATGGTTAAACAGATTTTTTTTTTCGAGACAGAGTCTCTCTTTGTAGCTTTGGCTGTCCTGGACTTGCTTTGTAGACCAGGCTGACCTTGAACTCACAGTGATCTGCCTGCCTCTGCCTCCCGAGTGCTGGGATTAAAGGCGTGTGCCACCACACCCAGCTGGTTAAGGAGAGAGTCTATCTCAAAAAATAAAGTAGAAGACAATTGACAGAGACATGCTACTTTATCCTCTGGCCTCTCCGCGCCACATGCATGCACACACATTTATTCACATGCACACCCATGTGCACATACACAAGAACATACACATACATAGGTGCACACAAGCACAGGCAACAGACAATAAGCATGCCAAGCATTTAATGATTAAAAAAATAAATATGACTTACAAATATAAACGTTTGAATATAGTTCAGTGGGAACAGATGAGAGAAATGACACAGCTGGCAAGCGCAGACCTTAAAACAACTGCTACCCATGGTTCTACACCACAACGCAAAACCTGAGAAGGCACAGGGAACAAAGATACGAAGAAGAGCCGAACGGAGCTCCCGCAGATAAAAGTAGAGCATCTGAAAGAAAATACCCTAGGTTAAAATGTTTTAGAAAGAAATGCTGGTTAACTTAAA
Organism: Acomys russatus; assembly: GCF_903995435.1. Classification (NCBI taxonomy): domain Eukaryota; kingdom Metazoa; phylum Chordata; class Mammalia; order Rodentia; family Muridae; genus Acomys; species Acomys russatus. The sequence continues at coordinate 21,806,127 of NC_067144.1, read as the reverse complement.
GACTTAGGGAGAGAAATTATCCAGGATGAAGCCTAGAAGAAAAATGGTTAATAAAGATGAGCATGCTGATCTGTGGGAGATAGCCAGCGCCCCAACACTCACGCAGCCGGCGTCCCAAGGTGAGAGGGCAAAAAAAAAAAAAAAAAAAAAAAAACAGGAAAGAAATGATCCTTTTAGAAAAATTCAGGCCCAGAAAATATGAGAACCAGGTGCTGTAAGCAGCTGGTGGTTTCAGGAGGAAGGAGAGCCAGTTGGCTTTTTTTTTTTTTAAGGTGTGGTGCCTGGTAGGTGGACCTTACAGCAGTGGATGGCCTAAGCCCATGGCTTAGTGGGATAGATCTGTCTGTCTATCTATCTATCTATCTATCTATCTATCTATCTATCTATCTATCCTTTCTCTCTCTCTCTCTCTCTCTCTGTGTGTGTGTGTGTGTGTGTGTGTGTATGCACGCACATGTGTGTACACAAGGACATAAAGTTAGGACGTGGGGTGTATCTGGTAGGAGTTGGGGGAAAACTGAAGGTGAGTGTGCATATATGAAATTCTCAAGAATTAATACATATGAGACTTTTGCTAAATAAACTTTTGTGAGGAGGAGGAAGAGAAGAAAAACAAAACAAAACAAAACAAAAATACAACCAACCAACCAAAAAAACAAAACAGTGAGGAAAGCTTCTTCCTGAAGTCTCTGCAGGAATTCTACAGTTTGCAGTTCCACATTCCTAGTTCCCAGCCCTGGGGACAGTGTGTGTGTGTGTGTGTGTGTGTGTGTGTGTGTGTGTGTGTGTGTGTGTGTGTGCGTGTGTGTGTGTGTGCGTGTGTGCGTGTGTGCGTGTGTGCGTGTGTGCGTGTGTGCGTGTGTGCGTGTGTGCGTGTGTGCGTGTGTGCGTGTGTGCGTGTGTGCGTGTGTGCGTGCGTGCGTGCGTGCGTGCGTGCGTGCGTGCGTGCGTGCGTGCGTGCGTGCGTGCGTGCGTGCGTGCGTGCGTGCGTGCGCGCGCGCGCGTGCGCACGTTCTATCCTGGCTCTGCTAAGGGCAGGGCAGCTGCTCCCCAATTTCTATGGGGAGAGTATTTCCACAGCAGAGCGGAATCACTGCGTCTCCCAGCAGCAGGTGGGTGGGCGAAGGGGCCGGACTTGACCCACCAGCTGTAGACCTTGGAGGGCATAAAGCTTTGAGATCCACAGCTGTGCATTCTTGAACTCTACATGAGTCTTTGATCTCTGCATTCTCCAGCCTCTGCCTCTCTGCCCTTCCTAGCTCTCCCTGGAGGCTCTAGCCTCAAGAATGTTTTTTTCTGGGTATTCCAGGAAGCCACACTCAGGCTTTTAGTTTCACATTTACAAGTAATGGTTCTTTGACTGAGCCTTGACTTGTCTTCTCCCCCTCCCCCTACTGCTTGCAATGGCCAGGCTGCTTGGTAGACGGGATTATAGAAAAACAGACTGGATGCTGGCTTGGATTCCCAAAAGTGCCAGTAAATGTGTTTATAAGCAATGGGAATATTTTTCTTTCTTTCTTTTTTTATGCCTATTTTTGCTTTTGTTCTTGTTGTTACTGGGTTTTTTTGTTTTTGTTTGTTTTTTTTAGACAGGGTTTCTCTGTGTAGCCTTGGTGGTCCTGGACTCACTTTGTAGACCAGGCTGGCCTCGAACTCAGAGCGATCCGCCTGCCTCTGCCTCCCAAGTACTGGGATTAAAGGCGGGCGCCACCACTCCCAGCCCTTATGTCTGTTTATTTTTATTTTGTGCATTTTCATTTTATCAATGTTTTTGCCTGGACATAGGAACATGCACCACATGTGTACAGTGCCCACAGAAGCCAGAAGAGGGCATCAGAAGCCCATGTCCAGAGTTACAGATCACTGTGAGCTGTCATGTGAGTGACAGGAACTGAACTCTGGTCCTCTGCAAGAGCAGCAAGGGTTTGTAACCTCTGGGTCATCTCTGTAGTCCCATAAGCAGTAGGATTTTCATACACAGTGGGTCATCTAACTGAAGAGAACATCACTGTGTGTCCCTGGGCCAGCTTATCCCTCCACTAGTGTATGGACTTTGGCTTCCTCTCTCCTTTGCTGAGATGCAGTGAGCAGCACTGTAATGGACCAAGGCTGAATTTACGCCCCAGCTTCATAATAGTGTGATTGTGGTGTCTTGGGCCAGCACCTCTCCAATTCTTAGCTGCCTGCTCAATGGGATAGCAATCTGTGCGTCAGGGCATTGGTGGGTAGATACCATATACAGAACATATACAAAGCAATGGATGCCTGCTATAGCTTCTCAAATAAATGCTGACTTCTTTCATTTCCACAATCTAGAAGGGCCATCTATATGGAACATGAGGGTACACATAACCAAGGTTGTCCACCCATCCACCATCCACCGTATCACATCTCTAAATTTATTTTTATTTTATTTTATTTTATTTTTGAGACAGGGTTTTTTTTGTTTAGCTTTGGCTGTCTTGGACTCGCTTTGTAGACCAGGTTGGCCTCGAACTCACAGCCTCTGCCTCCCGAGTGCTAGGATTAAAGGCGTGCACCACCATGCCTGGCTTTGTGCCATATTTTAAAACCAGCTTTTTTTTTTTTTAAGAGTTATTAACTGCAGACCTCGAGAGCAGATTTCATGTATGTTGTTCACTTCAAAGAACATTGATTATTGTTATCTGCTAATCACTGTGGTGAGGGGTGGGGCTTTACCTGGGAACAACGAACACTTTGTTGCTCGAGCGCCTCGCACAGTGCCTGTTACACACTGTAGCTAAGCAATACCCGTTTACTGGCATGTCCTAAAGATCCACAAGCTGGAACAGTGCTTGCGTTAATGCTAGACACAACTCCTGATTTCAGACACCTACCCCGAAGTGGTGTGTTGCTGACTCTCAGGTACAAGCTGGCACAACCACAAAACTGGCCTGTGAATTTCTGCTGCCTCATACTTGCATTCTGGAGACCCCTTAATATCCCACAGACTGGGATTTGATCACTGGGGGGGGGGGGGAAGCACCGTACAAAAACCCTCACTAACTTTTCAGAGTTGCCTTGGTACCCAGTAGCACTTAGACACTATTATGTAAATTAAATGTGCACGATTTCCATAAAAACCAGTCAACAAATGTCAATTAGTGCCCATTAATATGCAATAAAATTCTCATTTGGAAACTCTTAAGGGCCAATGATGAAATGCACCCGGGTGCCCTCTTCCAATGAAGACTGCTCTGAGGTACCTGATACCTTTCTAGTCAGCTGAACGGTCAAGTGTCATAACAAATCAAGCCTCTGGCAGCAGCAGCAGGACCAGAGAGAATGAACGATAAGTTGAAGGCTTCGGGTCTGGGTTTGGACAGCTCAGGTCTTAGCCCTGTCCCTCTCAGGACCCAGATCACAGGCCGGGCAGGTTCATAATCCTACTGTGCTAACAGTACAGTATAGTCACCTTGGTCCCTGGGCTAAAGGACATCTGTGAGGGTGTCATGCAGCTGGGTGAGGGTCACTCTGTTCAGCGACACAAAGGAGCGTGAGTGCCGAAGCCTTCTGGCATGGATCCTTGTATGTGAGCCCACTTGCTGTCCGTGAATTCCAGTTTAAGCTGGAAATTAGATTTCCCTAAATGGTAGTTCAGTATTGCCGTGTGAGTCACATCACTTGGGTGGGAGCAAGTTGGGATCTTTGAGAAGAAAGATGGAAAATACAAACCATCAACACACCAGCCGCTCTGTAGCCACGTCCTTAACAAACTGTATTAAACCTGGCTAGAACTCAGAGATTTCTCCTCTTTTCCTCGTCCTCCCCCCTCCTTTTTCTTTTCTCATTCTCCTCCACCCCTTCGCCCATCTCCCTTTACTTCTAGCTAGCTGTGTGGCCCTAAGTGATGATGGCTGTTAGTGACTGGGAAGTCATTCAACGAGAACCTTAACTCAGCGTAGGAAATAGGCCGGGTGTGGTGGCGCACCCCTGTAATCCCAGCACTCGGGAGGCACAGGCACACGGACCTGGCCAGCCTGGTCTACAACATGAGTCCAGGACAGCCAGGGCTATTAATACAGAGAAACCCTGTCTCAAAAAACCAGAAAAACAACAACAACAAAAATCCCTCCCCCCAAAAAGCAGCATAGGAAATATAGGATTCCAGCAGCGTTTAAAGGGCACAGACCCTTGAAATAACTTACTGCAGGCGACTTCGACAAAGCTCACACACATACACGCTTCAAGCCTCAGGAGTTATTCTCTAAGATCAACTTACAGAAAGTATGATTAAGAAATTAGACAGTTAAGCCTGGTGTTGTGGTGAGCGAGTGCCTTTAATCCTAGCACTCAGGAGGCAGAGGCAGGCAGATCTCTGAGTTGGAGGCCAATCTGGTCTACAGAGCAAGTTCCAGGACAGCCAGGGCTCCACAGAGAAACCCTGCTTCAAAAAACAAACAAACAAACAACAAATCCAAAATAAATAAGCCAATGAAGAGATTGTAAGAACCAGAGGGGATTGAGTCCTACAGCCGAAGGACGTGGGACACACCCCTATTTCTAACCCAGAAGCAATCTCCAACTGACAGCCATTTGAAAAGGAGAAGTTAGTTTTCTTCTAGGGACACAGACTCACTGAGAAAACAAACCATTCTTAAGAGAAGACTGGGGCTGGAGAGATGGCTCAGAGGTTAAGAGCACTGTCTGCTCTTCCTAGGGTCCTGAGTTCAATTGCCAGCAACCACATGGCGGCTCACAGCTGTCTATAATGAGATCTGGTGCCCTCTTCTGGCGTACAGACATACATGCAGGCAAAACATTGTATATTTAATAAATAAATAAATCTTAAAAAAAAAAAAAAAAAAAAAAAGAAGGTTGCATGGCCAGCAATTGATGACCAACACAAAATGAACTGATGGTGTCTTTGGAGGTCTTCATCTCAAAATGTTGTTTCAAGACTTACTTAGTTATGTTCTTTGTGTTTATTGCATGGATTCTGGTTTTGTATTTTCATGAGATTCCTGTGTGTGGGAATGTGTGTGTCTCTGTATCTACATGTGTTTCTCATGTGCACTTTATTCGGCTCTTTTTCTTCTGTTCATTTTGTCCTATTCCAACGTGTTTTCCTCTCCTTTTGTTTTATTATTTCTTAGATGCCTGTTTGTTTTCTAGGGAGAGACAGAAAGGGTGTAGATTTGGATAGAAGATGAAGTGGGGAGGAATTAGGAGGAGTTTGGGGGAAGGGAAATCATAATCAGGATATACTGTATGAAAAAAAGAATCTATTTACAATAAAAGAAAAAAAATCAATCCTTTCATCATTCAAGTCTTGATTCTTAAACAGTCTCCGTCGTAGTTATGAAGGTCATGGAGAAAGCATCAAATACACAATATTGAGGGGAGATCACAGCACCCCCAAACCTAGTTATTCCAAGTGAAGATCCTCATTTCAAAGCACAGCTCAGATGAAGCCAGGAGTAAGAACATTTAAGTGAAGCAATTTGCATACGTGCTGTCACAATACAAGCATATCTTGGTGGCCACCCACGAAGCTCGATAAAGGTCATGATAAGCTATGTTACCAATTAAAACAACTTAATGATAATCTTAAATCTGTCTTTTAATTAGAGTAACTATTTATATGTTAGATAATTACCACACACATATGTTTAACAATCCATTAGGTTATGTTTTTTACTTGTCCAACTTCGTTTATGTTCCTTTTCTTGTATTTAAAAAAACAAAAAAAAATTTCCCTATCAGCTTTTAGAAAGCGGGGGGGGGGGGGGGGGGGAAGCCCTATTAAACTGGGCTTTGTAAAGCATGCATGTAATCCCAGCACAGAAGATGCCAAGGGAGAGGAATTACAAACTTGAAGCTAGCAAGTGTTCTACCCAAGTTTGTCTTTGACTGTTTACAGTATTATGCACTTTCACACGATTTTTTTTCATGATATCAATTCCTGCAAACAGCATCTGGAATTACCATGGGACTGAATCTATTATCATTTGGGGGGTGGGGAGGAGGAGATGACATCGATTTGTTTATAGTTCTTTGTAGGTCCCATTGAAGCTTTTATATAGACGTCAAGTCTATTTGGAAAAACAGTTTTATTACTTCCTTGCCTGACTGGATGCCTTCCCCTTCTGTTTCTTGCCTCACTGCTGTAGCTAGGATGCCAGTTCAACACTGAGCACAAACAGTGACAGTGGGCATCCTTGCCTTGTTCCTGGTACTGGGGGCAAGCATCTGGTCTTTGACATTAAAAAGGGCATCAGATACAGATTCTCCTTACTGTGTTAGGGAAGTTCTCTTCTGTTCCTAATCTGTTGAGACTTCATACTTAATAACTCAGGCTTCATATTCCCGAATATTTAATGAATCATCTTTAGTTTGTGTCTTCCAAGAAAATTCATCATTTCATCTAAAATGACGAAATTACTGGAGAATAACTGATTAGAATGCTCCCTTATTCTCTTTCATTCCCATAAGGTCTGTAGTGATGTCACATCTCCCTCCCTTCCTCCCTCCACCCTCCCCCACTCCCCTCTCACACTTTAGCCTTCACTGGCATGAAGCTCACTATACAAACCAGGCTGCCCCCTAACTCACAGAGATCCACCTGCCTCCGCTGTGGACTGAAGAGAGGTGTGGTGGTACAGGATACGGCTTGGTACTCTCCCCGTTCTTAGTATAAGCAACTTGCATCTGCTGTTTTTCTCCCTGATCAGTCTAATGATTTACCAATGCTACTGACCTTCTCAAGGGGTTTGCCTTCCCTTCCATTGATTTCCTCTACTTTCTAAGTCCATCCTGTTAATTGCTGCTTTGACATTTACCGTTCCTTTTCCTCTGCTTACTTTGAATTTCATCTCCTTTTAGTTGATTAAGACGAAAGCAAAGGGCATTGATTTGAGGCTTTCTTTTCGCTGTTGCTTGTTTTTTCATTTATTTTTTCAAAAAGGGTCTCCCTCTATAGTTCAGGCTAGCTTGAAACTCACAGCGGTCTTGCCACCTCACCCTCCAGAGTTCCGAGACGACTGGTATACGCTTTGCCTGGCAAGACTCCTCCCACCAGCATTTCCTGCTGTACAGTTCCATCTGATGCTGATTTGATATCAGTGAAAATAGTTTCTCTTTTGATTTATTCTTACTTTATTTTCACTTTTAGTTGCATTTTTTCTTTTGTCTTGTTTTTTTGAGACAAGGTCTCGCTGGGTAGCCCTGGCTGGCCTTGGACTCACTCTGAAAACTGGGTTGGCCTTGAATTCACAGAGCTCTGCCTGCTTCTGCCTCCCTAGTGCTGGGATTACAGGTGTGCACCATCACATTCAGCTAGTTTATGTTTAAGCATGTGTGGTGGTTGATCTAGAGCCACCATGTATTCAGAGGTTAATTGCTTGCCCTTCTATTCCCTGACCTAAGAGTCTTACTGTTCTATGAGCAAACAGTAACCAAGATGATGGTCGTGAACCTTGCCTCCAAAATTATCCCCGATTGGCCAATAAAAAGTTGCCTACAGCCTGGACTGGGCAGGAGAGAGGTAGGTGGAGCTCAGGCTGGGAGAGCAGGAGGATCATGGTTGGGGAGAGGGAGGGGAAGAAGAGGAGAGAGAGGAGAGGAGGGGAAGAAGAAAACTGAGTTGGCACGGGTAAACACGAACTGGAAACACATGCCTGGAAGGAGCCTTCTCTGAGGATCAGCAGCAGGAGAGAAGCAGCCCCAGATTAAAAAAAAAAAAAAAAAAAAAAAAAAAAGCACAAGTATTTATGGGAGTTTGGATGGGAAGCAGCCCAGATAGGAGTGACTAAGGCAAGTGGCATGGGATGTGGGACTAGGAGATAATCAGATAGTTTAGGGGGTTAGTTTCCGCCCAGTTCCAGTGTTTAAGGCGTAGTAAAACTCTAACTGGTGCCTGTTTTTTTATTGATATGATAGTGGATTAAATAATAACTGTCTAATAATCATATGGATTAATAGTAAATATAATCGTATACTACTGCATGCATGTTAAAGTGCATGTGTAGGGTGAGGGTCAAGATCAAGTATCTGAGCCAGGCTCAGTGGTGCACACCTGTAATCTCAGCAGAGGCTGGTAGGTCAATGTGATTTCGAGGCCAGCCTGGTCCACAAAGCGAGTTCCAGAACAGCCAAGGCTACACAGAGAAACCCTGTCTCAAAAAACCAAACCAAACCACAACAACAACAATAACAAAACCCAAAAAATCAAGTATCTTTATTATTCTTCACCTTCTCTTTTGAAACACAGTAAACGCAGAGCTTACTGATTGGTTAGCCTGCCTGGCTAGCAAGCTCCAGGGATCTCTCCGCAGCCCCCAGCCCAGTGCTAGGGTTACAGAGGCACACCATTGTGCCTGACTTCCCTGTGGGTCCAAAGCCAGGCCCTCACGCTTGCGTAGTACGCACGGTACCCACTGAGCAATCTGCCCAGGCCTTCATTAATTCTTTGGCTCTGAGTTATTCTAAAGCAGGCTATTTTGTTATCAGATGCTTGTAGATTTCTGTCATTAATTTCAAATTCTACCGTGTTCAAGAACAGGTTCTGTATGACTTCAATCTCTTTAAATCTATTGCATCTTTGTGGTTTGAAATAATGCAAGAGATGGTCTAGCTTAATATATTTTCTGCATCTACCTAAAAGATGTGGTGGTTTGAGTGAAGATGGTCTCTATGGGCTCATATGTTTGAGCACTTGATCTCCAGTTAATGGAACTGCTTGGGAAGGATTGCAAGGTGTGGCCTTGTTGGGGGGCTGTGTCACTGGGGTGGGCTCTGAGGTTTCAAAAGCCCATTTTTATTCCCACTTAGTTCTCTTTCTGCTTTGTGCTTATGGATCAGATGTAAGCTCTGGGCTACAGTTCCAGCACCATGTCTGCTGCCTGCTGCCTACTTGCTGCCTGCTGCCTGCTGCCTACTTACTGACTGCTTGCTGCCTGCTGCCTGTTGCCTTCTGCCTCCTACCTGCCTGCTGCCTGCCTACCTGTTGCCTCCTGCCTCCTGCCTGCTTGCCTGCCTGCTGCCTGCTGCCTCCTGCCTGCTGCCTGCTTGCTGCTGCCTGCATCCTGCCGCCTGCTGTCTGCTGCCATGCTTCCTGCCATAAAGGTCGCAGACCCTAATCTTTCGAAACTATGAACCCCAAACTAAGTTTATAAATTGCCTTGGTCATGGTGTTTTGTCGGGCAATAGAAAAATAACTAAAATAAAAATAATGTATATTTTTCTGCTGTTGGGTTACATAAAGTTCAATGAGGTCATGTTAGTTTATTGTAGTGTTATCTTTGATTCTTAACTACGTTTGTTGTATTGTTTGTCACACACTAGTCCTGAGGAGTGTCCTGGGAAGCTCTGGTGTCTTCTCCAGTACTCTTTCCTGGGAACTCTAGTTGCCTTGGTCTCCCTAGTCTTGAGGGCAGAGAGTTTGAGCTTTCGTTTCTGAACTGTATTCTGAACGCTCCATCTTGGAGTGCCTGTTGTTTTATTTCTGTGACTATCATAAATCATTATTAAGCACACAGGTGCCCTGGATTGCTTTCCTTCCTAGAAAGAAAATGAAGATGGCTTCTGCCAGGGGCTGAAATAAGAACAAATTTCTCTGATCCAGCCAGTGACTGGGCTGATCAGTGTTTCAAATTGAATAAGACATCTTCTATTCCCCTAACTGTGCAGCCGCAATCCTTCAGGGACCCCAGAAAATATTTAGGGTGATTTTCAGGCTTTCCCATACAGATAGAATCTGAATGCCTATTTTTTTCATTTTGTTTTTTATTTTTAGTTTTTGGTTTTTGAGACAGGGTTTCTCTATGTAGCTCTGGCTGTCCTGAACTCACTTTGTAGACCAGGCTGGACTTGAACTCAGAAATCCATCTGCCTCTGCCTCCTGAGTGCTGGGATTAAAGGCGCATGCAATCATGCCTGGCCTGAATCCCATTTTTATCACTCCAGCTTGATAGGCACTACAGTAGGAGGGCTGGAGAGACAGCTCAGCAACTAAGAGCACTGGCTGCTTTTCCAGAGGACCTGGGTTCAATCCCCAGCATCCACACTCTGGTTAATAAGCACCTGTAACTTCAGTTCCAGGGAATCAGATGCCTTTTTCTGGCGTCTATAGGCACTGCATCAATGTGGTGCATAGACACAGTCAGGCAACCCCCTCCCTGCCCCCCCCGCCCACATATATACACACACAATTTTAATCTTTAAAAAATATTTTTAAAAAAGAGCCTGGAACATATTGGCACAGGAGACAACTTCCTGAACAGAACACCAACGGCCCAGGCCTTAATGTCAACCATTAATAAATGGGACCTCATGAGGCTGAGAAGCTTCTGTAAGGCAGGAGACACTGTCAAGAGAACAAAGCGACAGCCTACAGACTGGGAAAAAATCTTCACCAACCCTACATCTGACAAAGGTCTAATATCCAAAATATATAAAGAACTCAAGAAATTAAACACCACCAAACCGAATAACCCAATTGAGAAATGGGGCTTGGAACTAAACAGAGAATTCTCAACAGAGGAGTATCAAATGGCTGAGAAACACTTAAAGAAATGCTCAACCTCCTTAGTCATCAGGGAAATGCAAATCAAAACAACTCTGGGATTCCATCTTACACCCATCAGAATGGCTAAGATCAAAAACTCAAGCGACACCACATGCTGGCGAGGATGTGGGGAGAGAGGAACACTCCTTCATTGCTGGTGGGAATGCAAACTAGTACAGCCACTTTGGAAATCTATCTGGTGCTATCTCAGAAAAATGGGAATAGGGCTTCCTCAAGACCCAGCTATTCCACTCCTTGGAATATACCCAGAAGATGCTCCAGCACACAACAAGAAAATTTGCTCAACCATGTTCATAGCAGCCTTATTCATAATAGCCAGAACATGGAAACAGCCTAAGTGTCCCTCAGTAGAAGAGTGGATAAAGAAACTGTGGTACATATACACTATGGAATACTACTCAGCTATTAAAAACAAGGAATTCCAGAAATTTGTGGATAAATGGATTGAGCTAGAAATGATCATAATGAGCGAGTTAACCCAGAAGCAGAAAGAATCAAATGGTATATACTCACTTGTATCTGCATACTAGCCCAAGGGACATGTCCCACGAAAGCCTTCACTTACCAGGAAACTGGGACAGAGGGGAGGGCATCCCATTGGGACTCTAAATGAGAGACGCATGGGAGAATAGCAAAATAAAAGGATACAGAGGGTCCTAGAAATCTACAAGTAGAACAATATGATAGGCAGATTTGGGCCCAGGGGTCCCGCTCAAACTAAGGCACCAGCCAAGGACAATACAGGAGGTAAACTTTAAACCCCTTCCCAGATCTAGCCAATGGTCAGAATATTCTCCACAGTTGAGTGGAGAGTGTGATATGACTTTCTCACGTACTCTGGTGCCTCACATTTGACCATGTCCCCTGGAGGGGGAGACCTGGTGGCACTCAGAGGAAGGACAGCTGGTAGCCAAGAAGAGACTTGATACCCTATGAGACTATACAGGGGGAGGTAATCCCCCTCAGGAACCGTCATAGGGGAGGGGAATAATGGGAAAATGGGGGGGGGGAGGAATGGGAGGATACAAGGGATGGGATAAATATTGAGATGTAACAAGAATAAATTAGTAAAAAAAAAAAATTAAAAAACAATTCAAGTAGTTTTCCAGCTATTTGATTGGTTTTTCAGTTTTTTACTATTTTAAGAGTTATTTTATTTATGTGTATGTGTGTGCCTATGTGGGGATATGTGCACATGAGTTCAGGTGCCCCAGATGGTCAGAGACATCAGATCCTCTGGAGCTGGAGTTACAGGTGGTTGTGAGCCGCCGGACGTGGGTGCTAGGAATTGAATTCCTGTCCTTAGGAAGAGCAAAACTCTCAACCATTAAGCAATTGCTCCAGTCCCCTCATCTTTTAAAAAAGCACGTTCCCCTGCTTGATTCTTTTTTTTTTTAAATCCTTTTGTCTGTGCCAGACTTACAGGTCAGTAAACAGCTAAAGGGAAGCTGTTTATGGACTACTAGGCTAATTTCTCTGTGGCTCTTTTCTTTCATGATTGTGGTCTCCCTGGCCCAGTCCACATGCCATCGCTTTCTTCTCAGTCCTATCAGCTTGCACACTATTTCTCTGAGAGTTCTGAGACTCCCAGCAGCTGCTTTCTTGTTTGGGCAAGTGGCTCAAGAAAAGAGTCTTGAGTCATGACTGTGAGTCATTCAGTGACTTTCTCTCCTTTGCCAGGGGTGGGGTGGGGTGGGGTGGGTGTCTTAGCTCTTACCTGCCTTAGTATGTCTTCTATGACCTTGGATGATTTTTTAAAAAAATATAGCTTTTCTAGATTTTTCTCCGTAGGGGCAAAAGTCTACTGTTAGCCCGTGACTGGCAGAAGCAGATGCTTACTGTCTGGAGAGATCTTTAAGTTAATTTTTTGGTGTTGTTATTGAGAAGACCAAACAGTTTAAAGATAACACGTATGGGCTGGTGAGAAGACTGAATGGGTAAGGGCAGTTGTTGCTAAGTCTGATGTCCGGAGTTGGATCCCTGGGTCCCTCACAGTAGAAGGAATTAACCAAGTCTCTCAAGCTGTCCTTTGTGACAGGTATATGAGCACATACAAAGAAAGAAATATAATTTTAAAATTAAGATAACATTTACCTTATGAAAACAATATGATTAATCTTAGGATTAACTACAACATCAATTAAGATACACAAAAGAATCTTTAAGTTATTAAAGACATACCTATATCTACTCACTTTATTATCTTTATCAAATACACATTTGAAAACAAAAGGTTTATATACAATACATGTTAACATGAAAGCTAATGTTTATTTGTATATATGCAAACTAACTTTAAACATCTCTCCTTAGAAATTAGTTGCAATCATTTCTATTCTGTTTCTCTTATTTTAGTGTTCAACCTGGGACACGAACCGTACTCTGAAGCTGCTAAGCCAAAACTGCAGCCTGGGAAAGGCTTGGTTGGTTAACATTTGCATTTGAAGGGTAGACTCCCACTGGAGCTCCACCATGTAAGGGGTAGGATCACAAACTGCCATCAGCTGTCTGCTAGCTCCCAGGCCCACGTTCACATGGCCACCTTCGCTTGCCTGTGCTCACCAGTGTACCTCAATGCTCCCCTGTTGTCTAAGCCATCTCTGGAGCAGTGGGGAGCCCCACTTTTCCCTGGCCCGATAAGACTAAGTTTCAAAGTCCAACAGGAGCAAAACTAAAAACAAAAGCCAAATACTATTGAAAAGCTCATGCCTAACTCCAGGGTTCACAAAAAAGCACTTGTTTAAAAGTGTTCCCATCTGTTGCTTGGCACTGAGCCTTAAAGCTCCAAGACCCCTCCTACCTTCTCCTGCAATTATCCTCCTGTCAAATAACGAGTTACAGTTGATTGACTATATACTTATGATGCTCCCTGAGTCCTTAGCACGGAAGAAGACCGAGACAGCAATGGAAAGACCTTTCTCAATGAAACCCTTAAAGAAAGGGCACAACAAACACAGTGGATACAGCTCTGTGTGAAAGCAGAGAAGCCTGCTATTGGAAGTGCCTCCCACCCAGCACACTGTTCCTCACGCTCTCAGCCCAGAAGAAGGTCACGTCGCATATAATTCTACTCCACAGCACGGAATAAATGAGCAAGGGGAATTATAAGCAGTCTGGCCTACCAAAAGCAAGAGAGGTACAAAGCAACCAAGATCCTGCAGAGCCCCTACCCACTGAGCTGGTATAATGCCTGCTTGGCAGACAGTCTCTCTGTAGGCACACAGGCCTTCCTGCGGGAAGGTAGGGGGAGTAACACAGAAAGAGGGAGGGGGTCACCTCATTCATGATGAGAATTACAATTGTGTGTGCTCCCTTGGGCCCAGAAATGCCAGTCTGGGAAATCTCTCCAACAGCAATAGAAATCAAAGTGTATGGGGTATGAGTGACAAAGCTAAGTGGTAGAGCACTGCACACCATGCATAAGGCCCTAGGTTCAACCTGTAGCCCTGCTGAAAAATAAATAAATAAGCAAAAATAAACCCATTAGGCTGCATGGGTAAACATAGAAAGAATGCTGAGTGTAGCATGGTTTGTTGTGTAAAAAATAAATTGGAGATAAACATAAACAGCTATCAACGAAGAAGTTATGAAAATTTTCTACTTATATTACATTGTATTATTTATATGTGTTAATCTAGAATAATGTACGTAATATGGTAAGTAAAATGAAACAGCATAGTAACTGGTATGTTATAGTTCTATTTACATATAAAATAAAAAATAATTCCACTCTGGTTTGGGATGAACAAGAGTGAAAGCATTCCCACCGAACCTCTGACACAGTCCCCAAAATGAAGAGATACAGGAAGTTTAGGCTGAGAAACTTTTTCTCAGATACCACTTATGGCCATCTTTTTCTTCTTTTTCTTCTCCTCCTCCTCTTCCTTCTTCTCCTTATTCTTTTCCTTTTTTATATAATTTTAAAATTTTTTTAAAAATTTATTAACTTAATGTAACGAGTACTCTATCTGCATATACACCTGCAAGCCAGAACACGGCAGCAGATCATATTATAGATGGTTGTGAGCCACCATGTGGTTGCCAGGAACTGAACTCAGGACCTTTAGAAGAGCAGCCAGTGCTCTTAACCACTGAGCCATCTCTCCAGCTCGCCCCTCCCCCTTATTCAAGACAGGGTTTCTCTGCATAACAGAGCCTTAATTATCCCGGACTCACTCTGTAGACCAGGCTGGCCTCGAACTCGCAGAGATCTGCCTGCCTCTGCCTCCCGAGTGCTGGGATTAAAGGCGTGCGCCACCGCGCCCGGCTCATAGACCTCTTTCTTACTGGACTTATTGTAGTATGAGTGTCAATTTTGTAATTTAACAATTCAACATTAAAAAAAGAGAGAGAGCTGGGTGTGGTGGCACACGCCTGTAATCCCAGCCCTTTGGGAGGCAGAGGCAGGCAAATCTCTGTGAGTTCGAGGCCAGCCTGGTCTACAAAGTGAATCCAGACAACCAAGGCCACACAAAGAAACCCTGTCTTGAACACCACCCCCATAATAATAACAGCAATAATAAAGATAAATAAATAAAAAATAAAAATAAAAATTTAACATGGTTAAAGATGTTACAGGATCTGAAATTTTATAATTGCAAGTAAGGCCAGTCCTGAGAGCTCAGTGGGGCATGCGGCTTTCTGGCGTGTGCTTTTAATTGATCCTAGTGGACAAAGGCAGAAAAAAACTTCTAGAAGGAGGACTCGCCTTGTGTCACGCAACAGAAGCCAATTAAAGCACAGAATCGGCAGCACTACTGGACCAGCCGAGCGCTTGTGAAATGATGATGATCAATCTACTTCTCCAGAGCCTCAGCTGCCGAGCCTCCCGGGAGGTTGCCAGAGCGCATGTGCAGGCAGCAAAGGTGTGGATGAGAATAGACCCGGCTTTTGTTTGTGAAAATCCCACTACTCCAGCTGCCGACGGCCTTTGCTGGCACTGCTTGCTTCCTCCAGAGATGAGACACACAGAGCTGGCACGGCCTCTGCACGACTTCATATGAGCTGTGGAGAGACCTGGTTGCCCAGGCTCGAAGTGGTCTGTGACTGGTTTTTTGTGGAAGATGGTTTGAGTGGCACCAGGAACCACCTGGTGACCTTCATCATCATCATCATCATCATCATCATCTTCTTCTTCTTCTTCTCCTTCTTCTTCCTCTTCCTCTTCTTCCTCTCCTCCTCCTCCTCCTCCTTTTTGGAGACAGAGTTTCACTATGTAACCGTGGGGTGCCTGAGCTCATTAGTAATCCAGGCTGGCCTCAAACTCACAGAGACTGGCCTGCCTCTCTAGTGCAAGGATTAAAGGTATGTGCCACCATGCCCAGCCCCCCAAAAAAGTTTTGTTGATCTGGAATTTCACTAGACTACTTTCAAGTCCTTAGCATGCCTCCAGCCCAAGCCACACCTTCATGCCCTCAGCATAACTTAGCTAAGATGTCTTCCTTTGCTTTTTCTCTCAAGGTCTTCCCAGGTTCTCTCAGGAATCCATGATGGAGTGCTGGCAGCCCCCGTGGACCGCCAGATGTTCCAGCAGAGGCAGGTGGTGATGGGAGGCCCAGGGCACACTTGGTCAGATGTTCCCATTGTCACTCTAGAGCCCTGCCATCCATCACAGCGAGAGAGGAATTCCCACCAGCCAGAATGGAAATTTCTGTATGAGACCTTCCCATGCCATTTGTGGTCCTCACTCCAAGAAATGCTCTTTCCCATTCCAGTGCTAATCTGCATACGTCCAGCATCCTGTATCTTCAGTTTGTGCATCTGTGGAGTCTACTGAGCATACACTGAAAATACTGGAGAAAGGAAATTGGATCTGTGCATAGTCTTTCCTTCCTTCCTTCTTCCTCCCTTCCTTCCTTCCTTCCTTCCTTCCTTCTTCTCCTCTTCCTCCTCCTTCTTCTTTCTTCTTCTTTTGAGACAGGGTTTCTCTGTGTAACAGAGCCTTGGCTATTTTGGACTCACTCTGTAGACCAGGCTGGCCTCGAACTCACAGAGATCTGCCTGCCTCTGCCTCAGGCAGAGGGACTGTCTTTGCAGTCCCCTGTCTGGTTGTCTGTGAAGATAGTTTGGCAGCCCCGTTGCTTAGTCTTTTGTTGCTTACTGTCTTTTGGTTTTATTGCTGTGAAGAGACGCCATGACCATGGCAACTCTGATAAAGGAAAGGCATTTAATTGGGGCTTACAGTTCAGCAGTTTAGTTCATTATCATGGTCGTGGCGGGAACATGGTGGCGCACAGACAGATGTGGTGCTGAAGGAGGAGCTGAGAGGTCTACATCCAGATCGGCAGGCAGCAGGAGGGGACCTCAAAGACCATCCCCAGTGACACACTTCCTCTAACAAGGCCACATCTCCTAATAGCGCCACTCCCTGTGAGCCTATGGGGGCCATTTGCATTCCAACTACCACACTTACTAACCCCTCAGCTGAAGTCAGCTGGTGCAGCTTTGGGTCCAGGGATGAAGGTACTTAGACCTTAGTTGCCCCCGCTGAAGTAAAGGAGTTATGACAGGGAGCAGAGAGCAGCCTCTTAATTCTGTTTGATTTGGAGCATTTGAATTTTGTGAGCAGCAATAAGATGGGTAGTGAGACCTGTTTCTGGTCATGTCTAGGAATATAGAGTCTAACCTCCTATTGTCACACACCCCCCAGCCCCACCCCTTAGATTAGATTGTACTGGGTCTCTAGACTGCACAGGACAAGGTAGGGTGGTCTGGATGTACTTTCTACAACCATATCTCAAGGGTTGCCTATGTGGGGTGCACATCCCAGGAATGGCTCAAAGTCTGACCCAATCTTTGGTCAAAAGTTATGTGGCAAACAGACTAAAGTCCCACCAATGTCCTGGCCTGCCTCCCTCTATCTATCTTCTATCTATCTATCTATCTATCTATCTATCTATCTATCACCTATGTATCTATCATCTATCACCTATCTATCTATCTATCTATCATCATCATCATCATCATCATATCTATCTCGGACAGATACTCAGTGCAGTCTGGCTGTCCTGAAACTCTTTGTAGCTCAGGCTGTCCTTGAATTCACAGAGATCCTCCCATCTTTGCTTCTTGGGTGCTGGAATTAAAGCTGTGTGCCACCCACCAGCTTTATCTCTTACCAATACCTGACCACTCATCCCGTCACCGTCTTTGTACCTTAATGAAAGCACACGGGCACTTTGGTCCTGGTTATAATACTCTATCCCAAAACCACTCCTCCCCTTTGACTTATTTCTACTATGGAAATCTTGCAGAGACTCCCCGTGACCATAGACTGTCATGGCAGGAAGTAACAATTTAATTGTGGCACTGGGCATAGCTAGCTTGTGTAGGCTTTATCCATGACAGACTGATCCCTTTATTCTTTCACCGGAAATATAAGCATCCTACTTTAATTAATCCTTCTTCATTCTAGCAAGTTCTCTTTACTGCCCCCGCAAGCCCTTCTCTTCTTAAGCCATTTCAGCAGACCATGCTTGGTGTGGACACTGCGAAAACTCCTATTTTCCTGTGTGCTCACTACCTCCGTTCCCAGAAAGCAGGATGCTCTACGGTTGGCCTTGGTAACATTGGGCTGTCTGAGCCTGTATCATCTGTCTGTGTATCTCATGCTTATGACCAACAGCTCAGAAAAACGCCTTGAGAAGTCTAGATGGAAACCAATGCCCCGTGGAAACGCATAAATATTTTATCAGGCTCTGAACAAGACTCTTCCTCATGAATGTTTTAACACCTTGGTAGCATAACGTTCAGGGGCTGATCAGAGTCAATTTTAATTGGGATTGGGAAGCTGAGAGGGGGAAGGGAATATAACAGTGAGGGGCGGAGGCATTCTACGCTGCCCCCTTTGAAGTCCTACAACGCATTTAAGAAACACTTGAGGGCTCCACTGATTTGCACAAGTGTTCATTTTCCAAGTGCTAATCCCCACCCTCAATAATATAATGCAAGTCCTAGCTGTAATGTCTACAAACGGACATATGCTGCCTGTCACTGAGCCCCCGTGTCACTTTGCCATACCTCTCTCTACATGTGGACACAGGATGATTTTCTATTTCAAGAGAAATACTTAGGAGGCAGACTCTACAAGCTACTTGATTCAATATAGCCCCAAACCAGAAGCAGCCCGAGTGTCCCTCCATAAGGGTATGAATAAACATCCAGTAATATTCATACAGTGGATACCTCCTTGAAGCAAGAAGAAACAACCTATTGATACACTCAACAGCAACTATGAATTCGCAGATGTAACACCTCAGCAGGAAGCCAGGCAAAGAGAGTATATGCTATGTAATTGTAGTTATAGGACCTTGCAGGAGCCATTAACATCCAAGTAAGAGGAATCACCTGCTGCCAAATGGTGGCAGTGGTTTGCATGAGGCATCAGGGAGATTTCGAAGGAGTGAAATTTTGTGTATTTCGCTTGGAGTGTGTGGTCAAAACTGACCCCCTACTTCCAGCAGCTGCAGCTTAGAAACACTGTGAAGATAAGAGCTCACTGTTCTCCAGATCATCTTTCACCTATAAAATATTGATTTCCTGAGTGGGACTTTTAGTACTTCACCAATGGTTTCACAAGCCTGGTGGGAGAGATAAGGCTGAGTCTGTGTCATTAGTTACCTAATCAATTCAATAACATCTGTTAATTGCTTATCAATTGCCAACTAGGAATATAACTATGACTAAAACAACAGCAAAAAAATTCTTACCCTTATGGGGTTTCCAGTAGAGGATATGTGCAGTTGACAGAGGCAGGGCATCAAAAAGGGACAAATGCCAGGGACACTCTCACTAAGGTCACGAGGACCAGAGGGAGGTGTTCTCAGGCAGATGGAAAACCACGAAGGGCAGTGGGCAACAGATGTGACCTAGTGAGGCCAAGCGCACCCCTTCACACAGGGCTGTGGTCACCTCTGATGGAGAACAGGATGTTACTTAAGTGTGAGGGGATGTTATTGGAGATTTTTACAATGGGGAGTGATAAACCCAACTGATGTCTTAAGAATAAGACATTTGTATTCTCTGCATTGGAGGCTGAGGCAGAAAGATTGAGAATTGGAGGGCCAGCCTGGGCTACATATCACGACCCTGTTGCAATGAATGAATGAATGAATGAATGAGTAAAAGAAAAGCATCAGTCTTCTTCCCGTCTCTTTACTGAATGCTTGATGTACTACCTTAAATTTAGAGGGAGGGAAGGAGGGAGAGTGGGGAAGAGAGAAAGAGAAATCAAGAGATTTGTTGTCTGTTATGGAAGATTTAGAACAATATTCATATAATTTATATTCCCCCCCAAATATCTTTCTCATATTTATTTCTTATTAATGTACTACAAATAGATTAATAAAATCTATTATTACTAGATAAGATCTAATCTATTATTAATCTATTCTTAAATTTAACCTCAGTCCAGGTCTAGATCCCAAACTCTTCTTTTTTCTCTTTATATTTTAAGACAATCAAAAGGGCAGGAAAGATGGGTCAGTGGTTAAGAGCACTAGCTGCTCTTCCTGATGAACAGTGTTCCCGGCACCCATATGGTGGCTCACCACCACCTAAACTCCAGTCCCCGGGGGATCTGATGCCCTCTCCTGTTCTCCATGGGCACTGCAGGCACAAGGTGCACAGACATGCGAGCAGGCAAAACTACTCATATGCATAAAATGAAATAAACATTTTAAAATAAGATAATTAAAAGTTTATAAAATAAAGGGAGGTAACTTCTTGGCATATTTAAAATTCCTTATAATAAAATGTTGGTAGAAAAAAGTGAGGGATTTGCATTTTTTTATCAGCATCTTTTAGCAAATTCATTAGAAACTAAACATCAATAAGTTCTCAGTCCTGCTGGTAAAATAAGGGCTCTGTTCAGTTCTCAAATCCAGTTTCTCTGCCTTAGCCATGCTGCTCTTTTCTGCCGCTGTGGCTTACAGGGGCCCTGGCAATTCTTTCCTCTCATCTCTGCCCCAAGTTACTCTTTGAAAACATTCAAGGTAAGAAACAAAACATGAATTCGGGCTACGGAGATGGGTCAGTGGGAAAACTGCTTGCTGCACAAGTGTTTGGCCCCAGGACACACATAAGGCCAGATGCTGTGCATTCAGCTCTGTGACCCCAGCCCTCTTACCAGGAGCGGAGACGCAGGGACAGGAAACTCCTTAGATTCAGGCCAGCTAGCCTGGTGCGCACAGCAAACGAATAAGAGATGCCTTGCCTCAAACAAGATGGAAGCAAGACCCCCAACCAGAGGCATCCCCTGAGTGCATGTGCCTGCACACACACACACACACACACACACACACACACACACACACACACACGTTTTTTTAAAAAGGTAAATCTGAGGAGAAGGGGCACTTCTCAGAGGCCTCATTTTTCTCCGACACAACTTTGAAATACCTTTATGGACAAACAGCAAAGCAGTGGAATACACTCCTTATCGAGAAGCAATGCGGTCTGTGCGGAGGCCTGGCACAGTGCGGCGCACACCTTTAATCCCAGCACTCGGGAAGCAGAGGCAGGCGGATCTCTGTAAATTCGAGGTTAGCCTGGTCTACAGAGCAAGTTCCAGGACAGCCAAGGCTATACAAAGAAACCTTGTCTCGAAAAAAACCAAAACCAAAACCAAAAAACAAGCCAGTGTGTCGAGGGTGCCTTCTTTCTAAGTAAGCCCATCTCTTTGACCTTATTCGATTCGTCTACTGTGTAAGCTGTAAGGTCCTTCCCACCGGTTGCCCTCCTTGTCTCTGCTGGGGGACGACAACAGGGGCTTCTGTATTCCAAGCTACCACAACCCTGCCTCTGAGCAGGCCACTTCTAGACTCGTAGGGAACAGAGAAACGGTAAAGCTGGAGGCAAGAGAAACAAAGGGAATATGCCACATACAGTGGTGGTCCTGCAGGGAAATCAGACAGACAAAATAGAGACCAGGGAGCTTCCTCCACTATTTCAGAGAGAGCTTTTTAACTCAAGTCAAGCCTGCCAAAGCACTTTGTATGCATTCCAGCCTCAAGCGTTTTAAGCCCCCAGAGAAATGGTTCCTCCTTTGTGTATCTGTTTTCACCCATTTGCTCCTCTTGCAGTGGTTTTAAAAACAAAACGGTCTACAAAATTGGAAGCCTGGCTGGTATTCCAACTGTTGGGAGGATCCACCTATTGTCGGAGGAAAAGTGTTTTTACTTTGGGGGGACCTTGTGCCCAGTTAAAACACCAACCAATATGGTGGTTTTAAACTCCCACCTGAAAACCTTTTTCCCTCTGCACACCTAAGTACGCACACACTTAGCATCACCCTCTGCATCTTGTTTAAAGAATACACTGGAAAAGTCAATTTATCACAGGTCAGGACATAATTTACCTATTATTGCCCATACATGCAGACAGAAAAAGCAGTAACTGGGTAAGAGAAGCCACACCACCCTCACCTACAGATTTTAATCTTGAAACGTTAACAGTTAGCAGGAAAGCAGTAAGGAGGTAGCAAGTGATGCCTAGCTTTCTATGTGGAAGCCTCTAGAACAAGCTCGGGAATTTCTGCTGGCCAGATCCAAGGATGCTCGGGAGCCTGGGGGCACTCCTCTGGTGCCTGTGCCTAGGAACAAAGCATTCACACAGACCAAAGTAGTGTAGTAAAACTTTCTTCTCAAACTTCAGAGAGGAGATGGGAGAACATCAGCTCGCCACCCCGCCCTTGGAGTGAGCTTACACCTACAGGGTAGATTTGGGGTCACGCTTGGGAATCACCAGACTGTGGGAAATAGTTCCGATATCTCTTTTTTCAGTAGTTTGTTGCTTATTCCACAAAACAGAGAAGTCGCACTCTGCTCACATCCAGTTACAGCACTCGCCCCTCCCTTTCTTGCCTTCCAAATTGCCATCGCTATCCCTGAACCGTGGCCGCGCGTTCTCCCCTACTTTTTGGGATTTCTTAAATTATTCCAGAACACCCTCCTCAGGTTTTGAATGGGAGACGGGGCTCCTGCCTTCTCCACATCTTAACTGTAGAACCGGGTGCCCCGTGTGATGTGGACACGCGGTCCACAGGGAGCTCCTACAAAATCTTGGGAGTGGGGTCCTCACCGGCGCACTGTGCTCACCTCGCGGGGTCCCCGGCGGCTGAGAAGCGCCGAGCCCGCGGCTGTGGCTGGGACGCGCGTGGTCTCCAGGTCTCTGGTGGGCTCTCCGTGCTGGAAGCCTGCGAGAGGGACGCGGATCTCGCCCATCGCCGCACAGACAGGAGGGGCGGCCGCTGTGCGGTGTGCGCGGTGCCCTGCGAGTCGCCTCCTCCCTTGCCTGCCCGCCGTCCCTCCTCTGGCGCCACCCCGCGCCAGGACCCGACTCTGCGCTCGGCTGCAGGCTGCTCCACTCCCATGTCCCTTATTCCCACATCGTCCACTCTTCAGAGGACGTCCACTCTCTTCAGTGGTTCGAGAGTCCGCTGGGCAGCTCCTCGCGGTTGCGTTCAAAGGACTGCTCGCCCAGCCGGCCTGGGGAGCCCTGCGGCCGGAGGATGCTCGGATTTCTCTGGAGCAGGCCTCTCAGGCTCAGATCCCAAACTCGGTCCTGTTTTTTTGAGACAGAGCTATCCGTTAATTTTCCCTTGGCTTTTGCGTTTTCCCTTCCCTCTTCTAGCCTTTCCTTTCTCTTCTTTTTCCCCCTCCTCTCTTCCTTTTCCAAACCCTCATTTTTATTCCTGTCATTTTAAGTTTTATATTTTGTTTTTATTTTGGAATCATAAAGACAAGAATGTTGCTTATAATAGCGCGTGTGAGGACTCAAGGAAAGCTCGGTGGGGAGCGAGCGTGAGCTGGACCCTGTGAATCTGCTTTGAATTTCATATCTTCATTTATTTTATTCTAAAACCACAGATGTCGATGAGTGAAGGACTCACTCGCCAAGGAGCCACATCCCAGACCCAAAACATCTATTTTCTTTTTGTTTTTTTTCCACAACAGGGTTTTTCTGTGTAAGAGCCTTGGTTATCCTGGACTTCACTTTGTAGACCAGGCTGGCCTCGAACTCACAGAGATCAGCCTGCCTCTGCCTCTGGAGTGCTGGAATTACAGCCGTGAACCACCATGTCCGGCTTTTAAAGTTTTTTGTTTTGTTTTTTTGTTTTTTGTTTTCCCCAAGACAGGGTTTCTCTGCCCTGGACTCACTTTGTAGACCAGGCTGGCCTCAAACTCACAGAGATCAGCCTGCTTCTGCCTCCAGAGTGCTGGAATTACAGCCGTGCACCACCACCACCTGCGCTTAATTTTTTATGCACTACGCCCTTCGCCCCCCATGTCACCCAAAAGCTTCTTTTCACAGGGAAATACTTTACTGGAGAGGGAGGTATGAGGGGGGAAAAAAAAACCAAAAGCAAACCTTTTATTCAAGACAATGAGCAAACTATGCGTTTCCCTTCTGCACAGTTAGACGTTGTCCTCGAGGGCCTGGGGAGGTCTCTCTGATTCTCCATCTTTGGGGTTACTCAGTTTAAAAGGCCGGCTGGAGCAGAGGCACCGGAGCAATGCCTCAGGTGGTTAAGTGCTTGCCTGTGAGCACAAGTTCCCCAATATATACAGAAGCCGATGCCTGTAATCTCCAGGCTGGAGAAGAGGCAGATTTCTGGGGTTTGCAGGACAGTCTAAACAGGTAAGCCTCAGGTTCAGTGGGAGTGTCTGTCTCAAAACGAGGGTGGAGGCATGCGCGTGTGCGTACACACGTTTCCGGTCCCACTTCCGGCGGCAAAGCTGGGTCTTGAGTCCGTGGCTCCACATGAGGGACTTCCTCGCTGTTCTGCGTGACCTTTTATCTTACCTGAGATTTCTTCAGAAACAGTAGCCAGTTACTCTCATCCCCCTTCTGTATTGGACTCCTTCTTCCAGCTTGCCCCGCCCCGCCCCTCCCCTCCCGCCCCGCTGTCTTTTTCCCTTTAAGCTACCCCCTCAGTTATTGGACCCCAATTTTCATCTCCCACCTGAATATACCATATTTTTTTACCTCAGAAGTGTTTCCGGAGACTCTCCTCCTCTGCATTCCCACGCTGCTGCCCTTGTTAAGTTTTAATTACCCTGGACTGAATCATCTGAATAGTTTCCTAACAGGTTTTCTTGCCTCGCCATCAACACAGACTTAAGAATACCACTTTCATGATGAAACAAGCAAACCACCTGTGTAACCTTGCAGTAACCGTCCTATACAGTTTTTTTTTTTTTTTTTTTTTTTTTTTTTATGTTTTGGGTTTGGTTTGTTTGTTTGTTTATTTTTGAGACACGATGTCTCTGTGTAGACCTGGCTGTCCTGGACTCACTTTGTAAACCAGGCTGGCCTCAAACTCACAGAGATCTGCCTGCCTCTGCCTCCCGAGTGCTGGGAACACTTTCTAAGCTTTTTTTTTTTTTTTTTTTTTTTTTTTTTACAATTGGGGGCGAGATGGCTTTGCAGCCCTCTGTCCACTCAGCACCAGTGCTGTAATTCTATCAGCGGGAATCAACTGCAGGGCTCTGAATACACCCTTTCGGTCATCCACAACTTCAGCTGTCGAGTCCCCGCCCCCCTCCCCATAACCCTTCAGTGTCTGAAGCAGATACTCTGTCCGTCAACGTCTTTCTCCCAGATCTTATCCTTGAGATCTGTGAGATGAGTTCATGTCTCCCTCCTGGCATTCTGTGCCTGTTACAGCCCTATATTGGGTTGTATGGCATGACCTGCTGTATCTTCCTGTCACTCTGGTAACTACCAGAATGTGCAAGGCAAACGTTCCTGTCTCGTTGTCATTCTCCCAAGGCAGTGGCCACACAGGATTTTTTTTTTAATTTTAAAAATTAAATTTCACTATATATATAATACACATATATACAACTACACACACACACACACACACACACACACACACATATTATATCACATATAATCTCTTGAAACAAGGTCTCATGTCACATGTATCTCAGGCCAGCTGCCAATCTTGGACAGCCCTCCTGCATCAGCCTCCCAAATATGTGATCACACTCTTTTTTAGAGAAAGATTTATAGCTGGGTGATCGTGGCGCATGTCTTTTATTTATTTAATTTATTCAGATTACAGCTCAATTGTTTCCCATCACTTGTATCCTCCCGTTCCTCCCTTTCTCCCTTCCTCCCTCCCACTTTTACCCTATTCCCCTCCCTTAGGTCTATGACTGAAGGGGACCTCCTCCCCCACTATATGGTCATAGGCTATCAAGTCTCATCCTGGTAGCCTGCTTATTCTTTCTCTGAGTGCCACCAGGCCTCCCCACCAAGGGGAAGTGGTCAAATGTGGCGCATGTCTTTAATCCCAGCACTTGGGAGGCAGAGGCAGTTAGATACCTGTGAGTTTGAGGCCAGCCTGCTCTACAGAGCAAGCTCCAGGACAGCTAGAGCTATACAGAGAATCTCTGTCTCAAACCGTCCCCCGCCTCAAAGATTTATATGTATTTAATGTGTGCTAGCCTGTATGTAAGCATGTGTTCCAAGTGCATGGCTGCTGCTCACCAAGTTCAGAAGAGGAAACTGGATATCCCACAACCGGAGTTACAGAAGCTGTGGGCTGCCATGAGGGTGCTGGTGACTGAACCCTCATCTTCTTCTGTAAGCTTTCCACCAACTGATATACTCAACCCAGAGTCTGGCTTATTTTGCTAAGCTTATTTGCTGAGCTCCAGAACCATCCAATTTTACAATAAATGCCAGTTTCGTTTTTCAAAAAAAAGAAAGATTCATCACTTTTGTTCAGAGTATGTGTAGGTGCCCCTGTGTATATGCACATGTACAGATGGGTGCCCATGGAGGCAGAGGCCAGAAGATGGCGTAGACGCATGGAGCTGGAGTTAAAGGTGGTTATGAGCTGCCCAGTGTGGGTTCGGGAATTGAACTCTGGGCCTTGGCAAGCGCGGTATGCTTGTAACCACTGAGCTACCTCTCCCGCCCTTCGTTACCCTTTGTGACTGAGCAATACTCTACCATACGTATACATCACATTTTCTTTATCCGTTCATTTATTGATGGGTCCCCAGGCTAATTCTACAGTGTAGCCTTTATCAATGGTGTTGCAGTGAGCACAAGTGTGCAGTCTGAGTTTCTGCATGCTGAATTTGATTTCTTTGGATATGTGCAAAAATGCTACAGCTGGCTCATAAGGCTGGTCTGTTTTTAGGATTTCAAGGAACCTCCATTCTGATTTCCTTAATAGCTGGATTCTACGTTCTCACAACAGCATATGAGATCCCCACTGCACCTAGCTTCATTCTCCCTCCCTCCCTCCCTTCCTCCTCCTCCTCCTTCCTCTCCTTTCCTCTCTCTCCTTTCCTCCCTCCCTCCCTCATATGTGTGTTTTGTGTGTTTCTTGTTTATATGCATATTCACAGGTACATACATGTGTTTGCAACTGCACGTGCACATGGAGGCCAGCGGTTGATATTGGGTGCCTTTCTCAGTCTCTCACCACCTGATTTATTCAGGCAGGGTCTCTCATTAACTCCAGGCATGCCAATTTGCCTAGTCTAACTAGTCAGCTTGCCCTGGGGGATGGGGATCCCCCAAACCCTAGTCCTCACATGCAAGCTGCAAGTGTCTCATCTACTAACCAACCTTGTTTTCTTGGTGACAGCCATTCTGAATAGGGTGAGATGGAATTTCTGTGTGATTTTTTTAAAAAAAGGTCCTTTGCTTTCTGCTTTACGGGATGGTGTGAGCATCAGTGTGCTTCTTTAAAGGTCTAATGGAATTCACCCGTGAGGCTACCAGGTCTTGAGCCTTTTCCTTTATCCTGAGACTCTTCATTACTGCGTAATTGTCTTTGTCTGTTAATGAATTGTTTATGGACTATTGGTTCTATTTTAGTAGGTCAAAGGTGTCTAAAAATGTATCCACTTTTTTCAACATTTTCCACTTAGTGGAGTATGTATTTTCAAAACGTTCTCTAGTGATCCTCCGAGTCAGTGGTATCTGCTGTAATTAGTCCCCCTCTCACTGCCGAATCTGTTTACTCAGGTCTTCTCTCATCTTCCTTTGGTAGCT
Organism: Acomys russatus; assembly: GCF_903995435.1. Taxonomy (NCBI): domain Eukaryota; kingdom Metazoa; phylum Chordata; class Mammalia; order Rodentia; family Muridae; genus Acomys; species Acomys russatus. Next base: position 21,778,556 of record NC_067144.1, on the reverse strand, counting down.
TTGGCTAAGCACTTGCCAGGTTTTCAAAGAATCAATTCTTTGTCTCATAGTTCCTTTGTATTATTCTTTTAGTTTGCATTTCATCAATTTCCACCCTGATATTATTTCTTTCTATCTACTTACTTTAGGTTTCATTTGCTCTCTCTCTCTCTTTTTTTTAAAGATCTTTAAATGACGGCTAGGGAATCTGTTTGAGAACTCTGATTTTCCAGCATAGTTCACTGTAGACCTAAACTTCCTTCTCCAGCTTCCTTGGCTATATTCCAAAACTTCTGGTAATTTGTGTTTTCATTTTCATTCAACTCTAGGATTTAAGATGTTTTCTTAAAAATTTCTTCAATGGCCATTAATTACGAAGCGGTCGGCTGGGTAGTTGCACACCTTTTTCAACTATCCCAGCACTCATGAGCAGAGGGCACAGCGGATTTGCTGTGAGTTCAAGGTGTAAGTCTGGTCTTCAAAGTTGAGTCCAGTACTAGCCAAGGCTACACAGAGAACCCTGTCTCAACAAACGAAGAAAGATAGAAGAAGAAGAGAAGAAGAAGAAGAAAGAAGAAGAAGAAGAAGAAGAAGAAGAAGAAGAAGAAGAAGAAGAAGGAGAAGGAGGAGAAGAAGAAGGAGAAGAAGAAGAAAGAAAAAGAAAAATCATTCCAAAATATATTGTATATATTGTTCAATCTCCATTAATTTGTATAGTTTTGTAGACTCACTAGGTGCTGGTTTATGTTTTGAATTTTATGTGATCTCACAAGATATGAGAAATGATTTTTATTTTTTTGTCAAGAAATGCTTTATGAATTACTAGGATATAATCCTATGGACTTCTAAAGACAATATGTGTTCCATGGCTGTTGAGTGGAATATACTGTAGATGTCTGTTAAGTCCATTTGCTCTGTAGAACGGTTTGACTCTTAACTTTCTTTGTTGACTTTTGAGGGGTATGAATTTATATCTACTCACGAGAGTTGTATCATTCATATATACTCATTGATGTTTTATATCCTATTATTGTATCTCTATCTATATGTCTCTTTATGTTTGAAGTGAGTACACTAATAACTTCTTAAAGGATTGTTCCATTTATCAACGTGTAGTGACCATTTTTAACTGACGTCTGCTTTGTCTGATATGAATAAAACTACACTTGATTGATTTCTGATTCTGTGAACTTAGAATATTTCCATCTTTTCATTTCCGTTTGTATGTCTATTACTGAGGCGAGTTTCTTGAAGGCAGCAAATAGAAAGATCTTATTTTTAACATTAATATTTAAAAACAGTCTACATTTCTCATTTGGACATTTAAGAGCATTTACATTCAGGATTAGTACCGAACTATGTATTTTTTCATCTTAGAGGTTTTATTGCTTACTGAGTTAATAATTGTGATTAATATCCTTCAATGCCAACTTGATAAGATTTAGAATCACCTAGATTGATGATGCACCACTGGGTGTGTCTGGGAAGACATTTCCAGAGGTGGATTATCTGAGGGAAATGACCCACCATGTTGTAGAAGAAATCTCTTGTGTATTTTATGGATGCCACACAGCTGTCAATTATTATTATTATTATTATTATTATTATTATTATTATTATTATTATTATTATTATTTGGTTTTTCGAGACAGGGTCTTTCTTCGTAGCCTTTACTGTCCTGGACTTGCTTTGTAGACCAGGCTGGCCTCGAACTCATAGAGATCCGCCTGCCTCTGCCTCCCAAGTGCTGGGATTAAAGGCGTGAACCACCATGCCCGGTTTACAGCTGCCAATTAAAGAACCTATAGCCTATGGCTGAGGCAGGAAATAGGTGGAGTATCTGGAAGGCAGAGGGATTATCAGATAGAGAAAGGTGGGCACGAGATTGAGCTGGCAAGATGTGAGGATGATGGATGCAAGGTGCCTGAGCTCAGGTAACCAGCCACATCGCAGGATGTAGATTAGTGTAATGAGTTTAAGTTGTGAGCTAGTTAGTCAGAGAGGAGCCTAGTTAAATAGCCTAGGTGTTTGTAAATAGTTATCTTGAGTCTCATGAGCCGATATTTTGGAGGCTAAGGGGCAGGAAGAAAAACCTCATCCTAAAACACCATGTGGTTGATACCCTCCAAGAACTGTAAGGCCAGATGGTATAAAAAGAAGAGAGAGAGAGAACGCCAGCTGAGTCCCTTCTTTCTACTCTGTCTGTCATGATGCAAGATCTTCCATACCTTCCTGGCCATGATGGACTGTGGAGCAATCCTCCCTCCTTTGTAATTCTCACATACATTATGGTCAGATTATGCAAAAGGAACTAACATAATGACGTTTGGAGGTTTTTTTTCCCCTATTTTCATTTATTTTTCTCTAGTCTCCTAGTGAGATTCATTCTTTCCCGAGCTCTTTCAATAGGTCTTTCTTCCTTTTGTGTGTGTAGGATTCTCTTGTATCTTTCATCCCTTGGTGTAGTGGTGTTTTTGGTTTACGTGTATCATAGAATTTACGTGTATCATAGAAAGTCTTTACTTCTGTGATTTTAAAGGATGACTTTTCTTCATAGAATAATCTCAGTCTGCAGTTACATTCTTTTGGGCCTGAAATGCACCTGTCCATCTCTCCAGTCTGAGGTTTCTGCTAAGGAATTTGCTGTGATTCTCTAGGCTAGCCCTTGTACCTCAGGATTGCTCCCTTGTAGCTTCCAGTATTCTTTATTACTTCTGAATTCCTGATACTATAATATAGAGATATTATTTCCTAGTTGTATTTATTTGGTTCCTAAGTGCCCACTATATTTGGGTGTCCATATCTTTCTCTAGATTAGGGGATTTTTTTTTCTGCTATAATTTCACCGGGTAGGGTTTCTATGCCTATAAGCTGCTTATCGCCTCTCTGCTGTACATGACAGACACACAGATCTGTCTTTTGCATAAATGGTCTCTTCAGTGCTCCACAAGTTAAGTCAGTCTTACTCATCATTAGGTCTCAGAAATGAGGTCACCCTAGATGACAGAGGGAGTTCTGCTAGTTACACAAAAGCCAGCTTTCCTCAGGAACTTGTGAAACTTGTTTCTGTCTGACAAAAGGAGTCATTTCCCTAGCTTCTGGCTGCAGGGACATATGGCTGTCCATATGATTGCATGTCAAAGTCCGTGCTTACCTCCAGCCTCCTCCAGTCTCTACCCATAAGTATCTGTTACACATTTCAAAGCCTCATGCTAGCATCCTGCCCCTTCTCACCTTAGATCCCTGCTCTCTTTAGTCCTCCATCCCACTACCTTCCATATTCTCTCTCTGTCTCTACTATTCTCTCCCTTTTCTTGAAGATAGCCTTGGCCATGCCCTGCCTGCTCACTTTTCTCTCTGTTCTAGACTCTTCCAAATGCCTCTTGATGCTTCTTCTTTCTTATTCACAATTAAAAAAAAAAAAACCTTCTTCCTAATAATGGAGCATCCATTTCAGCTGTTTCTTCACTGAATTTTATTTGTCATCAATGTAGTGCTGCCTCAGGGAACTGAGATATTGAACAATTGTCACTATTTTTAACAAGCATCTTGGATTACATATCTGGGGATGTGACAGAGCTTTTCATTCTCCCCTGTTGTTTTTAAATTAAAGGTTTAAAGTTATATGTGTTACATATATGATATATTTGTGTTACTATGTACTGTATTACTATGTATTACTATATACCGTGTGTAAATATAGGGGACTAATTAGATGGAGAAGATAGGACTATGAAGAGGCTATTATGGTATGGAGGAATGTGCTCAAAAGTACATATATGATGATATGTATTACATACATAGTGAGGTGTTTATGATGGACTAGCATGACTCCATCTTAAGGGTGGAAGCCATTTTGTTATAAGGTCAGAACATGTCCATGTCTATTTGCTGCAAAATTCAAGTTGACTGTACTTTAACGTATTTCTGGAGTTTGACACACTACTCACCATCCAATGGCGTTTGACTCTGACCTTCTGTGTACCCTGATGATAAGATGTTCTGCCAAATATTTTTGAGATGTTCAACCAAGTTCATCCATAGCCAAAATTCCTCCCCAAACTCTTGAAAAAACCCTAGTCTTGCACTTTTTGGGGGGACTATGTAAACCCTACCCTCACTTGTGATTGATGCTATTTGTTCAAGCCCTGCTTTAGGGAGAGAGAGCACTGTCTGTGTCTGACAGAAAATAAAGCTTCCCTAATTTAGGCAAAGACTCTGGGCAACGGTCTTTACTCTCATTTGTTGGAATGAACAGTCCATCCACTAACAGACTATGTTTTCATTTGTGTGTGCATGTGTCGTGTATACACTTGAGTTTGCAGCTATGCATGTATATACACTTACATGAGGAGGCTAGAGGTTAACACTGAGTGTCTTCTTTAATTGCTGGCTACCTTGTTTGAGAGAGTCACTGAACCAAGCTCACCAGTTGCTTAGATTGGTTGGCCAATGAACTCCAGGACCACCTGTTCCCACTACCCACATTAGGGTTTGGTGTGAACTGTTGAACACAGCTTTTAGTTTTCTTGTCTTTAACATGGGTGCTAAGGATCTGAATTCAGTTCCTCACATTTATAGGAGAAGCACTTAATCCGCCGAGGCACTCTCTCTTGGCCTCTAAGACTCCTGGTTTTTACAGGATTGTTGATACATGATAGACACTTTCCAAAGGGAAGGGAGGAAGTAGGGTATATTTTGGGGGCTGTATCTTCTTCCAGGCACTGTCTATGTCTGTCTGTCTGTCTCTCCTTCTTGCACCATGAAATGAACAGTGCTGCCTTCCAGGCCCTTCTGTCATTGTAAAAACACAGCTTAGAGTAAACATTGAAGATTGTCCATCGCTGCCTCATGTTCTTCAACAGAAGGAAATGAGTGATGCCAGCTCACTTGGAATGCTGGGGTGACATGGACAAACAACCCGGTGATCCTGTGCTATTTTATTAGGAGCCAGCCTCTACTTTAAACTCCCACCCCCAGCAATACCCTGAGCATTGTTTGGGGCCTAGTCTTGCAGTGAATAGAACCCATAATTATGAAAGAGGTCTCATGTACTTTGCATCCTTGTCACAGATCCTTTCTCTAGGTCTTACCCCTTAGCTCTGTTTCAGCCAATAGACTTCATTCTTATTGTAAAGGTCAGAGGTCACAAATGATACTAGGTTTAAACGTGTGAGAAAAGTCAGAAATGTGTAAGATGAGTCAGAACAGCACGCTGACAGCAGCTGGAGCTCAAGGCTCGCCAGCTACAAGATGCCTGTCGGCTCTTTCCAGAAAGGGCAACGGGCTTGTCTCTAAAACGGGATACATTTTCTCAGGAATCAGGTAGCGGCCTAGCCTATACATCAGGCACCACAGAGCCTACAGAAGGACACTTAGAACTAAAAAGTGAGAGCATGCATCCCCTAAGGAGAGAAAGGATGAGACAAAAACACCCCACAACAAGGTGCCCAGGTACCCAGGTACAAGATGCCTAGGGTATGCATAAACTCTAAAATAATTGGGGAGTTTATATATAGTTTATTTAAAACTTAATGCCTTTTCTTTTGCTCAGGGCAACCAGCTTGTCTCTAAAATGAGATACAGTCTCTCGGAAAACAGATAGTGGCCTGGCCTATGCAACAGGTGCCACAGAGCCTAGAGAAGGACATTTAGAACTATACAATCTTGTTTTGATTTCAATATGATAATAAGTGTATGTTCATAGTTTTGTTTTGTTTGGTTTTTGTTTTTTAGAGACAGGGTTTCTCTGTGTAGCCTTGGCTGTCCTGGGCTCGCATTATAGACCAGGCTGGCCTCAAACTCACAGGGATCCACCTGCCCCTGCCTCTCGAGTGCTGGGATTGAAGGCGTGCGCCACCACTACCCTGCTGTATGGTCATTGTTAATGGTGATATTATATTTCCTCTTTGAAAGAGGTCAAAGTGAAACAGACCTGGACAAAAGAGAGGCTGCTAATTTAAGTCAGTCTATGTTTACATGAATTCAAACTGCAGAACAAGCACTTAACATACATTGCTAATCCCACCACATGGGAATAGCTCTGAAACTGGCTGAGACATGAATGTCTATGCATAGCCAAAGCTTCAGGTTGGTTACAGAATTCCCAATGATTTATTATTAGATGCCATTCTTTGTATGGCATGAATGAAGATTCACAGATGTTTTTCTTCTGCTCATACAAAGAACAGAGAACCAGCCCTAACTGTCCTGTGCATCCTGCACACCTAGTATATTCATAGCTTTAGGGCTGTATAATGCCTGTGAGAAGTTATGTTTTCAGAATTAAAGAACCAGACACTGACGCTGGATCAGACCTGACAGGATTCATTCCTCCAGCATGCTGAGACACTGACATCCTGCAGCCTTCATGTTCCAGCACCAAGTGCTTGGGTTGCTGTTCCTCATCAGAAAAGGACAGCTTCAAAGAAGGCTCCTGATCCCAATTGGTCCAGCACTTCAGACTGTCCCACACAGGATTTATATTAAGCCTGGAATTTCTTAGCATCTAGAGACTGGGCCACAAATACTATTCCTAGCTTGTTTAATCATTTTCCCCCCAATTTTATTTGGGCCCTTATATAAGTATTATTCATCCCAAATCAGCCAGAAGAAACTTTAAGAGAAAGATGCCCCGTTTTCCTTATGGGGAGTTGGGTAGGTTTTGTTTGTTTTCTTTGGCTATAGATGTTTATTGCCATTGGGAGTTGGTTATAAGTTATTATTGGTCTTATTCAGAGAGACAATGAGGTTGGACTCAGAGATTTCTCTCTTTTCCTTTATCTTTCTTTCTTAGGTATGGGGTTGAAAAGAAAGAACGGCAAATATAGAAATACATAGGAATTATAGAATAAAAAGTAGATTATTGACTCTACTCCTCAACTTAAGACATTAATTGTTACTCACAAATAAGGTTAATTTTAATTCATTGATATAGAATTTTATATATCGATATAAAATAAGTTTAATTTTGATACATTGAAATAGGATTCAAATTTCGTATTATTCTTCACACATTGTATTTCTACTCTAATATGAAGTATTTTATACATGCATCTCAATTAATACATGATTTACTTACTTCCAACACTCTGATAGTGCTATTGCAGGCTAGTAAGGATAATTAAGTCATACAAGTCAATTGTTAGTTGATAAACTCATGGTCGTGTCAGATGCAGGAATATACACCCTGGTTTTAACAGATAGTTATAATTCTACAGATAGATAAGGGTTTCAAAATCCTCAGAGACCTACAGAAAATGGCACTTTAAAATGTTTTTCTTATTTTAAAGATTCTTTGATGATAAGACAGGTTAACTCCTGGCAACACCCAGCCTACCTCAAAGAAGATGATGAGCATTGAGGAATCTCCTTATGGAGATGGCTTCCAATATATCAAAATAGCCACTGGGCAAAATGTCCTTGTATCTGCCACAGCAGAATTCTGCGTAAAATGGGCAAGCTTGGATGTAGGCAGAGTCGATGGCCAAACTCTGCCAAGACAGGGTAAGCAAGTCCTCAATAGTTCCTGTTTCGCAAATATGTCTGTCAGATACATTGGGCCAGAAGGCTGAAGATGATGCTCCAGCGTTAGACTTTTGGGTGACTGTTCAAGCAGCAAACTGTCTCTGTCATTTTTTTTTTTTTTTCATATTGGAAACTGCTAACCTGTACTTCCTGTTTACTCAGGTAACTAGATTTATTCCTTCTTGAGTCTCTGATGGGGTTGAAGACCAGATAGTTAGTTTTAAAATTAAACTTAGTTGTTTAGGAGTTAAGATACTTTTAGGAGCCAGGTGTGATGGAGCATACCTTTAATCCCAGCACTTGAGGGGCAGAGGCAGGCAGATCACAGTGAGTTCAAGGCCAGCCTGGTCTACAAAGTGAGTCCAGGACAGCCAAGGCTACACAGAGAAACCTTGTCTCGAAAAAAAACTAAACCCAAACCAAAACGAAACAAACAAAACAAAACAAAAACAACAAAACAAAACAAACAAACAAAACCCAAAAGATACTTTTAGGTCTAGATAAATATTTTAAGTTGATAGATGTAAGCTTTAATAGAGAGTGATTTACATTCAGAATTTATAACTCACCAAGATAGGAAAGTTGTTTTCTTCAAGGTTATCAAATACACATAAGCAAAATGCTGTGGATATAACATCTATATAATTCCTGATTGTTTTGTGGTTCTTCTTGCTGTATGTAGTTTATTGTATATATGTGTAATGATATATAGGTAAAGGGTGGCCTTTTATTAAACTAAAAAAGGGGAGTTGCGGAGGAATGCCTTGAGTGGATGCAGAAATTGCCACTAAAGAGCTATTTGGCCAATCAGCTGGGCAGAAGAACAGGAAGTGGAAGGGAGGGGTTTCAGGGTGGGGGAGCACCAGGAGGATGGCAGAGCAGGTAGCTGAAAAAAGAGACTGAGGGAAGAGAATCCACCCAGGAGTCATCAGACTGGCAAGGTGTTGGCTTATATGTGGGTTTTAAGGATGTTAGGATTAGAGCTCAGGTTCTGCCCGGCATAGTGCTTGCAGCTTAAAAATAAACCATAGTCTCTGTGTCTGTCCTTTGGGAACTAGTTGGCTAAAGAAAACTACTAACTTAATAATTTACTGTGTTGACTAATGTAGGAAGAATAAAAGGTGCATCAGCAGGGGTCTGGGGATGTAGCTCCATAGTAGAGCACTTACTCTGCATAAGTGAGGTCCTGAGTTCAGTCCTACCACACACACACACACATACCACATATACACATACCACACACACACACACACACACACACACACTCACACACACACCACCCATGAACACAAAAAGACATATACCACACACATACACAGAAACCAAACCACATATACACACGCCACCCACCCCCTTGTATACACACAGCACATACACGAATCACACATATGCACTCAATCCACACACCACATAGACACACACACACCACACATACAATCCTGTGTGTATGGTATATGCATGCATATACCTAGATATCATATATAAAATCACATTTCTATATATGGCATATATACACATATATAATTACATTTCTGTGTATGATGCACACATATATGAATATATATGTATAATTACATTTGTATGTCTGATATTTTTGTCTGTTTGTTTGGTTTGGTTTTTTGAGACAGGGTTTCTCTGTGCAGCCTTGGCTGTCCTGGACTCGCTTTGTAGACCAGGCTGGCCTCAAACTCACAGCGATCCCCCTGCCTCTGCTGAGATTAAAGACGTGCACCACCATGCCCGGCCATGTCTGATATTTTATACATACTTGAATCACACTTTCTGGGTTTATCCATCATTCTTCTTAATGGGTATTGTCACTCCATTATGTGAACATGCTGTTATTGGTTTCAGTTTTCTCCATTGATAAAATTTGGGCAGCTTCTACTACGTTACTGACATTACACAATACTTATACCTTTTTTTGTTTTTTTGTTTTTTGTTTTTTTTTTTTTTTTTGTGCCAGTATTTCTTAGAACTGGAATGGCTGGGTCAAAGGGTATGAAAATATGCTGTTATGTAACTTGACACTTTTAACCTATTACTTAATATATTATGAAAGTCTTTCCAGATCACTAAATATTCAACGGAGCTGCCTAATATTATAATCTATGCGTATGTTGAAATTTATTTTCTCAAGCACTAGAAACTGAGTCGCTTCACTATATGTTCTCTCTCACAAATCATTTTGCAGTATTGCAGCTTAGTTTTTGTATGTCTGCTTCAGCTCAGAGACGGAGTCCCAGAAACATGAGAGCTTATTCAAAGAGTATGAATATTAAATGTGATAACTTCTATTGTTTCTCTTTATTACAGAAATCATACATCTTTGTCCTTAACCACAAAACACAGGTAGCCACAATTATTACAGTGCACTACCCCAGCCCGGAGAGGTAACTTCTTTCTGTTCTGCGTGTACTCTTTGAATATACACAAATAGAGTGCATGCAATTTAGAGCCACTAATAAACCTTTTATTTATGCCCATCATTTTAAATATCCGCATAATTTTATCTTAGGTGCACAAAACTTACTTCCATAAGCCTCATTGCTGGGCATTTAGGTCACTAATGAAATTCTTCTGGTATGTGCAGTGTAAACGGAAGTGACCCTCTCACTGCTGGGCATGGTGGTGCAAGCCTTTAATCCCAGCTCTCTGGAGGCAGCGGAGGCCCCAGCGGCAGGCAGATCGCTGTGAGTTCGAGGCCAGCCTGGTCTACAATGTGAGTCTAGGTCAGCCAAGGCTACACAGAGAAACCTTTTCTCGAAAAACAAAACAAAAAAAACAACCCCTCCCCCCCCCCAGAAAGAAAGAGAGAGAAAGAAAGAAAGAAAGAAAGAAAGAAAGAAAGAAAGAAAGAAAAGAAAGGCTCTTAGGTGTTCCACCAGTGACAAAGAAAGCAGGAAAAAGGCTGGGCCCAAGTACAGGATGCGCTGCAGCAAGGCACTTCAACACAGAGGAAGTGTCTGGGAAATGTTTCAGCAGACACCTAGAAGAGGCCCCTGAGTGGGGCTCCCAAGCTTTGAAGATGAATACACACACGGGCGTGGCTAGCTGGTGAGGTGCGAGGGAGGAAAATCCTTGACTTCGGCCCAAGTAGCAGTTACCTGTCAACGCCTCAAGTGTGGCCTGAGATTGCAGCTTCTCCAGAAGGCGGGCCAAACAAAGCCTGAAGTTAACTTTCAAAGGTCACATTCGGGGTTTTGGCTTGGAGCCAGACCCCACAACAAAGACCATCTTGCCAAGACTTGTCTGGTGCCCTTTCCTGCCTGCCTATACAAGGGTGCCGTAGGATAAGTGGAAGTTTGTCAGGATTGGAACAAGACCCAAAATGAGTTCCTTTGAGGTGTGTCTCTCACATCCAAAGAGAAGACAAGGCGTTGCAACAGAAGGGAGCAACTGAGCCTATGAGGTCCCTAAGCAGGCTGGGCCAGTCCTAGTGAGACTGGGTCCCCTTTTTTTTAGGTTGAAACTGAGACGGAGCATGCCCGTCCATCTCTGCTGAGGCTCTAGGGTACGGAATCCTAAACACGTGCGGTGTGAGTGACGGCTCTGCTGCGCAACTTAAGACAGCCGTGAGAAATCCCTCATGTTTCTATCCCCCCCCCCTTTTTTTTTAAATCATCTATTTTGGTCTCTCTTGTGTTTCCTTTAAACGATATCTGCAGCTTGCCCTATTTCATTAACCAACGGATCCTTAGCCAATGATCCATCACCTATATTGCTCCTGTTCAACTGTTCAGCCCTAGGATTTATATACTTTGAAATTTAGTGTCGAGTAAAGGGCTCTGATTATGGGCTATCTCCAGATCTTCCACGGTTATACATCTTGTCATCACAGCTCATGTGGTCTCTGTGGCTTCACGTGGGCCCAGGTTGGATCGTTTTGTTGTTCCTTTCAACCACAAAACGAATGATTCTCAAGGCCTTTGGCCAACAAACATGGACATCTCTGAGTTTGACAGAACCGTTACTCCGACAGTGGCTGTTACTGTTTTGCTGCCAGTCACAGGAGAGCACTGCCTGAGTGCCCGGGATCAGCTCCCTGGCGAGGGTAGGGCTCGGAGCCGGTGGATGCGAGAGTGACTACGAGGGAAGAATTAGACTCAGGACACCATTTAATTTCCTTTCAGGAGAGACAGACAGAGAGGAAACAGATCTCAGTATGGCTTGACCTACTCTGACAACCTGTGTCTCTCACAGTCTTTCTTTACACACAAGACCATTTCCCTAGAAATTTTAATCATTGATTGCACAGCCTTTTAGAATACAGTTTTTCTAAAGTCTTCCTTGATTACATATGCATACTGAAATAAAAGAAACAAAGCAAGCAAACAGCAAATTTCATGAGAATAATTAAAATTATTGATAAGAATCACTTTTCTTTTAACTCAGTATCTTCTTCCATGAAATTGCTGTCGTAAAGCCTCGCGGTTACAGAAATCCTAGCCAGTATGGCTCTATTTGAGTCTGACCCTGTTTCAGTTTGGCACAGAGTTAATAGAATCAGAAGTTATTTTCTGCTACCTGCTACATCACACTTATCTTTCTACAAAGTCCAATCTCTCTGACCCTTGTTTGACTCTTCCTTTTCTTCCTCAGTTTTTCTGTTATATTTGACATAAGACCACCATTCCTTTTCCTTTGATTCTTAAAATCTTGCGCAGCCTTGCGCTTAAGCAAAGGTGGTCTGTTCTTTGTTTCACTACGACATCAGAAAAGTCTTGATCTGGCAAGTCTGTTCCCTGAGCCAAAATGTTTTCTCTGTGTCTCCGGCACGAGCCCTTGTTTCAGGAACACTATCCCTATCTTGATTACAATTAGGGAAAGAATAGAACATCAGGATTCCCGCTTACTTTGCCTTCAAGAAGGTTCCAGGGTTTGTCACTAATGGTGTGATCAAACATCTCTCCCTGCCCATGCTAACTCCTTGTTTCTGGAGCTGGTCAAGAAAACCCAGTGACTCGGTTACAGTTTGTCAGCTTTAGAATTTCCCTGAGTTTTTCTTCTTTGATAGTTTTTCTCAGATCCCCTGTCCCATGCTTTCATTACATTACCCAAGCTCTAGCTTTCAGAGAGAGGGGCCTTTAACTGTGAGAAATGTAAATGCAAGCAAGAGGGGTGTGGAGAACTTCCACGGATGGCAGTGAAGAGTCGGTTTAGGCCAGCTAATCACTGGAAGTTTTTCAAACAGCGCCCTCAGGACTCTAGGCTCTGGAGGGGGTAACATGGAGTTCAGTACATCTTGCCCCTTATAAATTTCATTTCTTCTTAGGTTATAGAAATAGTTCTTTAGGGCTTTCCCTGCCTACCTATGTTCCTCTACCTTTTCTTTGATCCACCCCTCTCTTCTTTCTTTATAGGATCTCACGTATCCTAGCGTGTCCTCAACCTCCTCAGTGCTGGGCTTATGTATGTGAACACCCTCATGCTGGGGATCGAACCTGAGGCTCCATGCACACATTTGGTGAGTTTGGTTAATTACTAATTTTAAAGATCTGCCTCTCTATCATCTATCTATCTATCTATCATCTGTATGTGTGTGTGTGCCTGTGGTGAGTTTGTGTATAGCACATGAGGGCAGGAGTCTGCGGAGAACAGAAGAGGGTGTTGGAATCCCTTGAATTCGGAATTACAGGTTCTATAAACCAAACCCAGGTCTTCGGAAAGAGCAGTTAAGAGCCATCTTCTCAACCTCCAGTTCACTTCTATTTTTTAAAATGTAAAATGTAAATAAGGAGGTTGCGCAGCATTGTAATGTGGCTATACCTAATGCTACTAAACTCTATAAACTATTAAAAATTGTTAAAGTGCTAGGTTTCTGTTATGTCTATTTTTCTATAACTAGAGAGTAAATAAGCATATATAAACTCACTTGAATACAAATTGCAAGAAGAGAGAATGGCTGTGTGTGTGAGCAGCCCTAAGGTGGCATCCAAAGCTAGCTGAATGCCTGGGCCTGCGACTCTCACACAAGGCCAATGGAGGTTAACCATGGCTTTTATGGGGTGCTCCGAAAGGAGCCAGGGCACGCGTATTTGTCTGGAGTAGGTCGAGAAGGAGAATGTAGTCATTTTAAATTCCCGAGTTGGAATTAGACTCTGCGCTGTTGTGTGAAATTAAAGAGCAGGAGAATTTATTGGGCAGTGTGGCCAGTTTTCTTCCTGAGTAACCAAGGGTTTGACTTGTACAGAACTGGGATAAAACCTGGACTGGATTCTAATGGCTCAGAAGTGGCCTGAAACACACAGACTCTTAGAATATTCACTGAAAGAACCCAGGTACATCCTACTTTCACATGAAGACAATGAGAACCAGGGAAAGGCTTGCATGCTCCAGGGATACTGTAGCTCATGTCTCCAGCATGTGTTTATGATGATGGTGGTGGTGGTACTGATGATGATGGTGGTGGTGGTGGTGGTACTGATGATGATGGTGGTGGTGGTGGTGGTGGTGGTGGTACTGATGATGATGATGGTGGTGGTGGTGGTGGTACTGATGATGATGATGGTGGTGGTGGTGGTGGTACTGATGATGATGATGATGGTGGTGGTGGTGGTGGTACTGATGATGATGATGAGGGTGGTGGTGGTGGTACTGATGATGATGGTGGTGGTGGTGGTGGTGGTACTGATGATGATGATGGTGGTGGTGGTGGTAGATTTTAATGGTACCAATACTCATAGCTCAAACATCTTCCCTCTATTTCTCTCCTTAAAAATTGCTCAACTGGTGCTCATAATTTTGGGGGCTGATGTTTTACAATTACTCTTTTGATATTATATGATCCTGATAGTTAATGCCTTTTCTAGAATATTCTTGTCTGTGTCCTACAGGTGGAGTCAGCCTGCAGAATTCTCTTTGCGTACTATTATTCTCACTGCTTCTGGGACATGTATGTTTTTGTGTTTTAATATTTCTGGAATCAGAATGCAGCAGAGAAGCTGCCCCCGGCCTGGCCTAGCTCACGACCTGACTCTCATGCTCCTTGTATCTTTATAGACAGGTCTGAAATGTTCCAATGACAAACTGTTGGTGAGAGCAAGAAAGCCACTGTAAATCAAAACTTGGTAAGGGGATGGCAGTCACTGGAAAACATATTCCAGAAACAACAGGCTTCTCTCTCTCTCTCTCTCTTTCTCTCTCTCTCTCTCTCTCTCTCTCTCTCTCTCTCTCTCTCTCTCTCTCTCTCTCTCTCTCTCTCCCCCTCTCTCTCTCCCCCTCTCTCTCTGCATGTGTCTCTCATCAGTCTTTGATACTTTAAGAAATAGACCCAAAGCAGTGCTTTTTATTAAATTTAAAGCAGAAATCCTTAGTGTTTTTGCAATGAAACATTAATTGAAGTGAGTTTTACAACCCTTGTCATTTTCCATTAGATAAAATAAAGCCACAGTTTTTGTTTTGTTTTGGTTTTTTTTTGTTGGTTTTTTGAGGCAGAGTTTCTCTGTGTATCCTTGGCTATCCTGGGACTCACTCTGTAGACCAGGCTGGCCTAGAGCTCACAGAGATCAGCATGCCTCTGCCTCCCGACTGCGAAGATTAAAGGCATCTGCCACCACACCAGGCAAAGGTTACAATTTTTTAAATAATCAAATTCATGTGAAGAGGAAGAAAATTCAAAGTATAAAGTACTTATGAATCAACCAGAAAGAGAATACTTTTTACCAAAATCCAAATGTCACAGTGAAAACTGTAACTCAGGAAAGTAAAAATGTGTGCCTTAGGTGTATTCAGTGGGGCTGGAGAGATGGCTCAGAGGTTAAGAGCACTGGCTGCTCTTCCAAAGGTCATGAGTTCAATTCCCAGCAACCACATCCATCTATAATCCCAGATCATAACCATCTATAATGAGATCTGGTGTCCTTTTCTGGCATGCAGGTGTAACATGCAGGCAGAACACTGTATACATAATAAATAAAAATTTAAAAAGTGTCTCCAATGTTAAATAAAAGAAAATAAAAAGTTTATTTTTTCATAAATAGATTAAAAAAAAAAACAGCAAAGGAGGGAAAACAAAGCAAGTGGTTGTAGCAGAACAGAAGAGACCCTAAGTGAACATACATTCTTATTTACAGAGGGGTGTGAAGACCTGGTTAGGAAAGCCTGGGTGAAAATAACTCATTAGCCACAGAGAGAAGTGATTAAAACTCTAAGGAGTCTATGTCAACAAACTAGAATTTTGAAGACAGTGGGTCATTTCCTAGTAAAAATGCTAATTATCAAAATGGAACCTGAAAGACAAAGACAAAGCAATCAACTCTAGAAGAGCTTGGGATGGCACTTTCAAACCCTGTGCTGAAGAAGGTTCTAGGCTTCCGTGTTCTGCTCGCTGTCTGTAGCCTTTCTGCTGCTATTTCTGATGCTGCTGCAAATACTCAACGTCTAGAAGAAAAATAAAAATAGAATTATCTCCGGTCCCTCTTGTGGTTTAATATCAAAACTGTGTGGTTTTAGCCAGGCATGGTGGCACACACCTTTAATCCCAACACTCAGGAGGCAGAGGCAGGTGGATCACTGTGAGTTCGAGGCCAGCCTGGTCTACAAAGTGAGTCCAGGATAGCTAAGGCTAAACAGGGAAACCTAAAAAACAAAAACGAAAGTAAAACAAAACAGAACTGTACCGTTGCATATGTGTGCGTTTCTGCATGTGGGTGGGCGCACTTCAGTCCAGGTTCCCCCAGAGGTCGCTGGGTGTTCTGGAGTCAAGAGTTATAGGTGTTTGTGAGTTGTCCAACCTTCATGCTGGGAACCAAACTCTGGTCCTCTGTGAGGAAAGCACATTATGAGTTCTTAACGGCTGCGCCCCAGTTTTGATAACATTTATGTTATCTAATTTCAATTCTACTTGGCTGAAATCAGACAACACGTCCTGGCTGTGCAGAGGAAGGCAAAGGGCCTTCAGCATCAAAAACAACGCAACAGAACCAGAGACCGTAGTTGTGAGAATTTGTTAAATTTTTCTGTTTTTTTTTTTTTTTTCAGGCAGGTTCCCATTATGTAGCCCAGGATGGCCTTGAACTCATGACCCTTCTACCTCTGCCTTCTAAATGAATGCTGGGCTATTGCTTGTTTCCTCAAGGACTTATTCATTATTAAACATATCTGACTTTTGTATTCCATGTATATAAAAAAAAAACTTGTTTTCACTTTTTGTTGTTGTGAAAGAGATGCTCTGTGTACACATAGGCACCCATTTTTTGTCATGTTATTTTTTTTTTTTTAATCATGTCATGTTGTACATAACATGTGCTCAAGACTGGCATACTGGAGTCTTCAGTGTGATTATTTTATCTACTTTTTCTTGTGTTTCTTACAGTTTTGGCCTTGTACATTTGGCTATTGTGTCGTTTATCGTGTGTGCAGATACATCCATGATCTATATTTTTATCTATATGCCTTTATTTCAAGTTTCTTTGCTCACTCCCATGTTCTCCCTTCTTTATCATCTTCCTGGCTCTGTTGATGTTAATGCTGGTTAAGTCCCCTCTCAAGCATTTTCTTCAGGTAGGAAAACATATGTGTTTGCCTCCAATTTCTGACATATCTGTAGGTAAATTTCTTTTTCTCTGATAACTGGAGCGTTGATCAGTTAGGGGTTTCATGAGTTGGAGTCTTTTTCTATCAGAAGTCTGTGACTATTACTGCATTGACTGCCTGAGAACAGTTTGTTTGTTTGTTTTAGAGATTTACTTATTTATGTATACATTGCTCTGCCTGCATGTACACTTGCAGGGCAGAAGAGGGCATCAGATCACATTATAGATGGTTGTGAGCCGCCATGTGGTTGCTGGGAATTGAACTCAGGACCTCTGGAAGTGCAGCCGGTGCTCTTAACCTCTGAGCCATCTCTCCGGCCCAGATTGCTTCTTTTTTAAAACTAAGATTGATTGATTTATTTATTTTTACCTGTGTATCTTACCTGTAGCTATATGTACCACCTGCATGTAGTACCCAAAGAGGCCAGAAGGGGGTGTCTTATCATCTTGACCTGGAAGATGGCTGTTAGTGGCTGCTTGCAGGGTAGGAACTGAACCCTAGTTCTCTGCAAGAACAAGGGCTCTTAACTGCTGAGCCGTCTTTCTAGTCCCCAGATTCTTTTGTTTGTTTTTGTTTGTTTGTTGTTGTTTCTTTTTTCAAGACAGAGTCTCTCTGTGTAGCCTTGGCTGTCCTGAACTCACTTTGTACACCAGGCTGGCCACAAACTCACAAACATCCACCTGCCTCTGTCTCCTGAGTGCTGGGATTAAAGGCTTGTGCCACCACACCCGGCTTGGTCCCCAGATTCTTATTATTTTGTGTATTCGCTGATAACCCCCTACACCCCCACCCCTACACAAAGAATGTCAAATCTTGTCAGGAACAGTCTGGAACAGAGTTCCCTGAGTTGTTTAGCGGTGTCTGGGATTTCTTGGTCCCAGGTATATATATCTGTGATGTTGCTCTTTAGACAATTGCTTCTGAGTACCAAAAGATTTCTTAGTGTCCCCTCTGATGTGCCTTCAACTTTCTAACTGCCCAGAGCTAATGAGGCCTGTATTTCTGCATTTGTTTGGTTTATATCAGATCAACCACTTGGAATTTATTCTAGGATGGCTTTATACCTGCATCTCTAAAGGGAGAAAACAAAAAAGCTGTCTTCTAACGCAGCGGGCAGGCAGGGTCTCCATGTTCCCATCTGTCCTCTCTCAGCCTTGTGGCGAGTACAAGTGGCACACACATTCTGCTTTCTGTGTTCAGTAACTAAGCTCCCACCTTTGGGAGTACACAGGTGGGAGTACACAGGTGGGAGTGCACAGGTGGGAGTACACAGGTGGGAGTGCACAGGTGGGAGTGTACAGGTGGGAGTGCACAGGTGGGAGTGCACAGGTGGGAGTACACAGGTGGGAGTGCACAGGTGGGAGTGTACAGGTGGGAGTGCACAGGTGGGAGTGCACAGGGATCTCTCTGCACAGGGTTCGTGTGTGCACAGATCCTATGCATCTGCCTGCGATTTGGGGCTTGTCTGAACGCGCTGATTTAGCCCAATTCAACTGCTTTGTAAATGGTACCGGGACAAGATGGCCCTAACGTTACAAAAACAAACAAACAAACAACAACAAGTGAAAGAATCTTTTCTTTGTGCTAAGCTTATAGTGCAAATGCACATAGACTCAATCATGAAAAAAGTTCACCAGTGGCGTCTGGAAACTAGCGTGCCCCGTTTTCCTCCTTCAGGACGCCAATCCTTCTGTCTACATTAGTCTGGCTGCTTCTTAGTTCAAGGTTGAGAGTTCCCTTGTCAGGAGCCTCTCTTCCCAAACACAGCTGGACACTCCGCTGTCGTAGCTGGACTGCAACTTGCGTTTATAGCAGTCTCGTGATGTTCGCTTTCTCCTCTCAGCAGGCGTTGTCCGGGCACAAGGCAGTTACTGTGCGAAGTGTCACCCATCCCTGTGTGTGTTGAGTTCACAGTGATGAGAGAGGAGTTAGGGACCGGGAGGAAGTAATGAGGTGTCCCAGTTTTGTTCCGTTGCTGTGATAAAACATCCTGGGGGGGGTTATTTAGCATATGACTTCCAGGTCACATCTGTCACTGAAGGAATTGGGGGAAGAAACCCAGGGAGAAACTGGATGTAGACGCCATGGAAGAACAGTACTTGCTGGCCTACTCCCTGGCTCATGCTCAGTTGGTTTTTTACATAGCCATGGGACAACCAGGTCGAGAAATGGAGTCTCCCATAATGGGCTGAGCCTTCCTACATCAATTAATAAACGAGATAACTGTACCCACGGACCAACCTAATTTAGGCAAACCCTCAGCTGAGGTTTCTTCAGATGATTCCTGGTGTGTCAATTACATGTATACATGCACATAAATAAATATGTATGCTAATCACTGTGCTTTTGCTGGCATATTTAATTTGGCTAGCACCCATTAGAAGAACCTCAGGTGTAGAAAGATTATTAATAATTAATATTGATTCATAAGATTAGTAATACAGCAGTTGTTCTTTAACCTGCTATGATAGAAATAAAACAGACACCTGTTAGATTTTTAATAACCGTAAAGCACTGGGGCTTGGCAGGTATTAACCCTCTTGTCTATCTCCCGTCCAAAATCCCCGTAATACTTGCTCATGTTTTTCATCTGGGCTGTTTCCCTCCGTTATGACAATCCTCAGTGCTCCTCCTGGCCACGGGCTTCTAGTTCACATGAACGCATGGTGACATGCTCCTTTTCGCTTTCCTCCTTCCTCCTCTGCATCTCTCTCTCCATCCTTCCGGGGCCCTCAAAGGCCTTGAATTTTGGCTCCGCCTACCTCTCTTCTGCCCAGTCCAGGCTGTAGGCAACTTTATGTAGCCAATCAGGGGGTCATTTGGGAGGCAAAGTCACTTGGCGTATGTGAGAATGTGTGGGGTGGAGCCAGATCTTGGGGGACCAGTAATTAATTAAATACATAGCACCAGACCAACCCCCAACATGTAGGGGGCATGAAGATTGAGACTTACCAAAGAAATAGCTGCAAGTTGTTTACACACAGGTTCTCTTACTAATGGCTGAACTGCCCACTGCCTGTGTGGCATGCTAATGTCTCCCCCGGCTCTCACTGCTAAACCTTTGATTCTGCGATTGCTTAGAACTGGAGAGAAATTCCGATTGCAAACCAGAATAAAACATCCGTGTATGTAGTATATATTCTAATTATGCCACTGGCATCCTGGAGCCATCTGGTTCATTTCTAGATATTGGTCAGTCACCACATGCCTTTCTTTTATGGGACGCAGAAATGAAAAATGATTACTTGTTTCAAAGCCTCTCACTGTCGTCTGCCATCTATTATACTAATTCCTTGGAAGTGACATAAAGGGAGGAATTTTAATTACAGATGAGGGTACCCCTCTCATTAGCCAACTAACTAGGCCCCTGGCCACTCATGCATTGGTTTAGGAGGAGAGAGCAAAGGATCTGAATAGAGCCAACTAAAAGGGTATAGTGAGGTGATATAAGAATTTACAAATATTTGAAAGATATACAAAACAGGAAGGATATTTTCCACACAAGTAAATGTAGACTCTAAAAGTTAGAAGAACCTCAGATGTCATTGTTAAGGTTGCAAAGTTCTACAAGTCAGCAACAAAAAGTTGTAAAATTTTAGAAGCTGTAAAAATAAGCATATTTTCTAAGAAGTTCAGACTTATTTTTACAAACCTTTACTTCAGCTTTTAAACCTTCAAATTAACATTTTAAGATTTATTTATTACATATACAGTGTTCTGCCTGCATGTATGCCCACACACCAGAAGAGGGCACCAGATGTCACTTTAGATGGTCATGAGCCACAGTGTGGTTGCTAGGAATTAAACTCGGGACCTCTGGAAGAGCAGAGGTCTTAACTGCTAAGCCATTTCTCTAGCCCCAAACTAACATTTTAAATTCAATCTTTATATGAAGGGAAAATACATACCAATAGTGACATTTTAAGAATATTTTTCACTTATAGATTTCCCATGACATCATGCACAGCTTTTCTTTTTTGTTTAAATATTCCTTCCAAATATTTACAGAAGCCCTTTTAAAATAAGACCATTAAGAATATAACCTAGGGGCTGGAGAGATGGCTCAGAGGTTAAGGGCAACGACTGCACTTCCAGAGGTCCTGAGGTCCTGAGTTCAAGTCCCAGAAACCACATGGTGGTTCACAACCATCTGTAATGTGATCTGATGCCCTCTTCTGGCCTGCTGGTGTATGTGCAGGCAGAGCACTGTATACATAATAATACATATAAATCTATTTTTTTTAATACAAATACAGCTAGGCATAGTGACACTGTCTTTAATCCCAGCACTGCAGAGGCAGAGGCAAGGCAAGTCTCTGAGTTTGAGGCCAGCCTCGTCTAAAGAGTGAGTTCCAAGACAGCCAGGGCTACACAGAGAAACCCTGTCTTGGTGTATGTGTATACATACAGTAGATTTACATTTTTTGATGTGTAGGAGTGTTTGCCTGCATGTATGTGCACCTGTGTGTGCCTGGTGCTCATGGAGGGCAGCAGAGAGAGTAGGGCACTCTGTACTCTGGAGCTGCCACCATGTGGGTGCGGGGCCTGTGCAAGAGCAGTGACGAGCTACACCAACGAGCCAGTCTTCAGTTCCATCTATGCTAAGTCTTAAGATGGTATTACTGTTCTGATTTAGACAATAAAACAATCTTACGGCCTCACAGATGGAGCTAAAAGAAATGAAGGCAAAAGCAAGACACATATTTTTAGTTGAACTTTTCTTACTGCGTCCTGTCGTAAAAGTCTATGTTTACGGTTTTAAGTACAATGTCCTGCAAGCAGACGTATTTCCTACTGTTTCTTGGATTATCATATGGCTCTAAATTAGCCATGTAATTTTTTATTACATGATTAAATTAGCCATGTAATTCTTTATATGTGATTGTCATAACCAGCACAGGACTTGACAGGGTTTTTCTCATACAAAGGAAGGTCACCTGCCTTGTGGCTGGAATCTGAACTTTTAAACAAACAACTGTTTCTCAAAAGTTTCTGATCCAATTAATGTCTGCTCACTCTCTGTTAGTCACAGAAGGTTTCAGTGTGGCCAGCCCCCTTGAATATGCCCTTTTACAACCTCGAAATGTTTTCCGTTCAGAAAAAAGAAAAGTGACTGACAATGAGAAACAGGTAACATTGACGAGCAACCAGTGCCTTAAAAAGGCATGGAATTTTAAGGTTTTTTAAAGAAATTTCTTTTATGTGTATAAGTGTTTGCTTGCATGCATGCATGTATGTACACATGCACCTAGTGCCTGCAGAGGCCAGAGGAGCTCATCAGGTCCCCTGGAACTGGAGTTACAGATGGTTATGATCAACCATGTGGGTACTGGGAACCGAGCCGGGCTCCTCTGTAAGAACAGCGAGGGCTCTTAACCACGGAGCATGTGTGATTGTGTGTATGTGCATACGCGTGCAGGTGTTTCAGAGGCCAGAAGCTGCCTGAGGTGGGTACTGAGAACTGAACTTGGGTCCTCTGGAAGGGCAGAGAACATTCTTAACTGCTGCGCCATCTCCCCAGCCACTACATTATTATTACTTTTTAATAGATGGGCTCTAGTGCTAGCCCTGTCACTGTCTAGGGGAACTTAAGCAATCGCTTCACCACTTTGGTCTCACTTACATTATCTCTTAAGAAATACCTTGGTCCCTCAGCCTCAAGTTGTCACAAGGGGATTTTCACCAAAGCATCACCTGCCACGGTTGCTAGGTAACCGAGCCATTGAGGGAAATGTTTTTAACCACAAGTATCCAAATCCACTACCTTCGGATTAAATTGTTCTAGGAATGAGGTCCTGTATCCTCCTATTTTTACACTCTCCCCTGATTTTATTAAACAGTCTATTTAATTAAGAACAGCTGCCCAGCCGGGCATGGTGGCAAAAATCCCAGCACTGAGGGAGGCAGAGGCAGGCGGATCTCTGTGAGTTCGAGGTCAGCCTGGTCTACAAAGTGAGTCCAGGACAGCCAAGGCTACACAGAGAAACCCTGTCTCAAAAAACAAAACAAAAGCAAAACAAACTCAAACAAACAAGAAACAACAATACAGCTGCCCAGAGGAAACCTTTTTCCTCCCTGGGAAAAAGATGCCGCTTAGATGGGCAATTTAGAAATTACTGGTTCATAGTTCCTCACGGAGCAACACTCAGGGGTTTAAGATTTCACCTGTTCTCCACTGGCTGCCTCCTCAAAGCAATCCATTCCTTTCCCCGAGACAGGGTCACCGTAGGGGACGCCTGGACTTTGACTGGTTATACTCAGTTGAAGAGTGTTAGCAGCTGGTGTTTAGATCCCTAGTTCAACTACATGTCAGTTTCTTAGGAGGTTTAAATAAGGCAAGCTCTTGATGTCTTTGTAGATATCCAGGTGTTTCCTCATCTCTAAGGTCTCCCATCAGATTTCAAATTGTGAGTGTAATCAGCAATCGCTTCCATGCCGGTAGACCAGTAGCCCGACTAGAGTGCAGTTCCGAGGCTAATTTCCTCCCACAGCATACAAGACAAAGCCGTGCTCTACAGTGGGAACTGTGTTTACTTGGGAATCCTGAAGCTTAAGGTCAGTCACATGGGAGTCTGAGGAAAGTGGAGATGAGGGAATGGGGAGGGGGCAACTTTACACATTCAAGACTGTGAAGAAGCCATTTGGATACTTTTTATCGGATAACTCCGTTTAACACTGCGTGAGGTTGGAGGGAGATTCCTTGCAGGGATTAATAATTCAACTCCTAGACGCAGTGGGAAACCTCTGTAGGAATTGGTCAGGAAGGCTCTCAAAACTATTACAGGCTTTTCTCAGTCCCCTTGGCTAGAATTAGAGGTTAAGACTATGATTGCCTGTGACTTCAAGGCCTGCCTGGTCTGCACAGCAAGTTCCAGGCTAGCCAGATCTATGCAGCGAGACCTTGTCTCAAAACAAAAAGACTCCTGTTGCTAAGACATCACACACTTTGGTTGCAGGACAGATAGAAAAGCTGGGACTGAGCTGGGAACTTTGTCCTGCATGGATAGCTTTCAAAGAATAGGGCACTGCGAACAGCTGGGAGAGACAGTCTTAACCTGCTGCGTGCGAATCCTACTAGCTACATAACCAACCGTGCAGGCAACACGTGCCACTTGTGCAATAGTGGCGTGACTGTTAATGGGACTATTCAACAGTCCAGATTAGATTTGAGGCCCGCTCAACAGGAGTGAAACCCCTATCTAGTCAACAATTCATGTCTGGGCTGGTCATAGGCCCAAGGTGTGTTGGGGCAGGGGGAAATAGAAAGACCTAACTACTGTTAACTAAATTGGAATAGCACAAATTAATGTTTATACCATAGACACTCAACCTTAGAGTCTTCTTTGCAACGAAGACATCAACACAGACTAATGGCTGCCCAGAGTGCTCAGTACAAGTGAGTGCCCGACCCTAGACATTTGTAACATCCTAAGGCTCAGGGACAACTCTGGAAGAGGTGGTGGGAAAATGCAGAAGCAGGAAGACAGGAAGAAAGGCTGTGAAATGCCAACTTCTAGGCGCGAAACCACCCTTTCAATTATGAACTCAAAGCAGCTGTTACTCGCTCTGAGCCAGGGCTGGCCGGGTCAACTTGCATGGGCTTCTACTCACTGCCTAACTAGCTGTTTCTGACAAGACTTGAGGAATCATTTTCAGTTCTGTACCAATGGCTGGGCCCATGCTCCAACAGATAGCTCTAAACACATAGTACGTCCACATGGTCACAGGCAGCCTTGGTTAAACGAGGTGAAATTCTCAAAAGAAATGTGTGCGATTTGTAGGGAAGATAGGAGTTAGGTAGCGAGAGAGGGGCTCAATACGGACTAGAATAGCCAGCACGCATTATATAAATGCATGAAACTGTCAAGAACAAGGGTCTTTTGATTTTAAGCACCCCGCCCCCACCTTTAAGAGTACACTTGACTTCTAGCTCCAATGTGCTAAGTTAAAGGATTGCTGTTAAAAGTGACTGTTCTGATGGATGGGACATAGCTAAGCACACACACCTCTGAGTGTTTTGGCCATCAGGTGCCTGCAGAGACCAGCATGACTTTTTCCTCATCCCTTCCATTCCTAGGCCTGTTTTAGTAAAGATGCTTTTCTAGATAGAAACCAGAAATGCACTGAGCTTCTTCCACTTCAACAATCTTGAAACATTAGCTGCTTTGCGAATGGTTTGCCCCCACTCGCAGCCAAGCAGAACATTTTCTCCCATGTTCTGGAATTTACACCATCAGGGGCTCTACAGAGCAGTGTTAAGTGTGGGATTGTGAGGAAGCCCTGCTGCACAGTCCACCATAACAGGAAAGCCCTGAGCTCGGTGCAAAATGTAGGACTCCTTGTGTCATCAAGGCTTCTTCTCCGCCCAGAGAGCTCAGATCCCCACACCCTCTACCTGAGAAATGTCACATCGCCCTTTGGGAAATTATAGGTCCAACTTCCTTTCTCCCAATATGAACTTACTCAGCAAGGAGCTGGGCTTCCTGGAATGCCTCCCCATGTTAACGAGGCATCTAAGTACCCTCAAGCCCGACCTGGACTTGACTACCACCTCCCCAGAGTTCTAGATAACTCTCATTCACCCTGAATAAAATGGGATCTGCCTCCCCGAAGCTGATCCTAGAAGGTCATTTCTATCATGCTCACAGCTATCTGAGCCTGCTGCCTCCTTTTGTCCCCCAGAAACCAAGGACCCTCAGAAGAAGGGATAGCCATCAAACGAGGACTGTATCAGTGAACGATTTGAGAAGAAAAACAAACTGTGACTGACCTTGGTTGCAAGATTATCATTATCAATTTATTAGAGCCTGTACCAACAGGTCGGGGCAGGAAGAAGGAACTCTAGAGAAATACACTCTTGATTTTCTCTTATATCAAGCATGCACAATAAATGCTAATACACACTTAAATTTTTGGAGTTGTGTATTCAATAAATTCAAAAAAGCAGATAAGCAGTGATATACCAAATATAAACATTATAAAGATTTTTTAAAGTAAATGCTTGTTTAGAATAAAATGCTGCTGCAAAAACAAGAACTGGGTTCTAATAAAACAAGGCACAAAGTTTAAGGCAAAATTTACTAAGAAGGTATATAAAGTTAATATAAGATATTTTTAAATGTCCTTTGGGGGAAGAGGCACGAGAACTTAAATAGCTTAAACATTCTTTTTTAAAATATTAGCCATTATAAAGTAACAAATTTGATGCAATAGGACTTTATCTTTTACAGAAAACAAACTCCACCGTTGAACTATATTTCTGAGTTACATTTTAATTATGTATATACTTATACAGGTATTTCTAATACATAAGACTTTAAGGACAGAAAATTAAGAAGTCAGAACATACATAGTAATTTGACCAAAGTAAAAGTAACGTCTTTTCAACATCTTTTGCTTATTTGAAGCCCTCTACTTTATGAAAAGCTAAGACTGGTTATTTGTTTTTGTTTCTCACAAACACAAAGTGGGCTTAGAATGCAACAAACATCAACACAAGTCTGGACATGTCTGTTAGAATGTGACTACCAGGGCTGACACTGTTTCTCAGGAATAGCGTGTTCACCGTGTGAACTGGGAGTAGTGACTCTTAACCATCCCTTACACAAAACCAACCAGCCAGTAACAGCAATGCCAACTCATCCTAGTTTCCCCTCAGCTGGAGTTGTGAAGACTATAACTCATGGCCAAAAGAATAAAGTATGTTCTGGTGAAGGCAGAGAGCTTTCGGCATGTAAATAACCTTCATTAACCTACTAGACTTAATACGTATGTAACACATAGATAAGAGACTGAATATTGTATTAATCACTGAGGCTGACTAATGCTAAGTACAAGCCTAGCAGCACCCACGAAGACCACCTTCTAAGTGTTCAACTTTGTGAGTCAGTGGAATGCTTCTTAATTCAAACCCTAGGATATACAGATCATGAAAAATATAAGAGGAATGGAAGCTTTCTTACATATTGCAATACCCCCTTTCAACCTATAGGAAAACTGGTGCTGAGACATGCAAGACCTCAGACTGACAATGTTTTCTTAAGATAGTGGAACTTCTGTTATCCTTTGTGGTGTAGAGTAAATAAAATACTCTACAAAAAGTACACCTTTCAGCTGGGGGCAGTGTGGTAGTAGGGGGGCTCAATCCTTGATTTTGGGAGGCTCTGGTCTCCTGGCATAGTATGATTAAGATCCTCCCCCAACACACACACAACGGGCCCTGCTCTGGGCAAAGGAACCTCTCAGGACCAGTGTTTCTCCTTCAAATCAAGTGAAGAAGATCATGCAGCTATCACTGATAATTTATCTTATGATATACTTCCTTTCCCATACTTTGGGTTAAATGGAAGGCTTAGGCACTTTCAGACCACAAAAGACATTGCTACCTACTATATACTATTAAAAAGATCACACTATGATGAAAATATAAACCCACACACTACTGAGTTAAAGTTACATAACATTATATGCCTAATGCACAGTTAGTGAAGGCTAAATAAACACTTCTTTTTAAGCACTGGAGAAGAACTGTTAAAGCCTAAAAGCCTATACAGTACCCTTCACTGTGTTAGATGCCTAGCCTAAGCTAAAAAACTCAAAATTCTGGACTAAATGAAAAGCAGTACTTATAATAAAATGTCTACTTTTAGATAAGAGGCAAATCATTTAGGTAACAAGTTAGGCACTTTAAAACTAAATGCAGCCAAAAAAATCTTACATATATACACTTACTGGTAAAGTTGTATCTATAAGCACTCACATGGAAACAAGAGAATAAACATTTGTTTTATATGTGAGTAGCTATCACTAAATACTTGACTTGCAGTTGTTAAAAAACACAACAAAAAGGTAAACACTAACTAAGGCTACCTGCTGCATTATAAACTCTAGGTCAATGAGGTGCTACTTTCCAACTGTGGGGAGAGCCAGCCAAGAAGAAAGCCTACAGCTCCCTGGCTCTCCTTGCTGAGGAGCAACGTCAACAGCCTCCTGGCAGCAGGAACTGATATAGTAATAAGTAACAATGATGATAAAAAACCTAGTGATAAGGTTTTAGATAGGAGTAGTAGGCCACCTGATAAGTCAATTGTAAAACAATTCATTTTTACTCTGCAGGGCTTCACTGGCTCAGGACTCCCCTGGGCAGCTATGACTTCTCCTTCCCCATCCTTCGTGGCTTTTAAAGACTTGTTCACCTAATATTCCAGCAACTGCCTCTTCTTGATGCTTCAATTCAACCCGCTCTTTACAGCGTCTGTTAGAACACTGCAGTGGAATGCTGCACTACTGGGGGCCTTTTACCTTTATTTACATCACCCCAAAATGTCTCATGTTTCAACTGTGACTTACAATAGTTATTTCTAGTATTAGTACAAAAAATTTAAATATCAAGATGTTTTAGATCAAGAGGCACCTTTGGCACATTTTTAAGTAAAATATTAAGCAGGAACATGATAATCCTAGCAGCTGGGAAGCTGAGGCAAAAAGCATCACAAGCAAGCCAGACTGGGCTACATAGCAAGTTCAAGGCTAGCCTGGGCTACACAGCCAGGCCCTGTCTCGGAAAATAAAATAATTGTATTATGAAAGATAGACCTTGATAATTCTGAAACTCTTAAGAGAATTCATTAGCTAGATAAACATGCAACTCCTAAGTAGTGTAGCAGACTAGAGTTTAAAATATAGTCTGCTGACTTCAGAAGACAACCATCTTATTTCTAGATGATCAATTCCTATCTCATTAATGTCTAATCATCAGTTAAAAAAAAAAAAAGAAAAAGTATGACAAAGAAACAAGAAAAATTTTAGAAATCATTGGCAGTTTTTGTAAAACATAGGCCAAAGATGGGTTTATAACAAAATGTCAAACAGCTAACAATGCACACTTTATTAAAAGTAGCCTGTGCAAGGTGTGGACTGTGGCTTGCTCAGCATGCCCCAGCCCTGCCATAAAGACAGCTGCACACCATGCTGAGACACTGCTCACAGACTTTACTTATACACACCAAGAACCACAGTAAACACTTTGTGGAACGAACACCATCTACATGGCACAGGCCAGAAACATCTCTGGTTTGAACATTTACATCTACAAAAAAAAGAAATGACATACCTTCTTTCTAAGAGGCTGTACGGTTAAATGCTCTATTTACAGGCTGTTTACGGGCTAATTCCTAAAAGGCTACTCAAGCTATTACCTAGATCAAGATGACTGTCAATCAAGACAGTAGAAGTATTTAATCCAGAAGAATATGGTCCCATCAGTTTGAGCATTTTCCATGAAAACACTCAATGTTGCTTAACTAAAGTCATCTAATTACAAAGCATTTACAAGACATCTTTGCTTTTCTTAACCTTGCAGTCTGAAGCTTATATACAATTACATTAGTAGTAGAAACATCACAGGAAGAAAATTTCTAAATAAAAAAAAAAAAAAAAAAGAAAAAAAATAATAATCTTACTACACTATTCCGAGGAAAAGGTAAGGGGACTCACTATAGCAGCGTTTCACAACTGCAGTCATGAAACTCTTGTGTTTCATGACGTAACACAAACACACATACAAACCCTGAATTACCCTATAATCTACTAATACATTCCACTAAAATAAAATGTATACAAGAAACTCAACATGCAAATATTCTTAAAATACAGCTGGCTTCCAGTACTATTTACGAGATCACCCGGTGCCCTAGTACAACCTGAGCTACTTTCTAACACCTACCAACCAACCTTCACGTTATTACAGACTGGCTCATCAACAGAGGTAAGCTAGATATTTCCTAATGTCAGATTATAGTTTTAATATTTTTATTGTGTAATCAACTAGTTGGTAAAATCTGTTGATTTCCAATGGCAGTAATTTATGTTATTATTTTTCTCCCACACCTTAAGGATAAACCATAATAATCGTATTTAATCATATTAATGTATTCTTCCCCTTTTTTGGGCTGTTTTGGTTCTTTGAGGCAGATTTTCTCTGTGAAGCCATGGCCGTCCTGGGCTTGCTCTGTAGACCAGGCTGGCCTCGATTCTTCTGCTTTTGTGTGCGATGGTTCCTGCACTAGCTCTGTGAACTACTCTACTGTGGAAGAACATAATGGGCTCTGGTTCTGACCATCAACCCTGTCATGAGCACTTAACTGTAAATTTTCTTTTAAATGTAGTAGTAGTCTTGGCTTAGTAAGAAACTGGAGCAAAGGAGGCATATTTGATGGTCAAAATCCCCGGCCCCTCTCATTTTGAGACAAATTTTCATGTATGTAGCCCAGGCTGGTCACTAATTCACTATGGAGCCTAGGCTAACTTTGAACCTCGATCTTCTGCCTCTAACTCCAGGTGCTGGTCTGGAGGTGTGCACAACCATGCCCAACTTTTCCTCATTCAGTCCAATATTGTAATGAAGCAGCTGTTTTTACATTACTTGTCATCTAGGTCTTTGTGTCAAAAACTATTATTCTGCCTTTTGGTAAAGTGTAAAAGCCATTCTTCTTAGGAGAGATCTTTGCAATTAATAAACATGAAGTTAAGATGGCCACAGAAGCAGGCAACAGCACACACCTGCCAAGCCAGCACTAAGGAGGGGAGGCAGCTGAGGTCCAGGCCTGGGAACTCTGGCTGTTCATCTACTTGGTTAAAGCATTATTTCCAAGTGCTTTGCATAGTGTCAGGTTGTAGGGTGATCTGAAATAATTTCTGGAACAAGCTTCTATATCCTTGCTAGGATTAAGGCACTATAACACACCACAGCTATATTGTATAAAGTTAGTAACAATCACACAAAACAAGAGCTGGCTTAAATATTCCATTTGAGAGTTACAGTCCTTACCGCCCAGTTAGTTGGTCAGAAAGGCTTTCAAAAGTCCAGGGGTAACACAAGGCGGCTCACTTTATTTATGGTATAGTGTTGTGCTAAACCAGGACAAGCCTGGTAACAGAACTCAGCTGTCCCAGGTGACACCTCCTCAGAATGAAGCATTCTGCTAGTGTTTCTTCAAGCAAAGACTTAAGTGAAAATTGTGACAAATCAGCTAATTTTGGTTGGCCATTCAGAATAATTTACACCCACAGAATCTAAACATGGAACCGGCCTCATCCCTGCCTTTCAAATCATGCTAACTCTTACATAAACGTTCAAGCTGAAAACACTACCATTTCTAATCCACTTCAAGCTCCATTTTCTTTTTGAATCATCTTTGCTCAGTGTTTTAGTATTTTCAACTGCTGCTCAACCAAGAAGAACTTTCTGCATTCTGTGTGCAGCAACGCTGGCTTCGTCTTCCGAGTCAGACTCACTCTGGGATGTGGAGCTGTGTGAGGCAGAGCTGCAGGGGGAAGAACATTCTGGAGAACACAAATAGTGCATCAGGGGGAGGCGATACTTCCCACAGAAGTCCACAAACTTAATTTGTCTGACACAGCAGTCAAAATAGACTCCTAGAGGGAAGAAGAATGTAAGAAGAGTCAGTAAGAGCAAAGAGCTTAGTGTTCTTAAAAAGCCCTTTCCAGCATTCTGGAGAAGTCTTACACACACACTGAAGCTCTCTTTGGGAATCCCAGGCAGAAGTATTAGGGCAGCTCCTTCTGGGAGATCTTCTGGGCGGCACTCTGACTGCTAAGAGGCCCAGGAGGTGAGATGGCCAACAGATAAAGGAGCTTCTGGCAGGCCTGACAAGCTGTGTGGGATCGCAGAGTCTATGGGGCAGGGAGGGAAGAACTGACTCCTGCAAGCCTTCCTTGTATGCCGTGACACAAGTCACTCATATGCTCAATCAGTCTCCCTCCCCAAGTATAAACAAACAACTAAAACAAGAAAAAAGGCAAGGTTACCTATGTGAAAGGAGCCAGCTGAGAAAGGACAGGACATTGCTTACTCAGTGTATTTTCTCTGGGTAACTTAGGGGTCATATCTGACAGACTGACAGGACATGCTGTCCTCCTTCAATGGCCCTCCTCAGTTACTAGCACTGTTTACAGTCAGAAGACACTAGACAAACACTTCTTTTGATAATGATTAAGGAAATAATTACACAAAAGAATTTGCAGAAAGGGAAATAGCTGCTAGTGTCCACTCTTGTCCTCTGGGAGGGCAAGGTCCCTTATAGCCCAGGCTGCCCGTAAGAACTCCTGATCCTCCCGCCTTCCCTTCTCCCAGGGCCTTAGGATTAATATATGTATACCATCACTGGGAGAGCAAACCTGACAGGAACAACGTGTCACCTTACGTTTATGCAGGCTCTAAGTCCCTGGGCTACAAAGCTGATGAACTCATTTAGTTCACACAGAATTCAAACACACTCTTATTTGCTTCTTACCTCAGTGCTCTTGAACTATGGTCCTTCAGTGAAGGGAGTTACAGCTAGAGCAGAGAGGAAAGCAAAGGTTGCTCTGTCTTCAGACTCTACCTGAGCCTATGAAAACACCTTACATAACTCTAACTACAAAGTCCATCCCTCCACTGCAGAACAAGCAACTACATTGAAATGTGTGGCCCACTGTCTCTCTAAAGAGGAGCCTCAAACTTCACACCTAAGTTTCCCAACTACTGCCAATCACAGGAAATACAAATTTCATTCATCCTTTTTTTTTTTTTTTTTTTGGTTTTTCAAGACAGGGTTTCTCTGTGTAGGCTTGACTATCCTGGACCCGCTTTGTAGACCAGGCTGGCCTTGAACTCACAGCGATCCACCTGCCTCTGTCTCCCCAGTGCTAGGATTAAAGGCATGCACCACCACGCCCAGTTGTAACTGCCTTTTGTGAAAGAAGCTTTTGCTAATGAAAATAATACAACATCAAAATTTTAAAATAGCTAAGTGAGTGAAGAAAGCCAAAACCAGATTCACTTACCACCACACTTGGGGTTTGGGCAATTGCTGGCTGAACCCAAGTATCTAAGAAGGTTCCCAGGAAGGTCATAGGGAGTGTAAGAAATACTTCTGATCTTAATGGTCCTTGCAGCTAATTCCAGAAGGGTCGGAGGGTCGTATGTTAAATCTCTAACGAAACGAACCACCAGTGGATTTCCTCGCAAACTCAGCTCCTCCAGATGAATGAGGTTGAGGATCTCTCGAGGCAGGTATGTCAGCAGGTTGTTGTGCAGGCTCAGGGAGCGAAGCGAATGCAGCCTACAGGGAGAGGAAGGTGTAGCCAAGGCAGCAGCAATAGGAGAAGTCACACTTACATACATTTCCATATGTGCACAAACATGTCTATGCGTATATACAGAGTCTGAGCTTCCCATATGAATTAACAATTAGGATGGATTATGGTCAGTAAAGGGAAATTAAAAGTGTTTAAAACCAGCTCAAAATCGTTTTAAATGCTATTCGAGACTTTCCCTCTGTGATCTTAAGAGTTCAGAAAACATTTACAAAATATTCTGACTGTATTCTTACAAAGCATTCCTAGCTGATGTAAACGATAGATTTGAAGACACTGGGGAGTGGGCATATTTTTTCACTTATACACTAAAAAAGGTAGACTATGAATAATGATCCCTTCATCAAAGCCACATCGGGACACGAGTGTTTAGTATTCAATACAAATTGCCAAGTTCCATAAGACCTAAGGAAAGCTATGCCAAATTACTACTACGTTTTTTCTTTCTTTTTTCAGTTACAAGAAGAAAGGTGAGCGGTTGGGTCAGTCAGTAAAGCCTGTGTCTTGCAGGCAGAAGGTCCCAAGTTCAACCATGAAATGCCAGTTTTAAGAAAATGTCATGCGTGGTGTACATTTGTTATCCCACACTGGGGAGGCAGTTCCCTTGGGGCCTTCTGGCCAGCCAGTCTAGAGACCTCCATCTCAAAGGAAATGAATGGCACCCAGGTCATTATGTGGCCTCCACACAGAAGTGCACATGAGCATGCACAGCTGTTACTTAGCTCAAAAAAAAAAAAAAAAAAAAAAAAAAAAAAAGAAAGAAAGAAAGAAAGAAAGAAAAGAAAGAAAGAAAGAAAATTACTCAGCTCATAATAAACTGCAGAGCTATTAATTAAAACTTTTTGTTGTTGTTGAGAATACTTTTTTTTTCTTTCAATAAAAAAACAAAACACTAGATCTTACTATGTAGCCCAAGTTGGTCTTGAACCTGAGACTTTCCTGCCTCAGCCTCCCTAGTGCTGAGGTTACTGGCACACCCTTAGTTCTCTTCACACATGTGTCTGTAAGCCAAGACTACTCACTGTGAAAGCTGAGGAGGCACACTTTGGATTTTGTTGTCACATAACACCAAGTAATTCAGAGAAGGGAGATTTGCTAATTCTGGTGGGATTTCTTTGATGAAGTTTCCTCCAAGGTATAAACATTCTAAACTGCAAAAGAAAAATTTAAAAAGTAAATACAAGCTGGTCAAGACACTCCATTGTCTCTGCTATAATCGACACTTTTCGTGTCTCCATTCACCAGTGTCTCACTCAGAATTTGCTACGTGCCAGGCAGTCTCCAGAAGAAAGAATGCAACCCCCAGAGTGCTTACACCTTATCTTGCCTACTTTTAAAAAAATGTATTCCAAGAATTCATGCTGACTTTGTAAAAGGAGCAATTTGAAAGCTTTGGTTTTGTCATTTGCCTTCTTACTGGATGCTAGTCTCCTATATAATAACCACAGCAATCCTGTCAGAGCTGTCACTTTTAGCTCCCCATATACAAAAGCTACACCTCAGACACCACCAAGGTTGACTCCTAAAACTTCCTGTTGGAGTGTTACTCAATTCATATGAAGCATTTCTCTTTGCTCCTTTAAACCCACTTTGCTTTGAAATCCACTTCCCCTGATTATCAACACAGCTTCCAGCTTTGGTTGTTGCTGTTAGCATTTATTTTATTCAATTCTGTCACTTACCAGCACAAAACACCTGCACCTGTACTGCTCATCTGTACTGCTCCTACATGCTCACACTGCGAACGCTGGTGAAGTGGGTCACCAGCGGCAGACTGCTGGAGGTTATACTCAGTCCCTGGTTCTTGCCATCTACCATGTAATAGCCAACCTCTGCCACACATTCCTCCCTGAACTGAGCTGTTTCCCATGCCTTCCCACCACAAGGCTGAAACTGTGAGTCAGTTCTTTCTTCAAGTTACTTCAGTCAGGAATCTTGTTACAGCGAAGCAAAAACACTAATCAAGGCAACTCTTCAGTAATTAACAGGTAGGCAGGAGGGCGGGAGGCCAGGGGCAGAGAGCATTTTCTCAGCTGAGAATCCTTCTTCCCACATGATTTTATCTGCGTCAAGTTGACATAAGACTAGCCAGCAGAATACCCCAGCTGGAAACGGGTGCTCCCTCCCCCATGAGGAATGGTTTCCTTCTTTTTGAGCTGTGGTCCACAGGGTCCCAGAAACCCCTAATTATTACAGGCTGTTGTCATTGCTTCTGCTTATCTTCCAGATCTTGATGGTAAGACTATATTGCTGAAGGCACTAAACATTTCAATCATAAAACATGGAGAAGGCAAATGGGCACTGGCCTAGAAGCCTCATCTCTATTGGCTAGCTGCAAGACGCTGTCTATGATACCCGAGGAGAAAGTGATCATCAACTTCACCCAGCTGTGAACCCTTCAGGCTACAGTAACTGGTCTGGCAAGATATGTCAACACCTGAGGCAACAGCGGTATGAGCGTTACAGGAGCAACCAGCCAGTGTCTGACTGGATTTAAGACTTCTCCCACAAGATGGAGCCCTATTTGACACTGTTAATGGGGACAAAAAACTTGTAGTTAGGTATGCCATAGGCCCTAGAGGAGAACCAGCTAGACTTAGTCTATTAAATGGACACACTATTAAAACGGCTCCTAATGACTTACTGCTATACACAGATCAGAGCGTCTCTCAATCATCAGAAGCTTCTTCATGAAGTACATACCAATTAATAGAGACCTACAACTCGCTCATGGGCTCGGCCCTAAACGGGATACCCATAAGGCTCAGAGGTGGTGGCTAACTTCACGGGAGCAGTGTTTTCCATACACAAGTGGACCACTGCACATACTAAGTCACAGCAAATTCTGATGCCATGCAAAAGGCCTGTGCAGGCCGAACCCACACGAAACCCAGCATGGGGTGGAGGAGGTCTCCCACCGTTAGCTAAGGAATTAACCATTCATTTGATAGCTGCTGGGAGGGGGAAGAGTCAGTTTTCTCTAATGGTGTAAACAGACTCCCCCACCCCGGCGCTCCAACAGGTCAGCCACATTCCAGGGCAGGCCTAACAACCAAGAGTAGAGCCAGGCAACACAAATATTGAACTTGGTGGATTTAAAAGAAACAAGACAGAACAAAAAGTGGAGAGAGAGCTTGAAGTTGGGTGGGTAGAGGGGTAGGAGTGAACCTAGGAGTGGCGTGCGTGCGTGCATGTGTGTGTGTGTGTGTGTGAGAGAGAGAGAGAGAGAGACAGACAGACAGACAGACAGACAGACAGACAGAGAATATGAATATGAGAATCATCAACATACATTGTATGATATTAAAGGAAGTCAATTCAGGGAAATTGATACCCACAAATCCAATGTATGATTCTAAACGAGGAAAGAGTTTTTATTTAACGTTTAGCACATTCGTCAAGTTACCTCTTTGCTAGGCTACTGCAGACTAGCTTTAACATTCCAGGGATTAGTTTGTTATTGTCACAAGTCTCCTATCTTCATCTCTGAAAACCACACTGAACAGGCACCAGGAGAAAGTCACCAAAAAAGGACAGAGCTTTTTTAAAAAGGATAGGAAAAGGACCCATGCAACTCACCTGGCTCAGATTCGGTCTCCTGCATGCCATACAACCAGCCCACTTAGTTAAAGTTTGCTGCCCACTGAGTAATTAGTTTCTGAACTGAGAGGAATAAAAGCTCACTAGAAGACATGTCTAAGTATGAACTATTCTTACATTTTCAGCACTGTAAAATAAGAGCAAGCCTACTCACACAAAAGCCAAAGACTTGTAGGTACTCGCTGAAGAATCTCATACCGTAATGAACAAAATTTATCCTCATCATCACGGCCTGACTCACTTCAGGGGAACAAAGCCAATCATAAAGGGAAGGATCAACAAACAGAGTGGAGAAAATTCATCTAAGACGCCCAGGAGAACCAGGAGAGGGCAATGGCACATTAAATCAAGATTTGTTATTCTTTCCTGGACTGGTGACAGGTGGGGAAGGGAGAACTCTTTTTTGTGGACAATATGCTCTGCGTCATTTTTTAAAACTGTTCTTTAAACAGATAGAATCTTTTTCATGTGCCAAAATACTAGACTTGGCTCAGGAAGTGGCTCTTGGGTGGCATGTGGAAGGTCATGTGGTCAGCCCTCAGCACCAGGACAGGAGGAGAAGGGAGAGCCGAGTACTACAGCACACAGTACATGCCAGGATTGAGACTTTACACAGATTTTGGAAGAACATGATGTTCAGGAGCTGCTGGAGGGTTTGAGTGACTGTACCATGGCCTCTCCGCCTTCCAGCGCTAACACGCTTTTTCTGAATAGTTAGCAGTCTTTGAGAAGTGAACCACTGAACTCTCACTGTGGTCATTATGTGGCCTCAAGCAACTCACTGACACGAAACCTCAGCTTCCTCATCCATGAAAAGAAGGAAACGAACTAGGTCACGCAAAGCCGCTGCTCTCTCTAGAACAATCCTGCAATGACCCTTTCGGCCTACATCCAAGTAGAATCCATTATCCAAATCTTTGCTGATCCTATCAGCAGGGAAATGAAGCACAGGACTGAACCACACAAATCATGGTGCAAAAAGTCCCACAATACATCAAGTCAACGACACGATGGCTAACAGCCGTTGAGTAGCAGTTGTCAGCCCAGAAAACCAGGTCATCTAGGTGTAAACAGCTGAGCCAATCCTCTGGATCACATAAGCAACAGAACAGAAGCCCACAGGCTCAAGTCCCAGCCCTACTTGGCGTCTGCGGAAAACTCATGGGTCTGGCATCAGACACCCCAGAAGTCAAATCCAGTTCCACTACTTAATGAGTTTGAGATCTTGAGACTTCGTTTCTCTGAGCCTTTATCTCTTCCTCTAAAAATAGAGTACCTCATTTTAAGAGTCATAGAGAATGTCAGAGCACTGATGACAGGGCCTACCACCCTGCATATTTTTAAGTTTTCCATACATGTAATTTTACCTACTTCTTTTTTCCATGTGACAGGAACAAAAGTCTCCCTGGGTTCCTCTCCGATATATTGGGATTGAAAAGGTTGAATTACATTATTAAACCAGAATGTGAAATGTTGGACACATCAAGTACATTACTTATATTAAAATTAAAAGGAACCGAAGCCTGTTCAATTAACATAAGCCTCAAAGGCAGGTGTGGTGGCACAGGCCTTTAATACCAACACTTGGGAGGCAGAGGCAGGCAGATCTCTGTGTGTGTTTGAGGCCAAAGCGGGTCCAAACAAACAAACAAACAAACCAAAAACAACTAACACACGCTCCCTTCAACTGTTCTAGAACCTACCCTGTCCTAGCACTCCTGCTGTAAGCTCCCGTCATTTCTTTTCAACCACACAGCCTCCTAAGCAGCCTCTCCCACTCCACAGGAACAAGGCACGCGTGCACTCAGAAGGCATCCACGACGTGGCGCAGCAGCCTCGGGTGGCCCCAGTTTTTGTCGGCCGCTTCCTTGGACGATGCAGTTTGGTAACTGTTGTCCGCCTTGCTTCTGGGCTTTCGAATACACTCCTTTTACTTGGACTGGTCCCGATGGCTCACACTCTTGTCTTCAGTGCTCTTCCTTCCAAAGCCTGACTCAAGTGACACTCAGTCATGCACCAAAATAGGTCAGACCCCCTGTCTCAAGGTGCTCTCCCAACAACGTAGGAAAACGCTGCACACATCAAGCACTCTGTAATTATCTATTACCAAGCTAAGGGACACAGTGTCCAGATGCCATGTTTTTTTCTTTTGGTTTTTGTTTTTTTGGGGTTTTTTTTTTTGTTTTGTTTTTTTGTTTTTTGCAAATAGGACATGGTAAGTGACCTGCTTAAGGGTAAGATGTGAATTAAAGTTTTTATTCCTGGGTCATTGTTTCCCGTCAACTCAAAAGGCTCTTTCCTGCTCCACATTCTTTTATCTCTGCTAATCCAATTCAGGAGCTGAAAATATTTAGCAAACGGAAGATGGTTTTTTTTTTGGTTGCTGTTTTACTTCCGATTTCCAGGCAGGGCACCTTAGGGAACTTTTATTATCCTTTTTCTCTACCTCCTCACTGGGTTACGTTCTATATTATGAATAACCTACTAGGTGAGGTAGACAATTC
Organism: Acomys russatus; assembly: GCF_903995435.1. Taxonomy (NCBI): domain Eukaryota; kingdom Metazoa; phylum Chordata; class Mammalia; order Rodentia; family Muridae; genus Acomys; species Acomys russatus. Next base: position 21,739,251 of record NC_067144.1, on the reverse strand, counting down.
CTTGCAAAGAAGGAATTAAAGTCAGTAAAATAAATACAATAGCGGTTACGGTAAGTGACATACAGCGTGCAGTTTGGCTCTAGAAAGGAAAGGAAGCACAGAAAAGGCTCCTAAGGTCGGATTTGGAACTGTGAATAGTTCCCCAAGGTCAAAGGAAGTGCACAGGAAGAGGTTTTACGCCCACTCAATCCGCATTTAGTGACAAGCTGCCTTTTCCATACGTGGAAACGCCACAATGGTACTTTGGGTATCCTTGAAGAAAAGGAGTTGGAAAAATGAAAAACAAGAGAGTAGGTCGGAGCACCAACGTCACGTTAGGGGGCAAGCGCTTTGCAGTAAGGCTCGAGAAGTCACGGGAGGCTTTCCAGGAAGAAAACGACGACCTCCATTAATGGGAGCCCACTTGGCTCCCTCCCTCGACTCAAATAAAGCGAAGCCGGGCTTACTGGCACACACCTTTAATCTTAGAATCTGGGTGGCGGTGGCAGAGGCAGGAGGATCTCCAGGAGTTCGAGGACAGACTAGTCTACACAAAGAATTCCAGAGCTCAAGGGCGAGGGGGTGGAGGGGGGGATAGGGGGGTGGGAAGGATCTTCCTCGAAGATCTGCGCAGGCCAACCACAACGGAAACGCCATGACCTAGTCAACCTCGGTTACACGCCAGCACTGGCAAAGGCTCGGTTGTCCTCGCCTTCCAACCGGGTGCCACGGAGCTCCGGCCACCGCCCCGCTCTCTCCACTCCACCCCACCCCACCCCACGCGCGTCGTCCGTCCCCGCAGCCGCTCACCTCTGCAAGTTCTCGATCTCGGCGGGGATGCTCTGCAGCTGGTTGCCGCCCAGGCTGAGGGTCTGCAGGGCTCGCAGCTCCAGCAGCGAGGCGGGCACCTCCTGGAAGCCGTTGCCGCTGAGGTTGAGCACCTGGAGGCTGCGGCAGAGCGGCGAGCGGGCCAGGCCCTTGGGCAGCGAGCCCGGGCCGCCGAGCCGGTTGTTCCTGGCCAGCAGCGTGCGCAGGCCGCTCAGCGTCAGCAGCTCGGGGCCCAGCGCCGTGAGCGCGTTGCCGCTCACGTCCAGGAGCTGGAGGTGCGGGAAGCCGCTGCCCAGAGCCCGCGGCAGCGACGTCAGCCGGTTGTAGGGCAGCAGCAGCCGCAGCAGCGGGTCCCGCCCGCCGCGCCGCTCCTCCGCGCGCGCCTCCAGCTCCGACTCCAGCGCCTCGGCCGACACGCTCAGGCGGGACCAGTTGAGTTCGGCCTCGGCGCTCGCGGCCTCCTCCATCCCGCCCGGGTCGCAGGCCGCGAGCTGCCGAGCCGAGCAAACGAGCGACGCCGAGCGCCCCGGAATTTGGGGGGGAATGGTGGGCGGTGGGGTGGGGGGGGCGAGCGCTGCGTCCGATGTGGCGCGGCCCGGCCCGAGGCCGCTCGCCCCCCACGCCCGCGCCCGCGCGCTCCCGGGTCCGAGTCACGCGACGCCCAGCGCCGAGTGCGCGCGCCGCTCCGGGGCGGGCTCCGCCTCACGTGGCGTGCGCGGAGGACGAGCGGAGGCCTGGAGCACCCCGGGAGCCGTGTAAGGGAGCTGTCCTCACCGGGGAGCGAGCGCGGGGAGCACGGAGCGAACTGCCAAGTCTGAGGCTCTGCGGCGCGGGCTGTGAGCCCTTTATAGGCCGGGCGACCCGCGGGCGGCCTTGGCCACCTGAGTAAACAGCTCCGGGCCTCATGGTCCCGCCCGCCCGAGGGCCTGCGCGTCACGGGGCGCCGCCCCTTTTGTTCTCACTTTAAGACCAACACCCCTCCTCCCCCCCCCCCCCCCCGCTCCCCCACTCCGCCACGCTTCTGCGGAATCCGGAGAGCGCACCCGTGGCAGGAATTTAACCAGAAAGTCTGCAGGAGAGCAGGCCTGGAGGAACACACCAATAGTCCCGGCTCAGAAATGTGTGAGCTTGAGGCCAGCCTGACCTACTTAGCGGTCCCAGGCTAGCCAGCGACACATGGCGTAGAACAAAGCCCTCTTGGAAGCTAAAGCCAAAGCCAGAGATTGCAGTTGCTCCCTCGGGCAAACGTGCTTTAAGGACCCTCCCTACTTTCCTTTTGTCTTTTAAAGTAGCATTGTCTACAGGTCCAGGACAGTCTAGGCTACACAGAGAAACCCTGTCTCAGGAAAAGAACAAAAACCAAAGGAGGGGGAAAATGCACCATTATAAAAATATAGAAGTAATAGGACAAGCCAGGCGTGGTGGCACACTCTGTAGGCAGAGGAAGGAAGGATCTCTGTGAGTTCAAGGCCAGCCTGGTCTACAAAGCGAGCCCCGGGCAGCCAAAGCTACACAGAGAAACCTTGTCTCGAAAAACAAAAACAAACAAAAAGTAATGTGAGTCGTAATAAGAACTCTGTCCACTTCAGTGAGAGAATCACTCCTGTGGCCTTCCGTCTTGTGGATGGGAATGAGTCTGGAGTTGGATTGAGGAGATCCCTTGATTTGACCTAGTTTACATTGAGCTCAGGTTGAGAAAGCTGAATCCACTCCGAGTGCGACCTGGAATTCAGTTGGGAAACTCTTGATTCTGGCTCTAATTTAGTAATTCCAGTTAACGCGTTTTCATCCTTATCCCAATTTCAATCTTTTCTGAAATTACATTTTGTAATTCTAAAGCCATTAATGAAAATGAAAACAAAGCAAAAAACAAACAAAAACCTTAGCTTTGTTTCTTATCGAGCTTAAATACAAGAAAGTTACACGGATATGTGGTAATCAATGCCATTAAATTGCTTTCTTCTTTTAAAAAAAAAATCTTGTTTTGTCAGTCTTGTAGATGAGAGCCTTCGTGCGCCTTCACAGCTAGGCTTTATGACTGAGTTGTCTAAGGAGTATAGAGTTTGTTAGTTTAACAATCCATTGGTGGAATTTTTACCAAAAAAAGGGGGCGGGGTTCCGGGCATAGTGGTGCACGCTTTTAATCCCAGCATTCAGGAGGTAGAGGCCTGAGGATCTCAGTGAGTATAAGGCCAGCTTGGTTTACATAGTTTCAGGACTGCAGGGCAAAATCTGCAATGTCTTGCAGACATCTGATTTGAAAGTTACTTAGTTTTTGTTTTTTTAAATAGCTCTTATTTCAGATTAAACTTACATTCTAGATGCAGCCCTACTGTGATCATCAAGAATACTTGGTGCTTTAAAAATGTGTACCTTTGATAAAACAATGACGACAACAACAATTAAACAGCAATATAAAATGAGAAACAATGTGATTCAGAAAAAGCTAAGATTTCAGGTAATAGGGAAAAGATGATTTCAATAGTAGAAAATGATGCAGTGCAGAAAGTTCTGAATAGGACAGAAACTTTAAAAAAATAGTAATGGAGAGAACGTAGATGGAGAGCTTTAGCAAAAAAAAAAAAAAAAAAGGCACAAACTGACAAAAATTTAAGTATACTGCTTGAAAAGCTGAAGTATGACTTACTTTAATAAAGATTTGAACTACTAATATCTGTTTGTTGAATTTAGGATAGATGTAAACAGATCACCAAACAGAAACTATCTTCTGAAAGTTAAACATGACATTATTTTTGAATCTGTAACAAGACAACTGTCCATATCAGTATAAACATTGTATCTGTTCAATTAGGATAGGCTTCCATGGAGGAAAAAGGTCTTTCTTGTCACTTTGTGCACTCCCCTATATTCAAGTCCCTACCCTTCATTGCAGGCATGATTTCTTTTATAATTGTTTGTTATGTAAGTAATAATAAGTAATGTCCTTTTCCACAACCTTTTAAAGCATATATAGTTTGCTCCTTCAATCCGCCATCACCTTTCCTTGCCACCCACAGCCCTTTTTTCTCTGCTCACTAGCCCCCTTCTGCTTGCATGGTATCTCTGCATGTGCTCTGCGTGTGAGGATGTACATTTGTTTTCTCCTTACCCATCCCTTTCAAAACAAACTCTTCCTCTTTCCACTCAGAGGAGAGGGAAGGAGGGAGGGAGGGAGGGAAGGAGGGAGAGAGAGAGAGAGAGAGAGAGAGAGAGAGAGAGAGAGAGAGAGAGAGAGAGAGATTTTAAAATCTATACTCATGTATGAGAGAAAGCATGGGACATTTGTCTTTCTGCGTCTGGCTTATTTCCCTTTACATGGTAATCTCCAGTCTACGTATTTTTACAGGTGTAATTTCTTTCAGCTAATTTTCACTGGTTGAACTAGTGTGTCTGACTTGCCTGGTTGATTTTTTTTTTTTTTTAAGTGATTAGGTTGGGTTGAAAGGTCCCTGAGAGGAATGACTTTATTTATGATTATATATTCACTTCCCCACTGTACCTCAGCTTTTGAGTAGCAGTATATTTATAAATTTTAGTTGAAAGCAGACTAACATCTACCAAGCACCCACATTTATCAAGAACTTGACATTTAATTTTATTTATCCACATCGGATAAATTACGTTTCGAACAATTTATAAATTTGGTGTCATTTATTAAAAGGACACTTCATCCCTACTTTAGAGGGAAGGAGACCAAAACTGAGAAATAAAGAGTAAATGCCTTGTATGACATAGATGGTGACAAGCATGGTAGAAATTTAGCATTACAATGTGTGACTTCAAAGTCCATGACCTTTAAATTACAACACAGTGCTTCATTGAACCAAGTCTACTGTGCTTTTTTTTTTTTTTTAATTTCTTATTCAGAATAATAGGATTTTTCAAATGGCAAGTAGACAAGATTTCAAAAGGCTTTTACCCACTTATGACACTTCAAAAATACTGATATTATTAGAATTATAGAGCATCTGTTGAGACTGGAGGTTCTGTGGCTACCAGGCACCAACCAGACCACTTAGTTGAAAACTAAATTTGAGGTGCTTTGCTTTTGTTAGGTGACCCTACTTCAGGACCACAGTCAATCAGAGGCCTGGTGGATGACTGAAGTCCATCTACAGACTGCCTAGAGGCTTAGCATTCATACGACATGGAGACAATCAGAAGTGTCTGCCTGTGTGTGTGTGTGTGTGTGCGCGCGCGCGCGCGCAGTTCTCATTCTCTTTTAGGAATTTAACCCGAGGAACCCAGAAGGCAGTTGTGGAGGCGGACTAGAACGAGGCAGGGAGAGTGCAGTCGTTTTTTTGCCAGCTGAAACCTCGGGACGAAGGCTTACTCATGTCTAGGGTTGGGTTAGCACCATCTATCAGATGAAGGTCAGGTACTCAGCTGGGAACACAGGATTCTGAATTGTTTGAGCTGCAGAATGCCTCTCACTTCTGTTATCTGTAGGCTCAATTTTTTTTAACCAAGATATTTTATTAACAACTTCGTGACTAAGCATACATCACTTATAACCCGACTAACCAAAACAGTAGGAAGTGAGGATTAATAGACACAATAACAAAACCGTAAGAACATCAGTTCCGAGGAACGATTTTCCTGGCACAATCAGCAGGATTTCTTCTGCTGGAACTTAGAGTAACCAGAACTCAGAACCTCAGCAGGAGCTGGAGCCCCGAAGCCTTCCCTCGAGCCGGTCTCTCTAGGAGCGTCTCGAGGTGGAGTGATGAACAGCCAAAACTATCCCAAGTCTCCAAAAAGCCTCACCTCCTGTTCTGGACTCATTTATATATCTCCTCCCAGAGTCTGTTCACGAGATCTTTTCAGCTGGCAACGATCAAGCTCCAGCGTGAGGTAGTTGGTCTTCTAGTGGATTAACCTTACCTGTTCTCTCACGAGACCATTCTGATCCCACACTTGGAATCCTAAAAAACAGGTTTCTCTCTCCTTCAGTTATCTATACACCCCTAGGATGGATTAAAGTTCTTTCATGTTCTAATCAGTGTAGTTCAAGCCTTAAAAAAAAATCAGTAATTCAGGGCCAGGCATGATGGTACATGACTTTAGTCCCAGCACTTGGGAGACAGAGGCAGGTGGGTCTCTTTGGGTTTGAGATAGCCTGGTCTACTTATGGAGTTCTAGGCTGGCCATAAAGTGACTCTGTCTAAACAAATAAGCAAACAAGCTCAGAGCAGTACCTCCCTGTCTGAGGCAAAACTAAAAGTAAGTAAAGCTTTAGTGGCTCTTTTTATTTTTACTTATTATTTTTAGTAAGTATACAAAATAATGTATTTCTTCATGATGTCATGCATATCATTGTACTTGGCTGGAGGCCATAGTGTTTCAGGACCTCCTAAGGAGTCCGCTGTAGTGTTTACAGGGCCTCAAAGTAAGTCTTCAGACAGTTAAAGTCAACCATTTAGTTGTCAGCAGCTCTTCTTGCTGGAGAACTGATAGATGAAATGGCTTCCTGCATGACTTTCCTCAAGCAAGGCTTCGCTGTTGATGGCTGGACTCCATTTATTTTGAAAACTCGGGTAATAGCACCAACGTTGGCTGGGCATTTATTAGTGCTACATGATACTACCATTGGGTTTATCTCATTTTAAGCTTTTTTTTTTTTTTTTAACCGAATGAAAAAAGTTTTTGAGAGAGAGAGAGAGACAGACAGACAGACAGACAGACAGACAGAGAGTGCTTGCACTTGAGTGGTGATATATTTTCTCATCTATTTGCTTAGCCCATATTTCATTAATAAAATTGCCACTGTTTTGGGAAGACAAGGTCTCACTATGTAGCTCACATTAGCTGGCCTGACAGACACTGTATGAACCAGGTTGGCCTTGAACTCAGAAATCCACCTGCCTCTGCCTCCCAAGTACTGGAACTAAAGTGGTATAACACCATGGCTGGCCACTTTCATTCTTGTGTTGGCTTTTCCCTGAGAGTGACCCATAATTCAATGATAAACTATCTAAAATAAAGGTAAACCCTAACTTATTAATTTAAAAATACTCATTGATCAAATACTATGTGGATATACATTGAAAAGCATGATTACTAAAAATAGGGGTGGAGAGACAGTTCAGCAGTTAAGAGCATAGGCAGCTCATCCAGAGGACATGGATTAACTTGCAGCACCCAAGTGGCAGCTCACAACCATCTGTAACCCCAGTCCTAAGGGCTCTGATGCTCTCGTCTGGTTTCCCAGTAGATCATGTCTGCACAGGCAAAATACCCATGCACACATTTTTTTTTTTTAATTAAAAAAAAATAACATTTATTGAGTCTATGCACCAGATACTGTCTTTGGGCTTTGTGATCAATATTTTACTCTATCTGATCTCCAAACTGTAAAATAGATAGTATTATCTCCATTTATGATATGAAACACAAAATATAGGAGAATTAATTAAGCTTCCAAGTCACAAGATATGATGGAGCTGGGTGCCAACATAATTGAATTTAATTGTAGAACTCAAAATTGTTTAAAACATTCAATCACTGCCTGCTTTAGTCAGTTGCTACTCTGCTGCTGTGTTAAAACACTATGACAAACTGGGCAGTGGTGGTGCACGCCTTTGACCTCAGCACTTGGGAAGCAGAGGCAGGCAGATCTCTTGAGTTTGAGTTTGAGGCCAGCCTGGTGGACAAAGAGTCTAGGACAGCCAGGGCTACACAGAGAAACCCTGTCTCAAACAAACAAACAAAACTAAAACAAAAACAACCCCCCCAACAACAACAACAACACTGTACACACACACACACCCCACTATGACAAAGAAAGACAACTTATAGAAATAAATTGGTTTGGCTTACTGTTCTAGCCCATGTTAGCAGAGCAGACGTAGAAGGTGATAAACAGTCTCAGCTGAGAGCCCACATCTCAGAAACCCTAACAGGAAAAGCAAAGACAGCACACTGGAAAGGGTTCATGGCTTCTGAAACCTGAAAACCCACCCCCAGTGACATACTTTCTTCCAAAGACCACACCTCCTGAAGCTACTCAAATAATGTCACCAATTGGGAGCCGAGTGTCTAGATGCTTAAGAACATGGGGGAGGGGGGCTTCTCATTCAAAACACAGCACTGCCTTTAAGGGACTTCCCGTGTAGGAACAGGAAAAAAGCACGAATCATTGAATCATTGAAAGACAAGATTTTAGAAGGGAAAATGTACATATCACCCGGGAAATACAAATAAAAGCCATAGTGATCCACTCATGCCCATCTAGAAAAGCTAAAATAAAATAGTAATTAGCTCTGGAGAATAATAGTAACCTTCATAGGCTGATGGTGGAAAGGAAAAATGGTGTAGTCACTTTGGAAACCCATCTGGAAGGTCTGAAAGGTTTAAAACTGGAGTTATAGACTTAGCAGCCCCGTGCTCAGGAATATACCAAAGAGAAAATGAAAAACGTAAATTAATCACAAAGGTGATTACAAACACGTGAATGTTTGTAACAGCATTATTCATCACAGCAAAAGAACAGGAGGCAACCCAAATCCCTAAATTGATAGAGGATAGATAATGTGTGGTGGACCCATACAGTGAGCGGAACACTGTTCAGCAACACAAAGGAAATGCCAATACATGCGTGTTACGTGGGGACCCTTGAAGGCATTATGCTAGTCTATCTGTGAAAATAACCAGTCATAAACGCATGCAGTCTATATGATCCTATGTGGCTCCCAGCTGGAGGCCCCTGCATTTCCTGTCATCACGTTATTTGAAGTAGTCTGTTGACCACCAACAGGTGGACTCACTCACATCCTGGTCCATAGTTCATCTTGGCTATTCTGAGGGTCAGGCTGCTGTCAACCCAGTTAAGACATCCTGTAATCATTTTGCTGTGTGGATGGGAAAGGGAAAAAGATGCCTTTTTTTTTTTTTTTCTCCAACCCCCTCCCCCAGACAGGACTTCCCTATGGAGCCTTGGCTGTCCTGGATTCCTTTGTAGACCAGGCTGGCCTTGAACTCTCAGAGATCCTCTTGCCTCTGTCTCCCGAGTGCCGGGATTAAAGACGTGCACCACCGGTGGAAAAAGATGTCTTACTAAAGAACCTTCCATCACTGAATTTGAGTCTATGGTTAGTGGTTGAGGCTTCAGCAGAACACAGACCCTACTTACCAACAATAGGAGGACACTAAGGAAGCAATCTTGGCTCACTCCTTTCTGAACCCTTATTCTCTGTACCACATTAAGTGTATAGTGTCTGCCACTCTGTTATTTTTACACTTATAGTCTTTGTTATAATGTAATAGAAAAAGTCACCAGTTCAGGAACACGTCATGAAGGCTCCAGAACTGAAATCCCACCACCCAGAAACAATCAGTTGTTGTTGTTGTTATTATTATTATTATTATATATTTATTTTTCTTTTTCTATGAGCACACATTTCCTCCCACAAGGTTGAACCACATGTATATAAAGCTTTTTACTTTGTTTTTCCCCCACCAAAATTACATAGCAAGTATTTCCCACATATTATTTTATAAGTCTTGCCCAGCAGTGATATAGTTGTTTTTTTTTTAAAGTTCTCATCATAACACCTGAAAGACTTTTTGCGCTAACAACTATGACTGTAGAAATATTATCCCATGGTTCTTTACTGAACATCTGTGGCAACAGGTGGGTAATAGCAGTATCTCCGAGCCCTCTCCCTGAGGACTGCCACACAAGTATACCTTCGAAGACCTTCTGTCTCCGCCTCACTCACTGCTTACCTGGCTGCTCAGAGGAACCAGCTGGCATACAGGTAAGCTCTTCGCGCAAAGAGACTGTCTATTTGGGAGGAGTTGCTGGCCGTCAAGCGACTTACCGTGTGACTGAGGGGTTGAGGTGTCTACGCCAACCGTGTCTGGTCCCTGTATGTTCCTGTCGCCACAGCCATGCTTCATAGACGTCTCTGTGACTTTTCTGCAAACCACACATCCAGAAGGTATAAGCACTACAGGCAAGACCTGGCTACACGGCAGGAGTTTTCTGGTTTTAGAATAATTTACTCTCATTAGTAGTGCACTAATCTCTTTTGTTTGCTTGTTTTGAGTTATTTCGGGGGAGGGGGTTGTTTTACTTTCCTCCCTTTAAACAGTGAAACTTCCTGAAAATCTTAAGCCAGATTAATTTAGTTCTAGTAATGAATACTTACTGGATCTAAAATATATAGGCTACTCTAACGGATATTTAAAATATAAGGAGTGCCCAGTCCTGTCCTTGAGCCATCAGCCTAGATAGATATGAGTATAAATAGCTATAAGACAAAGTAGATAAGTTTAAGGTGATTTTAATATTCTGGTCTATGAAAAAAATTATTTCACATTAAGCCCATGTGACTGTTAGAATTGTTGAAAACATGCTTTATTAAATGTATGCAAGAATTACACCGCAGTGCAAAGGGCAGGGGGACTGCCGAGGAGTGAAAATTATGTTTAACTGGACTTGAAGGGGATCAGAAAGGCCTTGAGTTTCTTCCTTTCCTAATGATGAAAAGCTTTCATATCAGAAAGAGTTGACAAAATTCTATTGAGTTATAAAAAAAAAAAACATGTATTTTTACAAGGTTTTGTTTTGACACTTGGCTATATTTCTTTTCTCTAATAACTACAATAAGCCCTAGTGGCTGTTATCTGTCATATTATCCCTTAAACTCATATTAACTTAGATCTGGTTTCAAAATATTTTGCTGCATCTTCCATGGAGAGATATTTGACACATAGCTGGTACTTATGATGCATTGTGAGTACCGATGAGGGGCAGCGATGGTCTCTCCCCCCACAGAACAGACAGCGGGAGGAAAGAAGGCGAGAAGTCATCTTGCCTTTCTTTGAAATGGAAAGAGATAAAGAACATGCGTAGAAATAACTGCCTACAATGTGATTCGTGCAATAAAAGCATGTTTAGTGATGATGAAGGAGGAATGGTTAGCTAGCTGCCTGTGAGGTTGGGGAGGACTTCCTGAGGACCGCCTTAAACACTGGGATGGGGGCACCGAGGTCAGTAATGATACCAGCAATAGCGGCTGTGTCCGGAGTGGGGCGGCAACCTGATGCTGGAATGTGGCCAAGTGGGAGGCCGGATGCAGTTTGAGCGGTGTGTCTTCCTCTATATACAGATGCACTTCAGTGTTAGGACTCTTCGAAGTGGCTGAGTGTTGTCACTTACACGACACTCACACGTGGAATGCCGCTTAGGGAAGCCGGTTTGCTGAGGACGCCTCGGTTGGTCTGGAATGTACGGGTGGCGCTGATGAAGGACCACCGCCCGTCCCAAAGGCCTCAGATTTTCTCTTAGCTGAAGGAAACTTCTGCCTTTTTCTTCCTCGCAGGATGGCTTTGCTTTGGGTGTCGGCTAACCTACTTCTACTTCTTTACGGTGCAGGTGAGTCACTTTTCAAAATCCTTGTATTTCTGAAACCATTTTGGAGATGGTGAGGACAGTGCTTTAGAGATTTAATAAATAAATAAATAATAAACAAACAAATAAATAAAGGTGACCAACCAAGCAAATGATTTAATCGCTTCAAATCTCAGTCTTGTTATTTGTTAAATATGAAAAACATATATTATATCTGCTTTCTAAAACCGGTGAAATGTGTGAGAAAACATAACATGCGTTTTGTAAAAAAGATCAATTCTATCCTGTTCTAATGAGAACCCCCTCCTTCCGAGTGTGGTTTGTCCATCTGAAGCCATAGCCGCATGACTAACTTTATCCACACATTTAGTGTAAGCCTCTCAACAGAAAAGGAAAGGTACTCAGAACCCCCACCTTGAAGTGGCTTCAAGAAGAACAGAGTTTTATAGTATCAGAATGTTTGAAATCAGCCTTGTCCTGAAAAAAAAAATCTGAATGGCCATACAACACAATTTTTTAAAAAAATTGTTTTTTGTACTCAAGTCTGCAAAAATGCTGGTGCAGATTTTGAAATTGTTAATGTAACTGAGCTAACTGGACGTATATAAGGGAAATTTACAAAAAGCTTCTGTGCATGGAAACCCTGCAATATTACTCCTCCACACAGTGACCAAAAGCCTCATTACAGCCCTCAGGGACACGTCCTCTCACAGGACCCCTCAGCAGCTCTCATCTCTGATGGGCAGCAGCACTTTGAGATGAATCAGGAGCTAGTGCAAACGTTGGTCCGCTGGGCGATATTTCTTGACTCTTTTCACTTGATGACTGTGTGTGTGTGTGTGTGTGTGTGTGTGTGTGTAGGTAGGTAGGTAGGTAGGTAGGTAGGTAGGTAAAGGGGGCAAAGACAAAGTGGGTTTACAGTCACTCATACTAAAAGTGCTACCAAAACCGTTAAAAAGAATTGGCTGGGCGTGGTGGTGCACGCCTTTAATCCCAGCACTTGGGAGGCAGAGGCAGGTAGATCTCTATGAGTTCAAGGCCAGCCTGGTCTACAAAAGCGAGTCCAGAACAACCAAGGCTACACAGAAAAACCTTGTCTGAAAAACAAAAAACAAACAACAACAAAAAAAAAGAATGGGGGCGGGGCAGAGAGATGGCTCAGTGGTTAAGAACACTGTTTGCTCTTCAAAGGACCCAGGTTCAATTCCCAGTACCCACATGGCAGCTCACAACTGTTTGTAACTCCAGTTCCAAGGCATCTGACACCTTCACACTAATGCACATAAAATAAAATAAAATAAAATATTCTTTTAAAAAAGAATGGGTGTGGATGCTGACGAGAATGAGGAAAGTGTGTCCGTTAGCTCTAACAGTACATTTTAGAACAATATTGTCAGCCTGGTATGGCGTGTCAGGTGCTATTAGAGTGTGTTGGGCACTTATTATATCTTTGTACAGATTTCAAAGCATTTTCCTACTTTTTTTTTTTTTTGCTTTTTTGGTGGGTTTTTTGTCTCAGGCTTTTAGACTTTGAGGAGCTAAAGACACAATGGCCTAGGAATAACAGCTTGAAAAAGATGAGGGACAAATTTAGACAGGAGTAGGACATACCAGCTAGAGACTGGTGACATTCATCCTTAGCCGACCATGCCTCACGTGTGGTCCACTGGCTGAAACTTCGGAGTCTAGCCCGGGAAGCTTTTTCTTCCAAGGCCTTAAATGGCACAGCTGTAGCAAGACCTCCTAGGTTGAACCCTGGATGCTAAGACCAATGAGCCCTCAAGGAGTGAAATACGTATTCTTACGAGGGACTCGGAGTAAGCGTGGCTACCTACATCTGTTCTCTTCCTTGTGTCCCTCTGGAAGATGGCTGAGCTGTGCCATATTAAAAAAAACAGTCACTAAAATCCCAAGGTGGCACACAACCACACGGAGCAGGTGGCATCCAATTATACACACAGTAATAAACCCGGGGACCTCACGTGATTACTAAGGCGTTATTTAGAACTAGAGCTTGGACTTGCAATTTTTCGGAGAGGGGACTTTAAAAACTGCTGCTGAAGACATGCAGAGCCATCCCTCCGAGCCGCACATGACTTGTTTGTTCCTTCGTTGTCCCGTCTATCTTGCCTTTCTTTCATTCACCCGTCTCCCTGGTAATTGATTTACTTGTCAGCTTTAGAAAGAATGACTGTTGTTAGCTGAGAGAGCACATTTCAGATGGATGGCTTCGGAAGCAGAGTCCAGAGACTCCGTACAGTCTACCCTCACCCACAAAGTGAGCTGCGTGTCCCTGAACAACCCACCTCCCGGTATAGTCGGTGTAGTGTGCAGACTGAGGTTCAAGCAAGACGAGAAAGGGCTTACAATATGTTTAGTATGTTGTGAACACAGGATAATTGTAAGCTGATATGGTCAGGGTTCTCCCAGCATGCGTATACACACACACACACACACACACACACACACACACACACACACACACACACGCACGCACCACAATGGGGCATATCAAGAAATCCAGAGGTAAGGCCTGAGACCCAAGAGGAGCCCATGCCTCGCTTCAGGTGTGAAGGCATAAAAAGGATTGTCCAAGCATTGCCCAGGCATTCTTGTTACTTGTAGGATAGTCAGCTGGTTTTGTTCTGTTCTGGACTCAATAAGAATGGGGAGCACTCATATTATGTAAGGCAACTGCTTTATTCAAGTCTATCCTTTCAATTATTAATCCAATAAAAAAAATGTCCTCACAGACACCTCTGGTAACATTTTACCAAATATCTGAGCAGCCCCAGCCGCTACTTGGAGCCATGAGCGACTGGGCTGTCTGAGAATCGCTTTTGTCTTAATAGCAGGGGTGTTTGACAGAAGAATTCTGGTTTGGGGATTTACTTTATAAGCAGAGAGAGAGAGACACACACACACACACACACACAGAGAGAGAGAGAGAGAGAGAGAGAGAGAGAGAGAGAGAGAGAGAGAGAGAGAGAGAGAGAGAAGAGAGAGAGAGAGAGAGACAGAGAGAGAGAGAGAGCCACAGAGATAGACGCAGAGAGAGAGAGAGAGAGAGAGAGAGAGACAGACAGACAGACAGACAGACACACACACACACACAGACACACAGACAGACACACAGACACAGACACAGAGACTCAGAATTGAAATGGCAAGCAAATTGAAATCTCATCTGTTGCTGGTGGCAGCTTCTGGGTGGTAATAATTCGGAAACACTCAGCTAGGCGATCTGTTAGCTCTCTTTCAGTTATCACAGCCAGAAAGACTCCCTGAGACAGCCATCAGGCGCCTAGTGAGGACTCTGTCCCGACTAGGAGGTATTTGTGGCAGGTGGAGCAGGTTAGTGTACTGAAAGACGTCCACATATATAAACCATCTCTCTGCCATTCCAATGTGCCTTCCGGGTTACTGAAGCAGACAGAGCACAGAGAAGGTTTCCAAGGCCGTTTTGACACTAAGGCTCTGAGAGTGACGCCAGCTCTGTCGGTCAGTTATGCTTACGTAAGGGCTGAGCTGGCACCTGGTTGAAGAGGTGGAAAGGTACCAGTGCACAGTGCATGGGCAGCTTTCTTTTGCCAGTGAGAATCTGGCAAGCACAGCTTGGTTTTGGAGCCAACACTGGCAGTGACACAGCTTCCTGACAGGTCCGGTCTGCGAGATCTACTGTGCTGCGTCCTTCTGTGCCTAGCAGAACGTGGGGACAGGCAGAACACACACACACACACACACACACACACACACACACACACACACACACTACAAGCTTCATCTTCCCTGCACATCTTTAGGCTCATTTCTCCAGCCTTCTGGTGACTTTACAAATGACCAATCCCCTACAGCAAATCCTCCTCTGTGTCATCTGTGGTTGTCCCTCACCCAGCACCACGGTCACTGACCCACCTCACTAATTATTTCTTCTTTGACCACCCAGTGTCGACAGAAGAGGTGCGGGCCCACCCGTTCACTGACGTGACCCTCGAGTGCGAGTTCTCTTTTATAGAGAGCACGGAAAATCTCGAGTTCTACTGGGAAAGGGAAGACATTATAGAGGAATATGAAGCAGAAGATCGGGAGTTTTACCGCTTTTTCAGATACTACGACTTCTTTCAAGTTTTCACGAAGGTGGTTTACCAGTTTTACGACAACGCAGAGCAGCTTGAAGATCAAAACGCCTTATACGAGGGGAGAGTCTCTGTGGACCAGAGTGAGATTTCTGAGGGCATTCTGTCCCTACAACTACGAAATGTGGATTTCTCGGACGAAGCTGTGTACAAGTGCTCAGCTGTCACCCCCAATGGGCGAGGGGAGACTAAAGTCAAGCTGATAGTTGAAGGTAAAGGAACTTGGATGGACTTGGTTTCAAGTTTGCTCTTGGTTCATAATGACAGGCTTTAACATTTCTCTCCTGGTGGCCTCATCTTTTGTTCTAGCTCAAATTACTTTATACTATAAGAGTAGTGGAGTGCCAATTTACCTTAGCTAAAACTGTTTCTCTGAACAAAAGGTGCTGTGTCTGTAGCGGGGTGCATCTCTCCCTAATTTACTATGAAGGAACCGAAGGGCGACCAAAGCTGCACCGGTTGAATGCCAAGTGTCACACATTGTACCTGTCCCCCACCCCACACAACAATAGTGCCATAGGAAGAAGCTAAGGCCAGACACGGTTTAGCGTGAGCGGCACTGGACTGGGAAGCAGGAGGCTGGAGTTCCAGTTCTGGATGACACTGGGCACCCACCAGCTTCTCTAGGCTTCCCTCTTCTCACCATTGAAGCCTAGGTTTCAGGCCTGGAGAGACGGCTTCTCGGCTAAGGGCACTGGTTCCATTCCAAGCACCTGCATGGCTCACAATCATCCATAACTCCAGTTCCAGAAGACCCAACCACACCCTCTGGCCTCCATGAGCACTGGGTATATACATGGTACATAGACATATGGGCAGGCAACACACACACACACACACACACACACACATACACACATACACACTAAAAAAATTTAAAAATCTAAAAAATATTTTCAAAAACATTGATTGGGCTGAATCCATATTCCCCAGGGACCCTTACCCTCCAGTACTGCATGGAAAACTGTTCTTTCTGGTAGAGAGCCAATGTGCTAATGTACTTGAATCCTGCAAGGCAGACCCTGAATCTTCCAGGGTACCTGCCGAAAGAGATGGGAAGGTGGGAGGATTCTTTTTCTTTTTCTTTCTCTCTTCCTCCTCCTTCTCCTCCTCCTTCTTCTTTTTTGTTTCTTTTTTGAGACACAATCTTTCTATGTAGGCCAGTCTGGCCTTGACCTCACAGCAGTCCCCCTGCCTCAGCGTTAGGAGTAGTGGGAATTATGGGAGTGTGCCACATTTATTACTTATCTCCTGTGATTCTCCTATTAAGTACTAAGGAGACCTGAGCCTGCTGACCTTCGGAGGTCAGATGAGATCTGGTTTATTCTGGGTGGCAGCATGGTCACAGACTCTTCTGAGATTCTCAGTTGGGACATCTGAGGTCAGTGGAGAGTCTGGAATGAACTCATAGAAAGAAGGAAAGACACCCCCCCCCAAATAAAGACAGAAGCAGCGGTGGGGTGGGGGGGGACCTAGATGGCAAGAGGATCCACGTATCCTATTTTTCTCTCGCTATGCTTGGGCCAAAATTATAGCTACAGTGAACCTCAGACCGTGTTGTCTCCATCAGGGCTAGTATAAACACGGAAGGCTTGTGCCTCCTGGGATGAAAACCAAAAAAGGAACTAATTGTTTTATTTTGTTTTTGTCCCTGCTCCGCCCCCCGCCCCCCCCCCCATGACCCTGCAACCAGATTCTGAAATGCCCCAGGTGAGGTTTGACAAGATTGATGATGAAGATGTCGTGACATGCACATCCAAGGGCTGGTACCTGACACCCAACGTGACCTGGTTGGACCGGGGAGAGAGGGACCTGAGCAACCACAGTACGGTGGAGATCCTGGAGGAGCAGATGAATGGTTTATACAGAGTGTACTCTGTCCTCAGATACCCAGTCAAGCTAAATGAGAAGTATGTCTGCCACATCTCAGAGACGAACGAAAACAACCGGCCCATGAGATCCATCCGGAGGTACCCAAGTAAGTGCAGCTCTGCGAGGAAGAGTTCAGCACACAGAAGTCACCACTGGTTATTATTCACCATGGAGCGGGCACCTCTGAGCACTTTGGGGATTTGAGGAATTCCCCAGGAACATGAGCTTGTAGCCTGGGGGTCAGAAAGGGTAGTGAGGTGGAGTCTCTCTGGATCTGAAAAAAGATTATGCTCCAGGAAATGACAACCTTTGTCCAGACCGAGGTGGGCGGTACTCCTGGTGAGGCTTCTGTTCCTCTGCTAAACACTCGAGCTTCCTGGGGTGACAGGCTGAGCAGTCGCAGCCTCCATTTGTTGGCCACTTACAAGGTGCCTGGAACTTCTCATATGTTACATGGATATACATGTGTCTGTGTGTGCATGTATGTCCAGGGGTGCATGTGCGTATGCGTGCGTGTGAGTACGGAGGCCAGAGGCTGATGCTAATAGCCCTCCTCCACTTTGTTTGTTTGTTTGTTTGAGATAGGGTTTCTGTCCTGGAACTAGCTATGTAGACCAGGCTGGCCTGGAATGCAGAAATCCACCTGCCTCTGCCTCCTGAGTGCTGAGATTAAAGGTGTGCGACACCACAGCCCGGATTTCCACTTTATTTTTTGAGATAGGATTTCTTACTGAATCTGCAGCTCACTGATTCAGCTACACTGACTGGGCAGCCAGCTCCAGGAATCTGTCTGTCTCTGCCCCCCCCCCCCTCAGGCCTGGGATAACAGATGGCCACTACTGTACCCAATTTTTATCTGGATCCCAGAGAACCACACTCAGGCCTTTTTGCTCATGCAGCAGTCTTCACAGCCCACATATGTTAGGTCCTTAACTTAGCCCAGCAAGATAATTGCTATTAATGTCCCTTTTTATTGGAAGAAATTAGGACTTTAAATAATTTGACCTAAATCCTGACCCACACTCAAGTCTGAGGACATTGATGTAGGATGCAAGCCTTTGGGGGTGATAAAGACACCCGGGGCACCTGTCCTCCTGTGTGGAGATAGGGTGTCCGCTCCTTAGAGCTGTGTCTCATAGATGAGGGACACAGAGCTCTCACCTCCTTCCCAAAGTCTGGCAAAACAAGAAGAACCAGATAGACTCATACATTTAAATTTCCCACGTGAGCTGGCCTTCCCTTCAAAAGGAAAAAGAAGGGCTCGCTTATCTCCCAGATGTGTATGTCTTTCCCATGCATTTAGAAGAGCCTGGTGTCTGTGAACATTAGAGTGGGCCTCAGGCTGTCTTCTGAGAACAGAAGGGTGCATTATTCATGAGTTGACTTCAAAAATACTTGGTTTTTTGTTTGTTTGGTTAGTTGGGGTTTTTTTTTTGTTTGTTTGTTTGTTTGTCTGTTTGGTTTGGTTTTTCAACACAGGGTTTCTCTGTGTTAGCCTTGGCTGTCCTGGACTCGCTTTGTAGACCAGGCTGGCCTCGAACTCACAGCAATCCACCTGCCTCTGCCTCCCGAGTGCTGGGATTAAAGGCTTGTGCCACCACACCTGGCTAAAAATACTTTAAAAAAATTATCTTTAAATTCCAACACTCTTAAAATGTTTTAGAAATACCTAAAAATCCCTCACATTTTACCGCTCTTTATGCCTTCCCATCTGTTTATTTAGTGAGGCCTTTGAGATCTGGCATCTGCCTGTTTCCCGGCTCTGTAGCTGCAAGCTCTCAGCACACACACAGCCGTTGCTCATTGCTCTGGCCTTACCAATCCCTGTGGCCTTCAGACTGAATTCTTTTTTTCATGGTGCCATGACTTTGTGCAGACTCTGCTTCTCTTGAAATACCTTTATTTTGTTGGTCTACCTCACAAACTCCTGACCATTTCCCCAAGACTTGGCTTGAATTCAAAGCCTTTCCCTTATGCTCATTTCTATTTGTTCAATATTTTCTTCATTTGCACATCAAATATTTGTTGCACTCCAACTCTGTGCCATACCTTCTTTGTAGGTACTAGATACACCCCAGTGGATAAAATGAGTTCTTACACTCTTGAAGCTTTCATACTGTTAAGTGGCAAAGAAATCCACAGTGAACTAACTGCTCATTAGAATGTGTTGTATGCAACCATGAAATTCAATACCAGGAAAAATTGCCTGTGCTGCATGAAGGAAGTTAGAATAGTGGTAACCCTTGGAGTTGGGGTGCAAAGAGATTAACAGAACATGAAGAGATTTCTAGGGTGCTGGTAATAGTCCCTACTCACTGGTGTGGGTACTGGTTTTATGGTAGTATTCAGTTTATAAGAGATTTACATTTATATTGGTGTTAGACACATATACTTTCTATATGTATTTTTCAGTATAAAGGAAAACATGCATTATATCATATGATGAATAGCCACATAGAGGAAAACAAAATAACGGAGGCAGATTAGAAAGGAGCAGAGAGGGAGAGTGGTAACATTACACTGTCCATAGACAGCCTCAGTCTACACTTAAGTTCCAGCAAAGACTTGCACAGAGATGTGCAAGCCAGGCCCAGAGGCGGGCAGGCAATGGTGGGTTTGAGGGGCAACATGGAGGCCAGAGGTTGGAATGGAAAGAATTACTGACAAAGGGTAGGAGTTAAGATAGTAGAAAGATAAGAGGAGGCCAGCACTGTGTGGTTTCTAGTGGGCCTTCATGAGGAGTTTGGGCTTTCTCATACTGTGGGGGAGATGCAACGTCATGGGCAGCTTTTGAACAGAGCAGTGAGGTGATCTGATTTGTACTTTATAAAGATCTTTCCTGTTACTCTTGAGGGTCAGAGAGGAGAGGGGTGGGACCAGTTGGGTTGTCATAATTCAGGTGAGAGAAGATGGTGCCTTGATCTCAGGTGTTAGGGGTAGACATGACAAAAGAGATTGGGTTATGTTTGCATTTCCAAAGTTAGAACAACAGAAGTTGTTGAAAGGCTAAATGAAGGATGTGGGGAAAGAGAAGAGGCAGTGCTCACCAAAGCTTTCTCTCAACAAGTGAACAGGGAGATTCACTAATTGTCTAGGAAGTCTTGGGGTGTCTTTTGGGGGTGCCCTTTTGGCTAGAGAAGCCCATGTGAGCCATTGGAGGCGGGATGCTGAGGAGGTAGTCATATACTCAACCAAGAGGAAGGAGAAGCAGGAGAAACAGGAGAAGCAGAAAAGGAGAAGCAGGAGAAACAGGAGAAGCAGGAGAAGAAGGAGAAGCAGGAGAAACAGGAGAAGAGGAGAAGGAGGAGAAGCATGAGGAGAAGCAGGAGAAGGAGAAGAAGCAGGAGCAGGCATAGACGCAAAACCTGGGACCTGTGAATGGGATTTCAAGTCCTGAGACTAGATGTGCTCACTGTGGAAGTACAATAAATGTAAAAACAGAGCCGGGCGTGGTGGCGCACGCCTTTAATCCCAGCACTCAGGAGACAGAGGCTGGTGGATTGCTGTGAGTTCAAGGCCAGCCTGGTCTACAAAGTGAGTCCAGGATAGCCAAGGCTACACAGAGAGACCCTGTCTCGAAAAACAACAACAACAACAACAACAACAACAACAACAACAACAACAAAAATGTAAAAACAGACAAGAAAATGAATAAAGTCCAGGTCCCGTTTTCTCTGTCCTTTACTCACTTTGCAACCTCTGTGGGTCAGGGAGATGGAGGGAACACAGTAAAGGAGGATGAGAAGGCATGGACAGGGAGAGAAACTGGAAACCAGGAGAATGTCTTCACATGAAAGCCAAGGGGAAAAGCACTTCATAGAGGGAGGAATGTTTAATTGTGCAGAATACCACTGGGGAGTCAAGAAAGATGAAGATGGAGAACAGGTTGTTTGAGAGGAGATGTTAAATAGGTGTTAAATAGTCATGAGTCACCTCAAGAGTGAGGTTAGGCATGGCAGTGTTGAGAAAGAATAAAACAATGGTTTAGAAGAGAAATAGAGCAGTTTTTGTTCTTTGTTTTTTGTTTGTTTTTGTTTTTAGCACTATAGGCACTTTTAAATTCACGGTCATTAAATTAAAATGAGGACACTGGGCATTTTTGTGTGTTATTTTACAGTCTTACATAGTTCTATGGATGTAGACTTAACAATGGTAATAGTGTTTGGTGAAGCAGATGTTAGGCTTTTGTCATGCTGCGAAGCTGATGGGGAGGGTGGGTGCGCAGTGGTAGGGTAATGGCCAGCTGTGGATTTTAAGCTTAACTGGGAAAGATGAAGGATGGAAGTGAGGAAAAGACAGACAACAGTGGTAGGAGGGGTACAGTTGTGTCTTGGTGGTACGACACATGCCGAGCATTCATGCAGCCCTAGCCTTCAACCTGTAATATCTCCTCAAAAGTGGCAGGGTCATTGGGTTTTAGGTTGAGGTGGCATTGAAAAAACTAGAGTTGAGGGGGCTTGAGATGGTGAATTGGGAAGACTGAGGCAATGGTTGAAGAAGAGGATGCTCGACATTGAGGAAAGGGAGAGGCCACAGTTATTGCTAATGACGTAATCTAAGTACTAGCCATGGGAGAGTAACTAAAAAAAGAGTTAGGCAAAGATCTTAGAAGAGAAGAGCTTAGAAGGCTCATATGGATGGATAAGCATAGGATAATGACATGGGCAGCAAGAATTAAGAAATGGAAAGCTTGCACGAGTAGCAGCTAAGTCAAAGAGTGAGGAGAGTTGAAGAGGGACAGCAGAAGGTTGTAACGTTCTAAACTAGAAGTTTCTAGAGAGACAGGAAGTGGAATGTTCTAGTCTGCAGTCTTTTCTTGTTTGGGATGATTTCCCCCACCCTCACCCTCCAGAGCATCCTGGAATGTGATGAGAGTTGCTGACCTATGACATCAACTTCCTGTCCCTATGTCCCAGTCCCACACACCCAGCAGACAAGGGAGGGCTACCCCAAGGTTCAGGACCTATGTTGCTCTTTTTTCTTTTTATCTCTGAAAGTTGATAGGAAGTACTATTTTTCCCTTCCTGTTTCCTTTATTTTTCTCTAATTGTTCTCCAAAAATATTGTTAAATGAATGAATGAATAAACTAGTAAATCAAAATTTCATCTTATAAATGGACATCAATTAAGAAAAACAGTCTTAGGTAGCTTTAGAGCCCCTTAGAGGGCTACCATTCTCAGAGGGAACAGAGAATTCATTGCTTACAGCCTTTTCTTTCTTGTGTGCCTTTAAGAATGCATTGGCACTGAACTGCTTCCAATACAAAAACTAACGTTTATATTTTCTTCTCCCCCTCCTCTTTTTTTTTTTTTTCCAGAGAAAAGATTTGGTGACCGTGACTACTATTAAAAGATTTGAATGAATGGTCCGGAGAAACTGCTGTGCCTCTAGTCAGCGGAGCACCTGGTTTCTCTTGTTTTTCTTATTCTGGAAACATATTGATCAAAAACTTAAAACAAAACATACACAAACAAAAACAAAGAGACAGTCACTGCAGAGTGTTACATAGTAGCCATAGTAGCAGAATTACTTCTTTGTCTCTGTTTTTCTCTTTTGTTTAAAGATTTGCTTTATTTAATCTCACTCTTCCAACATGTTAAACTCTGAGTAAAACTCAGAAGTCTTTGGTGAGAAATGAAAGAAGATTAAAATCCTGTGGACTGTGTGTGGTGTGCCTGTCTCGCTGGGGTGGACCTTGGTGTTACATGACCTGGTGAGTTCCGAGCAGAGGGAATATGCTCTGTGATTTCTCCAGCCAGGTTTTGTTTGGTTTTGGTATTGACGTTAGTTGGGTACTTTGCCAAGCAAGAAGAGCCTAGGAAAGAGGTCTCTTCCTCCAAATTATCCTGAACACGCTTGTTAACATCGTTTAATGCGTACTGGACAAAGGCTGTGGACTTATCAGACATTCGAAGATGAGCCTAATGCTCGAGCATTTCTGTTTGTCCAGTGACTTTGTTGTTAATGTTTCCTTTGGAGACAGGGTCTCTCTACATAGCCCTGACTGTCCTGGACTCACTTAGTAGACCAGGCTGGCCTCGAACTAACTGAGATCTGCTGGCCTCTGTCTCCCCCGAGTGCTGGGCTTACAGGTGTCCAATGATTTTTATTTTCATTCTTGTAACCAGATCTCTAAGTCTATCCCATCTCTATGCTTTTTGTAATTATATTTTATTTACCACTCTGCCATGGTCTGAATTTTTTTCTCCCCAAATTCGTTCTTTGAAATCTTTACACCAGAAGTAATGGAAATAAGAGTCTCTGAGAAGTAGCTGGATTGTTAACATGAAGCTTTCATGGGCACCTGAAATTCCAGCTTCATGTGGATCTGATAGGTATGTTCACATGGATTCACCACACACATACACAAAATTAATAATAAAATGAATCGGGGGAGAGAGAGAGAATGTGCTTCTTATGGAAGTCTGGAAACCTGAGGTCATTCTTAGAACCCATAAAAAGACAAAAAAGCATACAAACACATACACACACACACACATACACATACACACACATACACATACATAGACATACATACATACACACATACACACACACACATACACACACATTGTGCACACTAATAATAGTAATAATAATTGTTATTATTTTATTAAAAATGATGAAACAAAACTCATTACTTTTTTACTAATTTATAAAAGACAAAGAAAAATGCCAGTGATACAGCTCAGCAAGTAAAGGCACTTGCTGCCAAACCTAACAACCTGAGATTCCCCAGAACCCATATGGTGGAACGACAAAACAGACTTCCACAAGTTGTCCCCTAACCTCCACATGCACACCGTGTGGCAGGATTCTCCACCATATGTACACAAAAATAAATAACTGTAAAAATATACTTAAACAGTACGAAAATATCATCCCAACTAAATACATCAGGAGTTACAAGAAGAGAGAAAGAGAAGGAAAGGCATTTGTGGAAGATACAGAATATAGAAAAAGTCAGGCAGTGGTGGCGCATGCCTTTAATCCCAGCACTTGGGAAGCAGAGGCAGGTGGATCTCTGAGTTCGAGGCCAGCCTGGTCTACACAGCAAGTTCTAGGACAACCAAGGCTACACAGAGAAACTGTGTCTCAAAAAACAAAAAGAAAAGCAAAGAATATAGAAAGACACCTGTAACCTCAACACTTGGGAGGCGGAAACAGGAGCACGGGGAGGTTGGGGCCAGCTTGCACTACATGGTGAGACTGACCCATAGACAAAAAGTGAGCAAGATGGCTGCTTACCACCTCTATATTTGCATCTAGGGAAACAACATTAATGCAGTCGTCTCAGCTCCTTGAAAGGGAGAGAAATTCCCAGTTTGTGTATCTAAAACTAGCTCAAGGACCAGGAAAGCAAAGTCCCTTTTCTTCTGTAGACCAAAATTTCTCATGCACACTTCATGTTCTTGATACTTTGCACACCTTTCTGGATTAAAAAAATAAATGTATTTCTGCTTCACTCACAGTCTTGCCGTTCTTATTAGTTGTGGTAACGCATTCTTTTTACAGAGTCACATACTTTGACATTTCTATTAGTTTTAGTTTTTTTTGTGTGTTTGTTGTTGTTGTTGTTGTTTGTTCATTTAAAAAATCTGATTACAGCAGGTCAGGCCAGACCTGTGCATCCCAGTGCTATGCACCAGGGAGTGTTTTCCTCTTTGGTCCTCCTAGGTTCCATCTGTTTTGCATCAAAGTTGTGTTATTCCATTTGATATATGGATGGTGGGTGATGCCGTGCCAGCTTTGACCTCCAGGAAGTCTCAGACTTTCATTTCCCATCTGGGTTCTCTCCGTGTGATGTACTTAAGTATAAATCCGATTCATTGTGTAATGTTTTTTTGTGAATGCTTTGCATTCATGACGCCAGGGGGATGTAGGAAAACCACATGTAGAGTTCCCCAAGAGGTTTTTCCTGAGATGCAGGAAGCTGAGACAGGACTAGCTGGAGTTCAAGGGCAGCTTGGGCTATGTAATGAAACTTTGTCTCTAACAACAACAAAAGGATACAGACACTTAGTACTTTGTATCAGGCCTGTCCAATCCAACAACATCCTCTCTTGCTGCATTTCCAAGGCTGCTGTCTTGTCCCAGCCAGGAATAGAATCTCTAGCATGGGATCCAGATGTCCAGTGCAACCTAGATCTCCTAGAACCTTCCTATTCAACAGCCAGTGTGTCTACCAGGGCATCTCAAGACAACTTAGAGTCAACATATGCGAGACTCCCATTACTTCTCTCCCCAGCCAAGTGCTTTATTTTCAGTCTCACAAAACAGCACTGTAGTCTAACTCCATATCCATTAGTAGCCAAGAGCCGACTTCTGCCAAGGCCTTAAACTTTTAATTCCAAGGCCATTATCTTAGTTCAAATCACTATAATTTCTTCTTTCACTTCTGTAGTCTCCTGTCTTCTCTGCTAGGACTTGCCTCTTCCTGTCTACGCTACATCTGATGTAAAGCTGAATCTGGCCACACCCTCCTCCTCCGACTACTAGCCTCCATTAGTTTTCTGCTGTCCACAAGATACAGGCTGTACAACTATCTATAACACAAAGCCAACAATGGTTACTGTTTCCTTTGGCAGTTCGCTGTATGCCAAGGCCTCAACACTCCTGGTTCACTTAGCTTGCACAGCAGGCTCTGAAGAACTGTGGTTTTTGTTCTATGGAAAAGGATAGCTGCCCCC
Source organism: Acomys russatus (assembly GCF_903995435.1). Lineage (NCBI taxonomy): Eukaryota > Metazoa > Chordata > Mammalia > Rodentia > Muridae > Acomys > Acomys russatus. The sequence goes on along the minus strand of NC_067144.1, from coordinate 21,713,388 downwards.
ATAAGAAGAGCAGCAAACACTCAGCACATCAGGATTTAGATTTTTCTCTATGCTATATTTCAATTAATTCCTCTAACAGCCCCCCATAAAATACAGATGATTATTATCTCCATTTTACAAATGAAGAGACGTAAGGCACATTTGCTTGATGTAGTGCTATAACTGACTACAGAGTGGAGTCAGACCCAGGTCTGACCCTCTAGCTCTGCTTACTTCTCCTGCACCTCCGCAGCCGTACATGCTACTCCCTCTGAGTGGACTCTAGGAACATCCTGCTTGTGCAGTGTCCAGCTTCTTGTTTGTGGTGGGTTTCTTTTCTTCCATCCTTTGAACCTGTATCACAGTTGGGCCTCAAGTTTGTAATCCTCTTGCCTCATCCTCCCTTGTTCTAGTGCGTTGGGGCAAGTAGCAGCAGGGTGAAGATGGGCCCAGTAGCTTCCAGGAGACCACTGGGAGCGTGCCAGTACCAGTGTGCCAGAGTTTAGCTTTTGCAAGTCATACTCCCTAGTGCAAATGAGAGAATCATTGATGGTTTCTGGTGTAGATAGCAAGTGCTTCGCGTGTCTGGACAAAGTCTAAACCTTACTGCCTTAGAGATTAAAAGAAAAAAAAATTCTGTTTTACAACCAGCCTAAGCCCAAAGAGGGGAAGAAAAATGACACCTGACAACTAGATAAAGAAATGGGAGGAGCAAAGCCCCACCCACCCCTTGTGTCAGTGGCTCAAGACACTCGCTGCTGGACCTGCTTGCTTTCTTTCCTCTAGACACCACAGTCTTCAACCTCCTTCTTCTCACAGCTGCCAAGGTCAACAACTGCCTGCTCTACAGCTCAGGGCACTGTCCTTCTGACGCGGAGAAGCTGTCCTTGGGTTCATCGCTGTGTTCGTTAATCCGTGAAACCAAGGATATGAAAATGAATAGCACTCGGTGTAACCATGAAGACCTTCAGCGTCCCATCCCCCAGCCCTCCGCCTATCTCCTGAGCACTGAGATTAGAGGCATTCATTCATTCACCAAAGTATCCAACCTCACATTGGTTTAGAAAACTCATCCCTGACTGCTGACTCCGCGCTGCACTGATTTTGTCTCCCAAGCTGGTCTCTGTGTTACAATGTGCTCATGAGATAACACGGCGAGCTGACACATTTCCCTAGCACAGGGGACTGGGTTTGATTGTACATGTCATCCCAGTTCCTTCCTCTGTGCCTGATACCAGGGACTACAGAAACATTTTCTCAATTCTCCATTTCCTTCATCTCTTTAGACTTCCCAGTTCTTGTTGGTTAACAATGTACGTATCCAGATTTCTCTTCTGCCGATTCAAATGTTATCTGTAGGCCTAGAGCTCTTCCCAACACAAGTCCAACGCTCCTCACTCCATCAGAATCATTGTAGGATCACTTCATGAGAAGCTGAGCGTATAGACATGTAAGGGAGAATAATTCAGGTTGACACAAAGAGAAGGAGTTTTAAGGACTGGGAACGCGGTAGAGTGAGAAGCACTTAATGCCTCCCCATTCGCTTAATTGTAAATTGTAAGTTGTAAATTCACTTAATTATAAACTTACAGGTCCAGAGTAAAATCCCAAAGTCTTTACATGGTATTTTAGGCACCATCCTCTCTTTCTTAACTTCTGTCCTTACCCCATCATTTCTTAGTGTGTGTAGCCACCACTCTCTCCCTCTTTCCTTTGTCCAGACAGACTGACAGTCTTGCTCTGGCTCCCTCAGTTCAGCTGTCACCCATCAAATCTCCTCAACTTCCTCTTCTTTACATTTCTTCCCAATGAGGCCTGCCTTGATCCTACTTAAAGTCTGAAACTCAGACATTTCCTCATCCCAGATTCAAACTCTCTTATCCTGCTATCTTATCACTTCCTAACCTACCTACTTTTCTTTCCTGGAATATGAGATTCACAAAGCAGAGATCATTATTCTTTTCCCCACACTGGTCCCTGGTGCATCCTAGCACTTAAAATGAACACTTAGGAAATGCTTAGAATATACGTAAATGGTATTGATCTTAGTCTCCACTTCATCTCCCTAAAGAACTCACTCCTAATGAGTCACAGAGTAGAACAGATCTTAGGGCGATGAGACTCAGTTCAGATCCTCTCTTGAGCTTCTCACAGTCTGTTCTGGAATATTCCCTCGATTGCAATTCTAGATTTAGCTTATACATGTCTCAATTCTGGTAATGACTGCATCACATCATGTTCTGACTTCCCTCCAGAGGGTATTTTCTGTGTTCACTTTGAGGACTTTTGAGTTGTTCTGTGTTTGTTTTCTCTTCTTCAGCTTCTCCAGTGGCACACATTAACAAAGGAAAAGATAGTTAAATTGGCTTGTATAGCAGTGAAGTTTGAGACACACACACACACACACACACACACACAGAGAGAGAGAGAGAGAGAGAGAGAGAGAGAGAGAGAGAGAGAGAGAGAGAGAGAGAGAGAGAGAGACGGGGTAAGGAGTCAAAGGAGGATGAGCAAAGTAGGACAAAAGCTGGTATTAAGGACATGAAGAACTAATTATTACTGAACTAGAAAAAAAAAGATCAACAAACAACAAAAACATGAGCAAAAGAGTCAGAACTATAGATGCGCAGTCTCTCAAACAGAACGATAAAATCAGTAATACAAAATAAAACCACAGGGAGCCCCATTTTCCTCCACTGGTAACCACAGAGTTTGAAGGGACAGAGGAGCTGACTTACATAGATATGTACTTCCGGTGGGAATGTATATGCGTAACCTCTTTGAAGACAGTTATAAGCACGAGCACAAATGTACATATTCTCTAAGGTGATGGTTTATCTGTTTTATTTTCTTTGATAGACTCTTATGCGCATGTATCTTATTGACAGGGAGACTCCTTTATTTACCCGCTGCATCGCACTGTTTAATTGGAGGGGAGCCAGATGAGGTCCCCAGTGCGTGTGTGTTGTTGACACGAGCACGCCATGCCAAGGACGCTAAGTCTTAACATTTTGTGCAGAAAGGCTCTACTGCAGCTTCCTCCTCCTAGACGGCTTAGCCTGAGACTTCTCCCCTACAGAGAACCCCTGCCAAGGCTGGCTAGGCTCCTCCCTCAGCTGCATAAAACAATACCTCCTCATTCAAACACTCTTGAGTTTCTGGACTGTGGCTGAGTCTCCAGCGGAGTACTTGGCTCCCTCCATCGCAGCCTTTCTGTACACGTGTCTGTACTTCTTCATCCTCTGGTGTTCCACTCCGGCCAATCCTGAAGCCACGCAGAGTGGTGCTCAAACAGGAACCGTGATCACGGGACACTCAACGTTTGTCAGGCAAGGTGATGCTCCTGTGAGAAGGGCAGGGGCAGGCCGGTTCTATGTGTTGGGTGTAAACCATGGGGGAAGTATGACCTAGAACCAGGCAGCCACATGTTAGTACTGTGAAGATGAGTTGGAGGAACCACAGATATAATGTAAGAACATTTCAATCCGATCACGTCTTAGACTATGTTCAGGAGATACATCCTTCGTTTCCAGAAGACGGGACAGTTACGTTTGGCTACTTGGAAAAAATAGCAAAACAATTAAGAGCTAGATACACAGCTGAAGCCCCTGAACACATTCCCATTTTTACTTTTGTTATGAAGGACTGACCATCTGTCCCTGAGATGGTCCCACAGATAGCGACGGGGCCACAGCCACAGCTCTTACAGTGCCACCCAGATCTGAAGAGACAGAGAAGCAACTTTGATTCACAGGCCATCCTTGCCCTGACCCACCTGACACCTGGGGTGATGATACTGAGGGATGTGATTACAGGGATCGCCCAACCCATGGTGACATTGCACCTTGGGTCTGGGCCACTGAGATGTTTAAGGTGATGTAAGCTCAGTCCTTTACAACGTGTGTAGGGCAAGGTATGGGGAAGACACTAATAGCTTTAACTTTTCTCCTGTGTTAGCACGATCTGATCCACAAAATCCAAACCAAATGGTGCGTTATCATGAGATGCTGCCTTTCAAATCCTTAAAGAAGATCAAACAAGCCTGTACAACCTATGGGCCTATGGTTCCATATGTACAAGGATTTATTCAGGGTATCCTTGGCCTCCTTCTGATTGGCTAAACACGACAAAATCTTACCTCAACCCAGAGAATTACCTGTCATTCAAGTCTGAGTTTACAGAATTATGTCAGGACCAGGTGCAGTGTAATCTCATTCATGGAGCTGTTATCCCAGTAGACAAGCTGAGGTGCAGGACTTTAGGAAGGGATTGGCAACTAATTACACTATCCTTTGCAAGCTAATCTGTAAGGCGCGCCCGCACCCAGTAATGGCGACAGCGGCAACCATAACTCCCGCACAAGCGCGGACATAAGCTCTCCCAATTTGCCCCTCCCGAACAGGGGTATGCAAATGAAGTATTCTGGAGCTGCCCTCTCAGCCACAGGCATACTAATGAGGCATGCTAATGAGGCATCCAGACACGACCTATGAGATATTGACACGTCACATACACAGAGCTATTTAAGTGATGCGCTCGCGGGCATTCGGGGTCTTTCGCTTCAGCTTCAAGGGCGCTCCCAATAAAGCGCGATTGAGAAGAATCCTGGTGTCTGCGTCGTTCCTGCCGGCGGGAGGGCGCAACAAGTGGTGCCGAAACCCGGGAAATCAAAAACAGCGCTCGGACCACTAGACACCTGCGAAGACCCTCAACATCAAGAAACCCCGGGAGGATTCAGAACTCATCGCGCGGAGCGGCGGTACCGGTAAGTCTTCCTTTAAGGGCATGCCCCCATTTGGCATAGACCCCCTTCTGGCTGCAGGGCTACTCTTGTTGTGGGCAGCATTTGTTTTGTGGTGTTGTTTTTGCTTAAATTGTCATCGGCACGGGAAGGAGTGCATTTGTTGGGAATAGCACAAAATGGGAAATCAGCATTCAACGACCTTCCTTAAACCGGTACAAGAACTTCTTAAGCAGCGCAAACTGAAGGTATCGGAACAAACAATTCAGGGGTTTTTACAGGAAATAGATCAAGTTGCCCCCTGGTTTGAACCCACTGGCTCTTTAAACCTTGCTAGTTGGGATAAATTGGGCCGAGACATAGAGCATCAGAAGAACGAAAGTTACGGGCAGGGACGAAACCATTATGGCGCCTGGTGCGTGCCTGCCTGGAGGATAGGAGATGCGAGGACGTTATCAAAAACGGCCAACGAATGTTAGCTAATCACCAAGATAGCATGTCAGAAACAGAAGGGATGAACAAGAGAAGGGAGAGGAATAGCAGGAAAAAGGATAAACAAAATAAAAGAGCAGCTCAAACAAAGGAGGAAGAAAAACAGGAAGAAAAGAATATTAGCAAGAACCTATACCCGGTACTCGATGATTTCGCTAATTTGTATCTCAATAGTTCTAGCGAATCAGAGTCCGAGAGCCATAGTAAAGAGGAAGAATTAAGTACTGAAGAGGAACAGGACTTAGAGGAGGCAGCCGCTCAATATAAGCAGGAGAGATACGGGCCATACGGAATAGCTACTCCACAGATTAACATAGCTCCCTCAAGGGTATGGAGAGAGAGAGAGAGAGAGAGATCGCCCTCCAAACTGGGGGAAAAAGTGTTGCTGAGATTCAACAAAGCCTAGAAGAATTATACTGAGACTTTGTGGCCTAGCTCTTACAAACGGATAGCTGACCTAGAGGCAGGAACTGTGTTTCCAAAGCAGCTAGTTTTTGAAAATGCTAACGAGACTTGAAGGAGGCACTCAGGGGTCTGAATAAGTGTGTAAATTTAGGAGATGATTAGATTTTAGATTATGCACAGACATGGGTCCCAGCTACCTCCATGCTAAACTCACTCCAAGGGTCTGCCAGCATCTGCTCAGACCTGCCTAAGCATCATGTTCTACTCTATTTTCCTTTCTCCTCCTATTTGTTCAAGGACTGACGGGAACTAATAAATGTATACATATATAATGCAAATTAAATTCTCTTGTACAGGACTTAACTTCTGAACTGTGCTCCATTTAAGTTGTTTTAATGTTTTTTTTTTTTTTTTAAACTTCCTAAACACATATATATTGTAAAAATGGGGGAAAGTATTTCCAGAGACTGGTGGGAAGTTGAAAGAAGGCAGCAAGGGTTTAAAAATGATCGTGGAAACAATATCCATGAAACTGGGTGAAATTTTGTTTCTGTGGATGAAAACTTGAAGGATAAAACTGAGCTGTGTTTAATGAAATTAGTAATCTGTAGCAATAACACGGTCAGTGGGATTTTTTTTTTATTTCTTTAAGTGTGTGTGTGTTTATGCTTTTATGTATGCAGATGCATGTTTGAGTGAAGGCAGGCGGAGGCCAGAGGATGACTTCAGACATTGTCCTTAGAAACATCATCCACCTCCATTAGAAACACCTTCTACCTCTCACTGGCTTGGAGGTCCTAAATTAGGCTATCCAGACTGGCCAGCAAGACTGAGGCATTCTCCTGTCTCCACTTCCTCAGGGCTGGAAGCACAAGCACACGCTACCATGGCTGACATATTTATGTCGGTTTTGGAGTTAGAACCCCGGTCTGCATGCCTTCACACAAGCATGATGAATGATCTGCCACCATTCCCCGAATTCAACCTGACCCGACCTAGCTGTAATAAGGAAACAAGACTTGCATAGATATGAAGTGCTTGCTACACCAGTGTGAGGACTAAAATTCAGCTCTCTAGAACACATGTAAAGGTTAGGTGCAGAGACACACATCTGTAGCCCCCGTGGTGGGTGGGAGCAGGGGCTAGGGCAGTACTCCTGGGGATTGCTGGACAGCCAATCCAGCCAATTACTGAGCTCCATGTTCAGTGAGAGACCCTGGCTCAAAAAACAAGCTGGAGGGCAACTGAAGGAGACATTAATGTCAACTTGTGGCCTACACCACACACACACACACACACACACACACACACACACACAGAGAGAGAGAGAGAGAGAGAGACAATTGAAGGAGACATTAATGTCAACTTGTGGCCTATACCATACACACACACACACACACACAAACACAAAAAGAGAGAGAGAGAGAGAGACGGCCCGTATACATTCACAATGACACAGGTATAAACATGTTTACACATACACTCTCGCATACACACAATTTTTAAAAAGACTTCCATACATATGCTCGAAACCAAGCGACTTTAAACTTCTGACCCCAACACGTTATATGCATGTATGAATATTTGAGGAAAAACATTTTAAAAGGAGACTTTGGACCTTATCAACTGTAACACAGTCTTTTGAAAGGCAGAATTGGTGGAGGTGGGGGGGTGTGGGGTGAAAGTGGAAAGCGGGTGCTGCTCCTGTGTCTTTATACTGGAGTGAAGCAGGGCTTCTCAGCCGCCTGCCATCCACTCTACTTGGAAAATGTTTACCCCAACAGTACATAGCAATATTATGTAATAGAAGTATTTAAAGCTATCCAACCCATTTCTGACCATTTGTCCATGTTCCCTGCGTCACTTCCCCACATTTATTTTGTTTCTCATGTAGGTCTACTTGTAGCCACCATTCCAGTCCCACAAGAGACACCATGACTTTAGAAGTCATTCTAGGGAATACAGTATAAGGCGGGAAAAGCACTTTCTCAGTATGTGAAGGACCCAAAATAAAACAAAATAACAAGACGAGATGGATATACTGTGTTGGGTCACAGAAAAATGGGCCAGTGACAAAAGCCTGTAATTCCAGCACTTGGGTGGCTGAGGAAGGAAGAAGATCATTGCAAGCTAGGGACTACCCTGCTCTTACACAGCAGGGGATAGATCTATAGCTATACTCTTTTTAATTTTTTAAATCATTTAATTTAACCTTCTACCAGTTACAGAACACTTCCTGCTACAGCCTGCATGTGTCCACCCTTCAAGTTCACAAGTTGAAACCTAAGGCTGAGTCCTCTACTGTCATGAATGATACTTATTTTCCCTAGAAAAGAGGCCCAAGGGAGCAAGTCATCCCATCTACCCTGTGAGGGAAAGAGCAAGCCCTTGGCAGACACTGAATTTGCCAGTGCCTTGATTTTAGACTTCCCAATCTGCAGCTTATAAACAATAAATAGTTTTACTTAGTATAAGCTATTTTATTGTAGTAACCTGAATAGATTAAGAAACTGTGGTGTGCTATTTCCTCAGGATTGAAACAATCCTTCCTGGTAGGAGAAAGGAAATTCACAAGGTACAGGAAGTCCATGCAACTTACAAGGTTGAGGAAGATCACCAAACTACCAGACTCAGGTCCGCTACCCCTACTCACAGGTTATTTAAGCAGTAAACAATTAGGGGGAAAGAAGATACTTTTCTGTGATGCTATATGCTAGTTGCATCAGTGTCCTGGTAAGATTTCTATTGCTTGGTAAAACACCACGACCAAGCATGAAAGGATTTATTTCTACTTATAGTTGTAGCCCATTATAAAGGGAAGTCATGGCAGGAACTGAAGCAGAAGCCATGGACGAATGCTGTTGATTGGCTTGCTCCCTGTGGCTTGCTCACTTTACTTTCTTATATACCTAGGTATATAAAGAAGGCAGTGCCTAGGAACGGCACTACCCACAATGGCCTGGGTCCTTCTACATCAATCATCAGTCAAGGGAACGTCCCACAGGCTTGCCTAAAGTGTGTGTGTGTGTGTGTGTGTGTGTGTGTACGCGTGCGCGCGCGCATGCACGCGCGTTTTCTCATCTGAGGTTGTCTCTTCTCAGATGACCTAGTTTGTATCAAATTGACCACACAAACAAACCAACCAACAAACAAACACCAAACACCAAGGAGGATGACAGGAAACTCCTGTGCAGCAGCTCCTGTACTTGTCACACATGCTGTGGTGGGCTTTTTGGTGATGCAACTGTGAGAGTCACCCAGGCTGCTATAAATAGCCTCCCGCACAGGCTCCCGAAATCTCCCAAAACTCACTGGTTTACCAAGTGAGGTTTGAGAGGAATTTTTTTTTTTTTAAATCTGTTACCAGTGTCCTATCTGGGGGGTCAATAGATTTTATCTCCTCATGGGGGAAATTACTCACTAGAGGGACCACAAGGACCAAAGATAAGTTTGGAAGCAGCTGTTGTATCCTGCTATGCATAGGACATACCAATGAGTTGAGCTGCTTGAGGGAAGAGCATCCATTGGTCCAACTCCAACATGGCTTCCTTTTCCCATGTGCTATGGGATTGAGTGCCTCTTTGCTGCAAGGCAGTTGGTTGTACGGCTGCTGATATGGGTGAGAAGGTAAAGCAATTGATTCTGAGATGACAATGAAGCTCCTGCTCGGGGAGGGGGGATCTGAGTGTGATCCTCCACCTGTACGTAGTATAGGGTATAGCTCGTGAGCACAGGAATGCCCCCTAAAATGCCCCCTAAAATGCCCCCTAAAATGGCTGATGGATGGGGCATTGTGTTGCAGGCCCTGAGAGCAGCACTTGTGAGTGCCTGCAGGCTATGGCAGCAGGTACATAGCCTATGCCATGTGTGATAAGACTGGCATCTGTGGAGCTGTCTGCCTGAAGAACTCGCCCACGTAAGGCTAGCCCAGGAGAAAGGACATACAGCCACTGTCCTTCACAATAGCTACTGAAAAGGCGGGAAAAGTGAGGAGAGGGGAGGATGAAATGGAGGTGCTGTCTTGGTTCTTACAGCCAGTGGGGCCTGGAAAGGAGAGACTAGAGATCAGGTCCACGCTAAAGAGCACTTCCCTGTGCAGGAAAACAAAACAAAAACAAAAACGTGGAACCCAGGGGGCAGTTGAGGGATGAGGGAAGAACGCGGAAGTAGTAGAAGATAGCTGTCATGGAGCTTGGACTGTCGCTCAGCGGCAGTGTACCTGCCTGGCACCGTCAGGGTCATGGGTTCAATTCCCAGCACTGCCCCTCCCTTAAGTAGCAGTTCTCAAGCTGGGGGTCGAACAACCCCCTTTTACAGGGATCACCTAAGACCATCCGCATATCAGATATTAACTTTATGATTCATAAGAGTAGCTAAATTACAATTATAAAGTAGCAACAAAAATAATGTTATAGTTGGGGGGGGGTCACAGCATGAGGAGCTGTATTAAGGGGTCACAGTGTTGGAAAGTTTGAGAACCATTGTCCTAAATGATCACTTAAGCCACACATGATGGCACACACCTGTAACCCCAGCACTCTGGTGGTAGAGAAAAGAGGATCTGGAGTTCAAGGTCACTTAGCTCCAGAGTGAGTCAGAGGCCAGCCTGAGTTATATGGGATCCTGACTGGGGTTTACAGATGCACACCAGATCCAGCCTTTCTATGGAGAAAGACAAGATGTACAGATCAGCATTCATACGGAGACTGTGATCTTGGGCAGCACAGGAAGCTAGGATAACAGGAAGCTATGATAATCAGGCAACGTTCTGCTTCTGAACTGCTTTAACTTCGAGTCTTTTAAATAAATTAAAAAAAAAAAAAATCTCTCCGAGCCTGGCTAGAGAGGCTGTGGAACACGGGGCAGATGAGATCATTTGGAATGCTATGGAGGTGCCACAACTAAGTAGTGTAACCACTCACCCCTCGCCGAGACTAAGGTGTGTAACTGAGGGAAATCATTCCTTGTTGGAGCACCGCATACCAGCCGTTTGGGAAGCTGGCTATTGCTGGCTGAGGTCCCTATGAATACCAGGGACTGGAAGACAATAGAGGGAAGCCGGGCATTGCTGAAGGAAACAGGCACGAGAGAGGCAGTGTTTGATGTACAGTCCGTGGTCCAGACAGGACAGAGTTCACAGGAGAGCTAAGACAGAAGTTAACTCACCAGGAACCTCAAGGCTGGTATGGGGCTTTAGTGGCTTAGCTGAGACGCACGGTAAGTAGGAGAGGCTCGGAAGATGCGTGTGATTTAGGCTGGCATGTGAGTTGGGCTTATAATGTGGGGAAGCATGTGGGGGGGGGCGCGTGAGAAGAGAGGAGAGACAATGGCGGGAACTATTCGAGGTCACTCAAAAGCAAATGCAGCAAGGTGTGTGTTGAGCCAGAGTTCCTAAGGGGTGTGTAGGGAGGAAGGGGGGGGGGCAATGATAGGAAGCCAGACCCTGGATTAGCGCATCACTCGGAGGTTTCACATCTTTTGCAGCGGTTCCTCAGGGTGTTGGAAGCCAGAGCAATACAGGTGGAAAAGACTGAGCGTGTCCGGGAGGTGTCAGGATACAGCCAGTGCATGATGTGTACGTTTCTCTTCTGTGATGAAGTACACTGGGGTGGTGTTGGACAGACATTCTTTACCCAGACCTTGCTGCAGCCACGTTTGGTCAATACAGAGTCAATGTACTGAGCCTGGACTCAGCTGGTGTCAGCAGCGAGCGTGACAGGTGAGGGCACAGCTTGTTCCCAGGGGCCACGGACATGAATAAGGGGCATGAGCTGTCCCTCCCTAGTCTGTCAAGAGTGGAGACGTGCAGTGCCTCAGCATCAAAGGCCAGACTCATGGATAATGACTGGATTATTGAGTGCAAAATGGGGGTGGGGTCTATCCATGCAGCTGTGGCCAATATGGCTCTCTTGACAGAACAGCTGATGTGAGTGAGGAGTTGATATCATGGTATTTTTTAAATGGGATCGTATTTTTGTCTTTATTTTCTTTAATTAAATATCTGAGATAGTACAGGAAGTTGTTACCGCATGGTCTGGTGCTTTTTATTAATTGTTAATTATTTTGTTCCCTGAGGTCTGCTTGTTGTCTTTTCCGAGCAGACTATCACGTGCCCCCAAGTCACGCTGTGTAACTTTGTCTCCAAAATTGCCCCCGACTGGCTACATAAAAGGCTCACAGTGTAAGCAAGTGTTTATGGAAGTATGGCTGGGAATTAGCCCAGCTAGAAATGATTAAAGCAAATGGCGTGGAATGCAGGGCTGGGGGGGTAACAAGGTAGCTTAGGGGATTTGCATCTGCCCAGCCCCAGGTTTAAAATATTAACATATTAAAAATATAACAGGTGCCCATGTCCTTTATTGATTGATAGTCAGATAAATAAAAACTGCCATATTATATAGTTTAATAGTAGATATTAATAGTTAATTTTTCCACAACAGGAGGTAATGGGTTTTACTATGTGAATTTTATACATATAGCACTTTATTTGTTATTTTTCATTCCCTTCCTCATGTCCCAATGCCCCCTTTTGTTGGCTCTCTTTTTTTTTTTCTCAAATAGTTGTTCCTTCTGCTTTCAGCACACACACACACACACACGAACACACACACATACACTTTAAAGCTAATGACTGTGTAAGAGAGGAAAAATGTAGCATTTTTCTTTTTGAGTCAGGCTTATTTCATTTAATGTAATGATCTCCACCCATCTGCTTCCCTGAAAATGTCTTGATTTCGTTTTTTCTTTAGAACTGAAGCAAGTTCCTTTTACCTGTGTTCCGCATTTCCTTTATTCATCCATTTGTCAATAGACACTGAGGATAGTCCTAGTTCTTAGCTATTGTGGACAGTGGGTGTGGAGAATGTAGCTGAGTCATGTTGCACATTGCTGAGTCATGCTACATATTGCTGAGTCATGCTGCATATTGCTGAGTCATCTTGAGGTTCTAGTTTTAGTTCATTGAGGAACCTCTATGCTGATTCTGAAGTGACTACATTAGGTTACACACTCACCATCAGTGGATAAGGGTCCTTCCTCCCCACATCCTTGCTATCATTTATTGTTGTTATCTTCACAATAGCCATTCTGACTGGACTGAGATAACTACTTTTATTTGCATTTCTCTCATGGTTAAGAATGTTGTAGACTTTTGAAGTATTTATTTGCTGTTTGCTTTATGAGAACTGTCATTACTTCTCTTTATGGATGAGTTTTCTGCCACTTTCATTTTGCAGTTCTTTATGTACCCTGCTTATCAGTCTTTTGTCTAACATGTACGTGGTGGAGATTTTTCCTAGCTGTAGGAAATAAAAAGCTGTAGCCGGCTGGAGGGATGGCTCAGTGGTTAAGAGCACTGGCTGCTCTTCCAGAGGACCCGGGGTTCAATTCCTGGCACTCACATGGCAGCTCACAGCTGTCTGTAACTCCAAGGTCCAACACCCTCACACAGACATGCATGCAGGCAAAACACCAATGCACATAAAATAAAAATAAATAAATTAAAAAGCTGTAGCCTTTTAAAATTCTTTTTAATTCTGTAGTTCTCAACCTGTGGGTCATGGCCCCTTAGGGGGTCAAACATCTGTTATCCTGCATAGCATATATTTATGTTATGATTCATAACAGTGGCAAAATTGCAGTTATGAAGGAGCAGTGAAAGCAATTTTATGACTGGGGGCCACCACAACATGAAGAACTGTGTTAACAGGCTGCAGCATCAGGAAGGTTGAGAACCACAGGTATAGTAGTACCTCCTTCATTTCCTGTGCAGAAGCCTTTTCACTTCCTATAATCTCACACATTGGTTCTTGGCACTATTTCCCATGCTGCTAATGTCCTTCTCAGAGAGCACTTAGCTGTGCCTGTAACTTTAAGTGTTTTGACTATTTTCTCTAGAAATTCCACAGCTCCAGTTCTTATACTGAGGTCTTGGCTCCATTTGAATAGATTCTTGCATAGGACAAGAGATACAGACTCAGTTTCTCTCTCTTCCGTGTGTGGCCAGAACAGCACCATTTGCTGAAGAGGGTCTATCTCATCTGACTCTTGTCATTTCTTTCTTTCTTTCTTTTTTTCTTTCTTTTTGTGACACATTTGTCAAAATTAGGTCGCTGTAGTTGTATGATTTTGTTTCTGGATCCCTTATTTCATCTTCACGTCTTTGTTGGGGCGGAGGTACCAGATTGTTTCGTTCCTGTGTCTCTGTGATGTAAGATTAGGTATTTGAGTAGCCCCAGCATTGCCTTTTCCATTTGTGATTTTGTTAGCAATTGGTCTTTCGTCTTGTCATACAAGTTTTAGGATTGTTATCCCCAGTTTGGTGAAGAATGCCATTTGAGATTTAAATGGTGGTTGCTTCTGGCAATGTAGCTGTTTTCACAATATTAATCTTGACAATTTGTGCACTCAGGCAGTCTTTCTGTTTTGTTTATTCTTCAATTTTTTTTCTTCAGTGTTTTAAAGTTTTCACTGCAAAAAATTTTCACCTCCTTGGTTGGTTAGGCTTATTTTTTGGTGTGTGTGTGTGTGTGTGTGTGTGTGTGTCCGTCCAGGTATACACATAAAGGCCAGAAGAGGATGTTGAGTGTTTCCAGTTTCTTCCCTCAAGGCAAGGTCTCTCATTGAACCTGCAGCTAGGCTGGCAACCAGCAAGCCTAGTGATCTTCTTGTCTTCTCCTTCCTCTGGGGTTGTGCACAAAGCCAAACCAGGGTTTTCACATGGGTGCTAGGGATTTGAACTCAAGTCCTTGTGCTTGCTCAGCAAGTGTTCTTACTGCTGAACAGTCTCCCAAGGTGACTCCTCCTGCCATTTTGTTTGCTTGCTTTGTTTTTGCCAATGAGAATATTTTGACCTCTTTCCTATTTGTATCCCTTTTATTTTTTGTCTTATCTTTCTGAACAAGGTTTAAGCCATGCATAAAACAGTGGTGAGAATGGGTGTCTTTGTCTCATTCTTAATTGTAGAGCAACTGCTTTTGTTTTCCCCACTATAGGACTATAGGACTGAAGAGATGGTGCATGTGTCTGCTCTGCCCCTAGTTTCTTGAAAGCTTTTTTTTTTTTATCATGAATAGATGTTGCTTTGTCAACGCCTGTTTACCACGTGGTTTCTGTCCTTATTTCTATTTTTGTGTTGTACCATGTTTACTAATTTACGTAAGCTGAACCAACCTTTCATCTCTAGGACGAAGCCAGCTTTGCTATATAGTCTGTGATGGTTTTAGTGAGTTTTTGAACTTAAATGGCAAGGATTTTACTGAGGATTTTGATCTCAAGTTTCCTGAGGGAAATTGGTTTTGCTGTTGTTCCTTTTGTCTGTCTTCTTGCCTAGTGTTGATATGAAGGTAATGCTGGCTGTGCAGAACGTGTAGGTGGGGTGCCTTCCTTTCTAGTTTGGGGAACAGTTTCAAGGGTGTTGGTGTTAGCTTTTTTTTTTTTTTTTAATGATTGAGACTTATCCACTGGATGTCTCCAGTCTTGGCTTTTTTTGAGGGGAACTTTTTATTAAAACTTCAATTTTGTTGCCTGTTATAAATTTGTGTGTTTGTATCTTTTAGGCATGTCATAAGTTGTAGAGAGTCATTTCTTCCAGATTTTCCAGTTTTTTTTTTTTTTTTCCATGTAAGTTTGCAAAACATGATCTGGATTTCATTGCAATTGGCTGTAAGACCTCTCACTGTATTAAGGTCTTTTTTTGTCCTGTGTTGGTTAGCTGAGCTAGGAGTCTATAATTTTCGCTGCTCTTTTCAATGAAGCAGCTCTTTGCTTGATTCTAAGTATTGCTCTGTTAGTCCTCATCTCATTAATGTCTTCCCTGAGCTTTATTTCTTGCCGTCTACTGCTTTTGTTTTTCCCCCTAAGATCTTGAGGTGCATTTTCAGGTTATTTACCTGAGATCTGATTTTTTTTTTTTTTTTTTTTTTTTTTTAAGCATGGGTAGCTATAAACTTTCCTTTCAGAACTGCAGCAGTTATACTCCAAAGGTTCAGGCAAGTTGCACTGTCATTTTAAATTGGCTGTAGGAAGTTTAATTTTTTTTTCCCCTCTGATTTCTTTGATGATTTACTGGTCATTCAAGAGTGTACTGTTCAGTCTCCAAGTATTGATGTAATAATCTCTTGCTATTAGCTTATAGCTCCCACCATATCCGGCTATAACTATGTATTTATATCACCTCACCAAGGCTCAGAGAAACTTAAACCTACTTTTATGTGGTAAAAGGTTAATATTATTACAATTGCATTTGGCCTTCATTGGGGATACGGAAATCAACAAAACTGCTATTTTATTTTATTTTTATTTATCAATAGTAACAAAAATCAGAAATAACAAAAACAAGTTAAATGAAATACGGAAGCACACTAAATACAAATGCATTTTTCATAACCTCATGAGTGACAGAAATCTGTTGAAATTGTTCTTTGAAATTTAACCATTTAGATTATAGGTGTAACCAAGGCATTCAGAGTGTTCACATGGACTTGGCTGCAGATGGAGGAGCCTGATTCCTCAAGACCGACTGTAGTACCTAGGGTCCAGGCATATGTATAGAGAGGACTCCCTGGATCTTGGATCTTAATAGACACTACTGCTTATAAAACCAAACCAAACCACAGAGAAAGCCCGCTGGGTTTGTAATCTTGGCCTATAGGCCTCTATGGGACTCCAGGAACTGAACTTAATGTAACCCTGCTTGTTGGTTCCATGCAAAGCTCTCCCAAGTCTCCCCAAACTATGCTACTTAGCAGCTTTTCATGAATTGTTCAAGGACCACGTGATGGTTCAGATGACAGCTGCATTACTCACACAGAAGTAGCAGAACTCAAGAGGAATGTGGGCTCGCCCTTGGTATTCCCTGTTACGGGGTGGGATGGTCCTGGTTGAGAACACTGTTCTAAAGATGACTGGTGGACAGACACTGTCGCTGCTTGCTTTGAACAAACTAATATTCCTGCCCTCTCACACCCTGTCCAAGAACGGCAAAACTTTTGCTAAGACACAGTGCCATGAGCTCTCCAAGGCACCTAGAGAGGATGCTGAGATCAGGACAGCACAAGGGGGATTCCGAGTGTTTAAATGGGACAAGGCATGAAAGTTCAGAATACTCAGTCAAGTAGAACTGTCACCTTTCAAAGGAGAACAGGGAAAGCTACTTAGGAGGAAACCCACCCCCGTCCCAACTTTCCACACTTGCCTATGCAGGAAAAAAATCTCAGTAATTTGTTTGAATGGTTTAGTTTGAGTTTTGCAAATGAGATAAGGTTTTGATTTTTGGGTATGTTAAATGCATGTGAAACATGGCAACACAGGAGTTTAAGTATCAGAGGCTCAAAGAAAGGATGGACTTGTACTAATCGTGTCCCACCCCAGTGCTGAGTTTTAAGACTCAATCTCCATTTGCAAGTGCTCTTGAGTCTGAAAACTTTTACCATCATCTGTTTGGGGTGATATCTGACTCCAGCCGGACACTGCACTCATGCGCACCATTGCTGAGAAGGTTGCTGGTTCTCCTTCACCCTCCCTTCCTGGGCAGACTAACCCACACCCTAGCCACCTGCAAGGATCCTTTAGACCAAGGCAGAAGCTGGCTGTTCTCCTGCTGCCTGCCTTTCTTGTTGTGTGGTTTCATCTATCCTAAGGAGAAGGCAGCTGATCACAGGAGCCTAGCTCCCTCCGGATCAGTCACCTAAACCATAAACTTTATCATTCGTCAGCTAGTTCCCAAGATGCATTCTGTGTCAGTGCACTAAGGACACTGCCATCCAGAAATAGGAGCAAATGGGACCACAGTGGCTCACCAGTTAGTTACAGACCACAGCAGGCTGGCAGGCTGGGATAGCCTGAGCTTCTTCTGTCCTTTGAGCTTCTTACAAGAAACCAAAAAACCAATTGAATTTTTGGATCTCAACAACTGTCTATGGAGACGTTTTGTCCTACGGCTTCTGTCTGGGGTCCTCTTGTGCTTTGCGGCACATAGCTGACTTGGTGAAAGCCATGGTGAGGTACTGCAGCTCTGGACTGCATCTAGTCCAGTATGTGGTAGGGTAAGGGATCGGCTGCGTTACAGAGGTCCCTGTACCCGGAAAAATGCCCAAACCCTTCACCTTCACCTCTGAAATGGTGGGACTACTGGAAAAAAATAATAAAAGCTTAATATCTAGTCAAGAAAATGAAATATTAAAACAACAACATAACAATAATATAATGGTAATAATTGAGGAATGAAGTCAGCTTGCAAAAAAAAAAAAAAAAAAGTCTTACAGAGAAATAGCACCTTTGGTTTAAAAAAAAAATGTATTTGAAGTTTTGGTTAGGTTTCCATGGCGCTTGAAGTACAGAAGTGTCTACACTGTCTGAACACATCCTCCAGAAAATGCCATCCAAGTCTGAGGGACACAGGAAACCAGTGAGAGGGCTGTGTATGCAGGCGAGTGTTGGGACCAAGGGGAAAAGCAGGTCTGTCACGCTGACCGCCGTGACAAGGGTGAAAGCAGCAAGCTTTCTCTCCATAGAGCTCCCCTCACTTTCTCCAGCGTAGCCAGCTCAGTGTCATTCCCCCCCCCCCCCAACATCACATGCTGATCCTGTATCCTCCTCGCAGCTGCTGCCACCCCAGAAAGGCTTCAATCAGACCTGGGTCTGCTTCTCTGCCAGCTCTGATGAGGTCTCTTACTTGACTCCTACCCCAAGGTGCCCTTTCATTTCTCTTAAAGCGCTCCCAGAAATGAAGAGCGTGGCTTTCCCTGACTAGCCAGCCACCCTCATTTCCTTTATTGCAAAACAAACAAAATAAGATTCACGGCCATACAAGCAAATACTGGTGATTTTGGTGATTGCTGCACACGCTCCTGTATACTGGGCTCCGCGCTGAAAAGGAGGAGGTGCCGGGCTCCAGACGCGGTGCTGTGTGCCTCTCCTTAGATCTCTTTGGTGTTTACCTTCTTGCTCTTTTCAGCTGTCTCCTTTTGAGATGTAAGAAGAAATAATAATTATACAAACTTTAAAGAGTCAGTCGCACGTATTGAAGCCCCCAGCCTTCCCGTAGCATCAGTAGACATGTGATTACGCTAGATTTTAGTTGTTTCCTTGTACGGTTCCTCCTTGGGTGGTAATAAACAGCATGAGGCTATGTCCAATTTGCGGCATGGTCACTCAGGGGTAGACTATGGAATTAATAGCTGGCTCTATATGAACCATCTTATGATATCTTATCAATCAGATATCATTGTCCCAGCTTTAATGATAGAAGGATACTAAAAGGAAGATGCTCTGAATCCACATCTCACAGAAGTATTAAAAGCAGTTGGGGGCTGAGAGATGGCTCAGAGGTTAAGAGTACTGACTGCCCTTCCGGAGGTCATGAGTTCAATTCCCAGCAACCATATGGTGGCTCACAACCATCTATAATGTGATCTGATGCCCTCTTCTGGCCTGCAGGTGAACATGTAGGCAGAGCACTGTATACATACAAATAAATAAATCTTAAAAAAAAAAAAAAAAAAAAAAAGCAGTCAGTCCCAGAGGTGCACTTGTCTGGGATTGAATTTGACTATTCAGCTTCCCTAGTATCCTTGGGAATATTTTGAAATCTCCATTTTAATGACTTCAACTGTAACATGAGGGCAGTGCTATGCCAGGTCTTACAATAGTGCCTGACACATTCCTCCAAAGAAGATGCCCAGTAGCCAATAAAGACATGACACTGTTAGACATTAGAGAGTGCAAATGGAAACACAAGGAGACACCACCACACACCCAGTGGATCAGGTGAGATAAAGAACAGTAGTAACAAACGTTGGCACGGATGGGAAGAAAATGGAGATCTGCTGGGGGGGATGTACCATGAATGGTGTTTGGGAAGCAGTCTGGCAATCCTCTAAGGATTAAACCCAGAGTTATATTATGGCTCGAGTTCTATTCCTAAAATACAGGGGGAGTGAAGACATATGTCCACACAACTTGTACAATAATGTTCACGTCAGCGTCGTTCATCAGAGTCAGAAGTCACCTAAATAGCCATCAAATATTGAACACACACACACACACACAGAGACTATTATATGTGCAATGACACGCACATAAAGAGGGGTGAAGAAGACTCATGCTACCGGCGTGAACGTGAATAGCATCATGCTAAGGGTAAGAAGTCAGACAGAAAAAGATCATATATGACACGCCCAGACCAGGCACACATACAGAGTCAGGAAACAATTTAGCAATTGCCAGAGGCCGAGGGCAAGGAAAATGAGGGGTGGCTCCTAATGCACATGGGCTTCTCCGGGGAGGTTAAAATACTCTGGAATTAGACTGTGGTGAATAGCTAACAATCTTAGGAAGACACTGAAAGTCATTTGCATGGTTGCATATTTAATTTGTTCATTTATTTTTGGTTTTTCAAGACAGGTTTCTCTATGTAGCCCTGTCTGTCCTGGAACTTAGGCCAGGGTAACCTTGAAATCAGAAATTCAGCTGCCACTCCCTCTGGAGTGCTGAGATTAAAGGCATGTGCCACCACTGCCTGGCCGTAATTGCATATTTGAAAGGGGGGTAAATTATATGACATATGAATTCTACTTCAGCTTGAAAACTGACCTAGGAAACTGCTGACAGCAGTGGCTGGTGTCAATGGGCCACCCTAGGTCCTCCATGGGCCACCCTAGGTCCTCCATGGCCGGCTGCCTTGCACCGAATGTTTCGCAGTGAACTCTGGCTTGACCTCTCACTTCCTGCACCTGCGTCTCTGCCTTGGGGATTTCTCTGATCTTAGGAGTCTATCCTGCCCACACATGCTGGAGGGCAGAAACGCTGAGGATGGTTTCCTGGTAGCAGCTCTCAGCTGATGGCTGATGGAAGGTTTTCTAGAGATACCCCAGCCCCTCCCACCCCTATCACAGTAACTCCTTTGGCGACTGGTCTGTATCACAGTTGGATGGTATGGGTGAGCTGGGGTGAGCTAGGATCTGCGGTGTTGAACGGAGTGCCTTTCCCTCATCTCCTGGGGACACTGCTCAGCTTCTCAGTGGTGTTGAGGGTCTGGTAGCAACAGCAGCGTCTGAACCAACCAGGACTGTGGCTACCACTCACCTGGTGCTTCTGGAGCTCCTGGACGTATCTGGTCGCCTCCACCTCTGTCTGGGTCTGGGGCCCCTTCTGATTCTTTCCTGTAAGAAGAACCAGAGTTCAGAGCAGGGGGGCTGTGGTAAGCCAGGCTACCTAACAGACTCCACTTACCCTTTGGAGGGAGAACTAGATTGCCCACCTTTCTCTGAGTATTAGGTCACCCATGGTAGTACAAACAAACAAACAAACAAACAAATCTACCCTAATCCTCTGACTTCTTTCTGTTCCTGTTGTTTTCTTAAGTGCACACCCACACGACAAACTAGTCCTACAGAAAAGCAATAGCGACAACTCAGGTCCCAGCTCTGAGAAATTCCTCTGGGCCAGCGCTCTCCACCATTCTCACACCCTGGGGATGTCCCAGGGAACATTTGCAAATGTAATTTCTGGCTCAGGGTGCAGTTTATTGGCAGAGCATGCAAATCCCCGGCCACACCCTCCATGTTCAACCCCTGGAATTGAAAAACTAAGAAAACAAATTCAAACTGCCTGGCTTTCATCTTTAGAAAGTTTGCTACAATTGATTGGGGTGGGAGGTACCAGAAGTTGTGCTTTTTGAAGAATTCTCTAGGTCTCTAGCCCCAGGGTTGATAACTACTACACCTAACAAACAGATCTCAAGTACAGAGATAAAACCAATAAAACAAACAACCCCTGCCCAGAAAACCCCAACCAACCAAAAGCCAAAAACCCTACACAAGTCCCCAAGATGTTCTTTTTGTAGATTACAATCTAGAAGGTTTGGAAAGGTGCCTGGGACTCCATTTAGTGGAGAGAATATTTACCATTTGGAAGCAGTAGACACTGATATTAATCGTAGCCTCATAGCCACTTGTTATGGCCCTGGCCCCTATGGGCATAATCTCCATGCCCCTGTTGGTGCCTTTGAGATTTGTGATCTAAGATGGTTCTGCTAGGCTTCAGGTACTGGCCTGAAAATGCCTCTTCAGTTTTCCCATCCATCACAGCCTGTACACCAAGTTATGATGAGGCTCCGTAGACTGAGCTTTCTGTGAGCGGGGCATTGTAGTCCACAGTGTGGCTATGGCGACGGATGGCATCTCATGGGAGTGATATTTTGTTTGGTGCACTGTGAATGGGCTTATTATCCAGATGATGGTATTTTGGGTTCCATAAGTCAATGCACAATGACACCTGCATCTTAGAAATGGAGGAGGAAGACCTTTACAAAGCCAGAACAAGAGCACTTAGATGGATGGAAGGAAGTTTGAGGAAGACAAACTGGGGGTGATTCCTGGTTGAAGCAGGCTGGGTCACTGTTCAAAGACGCCCTATGATGGCTTCAGTAGCTACCAGGTGTGTGCAACTGGCTATCAGTTCCAGTAACTTCTAGGAAATTCTTGTATCTAAACAGTCTTTTTGCTTTTTCATCTGTCCCTGTGGCTAAGTTGGGTATAAGTGGAAGCTTATGCCGTTGGTATTCTTTTTTCCCACCCCCTGCGCTGAGGACTCTCCCACTAAGCTAAAGCCCTAACTTTCTACCGTTGGTATTCTGGGTTCCTTGGCCAGCACGCTTTCCTGACTCTGACTGTTGTCTCTCTGTCACCATTTTACCCTGATCTCCCTGAACATAACATTAAGTGCCAACTCGTTCTTGCCTCAGTTAGCTTCTTCAAATATAACCTCAGGGTCCCTCCTGCAGGTATAACTTTTCAGTCTGGTTCTAAGGGACATTTCTTTTCACACTCAGTGTGACTACCATTCTGGCCCTGGCTTTAACACCTTCTCTGATTTATTTTCATCTGGCTCTTTGCTCGAGCAGTCTGGCTTTGATGTATGTCCCCCCTTGAGTGCTGACATCACTAGCTTAGGTCCTTGATGGGACTCTTTGATCTCTGTTCTGCCTCCCAAACTCTGACACCCATGTCTCCAATCCAGCTTGCCTATGTCTCAATGATCTTAATTTTTCATCTTTAAATTTTGTTTTGTACATTTTTAATTTGATTCTTTTTTTTTTTTTTTTTTCCTGCATGGTATGGCAAGTTAGATCATTTGACTTCTGAGCACCTGACTCTTTAACATACACTATTTCTTTAAGGGCCATAAGGAATCAGTGGTTGGTATGGAAAGACTGTGAAAGAGTACTGGTACACATTCCCCACAGATCAGTGTTTCCTTTTTCAGTCTCAAATTGACATTTAGTTCTGCTCTGGGTCACCATTCCCTCTCATTTGATGCCTCTGGAGTGATATTTACACCTGACGTCTCTGGAACAAGCTTCACCCACAGTGCGCCCCCCAAGCCCCCTGCCCAAACAGCGGGTACACTGCTTACTTCCGGTTCCTGGCCTTTCCTTTTCCCATTGTACCCATGTCACCTTCTGCCATTCAAGTCACAGCACTGCTCCCCCCTTCTCCTTCTGCTGTAAGCATGGCTCACCGTCACAGGTCATTGCTGTGCAGACCCAGTGTCCACAGGAACAGACACAGCGATTACAGTCCACCTCGGTCTCGGCTCCATCTGCGTATGTTTCGTCCTCCAGGGCGCACTCTGTAAAGACAACAGTTGGAATATGAGGGTGGGATGGGGTAGTGTCTTTGGAACAGTCTGGGCACTTACACATCCCCTTTCTCAGACAAGGACTGCCTTGTCTCTCATGGGCAAATCAACTTATGGTTAACCCCATCATGGAGATGGGCTAGTGACAGCCCAGTTTCATGGGTAGTGGCTAGCTCAGTTATCTCTGGAGAGTTCTATCAGTTCTTTCCACCTTGCCCCTTCCTTCCCTGCAATGCTCCCATCCCCACCAAGACTCAGTTTTCAGGTTAGGCTTACTCTTCTCAGGGGGGTTGAAGGATGGGTTGAGGCACTTGAGGAACTCCTGGAAGCTCAGTTTCCAGTCAGCGTTCTCATCGGACAGCTCAATGAGAGCATCAACACACAGTCCTCTGAAACAAAACACAGGACAGACGCCATCAGCAAGGCCTCGGCTTCTTCCCTGAGAAAGGAAGTGAGCATCAGGCTCACAGATCCAGGGAGGCCCCAGGCAAGATGACTGCATGCTACAAATGCTTCTCTCTTCTTTGACCCATCACACTGTTACCCAGTTACTCCTCTAAATAGCTAAACCTCAGCTTATCAGACTGGACACTGTCCCTGGCTCTGTCCTTCAGACCTGAATTCAGACCATTGAAAACATCACTGCCGCACACCCTAGGGGGCACATAGCAAAGCTGTTCAAGTGCTCCCCAAAGACAATTAAGGTTTTGTGAATAGTTTTGTCCACCTTGATAAACAAATGCTCACTCTTTGCACACTTTCCTCCAGTGTAAATTGCCTTTTCCTGTGGTATGGCTGTCAAGTCAACCAGTCCAGAAAATTAAAGCAGGAGAGGTGATAGATGGCATGAAAAGGAATACAGGACTTGAAAGAATATTAAATTGAAGCGAGAACCACCAGCACTACCTTTCTAGAGAGTTCTTTCAGACGTTTTATAGAACCTCAGCTCAGGTTTTATAACCTGACTTAGCAACTTCCTACTGAAATGGCCTTTCTGAGTTTGTTTTCCTCAAGGTCAAGGACTATGGCTAGGGGGAGTCACAGAAGCTGCACTCTGAACTTGTTTTGAACAGTGTTTAATGTTTAATTCTTACTGATGTACTAGTACCATACCAGGGGCTTCTATGTTTATTAATATTTATTCTTAGATAATACTAAAAGAAGGATATACACTCATAGCAGTTAGGGAAATCTACACAGGATAGCACGGACCATCTTCAATACCAAGAATGAAATGACTTTAGGTCTACAACTAGAGAATACATTAACACAGTTCCTTCAGAAGATTAACAATAGAACATCAGTTGCCACCCCC